>NC_089504.1:260128283-262614533 GCF_036850995.1 Saccopteryx leptura | reverse complement strand
AGGGTAAGGGAATCACATTGGTGCCCAACATTCCTCTCCTTGGGCTGCAACTCCACAAGTGGCCACACGGGGTCAGTGTCCAGTCATGCTTCAGGAGGTGCAGCTAGCCGCAGCAGCTCTCCCTGCAGTCTTTCTGCGGAGTTCTGGCTAATTGTGAAAAAAACTTCCCCCAGGCTGAGCGACTCCGCCCTTTAGGCCAGAGGGACCCAACGGCCCGGGTGAGGAAGAGAAACGGCCGATTACTTCCACTGTTGACACTGTTTCACTGAGAGCACCCACGGGGCCCTGCCCAGCTGCCTGGCACCAACTGGCTCCACACTGACCAATCAGCAAGTACTCATTTGGGCCCACACAGGGCTGGCAGGGAGGTCTGGCTACACGGGGGGAAGGGCTGCCCTCACAGGGGGGAATCTGAACTACACAGCTCAGGAAGATGGGGTGTCATGACCCTCAGGAACATACAATACGTTCTATTTTGTCAGATCCAACGAAGAGGGAAAAAATATGGTGTGCTTATAACTGTACATGCTGTATTATTAAGTATATTCCCGACCCTCCTGGCCCAAGAGAACTTTGATACTGATCAGAACCGAACCCTGCCGTTGACATTTACGAGGACTGAAAGAATCTCCCACAATCGAGCTTTTGACTTCGTACATTTTGAATCTTGTTTCTTTTCCACTTGCCACCTGCTTCCGGTGCCAGGTGCTATAGGTCACAATCATCTTGCAATGTGACCTTTGGTGGACAGTAGGAATATTCCTAGAAGCCGTTTCTACACTGGGGAAAGGGCGCTAGAAGTTATTTTACTAGGAAGTGACTGCAAATGCTCTTGCAGTTGAACCTCCTCTGAGTCAGGCACTAAAAATGCCCACAGCCACTCCAAACACCACCCAACGTGACAGGAGTCATGACTGATCAAGGTGTATCAGAGTGGGAAGACTGTAGTCATCGTTGATTATAGTGAATACATCTCACTTTTCCAACTTTTACTAATTTTAATCAATTGCTCAGGGCCTCTCCCAAGAACCTGGCAGAGTCCGTGCAAGTGATGGGTCCCGAGGCCCAAGCTTTGTTAGCTTCATGCCAAATCCACCTTTGCCTGGGACCCCTCACTCTCCGCCACCTCCACACCCCACCCCAGGAACTGGCTTGCCATCTCCACTCTACTGCTCAACTTGTGCTGCTTCTGGTGGGAGGAATCTCTTCCTCTTCTGAATGGGAGGGGAGCAGGTCTCAGTGCCCCCAGACACACAGCCCTTCTAAGCTTCCCACTGATTTGACAGCCATAAGAAATGATGACATCGGATCATTTACAACAAAATGGTGGGATCTTGATAACATTATACGGAGTGAAATAAGTAAATCAGAAAAAACCAAGAACTACATGATTCCATACATTGGTGGGACATAAAATCGAGACTAAGAGACATGGACAAGAGTGTGGTGGTTACCGGGGGTGGGGGAAAGGGGGGGGTGTGGGAGGGGGGTGTGGGAGGGAAGGAGGGAGAGGGGGAGGGGGAGGGGCACAAAGAAAACTAGATAGAGGGTGATGGAGGACAATCTGACTTTGGGTGATGGGTATGCAACATAATTGAATGACAAGATAACCTGGACATGTTTTCTTTGAATATATGTACCCTGATTCATTGATGTCACCCCATTAACATTAATAAAAATTTATTTATTAAAGAAATAAAAATAAACACCGTGCCCCACGGAGACAAAGTCACACACAGGTGTTGATGGTGCACCTTTCTTGTGGCCAGAGGACTGAGGTGAGTCATCATATATGTGAAAAAAACAGATTTGGGACCTCCTGGGGCTTTTATCCTGGGAGGTGGGGTTGAAGGTCTGGGTTGGCAAGATGGGTAGAGCCTGGGCAGCTGGTGGCCGAGTCCTGGGTCACTGCCACCTCCTCCTTTGGCCCCAGCAGCCCTACCCTGAGTAGTTCCCTGGGTGAGCCCAGGCCTCCTGAGGGCAGAGGCTGGGCCTCATTTATCTACTTGTTTCCTGCTCCTAGCATAGTTCTGGGGATATAGCTGGTGCTCAAGAAATGCTGAATTCAAACAGCAGCAGAATGGAGTGGCTCCCAGGCGGCCCCGAAGGTGTGTGCTGTGCTGAGTGGCCGTGGGTGTGTGAAGCCAGGGGACTGCCCATCACAGGAAGGTCCCGGCATCCAGTACCAATCCCACTGCCTCCCTGTCCTTCTCACAAGTCCCCCTTCGCGATGCTATTTTGTGTAAGGACATCCTTCCTTTAGAAATCAGGCAAGGACCAACTGCACCCTAGTGTCTCTATGCAGGAATTTCTTCTGGGCACTTCTTGGGAAATTAGCATGTTTTAAAATCCTGAATGATGAGAAAAATCAACTGGGGGAACAGGGAGGGAAAAAAGGTATTTTTCTCCTGTGAGAATTGAAGCTTAACAATCAACCTAGAGATGTGATTAGTTTGAAGGATTCTGCTGATGTCAAGTGAAATCAGGAGCAGAGAGTGCTGAGGACTCCGAGTTGAAGGTTAAGGATGGACATTTTTGGGAGTGGGGACAGGAACACATAGAGACCTGGTCACCCTATAATCAGTCTTGCTTATAGCTGTTGCAATATTATGTGTGTGTTTGTGACTGTGTATGGTGTTGAGTTACTGTGACATATGACATAAATACAAAAGTTTTATACATTTTGTATATCCTTCTCAAATCATACGAATGGAATTCCAAGAAATAATAAGTTAGAGCAAAAAATAAATCCCGCCCTGGCCGGTTGGCTCAATGGTAGAGCGTCAGCCTGGTGTGCAGGAGTCCCGGGTTCAATTCCAGGCAGGGCACACAGGAGAAGCGCCTATCTGCTTCTCCACCCCTCCCCCTCTCCTTCCTCTCTGTCTCTCTCTTCCCCTCCCACAGCCAAGGCTCCATTGGAGCAAAGTTGGCCCGGGCACTGAGGATGGCTCCATGGCCTCTGCCTCAGGCGCTAGAATGGCCCTGGTTGCAACAGAGCAACGCCCCAGATGGGCAGAGCATCGCCCCCTGGTGGGCATGCCGGGTGAATCCTGGTCAGGCGCATGCGGGAGTCTGTCTGACTGCCTCCCCTTTTCCAACTTCAGAAAAATACAAAAATAAAAATAAAAATAAAATAAATTGGCAATTTCAACATGATTCTGTGTAGTGCTAGAAGACAGTATCTAGCTACCACCCAACAATATTGGCTGGTGTTTTTCAGTGTTTGAATATTTGCAATGAGCAGTTCTTTGTAAATACCACTAAACTTAGCACTTCCTATATATTCAACAAAAATTTTAAGATATACATAACCCTAAATAAATAGGTAAGGGAATATAGGAGTGTTTGGAAGGAGCTGGAACCCAAGAGGAACAATCTCTGGTCATCACAAAAGAAAAATGAAAACTCTTGGTTAAACAAGATGGATTAAAAACCTACACATCTATCTTCCCCCTCCCCAAATTCCACTTACTAAGTTTTATTAAGAAATAAGAAAGGGCTCTGGCTGGTTGGCTCAGGGGCAGAGCATCACCCCAGCATGTGGAAGTCTTGGGTTTGATTCCTGGTCAGGGCACACAGGAGAATCAACCACCTGCTTCTGCTTCTGCTTCTCCCCCCTCCTCATCTCCCTACCCCTTGCCCTCCTGCAGCCATGGCTCGATTGGTTTGAGCACATCGCCCCTGGCACTGAGGATGGCTTTGTGGAGCCTCCACCTCAGGTGCTAAAAATAGCTCATTTGTCAGCATGGCCCCAGATGGTCAGAGCATCGGGCTCATAGGAAGCTTGCCCGGGTGGATCCTGTTGGAGCGCATGTGAGAGTCTGTCTCTCTACCTTCCATCCTCTCACTTAAAAAACAAGCAAACAAACAAACAAATAAAGGTGTGAACTCCCAAGGACAAAGTAAGAGACACCATTGGCTAGAAGACAGAGCAGGCTAAATGGAGCTGGCCTGTCAGGGTCTAGGAGGCTGCAGTAGATGCCAGCCTCCTTACAAGGTGGGAGGGGATGGGACAGAGAATGCAGGGCCAGTGGGACCACCGCCGTTCCTCCCCTTACCTGAAAGTTCATTATCTGCACAGACCAGATGGATGGGAAGCCCAGTCACCAGGCCCTGAGGACAATGAAGACAAACACACACAGTGAAATCAGGCCACTGGGGGCAAGTCCCCAGCCTGAGCCCCGGGACCTCTGGAGCCCTCCTCCTCTCCAGTCTAAGCAGCCCGCTGCTACCTTCCATGTGGGAGGTTGGAAGAGTCTTCTAGAAAAACTGACCAGCCCTAGAGAAAAGACTTGTAGTTCCTGAAATTTGGGTCTTCTCAACAAGCAGGTCCACACCCTGGCCCCACCCTCAGAGAGGCTCCACCTTCAGGGAGGCCCACCCACCTCCCCACAGGCACCCAGGGTCACAGAACAGAGGGAAATCACTAGTAAACACACACACACACACACACACACACACACACACACACACACACACACACTTTGCTTTCTGCTCATGAGTTAAGGGAAATGCTCAGTTAAAACACTATTTAAAACAAGCACCCCTCTGCTGCACCTCTAAAATAGGGAGAATTATTCTTATCTGCTAGGAGTTGGCACTGAGTTTTGAAAATCATGCTTTTTAATGGAAAAAGGCTATGTCAACTCCGAATCACCAATATCCTTCACATAGCAGTAGGTTTATGATGAATGTAAAAATCTTAAGTTTTCACATATCTGGTAGCTAATTCAAGAATAGGGGTGTTTACTTTGTGTTTGTTTTATTAAAAAGTTTTAATGCAAATGAAGTTTCTCCTTTTTTATTTCTTGAGTGCCAGGGTTTTTAAGATCAGAAGAGAATGGCATATAGTAAAGCAATCTGGTTTGGGGTTCTAAGTTTTCCAGCAGTGACTTTACCGAGTGTTGGGCAAATGGATTTGTAAAGTTTGTGTTATTTGAGTTTGCTCACTTTTATTATTAAAAATGTCACTGGGCATCTCCAGGTATGTGATCTGTGAAATTGCTAATTACCTTCCTGCTTGGAAGGGCCATTGTTATGCTAATGTTTGCTGGAGGTAGGGTTTTCTGGCCAAAAAGTTTTAAACAGAAAGATGGAGAAGGAGAAAAAAGCAGCCAAGATGGCAGGTAAAGAGAGAGAAGCCAGTTTTGCAGAGTAAGAAGCCATGTTGGCAGAGTGAGTGCAGAAGGGGAACCAGAGGTGAGAGGCAAGGGGCTTTTGTGAGCTCCGCTGAGACCTGTGGGGGCCTTTGATTCCAGGAAAACCCGGAGAAGATTCTCCTGGTTGTGGAACCAGAGAATGTGTGAATGGCTTTGGGAACCCTGTGTGTTTGTTTGCTCATCCACCGGTATGAGTCTTTTTTTTTTTTTTTTGTATTTTTCTGAAGCTGGAAACGGGGAGAGACAGACAGACTCCCGCATGCGCCCGACCGGGATCCACCTGGCACGCCCACCAGGGGGCGATGCTCTGCCCACCAGGGGGCGATGCTCTGCCCCTCTAGGGCGTCGCACTGTTGCGACCAGAGCCACTCTAGCGCCTGGGGCAGAGGCCAAGGAGCTATCCCCAGCGCCCGGGCCATCTTTGCTCCAGTGGAGCCTCGGCTGCGGGAGGGGAAGAGAGAGACAGAGAGGAAGGAGAGAGGGAGGGGTGGAGAAGCAGATGGGCGCTTCTCCTGTGTGCCCTGGCCGGGAATTGAACCCGGGACTTCTGCACACCAGGCCGACGCTCTACCACTGAGCCAACCGGCCAGGGCCGGTATGAGTCTTAAATAAAGGAATGGCCCACCACTTTTTGGCTCCACTGTTTCTTTACCGTCTGCCCGAATCCAATGAGAACCTGCATGTGCATGGCCACGAGGGCCGTGACTACTGGCCGCACACCTAACAAAGCATTTTACTATAAAAACAAAACAAAAAACAAAAAACCAAAACAAACACTGATTTTTTTCTTCCTAAAGAAGGTAGCTTATATGTTTTGATTATATTTCATTTAGAAAGGGAGGTTTGTTTATATTTTGCTTTTTTGGCTCATGTATTTTTTTTTAATCCATACCTGATAACCCCTGACATTAAAGACAGAGATCAAAATAAAGCAACAAAAAGAAAAAGGAAAAAAAGAATTCTGGAAACAAGGATAATGTAGGGTACTGAAGAAAACAGACAAGTGCAGTGATCTTCAGAAAGATCAAGAGCCACTAAAAAAAAAAAAAAAAGAAAGAAAAAAAGAGGATGCTATACATAAAGGAATACCCAGAGAAAAAGAAATAGCTCTTGGAATTTCAACATATGATAGTCAAAATAAACTCAGTAGGAGGGATGGAACAAACTCATGGAACTTCCTCCCTGAAATAGAACAAAAAGACAGAGAAATGGGAAATAAGACAGTCAGATATATTAAAGAAGTTTCTCAGGGAGAGACCAGAGAAATTGAGAAGAGGAGATCATCAATAAACTAATACAAGAAACATTTTCAGGCCTGAGGTCATAAATCCCCAGTTTGAAAGGACCCAGCATACCAGGAAGAGAATGGAAACAGACCCACAGCAGGGACTTCATCTTGAATTGTCTGGCCGCCAAGCATGAAGAGGCAGAGGAAGAATCAATCCCACACAAAGATCACTACTGACAGGGGACGAGGGATCATCTCACCAGCAGCACGGGGAGCTCAGGGACAAGGAGTGATCCCTTCAAAACAATCCGAAAAATGCCTTCTGGTTTCAAACTTGGTTTCCAGCCAAGCTCTTAAACCTGGGGAGAGACTAAAGGCATTCTGGACACGCACAACTTTAGAACAATTTACCTCCCACGTTCCCTTTTCTCAGGAAGCTACTGGAGCAGGAGCTGTACAAAAAAAATGAGGGAATACACCAAGGAAGAGAAACACAGGGGCTACGAGCAACCCCGATGGAGGGACCTCCAGGATAAGGTGAAGGGATGTCCTGGGCTCTCCAACCTGGACTTGGGCTCAGACAGGAGCAGGAGGCCGAGAGCCGGGGACAGCCGCACAGAGGAAAACAAGTGTCCCATCACTCAGTGTCAGACCACGTAGAGAGAGGGGGGAAAATTAATGACAGGTACCCAGAGAATAAGGTAAACAAAAAAGGCAGTTCTCAAAGTGAGGGCAGGGCAGAGGTAAGAAGGAGACTTGGCTGGGAACACAGTCACCCCGTAATCACACAAATACCGACTGACTACTGACTTTTAAATATCGCCACACAGCTTACTGTGAGGTGGGAGTGGATGGATGTGTGTGTGTATATGGTGTAAGAGAAACAATCCTTATCTTTTGTGGTGAAAGTTAAGGTGACCAATCGTCCTCCTTTAGAGAGGACAGTCCTTCTTTTGTAAGTGCCGTCCTCCCTCGAAAGTGTCCTCCTACATGTCCTCCTTTTTGATATTGGAAGACTAATCTGTAAATGTCCTTATTCAATCAATACAGAGTTGATCCATTGCGTGTGATGTGATGTATTTGTATCTAACTGAGGACTTTTTTCTTACAATTATTATTAAAAATTAATAGACATGTAAGCATAATTACAATGTAAAATATTATGTTTTTATTATGCATTTATCATATTATAGGGTATTACTGTTGCAATGAATAAAATGTTTCTTTTATTTATGATATTGTTTTCTTCAATTTATTTTTGTCCTTTCCATTGTAAAAAAGTTGGTCACCTTATGAAAGTCAATAAAGAACATCTAAAACAGGGGTAGTCAACCTTTTTATACCTACCGCCCACTTTTGTATCTCTGTTAGTAGTAAAATTTTCTAACCGCCCACCGGTTCTACAGTAATGGTGATTTATAAAGTAGAGAAGTAACTTTACTTTATAAAATTTATAAAGCAGAGTCACAGCAAGTTAAAGCACATAATAATTACTTACCAAGTACTTTATGTCGGATTTTCGCTAAGTTTGGAGAATAAATTTTTATAAAACAACTTACTACAGTTAAATCTATCTTTTTATTTATACTTTGGTTGCTCTGCTACGGCCCACTAGTGGGCGGTAGGGACCAGGTTGACTACCACTGCTCTAAAATGAAAGAGAGAAATGACAAAATAGCCTTTTAAATATGGAGGTCAGCCCTGACCGGATAGCTCAGTTGGCTAGAGCATTGTGCTGAAGCACAGAGGTTGTCAGTTCGATCCCCGGTCAGGGCACATACAGGAACAGATCAGTGTTCCTGTCGTCTCTCTCTCTCTCTAAAATCAATAACATAAACACTGAAAGAAAAAAAAAAAGCTAAAAAAACAAAATAAATAAATAAATATGGAGGTCAGTTTTTTAAACCGGCTGAAAGAAATATAAGTGTTTGTCCATGGGGTTGAGGCTCGGAGGGGGACAGGAGATGCAGAGGGCTCCTGTTTTTTGTTATAAGCCTTGAAATACTATTTAACTTTGAAAACCACGTATCCTGTATAATTATGCTAAATGCAAACATTAATGGCAATTCACCAAACCTCTGCTGCCTTCCACTTTATACTGAGGTCCTCTGCACTCAGAATCCTGGTTGCTTGCCATGCATCTAAGCAAGGGCTTCACGTCCTCTGAAGCAAGAGCAGCCCCTGTGCTAGAGAAAGAGAGAGAGAGAGACACCCAGCTGACAGTGGGCCGAGCTCTGCGGTAATCCCCCGACCTTCCTTCTAGCTGCTGGGCTCCTGCCAAGATTCGGTTCTTCACTAAATCAAAGCAGCAAACCCTAAATTTCCTGCCCCCTACCCCCACACCAGATCCAGTCAAACGGACTGTGCAGGATTTATTAAATTGGATGAAGCTAACCTACGAAAGGGGAGAACACCCCCCTCACCCCCGCACACCACAAGGCATCTTCACAGTTGCTATTGTGCTCTGGAGACAGCAGAACGCACGGCTGCCCTGGAAGACCCGCAGATGGGAAACGCATTACAGATGTGAGCAGCAGAGGGACGCTTGGAGACCTGAACATTTCAGGAGTTCAGGGGTATTCATGGGTTGCCTGGAAACCAGAGGCCAAATAGGAAACAGGAAGCCCTAGGAGAGCTTAGCTTAAAAATTTCAGCATCATTTCCAGAGGTGAAGACTGCTTGCCAAAGCCCGAGGGCAGCGCTCTGGTCCTTCTTTCTCTTCAGCTTCAGATAATCAGAACTTCAGAACTTTCACCTCACTGCACCCCCCACCCCTAATCTCAGCCTTCACCATTTAGAGGTAAAGGTAGGCTTCTTAAAGGGGTTGTGTTAGAGTTCATGCACGCACGCACTCATGCACTAGAGGTGAAGCCATTTTCTGGAAGTTAAACAGAAGTGTCATCTCACACCTCTGGGGTTCCTGCAGCTGCAGGGGCCGCCCGTGCAGAGCACTGATTTACTGCTCCCATTTGTGTGACCCTGGTGAGGCGGGGTCTGTCTGAGTTCACCCCAGAATTCACTGCTGGAGTCAAGTGCAGCCAAGCTTGGAGTGCTCCTGGGACACAAGGGAGCGAGCGCAGAGCATGGAACACAAGCGTCCTCCAGTTGAACACACACAACGGTGCCTTTCTCTGCTGCAGACACAGGCCTGGCCCAAGGGGTCCCCTTCAATGTGCCCTTACACTCGGTCTATCTGTCACCGTAAATCCATGTGGGACCCCCTCCCCTCTTCCCACCTGAAGACCTCCTTGGAGGTTCCTGCTCTTAGCGCTCGGCCCTCCTCTGCACCCTGTAGATCTCTGGCTGCAGTTCTCACCTGGCACCGGCATCGGTGCACTTGAACGTTTGGGAAGTGTGTGCGGTGTGAATTTCAGAGTCAGGCTGACCTTGCTTTCCAACAGTGATGAAATATGGGGCAATCTAACTTCTCTCAGATTCAATTTCTTCACCTACAAAAACATGGACAATCCTTTCTTCTCCAGGGTGTCGTGAGGATTGGGGGAAATATCTGGGTCTTGAATAGATGTCTCTCCAAAGGACACACACAAATGGTCAACAAGCACATGAAAAGATGCCCAATATCACCAGCCATTAGGGAGTGAAAATTAAAGCCACAGCGAGCTACCCCTCCAACACCTACTAGAATGGCTATAATAAGAAAGAAAATAAAAAATAACAAGTGCTGACGAGGATGTGGACAAATTGGCACCCTAGACATCGCTGGTGGGATGTAAAATGGCGCCGCTGCTGCGGAAAACAGTTTGGCAGGTCCTCAAAAAGTTAAACATAGAGTTACATATGACCCAGCAATTCCAGTCTTGGATATATACCCCAAAGAATCAAAAACAGATACTCAAACAAAAACCTGTACATGAATGTTCAGAGCAGCATCACTCACAAAATGTGGAAACAGTCCAAATGTCCTTTAGCTGATGAATGGATAGACAAAGTGCTCTATCCACACAGCGGAACATTACTGAGCTATTTGAAGGAATGAAGTTCTGATAACGCTACACCACGATGAACCTATGCTAAGCGCAAGAAGCCAGAAACTAAAGTTCACATATTATATGGTTCCATTTATATGAGATTAGACGAGGTAAATCAAGACACAGAAGGCAGATTAGTGGCTGCCCAGGGCTGTGGATGGGGCCAGGGGTGACGGCTTATTGTGCACAGGGTTTAATGTGTATGGGGCTTCCTTTAGAAGGGAATAAAAGGCAATGAAAACATATGTAAAAAAGGTTTTTGAGTTCGACAGAGGTGAGGGTTGTATAACACCATGACTACCTTAAATGCCACTGCAGTGTACCATTTAAAATGTTAGTTATATATTTTGTGAGTATTACCACAATTTAAAAAAACCTCTGCTGCAGGTCTGTGTTTGACGATGGGTGAAGATCACTGGTTCTTAAACCTGGCTGTATCTATAAGAGTCACCAGTCAATGCTGACATCCAAGTCCCACGCCCAGAGAGGTGGCCTGAACACTGCGATTCATGAAAGCACCGCCAGGTGATCCCAGGACCCTCTCGTCTGCTCCCAGCTGGTTGGCGCCTCTCGCTCCCAGCTTTCAGGCTAGCAGAGGGCTCAGGGCCGCTAGCCGGCCTGTCCTTGGCTGACCGTGGTTGTGCTTCCTCATAACTTGTGTCAGTAATGTCTGACCTTGTACTTGAGGATGCGAACGTGGGGGGGCATGGGAAGATAGATAGGGAACACGGGAAGAACTGCACAGGGCCTTGGGAGTGCGAGATCGAAGGGGGCACACTCCTGGACTGGTCTCTGTGTATGAGGGTCAGTGAGGGCGGCCGCCATGGCCTTCAAACTTCTACCTTTGAGGAGGAGTTGCAGGTATTTCCTACACAGGTCACCTGTGGAGCCAACCCCAAAGGGTGACATTAAGCCAAGGGAGGAGTGGTGTCTAATTCTTCTGAAAACAGTGTTAGGGAAATTCTCCAGATGTTTTCCCAATGGCCTCTTCAGGGGGCAGCTACTCTGGACTTAATTCTGACCAAGTACAAAAAAATTAAAAAGTACAGATGGCAGAGCTTGTGAGGAGATAAGCGTGTCGCCTTGGAGAGAGGCCACCATGATAACCAGACAGCCAGGGAAGCACCGGAACCGCGACTCGGGGGCTTGGTTACCAATCGCTGCGTGACAAACCGACCCAGGAGTTAGTGGCTTCAACAAGAGCCATCTACAAACGTGAGATGACACCTCATACCCACTGAGATGCCTACTCTCAAAACAAACAACAAACAAAACCCCAAATAACAGAAAATGGGAAGTGCAGGCGAGGATGTGGAGAACCCGGAACCCTTGCATACTGCTGGTGGGAATGTAAAATGGTGTAGCCATTACGGCAAACAGTATGGAAGTGCCTTAAAAATTAAAAATAGAATTACTGTATCATCCAGCAATCCCACTAGCAAAAAGAACTGAAAACTTGAAGCTATCTTTGCACGCCTGTGTTCACAGCAATATTATTCACAATACCCAAAACGTAGAAGCAACCCAAGGGTCCATCAGTGGATGAGTGGATAAACAGCATGTGGTACTACTGGGGAACGGAAGTGCTCCCCGAGTCTTCCTTGGGTACGGGGCCAAGCTCCTGCACAGGGCACGTCAGTCCCCTTTCCTGACCACCCACCCACTGGCTCCCAGGAGCTTCCCACAACAGGGTGTGGTTTTCTTCAGAGCACTTCCGGTTACTATCTCCTTCTTTATTTGTCCCCTCCACCACCTCTCCCCTTCTCCTTATGTATTTCCCACACTGGTAGCTATTTACATGTCTTCTCTCTTCGTGAGTTCAACTGTATGGAATTATTAGCGATCTTGACTTTTTTAGATCTAAAAAAAACCATGGCAACTTCCTATGATCCTGGCCATCAATCAGATTATGAGCACGTGGTAAGTGACTCTACACGGCAGGGTCCTCACACCTGGCACACCTCTCCCTCGTCAGTCCCAGGTGCCAGGCCTTAGGGAAGGGATTCAGGAAGTCCAGAGGGAAGGCATGCACGGCCCCCGAGACATGAAAAAGAAACAGGACGCTGGAAATGCACATTCTGGGTATGGAACCAAGAACAGCCTCAGCGAAGACGAGAGACATGTCTACAGAGACAGGACTTGTCTTTTCCCCAAGCTCCTGGTAAAAGCACACACACCCGTCCCGGGACGAGCTCAGGGCAGAGAAACCAGCGTGGACTCAAGAGAAAGGCACGCTCTCTGAATAGTCTCAGGACCTCGAACACTGAGCTTTGTAAAAAAGAAAAAAAAAGTGTTTTTATTTGATTGGTTCTTATCATTGTTGTTGTTTGTATATTTGTTTTCTATAACTGCTGTAACAAATAACTACACATTTAGTGGCTTAAAAGAACACAAATTTATAATCTTACGAGATCTCAGGTCTGACTGGTCCCAGTGGGGGAGAACCAAGGTGCCTGCAGGGCAGCCTTCCTCTGGGAGGTGTCGGGGAGAATCTGTTTCCCTTCCTTTCCCACCCTCTAGAGGGCGCCTGCGGTCCCTGCTGCCCGCCCCCTCCCTCCAGCTGCAAAGCCAGCAATGGCAGGTGGGTCCTGCGGGGATCACATCACTGGCCTCTTCTGCCTCTTTCTCCCCCTCTTAAGAGCCCCTGTAATAAATACTGGGCTATCCACACAACACAGAATCATCTCTCCATTTTAAGGGCAGGCTGTTTTAACAACCTTCATTCTATCTAATACATCTTCATTGTCATGCAACATAACACATTCGCAGGTTCTGGGGATTAGGAAGGGAACATCTTTGTGGGCCATTCTGTCACAGTTTTTTTTTTTTTTTAACTTTGGTTAGAAGATTAATAATGAGAGGAATAAGAAGGTGATGAATGTTAGTGGAGGTCAGAACTCACTCAGCCACTATCTGCTCTGTAAAGGGAAAAACAAACAACTGCAATTTAAAGGGTAAGTGGCATCCTGCCATGAGTGGGGAGGGCAGCGGGTAAGAGCCCGGCTTCCAGCATTCAAGTGGGCAAGAAAGCACACAGGTGTCTATTTTCCTCAAACTGACTTCAACTTGACTCCAAGTTCCTACCCTGCCACCTTGGCAGGGAACTCAATAAAAAGAAATGATCACCACAGCTCCTCCTTTCCCCAGAACTAGAGGCTGCCCCTCTGAACAATCAGTCATTAGCAGCAGCAGAGCACTGAGGGCCAGGCCCTGTTCTAAATCCTCAATCACCTCTATGAATTCCTTCAATCCTCCTAACAATCCTGAGACAAGCAATTAGGAACACCTCTGATTGACAGATGAAAATCTGAGACCCAGATTGGTACAGGAACTTGCCCAAGGTCACACAGCTCTAGGTCATTATGGCAGCGGACACTTTCCTTATCCCAACTCACAGTGGCCCCTGGAAGGTTCTCTGTCTCAAAGCCATGTGTGGGATGTGGAAATTGTTGCCGAGATGTGGCGCCCCAGTACTCATGCCCTAGCCTCTCCAAGGGTACCCCTCAGCCAGCCCACCACCCAGGTCTGACCACCTCCTTAGCACTGCCTGGTCCTGTTCCCACCCACTACCATTGGCTCCTTCCTTCCCTCCTTCCCTCCTTCCCTCCTTCCCTCCTTCCCTCCTTCCCTCCTTCCCTCCTTCCCTCCTTCCTTCCTTCCTTCCTTCCTTCCTTCCTTCCTTTCTTCCTTCCTTCCCTCCCTCCCTCCCTCCCTCCTTCCCTCCTTCCCTCCTTCCTTCCTTCCCTCTTTCCCTCCCTCCCTCCCTCCTTCCCTCCCTCCCTCCCTCCCTCCCTCCCTCCCTCCTTTCCTCCCTCCCTCCTTCCCTCCCTCCCTCCTTCCCTCCTTCCTTCCTTCCCTCCCTCCTTCCTTCCCTCCTTCCTCCCTCCCTCCCTTTCTTTTTTCTTCTTCTTCTTCAGGGGATCCTGTACTTTATTTTTCTGGTTGCTGTTAAAAATATTTCTCTCTTCAGCCAGTAGCAAAAATAGACAACCAATGGGTACTTCTATTTTTGGCCTCATTGTACAAGACTCCCCCATGGGAAGGGACACGTAAGGACTCAGTTTCCTTCATCAGTCTTAGGACCAGGACATTTAAAGGAGAAAACACCCACATTAATATTTCGAGAAATTATTCTGTCACACAGGAAGGGAGTGCCTGGCACTTTTAAAGTACTTTAGATACATCCCAGAACATGGAGAGAATCTGTGAAAAATGTCCCTGGTGGTAAAGTGTCAACCTGGCCACACCAGAGGTCGTGGGCTTGATCCCCAATCAGGGCACATGTGAGAAGCAACTAGTGAGGGCACAACTAAATGGAACAACTAGGTGAAACGAGTTGATGTTTCTCTCTCTCTTCCTCCTCTCTCCCACCCCCATATCAATGGGTGTGTGTGTGTGGGGGGGGAGAATGTCCCCAAACTGCTTGGCCCTCTCTCTGAGGAGTCCCGTAGAAGGCAGGAGGTGCTGGGAGACCAGCAGATTTTGAACAAAATGGAAAAAGAGGTAGATTCCAACACTGACAGACATGAACCTTGACAAAACCCTTTGGAAAGGTTATTAAACGCATAATTTATGAGCTTTTAGTAGAGGACATGATCTCATTTTCTTTAATAGTGGGGTCGCCAGACTGGAGGATCAGTGGGACATCCCACTCTGGGTTGAAACATGAACCTTAATGAAGACTCCCATTCTAACCTCAAGGTCAGGTTGGGGAAATGCCATTCGATGATAACCTGGCTAGATGGCGTTCTGAATTATCCCCCCCCCCCGCAAGCCCCCAAATTTGTATGTCAAAGCCCTAACCCCCACTGGAGCTGAAGCTTTTGGGAGGTGACTGGGTTTAGGTGATGAGGTCAGGGCCCTCATTGATGGGATTAGTGCCCTTATAAGAAGAGTAAGAGTAAGAGACACCAGAGCTTGCTCCCTCCACCATGGGAGGACACAGAAGATGGCAAGGCAGAAAGAAGGCTCTTCCCAGAACCCAACCAGGCTGCCACCCTGATCTTGGACTTTGGGTCTCCAGAATTTGTGAGAAAACAAAACCTCTTGTGTTAGCCGTCCAGACTTTGGTGTTTTGTTGTGGCAGCCTGAGCTGACAACACAGATGGGTTTATAGCCGATTCCACCAAAGTACCTGAAAAGTGTTTATTCACGGAATTTTGTCAGGGGCGTGGCAGGGGTCAGGGCAGACCTAAATTGGCATATACAGGATGCATCTGGCCTGGCTTTATCCTGTTCAGCATTTTAGGTAATGACTTACATGATACACAAAAGGCAGTTAATGCCAGTGAAGCTGGCCCATGAGCTGGGGATGGGGACAAGGACAGCTTACAGGTCAGCTGAGAATCCTAGGAGGAGCCCAACACACCCCTCCGCATGCCTTCATGTCATACCCTTGTGCCTTTTGTCTTGGAACTAGTTCCTCTGCCTAGAATGTCCCTTTTCCTTTGTCTATTTGAGAAATACCTACACATTCTTATTTCATTCATGTGCCATCTGTGCTCCAGGTGAAATCAAGAACCCCAGAGTTCAGGCCCTTTTTGTGCTCTGTAACGGTCAACATCACTTCCACGTGTACACCTGGTTACACAGAGTCTTTCCTGTTACCATTAGGCTACAGAAGGGCAGGGACTGCCCTGTTCACTTCTGTACAGAGCACAGGGCCTGGTGTGTGGTAGGTGCTTTACAAACATTTGTGGAGGGAAGGAAGAACGGAAGGAAGGGAAGGGAAGGGAAGGGAAGGGAAGGGAAGGGAAGGGAAGGGAAGGAAGGGAAGGAAGGAAAGGAAGGAAAGGAAGGAAGGAAGGAAGGAAGGAAGGAAGGAAGGAAGGAAGGAAGGAAGGAAGGAAGGAGGGATCAAACTGACAGCTACTCATCTCTTGCATTATAAAGATATTTTGATTATCTATTTATTATGCCAAAGTACCCCAACACTTAGTGGTTTAAAACAGGAACTATTTTATATGTCTAAGATTCTGTGGGTCAGGAATTCAGGCAGAGCTCAGCCTGGTGGCTCTTCCCCATGTGTGTTGGCTGGAGCCATTCACTTGGCTGTATCTGGCCGATGGCTCGGCTGGAAGATCAAGAGGCTTCATTCATATGCTTCACGTAGCCTCGCTCCCTGCATGGGGCTTGGACTTCACAGAATAGTGGCCACAGGATGGCTGGATTTATTACATGACAGCAGGTTTTCAAGAGGGGTTGTTCCAAATGGTGAAAGCTTACAAGACTCTACAGCCCTCTTAAGGTCCAGCCTCAAAAGTTAGTGTCACCTTCACTATGTTCTATTGGTCAAAAAAGGTCATGGGGCCAACCCAGAATCAAGGGGAGGGCTCCATGGGCAAGATAGCACAGAATGTTATGTGGGGGGCCCCTAGTGGCCAAGTGATGTAGTGAAACAACCATAGGCATTGGGAGTCAAGAAACCTGGGTTCAGATCTTGCCTCTCTGATATGTAGGTCTCACATCCCTTTCTGCCTGGATATTGGGTCTGAGGATTAAGGCATTACCGCTTTCATAGGGTTACTGTGATGCAGGTCCTAACACTGCCATTATGTAACTAGGTAGTTAGGTCCTGTGCTCTGTGGCTGAGGGTAGATGTGTCAGGAGGGAATGGAAAAATTTCTTTTTAGGGGAGAGGTGGTCTAATTTAAATCCAAGTGGAAAATAAGAGCAAGAAGAGATACTTCCTTTCAAAACACTTTAAACTAACAACGCTCCCTGCCCTCTACCCATATCCCTCATGACCAGCACAGAAGAAACGCTGACTGCACAGCCAGAGCCCTTGTCAGAGACTGGCTACAGCGGACCCGGGTCAGAGGGACCAGCAGGGCTGTCGGCCATCTCAGGAAGTGACAAACTTGCCCAGAAATAGCTCCACTGTCCCCCCACCCCTTGCTCACTCCCCTCACCCTGCTGGCCTCCTTCCTTCTCCGGGACATGTCAGGCTTTGCACAAGCTGTCCCCTCCACCCAGACACCTTCCTCCAGATACCAGTGTGGCTCACTCGCTCCCTTACCTCCTTCCAGTCTCTGCTCAAATGTCACCTGCGCAATATAGGCCCTCAATAAATATTTGCTGAATAAATAAAGGAACTGTCAATGAATCCTTCTGTCGCCTTCATAAAGTCCCAAGTTAAAGAACTCCACCCTAGGTACTGACATACACAGCCTATGTCATCATAATTAAAGCCATTATTTTTTGAGTGCTAAACACTTAAAAGTTTGCAAGGCACAAATCTGAGCATTTTAAATATGAGATAAGTGCTATATTATTCCCATCTGTCAGGGGGGGCATCTACAGCAAGGAGAGGTGAAGCCCAGACCCACTGGTCTCCTTGTGACTTGCAGTCAACATCTGGAGCTCACAGCGGATGAAGCCAGGCAAACAGCCCCAACAGGCCCCAGAGTGCCAGGTGGCGAGGGGAACACCTGCCATCATCATCTCCCCCTCCCATGCATGCAGTCTCCGGGGGTGGCCAAGGCAGGGGCGTGTGTTCAGAACCCGGGAGGGGCAGACAAGTAGCTAGCCTGCTGAGCAGGGTGAGAGGTCACTTGGATGGCTCATGTCTGGTTAACACCTCAGGAGGTTTTAAGTGGTTTGGTTGCTAGTAAAATTTTCCCAAAGAGGCTTTGGAAGAGACATACTCAATTACAAAAAAACAAACAAAAAACAAACAAACAAAAAATCCACCCCCATCCTCGCCCTTTAGTTTTTCAGTGTGTATTCTTCGGGAAAATGCAACCCATGTTTCCCAGCCTTGTATGCTTTGACATGTTTCTTAGGGAGTATCTGGCTCCCCCAAACCTCAGAGCCTCCCCCGCCTGCCCTGTCCTCTGCATTCCCCCATCTCTCCCAACACCGTACACACAGGAAGTCACGTTCCAGCAAAAGCCAACCTTGGGGGCCGCACGAAGTCCACACCCGAGAAGCTCAAATGGCTCTGAGCCAGGATGCCCACATGGCATCCCAGGGCCTGTCCCCTCCCAGCCTCACAGCCCTCAGGCAGACCACTGTCATACGTCCCACGGGTGTCCCATGACCTGAGCACAGCAGTTGGAACAGTGGGGGCAGCTTGCAGGACCTCAGTGTCCCTTTATGCACTTGAGAGTCTGGATAGCCTGACAATACAGGGACTTATGGGAAACTGGACGGGGATGCGCGTGGCGCCTTGGCCATGAGTCTCAAGGCAGCTCTCCCCACTCCTGATGGTGGCTTTCCATCGGGCCAGCTAGGGACAGGCGAGTGGGAAGGGGAGCATGCTCGGGGCAGCAGGGCTGGAGCCCAGGCTGCTCCAGGGCCTCCAGCCAAGCTCCGCGTGGTGGAAGTGATAATAATTATTAGTGCCTGACATCGTGTGACACTTCATAGTTTAAGAAATGCTGTCAGCAGTTCGAGGTAGCCACTACATTTGGAGCCAAGACACTTGGACTGGGATTTTCTGTCCAAGCTGCACAACCCTGGGCAAGCCACTGAACCTCTCTGAGCCTTGGTTTCCTCATTTGTGAAACAAAGACAAGAACGACACCCGCCTCATACGCTCGCTGCACGCCTCCTGAGGAAACGCCTGCATACACACTTGCACACTGCACCACGCTAACAGCTAGGGGTGGCTGTGGTGGGGTGGACGCCTCGTCTCCCTCCATTCTCAAGTCTCAGTGCCCAAGAGCCTGCCCCTGCCCGAGAATGACAAATGGATTTTCAGTTTTCCATAGATACTATTTTTCTACGAAAGAAAGCAGATGGCACTCTCTGGCTTACCTTCCTGTTCCACGTGCTTGCTGTTGCCCGCTGCACCTGTGGGTCCCAGGGTCCTGGATGCTGTGGTCTGCCAGGGCCCGTTTCTAGCAGGGCTCATGGGAGAACTCGTCCTAAAGGAATAAAGGGTAGAAGGTGGCTTGGGGTGGCTGTCCCAGGAGAGGAGTGTCTTCTGAAGAACAGGCCGCTCGGAGCGAGGCCCACATGATAAAGCACTGTACAGAGATGCCTCCCCAGTGACCCAGGGACCCCCCTTGGGCTCTGAGGAACACTGGCAGTGGCTCGCAGCACAGGGCCTGGGCTGGGAGAGAGGCACGCAGGATTGAGGGGCACACACTGCTGTCCTGGCTCGCACTGAGACACCCCCTTGGACTCCCAGAATTCTGGTTCCTAGGAGTGGGGGTCCCATGACAGCAGGTGGTGGCCGGGAGAGCAGCACTGGTTCTTCCAAAGACCATGATGCTACCTGGCCTAACTGCGGCTCAGGTGCGAGAGGCGGGGGCACCAGGATAAGGCCCAGGCTTCCCAGCATGGCTCCAGGGCGTGGCGGCCTGGCTCTCCCCTGCGCCATGGCAGGTCCCCCGCCCCAGCCTCTGCCTGTCTGTCCCCCTACCGGAATGTTCCCCTCCTGACCCTACACCGATTCCTCTTTTCATAAACACTGGTGGAAAACGTGTGAAAGAGTGAATACATGGAGAGCACGGGGGACACACCCGGGATCCCCCAGTACTCAAACCCAGACGGAAACCCCAAGGCTCCAGCGTGGGCTGCGTTTGGGGCTCCTGCCCTTCCCCTTCCTGGGCTCCTGTGGTTGCCGTCACCCTCCCCCCCCCCCCCCCCCCCCCCCAGGGATGAGGCCACGGACACCCGGCCCCAAGCGTCCCCTATCCCGCCAGCACACTCACCTTGCCGGGGGCTGTCTGCCCATCTCAGGGACCCCAGCTTCACAGCTGCCCTGGTCCCTCCCGTCTCTGGGCCCACCAGGCCCTCTTGCTGAGCAGGACTACGCTTCACAAAGCCAAAGCGCGCAGGCGCAATGTGAGCTCCTGCGCAGGCGCCCCCAGGTGAGATGTGTCTTCGCTGCATCTTAGGATCACCTGGGGGGCTTTGATAACTACTTCGCTGGGGGTGGAGCGCAGGCGTCAGTAGTCTTTAAAACGCCTCAGGGGACTCCAAGGCGAGGCCAAGTTTGAAAAAAGGTGATTGGGAACTTGAAAGTAATTCCCATGCCCCCCCCCCCCCCCCCAAGCCCCACAGTTTCACTCTCTGGGCAGCCTGTGGTCTGTTTGGTTCTGGTAGAGCTCTAGGTGATCCTACTGTGCGTGGGGATGAGAACCCCTGATGAAGTCCAAAGCTTGGTCATTTTGCCCCTGAGGAATCTGCAAACCCAAAAGGTCAAGGTCCTTGCCTGAGGACATGCAACACATGGTGGGCCCAGGGTACGAATCCAGCGCCAGGGTCCCGAGTTCTAACGCAACTCCCTTCCTGTCACAGGGGGCAGACCACACGCAAGGCGACAGCGTCCACCCATCATTTCAGAATTGAGGTGTTGGACTGGCACCCGGGGTCAGGAGAGGTTACAAGATCATCTCGACTTCGATCAGAGAGCTGGCCCAGGGTGCCCCTCCCCTCTGCTGACCTTTATCAAAGCCAAAGGGCGAGGTCCCACGAGACATCACTCGCCTCCCAACTCTGGGGAGCAGATTTAGAGTTTTTGTGCTACTGAGACTGATTCAGACGGTGATGGTAAGACATGAATAGGTCGGGGTAGAAATCTAGACAAATCATTCCCAGAGATTTCCTGGACCACACACACCTGGAAACTGCCTGGGGTTTCGATGCCTTTTGCCAACTCATGGCACTCTCTCCCTCCCGTCATGGGCCCTGGGTGCCCCTCCAGCTCCATGAACAGGTGCTGGAGACCCATATTTATCAAGTGCCCGCCACGTGCAGGCACTGTGCTCTCATGTCCTTGGCCTCAGAAGAATTAATACTCAGGCTGGGATCATTAGTGCTCATTTCACAGATGAGAAAACTAAGGCACGGGGAGGGTAACAGCTCGTTCCACACCACCTGGGTAGTAAGTGATGGAGGGATCTAAACCCAGGTTGCCAAGTCTGAGCTTTCTCTCCTGGAGTACGCTGCCTGCCGGCATGGGCCTCACCCAGTGAGCGCTGAGCTCTTCTTCCTGGGCCTAAAGCCTCGTCTTTTGAGACCCCAGTGTCTTGCTTCCTGCCTTTGTCACTCACACTGTACCCTGGATGGATCTGCCTGTCCCCTCCTTGGTACCATTTCCTGTTTTCCTCTTGACCCCTGGGTACAGGGCTCATGGGAAGACACCAGGGAAGTGTGACGGGCTCTGTGGCCACCAGGGCCTGGCTTCCCCAGCACTGTGAGGAGACACGCCAGGTGCTGGGACAGCAGGGAACTGCCCCACTCTGCCCCACCCAAGACCTCACCTCCACTCCAAGAGCCTTCTTTCAGCTCCAAATCACCAGGGAAAGGTAGCCGCGAGCTGTGATCAGCCTGACATGAACACACTTAGGATGGGACAGTGCACCAGCACTTCAATTTTATATGACATTTTTATTATTAACATAACTTGACAATAAAATTAAGAGGAATTTGAAGAAAAAACACTCCAGCGTCTAATCCTACCTCTACTCCTGACATAACTGTTTTCATTTGTGACTCTTTCCAACCTTTGGTCAGAGAAATAAGTTTTTCTACTTAGCTCTAATCAGTGTTTTATAAACAATTTCGTGTTCTGCTTATTTTAGTTAGAACTAGCTTATAAACATATTTCCATGCTGTCATCTTTGCACTGATCCATTCTAATGTCTGTAGAGTCTATCACATTTGTTTTTGGCGTTATAAATTATCCCCCGATAGTTGAAGACTGTTACTTTATAAATGTGAGCATACATTTGCTTTGGAGGGGCAGGGGCGCCAGGGCTGTCGTGTGTGGCAGTGGGACCGGGACCGGGACCGGAGGGGGGAGAAAGCGGAGGAAGGTCACCTTGGGTGTCAGCTGTGTCTGCACCAGGCGAGCTCACAACGCAGGCAGCCCGAGCAGCTGAGGCACAGGCATCGCTAGCGATTCCCACAGTCTCTCTGGCTCTGAAACCTTGGCCCTCTTCCCTGCTGCATTTGTAAACCTCGACCATGAGGGACCCTACTTTAAACTTAAGAGTGACGGATGCAGAACAGAGCGTAAATCTATGTGAGGGTTTGGGTGGGGGTGAGGGTGGGACGTACCCACCACAGCAATGCTGATGCTAGGAGCTGTTCATAAGTGCCATGGGCCGGAGGCTAAATGCTCCATGCGCATGCTCTTGTATCCTGTCACCCGCTAGGTCGGTGTTGGGGGGGGGGGGCTGAGGCTCAGGAAGGAGGTGCACCTGTCCCTAGGTGCTTGTGGGTGCTAATCACAAGGTTCTACTCCATGTATATCAGATTCACATCACTCCCGAACTCTAGAGAATAGGAAGTCCTACCACAGCAGAAACTCATTTCTCAACAACCTCGGCAAGCAGCTGGACTCTGGGGCCAACTCAGGCCCACAGCCCAACCCAGGCAGGAATAAGGGCTGGGGTGGCAGTGAGGTGACAATGAGGTGACAGGCCAAAGCTCCTGGGAGAAAAGAAGACAACAAAGGGCTAAGTCTTCTTGGGGTTTTCCTCCAGACACCCAAGAGGGGTTCTTATCCTTCCCACACGTGTTGTCACGTTTAATGTACATGTTGGGTCTCCATCTGTACGAGAAGCTGTTGGAAGGCAGGGTCTGTGTCACACTCTATTGTGATCTCGAGAGTAGACAGGCTACATGCAATGGAGGCCGAGCTCAGCCTCAAAGGATGGCGGAGACCCCACCCGGTATACAGAAGTGGGAAGGGCACCCTGGGCAGGGAGCTGGTAGCTCAGGCTGAAAGGCGGGAATGGCGGGAGCGGGGGCAGTGAGGAGACAGAGCAGACATTCATGTTGGGGAGAGGGGAGAGAGGCAGCTAGAAACAGGGCCCCTAGACGAGCAGGTGGCCGGGGGAGCGATCCTTCTCCAGGTCTGACTTTCTCTGGCTCAGCGTGCAGAACAGCGATGAGGGTGAAGGGTTGATTACATTTGGCTATTTCTTATAATCAGCAGAGGGGAAAGAATAACCCAACAGTAGATTAGGCAAACGGAGATCCAAGTTGCCGTGTCCAGCCCCTGAGTGAAAACAGGCCGTCTAGCGCCTGTCTCAATCCAGACAACGCTCTCGGAGGAGCGCAGGCCTGCAGAGTCCCGAGGAGGAGCCCCGCTGTCTCCCCGGAGGGTGGGGCCCGCCACTGCCCTGGCCGGGGCTGAGCTCTGGGGTGGGTGCTGCTCAGGCCGGACGCTCCCCACAGCGAGCACCACCGGATGGCTGTTTGGGAAACGGGAGAAAGTCCCCTTTTCTCACTGCTGCGGTTCCTCCCGAAGCTCCAGAACCTGCCAGGAGAACCTGGGGAGGCAGAACCATCTTCTGGAACGGCCAGGACTCGCTCCTAAAGCTCTGATGCCTTGGTTCTGGGTTTCCACCCCCTGCCCCTTACCTGGTCTTCTAGGGATCACCCCAGGGAGAGGTGGTTAGTCCCTTCTCTGGGTCCCCACCTCTTGGGTTATTTGCTAATTTTGTTTGGAACACTGGTGTTAAGTAAAAACATCAGGGGTTCCTCACAAAAACAGACAAAATGGGAATCAGAAAAACAGAAGAGTCTCCAACTCTTTCCTAGCAGTGTAAGCAAACAGCCCTGGCTGAGGACGGCCCATAGAGGACACCCTTTGGCAGCAGAAGCCCCAAACCACCTGCCTTTAGCTTGGGAGGCTTTCTCTGTGGCTCATGTTACAAATTTTGACCCATGTGCCCAACTCAATGCTGGGTGTTTCTGTCTAAACGGAACCACCTTAAACTCAACAGGTCAAAGCCTAATTCTCCCCGGGCCCCTCACAGGACCATATGTCCACCCTCTTCTCTCTCTCTCACTTAGCAGCTGGTACCACCATCCCTGCAGAGAAAAGAACCAGACACATGGCATCACTTTTCCATCCAGACACCCAATAATCTCCAAGTCTCTGCTGCTTCCTTGGGTTAAGGTTCTTGCTCCCAACTGGTCGCGACAGACTCCTCAACAATCTTCCTACCTCCACCCTGCCCATCTCAAAACCATCCCAACCCAGCTCCCAGTGGAATCTGCCCCACACACAAAGCTGATCATGCGCTTTGCCCCCATTCTCCTGGAGTAGACAATGGAGGAAACAATAGAACCAAATCGTTACGGGGAAGGGACTGTGACCTTCTTAGGGTGAGGTGGTGACCCAGTTTCCATCAGTGGGGAAATAAATCTGTCCTGCTCCCTTCCCCCTGCAGGAATGGGTGTGTGTGTGTGGGGGGGGGGAGGACAGGTGAGGCTGAATTTATGACTCCTTGTTTGGGTTAGAGCAGAGGGACTCAGTGGTCACTGAAGGTTCGTACTGTGAGAAAAGCAGACAGAAGCCACAAGGCACATTGTGTGATGCTGGAAAGAGGAGTATAAACACATTACCTTAAAAATAAGTCTTTTGGCCCTGGCCGGTTGGCTCAGTGGTAGAGCATCGGCCTGGCGTGCAGGAGTCCCGGGTTCGATTCCCGGCCAGGGCACATAGGAGAAGCACCCATTTGCTTCTCCACCCCTCCCCCTCTCCTTCCTCTCTGTCTCTCTCTTCCCCTCCCGCAGCTGAGGCTCCATTGGAGCAAAGATGGCCCGGGCGCTGGGGATGGCTCCTTGGCCTCTGCCCCAGGCGCTAGAGTGGCTCTGGTTGCGGCAGAGCGATGCCCTGGAGGGGCAGAGCATCGCCCCCTGGTGGGCAGAGCCTCGCCCCCTGGTGGGCGTGCCGGGTGGATCCCAGTCGGGCACATGCGGGAGTCTGTCTGACTGTCTCTCCCAGTTTCTAGCTTCGGAAAAATACAAAAATAAAAAATAAAATAAATAAGTCTTTTGTCTCTGTTGCCACCAAGGCAGCACTCCTGCCCCTGTCCCCGCTGTGTCCCAACGCCCCAAGGTGACCAAGCTCACCCAGCCTGTGGTCTCCAATACCATCCTCCACTGACAGGCATGAGGATTCCAGGGAGGACAGCTGATTCTGTATCTTGAGGCAGGAAAAAAAAAATCGGATGGGTCTGGAACATCTTGTTGCCAGAAAGCAGGAATGCTTTCAAGCCTGCGGGGGACAATGCTGTGAGGACAAGGGGCCAAACCCAGGAGCTCCCAGGCCAAACCTTGACAATCTGGGCATTAATTAGAACAGGTTGAGCCAAAGAAAGAATGTGGGTTCACTACAATACTCAAACAACTGTTGAGTGTGCAGAGAAGTGGTCGGTAAATCGAAAGGAGGGTGAACTTAAGGCGATGTGCTCATCTGTACTGACTTGGGTGAGCAGGGGATTTCATATGAATGGGTCTTTAGTCTCCTCTCTTCGTTCCATTCCTGTTCATCAAAGATAAATATGTGCTTTCCATCAGTAATAACAGGAAAATATAAAGGCAGGGAACTCTGAGACAATCTGTTTTGGGGGAAAAGTAGGCACCCTCCCAGGAGAAAGCATCTCAGCCCTGGGGTCACACAGGACAAATGAGTAAAACAGGGTCCGTATGAGTGCAGTGGACCCAGAGAGGAGCAGCAACTGAGGGGATAGGACTTCCCGATGGCCCCCATTAGTTATCATACAGCAGCAGCAGGGTGTTGTATTACATTTTAATAATGCTGACTCAGATCAGACCAATGCATCAGGATGACAGGGCAATAGATTATTATGCAACGCTGGCCATGCAAGATGTGAATTTATCTCTCGTCAGGGAGAATGCAACACTGCAAAACCGGACACCTTCCCGAAGGGTACGGACTTAAAGGTCTTGTTGAAGTAACGAATAATGTTGAATCATAAAAGAGGGAGCTCCCCCACCCCTCATTCCCTCTCCTTGGACTTCACTGCTCAGGGTCACATCCGATCCAGGATCAATTGTTTAGCCACCCAGACTTAGCAACTCCAATACTTGGAGTTGGTTCATTTTCTTCTACTTTTGTTCTGTTAAGATTGTTAAAATCCCTCGTAAGGTAAAAATAGTATTTGGTGAACTCACTGAAATCCTAGTAAGGCGTCAAACTTGGCGCTCCAGGAGGGCGTGGAATGTAGGATAAGACACCAAGTGAAACCCACAGTATTAGCACTTTTATTACAGGGTTTGAGGTAAGGCTATGACACAGCTTTGGAATCATGGTAGGTTGCCTATTTAATATGTTCAGAGTTTTTAAGAGGGTCTGCTGTAGTAAATGTGTGACTCGAACAAAATGTTTGGAGGGGTTTCTTTAAAGTTGCAACCAATGGAAAATTTCTGTGATAATACAATTGGCTATATTTGTGAACTTTAAAAAACAGACTTTATTTATTTCTCTAGAACAGTTTCAGGTTCACAGCAGAACTGAGCAGGAAGGAGGGGGTTTCTATATACCCCGGCCCCCACCCACCCACGCACAGTCTCCCCCACTGTGAACATCCCAGACCAGAGGGTACATTAGTTACAGTCGATGAACCCACATTGACACATCATCATCACCCAAAGCCCACAGTTCACAGCGGGGTTTGCTCTTGGTGCTGTGCGTTCTATGGGTTTTGACAAGTGTGTGATGACACGTGTTCACCTTTACAGTACCATGCAGAGCAGTCTTCACGCCCTGAACACCCCTCGGTGCGTGCCTGTCCTGTCACCCCCTCCTCAAGCCCCTGGCAACCAGAGCTTTTCACTGTCTCCGCAGTTCTGCCTTTTCCAGAGGTCAGGCAGCTGAAATCATGCAGTGTTGTGCAGACTTGTTCAGTCTGGTTTCTTTCACTTAATAATATGCATTTAAGTTTCCTGCATGTCCTTTCACGGCCTGAGAGCTTATTTCTTTTTAGTGCTGAGTAACATTTCAAATGTCTGGACGTACCACAGTTATTTTTCCATTCACCTGCTGGAGGACATGCTGGTTGCTCTCAAGTTTCGACAATTACAACTGAATCAAGTTTCTAGAAACACCCAGTCCTTCCCACAGCTACCTGCTAAACGTGGCACCATCCACATGTGGCCGTTTGTGATCTGGCCATTTGTGAGTCGGTCCTCTCTCCGGACTCGGTTCCAGTCGCCTCTTGCTTTTCACACTCCAGAGATGGCCAAGGTCCCACACTTCCCATCTCCTGACCCGCCCATGCCACCACCTTTCCCCGGCCCCTTTCCATTTTTCAAGGTTCAACTTCAATGTGGCCTCCGGGGGAGAGACTCCACCAGAGAGCAGCTGCCAGCAACACTGCGGCCTGAGTCCACGAGGACAGGGCGTCTCTAGCCCGTGGGGCCCTCCCCTGCCCGCTGTCCCCTGCAGCTCCAGGCCCCTGAGATGGGCCTGCTGGTGCATTCTTTCCCGAATAAGGAGAGCCTGGGGCAGGGCTGGGCCCTCTCTAAACTTCGGCAGGCTGATCTCCCGGGGCAGGCTTAGTGTTTTAGGGACAGTCGTGGCGGGTCTGTGTGGACGGGGATGCCATCTTTGAAATTATGGCTGGCTGCAGATCCCCTGTCTGAGCAAGGTGACGAGAGGGACAGCAGGGCAGGTTGCTGAGGCTGGGAGCTTCCTCCACACGGCGGTGGCTCTGGCCACTGTCCCCTCTGTTGAGGTGGGAAGAAGCAATTCTACAGTGTGAACTGGACCCCAGGTCCAGGGCTCGGCCACTTCTGTCTGCTGCTGCCCCAGCCACAGCCACGTTCTGACCCCACTGACTTGTGAGCAGGACTGGAAATGGTGGCTTGAATGACAATTTTATACTGCAGGGAAATTTTCAGGGCTTCAGAGAGAAGAGCTGCTCTTAGGCCTTCCACAAGGGCGTCTGACACCCAAAGGTGACACTGTTCTAGGTGTTGAAGACGTGTGCCTTCTCTCAGCTCCATCAATTCTTGTTCAGGAAAAGGGGGTAAAAGATGACAGAAAATGGGACGAGGTCAGCTGAGCAGGGCTGAGGAACCGGCGTGGGGTAGAGCCACCCCTCAGTGGCTCTGCCTTCCTCGGTTGGGAAGCGGCAGGCCACCGAGGACAGTGCTGAGGGGACGGGCGGGCAGGAGGGCCACGTGGGGCCAGCGGAGAACATTCCTGACACTGCCTCTCACGCTTTCAAAGCAGTGGCTCGCCACAAACACTGTTTAGAATTCTAAATGTCATATAAAAATTCTTATTGATTATTATAAAATACTTACAAGTCATTTTCCTGATGGCACAGGGTATTGTCCGCAGCCCCAGCAGGAGGCTGCTTAGAATAAAGTGGAAGGCTGGGAACCAGGACAGGTACGTCACCCCTTGCTCGGGACAGTCCTGCCCAGGTTTCTGTCCCCCACCCTGAGCCTTCTGCCTTACCTCTTTGGTTTTAGATTCTCCTTGGAGTGGCCAAGATTTCCTTCACTGGAAAGCCAAGCTTGTGTTTGTCCCCAACCTCTGGTGCCTAAGCAAGCCCGCCATCGCTGATCTCACCACTGCTGTCCTGGGAACTGCGCCAGGGGGTGATTTGAGAACTTGCAGAAGCCCTTTTGCTTAAAAGAATCTACCTCTGAGCCAGGTGCGCCTGCCAGGAGGGACCTGGGAATGCTGCCGTCCTCAGCAGGTGTGCCCTGAGGGAGGAGAGTAACAAATGGTTTTACAGCATCATCAAGAGCCCTTGTAAGAAACTCAAGTATCACAGATCTCCTGTGTCTTCTTTCCCCTTCTGCTGGTGACTGCCGGACTGCTGACATAGGTCACAGTCCTGCCACCTCCCCCAAAACAAGCCATGGCCCTAAGGCAAAACCAAGGGATTCCCCCGGTGAGTGTGGTGTGCTCCCTCGGCACTGCACTGACTGAGCCTCTTGACGTAGGCTGCAGCTCTGCACGCCCCCGCCCTGGGTCCTGCACACCGCCACCCTGCACGCCATGGCCCTGCATCCTGCACACCGCCACCCTGCACGCCATGGCCCTGCATCCTGCACACCGCCACCCTGCACGCCATGGCCCTGCATCCTGCACACAGCCACCCTGCACGCCATGGCCCTGCATCCTGCACACAGCCACCCTGCACGCCATGGCCCTGCATCCTGCACGCCACAGCCCTGCTGCTGTGGCCCTGCATCCTGCACACCGATGCCCTGCATCCTGCACGCCACAGCCCTGCATGCTGCTGCTCTGCATCCTGCATGCCACAGCCCTGCATGCTGCTGCTCTGCATCCTGCATGCCGCCGCCCTGCACCCACTGCTGGGCCTATGTGCTGTGGTTTAGCGGCTGTGCTGAGTGATGTTCAGACACCACCTCAGTCCTGAGAGGAAGGGAAGTTCTATTCTTATCGTCCTTTTCCAGATGAGAAAAGTGCAGCTCACAGAGTTATGAAGCTGGTCGCATGGGTCCTCAGTTTTAGGACACGATTTGTACTCAGATCTTTTAGACTCAGGGATGTAACACTGCCTTCTTGTGACTGGTAAATTCAGTGATTGTAAAGTTTAGGTGTAACTCGAACTAGTCTTTGGACAATAGACAAACCTTACAATGTTGGCTACCTTTTGAGAAAGTAGGAAAATGACTTCTTTTTATTATTATTTAGTTTTTCAGCTTTATTGAGGTATAATTAACAAATAAAATTGTAAGATATTTAAAGTGAGTATCACCTCACATTTTGTCTTTTTTTGGAGGGGTAAAAACATTTAAGTTCTACTCTAACAAATTTCAATTATACAATACACTGTTATCAACTATAGTTACCAGGTTATACATTATGTACTCAGACCTTGCTCATCTCATTGCCAAAAACTTGTACCCCTTTTACCAACCTCCCTCTAATTCCCCTAACCTCCCTACAACATTTCTATCAACATATTATCAAAAAGTTAAACTCAGTACCAACTTTACCAGCTACTGACAGAGACTGAATTTCTCCTGCCTTCCTCTCTATAACCTGCGTTTTTCCACCTCCACTTACCTGGACAGTAAGTATTACCCTGAATCCTCTGAAATCACTGTTATTATTGGCAAAGCCTGTAACATGGTGGCAATTTCATGTGACTTGACCAAGTAACAGACATGGCCACCTGGAAAACCTTCACTGTCTTTACCACTCGATCTCTCCCAACCCCCAACCAAATTCCACCCCCACTTCAAGGTTCAGGTTAAATAAGGCCTCCTCCTCCAAGAAGTCTTTGCTGGATTCCCCTCTGGAAGTCGTATTTCCTATGTCCCACGGCACCTGGTCTGCATTTCTTGTCACCATTTTCCAGGCATCATGGTTCATCGTCTCTATGTGTACAGGCTTCTTCCTGATGAAGGAACCCTGTCTAATCTGTCCCTGACTGGCTCTCAGCATAACACCCGGCACACTGCAGGTGCCCGACAAGAGTACACTGAGCTCATTACGTGGCTTCCTGCTCCCTGTAAGGACGTGTCTATCCCAGGGCTCCACACTGTAGCTTATAGGGGAATCGGAGTAGAGTAGAGAGCCGGGGGTGAGGAGGGACATACTCCCCCCAAACCGCCCACCCTCCCTGTCCTGACCCTCAAGACCTCCGCACCCCACCTCTGCACTCTCCTGGACAGCAGGGGTGGTGGTCAAGAGGCACCTCTGGCCTTGCTTGAATGGAGAGGGGCCCGGAGCCCTCTCTGGGTCACACTGCATGCAAGGATCGGGTGAGGATGACTCCGGATGTGCCCGAGACAAGACTCTCTTAACGTTATTCATTCTACCTCAGAGGAACTTCTCCCAGTCTGGCCTGACTGGCAGAGCCAGGAGCCGTGACTCTGCTCACTGCCTTGTGTGCACAGTCTTAGGATGTGGTCTGCTGGCCGGTGAGTCAGAGACAGGTGGCTCCATGCGTTCCCAGACTGATTACCTCCTGGAAGGGGTCCCTGGCAGCCCTTACCTCCCAGGCCTGGTTGACGTGGGAGGGATTTGTGAATTTCTATTTCCTCCAGAGAGGTGACATTCTCACATATGGAACCCATTTTCTCTCTAGAAAATGTTGATTGTGGAAGACTGCTTACCCTAGAGAGCTCATCTTAAACTTAACTGAGCTCCAGTGTCCACTTCCTGTCATCCAAGTTCCCCTCCCGCCTCCCTGAAAGCACAACTGGACAATGGAGGCCCAGGACTGTGAGTGGCCGACAGTCTCCGCTTCTCTGTCGGCACCCCGGTGGGCACGGGGGGGGGGGGGGGAGAACTCGGGCTGGGACTGGGCTCCTGGATCTTCCGGGACCCGCTGCACCCCTCCTGTCCCAGCCTCACCCAGAGGATAAGCCAGAATGAAGATGGCACAGGTGACACTCCTGAAGACAGTCAGGGGCACAGATGAATGCCTGAGAAATGTCAGGCACTGTGAGGGGCACAGAGATAAGCGTTCTTATCCTCCAGGAAGGCAGACAGCAGGGACAAACAGACAAAGAGAATAAGCAAGGCCCAACCAAGACACGGGCATGTGGGAGCCTGGAAGAGTGGGTGTTGAGCTGGGGAGGACGCCCCCCTAGCAGAACCCTGAGTGGCAGGAATTTACCCCGGGAAGATGGTGATGGCGAGGAGGAACGGGCCTTCCAGGCAAAGGCTCCGAGTCAGGGAGACAGTGGCACCTTTGGGGACCTGTGGCTGTTGTTCCTGGTGGATGGGCTGGGGGGGGGGAGGCGAGGGGCTATGGAGGTAGGCAGGGCAGGTCATACGGGGCTCATAGGCCATGCAGGGATCTGGGAGTAGGCTCCGGAAAGAGGAGGACATCACTGAATGTTTTAAGCAGGCGAATGACAGGAGAAGGTTTGGGGTAGAGGGTAGACTGATGTGGGTGCAGTGTAACCAGTGCCTGGGGGCCCTCCCACACAGCAGCCTTCAGGACACAGAGCCCTGGGAGGAACCATCTCCATCAATACAGAAGGAAGCTAATGGGAGGCCCAAATTAAGGTAGCAGAGGAAGGAGCCTGTGGGGATGAAGGTAGAGAAACTGAAGAATTAGGAAGCTGTGTGCAGAGACTCAGTAGCACCCGAGTGCAGAGACTCAGTAGGCACCCGAGTGCAGACTCAGTAGCACCCGCCTGCAGAGACTCAGTAGCACCCGCCTGCAGAGACTCAGTAGCACCCGAGTGCAGAGACTCAGTAGCACCCGCGTGCAGAGACTCAGTAGCACCCGCCTGCAGAGACTCAGTAGGTACCCGAGTGCAGACTCAGTAGGTACCCGAGTGCAGACTCAGTATCACCCGCGTGCAGAGACTCAGTAGCACCCGCCTGCAGAGACTCAGTAGCACCCGCCTGCAGAGACTCAGTAGCACCCGCGTGCAGAGATTCAGTAGCACCCGCGTGCAGACTCAGTAGCACCCGAGTGCAGACTCAGTAGCACCTGCCTGCAGAGACTCAGTAGGTACCCGAGTGCAGACTCAGTATCACCCGCGTGCAGAGACTCAGTAGCACCCGCGTGCAGAGACTCAGTAGCACCCGCGTGCAGAGACTCAGTAGGTACCCGAGTGCAGAGACTCAGTAGGTACCCGAGTGCAGAGACTCAGTAGGTACCCGAGTGCAGACTCAGTAGGTACCCCAGTGCAGACTCAGTAGCACCCGCATGCAGAGACTCAGTAGCACCCGCGTGCAGAGACTCAGTAGCACCCACCTGCAGAGACTCAGTAGCACCCAAGTGCAGAGACTCAGTAGCACCCGAGTGCAGACTCAGTAGCACCCGCGTGCAGAGACTCAGTAGCACCCAAGTGCAGAGACTCAGTAGCACCCGAGTGCAGACTCAGTAGCACCCGCGTGCAGAGACTCAGTAGCACCCGCGTGCAGAGACTCAGTAGCACCCAAGTGCAGACTCAGTAGCACCCGCCTGCAGAGACTCAGTAGCACCCGCCTGCAGAGACTCAGTAGCACCCGAGTGCAGAGACTCAGTAGCACCCGAGTGCAGAGACTCAGTAAGCATCTGGATGAATGGAGTTAAGAGAGGGGAAGCGGCCCTGGCCGGTTGGCTCAGCGGTAGAGCGTCGGCCTAGCGTGCGGAGGACCCGGGTTCGATTCCCGGCCAGGGCACACAGGAGAAGCGCCCATTTGCTTCTCCACCCCTCCGCCGCGCTTTCCTCTCTGTCTCTCTCTTCCCCTCCCGCAGCCAAGGCTCCATTGGAGCAAAGATGGCCCGGGCGCTGGGGATGGCTCTGTGGCCTCTGCCTCAGGCGCTAGAGTGGCTCTGGTTGCAACATGGCGACGCCCAGGATGGGCAGAGCATCGCCCCCTGGTGGGCAGAGCGTCGCCCCTGGTGGGCGTGCCGGGTGGATCCCAGTCAGGCGCATGCGGGAGTCTGTCTGACTGTCTCTCCCTGTTTCCAGCTTCAGAAAAATGAAAAAAAAAAAGAAAAAAAAAAAAAAAAGAGAGGGGAAGCAGGATGACCACTGGGTAAGGACAGCCAGTGAGGATCTGGTGCCATGCTCAGAACTGGGACACAAAAGGAAATCAGGGTGGAGAAGACAGTTCTGTTTAGGGTATTCTGAGCTTCTTCCTTTTAAAGTAAGAATCAGTGACCTGGCCGGATAGCTCAGTTAGAGCCCCATTCTAATACACCAGGGTTGCGGGTTTGATCCCCGGTCAGGGCACATACATGAATACATGGATAAGTAGAACAACAAATTGATGCTTCTCTCTCTCTAAAATCAATAAATAAAAATAAAAAAATAACGTAAGAAATAGCTTTGCCTTCTTTACGCCAATAATTTGTTTAGTGAGAATTTGCTTTGTTGCAAGAAAAAAAAAAAGAAAAAAAAATTCCGGACACCCAGAAATGTGAATGAATAAAAATTCTTCTTAATTCTGCTCCCTAGACACATATTGGTGAACATTCTTCCAAATCTTTCTGTGGTGTATAATTTATAAAAGCAACAGAGGATAATACTGTTTCTGAAACTTCTGATGCTCAGCGGTACCCCAGGTCAGTACAACCAGAACCGCTGGGGGTTGGGGACCGGGTGTTTTGTTTTCTAAGCTTCCTGGACGGTTTTAAGGCGCAGACAAGATGGAGCCAGGAAGAGAACTCGGGCAGCCCCCTGCTGAGTCCATGCTGTTCCTCAAGGCCTCAGGAAGAACCCCAAACCTATGTAACAACAAGCGTCAGTGACCAGAATGCATTTTAGACTTCTGCCTAATGCTGACCTAATCACCATTCAGAGGGCTGAGGAGAAGACAGCATTTTTAAATATTCTGCTCTACCCTAACCTAATCCAGGCTTCGCCCCGGGTGAGTGATGGGTAGATGGATGGCAGGGAGCCGCCTCGGCGCTTGAACTCAGACATCGACTCCTAGAGACTCGGCTCTGCAGCTGGCCGTCAGTGCCGAGGACGCTGGAGTCAAAGGCCAAGGCTCACTTCGGGAACTGGCCAGACAAGGGGATTATAAACTCTTGAAATAGGCCTGCACCTCTCGGAGAAGGGAAAGGAAGGCCTCCAATTCACATTAGAGCTTTGAGTCCAAGAATTGTAAACATGTACCAGCTGCCAAACCCGACTCTAAATATATTCCAGTGACCTCATGTTCTCATATGCAGTGGAATAAAAAGAGCCATTTTTATATTCATCTTGGACGACAGCATCTTGAGCTTTCATGGGTGCCTCGCAAAGTACTGGTTCAACTAAGAGCTGCAGACAACGCTTCAGCCATTTCAAGTCACCACGCAGGATGACAATTATTTATCTCCTTGCAAGATGGACCGACCCTCCAAGCTCCAAGACATTTGGGAGGGTCAGCAGCAAACCCTCAGCCCAAGGGGAGAAAAACCCTCCGCCCTGCGGGGAAAATCTCCCATCGAGGGAGCCAGGCGAGGCTTTGGAGGGAGCAGCGCATATTCTGAGGCCATGAGCGTTTTGGTTTTGGCCTCTTCACCCTGGGCCTCATCTGTTACTCGTTTTCTCTTTGGCAGAAGAGACCACATCCAATGTCCCCCAAAGGAGAAGGCTGGAAATTTTTCTAAAAGCCCTTTAAGGTGAAGCCCAGTGAAAGGGCAAATGAAGCTTCACGCCTTGTATGGCCATATCTCACCAGGAGAGAGGAGGGGGGAGAGGAGGGAGGGAAGGAGGAGGGGGGAGAGAAGATTATCTGTTCCCCTGACATCTGTGAAGTCTGTGTGTTCTTTAGCCCTAACTAATAGGAACAGAGAGTCGACCCTAAAACTGGGGACCCTCTGAGTGACCCCTGGGGTGACAGAATCATCCAGTTCCCCTCACCTCCCCCTGTCCCCAGCTTGCCTTCACCCCTCTGGAGCCCTGGCCCCTGCCCTGTCTGTGCATAAATCAAGCAGCGGGGTAGCTCGGAAACATGACGAACACCTTGGCAGGCTGCTGCCTGCAGAGGCTGGGAGGCGAGGGGTCTAAAGTAACCAGGCCTTGGCTGCGAGCGTGGCCAGAATTTGCTGTTCCTGGAGCTGGCCCAGCGGCTCAGATGGGGCTGCCCAGCGAGGCTTCCCTGGGGGCGCCCCGCGCTCCGCCGGCCAGAGGAAGACAGCGTGTTGGTGTCTGTCAAGAACATTATTCAGAAAGTCTTGGACACTTGTGAGCCCTCATGGTGAGCATGGAGACGGGGCTTGGATGGCCCCTGTGACAGCCACAGGCTTGAATGCTGGGGTTTTCACCCAGAGGCGGGAGGTGAGATGCCCGTGTGTGTACGTTGGGGGTCCACCCACCCTCCTGAGGACCCAGCCCCAGGGCATCTCCAGCCCTCAGTGTTTGAGTAGTTAGGGTCTCCCTTTCCTGTTTCCTACTTCCACTAGTTTCTTTTTTTTTTTTTTTTTTTTTTTTTTATAATAAATTTTTATTAATGGTAATGGGATGACATTAATAAATCAGGGTACATATATTCAAAGAAAACATGTCTAGGTTATTTTGTCATTAAATTATGTTGCAAACCCCTCGCCCAAAGTCAGACTGTCCTCCGCCACCCTCTATCTAGTTCTCTGTGCCCCTCCCCCTCCCCCTAACTCTCTCCCTCCCTCCCTCCCATGTCCTCCCTCCCCCCACCCTTGGTAACCACCACACTCTTGTCCATGTCTCTTAGTCTCATTTTTATGTTCCACCAATGTATGGAATCATGTAGTTCTTGTTTTTTTCTGATTTACTTATTTCACTCCTTATAATGTTATCAAGATCCCACCATTTTGCTGTAAATGATCTGATGTCATCATTTCTTATGGCTGAGTAGTATTCCATAGTGTATATGTGCCACATCTTCTTTATCCAGTCTTCTATTGAAGGGCTTTTTGGTTGTTTCCATGTCTTGGCCACTGTGAACAGTGCTGCAATGAACATGGGGCTACATGTGTCTTCACGTATCAATGTTTCTGAGGTTTTGGGGTATATACCCAGTAGAGGGATTGCTGGGTCATAAGGTAGTTCTATTTGCAGTTTTTTGAGGAACCACCATACTTTCCTCCATAATGGTTGTACTACTTTACAGTCCCACCAACAGTGAATGAGGGTTCCTTTTTCTCCACAGCCTCTCCAACATTTGCTATTACCCGTCTTGTTGATAATAGCTAATCTAACAGGAGTGAGGTGGTATCTCATTGTAGTTTTGATTTGCATTTCTCTAATAACTAATGAAGCTGAGCATCTTTTCATATATCTGTTGGCCATTTGTATCTCTTCCTGGGAGAAGTGTCTGTTCATGTCCTCTTCCCATTTTTTTATTGGATTGTTTGTTTGTTTGTTGTTGAGTTTTATGAGTTCTTTGTAAATTTTGGATATTAGGCCCTTATCTGTGCTGTTGTTTGAAAATATCATTTCCCATTTAGTTGGCTGTCTGTTTACTTTTATATCAGTTTCTCTTGCTGAGCAAAAACTTTTTATTCTGATGTAGTCCCATTCATTTATCTTTGCCTTCACTTCTCTTGCCATTGGAGTCAAGTTCATAAAATGTTCTTTAAAACCTAGGTCCATGATTTTAGCACCTATGTCTTCTTCTATGTACTTTATTGTTTCAGGTCTTATATTTAGGTCTTTGATCCATTTTGAATTAATTTTAGTACACGGGGACAGGCTGTAGTCGAGTTTCATTCTTTTGCATGTGGCTTTCCAGTTTTCCCAACACCATTTGTTGAAGAGGCTTTCTTTTCTCCATTGTGTGTTGTTGGCCCCTTTATCAAAGATTATTTGACCATATATATGTGGTTTTATTTCTGGGCTTTCTATTCTGTTCCATTGGTCTGAGTGTCTATTTTTCTGCCAATACCATGCTGTTTTGATTATCGTGGCCCTATAATATAGTTTAAAGTCAGGTATTGTAATGCCCCCAGCTTCATTCTTTTTCCTTAGGATTGTTTTGGCTATTCGGGGTTTTTTATAGTTCCATATAAATCTGATGATTTTTTGTTCCATTTCTTTAAAAAATCTCATAGGGATTTTGATGGGAATTGCATTAAATTTGTATATTGCTTTGGGTAATATGGCCATTTTGATTATATTTATTCTTCCTATCCAAGAACAAGGAATATTTTTCCATCTCATTGTATCTTTTTCGATTTCCCTTAACAATGCTTTGTAATTTTCATTATATAGGTCCTTTACATTCTTTGTTATGTTTATTCCTAGGTATTTTATTTTTTTTGTTGCAATCGTGAAGGGGATTATTTTTTTGAGTTCGTTTTCTGATATTTCATTGTTGGCATAGAGAAAGGCTATGGACTTCTGTATGTTAATTTTGTATCCTGCGACCTTACTGTATTGGTTTATTGTTTCTAATAATCTTTTTGTGGAGTCCTTCGGGTTTTCGATGTATAGGATCATATCATCAGCAAAAAGTGATACCTTTACTTCTTCTTTTCCGATATGGATGCCTTTTATTTCTTTGTCTTGTCTGATTGCTCTGGCCAGAACTTCTAGCACCACGTTAAATAAGAGACTTCCACTAGTTTCTATGTCTCTGGTCCTCTGGGGTCACTGTCAGCGGCTCAGGACCCTGTTGGAATGACAGGCGACGCCTGCTCTGCCCTCCCTGCCACATTGCCCAGTGCGGCCAAGCCAGGGGTCCCAATCACCACCCTCCTGCCGCTCCTGTCTGCTGGGCCCTGAGACCTGTCACAGGACCCAGGGCCCTTCCATCACGGGCACAGTCACAGCACACACATCTCGGATCAGGCTCTGGAAGCTTCAGCCCAGATATTTTCTTTTTAAATTGATCATATTGATTTTAGGGAGAGAAGGAAAGAGAGAGAGAAACATCAATTTGTTGTTGCACTTATTTATGCCTTCACTGGTTGAGCCTTGTGTGTGCCGAGGGGAGGACTGAACCCGGAAGCCGGGTGCATTGGGACGATGCGCTAACTGGACTACCGGCCAGGGCTCTTCCTGTTCTGTTCTGTTTTGTTCTTGAGAGAGTCATGGAGAGGGTATTCCGGTTGTCACAGTGGCCAGGGTACAGAGGTGAGCCCCTGAGGAGAGCTCTGGGAGGGGTCTGCCTCAGCTGAGACAGGCTCCGAGCACACGTGTCATGAAAGGGCTGCCTCCCTGAAACCGTGAATCATGTTAAAACATTCCTTCCCCTCTCCAAAACCTCCTCAACACATAACACCATTTCTTAATTGAAATCTTTTTTATTTTAAGGGACGAAAGCTCTGTGAGACCCTCACTGTAACTACTGCTGCTGCTCCCCTCTGCTCACCTCCAAACCCTCTCCTGACCTCAGTGTCAACCCTCCAGGCTCCTGGTGGAACGATCAGCATTCCTTGGGGCAGGGCTTCCATCCAGGGGTTTCCTGTCACCAAAGCCACACTAATTCAAACCCATTTTTCATTAGGAGAAAATAAAATTCACAAGCAACATCAATTAAAAAATGGTCTTTGAGAGAACGTTCTTTCTTTCCATTTAAAGCGAAGCACATGACAACTGGTGACTTTTAAGCTGGGTTGAATGACTATCGAACCACTTGAGAATTTGTGTTTTTAGTTTTTCCTTTTTGGAGAAAGGCAGCACTTTGGAGTCCAGAAGAGCAGATGAGGAATGGAAAGTTCTGGTCTTGTCTCTAATTGTGGCCTTAAAAGACCTAGCCAATGCTCAGCAAAGTCATGTTCCAGGACCTAGGTACATTCCTTTCCTTTACACTTGAAACTCTTTTAATAAGCTACTTAGAAAACAAACCTCTCTGTCCCACCCTTCATTTGGGTTCCATACCAGAACAGCTCATGTGTACGGAAACATTTCCACCATTCTTCATTTAATGGAAAAGATCTGATACAAAAGACCTAGAGGGTGTTTGCTGCAGATGGGAGTGTTCCTGTCCTCCCCATATTCCCATTTTGAAACCCTAACTACCAATGTGATGGCAGTTGGAAACAGGACCTGTGGGAGGTGAGGTTTAGAAGAGGTCATGAGGGTGGGGTCCCTGTGATGGGATTAGTGCCCTTTTAGGAAAAGGAAGAGGTCTCTTTCTCCACCACGCACACTCACAGCAAGAAGACAGCTAGCTGTCTGTCACTCTTAGCTCTGTCTTTTTGGGTATATCTCCTCAGGCAAGGGAAATAAAAGAAAAAATAAACAAATGGGACTACACCAAACTAAAAAGTTTTTGCACAGAGAAGGAGACAATCAACAAAACGAAAAGACAACTTACTGAATGGGAGAAGATATTCACCAATGACACATCCAATAAAGGGTTAATATCTAGAATATATAAGGAATTCATACCACTTAACACAGAAAAAAAACCCCCCAAACAATCAGAGTAAAAAGTAGTCAGAAGACCTGAAGAGACATTTCTCCAAAGAGGACAGAGTCCTGAGCAATTCAGCTCCGACCTACTTTTCCGACTTTATGTGCTGCCACTTTTCAACATAAACTCTTCCCAGCCTCAACTGTGCACTACCAGTTCTGGCTTTCGGTTATCCTCTGGCCCTAAATCTAGTCCACACACAAATCCTGCCTCTTCCACCCAGCCTCCCCCAACCTCTCTGACCTCACTACAGGGCTTCTCCTTCTGGACACGCACGACTTCCCTGGTCTAGCGGGCACGTGGCATTTAAGCAACTAGGACTGTGTTAGCTGCTCTGGGTTTTGTAGGTTTTGTGTTTGTAGTGAGGCTGTAAAACTCCAGGCCCAGACATCCAGCACAGTGCAAGGCCCACAGGGAGGAGGCTCGGGCCTGGCACAGCCACTGGGAAAAAAAAGTTACATTTGCATGTTGACAGCATGTAAATTTCTTCAGCTAGAAACTGTCATTAGCAAGAATAATTAAAACAGGAAGCTGCTGGGTTGTTCTTTCTTTGAGTCACATAATAAATCACAATCATACTTGCCAAGTTTTCGCACTGCTAGCGCTGGGCACCAAAATTGCCAGTTACAATGAAAGCCAGGGTCCACCAGGGTGGAGAACAGAGTTTAGAGCCTGGCTCCAGCCCTCGCTGAGTGACTAGGCAAATTCCTTAACCTCTCTGACTTCTCCTGCTGGAATTTGGGAAGAATTATCCCTACCTCCGACAGTTGTTATAGGAATAAGTGAGACATTGGTATGAAACGAGTAAGATGACAACCAAGGCATCAGTGGTCATATGACGAATCAAATTGCTAAGTTTTTGAGAAAGACATTGGAAATCATAATGGTGTCTATAGGGACATAGTGAGGAGACAAAGGACAGGACTAGAGGATGGTGGGCAGGGGACTAGCTGCTTAGTCACCTTTGTCTAGGGCAGGTTTGGGTTCCAGGTGTGGGGACAGGGTGAGGGGGCGGTTGTTGCACCCACGCAGGGAAATGTGTCCTTTCTCCCCAGCCACCTCCCGCCTGACCTCTGCCGCTGGTGGCACACTGCCTGCCCCATGCAGGTAAGCACTCACCAGGCACACCGTCGTTCCCGGCTACTTGGTTGCTTCCTCTCCGCTGCCATGTTCCCATGAGACCCAGAGTGCCTGGGTCAGCCTGCCCGCCATTCCCCAGGACCTGGCGGAGAGCAGGAATTTAGCACATACCGGTGTCTACTGGATATTCCCAAGTACACACTTTCCAAGAATAAAAGAAGAAAGACTTCTTCCTAGACTGACTTGCTCACCAACAAATGGATAATTAAGATATTGCAAGGAAGTCACAGGCAAAGGCTCAAGGTGCTGCTTTTCTTACACTCTGCAGAAGTGCAGAGGGTTACAATTAAAAAAATTTTTTTTATTGATTTCAGGGAGAATGGAAGAGAGAAAAAGAGAGACAGAAACATCAATCTGTTTCTATATACGCCCTGCGGGGGATCGAACCAGCAACCTTTATGTATCAGGTTGATGATCGAACCAACTGAGCTCTCCGGCCAGGGCAGAGGGTTACATTCTTAACAGCAATTACACAGCTCAGGGCAGATGGAAGAACAGCAAGGACAGGAGAGAACTCGGTTTGAGCGAGACTCTTGGCTGTGTTTGGCAGCTGTTTACTGGGCACCATAGTAGCCCCGAGGCAGTGTGAGAGAGGCCTCCGTCAGCTGGCCAGGGAGAATGGAAATGTTGGTGAGTACATGCTTAATTATTTTGGGACACTCCAAAACAAAAGCATGGGAGTTGAAGGGGGGGGGGGAGGAGACAATCTGGCTGTAACAGTTTATGAGAATTCAGCATCTCTGAAGAAACTGGTTCCGCTGACAAAGGCACAACAGAGCCACACTGAGGGTGGTGCAGGAGGCCTGCTGTGGACCCTGAACTGACCCTGGGGGGAGGGGTGGTCCATCAGGCTCTGTTGACTCAAGAACCAGCAGGAGCCCATGTTCCATTTACTCAAGTCAATGGGACAGAATGTTCCCTTTCTTGCAGCATTGCTGTTGACGGTCCCTGGGGCAGAGGGGTCCTGGGCACTGTGGCCACGGGCAAGAACATAGCCTGACCAGGGCTCCAAGGTCCTGCCAGTGGCCCCCAGTCTCTGTGTAGGGGGTGGGGGAGACAACATTTTTATGGCTATGGAGATCGCAGTTCCTCTTAAAGAAAAAATACAAAAAAAATGGTGTTTTGCTTAAGACCGTTTATACCACTTGGTTGCACTTTAAAAAATTAATATATCTGAGTCACGAGCAGAAATCCTGAGATTTCTCTCTTGCGCATTTTTTGTAGCTATGGCATTACTTACCATGAACGTGTCTTCAGGGTGGCCTGCCTTTTTCTTTCTTCTTTGCTTTTTTCTCCTATCCCTTCTCTTTTTCTCTTCTCAACCTTTTTCTCTATTTCCTTTTCCTTCTCTTCTTTTTATTGTTTCTTTTCTTCTCTTAAAAAAGAGTTTATCTTCATCATCATCATTATACAGAAGCAGTCTGAAGAACGGTCCTTCCAGGGTTGGGTGGACATAGTCACGAAGGACCCCGGTTCCTCCTAGCTCTCCCTCCTGCTCGGCGAGACAGCTTTGCTCTCAGGCCACTGCCCTCCTGGCCATAGAACAGGAGCCTCAGCCCCAGGAGTTCCATTGTAACACCTAGGCTGGTAAAGAAAGTGAGTGGAGAAAGCTGGTCACAAGGCTATAGGGAGTGGTGGGGACTAGGGTGAACCGCAGTGAATGTTTTCCTACTGCTTCGAGATGTAAATGCTTGATACCTGCCGTTGGGAGTTACAGCTCCAATCCTGCAGCAGTGAGCTGTAGGGAGGATAGAGGACCTGCCCCAGATAAACGGGAGGTGAGGCTTCCTCGGCCTCAGCCGCTCTGCTGTCACAGTGGCTGGGGACCCTGCTGCTGCCCCACCCCTAAGCTTCACCTCCTCCACAGGATCTTGTACTTCCTAAGAGCCGGAGGGTCGCCGTCACCTTTCCTGCCGCCCAGCGCCCAGCACATAGGCTCATGCCCTCGACGGCCTCCATCATGTGGGACGGAGCCCACAGCCCTTCCTTCTAACCCAGTGTCTAATTTCCAGTGGTCCTCTAAGTGTGGTCCACAAACCAGATCATCCACATCACAGGGGACCTTATTAAAGATGCACAGTTTTAGACCTCATCACAGACCTGCTGAGCAGTGATTCTGGGGTAGAGACTTGGCAACCTGGGTCTTGGCCAGGCCTCTAGGGGATGCGTGTGCGCTCTGACATTTGGAAACCGCTCTCCTCAAGTCTCTGAAATGTTGAGAAACCAACAATTTAAACAGTGGTTTTCAATCCTGGCTACACATTCACCTCATCTGGGGAGCTTTAAAAAAGTTATTAATGCCTGGATCCTACCCACCCCGCCCCCCTTCCTCCCTAGGTCTTATATAATTGGTCTGGTGTGCAGCCTGGACTGAGATTTTTAAAAGTTCCCTGGATGATTCTAAATTGCCGCAAAGACTGAAAACCACTGATCTAAATAAATATGGAAACAATTATACTATAAATGATTAAGCAGAAATCCAAAAGTGACACACACTGACAAAAATCAAAAGTCCTTTGTACTGCTTCAAAACTCACAGCTCACTGTTATGAAACACTGTCATCTTCTGATATGTTCTCTTAACTGTCCTTTCTCCCTTTTCCGTGAGTTCAGATAGAGGGAGTAGGTAAAACAAGCTTGAAATAAGGTGATTTCATTGGGCAGGAGGAGAATGGGTCTCTGTGAAGCTCCCTTTAAGGCAGAAGGTCCTCCTGCCACTAGCCAGCTCAGAGGACAAAGGGCGTCCTTGGACTATTTTAGCTAATATGAAAACAGCATGTGAGTCTCTTCTTAGAGAAGAAAAAAAACAATGAAACCAGAAATAAGTCCTCCTTTAGGAGAGGAATCAGTTTCAATTTAGTAAAACTAAGGAATCCCATGAAACTGATGTTACCCAAGAACAGTAAGTCACCTTGATTTGGCACGAGGCCTAGAACCTCCTTAGGTGCATTGTGGGACCAAAGGTCTCGATTCAAACTGCATCTGTTCGTACTCTGGACGTTTTCTTAGGTTTCTATCCCAAAGATCCAGGGAGATGGGACCACACTCAACAGTATAATGGTTTATCTCTTTCAAAACAGAAATTCTAACTTTCATATTTGTGTGGTTGTTAAGATTAGTGAAAGTGTAGCCCTGGCTGGTTGGCTCAGCAGTAGAGCATCAGCCCAGCGTGTGGAAGTCCTGGGCTCAATTCCCGGCCAGGCACACAGGAGAAGTACCCATCTGCTTCTCTATCCCTTCTCCCTCTCCTCCTTCTCTCTCTCTCTCTTCCCCTCCTGCAGCCAAGGCTCCATTGGAGCAAAATTGGCCCAGGCACTGAGGATGGCTCCATGGCCTCTGCCTCAGGCACTAGAATGGCTCCAGTTGCAGTGGAGCAATGCCCTAGATGGGCAGAGCATTGCCCCCTGGTGGGCATGCCGGGTGGATCCTGGTGGGGCGCATGCGGGAGTCAGTCTTACTGCCTCGCCACTTCTAACTTCAGAAAAAAAAAATTAGTGAAAGTGTAATTTAGGTTGTATAAGGTCATAAACATGGCTACTATGGTTGGTAGAGTTTCACTGATTGTATTTATTGCTAATTGCATAAGAGGTAAGAAAACTTATAGGGAGTCTTTGGTTTTCTTCCGCAGTCCATGGAAACAGGTCCTGTTTTTACATTAAGACCTCAGAATAGTCTCTAGCAGTAAAAACAGCAGCTTGCTCTTCTTCTCCAATAGCATAACAAGATGCTAAGAGTTTCTGAACCTACACTGGATGAAAGCCGGGTTTGACAATAATTATGTAGTGACACGGCAAATCCAGCAACTGTTACTTCCAGCTGAGACTGCCTGTGGATAAGCCAACCCAGATCAAATTCAGATTTTAGTGTGCACCAGCCACTGTCCTCAGACTCTGACTCAGTCACACTCGGGTGGTGTTCAGAAGCCATCATTTCAAACAAGCAATGGGGGTGGGTGAAATACTGGTCTCGATAATCAACAACAATGAATGGGGGATTCTTGTATGGGTAGCTTTTCTTCATGTTTTTTCTCGACTTGCCAGTTTGTCTAGAATGAATAGAACTGGTCTATTTATTTGGTTTAGAGGTTTATGAGATACTTCTCCATTCAGATAGAGGCACTAAACTATGCAAAGATGCCTCTCTTGCTGTTTCAAACTCTCCCTTCATCCCTAATTTTATCCCCATATCTGGATGCAAGAGCAGAAACGGCAGGTTATAGTGTGGAACAATGGCAGGAACTCAGACATGGACAGCGCCCCCTACGCACGGCCCCTGCTCTGGGGGCCTCAGACATGTGAGCGAGTTCAGCCTCAGAGCTTGATTAGGTGGTTCTGTCGCTGTGTACATTTCAGAGAGGAGGAACTGGAGAAAGAAGGTTAAGTCCTCTGCTCAAGGCCCTGTAGTGGGTACATGATCTAGCGCTGGAAGTCTTCATTCTTCAGCTCTATACAGGCACGATCTCCCCAAGACCCCCGCTCTCTGGCACGGCCTGGCCAGTTACACCCGCACCTGTGCGCTGAGGACTCCAATTCTCCTCGCCTCACCGTGACTGGCATTGTCTGGCTATTTTCACCAGTTTGACAGATATGTGACGGCGCTCTGATGACTTAACTTTGCATTTCTCTACTAGTTCAGTATCTGCACAGAAAGCCACGTCAGCTTCCTTCTGTGAACTGTTCATACCCTTTAGCACATTTTTCTATTGAATAAATGTTTATATTGATATGCAAAAATTCCTTGTATACTCTTGCCATGAATCCTGTTTCATAAACTCCACTCTATTACCTTATTTGCAGTTTATATGACAACACCGGACAAAACAAGATAAGAAAGTTCAATAAGGTAGCTAGATGTTTAGTATTAGCATATAAGTGGACGGCCTTCCTAGACACAATACTCTACTTCCTAGACACAATAATCTAACAAAAAGTCATATTTGTAGCAGAAACAAAAACTAGTTTACCTGGAATAAGCTCATAAAAGATGTGTGGAACAAGTAGAGAGAAAATTTTAAAACACTGAGGGACATTAAAACCCTAAATAAATGGGGACATATTTCATGTTCATAGATGAGAGGAATAATCTTTTCAAATTCTCAAATTCATCTATACATTCAAAGAATTCCAATAAATACATCAACAGTGTTTTCACTGAACTTGACACACTGATCATAGGGAAGACGAAAGACTTAAGAACCACCAGGTGAACTGAAGAACAATGTCATTAGCTCACCAGACACCAAAGCTTGTACAGCTACGTGGTAATGAACATGGTACTGGCTCAGGGACAAACTACCGATGAGACGATGAGACGAGAGGGAACCCCGACACTGAGCACGTGCATATGCAAAATGGATGTGAGACAGAGGTGGCACTGTGAGGGAGAGCAGGGTGACTCTGTCAGAGAACTGTCACTTTTTTGGTTAGGGACAGTGCAAAATTTCAAAGGCCACTAGAGAGGTGAGAAGATTGTTGAAAATGGAGCTCTGGTTTGTGCAAACACTGGGCATGCGGTCCTGTCTGAGGTTCCCAAGCTTTTTGAGGCAAAGACATAACCAACTCCCGGCCAGTGACTTACAGGGGACATAACACAGGGTTGTTTTGTTTTGTTTTTGTATTTTTTCCGATTTACACTCCACACGCTGGAGGATGGATTCTCAGAAATGGTAAAAGAAAAAACGTCATGTGTTAGAATCTATGAAATGCAGTAGTAGCAAAGAGGGCCTCTTTGGGGGCTGCCCATGTTATATCACATTCTTGGGAGTGGGAGAGGCAGTTGGAAATATGCCCTTGGCTTCCACTCTGTCAACGGGGCGCCTCCTTGTTCTGGGACAGAGAGCAGCAGCTGAAGCTGACCCAGACAGAAGCTTCTCCTTACCAACAGAAACCCTGTCAACCATTCCAGCAAGAGTGAAAAACTAAGTGAGAGGATTTACTTAAAAGCTAATGATAAAAATGTACTTCCGAGTGAAGGCTAAAAAATGTAAGTATGATAATAAATTATCCCCGCACAACCTGTATTTTTCAGGAATTTATTTCAGTAGAAATATTTCAGAAAACTGTACTTCAATTCGTTTTAATTCAGCGTATGCAAACACACGGAAGGTCTCACACTCACATGTGCACAGGAAACAGAAATAACAGGTGGGAGAGGGGCCGAGCAGCACGCCACTCGCCGAGGTCATAGTGCAACCGAGGGCTTTGTCAGGAGATCCTCGCATTCGCTGGGATAAAGGACAAAAATGGCTTGTGTTTTCCTGCATATAGTCATCACGGGATATGTGTCCCCAGAGACGGCTGTCTCCTTCAGATTACACTGTGAATGAGTCCCCCCTCCCCCACACACCCACAGGTCAGTAGGCTGCAAAACAATGAATCTGTCAAGAATCAAAGTGTAGCAACTTGACAGTCTGGTGACTTCTGATCAGACCTAACAAGTCAATAATGATTGGACTATATTTGTGAATAGTTTTAATAGATGATCGCTTCAGGGAAACTCAGTATTTCTTTATCTGGTATCTGAAGCATGGCTAATATTTATGGAGATTCCTGCCTGTCTATTAAGAAAACAAAACTTCAATCTCAAAGCACTCTAATTAATTGTCCATTCCCTTCATCTCACCGCTCCTTGGCAGTCCAAATGACTAGAATCAAAATTTAAATTCTGCTAATAATGAACCCTCAAGGACCAGTTAACCCTTCATGAGACTTTAAAGACCACGCCTGCTCTGGAACAGACAAGCTCTTTAATATCTTTGAAACTAGCAGCATGTCTCCAAGTTTTGCTTTTACTGGCAAAGCTAGTTTAGTCTCTTAACTTCCCTTTCATTTATATATTAGAGTTGTTTTCACTTTCCTACTATCATGTTCTCAGATAAGCAATAAGTGACTGCTTGTCTGTTCTCAGTCTTAAAACACATGAATGAACCAAAATAAATCTCATTTCTGGCCAAAGGGACTCTCATTACCAGACTTCAATAGCTATTATAATACCCAAACTTTTCTAGCGGTATCATACTCCTTTAGAGATTTTTCTTTATTTTTTAAAAATCATTCTTTTTATTTTTTATTCATTTTAGAGAGGAGAGAGAGAGGGATAGAGAGAGAGAGAGAAGGAAGAGCAGGAAGCATCAACTCCCATATGTGCCTTGACCAGGCAAGCCCAGGGTTTTGAACTAGTGACCTCAGCATTTTCAGGTCGATGCTTTATCCACTGCGCCACCACAGGTCAGGCTAGAGATTTTTCTGAAAGGCCTTATAATTAAGTGTATGCTCAAAACAACAACATCAACAACATGAAGTAAAAATAAGCTCAACACAATGGGTGCTCTTCCAAGCTGTTCTTAAGGGTGCTCATCTCCTGTGTGACGGAGGTGGATTTTTAATCTCCTACCCGGAAGGAGAGGAGCAGGGAGGAAACTTGTCTAAAAGGACTCCAAACCATGGAGGATGACAACAATTTCCTAGCGGTATATGCACAGACTTCCCTAGACCGGCCGGGAGACAGTGAGCTGGTGGAGAGAGGAACAGATAGCACGCACTCCTGAGACAAAGAAGTAAGAGGGCAAACGATCACTGTCAGACTCGATGCCCTATCATTGGTCTTCAGATTGATAAGGCACTGACCAAATTCTCCCCACACTACAACTTGAGATACCAGTGTAATGAAATTGCTTTCAATAAGCTCAAGAGTTTGCATGCCCTGATCTCTTTCCTTAGAATCTTCTAGACTAAAAACAAAAAATAATCACTTTAGACACAAGTCATTTTTCGGGGAGCAAAAACTAAGTCATTTTGAAAAGGTTGACTTCACCTGGAAAATAATTATCATCAATGTGATTAAATAACAGTGTTTGTATCTCAAAGCTTAGAAAAAAACAGTACCACTGTGTTGTAAGATCTTTGGAAGAAAACAAACAAACAAACAAACAAACAAAAAGCAAAAGACAGAGAGAGAAAATAAAATAAACCCAACGAGATCACTGAGAAAGTCAGGCAAACCTCAGCACTTGCTCACACCGTCTGTTCAGGCAACAGCTGTGCTGTTTCTGTTCCACCAGGACACGGTCGGATTCATCTTCACTTCCAAAAAGGGATCCACTTATTTCAAAACCCTTTGAAGCAGAGGATTTCTTTTATTAAAGATTATTTTCTGTTATGCAACACTGGTACCCCTTGTTTGCAGAAGATGATAACATGGTGGCTTAAAAACTGGTTGTAAAGGAATGTTTCCTCAAAAAACAAAAACAAAAACAAAACAGGTTACATATAGCAAGCTGTCTTTCCAGATGCCCACACTAGCAATTACTTACCTATGGCAACCTAAACATGCTCTCTCTGCCATACTGGTTATTTTATTAGTTTTGTTTATTCAAGTAAGGGTGGAATTAGAGTCAGTATTATTAAATGTGAAATGCCATGAATCAGTGTGACTTGTATTTGACCAGGTCCTGAGGTAGAACGGTGGGGAATGAAGAAATAGAGAAAAAGGATAGGATCGGGAGGTCTCTCTGTAGGCTGATGACCTACAAGAGCCCAGACACCCCTGGTAGATATAAATGCATTAACTCACAACCTGTAGATTCTGGAGGAAAAGAATAAGCACCTGGAAGATCAGTTGGCTTGTCTAGAACTTCAGCAAGACACATCTGATTACGATGGGCTTGCCCAGCAGAGGTGGAAAAGGTCTTGGGAAAAATTACTGAGAGTAAAAATAAACTAGCCTAGGAAAAGGGAAAACTCCAGATAAAAGTTAAACAGCTACAAGAACAGCTACATTCGTTTACTGAAACCAATGCACAGAATGACCATCTACACAAATTGAATAAGGCTCTAGAGAGCAAGTACACTCAGCTGAAGAAATCCCTCAATGAAGCCAACTGCAGATCGGCGGGAAGTATCCCGTACCAACGGAGAGCTACAGCAGAAACCTACAGAGCGAGAAAAGCTACTGGACAGTAGCAAGAAGATGAAGATGCAAAAGGCCCAAACGAAGCTCCACTTGTCAACTAGGGTGAATAATACTCAGAATAGAGAGAGGATGAAGCAAATAGAAACAGAATTGAAGCACATGGAGCTAATTAAGTATCAATATCAGAAGAAAAACTCTGGACAGTCGTTGAGTATCCAGAGGCTTGTATCTGAAATGATGAACCTACAGAAGAAGCGGCTGCTGGCCCAGAGCCAGTGTGACACCTTGGCGCGGAACAAGCAGCAGGAGATGCAGCTGGAGACAGAGCGGCCAACAAGGCTGGGCTGGAGCACCGGTGCTGGAAATCGGAAGAAACTGTCAGACACCTGTTGGGGACTGAAATATAAATAGGGTATTTTGTAATTTGGATATATTTAGGGAACAGAGGTGACTGGGTCCGACCCTCCACCTCACCTGCCTAGTTAAGAAAGTGCTATACCTAATTCTCATTTGTCCCACGTATGTTTTTTGGAAGAGGCTGGAAGCCAGTTTCTTATTGGTGTCAAGTTAGATTTGAATGGTATGTTAGGGGTTGTCTTTGAGTTGTCTTGGAAACAACTGAATTGCTAACGGACCACGTTTTTCCCTGAATAAAGACTGATGCACTTTGGGGAGCGGGTGTTGCATCAGCTCAGGAACAGTAGAGACTGTTCGCCATGCTGTCCTCCCAAGACCATCTGTATGTGTATATCTTTAAGTCTCTACTTAATTCCATACCTTTTCCCATTTGAAGACTCCGTAATAGACTCGTCGTGTCTAATAGACCGTAACAATTGGCGCCCATACGTGAGGCCATCGAAAAAGGGAAAGAGGAGAGGTAATGGAACTCCCCAAAAATGTGCACACGAAGTAAGTATAAAGCTTTTAGAGAGTAAAGTATAGTGTGGGGGGAGAGTATAATAATAAAGTAATTTGGGAGTAAATAACCATGAGACAAATAGGTTCAAAAGTGAGGGACCTTTTTCTTTTTGTACAAATGTTTTTATTTGAGAATAAGTTGTTTAATCAAAATAAGGTAAAAACAGAGGAATGTAAATATGAGAAGAACTTGTAATCTGGGAATAACTCGGGAGATGAGAATATCATAGCTGTGGCCATTTTAAACTTTGTGCCTCCGCTACCCTCTGCTCCCAAGGTCTTTGTCTCAGACCCTTGAAAATCCCCGCTCCAACAAGCTTTGGATCAAGCTCGAAATGCAAGGGAAGAAATGGAGGAATTCAGCAATATCAGGCAAAGTCCTGATAAGCAATATCAAGAATTTGTTTCACAAATGATTCCAGAAGTTAAAAGAATAGTAGTAAAAAAGAAGTTTATATAGAAATATGTACTAATATTAGGCCTTCATACATGGAAGGTCTTGCTTTTGCCACAGGCGTTAGGGTAAGAATTCCAGGGTATTTTGATAAAAGGCAAAACAAATGAAAAGAAATTAAATCAGGGAAATATTTATGCTAGTGGATCTTATTTACAATGCGAGGATTTGGGGCATTTTGCTAGAAACTGCCTTGCTCCCCCCGAAAATCATCCTCGGCCTCTTTTTCAAGCCCAAATGGCTCCTAAAAATCCAGACCTTTGCCCACACTGTAGAAAAGGGAAACACTGGGTGAATGAGTTTAAGTCTACATATAATGCCGAAGGGCAAAGAATTCAAAAAAGCCATGGAAAATACTGCCGCCTTAAGCCTAAGCAGGGTGCCAATGCGAGGCCTGCCGGGGACTCCAGCCGCGACGGGCAGGGCAGACCCGGGGCGGTGGGGGAGAAGCATCCCCCCCCCCAAATAAGCTAAATCTGCCATTAAGCGGGGGTTAAAATAAAGAAATTTTGGCTGCCAATTGTAGCAGCTATTAAAATTTAAAAATAATTAGAAAGCTAAAATGCTTTTTAAAGTTACATTCCTTTCCTGTTCTATGCTTAATAAAAGGGTGAAAAAACCGCCTACTTAAATATAGCTAAACAAAATCTCATATACAGCCATTCTTGAAACTTTTCGAGAGAATTCTGTTTAGTTTCTATCCTTTATGTTCCTATTAAAATAGCCCTACGTCCCTGGCCAGTTGGCTCAGCGGTAGAGCGTCGGCCTGGCGTGCGGGGGACCCGGGTTCGATTCCCGGCCAGGGCACATAGGAGAAGCGCCCATTTGCTTCTCCACCTCCCCCTCCTTCCTCTCTATCTCTCTCTTCCCCTCCCGCAGCCAAGGCTCCATTGGAGCAAAGATGGCCCGGGCACTGGGGATGGCTCCTTGGCCTCTGCCCCAGGCGCTAGAGTGGCTCTGGTCGCTGCAGAGCGACGCCCCAGAGGGGCAGAGCGTCGCCCCTGGTGGGCGTGCCGGGTGGATCCCGGTTGGGCACATGCGGGAGTCTGTCTGACTGTCTCTCCCCATTTCCAGCATCAGAAAAATACAAAAAAAAAAAAAAAAAAAAAAAATAGCCCTACGTAAAATCAAACAAGCCACGTTCTAATCTCTAAAATCCCGGGTTTCTCTCTAATTTGTCTACTTTGTCTAATTCTTGTTTATGTTTGGTCTTTGTTTAATGTTGTCTAAATGGATTTTTTAAGGCCTGAATTCTTGCATGCAAAAATTGGTAATGCCAGCTTTAGTAATAAAAAAATTAAATAATATTATCCCTACAAATTTTTAATTTTAATTAAAAAAAAACCACGCTCATTTAAATTTAAATAGAATGAAATATAAATCCTAAAGACTTACTAATTTTGGCTAAACTACTTCAAACTTCAGGCTGCTTGCTGCAACTGCAAAGCTTAAAACAAAATAAATTTACCTAACAAAGGTGTAAATTCTTTTTAATATAAAAAAATAAAATAAGCCACACTAAAATTTTCCAACTTTAATATGCTCTTTAAATTGCCTATTAATTAATGGGGTAGAAATGTTTTTATAAATATGGGAATATTGGCCCTGGCCCGTTGGCTCAGTGGCGGAGCGTTGGCCTGGCGTGTGGGAGTCCTGGGTTCGATTCCCGGCCGGGGCACACAGGAGAAGCGCCCATCTGCTTCTCCACCCCTCCCCCTCTCCTTCCTGTCTTTCTCTTCCCCTCCTGCAGCCAAGGCTCCATTGGAGCAAAAGTTTGCCTGGGCGCTGAGGATGGCTCTGTGGCCTCTGTCTCAGGCGCTAGAATGGCTCTGATTGCGGCAGAGTGACGCCCCAGATGGGCGGAGCATCGCCCCCTGGTGGGCGTGCTGGGTGGATCCTGATCGGGCGCATGCGGGAGTCTGATTGCCTCCCCGTTTCCAGCTTCAGAAAAATGCAAAAAACAACAACAAAAAAACAAACAAACAAAAAAAATGAAAATATTACTTGAAAATACATTTACTATATTTTATTAAAAATTAACATAAAAACAAATATTTCTTACAATTTTAAAAATTAAAATATTAAAAAGTATGTTCAACAAATGCTTAAAAGTCAATTATAAATAATATAAAAAAACAGAGGGGGGAAGTCATATCCTGGAACTCCTGCAAATCTTATCATGCTTTTTACTTTAAAAAATTTCTTTTGAATGCTGATGTACAGGGTTATTCAGCAGCTGAGAGGCTCTGGAATCCTACAGGAAATGCCAAACTCTTTCTCTTGCAAACTTCTACCCTCTTTTATTTGATCCAGCTAATAACACTGTTTTATCTTTTTCCAAATAATTCCAAATATACAGAAAAAGTTTATACAGGTGGATGAGGACCCTCAACCCCCTCAGCGAGATCTTCTAAGCATGGATTTTAAGGTCTGTAATGACCAAGAGGAACAAAAAGGGCAGACAGAGCCCAAAAGAAATCAGGAAAAATACCAGCTCTTGGCATATGCCCTTAAAGGCTCCAATGCCCTGAAGGGGCTTCATAGGACTCCATCAAGGCCCTGCTTCAAGAGTGGAAAGGAAGGTCATTGAGCTAAAGCCTGCCAGGCTTCTTGGCCCCCACCAGGGACATGCCTTTGCTGTGGGGAAAAAGGGACACTGGAAAGTAAGCTGCCCCCTTGCTCCTCTAAGGGAGGGTTCAGTCTCTTCCAGCCCTGCTCCAGCCACCTGTGACCTAACCTTGCCCAGCCTGCTGGGACTTGCCACTGAAGGCTAAAGGTTCCCAGGGCTTGCGGCCCCATCTCACATCACTATGGACGATCCTACGGTATTTCTTCCAAGTAGCAGGTAAACTAATCTCATTGCTTGTGGACACGAGGCCACTTACTATGCCTTGCCTAAATATTTGGGTTTTTATTCATCCCTCGAAAATCTCTGTTGTGGGTGTTAACAGTCTTATTTTCTGCTGCTTTAATATATAGTGTCTCCTATATTCCTCTTGCCTCAATGCCCTGTGCCTATTTTAGGCTGGGATCTGCTCCTAATTTAGACAAATTTACCTCTGCCACCCAACATAGTATATCCCAAGGTTCTCTTTAACACGATTGCAAAGTTCCAAAGAAAGGCACCCTGGGTTCATCTCTCCAGTTTAAAGAAAATGGAAACTCTGTCTCCATACATGCTGCAAATGGCTTTTCCAGTCTACCTGAATCATTGCCAGCTAGAAGCAGTGGTCATTGGGACTTGGACTCTAGCTGCAAAGTGTGGAAATGTGACCACAACTCCAATGCCTTGTGGATTTTTCCTAAATGTGCATGACTCCTGCTCCTTGGGACAGTTCTCACAGACTGAAGTGGGGTTGGGTTATATTTACAAATTATATGAAGCAATAATAATGTCAACATGGACTTGGTGAAATTACATTAACATGTAAGAATTTAGCCTGACTGGGCGGTGGCGCAGTGGATAGAGCGTTGGACTGGGATGCGGAAGACCCAGGTTCGAGACCCCAAGGTCACCAGCTTGAGTCCAAGGTCACTGGCTCGAGCAGGGGGTTACTCGTTCTGCTGAAGGCCCATGGTCAAGACACATATGAGAAAGCAATCAATGAACAATTAAGGTGTTCCAATGCACAACGAAAAACTAATGATTGATGCTTCTAATCTCTCCGTTCCTGTCTGTCTGTCCCTGTCTATCCCTCTGACTCTCTCATGTCTCTGTAAAAAAAAAAAAAAAGAATTTTATTTTAGATCCTGTTGTATAAGACTTTGCTTAATAATCTAATAGGCTTTAATCATTAATTGTATTAGGACACTTGTTATAGTATCCATTAGCATTGGCTATTTTAATTTTGTTGTTTATTTTATATTTTTCCAGTCTGCCTCCAAATGAACATGGAAATTCAAATGAGTATATAAATCACAACATACAAATTGAAATTTTAAAAAATACAGAAGGGGGATCTGTTGGGGACCAAAATATAAACAAGGTATTTTGCAATTCGGATATATCTAGGCGAAAGAGGTGCTGGGCCCAACCCCCCACTTCACCTGCCTATTTTAGAAAGAGCTACACCTGATTCTTGCATGAACCACCCATGTTCTCCAGAGAGGCTGGAAGCCAGTTTCTTATTGGTGTAAAGTTAGATTAAAATGGTATGGTAGGGGTTGTCTTTGAGTTGTTTTGGAAACAATTGAATTGCCAATGGACCACGTTTTCCCCTGAATAAAGATTAATGCACTTTGGGAAGCGGGCATTGCATCGGCTCAGAAACAATGAGCATTGGAACACCTTAATTGTTCATTGATTGCCTTCTCATACGTGTCTTGACCATGGGTCTTCAGCAGACTGAGTAACCCCTTGCTTGAGCCATGCCGTCCTCCAAAACCCATCTATTTATATATCTTTAAGTCTCTATTTAATTCCATACCTTTTCCCGTTCGAAGACCCCATAATAGACTTGTCGTGGCTAAACCGCGACAGCTGAAGAAATCCGTCAAAGAAGCCAACTGCAGATCGGCGGGAAGTATCCTGTACCAACGCGAGCTACGGCAGAAACCTACAGAGCGAGAAAAGCTACCTGACAAGGAGAAGATGAAGACGCAAAAGGCCCAAACGAAGCTCCACTTGTCAACTAGGGTGAATAATACTCAGAATAGAGAGAGGATGAAGCAAATAGAAACAGAATTGAAGCACATGGAGCTAATTAAGTATCAATATCAGAAGAAAAACTCTGGACAGTCGTTGAGTATCCAGAGGCTTGTATCTGAAATGATGAACCTACAGAAGAAGCGGCTGCTGGCCCAGAGCCAGTGTGACACCTTGGCGCGGAACAAGCAGCAGGAGATGCAGCTGGAGACAGAGCGGCCAACAAGGCTGGGCTGGAGCACCGGTGCTGGAAATCGGAAGAAACTGTCAGACACCTGATGACATGTAAAGAGGCAACGGAGAATAAACTGAAAGAAGCCAGTGTGGAATCAGAACAGGATGAAGACAAAAGGCATGATGCCATGTCCAACCAGTCTGTTCTACATAAGTGGGAGAGAAAATGGAATCTTAGACTTGTGCCCAAGAAGTATCATGCTGACCTAGAGAGAAAGTGATGCCCTTGACAGAGGGCCTTGGCTGATCGCTCTACCACCGTGATTCCCTGAGCCCGGCACTCGGGCTGGCCTGTTTCCACAGTTATCAGAACATAAAGCCTTTGATGAGGGCTGAAGATTTTGGACCTGAGTTTATCCTTTTATGAACTCTGATATCAGTACAGAACCAGCTCATCTTTTTCTTTCCCTGTTTTCCACCCAATAAATGTATATTAATTTGTTGTAAAAAACAAAACAGTAAGAAAGTCAAAGGTAGATATATTCCTTAAAAAGCTTCATGGAGTAAATCTACTATTATTATTAATTTCCAATTAGTACAATGCCTTATAGTTTTGTTTCAGTAGTAAAGGCATATAGCTTACAGATTAACTGATAAAAAGGAAAAAAATACGAAGAAAGACTTCTGCTCAAGTCATTTGGCCAAGTAATTTCTAGTAATCTCAAAAGATCAGCAGAGGGCCCCAGTTTCAACTAACCTACAGAGTGTACACTATATACTGTAAACATTTTTTTTCCTTCCATAACAACAGTGCTCCTGGTCTCCTTGATAAATCCTCTAGAAGAGGAATAAAGCCACTTATGAAAACTCTGCAGCTATAAACACCCTCTCAACACACAGAAAGACTGAATACCAAGACAGTCCATACAGAAGGTAGTGCAATCATCTATGGCATTTTCCACACAGGGAAAACATCTGTCATTGAAGCACAGGCCTAGAGAAAACAAAATACTCAAACTCAAATTGTTTGGATCCCTCCTTGTAATGTTTGTACAAACAGTATTTACAGAGCAAAGAAAACAAAATAGGAAGGTGTGTTTGATGAATTCTCTTCTAACTCTTACATTCTGGAGGTTACAGTAAAAAAATAATACTTTTGAAAAAATAAGCAGAGCCCAAACACAGAGGGGGAACGAGATAAAAAATAGTGCTCTAGAAGGTCATTATGTAGTTTGCTTTATAGTCATATTTTAAAAACTGGTAGTTACTTCCATATTAAAAATAAGCTTCCATGTTCAAATAAACTGTTAAATGAGATATGTCTTAAAATTATATTTTGGCTAGTACTATGTTCTAATACACTGGGCCACAGAATATACCAACCATTATGCTTGTCATAAACTAGCTTACATTTAAATGATCATATCTATGAGTTCTTCTTGGCTAAGAGAAACAAATGAACTTACTACTGATAGACATTTCAAGCTCTGAATCACCCATTTACTAATTTATGAAAGGTAGGCCTAAAAAGAGGGAAAGAAATTCATCATCCCACTAATAAACTATCTAAATACTTAACATATTTTGGTGACATATTTTCTTTGCTTGAATTATTATTAGATATCATGTGGTAAATTATAGATAAAAAAATTTACCTATGTTATTTTTAACTCACTTCTCTTACTGGTTTCCATTTGCTTCAAATGCTAAAATAATCTTAAAAAAGCAATGACTCATCTTCTGAATGGACAAATTTGAAGACAGAAAAACAAAGGCAAGGAATTCTGTGCCAGCTGTGCTAAGAGTCTCAGTCAGTCAGAGGTCACGATGCTACCTGTGGACTATGGTCCGATTTGAACATTATTCTTCCACTGTGCAGGCATCCTTTCACGTTTAGGGCTGAAAATATCAAACACATCTTCCAGTTTAGCTCCCTCTTTGGCAAAACCGTGCAACATCAGGCTCTGACTTCCAGGTGCAAGCTGCACAGATATGGCTGACCTGTGACTTGTCCACTTTAGCTTATTTACGACAGACAAAATAATAAAAAAATCCACAGGGTTCTCCATCCACAATAGTTTTAAAAAGCACATACACTGTTAAAAACACTCATTTCTGAAGAGAAATAAACAAATGAAGAATTTTTTTCAAAATGCAAAACAAAAGAAAGATGTGCAAGGTCTCCATGGCGATACTGCCGGCTACACAGGCAGCGTCTGTCCACGCACCCAGCGTGGGCTACGCTGGGGAGGGCGTTCGCTGAAAACTGTCCAACTCGGGCAACGCTCAGCCCTCTCTGCCCGTGTCCCTTTCCACGGGCCAGAAATAATGGTATTTCTAAGTGTGCCACATGAGAAAGATATCTGAACTCTTAATATATTTTTTTGAAACAGAAAACTAAATTTAAAAACTCAGCACTTAGAAAAGCTCTTCTGCTTCCCTTTGGATAGATTTTTAATTCCTTTAGCTAATTATTCTGTGGGCAATATTTTTTACTGAAGTTTCATGGGTTAAAGAATAAAATACTTATGATAAAAAAGCATGACATTTTCTAAGACTACAAAAAGTGAGAAGTTTTTTGTGAGGCCTCAAGTAACAGAAACCTTGTAGAAGATACCCAGTGAGAAAGCCCTGCTTTCTCTGGGCCACTGCTAACACAATGTCTCAAGTTTATAACACTCATCACATTGCCTTTGTCCAAGTGCCATTTTTTGTTAAAGCTCTAAGGCTTCCTATCTTCAATTCTTCTTCTTTTATTTTTTGGGTAATTCAACATTTATTTGGGATACTGAATGCATTACTGCATAGAGAGCCTTCCTATAAAACTGCTTGGTCAACTATAGACAAAATATGGTTTCATGCCCTATATTTGTATATAGTATGTTTTCAGGACAATGATTTGCAATAAAGGGAAGTTGTATTATGAAGAAGGAGAGTTTTGAGACTTTAAGTTCCTAGGATCTCAATCCTTCAGCTTTCCCCCTTTTAAAATTATTTTGTATGCTTTATAATACATACATATAGATGTGGAATCTCTGTGAAACAAATGGGACCCTGAATCTCATTGTGAACAAAAATAATGAAAACGAATAATAATAAAAAAACTGGCATTGTGCACAATAAACAATGTAAAAGAAAAGATCAATTTATCACCCGGATGAAAAAAACCACCTGTGACAGGTAGAGAAGAGAATCCAACTCAACTGGAAACTGTACTGACTGTAAGACCTCGGGGAACTGCGGGCTGGGAGTCTGTTCTCTACAAGCAGGTCTGGAGTCCTGCAATGAATTTATACAGAGGGCTCCTCTCACACCCAGTTAGAAACAACTGTGTTTTCTGGAGTCCATTTGAAAAAAGCAGTCTGGCGTGTGAACAGCCAGCCTTTATGCCTCCTGCAGGAAGTCATGTTTCCCATACAGGACTAAATTTCAGAAGTTTAGTGTTTAAAAATATCTGCCCTCATCCAAAACCAAACAAAAACCCTCCCAAAGTCCCGACAAAGACCCTACGACTCTCATGACAGCATTTCTGATTCCTACACGCTTGCTGTGGGCGCGCAGGTGAGGCCGCAGCCCCAAGGCGTTTGGGGAGGCCGTGGGGAGGGCCCTGCTTGCAGAATATCTTACACCTCGGTTCGAAACCAGCTCTTGATGTAACCCGTTAGAGATATGTTTTCCTTTTTAAAGTTTATCTAAAAAAGGCAACTCTCCCCCCCCTCAAAATTAGTACAAAGTTAAAAGAAATGCAAATTAGCTACGATCTATTCCAAGCACAGCACCGCCAGAGGATTCACACACACTACTTGGTGTTTCACGTTGGTTTTCCTTTCATTCTTTAAGGCAGTGGTTTCCACAGGTCAGTCAGTTCAGGGATAAGGAGCGTGGTCCATGGCAGTTTGTTTGCAACTCCAGTTGGATGTCTGGGAATAACGTCTCACTTCGTTTCCTGACGTTAGTGCTTTTTTGGTTCGGAACTCTGGAGGCTGAGCCGAACGCCCTGGGCGCCCCCGGCCCAGGGCTGGTTGGTGTTCAGCTGGCGCTCGACGGCCAGGCCCTCCCTTACTCTGGAGCAACAGTTCACCTCTCCGCCTCCTTGGGCTTTTACTCAAAAGTCATCAAGTTTGTAGGAACCTAAACAAATGTGTTACAAAAGGATATTTATTTTTATTAAAAAATAAAAAAATTTTTCCATTTACAAATGACATTCAATATTGTATTCGTTCCAGGTGTACAATCCCCCGATTAGACATTTATATAACATATTAAGTGATCCCCTGATGAGCCCAGTACTCACCTAGTGCCCACCGGGCAGCCGACGCCGTTACTGCAGTAGCACTGACTGTATTCCCTAATGCTCCCTATGCTGTACTTACATCCCCACGGCTTTCGGTAACTGGCGATTTTACTTCTTAACCCCTTCACCTTTTTCACCCAGATCCCTAAACCCCCTCCCCTCTGGCAACCATCAGTCTGTTCTCTGTGTCTGTTTTGTTTGTTCGTTTATTCTTTTTAGATTCCACAAAGAAGTGAAATCATACGGCATTTGTCTTTTTCTGTCTGACTTATTTTACTTGATATACAACTCTGTAGGTCCATCCACTAACTGATAGCACTTAAAAGTTGTTTTTTGAAGTACTATTTCTTATTTTTCCTCATTGTTTTAAGTGAGCCCAAATATTAAAATCTTTTTGACCTAAAATATCTTTTTTCTTTTTTTGCTTTTTTGAAGCTGGAAACGGGGAGAGACAGTGAGACAGACTCCCGCATGCGCCCGACCGGGATCCACCCGGCACGCCCACCAGGGGTGATGCTCTGCCCACCAGGGGCAATGCTCTGCCCACCAGGGGGCGATGATCCCCCCTCCGGGGCGTCGCTCTGCCACACCAGAGCCACTCTAGCGCCTGGGGCAGAGGCCAAGGAGCCATCCCCAGCGCCTGGGCCATCCTTGCTCCAGTGGAGCCTCGGCTGCGGGAGGGGAAGAGAGACACAGAGAGGAAGGGGGGGGGTGGAGAAGCAAATGGGCGCTTCTCCTATGTGCCCTGGCTGGGAATCGAACCCGGGTCCCCCGCACGCCAGGCCGATGTTCTACCGCTGAGCCAACGGGCCAGGGCTGACCTAAAATATCTTAAAAAAAAAATTAAATTTATTGAGATGCACTGTGTGTTTACCACCCAAAGTCAAATCTCTGTCACCATATATTGGACCCCCTTAAACTATCTTTTTAAAAAAGGAACATGACAGAGGGTACTGTAATCATTTGTAAATAATCAATAGGATACGATAGAACATTTTTGGAGAAAAATCACTGAGATGAGTTAGTACTCTGTTTAGTGAAGTGAGATCCGGATGGGAGAAAGGGTGAGGACAGCATCTTTTCTGTCTAGCACACGGGGCTCAGCAGATGTTCAGTGAGTGAATGAATGAGAAAGAATGGCTCTTAGTAGAATGGCTTTTTTTTTTTTTTTAAAGAAAGATTATTTGATGAATTTTCCAGTCAAGGACTAAAAGATGGCTTCACCATGTTTTAAAAAATGCTCTTGGCCTGACCTGTGGTGGCGCAGTGGATAAAGCATCGACCTGGAAATGCTGAGGTCGCTGGTTCGAAACCCTGGGCTTGCCTGGTCAAGGCACATATGGGAGTTGATGCTTCCAGCTCCTCCCCCCTTCTCTCTCTCTGTCCCCTCTCTCTCTCTCTCTCTCTCTGTTTCTCCCTCTCCTCTCTAAAATGAATAAATAAAAAATTAAAAAAAAAATGCTTGAAGCTTTACTACCAAATTTCCAGAGTTGTGCTAGTAGAGCTATTCACATGTCAGTGGTCATTTCTGTCTTTGAAAGCGGCTTAACCGCTCTCCCCCTCCAGCAAGCTTTTTCTTTTCCATGGCATCTCCTGTGCCTCTCACTATACTCCGCCAGCACGGGCTATGTTCCCTTATTTTAAACACCTTAAGTTCATTGCAGCTTCAGAGCCCCTGAACTCTCTATATTCCCTCTGCAGGAACTCTGGGCCCCTAATTTTCAAGTGGCTCTTCTTCCTTCTGGTCATTCATGTCAATGTCGCCTCCTTAGGGGGATCTTTGCTGCTCACCCCTGTTCATTTCAACTTGCCTCTCCCATTACTCTATATCACACAATCCTATTTTGTTTTCTTGTGTAGTTTTCACTACTTAGAATGTTTATTTGTTCATTTATTGCCTGTCTCACCAAAATGCGAACTTTGTGTCTCATTAGCTGCTGTCAACAACAAAAGAACAAAAACAAAACCCCTTTCCCACTTCATTCAGAAAATTAGTCCTTGGAACTCTTAACAGTGCGCCCACGCTATGAACACTGGGGGGTGGGGGGCGCTTACCTGGGGTCTGTCACTCTGGCAGGCGGCGCTCAGGTGCTTAAACCACAGCAACGCATTCATCCTGTTGCCGGCTTGGAACTTGTACGAGTTTCCTAAATTATCAAAAACAGATGGAAAACAGTCAAAACTCTAGGACGCTGACATATAACAATAACTCTGCCAGCTACCAAAGTGCAAAATAAAACAAGACTAGAGTTCTCAGTTTCAGAATTCTATTTCCATAACACCCGCCTTTCCAATACAGAGAGTTCTCTCGGCTCCATTCACGTGGCTGCACTTAAGGAATTGGAAGAGAAGTAATTTTGTCTCCTAAGTGTTCTTCAGAATAAAATAGCTTTAAATAAAATTGTTTGGCTTTTCTATATTTATATGTGTGGATGAGGGTGCAGAATATTGGTTCTCAATACTACTTAGATGATCTATTAGATTTTTAAAACAGATTTTCTTTATTGATTTTACAGGGGGAGGGAGTGCGCATAAGTAGTTGTTTCACTCTAGCTGTTCAGTGGTTGCTTGTTCTATATGCCTTGACTGGGCGAGCCCAGCGTTTCGAACCGGCGATCTTAGGGTTTCAGGTCAGCGCTGTATCCGTTGCACCACCACGAGTCAGGCAATAGATGTTAATGTGAAGTTTTTACAGGCCAAAATGCTTTAAACCCTAAGTGTTTAATACTTAGACATTAGCTATTTAATGTGAATAAGCATTAATCAGCTGACACCGGTATCAGCCATGCCTTTAGTTTTTAGTTGCATCTGTCAAAATTCCAGATTTCTGGGTCTGTTTAGGGCTTAAAGGGAAAATATGAGGAGGTACCTTTTTCTCTTTTAGAAAATTAGAATTCATCTGTGTTGTGTATACTTAGTAAACCTAATGTCGACACTTATACAAGATTGACACATAACAAAAATGTTTATACAGTTATATGTATTAAGGTAATAAACTGAGAAAAGGAAGGCTTCATGTACTATAGACTGCCTTAAGTTCAGCTTTATTCTTTTTCATCGATCTAAGTTCTTTTTATTTCCCAATTCTTACTAACGTCTACTTCCCTTCCTAACTGCTCTCCATGGCCCAGGCGCCTGATCTGTCTGCAGGCATCACATGGCTCCTTTTTGAGATTCCAATACCCAACTAGCTTTCACACTTTCAGACGCAATGGTTTGTCTTTACCAAATATTTATTTAAATGCCATAATACCCTAAAACAGACTATCTGTTGACATAAAATACTTTCTGAATGAAGAGGTTAAAATATTACACAATTGTCCAGTCCCTAGAAGGTAACATGGTATTTCGTTGTTGAGTGCTAGAGCGGAAGTTTTGAGCGGATGAGAAGGAACCCTTGCTGGCTTCCTCAGTGGCATCACCGACAGCGGCCGTCGTGAGGTACGAGCAGCAGCCACGTCAGGCTCTGTCCTGGTGACTGCCTGAGGTCTCCCTACACACTCGAGAGGGCCTGGAGGGGTCTGAGTCCACACGGCCAACCTCCTCCCTCTCATGTCCACTTTAGAAGCTGCTACAATTTTATTTATGTCTCTGCTATACAGTATTTCAAAGTATTGTAATTAAAATTATACTTCTTTGGAAAGTGCTTTGAGTCAAATAAGCAATTAATTTGATTAAAAGTAATGGAATAAAAATCAGTTAAAGAAAAACCTCTGCCACATTCAGAACTTAAGAATGACAATTTAATTCAGGGTATAAATGTGGGGTACAGTGCATAGCAAATGACTGACACTTGAGAGCGACAGTGGGCCATGATCTCCAATCACCTCCTTCCCTCCCGCCCTCCCTCGCTGGTTATTAGCTCTCTAGGGAGTACTTGGATTTTTAATTTCAAGCTTATGTCCCTGCAGAAAAAAAAAATCAGCTTATTAAATAAGCAATTAATAGATAATAATTGGTAACTACAAATACTGAGATCATCACTATACCTTCACTTTGTGACAAATATTTCCCAAAATACAAAACACAAATGTCCTCCAAGCACGTGTTAACCCAGTTAAATGAAGTTTTGGTTTATGGAAAGTGACGTACACGTAGTACCTTCACCCCTGGTTATTCTACTGATTCACCTTTCTCAGAGTCAGTCAGTAGGAAGAGATCTGTGTGTTCTGGGTCGTCAGCCATCATCACCATCCAGCCCACTACAGACACGGTCTTATTTGATGTGGACTTGAACTGAAAGACACAATGATGATGAATGGTTATCTTTTCTTATTTTTTGTATTTTTCTGAAGTGAGAATCAGGGAGGCAGAGAGACAGACTCCTGCCTGCACCTGACTGAGATTCACCCGGCATGCCCACCAGGGGGCGATGCTCTGCCCCTCTGGGGCATTGCTTTGTTGTAGCCGGAGCCATTCTAGTGCCTGAGGCAGAGGCCATGGAGCCATCCTCAGCACCTGGGCCAACTTTGCTCAGATGGAGCCTTGGCTGCGGGAGGGGAAGAGAGAGATAGAGAGGAAGGAGAGTGGGAAGGGTAGAGAAGCAGATAGGCGCTTCTCCTGTGTACCCTGGCTGGGAATCGAACCCGGGACTTCCACACAATGAGCCGATGCTCTACCGCTGAGCCAACTGTCCAGGGCCAAAACAGGGATTTTGATGGCCCATCCTGAGCCACATTTAAGCGCCAGGGAGCACATTTTCAGTTTCTCCTAGTGAGAAGCTAGCTGTGTAACTCTGGGCCTCTCGTCACTAAAGTCCACCTGGGCACGTCCTCCTGCGAGTCCCCTGCCGTTCAGATCTTTCCCAGCTTCACCTCTGCACCAGCACCTAACTGTCCTGGTGCCCAGGCCCAGGGACTGGGACCTGGCAGTGGGCTGGTAAAGTCACTCTGCTCTTTTATTTGTTACTGTGCTATCCCTCACCCCTCTCTCATAGGAAATGTAGCTGCATTTTAAGAGATGTGATCTTTTCCCCAGGTTCATTTTGCTATCATTGATATATAGCACTGTGTAAGTTTAAGGTGTACAATGTAATAGGGGTGTTCATAAATCAGCAGTGCTATCAGACAATTCTTAATAACATATTCTTACTTGTATTTCTGGGGGAAAAAGATATTCTTAGCCTACTCTGCTCTCATGCAAAAAAAAAAAAGTATACTTTAGAGAGTAAAAAAAAAATGTGTGTAGGCTTCCAGACTTCTTCCTTCTACACTTATATACATACATAAACAAGCAAGCTTTCATTAGTGATTTTTTTCTCCTCTAGCTTTTACCGTATTTTTTGCTCCATAAGACGCATCTGACCACAAGCCACACCTAGGATTTTAAGGAGGAAAACAAGAAAAAAAATATTCTGAACCAAATGGTGTATTAAAATATTTAATAAAATACCGTATTTTTCACTCCACATGATGCACGAGCATTTTCCCCTCCGCTTTTGGAGGGGGGAAAGTGCATCTTATGGAGTAAAAAATATGGTAATTTTGAAGAGGTTAAAATTATAGAGAAGCTGAAAAAAGGCTACCTTGATTACCAATATATCTACATTTGTATTTGCATTTAAATACAAGCTGCAGCCTGACTGGTGGATAGACCATTGGTCTGGGACACAAAGGTCCCAGATTCAAGACCCCAGGTCGCTGCCTCATTGACTTGAGTGCAGGCTCACTGGCTTGAGTGCGGGATCAGAGACATGATCCCATGGTCACTTGCTTGAAGCCCAAGGTCACTGCCTTGGCTTGAGCCCCTGGGTCAATGCATGTATGAGAAAGCAATCAATGAACAACTAAAATAACACAACTACCAGTTGATGCTTCTTATCTCTCAATCTCTCATCTTTCTCTCTCTCACTAAAAAAAAAACGGAAATGAAAAAAAAAAAAGATGGTAAATACAAGTTGCAGACACCATAACAATGACCCCCATATTTCAACATGCTGTCTCCTAAGAATATAATCCTATATAAACACAATGTATCACATCTAAGGAACTTAACAGAGACAACCATAGAAATTTTCTTCAGTTGTCCCAATTATGAGCTTTATAGTTAAAAAAAAAAAAAAAAAAAAAATCTCTAGGATTCAACCCGGGCACATGCAAGACTCTTTAGTCTCTTTTACTTTAAAACAATCCTCCTCTCCTCTGTTTACTCTGTCAAATTTTGGTTTTAAGAATCAAGCCAGTCATCTCGTAGAATGTCCCACAATCTGGATTTAATTGTTGCCTCAGAATCAGATTCAGGTTAAATTTCTGGCAAGAACAGCACATAGGTGATGCTGTGTTTATGTAACAGATTTTATTACTTGATCTGTTGCTTATATCTCACCAATATTTTCTTTCACTTTGCATTTAAATTTTTATAATTAGAATTTCTTTGCCTTCATTGCCTTTATTCTGTACCATATCTCTTTTATCCTAAAATATGTACTAAATATAAACATGAACCTGTCTCTATACCCTTTATCTTACTCTTACAGTTCTTTCTTTAATCTTACCAATTTTCACTAACAAGATGAGGGAAACAGTCCATTTCTTTGGTACTCGACTTACTTTCTCCACAACCTACTATGCTCTAATTTCTAAACATTTCACATATATTATGTATATTTATCAGAAGGCTCATATAATTAAAACCCAAATTATCCTGTAATTAGTAAGCAGAAACATCAAACACAAAAAGATGTTTAATATATGGTGGGTGACAAATTTAGTTATCAGTTTTCTTATTTGGCATCTTTATATAATCAAAGTTAGGAAAAAATGTTTTATTTTTATATGATTCTATTAGGGGACAGTTAAGAAATGAAACAATGTGTTGTTTAGGGAAACATGGTAAAGGAAAAAAAAAGCAAGGCGATGATTAACATGAAATTCAGGACAGTGACAAGTTGTGGTACAGCTGATAGAGAAGTCAATGCCATCTTCCAGCACTTCCCACATTCATTGAAATCAAAAATGTATTCGTACACACCTCTGGTCTGATTATAGGGCTAACTATGATAATAAAGAACTATATAGTGCTATCTGGGTAAATTCAGAAGCAGTAAAGAGATCATTTTTTTAGTAACTTACCTTTCCTTAGTATGGTAAACCACTTAATTCCCCCACAAAATACATTATTTAGAAATAAAATTCTTCTCAAAGACATTTTATTAATGAAACATGGAAAATTATTCTTCCTTTCAAAAATATATCACTGGCATATAACAACAAAATGCAAGCAAAGAAGATTTATAAAAAAGATTCCACATTTGGAGAAATGAACATTGAGGCTTCTTTTTAAAGTAATATGAAGCACAAGAAGGTGGACCACAGTAGCTATAGTAACTATTATCCCTCTTCACTATTGGGAAAATCACTCAATCAGAGACTGAGGTGGAAAGTTCTTTAGATGGTGTTTGCAGTTTTTCATATTTTATTCATTAGGAACCAGCACTCCAAAAAGATCACTCCGAGCCATAGTCTAACCATTTTCTGAACAAAAACCCCAGTTTGGGAAGGCTTTGATGCCAAGACATATTTGTAATGTGCAGCTTTGACATCTGCAATGGAAAAAACTAGCATTCAAAAAAGAACTTCAAAATATGGAAGTTACTCCAAGACTTTCCTTGGAATGGTCTTACAAAATAAAAACAATTCCACTGCAATATTCAAATAAGAAAGAGGTGTAAGAACCTCTGGATTAGAATATGGAAAATAAATCCAAACGGCTGCATTCCACCAGGACTACTTACTTTCTCTATAGCTACAGAGAGGCTGTGAAACTACGCTAAGGATTTAGAGAAGGAATACTCACATGTCTTCTTTCTGTAGCCATTAGGGACTTGGCAGCATAGTAAAAAAGTTGTGTCCCGCACAGAATTGCCCAATATTTTGTCCAAGCCGCTACCTGGAGAGGATAAACACGTGAGTGTACGGATAGAGCGCTGGCGGCTCATTTTTTAAGGTCCTACACATTTACATATTTTTAGAAGTGTTAAAATATAGTATAACAAAATCTTACTTTTGGCCTTTTGCCTTCCTTTAACAAAGTCTTTCTCTTGAGGACACCTTGCATAGTAATGATTCCTGGGTATAACTGCACGGCCAAGTCTTCCGATTCTGCAGAGCTGTAACAATGAAAGGAAGGCAAAAATAAGTGGGGGCCACAGTGGGTACCAGCTATCAAGTAGGTACTTAAATGAAATGTGATTATCCTTTACTTTATTCAGAATGAGAAGACACTGACAATTGGAAAGGTTTATTGACTTGACATTTAGAAGCTGTCAGAAAAGTGAATCAGGAATTATTAAAGTCAGCAGATGGTTAAAAAGACACACTTTATTACATATTTGAACAAGTATAATTTAGAAAGAACAGGGTTAGTAAAGACTAAAGAAAAGATTTAAGACTTTTTTCTTCTTAACATGCCATACTGTGTTACTGCCGAGACCTTTTTCCCCATAGGAACTCAGTCCTGGTAGGAAAGATGAAGACTCTATTTATTAAGAGTATTTGCACACATAAAACTCAAAAATAACAAAAGCTCAAAAAGGAAAAAAGAAAAAGAAAACTCACACTTAATTTAATTCTAAAATAGATAAATAAAAAGCATAACAGCATGTGGGGGGATGTACTTGGTGGGACACTTGAATCTATGTAAACACAATAAATTTTAAAAAAAGCATAACATATTAAAAAATGGCTTTCTGCTATCTATTTTAATTACATTTAAATGCTATAAATGCCTAACATTATATAGGCTAACTCTAAAACCCAAGATTTCCTTTGCGTATGTCTTAAGAAAACCTCACAAAATAACCAAACATTTAAATATCTTTTCCCAGCTGATTTAAGGTCTTAAACTGAAACAAGAATAATTTCTACATGAGTCAACTGAAACATACACACTAATAAAAATCTGTCATTCTCTGGCGATCTGATTTGAGCTGCAGAATTCCCACGACAGTGAAGAAAGCTGAAGTTTGCCAAACTGTCCCTTTATGATAATTAAGGTGTCTTCAAAGTGACTTAAATGTCTAGAAACCATTAGAAATGTCAGGCTAGAGCTATTTAAATTCAGGGAGGTTTACAAAAGGAGATTAGACATCACCAAAATGACATAAAGTACACGTCTAAAGTTGGCTGTTTTGTTGTATTATGAATTGGTTGATCAACCATCACCACTAACCTGCAGCCCCTACATCAATCTATATCACCCGCATCATCTTCTGCAGCTAATCCAGTGCAGAAAGAGGGCTCAGTTTAACTAGATGAACAATTGAATGCACATGCATTTAAATACACAAGTACTAGTTAATAAAATAGACTGGTCTAAATTCAGGACCTGCAGTTGAGCAAAAAAGCTCTTCCAAAAGGCAAATCTAAAGTACATTTATTAGCGAAGTAATTCTTTGACTGTAGCCTTTGTATAAGGCTACAAGTGGATGTGTATTGCTCATCCAGTAACTAGGAGCATTAGAAGGACCTGTGCAGTTAAAAAGCTACTAATTTGGAATTATTTTTAAAAATGTGCCATTAAGAATCAAGTTTTAGCAATTAGCTCTGAGGATCAGAAAGAATAGCTCAAATTTATGCCTAGATTAAATCTTGGAAAGTTTCTTGGGCCTTTTTTCCAGTCTTTAAACAAATTAGTTGAGAAAGAACAGAAATTATGCGAGACCACAACCATGTAAGCCAATCACCAACACCAGAGAGGAGTTCTGTGACCCCTGAATGCAGGAGAATTGTACCTGCTGGCCATCATGTGGCTCCGATTGTCATTTCGTGCCACTCGTGTCATCGGGCCGAGAGAATGGTATAATCTGTTCCTGTTGGATTCCATTATAAATTGTTTATTTTACAAATACTTTAATTCACACAATCATCATCAGTACCTAGAACAGTATAACCATTTCTTTGTGTAATACAGCTTTCTAAATCTTATAGAAGGATAGTATGGGACTGTTTCTGTTTCTTTTAAAAGCACGCAGCACAGATTTCAAAAAGGATGTTTCTACTATTGATGCTTAGTACTCATCATATATTTATATATATATCCACTTTCACAAATCAACTAAAATATTTAAAGACATTCTATAATGGGATATTATCAAACCCTAAAAAATACTTCACAAATTCTTTGTTTTCTATTCCAGTTCCTGGAGTCCAGTTTAAATACACCTGTATTCACATAAATAATTTATTTTTATTATATGTCCCTATGAAGACACCTAAAAGCAATATGGCCTGTAAACTTAAAATTAATGTCAAAACACATTATTTTCCTCCCTATCCTTTTTATTAAGTCCAAGAAAATTAATAAAAGAAACTGAGTAATAAACAAATTATTTTATTTCCATATCAACTGAAATAAAGGATAAAGCTAAATGATAAAAATGATATGCATTAATATTTATCTAAATGGTGTGTAATACTGAAAGGAACTAAATACACACACAGAAACACTGATACTTCTTTGCCTGGGAAAAGCCAAAAGTAACATGTTCATAAGTGATATTTAAAACAAAAAGCATTATTTAGCAACTGAAGCAGCAGCATCTGTGTCTCTCCAGGAAGTAAAATCACATTTGAATCTTGCAGGGCAACATTAATTTGCTCTCGAAACGTTTCAAGAGCCACTGATTTAAACTTGGCACAGTACAGTAGACTTTTAGCTGCAAATGTCTGCAAAGCAAAACAGTTTGTCATAAAAAATATTGTTTTGAGATGTGAAAGTAACACTGTCAAACACTGCCTTTGGAAATCACCTGCTGGGACGAGAACAGATTTTATCTACACCGTTCTGGTTACCCTCACTTATATCTCAGGCAATCTGAGAAACAGTTTTGTTCAATGATATTTTTTCTCTAAAGATTACAATGCACTCTATCATCAACACGATGGGATCATCCTCTTTCCAGAGAGAGAGAGAACTGAGAAAACCAGTAGACAGCACATGCCGGGGGCAACTCTTGTGTTTTTCCTGTTTCAGGCAAGCCCAGATAAAGAGATCGAAAAGAAAAGTTGAAAGAAAAATAATATGCAAAAACAAATTGATAAGAATCCCCCAAACAAAGACAACACAGTTTGAGAACACAAATATTGCAGAAAGGCTTAAAAGCACTGAAAAATATTGGATTTACAAGTAAAATCTTAATCACATAATGGTGAGAATTCTTTATGAAGGGTCATCAAGAACGAGGATATAGATTTATAATTAAACGACAAAATTCAAGTATAGTTTAAGTATATATTCAGTATGACTGTTTTCTATTACAAGTCACTTGTACGAAGTTAGGTAATGAACTATTTCAATTCCATCAATTTTACTGTGACATTCAAAATTCAATCTGAACAACACTCTTGCTTAGAAACTTAGGTTGCTTAGTATATACTAAAAAGATTATTTTTGTCAAGAGTCAAGTACCTTTTACGTATAAAAATGGCAAAACTAAAATGGTCAGACTGTATCAAAGCCCTAACGAACATTTAGTAAATAACAGTTATTTGCACTGTTGGCTACATTTTTTAGGGCATCTGATTTTGGAATAACAGTATAACATGATACCCACGCAGGCTGATGACAGCGCAAAGCAATGACGAAAGGAGAAGAAAGCACGACATAACACTTTAGTATAAATCCGTGTGCTCTGTGCAGACTCTGAGTTAATAATAATTTACATTCAAACTTCAAACTACTTTGCTTACAGTATAATTTAAATTTTACTAAGTCATTCTGCCCTTGACACAGCAGTAGAGAAGGAAGCTGACTATTCCACTAAATGCCTTAAATTACTAAAAGAAAATAGAATGTAAGGAAGCAATTTTACTTTTCAACACATAGGTAGATAAGTTGACCATAATTTGTTAATAATCTTTGTAATTTATCATTTTAAATATACTAAAATTCATATACATGTGTTAAGCCACCAAATAAACATGCATTTGTCAGGTAAGACTCAAGTCCAGACTTAAACATCAACGGCCAACTTCTGCTACCAGCAGGATGCTCAAATAGTTGCTTAGACATATGTAATAAATATTATCGCTTAGAGTCCATATGATCATACATGAATTATATTATTCATATACTTTCAGACAGACAAAATAAACTCAAAACAGTTCAAACGGATCACTTCTCTTACCTTTCAAAAGCAGGCCATGAAGTCTCTTCACTTAGTTCAGAACCATCACTGCTACCTAAAATCAAGTTACATTTTTTAAACATCAGAATTATACTTGGACTTTTATTTTAAAAATGGTTTCTCTAACTGTGCTTGTAAAATGAGGATCGTGTTATTTGTGCGTGAACAGCCACACATCAATTCTTCATTCTAATACTACTGCTGCTAAATTTATTTTGCAATATATTGGAATGTAATTGACAAGAAAATAGATTAAAACATTTTTGCAGCCTGACCTGTGGTGGCACACTGGATCAAGTGTTGACCTGGAACGCTGAGGTCGCTGGTTCAAAACCCCGGGTGGGCTTGCCTAGTCAAGGCACATACAAGAAGCAACCAACTGTGAGTTAATGCTTCCCATTCCTCCCCACCCTGCTCCCTTTCTAAAATTCAATAATTAAAATCTTAAAAAAATATTTTTGCATGTCTACTTGTAGCTCAAATTTATTATGTTAATAATTTTTATATCCTTTGTAGGTCTGTCATAATTTAAGACCAATATAACTATAAATTCTTAAGAAGTCCATGGCATACTTCTTTCCCTTTCTATTCCTTTTAAAACCCATTACTACCCTAAGGACAAAAAATTTAATGAAATTCAATTTTTGCCTTCTTAGGCAAAGTAGAAAAGAAGATAAAATCTTTAAGTTAGAAATAAAAAAATGAGTGCTGTGACAATAGCACCAGAGTATCTCTCTGGCCAAAGTATCAGTTAAAATAAGAGTTTTAAATTAACTAAAAACAAACCAAAATCAAAAAACAAGACACATAGGGAAATGAATTTGGAGAGTCCAAAGCAGCTTAGATTGTTCTGGTAACCAATAATATGTCCCTATGTATCAAGCTGACTGTCTCTCAGACTTTCACAACCAGTGTTCCATGACAGACTTAACTCTAAACCTATAAAGTCCACCACATACATGGTGGACTAACACCTCTTCTAACTAGAATGGCACTAGCTGTGTACCATCCTTGTGAAAACAGAGTAACAGCCACTGAAATAATTTCCTGGCTGTGTGGTTCAGATGACAAACCGGAGGTGATCTGTCGATGGGCCTTATAGATGATCTTTTGATCTGTAACATTGTGTGGTAAAGACTAAAAATTTAAGAATAGTTAGGATGACTTATTTGTAGAAATGTAAGTTTTTCAAAAGCACAAAGCGCACAATGGATACACCTCCCTGAGCTAAGCAAGACTACTACTTCAGGTTCTGGAGGACATCTACCACATTGGGAAATGTTAGAGGGCGCTGTCCCAAGCACTAGTAAATTACCCCGAGTATGTTCTCAAGTCTCTACGGTATGGATTAATGTGGCATGTAAAAGTTACATCTAATGAAAACACCCTTTTGTGATTATAATATTTGTGTGTGTGTATTAACACCTACCAATTATGGTTATAGACTTACTTTGCAGAATGTTAAAGCTCTAAAACAAAACCCTAGAAAGTAATGCCTATGTCTAATGTTTTTAATTTACAAACATGGACGTAACAATTTTCACTGTTTATCTACTTAAGAGTCATAAGAATAATTAGAAAATAAATACGAAGGCAAAGCTAAATTAGTCCTTCCTGTTCTAAGCAAAATGAGACCCTAACAGTGAATGAATTAATAACTAGGTGACTCTCTTGTGGTAACCAAAAGAATACCTATGGAAAGTAAAGCCACAAATAAACTAGAGAATAATAATTATCGTGATATATTTATGATGAGAAAAAGTCAAATACATTATTTGACAGCTTTAATTTTAAAAATTAGGTTTTGCTTTAAGTGGCATGCAGAATTCTACGTATAACAAATGTTTTAACTGGAAAAAGTTCTTCCTTTCTCCTCTAAACTATTCTGTGTATTATTTTTCAGAATCAGATTGATATTTGCATACAGGCAATTTATAGCATTAATAAAGTGGTATGTTTCAGGGGCCAACTTGTCTTCTGTTCTGTAAATTTTGTTGTCATTTAACATTTGCATTTATAAAAAGGGGAGCGTTGACAGAACACACTGCTGAATGGTGCTGGAAAGTTCTAAAGCAATTTCATTTTCAGGGTTTAGAACTCTCAAGAGTTAAGGAAGTAATTTTATTCAAAAAACTGAACTCCTGCATTTCGTTCTAGTGACTGTTCATCAATATTGAGTGGAAGAGTAGCAATAATTGGCTTAGCCCTTGAGTGATGTGGCACTTAACCACAGAAGAGGGCATTGTCCTCCTTTATTTCTTTTTTAAAGACAAAAATAAAAATAGCACCGTGTAGAGATTTTCTTTTCCTTTTTTAAAATTTTTTAAGATTTTACTAATTTTATGGGGTGGGGTGGGATGGCGAGAAGCATCAATTATATAGTTGCTTCACTTTAGTTGTTCATTGATTGCTTGTCATATGTGCCTTGACCCGGTAAGCCCAGGGTTTTGAACCGGCGACCTCAGCGTTCCAGGTTGATGCTTTATCCACTGCGCCACCACAGGTCAGGAGAGGTTTTCTAATTATCAAAAGAAATATGCTCACCTAGAAGATTCAGAAAATAAATAAAAGTTTAGGAAGTGAAAGCAGACAAATTCCTGTCTTAAACTCACATCCCTTTCCAGTGCGCTCCCACCTCCTCGCTCCCCTGCAGGGAGCGACCTTTGTCCCTGCTAGCCTATGAAGCAACTCCTCCTTGGGTCACCAGATCTCACCGAGTCCACTGATCAATTCCCAACCTCACCTTCTCTTATTTTCTGCATTTGATAATTGACATATTCCACACTCCCTTCTCCTGGAGACACATCCTCTACTGGGCTTCTGTGCGCCATGCCTGGTCTGCCCCCTACTTCACTGATCCTTCTGTTTTCTTTGATCGCCCATCCTTTTTTTAAAAAAATAATTTAATCAGACCTTTAAATATTAGAATGTCCTTTATTATTTCTTTACACTCTATCCCTAGGTGACCTCAACCAGCTCCATAACTTGAAATACTAAAATATGCTATCCTTGTATCTACAGACAGATCTCACCCCACTGGGCATCTATAACTCAAGACACCGCACGTGTCTGAAACACAATTCTCAAACCCACAGACGCAGCCATCCTTCACAAACATCTCACCGCTACAGAGGACTGCTCACTCAATCTTCCCTATCTTGGTAATATACTGCACCACCATCTAAACTAGCTGCTTAGTCCAAAAGAACCGGGAGTCACACTGGACTCTGCCCTTCCCTCACACCTGCATCCAAGCTGCACGCAGGAACCAATTGGGCCAGCTCACGTGCCTGTCCTACCATTCCTCCAATGCATCCCTTTGTGGATCAAAAATACCGAGCACTTTTTAAACCATCATGAATTATTAATTTCAGTACTACTAGTAAGGTGATCTTATGTCTAATTGCTATTTTGCTTTTATACATTTGCTGTATTTGCAGTGGGGCTGATGACAGTTCTCCAGCAACCCATGCAGAAAAACATGTCTCACCTATTGATATTCCACTAGACACAGTAGAACTCTCAGCCTGGCCTTGCGATGGGGCATGGGGCTCCATGACGCTGTCATCCAATAGATGTCTTGGCCCTGCATTTGGGAACGTTGCGCTCTTGAACTCTGCTGTGTTCATTTTATGAATGAAACTGCAAACAAAGAAAAATATCTTTTATTACTGTTACTAATTTGGGATACAGAAGATACTCCTATATAAAGATCCAGGACATAAAAGATTACCCACTATCCTGAACTTCTGAACTCTCGTACTAGTGAACACACAGATTCTACTGTGACAGCCTCAAACTTAACAGTTTGGGAAAATTACTTTAAGAAACGAGGCCATATATACCTATGTAACAGAGAATACTTTAAGTCTTGGGTGCATTAAAAATTTTTTCATGCTCACTTTTGGAAAATAGCTATTGAATTGTCACAAAACTCATAGCAAAGGTGAGCCACAGACCCCATTTTGAAAAAACAATCTTGCAAAGCTAAAGAAATTAAACATCAAGTCATTTCCCATTCTTTATAATTAGAAATAAAAACCCTCAATTCTTATAAACCTTAGTTTATGGTAGCTTATCTTAGTTTAATACAAATAATAACTGTCTTGATACAAAGAAAGGTTATAATTTAAAAAGTAGAGAGGTGTATTGCTTTCTTGGTTTTATTTATGATCATGCTTTATGATGTTAATTTATCTACCCCATATTTGCAGGCACTGTTGGGAAAAGCTCATTTCCAAATTAAGGTAGAGGAAGAAATAAATGCTTTTAGGCAACCAAGACATTTTACTGAATCAGAACATAAATAGAAAAATCCAACTGAAACCAATTTAAAAACTGAAAGCTAAGATGACAAATGCTAACTTATATCCCAGGCTCTGGGACTTCCTGTGTCCGTGAGGAATCAGGTTCCGAGGCGACGGCAGTGTCTGGGGGAGCAAGGCTGCCTCGGCGGTCACAGTTTTCCTCCCACTCTGCGGAGACCCCACCTCGGGACCTATGAGTCCAGTTCAAAACAGAGAGAGAGAGATGAGATGTTTTCAAAAGACTTTTATTTTTATTTATTTATTTGTTTATTTATTTTTGTATTTTTCTGAAGCTGGAAACGGGGAGAGACAGTCAGACAGACTCCCGCATGCGCTCGACCGGGATCCACCCAGCACGCCCACCAGGGGGCGAAGCTCTGCCCACCAGGGGGTGATGCTCTGCCCCTCCGGGGCGACGCTCTGCCGCCACCAGAGCCACTCTAGCGCCTGGGGCAGAGGCCAAGGAGCCATCCCCAGCGCCCGGGCCATCTTTGCTCCAATGGAGCCTTGGCTGCGGGAGGGGAAGAGAGAGATAGAGAGGAAGGGGGGGTGGAGAAGCAAATGGGCGCTTTTCCTATGTGCCCTGGCCGGGAATCGAACCCGGGCCCCCCCGCACGCCAGGCCGACACTCTACCGCTGAGCCAACCGGCCAGGGCCTTTATTTTTAACCTCTTTGTATGAAGTGTTAAATGTTGTTTAAACTTTAATATGTTAATTCCATTTAATTGATTGAACACAGGTTGGCAAACTCTCACTTTTAAGAAAAGCAAATTTCAGAGGTTTAAGACTGAAATGTTTTCCTTTGCTTTGAATACTCTTCCCCTCAATGTCGTCATGGCTGGTTCCCTCACTTCCTTCACACATTATTAGATGGGCCTTCAAATACTTTTTAGTAATAAGAAACTTATTACTAAGGCCTGTGTTACAATTTTTAAAAAGGTACTTAATAATGATTTCTTAAATAATGAGTTGCTTCCATTGTATAGTTTTGAATTTGTGTGGTATATATATTTATTATAATGCAACAGGTAAATTAGATTATGACTATTTTTAAGACTTTATTTATTTTAAAGAGGAAAGAGAGAGAGAGAGAAGAGGGAGGAGGAGCAGGAAGCATCAACTCTCATATCTGCCTTGATCAGGCAAGCCCAGGGTTTCAAACTGATGACTTCAGCATTCCAGGTTGATGCTTTATCCTCAGCGCCACCACAGGTCAGGCAGGATTATGACTATTTTAAAATATTTTAGTACTTGACCCAGTATTTAAGTAAAAATTTTTAAAAACTGACTTCTGTAATTATTGAAATAAGAATTTCCACTTAACCACAGAAATTTCTAATGTAATCAACACTTATTGCCTAGAACACTGTACTCTTAATAATAGCAATAAAAAAGAATAGATATTTATAAAGACCTATTATTTTCTGTCTGTATCTATTTTCCCTGGTTAGTTGGAGTATTTGTTTTTACATTACTGACAACCAAAAGTTACAACTTTTTGCTTAAAACAAAAAGCCCCAAGCAGAAGAAAACTGATATAGTTTCACACTAAAAATAAATTTTTGTATGCAGTATAAAATGTGCTAGATTTACTCACTTTGGAGCATACCCTTCCTTACGAGGTCCCTGACTTACCCCTGGTAAGGAAAGCGAACTGTGTACTAACCTAGTAAATCTTCCCGAGAGGCGGCCGAGCGTGGGGTGCTTGTCCCTGGTTCTATCTTTAATGAAAGTCTGAATTTTATAAAGAACAAAACACATAAAAAATATTATTATTTGACAAAATATTAAAGTCATGTATTTTCTCATAAAAACATAAAATCATTTTTATAAAATAATCTCAGCTATTTTTTAACGTTTATTTTACTGATTTTAGAGAGAGACAGAGAGAGGGAGAGAGAGAGAGACAGGAACATCGAGCTGTTCCTGTAGGTGCCCTGATGGGACCAAACCAGCAACCTCTGTGCTTCAGGATGATGCTCTAACCAACCGAGCTGTCTGGCCAGGGCTCAGCTATGTATACATTTTTCTTCAAGAGTAACCTTTAATAGTTCAGTCTCCTATCTCTTCCATACAAAGTTGATCTTATGGTTGGTTATTCTGGGAAATATTAGGAAGGGGAAAAACATTAAGAAGTATTTAAAAACAGAAAAATCTCTCTAAACTACCCCAACACTGCTAAACAATTCATCACCGTTAAGATATTTGATAAATGGCTAAAAGGTGATTTAACTTGAAGTTGTATTGATTACTGACATTTAATTCAGGAACTTTCACATATACTATTAAATACATTATTCAAATACTTCCTAGAACCTTTACTGTATGGGCTAACAGCTTCCATAGCACTGAAAATTTCTAAAACACCTTATTTGAAACTCACCATCTAAAAAAACCAACCAACTCATCAAAAGACAGATCTGTTATACAAATAAAAAGGTTGTTTTCAAAATGCCTGGGAAATCCCTGTCCTAAGTCAGAGTTTATTAGTTGGTACTTAAGTTCCATTTAAGTTCCATTTAGGATCATACACCCAGTTTTGAGTTTCACAGCAAAAAAGAGATTATGATTCCTATCAGTAGAAACTATTTCAAGAAATAGGATATTAAAGCCGCTGTAGAGACTACTTTGGTATAGTCCACAAAGTCTATTATTTTTTAGCATTTGTCTGAAAAATAATAAAGGCATTTTATTTTTAGCATTCTGTCAACTGGAATTTTTATGAAATTGCATAATACAAGTGACATTCATAATGATAAATTTATTATGGGTTAGTTTTTTACTTCTTTGATAACCTAAGAGGAACGATGTACAATTATATTCCAATTAGTCGACAGTATAAAATACATGTGCTGAATATGATTAACCAGAACTCTCTGCTCTCTTTTTACAGAGCAGTTTAATTACTTGGGCTACAGACTGTACTGAGTTCATTCATTTCATCATTATTGAACACCTGCTTTGTGTTGGGCACTATGGTCTCAGGGAGTATGATAAGACACCGAGGCAGACACGGTGTCCCTGGCCTTCTGAAGCTTCTAGTCTAGTAGGCGTGGGAGACAGAGAAGTAAACAAAAGAACTACAATTTCCTTATGCAGAACCAAAATAAAACACAGAAATGAAGCTATGGGTGAAGCACGTTATTTTTGGTAGCAGTTGATACTAACAGCAATATGAAATGCGGAAGAAGCATGTTAAAAAGGTCAGTAGCAAAGGCCAGCCAGAGTGTCCGTCACCTACATCATCGTCAAAACACCATCAACACTGATGCTGAGTCAGTGAAAAAGATATTATGCTTGTTACTAAATAAAATACCTCAAAAGAATTTCATCCTCATTAAATCACACAAATGTAATTTGTAATATCTATACTGGCTGCCTCTATAGACGAAGCTGCCAAAAACAGAGGCCTTTGGATAAATAAAGTATCATTTTTATTGAAATCTCTTTCAGCTTAAACACACACACACACACACACACAAAACACCTTTTCCTTAACTAATCACCTTAATGGCGCCTATCTTAAAATGCTCTGATTTTCAATATATTTATACAGTAGGTTCATGCAACACAATTGCAGCGTTAGAAAAACAATCTATCTTTTCCAGTCTCCCACGTGATGCCCCACCACCACCAAGCGGCTTGGAGACCTCCAAGGCCCCCCTCTGTTTTCCATCTATTCCTTTGACCATTCCCTCCCCCGGACTCCTGTCCTTCCCCTGCAGTTTGGAGCGAATTCCTGCACAGGTTCGGCCTCAGGTGCCACTGTCTCGGGAAGCTGTTCAGATTTCTTTTCTCCTCACTTTTCCCACTTACAGTCGAGTCAGGTCCTCCCTCTGCCTGGTTCCCATAGCAGCCTGAGCCTGGGGATAGCTGCTCTATTACAGCACTGTCTGAACTGTTTCCTAATCTGTTCTGTGGATGCCCTTCTTAAGGGCAAGAACAAGATCTTATTTCTGTAATCCCAGCAACTATCACATTAACTTACCTGTAACAGAAGTTTCATAAATATTTGTTAAGTGTATATATAATGGGAAGGCTGCTCTTGTTCTAGGTGCTCATAATAAAAATCAATATAATAGCTTCAGCTTTCCCACAAAATTAAAGGTATCTTAAAATATGTCAGTTGTAAGATAGTTAAAACTACTTAATGGTTTAAATCAGTGGTCCCCAATCCCCGGGCCGCGGACTAGTACGGGTCCGTGGGCCATTTGGTACCGGTCTGCAGAGAAAGAATAAATAACTTACATTATATCTGTTTTATTTATATTTAAGTCTGAACGATGTTTTATTTTTTAAAAATGACCAGATTCCCTCTGTTACATCCGTCAAAGACTCACTCTTGATGCTTGTCTTGGTCACGTGATACATTTATCTGTCCCACCCTAAAGGCCGGTCTGTGAAAATATTTTCTGACATTAAACCGGTCCGTGGCCCAAAAAAGGTTGGGGACCACTGTGTTAAAAGATATATTTTCATAAGGGTCCACTGCTTTAATATAGAAAGGAAGAAATTTAAACTAGATCTATCAAACCTAACTCTCAACAACTTGAGAAAGAGGAAAAACTTTTTTTTTTTTGTATTTTTCTGAAGCTGGAAACGGGGAGAGACAGTCAGACAGACTCCCGCATGCGCCTGACCGGGATCCACCCGGCACGCCCACCAGGGGGCGACGCTCTGTCCACCAGGGGGCGATGCTCTGCCCCTCCGGGGCATCGCTCTGTCACGACCAGAGCCACTCTAGTGCCTGGGGCAGAGGCCAAGGAGCCATCCCCAGCGCCCGGGCCATCTTTGCTCCAATGGAGCCTTGGCTGCGGGAGGGGAAGAGAGAGAGAGGAAGGAGAGGGGGAGGGTGGAGAAGCAGATGGGTGCTTCTCCTGTGTGCCCTGGCTGGGAATCGAACCCGGAACCTCTACACGCCAGGCTGACGCTCTACCACTGAGCCAACCGGCCAGGGCCGGAAATACTTTTTAATAAAAGAATAGATGAGATATTTGTGCACTGACTCAATAACATCAAGCAAATGAAAGGAGATACATGTAAATGTCTTTACCATTGTAACTGTATGGCTGGATTAGGGGTTTGCAATATACTATGTAAGACAGATATTAAATACATGGGGATGGGAGGGAGGAGTACAGTCATACAAACCACTTTTGAAGGTTCAACCTACTTGTAATTATCATCCTCCACAAACTTTTGCAGTTCTTCTATGTACTGAACGGAGTTCAGATATTTTTGGACATGAGGCAATACAGGGATATCTAGGCAAAACATGATAAATAATTAATTACCCCATAAAGTACACCTCAACCAGAATTTAAAAAGTTAAGCTGAGAAAATAGTATATACGGTGAACGAAGGCCACATACTACCCAAATATAAATTAATTCTAGAAGGACATTGAAGAAAGTTTTATTTAATGCAAGACTGAAAGTAACTTAGAAAATTACAGTCGCAGGCTGTTTGTATAGATTAAAAAATAAAAACAAAAACCCCCCACAAAAAAAACAAAACCTAAACAGCCCCATTTAAAAAATCCAGCGTATTTGAGAAATTTCTTTTTTTTTTTTTTTTTACAGAGACAGAAAGAGAGTCAGAGAGAGGGATAGATAGGGACAGACAGACAGGAATGGAGAGAGATGAGAAGCAACAATCATCAGTTTTTTGTTGTGACACCTTAGTTGTTCATTGATTGCTTTCTCATATGTGCCTTGACCGTGGGCCTTCAGCAGAGCGAGTAACCCCTTGCTCGAGCCAGCAACCTTGGGTCCAAGCTGGTGAGCTTTGCTCAAACCAGATGAGCCCGCGTTCAAGCTGGCAACCTCGGGGTCTTGAACCTGGGTCCTCCGCATCCCAGTCCCACGCTCTATCCACTGCGCCACCGCCTGGTCAGGCCAGCATATTTGAGAAATTTCAGAGAAAAAAACCCAGACACTTCATTGTGATTTATACTGAGACCGCATTTAAAGACAAGATATAAGAGAGTTTTGTTTTCTTTTAAAGCCTGGCTTCCATTTGTTTTTTGTTTGTTTTTTATTTAGTTAGAGGAGAAGAGGCATAGACAGACTCCTGCATGTGCCCGAACAGGGTCCACTCGGCAAGCCCACTAAGGGGCGATGCTCTGCCCATTCAGGGCCCTTGGCTCTCATTTTTGTAAATGCAGTTCTTCCTCACCTATTTACAAATTTCAAATTAAGATTAATGTAACATTATGAGGTGGTGCTATTTTTTTCAAATTGAGAAAAGACAAAAGAAGAGATCGATTTAGCTTTCAGTGAGATTCACTCCCCCTACCCCAGCTTTTAGGAAGTTTTTGAGATTTTCTTTAAAGTATAGGTATACATAAGTAAAGTTAGCTTTAAGAAAAATTTATTCTAAATTAATCAGATAGTGTAAATTCATTGTTTTACATAATAAAAACAGATATCAGTAGCCTCTACTTATTCCCTATCAAACTGAAAGCATCCAAACATTTAAAAACATTAAAAAAAATCCAATCTTTCCTAATCATCTGGGCTTGTGTAAGCTGTTTCTATACATGTGTTTCCACAAAATACATCTTGGAAAAAAAAATTGGTTATTTATTCAATATCAGACTGAAGAAAGCTAGTCAATTGTTACCAGGATCAAGGGTCTTAGCTGCTTCCCTAACTGAAAAATATAAAAACTATTTCAAAATGGATCAGGGAGATCAAATGAGATAAAGATAATAGAAATTAATTTTGTAAATTATGTTAGCAATGTTGTTACAAAATAGCAAAAGAGCAAAGATAAAACTTAAAATATGAAATATGAAATACCCCAATTCCTTAAAAGCAAGATCTGAAACAGGATGCTAAATATTAAACAGAGAAATAAAACGATCATTGTTTTCCTGTACGTTAAGATGATGTTTCCTGCTGTGTGAAAAGTGGCCTTCATAGTGTGTAAATGATCAGCAGAATCCCAGCGTGATAACAGATTAGTCCCCCACCCACCCCCGGAACTTACCATACTCACAAGACTGCTGTAAATCAGAGATTATTCGAAGGATGTTATTCATCAAATTTGATCTTTGCTCATTTTCTAGAATGCTGCCAGTTGAGGGGTACGCTGAATCAATGTACGTTAAATCTGACAAATAGATACCTGAAACAAAAGAGATAAATGTTTTCCTACTTGTAGCTGGGAACAGTCTGACAAAGTGAAGGGGGGAAAAGCAAGCTTGTAGCTATATTTCAATATATGCCGTATTTAGAATGTATCGTTACTAATACACTGCAGCCTTGTAAAGACATGGCCACTGAGGCCTAGATTTCCATGGAGTTGGGGTCAGACAGGTAAATGGGGGGGGGGGCGCAAAAGTAGGTTTGCACTTGTTCATATGAAAAAGAATACAATAATAATAATACAAGAATAAACTCTGTTTTGTGTACTCACAACTGTACACCTACTTCTGCCCCAGCCTGCAGTGTATTTTGGTAGCTGTCTTCTGGTATCATTTTAAAGCAAGGTTTGAGGCTAGAGAGAGGCTCCAGCACCTATGGGACTTAACGGAAAGAAGATGAGCTCCTGAACTGGCTAGGCTTCTGATAAGTTGTGAATAATGGAGACAGTTATTTCAATCTCTGAACCTCCGTTTTTATGTTTACATACCAAGCACCCTACGTTGCACGCTGTGGGGTAGCCTGAAGAAGTTAGGTTAGCCAGCCTAGCCGTGGCACAAAGTAGTTACTCAGTATTAGTGCTATACCCCTTTGCCTCGAGTGAATAATAGTCTGATAGAAATACCTTGTTCTAAAAACTTTTGAAATGGTTCATGCAAACCAAAGTGAATTCTCCTCTGCCCTCACCCACCGAAGTAACATATCCCTTAAAATAATTTGGTTGCCCAGGATTTCTGGACATGCAAAGTTACTTCAAAATAGTTCGTGTAAAGTATATAAGACAACTACAGTTGAAAAGAAGAATAGATTTCCTTACTTTTACCTCATTACTCCATGTTCATAAACCCCAGGGTAAATGCAACCAAAAGGCTGCACCCACAGTCTTCCAAATAAGGCGTTTTTTCTCAGGCCATTTCTTCCATCTTGAATGTTTCCTAAACTTATCTCTGACCACCTAAATTATATCTTTCCTCCAGGTCAGTGTCAACAGTTCTTTAGTTTTCTCAGAGATTCCAAGAAAGGAATTTAGGAATGGTCTAGTCCAACCCTCTCTTTTCATAGATGAAGAATCTGAATTAGACGTGAAAGCATGTGTCTAATAGCACAGAACTGTTAAGTGATAGCACTGGTGCTCAGAGTGTAAAAGTACCCCAAGTTTCTTTTTTTATTTTAACGTTTTTATTTTTCAATTAAAGTTGACATACGTTACCAAGTTTTTTAATTACACTGTTATAAATTCATACAGTATCTATACCATTCACCAGATAATTTTATGACTTTATAATCTCTTTAGTTAAACCTTCTCATATTTATATCTTATCTGTTCGAGACTATAAACTCATTTAAGGTAGCTGCTCTACTGCATGCTAAGCAAATGAAAATCCTGTGCAGTGTCCTGATAACAGATGCTTAAAACAATGCAAAAGGTTGCCGTGGCCATCTTTTTACTCATCCTACTATCATTCCTCTCTCATTCAGAAAATCTTCACAGTCTTCTTTAGGCCACCCATCAACTTCTTTCTTATGACTTCAGATGACTCTGTAGCCTTGCTCTGTCCGTCTTCCTCCAATCTCAGAGGCAGGAGAACCCCTTTCTTCTTTCCAAAACTAACCTGCCATTCTGAATGTAAAATACCCACTGTTGCCTCCACGCCTGCTTACCCTCCACTGGTTCTGTCCCCAGAGCCAGTGCACACACACACACGTCTCCTCTATTAGGAAAATAAAAATTAAAGCACAATATATAATCTCAAATCAGTATTTATCTTGCTGTTGAAATTTATTCCTGCAAAGGCATGCAAGACCTCTCAGTCACCTTTAACCGTCTCTCTTGGTCTCCCCGTATCTCCTGTAGTCTTCTTACTATTCCCTTCATTCCTTGGTCTTGAATGGCTGGAACCTCCCTCGCTTCCTGTAGCCCCTCTGCTGCTGTTTCCCCATGTTCCCTGGGAGCTGGCATTCCCCATGTTCTGTCATTAATCTCCCTCTCTACATGGACTTCTTCTGGATTACTTCACTTCTGTAGCTTCAACTGTCACCTAATTGCTGATGACTTCCGAAATTTCTTCATAGAACCAAGACATTCACCTTCAATTTTACATGCCAAACTAACTGTGTTCAAGCTAAACACCTGCCATTCCAATTTCCTAATGTGGTCAGTGGTATTACCAATTGCTGAAGTTTGAAAGCGCAAAAATCAAGCAAATAAAAAAAACTCAGGAGGAACTTGCTGCTCACACTTCCCCCAGATTAAGCTACTAGTGAATAAAACATAATCACTGAATGATCATGTAATGTATTATATAATATAAATCAAAGACTAGGAGCTCGTGGTCCATCTGTCCCAATGTTTTTAAAGTCAGGAAATATCATAGGAAATGCCTAAATGACTGTCTTTTTCTTAAAAAATAGGGGGAATCCGGCAACAATGAGGCAAAGCTGAAAAGGGTGCAGATCCCATAAGCAGAATAATGTCCGTCTGTCATAACCCTCATTTCCTATTATCTTACTTCTGGCTTACTTCGCTTATTATTATATCACCTGCTTCATTCTTGTTGTGAGCATGTCTTCACAGGCCCTTGAGTTTGTACCCCCTGCTACACCTATGCATGCCATAGGAATTTAAACAAATGGTGTGTGCAAGGGTCAGAAACGAGGCTGACTTTAAATAAGGATGGGGGTCAAGAGTGGATGGTGGAAGTATCAGAAAGAGAAGGGACTAGCCCCAGCAGCAGGAGGAGGAAGCACACGGCACGTCCACAAAGGAGAAGCGCAAAGGTGTCCTCTAGAAGCAACCACTCTCAATGCCATGCTCCAGTGAGAGTGTGGCGTGGTGCCCTGCACTACTGTAACCTCCCACTGCCACTTAGCGCCCAAGCTCTCAGCCAAGTCACTTATGATGCCCAAACTGTGTTTCCTCAGCTATTAAGTTACCTAATCACATTTCCTGATTTAATGAACTTATAATAGCATACTTAGTACTCAACAACTAGCATTTCTCTCTCCAGCACCCTAATTCCATAGCAGAACTGTGCCAGAGGTTGGTAAAAGTGACCTGTTCAAGTTTATATAGTCAGTGTGTGTGTGTGTGTGTGTGTGTGTGTGTGTGTGTGTGTGTGTGAGAGAGAGAGAGAGAGAGAGAGAGAGAGAGAGAGAGAGAGAGAGAGAAAGGGAGTGTTAGAACTCTCTTTCTTTTTCCTCCCACTCAGGCCTGGATTATGTTTGCATTTAAGTCACAATATATTAACTATAAGAATAAGTTTATTCAGACGAGAGTTGACGTGTTACAGAACGGGAGGAAGTACCAGTATATAGCATCAGAATTTAAGAAGTGTTACATTTCTGAAGAAATTTTATACATAGATTTCCACTTAATTTTTGGTAATTTTATATACATGAGCAGATTTATCTTAAGAAACATTACACAGTAAGATAAACATATTACGACATTAGGTTTCTTAGAAGTTTAAAACCTTCTGAAATGGCAACTTAGTAAAATGCTTAAAACTCTTCCAGGCTATAAAGAGCATTACATTTTCTTAGGGGGCTGCCTCCTGACCAAGTGTGACTCTTGTTCTTTGTAACAAAAAACAAACTCATCAGCCTGCAGCTACTTCTAAGTGAAGTTGAGTACTGTGTTTTTCAGTATTCAACTTAAAAAGATCTCTGGCCAGCAGACTAAAATGTTTGTTTTGTAATTGCCCGCTGAACTAGGACAGCGTGTTTCCAGATGGTGCCCTTCCTTCAACCTGCACAGTCTCTCCTTGTTCTGAGCTATTCAGCCTCCTGCTGATTCCACTGCCCCCACCCGTTTAAGGCTACAGAGAGGAAATCCTAAGGAGGAGACTCTCCCCCCCCCCCCCCCCCCCGGGGCTCCAGCAAGTTTCTGGTGACGTAATATGTGGGCTGAACTTGAGTCCACTGAGAGAGGGAATCACTATTCAAGGGCACTGTATATACAATCTGGGTCAGCTGCAGCTGGTTACTGCGTTTCTCCATGTGGCAGACAGAGCGAAGCCACAATGCCTTCTCTGCTGGATTAAAGACAACCCGCAGACCAGAACTTCCACTCCACCACTTAAGATTACATAGGTGGCTTGTCAAATTCGATTGATTAGTGTCGTAAGAAGAAAAAGGAGTTCCTTATTACAGCTTGGATTCGACGGCCCAAAACAAAGATGCAGTTGCCATTAAAGTCACAGAGGAACAGACTTCTACACTGATTTGTAAAAGCAAGGCTAAGAGCGGCAAGTTTCTGGGTCTGCTTTATCAACAGATGCAAAAAGGTATTTTAATACTTTTGTTTTTATTTAAAAATTCTCATGTATGTCAACATGCATAATTATTTCACATCTGTCGTAGAAATTTCACAATCTCTTATTAAACAAAGAATTCTGGAATGCACTAAAATTTATTTCACCTGAAAAAGGTTTTGTTTTGCAACTTCATTTAATAACTAGTTGTTGTGTGCTTTATGATGATTAATGCATTATTTAGGAATCAATGCCATGATGTTCAGTGAGATGCTAATAGATTAATGCATATATGCTGGGTTTCAGAAAACAAGTGCTTTAGTGACACCAGACAAATTTTATCTTTAAGATTAATGTATAAAGTTTGTATTTATAGCAGTGATTAAAAATGGGATACAAATTTAAAGAAAACAGTTGTAAACATTAGTCTTCTTCATATAGCAGCTACAGTGTGTGCTAAAGATTTATATACTGTTAGATACATTAAACTACAGCTAGGAAATGCAGCTAAAAAGATATAAAATTAACTGAAAGGCTTTGCAACAATACCTGAACTATAGTATAATCAACTATAAGCAGAAATCTTTGTAATAATTTAAGGCAGGTCTATGGTACTTCTTGTTAAAACTCAAAGTTTTGAATATTTTCCCATGTTTACATGTAACAGTAATTTAACTTGGGTAACAGAAATAAAAATTGTTATGGCTGGAATTAATTGAAAAAGCAAAGTTACTGATACATTAAAAAAAATCTTTAAAATCTCAGAGATTAGGATTTAGGAAAAAAAGAAAAGGTGATAAAAATATTATGTAAGTCAGCATTAACAATAGCAAATAAAACCCAGAAGATACAATTACTTAAATAAGTGAAATAAAAGACCAAAAATACATAATAGTTTTATATAAAAATAATTTTGGTAACCACACACAGTGGTTTCTTTCACTAATTCATCTGGGGGCTTTAATTGTATTGTGAGAATTATTAACAATAAAATTACTAGTTACTAACAGTAAGCTTTAACACCAAAGATAACTTAGGTTTGTAATGATTTGGGGGATCCTCTGTCCTATAAACATGAAAGATACTAATTGCAAGAATCTTCGATAAGCAAATTATTGTAAAGCTAAGATTATTTCCAACTTGACTTTCATGTCCTTTCCTTAAACATTCTAAACTCTAAATACTGGGAGCTTCTCTGTGAAACATATATTATAAGAAATTCAGATAAAATTTCTAAGCAATACCGGATCTGAAATACTTGTCATCTTTTCGTTTTTGGCTGTGAAAAGCGCAGAACCTCGCTAAGCCTTAGGTAAGCACTGAATCTAGAATCCAAAGCAGAGAGGTAACTAGTCTCTTCCCAGAACAAAAGCCACAATCTGGACATAAGGCATCATCAACACGCTGCCCCACGCTGCTTTCAGGGCACGACATGGCCCTTGAAGTGCCCCTATGCGTTTACTACCTAAAAGGAAGTCAGTCCTGACTTAGTTCTTCTCTCTGCTAGTTGGCAATACAGCAACTAGGAACAGAAAAAGTACCCAAAAAATTAACCCAAAGCATGGAAGATTTTATTTTGCCCTAAAAACAACCAAGCAAAGGCAGATGTAAACTTAAGTATCTGTAACTAATTTATAACCCTCTCCTGGGACCCAGGAAAAATGTAACATATACAGAAAGGTTTTATGAGGTAACAGAGATTTATGGATCTTTCACTTTTTAAAGCTGAACATATGTGGGAAAATATTAAATAAGAAACTGTTTCAGAAAATCTTAACAGTAAATGTATTTTTAAAACCAGTTTTGACTCATGACGTAGGCTAAGTCTACTACTTAAAATACCTGGCCCCTTACTCTGTTTTAGGTGACAACAAAATCAGTGCTTTTGTAAGGATAAGGGAACTGCACTTATTTTAAAAAATAAACTTTCAGTTGCCTCCTTTAAATACTAATTTAGGCCAGATTCTCTTATGGGAGATGGTGATGTATGTGATGATCTAACTGTGCAGGAACCCACAGAGAGCCAGGGCAGAGCACACCAAGAGGAGGCGACCGACTGCTGCTCTAACTCAGATTCCCATTTTCACATCCTTTTTCTTCTGCGACAACACTGATGCCAAGTCACAAGAATAGTCACAAGGATTACGTGCTCTTAGTTGTTCTATAAAATCCTGTGTCTGGTAGGAACACAGCTTTTCAAATAGAATACTGTCCATAAAACTGCGCTTGTTTGGAAGGTTCACGATTCTTTCTGACTTTTCCTTGTTTTGGTAGCTTGTTTCGTAGTACATTATTGAAATAACATAACTGTATGAGCTGAGAGTTTCTGTCCTGTTAGGAAAGGGACGTGAGAGGGCTGAACACCAGGTAAGCAGCTGTGCAGGAAAAGGTGGACCACCTGCCTGGGAGGCAGAGGGCTTCTGTTTCCTTGCCCTCCATTTTTAAATTACACCATAGTCTCAATTCCATGAATCTGTATATGTGAGAAATCTTTTGTTGGCTCTTGGTGTAGGGTAACTCTAGGTAGTAAAAGTTCTTTTAAAATAAAATAGAAGACTCTTAAGGTCTAAATTTTCTACTGATGTCATAAGACAAAGTATGAAAACAAAAAACGTCTTTATGCAAATATGCTTTTGGCGACCAGTCAGCAACAGAAGGCCCTTCATATAAACATGGAAAGTTATTATTATACTCATCCTTTCTACCTTAATTATTTTTTAAAAGGACAATAATTCCCCTTACCCCATCCATTCTATATTTCCATTACCCCACACACACACACACACACTTTGTGAAAAATGAGAACCACAAAGTTAAGACTCCTCTGTAGTTACAACATGACTGGATGAAAATCACAGGTCTAGAAAAGTTACAGGTTGAAGATCTGAATCCCATTCCAGTGTGTCAGCTCCGTCAGGAATGTATTCCTTTGTAAAATGGTATACATTTAATTCACAGTGTTGTGAACGCAAATAGTTAACATGGGTTAAGCACACACAAATATGAGGGACTGTCATGGTGCTGCTGATGGAAAACAGGAGAGCATGTTGCCACATGATGTTGTAGATGGTTAATATGAACCCTGGAGTTTTCTGCCTGGGTTAAGTTGTGGCTCCATCTCTTAGAAGCTGTGGGGTGCTGGGTAAAGCACTTAACTTCTGGCTGACAGTTTCTTCATCTGAAAATGAGGGTCATAATAACCTACCTCAGAGGGCTGTGGTGAGAAGCAAGTGATTCAAGACATGTGACGGGCTTAAAACAAGGCCTGGCATGTAGCAGGCAGGTAAGTACGGACTCTGGCTGTTACTGCGTCATAGTCAGTGACAGCAGGCACAAACAGCCTGGGACCCAGCTTCACGAGTAAAAGACAAGGGAACCAAGGTGACAGGAGCAGTGCAGCAGCTTCCTGACGAACTGCTGCCTCTGTAGGGAGGTAACCACAGGGCAGCGAAGAGCCTTTTGGTTCTGGAACTAAACAGCAAAAATGAAATGTTCCAAGCATGTTTCAGTGTATGTGCCACCACCATAAACAGTCAGCAAAGAGTCAGGGAACCTGAATTCTTGACCTGGTCCCAGTATTACCTCTATGTGTGGCCCGGGCCTTCAACATGCACAGGGCGCACAGAGGTCCCTGAATGAGGCGGTCTCCAAGGCATTTTCCAACTTTAACCATCACATTCAATTACAGACAATTCCTCTCCTTGGTAATGGTTATAAAAGTTAACATTTTACTAAAATATAGTTCAGTAGAACCTGTTAGGAGAATGAATCTGCCGAATTATATCTATAAGTTCAGAGTATATGTAATTCTATGATTTAGAATACACCATCACCCACAATAACTACTGTATGCTTTTTATCATTCTTAAACTTGTCCCAATCCCAAAAGGACATGCTACAAGAATAAAAATATGCTAAAATTTTCCTGTTTTAGATTTGTCTAAAACCTTTTCTTTGATAGTTTAAAAAGCTATTTACTGAGAGGGATAATTTAATTGAAACTGCACAATATAAATATAAAACACTGACTAGGAGTCATCTGGTAACTCAAACAGTAGCTAGAGAATAATGGTTTAATTAATGCCTTACAAACAGAGTGTGCCATCTTGGGCATTTTCAGAGGGTAAGTGAGCCTTCAAAGGTCAGAGAAGTCTCTTGCAAGGGGGCCTCTGCCCACAGTGGACACTCACTACAATCTGCTCACCGGGCTCAGAACAAACAGCTATAAGACGGCAACTGGAGAGCTATTCTCTGAAACCGAATTTTTAAACAAATGTGAAGGCACTATGATATTGAACTTGAGAAATAACGTTAATGCTGGTCCAACTTACTAACAAATAGTCTTCTCCTTAGATGCTGTTTTATATAACTGACTTTCAAAGTAGATTAATATTGGACCTGGCCAGTTGGCTCAGCAGTAGAGCATTGGCCCAGCGTGAGGAAGTCCTGAGTTTGATTCCCGGCCAGGGCACACAGGAGAAGAGCCCATCTGCTTCGCCACCCTTCCCCCCTTCCCCCTCTCCTTTCTCTCTGTCTCTCTCTTCCCCTCCTGCAGCCAAAGCTCCATGGGAGCAAAGTTGGTCTGGGCACTGAGGATGGCTTCATGGCCTCCACCTCAGGCACTAGAATGGCTCTGGTAGCAACAGAGCAATGCTCCAGATGGGCAGAGCATCACCCCCTGATGGGCATGCCGGGTGGATCCCGGTCAGGCATATGCAGGAGTCTGCCTCCCCACTTCTAACTTCTGAAAACACACACACACACAAAAAGTAGATTAATATTAATTCCTTTCCTTCATTGGTTTGCTTTTTTAAGAGACGACACAGAAGCTCATTACAACATGAAGGCTTTTACCTGGACCCTAATTGCGCTGCTCTTCCTACTGATGGGCACCGGACATGGCAGAGGACAGTTCAAAATAAAAAAAGTGACCCAGAGGAGATACCCTCGCGCCACAGATGGTGGCAGAGAAGAAGTAAAAAAATGCGCGTACACGTTCCTGGTCCCTGAACAGAAAATAACAGGGCCAATCTGTGTCAACACCAAAGGGCAAGATGCAGGCGCCATCAAAGACATGATCACCAGGATGGACCTCGAAAACCTGAAGGATGTGCTCTCCAAGCAGAAGCGGGAGATAGATGTCCTGCAGCTGGTGGTGGATGTGGACGGAAACATTGTGAACGAGGTCAAGCTGCTGAGGAAGGAGAGCCGAAACATGAACTCCCGGGTGACCCAGCTCTACATGCAGCTCCTACATGAGATCATCCGGAAAAGGGATAATTCGCTCGAACTCTCCCAGCTGGAGAATAAAATCCTCAACGTCACCACCGAAATGCTGAGGATGGCAACAAGGTATAGGGAGCTCGAGGCGAAGTACGCTTCCTTGACCGACCTTGTCAACAACCAGTCTATGATGATCACTTTGCTGGAAGAACAGTGCCTGAGGATATTTTCCCGACAGGACCCCCATGGGTCTCCTCCTCTGGTCCAGGTGGTGCCACAACACATTCCTAACAGTCACCAGTACACTCCTGGGCTGCTGGGAGGTAATGAGATACAGAGGGACCCAGGGTACCCCAGGGATTTAATGCCACCACCTGATCTGGCCACCTCTCCCACCAAAAGCCCCTTCAAGATACCACCAGTAACTTTCTTCAATGAAGGTGAGTTAGAATGGAAGTATGTGGTTAATGTTTTCTAGTTGATAAAACTGTGCTCATAATAAATGCTGACTCTTCATTGTGGTGAGATAATTATAACTGAATATTAAAATTTCTATTTTTGTTTTCTATTAAGGATTGAAATTAAACAGACCCATCAGCTCTAAGACTATAGAAACAGTGTATTCTGTAAAAAAAAAAAAAAAGTCTTATATTCAAATCCTTACAATCTAAGCTACTGTCCTTGACACAGGGATGAGTCCACGAGCCACACCTAATCTCTTTAACCACCCTCTCTGTGTCCAGTTAGGTCTTTTCTGCTCTCAACAATACCTCTTGCTGCTCCTCCTGTCACCCTCCTCCTCAAAAGGAACATGTCAGAGTTTGTTTTCACCCACCATAATCAGTTCCTCCTCACCCCTGGCCTCGGCACACGTGTCCTTGACTGCCGGGCCGAGATGGAGTCTACCCGGGGCCTAGGTTCCCTCTCCCTTCCTGTCCTGAAAACATCTGCACAAAACCTGTGCTTCTTGCTCTCAGTCTCAAGACAAAAAGGCTTCTTTCCTAGATTCCAAAGCTAAACAAATTTACAATTTGTACCTGGACCCACATAAGTATACATAAATTTTCACTAGCCAAAAACAAAACAAAAGCAAATAAACTTCAACCTAGAATTCATCCTAGTGTCTTTTTTCTTTTTCATCCTAGCAGCTCTACCTCTTTTGCTTAATTTCATTCTTTCACTCCCTCTTTCATTCAGTACCAGTCACTGGTCTAGGTGCCTATAATACAAAATAAATCATTCCCCTGTTTCAGTTTAGTGAGCTCATGGCGAACTTTCTGAATATTTTACATTTGCTTTATACTTGCATCCATTTTTCCATAAGCTATTCTCCTGAATTCTCTCCAAGTTTATTTGCTTCTATAGAGTGGGGTGGGAGGGTGGGGGCGGGACACAAATGCCCCAAGGCAGGACATAAAACTGTACATAGACTATGACATGATTTTTTTTTTTTTTTGTATTTTTCTGAAGCTGGAAACAGGGAGAGACAGTCAGACAGACTCCCGCATGCACACGACCGGGATCCACCCAGCATGCCCACCAGGGGGCGACGCTCTGCCCACCAGGGGGCGATGCTCTGCCCCTCCGAGGCGTCACTCTGTTGCTACCAGAGCCACTCTAGCGCCTGGGGCAGAGGCCAAGGAGCCATCCCCAGCGCACGGGCCATCTTTGCTCCAATGGAGCCTCGGCTGTGGGAGGGGAAGAGAGAGACAGAGAGGAAGGAGAGGGGGAGGGGTGAAGCAGATGGGCGCTTCTCCTGTGTGCCCTGGCTGGGAATCGAACCTGGGACCCCTGCACGCCAGGCCGATGCTCTACCATTGAGCCAACCGGCCAGGGCCTTACATGATTTTAAACAACAAAAACACAGAACAAGGACGGGAAATGCATGCAGGACGATGTGGCCATATCTCTCTGCCACCGTGGACACCACTGACCACTCCCACCTCTACTTTCTTGAGCCTCCCCATCAAATTATGACTCTTCCTACTTCTCTAAGTCCCTCATTGGCATCTTCGTCCTTCGACAGCTTCAAAAGGTTTTATTCAAAATGTTCTATCTTAGGTCTCACAGATCCTCAGGCTACAGGTGTCACGACTGAGCAGGTGCCTCCTACCTGGAGCTCCCCCTCCTGGTTCTAACCACAGCTGGATGTCTGCATCTGGATGGTCTATCATTACCTCACAGAGGGCTGCTTCCTCTAGTGAAATGCTTGCTTTCAGTTTATCTGTCAACTGGGCAAATTTCATGGCTTATCTAAAATAATACCTTAAATGTTATGCCTTCCCAGATGCAAACAAACACATCTGCGTGGCTCTTTCCCCAAATTGTGACTGTGCCTTGAACATGTTTTCTAAGCCATACTGCACTGGAGTTGTCTGAATGTCTGTCTTCCTGCTAGAGTTAATTCTGCTGAAAGAGAGTGAACTGTCCTTTTCATTTTTCTATCTCAAGCATCTAGTCAGGATCAGGTTTGGCATATGGTGCTCAGCATGCTCTAAGCACTACAATAAATATACTTGGGAGACGAATGAATGAATAAGTAAACCCTAAAAGACTCTTCCTCAAGCTAGCATTTGCCTTTTAGCAATAAGTAAATTATTATTGTAAAAGCAATACCTATTTTTTTAAAGCAATACCTATTTACTGAAGAAAATCTTAAAAATACTAATAAACTTTTAAGACAGTTTCATGGAATATCCAAATACTCAAAAACATATTAACATTCTGATAATAACCTCCAAGTTTTTCTTTTTTTCCCCCTCATAAACATGATCATATTCTTTTAACTTTTAAAAATAGCTTTGTTCTGCTTTTTCTTTGTGATTATATGCCTGGCATAAATTTCTGTAAGTAAAATTAATGGATCAATTGATTTTGATTTCTCTCTTTTGATTTCTGTTACCACCCAATTCTGAACTTGCCGGCTCACCTCTGACGCTTCCCTCCTGTCCCTCTTTCATGGATGTGCCCCTCATTTGTATACAGAGCCAGAACTGCAGCTTAGATCCAAAATACTTATGGCCCCCACCAGAGGATAAACACTTCCTGGATTAACAGCTGTGTGACCCTGGGTGGGGGTGGGGAGGCAGAGAATTTCTGTGCCTCAGTTTCCTCATCTGTAAAATGAGGGTAATAATAGTGCCTGGCAGTCAGAGCAGCTGGTCAATTGCTCTCCAGAACTCCAGTTTCTCTCTCCATCACAATGTATAGTGTGTCCGTAAAGTCATGGTGCACTTTTGACCGGTCACAGGAAAGCAACAAAAGATGATAGAAATGTGAAATCTGCACCAAATAAAAGGAAAACTCTCCCAGTTTCATACCTATTCAGTACAATTTGATGTGGGCTCACAACACAGATTTTTTAGGGCTCCTTAGGTAGCTATCCCGTATAGCCTCTAGAGACTCGTCACTGACTGATGGCCTACCAGAACGGGGTTTCTCCACCAAACTGCCGGTTTCCTTCAACTGCTTATCCCACCGAGTAATGTTATTCCTATGTGGTGGCGCTTCGTTATAAATGCACCGATATTCACATTGCACTTTGGTCAGGGATTCGAATTTAGCAAGCCACAGAACACACTGAACTTTCCTCTGTACCGTCCACATCTCGACTGGCATGGCCGTGGGCTGCTCCGCTGTATACACAGTGTTACGTCATCATCTGCGCATCTGCACATGCTGCCACATCATCCTACAGAAACTGGGAGGATTTTCCTTTTATTTGGTGCAGATTTCACATTCCTATCGTCTTTTGTTGCTTTCCTGTGACTGGTCAAAAGTGCACCATGACTTTACGGACACACTGTATTATCCTACTTTGCCAAAGGATCCAGTTTCCATACAGGGGTGATGGATGGAGGCTTGATTTGGGATGAACATACAATACGGTGTACGGATAATGTGTTGTGGAATTGTGCACATGGAATCTGTGTAATTTTGTTAACCAAGGTCACCCCAATAGAGTCAATAAAAAGGAAAAAAAGCACCACTCTGATCACATCATACTTCTGTTAAAAAGGTTCTCCCATTGCAAACTGAAAAAGTCCAATTTGTTTAGCCTGGGTAAGACTAATGTCCTCCTCAAAAGATCAACTCTATTTCTTTAGCTTTCCTGCTACAATCATTTCCTTTACAAAAACTATTTCAAAAAAAAAATAATCAACTCATTGTCTTCTCTTCAAATTATAAGGCTAAGACTAAAATAAAATAAAATAAAAGTAAAATAATAAAATAAAAATAGCTACTCCTCCTCTCTTTGAAGCCCTGTTGATTCCCATAGGCTTGAAGTGGTTGTATCTCTCATGAATTTCCCTACTCTGTATAACATACTTCTTATATTCTCTCTTGGATAATCAATTATCCTTATGTGTACACATAGGACCTATGTACACATATTAAAACAATGCCTTCCTATTATAATATAAGCTCCTTCCAGGTAGGTGGATATTGTGTCTCATTTGCAGATGATAAGTAGATGGTGACTGATTTGATGATATATTTTTATAGAGCGTCTTAAAGTCATCATTCCAAAGACCTTCATGAAAGTACTTTAATACATTCTATTTACTAGACTCATTCATTTTATTTATACTGTCCTAACTCTCAGTAACAACAGTCTAGAACACCATTAAATGAGGTAAATGCTGGTCATTATTAATATCTTCATATCCTTTGTTTTCCAAAGGAAAGATATGTATAAAATGACCCACTGGGTATAGAAAGGAAAAAAACCCCACATTTATATGCTTTTAAAAAATGCATATATTTGTGTAAGCTTTTAATTTATACAATACCAGTATAGTAATTTGTACATATAATTTATAAATCAACGTAACTGAGGTATATGGAATTTTTAAAAAACTGATGGGGTGGCCCTGGCTGGTTGGCTCAGCAGTAGAGCGTCGGCCTGGCGTGCGGGGGACCCGGGTTCGATTCCCGGCCAGGGCACACAGGAGAAGCGCCCATCTGCTTCTCCACCCCCCCACCTTCCTCTCTGTCTCTCTCTTCCCCTCCCGCAGCTGAGGCTCCATTGGAGCAAAGATGGCCCGGGCGCTGGGGATGGCTCCTTGGCCTCTGCCCCAGGCGCTAGAGAGGCTATGGTCGCGGCAGAGCGACGCCCCAGAGGGGCAGAGCATTGCCCCCTGGTGGGCAGAGCATCGCCCCTGGTGGGCGTGCCGGGTGGATCCCCGTCGGGAGCATGCGGGAGTCTGTCTGACTGTCTCTCCCCGTTTCCAGCTTCAGAAAAATACAAAAAAAACCCCAAAAAGATAAAAAAAAAAAACAAAAAACTGATGGGGTGTACAGTCATGTACACATGGAGATGACCGTCATGCAGTATTTTCTGTGGGTGGTGAACATTAAGTGCATGGTATCACCAAATCTGGGAGAAACGAATGCTCACATAGTCATGAGCTGACACTCTAAAAAATGCTTATACAAATGGGATATAGTAGTTCTAGTATACGTTGAGCTGCAGTGCAAAAAAAGTCTAGTATTACAGATTTAAATTTCATGCTAGGGATTCAGCATATCAAAAGTCCCATTAAGTAGACTTTTGCTTTAATGAAACATTGGTGTACAGATCCCAAATAAATCCTTAACGTAATTAAAGACAGGCATAACTTTTTGTTGTTGTTATTTGTTGCTATAAGTAAACATTACATTTTGACTTACTGTATTCTATAAATACTAGTCTCTGAAATTCAAGGACATTATTAGCTATACCATAAGAATGTTCATTAGCACAGTAATATTTATATAAGAAAAGTGCACAGAATTTAAAAAAAACAACTTTTCTTTGTTATTGACCTTGGGTAAGTCATTCTGGCTGTTTTCTCACCAGCACTGGTTGGAGCGAATGATTCTAATATCCCTCTCTAGTCTAATATTCCATGATGCTTATCAAACATAATACTACCAGCAACAATAGCTATTTTCTTTTCTTTATAATGTGCTAAACTCTTTCTCATAATATTCTTATGTCAGACTGGAAAATACACGTATGCTGTTTGGGTGCTTGCACACACAGTGCAGAGATGGGGGCTACGAGGGACTTCCGTACGTTTCGGACACCAAGCAGCTCATTTGACTGTACCCCACGTATAGGTGGTGCCTTAGCATTCCAAAGTCTCTAGTACTGTAGACCATTTGTACATATTACTTTAAAAGTGTTTTAGCCAGTCACAAAGGTCAGATACTGCATAGTTCCAATTATTCGAGGTACTTAGGAGAGTCAAATTCATTGAGATGGAAAGTGGAATGCTGGCTGCCAGGGGCGGGGGAGGGTTGTTAAATGCAGTGTAGAATTTCAGCTTCTAAGAGGAAGAGTATGGAGAACGGCCGCACAATACTGAGGATGTCCTGATGCCACTGAACTAAAACTTTAAAATGGTCAAGTTGGCCTGAAATTGATATAATTTTATTAACCAATACATTCAATATAGAAAATGGTTAAGTTTATAAATATTATCTACAGTATTATCTTCCCATCATGATTTTTTTTAAAAAGGTGTTTTATTTCATGACAGGCGATTGTATATTTTCTTTTAACATGGTCATAAGAAAAATGCAAAGTTATTATGAACTTAGAGGAAATCATGGCATAATTTTGTTAGTTTAACGTACATTATCTCCAGGAACATTACCTTCCTTTTATCGTAAAAAATTTTCTTAACTGTTATTCAGTGGCTGCACTTTAGGTTAGTCCTTTATAGAAGGAAACACTCCTCTTTTACAAATAGTCTATTTGTAAAAATAAGTTCATTCCTCATAGGTAAGGGGACCGGAGCCTTCTGCAGGGTGTTGGAGCACAAACCTAAGGATCAAGAACCCAGTCAGCAAGGCTGCGCTGCTGCCCGGCTGTCTCTTCTGTAAAGAGGCCGCTGTGATGAGTAAATGAGGAGATTCACAGGACATGCTCAGTCTGCAGTCGGACAGGCCCTGATCGTTATTACCCTTTTTCCTGTGCACTTCCCTCCATGTGCTTTTGCCCTGCCATGAATGGGGACATAAAAGATATGCTTAGAAAGTTAAACTTGAAAACGCAATAATTAGAAACTAAAAACATGCTTTTTAGTGTAGAATAAGGTAATTTTCAATTATTTAAAATGCTTCCTATTTGTAAATTAAAATAATTTTTTTTTCCTATTTGTAAATTTTTAAGATGCAATTGGTTTTAGTAGAATACTTATACTGACAAACAAACAAAAAACACTGAACACTGGTTAATAAGCAAAAATTGCTGGGATATGATTCTATTAACTACTTATGAAAAACATCGCTACGTCTAATAATTTTTAAAAAGCTCGGTTGCAAACTGCATTTTGAACTTACAGATTAATAAACAAAGGAATTAACATTATTACAAAGAAGACTCTATTATCCCTTTAGAAAGTATTTGCTCAAACTTCCCATTGCAGGAATGCTGTCAAATATATGTCTCTAGCACCTAACTCACAGACCAGTTAAAAAGTTTACTTTCAAAAGATTTTTACTTGCTGACCAATTATTTGAAAGCTCTAACTTGGTTTTCTTTTCCTTTCTTTTTTTGGTCCTGTTTTTCTTTATCGCAAAGAGCACAGGATTAAGACAAAGTAAGAAAACAAATGAGAAATTCACTAACAAAAGGGGAAAAGTCTCCTTTTAACTTAGGTAGTTTGTAGGAAAAGGGCAGATATGTTAATGATGGTTCCTAGTAAAGGTGCTATTCAACGTATGAAACATTTTAAAACCCACTATTCTGTTTAAAATATAGGTTCATGAGAAATACATGCTGGGAAATATGTGGCATGACAAGTCAGTATTTTCTTTCTGTGAATCAAATCTATTAAATGGAGTGTAGTCCTATACAAACTTTAATCATCCAATAAACTGAGGAAGAGAGAGCCTGGTCCTTCAACTTCCATGTACAGAATTCCAGTTTCTTGCTTAGAGAAGAATCCATTTGTGTGTCATGGAAGAGGAAGAATATTACAAGATTACTCAATGCAAGACATGGGTTAATAACATTCCCATCTTAAAAGAAAGGTACTTCTATGCCTGCTGAACCATTATGAACAAATTCCTAAATCAGATGTCAATTTATTTCTAACATGCAAACAAACAAGTTATAGTTGATTGTTCAAAATGAAAACTGGTCCAAATTGACCAATGGTGGCGCAGAGCATAGAGCATCAACCTGGGACACTAAGGTCCCAGGTTTGAGACCCTGAAGTCACTGGCTTGAGCACAGGGTCACAAGCTTGAATGCAGGATCATCAACATGATCTCAAGGTTGCTCGCTTGAGTCCAGAGGTGACTGGCTTGAAGCCCAAGGTTGCTGGCTTGAGCAAGGGGTCATTGGCTTGGCTTGAGCCCCCCCCCTCCACCCCCTTGAAGGCATGTATGAGAAGCAATCAATGAACAACTAAAAAGTGACACATCTACGAGTTGATGTTTCTCATCTTGTTCCCTTCTTGTCTGTCTCTTATGCATATGAATGCAAAATAAAATAAATGCATACATACATAAAGCTGATCCTTTTCTAGTCATTTAAGAATTCTCACTAAGCAATGTGTTTTTTTTTTATGGGACAGAGAAAGTAGTAAAACATTATAAGAATGATTTATAATCTAATTTTAGAGCAGAAAGTAAATCAGCTACGTAAGTAATAATGAGAAAACATTTCTGCCAAGATCAACAGTAGACACTAAGACAGGTTAATGGTTTACTTATAAAATAAATATAAACAAATAGTAAATTATGATATTTACTGTCTTTACTGAGGGGAAAGAAAGGTAGCAATAAGCACTTTTATTAATATTATCCACATGTAATGGAGAAGGATTTCAACTAAATTTTCCTGAGCCTTTATATCACAGTAAACATGAAGCCCACTACCAAAAAAGTGTTGAGAATTAAAGTTGAAGATAACTCTAAATTTGCATAAATGTAAGTCTTATCAGGTCAAAGCTGGATTTAGAAAACCAAGAACTCTCCAAATTTCCTTTCATATCTGAGTGCCCATTCAATGGAAGGGGGAACAATGGCATTTCTTCAATATTCTGTCAACATTCAAAATCTTTGATGTTTCTAAGTATTTTACAGCAATTCAGATAACCTCATGAAAGTCCAACTTGTGAATATATATAAACTGTCTAAACTACACTCCAATGAGTGGAGAGTAAATATTTACAAAGATGACATTCATGGAGCAAGCAATACAAAGGTGACTTATAAAATAAGCAAATTTCTGAAATAAGAGAAATACTTATGTGTAATGCAACAAAACCACTTCATGTGTACATTAACTACAATATTAGTAAGTTTTAAACTAAGAGCAATATTCCTCAGATATCCTGACTACTCTCAAAGTGACAACTTAGAAAAATCTGGCTAATTTTGGAAATAACCACAATGACAATCCTTTTAAACTGAGGAAATCAGTTCTAGCTCCAGTGTCTACTTCATGGGCTCTAAGTACTATGCTCAGTCATTCATGTTCAGACATACTGAACTTGTAACTCCTCTGGAACATCAAGTTCTGTCTCCATGCCTCAGCACGTATTACCCACATGTAGCCTTGATCAGACTTCCTACCCACAACAAGCCTAATCCCTAATCTTCGGAACTCAGTTCAGATATAGGTAGACTCTGATCTCCTGCCGTAAATCTGGGTTAGCTATTTCTTAGCTAGTGTTCCCATATGCATAATTTGGATGCATAACTCCATCAAAGTACTTGCCATGTTGTTGCGAAATTATCTCTACTTGACACTTCCCCACTTCCCACTTGACTCTCTATCACTTGAGCCTGAAACAGTTTCTAGCCTACTGTAGAGGCAACAAAGATATTTCTGGAAAAGATAATGCAGATTTGAGGAAACCACTGTGGCTACCAGGAATCATTTAGTTCAACAAGTATTTGAGTGCCTAAGCGGGTTTAAACTGTGGATACACAACCAATAGATACAGTCTTGCCTACTGGGAGTTCAGTGAATAAACAATCATTGATTACACAAAATAATCTAAGAATGGATTTGGAAATGATACTTTACTTTTCCTTCCATTTCACTCCCACATGTGAAATTAAAATTCTGTAAATTTCATCCTATCTGAAATACAACCTCTCTACCCTTCTCAGACTTGACTACTTACATGTTTCTATAAATGGGAAATAGCTCGTATGTGACTAGCAAAAAAAGGAGAAAAATATCAGTAAAACAAAGAGCTCATATTGGTTCAAATGGGATTTTTCCAAGCATAGCAATGTTTTGTGCCATGAGTTAACTGTAGCTGAATATAAAAATATGCTCAGAGCTAACACTGGCTGTTATTTTTAGTGCAGGATTTTGCAGAACATGGGGTTTTTCAGGAATATATTATTTTCCTACAGTAGAAATGACTGCACATTCATCTGTGACTAGCCACATTAAATTATTAATTAAATAAGCATAGTCCTGTGTTAAGGCTTGGAATACCTTATAATTTAAATGCAGTAACTGAGAGGGTTTTATATTGAAGATTATATAAAAATAATTCACACTGAATTTAAGTGAAGTGTGATCTAACTTATAGCCCGTCTTATAAGCTCAAAACATGATTTTTATCATAGCTGTCCCCAGCTTAACAACCTACCTATATGAGCTTTCACAGACTAACCAATATCTTCATGAATATAAAAGCATAAATTCTTAACACAATTTTAGCAAACCAGACCCAGCAACATACTATACTATATAAAAATAAAGTAGCATGAACAAGTCAAGCTTATCCTAGGAATATAAACTTAAAAATACAACCAACAGGATTTATCATATTAACAAATGAAAAAAAAATTTTTTTAAAGGTAAAACCCATCATCTCAGTAGATGAATGAAAAACCTTTGACTAAATCCAAAACCCTTTTATGATAAAGTCTCAGCAAACCAGAAGTAGAAAGGACAATAATTTTTAAAGTAGTTATTGCAGCTTAGAGGAAAATGTTAATAATGATTACAAGATTGGGAATCTTAGAAGAGAAATAAAAACTATAAAGAAGAATCAGACTGAAACTCTAGAATGAAAATATTCAATATCTATAATAAATATAACCCAAGAAAGACAGCATTCTTTCCAGTTTCTTAAATTTCTTTTACTAGTAATCTGTAGTGCTCATGGTTACTGTATTGTAATTTTTAAAAATCTTAAATATCAATGAAACAATAAAAATCTGGACTATAGAAATAGATCATTTCCTGATTTTTGTGTGTGGTTTTCAATTTCTGTGTATTTAAAGTTAAAGGCAAGTTCATTGATTCATTTACTTAACAAAAAAATTACTGACCACCTACTAACAATCAAAGCACTGATGGACAAGAAGTCAGAAGAAAAACAAAACCAGCTCTGTTCTCAAGGAGCAATGTAGAGGGAAGAGTTCATAGACGCTAAGAACCCCTTCTCATGATGTAACTGTGTAGTAGCTGTTTATTTAATGAGATTAATTTTGTATTACAGATTTTCTTGTATGAACTTTACTTGACTAAACTCTATTTTCACATAATTTCTAAAAATTAAACAGGTCAGAATTTAAAATTTTCTATTAAAATATAAAATTTGACAACTAAATTTCTGTAGTTCTTTTTGTTGTTCTAATAGATCTTTAGGGTAATTCTTATTTCTGAATCACTTAATATTTAAAAAAACAAAAACAAGACTCTCAGGCCCTGGCTGGGTTACCCAGTAGATGGAGCATTGTCCCAGTGCGCCAAGGTCACAGGCTCGATCCCCAGTCAGCGCATATATGAGGCAATCAATGAGTGCACAACTAGATGAACCAACTAAGTGGAACAAGAAGTTGATGCTTCTCTTTCTCCTTTCTTCCCTCTCTCTACTCTCTCAAAATCAATGGAAACAAACAAACAACAACAACAAAACATGGCTCAAAACTTTGAAGCAGGGTGAAACAAAAGAATGTTCAGTAAAACTGTTTTTCTTTAAGATCCAAAAATGTGGTATCACAAGTTCAAGAGTCAGATACTCTACAAATTATTTTACTAAATGTTTTGTCACTTGAAAAGATACGAAGAACTTATTAGTGAATTAAAAAATGAGAGAATCCATAAAACTATGAAATAAAATGGGCAAATAAAACGTAGCAGAACATGGACTCTGGGGTTAAAAAGAAATCAGCTTAAGTCTAGAGTTTATTACCTTCGAAGATACAGGACCATAACTATAAACTAGTTAACTATCTCATTGAGAGAACATCTGTAAACGATCACAGGGTCATTGTGTAGATTAAGTAAGAAAATTACTATTTGTCACATAAACTGATACAACTCTTCAGAAGGGCCCATCGCCAACATTCCTGAAATGTATTCCCAAGGACTGTTCGTTGAGCGGAGGAAAAAGCAGATTCTATCAGTTTGGGAAACTCTGGTTTATTTCAGGGCTTCTCAGTCTTTAATATGTGAATATACATTGTGAGATCCCAAAAGAGTAGTATAACCTTTAGCAATTCTAAAACTCATTTCATCACGGTACACCGTTTTCAATGAGTATTTCAAAGAACTAGTGTATTCCACTAAAATCAAATTTCAAAAACTGTCAATTGGGCACTCTAGAGAGCTGTGAAAGTTTCACATGCTCCTGATTCAGTAGATCAAACCCATGGCACATCTATAAGGAACTGAAAAAATGAAGTCAGTAAGAAGACAATTTGTATAGTGTTATTTCTAACAGCAAAAATCAGATGAAACCTCAATGTCCAACGTCAGCAGAACAGTTTTTCACTGTCAAAGACTGTGTAATTACAGCCGCTGTAAGTGCTAGAAGGAAGACTGGAAAAGCTTAAGATAGACAGAATCCAATTTTCTATGTTTTTTTAGAATTTTAACAGTATAAAAATGTGTGTATATGTAAAAAGGGTTGCAAGAATAGTGGAAAATGATACAAGTTAATGTCCTGGACAGTGGGACTGTAATAATCCTTTTCTTTAGTTTTTAACTTTTATAGAATTATATACACAGTAGATAAAAAGCAGTATCTGTCAAGAAAGATGCAAAGGTAAGGCCCTTGATTGAAAACTGATTTAATATGGCTGTTTTCCTATTAAGTTTCCTGATGATCAATAGTATTCAATTATAGGACCATTCAAGGACTGTCAGCATGCAAAAGAGGCTGGCCATTCGATCAGTGGGATTTACATGATTAAGCCTGAAAACAGCAAAGGACCAATGCAGTTGTGGTGTGAGAACAGTTTGGACCCTGGGGGTTGGACTGTTATTCAGAAGAGAATGGATGGCTCTGTCAACTTCTTCAGAAATTGGGACAATTATAAGGTAAGTCAGTGTCTGGGACCTAGGGGAGAGGTAGAATAAAGCGGTTCTGGCAACAGTGGCCATTCTGTGAAATAAATTAGAAACGCAGTTAAAAAATAACTATCCATGTGTTTTTCATTATCAAAGGGATGATTTCCATCTTGGATTTGCAGTCAAAATTTAAATTTAAAAAGGAAACTGAAGATGTACTTTAAAATGACCCCTTTCGGTCTAGATGACTTATACATATGTAATTCTTTGCTTCGAAGGAAATAATTGCTTTTTTGTTTATGTCCACATCTGTACACATCATCAAATGTATTCAAGCAATAATATAAAGTACAGGACTTTTTACAAATGACCCCTTCTCTGAGACTAATTACCTGTGATAATCACGCCACCATGCTTTAGGGCGATGACACCAAACATCGCTCTTGGGATGTTACGCACACCTAGACTTTCATATAGGACCAGAATCATGCAATGCCAATGTTAGAAAGGTAAACAACTAGTCTTTGTTAGTAATTTTGATGTTTGTTATGCTAATTTTTTCATGAATGGTATATACTTTCAGTTTAAGGATGGCAGATAGGAGAAACTGTATTTTCTACATAGTTAATTCTTCAATCAGAATTGTGAAGTAAACATGTGATTACTTACTCTTAGGTGATATTTTTACTGGCAGTTAAAAATGAGACACTAATATAGCCATGTCATAAGTTGGGTATATTTCTAAACAAGGAACTAGAAAAAAGAAATTCTGCAGCACACCTTCCTTAAACATTTATTGTTAAGATCAGGTTTACTACATTTAAATTCCGCTGCATACATGCAATGATGGCAAATGCTTGTTGAACTATGACAGTTAATTGATTTTTTTTCAAACATTAATCTACAGTTTTTCAAAGGGGGAACTTTGAAGATGACTATTTTATCTTCTTTTACTTATAATAGAGTTAAAGAAGATCATTTGTTCTAAAACAGATACTGTCATTTTCATTGAATGATCATAATGTTAGATACCCTTTTTGTCTGACTATGGTGGGGACAATACCAACATACTTTTAGGAAAAAACGAGCTCTTTGTATGAGTGTGACAGAGATCAGGAACCCTTTTCAAAGATCTGGGTAGTTCATTAGTTAACGCCTTCAGTAGCTATGAATAACTTTTATTCTCTTTTGCCTTTGTCTTATTTGTAGGGTTTGAAAACTAGCTGTGCAAATAACTACTACTGACAAATTAGGAGAAAGCAAAACAAAACAAAGAGACTATGTGGGGCTCATAAAGATCAGGTGACCTACTAAAATAGAAATTCACCTTACCACTTAAATGGCCAATACTTTTATGCTCAAATATTTAAAACTTATCTATTAAAATATTTACTATCTCTACCATTATTTATGTACTCATGTTTTTTGTAATTAACAGAAGGGGTTTGGAAACATTGATGGAGAATACTGGCTTGGATTGGAAAATATTTATATGCTTAGCAACCAAGATAATTACAAATTGCTGATTGAATTAGAAGACTGGAGTGATAAAAAAGTCTATGCAGAATACAGCAGCTTTCGCCTGGAACCCGAAAGTGAATTCTATAGACTGCGCCTGGGAACCTACCAGGGAAACGCAGGGGATTCCATGATGTGGCATAACGGCAAACAGTTCACTACACTGGACAGAGACAAAGACATGTATGCAGGTGAGTAAGAAAAACCGATGTGTATTCCTTGTAGAATCACCCCCTTCCCTGCAAGGACTAGAGTCCTATTATCAAAGTGTATGCTACTAAAAATCTTTCCAGAAAGGTCATTTGACTCAGTTGGAGGAAATTTAACCTGCTGAAATTAAGAGGTTCAGGATCTCTCTGTAACTATAAGGCCATCCCAAAGTGTGACTTCTGTGAAGAAGGTTCTGTTGCTCTAACTTGGAGAGATGGGAGATGGAAAACAAAACTAAAATCACATTCATCTAGAAATAAAACTCTCAAGAGTCTAAAATTCCTAACAGACCCTAACTGGACACCTCCCACGTACCCGGCTGGGTGCTGAGGACACGGCAGTGAGCAAAGTCCTTGCCCTTCGGCAGCTTACTCTTGGAGACCAATGATTTATTTGTCAGGTAGTGACACGTGCTCCAAGGAAAAGACCGAGGAAGGGAACAGAAAGAGGTGGGCAACAGGGGCTGGGTGGGGTGGCCAAGCAAGGTTACTGTGAGAGAATCACATCTAAATAGAGACCTGGGCCCTGGCCGGTTGGCTCAGTGGTAGAGCGTCGGCCTGGCATGCAGAAGTCCCGGGTTCGATTCCCGGCCAGGGCACACAGGAGAGGTGCCCATCTGCTTCTCCACCCCTCCCCTTCTCCTTCCTCTCTGTCTCTCTCTTCCCCTCCCGCAGCGAGGCTCCATTGGAGCAAAGATGGCCCGGGTGCTGGGGATGGCTCCTTGGCCTCTGCCCCAGGCGCTAGAGTGGCTCTGGTCGCAACAGAGTGACACCCCGGAGGGGCAGAGCATCGCCCCCTGGTGGGCGTGCCGGGTGGATCCCAGCCGGGCGCATGCGGGAGTCTGTCTGACTGTCTCTCCCTGTTTCCACCTTCAGAAAAATATAAATAAATAAATAAATAAATAAATAAATAAATAAATAAATAAATAAATAGAGACCTGAAGGGTCTGAAGGAAGCTGGCCACGTGGGGACATGGGTCAAGACGTTTCTTCGTAAAGGGGAGTAGCAAAACGAGTGCGACATGAGTACAATACAAAAAAGGGCTTTGTTCAGAGAGGAAATCAATAGTCTTTGCATAAAGAATCAATTAGGCCCTCCACATAGATAATTTTTAATTTAATTTTCATACACTTCTGCCTTCCTGACCCAGGTTTCCGGCCCTTAGAGCTCTCACTCCCGAAAACTGACTCATAATTCTGTTCAGCTGTGTCCCGGCATTTCTGCCTGCCCCACACAGGCAGGAGGGGAAAAGGGAGAGAGTGAAATAACCATAATATCTGACTTTTCTACAGAAACCCACCTAGTCGCTTGTCCTGCCAATTTATTTCATATTATTTTTTGCTATTTTGAAAATTCAATTTCCCACAAACTTGATTCTCTTAAGCGACTCCTTATCTTCCCCTCCAATCTCTCTCCCATGCCAACAATGCTTGTATTTTATTTATCCTGCTACCTAGAAAATGAAATCACTTAAAAAAAAAAAAAAGGCAAGTATTAGGCAAGTGAGGGCCAGATAAGAAAGGCAAGTCCAGTGATCTTTTCACGTACTTAATATTTAAGTAACAATAACAGAATAAATGGAGATAAAATGATGACGACAAAAAGGTTAACAGAAATCAGTAAGAAAAACTCAAATGAAATTGTTCCACAGGTAGAGTAAGTTCCTGATGGTTTGCGGAGTTCCACACCCAGAAGTAGCTTTTACTCTTATTATCTCTATTGTTCCTCCCAGGTAACTGCGCCCACTTCCATAAAGGAGGCTGGTGGTACAACGCCTGCGCACACTCTAACCTGAATGGAGTATGGTACAGGGGAGGCCACTACAGAAGCAAGTACCAAGATGGCATCTTCTGGGCCGAGTACCGTGGCGGGTCCTACTCCTTGAAAGCGGTTCGGATGATGATCAAGCCTATTGACTGAAGGGAGACAGGCTACAGCTTACACAGAACCCCGTATTTTTCAGTCCCTGAAAATGTAAACTCTACATGTATACTATTTTGCACAATTCATTTCTACAGATAGAGTTTTCTAAATGAATTTTACCATGCCTGTAAAAGGGGATTTATGAACATAGTTTCATCTTCCCTCAATATACTGCAGAAGATTATTAGTTTCCAGAATCTTAGTTACTTTAAAAATCACACTGACTTAATAAAGGCAAAGTTTGTTTTCTAAAATGTAAATATTTGCCGATGTAAAACAAACCTTAGCTCTATTTTAAATCAAAACTGAATACGTGTTCAGGATTCTTAACAATTTATTTAAAAACTTTATGAGACTGCTCAAACTTCCTATGAAAAAAATATTTTTAAGATATCAGTCAAGTAGCACATTTTATTTATAAAAACAGACAAGAAATTAGGGAAAACTCTAGTTTTGCCAAAAGAAAATACATTTTTTGCATTAAATAAAAGTTATTTCAAATTGAATCTGTGCCTTTCACATGAAATGACTAAATCTAAATTCTCGACATCATTTTATGCCAACTTTCCAAAAGAACTAAGTGACTCACAATATTAAAATACATTATTTTAAAAACAAAAACTTAAATGTAGACAATATTTAGTCATTTTATAAACAGAAATATACAAATTAATTTTTTGGTATTATCGCTGTATGATTTGATGAACAAAATCTCTTGAAGTGCATTTTATATTGTTAGGTCAGCAAAATATTGATATAAAAATGCAGAATGATTAGTGAACCAATGGTCTAATATAGTGGTCCCCAACCTTTTTTGGGCCACGGACCGGTTTAATGTCAGAAAATATTTTCACGGACCGGCCTTTAGGGTGGGACGGATAAATACACAAATAAAATTATGTGACTGGCGTAAAAACTGTGGTATTTTTAAATATAATTGTCGAACTTACGAGACAAGTGTCAAGAGTGAGTCTTAGACGGATGTAACAGAGGGAATCTGGTCATTTTTAAAAAATAAAACATCGTTCAGACTTAAATATAAATAAAACGGAAATAATGTAAGTTATTTATTCTTTCTCTGCGGACCAGTACCAAATGGCCCATGGACCGGTACTGGTCCGCGGCCTGGGGGTTGGGGGCCACTGGTCTAATAGATCTGAATTATAACGCTAAGCTATTTTATAAACACTTTCCATCCCTAACTTACTGATTTGTACTATTTGGAAAAAACCATATCTGCTATTCAAGTCAGAAAGTGTGGGCAGCTTTATAAACACTACTGTACACATGTGGGTGGGACTGAAACAACTTCAAGGACTTTTAGCTATTTCTTCCATACTGAAGTTCAGCAGCTACAGAGCAAAATCCATAGGGGTTTGCCTAGTCCAAACTGCTAATTCTATTCTTTGTGTATATGTCCCTAATTCATCTTTGCAACTAACAACTTTATTACCAACCGTCTGAAACAATTTCCTTCAGCAACAAGCAAGAAACATGTTCATTGCTTATAGCTAAACTTACCTTAATTCACTTATGAACTAAAATTTAGAGAAATCTCATGAGACTTTTACAGAAAGAAAGAAAGAAAGAAAGGAGAGAGAGAGAAAGAGCGAGAAAGAAAGAAAGAATAAAAGAAAGAGAGAGGAAGGAAGGAAGGAAGGAAGGAAGGGAGGGAGGGAGGGAGGGAGGGAGGGAAAAAGAAAGAAGGGAAAGGAAGGAAGGACGGGAGGGAGGGAGGGAGGAAGTCCAATCAGAACCAAAGACAATAATTTATTTGAACAATTCAAGTCCACCAACAGAACCAATGTTTTTCCTCTGTCACATCCCAAAATAAAACTTCTGGTGGGAGAAGGTAGGAGAATATCAAAACCTTATTGTGTTATTATTCTTTGTTTTACCTATGATTCTTTTAAAATAGTTTTCAGGTCTGTCTCTACCACCCCTAGATCCCCCTCTGCTCATTTTTTTTTTTTTTTTTTTTTTTTTTGCTGTAAGATTTCTGGGAGGAATTTGACATCTAATTGTTCTATTGAATCTTAGTTAAATAATACTTTATTAGAGCGTTTCATTTATTGACAGAACTGTAACATTTCACTTGAACATTCAACATTTGATCAAAGACAAGTCTTCCAGAATTTTCACAGAGAGTATTAGTAAAACTAGAATAATGTAAACATTAATACACAAACTAGGAAACAGGGCTGAATGTTACATTGCCTTGGCCACGGGCCCATTCTATTTTCCTTACAGAGCTGACACAGCTCTGCTCTGAAGTGTCTGGAGAACAAATCATGCAAGAGAGTTCCTTGAGGGCAGGGAATAAGGAGCACTATTATGTGATGATTCAGAAAGAGTAGGTTCTAATGTCAGAATCGCTTGCGTTTGTGGCCTGACTCTACCATCTACTAGCTGAGTAACCCTGGTCAATTTATATACTCTTGCCTTAGATTTTTTTATCTAGGAAATGGGGATAATAACAGTATCTAGCTCGTGTATTGTGAAAATCAAATGAGGCAATACACGTGGTAAAGCACTTAGAATGCCTGACACAAGTAGGGACTCAGTAGATGTAGCTATCAGATTATTACTCATCCATGTTCTTCCTGTAATACCTATTATAGTGTCTTGCATAGAGTAGGTAGGTGGTCAATAAATGTGTTAAAAAAAATAATATCCAAGTTTTCAGGCGTAAAATTACATCGACCCATGATCTTCATTACAAATCTAAGAGAGCTATATCAGCTATTACAGCAGATAGTAAAGAGACTGGACCATAAGAAAATAAAAAAAGAAATCAAGGCAAGAATAGCCATAGTAGGAATTTTAGCCTGACGAGGATCTTGTGAGAGAGTAGAAAGGTCTAATAGTTCACTACTTTGCAGGTTATCTAGGAATAAATACATAGTTGCCTCACCTTCAGTAAGATTAAGCTGTAAGTCTGGAGCTGGTTTACAGAAAGACTCTACACATCAGTTATTTATTTCTTTTAGTGAGAAAGAGAGAGAGAGAGAGAGACAGACAGGAAGGGAGAGATGAGAAGCATCAACTTGCAGTTATGTCACTTTAGTTGTTCATTGATCGCTTCTCATATGTGCCTTGACCAGGGGGCTCCAGTTGAGCTAGTGACTCCTTGACCAAGCCAGCGACCTTGGATTATGTCTACGATCCCACACTCAATCCGGTGACCCTGTACACAAGCTGATGAGCCCATGCTCAAGCAGGGGACCTTGGGGTCTTGAACCTGGGTCCTCAGCATCCCAAACCAATGCTCTATCCACTGCGCCATCACTGGTCAGGCTCAATTATTCTTTTTTTTTTTTTCCACCCTTCCGAAGCTGGAAACGGGGAGGCAGTCAGACAGACACCCGCATGCGCCTGACCGGGATCCACCCGGCACGCCCACCACAGAGCCATCCCCAGCGCCCGGGCCATCCTTGCTCCAATGGAGCCTCGCCGCGGGAGGGGAAGAGAGAGACAGAGAGGAAGGAGAGGGGGAGGGGTGGAGAAGCAAATGGGCGCTTCTCCTGTGTGCCCTGGCCGGGAATCAAACCCGGGACTCCTGCACGCCAGGCCGACGCTCCACCGCTGAGCCAACCGGCCAGGGCCAGGCTCAATTATTCTTAATAAAGGAATGAAGCTTATCCTAAAAATGATTTAGACTCTGTCATACTCAATGGGAGGCCATCAACGTCCAGGAAATTTGGCATTTTAAAACACGAGATTTTTGGATAATGCCAATATTAGACATCACTTTAAAATTTTCTAGATACCTGCAAATAAACTTATTCTTAGGCTTCAAGCCTGGTATAAAGATCAGGGCTTCAGTCTAATGTTCACTTGACTCTATGAGTCATGATATGAGAGTGCTAATTCTTCTAGCATTATTCTTCTTAGAATTTCTATTGGTAATGTAAAAAGCCTGTAAAAACCTCTGCAATCATGAAAATGTTTTAAATTAATTGTAAATCTGTACTAATGTAATACTATTTTTACATATGTAATAGTAAGTTCAAGATTTTTATACCCTAAAAAGTAACAAGTGTTTAGTCTTTTATTTTAGGGTCTATGAAAGATAACCAAGTAAGAAAAGAATGATACTACTTAGAATGCCATGACCACCCCCCTTCCAAAAAAGCCATCTAAAAATAATCTCAGCTTTCAATTTTATCAGTGAGGTTAACAGTTAGTTATTAAGTTGTAATTCTATAGATAATTATAAGCAAGACTGAAGAATGAACTCAAAATTTCAATCTAAATACAGATCTATATATATATATTAAATATATATATATTAAATATATATATTTAATTTAGTGACAGGATGTGGAGATAGACTCCCACATGTGCCCCGACCAGGATCCACCTAGCACGCTCACTAGGGAGCATTGCTCTGACCATCTGGGACATTGGAGTATTGCTCCACTGCTCGGGAGCCAAGCTTTTTTAGTGCCTAAGGTGAGGCCATAGAGCCATCCTCAGCGCCCAGGGCCAACTCGCTCCAATTGAACAATGGCTGCAGAAGATGAGAAGAGAGAGAAAGAGAGAGAGAAGTGAGAGGGGTAGGGGTAAAGAAGCAGATGGGCGTTTCTCCTGTGTGCCCTGACTAGGAATCGAACCTGGGACATCCACACTCTGGGCCAACACTCTACCACTGAGGCAACTGGCCAGGGTCCAGACTCCCAAAATATTGATATAATTCCATAATGCTTTTTTAAAACTATAAATGAATTACTTATAATGTATATCTTTCTAGCAAGTTAATTTAACCTCCCTTGTCTCGGTTTCACTTGTAAAATAATAATAATATCCCTTACCTTATAAAATTGTTGTTAAGATTTTATTTAAAATACACAGCACTGGGCATATAGTATTATGTGCTAAATAAATGTTAATTATTAATATTTTTGCTATTATTCTCCTGTAAAGGTCTGCTTTAAAAATTACAAATTATTGAAATATCAGCACTTGGAAACACCACTGGCAAAGCTGTCGAAACTGGGGAACTTTAGTCTGTTTATGACTGAAATACAGATCTGTATACATTTCTTTTTAAAGAGAGAGGCTCCTAAAGAAAAACTATGAACACAGGAAAGAAATAATGCAACCCTATCCCCAGCCTTTTAATATCACAAGTTAACGAGTGATCTAAAGTAAACTTCAGAAAATACATATACCGTTGAAGAATGTTAGGGGAATTTTAAATATATAAAAAAGAATGAGGGTAAAAAAGGATATAAATAAGGTAATGGAAAATGAGAATGTAATTTTGGCCAAAGAAAAATCTAGGCCAGCTGCCATTTGGTCAGAGCTCATTCTCAGGATCCAAAAGAAAATGACTAAATACGCTTTATTGCTGTTGTAGAATACAATACATAATCTAATGAGAAGAATTAGATATAGTAATCCATGGTGTATATTATCGGTAAATCAAACCAAAGAAAGGAAAATGAAATAAAATTCTTTAAATATGAAAAGACAATGACATTTTTTAATCATTAGGCATTTTATACCTAACCAAGTACAATTCTACCAAAGGGGAAGGGGAAAAAAATCTCAGTGCCCACAGAGCTGCAGAAAGCTTTGCACTTTGTTGAAATTATCTGAATAGAAATGTAAATAAAATGCTATTATTTTTGAAAATATTTGTGCACAGGTTAACAGAAATTTCTAAAACTAATGTAAAACTAAACCATATTTTACTGAGGGATCAAAATAGGAAAAATCACTGAAAAATTAAAGGGCCAGATAAAATCTGAAGATTCTTTAAGTTTAGGCTAGCTTTAAACATTCCATTAGCTGTGATGAGGACACCCTTAGCAAGTCCTGGCAATGGGATGTACCCCTTCCATGACAAAAGGGACAGGAGAGATGGTTCACAAGGTAGTAACGTCAACCTGAACCTTGGCATTAAAGACCTGTGACGTTCCATAAAGGCAGGGACAAAGGCCATGTCACCCCCTGCTAAATGTGTCTAGCATCACGTATCGCAAAACAAACACTGGTGAGCCAGCCGAAGGGCCAGAAGAAAACTGGAAGTGTGGGGTGGGGGGCTGGGTAGGGAGTTGATGCATACAAAAATGCCACACAAATACATTTATTGTTCTTAAAGTTACTGGAACAATGGGAAGAGCCAAAAAAGGATCATTTAACTAAGTAATTCAACCAACAAGTATTAGTAAGGGCTTACTTTTGTTCTAGGTGCTAGGACAAAGCCTTGAACTGAGACAAAGGAGGGCTTGCAGACTGCTGAGGGGGAGACAGGGTGAGGCAAACATCATAATGAAAATAAAATGGTGCTTTTCAGAGAACAGGGGACGCAGAGGGCACTATGTTACAGAAGGTTATTGTAAGGACAGCTTTCCTCTTCTCAATAAAAGGCCTATTATGAAAATCTAACATATTAAGTAAAAAATGAACTGTGTGTGGGAGAGGGAGCCCTCCCTACAAGAGGAGTCATACCCAGAAATGTCAGAACAAGGTATTTGTGTCCCACAGAAGGGCAGAAGCTCGAACTTCTCTGCTTCTACCAACAGGAAGTAATATAAAGAACGCTAACAATTCACACCCAAGTTTTAGTAATACAGGGTGGGAGCAAAAGTAGGTGTATAGTTGTTCATATGGAAAATAATGCAATAATTAATTAATGGTAATACAAGAATAAACTGTGTTTCGTGTACTCACAACTGTAAACCGACTTCTGCCCACCCTGGATGCTTTCTTTCCCAGAAAACATAAGCCGGCTAAGCTACGGCATCTTCCCCAAATTACGTAAATAAAGTAGAATGAGGCTAGAAAATGCACATGAAAGAATATCATGTTTCATACATCTGAATTATTTTTGCACAATGTTCTACTTTCCTTTCTCTCCAGCAGAGCAAAACTTGCCATGCCAAATTCTTCAATAAACCCCTTCAGATTGTTCTCCAATGACAAGAACAAATGAGTCTGTTAATGTTTTTCAGATTTAAAGCAATAATTCTCTTAAAAAAAAATAAGAAAAACAATTTTTTTTTCCCCTTGAGATTTGCCAAACTATTCTTCTCCAGAAAAATTGTATCCTTATTCTAAGAATTTTTCACTATACTGTCCAGGCTAACTTTTACCTTGAGTGAGATCCAACAGAAGAGACAACTTGTTAAGGGCTGATGAACCAAAAGCCAAGAACACATTTCCTACTTCTCAGAATTTAATCCAAATGAAATTATAGATAAATCTGGCAGTAGCAAAATCAAGAGTTTTGTCAGCAATATAACCACCACCTCCTTTTTTAGTTTCACAAAGAATGGCTGGTTTTGATCATACTTTTTAGGGGCAAAAACATCATTAGTCTGGATCCCATCTCTCATGTTAAAGAAACATACAAGGAGCTTTTACCTTCTCTAGGCACTACCGATTCCTCTGGTTGACATATTCTTCCCATAAGAACCTTTGCAGACATAACGGATAAAGGTAGCATTATGACAATTCTGTATGCTTGCAGAGGGACGGTTAAGCCGAAGCCACCAAGTTGCATTATGAGCACTATCTTTCAAATATGTCTTCAGGGCAGGTTCTGTCCTATCAAATGTACATCATGTCATAAATGTTGACATTTTTTGCAATTTAGAAGGCCTAGTTTTTTTTTTGTTTTTATTTTTTTTTATTTATTCATTTTAGAGATGAGAGAGAGAAGAGGGGGAGGAGCAGGAATCATCAACTCTCATATGTGCCTTGACCAGGCAAGCCCAGGGTTTTGAACCAGCGACCTCAGCGTTCCAGGTCGATGCTTGATCCACTGCGCCACCACCAGTCAGGCAGAAGGCCTAGTTTTTTATGAGTGCTAAAAGACTCTAAAATCAAGACAAGTTACCATAAATTCAGAATTCATGGTCTTAATTCATTTTAGATTAGAGCAACATATGAATAAAGTAAATATTAACAGGATACACTTGAGTATTGAAGATCAGGAATGAAAAAAAGAACCAAGTGTCTATGACATAAATAAATCAAGTAGTCACAGCTGTATAAGTTGAAAATGCTTTACATTTTCCTAAGAAAAGCAAGTGTATCTATCTCGATAGAATACATTCAAGTCAAGATTTGCTACACAATTAAACAAAACTGTCCTACACTAAAAAGATGATTTCCATGTTGGACACCAGCTATACTGAGTCATGGTAATTTATCTGACTCATGTCTTTCTCCTTTCACAGGTCTACCAAATATTTATGCCAAATGTACCATCATATCACAGTCTCAGATGCTTCACAAACTAGCACAGGGATGAATATGTACATGTGGACTGCCAATATATAAAATTATGTAGGTACTAAAGTGTATGTACTCTCTGATATAACTTCAGCTCTTTGCCATCTTTCCCCCTTTGGTTTCTAATTATTGGGTAACCTCAGAAAATATGTATCTCATTTCAACAGAGAACAGAAGTGGTCGAAGAGGAGAAATCCAGTTCCAAGTCTCCAGGGTGGTGGAGTAGCGTAGACAATGCTATACGCTCACTGGTACATGAAGTGAGGGGATAAGTAGGGGAAAGATGGACATGCAGAATCAGCGTTAGCTAAAGAGATCTCCTGCGACCACTATCTGAGTACCTAAGATGTCACCAGGCCCTGGGAATCACACAGAGGATATACAGGTCTAGTCTAGATCTGGGAGTCATTGGGTGATTTGTGAAGAAGTCTGAATGAGACCACTTCAAATGAGTGTCAAGAGTAAGAAAAAATGTGGATTTAGACCTCTAGGAGAACAGATTTAAGACAGAGAAAGGAGAGCCAATAAAACGAAAGCCACAAGCACAGACAGTAAACCCGGAGACTGGTGCTACACATGGGGAATTTCACAAGAAGCAGAAACAACTAGCACCAACCCGACAAATTTAAGATGAGGCTTGAGAAATACTTAGGTATTACATGTTCTAACTAGGAAGTCAGCGGTGACCTTGTTGGGGAAATTCCCACAGGTGAAGAGGGAGACACCAGCATGCCAAGTGAAAGAAAACAGCAAGAAAAGAAAGGAGGAGGAAGAGGGTACTTTTTTTTTTTTACCCGCCTAGGTATGAAGTGAAAGAGAATCACACGGCGACAGTGAAAGGGAGATTATGGATCATGAGAACATACAAGACTTAGATGATATTTTAAAAATCCTCTGTTCCTCTTCTCCCCCAAATTATATTTTCAAGAGCTGGTGTAGCCAAGGCTAACAGTAAAAAGCGGACACATGCAGAATGTCTCTCAGAGCCTTTCGGGTACAGTCGTGCTCACATGGCCCGGAACTGTTTATCAAAGACACAGGACACAGGATTCTGGTGGGCTGTGGCCGCCAGAGATATACCATGTTTAGGGGTACTCTGCCTTTGACACAAGATGCACAACATTCCCAATTCCCACTGGAATCCTAGGAGGCCCAGTGTCCTAATGAGCTCAGTTCTCTTCTGCAAACTAAGGCTGATGCTCTATTGTGGCTGAGAGTGTATCAACTGCTTTTGTCTCTACTTTGTCTTCTGAGTCACTGGTATTGTAAGGACTACAAAGATGACACTGTAACATCTCCTGAACAAATAATGAGGTTTTTTTTATTCCTTTCAAAAATAGCAATCTGCAAATCCAGTATGAGTAGGCACAGTACAAAAAAGACAGAGGGGAGACAAGACAGGAAAGGGGATTTTAGAAAGAAATATTTACAATTTAATTACTCTCTATAAAGGATCAAACCAACTTATGTTAATTTATGCTCAATACATATTATATAGAGTATCTTCTGTATTTAAATTTACACGCACATTTTTTTCTTAATTGAGAGCAGGGGAGGCAGGGAGATACACTCCCTCATGCACCCCAACCGTGATCCAACAAGCATGCCCACTATGGGGTGATGCTCTGCCCATCTGGGCATTGCTCCTTTGCTTGGCAATCCAGTTATTTTTAGCACCTGAGGCGGAGTCCATGGAGCCATCCTCAGCTCCCAGGGCCAACTTGCTTGAGCCAATCAAGCCATGGCTATGGAAAGGGGGAAAAGAGAGAGAGAGAGAGAGAGAAAGGGGGGAGGGGTGGAGAAGCAGAAGGTTGCTTCTCCTATGTGCCCTGAACAGGAATTGAACCCAGGATATCCACACACCAGGCCAAAGCTCTACCACTGAGCCAACTGGCCAGGGTCTTACACATTTTAAAAGACACAGTTTGAGACTTCTTTTCATTTGAACACCTAACAAAACATTATTCATATGTTGTTGAAAATAACCTTATAATGTTATTGCTTAAATACTTCTTGGAGTTTATAAACACTGCAAAATATACAGCAAAGAGAACAATGCTTGGTCAAGTGATATATAAAATACAGATCTGTTTGTCTTAGCACTAAGCTAAATTTCCAGAGCTAAACAACTCATTTTTTTCCAGGACAGAAGTAATACCAACACTCATTGAGACTACTCAAAATATCTGCCAACTATACAAAATATGAACTCATGATGTTAAAAATAAATTCAATAAAGTCTCTTCCTCAATTTCTTTACTTAATGTTAAATATTTTTACAGCATTAAAGTTCATTGCAAACTACTGTTTGATTCTTTAAAAGCATTACTAAAATAGCGAAAATGTATTGTTTTACCATATGGCCCATCTTTAATAAAAATGATCGTCTATGAGAAATCTGACAGGCAAAAGACTAATTTAATATTCATTCCAGGTAATAAGGTAACATATTCCCTTAGTCAATTTTTTCAATTTACTAATTCCAGTAATTTCTTTAAAGGTTACAGATACTTTTAAAATACCTTGAATTTTATATAATTCTTGATTAGGTATAATGAACACAGTGATGTTAACTCACCTAAATAGGGAATGCAGGGTGTCATCTTTAAGCTACTTATATAGTCTCTGAGTCTTTTGTAGTTATCTTCTTTACTCATTACATATTCTAATTTTTCAAAGGTAGTTTTGTCTTTTCGACTTAGTAACTAAAAAGCAAACAGAAGAGCCCAAGTTATTTCCAAATCCCATTTTATTATAGCAAAGACTTAAAGTTGTTGTTGTAGTTACTATAAATTTGAATTTAGGTTCAAATTTATACCTTCTGTAATTATATTTTGTTAATACATAAATTATAAAATCAGACACATCTATTAAAGATGATAAACCCAAATCTATTAACTATGAAATATAATATCTCTGGCATGTACATAAAATATAACAGCTAACTCAAATTTGGTATATATAAAACAGAACACGTCCCCCACCCACTCCCTCACTGTTCTTCCCTGAGTATCAGTAAAATAGCCTTTCCAATACCTGACTCACTGCCATTTCTCCAGACTCATCTCCTACTATTAACCACCCCCTGGCTTACTCCACTGTCAACACAGACCAACCTGCTATTGCTTGAACATGATCAGGGCCTTTGCACTGGCTACAACCTCTGCTTGGAACTCTCTCCTCCCAGACACCAACTTGAACAGTTCGATCACCTCCTCCAGGTCTCTCCCTAGCAGTCCCTTATCGCAGACCCTCTCACAACATATTACAACATGAAACACTTCCCTGCTTTCCTTTCTATTCCACTGACACCGCTTTATTTTTCTGCAAAGCATTCATCATGATTTATGATATGTCGTTTTTTTATTTACAGTTTTTCAATGTTATAGAATGTTAGCTATGGAAGAATGGGACTGTCTACATCACTCACTGTTGTATGTCAAGCAATTACACAGTGCCTAGCACAGTAGGAAATATTTTAAAATTTAATATAAACACCAAAAGTTTTATTTATATTAATAATGGAGCTCTTACTGAATTAAAAAAATATTTTCCATACAAATACATGAGGGAGAAAATAAAAATATTTTCAAGGAAAATAAAAATTAACTGGAAGGAGCCTGACTGGTGGTGGCGTAGTGGATAGGGCATCGACCTGGGATGCTGAGGTCCCAGGTTCAAAACCTCCTGGTTGCCAGCTTGAGTACAGATCATGATCCCACAGTGCTGCCTTGTGCAAGGGTCACCAGTTTGGCTGGAGTCCCTGGGTCAAGGCACGTATGAGAAAGCAATCAATGAACAACTACAGTGCCACAACTCTGAGTTGATGCTTCTCACCTCTCTCTGTTCCTGTCTGTCTCTCTCTCACAAAGAAAATAACAACTGGCCTGACCTGTGGTGGCGCAGTGGATAAAGCGTCAACCTGGAAACACTGAGGTTGCCGGTTCAAAACCCTGGCTTGCCTGGTCAAGGCACATATGGGAGTTGATGCTTCCTGCTTCTCCCCCTTCTCTCTCTCTCTCTCTCTCTCCCCCCCTTCTCTCTAAAAAGAATAAAAAAATTTTTTTAAAGAAAATAACAACTAACTGGAGGAAGATATTTGTCACTTCTAAACCACAGTATAAACTAGAGTATAATTATTTTCCTTAAAACTTCAAAGATGAAATTCATAACTATATACTTATAATCATTTCCATTCCTCCATGAAATTCAAATTAAGAAAAGAGAATAAGGCCATCATTATGAAAAATAAATTTTAAAGTAGGAAACCCCTTCACCCAGGTGTTTCTAAAATATAAATAAACATAAAAGGACTGTAAGTTCTTCCACACTGATGATTTTCCAATATAGAAATCTACCCTGGTTTTCATGAGAAACATCTGTCTCTGCAGACACTACAGACACTATGAAAAGAGAAAGCAACACTAGGCTAACTAAAAACAGTTATATTTTAATAATTAAAGAAAAAAGAAGCTTTTTACAGTCAGTCATGTCCTTCAGAATACACTAATCTTTTGTACAAAATGTAATGAACAAAATCCATCCTTTTTAACATTAAAGAGCAGTATTAAATATAAAGACTTAATTAAATGTAAATTTAAAAAATTATTGATTTGAGAGAGAGAGGAAGAGGGGGGAGGGAGAGAGGAAAGTAGGGAGAGAGGGAGACGCAAAAAGAGAGGAATAGGAGAGGGAGGGAGAAAAAGGGAGGGAGACAGGGAGAGAGGGAGAGACAGGAACATGGATCTGTTCCTGAATGTGCCCTGACCAAGGATGGACCCCACAACCTTTGTGTATGGAGACGGCATTCCTACCAACCAAGTGATCCAGCCAGGGCATAAAGGGAAAATTTTACTTACATAAATCTAAACAGAAAATATCTAGAAAGCTTGAGGCCAGTATCATGTCACTCAAAGATAAAAATGCACAAATTTGCAGAAGTCAAAATTAACATCCTGACCTTGCTAAGGTAACAACCAAACACAATTAACATAATGTCAGGAAGTACAGCAACAGTGCATAACAGCATGCTGACTCTCAGACTTCCCACTCTTCCTGAGGAAAAAAACTCCAAAACTCGACTGATGAAAAAATAATGGAAATCTAAGTCAGTACAGTTTTTGAAACTTAGACTTCAGATTTTCCTCAGTTTCCAAAAGCATAATCTTTACACAATTAAATGTAATTCTGTGTATGTACTCTTTCCTATAGTAAATATGAAGGGCCATATTGTCTAGAGCAGGGGTAGTCAACTTTTTTATACCTACCACCCACTTTTGTATCTCTGTTAGTAGTAAAATTTTCTAACCGCCCACTGGTTCTATAGTAATGGTGATTTATAAAGTAGGGAAGTAACCTTGCTTTATAAATTTAAAGCATATAATAATAATTACCTACCAAGTACTTTATGTCGTATTTTTGCTAAGTTTGGCAGAATAAATCTTTATGAAACAACTTACTATAGTTAAATCTATCTTTTTATTTATACTTTGGTTGCTCTGCTACTGTCCACCATGAAAGCTGGAATGCCCACTAGTGGGCGGTAGGGACCAGGTTGACTACCACTGGTCTAGATGCTTAAAGAAGTTCTGCAAAAATGATTTCCTAAATAGCAGAAACCAAGAGCCACGTTGTAATTTACCCCCAAATTACCTGACAAGCCTCCTGAAACACTTTAGGAGAGAGAAAAATGCAGGCTTCAAAGAACAAAGTACAAAGTGATTTTAAAATCCTTATCTATTATCATGATATGAACCTTACTAAGCACTGCAAAAGAAACTAATACATCCTTACTTCTGACAGGAAGTTAACCTTTCATTAACTTGAGGGATACTCACCGCCCATGTTTTAGTTAGCCTAAAAATCGGGGCGCTCTGCAAGCCAGAAACCACCGCCATCAGTGCGTGAAGGTTATTCAGCTCATACAGTTTCTAAAGATTTAAGAAAAAGAGAAGAGATAAAAAATAAATAGCATCAATACCAAAAACTTTAGATGAATTAATAACAAGTAAAATCTAGGCAATTAGTAGTGTCCAGTACTTATCACCTCACTGCTGAGATTTGTTTTTCGAGTACTTTGTATGTTATAGTAAGTTGCTTTTGGCCCACAGTAGAAATTCCACATTCTAACCTGGTGTTGCCCCAAGCTCTGGGAACCAATCTACCTCTAGTTGGGTAATATATTATATTAAGAAAAGCCAAGTTATGGCTCATATCAAGTTTACCAGGTATGACCATGCAGCCCAGTACCCAGCAAGCAGTCTCCCTCCTTATACTAAAATAGTACTAAGCCTCTGTCTTACAAAAGAAAAGGGTCTGTGCCCCTGATCCTGATCTGGTTTCCTCCTCACTAGACCCAACATTCCAGGACTAGGGTTCAAACTCGCTTTCTCTGGCTCTCCCCCTCCTGTCTGAATCCCCTTATCCTCCACTTCTCATTCACACACGGACATTCACCTGCTTCCCCGCACCAGACCTTGCTTTTCAGTCCCCGTGCAGAAAACTTATACCTAGCAATAGGTCCTGTCGGTTTGCCAAGACAACTACCTGACCTCTACTGCTCATTTCCCATACTTCTCCCTACTAGGAGACACTTACGTCTCAAATGCCCTATCTAAAAGTCGCTCACTTAGTCCACACCCAATTCCAAGAGACTCCACGGCAAAAAGCCTGTTCTGAACGTTAGAACCAAGACGAGGGGAGGGGCTCTGGCTCTCTGGGGAACACAGACCGGTGTTCCACCTTCACTCAGGTCTTAAGGAATTCCCATCAAGTTTCAAAGAATATGAACTCAAGTAAAAAGGGAGGATAAAAAGGAAACTGAAAACCCAAGAAAAACAGGAATTCACAAATGGAGAAGTTAGGTATGGCCCTGGAATAAAATGAAGGTGACATATGAAGGACTATCCAGAATGCAACATGAAAGCCCTCGGGTTAAAAAAAATGTAAAATAAGTTTAAAAGGCCATCACTTATCTAATTTAAGTTAGGAGATAAGAAATATAGCAGGGTAGGCCCTGGCCAGATGGCTTGGTTGGTTGGAGCATCGTCCCGATATGCAAAGGTTGCCAGTTCAATCCCCCGTCAGGGTACATACAGGAAGAGATTGATCGTTCTGTACCTCTCTCTCCTTTTTTCTCTCTCAAAAATCAATAAATATTTTTTTTAAAATGGTGTAGAAACAATACTTGAGAGATTATGGCAGAATATTTTCCAAAATTACTGAAAAACACTAATTCCCAAAGACAGAACTCAAGGAATCCCAAGCAGAGTAAATTAATTAAAAAAACAAAAACTCTACTCTGAAATAGCAGTTTTCAAGAACAAGTGTGACATAAAGATGCTTCCAGACCAAATAAGAGAGCTCTAAGAAAGATTTTTAAGAACGCTGCCAGAATGAGTATCTGTGGAAAATTATGAACCAGAACCCATAATCCATACATATTATAAATTTACTCCAGATAGATTAAATAATGAAATATAAAATCAAAGCTACAAAACTTTCAAAGGGTAATTAATATAAGAAGATATTTTTTATATTCTCAGAGGTTTGGGTAAGCTTTCTTAAGTAAGACAGGCTTAAATAAGACAATAAAAATTGAAGATTAATAAATTCTATTACTAAGCTAAGAACATCTATATCAAAAGGTAACATGAAAGAGTAATGAATGATAAGCTACAAATAGAAAAATATATGCAAAGTATATAATAGAGAACTAGAAATCAGTTATATTAAAAAATTATAAAAGTAAATAAAAAAAGGCCTTGGCCGGTTGGCTCAGCGGTAGAGTGTCGGCCTGGCGTGCGGGGGACCCGGGTTCCATTCCCGGCCAGGGCACATAGGAGAAGCGCCCATTTGCTTCTCCACCCCCCCCCCCTCCTTCCTCTCTGTCTCTCTCTTCCCCCCCCCACAGCCAAGGCTCCATTGGAGGAAAGATGGCCTGGGCGCTGGGGATGGCTGCTTGGCCTCTGCCCCAGGCGCTAGAGTGGCTCTGGTCGCGGCAGAGCGATGCCCCGGAGGGGCAGAGCATCGCCCCCTGGTGGGCAGAGCGTCACCCCTGGTGGGCATGCCGGGTGGATCCCAGTCGGGCGCATGCGGGAGTCTGTCTGACTGTCTCTCCCCGTTTCCAGCTTCAGAAAAAAATACAAAAAAAAAAAAAAAAAGTAAATAAAAAAAGACCAACACCATAATAAAAAATTGTTCAAAGATCTTGAATAGACATTTCAGGAAAGAAAACCTAAATGACTAAAATATAAGAAAATGTTCATTCTCATTAGAGTCAATGAAGGCTATTGGTCTAACTGTACTTTCTTTGAAGGTACTTTGTCTTTTGTCTCTATTTCTATATATCCCTATATATCTTCCTATATATTTCACCCTCACATGAGCACCAAGGGACTCACACAAGAATGCTTGATAGCAACAGTGTTTATAACAGCAAAAATCTGGAAACCACCCAAGCCAGAATATACCGAATAATTTGTGGTATATGCACACGACAGAATACAACAAAGATATACCCAAAACCACTCAGTTACATTGCTGAGTAAAAAAATCAAGTTATAAAAGTATAAAAGTATTAAGAATAATTCAATTTAAACAAAAGTAAAAAACATACAACAATATACTATTCAAGGACACACATACGTAATAAAACATTAAAAGAAAAGCAACCAAAATGCAGTGTAGCAGTTCCTTCTGCAGTGGGAGGTGAGGAGACTGCATATGAAGAGGGACAGGGAAGTCAAAGTGGGCAGTGGGTACAAGGGTACCCACTTTATCGTTCTTTTGATACTGTGAATACATTTTATGAATATTCTTTTGTGTCTATCGATGATCAGTTTTACGTGCCAACTTGGCTAGGCTATACAGGACTCAGTTATCTATTCAACCAGGAATCTAGGTGTTGCTGTGAAGATACATGGTTCATATCTATAATCAGGTTAATTTTAATTAAAAGATTACATTCCATAATTAGGTAGGCTGAATCTAATCAGTTGAAACACCATAATAATAAAAATTAAAGTTTCCTACTGAAAAAGAACCCTGCCTCTAGACTGCAGCCTCAGCTCCCACCTCAGGGTGGGGGGGCCACTCTACTGCCCTACAGATTCCAGACTCACCAGCCCCCAGCTCCCCAATCCCAGGAGCCAGCTCTTTAAGGCGGTTTATACTTTATATATTTTTTCTGTCTCCAGAGAACCCTAACTCATACTATTTACTGAAAGAAGAGAAAAACGCTCAGTTTTTTAACAAACTGAATATAGATGGCACAGAGTCAGAATACAAGGATTTAAGAGACTGTCATGAGACAAAAAATTATGAATTTAGGGCTTAGAATAAAAGCAAGCATTGTCAAATATAACTCAAATTCTAAAAGCCTGAACTGGAATTAAATGACTATTTCACGAGAAGGATAATGGCAGGTTTGATGGGCAAAATTTGGTGGTTTTGAATGAAATATACAAGCCCATAAAAAAACTAACAAAAATACCAGAAAACAATAATGCAAATTCATAATCTATGGAGAAAAGTTATGAATTTCTATTAGCTAAAACCTAATATTTACCTAACATACCACAGAGAATGTTTTTAAATTTTTTACAACACTTCTGCAAAAATCTTATTTTAGAAGGCCAGTTCTGCCACCTAGTGCCACAGAATGTTAGAATACAATTGCTCCGTACGTTCAAGGAAAATAAGCAGGAGGTGTGACTTACCATGTTCCATTTCTCTTGCTGCATTTATTACCTATGCCCCACAATTAACTTATTTGGTTAACATCCTCATTTATACTATTCTTTCAAAAATAAAGTCCTATCATTCCTCACATGGCTGGCAGAGTGAACTATACTCACAAAAATTAGGGGATTATTATTTATCGCTTCATATTCATTTTGAAATATCCCCTAATTCTATGAGCAGTGTATTTCAAAAGCAAAGATGTGATATGTACTCTCCTACTTAATTCTGTAAGGCTTTCTCAATCACCTTCAGAACAGTTCAATATTTATAATGGACCTGACCATAATCTGACCTCTGTCTACTTATCCAGTCAAATAAATCAATGTTTTTCAACCATTGGTCCGCCAGAAATTTTGTGCCAGTCCGTGAAAGAGTTAACCACCTTGATACTGTATGAAGATTATAGACCCAATGATTATAGACTCTGAAAACACTGAAATAAACCATATAATTCAGCTACTCTAAGGAGATGGAGAAGAGATACAAAAGGAGAGGAAGACAGAGAAATAAAAGCCAGAGAAAACAAGCATTTAGTTAAAAACTTCGACATATTCATCACTAGGCCTTCCTCTCCAGCATCAATAAGTAATAAATAAAGTACCACGGGCAAATATTCACAACAGTGCTGAGTGGCTGAACTCAAAAATAAAAACACAAGTTTCTCTTACCTTAGCAGTTTTAATATAGTGGCTTAAAACTTCTGCTCTAATTTTTAATGTTTGAGCATGAAGAATCTCTCTAACAACCCAAAAGCTTACCTGCAAATAAAAATTAAAAATAGTTGAATGGCAAGATTCTTTACTTACTAGGATCAAATTAATGACAAAAGCTACTTGAAGAACCACCTATACCTGTTTGAAAACAATACTTTTTCTTTCCCTGACTCACCACCGGGACATAACCAATCTTCAAATGTTGCACACACGTCATATATACAGACAGATATAGATATGTTTATATGTGTGTACACACACACACAACATCATTACCATTTTCAATTTGTAAAAGCTAATATTACAAATTTTAAGGAAAAGATCTAAGAGAATGCAATAAAACCAGAGTGATACAACATGAACACTATACAAATACAAGCATTTTTTTTTGCTGTGTTCCAAAACACTTAGGCAGCGTCAGGTAAGCTCTAAGAACAGACACAGGAAAATGTGCTCCTTATAGCACGTTTCCCGTGGTCGTGTGATCCCACAATGCCACTTATTTACACTAAGCAGAATACAAAGTGTGAAAAATTCCAAGTACAGTTCTGTGGCATAAATAAAATGAAGTAAAGTACCAAAGAAAAATACATACAAGTCACTTAACATTAAGATTGTAGTTTAAAAATCATGCAGTGCTTTCTAGTTCAATGAAACCACATTCATGATTTCTTTTAAAAAACTTTAAGAATTATTCATCAGAAGGCAGAACAGATCTATAACATTCTATGCTGGTAAAAATGGTTTGCTTCCCATATGATATAATGTAACATGTATGTAACATTTTAATTCATGTACAATAAAAATAAAATCAAAGCACTATCAGTTGGCTCAAAGATATACAAATATAAAAACAGGAAGTAGTTAGAAATATTAGTACAAAAGATTTCACTACCTCCTATTTTTTCACCTACATATTTTGACTGAGAAATGTCAGATTCTACTTGCAATTTTAATCAGTAAACTGTCAAAATGCATATTTTTATGAAGCTATCTTCATATTTGTTGTATATTTGGGCTATTAATGGCAATAACTACCCCTGATTCTAATTACGTTTACTTCTAAAATATACCAAAAGTTGTATTTTAACAACTTTAGCAATTAACTGTGAATGCAACCTAAACTGCATGATCATTGACTTAATTAAATTTAATGCCAGACAAATATTCTGGTGATTTTAAAACATGATCACCCATTCTTTATCATTCCTCTCATTGAAAGTTGGGCTGTATGTCACCTCTTACGGAATCTTGACAGGCTCCTGAGTACTTCGATGAACAGAGGACTAAAGAAACTGATGTTGACTTCCAGGACAAGGTCACGTTCATGTTGGAACATTCTCCCTGGGTCCCTGAGCCACCATGTAAGAAGTCCAACTAAGCTCAGAACACCACGCCAGAAAGGTTAAATGTGGGTGCTTCCCAGTCGACAGCCCGAGCTAAAGCCAATCCCACCTAAGCATACTGACCAGAACAACCAACACCAAGATACAATTTAATAAAATTACTGGGTTAAAATTTTTTTTATTTTATTTTTTTAAGTGAAAGGAGGGAGATAGTGAGACAGACTCCTGTATGCACCCCAACCAGGATCTACCCGCAAACCCGTCGGGGGCCAATGCTTAAATCAGTTGATCTATTTTTAGGCTGATGCTTAGACCAACGAGCTAACCTCAGTGCCCGGGACTGATAAAGAGGAGAGAAGCAGATGGTTGCTTCTCCTGTGTGCCCTGACCGGGAATTGAACCTGGGATGCCCACACGCTGGGCCGATGCTCTATCCACTGAGAAAACCAGCCAGGGTACTGTAACATAATATGTTTGTTTACAAAAAAAACCTTTTATTGTGATGACAAATTCTAACCACCTCAGAAATATTTTTAGAATAACTGTTATATAGCTTAAATATGGAATTCAGTACATGTTTGTCCTTGCCCCTGTTGATGATTTAATCTAATTTCTAAAAACTTTAACTTATTTCCACATGGGGCACATAGTGGACCAAGCAACCTGAGAAACTACTGGCTACAAACCCACAGGAAATCATATGTCAAAGATAACAGACTGTTTTGCTAAAAAAAAAAAAAAAAAAAAAAAAAAAATTTAAATAGATAGCTAATAAAGGATTTCCCCCAAAGGTCCAAAACAAAGAGAAATAAAGGCCACACTCTGGTGAAAAGGTGGCCTAGAACCCACTGGCAGAGGAGAGTACAGAAGGAGAAAAGTCTTTCCTAAGAACGTGTAACCTGCCCTTAGTTGGTTTCGAGTTTAAACTTTCAGCACAAAGAAGTACATACAGATGTTCCCCAGCCAAACCATTTAACTCAAAGAACGGTCCTAGGTCTGTGACGGCCCTCGGAACCAGCAAAAGCAGACGAAACGTCTCTCAGGGGGGACATACTCTCAGCCTAGGCAGCAGCTAAAGCTCCAAAGAGAAAGCTTCATCAGAATCCAAAATTAAATGTGTAAGAAAATAAACCATGTGTACAAGGGTCAGTAGAAATAAGAGATTTAGTACTCCAGGGACTTTGCATAATTATAAAATATAACATTATAAAGTATAATAATTATAAAATATAATATATAAAGTATAATAATTATAAAATATAGTAATTATAAAATAAATGTTGAAAATGTTTTAAGAAATTTAAAAAATAAGAAAAAAGTGGACTTTGGTGTAAAAGCACACAGTTGAAACAGGTATGACATTTTTGAAGAGAATTTGTGAACTGAAACAGAGACCTGAGAAAATCACATAGAACGAGTACAAAGGGATCATAGGATGTAACATGTGAAAGGCTAAGACAAGCAGGAAAAAATGTCAAGTTCCAACAAATTTTCAATAGGAGTTACAGAAATAAAAACCCCCAGTATGCAGAGGGACAGTATTGGAAGAGATAGAGGCTAAAAAGGTTCCAGAACGGATGTAAAAAGTTAAACTATTTCTTTATGAAAAATTATATATTGAGGAATGATGTTTCAGAAACTGAACATCACAATTTTATCAGCAACTCACATGATTAAATCTCCTTGTGAAGGCAACTGCATTTGGTGCGGAACTGTATTTTTCTTTTTTATTCCACCCACAACTTGAAAGCTCCTGGAAAATTAAGTTGAAAATGAAATATTAATTCAAGAAATAGCTTGGCTTTCTTGTCATATTAAGGGTTTCAAAACATTCAAGACAGTTGTGTCCCTTCCTAGAACTGTCTTATTTAATAGGAATGTATCATTATAACCGTTCAATTAGATAATAAAAGCAAAATTTTATTAGCAGAATACAGGAGGGCAAAATTACTTGTCTATGAGAACACAGATGGCTGGATTTCTACTCTGTAGGCTGGCTGATGAATCCTCCTTTGAAGAGGTCTGACTCCTAAGAGGAAATATCCACAGATCACGGAAGCTGAGCACCCCACAGCCCAAAGGGAAGCGTGCTAGTGGCCAAGCCCCCTAGGTCACTTCACACTTCCGGCCAGCTCTCCATTCCTCACTCTTCCACTGACAGCCAGGACTCCTGGTACAGAAACCTCTAATAAAGGGGTTCCTGACCCCCCACAGGGTCTGTCAATAGAATTCAAACCACTCAAAAAATTGGATGTAAAAAATTAAATTTGTATTTCACAATAACCTCTAACTGAAATGACATCCCTTTCCATTATAAATACAGGCTACAGATTACAGAATTATGAGTGACTTTGCAATATGTATGACTTTGTCACTAATAAAAATCATGTATTTTCATATCATATTACAAGATATCTCACCCTGGCCGGTTAACAAGGTTGGTTAGAACATCATCCAAAAACATCAAGGTTGCAGGTTTGATACCATTACAGGGCACATACCCTGTGACCAATGAGTGCACAGCTAAGAAAAGCCACAAATGAATGCTTCTTTCTCCCCTCCCCCCATTCTTCATTTTTTTTTTTAAATTAAGTGAGAGCAGGGGAGAAAGAGAGACAGACTCTTGCATGGATCCATCTAGTAAGCCCCCAAAAGGGTGATGTTCTGCCCATCTGGGGTTTTGCTCCATTGTTTGGCAACTGAACTGTTTTTATCACCTGAGACAGGCGCTGTTTTTAGCAGAGATGGGAATACTGAGGGGAGAGAGATATTGTTTCAACACAGTAGACAAGGAGTAAATGCTCTGAAAATACAAATTACTTTTTCCAAATAGAGAATTAGATTAAAATTTTCAAATTTAAAATTACTGAAGAAAAATATAAAATGACAGTAAAAAAAAAATTACTTGGTCCTCAGCCTATATATATATATATATATATATATATATATATATATATATATATATGCTCACTTCACAGTAGCTCTCACCACAGCCAAAAAATATTTAGTGGTAGATATTACATTAACATAAAAATGACATTATGTGATAACTATATTAAAAATCATCAATCTGCTAGAAAGCATTTTGTTCCTCCTAAAAATCACAGCATATTGGCCTTTCCAGTCTACCTGAATCATTACCAGCTAGAAGCAGCAGTCATTGGGACTTGGACATGAGCTGCAAAGTATAGAATGCTGACAACAATTCCAGTGCCATGAGGACTTTTCCTGGACTCCTGCTCCCTGTGACAGCTCCTAACAGACTGAACTGTGGTTGGGTTGCATTTTTCAGGAATTTGGCATGGTGATGGGGCCAACTTGGACTTGGTGAACATGTTAAGGACACTACTCTTTTATGAATTCTTGCTGTATTGGCCAAGAGTTTGCTTAAAGGCTTTTAATCACTGTAAAAAAAAAAATAGAAGACTGGATAAAGAAGATGGGGCACATATACACCATGGTATACTATTCAGCTAGAAGAAATGATGACATCGGATCACTTACAGCAGAATGGTGGAATCTTGATAACATTATGTGGAGTGAAATAAGTGAATCAGAAAAAAAACAAGAACTGCAGGATTCCATACATTGGTGGGACATAAAAATGAGACTAAGAGACATGGACAGGTGTGGGGTGGTTACGGGGGGTGGGGAGAGGGGAGGAGGAAGAGGGGGAGGGGTACAAAGAAAACTGGATAGAGGGTGATGGAGGACGATCTCTCTTTGAGTGATGAGTATGCAACAGAACTAAATGACAAGATAACCTGGAAATGTTTTCTTTGAATATATGTACCCTGATTTATTGATGTCACCCCATTAAAATAAAAATTTATTTATAAAAAAAAAATCACAGCATATTTATATTTTAGGACAAAATTCCCAAAATTCTTTTTTTGGGGGAAATTCCCAAATTAAATCCATAAATACTAAATTTCTTTCAACCAATACAATTTCCAAATTTATATTAATGCTATGACCAAAGTGTCTCTATCAACTTGCTGTTAAACTAATCAAATCATTTACCGCAGACATGTGACATAGAATTCAAACTCAATGATAGAGCTTTACACATAATGCATATTTCATTTTCCTACTATAAGTCTGAGTTATAAATAACAGATATCCTTGTACATTTTCAGACATTTCCAATCATTTCCTAAAAATAGAGTCCTGCAAGTGAAATCACTGGGTCAAAAAGCATGAATTTTTTTAAGGCTTTGAGATTTAACTGCACACCTGAAATACTGAATTATTTATAATACCACTACGCAATAGTCTTATCAAAACTGGATGTAGTTAGGCCCTGGCGGTTGGCTCAGCGGTAGAGCGTAGGCCTGGCATGCAGGGGACCCGGGTTCGATTCCCGGCCAGGGCACACAGGAGAAGCGCCCATTTGCTTCTCCACCCCCCCCTCCTTCCTCTCTGTCTCTCTCTTCCCCTCCCGCAGCCAAGGCTCCATCGGAGCAAAGATGGCCCGGGCGCTGGGGATGGCTCCTTGGCCTCTGCCCCAGGCACTAGAGTGGCTCTGGTCGCGGCAGAGCGACGCCCTGGAGGGGCAGAGCATCGCCCCCTGGTGGGCAGAGTGTCGCCCCTGGTGGGCATGCCGGGTGGAGGGTGGATGCCGGGTGGAGGGTGGATGCCGGGTGGAGGGTGGATCCCGGTTGGGCTCATGCGGGAATCTGTCTGACTGTCTCTCCCCGTTTCCAGCTTCAGGAAAATACAAAAAAAAAAAAAAAAAAAAAAAAAACTGGATGTAGTTAATTCCCCTTATACATATCATTACTGTAATTTCCCCAATTGTAAGAGCAATTATGTTGAAACACATTTGTTAAATAGAGAGAAATGGGAAGTGGGGGGCCATGAATTGCCTATAAACCCACCACTAGAAGAAGACCTACGTACACATCTTACCAATTCACATGAAGTGCCTATGAAGGCCTGGTTTTTGTTTCTTCAAAGTAGGCAACACATCTGACCTTTTCTGTGTGATTTAATCTACTGATGTAGTGCTTAAAAAAGTCCTTCTCATACTGAGAACAGACACCTTTACAGCAGTAATAAAACTAAGTTAACACCAACTTAAAGATCACTATGTTCCAGGCACTATTCTAGTGCTTTGTCCATACCAACTCCCTTGATCCTATCTTCATCATTATATAATTTATTATAATAAAAAACCCAGACAAAGGTACTGGTGACTCATGGCTTTATGTTTTACATTAAAAGATTTTTAAAGCTTTTGTGATTCCTCAAATAAAAAATGCTAGGAGGTTTTGAAAAGTTTAATTCTTGGAACATTTCAACATCATTAACTTAATGAAAATTTCTGTTGGAAGTGGGGTGGGGGAGAATGAATCGATCTGTAGTCACATTACTTGGGAGCAAATGGATTAAAATTCAATTGAAGCTCTCCATTTGGAAGAACTGTATAATTAGAAAATAAGAAACAAAATTTTTTTTAAAACTACTTAAGATGGTAGTTTCTGCTTTAGAAAATCTCTCCCCTTTGAGACAATATATATGACTAGTCCATCTAACACAGGGGTCGGGAAACTTTTTTGGCTGAGAGAGCCATGAATGCCACATATTTTAAAATGTAATTCCGTGAGAGCCATACAATATGTTTAACAGTAAATACAAGTAAATGTGTGCATTTTATGTAAGACCAACACTTTTAAAGTACAAGTCTCTGAATTCCTTTTAATAACGTTATGCTGTTGCTAACCAATGATGAATAAAGTACTTCTTACCATTAATGCGACTTCTGGGGCTGCATGGTTTTGCTGATGGCTTTGTAGTCTGGTTGATACGTGGTGAGGTTAAGCTTCATGCAGGCGTTGAGACTTCCATCCATTCAACGTGATCGTAGGTTGGTCTTAATGTTCTTTAGATGTGAGAAAGACTGCTCACATGCATACGTAGAGCCAAACATTGTCAGTACAGCAATACTCTCACACTGCAGTGTGTGGTATGTGACAGGAAGCGCGTTCCAGTTTTGACAATAGCTGGTCCGTGGGTTGAAGTTTTTTCATTTCTCCCACTTGTGTTTGCTCGCCAACTCTGCTTGCTGTTATGCAAGTCTTTCCAAATCTTTATTCAGTGACTTGAACTTTTCACCCACATGTCTGAGGCCTTCAGGTCAGCAGCTTGTAGCTCAAAATCTCTGATGGAGACACCGGGGATATAAATCAGGTTGGCGCTGTCCACTGCACACTCGTGTGGATGGGTGATGAACTTAAAAATATGAGTGCGCTCACGAAATTCTCCAAAGCGTGCTTTGAATGACTGCAGGAGATTAGATGTGAAGCCCGCTAGCTGCTGGAGATCAAGATGTTGAGCAGCATCACTTGCTGTGCATGCATCTTTAAACTCTCCCAGTTTTTCAAAGTGTAGTAAATGACCTGTTTCAATGTCACGATGAAGAGTTCCAGCTTGTTTTCAAATGCAAACACTGCTTGTTGAAGGGATAAGACTGTATTTCCAACGCCTTGCATTTTCACACTGAGCTAGTACAGATGTTCAGTCATGTCCACGTGATGAGAGAACTTCAGGAGCCACTCAGTGTTAGCTAACTTAGGATGCTGGACGTTTTTCGTTTCAAGAAAAAAGTCCAGATTTCGCTCAGACAAGCCGCGAAATGGCTGAGCACCTTCCCTCTTCCCTGTGGGTGGCTGGAGCCAATCTTGACAACCAACGCACATTGCTGTGTAGAAGCAGACCAGGATAATTATTCCCAACTTCATCCAGCAGTGTTTTAAACTGGTGGTCATTTAAAGCTCAGGCAACAATAAAGTTGACCACCCGAAAGACCAGCAACATCACCTCACCAAGCTGCTTGCCACACATCTGAGCACAAAGTGCCTCCTGATGTAGGATGCAGTGAAAACTTAGGATGGGTCTCTTTTCATGTTCACGAAGAAGCACTACGAATCCTCTGTTTTTCCCCACCATGCACGGAGCACCATCAGTACACACCAAAATAAGTTTATCCATTGGTAGATTTTTTCCTTAGGAAACTCAGTGAAAGACTTGAATAAATCCTCCCCTCTTGTTGTCTCTTTCATAGGCAAAACAGCAAGACTTTCCTCACATAGTGTGTCACGGACAGGATATCCTGCAATCACACTGAACTGGGATAAATGGCTTACGTCTGTTGACTCATCCAAAGCGAGAGAAAAGAATGGTGCTGCATTTATGTCCTTCACTTGTGTTGCCTCAATTTGATTTGCCATCATGATGGTACGATCGTGAACAGTTCTTGCCGACAGAGGCATGTCTTTTATTCGTTTGATTATCTTGTCTTTATTCGAAAAGTTGTCAAAAAGTTCATCGGCAACATCAAGCATGAATGTTTTGGCATACTCCCCATCTGTGAATGGGTTTCTATTTCTCACAATTGCTAAAGCACCAGCAAAGCTAGCCGAATTCCAGTCACCTTGTTGGGTCCAAACATGGAGTTGCTGCTGACTAGCTTGTACTCTGCACAGTAGCTCTTGACAGGCTTTCTTCTTGCTGTCTCCCGCTGGATATGTCGATGCAAATGTAGTATGGCGTGTGTCGAAGTGCCGCTTTATATTTGACCGTTTCATCGATGCAATTTTATCACTGCATATTAGACACACTGCAGAACCTGCTCTCTCCACAAAGGTGAATTCCTCTGTCCATTCCTGCTGAAAGGTACGATACTCCTCATCTTTTTTTCTTTTAGCCATCTTCTCCATCAAAAGGGTTTCTGCAATTAGCTTGACTACTTGATTAAAAGGAGGGAAGTTTACTTCCTGACCTCCAACGACCCGTGTACATTAAGCATTATCCAATAAGAATTTGGTGTTGTCCTGAAGGACAGTTGTGATTGGCTCCAGCCACCCGCAACCCCGAACACGAGCAGTTGGAAATGAATGGATTGTAATACATGAGAATGTTTTATATTTTTAACATTATTATTTTATTAAAGATTTGTCTGCGAGCCAGATGCAGCCATCAAAAGAGCCACATCTGGCTCATTAGCCATAGGTTCCCAACCCCTGGTCTAACACAACTAGCCACCAGAACTATAAAGATGGAGAACAGACAGGTGGGTGCCAGGAGATGAGGATGCCAGGGAGGGGGACAGCAGACGGGTGTATCTGAAAGGAGCAGGCACGCAAGGGAGAGACCTTTCTGGTATTGGAATCATTCTGTATCTCGGCTGAGGTGGAGGTTAAACAAACCTACATGTATGACAAAATGTCATAGAACTATACAGGCATGCCCTAAACTCTACTTTTGTAAGATGTAACTACAGGGAAAACTGGGTGAACAGTAAATAAGACTTCACATTATTTTTTTGCAACTTCCTATGAATCTGTAATTAACGCAAAAGAAAATGTTAAACAATAACAACAGCCCATTCAATGGGTTATGAAGCTGAAACTGCATGGAACACTTGGGCCACTTACTTCTTCTACCTGACATGCACTTAAGTAAGCTGCCTTCAGACCTTTTGCCTTGCTCCAACTCCCCCTCTCAACAGCCACTAAATTTCTGTGAGGAAATAATAGCTTTTTCCTTTGTTTCTATCTATTTTTGTCTCATACTCTAGGATCTTCTTCTAGTGACATGGGAATACAATCTAAGAAATAAATTCTACCAGTGTCACAGAGTACGCTGGTCAGGAGATATTTTATACTGCCCTGGCCATGGTGCAGTGGACAGAGCGTCATCCAGAGCGCAGAAGTCGCTGGCTTGAGCCCCGGTCAGGGCACACATGAGAAGCAATCAATGGCACAACTAAGTGGAACAACAAGTTGATGTTTCTTTTTCCCCTCCCCCTTATTCTTTTTCTCTCTCTCTCAAAAAAAAAATAAAAATTATTTTATACTAAAACATCTCCCATAGACACCAAAAAGTTGAAGTAAACTTAGTGACTTAAAGGATTTAACATTTTTTTCCCATTGATTTAAGGGAGAGAGAGAAGAAGAGAGAGATAGAGAGCATCAACTTGTTTCACTTAGTTATTCCATTTAGTTGTATACTCATTGACTGCTTCTTGTATGTGCCCTGACCGGGGGTTGAACCCGCAAACTCTGGTAATAGGTCAATGTTGATCCACTGAGCCACCCAGCCAGGGCCTCAAAGGTTATTTTCTTAAGGGTCTGACTTAAGAACGGGACTGACTTGAGCTGAGTCCACTTTGTAAATAAGCCTCCATTTTAGCAAAGGCTCAAGGAAATAGAGCAGCTTTGATGATGCCTCTTAAAATCTGTTCGAATGGATTTGACTCACATTTTCAAAACCAGGCAGTGAAGAGAAATCCTCTGATGTGGTAAGGTACCTAAAAGCTGCAAAATTAATATTGATATTTTAGGAGGAAAGGTCAGGCTTCCTGTCCCGTCCTTCCTTTGGGGAAGGGAGGGAGAAGAAATGTGAAAGTTTCCTGGCTTGCAGAAACGTACTGCGTAGGAGGCTCCCTTCTACTAGGAAGCTTAAAGAGCATTTTATTAATTTGGGCTAGGCGTGCAGAGAGATTTTGTAGATATGATTTTTTACACTTGTGTGATTTCCAGGATGGCCAATAGCATTGTTTGTAAATGAAGAGGGGAAGGAGATTTAAATTCCCTCCCTTCCCCCACACCTGTAAGAAAGCAGGTAAATAGCTAGCCAGGTGCAGGAAGAGAGAGATTGAAAAAACCTTTTCTTATTTGATGAGCCATTCGCAGGCATTAATCCCCTGGCACCATGGAAACCACCCTGCCCCTCCTGAAAGCATATAATTAATGTACATATCTCTAAACAAAGGAATGGCAAATGAACACTAGAAAATTTAGGAATATCTTTTAATATATAGAATAACATTTTGGCTATTGTGTTACCTTATAATTTTTGATGTGTAAAAATGTTTTTTATGAATCCTAGACAAATGTTGTAAACTTGCTAATGAATTGTGTCCCATCCCCCTCATCCTTTTCCCACCACCCTGTGTGTGTGTGAGCAAAGGTATATAACCTGCCACAAGGGCTGTGCCTGGCGCACAGGATTCGGGTCTGCGAATGCTCCGTGTTAGTCATATGCGGCTGGCATATTTAATAAATCTTCTTTAATCAAACTCCTTAAAATTCATCTGGACTTTGTGTCCCTACGTAAACCTGCGGAAGTGAGGTACGGTACTTTTCAGCATCTGGGGTACAGATACTTTACAATACTGACAGTAACTCACATGCAGAAAGTCCATTTCTGAATGGTCATTAAAAGTGTTAAGTGAAAGAACACTCATTCTGAGCCATGAAACCAGGAAGCCCGATTTCCAGCTGCGCTACTTTAGAAGCACGTGGGAAGGCAAACACAACTGAGGACCACCTACCCTGTGAAAGAATTAATGAATTTCACAGGGGCCACAGTTTCTCTTATATCTTGTAGGTCTGTTCTGTAAAGTCAAATTCTTGCTCTAACTTTCATCTTGTAGGTTCCAACACTCTTAATAGGACTGCTCTAAGGGTGATGTTGGAGGGATACCTATAGATAGAAGAAGAGAAAAGGCCAATATAAACCAGCATGTAGACAGAGATCAAGGATGAACAGAAAAAAGTGATGAAATCTGCAAAAGGCTGCAGATGCTGGGGGTTAGGGGACATCCTCACAAGATGGCAAGAACTGCTGAGGTAATCTTGCTTAAAAGTGGGAAGCTTTAAAGGGATATAGTATATCCACTGGCATTCAGCCTGCATGGCTATTTAGAAAGAAGTTTCAGCCACAGATGAAGTCCTCACTATGACTCCTGTATTTTTGACCAACAGAATAAGCTTTGAAATCAGCATTCTTTCTCAAACTATGTAACTCCAATATAGTATGTTAAATCAAAACTATCACTTCTCTTTTCTGATGTACTCACATTGTCTCCTCCTCCCTCCTCCCATTATCTTAAAGCCGCCTCTATCATGAGATGGGAGGTAAGGGCAGCAGTTATATATACACATACCTACTCCCCTAATCAACAATTCTTCTCTGCACCTACTCGAGTTCTAATCCAAGCCCAGCCTCACCATGAATTAAGGAAGATCATGGTGACGAACAGCAATGATGTGACATGGTCCAAGAGCTGGCCTTGCCTCTGATGGAACAATCAGTTTATTCCAGTCTCCAAGAAAAACTTCAATTCTAGTGTCTTTTGCTTTTTTCATATCTCTTACTACATTCATGAACTGTTTACATTTTAACTCTAGTGCCAATGATAACCTTCACTGAACAAGATATTCCTGATGTTGGAACTTTGGATGTTACCAAGATTACAGTCCCTTTTGCTTACATAAGACAGTCTGCAGGGAGAAAGCTCTTTCTACATACTGCCAATTGAACGTTTTTTCAACAATGATTTCATGAGATTCAGAATCCTCTAGCACAGCGGTTGAGACCCATAGGTTGAGAACCGCTTCTCTAGCATGTGCTCTCTCCCTCATTTACCCAGCATTCTCCCCCAATCTCTAGTGCATTCAGTCAGGCAGGAAGGCCTTACCGGTCCTTTGTATTGAACATCTGTGTACTGACGTCATCTAAATGACTTATGGCACTGACCTACCAGAACAAATAAAGTGTGCACTTTCCTCTCTGAATGGAATACATGCCCGAGGACTTTCAGTCAGAGCCTGTCACTTCACGAATACTTGAGAACCTCCCAAGAGGGGCGAACATTATCCAATGTCCTGACTAACGTACAGTTCCCTCTGTATGTAAGACTTACGGAAGCCCCACGGGACCGCGACTGGTGAGGAAACTCGACTGCTAGCAGTGTGCTGTGCTAACTCAGCCTGCTATAAGCAACGTAAGGCTCATTCTGAAAACACCCCACTGTTGTAATAAACATGGCAACACCTTCAGAAGAAATACAAGCTTTATAGAGCATCAGAAAAGTCATAATCATCACAATAAAACCAGAAAAGTCATTAATCGTCAAAATAAAACCAGAAAAAAACCTATGATTGTAATAAACATGGAAAAACCTTCAAAATACAGTAAGTGCTTCATCAACCCTGAAGGAGGACACGCACTGGAGAGAAACCCTTTAAACGTGTAAGAGCTTTCTACAAGAAAACAAACCTTCAGGGTTAAAAGAGAACCCGTACTGGGGAAATCTACACACACAAGAAATGTAGGAAAACTAGTCAGCTGAGCTTCAGCTAGATACCAGAAAATTCACCCTAGAAATTAATGAATGCACAAAACCATTAAGCTAAACTTCTGCTCTTACTAAGCTTTGAATAATTCATACTAGGGAAGAAAGTTGAAAATGTTCTGAATTGTGGGCAGACCACCCCCCCCCCAAAAAAAAAAAACCCTCGTGTTTCCATAGACAGACTATTACCTCTAAAAGTCACATTCTTGGTCTGGATAACAGATTTTTGCAGAAATGACAAACAATGGATGATGATATGCCTGTGATCTATACAGTACAAATCTTCAGAATGGTCACTTATCAAAGTCAAATACCGAACAGGTGTTATCTTAGGCACAGGAGACACATCAGGGAGCAGAGCAGAGCCAAGTTTCTGGAGAACAGGGGAAAGAGTTCAGATAAAGAGAGGGGGGAAAGAATGACATGTCGGTCTCTGATTGGTACTAAACATGGGGAGACTGCAAATCACTCAGACCAGGAACCTGAAAAACTAGTACCAAAGCAAACATTTTTTCTATGTAATTACAATCCTACTATTTTTTCAAATTACCCGTGAATTTTCCTTTAATATTAAACTTGCTTCATTTGTAAATGTTTTTCCATTCTTATCTACCAAGAAACAAACAAAAAAATCCCTAAGAAGCCAAGTATCAAAATCTGTTCCTTTGTCTTCTTTTAATCTGAGGTAATTTCAAGTGTGATACAGGGTTGGGGAAAAACCAGGGTTAGCATTAAGTCTGATTCATATCTGCTCTTAAAGATTTTGTTTGGCCAGTATTCTTTCAATGACTGAGGTCAGTACCTATATAATAAAAATAATTTTTCACACTTCAAAGATAAGGTAGTTTCTACAGTGAAATAAAAGGTTTGGAAGTTTTCTCTTTTTTTCCTCGAGCAATTCTGAAATATAATACATTTGGCACAATGGACATTGTAGATAAGCAACTTTACTGAGAAAACAACTGTGCCTCTTATAGTTGACCCTTTCCTCCTGAAAGTCAAGAATAAGTTTAGTTAAGTTCTGCCTGACACAAAAGACTTGGGAATTCAAGTCGGAACTCCACAAACTAATAAGATTTATAGGGTCCTACTTAGAGAACTGAAACTGCAAACAGGAGAAACATATTTTAATGAGTTCTAGGTAACTGAGAAATTGCCTCTAGTAGAGAAAACTGAGTGAGGCTTGGGTGGTTCACTCACCGGCCTGCCCCTGAAATCACTAAACCACACAGCTGGATTCACAGTCTATTCTTCGAAGTTCAAATTTAGTATAAATTTTATTTCAGAAAATGTGAATACATCATCACGGGAAACAGTTATATATGGATATATACACATAATGATGAACTTTGATTTAAATAGTTTTGGTGTAACTTAACTAAAGATCTCCCAGTTTCATCAAGTACTGACACACACACACAGCTTTTTATGTTTAATACACACGCACATATAAACACAAGAGACTTGAACATTGGTAGAGTGGACAAAAACATGAAGATAAAGTTACCAGATTCAGTGATAACCACCATCTTTTCATAATATTTTGTTAAAATTTTAACAAAAAAATCCCTTCATTTTTTAGGAGAATTCCTTCATACTTTAAGGAAACTAGTATTCTAACTACATAATGAGGGAGATACCATTTTATGCTAATAAATGAGATTAATCCATTAGACTGGCTGTCATTATGGCGTAAACAATCTTTTGTTAAATTTCTCAACAGCAAGAGTTTTGACCTATTAACTAACATTTGGAAACCAATCTGAAGATGCCCCAGCTCTACAGCTCAGTAACTAACGCCCTGAGGGCACGCATCAGCACAGACACTACTCATCAAGAGCATACTAAGAAGACAAAAAGGTAGGGTAGCATTTATATCAAACATGTAAAACCTGCAATGGCACCTATTGCTGAGGGACATAATGTCCTTGTAGAGGAAGACATTAGGTACCCGGGAATGACCAGATCCACACTGGACAGCGGCTGTGTGGAGGGGGAGGAGGGGAGAGAGGCAGCGAATGTGGGAGAACATGGAGCGGCTGCAACAGTCCTGGTTAGGTCGGTACCCAGGGGTCACCTTGTTCTTCACATCTCACATTAACTATCTCATGATAAACAAGAGAACATGTTTCTACCCGATGACAAAGTCCTGCTTATGCGGCAAGGTGTAATGTAGTCTTGGAGATTCTGTGAGTAATGGCTTTCAAGGCCGCATTTAACCACCTAGCCTGCACTCAACCACCCACATTCTGCTGTGCACCTGCTATAAACTCGCCACAGCTCACCCGCCTGTGCCCTGGGTGTCACAACTCACTCCAGTAAAGCCTTTCCCTGTGTACACATAATACATGGTTACAGTGGGCAGATGCATAATAAATGCCAGTCTCCTTTAAAAAAAACAAAAAAGCCTTCCTCGATTCCCTCTTCTCTCCAAAGTGTCTAACATAGTCATATTACAGAGTCATAAAATGAAAGTATAAGTGAAAAGACAACTAGAGTAAGTTGTGAAGCCCAGTATCTCGTTCCCATTCTCCCATTAAAAAGCTTCAGAGCCTCTCGAAGTCTATTACTTCCTTCACTAAAGTGATGAAGCCAAATGAACCCAAATACAGTTCTACCTACGACTCAATCACGTGCAGCTATGAGTGCTATTTGAGGTCCCGAGGCCTGAATGACACAGTAACAGACTAGTTACATCAAGAGCTTTAAATACTTAAAATTCAGAAAGTATAATTTAACAATTCTAAAACGTCTTGATTTGGGATGCTATAATTGCTTATTTTGCATATTTACAAGAAAAGTTTTTAAAACTACTCACATCTGGTTGAATGGCTTTAAATACTGGGACGTCCATTAACGTTATCTGACCCTGAAATAAAAAGTTTAAAAAATGACAGTTTCTTCTTTAGAAAGCCAAGATACGACATAGATTCTAAATTAAAATGATATTCTATACTAAAATATATTGAATAAGAAAATACTAGAAAAATCTCAAATTTATAAGGGTTTAAGAAAATGAAAATTTAACTCTTACACCATTGAATATCAGTATTTCTTTTTTTAAACTGAATTTACTGGGATGACATTGGGTAATAAAATTATATAGGTTTCAGGTGTACAGTTCTATAATATATTGTCTGTACATTGTATTGTGAGCTCACCACCCCGTCAAGTCTCCTTCCAACACCGTTTATCCCTTTACCCTCTTGTAACTCCTCCCATCCCCCAAACATAAGTATTTCTAATTATCTCACACCTGTTTATATTTCTTGTGAGATAAATGAGGTAAAGTGAAAAAATAAAAATAATTTAAAAAATTTGAATATGGATATATATTAAATCAAAACCAAACCAAAAATCAGATCTACTAGTTCATGAGGCAGTGCTATGGACCTATCTCAATGACTAAAAATGTAAAACAAAATTCAACAATGCATCAAAGAATAACATGCTATGACCAAACACAGTTTGTTCTTGGGTTGCAAGAATGGTTCAGTATCAGAAAGTCAATAAATTCTGTTAATGAGTTAAAGGAGAAAGAGAACACACACAAACATTTATGTCAATTAAGAAGCTTTTCTGGATAACTTTCATGGTGTTGCAATAACGCCTTCAATTTTTACTTTTGAACTTTTTAATTTACAAAAAAGTAAAAATATTTCTGACATGTCAATTAAGTGCAGTTGGCTGGGGGAGGTGGTATAGTTAGAGACTATGCAAGCAATTGCCATAAAGGTAAATACTTATTACTACTCACCAAGCTGGAAATGAAATTTATGAAGCTCTTCTCAAGAGATCTACAGTTCTTCTTACCTTCCCGTCTCATCCCTCTGCTTGCTCCATCACAACCTGCTTTATTTGTTTATTCATTTTTACCGTCTCCTCTGCTGATCCTACACATTCTAACTCAATAGCACCAATACGCAAATTATGTGCAAAAATTGGAGAAAGGAGAGGAAGGAGTCTTACCGCATATTCTTCTGGTGTGACCTTGAGAACATCAAACACCACGGCATCAAAGCTTTTCCTCAATTCAGAACCCTTGTCACTTAATGAGTCAGAACTGCTACTTTTCTGTTGAGTTAAAAGAAAATGCAGCCATTTTAATACTGTCTCAAAGTCAATGTCACGGAAGCTAGGTCAGCATAAAAAACTAAGGAAACGGAGTGCAGGGGGCTAACAAGCGCTGCAGGGAAGTTGGGCAGACAGTTAGTTGCTTCTCCGGAAAAGCACTAGAGTCAGGCAACTTGAAGTTGAACCTCAACTTCAGATTTTTAGGTTTTTGAATAAAGTCATTTTCTCTCTGTCAGTTTCCTCACCCTGACAATCCTATTATTTCCTAGAGAAAGAAAAGAATTTAACAAGTTCAATGATTTTCACATGGGTAAAGGGAAGTTAGATGAGAAGGCTACACCTGTTTATGATTTGTAAATTAATTTTTACTAAGAAAAACAAATTATTTTCAGAACCTAAACCACAAGAGAAAACATTCAGAACTCCATTAATTAAGTCCAGTCTTACTTGTGAAGTGGTGAATGTCTGTGACAATTGATAATGTTCTTCCTGTTATATTACAAATTTAAGTGTTTTCTGCCTTGAGGTTACTGTTTTAAGTTTGAATTTGCTATTGCAACCTATACATCAAAAGGTGGCTTTTGGCCCTGAAAACCTTATTTCTGTTCCAGTTGCACTTCCTTTGAGCCAGGAGATGCAAATGTATTCTTGCATCATTTGGTCAAAACCACAGCATCATCACTGTAACTACACGTAGACCATGCTCTGCTAAATGGTGGTGGGAAATCAGGCTACAGATAATGACACGAAAAACCTGACCCAAGTTTCAATCACCAAGGTATACTACATGTCAACCTGCCAGCTGTTATACATCACTTTTGAGCACTTGTCATTACGGCTCATTTTTACAGTTTCCCTCCTTTTTTTTTTTTTTTTTTTTTTTTAAATAATTTTATTTTTTTAATGGGGTGACATCAATAAATCAGGATACATATATTCAAAGATAACAAGTCCAGGTTATCTTGTCGTTCAATTATGTTGCATACCCACCACCCAAAGTCAGATTGTCCTCTGTCACCTTCTATCTTGTTTTCTTTGTGCCCCTCCCCACCCCCTTTCCCTTTCCCATTCCCCCCTCCCCCCCGTAACCACCACACTCTTATCAATGTCTCTTAGTTTCACTATTATGTCCCACCTACGTATGGAATAATACAGTTCCTGTTTTTTTCTGATTTACTTATTTCGCTTCGTATCATGTTATCAAGATCCCACCATTTTGCTGTAAATGTTCCGATGTCATCATTTCTTATGGCTGAGTAGTATTCCATAGTGTATATGTGCCACATCTTCTTTATCCAGTCATCTATTGATGGGCTTTTTGGTTGTTCCCATGTCCTGGCCACTGTGAACAATGCTGCAATAAACATGGGGCTGCATGTGTCTTTACGTATCAATGTTTCTGAGTTTTTGGGATATATACCCAGTAGAGGGATTGCTGGGTCATAAGGTAGTTCTATTTTCAGTTTTTTGAGGAACCACCATACTTTCTTCCATAATGGTTGTACTACTTTACATTCCCACCAACAGTGTATGAGGATTCCTTTTTCTCCACAGCCTCCCCAACATTTGCTATTACCTGTCTTGCTAATGACAGCTAATCGAACAGGTGTGAGGTGGTATCTCACTGCCGTTTTGATTTGCATTTCTCTAATAGCTAAAGAAGATGAGCATCTTTTCATATATCTGTTGGCCATTTGTATTTCTTCCTGGGAGAAGTGTCTATTCATATTCTCTTCCCATTTTTTAATTGGATTGTTTGTTTGTTTGTTGTTGAGTTTTATGAGTTCTTTGTATATTTTGGATATTAGGCCCTTATCTGAGCTGTTGTTTGAAAAAATCATTTCCCATTTAGTTGGCTTTCTGTTTATTTTGTTATCAGTTTCTCTTGCTGAGCAAAAACTTCTTAGTCTGATGTAGTCCCATTCATTAATTTTTGCCTTCACTTCTCTTGCCTATGGAGTCAAATTCATAAAATGCTCTTTAAAACCCAGGTCCATGAGTTGAGTACCTATGTCTTCTTCTATGTACTTAATTGTTTCAGGTCTTATGTTTAGATCTTTGATCCATTTTGAGTTAATTTTTGTACAGGGAGAGAGACTGTAGTCCACTTTCATTCTTTTGCATGTGGCTTTCCAGTTTTCCCAGCACCATTTATTGAAGAGGCTTTCTTTTCTCCATTGTGTGTTGTTGGCCCCTTTATCAAAAATTATTTGACTATATATATGTGGTTTTATTTCTGGACTTTCTATTCTGTTCCATTGGTCTGAGTGTCTATTTTTCTGCCAATACCATGCTGTTTTGATTGTCGTGGCCCTATAATATAGTTTGAAGTCAGGTATTGTAATGCCCCCAGCTTCATTCTTTTCCTTTAGGATTGCTTTGGCTATTCGGGTGGGATTCATCCCAGAATCTCAAGGATGGTTCAACACACGTAAAACGGTTAACGTAATACACTGTATCAACAAAACAAAGAACAAAAACCACATGATCGTAGCCCTGGCCGGTTGGCTCAGCGTGCGGAGGACCCGGGTTTGATTCCCGGCCAGGGCACACAGGAGAAGCGCCCATTTGCTTCTCCACCCCTCCGCCGCACTTTCCTCTCTGTCTCTCTCTTCCCCTCCCGCAGCCAAGGCTCCATTGGAGCAAAGATGGCCCGGGCGCTGGGGATGGCTCTGTGGCCTCTGCCCCAGGCGCTAGAGTGGCTCTGGTCGCAACATGGCGACGCCCAGGATGGGCAGAGCATCGCCCCCTGGTGGGCAGAGCGTCGCCCCCTGGTGGGCGTGCCGGGTGGATCCCAGTCAGGCGCATGCGGGAGTCTGTCTGACTGTCTCTCCCTGTTTCCAGCTTCAGAAAAAATGAAAAAAAAACAAACAAAAAAAAAACAACCACATGATCTTATCAATAGACGCAGAAAAGGCTTTCGATAAAATACAACACAATTTTATGTTTAAGACTCTCAACAAAATGGGTATAGAAGGAAAATATCTCAACATGATAAAGGCCATATATGATAAACCATCAGCTAACATCATATTAAATGGCACTAAACTGAAGGCTTTCTCCCTTAAATCAGGAACAAGACAGGGTTGTCCACTCTCTCCACTCTTATTTAATGTGGTACTAGAGGTTCTAGCCAGAGCAATCAGACAAAACAAAGAAATAAAAGGCAACCATATCGTAAAAGAAGAAGTAAAGGTATCACTTTTTGCAGATGATATGATCCTATACATCGAAAACCCCAAAGAATCCACAAAAAGACTACTAGAAACAATAAGCCAATACAGTAAGGTCGCAGGATACAAAATTAACATACAGAAGTCAATAGCCTTTCTATATGCCAACAATGAAACAACTGAGAAGGAACTCAAAAGAATGATCCCCTTCACGATTGCAACAAAAAAATAAAATACTTAGGAATAAACATAACAAAGAATGTAAAGGACTTATATAATGAAAACTATAAACCATTGTTAAGGGAAATCGAAAAAGATATAATGAGATGGAAGAATATACCTTGTTCTTGGCTAGGAAGAATAAATATAATCAAGATGGCTATATTACCCAAAGCAATATACAAATTTAATGCAATTCCCATCAAACTTCCAATGACGTTTTTTAAAGAAATAGAGCAAAAAAATCATCAGATTTATATGGAACTATAGAAGTTTCCCTCCCTTTCAAGAGCAGCTAGTTATAAAAATCGTTACCAAGGAAGAGAGCTGTCGTTAATTTTGGAAAATTCTCAACCATTATACTGGAAAACAAAATTTTTGTTGCATACACAAAAACACTTGTTCTTACCTAATTCAAATGTGCTGATCTCAAATCTGACATTAGTTTTTCTCTGTAAGCTACAGTATTTTTTGCAATTCAAGATTTTAAGTTTTCATCTTATTGTAAAATTTTCAGCATTTAGTTTAACATAACGAAGTAGAATGACTTCTTGGGCATCATCTTTGTGAAAATATAATAATTTATATAATGCAGTAAATATACTAATACACTAAAAGATATGATTGCATCAGAATTTGTCTACAATTTTGAAATAGAACATATTAAAACACTTATTTTAATCATAAAATTTGCACAAAACTTATTTAAATTCTATTCAGGCAAAATTTGCATTTGTAGCTCTTGCTTTTGTGTACTTGTTGAGGACAATCTCGTTTGATGCTATACAGCAGTAGTCTGCTCATCACTAACAGCTCCAAGATTTTTGGGAAACTTATCAAGGTGACTGTTCAGGAAGTGAATCTTAACGCTCATGTTACATCCAATGTCGTGAAAGCCAACAGCATCCTTTGAACCAGAAGGTTATAGTTTTCTGCTTTTTGTTGCCAAGGAAGTTCTTTGTAACTGCCACAAAAGACTGCCATGCTGCTTTCTCCTCCTTATTCATCTTCCTGGCAAATTCTTTGTCATGTATGAGGGTTCGAATCTGAGGTCCATCGAATACACCTGCTTTTATCTTCTTGAAAGACAAGGCAGGAAAAGCAGAAATAATATGTTGAAAGCATTCACTTTCTCTATTCAAAGCCTGAACAAACCGCTTCATTAAGCCAAGTTTGATGTGAAGTGGGGGAAAAATGATCCTGTCTCAATTAACTACAGGTTCATTCACAATATTTTGCATCCATACTTCCAGAGCTTCACGTTTTGGCCACTCTTCTGTGTCCAGTGTTTCTCCCGAGCTCGGCTGTCCCACAAACACAGAAAGCAAAGATACTTCGTGAAACCTATATCTGAGTCTGGTTCTGTTGCTTGCTCTGTCTCTTCAGACTGTTTCTTCTGACCTTTTAGCATGCCTTGCAATTTGCTGAAAGCCAGACATGGTGTACTGAGTAGAGGAAGGTAAACAGACCCATAGTGTAAGGTTTATGTTTATTTAGGTAGGAGTCATGCGGTTTACTCTTCACTGTTGCTGGGCTATTTCAGTGTTTAATTCCCTTTAGTGTCTTTGCTGCCTCTCCCATTGTCTTCAGGTTTCTCCAGAAACTCCTCCTTAGTTTGCGGTTCCTGGAGGTCCTTTCAGCTGCAATCCTCCATGCGGCAGGCAGCTGCTGATACGGTGTTGGATGGGGCGAAAAGGAGCCTTGACAAGCCCACATCAGTCTTTCTCTGAGTCTGTGCCCTTGGGCTGTGCCCTTCTCAAGGGCTTCTCAGTGGCCCAAGTTAGAAAGTGAGACTGGAAGGCTAGAGGGGGCTGGAGGCGGGCATTTCTCTTCCTCCAAGCAGATTCGGCTCTGGAGTTTCACTTGAGGTGAGGGAGGGCAGAGTGTGCTGGGCATATTTTGAAGGGGTTCCTTTCCCCCTCCCCCATGTGAGAACCTGGTGGGGCTCCTAGAGGTAAAATGCACAAAGTGGGGGTGGGAGACTAAGACTGGGCCCCCAGGAGTTTGTAACTTACAAGCTAGAGCACTCACAGCCTCCAGCAGTTGGACAACAGCAGCTTATGTCTCCGTACCCTTCCCAGGCTCCAGTGACTTCTGCTCTTGGTAAACTGTGATGCTCCATATGTGCCCCTCTCTCTAGTTTTTTAGGCGTCACTGTCAGTTTGCTCTGTGACATCAATTCTCTGATAGAGCTAAAAAGAGCGAGTTCCATTTCGTTCGGTTTTCTTGTGTTGTGAGGACAGGAGTGATGAATTCCAAGCTCTCTGCATGTCTGAGCAGGAATCCAAAGTCCCATAAACGGATCTTATGCATACTATTATATTTCATGTGTTTAGTCTCTGGAACTACGGCAAGCTTACAGTACATTAATATTATTTTATGTCCTAAGACTAATACAGAAATTTATTCATAATGTTAAGCAGTTGAACAGACATCAGTTTTGCACTATACACTAATTCAGTAGCTTCCCAAATAATTAATTACATCTGTCAAATAATAACCTGGTATTAAACATAACTTGGTAATTTTCTCAAAGTTTTAAACTCATTCAAAACAAGCTAGAAAGTTATAAGTAGTTTTACTGGTCATGATAATTAGTAATTGCTTTCCCTTAATTCTTACAATTACAAGTGAGATGCTTCTATTTGCTTCTCCAATACCAGTAAATACTACATACACTGGTAACAATAAGCTAAGCATTACTTAAGAATAATCTCCACTGTGAGAACAGTAATTCTTTATTTAACACAAGACTAAACAAACTACACACTTCTAGAAATCTGAAAAAAATTCACTGCAACTCTATTGCTATCAGAAGCTTCAAGTACAGGTTAAGAATCAAGGTACTGAAGCTCTGGCTGGGTGGCTCAATCGGTTAGAGTGTCATCCTCATACACCAAGGTTGAGGGTTCGATCCCCGGTCAGGGCACATACAAGAATCAACCAATGAATGCATAAATAAGTGGAACAACAAATCAATGTTTCTCTCTCAAAAAAACCAATCAATAAATAAAATTTAAAGAGTAAAGGTACTTTGACAGGAAAAGTCACACAAAGCAAGTATTTTATTCATTCTGTAAACTTGTCACATTTATGAGAAATCTGCATTTCGATGTTAATAGCTCTATATTTTAAGAGAAGGTGGAAAATTGTCCTTTTAATTTTATTTTCTTGCTACAGCAGTACAATTTAAAAGGCAGACTCCCCTGCCCTTATTTATCATATACTAAATAACACCACTCTGAGTTCTGACGTAATTAATTCACTTTTATGGAAGTAAAAAAAAATTTTTATATAAGTAAAACAATCTATTTTATTTAAGAAATAATTGTGTGCTGCTTCCTGTAATATTAGACAAAGGTTTCAGGATATATAGTTATAAACATACTGTATATATACATCCATATATTTAATGTACTCAAGTAATATGGTTATAAATATACCAAGTAAACATACATATAATACAGACACACAAACATATAATGCAATCCCTATCTCAAGAAGAAGAAAAGCTATGTACAAATTTATGAATAAAATTATAAAAAGGTATTTTTTTAAAGTGCTCCATCTGTTTTGGGGATCAGGAAAAGACATTCTGAAAAGTATAGCATCTGAAACAGGATTTGAAAGACAGACAAAATGTATTTTTTGCACAGAAAGAAGGAAGGGCACATGGAAAAAAGAAATTCCTGGTAGAAAAACACAGGCAGGTATAACACAAGCAGGAAAAGCTAAGGTTTATACAAACTTCAGCAAGATGTAGTATTCTTTCACAAGACTGGATTTCAAGTAGAGGATTAGCAACAGGTAAACCCATTAGAAAAAATAATTGGGGGCCATTTTGAGAAAAGTCTTGAATACAAGGCTGAGGGTCACAAGTGTTTAAGCAGCAGGCAGTGAGGAACCACAGTGTCCAGAACAATGAAGTTTAACAGCTGGATTTTAACAATACAAAAATTGAACTGCAGTTAAGTGCACCCAACACAGCTGAGAACAGAAGTGCAAGATCAAGCTGAAAGGCTGTTGCAGTAATCCAGACAAGAAGTAATCAATGATCAAATGAAGGCGGCACGAGTAGAAATAACAAGGGAAGGACTGGACCCAAGCGATAAAATGTGGGGACAAGCTCTTAGGCGGCCGCCAAGGATCTAAGGATCTCTATGTCTTTGTGGTGAAGCCCTTGTGAAATCCTCTCAACCTGAGTGTGGGCAGGACCAGGGACCTGTTTCTAATCAACAGAATAAGCAGAGCTGACGGGATGGCACTTGCGGATGACATCACAGAGGAACGTTGATGTCTGCTTTGCAGGCAGACCCTCCCAGATGTGATGAGAGAATGACCGTGGTGGGTGAAGGGGACGCAAGTTAATGAGAAATCTAAAAATTTACACTTAGATCTCTGGGGTGATGGCGCTGCTCGTAACAGAAGTCAGAGAGAGGAGCGGCACTATTTTCTTCACAGGTTACACGGCATTAACTTGATTTGGTTCAGATGCTAAGTAAAACGTCTGGTCTATCAGAAATGCTTAATAAAATTTATGAGGGTAGCCAGAGCTAGAGAGAAAAATATGGCAATCATCTATATTAGAAAAATAATCAAAACCACAGACTTATAATAATTTCAATGATAGCGAGGCCCAAGTAATTGGCTGTAGCAAAAGGGAGGTGAAGTTATTAAAGAAAATTGAGGCCATGGTGTTAAGAGAAAAAAAAATAGAGGAAAAACATAGAAGCTAGATGCTAAAGTTATTAAGGAAAGCAGGCAAGTAAGCTAGATCCAGACACAACAAAACAGAAAAAGAGGTGAGGCAAGAATAAAAGGAGACACTAACTAGAGAGGTGAACATACAGCTCCTTCCTCATCTCCATCCCTAACAGGCTCGGCTTCATCACCAGAGCAGCCTGTCAACAGTCCAGCCCAAGGGTCCCCTAACCTCCTTCCACAGGCTTGGAATCAAGGGAGCCAGACTGTCCAAAATCATGTGATTCCAAACAAAAGAACCTTTCTCTGTTTCATTTTTACTATTAAACTCCAGGTTCATGTAATGTAAAAACACCCATAGAGAAATTCCTTTAAACATAACCTTAAAAAGGACTTTAAAGAATCATTATTTGTCAAGCCTCTTAAACGGGGCCTGACCTGTGTTGGCGCAGTGAATAAAGCATTGACCTGGAACACTGAGGTCGTCGGTTCAAAATCCTGGGCTTGCCCAGGGTTCAAGGCACATATGAGAAGCAATTTCCCATTTCTCCCCCCCCCCCCTTTCTCTCTCTCTATCTCCCTCTGCTCTCTAAAATCAATAAATATAATCCAAAAAAATAAAAATAAATGGACAAGGATTAGCTGCTTCTAAATGCACAGTGAACATGTGAATGGTACAATTAAAACACTTTTTTAAGAAGTAAAAGACTTGTGGGCCTCTTTCAAGTTCTGATTTAAATCTGTGACCCACCATAATGCTTGAAAAGTTAGAATGCCAGGTAAGAAACTTTACAACAGAACCTCTTAAACGTCTCACCTCAGAAGCAGTAGCCGCAATATTAACATTGCTTGCCCGCCCATTCATTAGGTCCATGCTTCCCACAACATCAGTCCCTGGCGCTATGGTAACAGCAAGGAAGACTGACCCACTGCTTCACATCCAAGGCCACTGATACATTATTACTCCTGTAAAAGATAAACAGAAAAATTTAAATGTGTTTGTTATTGGAAGTTTAAGAAAACAAATCCATGCTTATCTCCATGTCAAGAAATAAACTGTTTCAACTTTACTGAATTCTTTCTTACTTCAGTTAAATCAATTTGAGGACAATCTAGTATGCCATTTTAAATGATCAGAAACACCAAATGGGAAGTGTTCAGAGTGTTATTGTTATATTCATCATCAAAGCAAAAGCACACCTTTTTCATTCATTGTGAGAAAAATTCAGCATTTTTTTTGGCCCTGGCTGGGTGCTCAGTTAGAGCATCATCCTAATACACTAGGGTTGCAGGTTTGATCCCCTGTCAGGGCACATACAAGAGTCAACCAATGAATACATAGATAAGTGGAATAAAAAATTTGATGTTTCTCTCTCCTCCCCTCTTCCTGTCCCTCTACAATCCAATTTAAAGACTTTTTTGTTTTAAGTGCAAAAAAAAAAAAAAAAAATGTGGCAGAGTAACACATGGCATAATAATAAATTTTTAGAGATCTAAATGACATCCTTACATCAACAATATTGAGTAAGTTTATCATGGCTGATAATCTAGTTTACAAAGACATTACAAATAATTTAAAATATTACCAAATGTGTAGTAAAAATATCAATATATATTTGTTTGTACAGGGTTTTTAACTTTATTGACTATCTTCAATCGGTTATCTCACTTATCTTCACAACTACCAATAAGACTAATTAAGTAAGACATTATACTCATACAACACAAAGAAACAGCCTCTGAGGACACAGGATGGTCAATGAGGATCCAAGAATAAAATTCAAGCCATCTAAAATTCTAATAAAATATTCTTGCCACAAACCGTGTTTCTTTCCACTTTACTGGACGTCAGAATATTTACCTGAGGTTCTAATCCCTTTCTGCAAATAGCTTCACCTGCCTAGGACAGAATTTCTTCCTCTCTGTATAATGACAGGAGTAAATGGATCTTGAGGCTATCCAACTTTAAATTTCTGTGACATTTTCTTTTTTTTTTTCTATTTTATTTTTCATTTACAGCTTATATTCAGTATTACCATGCATTGTTTCAGATGTACAGCATAGTGTTCAGACAATCATACACTTTACAAACTGGAACCCCTGATATTTCCAGCATCCACCTGGCACACACATAGTTATTACAATATAATTGACTATATTCCTTGGGCTTTTCTTCACACTCATGTGATTATTCTATGATCATTAATTTGTACTTCTCAATCCTTTTACCTTTTTCATCCAGTCTCCCAACCTCCCTCCTCTTTGGCAACCATCAGTCTGTCCTCTGTATCAATCAGTGTTTCAATTTTGTTTATTTTGTTCTTTAGAGTCCACATGTAAGTGAAATCATACAGTGCTGGTCTTTTCTGACTTATTTCACTTAGCATCATACCCTCTAGGTTCATCCATGCTGTCACAGATGGTAAGATTTCATTCTCTCTCTTTTTATGGTTGAGTAATATTCCATGGTATATATGTACCACCCCAGATTTTTTAACCCACTTGTTTATTGATGGACACTTGGGCTGCTTCTGTTTCTTGTCTACTGTAAACCTAACTCTGCAATGAACACAGAGGTGCACACATTCTCTCGAATTAGTGTTTTGAGTTTCTTCGAGTCAAGTCCCAGAAATGGAATTGCTGGGTCATCAGGCAGTTCCATTTTTAATTTTTTGAGGTAACTCCATACTGTTTTCCACAGTGGCTGCACCAACCTGCATTCCCACCAACACTGCACAAGAATTCCCTTTTCTCCACATTCTCACAACAGCTGTTGGTTAATTTATTGATGACAGACATTTTGCCTGGTGTGAGGTGGTAGCTCATTGTGGTTTTGATTTGCATTTCTTTCATGATTAGTAACACTGAGCATCTTTTCATATGTCTATTGGCTATCTGTATGCACTCTTTGGAGAAGTGTCTGTTAAGGTCCTCTGCTCATTTTTTCACTGTATCTTTCTTTTTATGCTAAGTTACATGAATTTTTTTTATAAATTTTGGATATTAACCCCTTATCAGATGTATTATTGACAAATATATTCTCCCAGTCAGTTCCACAATGTTTTCATAAGAGAAATGCTATGTGTCTATAAATTATAGGTATTTTAAATTATACCTACTTTAAAAACTGAGTTTGAAATATTGATAAAAATTCTCTCAATGCTAAGTTTTTTTTCTTCGGAGAGCATTGCATGACAGTATAAAAGCACAGACTAGCCTGACACATGGTGGTGCACTGGATAATGCATCGACCTGGAACCCTGAGGTCACCGGTTCAAGACCCCAGGCTTGCCAGGTCAAGGCACATATGGGAGTTGACGCTTCCTGCTCCTTCCACCCTTCTCTCTCTCTCTCTCTCCTTTCTCTAAAATGAATAAATAAAATCTTTTAAAAAAGCAGCACAGACTAGAACAAGACTGCCTACATCTGAACCCAGCATGCTGCTGGACTTCTGTGCTCACTTTACTCATCTATCTATGAAACGCAGATGATGATGAGTACTTACCTCATAGAGCTGCGGCGAGGAGAAATGAATTAATATATGCACAGCACCTAAGCCAGTTCCGAAACACGGTAAGTGCGCTATTCTGATGATGCATATTTCATCTACTATTTACTTAACCCACACAAAGCTTAAAATCAATGAAGTCATCTAATTAAAGACAAAAGCCTCAGAAATACACCTCCAGCAAAACACATGCTGGTGGGCATCACCAGAATCCTAAAGGCAATCCATTGAATGAAAATGCCTCAAATTTGTTTCCCGGATATAGCGAAACATGTCTGTGGCTTTCAAATGCTTAAAAATTATTACTAATGACAACAGCCTTCAGTCACATCTTTTGCCTTCATTTCTTTAGCTATAGCCTCAGAACCAGCTAAGAGCAAAACACTGTGCTAGAATTTTTTTAAATGAAAAACATATTAGAAATAATGGTTTTTAAAATCATTTTAAGTTCATTTATAAAATTCATGGGAAAATGAACAGAGTATAGCAATACTTTAAGTTCTTCCAATTCACAGTATTTCATTTTATAAACTTCACTATCCTTATGATGCTAGTAAGATCAACTTCTATTTGAATTGCTACACAAAATGAGCTTAAAAATCAAAATTCTCTCTGAAGGCAACATTCCATTTGCAATGAAACCTCTTCAAATAATTTCATTTCACTCCATGTTCTATGCATATTTAGATATGAATTCATAAATCAAGAGTGCCCTCTAGTGTCAAGAAAAGGATTTTGATTAAATTGTTAAAGAAAATGTATCATTTGTCTATTTTATCAAATATAAAAGTTTTATTTACTGTAAAAGAAGTAATACAGACCAGAAATAAACATTAATACATTTGTAAATTACAAGTCAAGTTTTCTCAGCCTGCTTTTAATTAAAATGTCAAATTGTTCCACGAAAATTAAAGTAGGTTTAAAAACAACTGTTTAGTAAAAAAAAAAAATGGACAGCAAACATATCTTAGAGAAAATCCTATTCATAACTATTTACAAATGCACTACAGTCAACAATATTTAATACTGGATAAGGACAACAAAGCCTCCTATGAGTCCATGAAAACACTAAGTCCTAAAAGTGGATTGTTTTAGTACACGTTTCAAGGCCTTTCTGTGCTTTACACACAGAAAAGTTAAAATTAAACAGTACAAATACATGCTTTAATATTACTTACTTTTTCTAGCGCTACAAATGGCACAATCGTTCATGACAACATCACAATAGCTCTTTTCTTAACTAATTATTTCCTACTTACTCCCTTTTGAAATTTCTAAAGATAGTTAGTTAATCTGTCTTTTAGATTTAAATCCCCAAACAGGCATATTGCTTCTTTCCAAGCTATAAAATTCCCAAGTAGCAAATGTGAAATGTGTAGCTATAGTTTCTTGCTTGAGGTCACAGGACTAGATTATTAAATTGCAGGCTCATTCAGTCTCCTAACTCACCAGCTTCTCACTGTATTCCCACCAAGAAACCTATACTTTTTAAATAAATGAACTAGGGATTAAAGTAGAAGTGACAATTTCTCACTAATTAACCTGATCTCATTTCACAGTACCAATTACATATTCTTTCATAAAATAATGTATGCTCTCATCATTAGAAACACTACCCTAAAGACCCAACAGTTTTGCAAAATACTCCAGAAGAGGTAATCAACAATAAGGAAAACGGTAGTGAGATGCAATTAGTGCAATTTCTTTGGGAACATTAAGGCAATACAGAATTGATATGCTCATACACTTTTGCTTAAAACTTTCAGTCCTGGAAATTCACCTTAGCAAAACAGGAGAAAAAGAAAAAAAACCTATAGATAAAGCTGTTCAATTCAACATTATTTACAATAGTGAGAGCCAGAAAACTTGAAAGCCTCTGTACATATTCACATTAAAAATTTCAAGTGGACAATTATAAAGAAACAAAAATAGAAGTGACAGGATTCACAGAAGCTAAAACATCTTATTATATTCGTGTAAGTTTTTTGAAAATAATAGGAAATGAAAAAATGAGGGAAACAGGAAAAGAACCTGGAAAGGTTGTTCCTAGTATGTTCAAACTTGTAACATGACTAACGGGGAAAGAGCAGGAAATAAAGAAGAATAGGAGAATACTACAACGTGTTACCCTGTGATTCAGCTTCAAGAGTCATATGATTTCTACAGCAGGAAATGATGTTTAGGTTTATAAGAAAGACAAGTTGCAGGGTAGGAAGAAAGGAGGAATAAAAACACCCAAAACCATGGTATAAATTTAAAAGTACAGATGGCCCAAAGGAAGTGGACTGAGGAGTACTGGCCTGCTCGCTAGGGAGAACCTTTCTGATTAGCTCTGAAGAGGATCAAAGAAGTGACAGGACCAGATTGTGGAGGGTCCCATCTGCCAAGTGGGGGAATTTAGATTGGAAGAGACTGAGCCTAGGAATCATTAAAGGTTTCTGAGCAGGGCAATGACCTTAGGATATGAAAACCAGTATTTCAAGGTTTAACATGCCACTGGGCTTTAGAGTAGTTTAGTAAATAAGATGGGGCCCTCTTTTGTCCAAAACAGCAAAGTATCTTAAGTGATGTGCAAGCCCCCTTCCCACACAGGCTTCTCTAATCTCCACTCTCCAGAACCCTCTCTTAGTTTTTTCTTGTACAAAGTCTCCCATGGGCACATTCTATCTCCTCTACTTCAATCACCTCATCCTACCACCTCTAGTTTCCAATTCAGAATCCCTAATTCTGTACAAATGGCTATCTCAGTGGGTGATATTTAAATGGGGGGAGGGGAGCCATCAAAGAGCAGAGGAAGTTCAGTGGAAGAAGGATGAGACAGGAAATGCTCCTTCTGGGACTTTAACCAGGTGTGTTATGCTGGGTAAACTGTTTAACCTCTGAATTTAGGTTTGTTCGTTTATAAGTAAGAAATGATAAAATGTACATCTGAGATAGTTTGTGAGAATTAAATGAAATCATATAGGAAAAAAAATCAATGCAAAGAGATATGGTACCCTACAATAGAAAGAACACAAATTTGGAGTCAGAAAGTCCTGGCCCTGGCTGGCTGCTGCTCAGTGGTAGAGCGTTGGCCCTGCATATGGGTGTCCCGGGTTCAATTCCCGGTCAGGGCATACAGGAAAAGAGACCATCTGCTTCTCTGCCCTTCTTCCTCCCCCCTCTCTTTACTCCCGCAGCCATGATTCAATTGGTTCAAGTACATCAGCCCAGCCTCAGGCACTAAAAATAGCTCGGTTGCCAGCATGGCCCCATATGGGCAGAGCATCAGACCCAAATGGGGGTTTGCCAGGTGTGTCCTGACCAGGGCACATGTGGGAGCCTATCTCCCCTTCTATCACTTGAAAAAAAAGAAAGAATATAAAAAAGAAAGTCCTGGGTTCAAATCCTAGCCTAAGCCCTACCAGCCAGCTGGAAGGCCTTGGGCAAGAAACTCTGTTAATATTTAAGCAGAGGCTCAAAGTCTATCAGTTATGTGGCTTTAAAAAGAAAAGCAGAAGGAAGGGAGAAGGCAGACCTCCAAGGGCTCTTCTTCTGCTTCTTGATTCTAGAAACATGGGAAAATTCCAATAGAAATCAATGGATTAAAAAACTGAGTAACTATTCCTCTAATTAAGAATTCTGAAAGCATATTCTAAGACAGAAGTACACTGAAAGTTTACTAAATGATCCAAGAAAATTTTTACTTTAAAAAATATTCATTTCTTAAGAAGTTCTAAATGAATAAACATGACTAACTAATAATTATATCTCTCAGGACAAGGAGAAGATAAATCTACAAATATGTAGTTTGCAATACTCAATCACAGGATTTAACAATGAGCAGTCCCTTACGAGAGAGACCACTTTGCATGCTAACAAGTACCCACCTTGAAATTATTTCACTTATCCTTAGCAGTACAGTATAAGTGAATAAAAAAATTCTGAGCTACACTTAATTCTTAATCAAAGGCGCATTTTTCAAACAACAACAATTCACACCCTGAAACTAAAAGGACAAGTTCTGGAGAAACCTCCATCACAGTAAGCCAGCCACAACGACAAGTTTAGCAACCTCATATAACAACAGAGCTGCAAAAAAAAAAAAGTTTAAATTAATCTTCACATTTAGAAGTCTCATGTCAAAAGAACAAAATAAATTATATTCCAGCAAGATTGTTTACTGGGTCACATACCAAATTATAGTTTAAACATCTACATATAGTTTCCAGACATATATTTTATTTCTAAATATTTTAGGTACATATTCAACATGTGTGAGAAAGACGATTTTCAAGACAACGTAACTCAAGATCTCAAGTTAGAAGAAAAAAAGACAAGGATAGCAGAAAGATTTCACTTATTCCATGCTACCACCTTAATAACCCTACCTGAAGTAGAATGCATATATTAAGGGCAATGAAAAGAAACCGGCCCATTTAAAATGTACCTCACTGTTAATAAAATAGTGGACATTATTTGTCAGAGTAAAGAAGCTACTTTTAGAAAATTCACTTGGATTAAAACTGTTTTACCTTGATCAATAAAGAGACTCTACACGTAAGTCTTTCAGATATAATTTTGTTGCATTTGTACTAAACAGTAGAAGTAACGGGATGGTCCATTTATAAACAGGCCCACATCGACATAAACAGCTTATATTTCCATGTACCTAAATGGCCTAAAACTAAATACTTATAGTGGAAGAGAGACTTTTGAGTTGCTAAATATTAAATGGGGGAAAGTCTATTACATAATGCCTTTAAAAGTTACACTCCCTCTCACACACAAGTTTGCTGAAGATAATTTGCCAAGTGATTCTAATACATAAGAGTTCTGAGATCTTCTATGTGACCTGGTCCAAAATATAAATGTAGGTTAACTAGAAATTCAGATAACAGAAAGCAAGTTCCATGCAGAGATAAACTGTGCTCCACACATTACTGCTTTGTTTTGTGTGTTTTTGTTTTGGGTGTGTGGGTGTGTGTGTCTTTTGGACAGATGCTCCACTCAGAATACTAGCCTGTAAGAGTGTTTATTTGAGCCTGACCAGGTGGTGGCGCAGTGGATAGAGTGTCGGACTGGGGTGCGGAAGGACCCAGGTTCGAGACCCCGAGGTTGCTGGATTGAGCAAGGGGTTACTCGGTCTGCTGAAGGCCCGCGGTCAAAGCGCATATGAGAAAGCAATCAATGAACAACAAAGGTGTCGCAACGCACAACGAAAAACTAATGATTGATGCTTCTCATCTCTCCGTTCCTGCCTGTCTATCCCTCTCTCTGACTCTGTCTCTGTAAAAAATAAAAAATAAATAAAGTGTTTATTTGAAATTAAAAAAAAACAAAAACAACCTGACCATATTGATACAATATCATCAATTAAAACATGAAAGCTATCTGACCCAAATATAAAGAGCTTTATACATATTTAGCAAAAGTGTGCCCAGGATAGTCTGAGAAAAGCACTCAGCCTGTTAGGAACAGAAAACAGCACCATCAGTCAGTGCTGATAGGGCAAGACCAATGTCAGGATGGCAAGTTCAGAGCCAGGACTTCAGGTGAGGCAACAGCACAGCGGTACCTCCCTTAGAGCTGCAGAGAACAGAAAGGGTGTAGAAAGAATGGCAGTTAAATAGCCCAGACACCCAAGAGGTGCCTGAACCTGAAATGTGAGTCTAAACTGAACATCACAGAATAATCCACAGGCAAATGATTATACACAATGGAACACTAGGCAATACCTAAAATATCACAGAAGAAAACTCACAGTAACGCATGGGAAAACAGTCACAATGTACTGCTAAATGAATAAAGCAACTTTCCCCAAAGTATTCAAGATGTGATACTTGTTGGCTGTCTTTATCATTATTATAGAATATTACAGCTACATTATAGCATAGCATATTAAAACACATAACCAGTATACACTGAAATGGGACTAATCTTCAGGTTTATAAGTCAATTTTTTTCTAACTTTTGGCTTACCTATTTTAGATTTTTCTGCAAAGATATTTTAATTAGGAAAAAGTAAAAAAGTGTTTTCCCACATATTGCTTATTAGCTGCAAGAGGGAAATTAAGGAACCAAAATGACAGTCACCAGAGGTGACAGTCACCAGAGGAACGCCGTGCACCTCTGACTGGGTATGCTGGGATGGGCGCGGCATCACTCATGAACAGGTGGCGAGCTGGGGCTGCACACCCTGAATCCAGTCTCGAGGAAATGGACAAGCCTACCCCAAGGAATCTTCTGTAACTGTATTCTTTTACAAATGCCAATGTTATGAGGCACAAAGAAAGGCATTACACATTAAGAAAAAGAGACCGGCCAGTTCAAGGTCCTACATTAGAGGGCAGTAAATGCTGCACAAGATGTGATTGACTGGAATACAGACTATAGGTAAAAGTACTGTATCCATTTCCTGGATTTGATAACTCCACTGCAGTCACATAAAAGAGTAATTTTGTTCTTAAAAATGCAGTTGAAGTATTACAAGGTACAGGGGTATTAGGTATGCAAACTAATCTCAAATACTTCAGAAAAACAGCATGCGTATGTGAGAGAGAAATTAGTGATGAGAAAACAAATGGGGCAAAATGTCAACAACTGGCGAATTTGTACAGAGGGTGTACCACTGCATTCTCTTTATATTCTTATAACTTTCCTGTTCGCTTGAAATTATTTCAGAATAAAAAGCAGAGGGGGAATCCAGTAAATTCTCCTGAATTATACAGAAGGTACTCAACTTAAAAACCTGCAACTTGCAAATTTCACAGGAACTAAGAAAGCTATACATCCAATCAAAAGCACACCTCTTCCCACCAACAGGTGGCCTCCATGGTCGCCTGTTTAGTGTCATTTTGCCTTCAGAGTCAAAAGGTCTCATGAACAGCCTTCTGGAACTAAAGTGCGTAGATCTACAACAGTTGCGCCTGGGTGCCAATATGAATAATAATACAGATGAAAGAGGTGGAAGGTACTCTGGCAATCTCAGCTTGGGGTACATTTCAAATCCCCAGGTCTTCCCTTATTTTAATATCTGTTCCCTCATCCCAGGGCATGCCCCACACCCTGACTCCCCAAGGAGAATTGTGGCTATGGTAACTCACAACACAGTGATGGGGAATCATCCTTCATATGTGCAAGAATGGGAGAAGGGGAGGGAATAAAAAAGGAAGTAAAGAAAAAGAAAAGGAGGGACTAATTAAGTTTATTTACCTACTGCTTTATTCCAATCCCGATTTTAGAGACAACAGCCCAGTGGGAGGGCACATAACCTGGCCAAGTTCACATAATCAGTTAACGGCAGAGGCACGTCTTAAGCAAGTCTTCTGCTTGCTAATCCTCAGCACTTTCTGCAAAGCTAAATTATCCCCTCCCTACAACCCTTAATTAATTAATACAGTAGAAATGTGGGGTGGCAGGGGTGAAATATCTAGTTTCCCTCTTCACGTCTAATAAAATTCACTAGGTGAACAAGCTCACAAAGGGAAGAGCAGGTACAAAGGCTAAGAATGGTAAAATCCTTTGTGGACTGCATTCAGGGAGGTGCCAGTAGCTGAGTACACGATAATTAGAGGGCAACATGTAAATGAGCTGGGAACATCAGGAAGGAGTCTGGAGACATAGGTATAAAAGAAGGGCAGTGTCTGTCACAGTAAAAAGAAAGAGCTGGACTTTATCCTGTAGGCAACCAAAAGGCAGAGTCCTTATAAATGAACTTTTAAATTATATGCTCTTACAAGTTTCATTCAGAAGGAAACACACATACACAGAGACCTTATTATTCATTCCTATTGAATTCAAATGTCTCAACAAATGAATACCTAAGTGCTAACTTCATGTACAACAGATCTTTGATGTTGATTAGGTATTTGTCCCAACACATCTTGAAAAGTCCCCAAATTTGAGAATACTACTATGCCACATAACACATTAAAATACAACTAATGTCTTTTTACTTCTACAGACCTTTTAATGATTCTAAAAATACTGAGATAATTTATACATACATTACCAAACAAATTGCACGGTAGACTGATTAACATCATGAATTTACACCACCACAGGATCTTGCATTTCCCTTATCCAAAATTCCTTTTTCTAGACCTATCTTCGCTTCTCTCCCGAGTCACCAGCACCAGGAGTTGGCTCCGGTGGCACAATGAGTGCTGACGTAAACAGAAGTCACTACACAAAAGAGCAGAGTAACAAATTGCACTGAGGTGTGCCTACTGGGTGGGGGACTGAGATCAAATCTGTGCTCAGCAAAGTGACAAGTCATCGTATGTCATACACCCTCCAAGTCATTCATGGACTAGTGAAAACCACTAGTGTGAATTTGTGAAAGACAGATATCTAGTCTATCAGAAACGAACTAGTCAAACCACCATGTTCTCTCGTAGTAAAGCTTACACTGGTCTTTTAAAAGTGACAATGCCTGCAACAACAAAAATATTTGCATAGCAATTTATAACTAACACAGACATAGCTTAAAATAATTTTGGCAGAAGGATTTCAAGAGATCTTGTTTGCGTCGACCTGGAATACTGAGGTCGCCAGTTTGAAACTCTGGGTTTGCCTGGTCAAGGCACATAGGGAAGTTGATGCTTCCTGCTCTTCTCTCCTTCTCTCTCTAAAATGAATAAATAAAGCCTTAAATAAAGAGATCTTGTTTTAGTAAACTCACAACTTAATTTTCCATTAGAACATTTTATTAAAAACCAAGAGTACAGGGTGTCTGAAGATGTTTACCCTGCATAAGGTCTGGGGGCCACCCAATGACCAACCAAGGGAATTTCCTGTATAAATATTGAAGTTGTGGAGATTATAACATTGTTCTTCATTTATTTTAGCAGTCCCCTAAGATAAAAATTATTACACTTGCCTGACCTGTGGTGGCACAGTGGATGAAGCAACGACCTGGAATGCTGAAGTTGCTGCTTCAAAACCCAGGGCTTACCCAGTCAAGGCACATACGACAAGCAACTACTATGAGTTGATGCTTCCTAACCCATCCCCAATCTCTCTCTCTCTCCTCTCTCTAAAAAATCAAGAAATACATTTTTTTAAATTATTACATTCAACTTAGGAAAATGAGGCTCTAAGAGGTTAAGAGAGATATACCGCTTAAGAGCAAAAAAATCTTTCCTAGAATTCCATCCTCCTCCCCAAGTCAATTCCCCAAAAAGAAGGCTTCCCGCATGGCCTGTGGTGGCGCAGTAGATCAAGCGTTGAACTGGAATGCTGAGGTCGCCGGTTCAAAACCCTGGGCTTGCCTGGTCAAGGCACATATGGGAGTTGATGCTTCCTGCTCCTCACCCTCTTTTCTCTCTCTCTCTCTCTCTCTCTCTCTCTCTCCATCTCTCTTCTCTAAAATGAATAAAAAAAGAGGAATTGTCAGGACATCTGCACAGAGATCTGATGTTTGAGATGAGTCTTAACGCACAGAAATTGGGCAGATGGAGGGGAAATCGTAAGGACATCTCTGGCAGAAGTAACACAAAGACATAAGAAGGGGAAAAACTAACAAGACAGGAGAATGTTAGTTAATTCCTTGCAGAGAAAGCACAAGTGTGTGAATGTGAGTGTGTGTGTGAGAGAGAGAAAGAGAGAGAGAGAGAGAGAGAGAGAGAGAGAGAGAGAGAGAGAGAACATGGACAATAAACTGCAAGGACGCCAGGAGCCAGGTCATGAAGCATTGCCAGCAGCAGGGGAAGGAACAGGCACTTCATTCTCTGAATCGAGATCCCTTAAATGCAAGACCATGAAGTTAAAAGCCCTAGGGTCATGATCTCCCCAAAAATATAAAAATTGTGTGTTAAACACACAATAAAATCAATTCTCCTGCCTCCACAGCTATCAAATGATTTTCCAAGGGCCTCAGGAATAAAAGGTCATTATGGGTGGCCGAGAGTCACGATGTAACTACAGACAGGGATGTGTGCCCTAATATTTTATTTTAGAAAAATAACTGGCAACCCTACTGTGGTCAAGGATTAGAGAGAGAACCTCAAAAGCACATAGAGCAATAAGAAGGTTATTGCTTTATACAAGCCAAGAGATTCCAAGTACATTTAAAAAAATCTCATTCCAGAGACTTTTCAAAGGTAAACATGCTATAGTTTATTGGCCATCTGCATATGGGCTGCCAGCAGGAAAGGAACTAAGCATGCTTATAATTCTACTTCCCATTGAAAGTTCATGTCACTCACTTATTCCACACCATCATCAGTGAGAGCCATTTATATGCAGGAGAAGCTGCAAGTGAGAAGGAACCACTTTCTTCCAAGTGCAACCAGTCACCAGTGAGAAACTAATCAGAAACGGCAAATGTCCCAGAAAGGAAATGCTGATGGTCTAAACGGGCTGGCAAACTCTGGCCCATAAGCTGAATCCTGCCCGTGACTGTGGAGTAAGCCACACTCATTCATTTATATTGTTTATGGTTACTTTCACGACAGAGGCAGACCTGAACAGGTGCACAGAGGCTTGATGGCTGGGGGAAAAAAAGCCTGAAGTATTTACTATCTGGGCCTTTCCAGGAAGTGTGTGAACCCCTGGTCTAGAACAAAAAACAGGGACCGAGTCTACTCCAGAAAGTACTCCTTATTAAGTACAAGAGATGGGAGTACTATGCAGGGAAGGCTGTATGTGGACCAAATTCAGACAGAAACATCAGTGCCCTGGGTGCCACTGTAGACATATTTGTAGTAGCAGCAACCTATTTCTAATCAACTCGAATATACAAAATTACAAGTATACGCTATTTGGAAAAATACAGCTACTCAGAAGCAAATAGTAAGGGCCAATTTTCTCAATCCCTCCCAATCCTAGTCTTTCCCTCTCCTCCTTCCATGCAAATCTACCTTCTCTCACACGCAGGAAAAATAAGACAATACTAAGACCCAAGCGCCGCTGTGTAAAACCACCGAAGCACCAGCTCTGAGACATGGGTCTTGGCTTATTAGTGGAACACTAGCAAAAGGCAGTTTAAATTAATGAATCTTAACTCTGAATTGCAGATTTCAAATAACATTAATTGTTTCAAAAGCAAATAAAAATTAAATTTCAGTCCATCAATTATAATTAAGCTCGACCAGTGGCATCTGTTAGACTAGGTTGGGAAATTATGTATATGATGGTAGTCATGTTTTAACAGTTTACTTTCAAGTGATATGAAAATAAATACTGCAATATATTCAAAGAGATCAATTCCCGGGAGCTATACAGAAATAATTATTTTGAAAATGAAAGAGTCTCATAAACACACCATCTAGACAGTCCTAGAAGTCTACGGCACAATTTTCTCTAAAGGTATTTGCTCGGCGACCTGTTTTGTCAATAGGTTTCACACCGATTCTAATAATAAGCAGCTAAATTTATGATTTTAGATACTCTAAACAGGAGTTTAACCTTGGTGCTATTGTCATTTGAAACCAGATAACTCTTTGCTGAAAGGGACTTTGCTGTGCATTACAGACTGGTTAGTAGTATCTGTGGCCTCTATCCACTAGATGCCATCAACAGTTTTGGCAATCAAACATCTCCAGATACTGCCAAATGTCCCTGGGAGGGCAGAATCACCCTAGTTGAGAACCACTGCTCCAAGCCCGACCTGTGGTGGCGCAGTGGATAAAGTGTCGACCTGAAACACTGAGGTCGCCAGTTTGAAACCCTGGGCTTGCCCAGTCAAGGTACATATGGGAGGTGATGCTTCCTGCTCCTCCCTTACTTCTTTCTTTATTCCCCCCTCTAAAATGAATAAAGGCTTTAAAAATAAAAAAAAGAGACCACTATGCCAAATGAATTAAATTTCTTAATAATTTCTATGAAAAAGATTTCAATAGACTTTTGCTTTGTGTTTACTTAAATTACTTGAAAGATGCAGTAATGATGCACATTATCTCAGCATGCATATCTACATTAGGATCTTCATTGTATCACTTTTCCAAATGGCTTTATTTATATGTAGGTGTCATGCAATGAACTGCACAGGTTCAAAGTATATAGCATATATGCGTGAAAAGAATCTCCACCATCAAGACAGTGAACATAACCTGTCACTCTAAAGTATCTGGCTCCTTTCATTCTGCATACAGTGGTACCTTGAGATACAAGCAGACCAACATTTTTTTTTTTTAAGATGCGAGCTGTGATTTGGTCCATATTTTTGTTTGAGATCCGAGTGAAATTCCAAGATACAAGTCATAATTCGGGAAGCTGCCACTGGTTGGCGCGTTGGCACACGGGTCCAGTTGGCAGCACAACACCAGCATCTTGTTCTTTCTCATGTGTTACCCGCAGTATCAAGTCAAATCTCGTACGCTATACTCATTCTTGCATCATTTTTGCATTTTTTAGTACCTTTTTTTATGTGCTATCATGGGGCTGAAGAAAGTGAGTGTAAAGGACAATGGTGAGAAGAAGGAGAGAATGATGTTGATAGAAGTAAAGCAAGAAACAATAGAAAAACATGAGTATGGTATACAAGTGATTGAACTGGCAAGGCTGTACGACCGCAATACATGTACAATTTGTACCATCCTTAAACAAAAGGATGCCATCAAAAGCACAAATTCAGTGAAACGAACTACAATTCTGTCCCAATTAAGGACAAATATCCATGAAGAAATGGAGAAGCTTCTGCTGGTGTGGGTGAAAGAGAAAGAGCTGGCAGGAGATACAGTGACGGAGACTGTAATATGTAAAAAGGCACGTATTATTTATGGCAACTTGAAGAAAGAACCATCAACCTCAAAAGAGGCAGCAGAAGATACATTTAAGGCAAGTCACGGCTGGTTTGAAAATTTCAAGAAGAGATCTGGCATCCACTGGGTAGTGAGGCAAGGGCAGACATTAAGGCAGCTGAGGAGTACATGCATGTTTTGCTGCGCTTATCGCAAAGGAAGGCTACATCCTCCAGCAAGTGTTCAACTGTGACAAAACAGGATTGTTTTGGAAAAAAATGCTGTGCAGGACTTTCATCACCACAGAGAAGAAGCTGCCAGGCCATAAACCCATGAAGGACCGTCTGACCCTTGCATTGTGTGCAAATGCTAGCGGTGACTATAAAGTAAAGCCATTGCTCGTGTATCATTCTGAAAATCCTCAAGCCTTTAAGACTCACAAGATTCTTAAAGAAAAACTGCAGGTTATGTGGCGTGCCAATGCTAGGGCATGGGTTACGTGGCAGTTTTTTATTGAATGGGTAAATCTCGTTTTTGGTCCTGCAGTGAAGAAATATCTTCAAGAAAATAAACTCCCGATGAAAGTATCACTAATCCTTGAAAATGCTCCAGCCCACCCACCTGGTCTTGAAGATGACATTCTCAATGAGTTCAAATTCGTGAAAGTCCTCTACCTCCCACCCAACATGACTTCAATCTTGCAACCTATGGATCAACAGGTCATTTCCAACTTTAAAGAGCTTTAAACAAAGCACTTGTTCCGCAGCTGCTTTGAGGTGACTGAGAATACAATTCTAACCCTTCGAGAGGTTTGGAAAGATCACTACAACATCATGATATGTTTACGCATTATTGACTTGGCACGGAAAGAGGTTACAAGAAGAACCTTAAACTCCACATGGAAAAAGTTATGGCCTGATGTTGTTGCAGACAGGGACTTTGAAGGATTCGAACCAGAGACCGATACCGAGGTAGAAGTGTTGGAGGAGATTGTGTCCATCGGAAAGTCAATGGGTCTGGAGGTAGATGAGGGTGACGTAAACGAGCTTATCAAGGAACATGAGGAGGAACTTTCAACTGAGGAGTTGAAGGAGCTACAGATGATGCAACATACGGAGCTTCTGCAAGAGATTAATAGTGAGGTGGAGGTAGAGTCGGAGGAAGTGATTTCTACAAGTGAAATTAAAGACCTGCTGGCAATGTGGGAGAAGCTTTCAAGTTTCATTGAAAAGAAACACCCAGGAAAAGTTTCAACTGGTTGTGCTTCAGCATTTTTTAATGACACTTGTTTGTCACATTTCCATAACATTTTAAAAGGCAGGCAAAAGCAAACCTCTTTGGATAGATTTTTATTCAAAAGTCCTGCAAGTGAAAATGCAGCCAAAAAGGCAAAAACAGGTGATGATTAAATGAAAAATACGTAATGTTAAGCTTAGGTTAAGTTTAAAGTTAAGAAAGTGCATTTTTTACAATTAAGTTTATGTGGTTTCATTTTAAGTAAAGAAAGTGTAGTTTTAGTTTTGTTTAAAGTAAAGAAAATGCAATTTTAGTTTACATTTAGTGTTAAGAAAGTGCAGTTTTAGTTTACGTGTCTACAGTGCCTGCATCCCTTCCTCCCTCCCTCCTCCTCCGCCATTCACCTCAGTTAGCTGCACTCGTCTGTCTCCAAGGTAAGAATACAGTACTAAATAAGTTTTTTCTTTTATTTCATATATTTTATTATGCATTGGTAAAGTATACATGTGTGTTTCTTAGTTAAAAACATGTCTTTTTTCATAATTCAGGATAGTTTGGGGATGTTTCACAGGGCTGGAACAGATTAAATCTATTTCAGTTATTTTATTTTATTTTTTATTTTTTGTATTTTTCTGAAGCTGGAAACGGGGAGAGACAGTCAGACAGACTCCCGCATGCGCCCGACTGGGATACACCCGGCACGCCCACCAGGGGCGATGCTCTGCCCACCAGGGGGCGATGCTCTGCCCCTCCGGGGCATCGCTCTGCCGCGACCAGAGCCACTCTAGCGCCTGGGGCAGAGGCCAAGGAGCCATCCCCAGCGCCCGGGCCATCTTTGCTCCAATGGAGCCTTGGCTGTGGGAGGGGAAGAGAGAGACAGAGAGGAAGGAGGGGGGGGTGGAGAAGCAAATGGGCGCTTCTCCTATGTGCCCTGGCTGGGAATCGAACCCAGGTCCCCCGCACGCCAGGCCGACGCTCTACCGCTGAGCCAACCGGCCAGGGCCTATTTCAGTTATTTTAAATGGGAGAAATTTGTTTGACATATGAGTTGACTGACTTACAAGCTCGGTTACAGAATGAATTAAACTTGTATCCCAAGGTATCACTGTATTTATTTTGAGATTCATTGTGTTGTTGTGTGTATTGATGGTTCACACCTTTTTACTGTCCAGTAGTATGGATATATCATAATTTATCCATTCATCTACTAATGAGCATTTGGCTTTTAATGGTTATTACAAATAAAGCTGCTGTGAATATTGCTGCACATGCACTTCTTTCCTCTTCAGTAAATACCTAGGTGTGGAATAGCTGGTAGGTTTATAATTAACACTGTAAGTAACAACTAAACTGTTTCCTAAAAAGCGGCTGCACTATTTTACTGTCCCAAGAGCAAAGTATAGGGTTCCAGTTCTTTCACACCCTTGCCAACAACTGATAAGGCCAGTCATTTTACTTTAGCCATTCCATATTGAATAAACAATATTGTTTTTGAGAGTTCTGTCAGAGGTCTCAAACTCGCGGCCCGCCCACCAATTTTGTGCGGCCCGCAGACTAATCAAACTTCGTGGATTAGTCTGCGGGCTAGTCTGCGGGCTGCACAAAATTGGTGGGCGGGCTGCATGCGGCCCGCGGGCCGCGAGTTTGAGACCCCTGGATAGATCCTAGCTACATATCCTTAATCAGATATTTGACCAGCAAATATTTTCTTCAGCTTGTCTCTGCATTCTCCTAAGGGTATCTTCCAAAGAGCAAACATTTTGAATTTGATGAAGTGTTATTTTATGGTTTGTGCTTTTGGCGTTGTACCTAAAAAACATTTGCCTAACTCAATATCACAAAAACTTTCTCCTGTTTTTTCTCTAAAAGTTTTATAATTTTAGATTCTACATTTAGGTCTATGATTCACTTTGATTTAATTTTTGTATACAGTGCAAGATATACATCAAAGTTCATTTGCTTGTATCTGGATATCCAACTGTGCCAGCATCACTGAACAAATGAACCTTTCCTCACTGAAACTGCCTTACACTTTGCTAAATTCAATTATCCATGCGTGCATTGGCTTATATTTGGACTCTATTTCTCTAACTTTACACCAACACTATACTCCTTTGTTTACATTAGTTTTAAAATGAACTATGGTATCAGGGAGTATTAGCTCTCCAACTTTGTTGTTCTTTTTCAAACTTGTTTTTGCCATCCTAGTTCTTTTCAATTTCTCATGAATTTTAGAATTAGCTTGTCAATTCCTTTTCTTTTTTTTTTTTTTTTAAACCCTGTTAAAATTTTGATTAGAACTGCACTGAATCAACAGATCAGTCTAGGGAGAACTGTAGCCTTAGCAACAGTGAGCCTTCCAACCCATGAACAAGGACCTTGTCTCCATTCATCTAGGTGTTCTATACTTTCCTTCAGCAATGCAGTGTGGTTTTTCGTTATTGCGCACATGCTGCTATGATGAATGGTACTGGTTTCATTAAGCTTCGGTGTCTGGCTGTCCAGTGCTGTAAAGTGCAATGATGTTTACATATTGATCATGCATCCCGCAGCTCTATTAAACTCACTTATTAGTTCTAGTAGTTTATAGGTTCTATCAAATTTTCTACAGTCATATGATCTTCAAAAAAAGGTACTTTTACTTCCTCTTTTCCATTTTAGATGCCTTTTATTTCCTTTTCTTGCTTGACTGCACTGGCTAAAACCCCCAGCACACTTTGGAGAACAGAAGTGGTAAGAGCAGACGACCTGTCTTACTCCCAGTCTTAGGGAGAAAGAATTTGGTCTTCTACTATTACAACTACATTACCTGTAGTTTTCTCAGAAATGTCCTTTATTGGGTTGAAGTACCTTTCCAATCCTAATTTGCTCAGTTACTATCTGGAATGAAGGTAAAATAGTCAAATGCTTTTTTCTTTTTGCATTTGTTGAGATGACCATTTGGTTTCTCTTTTTTTGTTGGATAACAGAATGAATTACATTGAATGCTTTTTAGGTGTTAAACTAACCTTTCATTCTTGAAATAAACCCTACTTGGTCATGATTCATTACTGTTTAAAACAAAACAAACTGTTGCTTTCAATTTGCTATAATGTGTGCAGAATTTTCGCAGGTATCATGTGGGATTTTTTTTTTCTCTCTTTTTTTTTTTTTTTTTTTTTTTTACAGAGACAGAGAGTCAGAGACAGACAGACAGGAACGGAGAGAGATGAGAAGCATCAATCATCAGTTTTTCATTGAGACACCTTAGTTGTTCATTGATTGCTTTCTCATCTGTGCCTTGACCGTGGCCTTCAGCAGACCGAGTAACCCCTTACTTGAGCCAGTGACCTTGGGTCCAAGCTGTTGAGCCTTGCTCAAACCAGATGAGCCTGCGCTCAAGCTGGTGACCTTGGGGTCTTGAACCTGGGTCCTCCACATCCCAGCCCAACGCTCTATCCACTGCGCCACCGCCTGGTCAGGCTCATGTGGAATATTCCTGTGGAGTTTACTCTTCTCATTATGTCTTTGCCTCGTTTGAATATAAGGGTAATACTGGCCTCACAAAGTAAGTTAGCAAGTATTCCACCTCTACAATTTTCTGATTGTGTCTGTGTAAAACTGCTATAATTCATTCCTTAAATATTTAGTGGAATTTACTTGTGAAGTTAATGGGCCTGGAGTTTTGTGTGTGTGGGGGGGGGGGGTTTTGTTTCTTTGTGTGTGTGTGTGTGTGTGTGTGTGTATGTAAATATTTTAATCACAAATTCAATTTATTTAACAGATACAGGACTATTCAGGTTGTCTGTTCTTCAGTGAAGTTTGGTAATATCTTTTGAAGAATTTGTCCATTTCATCTCTGTTGTAAATATACAGGCATAAAGTTGTTCAAATATTCTCTTGTTATTCCTTTATTATCAGTAGGCTCTGCAGTTATGTCACCTGTCATTCCTGATACTAACCAGTTTTGCTAGAACTTTATCAATTTTACTGATCTTCATAAAGAACCAGTTTTTGGTTTCATTGATTTTGTCTAGTATTGTGTTTCTGTTCTCTGTACAATGATTTCCAAATTGATCTTTACCATTTCCCTTCTTTTAATTACTTTGGTTTCATTTATCTTTTTTTTATTTCATTTCTTAAGGTAGGAGTAGAGGTCATTAATTTGAGATCTTTTTCTTTTCTAATCTAGGCATTCAGTGCTATAAATTTTCTCCTAAGTACTGCTTTAGTGGCATCTTACAAAGTCTGACATGTTGTGTTTTCACATTCTCTTAGTACAGCGGTTCTCAACCTGTGGGTCGCGACCCCGGCGGGGGTCTAACGACCAAAACACAGGGGTCGCCTAATAAATATGTATTTTCCGATGGCTTTAGGAGACCCCTGTGTTTTGGTCGTTCGACCCCTGCTGGGGTCACAACCCACAGGTTGAGAACCGCTGACTTAGTACAAAATACTTTCTAATCTCCTTTTGGTCTCTTCTTTGACCCACAGGTTATTTTAAATTGTCTTATTTAGTTTCCAACTATTATTAAGTTTTCTTACTATGGAATACTACTCAGCAATAGTAAGGATGAAATACTGCCATTTGCAACAACATGGATGGGCCTTGAGATTATTGTTCTAAGTTAAGTAAGTCAATTAGAAAAAGCTAAGAACCATATGATTTCACTCATATGTGGGATATAAAACTGAAACTCAAGGACACAGACAACACTATGGTGTTTACCAGAGGGAAGGGGGAGGGGGACAGTAAAGGGTAAAAGGAGACCAAATATATGATGACAGATGATTTGATTTTGGGTGGTGGGTACCCAATGCAATACACAGATAATGTATCACAGAAATGTACACTTGAAACTTACATGATCTTATTAGCCAACCAATGTTACCCCAATAAATGTAATTAAAAAATAAATAACTTCCACAGTTTTCTGTTAACTCATTTAAATCCATTGTGATCAGATAATATAAGATCTCAATCCTTTTAAATTACTGAGACATGTTTTATGGCCCAAATTATGGTCCATCTTGGAAAACTATTCTATGTGCACTAAAGAATATTCTGCTGCTGTTAGGTAGATTATACTATAAACAATAATTAGGAAGGTCAAATTGGTTGACAGTATTGTTCAAGTCCACTGTACCTTTGTGATATTCAATATTCAAAGAAGAGTACAGAAATCTCCAACTAAAACTGAGGATTTGACTGTTTCTTCTTGGAGTTCTATCAGTTTTTGAAATTCTGTTATTAGGGACACAAATGTTTAGAATTGTTTTATTCTTTTGATTAACTGACCTCTTTATCATTATGTAATGACATCTTTTATCCTTGGAAATATACTTTGCTCTGAATAAAGTCCACTTTGGTATTAACATGGCCACTCCATCTTTCTTTTGTTTATTGTAAATATGGTATTCCTTTTTTCATCCTTTAATTTTAACCTATTTATATCTTTATATGTAAAGTATGCTTCTTAAAGGCAAGGACATAGTTGGGTCTTGCTTTTTTATATAATCAGATGATCTCTGCCTTCTAGCTGATGTGTTTAGGCCATTTATATTTGATGTGATTATTGACATAGTTAGGTTTAAGTTTATTATCTTGCTATTTGTCCCACATTACTTTTTCCTTCTTACTATGCTTTCTTTTTAATTAGGTAAGTATATTTTCTGATTCTATTTAATCTCTTCTGTTGGTTAGCTTACCTTTTAAAAAACAAGATTACTTTAGGATTATACACATCTTTTAATTTACCATGGTCTACCTTCAAGTAATACTATACTACTTCATATACAGTATATGACTCTTACAACAGTATACTACCTCATATCATATCTTGCCCACCCAAGTCTCAGTACCTGAGGTATACCACCTCTTTGTTAAAATGGGAGAGAAGCATCAGAAAGGTATAAAATAAATAGCAACAAACAGAGACTTTCTCTCTGTTTTCATTTTAAAAGGATAATTAAAATTGAAAAGAAAATAGATGTTTAAAACAAACTCTATAACCACATTCACCTGGGTTCAAATCCTAACTCTGTCACTTTCATATTGTGTAACCTTAAGCAAGATGATTAGCTTCCCTATTTCTCAGTTTTTACCTCTTTAAGATAAAGATAACACAGTATCTACTTCATCAAGTTATCATGACTATTCAATGAGTTAATATAGGTAAACTGACTAGAACAGTACCAAACCTCTATTAAACGCTTAATAAATAGAAAGTCCTATTATTCACACTGAATAAGACAGTGTTTTTAAGTTCCCTATGCACTACCTAAAATGCTTACCTAGTCCACATGCTGGGTTGCACTGCTCTAACGGAATCTCCAAGCAAATTAACTCCTTAGGCTCTTTTAGTTGCAAGAAAGTCATTCAAATTACCCAAATTTGCATCATATATACTACTAGTTATTGAGCATTTGTTATGTACTTAGAATTGTTCTAAAAGCTTTGCCTATGTCATCACATTTAATCCTCACAACCCTATAAAGAAAGGTATTATGATGTTCATTTCACAGGTAAGGAATCACACTGAGAAGTTAAACACCTACCCAAGGTTACACAGCTAGTAAAAGATAGACAATTCTACTATCAAAAGCCCGACCAGTTCCTGGGGAAAGAACTGGATGTGGGCTCAAGAAGGCAGGGTCAAAAAAGCTAGAGTAATGGAAGCAGAGTATCAAAAGAGACAGAAATCAGAACCTTCAATGTCATGCTCTGCGCCAGTCTTTTTCTCAGACCACATGGTTCCTCCCTTAGAATTTTGTGCTTCTCTTGGCACAAATGCCCTATTCCTTCCTAGTACCAACTGCCTTCCTCGTCTCCTTTATCATTTCTGTAACTCATAGCGTCTGCTTATACTGTGTGTACTTTCCAGTCTCTCAGACTTTAGTTTTATAGGCCTCGACACTAATGCACTCTTTCAGCCTCAGCTCCCAGGCTCAATGGCAAATTAACGCCATACTTCCTGTAAATGGCTATAACCTTCCCCACTACACAACCCTAGATTGTTAACTGGCTTACAAATTAGTAGCCCTTAGATAAAATGCTAACTCCTGAACCAGCCAGTAGCAATAGAGTTATATAAAGTAAAAACAAAACACCACAGGGAAACATCGCTATGGAGAGTTCCTCTTCACTACACTGTAGAAAAAGCAGGTTTCCTTCAAGGGAACTCTGGACAGACCAGGATTACAAAACACATGTCTAGGACACTGAGTCAGCTAAGTCACCACTAATCTGAGGCTCAAAAGTCTTGTCAGCATCACTAATCTATTTAGTTATGATAACCAAGCAGTTATAAATACAAATTCTGGTTGTTATTAAGGAGATCGCATAATTTACAGTGTCACACAAGTACAACATGAGTCACAGGTCCAGCTATTGTTAAATCAGAAGTTGCCATACTATGTCAACAGTACTACCACTGAAAGGAGGAAAACCCACTGTCACTACCATTTTCAGTTCTGCTGGGAGAGAGAAGTAGTCAACATCAATGACCCTATTACCCCTTCCGACAACTGTATCTGTCGGGCCACACCGACTGAAGCAGAAGGGGGAGGCTGGAAGGTGCACTGTTTCTACAGCCCACTCTCAGCTGCCCACACTGCTGAGATAAACAAGGGCAGCACAGAAGGCTTCAACAATAGTACTAGTTTCTTTCCGTTCCAACCTCCAAGCGAGATCTTTAAAATACTTTTTGCAGATGGGTTCACTTGGCACCTTTGCCTTTCTTAATGACAGAGAAAGGCTTTGAATGCAAAGCTTTCTGCTACATTATTAGCTAAGTGCAAGCAAGAGATAGAAAGGAAAAAGTAAACATAATACTTATTAATATTACTTCCCTATAAATGTTTGAAGTCTTTGTGTTGGGAAGATTACCTAATACATAAAAAACTAGAAGGCTTAAAAAAAGAAAAAAAGAAGATTCTAAACTGTTTGGATTTCTCCTCCAATCTTCATTTTCAAATTTTAAACCTATAGCCTCACGAAGAAAGGAAACAGTGAGAAGCTAAAAGTTATTAACAGTATACACTATCATTTGAATTCTAATCTGCTTTATTTCTAAGGGTTAAACAACCTGATTCCACCTTATCAACTATAACTGTATTTTGTACCCTATCCCAAATCAACCCTTCAATCCAGGGCATGATTCTATTTTTAGCCATGTTATTCCCCAACACCTGCATGTACTCCCCACCTGAACGAAACCATTCCTTGAGGACCATTCCTGCCCTCGCCGAGCCAGCCTCCTCTCCTGTGAAAAGCATTTCCATCTGACGTATAACTACATACAGTCTCGAGTTATTTACTGTGGTTTCATGCAAGATTTGTCTCTCACCAAGAAGACATAAACGCGTGTGAAGACTAAGACTTACATTTCTGTGATAACATTAACAAGTACTGTGCTCACGGAAAACATTAAAAATACTGCTGACAAAAAGAAAAAGCAAGTCAAAAGTGGAGTTGCTTATCCATAATATACCTTCAAAATGCTTCTCTTTTAGTAGGCTTACCCCTATTCCTCCAGCTTTAAAAGACAGGATCTAAACCACACAAGCCTATAAAAACAGATCTGCAAATCAAAACTAAAAGAAAAGCAGCAGAGGAACTATCCTAACAACTTACAGAATAAAAGTTGTATCGATCAAACCTAAAATGCATATTAATCCACCATCTACAAAATCCTAAAACCTAAAACGATCTATAAAATTTCAGCACCTTTAGAACAGCAATAGCTTAAGAACAGCAACAGAAAACATACAGGTTGTCCTGAAAGCTACATAAATGCCAGAAGGCCAGGAACATTCTGATCAAATCGTGGAACTGTCAATCAAGACTGGAAGTGGTCTACAGAATAATTTATACCAGTTACCGCAGAAATCTAGAGCAGTGGTCCCCAACCTTTTTTGGACCATGGACCGGTTTAATGTCAGAAAATATTTTCACAGATAGGCCTTTAGGGTGGGACGGATAAATGCACAAAATATAATTATGCGACGGCGTAAAAACTGTGGAATTTTTAAATATACTCGTTGAACTTACAATATTTATTGGGCTAAGTTAAAGGAGGAATGAGCATGTCCTCATTATTCAGGCTGTATTTAAATTTGTTATTCTGACAACGTTTAATGTTATTTATTCTTTCTCTGCGGACCAGTACCAAATGGCCCACAGACAGTACCGGTCCGCAGCCCGGGGTTTGGTGACCACTGATCTACAGTAACCCCAGCTATCAGAGAATCTAGTCTGTGATTACACGTGCTCTTCATGGTCCTAAACCAGGAAGAGTGAAGAACTAACTCAGCCAAGCACTTTGCTTATTACACTTTCTCATTTAATCTTTATAACCATCCTATGAAAACAGTCTTTTTATTTTCTTTTTTGTCAAGTGAGAGGCAGAGAGACAGACTCCTGTATGCCCCCCGACCGGGATCCACCTGGCAACCCCCGTCTGGGGCTGATCTTCTGCCCAACTGGGGCTGCTGCTTCGCTGCTTGGCAACCAAGCTATTTTAGCACCTGAAGTGAGGCCATGAAGCCATCCTCAGCACCCAAGGCCAACTTGCTCATTGGAGCTATGGCTGCAGGAGGTAAAGGTGAGGAGGGGAGAGAAGCAGATGGGCGCTTCTCCTGTGTGCCCTGATGCGGAATTGAACCTGGGACTTCCCCACACAGGCTGACACTCTACCACTGAGCCAACCAGCCAGAGCCAAGAACACACTCTTATGCCGACTTTACAAACAAGGGAGGATAAATAATAAAGAAATTAAGTAACTTTCCCAGATTCATACAAACTTTGAGCACAGGATTAAAACCACTGTCTATATTAGATACACAAGAAAAATCTACTTTAAATTTACTTAGTAAATTATTTGACAGATTCCAAGAACATTCTGATGCATTATTAGAAATTTAAGGCAAGGTGAAATTGTGGTTTTGACATTCACATTTCTTTCCATGTAAATTAAACTATAAGTTTATATACTTAATAGAAAATACAACTGAATATTTTTAGACTAGACCCAACCAAAATTAATGTTTCTCAAGCAAGCACACTTTTTTTTGCCTATCATAGGGTCATGTAGCTATATATTTTTCTATGTTCTCTTCTAGAAACTTCAACGTTCACCTTTCAAATTACATCTACAGTTTCCTGAAGGGGCACATAATCCCTATGTCACCAAACTATTTCAGAAAACAGGAAAAAGAGGGGAAGCTTCACAACTCATTTTATACAGCCAGCATAACTCTGAAGCTACAATACATCCATATACTGATAAATGTAGATTTTCAACAACTATAAGATGGTGGCAAATCAAATTCAGCAGTGTGGAAGGAAGAAACAAACGCAACATGGCTAAGTAGGGCTGGACTCAATACAAACAGGAGACGATCTATGAATGCAACACATCCACCCTAGTAGCAGACCTGATGGAGGCAAGACAGGTCTGACAATAGAGAAAAGCATGTAATAAAACTCAATACTTATGTTTTAAAATCTTACAAAACTAAGACTAGAAAGTATTTCTTAATCTTTTACAGTTATCTATCAAAAACATAGAGTAGCCCTGGCCGGTTGGCTCAGCGGTAGAGCGTCGGCCTAGCGTGCAGAGGACCCGGGTTCGATTCCCGGCCAGGGCACACAGGAGAAGCGCCTATTTGCTTCTCCACCCCTCTGCCGCGCTTTCCTCTCTGTCTCTCTCTTCCCCTCCCGCAGCCAAAGCTCCATTGGAGCAAGGATGGCCCGGGCGCTGGGCATGGCTCTGTGGCCTCTGCCTCAGGCGCTGGAGTGGCTCTGGTCGCGACATGGCGACGCCCAGGATGGGCAGAGCGTCGCCCCCTGGTGGGCAGAGCGTCACCCCATGGTGGGCGTGCCGGGTGGATCCCGGTCGGGCGCATGCGGGAGTCTGTCTGACTGTCTCTCCCTGTTTCCAGCTTCAGAAAAAAATGAGAAGAAGAAAAAAAAAAAAAAAACATAGAGTAAGTTGAAGGAAACAGGGAGAGGTTGGTAAAAAGGTACAAATTTTCAATTATGAAAGGCACAGATTTTCAGGTTCAAGGATCTAATGGGTAACATGGTAACCACTGTTGATAACACACTACAGAGGTGAAATTTGCTAAGAAAGTTGAACTTAAATGTTTTCACACACACAAAAAGGGTAAATAAATATGTGAGGTGCTGGTGTCTTAACTTGATGGGGGGAAGCCTTTCACAATGTATACATATCCCAAATCACCACTCTGTACACTTTCAATATCTTACCATTTTATCAATTAAACTTCAATAAAGCTGAAGGGGGGGGGGGAATAACATCTACGATAGTCTCTTTTCTGCACACTGTTCCTTTTTTTAGAGGCATTTATTTTTATTTTTATTTTATATTTTATTTATTCATTTTTAAAGAGAAAGAAGAGAGTGAGAGCGAGAGAGAGAGAGAGAGAGAGAGAGAGAGAGAGAAGGGAGGAGCAGCAGGAAGCATCAACTCCCATATGTGTCTTGACCAGGCAAGCCCAGGGCTTTGAACCGGCGAAGGTTCAGGGTTCCAGGTTGACGCTTTATTCACTGTGCCACCACAGGTCAGGTCCACACTGTTTCCTTTCTTACTAATGTTTCTGTGTGTGTATAATTTACTTATATGTTAATTAGTTAAAACAAACAAATATATAAAGGCAAATATTTTTGTCTGTTTGTTTATTGCTCTATCCCCCACACCAAGAACTGTTCCTGGGACACAGAAAATGTTCCATGATGGGTTTTTTTATGAATAAAAAAATGATTTCTAAATAAAAATTTAGATTTTGAAAACATTAGTGTTTTTTTTTTTAATTTCTGTATAAATAAGCAGTTATATAGGCTAAGTTTATACATATAAAAAATACATACTATATCACTTATTTATGAAAATATTTTTAAGATAAATAAAATAACCCTACCTGATTTAAGTAAATAACTATAGTGAGATAGCATACTTAATTATGAGATTTTAGAGGCATTCCTATTAAAGTTAGACACATGAGATTTACACTCACCTATCTCAAGTGAGCCCTCAGTGTTGCCTGGCAATTGCACTGTATTTCTCTATTTTATTCACTTTTCCACTCTCGTAGATGACTGTGTCAGATATTTTTCCTTCTTCTCAAACCTCAAATACACACTCCCATTCTTCCCTACTCTCAGTTAATGACCTTGCTTCCCATTAAGGTAAGCAAGACTTCAGACACCACCTTTACACCTGTGCCAACATACTGTCTTTTCTTCCTACTTCTGTCCTCCACCTGTGCACAGACCAGGGCTCGGCAAACCACAGCCCACGCTGTCTGTGGCTGCCTTCATGCTACAGAAGCAAAGCTGGGCAGTCCTAACAGACTGTACCCATAAGGCCTAAATCCTACTATCCAGGCCTTCCTAGAAAAAATGTGCTGGCCCTGCTCTAGAGCATCTCTCCTCTCGTCTCTGATGGACACTGCTGGCTGAAAGGGCCCACCTAAGCGCCATGCACAGCAAATGAGGGGAGATCCACACAAGACATGTATAACATCAGAGACACATCAGACACACTGAAGACCAAGGAAAGACCTTAACAGGTCACATTTAAAGGATGAAGACGGAAGGGTGTAAGACTTTTCAACAATCACTTGAAAAAAAATTACACTGAAAATTAAAGTGGAAACTCTTCAATTTTGAGGGAAAAAGATTTCACCTTGGAATGCTATACCCAGACCAGCCAAATAATCAACCAGGTGTCAGGGTATAAGAAAGATATTTTCCACAATGTAAACATCTCAAACGCTTTACCTTTTCAGACACACTTTCTTTGAAAGTTATTGAGGAACGCACTTCACCACAACAAAGGTGTAAATTGGAAAGAGGAAAGCAGGGATTCACAGACCACGGGTTCAGCACAGGGAAAAGGCAGGGAGGAGTCTCTCAGAATCCTGGTAAATGGCAATCACAAGCTAATGTTGTGCAGAAGTGAAGACCCACAGCATAAATTTTAGCAAAAGGATAAGAGCTCTTGGAATTTTCCAGTTTAAAAAAAAACTTGAGCCCTGGCAGGTTGGCTCAGCAGAAGAGCATCAGCCTGGCGTGTAGAAGTCCTGGGTTCGATTTCTGGTCGGGACACACAGGAGAAGCAACCATCTGCTTCTGTACCCCTCCCCCTTCTCTTTTTCTCTCTCTTTTCCTCACACAGCCACGGCTCAAATGATTCAAGCAAGTTGGCACTGAGTGCTGAGGATAACTCCATAGCCTCACCTCAGGCACTGAAACAGCTTGGTTGCCAAGCAGTGGAGCAGTGGTCACAGAGGGGCAGAGCTGTGCCCTGTAGCGTGCTTACCAGGTGGATCCTGGTTGGGGCGCATGCGGGAGTCTGCCTCTCTGCCATCCGGCCTGCCTGCCTCTCACTTAATAATAAAAAAATCTGTACAGTCAATTACTTGATGTGTTTGAAAATAATGGGACAGTTTTTAGAAAAAATTACAAACAGAAAACCAAGCAAAAAACAAAAATGAAGAAAATATTTTAACTCTAAGGAGTATGATCATAATACTTGGCAAGGTTCAATGGTGAACATATTTATAAAGTCATAATAATGTAAACATTAACACTTGATTTAACCAAAAGCACAGTACAACTACATAGGGTGATAAAGGGAGAGGAAGTTCAAGGCAGCATAAGAATCCCACAGCATAGACTTATCTTCCATAGTAGGAAGTCAATAGGTAATATCTAAAATTGAAAAATGTTTTAAAATATGAAAGTAAACATCAAAAGAAACAACCACAAGTACTGAACACTTTTGCTCTGAGAGCAGGACCTGGGGAAGTTATACAACAATGAGGCAAGGAACTGACACTTTTCATTGTAAATCTTGTAGAAAAAATTTTTTTAACTGAACAGATGTGCTATTTGAAAAACAAACAAAACTAGTTGTTTTTGTACCATTTAATACCAATTAATTCACTTACCCAACAAATAATATCTGGGCATTGACAATGGTGCCGAGTACTTTTCTATATGCTAGGAATATGACAGCAACTAAAACTCAGTCCTGCCCTGGCCAGTTGGCTCAGTGGATGTAGCAATGGCCCAGCATGTCCCAGGTTTGATACCTGGTCAGGGCATACATGAGAAGTGACCATCTGCGTCTCCTCTCCTCCCTCTCTCCTTTCTCTCGCTTTTCTGTTCCCGCAGCCAGTGGCTCAATTGGTTCTAGCATCAGCCCTGGGCACTGAGGATAGCTCAGCTGATTTGAGCATGGTCCCAGATGAGGGTTGTTGGGTGGATCCCACCTGGGGAGCATGCAGAAGCCTGTCTATCTCCCCTCCTCTCATTTAAAATAAAGAAATCTCAGTCCCTGCCTTCATGAAGCCTACATCCAGAGGGAAGGAGAAAAGAAACAAGTCAATGTATGCTATAATGTCAGAAAATTAATGCTGTGAAGAAAAAATAAAGGTAAGGGTAAAGTGTGATGGGGATGCTATTTAGGTATGATTGTCAGAAAAGGACTCTCCAAAAATCAGCAAAAAAGAAAAATCAACCCTAAAAAGAAAATCTGTTTTTGAGAAAAGGTTATGTAAGTAAAATAACCAAAGGGTATCAACTAAATTTTTTTTTTCAACTAAATTCAAGGTGAGAGCTTTTTCTTAAGTCTCTCATACTCCAAAGCAATGTAGCATTCACCTGACAGCACCAAAGGTTCTCCATAGTGGCATACATAAACTGCCAGGCACAGTCAACCTAAGCTAAATGAACACTGTGATTTCTACTCTCTTATATTCCTAACTAGCCATTACTTAGTAATATGACTGAATAAATTTGTACTCGAAATTTTTTATTTGCACAAGATAGGTAGATGTCACACATTTCAAATTCTGATGTTTTATTAAATCAAAAGCTTAAGACATTAATCAAGAAAGATTCCAGATTAATCCCAAATTACCAAAATTTATCCCATCTAATCGTTACTCTCTCCCAAAATAAGAACCCTAAACCACTAGGAATAGCACACATTTAAAGAAACCGCCCTGGCCGGTTGGCTCAGCGGTAGAGCGTCGGCCTAGCGTGCGGAGGACCCGGGTTCGATTCCCGGCCAGGGCACACAGGAGAAGCGCCCATTTGCTTCTCCACCCCTCCGCCGCACTTTCCTCTCTGTCTCTCTCTTCCCCTCCCGCAGCCAAGGCTCCATTGGAGCAAAGATGGCCCGGGCGCTGGGGATGGCTCTGTGGCCTCTGCCCCAGGCGCTAGAGTGGCTCTGGTCGCAATATGGCGACGCCCAGGATGGGCAGAGCATCGCCCCCTGGTGGGCAGAGCATCGCCCCATGGTGGGCGTGCCGGGTGGATCCCGGTCGGGCGCATGCGGGAGTCTGTCTGACTGTCTCTCCCCGTTTCCAGCTTCAGAAAAATGAAAAAAAAAAAAAAAAAAAAAAAAAGAAACAATTTATAGCTAATGCAATACATTTACTTCACTCTCCTAGTACCCTCACTCAGGCGGAGGCAGAGTTTCAAGCTATTTGATTTATCTTTTCACTGAAATCCAAGTAACTAAAAAGACATATTCCAACTAGAGCTACAATTTTATTTCAAATACAACCATTACACAAGAAAAAGTTTATATTCAAAAAATAGAACTGATTTTAACACATTTTATTCTCAAAGCATACATCATGAGAAGTAAATCCAAACTCTTTTTTACGTACCAAGAAAACAATACTTTTCAATTTTAATAAGTTTTAAAAGTTTAACTCACAAGAAAAAGATCAATTAACTAAAGTTGGATTTAATTTTAATAGTGACCGATACTTGGAAATTTGTGGAAGAGCAGCCTAGCCGCTGTACTGCATGCTACTGTATGATGACCTGTATGTACTACACAAGGAGACCTGGATACCCCCCTCCACGAGCTCTACACTCCAGGGGTGGAGCATCGCATTATAGCAACAGCTAAAACTCGGTTTGGGTTCTCTACTTGCTTATTGGCCACTGGTGTGCTTAAAACCCGTTCCCTCATCTAAAACAGGGTCCCATGAATTATAAGTACCAACACACTTAAGAATCAATAATATATGAAGACTCTTTGTAATCTGTAAAGAATGACACGGATATTTGTCCTATTTCATGCAAAAAGAAAACCAATCACTTTCAGTTAAACTTTTCTGATTTTAACTATTAATAATTATCAGATTCCATGGAAGAACAGTAAGGACATTGGTGTACTCACAAACACAGCCAGAAGAGAAGATGCTTTTTAAAATAATTTAGACTTAAAATAAAATTAGATGTACTTATAAACAAGCACCAAGAGAGATTTTTAGTAAACACTTCATTTAAATAAGCCAAAAGCATAAAGCTGTTAAACCACATGTAAACTCCACCTCATTTGACTTCAGGTAGAATGTTTACTTTGGCATAGTTGGGAACTAATGTATATAAACAGCAGCATATTTTTAAAACAACTGTCTTAATGCTTTTCTTTACTCAGTAATAATTCCCACTATTCTTAGAAGGAAAAAAAACCACAAATAATATCCTTAATCAAAAAACTCATTAGAGTTTTTACTTCTTAAACTAATATTAAACAGTGTATCTAAGGAAGTAGTAGCTCATTTGCCCACTTACCCTTTAAGCTCCATCAGGGCACAGATCTTTTTCTTTGTATCCCCAACATCTAAGCATCAAGTAGGTACTCAATAAATATGTATAGAGTGAATGAAGGAAGGAAGGAACAAGCCAACTGGGCCTCCCAACAAAAGCTTAAATGTTTGAAGTTGCAAGAGAACAATTTCACCTATATATCTATCATTCACTCTCAACAACTACTCTCTCAACTGTAATGGCATAGTAAACTGAAAAAGTCATGTACTGTACTAGATATTTAAACACACCAATACATTACTCACACATGTAACAGAAGTCCACAAAAGATTCACAGCCAGCTTTTTAGTTATATTTTTCTCTCAGGAAATCTTGGTGTTTTCTTTCTGATATTAAAGCGTGTTCCAATCTTGATAGTGCAAGCACTATCTGTAAAGTTCTGTTACAATCTTGAATAATTTAGGCAAAGTGAACAATATTTCCAGAGTCCCACCAGAGTATTCTGAAAAATCAAATTCCTTAATTCAAAGAAAGGTGGGATAAAATGGAAAAAAGGAAGATCTTACCATTTCGAAATTTTACTGGATGTTTAAACTAAGTGAAAATAAACTGCTTAAAATAATTACATTGAAAATATTTATTAAAAAAACATGTAATGTCCTTATAATATTTGATCTTTAAGCTAATAAGACAAGTTCTTTTTCAAATCTTTGAAGCTAGATGATAAACTTTATGCCTACAAAGCTTCAGTTAAGAGGTTATTTTTTAGGGTTAGGGTTACGGTTAGGGGTTAGGGAAAAAAAGAGGTTATTTTGATTAAAATAATGCTGTTTGGATAAGTTCCTTCATAATTCTAAAGTCTGCAATAGCATATTCAGCAGTAATAGTAAACATATATACTGTCATAAAAATTAGATACTTCAAAATGAATATGAAGCGATAAAAAAAAGCATATGATTTTTTTTTTATTAAACAAGAACATCGGAAAAGCAAAGGACAAGTCAAAGAAAGTTGTTCGATTATGCAAATAAGATGCAAAACCAACTTTTATTTCATTGAGGAAAATGCACTATACAAAAGGCTGAAAGTACTGGAGTATCTGCACATTCCCTGACCTCCTAATTTTTGTGAGCAGTGTATATATGATTCTACAGCACTTGTATAAGCATAATTATCTGGGTGGAACAGGCTTTTAGGAACTGCAAGGTACTATCTGTTAACTGAAATACTGTGCGTGCACAGATCGAAAGGTTGCCCAAATTCTGACGGTCGTCTTCAAAGAGACTTGTACAAGAGTCAATCTGAGGGTGAACACAAAAACACTAAAGTCAACTCGTAAACACTTGTACGAAAACAAGGGCTCTCTACAGCAACTAAAGCGTTACATTCTGAAAATCCAGGACACATGAAAGATAAAGCTGCATTTACTGTGGCCTGGGTTTCCCTACTTTATGGTCTTAAACAGTGGGTATTAGATACTCCTTTTTAGCTCTTTTTAAACAGAAATTTAGTGTTTCCATTGCCCCTCCTCCACAGCTAACATCAGTGCCCTCTCTTCCTCCTCTCTCACCCCTCCCAGTTCAAACAAATTAACATTTGTACAAGGTGCCTCCTATCAGCTCGCAGCTTCTTCCCAAACACGCCCACGTACACAGAAACTGGCCTGCGTCTACACAGCACAAGGCTACAGGAAGAGTCGAGGGGCATCCCGGGGGGCTTATCCAGCCCCGCACAGGTTTACGGCCCTTTTCCAGATAGGAGCCCCTCCGTCGCGGCTCGAGTTGCTCTCAAGTCACCTCCAGAGCACGGTGTTTATGAGCCTAGCTAATCCGATACTGCAATGGAATTCCAGATATCTGCAGACAGACAGTCCGGCTTTGCAAGTGTTTGATCGGAGCCGTCCGGAATCTCCTTTCAATTCACCCGCTCGGAGCAGTGCAGTCACCCGACCTCGGGCAGCGCCCCCCGCCTGCGCCCCGCCGCGCACCCTGCGCGGCACCAGTCGCTCCGGGTCCGAGGCTGCAGCGCGACTCGCGCTGCGGGCCGCTCCGCAACAGGTCACCCTGACGGCCGGTGCGCGCTTCGCAGGCGGCTGGCGGGGCGGCGGGGGCGCCGCGGCGGGACCGGGGAGGGGGTGTGGCCCGCCCGCGGTCCCCGCGCCCGCTCACCTGGAGCGAGAATGAGGCGCCGCTGGGCGCCGGCCACCCGGGACGAGGGAGCAGGCGACGCGGGCTCGGGGGTTCGCCGCGCCCCCTGCTCCGGGACAGAGAGCCGGCGCGGGGACCGCCAGCCGCCTGACTCCGAAAGCGAGCCGCCGCGGGAAGAGCGGCCCCGGACCCGCGGCGCCCCCGCTGCCCCCTCCCCGCGCCGCGGCCGAACAGCCCGGGCCCCGCGGCCGGGAGTTCAATACACTGCAGCCGCCGCCATTCCCCGCGCCGCCGCCGCCGCTGCTGCGGCTCCGCTCCGCCCGGGGGGCGCCGCGCACCCACCTTCCCTCCCCCGCACGGCCCGCCGCGCCTCCGCGCCGGGCCCGCCGCCAGAGCACCGACCTGTACAGTGCGGCGTCGCCCCGAGGATGGACAGCCTCGCCGGCCTCGCCAGCCGCCGCCGCCGCCTAGGCTAGCGCTCGGCGACCCGAGCAGTCGGCGTCCCTCATTTAGCGCCTGCCGCCGCCGCCGCCGCGGCGGCCCTCGGGGGAGGGGAGTGAGGAAGATCCACCCCGTCCGCCCGGGGCTGGGGGAGGAGAGCCGGCCTGGCGGGGACGCGCGCCGGGCGGGCGGGGCAGAGCCGCGCTCGCACACCAACCGCGCGCGCTCGCGCCGGCCCCGTGCGCCGCGGCGGCGGGGTCTTCCCGGCGCGCGCCCCCGCCCGCCGTTCCTCCAACGGCCGAGTCCAACGGCCGCCCGGCGCTGGTGGCCTGGGCGCGCGCCGCAGCCCCTCCGCCCGCTCCCGGGGGAGGCAGGCGCCGCCACCCGCCCCGAGCTTGCGGGCGGGGAGGAGTCGGAGGGCAGGCAGGTGGGACGCCCCCGCCGCGCACCAGCACTCCACGGCGAAATGCACTGTGCTGTCTTGCCGGCTTCAGCGCCTGCCCCTCACCTTCCAGGCCAAACAACAAAGTCTGGAAAGCCTCGGCCCCCAGATCAAATAGCCTGCCCGCGCCAGCGGTGTTTTTAATAGTCGCTGCGGACCTGTGAGGGGGCTCCGAAAGTGAAGAGCCACCCCGCTGCCGTGGGATCATAAATTATGGTGATCAATACTCTCACACATTAAGATTCGGAAAATGTTCGAAGTAGGCCTTTCGAAGTGTCTTGCAGGCTACTGCCCTTGACTTAATAGGCAAATGACAGAAATCTGGCAACATCTGGGTCTCAGATTGATGAGTTGCAGGTGAACAGTATTTTCACTTCAATGCACGAACGAGATTCTGGAATATTAAATACTTCCTGTGAATGAACAAGGAATGGACTTGGTATACTGTAAGTGGTGGGAGGATGTTGTTTCGGAGGGTGCACTGTATGGGGTGGCCTACTTAAAATCAGCATCATTTGATGCCGTGTGTCTATAAATGGATGGTTTTAAGTGAGCCACGTTTGTGTATGCTGTCATTAGACCATTTGCAAATGGATGATTGTTTGATGACCTGCAGCTCTTTCTGTAGGCGATGCACAGGAGCATGTGGAAGGAATACCGTGTAATAGCACCGGGTATAAAACATGAAAGGATCAAAATTGTTCCCGCTTGGTTTCTTTCCTCTCTTTAATAACCACTACAGAACTGATTAATCTTGTATATTGAAGAACGCTAATTATTTCCTCTTTTGACTGCCTTGTGTCATTAATTATTTCCTCTTTTGACTGCCTTGTGTCATAACCCTTACTCATTAGGGAAGCTGCACTTTCAATCTCCTCTTAAATAGGGTTACTTTTTCAAAACCTTTACCCACCCACCCAAAGATAAGTTTGAAAAAAAAAAAAAAGAATAGGCAAAGTTCATGGTTTTTCATTTTTACTCCATTTTACTTTCAAAGAAAATCTTTAAAAGAATCATGATGAAATCACTGAGAAAAGTAGAGAAACCAAAGGAAGGGGAAAAAATCTTTCAAATGAGAATAGTCTGAAAAAACAAACAAAAAAAAGGAAAACAGACTTTTGTTAAAAAAAAAAAAAAAAAAAAAAAAGGAGGAAATGTATTATGTATACAGAACTTTTCTCATAGATGTTAATTGCTTTGAGTCCCAAAGAAACACCGGGCAAACAGAATTAGCACTTGGAAGAAAAAGCCTAGTTATCAAGTTGGGTAAATGTTTAGTCTTTTTTTTTTTAAGTGTTAGTAAAAGATTAAGGAAAAGGTGGTTGGCTGTGTGCCAACAATAATACTTAAAACAATTATACATATATTTATATATTATAATTATAACAGGCTATTTGTTGAGTCTATCCCATTATCACTGCTCTTATGAAATAGGAAAAGGAGGAACAACAGAGAATTCTATTTTGTATAAATGTCTTATAATTACTTTAAACTTGAATTGGGGCTTCATAAAAGCAAATAAGCCTGTGTTCCTATATCTGCCAATAATTTTCTCAGTTTATAAGAGCAGTGAAGTTTCATTTGGACTTTGAAGGGAGAAACCCATGTGACTCATGAAGGTAGGTCATGGATATACTAAATTCATTCATGTACTTAATTTCTGAGTTCTGTTTCTCATGTTGATAACCTGTAAAATAATACCTTTATTAACCTTTAGCATGGTGTTTAGTTCAAATTTCTGAACTTGGTAAAATAAAAACTACAGAAAAAAGCTCATTCTTGATGTCTTTTTTTCATTGTTGTTACAGCTTGGGAATTATTTTAGAAAGTCAATGTCCCTTCCCATTCATTGATATGCAAATAAAACAATAGCTTTTTATAATTAAAAAGGTACGGCAGTGGCCCTGGCCGGTTGGCTCAGTGGTAGAGCGTCAGCCTGGCATGCAGGAGTCCCGGGTACAATTCCCAGCCAGGGCTCACAGGAGAAGCTCCCATTTGCTTCTCCACCCCTCCCCCTCTCATTCCTCTCTGTCTCTCTCTTCCCTTCCCACAGCCAAGGCTCCATTGGAGCAAAGTTGGCCTCAGTGCTGAGGATGGCTCTGTGGCCTCTGCCTCAGGTGCTAGAATGGCTCTGGTTGCAACAGAACAAAGCCCCAGATGGGCAGAGCATCGCCCCCTGGTGGGTGTGCTGGGTGGATCCTGGTCGAGCGCATGTGGGAGTCTGACTGCCTACCCGTTTCCAACTTCAGAAAAATACAAAAAAACAAAACAAAACAAAACAAAAAGGTATAGCAGCAATTTTTCCTTCTCAGAGCATCTTTTACTACAAGTAAATTGAGTTGCTTTATGTATTCCATTTGCTTTTGCCAAATATGCAAAGTTTTAGTGTAACAAAAAGTACTAATGTATAAAATAGAAATGCCATTATATAAAATAGAATCAATAGGACTTCAATGTACTTAAAAGTCATTTCGGAGGAATCCCCATTATGTAGCAGTTTTACTACTATCCATCAAAATTATTTCTAAGGGCTAAGCCAAGGAACTAATTTAGATAGAGAACAAGCAGTTTCAAAATCAAGGGACCACCACTGCAAAGGACAACTCATCTCTTGACAACTGTCAAAACAATCAAACTGGCATGGTAAGGAAGAGCACTATTTCAGTAACCCCTAATTCTACACCGATCAAATTTTAGTGATAACATAATATCTCTATTATTTTTCTAAACTTCAATCTCTTTATTTTCAAATGTATATATTGACTGGACATTTTGAGAACATTTATCCAATTATATTCTGATTTAAAATGTAAGTTAAAGTTGCATACCCCAAATCCACTTTTACGGGAAGTACAGGGGACATTGCCCAGGGGACATTGAAGAGATAGAAAATGTGTTACTCCCCTCACCCCCGCGAAGATACAAGGTGAGCCTGCCATGGTTCCCAGTCAAGAGAGACATGCCACAGATATTAAGATAGTGAGAACAAATATAATTATCAGTCTGTTCAAATATGAGCATCAATGCGATGGTTAACATTTCCCTGGAACAACTCTCGGAGACTATCTAGTGTATGAACAAATATCTACATGAACTAATAATTCTCAATATTAACTTTAACGACAATTTTAATAATGCCTCATTTATCAGACAGGATAAGGAAAAGGGGCACTAAAGGACAACATAATTAGATATTGTAGATAACTGAGGTTTCCATCTTAATATAAATAGTTTAAACCAGTGGTCCCCAACCCCCGGGCTGAGGACCGGTACCGGTCCGTGGGCCATTTGGTACCGGTCCGCAGAGAAAAAATAAATAACTTACATTATTTCCATTTTATTTATATTTAAGTCTGAACAATGTTTTATTTTTTAAAAATGACCAGATTCCCTCTGTTACATTCATCTAAGACTCACTCTTGACGCTTGTCTCAGTGACATGATACATTTATCCATCCCACCCTAAAGTCCGATCCGTGAAAATATTTTCTGACATTAAACTGGTCTGTGGCCCAAAAAAGGTTGGGGACCACTGATTTAAACCATTTATATATATATTTTTTTATGAAACATAACCAGTTTTTCTGCCTTCAACTAATAAAACACAGTAGAGCTTAACCTATTCCTAATGAGCAAGAGATATCTTAAAAACAAATGCTATAGTACCAAGGTGTCCCCAGGAGCTTGGCAGTACTTAGGACCCTTCACCCTATAATAAATAACCATGGCCAACTATGTTCCCTACATCCCTTGGGATCTGATCTGGTTGGTGCCCATCGCTGATCTTCCTTCTGTCCCTTTGTGTCGCTGTACCTTGTCACAGCACTGCCTGCATGCACACACCTCCCTTTGAATTGTCTTAGCATGCTTGCCTGGAAAACCAAGTAACCAATATTTTTAAATATATGGTATATATGTATAAAGTAAGAGTAGAGAACCTCAGAAAATGCTCAAACAACTCTGATATTTGTGGCATTTTCTCCACGTAAAGGCCATTTGCCTACTTTCCTATTTTCCTCTATATTGTGGATAGTTGAGTTTACCAAGTTAAAGTGAGTTCTTCTTGCATTCTACTTCCCTTATAAAAATTTTAGGCATTGCTCTTCATGCTTAATGGAGGGTCAGGACCTTTTTCAATAATGTTCATCAGACTAGTTTCCTTTTTATCCTTCATTCAAAATAAGGTTAGAATTAAAAAAGAAAAGAAAAAGAAATAGGAATTGCTCTGGCTGGGTAGATCAGTTGGTTAGAGCATCATCCCAATAAAGCCCAGGTTGCAGGTTCAAACCCTGGTCAGGGCATATACAAGAATCAAACAATGAATGCATATATAAGTGGAATAACAAATCGATGTCCCTCCCCTCCATTCCCCTTCTCTCTAAAATCAATCAATAAATTTTAAAATTTTACAAAACAAGAATTCAGAAACCTAAATCAGTAATAAATAGGTAAAACAAATAGAGAAGAAGGAAGTACTCCTGCTAATGGTAGCATGTTGAATGCTAACAGGTAAATATGGAGGTTGTGCTAGAATTGAACAATTATTGTTTTGCAACCATTGTACCGGAGAATGTGTAAGATAAGCACCATCAATGGATGCTCAATGTAGGAAAAAGTTTTGATGAGGAACAAGATATTTGCACCATCTTAGATATTGTCCCATAAACTTACTCCCAATTGGTTGCAAGGAAGGAAAAACTATATTTATACACTGGAGAAATTGGATAAAAATTGACATCATGAAGGAGGGACAGATAGACATGGCTTCAAGATGTGATTCCCAGAGTATACAACATCTAGTGAGGAAATGGTAAAACCTAATGAAGAATCTAATGACTAAATATCAGATAAATTCAAATTAGGGACATGGACAAGAGTGTGGTGGTTATGGGGGGGGGAGGGAAGGAGGGAGAGAAGAACGGGGAGGGGGAGGGGCACAAAGAAAACTAGATAGAAGGTGACAGAAGACAATCTAACTTTGGGTGATGGGTATGCAACATAACTGAATGACAAGATAACCTGGACATGTTTTCTTTGAATATATGTACCCTGATTTATTGATGTCACCCCACTAAAATTAATAAAAATGTTTTAAAAAATTAAAAAAAATTCAAATTAGGGATATTTTGCTGTTGGTTTTTTAATGAGGGGAGGACTATATTCTTCAAAGATGTCAATGCCAAAAAAGACAAACACTGAAATGTTCTAGCTAAGAATCTATGACAACCAAAGGCAATATGTGGTATTAGATGAGATCCTTTACTGAAGGAGGAAAAATTCTATAAAGCACATTATTGGGTTAATTGGAAAACAGATGGTAGATTGATCAGATAAAAGTAGCAATGTTAAAATAACTAAAATTGGTAACTGTACTGTGGTTATGTCCCTAAATAAAGCAGTATTTAGGAGTAAAGGACTACTAGAATGTATGTATGGTTGAGAAAATAATGTGTTTGTGTGTGTATGTATGTGTGTGTATGTGTATGTTTGTGTGTGTGTGTGTCTATATATAGACAGGAGTGGGGAGGAAAGAACAAAAGTAATAAAACAAGTAAGTAAAATGTTAATAGGGGACTGTGGGTAAAGGGTATTTAGTAACTTTTCTATAAATTTGAAATGATTTCCAAAAAAGCTTTTTTTTCAATGTTAGAATTCCAAAAGAGTAGCAGCAGCAGAAGTAAGCATTCCATAGACGATAACATCATAATTATTTTAAATGACCACCCTACTGCCAAATTCTACATGCTTTCTAAAATTGTTGACTACTCCCATGAAATTGTCTCATATCTTGGGTTAAAATTATAGAGACAATGGATTTTATAATTTAAGAGTTACCTTCTCCAACCTTTCATTTCATGAATGAGGAAACTGAGGCTCAGAGATTCAAGACTGACCCAAAGTCCCTTGACCAGTTAGCATGACAGAGCACAATCTTAATTCTACTTCTATCCCCACAACTGCTGAGTTTCTATCACATCCTCCTGTCCCCTTTCCCCTTCCTAAGGGCCTAGTATTCTCTACTTCTTATGATTCTATGGGGAACTTCTATGGCCTTACATTTTCAACCATGACTGCTCCCCTGTAATTCTCACCTAGACCTCTGTACCACATGTCTGATTGCCTCCACGACATCTATATGAGGACATTCTATCATCTGGTAAACCTTTACAAATTCAAAATGGAAATAACCACAGGGGGAAAAAATTAAAATGGTGAATAAACCTATGAAAAAATGTCCATCCTTACTGATTATCAAAGAAAGACACTTTAAAACAAGATATGGTTTGCCTCATAGATCATCCAATTAAAAGAATTTATAATATTCAACATCAGCCAAGATGTGGGCAACAGACTCATATACTGATGGTGGAAATGTGAATGAGCGTGTCTCTTTGGTGGACAGTTTGCCAAAAGCAAGCAAAGATTTAAACATTCACACCCTTTGACCCATCACTTTCACACCAGACACATGTTCTTCAAAAACACTGTGACAACCTTTCAAGAGCTATAGAGCACTGCTTATTAAGTATTGCTTGGAATAGCAAAAGTTGGACAACTTAATACCTATCAATATGTGAGTGGGTAAATACAATTATAGTATTTCCTCACAATGAAAAAAAAATAGCTCTATATGAACCATAAGGAAAATAAAAACAAGTTGAGGAGAAATGTGGACACTAGTGTTGCATTTCCTTTTTTTTTAAAGTTGGTATGTATATATAGTAACCGGTCCAGAAAGCTGTGCAAATTATCACAGCAGTTATCCCAAGAGAATGGAATTGGGGGTAGAGAAGGGAACTTGTATTTTTCTATGTATTTTTATATGTTTCCATTGTTTGTTGTTGCTGTTGTTATTGTTGTCTTTATTAGAAGCATGTATATCATTCATGAAAGCAGTGACAACAACAAAAAAGGTATTGCTTTCTTTTTAACCTGAACACTTCTAATTCCTTAACCGGCATGCCCTCTAACGCTGCTATTCCGATCATTTCTTCTCTCTCCCAGGCTTTAGAATCACTGCTAACTCTTTTATTTTCTCTCTTTCATCATTTATTCATTTAATCTTGATCCTTATCATAGTTTTGCAATTTGGGAGGGTAATTATTAGCCCAAACTATGTACACAGAAAGGTACTCCTAACTGATCTCTTAGACTTAGCTACTCTCCACACACTTGCATCCAGGGACCTCCATAACTTCAGTCTGCCCTCCTGATACACCTCATCACTGTTCCACACACTAGCCAGGCCATTCTTTGATGTATTTATTCAATAAACAATAAATTATTTCCCCTCATAAGCCCCCAGTTTGTACCTACTCCTATCAGTCCACTTCGGCACACCGTTTTCTGTCCCTTTCGTCTGTCTGTTCCAAAATTTTTTTAGGGCCTGATTTAAGAACCACCTCTGCTCCTTCCACTAGTATATGATGATTGATCAGTACATATATTTCACACTAACATCTCCCTTCTCCAAATCCCTGCTGAGGTTATTGTTGCTATCACTCTCTCTCTTTGACAATTTATTATATAATGCAGAGGTCAGGAACCTTTTTGGCTGAGAGAGCCATGAATGCCACATATTTTTAAATGTAATTCCATGAGAGCCATACAATATGTTTAACAGTAAATACAAGTAAATGTGTGCATTTTATGTAAGACCAACACTTTTAAAGTACAAGTCTCTGAATTCCTTTTAATAACGTTATGCTGTTGCTAACCAATGATGAATAAAGTACTTCTTACCATTAATGCGACTTCTGGGGCTGCATGATTTTGCTGATGGCTTTGTAGTCTGGTTGATACGTGGTGAGGTTAAGCTTCATGCAGGCGTTGAGACTTCCATCTGTTCAACGTGATTGTAGGTTGGTCTTAATGTTCTTTAGATGTGAGAGAGATTGCTCACATGCATACGTAGAGCCAAACATTGTCAGTACAGCCATACTCAAACGCTGCAGTATGTGGTATGTGATGGGAAGCACGTTCCAAGTTTTGACAATCAGCTGGTCCATGGGTTGAAGTTTTTTCATTTCTCCCCACTTATGTTTGCTTACCAACTATGCTTGCTGTCGTGCAAGTCTTTCCAAATCTTCATTCAGTGATTTGAACTTATTCACCAACATGTCTGAGGCCTTCAGGTTAGCAGCTTGTAGCTCAAAATCTCTGACGGAGACACAGGGGATGTAACTCAGGTCGGTGCTGTCCCCTGCACACTCATGTGGATGGGTGATGAACTTAAAAAGACGAGTGCACTCATGAAATTCTCCAAAGTGCGCTTTGAATGACTGCAGGAGATTAGATGTGAAGCCCACTAGCTGCTGGAAATCAAGATGTTGAGCAGGGTCACTTGCTGTGCATGCATCTTTAAACTCTCCCAGTTTTTCAAAGTGTAATAAACGACCTGTTTCAATGTTGCAATGAAGAGTTCCAGCTTGTTTTCAAATGCAAACACTGCTTGTTGAAGGGATAGACTGTATTTCCAATGCCTTGTATTTTCACATTGAGCTGGTTCAGATGTTCAGTCATGTCCACGTGATAGTAGAACTTCAGGAGCCACTCAGTGTTAACTAACTCAAGATGCTTGACGTTTTTCATTTCAAGAAGAGTCCCGATTTCACTCAGACAAGTCGCGAAACGGCTGAGAAACTTCCCTCTTGACAATCAACACACATTGCTGTGCAGTAGCAGACCAGGATAATTATTCCCAACTTCATCCAGCAGTGTTTTAAACTGGTGGTCATTTAAAGCTCAGGCAACAATAAAGTTGACCACCCGAATGACCAGCGACATCACCTCACCAAGCTGCTTGCCACAACATCTAAGCACAAAGTGCCTCCTGATGTAGGATGCAGTGAAAACTTAGGATGGGTCTCTTTTCATGTTCACGAAGAAGCACTACGAATCCTCTGTTTTTCCCCACCATGCACGGAGCACCATCAGTACACACCAAAATAAGTTTATCCATCGGTAGATTTTTTTCTTAGGAAACTCAGTGAAAGACTTGAATAAATCCTCCACTCTTGTTGTCCCTTTCATAGGCAAAACAGCAAAACTTTCCTCACGTAGTGTGTCACCGACAGCATAACTTGCAATCACGCTGAACTGGGATAAATGGCTTACGTCTGTTGACTCATCCAAAGCGAGAGAAAAGAATGGTGTTGCATTTATGTCCTTCACTTGTGTTGTCTCAATTTGATTTGCCATCATGATGGTATGATCGTGAACAGTTCTTGCCAACAGAGACATGTCTTTTATTCGTTTGATTATCTTGTCTTTATTTGAAAAGTCGTCAAAAAGTTCATCGGCAACATCAAGCATGAATGTTTTGGCACACTCCCCATCTGTGAATGGCTTTCCATTTCTCACAATTGCTAAAGCACCAGCAAAGCTAGCCGAATTCCAGTCACCTTGTTGGGTCCAAACACGGAGTTGCTGCTGACTAGCTTGCACTCTGCACAGTAACTCTTGACATGCTTTCTTCCTGCTGTCCCCCACTGGATATTTCAATGCAAATGTAGTATGGCGTGTGTCGAAGTGCCGCTTTATATTTGAACGTTTCATTAATGCAATTTTATCATTGCATATTAGACACACTGCAGAACCTGCTCTCTCCACAAAGGCGAATTCCTCTGTCCATTCCTGCTGAAAGGTACGATACTCCTCATCTTTTTTTCTTTTAGCCATCTTCTTTGTCAAAAGAGTTTCTGCAATTTAGCCAGCTGACTACTTGATTAAAAGGAGGAAAGTTTACTTCCTGACCTCACAATGACCTGTGTACGTTAGGCATTATCCAATAAGAATTTGGTGTTGTCCTGGAGGACAGCTGTGATTGGCTCCAGCCACCCACAGCCATGAACATGAGTGGTAGGAAATGAATGGGTTGTAATACACGAGAACGTTTTATATTTTTAACATTTTTTTTTAATTAAAGATTTGTCTGTGAGCCAGATGCACCCATCAAAAGAGCCACATCTGGCTCACAAGCCATAGGTTTCCGACCCCTGATATTATGACTTACAAGTGTTACCAATGCGTGTTTTTTGCATCACCCGATAGATTGTAAATTCCTGGAAAGCACAATACAATCTCAATCTCTCTCACCCGTGCCCCATCTCTCTCACTCTCTGTTCATGTTCATTGAGCATTTATAATGGACAACACATTAAACATCAAGCCTGTGTAACCTCATTTTTTTTCTCACAACAACCTTGAAAGCTAGATATTTTTACCACATCTTCAAAATGAAGCTTAAAGAAGTTCAATGACTTTCCCAGAGTCATGCTGCTAGTCAACAGCAAAGCTAGGAATCAAAATCAGTGAGTCTGACCAATAGTCTCCATGCTATATGGCCTCCCTATAAAACTTCTTATTATTATATATTCTTGTCAATTAGCAGCACGTCATGCATATCAATGAAGCTTAGAAAATACTTTCTGAATATAATGTACTTTATGCTAACAATGAACAACTTGACATGTGATACCTAATACCAACTTAAAAATAGTATTTTCTACTATGTTGTACCCTTGAAACTAATATAATACTATATGTTAACTATAATTTAATATATTCTTTTCTAAATCTGGTTTGGCTATAGAAGCTTACTCAAGTATCCAAGGGTAAAAGTGCTTTCAAATATCTAAATACTTTTAGAATAGTGGGAAAAGTTAAATGGGAAAAAAATGGCATTAGATCCAATTCCTCCTTTTATCCAGTGTATTACAAAATATATTTCAGGAGAGAATTTTCTGCCATGGTACTGCAGTAATAAGGGTGGTTATCATATTACAGACAGGGAAAAAGCTTACTGCACAACCACTGAGTCCCTTTCCCGGGAGAGATGCAATTCTATCTGTGGTGTCACATTCCAGAAAGAAATATTCTTATTCCTTCTTGAAATTAGTAACATAAGCACTTTAAAATACTTCCCTTAGATCAACCAATACATTTTAGGTAGTTTTGGGTTTTGTTTGTTTGTTTACTGTATTTAATTGAGATCACTCAGAAGAGCTACTTTTAAAATTATGACTTAATCTCATATACACAGATTGGAAACGCATGTTGAGTACCAGCAATTATATTTATTTTGAAAAGCCACAATAGCTATAGCATAGTAGTTATTATGTAAGAGTATTCGACTTGAGAAAGTTTAAGTGGTAACGACAAGATGAGTTACAGATTGATTTTCAAATCGAGACCTCAGTTAAAAAACATGACTTTTAAAATAAAAACAGTCTATCTTAGTCACTTTTCAAAAGACTGTCTTAAATTTACTGATATGAGCCCTGTCCAGGTGGTTCAGTGGACAGAGTGTGCTGTCAACAAGCAGGGGTCACGGGTTTGATTCCAGTCAGGGCACATATGAGAAGCAACCAATGAGTACACAACTAAATGGAACAATGAGTCAATGCTTCTCTTTCTCTTTCCAATCTCTCTCTCTCTCTCTCTCTCTCTCTCTCTTTCTCTCATTCCCTCTCTCTCTCTCTCTCTCAAATTAATGGGGGGGGGGCTATTTAAATTTACTGATGTGTACTATACTATAAATATTACCAGCTGACACAACTGAAACGAAAATAAAACCACTTTAAAACTAATGAACTTTGGGGCTGATTTATCCATAAACACTTGAAAAGACTTACTTATTTTCAGTACTTTTCTGTCCTATCAATATTATTAAATTTGAAATATAACCACAAGAGAGGTTGGGCTTTGGATAGATTAAAAACAAATTTTTTGACCACCTTTAAAACTTGGTTAATTGAGTATACAAGTTTGATTCTGCTACCTCCCAAAATTCTCCTGAAACTGCAATAAAGGACAAAAAGAATGGGAGAGGAGACAATAACAACAACAACAAAAATTGGAAGGCGAAAAGAAAAAAAAGGATAAGTAGATTTAACTAAGTAGAGATAAATGAAATTAACTACCTGTACAGGGAAAAGGCAAAAAAGAAGCCAGATGACTTACACAGCAGAACTCTGAAAAGCTTAGGAATTGGAGACACCAGGTAGTGAGATGCCTATTTGGTTAACCATATACAATCTGTTATAGGCTCTGGCCGAGTGGCTCTGCAGAGGGAGCATCATCCTGGTGCACCCAGGCCACCTGTGCAATCCCTGGTCAGGGCAATGAACAGACGCACAACTAAGTGGAAAAACAAGTGAAAGCTATCTACCCTCACCCACCCACCCCTTCTGTCTTTCTCCCTTCCTCTCTCTATCTCTCTAAAATCAATCAATAATTCTTTTTAATTTGGCCAACGTAAAATAAATGTCACATTTATAAGCTATGCACTTATAAATTGTGACATGGTAAAATTTTTTGTTCAAATGAAAAAGGAAATTATAATAGGAAGTTGTAAAAGGAAGTTATGATAGGGGAAAAATGTCAAAAAAAGAATCTAGAAAAGTAATTGTCCAGATGCAAAAGTGTAGTTAAAACAAATATTCTCAGAGTGGAGAATGTCAACTCATCTGATCACTCTCCTGATCTATAATTTATTCCCCAAATGAATCTATCTAGCAGGAGTATTGGAGGTGCGGAGGGGGTTGAGAGAGAAGAATCAGAGGCTGTCTAGATGATGGGTCCTGCTGTTTCGCTAGATGATTTAATACGTTCTCATTATGATTCAGCTCTTGTCCACGGTGGGGTCTCCTCAGCCTCCAGATCGCCTGATTTAATTTCTCATCCTGCCAAGGCCAAGGAGAACGAGTCTCAACACCTAATATTGTACGCTAGGAGGCCTTTCCAAAAACAAGATCTCCCTCATGTTAATTAGGCATGTGGGCTTCTTTGTGCACTAAAGACTAATCCGAATTTTTATGTGATTAATAGAATTTCTGGAAACAACTGTGTTGCCAATTGGCAGGTGGTCATTCAGCAGCAGCTAGAAGTGTAGCGACTTGGAGACGTTGGCTCTAGTGCCAACTGGGTTACGAGTCAGACCACTCAACCACCATCAGCCCCATGCTCTCCTGGTGTGGGCACTGGCTCTCTCTGACTTGCCCAGCCAAATCCTCCCCCCACCGCCCTGCCTAGGAAGCAGGCAGCCCCCGACTTCCGAATGGATCCTATTCCAAAGGATCCCAGAAGCTTGCTGTTTGGAACTCAGAAAATATTTTCCGCTGCACCATTATAAATGATGGTTGGGACCTCAGATTTGTCCACAGCTCTCTATTTCATTCACAATGTCATTAAATTGTGATACTAGTCCAAGAGTGAGAAAGAGCATAAAGAATGTCTTCCCTTTTCTGGATGCCAGGCAACCCTAGACAAGGCTTTGAAATGTGTGTTACTTCCGTTGGCACCTTCTCACTTCCTTTCCTTTCTCTCTCTTCCATCTTCTCATATCCCTTGTCCTTGGGGGCCCAGAGACTCCAACTGCAGCTCGCCATGCAGGCTTACCTCACGGCCTCGTCCTTAGCTTTCTTTATCCTCTTCGTGCCCACCCACGACCCTGATCTGCAGCTCCTCTGGTCCCCAACTCCCCACCCTGTCCTCCCATCACACCTCCACTCCTGCAGCAAAGCGGTTCTCAGCTAGATTAGGGAGAAGAACATTTGATTTAAACGACGTATGAACATCGAAGCCTAATCAGAGCCAAGCCTTCCATAATGCTTTCGGTGGGCCTGACGCTGTTCTAAGCAAGCATCAACACTTCGGGCCCTCAGTGATCCTGGGAGGGAGCAGCTATTTTTATTTGTATTGCACAGTGTGGAAACTGAGGCACAGAGAGGTTAAGTAACCTTCCCGAGGTCATTAGGTGACAGTCAGTGATGGAGAGGGCTTTAGATCGGGCAGTCTGACATCGAAGCCTGTGCTGTCAAGCTAAGCTTCCCAGAGCAGTTTGTGTCATCATAACGAACACTTCTTTACCCAAACGTATCTCTACCTTTCAGGCAGCATAACAGACAAGTGAACCGCTTCAAGTAGCACTGGAGAAGAGATTCTGAGATGGGTAGTCACCCAGCCAGGGTGGCAAATGCCCCAGGAGGTGATGAAAATGAATGAAACGGTGGCCTCACAGTGGTGGCTCAGACTGTATTCTCTCCCCTAACGCCTAACCTGAAAGAATGTTCTTCCCATTCGCAGAGAAAGAGGCTCACTCCTGTCTTTCCTGGGTTTCCCATTCTACCTTTCTCTTTCTAGTGCTGACACAGAGAAACAAGATGGTTGATATTTCTCATAATGCACTTCTAAGAAAGACAAGAGTGTCCATGTGATGATAAAAGCCATGGTCCATGGTGACTGAGCCCCTCTCTTGACACTGAAGAGCACATGTCCCCTGTAGAGGGGCAGCCCTTCTTGGCCCCAGATGATGTTTAGTCTGCAGGCAAGCACACAGTGTGACTCCAGAGCCTAGGCTGTCCGTTGCTTTGTTATACTGCCTGGGTTCAAGTGACACCTGGATCATGTTTTGTTTGTTTTTTTTGACAGAGACAGAGTAAGAGAGAGGGACAGATAGAGACAGACAGACAGGAAGGGAGAGAGATGAGAAACATCAATTCTTTTTGCGGCTCCTTAGTTGTTCATTGATTGCTGTCTCATATGTGCCTTGACTGGGGGGCTACAGCAGACCGAGTGACCCCTTGCTCGAGCCAGTGGCTTTCGGCTCAAGCTGGTGAGCCTTGCTCAAACCAGATGAGCCTGCGCTCAAGCTGGCAACATCGAGGTCTTGAACCTGGGTCCTCCATATCCCAGTCCGACACTTTATCCACTGCGCCAGCACCTGGTCAGGCTGGATCATGTTTTAATGTACTTCATTGTAATATATTCTTTCATGGTTGCATCTATGAATAAATTAGAAAGATTTCTGTACTTATGAGGACTCCTTCAGTTGCAAATGCCATAAACACAACTCAGACGATCTTTAAAATACATACACTGCAAAGGGAAGCATCAACAAAATTAAAAGACAACCCACTGAATAGGAGAAAGTGTTTGCCAATGATACATCTGATAAGGAGTTAATATACAAAATTTATAAAGAATTTATACAACTCAAAACCCAAAATACAAGCCTGGCCTGTGGTGGCACAGTGGATAAAGCATCGACCTGGAATGCTGAGGTTGCCAGTTCAAATCCCTGGGCTTGCCTGGTCAAGGCACATGTGGGAGTTGATGCTTCCTGCTCCTCCCCGCTTCTCTCTGTCTCTCTCTCTCTCTCTGTCTCTCTTCTCTAAAATGAATAAATAAATTTAAAAAACTCCAAAATACAAATAGTCCAATTTAAAAATGGGGAAAGAACTTAAGTAGACACTTCTCCAAAGAAGACAGACAGCTGGCCAATAGACATATGAAAAGAGGCTCAACATCAATCATCATCAGAGAAATGCAAATTAAAACCCTAATGAGAGAATCACCTCACACCTGTTAGAATGGCTGTCATCAATGAATCAGCAAACAATTAGTGTTGGTGAAGATGTGGAGAAAAGGGAACCCTCATGTACTGTTTGGTAAGAATGCAAGTTGGTGCAGCCACTTTGGGAAGCAGTATAGAGTTTTCTCAAAACATTAAAAGTGGGCCCTGGCCGGTTGGCTCAGCGGTAGAGCATCGGCCTGGCGTGCGGGGGACCCGGGTTCGATTCCCGGCCAGGGCACATAGGAGAAGTGCTCATTTGCTTCTCCACCCCCCACCCCCTCCTTCCTCTGTCTCTCTCTTCCCCTCCCGCAGCCAAGGCTCCATTGGAGCAAAGATGGCCCGGGCGCTGGGGATGGCTCCTTGGCCTCTGCCCCAGGCGCTAGAGTGGCTCTGGTTGCAACACAGCGACGCCCCAGAGGGGCAGAGTGTCGCCCCTGGTGGGTGTGCCGGGTGGATCCCGGTGGGGCGCATGCGGGAGTCTGTCTGACTGTCTCTCCCCGTTTCCAGCTTCAGAAAAAAAAACAAAACATTAAAAGTGGAACATTCTTTTGACCCAGTCAGTGATCTCACTTCTGTGGATATATGCTAAGAAACCCAAAACACTAATTCGAAAGAATATATGCACCCCTATGTTCATTGCAGCATTACTTACAGTAGCAAAGGTTTGGAAGAAGCACAAGTGCCTATCAGTAGATGAGTGGATAAAAACACTGTGGTGCATTTATACAATGGAATAGTACTCAGCCATATAAAGGGAAATCTTACCCTTTTTAACAGCATGGATTGACTTGGAGAGCAGTATGCTACATGAAACAAGCCAGTCAGAGAAAGACAAGTACTATATGATTTTACTCATATGTGGAATCTAATGAAGAAAATAAACTAACAAAATAAAAACAGCCTCATAGATACAGAGAACAGACTGACAGCTGTCAGAGGGAAGGAGGAGGGTTGGAGGCTCATGGAAAAGATGAAGGGATTAAGCAAGAAATAAAAAACCTCATAGACACAGACAACAGTATGGTGGTTACAAGAGGGTAAAGGGGAGATAAATGGTGATGGCAGGAGACTTGACTTCGGGTGGTGAACACACCATGAAATTTACAGATGATGTATTATAGAACTGTACACCTGAAATCTAGATAACTTGATTAACAAATGTCACCCCAATAAATTGAATTAAAAACAAAACAAAGAAAATCATACCCACATACGTGGGAGCATGAGGACCAATGTAATCAATACCTGAACTAAATCTAGGGGACCACACAATATGATCAGGTCCCCTCTTTCTACCTCCCAGATCTTCTTCCATTGGCATGTAAGACCTCGTCTACTTCTACAGACGAGAAGAGAGGCCCAGATGCACCTCCTTCCAGCCCCTTTAGTCTGGAAATGAGAACAGGTTTCCATTCTATCTCTGGCTGAAAAGTCCCAGGAAGGACTTTGATTGGTTTATCTTGGATTGTGTGTCCACCCCTGACCAACCACTTTACCTGAGGAGTTGGATTACTTTGGTTAACAGGTCTACCTGTTCATGGGTTGGTCACCATGATAGGCAGAGAGCAAGTGTCAGGGTACTTGATTGATAGTCCCACCAAACTGTAGTAAAGTACAAAGGGACAGTTCTCCAAATAAAGGGTGGCTTTGGGCAATCAAAGACTATAGATGCCTGCTATAATGTTCAATGTTATCTCTAGCTTGAAAATTAGTAATGTTAAAGGGACAAATAATAGCTTACATTGGATGGCTCAAGAACACAGAGCTAATGTTAGGGTATTCTGACTTAGTGTATGTCTTCAAGATTATGATAAATGTCTAAATAAAAAGGGAAAAATTCAGTCAACCCTATAGATGTTTCTAAATCTTTAATTATTTTGTTGTTTTATGAAAACTATGGATAATTGACTGACTCCCTTTATTTTTTATCTGGATGCTTTAATGCTATATTAACCCAATTTAATGCCATTTAGAATCTCAAACATGAAACCTGGTCATGATTGTATGACTGAAAAAACATTAGATGTTAATAAGTGATTTAGTGTCTTGCCGTCACATGTGTACTCTCTGCTAAAGCAGAGAACTAATATAAGATAAAATGGAGAAATTGTGTTAACCATCATGTTTCCATAGTAGAGTTGAACAGAGAACTAAAATCAAGATGTGCTGTCTTTAAAAATTAGAACATCGTGGAAGTCTTTACATATATTTACTCTCCTTTTCCACTATATTCAGTTGGTGATTCATGCAATGAAACACGAGGATGTCAAGGGAATTTTCTCTTCAAAGTTAATGCGTTGCCTGTTTCTCTTTCAGCATACTCATTATCAGTCTGGTATGTTAATGCCCCAATTCCCAGCTGTAATATGGTGTGTGAAAGTAAAATAACCATTCAATTTTTGTATTGTTGAAACAGATTTATATCCCTCCTTGCTCAAGAAAGAACATTTGTTGAAGCCGTCCAACGAGGCAGGTCCTGTGCTAAACAACACACAGGTGTAATACCCTGAGTTTCCATAACCGCCCCTGAGAAAGGGACCGTTTTACACTTGCGGAAACTGGGGCGTTTATTTCACCCTAAAAATAATCTTCTGAAGGAAATAATATTTTGATCCTCTACTTCTGATGAGGAAACTCGAGGTATAGAGAGGTTTTTGAAAATCCCTAAATTCACAGAGCTAATTGGGGGTAAAGCTGGGATTTGAAACCAGGAAGTCTAGCTCGTGAGCTTCTATTCTTAATCTCTATTCTATACATATCTCCTCTAATTACTTCATGGTTCATATATTAAGTATAGGCCTATAAATGATCATAGTAACCATTAACCATAAAATATGTTTTAAAACTTGTACTAGGGTACTCCTGGCCAAATTCTTCCCTATAGATCTAAAGGTAGCATGCCACTTTTCCCATATTTCTCTCTTTTTGAATAAAAAAATAGAAATAACTAATAATAACCTCTAATTTATTATTTTCAAGTACAATACACCAGATCTGTATGTACATTTCTCAAAAGAAGAAATTTCACAATATTGCAATAATAGAACATGTGAGCATTACATGTTCTTATGAAAAAAATCTCTATCCCAACTTATGCTGGTGTCCTGTTTATGCTACAAGTAAAGAACAGAGAAGGAGCTGCCCACAAGGTCATCTGAATCCACCTCCAATTGAAACAGTAGGGTTCTGACTGGACCTCTTCACAGCCTATTACATTTGCGCTAAGAGAAAGGCCCTCACTCCCTCTCCCTTTGAATACAGATACTTGTAGGTGGTAAAACTTTCTATGTTTACATAAATCCCTTCCCCAAAAGTCCCTGTCTGTTAGCATACAGAAAAGGCTGGGAGAGGGGGAGAGACAGAGAAAGATATTCTCACACACAGATGCTAGAACTCCTCTGACATGGTAGAATGTGCTACCGACTGTACCACCTGGAGTGACAACTGGTTTTAGGGAAGCCTCCTTAATGGTTACTCATAGCACTGTGGGTATTCCTGCCTTGTGTCCTACACATATTTCTATTTATTCATTTTTAGAGAGGAGAGAGAGAGAGAGAGAAAGAGAGAGAGAGAGAGAGAGAGAAGGGAGGAGCAGGAAGCATCAACTCCCATATGTGCCTTGACCAGGCAAGCCTAGGGTTTTGAACCAGTGACCTCAGCGTTCCAGGTCAATGCTTTATCCACTGCGCCACCACAGGTCAGGCCACATATTTCTATATATTAAGAGTGAAGCCTGAAGTTAGGAACAGTATTGATCTTATAGTGAGATGGATGGTCAAATTTCAGAACATTGGTGAAGTAATTCTTATTCTTTTAAATGAAACTGCGATGCTTTAAAATATAAAAATTGCAAGACATTTAATAGAACTGATGGATAAAAATATGTGATTTATTTCAAAATAGACATGCTTTATTCAATAAGCACACAAATGTATTTTAAATAGGATATAATCACATCCAAATATATAGCAAATACAATATATTCAAAGCATACCATAAAATGTCCTCCAGTTTTAGCTAATGCTCACCTTAATTTATTTTGCTGTTGGTGGGCTTGACAAATGTTTGCTGAATGGATCAATTAACCAAATATAAGAGACACTTGCATCCCAGGAATCTTTCTTATGAAGATGGAATTGTCCATCTTATTCTGTCAGGGTTAAGACATGTTATCTTTTACTAATTCCATTCTCATCAAATCTTTGGATAAAAAGTGTTTCCCCAGGCACGTTGGTTCAGGGGAGGCAGTGCCTACACGTAGCGGCAACCTGGTTATGGAGAAAGTTCCTCTCCCATTGCAAACAGAGAACCTGTCAGTTGGGTTAGCTATCAGTCTCTTGGGAGTTTGATTTGTGTCACTGGGTCCTGAGAACCTGACACCTCAGAATACCAACCAAACTGAGTTCCAAAACACAGAAAGGTGGCACCCCATTGTACTACCACTTGCAAAGCCTTGTCCCAGCAGCCAGATTGGCCTTTCCCAGGGACATGCATCTAACTCATCCAGTACATCTCACAACTGCCGTTCCGATGACTCAAAATAAAAGTGGGTGAGAATTATTGATCCAACTGGACACACACAGGCGAGGTTTAAAAGGGGGAGGGTTCGCCCTTTATCTACTCCCTTTCTATAGTTAAAAAATACTGCTGTTTTTGTAATAAATGATTGACAATTACTTTTCAGAATATGGGATTCAGAAATAACATTTTGCAGCCACGAGACAAGCAGTTCTTAAACTCTCTAGGACAAAGGCAGCAAAGAGCAGAAACACCTTATCAGTTGCTCTAAAACTACCCAGGGGCACATTAGGCATTGCTTCTTCTAGACCATGGTCAGATTCCTCATTCCTTCAAGGTTCAGGTGTTTGGGGTGGGAAGAGCAAAGGACCGAGTGACATTCGCCATTTCACAACTGACCCCATTCTCATTCTTCTTATGGAAATTTTAGAGCTGAAGGCAGAGAGGTTATTGGTTCCAGACCTTCCGCTGTACAGACAGGAAACTAAGACCTAGGGTAAGCTACTCCTGCAAGGTCACATGGCTAGTGATAGATGTGGGAACTCTGGAATGGGAATAGGATATTATTTTTAGGCCCAAGACACAGAATCGAGTGTCACAGAGACTGCAAAGGAAAATCTATAGTGAGCCAGCCACAGTCCCAGATTGTTTGCTGAAGGGGGAGGCAGCCCCCCCCTCATCCAAATTAACAGCTGGTAGCAGTTGGAGGCAACTGTCAGTTGTTAGAATTCTAAGCCCACAAAAATCTTGCAATTAATGATATTAGGGAACGGTTGCTCTGCCTGGTCCCATCCATCACTTATTGGAAGGTGACTGGGACAACCAGCTGTCGCATACAGACTTGTTCCTAGCTAGAGCAAAACACTGGAGTTGCACGAAAGACAAAACCAATGTCAACCAATGTCAACCAACGACTAACTGGCCTTGGGAAGAAAGTCCTCAGGGGAAGTCGGTCTCGTCCTCCTTAAGGAGAGGAAAGGATGGCAGAACTAGACAAAAAGTCTCAGATACACTTCTCCAGGGAAAAAAATGTGACACTAAGAACTTGATAATTGAGTATCTCTGGAAGGATAAATAAAGAAGGGATAATTGTCTCCCAAGAGGGGACCCAAGAGTTGGGATTTTAGGTATAGGACAGATTTTTCACTGCATTATCTTTTGTTCACTTAGGCTTTGGAATTATGTGATTTTTTAATCTATTTTTTAAAGAAACATTAGATTTTTAAAAAGAAAATAAGAGAATCTTTCTTAAAATTATAATGATTTAATAAGGATCTGAGCAGCTCAGTAGAATCAGCCCTGTCTGGGGCTTGTGCGTCAGCTCAGCGTGGCCAGCGCTGTGACGCCTCCAGCCTGAGCCTCAGGCACAAGCAGCTGCTCCCGGGCCTGGCATTGTTCCCCAGCTGGAGGCCGATTTGCGCCCCTCATTCTTTCTCAATGTTTCTTGCTGTAACTGCTAGATACCTCCTGAAACGAAATATTTCCTTTTTTGGAGAAGGATGAAGTATAAGCAGAATCCTATTTTAACAGCTCTCATCATGCTGTCTAGTTCAGTATAACAAAGGTCCTGTCCTGGCCAACAGCCCAGATGAGCAGGATTTTACCCATACAGTTGTATATAGGAAGGAAATAGTAAGGACTCTATACACATGAATGCATATAGGTAGGTGTATATTGTACACAGACACACATCTGTATATATGTATAAATTTTAGAGAAAGCTATTTCAGAAGCACCGATTATAAGATATCAGCTCTATAGAAGATGGTGTAAAATAGGGTATGAAATAACCAACGTAGCATGTTAGGATGTAGCAACAGAGATGGGTGTGTGGCATGGAAAAAAAACACAGCATCCAAGAGTCAGCAGAGCACAGCAACTGAAAGCACAGACTCTGGAACGACTTATGAGTCCAGCTTTACCACCAAAGTAACAGTGCGACTTTTACCTGGAGGCTCAAAGTCCTAACGCAGTCTCTGGTTGGACATAACAACACTGCACTCTAACCGAGGCTCGCGACTTCTGAGACCTGCAGTGGGCAGCCTCCATGTAGAATAGTAGGTTTTGTTCTGTGAACCTGTTAAGAGGGTCATTGGCAAACTGGAGTATGTCCAAAGGAAGGCAACCGTAGGAAAGAGCCGTCTCACACGTGTCAGTCAGGATATTTTTAGTTGCAAGTAAAACACTAGACTCAAACTGGGTTAAGCAAGAAAAAGAATTTATCGACTCATGTAATTGGAACCACATAATTCTGAAGAATTGCCTTCAGACAAGGTTTCCTGGAGGCAACTAGGCCTCAGATCTTCTCTCCATCTCTCCACCAGCTTTTCGGGTATTGGCACCAATACCTACATAGGCTCTTCTTCTTAGGTTCCAAGACAGATGTCAACAATTCCCAAGGCTCGGTGCATCCTCAATCCATCCCACGCCTTAGAATCAATGCGCTGAAGTCCTGAGGTTTACTCTGATTGGACGGGCTCGTGTCAAGTACCCGCCCCTGATGCCATGGCAGCGGCCAGGAGAAGGGAACGTTAGCCCTGACAGCGTATTTCACCCTTAGAGCAGGGGTGGAGTCCCACTTGAAAATTAGGACTATTGGGAAAGAGAGCCAACGGATGCTATGGAGATGGACCCACAAAGGGATATATTTCATCATATGTAGAGCATTGAAAGGAATAGGGGGCCTTAGCTTGAAGAAGAGCAGACATAAAAATAACAAGGTAGTTGTCTTTGAAGATTTGAAAGTAACTCGTCATTGTCTTTCTGAATTGGAGGGGCCCTTGGAACTCCAATCTGCAGTCAGTTGGTCAGAAGCACTGTTCAGAGCCTGGGCTGTGGCTGCAGCTGAGGCTGTGGGGGTGGAGGTCTTGTGGGACCAAAGTCTTAACCTGTGGAATCTGATGCTTCCTCCTGGTAGATAGTGTCAGGGTGTAGTTGAATTCTTGTATATATCCTGTTAGTGTCTGAGAATTGTTCGTCCATGTGGAGAAACCCCTCCTAACACATTTGAATTGATTCCTGGAACCCAATTTGGTTACTTATAGAAACAAATAAATTTATCCAGGGAAAATATTGCAAAGAAATAAACATGCCCATAGGATTTTCAGAGCAGCCTTTAAGTTCTTTGGTCCTTAGGTATTTGAACTGCAAATCAGCCTTATTTTCTTCCCCTTTTGTTGTGGATTTGTTTTTGAATGAGTTGGATGGCCATGACACATTTGATTGTTATTTCTTAGGCTTGTTTTGAAATGTGTATTGAGGCCTTGTGAACTCTGCAGTTCCTATAGTCACACATTTTTTCTTAATGACTTCAATTATGTATTTTTTCCCAAAAAACTCATAAGGGAGTATGATCTCTTTCAACCAGCAGGTCTCGAGTTTCAAAAAATTTCCTTTATTTTTACACTAAGCCAGACATTCCATTTTCTAGTTTCCCTTTCAATTTAGTAAATTTTCATGGACTCAGCCTCTTGCTAAGGCCTGTGAGGGATTCGTAAAGAGGACTGAGTGGGTTTGGAGATTTTTATTTTACTAGCTCTTCAGAGGGGTCACCTGTTCCCATGACTACCCTCATTTTCCTCTTATTATCATACCCTCTTTATTTCTTCTCACAACCTACGATTGTTTTATTTATCTACTTGTGTATCAACCAACTGTCATGCCCATAGGATATACATTCTAGAGGGCAGAGACCTTTCTGTCTTCCTCACTGTTGTGTCCACAGCAGTTTAGCAAGTTGTCTGCCAGAGGGGGCTCTGAATAAGCGTTTGTTGATCGAATGAATAAGGTAGCTCCAGAATCTAACAGAGCCTACCACATGATAGGTTCTCCGCAAATCTTTTTTCATAATCAATGAACCAGGCCTGAAGTGGTTAAAGAAGGAGGCAGGGTTTGATCTGGTCCTACAGGGGACAATTAATATTTTGTTGGTTCAGAGAAGAAATGCTCTGAACCAACAAAATATTTTGGGAAATGCTCCTTACAACCATGTGCGAGCTACTACTTATCATGAAGTGCTTCTGAGGAAAGGCACATGGCCCACACTGGGCCAACCATTGTTCTCCACTTCCCCATGTACACTGATCAGTCCCCGAATAGGAACAAGGCTCAGACAGGTCAAGCACCATCCTTTTACTAATATTTGCCAAGCTAGAGCTGAAGAGAGAACTTCCTTTTTCCTTTGGTCAGAGGGCTGGAAGGATGTGCGCCCAAGGCAGTGACATCTTCTACTCCCACAGAGGAAGCTGGTCTGAGTGGATGACGCCTACAGGCAGAGATCCAAAGGCAGGATGGCCAGAGAGGCCCCATGGCCAGGTTCCAGCCAACACGCCCTTTGCAAGGCTTAACTGTTCAGCATCAAACCTGTGAGCAAATCTAGTGTTCTTTCCTAAATAATCTCCCTCAGAAACAAAACCCTTGAGCTGCTAGGTTGAGTCCGAGACTCCTGACCAGTACAGATGTGAGTGGGTAGACGGGAACAGGGAGGGGCTGCTGGACAAATGCACAGCGAGTAGATCACCTAGGACTTTTAGGAAAGCTCGTAAGTAAGCACTTACGTGATAGATATTTATGACCTCAGCCAATGCATTGGACTGCTCTCTCTAGCATGACGCACATGTGTAGTTAGCTTTTGCCACTGAAATAGAATATGAATGTGATAACGTGAAGGAATACCCAGAATATGAAGCTGAGCAGTAGGAGATGGAAATGACTAAATAGACAGCCCAAGGGCAACCACAGAGAGCAAGGGTGACTGTGCAATTGCACAGACTTCAGAGTCACCCACTTTGGTTGGAATTCTGTTTCTATTTACTGGGAGAGTGACCCTGGGCACACTGCTGAACATGCTCAGCCTTTGCTTCTCTTTTTTAAAAATTAAAAAAAAAAGATTTTATTTATTCATTTCAGAGAGGAGAGAGAGATAGACAGAGACAGAGACAGAAGGGAGGGAGGAGCAGGAAGCATCAACTCCCATCTGTGCCTTGATCGGGCAAACCCCGGGTTTCAAACCAGTGACCTCAGAGTTCCGGGTCAACACTTTATCCACTGCGCCACCACAGGTCAGGCACCTTTGCTTTTCTCCTCTGTAAATCAGGGTCAGTATTGATCAAGGTTGTTGGCAGATTAAATAACAAAAAAGTTTATAAACTCCTTAGCACAGTGCCTGGCATTTAATAAATGTTACTCTCCCCTTCCCTGCTTTATGTTAAAAATAAAACTCATTGCATTAAAATTTTAAAAATACTAGAAGAAATACATCTAACTCAATGTTAATGGTACTTGTGTTTGAATTCATTGATTTATTCAATGAATATTTATTGAATGCTGACAATGGACAGGGACTAGGTATATAACAGTAAACAAAATGGAAAAAGTCCTTGACCCCTCATGGTGCTCAGAGTCCTCCAGAGGGATACAGACAATACATGAATAAATAGAGTAAATAGTGGGTTAAATGTCCTGAAGTTCTACAGATGGAGAGTACCTCATGTTTCTGCCTGTGGAGGTGGTTGTGCAACAATTGATGTGAAGGTGAAGAAGGATGAAAGAACTATGCATAATTTTTTTCTTTTACCTCATATCTACATTTCTGATTTTTAAAGTAAGTATTTGGGAATTATTATTATTATTTCTTAGTAAAAGGAGGGGAGATAGTGAGACTGACTCTCACATGTGCTCCAATGGGATCCACTGGCAACCCCCGTCTGGGGCTGATGCTTGAATCAATCAAACTATTTTTAGCACCTTAGGCTGACCCACTGGGACCAACTGAGCTATCCTCAGTGCCCTCAGTGCTTGGGGCTGATGCTAGAACCAATGGAGCAGCTGGCTTCGGGAGGGGAAGAGGAAAAGAAGGGGGTAGAGATAAGCAGATGGACACTTTTCTTGTGTATCTTGACCAAGAGTCAAACCCAGAACATCCATACGCTGGGCCATTGCTTTATCCACTGAGCCGGAAATTTATTTTTAAAATAAATAAATTTAACTGGAAACTAAAATTGGAATCTTGGGGAAAGCATTTATTATTATAACTAACTTATCTATGGTGTTTGGCTTTTTAAAATGTTCTTTCATATCATTTATGCTCAAAACACCATAACACTATTAAAGGGCAGAGAATATTTTTATCCCTGTTTCAAAAATTGAAAATGAACTTCTGAAAGCTCATATAATGAATAAGTGTTAGAACAGATTCCTGAAATTCAGATGTTCATGCACTAGATCCCGCATTCCCTGAAAAGTTCATATTTCTTCCAGTCTATATATACAGCATCATCTATCTTACCCTGAAGCTTACCTGTTCATCCATACCTTCAGAGACACTGGGGAATAACTTCTAACAACTCAACAGTTATTTATTGTGGTCACTGGAGTGGGAACTGCAGTAACTGACTAGTCCTTACACATATGAGAGTGTATGTAAATGATGCTGTATTATTAAATAATAGTGTGTTAGCTAATATGATGCTTTTTAAATGTTACCCTTTTATTCTATATTTTTCTTTTGTTAAATCATTTTATTTAGAATGAAAATCATCAATGGCATACTGCTAGCATCCTATCAAGGTTATATTCTGGAATAGTTTGTGAATAGCCATTGTGCTCATGGACACTTTTTACCAAAAATGAGAGCTGGAAATGGTGCCTTGTGCTTGTTAGGAGTGAGGGGAAAGTCAAATAGCCCATTCTTCTGGGAGCCTTAGCCCCAGTCCATAGTTATCCTGACTTCCTTCACAAACTTTCTGCATTTTTGTAACAATTTTAGCTCCAATTCATTTTTATTGCAATTCAGAATCAAAACATATGATTAAACTAAACACAGGGGTGACATTCTAACTAAAATATATAGTTATAATACAATACAGTTATTAAAACTGTTGGCTGAGAGTTTGATTCAATTAACCCTAGAGTCTTTCAACAAAGACATGCTTCTTCTGTTTGTCAGAAGACTGAAAAAGGTGTTTGGAGCTATAGATTAAAGTAAAGTAGAGATGGCTTCTTGTTCCTATAAGTCAAACAAGGAAAGAAAGAGTGAAGGAGAGAGAGAGAAAATTACTTAGTTGAGAACCAAATCATTTCTCTCAAGAAGAATACCATGATTTTCTAGTCTATGTAGAGCACTGTTGGATATGGCTATAAGTTAAGTGAAATAAGACATGTAAAAAACACTTAAAATAACTCAAAGTAGTGTCCAACATCTGTTTGTTATATCTTTCTCTGAATTTACATTTGCACAAACAGCAGAAAACTTGTGAATGATGGCATTCATCAGTTCTGCCTTTTATAAACTCTCTTTTATCACCATTTCCACGATTACATTAGCTCATTGACTTAGGTGTTAAATTCAATACCGTATTTTTAAATTGAGTTACCAATAAACCCCTCGCATCATGTATGTTTTTGACAGCTTGTATTAATGGACATCACTTCCAAGTTTCTCTTTCCCTCCCAAACCTCAGAGAGGAGTCAGGGTTGGGTGGAGACTTTTCTAGGTCAGGATCTATTCATAAAAGGCATGGTGTATTTAAACTTGTGTCATAGTCACATTAGTACAAAACTGCTCAAATATTTAAAAAGCAAATTAGGTAGATTGAAGGGCAAAGAAAAACCTCTTTGATCCATAATGATGTTACTGTTGGCAGGTTCTGCCTTGCATTTATCTGTACATTTATCTGTAGGTCAGAAAGCATTTTGTGAACAATAAATGTTTCGGTAAGCAGAAAACCCCCAGCAGAGACGATTAATAACGGAGACGATTAATTCCCTTGCTCATTCTATCTCACAGAACATCCCTGAGCTGTAATTCTTGTTTCTATGTTTTTTAGATGTCATTGCTGGCAAGAATGAACTCTTCACTACAAGGGGCACAGGACCTGAGGACAGAAGTGAATGCAATGCTATTCAAGGGAGTAGTTTCTACTTTCCCAATGGCCACAGTGTTCCAGTACCCAGCTGAAGATGGCTGACTGGGAATACTGACAGAAAACACAATATATTACTTTTCTGCCTTCCTCTGTGGGAAATAGAAAAAACAAAACTATTCGGTCATTAATTTTAGAGTCTGAGGACTCCACTCCTCACCTCTCAGGTGCATGGGTAGGGAGTAATGTAGGACTAGGTTCAACCAAGAGGGGACTGCTATTCCTCATTCCCTCTCCTGTCCCTCGGGAAAAACTAAAAACTTAAAACTTGAGTCAAGGGGTGTTAGGCAAATAAGTTTGTAAAATTTGTGTTATTTGATTTTGCTCACTTCTATTGTTAAAAATGGTGCTGTCCACATGGATGATGCTGCCCACGTGAAACAGCTTGTTACCTTCCTGCTTGGGAAGGGGCTTTGTTATGTAATGTGTGCTGGAGGAGGGGTTTTTGCGCCAAAAAGTTTTAAGAAGAAGGAGAAGGAGATGAAGGAGGCCACGTTTTTTGCAAAGAAGCAGCCAAGATGGCGGGGTGCTGAAGGAGAAGCCAGTTTGTGTGGAGATGAGACGGGAGAAGGTGTGGAGATGAGACGGGAGAAGGTGTGCAGATGGGGAAAAAGAGGTGACTGAGGCTAGTGGGGCCTTTGATTCTAGGAAAAACTGGAAAGATTCTCCTGGTTGTGGAACCGGAGAACATGTGAGTGGGTTTTGGTGCCCTGTGTGTTTGTGTTTACTCACCAGCTGGTTGCAAGGCTAGAATAAAGGCATGGCCCACCAGTTTTCGGCTCCACTGTTTCTTTACCATCTGTCCAGATCTAATGTGAACCTGCACTTGCTTGGTGGCCATGATGGCCATGACTACTGGCTATACAAGGGGCTTTGAAACCAATTACTCCTCCATCGGTTCTTGGGATGAGTCACTGGTCTGGGCTGATCAGAAGATCTACCGAGAGAAGATCTATGGGAATGATGTCAAATACAGCAGCAATCCAGGACTGGACTACCCATGGCAGATGACTTTAAAACTTTTTTTCTTTTCTGAGTGGCAAAATATACCCAACATAAAATGTACTGTTTGAACCAGTGTTAGGTGTACAAGTCAGTGATATCAGCGTATTAATTACATTCATGAACAAGTTCATCCATTCAACAAGTCTTAACTGAATGCATACTGTGGGGCAGGCACCATGCCTGTGGACAGAGATGCTGACTTCGTGGGGGGTTTTCAGTCGAGCAGAGGCGGAAAATAGCAAACATAACAAACAGACTATGTGGCATGTTATATCATACTCAGGGCTACGGGTGGATTCTGGGTCAGTGACAGCTGCTGTGTTCTTCAAATAGCTCAGAGACCTTTCTCATTGGCCTCTTGCCCACAAAGCCCTGCCTTTGGTGGTCGCTAATGATTTTGGAGAGTCCCCTGGTTTCCTGATTGAATAATTAATAGAGGAGATGTGTTTGTTTGAACTGATCATTTGTTGTTGTTTTTTTGTATTTTTCTGAAGCTGGAAACGGGGAGAGACAGTCAGACAGACTCCCACATGCGCCCGACCGGGATCCACCCAGCACACCCACCAGGGGCGAAGCTCTGCCCACCAGGGGGCGATGCTCTGCCCCTCTGGGGTGTCACTCTGCTGAGACCAGAGCCACTCTAGCGCCTGGGGCAGAGGCCAAGGAGCCATCCCCAGCACCCGGGCCATCTTTGCTCCAATGGAGCCTTGGCTGCGGGAGGGGAAGAGAGAGACAGAGAGGAAGGAGGGGGGAGGGTGTGGAGAAGCAAATGAGCGCTTCTCCTATGTGCCCTGGCCAGGAATCGAACCCGGGTCCCCTGCACGCCAGGCCAACGCTCTACCGCTGAGCCAACCAGCCAGGGCGATCATTTGTTAAATACAACAAACTCTGATGGTCATTGGGGGGCCAATGAAAAAAGGGTAACGGTCTCCGCTACACACAAATAGTGTGCATTCTTCAACAGGACACTCATCACTTTGAGAATAATTGTCAGGACACACAATTCAAAGAGAAAAACCTATTTCCTCCAGTAATGTGATGATTTTTTTTTAAAGAGGGGGTAGTATAGAAATATTTGCATTTCAAAAAGCCTTTCTCCTCACAAACCTAAAGTGGGGAAAGAGGGAGGGCGTGAGGAATGAAGGTTTGCTGTGCTTGGCAGTGACAATGGAGACGGGATCCTGGAATGCTTTCTTTTGTCATGCGCAAGGATGTCATCAGATGTTTCCCATAAAATGTGTACCTTCTACTTAGGCTCTTGCAGGTTGCAAGAAACACATATTCCAGTAACAGAAGTTTACTTGAAGAGTAGTATGTGGGGGCAGGGGGGAGTAGTAAGCACATGATTGTGAAACTGGACCACACCTCGACCATTATCAAAATAAACACACCCATGTGGGGCAAAGGGACATCTATGCCTCCGAGGGCAATACTCCAAAAGAACGCAGCAGCGTTGCTGACGTAGGACTATTCCAGCGTCTGACCAGACATGCCTACCCTGGGAAAACATCAGGTAAAATCAAATTGAGGGGCATTCTATGAAATGACTGAGCTGATTTCTTTAAAAATGGAAATGAAAGACAAAGAAAAGGTTGAGGAACTATTATTGATCAAAGCAGACTGAAGAGTAAGGTGACCAACTGTCCCTATTTGCCCAGGACTGAGTGGTTTCCCAGGACAGAGAACTTTAAAACTGCAGAAGTCCAGGTAAACAGAAATGAGTTGGTGCTTATGTCCCTCATACGGGGACATCGTTAAATGCGTTATGTGAAATGCATGATCCTAGACTGTGGGGGAAAATGCTCTAAAAGACATTATTGGGATAATTCACAGAATTTGAACATGGGCTTAAAAATGGACCATTTAAACTATTTTTAGATGTACAGTTCAGTGGCCTTAAGTGCATTCACAATGTTGTGCAACCATCACTACCATCCCTTTCCAGACTGTTTTCGTCTTTCCAAAGAGAAACTCTGTACCAGCAAACAACAGCTGCCCATTCCCCCCCTCCCCCAGCTTCTAATAACCACCATTCTATTGGCTCTCTCTATGAATTTGACTGCTCCAGGCACCTCTTACAGTGGGACCAGACAGTATTTTTCCCTCTGTGATTGGTGTATTTCATTTAACATGTCTTCAAGGTCCATCCATGTTATAACATAAATCAGAATTTCATTCCTTTTTAAGGCTGAATGACATTCTGTTGTATGTATATACCACATTCTGTTTGTCCATCTATTGATGAAGATTTGGGTTGTTTCTACCTTTTGGCTATTGTAAATAATACTGCTATGAACACTGATGTAGAAACGTGGCCTTTTTTTTTTTTTTTTTACTTTTTCTATTGATTTGAGAGAGAAAGAGAGTGAGAGGAAGGGGGAGAGGCAGAGAAGGGAGAGGGAAGGAAGGGAAAGAGAGAGAGAGAGAGAGACAAGCATTAATTCATTCCACTTAGTTGTTCCATTTGGTTGTGCGTTCATTGGTTGTTTCTCGGACGTGCTCTAATCAGGGATCATACCCACAATCTCAGTGTGCCAGGACAATGCTCTACCCACTGAGAAACCCGGCCAGGGTCCACACTTGAACTATTAAACTAAACTATTACATCAATGTGAAATTTCCTGAATTTGTTATCTGTTTGTGGTTGTGTGAGAAAATATCCTAAGATGATACACAATGAAATATTAGGAGGCAAAGGGGTATGAGCTATGCATCCTATTCTCAAACGCTTCAGAAAAAAGTGAGAGAAAAAGCAAATGTGGCAAAATGTTAAAGATGGGTGAATCTGGGTAAAGAGTGTATGGTTCTCTAAAAGAACCTTGCAACTTTCCCGTGACTTCAGAATGCTAACAACACAAAAGAAAGTAAGAAAGAGCACTTTCACTTCTGACACCCAGGCCCCCCGGAGCAGGAAGAGCCGATGAAAAGCTGGACCTCACAGAGCCCGGCATGTGTGAAGGGGAGCAGCAGTAACTCAGGAGTCAGCGCAGCCTAACTGGGGACCCTGTCCCCTGAGCAGAAGCTGGCCCCACACCCTAGTCTGGCGCCCTGCTAGTCTGTTTTCTCAAGTCCTCTGCCTCTTCTGCAGCTGCTCCTGTTCCTGCCAACCAATTTCTTCATCTTGTCCTCTCTTCCTCTTGTCCCCAGCCTGCCCATCGCTCCGTTTCCTCAGGGCTGCTACTTCCTGTTCTGTGTGTGTGCTGGCCGCCACTGTCCTCTCCTTCTGGTCCAGGCAGCTGTGGAGGACCATGTGGCGCGAAGCATGGCAGTCTGTACAGAAGGAGCGGCAGCCACGCCACGCACACACTGCCCACTGCCCAGCAGCCCAGAGCAGCCCCGGAGACCAGGCCTGGAGTGCTCCGTGCTTGGTGTTGGGGTGAGGTGGGGAGGAAAAGCAAATCATCAAATCTCACCCCAGGCATTATAATTCATGCTTGATTCATCTTGCAAATGTGTGAAAAAAAAAGAAAAAGGAAAAGGACACTGTGTGTAAAAGTTCAAGAGTATTGGAGGAGACAAGATGTCATTGTAGTTTTGGAGAAAATTAAGACTGAGCATCAGACAGCCAACAAATCTACCTACTTCCCTCTTCCTTCCCTTCCTTCCTTCCTTCCTTCCACTAAAATTCATTATGTGAAAGGGATCATAGTTGATGCCGTGCAGAAGCTAAGTTATGTGAGAAGTGGTCCCTGCCACAAAAAGCTGACAATCTATGACAACATGTTTACTCTGTTGTTGTTGTTCTCTAATACATTTTCTTTTATTTTTTAACTTTTTATTTAGAAATTAAATTTAATGGGGTGCCGTTGGTCCATCAGAACACATAGGTTTCAGGTGAACATCTGTATAGCACAGGAACTAGTCATTATGTTGTGTGCCCACCACCTAAGGTCAATCCACTTTCTGTCACCATATATTTGGTCCCCTTTGCTTCCCTCCCCCCACTCCCTTCCCTCTGGTAACCACTTCACTCTTGTCTATTAGGACAACATGATTTAAACCGAAGTTTACAACCTGTTAGTGTGCATCTGGCCTGCATTAACAAAAAATTAAAAGGGGAAATTATTACATTTTATCACACTTAGTAATGTTAAATGTTTAGTGACTTTTTTTGTGTATGTGTATACAGGATTGTTTAGAAAATATATTTCTAGACTGACTGGTGGTGGCACAGTGGACTGAGCATTGGTCTGGGATGCTGAGGGCCCTATTTTGAAATCCCAAGATTGCCAGCTAGAGTACAGGCTTGTTGGCTTGAGCATGCGATCACCTGCTTGAGTGCAGGCTTACCAGCTTGAGCCCAGGATGAGCAACATGATCTCAAGGTCACTGGCTTGAAGCTCAGTGGTTGCTGGCTTAAAGCCCAAGGTTGCTGGTTTGAGCCCAAGGTTGCTGGCTTGAACCCAAGGTTGATGGCTTGAGCAAGTGATCACTGGCTTGGTTTGAGCCCTGTGGTCAAGGCACGTATGAGAAGTAATTAATAAACAAAAGTGAAGCAACTATGAGTTGACGCTTCTCATATCTCTCCCTTCCTGTCTCTCTCTCTCTCTCTCTCTCAAAAAAAAAAAAAAAAAAGTATTTCTACTGTGGGTGATAGAAAAACTGCCTGAAAGCTGTTGACCGTTGACCTAGTAGAAATTAAATCTACAGTTTCAGTGATTGGTACCCACACTGTGGTTTATATCTCCAGCCTAGAACCTGTTCCTGGGTTCTAGGAACAGGTTATCTATTATAACTGCCAGCTAAACTCAAACTCAACACATCCAAAATTGTCCTTGTCACCTTCCTTTCTGAAACGTTTCCCTTTTCCTACATCCTCTGTTGGTTAATAAAATCAATATTCAACCTGGTAAGACAAACTAGCAGCCTGGGAGTTGTCTAAGGTGTCTCCTTCTCCACTCATTCTTCACATTCAACTGGCCAGCATGTCCTCTCCTCTCCATCCTCCCTGAGGCTCCTTGGTTTTTGCCCTGAGTCATTTCTCACCTGCTTTCTTGCCCTCCCTTCCTAACCTGTCTCTGTCTCCTGTCTGGTTTTCTGACTCTTCCCCCACAAGTCTGTGTATCACACTGTTTCCCAAATGAGCTTCCAAAAATGCTAGTATGATATGTTTGCTCCTAGTTGAAAATACTTTGATGGTTCCCCACTTCTTTCAGATTAATGTCTAATCATAACAGTTAGTCTTTCCCCCCCCCATTTTTTTCATTGATTTGAGAAAGAGAGAGAGAGAGAGAGAGAGAGAGAGAAGCATCAACTCACTCTACTTAGTTGTTTTGTGTAATTTTGCACTCATTGATTGCTTCTCATATGTGCCCTGACCAGAGCGCAAACACATGACCTCAGTGCACCAGGACAACACTCTATACCAGGGGTCCCCAAACTTTTTACACAGGGGGCCAGTTCACTGTCCTTCAGACCATTGGAGGGCCAGACTATAAAAAAAAAATGAAAAAATCCTTATGCACACTGCACATAATCTTATTTTAAAGTAAAAAAACGAAACAGGAACACAATATTTAAAATAAAGGACAAGTAAATTTAAATCAACAAACTGACCAGTATTTCAATGGGAACTATGATCCTTTCACTGACCACCAATGAAAGAGGTGCCCCTTCCGGAAGTGCGGTGGGGGCCGGATAAATGGCCTCAGGGGGCCGTAGTTTGGGGACCCCTGCTCTATACACTGAACCACCTGGCCAGAGCCTAGAGTCCTTTTTTTTAAGTGAGAGGAGGGGAGATAGACAGACTCCCACATGCGCCCCACCAGGATCCACCCAGCAACCCCCGTCTGTAGTTGATGCACGAATTAACCGAGCTATCCTCAGCAGTTGAGGCTGATGCTCGGAACAATCAAGCCACTGGCTGCTAGAGGGAAAGAGAGAGAGAAGGGGTAGAGAAACAGATGGTCACTTCTCACGTGTGCCCTGATTGGGGATTGAACCTAGGATGTCCGCATGCCGGGCCGATGCTCTATCCACTGAACCACCTAACCAGGGCCTCGAGTCTTTCTTTCTTTCTTTTCTTTTCTTTTTTTTTTTTTTTCATTTTTCTGAAGCTGGAAACAGAGAGAGACAGTCAGACAGACTCCCACATGCGCCCGACCGGGATCCACCCGGCACGCCCACCAGGGGCGAAGCTCTGCCCACCAGGGGGCGATGCTCTGCCCATCCTGGGCGTCGCCATGTTGCGACCAGAGCCACTCTAGCGCCTGAGGCAGAGGCCACAGAGCCATCCCCAGCGCCCCGGCCATCTTTGCTCTAATGGAGCCTTGGCTGCGGGAGGGGAAGAGAGAGACAGAGAGGAAAGCGCGGCGGAGGGGTGGAGAAGCAAATGGGCGCTTCTCCTGTGTGCCCTGGCCGGGAATCGAACCCGGGTCCTCCGCACGCTAGGCCAACGCTCTACCGCTGAGCCAACCGGCCAGGGCCTTCGAGTCTTTCTTAATCTGTCCCTCCTGCTTCTTCAGCCTCAGCTGCTGATCCTCTCAGCCTCACCTCAGACTCAAGATACCACCTAGCTGTGCTGCCCTACAGCTCAGATGCTCTCACATTTCAGTGACTTTTACTCCTGCCTCAAATCACTTTCTTTGTTTCTCCATCAGTGTCTAAATCCTACCCCATTTTCTGGATGTAGGTCTAGTGTCACCCAGTCTTGAGACCCTTTCTGACCGCCCTCCAAGGCTTCCCTATCAACTTGGGCATGCCGCTGTCCAGCACTGACCAAGCCGCATGGCCTAATCGTGAACTAGCGAACAGCAAGGACTCCATTTTGTTCATCTCCGAAAAACAGGCCAACTAGCCCAAAGCCCAGCATGCTCAGCACTGACCAAACAGTTGTTGAAAGAATGAATGAAGGTGAAATCTTTTATTGGCCACTCCTGATTGTAATAATCGTAGTGATAACGTTAAATAATTTTTGCAAGTACAATTTTTCAACAGTCATTAGAACTGGAGGTTTACTGCCTGGCCAGCTGTGCTTTGTCTAATTTTGATTCAGTCCTTCCCCTTTCCATCGTCCCGTCTCCGTCTGGTCCCTGTAACACAAGAAGAAGAGAACATTGCCATCTGCTTGTGGAAACATCCAGGATTTCTCCCACTACCAGATCTGTGTTTTATTTCGTTTTTGTTTTGTTTGTTTTTTTTTTAAAAAAGTGAGAAAGAAGGAAAGGAAGGGAAGGGAAATGGAGAGAAGGGGAGGGAAGGCAGGAAGGCCATGTTGACCACGTTTATTTTACCATAGTCCTCTTTGTTTTCCTCGCTGTCCATCTGAGTTGCTTTCCAGGCCTCAAAGAGGAAGGCAAGGCCCTTCTGCTACTTGCTTTGGATGTGAACTTGCTTGGAAGCAGGGGCCTGGCCCAGAGTGACTCTTGAGGAAACTTCCAGTCACTCTATAATGCAAGGGCCCAAAGCCACCATATAGATTCATTTGCCCCCACAGAACCATTTCATTCTCTTAATTCCAGGCACTGGGGATATAGTGAAAGACAGAGAAAATGTGGCCCCTATCTGGAGGAGGAAAGGAAAAATGTCCTTTGTTCCTATACACACTCTTTTCTTGCTCTAGGATATTTTTTTTGAGGGGGGGAGGGGATATTGATGTATGTGAGATCTGGCCATTTCTAAGTTACTCAGCAATTTTGCCTCAAAGGGCTTCACCTCTATGTGACTAGGCAGGGCTATTCTTAACGCAAAGGTGTGGAGCCCAGAAATGGGAGCTCCAAGAGTCAATATATTACTTATATGAAATAGACAGACTCCAGAGGCAAAATGTTCCTGAGGCTTACTTTTTTATATGTAACACGAGTGAAATGTTACTGCCTTCACATGTGGAGGATTCATGGAGCTATACCCTACATGAAATACCCAGCAGAGAGGAGGTACCCAGTGATGGAATTCCCACTAACTGTAACTCACCCAGAAAACAGAGGGACACGAGACGAAACCAGGACGAGGAAGGCACAAGCTCAGTGTCCCCACCACTCATGTGATGCTGTGGTGTGTGACACAGTAAAGGCACAACAGAGGGACATTTATTTTCTCCCAAGGGCAATAAATGGCCAAGTTACAAGCTTGCAAATAAAAGCTGAAGTGTTCTTTAAAGGGTTGCTTTGGTGATAAATAATGTGCCTTTGTCATCCTTGAGGGGAGGTGGAAGTCAGGGAACGATAACAGATTTTACCACCTAATTAGCCACTTGATCTTAATAGAAACATGACTGGATCCTTTGGGTTTTGCTGTACTCATCTAGGTCATTTCCAGCTTTTTCTCACAGCCAGTCAATGCACCACCTCGGTTACAATTAGTGGCATCTGAAATAAATATGATTTCTCAAAAGGTCAGTGCCCATATTTAGAGTCAGGCTACCCCCTATCATGTTGAATCATAACAAATGATTTTTTTAAGGCGGCGCTAGCAAAATTAGGGAGAGATTCACTTGAAATGCTATTGTGGTCCTTCTTTTGGTATTTAAAACCTGACAGTGTCTCAATAATATTGCCCAGGTGTTTCCAGAACAACCCTGGTTCCTGTGCCTTCACACAAGATCCACTACTTCCTGGATTCTAGAGCAACAATCACTTACTCCCTGACCCCTGAGTAATGCGCGAGGTCCCCTCGGCGGGGCCGTTCTGATTCTACCGTGATCTCTAAGTCTCGGAGACATATTCCAAGAGCAAAGGGGCTTCTTCCTGGGACTGATACTCAGTCTGCTTCTAGACCCCTTTATCTTTTCCCAAGGCTTTGCCTGAGTATGTACTGGAGGCAGAACTCGCCTTTATTCCCAGTTCCAGTCGTTACATCTTGCCTCCCTTGTCGCTGATACCTTGCCATCCCCTTGAAGAAGTCGTGTCCCCGTCAAATTACTCTTCTATGTGACTCACTCAAGAGTTGCCCTGGTCTGACCCTTTCCGACCTATTCAACCTCAGTCTCCTTTTGCCCTCTGCCTTATATTTGCCCTCTGCCTCTATCAGGAAGGCCTCTGCTTATTGCCCCACAAATACTGCGGCCATATCTGGGCTTTGCCGGTGCTATTTCCTGCCTGCTAAGCCTTTTCTTCTTCGTTTCAGCTGTCCAAATCCTTCCAGCCTTTCAAGGCCCAAATAGAATCTGTTTTTGAAATATTCTAGGCCCTGGCTGGTTTGCTTAGTGGATAGAATGTCAGCTCGGTGCATGGATGTCCTGGGTTTGATTCCCAGCCAAGGCACATAAGAGAAGCAACCATCTGCTTTTCTCCCCCTCCCTCTCCCCTTCTCTCCCTCTTCTCCTCCCAAAGTCAGTGGCTCAGTTGGTTCAAGCATCAGCCCTAGACTCTGAGGATAGCTCGTTTGGTCTGAGTGTGTCAACCTCAAGTACTAAAAATAGCTCAGTCGATTTGAGCATCAGCCCCAGACAGGGGTTGCTGGGTGGATCCCAATTGGTGCACATGCAGGAGTCTGTCTCACTATCCCCCCTCCATTCACTTAAAAAAAAGTATTCTAATACTAATTAGTCCCAAAAGCAGTTTTGTTATTAATAGTTATTAATACTATTTTTATTATTAGTAGTTGAGATTACTTTATTATTAATATTCCTTTATTATTAATACTTATAGTCATTCATCACCCATTGAATAATTCATTTATTCTTGCAACAAATATTTCCTAAGAACCCACTGTGAGTTCTCACCATCCTAGAACTCAGAATACCATGGTGAACAAGACACGGTCTTTGCCCTCTAGGAGCCTTTATCCCAGTGTGGAGGACAGGCATCAGGCTCGTAAATAAACAAGCAGTGCAGTCTCAGATGGAAACATGTGCTATGAGAAAAAAAATAAAAAGGCAGGGGAAGGGGGGGAGACAACCACTGTTTTCTACACCGTGGTCAGGGAAGGCCTCTTTGAGGAGGAGGCATTTGATATTTGAGCAGAGACTTATGAGAAGAAACGAGCCATGAGCCAATCCAAGAACAGAGTGCTCTGGGTAAAGGGAACAGGAAATGAAGTCGCGGAGGCAGGAATATTCTAGAAAGATGAGGAATGGCCCTGGCTGGAAAGCTCGGTTGGTTAGCGTTGTCCCAAAGCAAAGAGGTTGCCGGTTCGATCTCTGGTCAGGACACATACAGGAACAGGTCAATGTTCCTGTCTTTCTTCCTCTTTCCCTCCCTTTCTCTCTTGCTAAAAATCAATAAATAAAAAATTTAAAAAACATATGAAGGGCATTTTTGGACAGCAAAAGGCTCATGTGAGACCAAGTGTAGCAGGAGATGAGGATGAAGAGGATGCAGAGGTGAGTGGGGCTCAGAGGGAGAGAAGAATAAAGGTGACCTCTTCCTGAGAAGTCTGAGCATCTGATAGGGAAAGCTTGGGGGAGGAAGTAAGTGCAGATTTCTGTAGAGGAGCTGTTAGATTTGGAAATAAGTTCATTGTTAGACATGTTAAGCTTGAGATGTCTTTAGGTGTCCCAGTGTAGAGGTTGAGTAGATAGTAGGGTATATACAATTCTGAGACCCAACGAAGGTCAGGCTAGAGATACAAAAATCCAAGGGCCCAGATGAGGTCACCTAGGGCAGGGGTCCCCAAACTACGGCCCGCGGGCTGCATGCGACACCCTGAGGCCATTTATCCGGCCCCCACCACACTTCTGGAAGGGGCACCTCTTTCATTGGTGGTCAGTGAGAGGAGCACAGGATGCATCCTCAAAGCGTGGGGTCGCTCATGTACAGTACAACTTCCGGTGACGCGGGTTGCACGCATCACGGCTCCGGAAATGCGTCATATCACTTGTTTCAGTGACAAATATGGAACCGGACATTGACCATCTCATTAGCCAAAAGCAGGCCCATAGTTCCCATTGAAATACTGGTCAGTTTGTTGATTTAAATTTACTTGTTCTTTATTTTAAATATTGTATTTGTTTCCGTTTTGTTTTTTTACTTTAAAATAAGATCTGTGCAGTATGCACAGAGATTTGTTCATAGTTTTTTTATAGTCTGGCCCTCCAATGGTCTGAGGGACAGTGAACTGGCCCCCTGTGTAAAAAGTTTGGGGACCCCTGACCTAGGGAGTGAATATAGATTGAGAAGAGGCCACAGCCTTGGGACCCTCCAACTTTTAGAAGTAATGAAGGAGGAGCCGGAAAGGAGACCTTAAACTTGTGGCCGCTGAGGTTTCCTACACATCCAAACACATCTATCGTGTTGTGTTGTATGCTCAAAGATTGCAAACTTCCTGTGACCACTCATGTCTCTCCATAAGAGTTGGGGTGTAAAGGTCCAATGCTTTGCATCAGTGCCCGTGGTCTTGGCACAGTTTTTATTTACCATGTATTTCTTACTGTTTCAAACTTTCTCATGGGGCAGAGTGAACACCATCAGGCCATTGGGGGAGATGTAGCTCCTTCCTTCCTCAAGGTCTGGATCTGTGAGTTAAGAATTCTTTACTAGAAGTAAACTGACACACAGCGATGAACTAACATAGACACAGCCCAGACTGTGTCCACAGCTAGCCTGAGGCCACATTCAGTGCTCACTAAAGTGCGGGCTGAGGGCCACCAGCATCACAGTCACCTGCGTGCTGGCTTTTAAAACATACTGTTAACAGGTATGGGTTGTCTACTGAGTGCTTTATGGATAGGAACTGTTAAATCTCACAACAACTCCATGCAGTAGGCAGTATTGTCCTCATTCTACAGGTGAGGAAACAGAGACCTGGGTGAGTTTCATAGGTAGTAAAGTGGCAGGTTAGTCTGGCTCCTGAGGCCATGGTCTTCAACACAGTGCTACCCAGACCGCTGAAACAGAGTCTGTGGGAATGGCTCACAAGGGTAGTCTGTATTTAGAAAAATCTCTGGGCTATATTTATAATTATGAAAGTTTGAGAACTCAAGATTCATGGGATCACAAGTTTGTTCTTTGAAGCTCATGGACACCTTAATACTTGCTCTTCTAAGCTGTTTATTTTTAACATGTCTAAGTATCCGTGTTTCAGTTCATTTATTAGTGTCTCATAGGCTACTCTGAGTAGTATTTTGTTAAACACAGGCATCGGCATACTGCACAGTTTGCTCTGTTCAGAGAGGTAAAGCACAGGATCGTCTACTGAACCAGCTTGCATTGTCTAACACGGTGACAATATTACCTACCACTTTAAAGCCTCAAGCCATGGACATTGACACAGCCTACTCTCAACACAAATAATATGTCTTTTATTTCCCCCTGTAGTTATGACTCCAGGTATTTGCCTACTCAGACCCATAATCAATAACGTAATAAGTCAACCATACGACCAGCACAGTAGTGTGAATGATTCCATGGTGCTGAGTGGAGATAGTAGCAGAGGAGATGGTGGCATGTCTCAGCTCTGTGTTACTCAGACCAGTAACAATAAAGCCTTTGGAGGTATGGAATGGCCTGGGGCCCTGAGAGAAGTCATTTCATGGCGTACCCTCTCTGATGGCATAGTGGATGGTGTCAAGAAGTTACAGGGTAAAAAGGAAATGAAGTCACAGAGATAGTAAAAAAAAAAGAAGAAAGGAAATAAATACAGTTCTCAGGTGAGAAAAAGAAACATATTGCATATTCCAGGCCTTTAGATCACAGGGGTGGCATCCACTGAGCTCATTTCTGCTGCCAAGGAATTGTGTTTTACTGTCACAGGTCTCCACCCACTGTGACTCTCTAGTTTGCTTCATTTGCACAGTGAGACTGGTTTCACCTGTTTACAACTGTTAAACCATGAGTCATCAGTTCAGAAGTTGCCTAAGCCAATTTTCTCAGCAGTTTATCCTATACACATTTTTTTTTATCCCACAACAGAAGCTGACAAGGGCTACATACCTACTGTATATTGTTAAAGGAGCAAATAATAATAATAATAATAATTTGAAATAGAAATGAAGCCATTAGTCCAGGGAGAACTGAAATCTTTTGTCTGAAAAGAAAGAAAACAAATGGGATGGAGGTTGGAGAAGAGGGTGGTTAGTGGTAGGAGGGGGGTTGGGACAAACTTCTAAGGCTTACACCTTGGCTATAGAGTTGTTACATTTAAAAAGAAAAAGAAAGGGAAAGAAAAATAAAAGAAGAGAAAGAAAGAAAAATATAAGATGCCAAAATAAATTCAAATTTCACACAATGGATAATTTTTTAGTAGTATAAATATGTCCCATGTAATATCCAAGACATACCGATAGTAAAATATTTGCCATTTATCTGAATTTCATATATAGCTCAGTGTCCTATATTTTATCTGCCAACCCTACTTGAGTAGAGCCTTTTAATCTCAGATTGAAAAAAAAAATCCTTTTAGAAAACAGATGTCTTCAGGAAACTAGGTCATGGATTCAATAGCATATACAGGCTAATTATGCTGTGCAGCGTGACGGGATTATATATTTATTTAATATAAATAAACTAGCAATAGTAAGGACCGAAACTTAGCTATTTCAATTGAAAACCCATCCATTTTATTTGCCTATTTGATATGAGTAGGAATAACCTAAAAACAGACAACACCAAATCTAAGACTTACGGACAAGTAAAGATCCATCCATTCACTTTACTCATTCTCTGCTTAGTTTTTATCAGTACAAGTTCTTGCTGGTAGATATATTTCTCTGAATTTTGTTTTAATGATCAAAATAATTACCATATCTGGGACTCCCTGACTCAGTTTCTTAAATAATTCCACATGGTAACAATTTAAATGTAAAGAGATAATAGACCCAGCCTAAGATAAAACAAAGTCTTCCCCCCCCCCCCAAAAGAACCAATGCCAGCTCCTTGCTACTCTTGCAACTTGTCCAATTCCAGTCTGCCCAAGATGTCAGTAAACTAGCACAATAAACCAGCACAGAGGTTGAAACAATATAGGTTTAAAGTCTGGTGCTAAGATTGCAGAGCGAGGTGAAAAGGGAGACACCACCTGAAGAAGTCTAAGCAGTCCACATGTACCAGACGCCGAGGCTGAGAGAGGGTCAGGCAGGGATGGAGGAGAAGGGGACAGGGGCTCTGACCTCTGTGTGGTGGGGAGAGGGGAGGGTGGCAGAGAGGACTTGTAAGGATGATGTGTTTGTAAACTGACTAGTATTAGGAAGGCTGTCAAATAAAAGGAAATTTATTTTGTCTAGCTCCAGTGAACAAAGCCAGGGCCAATAACTAGGCAGAGCAGGTCAACAGATCTTAATTTTTATTTTATTTTATTTATTCATTTTTAGAGAGGAGAGAGAGAGGGAGAGAGAGAGAGACAGACAGAGAGAGAGAAGGGGGGAGGAGCTGGAAGCATCAACTCCCATATGTGCCTTGACCAGGTAAGCCCAGGGTTTCGAACCGGCGACCTCAGCATTTCCAGGTTGACACTTTATCCACTGCGCCACCACAGGTCAGGCCCAGATCTTGACACCATTTCGGCAAGGGCTATGTACGCATTGGGGCTGACTGCTGATAGAACAGGCTATCGCCAGAAACAGGAAGCAGGGGCGGGCTGTTGAGCGATCAGACCTGGGGTGGAGAGGGCTCGGCTGCACAGGAGCAGTGGACCTGATGGTGCATGTTCCAACCCAACAGGGCCTGTGTCTTTTATGGATTGCTATGTCCTCAGTGTCTTGAACAGTGCATGGTACACAGCAGAGTCTCAGTAAATCTGCAGGGTCATAGGGGAACCGCTTTCCAGAGCAGGTGGTACTATCCTGGGCCTTGGTCTTGATGCAATGGGGAAAGGGAAATTAGCTTAAATCACATCAAACCCCAGTGAACATCTACGTTTGCAGAGGAGCAGACTCTAGGGATCTATCTGTGAGAGCCACACAGAGATGGCCCCTGTTTCCCCAGTCCAGACCATCCTGGGGACAAGAGTGAGAATAACATCAGTGAAAAGCAACACTCTTCCGGTTGCCCCATTCCACTTCTCTCACTTAGCACGCCCTCCATGTCCACCCCGTGAAAAACTGATGGAAGGGTATGTTTGTGTCAGGCAAAGAAAATGATGCCCCAAAGTGGGGACACGGCAAATTGCCTCCTGGCTGGTGGCTGTAAGGAAGTCAGCCATAGTGGATTCTTCTGGGGTTTCTTGAGGGTGGCTTTGTCCTTGGCGTGGCTACTACAGTACTCTGGAGCTAGAGGATCAGAGATGGTGGCAGACTCGGAGGCTGTGTGAACGAAGGAAGGACGGTGGCTCACTCAAAGAAGGAGGAGGAAAAGGTCACTAAGGTGCCCTGTGCCCTCACACTGAGAGATTGGGGGTACCAGCCAGCCACAGGCCTCTGACCCCTATGCTGCCTTTCCGGAGACAGGTGAGGAGGTCACACTGGACATCATAGCCAACTAGAAGTCCCAGTGTGCAGCCCTTGGAGTGCTTCGGGGCCAGTGAAGCAGCCTGGAGAGTTTATGTGGAGGTGGCAACCTCTGTGCCATCCAACAGGATCCCACTCTGGCCTTGCGCAATCCAGGCAGCAAGGGCTTGAGTCAAACCAGTTCTAACGGTGTCACCAAAACCACTTCCAGGGGTGGGCGTGCTTTGCAGTCAATCCTATAAGATACTTTGGTCTTGAACTCATGACTATTTTGTAAGAAACTATTTCTGTAATATATAGCATTTTTACTTAAATAATTTCGCCTTTTCCTTAGGATGAACCTAAAGGCGTGACTTTCACAGAACTTGACGTCACCCAGGAGTGACAAGTCACCCACACCCGAGAATGGGTGGATGTCTTGTTGTGGTGCATGCTTCTGTAAGGAAGTGACATGTGGGGTGGCTATGAAGGTCCTAGAATTGCCATAAATGTATAGGGGGTTGTTTGGAATAAACATGTTTGTAACTCAATCTCAGCATTGACCCATGAGGGCTGTAAAAGCCAGCCAGACATCACTGGAACAGAGCATGTGTGTTCCTCAGCACCCCACCCCAAAGAAATGCAAATCTCAGCTGAAGTTTTTTAACTTCCATTTTCCTTTAGCAGGGAGGGGGGAAGGACGTCTGGACAGCTTTAGTATAAGATTTATACAAGCTATTATATCATGGAGTTAGCATCTTTGCATTGTTTCGCCCTCACAGAGAAAAGCACTAAAGAGAGAGGCTGGAGGAGGGAGGGTGTGCTTACGAATGTGTTAAGTATAATTGTTTATGCTTATTTTCCCCTGTTACACATACTCATTGTAAACATTTCTAAGATCATAAAACTACAACCCCACCCTGTGCAGACAAGCAGGGTTAGCGGCTTAAATATTCTTGAAATTTTAGATATACAACCACACGGATGATGAAGAAACTGCTTCCCATAAAAGGAAGGGAGGGAACACACAAATCCCTGGGAAAACGCATTCCCCGTGGGAGGGCTGAGGCAAACGCCTGTGACGCGATGTAGTAACCATATTCTCAGAGACAAGATGCACACAGTCAAGAGCAACAGCGAACGGGGGGGTGCAGCCGCCGTGGGTGGCTAGACTTCAGCCTCGCCTGCCAACCAGAAGCCAAGAGGTTTACTGAGCACCCCGTGACGGTGCATCTGTCCCTTCCTTAAATCCGATTTTCTTACCATCTGCTCCTTTACTCCAGCCTCTGCCGGCCGTAAACAAAGTTTTATGCACAGCGACGCTTGTGTTCCCGGGCAGCTCTCCTGGCTTCTCCAAAACAAAGTCAGTTCTGGCCGGAAAGACTGCCGACCCCATTACCATCCCTGTAGCCCTAGCGGGATACATGGTGAGAGCGTTGAAAAGCAATTGTAGAAATGGGATTTTGAACTTCGTTTGGTACATGTGGTATATGACATAGCTATCTGGTTTGGAAAATCCTGAAAGGAGACGTCTCAATGCGTCAGGATGATGTAGCTCACAGGGAAGGCTGCCCCTGCCCGTCAGAACAGTAAGGACATTGGGGGGGGGGGGGGGAAGCAGTTCCTACCCTACAGTAAATGGGTCAAGGAGAAACTGATGAGCAGCTATGCTGGGAACACACATCGCCTCCAAAGTCACAATTTGACATGGGGGAGGGGGAAGGCGGGAGGAGTCCACGATCACTTAGAGATGTGTATCTAGGATGGGAGCCTGTGGCCCTGAGAATGTGCTGGAAGGGCCCGCCATCTGGCCGCTGGGGGGAGGGATCCGCTGACCTCTGGCCCCCAGCCCTGGTTTTTACAGCTATATAATATTTATAACGCACTCTTCCTGGGAGAAGCTCGGAGCGCTCTGCAGCTTTGGACGGATTCAGCTCGTCCTTTTGCTGTCCCATGAGTAATTAGAGAAGTAGCGAGGAGCAAACAAGGGGAAAGAATTCCACATTGAAAGAGGTCACTGTCATGGCAAAGAGGAAAATAACATTCACTCTGCACCGCAGCAACAGGAAAAGTCAGCCTGGTGGTAGAAGCAGGTGGAATTCACTAGGACAGTGTTCATTCTGGTCATGCCGGTCAATAGTGATTAAAAGTCCCCTCATGGCAAGGCGAAGGGGTTGGCCGGTTTTGGGGGCCCGTGGTGAGGGGACAAGCTCTTGGCCAGAGCAGCTGGGGGACTGGTGACATACAGGGATGATTGAGAAATAAGCAAATGCACTGAGGGTTTCTTGCTGCCTGAGGCGAATTATAAATATGGAAAGGGAAAGGCTGGGATAAATCCTGTGATGTTAGATTGGAACAGGAGGAACTGATGTAAACTCACAGCTTTCTGTGGACATAGACACAGAAATAGAAATAGGTGTAAATGTGTGTGTAGATGTTTGTGTGTGTGTATGTATATACCACTATACACACACACGTATATACACATGTATACACACATATACATAGAGGTAGATGTATACTTATATTCCTTAGTTCTACCTGAGATGGCCAGAGGCAAAGGTATCTTGGTAGCAATAAGCATATCTAGCTTGCAAGACTTGGTTTCTAAATATTATTTATTCCCCATTTAAAGGAACAAAGATTCCTTAGAGAAAGAGTTGATTCTATGGCTAGACTAGGGGAAATAAAGACAAGAAAGGACCATTTTGTATCACAAAGTAAAGATGCTCAAGAATAATGGGGACACAACAAAAGGACAGAAAAGCTGCCTTAAATGAGTTCCCACTGGCTGTGTCTGGGACAGCTGAGGATCACAATAAATAACAGTTACCGAATTTAACCCTTGGGTAAAATAGGAATTCAGGAGTCTAAAATGATAAACCTCAAATGAATAAATGAAAGACAAAGGAAAACTCTATGTTATAACAGAAAGCTTAAGGCATTTCCTTACAAAATCCTTGGGAATGATTAGGTGGATCCTGTAAGATACTATCTTGACCAAATGTAACAGAAAACAAGGAATGGGACAAACTGGCGTCATGTGCTTCCTGGGATGACACAATTGTATGACACTTTCTGGAGTGTCCTTGCTACAAATGCACTAATCATGAGGAAACATCAGACAAACCCAACTGTAGGGTGTTCTACCAAGTAACTCTGTGCATCAAAAAATGTCAAGGTCATGATAAAGAAGGAAAAACAAAGTGTTTTTCTAAAATGAAGGAGATTAATGAAGAACGATAATTGTAAAGGACACAGACCTGTACAAGATATTCTTGGGACAACAGGGGCAATTGGAATGGGATCTGTTAATACGGTAAATGTTGGATCAAAGTTAGTTTCCTAAGCTTGAAGGATGCATTGTGTAAGAGAACGTCCTTCTTTATACAAAAATACAAAAATACATATTGAAAGATTAAGGAGTAAGGGGGCATCATGTCTGCAACTTTTTCTCAAATGGTTCAAGAAGAAACTCCAGTGTGAGTGTGAGTGCGTGTGTGTGTAAGATAAAGCAGATGTGATAAAATGGTCACAATTGGTACACTGAATGAAAGGTAGAGGGGGAGCTTCAAGTACTACTTTTATGATTTTTACAGCTTTTCTGTAAATTTTAAATTTCAAAATAAAAATATAAAAACAGGAAAAAAATGCCTACTCTGGGTCCAATCAAACTGAGCAGGTCAATTCAGCAGGAATAACAATGAGACCTAAGGCACCAGACACCCTAATGGAGACCCACAGCCTGCCCTGGGGCAGCTCGGCAGGGGTGCCGGGCGTACAGGGACAGGACAGGGCTGCAAAGAGAAGGGGAGTGCAGGGTCCTGGGGCCAGCAGTCAGAGGGCCACAGGAACTCTGCGGAGCAGGCTTCACAGAGCAGGTGTTGCATGCAGAGGCCCCAGACGGCATCGGGGCAGGACATCGGTGGTCCTGCCTAGCACATCATGTAAGCGTTTCGGAGAATTCTGACTCTGTTTCCTTTTTGATCACCATGCGGGCTGGTCTGTTTCTTCCCCCATACTCTTGCTCCCAGTGTGGCTCCTGCCTGGAACGTGGGCCGTTTGTCAGTTTTGAGGAGCCCTTGTAACTATTTGTCAAGATTTAGCTTACCTCCCGTTTCTTTGACTTTTTTTTTTTGGGGGGGGGGACAGGCTTGCTCTCCTCCAGACAGAAAAGTCCTTTGCTCTTTTGTGTTGCTACCGTTTTCAGTACGTGTGCATGGCACATCTGGCTGCTTTGGGCACGTGTCAGTTCACCCATCCATCCCTCCCGCCCGCAGCCTCCTTGGTGGCTTTGCATCCTTGACTCTCCAGTGTCTGGCCATGGTGAGGGCTCAACCATTGCTCATCAGATTTACCTAAGACTTCTCCAAACTTTACTTCTTCCCCTTCTTTCCATTTTCACTCCTAGGCTAACTAAAGGCTCTTTATTCAGTGAAAACAGTTCCTGGACTTTTCATTTTCAAGTAGTATGAATCCAAATTCAAGGGAAAACACTTTCTTCTCCACCCTGAGACGGTCAGTGAAGGTCAAGGGAGAGACAGACCAGCATGTTGGTCACAGCGACAAGATCTACCACACCAGTGCCTGAAATTCTCAGTGAACGACTGTGACTAACCCACACAGAAGTACGTGAACTACTCCTCAGGGTTATGTTAGGGGAGGCACCATACTGACCATTGCCGACTGGAAGAGCCAGCCAACATCCCGGTGGCCAATGTTGCCGGCAGCTTCTTACATCAAAGCAGAGTGTTCATACAGCTGCTATCTGTGAAAGGCCGACAGACCTTCCATGCAGTGATATAATAACAATCAGCAATTGCCAATATTCCTACTACGTGCTCTTCAGCCAGGCACCAGAAGCACCCAACAAATGTCACAAACGCCGTGTGCACAGTGTCACCGGACCCACCCACAGACCGAGGCAGCCTTGGGGGAGCAGAAGGCAGCTGCTCCCTCTGACACAGTCACACCCCAGCCCCAGACTCAAGTTGTGTTACTAAAGCTCCGGTTACAAAGGCCAACCCCTCCTCCCCTTCTCCCTGATTCTGCAATTGGAGGTTTGAAAGAACATCTTTTGGGAGTCAACTGATGCCCCACCCCGCAGGTATGAGATGGCTGTCTTCTCAGGAGCAGTGCCGCCCATCTGCGGTGGAAGGTGGAGGGGTCTCTGCCTGGAAAACTCTTCTCTTCTTCGCTCTAGCACTTTATCACGCATGCATTCTAAGGCTCCCCTTTGTCCACCGTCTTCACCAGCTTTAAACAGTTGTTGGCAGGAGTCTTGGCTTCACCCTGGAGGAAGCAGCCTCCCCTCCTCGAGGCAAGCTGGCAGCTGCGGGAGGAGTTTTCAGCACGATCACTTTGAGGCATCTACAAAGTGGGTGAACACTGACTCTGATGAACAGCTCTTAAAAAAATTTTTTTTTAAAGAAATAAATCAGAGTAACAGCCCAGTCCTACAGAACAGCTGGCTCCTCCATCCCCCGGAACGTCGTTCAGTGCCCAAGAGTATTTGCAAGATTCTGTCCGGAGAGCCGGGCCACGGGCCACTCTCCACACGGCAGAGAGCACGAGTCTCCCGTTTTCACATGCTGTCTGGCCGGCAGAGAGACATGTGCAGGACCATGGCCGGCAGAGAGACAGCTGACCCAGAGCAGGACAGCAAAAAGACGGCCACAATCCCAGTTTCTGGTTTCGGCGATTTCACACTGAAACGGTAACACGGAAAAAGCTCACCGGCACACATGATATAATTTTAAAATGTATAGTAAGTATCAGCTTGATTTCATAGCTTATAGATATGGCCCTACAGCAAACTCAAAAAACAAAACTGTTTTTTGTTCCCACACATTTCTCTAATGGTACCGCACACCAGCACTGCTCAGTATGGAACCAGAGTAGATGGAGCAGCTCGTGACTACTAACTACTGCGTGCCTGCAGGGTGGTTCCCACTCAGCCTCTAGGAGGCGGGCAGGGCTATTACCCTCTGTCTATAGAGGAGGAGACGAAGGCCCAGGGAAGACACGTGGCAGCCAGTCCAGCAGTGTGGTTCTCATGCTCCTAAATTTAGCCTGTCAAGTTGTGACATCTCTCCTATTTGGGGGTTACGGTTTTGAAAATGATTGCTTATGAAGCAATTCATTATCGTAAATACTCTCATAATTCACGACGAAGGAAGTAGAAAACTGGGACTAGCCACAAGTGTGTGACAGCTTGAATTTCCACCAGCTGTAGTCACTGGCCCCAGGCCAGGATGCCATCTAACCTTCGGGCTGGCCCAGCACGTGGGTACCTCTTATCAGCCCTCAGAACCCAAACATCCCTGCGCTAGTTTAGAGATACAGAATTCCCACAGGGAGAGAAAAGAAGGGAACAAGAAAGATGCCACATGTTTTCAAACAGACTTATTCTTCTTGGCTATGTCTCTGAGGGTGAGAAGAGTCAATGGTATTAGTCAAGTATTCGTTGAGCATTTACGTGAGTCCTGCCCTGCATATAGATTTTGTGGAGAATAAGAAAACATTACGATACAGTCATAAGCTCAAAGGTTTTCTGTCTTGTCTTGGATACTATGAACGTATTAGATGTAGTCTGAGCAGCATGGGCAAATGTTGGCCTGTGGCTCAAACCCAGCCCACTGCCTGTTTTCAAACAGGGCATGAGCTAGACATGGTTTTCACCTTTTTACATGGCTGGGAAACAATTAAGAAGAACAATATTTTGTGATCCTCAAAAATTTCACGAAGCTCCCATTCCAATGTCTGTCCATCAGATGTCATGGGAACACAGCCATACTCGCTCACGTCATGTCTGTGGCTATTTTTTGTGCCACACACAGTAGGCAGCAAAGTTGAATAGTTGTGACAGAGGCTACATGGGCCACAATACTGAAATATGCACTACCTTGTTCTTTACTAAAAAAGTCTGCGACCTTGAGGTAGATAATACTCTAATGGTGCTCAGTGGGGTAGTTTGGAGCCTGTTGAAGAACCAGAGGATGTCCACGAGGGAGGAAATGTGTTTGGGTAGAAATAAAGTTTCAAGGAGGAAGGGCCTTCAGGTGGAGCTTGAAAGATAAAGACACAGACCGTGGTGGCCAGGGGGAAAGGCCAGCCAGCCGTGACCGTAAACCTGGCTCCACCACTGATAGCAAGGTGACCATGGTGAGTTGAACTTCTGGACTGCACTTTCCTCAGCTGCTACATGGAAGTGATAACACCCTCTTCCCAGGGCTGTTGTAAAGGCCGCCATAAGATCTCGTACACAAAGTTACCCCATTGGCCAGCACAGAGCTGGTGTCTGTAAATGTCTGCTAACAGCAGTGATTGCCGTTCATTCTCACACTTGGACATCTAGTAACAAAAATGAAGTCAGATTTCACCTACAAAGTTAAGCCTTTTAGAGGTGATTAGTGAATGAGCTTTTAAAATCTTTCTTAGAAGATGAATTCAAACAATAGAATCCTATGAAGTTGTTAAAAATGGTGTCATAAAAGAATTAGAGCCCAGGAAAACATTCCCAATGTGTTCTGTGAAAATAAGTTTGACAAGCCCCTGAATTTTACTTTGCCAGAGCATCCAGAGTTGAAAACTCTGTGTGAAAATCTGGTGAAAGCTATCGACCCCTCTACTTGACAAATGCACCCTGCACACACAGGCATGCTTTTGTATAATCTCAGGGCTTAATGGAGCTCTTGAAGCCCATCCTTGAATTTCAGGTTAAGAACACCTGTTCTAGTGGCTCACTCATAAAACCCACAGGATATTGACATGTGCATGAGAATGCTAAATGATTCATTGATGAAAAAAAATAATGTCAAGTGGGCTAAAATCCTTGCATTGGCCGATCCAGCTCATTATCTTGCTAAACAAAAGCTACAAGAACGGTCAAGGCACAATTTAAAGTGAGTATGGAATCATAGCAAAGGGAATTCGAGAACGGTCTTAATGGCTCTTGTTGCCAAGCTCAATAGGCTGATGCATCCGTTTCCGCTGCAGAGGTACCCCTGCCACGGCTGCTGGAACAGCCTATCCGGGCCTCTCCTCTGGACAGTTCTCAACGCTTGCAGAAGCAGGGAAGGTCAAACTCCTGTTACCACTCTCGCCAAACGAAGGCACGGGATGAGCAGTAGACCCCCCCCACCAGACTTGGTGATTTTCTTATGCTACACCTGGTCCTTCTCTATATAGAATATATATACACATATGTCCCCATATATAAAGTCCAGCTTAGGGTAGGTTTGTTGTGTTAATATTTTAAAATTTCCTTTTCACAAAGAATCTTTGTCTTTAAATTTAGGAGGTTCCTGACTGTCCCCTACTCTTCCCTACCTCCAGTCCATGCTGTCTACAGGAGAAAGGGATCCTTCCTCCCTCCCTCCCTCCCTCCCTCCCTCCCTCCTTCCTCTTAGACAAGCTTCTATTTTGAAATAGTTTAAGACTTACTAGAAGTTTCAAAAGCAGTACCGAGTTCCCTACCTTTCACCTAGCTTTCCCCAATGAAAACACCTTACTTACATAACCACAGTACAGGTCAAGACCAGGGCATTACAATGGTATGACACTATTCACTCAGGTACGGACCCTACTCAGATTTCATTAGTTTTTACATGCACACTGTATGTATGTGTGTGTGTGTGTGTGTGTGTGTGTGTGTGTAGTTCTATAATATTTCAGCATGTGTGTAGATTAAGAAACCAACTCCACAAATCAGGATACCACAAAGAAGCTCCCTCATGTTACTCCTTAACAGCCACTGACTTCCTTTTATAAAAACAGTTGACCCTTGAACAACATGGCTTGAACTACATGAGTCCACGTCCATGAGGACTTTTTCATCAGACAACGTAAACACACCATGTAAACTTATGATATTGATAAATATAGTGCCATGCTGTAAATGTATTTTTTTCTTCCTTATGGTTTTCTTAATGACATTTTCTTTCCATTAGCTTACTTTATTGTGAGACTACAGTATGTAATACATATACAAAACATGTGTTACTCTACTGTTATGTTATCCGTGAGGCTTCCTATCAGCAGTAGGCTATTAGTAGTTAAGTTTTGGGGGAGTCAAAAGTTATACACAGATTTTTGATGATGGAGGGGAGGGGGTGGGAGCTTTGTTGACTTGAGTGGGGGTCTTTGTTTTCAGTGTTAGAAATCTTAGTCCCACAGACTTCTGCTATTTGAGCCACCTGAAGTTCTTATACAAATGACCTGGAGGGACAACAGCTGTGACCTCACCAACCCCTTTCCCTGCGAAAGTTAATGCAGTCAGTATTACCAGGGCCTCAATGGCAATTTTTAGGCTCGAATTATCTTGAGTTTTATTTGTAAATTTCTGAATATTTTCCATCATTGAGCAAAGTTAATGAATGAGGACTTGTGCTATTGTGTAGAAACAGTCTACTAGGCTTTCACTTTCAATAAAAGTTAGAATTTTTACTAACCAAAATTTCTTTGACGTTGTTGCATAATACAAAATGCCTTAAAATCTGTGAGACGTGTTGGTGCACACCTTCACACAACCATATATTTGTTTTGTTTCTCACGAAAACTGTTTCCTCTGGGCTATGAGGTTTACTCTATGCATGTCCTTGACATGACTTTTCACCTTAGTGACTTTCTTTTTTTTTTTTCTTTTTTTTTTATAAATAGATTTTTATTTTAATGGGGTGACATCAATAAATCAGGGTACATACATTCAAAGAAAACATTTCCAGGTTATCTTGTCATTTAGTTCTGTTGCATACCCATCACCCGAAGAGAGATCATCCTCCGCCACCCTCCATCCAGTTCTCTCTATACCCCCTCCCCCTCCCGCTCTCCCTCCTTCCCTCCCCCCACCCCCTGTAACCACCACACTCCTGTCCATGCCTCTTAGTCTCGCTTTTATGTCCCACCAATGTATGGAATCCTGCAGTTCCTGTTTTTTTTTTGATTCGCTTATTTCAACCCGCACAATGTTACCAAGACTCCACCATTCCGCTGTAAGTGATCCGATGTCATCATTTCTCCTAGCTGAATAGTATACCATGGTGTATATGTGCCCCATCTTCTTCATCCAGTCCTCTATTTTTTTTTACAGTGATTAAAAGCCTTTAAGCAAACTCTTGGCCAATACAGCAAGAATCCCTAAAAGAGTAGTGTCCTTAACATGTTCACCAAGTCCAAGGTGGCCCCATCACCATGCCAAATCCCTGAAAAATGCAACCCAACCACAGTTCAGTCTGTTAGGAGCTGTCACAGGGAGCAGGAGCCCAGGAAAAGTCCCCATCCAGGAAAAGTCCTCATGGCACTGGAATTGTCACCATTCTATACTTTGCAGCTCATGTCCAAGTCCCAATGACCGCTGATTCTAGCTGGTAATGATTCAGGTAGACTGGAAAAAGCCATTTGCAGCATGCGTGGATATGGAGCTTCTGTTCTCCTCTGCCTGGAGAGATGAGACCAGGTTGCTTTTCCCTGGAGCTCTGTGACTGTGGCCTGGTAAAGAGAACCTTGGGATACACTAAGCTGGGTGGCAAAGGTAAATTCATAATACAAGTTGGCAAAAGGAGGAAAGAGAGCTCTAAATTAGGAGTAGGTCCCAGCCTGAAATATGAGTGGGGCATTGAGGTAGGAGGGATAAAGGAAACACTATATATTAAGCAAAGCAGCAGAAAATAGGACTATCAACACCCACAACAGAGATCTTTGAGGGAAGAATAAAAAACCTGACTATTCAGGCAAAACATAGTTAAGTGGCCCTTGTGTGAATGAGATCAGTTTACCTGCTTCTTGGAAGAAATACCCTAGGCTCATCCACAGTGTTGTAGATGGGGCCGACGGCCGTGGGCACCTTCAGCCTTCAGTGGCAAATCACAGCATTCTGGGCAAGGTTAGGTCATAGGTGGCTGGAGCAGGGCTGGAAGAGACTGAACCCTCCCTTAGAGGAACGAGGGGGAAGCCCACCTTCCAGTGTCCCTGTTTCCTCACAGCAGAGGCATGTAAGCCTGGCAGGCTTTAGCTCAATGACCTTCCTTTCCACTATTGAAGCAGGACCCAGATGGCATCCTATGAGACCCCTTTGGGGCGTTGGAGCCTTTACGGGTGTATCCTAATCACCTTAGTGACTTTCATGTGTACAGATTTACTCTTCTAGAAAATGTCGTCACCTTGGTTTAGACCAGTGGTCCCCAACCCCCGGGCCACGGACCAGTTCTGGTCTGTGGGCCATTTGGTACCGGTCTGCAGAGAAAGAATAAATAACTTACATTATTTCTGTTTTATTTATAGTTAAGTCTAAACGATGTTTTATTTTTAAAAAATAACCAGATTCCCTCTGTTACATCCGTCTAAGACTCACTCTTGACGCTTGTCTCGGTCATGTGATACATTTATCCATCCCACCCTAAAGGCTGGTCCATGAAAATATTTTCTGACATTAAACTGGTCCATGGCCCAAAAAAGGTTGGGGACCACTGGTTTAGATGCTTCTGAAGTCTACTTTCCGGAAGTTCAGTTTCCTGGGGAATCTTCTGAACAATATACTGTTGTTTGCCCCTGAGTTTGCATAAATACTTCTTTGTGTGACCATGCCCTGAGACAGTCAAAAACTAAATGGTTATGGGACCAGTCCGATGGGGTAGGTATTTTACATAAATAAATAATAGCACATGTACATATTGAGTGTTCCCATCACAAGAGTTTACTCAAGGTCACTATGGAGAACAAAGCATAATTCCACCCAAGCAAGATAGCGGACACAGTCTCAAGGACCTAATTAATCTTAGACTAAAAGAACTGGGCATTGATCAATGATTTGAATATGCATACCCCATGACTCTTCATGGGACATGCATGGGACTCTTCAAGGGAGGAGAAAGGAACATGGGAACAGAAAATGGGAAAGCCCACTTTGGAAAACAGTGGACAGCTGACAGTCAAGAGTTAACATAAAACTACCTGAAAGTTCTACTCCTAGCTAGCTACTTAAGAGAAATGAAAACACACATCTACACAAAGTTCTACATGCAAATGTTCCCAGCAGCATTATTCATAATAGCCAAAACCTGGGAACAACTTAAACTTCCATCAAGTGGTGATGGGATACATGAAATGCGGTCCAACCACACAACGGAACACTACTCAGAAATAAAAAAGGAATAGAATACTGACGTGTTATATCACAGATACACTTCAAAGACGTTATGTTCAGGCCTGACCTGTGGTGGCACAGTGAATAGAGTGTCAATTCAGGACACTGAGGTCCCTGGTTCAAAACTCCAAGGTTGCTGGCTTGAGTGCAGGCTTGTTGGCTTGAGCACAGACTTGCCAGCTTGAGCCCAAAGGTCACTGGCGTGAAGCCCAAGGTCACTGGCTTGAGCCCAAGGTCACTGGCCTGAGCAGGGGGTCACTGGCTCGACTTGAGCACATCAGTCAAGGCACGTATGAGAAGCTATCAATGAACAACTAAAGTGAAGTAACTATGAGCTGATACTTGTCATCCCTCTCCTCTCTCTCTCTCATCAATAAAAATAAACATTAGGTTCAGTAAAATGAGTTAGACACAGAGACGACATATTATGGTTTCATTTGCATGATACATCTAGAAAAGGCAAATTTAAAGAGACGGGAAGTAGATTAGGGATTGTCTGGGGCTGGAGATGGGAATGGGCTGAGGGCACAGGGACCTTGTTGAGGGATGGAGATGGTACAATTGAAATGGGTAAATTTTCTGATATGTACAATATACCTTAACAATGTTGTTTAAAAAAAAAAAAAGCAAAGACAGAAAGATCAGGCCCAAGCCAGGCACAGTGAAACAAGGAAGGGCCCAGGATAGAAGAAGCAACAGGAGAGCCCAGGTGGGGCCGCTTTAGCTCCCTGGAAAGTCAGAGAAAAGGGGGCCTTGGAGATGGTTGAGGGGGTCAGCCGGGGACAAACTGCTGCTGCTCACTGCTCCCCTGGTTGCGAGTCTGCTGGCGTCCCTTGGAGCTCAGGAGAGAAAAGATGCATGCCTGCGAGGGAAGAAAGGCATAGGCGTGCTGCGAAATCAAGGACTTTTCAAATCTCAGCGTGTGCAGAAGTGTCCGAAAGCTATCGCTCGCTCTCCAGGATCGCAGCGTGTGCAGAAGTGTCTGAAAGCTATTGCTCACTCTCCAGGCCCCAGTGATCCTCTCTCTGTCTCTTTTTAGAAAGTGTTCTTCCCCTTCAGTTTCTACTTTGGGAATAGAAAACATTTCTGGTTCTAGCTGGTACTTTGGCCTCTATATCTCTGCTTCCCTAAACGGGAAAGGCCAATTCTGCAGACTCCTGATGGAACATCTCACTGGGAACAAGAAGAAAGGTTGTCATTCCAGTGCTGGGACATGGGAAGAAGGGGCAGAGGTCTGGAGAGAGAGTCCCCTAGAGATGCAGGGGAGGGAAGGGGCAGGTTTAGCCCACCTGATTCCCCTGGGGAGGAGCCCAGTGATGGGGGGGCACCCTGGGCTGGAGAGAAACCATTCCCCTGGGGAACCTCACACTGATGAGAAGCTGCCCACTGTACACAGGACTTCTGCTGCTCTCAATGCTCTTGTTGCATCCAGGACATGCTCAAGACAGCAGGGCCAGGGGAAGCCCCTTGATGGAGTCAAGGAGGGAGGCAGTATAGGGGTGTACACTGCCCCCAGGGAAGGGGGAGAAACAGTCATGATGCCTATCTATCATAATGTCTATTACTTAATAAGTAATTGATGGCTACCTGCTTTTATTGTCATCACTACATTGATATTGTCATTACTATTATGTATTCCCCTCAGATTCATCAATGTACAGACAGACATGACCGTGAGAAGCCAGGAGGGCCTGGTCTAGGAAGTCAGGAGAGACTCTGTTGAGAAAATGATGGTTCAGTTGTAGTCTGGGAGATAAATGAAAAGTTTACTCTGCTAAAAGTGGTCAGTGGGAAGAGCATCTGAGGAGCGGGAACAGCATGTGCAAGGGCCCTGTGGTTCAGGGAATATGTGGCAATTACCACAGACATAAAGACAGATGATTATACAATGTGGCATTGCAAACCCAGAGATGCCCTCAAGGGAGTCATGAGCAGGCCCACCTTCAATAGTTGCAGGGCCCAGAGTAAGGCTACAACGAGAGGCCCATAGGCTGTACGTCCAAGTATTTAAAATTATAAACCTAGCTAACAAACTATCAATAAAATCCGTTCTATCCTGGCTCACCCCTTTGGCTTCCCAACCCCAGCTTCACCCTGTACTATGAAGGTCAGGTACACATACACGTGGATCCCCTTACCCCTACATAACATATCTAAGCCTCTCTCCATCAGCAAATAAACATGGCCTTACACACCCCTTTGGGTGTGTTTACCAGCTGTGTGGTCCACTTTCAGGATGAACCTAGGGAGGGCTGTATACCATTCAAGAAGGGCATTCTGGGGTCTTGGGTACCCAGATTACTGTCCAGAAGTGAGGGTGCAGGTTCTGAGTGGGCACATCCTCTTGGTCCATGGGTTATTTGTCTTGTAAGGAGGATCCAATCAAAAGGAGCATCAGAGGGAAGCTCCTAAAACACAAGGACCAAGTCCGGACCCCTCAAACCCAGAACAGTAGTGGTTATGGGAACACAGGGAAAATAACTGAGGCCAGGGGAAGGGAGGCAGGGTCAGGGAAGGCTTCCTGGAGGAGGAAATGCCTGAGCCCAGTATTTTCCTGCAGTGGAAGCATCTGCTACTAACTTGAGGTACACGACCTAATAAATCTAATGTTCCTTGATCAAAAATGAAATGTTATATCCAGGTGGCAGATGTCTTAGCTTCGGTTAAGAAGCCACTTCTCTTTTAACCCCTGTATTTGGCAGGATTACAGGCACATTCAGATCAGTGGCAATTTCGGTTGAGAAGTCTTCCCCCACTAACTAGGTTCAAACATGGCTTAGGAGAGAGTACTTAGCGGTCTGTGCACACATTTCCAAGGTGTTATCAAGCGGATGAGAAAGATCTTAAAAATGTAAGTGCTTAACTATGAAAACTTTTTAAACAGCTCATAGGATTAGATTTAAATGCAGTTCTTGGTGTGGAATTTGCTAAAAGGGGAAGGGCCAAAATATGGTTGAGTGACTACAGATCAGAAGGCAGAAATGTGAGCATCTGTATGGGCCTCCCCCCACCCAGTGAAATGCTGACCCAGGGCAGCGAGGGAGTCCTGTGTCCACATCTCTCCTCTCATCCCCAAGGTCAAGATGGCTGTTCTTCATTTATTTCTTTTTTAATTTTTACTTTTTACATATATTTATTTAAGATTTTATCTTTCAATTACAGTTTACATTCAATATTATGTTGTATTGGTGTCAGGTGTGTAGCACAGTGGTTAGACAATCATCTACTTTACAAAGTGATCCCCCATATTTCCAGTGCCCACCTGGCACCACGCACAGTTGTTACAGTACTGCTGACTATATTCCCTGTGCCGGACTGTACATCCCCGTGACTATCTTGTGACCAACAATTTGTACATTTTCACTTTTTTTTTTTTTTTTTTTTGTATTTTTCTGAAGCTGGAAACGGGGAGAGACAGTCAGATAGACTCCCGCATGTGCCCGACCGGGATCCACCCGGCACGCCCACCAGGGGCGATGCTCTGCCCACCAGGGGGCGATGCTCTGCCCCTCCGGGGCGTTGTTGCTCTGCTGCAACCCGAGCCACTCTAGCGCCTGGGGCAGAGGCCAAGGAGCCATCCCCAGCGCCTGGGGCCATCTTTGCTCCAATGGAGCCTTGGCTGCGGGAGGGGAAGAGAGAGACAGAGAGGAAGGAGGGGGTGGGGGTGGAGAAGCAAATGGGTGCTTCTCCTATGTGCCCTGGCCGGGAATCGAACCCGGGTCCCCCGCATGCCAGGCTGACGCTCTACCGCTGAGCCAACCGGCCAGGGCCCATTTTCACCTTTTTTTTACCCAAATCCCCCAGTCTCTTCCCCTTCTGTCAACCATCAGCCTGTTCTCTGTATCTATGAGTCTGTTTCTGTTTTGTTTATTTTGTTTTTTAGATTCCACATAGTACGTGAAATCATATGGTATTTGTGTTTTTGTGTGTGATTTATTTCTCTTAGTATAATACCTTCTAGGTCCAAGATGGCTGTCCTTTGTACTTAAGTACTAGAATACTTGACAGATCAAAGAATTTGTTCATGTGTGTGTTACTATGAAAAGGAGAACTGTGCATTTGTGGAAGTCCAGGGTGGGAAAAGGAAGCTATTATGGCAGAGTAAATGCACTAAAGAGAGCAGGAAACCTTGTATTTTAAAATATAACAATCTCAGTCTTTTGACCCAGGGGGAAATAGCAATGTCAGGAATGGGCTACTAATTACCAGCAGCGTCCCAGAGGAGGGCTGGGGAGAGTCCATGTTGGGAGGGGCGTGGGGCGAAGGCTTGTGACCCGTCAGCTGAGAGTCTCTGCAGCGGTCTTGTCCAAGAGCCTCTGCAGGAAAAGGGCAGCCTCCCAGGGAACTTTTCTCTAATTCCTATGCCCCATCCAAGTCCCATCAAGAGAGGAAACATGAAAAGCTAGATGAGCCCAAATATCTGGAATGGAGAGGAAGGAGAAAGACGGAAAAAATAAATTCTAGAGTTGCTCATTTGGAAGCTTAGGGGGGGGGGGGGCTAAAAGACCATATTTGGTTGTTTAAGGAAAGATTATTATTATTGTTGTTGTTACAGGGTTATCAGTAATGAATTATACTGAGTGCTTACCAATGTACCCTGCAGTGCTCAAGTTGACAAATATTGGCTATACAAGGAATATACACACCCTATGAGGAAAGTGCTATTATGATCCCATTTTACAAATGAAGACAAAGAGGCTTAAAGAGCTTGGGTTCAGGACAGTAGGGAAGATGATGGATTTGTTATAGATGGAGTAGATTTCAGATGACATCCATTCTAAAAGGGGATCCCCAGGATTGTCAAAAATCAGAAAATTAAGCCTGGAGGATGCAGAGGGGACAGGCAGGAGAAGAAGGGAAGTGGGCGTGTAGAATACTTCTGGTTGCATTTGAGTCTTTAAAATATATATATTTTTAATTTATTGATTTTAGTGAGAGAGGAAGGTAGGGAGAGGGAGAGGGAGAGAGAGACAGAGGAACACGTTTGTGCCCTGACTGGGGATCGAACCGGCAACCTTTGCACTTTCGGACAATGCTCTAACCAATCAAGCTATCCAGTCAGGGCTGTCTCATTTGAATTTTAAAGCATATGTGTTATCCATTCAATAAATAGATAAAAATATAAAAACAAACTAAAAAAAAAGTCAGAAATTAGAATTAAGAAAAGGCCCGGATTGGAAAAGTAGCTTTGAGAGTCAGGTGGTGTTGAAGACAAGGAAATGGATGTGAGTGCACACCCTCCAATGATTGGAGCAATCAGTGAACCAAGATTTTTGTTGTTTGTTTTTAATCAGCCAATCAGAAGTGAACAACATTCTCTTAGGTCACAGCTTAGACTCCTAAGAGACAAGAGTTAACAATGGGCTCGTGGAAGTATTTAGAAGGCACTAGAAAAGATGCTTACCCCGTGAGTAACCCAAGAAACATTTGTCCTGCAGAGAAGGCTAAGGTAAACTTTTGGATAGCTAGTATTGGAAATTTCTGGGAATGACTACAGCCCTGTTCCTTCTAGAAGCAACTGACTCCAGCATTTTAGGAAGAGGCCAAGGTAGATAAGCCTCTGCGTGGAACTTAATTATGCATCTTTTGGTTTCCTGAGATAAGTAGGATTATTAAATGTTTTACATTTGATCTGTTCCTACTGCAAGTGGAGGTTGGGTCTGAATGCCCAGGAAAACCATTTCTCCAAATTTCCAGTACTTCTAGATCCTTCTGTCAGCACGGAAATAATGATGAATGAACTGGGAGAGGGGCAGTGCCCTTTTGGAGAAAGGGGTTGTTCACATGAGAACCACAGAACATTAGAGCGAGCAGAGACTTCAACGGTGGACCAGGGCAGCCATTCACAAACCTGAACTTGCACCAGGACCTCATGGAGAACTTAACACACAGGCTCCACTCCCAGCTGGGGGTCTGGGGCAGAGAGGACTGGAGAATCTGCACTTCTAACAACGTCCCAGAGGATGCTATTTTAGGGACCACACTTTGAGGACCACTGATCTATGGCAACCTCTTCATCTTAGAAATATGAAACCAAGGCCCAGAGGGTTTAAATAACTTGTCCTAGGTCCCCTGGCTAATGGGACAGCTGGAACAAGACTCTCAAACTCTCTCTTTCCCTCATCTTTAAGTATTTCAGCACATATTTCCTGAAAGTAAGAACTCTGGCATAACCACAGTGCAGTTGTAATATCAGGAAATTAACATTGAAACAATACTATAGACTAATCCATACACCTTAATCAAATGTCACCAGCTTTCCCACTACTGTCCTTTACCTGGATCAGCATCCAGTCCTGAGTCACACACATTTAGTTGTGATACCTCTTCCGTTTCTTTGACTCTGGAACAATTCTTCCATATTTCTTTGTTGTTTGGACCTTGGACTTCTGAAGAGTACAAGTCAGTGATTTTGAAGAACGTCCCCAGATTTGGGCCTGTTAGATGTTTTTTCATGATTAAATTTAAGCTCTGCCCTTTGGGCACAAATAGCCCAGCGGTGATTCAGTGTCTTTCCCAGGGCACCATGTCTGGAGGCTCACGAAGTTTGTTTGTCCCATTGCTCGTGATATGAACATTGATCAATTGATCACTTAGTTAAGATGGTGTCTGCCAGCTCTCTCCATGATGAAGTCACCATTTTCCCCCTTTGTAATGAACAAGTACCATGTGAGGAAATACCATGAGACTAGATAGGTGCATTTCTCATCCTACTTCACACAGTAATTTTATTCTGAATAAATGATTCTTACCGAAGCAACCATCAATGTAGAGTGGTGATTTTCAATTTCTCTCCTTTTTCCTGCATTTATTAGAACCCTACTGTAAGGAAAAGTTTTCCTTTCTCATTCATTCATTCATTCACTTCAGTAGGAACTCACTCAGAGATTCTTTCCTTTTTACTCTAGAATCCATATCTCTTGTCACATAAGTCAGTTACCTTAAAGCCAATGCCTTTATCATCCACACCCACCCTAACTCCTCTCCAACCATGAGTGGAATGAGTCTAACTGTGCTGATGTTACGGTCCTTGAGTTCAAGGAGAATCCCATCCTCATAGTCAGAGATGGGAGAGGGGCAGGAAGAGCTGACCATGGCCAAACCTAGGTTTCTAGGAAGAAAACAACAACTGTCTTTGTCCTCTCACTCCGTTGTCCCTGCGGTACCATAAAGAGGGACACTCAGCTTGCATTGATGTTTGGTTGTATGAGTCCAAAGGACAATGCCAACTCACAAGTAAATATTTGCCATTTTGGACTACTCATTGCATTGCACAGGGTAGGGCAGAAGTAGGTTTTACAGTTGTGAGTGTGCAAAACAGACTTTACTTGTGCATTACTATTTATTAATGATTATTTCCTATACAAACAATGATAAACCTACTTTTGCCTCACCCTGTATGATCTGAAAGAAACAAACATTTACCTCATCCTTGATTTCACCACATGTCATTGTGCAAGAAAAATAAATCAGCTATCTAGCGTAAGCTAAAGTCCAAGATGTGACATAAAAAGAAATCTAAACATATATATATTTAAACATATATATATATATATATATTTATTTCCTATATATATATTTAGGAAATAAATATAGCTGGCTCAGACTCATGAAGAAATAAAAATGTCATTTTGGGCTCCACACACCTCTGTCCTTCAAGATGTATTCCAAGGGAAATCACTTTTGGGATTTATCTATTTATAAGCACTATTAGAATTATCTAGACATAAGACACCAAACTGAACCAGGCTTGATTGGAACGTCTAATAAAGTGATTGTCAAATGATGGTGACACTGCCCCTCAATGGGGCTTTTGGTAGAGGGTGGGTGAGTGTTTACAGTTGTCATAATCATGGTGGGGTTGCTACTGGCATTTAATGGGCAGGAGTTAACATGCTAAACTTTCTTCCATGCATGGGACAGTTCCAAACAGCATGAACTGCCCTATCCAAATACCAATCACCTCCCACAGAAACAATCAAAGAGTTTTCCGAGGAATTTGGGATTAGGCTAAGATTCCAACTCAGTACAACTGCTCTCTTGACTCAAAGAGTTATAACCCTAGGAGCTGTTGGCCGTGGCCATTACGTGCTTTGTGGACTGAGGACAGAGGGCTAGTTTGACAGAGATACATAGAAAGAAACCAGGAAAAGTGGCAGTGAGACTCTTGCCTACCTTCTGATTCTAGCTGGTGGCTGTGATTACACTTTAGGCGCATGCATAATCTTGCTGTTGGTTTCCGTGACACCCTGTTACTTGCAACAAGTCTTGACTTTGGAGGGACTAACTGCCATCTTCTGCCAGATGGATGGTGCAGCAGAGAAAGCCAGCGTGTACAGGGAAAGAGAAGCAAAGGGCAGAGAAGCAGGGATGTGCCGCTGGACGCTGCCTGCTGGCCTTCAGGTCCCCGGTCATTTCTGAGGCCCGGCTGCTTGTGGACCCATCAAATGTGGCCTGAGAGGTGGGCCCTAGGAGATGGATCTGTCCAGAAACTGCATGGTGACAGGAGGGGACAGGGCAGTTCCAACAGAGGAGCAAATCGTGGGCAGTAAGTTGTGCAAGAGTCCAAGCACATCCATCGGAGGTCAGCCCCGACCGAGACGGACTGGAAGGGACCAGCATGAGTTTGAATGAGGAGAAGCTGCTGGCACAGACCTGAGTCTTAGGGGTGTTGCCGCTGTGGATTAGGGGCCCATTGAGAAAACACCCACGAGTTGAAAATATGAAAAGTCACTTTTTTTTAAAAGGAAAACAAAAACAAAATCAAAACCCCATCACGCTCACGGGAAAACATCTTTTGTTGAAAATGGCAGGTTTTGACCTGTTACTATTGTGAGGCAAGTCATGGTTTCATGGTGGATTTCTCTGGGCTGGGGCTTAACAGCATGGCTGTAGCTTCTCTCACTGGAAAGGGAGATTAGAGATGGAACCGGCAATTTCAAGAACTTCTAGTTTCGCTAGCCGGCAAATCATTCAGCCACTCAGCAGTGATAAAGGTATGGCTTCCGAAGAGGTAGTCTCCACTTGCACCTGCCATGACAGGCAGTGAGTGTACACAGATGAGGGGAGCGTAGTAGGTGTCACAGTGTCTGTGGCCCGGAGTGGGGTAGGAGGCCCAGTTGTTTCTTGCCAGGCTTCCAGCCCAATCTTGCTTTCCTTGGGTTTCAGAGGTGATGCTGGGACCCCGCTGACCGATCACCAACGCTTGTCACCAGGGGCTGTGCCCTTGGCAACACCCCACGCATCACCCCCGTAATAGAGTCCTCTCATTCTTCCGGCTCTCAACATAGGATTCAGAACCAGTCATTTAAAAATGTTAATTGTCCTAAAAATGTACCTTGATTTCAGGAATGGAAACATTTCTTTAAAACAAGGCAAAAATCAAATCTTGTGAAATACTCATCTGATTAAACCCACAGCCATCTAAAGGAAGCTGCTCGTTACCATGCCTTCAGCAGCAGAAGTTCACCAGTTCCATCACTCTTGTTACTCAGCCCTACCGAGCCCGACAGCTCTGGACTGACAGGCAGGAAGTAGTACTTCGCACATGGTGGGCAACCAGAAAATAACAGCTGAACTAAAAATGACGCCAAGCCCGTGTTCTAATCCCATTGGTGTCATCGGTTACCAGATTGAGCTGGGCCTTCTTTTCTTGGAGTTGTTATGGGAGATCACTAAAGGGCTGTCTTATCTCTCAGGTCTCCTGCAACTCCCAAATCTATGAGAAATAAAATGTTCTGTGGTGCAGTTAGTATTCTGAGCCATTTCCCAAGGTTTCTGTCTAACTTTCTGAGAATTAGTTGCATTCTTGACCCCTGCACCACTCCGCAGTTCACTTATATACACCCCAGTGGCCTACTCTCTGTTCCTGCCTCTGAGCACCTCTCTTGCTGTTCCCTCTGTCTGGAATGCTTTCCCCTCACACTCTGCAAGGTTGGTTGGTTTTTATCACTTGAGCCTCAGCTGAAATGTCATCTTCTAAGAAGTCTTCTGTGACAACTTGTCGAGAATAAGCATCTCCCCCGAGCCAGCACGCTCCATGACATCATCCTATTTATTTCTCTGCAGTGTTTATAACAAATATAATGATCTTATCCATTTCCTGGCTTATTATCGCCCTCTCCCCTTAGATGACAAGCTCCACAAGGGCTGGGAATGGTCTATATTCTTTTTTACTCTATCATCAGAGCAAGAAATACATATAAAGCCTTTCTAAAACAAAAAAGGCTGCCCCTGAAGACTGAGCCCTGGGCTGAACGCCGGCTTAGGGAGCCGGGCATGGGCTGGATTTCAGCCCCGCCTGGCCCCTTGGCTAGGTCCCCTTGTTCAGTGCACAACATATACAATTGTGTTCACTTTTCCTGCCTGACACCATTTTAAGTGTTCAGTTCAATGAATTTTGACAGATGCACACACCCAGGTAACCACTACTGCAATCAAGGCACAGAAATTCCATCATGCCCCAAAGTTCCTGCATGTCCTGTTGCAACTGTCTCTCCGCTCACTCAGCCCCTCAACCTCAAGCAATCATTGAATCTTCATTTCATTTAGTTATATCTCACCTCTCTGCAAAAGAATTAAAAATGGCCTTAACATGAATAAAATATCAAAATAAATTAAAAAATGGGAAATAAAAAGAGAAAGCAAGATTGAGAGGAGCAACCAGAAGGGTCGATAGAGCTTGACCACTGAGCTCGAAGATTTGAGGCGTGGCGGCTGCCTCCTTAGAGCCAAGGTAAAGAGGGAAAGTGGTTCTTCAGTTATCACTGAGAGGAAGCAACGTCTCAGTTCTCAGGAGGGACAAAATTTCCCTAGCACAAAGATCTGAGACTGACGTGGGTCATCAGATGAGGATGCTCTGCATGGTGCCTCTAGGGATTGTTTCACAGCAAATGTAGCAGGAATACTTACTTGTATATTTTATCTAGGCGACCTTCCATCATCATTCCGACAGCAAATATTAAAGTATCTTCCCTAAATAACACAATCTCACTGTTTTGTTTTGTTTTTCCAGAGAAGTAGGGTAGTAACCAATTCAAAATGATCTTCCCTGGACTCAGGGACTCTTTACTGTCCTTATAGGCAGAGAGAAGCATTTGCTCTGAAACCCAGGTGGGCGGGTGGGAGGGTTAATGCTCTGTTATGAAACTTGAAAGAGCCTGGCCAGGATCCCTGTCTTTTTTTTTTTCCCCTGTCTTGATCAAAGGCCTCCCCGTCCCTGCCTGGAGCTGGGTCGTGGGAGGAGGAGTTGTGTCTCAGGAAAAGCCAGCATTTTCTTAAGGAGTCAGTCTTGGAGCTGAGCCTATGCGAGCCAGTGCTCTGTTGAGATGCCAGACTTCTACACACTAGAACATTCAAAGTAACACTTGAACATGAAAGGTATTATGGGCAAGTGTTGACAGTTTCTCACCACAGAATAGAAATTTCTTAGTAATGACCCTGGAAGGTAGAGTTCTAAGCCACATTACGCTTGCCTATTGATGGGTTAGAAAAGCCCAAAGCTAATAACCTCTTCCCTACTGGATCTGAATCGATTGAGAAATAAGACAAATGGGTAAGGCAAACGGGAGCAAAAATACCTCTATTGTTGGGAGATGTGGCTGGTGTCTGTGGGCAAGTGAGTTTTCTGGAGGGTCTGAGACCCAGAATTAGACAGCCTTTTCCACCCCACCATAGGCAATATTTGGTCAGCATAGTCTTCTGTAAGAAGTGGGTCAAGAAAGGACTGAGAACATGTGGTCTCTAGTGGGAATTTGTTCCAAATGGGGATGGGGGGTGGGTAGGGGTAGACACCAGCATTATTTTCTGCTCTCTTCTTTTCTACAAGATGATACTTGTTAATTTTGGTGTCTGTTTATCTAAAAATGGTATCAGCCATTAAGATTGATATTAAAAGAAAGAGAAAGAGGGTGGGTCCAAATGCCTCTTGGTTTTATACCGCTTCACACTCGGTCTTTCAGGGTTACTTGTTGCCACTCCTTGATTCAGGAGATGGTATTCTAAAAGAGACTTTGCAAGAGCATCAAGAACAGTGACCTTGGTATGCTCATGTTGCTTGGTCTGCCGTTGATTGTGCTCAGTGGTAGTATGCTAGAAAATGCATCAAAAAGACTCTGAAATAAAGAAGTCCTGATTTGTAGGGTTTTCTGTTCTCCAGTTTTATGGGGTACATGCTTCCTCCATGTGACATCACCAACCAGAGTTGGGGCAAGGAATGCAGTGGTGTCATCATTAAACAGATACAATAGGCCTAAATGATCTAAAAAAAAATCTATGTTATATATTAGTAAATAAAATATTAGTAAAATAAGCAGGATACACTTTGAATATTTATTACATTCATTTTAAATATAATTTATTTAATTGTAAACTGATGTAGTTTGACTTGTAATAATGGTTGCTTTCAACCATCAGCTCACAAAATCCCTGAAATTGAAGAATCAGCTCTTGTGAGCTCTACAAACCAATTCCAGCATATCACTGGTTCTGATGATCAACAGAATTAAAAGTCAAGAAGGGATAAGCCTGACCAGGCGGTGGCGCAGTGGCTAGAGCATCAGACTGGGATGTGGAGGACCCAGGTTCGAAACCCCAAGGTCGCTGGCTTGAACACAGGCTCATCTGGCTTGAGCGCGAGCTCACCAGCTTGAGTGCAGGGTCGCTATGCTGGTTTGAGTGTGGAGTCATAGACATGATCCCAAGGTCACTGGCTTGAGCAAGAGGTCACTCACTCTGCTGTAGCCCCTGCCCCCCCATCAAGGCACATATGAGAAAATAATCAATGAATAACTAAGGTGCTGCAATGAAGAATTGATGCTTCTTATCTTTCTCCCTTCCTGTCTGTCTGTCCCTCTCTCTCTCTGTCTCTGTCAAAAAAAAAAAAAAAAAAAAAGGCAAGGAAGGGTCAATATTGTCACAAGGAGGAAAAGTACCAATCAGTGGTCAATACTGCAAAGTCAGTGTCGGACAGAGCCCCAACCCTAACTACTGTTTGTTAGAAAAAACGCTTACTGTTCTGGTGGACTAGCAAACGTAACAGATCTACAATTTTGAGAGAATAGGAAGGATTTTCCCTTTGGGAAAAAATGGGATGAACTCTGCTTTTAGTCAATCTAGAAGGAGACACAGTTCCACAAGGGCGAGAGCCCAGCAGTTAGAACACAGGAATGACGTGGACATCAGCTTGAGTCTTGTGCTATATGCAGTTGGCAGTGTTTCCGGAGTGCTGCGGCTGGAGGGCCCAGCGAGGACCTGTGACACCCAGGTGGGGGCCGAGAAGGGCGAGCAAGCAGGATGAGAGGAAGCTCAGAGCGGGAGGCTGGGGAAGAGTTAGGATGGACTCTCTCCTACCTTCCTCAGGCCCGAGGCCCAAGGCAGAACATCGCTTATCTCCCCAGAAACAAAAACCTGGAAACACTCTCATCTAATTGAAAGGGAATTTTTTTTTTAACCTAAAGGTATTTGTCAATGAAGATGATGGCAAAACAACAAACTAGCATTTATTTCTTCTTCTTAGAAAAGAACAAGATTATCTATCTCACCTCTGCCATTCTCATGTTAGAGCAGAAGAGAGGTGACATCAGAGTCGTCGCCGCCCTGAGCAGTTAGCCACCTCGGAGAAGTCACTGATCTCTCCCAGCCAGTTCCTGCCTCTGCGGGACCGGACCCCATGGGCCTGACAGTGGTCCTGGGTCAGAGTGAGGTCTGGTGAGAGGACAGTGTGAAAATACCTCACACTGTCTAAGCCACTAACCACCCTTTAAAACCAATATATTGCCTTTAAAAAGAGATTTTAACAATTCTTTGGTCTTTTTTTTTTTTTTTTAGTTTTTTTTTTTTAGTTTTTTGACAGAGATAAGAGTCAGAGAGAGGGACAGATAGGGACAAACAGACAGGAAAGGAGAGAGATGAGAAGCATCAATTCTTCATTTGGGGCACTTTAGTTGTTCATTGATTGCTTTATCATATGTGCCTTGATAGGGAGGCTACAGCAGAGTGAGTGATTCCTTGCTCAGGCCAGCGACCTTGGACTCAAGCCAGTAACCTTGGGCTCAATCAAGCCAGCGACCTTGGGCTCAAGCCAATGATCTTGAGCTTCAAGCTAGTGACCTTTGGGCTCAAGCCAGCAACCATGGGGTCATGTCTATGATCCCACTCTCAAGCCAGTGACCCCATGCTCAAGCTGGATGAGCCTGTGCTCAAGCTGGCAACCTTGGGGTTTCTAACCTGGGTCCTTCGCATCCTAGTTCGACGCTCTATCCACTGTTCCACTGCCTGGTCAGGCAAAAATTGTTTGGTCTTTTTAAAAACCCTTCTCACCAGAGTATACTGGACTGTTGAAGGAGAAACTTGCCATGTGGGCCTGCCCACTGCCCTCCGGGCTGAGAACAGACACCTCTCTGAGCAGTCACTTCCTCATCTCCAACATGGAAGGTGGGTCGGGTGATCCTCATTCACATTCTAAAATCCCCTTCGAAAGACAGCCTGCTAGATGGGAGAAGATATTCGCAAATGATGCATCAGCCGAAAGAAGGGTAACCTTATATATTAGGGACTCATACAACTTAACACCACCAAAAACAATCCAATTTAAAAGTGGGCAGAAGACTTGAACAGACAATTCTCCAAAGGACACAGAGATGGTCAACAAACACATGAAAAGATGCTCAAGGTTACTGATCATCAGGGAAACAAGGGCAATGCACATTGAAACCACAATGATGTCTGACCTCACACCTGTCAGAGGGGCTATCATCAAAATTTCAACAAACAGCAAGTGTCGGTGAGGATGTGGAGAAAAGGGCCCGCTCATGCACTGTTGGTGGTAATACAGGTTGGTGCAGTGACTATGGGAAACTATATGGAGAGTCCTCAAAACATTAGAAATAGAACTACCATACGCCTGGCACTTCCACTCCTAGGTATTTATCTGAAGAAAACAAAAACATTAATTTGAAAAGATTTTTGCACCCCTATGTTCATTGCAGCATTACTAGTAATAGCCAAGATATGGAAGCAATCCAGATGTACATCAATAAATAAATAAATAAAGATGTAGTATAGGAATATTATTCAGCCACAAAAAAGAATAAAATCTTGCCATTTGTGACAACATGGATGGACCTAGAGGTTATTATGCTAAGTGAAATAAGTCAATAGAGAAAGACAAATGCTGTATTATTTCACTTCCCTGTGGGATCTAAAAAACCCCCACAAAACGAAATAAATGAATACACAAAATAGAAGCCCACAGATATAGAGAATCCACAGATATAGAGAACACGCTGAGAGGAGAGCGGTGTGGAGGGATAGGAATTAAATAAATTGATAAAAACATAAAAATAAAATATGGTATACTGTTCCCTTTCTATATAATTCCCTGTGTTTTTATACTGCTATAATTTTCCCCCTTATTTTCCCATAAGTTCACCATCTAAATACAACATGATTGATTGATTTATAAAAAAGAAAAAAAAGAATCAATCTCCTTCATGCCTGTCCCCCAGCTCCTCTTCCTGAAAGCTTTCTTTATCTAGGCTTTAACTGAGAAGCTAACTCCGAATTCTTTACGCATCTGAGAGGCCCTATTTCTCACAAGAGGGCATCTTCACAGGGGTGACATTTCCGTCTCTGTATTCAGATCCTGAGGATGGACAAAGGGGATGACTCTTTTCTCCCCAAGTCAAACCAAAGAAAATAAACAAACAGAAAAGATCCCCAAAGCATAGGGGGTGGAGTCCTTAGTGTGATAAAGACTCGAAGAAGTGACCTGGGGTTCTTCATCGGTTTGGTCTATTTGCTGAGTTCAGGGTCATTTCATGTTCAGCAGAATGTCATGCTGTTTTTCCAGCCCTTGGACAGCAAGAGAATCCAAAGCACATTTTGCGGACAGGTTTTAAACACACAGGGTTCCAAGATAAATTTAATACATATGTTCTGAATCATTCACATTTTACTCACTAAATAGCTATGTGATATCTAAGAAGACTTCAGAGTCTTAATGAACAACCTCTCCAAAGTATTCTTTACTTCGAACCCTGCAGTCATGTTTTCCTAAGAATTAATAACGGCCAGTAGAGTTGTGGGTGTTTGAAATATTGCCAAAATGCCTCTTTTCTCAACGTCAGGGTTCCTTCAAAACATCTAATGTACACAATCATTTTTTTAAAATGCATATATGTAGTGTGTGTGTGAACCACGTGGGTGTGCCAGGAATCATGCCAGACACTGCACATACATTGTCACTAACATTTACAACAACGTCTGAAGGTCAGTGCTACTTTCCTCATTTACAGGCTCGGAAGATCAGGTTTGGAGGTTTTATGACTGGCCCAAGGCCAGGGTTGACAAGTCACATGCCAAAATTCTATTGAACTCCCTCTGAATCTTCTTAGTTAAGTTTGTTCAATTCGGCAAATATTTATTAAGTGCCTCCATGTGCCAGGCGCTGTGGCAAGCCTGGGGAGAAAAATAAGGGAAGACCTTGAGATGCTCCCAGTGGAGGGCTTCTCATTTTTATCTTTATCTTAGTGTGCGGCTGGAGGTGGCCGGTAGGTGGAGGGTTTATGAGGTTGTATCAGTTAGTGTGTGTTTGATTATAATTAAGCAGAAACCCAACTCAGACTGCCTTACACAATATGGAGAACACATCGTGGCTCAGAATGCCACTTACCCCGAATATCCATGTCCCCCTTCTATCATTAGCAGAATCCCCAATTTTTAGGCAGACATATGGCCTCCCAGAATAAATACTTTTCTCATTCTCACCTGCAACTGAGGTGTGGCCATGTAACTAAAGTCTGGCACATAAACAAAAGTACTGTGTGCCTCTTCTACAAGTGGCTTTCCCTTTTCTCCTTGCTGACTGGATTCAGGTGTGATGGCAGTAGATGGAGCAGCCATCTTGCACCACAGGGGCCTCAACTATATGTTAGGATGGCAGAGCTACCAGATGTAAAGTATGCTATCCCTGGACTATCTGCCTGGACTTTTTTCTTTTTTTAATCTGAGAAAGAAATAAGCCTTTAATTTGTGTAAGTCACTGTTACCTGAGGTTTTCAGTTACCTGCACTGGAACCTAATCCTACCTCATATTCACATAGCTGAAAATCCAGAGCTGGGCTTCAGGGCTAGTTTGATCCAGCAGCTCAATGACAGTATCAAGAAATCAGTTTTGTTCCAGATTTTGTTTGCCTTTGGAGTCAATTTCATCCTAAGGCTGGCTCTCTTTCATGGGGCAAGATGGCACTAACAAAAAGATGGATTTCTGGTTCCTTACCAATTTGAGAGAGTGTGAGAGACAGAGAATAAATGAATGAATGAATGAATGAATGAATGACATCCAGAAGCACTCTCATAAAAACAACTAAGTTCCTTTCCCAGAAACCCTCTGACATCGTCATGCTTTTCAATACCTTGCAGCTGGGGGGATGCCATGAGCTGATTGGCTGAGTTCTGCCAGAACTGTGGCAAAGGAGTTGGGCTTGTACTGATTGACATGAACCAATCAGGGTCAACTCTTGGAGGTGGGGTATTTTTTCTTTTTAAATTCAGGATAACATACTAATTTAGGGTCAGTACAGTCAATTCTTGGCACCAATAAATTTAACCTTCACAGTCTGTACTGTCCTTGTATGGGGCAGTATAACACCCTGCTGGTGTGGTTACTAAGAGGATTCAATGAAATATGCAGCCCGTCTATTTCAGGAAATACGAAGAGGCTAGTGGGATAGAGGGAGTCCTTTTCCTGGTAAGTCCAAACAATGACTCCATTGAGTCCCCATATAAATGCCTAAACAGGTCCGAACTGTCAGCCCCACCCCTTCCAAGGTCATTTGACTCAGGGAGGGCTGCTCCCTGAGAATGTCTCCCCCAGCCCTCTCTCCCCCGCAAACTTCTCTTCTAAGGCTACCTGAGGCGTCTGTAATTTCTGGAATTTATATTCCTTGGAATTAAAACATTTTCCCATCAAGTCCCCAGTAGCATGGGAGGTATGACACACTGAACCTGAGCATAAATGTGTTGATTACATTAATTAGAAGCACTCCCGCCCCCCCCCCCCCCATGCGCGCGCGCCACCACCACCTCTTCCAACACCAGAGACCCTGAGCCAGTGGGCAGTTAGGGTGCTGTCACTGGAAAGGAAAAGTTCCCAGGCTGTGGCTAATCAGAGAGGGCAGGGAGAGCAAACTGGGGGTGGGCAGGGGGAGGTCTTGAGTCCCTGACCAGGATAGGAGGCGGGATAACAAGAATGATCAGCAGTGCACGAGGGCTCCTTTTTCTCTGCATCCTTCCAACACTTGCTTCGTGTCCTTTTGGTAACAGTCATTCTAACAGGTGTGAGCTGATAGCTTGCTTTGGCTGTGATTTGCATTTCCTTAATAATTAGTGATGTTGAACATCTTTTCACGTGCCGATTGGCCATCTATATGTCTTCTTTGGAAAACTGTCTTCCCATTTTAAAATCTGGTTTCTGTATTTATGTTGTTGAGATGTGTGAGTTCTTTATAGTCTATTTTAGATGTTAACCCCTTATTGTATGTATGGTTTGCAAGTGTCTTTTCCCATTCAGTAGGTTGTAATTTCTTTTTATTTTGTGTATGGCTTCCTTGGCTGGGAAGCTTTTTCATTTAATGTTGAAGACAATGTGGGATTGTGAGTTGGTACAGCCACTATGGAAAAGAGTATAGAGGTTACTAAAAAAAAAAAATTAAGAACAAAACTACCATATAATCCAGCCATTCTACTTCTGGGTATTTCTCTGAGGAATACAAGAAACATTATTAAAAAACAACAACACTATAATTTGAAAAGATATATGCACCTTTATTGTCACTGCAGCATTATTCACAATAGCCAAGATACGGAGACAACCTAAGTGTCCATCAATAGAAGAGTAGATAAAGAAAATGTGGTACTTATGTACAATGGAATACTACTCAGCCATAAAATGGGCAAAAATCCTGTCATTTGGGTCAACATGGATGGACCTTGAAGGTATTATGCTAAATGAAATAAGTCAAATGGGAAAAGTAAAATTCTGTATATTCATATGTGGAATGTAAAAACAAAAAACAAACTTTTAGAGGCAGACAGATTGGTGGTTACAGAGGGGAATGGGGATGGAGGGAAGGTGAAATGGGTAAAAAGGTCCCGATGGCATGGAGATGAATAGAAACCAGACTTTTAGTGAGGAGCATGATATAATACATACAATTTCTAATGTTGCAAACCTGAAGCTTATATGGTATTATAAACCAATGTTACCTCAATTTTTTTTAAAAAGAAGCAAACCAACAAACAAAATCCCCAGCAAACATCACTGTTAACAGGGAAATGGCAGCATTCCATGAAAATCAAGAACAACCCAAGGAGACCCAGCATTGGTCAATGTCATACTGGGACATCCCAGCCAGCACGACTGTCATTATTCACAGGTTATATTACCTGCACAGAAAACCCCATAAAGCCTATAAACAAATTGTTAGAAATAATTAAAGAGTCTAGCAAAGACAAAAGAAGAATAATCAGAGAGTGGAGACAGTAAAGTAACATCAAACTCAAGTTCAGTGACTTAATAATTCAGCCCAAGGCTAGTCCTATGCAACCAATCCTGAATGACAAAATAGTCATCACTGACTCTGTGGCTACTGAGGGACAGCAGCTCCATTCCCATCCTGGACACACCAGTGGTCACCAGAATTGTTGAAGCTTTGTTTCGTACTCATCCATCTGGCCTGGGCGTGCCCCCATGGCTCAGTACACAACCTTGTTAAAACAACAGGACTCCGTGAGTCTCCTGATATGGGGGGAACAAGCAGAAGGAGGGTATCTGTTCAGCACAGAAATCACGCCAGAGGAGTGAAGCTAGCAGCCCGGACCCAAGTGGGATTAGAGGGAGCTAAGGTACAGTGGAAAGCCAAAAAGTCTTTCCATCATTTTCCACCAACTCTAAAAGAAATCCTAACTCAAATGTCTTTTTCTGTAGTCAATTCATCTGGGTTATATCATATATTCCAACAGGTCATCTGGTTCACTAGCGTACTGAAGCTTATCACGTCAAGTGATGAGATACGTGATGCTTAATCCAAAGCTGTCAGGACCTAATGGATTCTTTGGAAGGGCCCTTTTTCTGAAGTGGTTTATTTCATTCCTCCATCAGTATTTCTCTAAGTGCCATCCTTGGGCCACTCACATAGGATCACATGGCAGGGGAAGGGGGGAGGTGGTGTTGAATGATAAAAATTAGGATCTCTGAACTCTACCCAGAATCTACCAAACTGGACTCTCTGGGAGCAGAGCCTAGAAATGAGTATCTTCAACCAGCTAGTCATGTGATTTTTAAAATGCACTCCAGGGTGTAAGCCCATTGCTTCCTAGAGAGTGCCAGTAACAACACCATACAGTTTACGGGCTGTGCTTTATTTACAAAGACTTTCTCATGATGCCTCATTGGAGCCCTGCCATGTGCCTCAGGGAGGCAGGTCAGACCAGTGTTACCATTCCCATTTTATGAAGGAGAGACCACAGCTCTGTGCCTTCAAGTCAGTTGCATGAGGTCATGTGCTCACAAATGGTGAGGTCACGTGCCTTGTAACTAAGGTCTTACAGCACCAAGTTCAGGGCTCCTGCCATGGCCCTGGAGGGTGACAACATTCGAACTAACTGTGGAACCCCATCCTGGGCCACTGAAGGGCAAAACAGACTTACTCTGAGCAGCCACAGGAAGAAGCATCTTTTTGTTTGTTTGTTTTATAAATAAATTTTTATTTTAATGGGGTGACATCAATAAGTCAGGGTACATATATTCAAAGAAAACATGTCCAGGTTATCTTGTCATTTCATTCTGTTGCATACCCATCACCCAAAGTCAGATCGTCCTCCGTCACCTTCTATCTAGTTTTCTTTGTGCCCCTCCCCCACCCCCTCCCCTTCTCCCCCCTTCCCTCCCCCTGCCCCGCCTAAACCACCACACTCTTGTCCATGTCTCTCAGTCTTGTTTTTATGTCCCACCAATGTATGGAATCCTGCAGTTCTTGTTTTTTTTCTGATTTACTTATTTCACTCCATATAATGTTATCAGGATCCCACCATTGTGTTGTAAATGATCTGATGTCATCATTTCTTATGGCTGAATAGTATACCATGGTGTATATGTGCCACATCTTTTTTTTTTTTTTTTTTTTTTTTTTGTATTTTTCTGAAGCTGGAAACGGGGAGAGACAGTCAGACAGACTCCCGCATGCGCCCGACCGGGATCCACCCAGCACACCCACCAGGGGCTACGCTCTGCCCACCAGGGGGCGATGCTCTGCCCCTCCGGGGCGTCGCTCTGTGGCGACCAGAGCCACTCTAGCGCCTGGGGCAGAGGCCAAGGAGCCATCCCCCGCGCCCGGGCCATCCTTGCTCCAATGGAGCCTTGGCTGCGGGAGGGGAAGAGAGAGACAGAGAGGAAGGAGGGGGTGGGGGTGGAGAAGCAAATGGGCACTTCCCCTATGTGCCCTGGCCGGGAATCGAACCCGGGTCCCCCGCATGCCAGGCCGATGCTCTACCGCTGAGCCAACCGGCCAGGGCTGTGCCACATCTTCTTTATCCAGTCCTCTATTTATTTTTTTACAGTGATTAAAGCCTTTAAGCAAACTCTTGGCCAATACAGTAAGAATCCATAAAAAAGTAGTGTCCTTAACATGTTCACCAAGTCCAAGTTGGCCCCAACACCATGCCAAATTTCTGAAAAATGCAACCCAACCCCAGTTCAGTCTGTTATGAGCTGTCACAAGGAGCAGAAGTCTAGGAAAAGTCCACATCCAGGAAAAGTCCGCATGGCACTGGAATTGTTGTCACAATTCTATACTTTGCAGCTCCCGTCCAAGTCCCAATGACCACTGCTTCTAGCTGGTAATGATTCAGGTAGACTGGAAAAGCCATCTGCAGCATGTGTGGAGATGGAGCTTCTGTTCTCCTCTGTCTGGAGAGATGAGACCAGGTTGCTTTTCCCTGGAGATCTGCGACTGTGGCATGGTACATATATTCTGTTGCATCCAGAGCCATTCTAGCGCCTGAGGCAGAGGCCACAGAGCCATCCCCAGCGCCCGGGCCATCTTTGCTCCAATGGAGCCTCGGCTGCGGGAGGGGAAGAGAGAGACAGAGAGGAAGGAGAGGGGGAGGGGTGGAGAAGCAGATGGGCGCTTCTCCTGTGTGCCCTGGCTGGGAATCAAACCCGGGACTCCTGCACGCCAGGCTGACGCTCTACCGCTGAGCCAACCGACCAGGGCCTGAGAGCCAAAATTTTAAACTTAAACTATATAGGTAGGTACATTCCTTATCAAGGTAGCGCCCGCACATGGTATTTTGTGGAAGAGCCACACTCAAGGGGCCAAAGAGCCGCATATATACTCCATAGCTATCTGTCACCTCTCACCTCTTGGGTTTTGTAAGTATATAATAATATCACCTTCCAAAGATACTTTATTTTTATTTGATTTAAAATTTTTTTCTATTGATTTGAGAGAGAAAGAGAAAGGGAGGGGGGATAAAGAGAGAGTAAGAAAAGAGAGAGAGAAGTATCAACTTATTGTTCCATTGAGTTGTGCACTCATTGATGGCTTCTTGTACATGCCCTAACTGGGGATCAAATCCATGACGTGAGCATGCCAGGTGACGCTCTGTCCACTGAACCACCAACCAGGGCTGCCAAAGATACTTCCGTTATTCCTTTCCTGTGTAGATGCCTCTGTTTCCTGCCCTTCAGGGGATGTTGGTGTGAGGACTTCCATTCTATGCTGAGTGTGACAATGGCACAGAGTACACTGGCTTTGCTTCTGCTTTGAAGGGAGTCTCCATTTTATATAATATTGGCTCATCGTTTGGATTTCTTTTAGAAAGAAACTTTAATACAGACCCTTTTTGTTAAAGAAGTTTAGTTTTCAAAAGGAATAAATGCTGATTTGACTTGAATTGTTCTTGGCATCTACTGAGATGATGAAGTCAGTTTACAAATTTTTCTTAGTAGCATGCTGATTTAAAACCTGTCCCTTGAATGGATACGTGGGAAAGGCAGCATTACCTATATTCAGCTCATAACTCAAAGCTAAAACACAAAGAAGCAAGTAAATCAACCGACCAACCGACCAACCGACCCAGATGCTTAGAAAGGCCTGGGCTTCTTTAAGAAAGCAGCTCAATTTATTTGGGGCTGTTTCCTCCCAGGAGGCCAGGCATCCGCAGTCTGGACCACTTTCCAGGCCGCTGCTCAGGCTTGCACCTGATCATCCTGCGGACTGTGGTCAGGCCTCTGCCCAGCCCTAAGAATGTCCCTTCCTAATAATACTCCTTGTTTCCAACCGAGCTTTGCAACCACAGTACATTCCTTTTGGCCATTCAATCACGGGAATGAAGATTTGAGTGACTGCCTCGCATTATGAACCACAGCGATTTGATGTCACAAGATGACTTTTATGTCCTGCTATAAATAGACTGAGCTTTCATTTCTAGATGCATACTGACAATTAACAATTGTCAGTTAGATACTGGGGGAAAGTAGATACTGGGGAAATGTTACAACCCTAAGTTACATAATCTTGGTTAAAAAATTGTATGTGATATATATTGGACTCTGACCAATACACTCTGGATTAGTCAGTGATGGAAAATTTTTCTATGTATTTTGTAAAAGAATCCTTTTTGTAAAAACAAAAAGAAAAAAAAACATATCGAGTTGGCACAGACTGAAAAAAAAATTAACCCATAGTAAGTGAAGATGAGAACAACCTGGCAATACTTATCAGAATTGTAAATGCACGTGCCTTTTAACCAATTGATTCCACTGTCATTGTTCACATACAATAAAATCGGTGTGTAATATATAAGGATATAAACATAGTACATTTATAATTTATAATATCAAAAAAGCCAGGAATGTCTTAGGTATGTCTGAACAATGGATTGGTTATATAAGTTTTATACAGTCAGTGAAAGTTGGTCCCATGTAACTGCTAAAGAATGAGGTGAATCCACAGGGCCCGAAGTGAAACATGACCCAGACATACCGATGAAAAAACAGGATGACCAGCATTCTGTGTGCCTGCCTTTGTGTCTCTGAAAAGTAGTATTAGTTCTATATGTATGAATAAGTTTTGAAAGAATACTATTTGACAATTTTAGCATGAGTGTGTGTGTATGTATGTATATACACACATATATATACTCTCATATAAAAAATTACTGTTTTTACTTAAAAGTAGTATATTTTTATTGTAGGGATTTTAGAAGGCATAGGAAGATAATAATAATAAAAATAAGAATTACCCAAAAACAATTTATGTTTTCCCTTTTGGTATTTTTTTCACTGCACATTTTCACTTTTTAGCTACTTCTTTTTATATGTCTAGGTTTTTAGGAAGAGAGGAAGAGAAAGAGAGAAAAACATCGATTCATATATTTTCACCTTCTAAAAGATTAGCACCATGTAGTTATACAGTCAAACTTATATCATGAGTAAGCATTTTTCTGTATCATTAGTCAATAACAAAAATATTTTTCCTCTCTCTCTCTAAAAAAAAAGGGAATTTGTTTTTTTGTGACTCTTATATAATAGAATCTCTTTTACTATGTGTACCACTAGCATAAAGAATACATCATATCATAAGTCAAAAGGTTGTTTGTTTGTTTTTGAGAGAGAGATAGGAAAGGGAGAGAGAGGGGAGGAAGAGAGAAATGAGAAGCATCATCTCATAGTTGCATCACTTTAGTTCATTAACTGTTTCTTGTACGAGCCTTGACCAGGAGGCTCAGGCTGAGCCAGTGATCCCTTGCTCAAGCCAATGACTTTGGGCTCAAGCCAATGACCTTGGAACCATGTTGATGATCCTGTGCTCATGCCATCAACCCTGCACTCAAGTCAGCAAGCCTGTGCTCAAGCTGGATGAGCCTGCGCTCAAGTTAGTGACCTTGGGGCTGTTGAGCTCGGAGCTGGTGACCCTCAGCTCAGTTCACTGCACCACCCCCGATCAGGCTCAGGGCAGTCTTACTTCCCATTGCTGCATATTTTGGCATGGTAAACTGAGAACAAATGTTAGAGTCAGAAGACCTATGCTCAAATCATGCCTGTGCTGGTCACTTGTGTGAACTTGATCAAGTAACTTAACTGAATTGAACATTTTCCTCTGTAGTCATAAAGGCAGAATAAGAGCCAGCCTTGCCCATTAGCAGATGAGTAGATACAAAAGCTGCGGTACATTTATACAATGGAATACTACGTGGCTGTGAAAAAGGAATGAACTCTTACCATTTGTGACAGCATAGATGGACATAGAGGGTATTATGCTAAGTGAATAAGCCACGCAGAGAAAAATAAGTACCATATGATTTCACTTACATATGGATTCCATGAACAAAATAAACAGAATAGAAACAGATTCATCGGGTATAGAGAAAAGACTGACAGCTGTCAGAGGGGAGGGGATATGGGTGAAAAAGACAAAGGGATTAAGTGGTACAAACTGGTTGTTACCGAATGTCAGAGAGATGCAGATTGCAGCATAAGGAATATAGTCAATAATATCAAGATACATATTCAGGGGGCAGGTGGGTATTTAAAGCAGCTGGGGGACCATCCTGTACAGTAAATGATTGTCTAACCACTTTGCTGTACATCTGAAACTAATATGGAATAATCTTGAATGTAAACTATAATTGAAAAAAAAAAGCCAGCCTTACCCACGTTAGGATGATATTATTCTGAAGATCAGATGAGGTATCACAGGCAAAGCAGTCTTTGAATTATAAAATCTGAGAAGAACCTACCCATTGCCCTGCTCCCTGCACCTTCTTCTTGCCTGAGTAATAGAGGAGGAGCCCATCTCCCAAGCAATGAAGACCAGACTCAAGTAGGCGCTCACACTCGCACTGTCGGGGCCCCACCCACATTTCTAGCGTCCCCTGCTGGCCCTGCCAGGTTGGCACCATGTCAGTCCCCATGCACTTTTACTCGGAAACATACTTCCCAGGTATCTTGTTGACATCGCCTTCACCTGGGATATCCTCCCTGTCCCCCTGTGCCTGGCAAAATCCCACTCCTCCTTTGAGGCCCCAGTCCGGCGTCAACTTTTCTGGGAAGCCCTCCCTGACATCAACACTACAATGATGGTTTCCCGCTCTGGCTCAGTGGTTACTAATCGATCTGTACCCACTTATCACAGGCTCTGAGGATCCCCTGACTCTTGTGGTGTAATGATCGTCTTCGGGATGTTTGCTCATCTCATGATTCAATTCCATTTTTTTTCAAGGCCTGCCTTCTGATGCAGCAGCCATATGTGGCCACAGCTGATTAGAAAGAGGCGAATCATCAGGCCAATACGATTCTCTTTTCTGGGACTTTAGAATTGACATTTAGGATGGTGGTCAGTGTTGGGGAAAGTGAAAACAAGTACGTTCAGGAGTTGAGCCTGCCTTTGTGAGGTGGCCATCTGGACACACAGAAGGAGAGAATGTTGTCAGCTAAGAAGACCCAAATGTAATGAACAGAGACCAGAGGCCACATAACCCCAGTGCCCGAGAGGCGGTGCCTGCGTCCGTGCAGCATTCTAATTCGGGGTTCCAGTGCTCGAGAGCCTGGCCATACTGACAGCTACTTTGGGCTCCATGCAGTAACCCTTTATGAATAAATATCTCCTTTTGCTTTGGAAGGGGAACACATAAGTCGCCATAGAACATGAGATGTTCAGACACACCCAGGGTCTGTGGAACACCAGAGAGTGCAGGAAGGCGCTGAGGTGGGTAGTGGGGAATGGAAGTTGGGGGATGTTGGTCCAGCAGGGAGGGTATGGCAGCAGAGTGAGCAATGGCGTGGTGCTGGGACCTACAGCAGCTCAGTGTCCCCAGAGCATGATGGAAGGGAGAGGCCAGGAGAGAGGCTGGCTGGAAAGGCGGGCAGGGGTCCGGGCAGGGAGAGGCTGAGGCCACGGAAGGAACCTGGACTTCTTCCTACAGGCCAGTGATTCTCATTGGAGTTTGCACATAAGAGTTTACTAGAGAATTAAAAAAAAAGTCTTTTAATTAAATTTATGGGGGGTGACATTGGTTAATATAATTATACAGGTTTTAGGTGCACAATTTGACAATACATCATCTGCCTATATTGCATTGTGTGCCCACCACCCCAAGTTGTCTCCCTCCATCCCCGTCAGTCTCCTAGGGAATTTGAAAAAGAAATATGGACGCCTGCTCCATATTAAATCAGGATCTCTGGGGTGGAAGCTGGGCAGTGGAAATTTTAAAAAGCTGCCAGGTGATTCTAACGTGCAGGTAGCACGGAGAACCTGCCAGGAGACCTTGGAGGCTTCTGAGCTAGGGGTAGACACGGTTTTAGAAAAACCGTCTGGGTAGCCGGACTCCAAGTGCCGGAGGAGCAGCGCGGGGAGGCTGCTGTCGCAGGGCACGGGTGAGGGCTGAAGGGCGCCTGGACAGGACGAAGGTCGAGGGAGGGAGAAGTTTAGGAACTCCTATGAAGGAGATAAGACAGTTTCAGTTTTGGGGCTTAGTGACTGGAGAGGTAGGGGCAGGTGATCGAGATTGCTGAGACTCCCTGTTTGGGTCACAGACCGGCAGGCAGGGGGAGGGGGTTCGGAGGAGGCTGGCGGGTTCTGCTTCCGACAAGTGGACTGTGAGGTGGTACCCGGTGTCCAGGTGGAGATAAGGCAACTAGCAGGGCACCCGTCTAACGCCTCAGGGCGAGGCCAGGTGGGAATAAATTCAGTTTGGTTGAGGGTTGTTTTCCATTTTGATCATTTATTGAGAGTAGCCTCCAAAAAAAAGTCACTTCTCTAGTTTACAGAGGTGTGATGGGTGTTAAAAGCAAGGAGGGGGCCCCACCCAGATCACTCCCGAGAAAGGGCGTGATGTGCCTCTCCAAGGCGCCTAGGAGTCAGGTGGCTTCTCAGAGCTCTAAAATTAGCACGGCAGCTGTGCGTGGTGGGTGGCGGCGGCCTGGCACACTCAGCCGAGCCCTGGGCCTTCCTGCCGGGGTTCTGCGTGTGTGTGTGTGTGAGGAGGTCGGGGATCAGGCAAGAATCTGTTTCTTTGAAGAATTCCCCAGGAGCTGTGTGTCACGCCAGTGTGCTCTAAGGGGACAGGAAAGTTTTCTGTTCCAGGTGGAAGAAAAAGAATTGGGGCAGTGGAGGGGGCTGGAAAGGAGCCTCTCGGAAGGGTGGGTGCTTTTTCAAGAAAGTGCGGCATGGAAATGACCTCCTGAAAGACAGGTGAGGAGGCAGCTCTCCCCCCAACCCCCCAGGAGTCAAAATTAGGGCTGAAACTGGAAACCAGCTGTGGGGCTCTGTGTTTCTCACGCTTCCTGGTGGTGGGTGCATCTCTCTGGGGTGGTTCAGCTAGGCTGCCAGATTAGGGCCCTGCTGCCCACCAGCGGGATTTAGGAGGGGGGTCACAGAGATAGAAGGAGGTCTTTTCAGCACATGTTTTTATTTAAAAATATACATTTATATAGACACTAAGTTTCAGAACAGAGAAATGGCTGGGGAGGAGACTGGAAGGGGTTGGGCAGTGAATGACAGCCTGTTTCATCATGGCTCCATCATAGTGGGTCTCCCCTCCTTGAGCTCTGTCTGCAGGTCGTGCCACATGCAGAGGAAGAGGGACTGAGAACATTAGAAGTAGCCAGGAACAGGACGTGCTGCTTGACTGAAAGAAGGACCAGTGACAAGCTGCAGGGTCATCATAAATCCAAGAGTATCGATTTCCATGGCATTTGCCCGGGGATGCTTTTTGTACGAAGATCACCAGAATCCCAGATAAAACCAGAAGGCATTTAGCAGCAAAATTAAAGAAGGCATCTCGATGGCTCTACTGGGTTCATGTCCTTGATTTGCCCAAGGAGTCTTCATTCCCTGTCCAAAGAGGCCCCCAGTCATCTCCATGACTACTGTAGGTAGGAGGACACCTGCGGGGACAGTGAGAAGGAGAAGGCAGGTGGAATTTGACCAGAGCAACACCTGGGGCTGAAATGGAGGACTTTTTGGCCGCACAAAAAGCTGTGCCAGTTGGCTAGTGCGCCCAGAGTGCGTTATCCTGGGCCAAGCTGTGCCTGTACTCAAAGACACATCCTCTGCTTGGAATATTCTCTTTTGTGACCTTGTGGTGTTTCCTAGGGAATCCTGGGATGAATTGAAGGGGGCTTCCATAGCTAGGACAAGAGATCAGCTAGTTCCCCATGAGGGAGGGCAGAGTCCCAACTGGGGTAAACACCACGGGCTGCGGGGTCGGGAGTGAACCCTGGAGGTGAGGACTTTGGAAGGAGACACTGGGAGGCAGTGGGACTGATGATGCCTGTGGGAGACTGCAAGCTGGCAAAGCCCTCGCAGTTTAAGGCTTAGGCTAAAGGCTAAGCTCTTCCCCACACCTCCATATTGGCTATGAAGCTAAGTATTCACTCGTCCCATCGCCCATGTCCCTTGAAGAGACTAGAGGCAGTTTTCTTTTTACCCTTTGTTTTGTGAAGTTAAGATGTTACGCAGGGTGGAGGGTTTTCTGTACTTGGGAGAATTCTTGGGTTGCCTTGGAAATGTGACTTTGTATCAGAGATTTCTTTGATTTGCTAATGACTTTGCTCTGCCCTATAAATAAAGCAGTTTGGGGGTGGAGACCTGCTCTTGCAAGCTATCAGCTGTGCAATGGGTCCTCCCGATCTCATATGTTTTCTGTGTTTATTTTCTAATCCTCCACCGTTCCCACCTGCTAAATTATTTGCAGCGTGGGTTCATGACAGATATCATCCAATGCCCTCCCCTCCTTTTAAAATACCTTCCATCTCGGTTTTCCTTAATTTTGTTGCATATTCAACATTCAGCCAGTTTCCTTTACTCTTTATAGCCGGCAAAGGCCTTTATAATCCTCCAGTGGCCAAGAGACACCACTGGGCCAGGTCACGTTGTGTCTCTTCCTCACATCTAATGAAATGGGCCAGGCTACCCCCAAACACAGGCCCCAGGGCCCAGAGCCAGGTATCTCCCCAGCTCTGAGCTTCTCCTCCAGCTCCTGACTCGGGATCTTGGTGGCTTCTCTTGACCTTTCTTCAGTCTCCTCATCTAATAGCCAGACTCAGGACGCCGGGCATGCCCAGTGCTGACTTACAAGTCAGAGCAACTCCTGGATGGGTTGAGCCGCTCTCGGGCTACTATCTAGGTAAAGGAGAGGAGTTTCCAGGTCAGCAGCTGGCTTTGTGAATTACCTAAGGGAGCTGCTTGTTGGGGTGACGCCTCCACAGAGAACCTACTGCCCAGTTTATATGTATTCGCTTTTCACCCATTCAGATGCAGAGGCTTAACCATAAAACTCAATATAACGTAAGTTCAGTGTTTCTGCATGTATTGCCCATGAGGCTCCTTCACCGTGACAAATCCGCCTTGACCAAGGGCACAGACACGGCATAGGCAGTATGCCTCCTCTGTGGCATTCCAGGCTCTGTCTTCAAGCTGCTTAAAGTGGGGAAGCGGGGGATTTTGGTGACAACTTGCTAAGGGAGTGTGTGACTGACTACAGTGAAGGCTGATGGTCTAGGCTCAGGGAGTCCACTCCTGGCTTGCTCCTGTTTGGTCCAACATTTGGAGACACTCAAAATCTCCTTCTGTTTCTCCATAAGCATGAAAGAAAGCCAGATTTATTAAGTAACGAGTTCCATGCACATGTTAAATGCTTTACATAGATATATCTTCGTGGTTAAATCCTGTAACATTCTGTGAGGCAGGTGTCTGTGATCTCTCTTCACAGACGAGGACTCTCTAAGACTGCGAGGTGAGGTAACTTGCTACAAATCTGGGTGCAAGTAGCTGGTGGGTCAGGGATTCGAATCCAGCTTGACTGATGCCCAAGTCCATGGAATTTCTTGATGCCGTGTGACCTCCCGGCAAAGACCTCATCCCTCGTTTTATCAGTTTTGAGAGAATGAATGAGCATCTACACAAAAAAAGCTTTCATAATGATAAGATGAAGTATCTGTAAGTTTTGGACTCTTAAGTATGATGAAAAGGAAATCAAAGGTTAGAATCTCACAGGTACAAAAGGGATTGCTCAGGAATCCTCAAAATGAGAACAGTAGATCAGTGCATGGATCTCAACCTTCCCGTTCTGAGGCAAGAGGCCATAAGGCTCAGTTAGACTGTAGACTCCAAGCTGGTTAATATGTATGGCACATTGATACAATGTCTTCCCACACAGAGGAGCCCTGGAGTCATTAAAAAATGAAGGGTTATGGCAACCACAATTATAAAAAGGGCTATTAGTAAAGGATTGATTCAAACAAATTTGATTTGTTTTGTTTTAATCCATGACTGCTCTAAAAAGTGCTTATGTCAAGACAGCAACATTTGTTTTCATTTCCTGCAAGGGCAGCTTTATCTCCACATCCAAGTCAACTCAATAGTCCTCAGGTTTTGGAGAATTAGCTCATTCCCCGGATTGGAACCAGGCCAAGGAACAGCCACATACAGGTTTAGGAAAGTGACAGCATCCCATAGGAACACTCCCCAGAGGCTCTGGGGATAATCCGGGACTCCCATTGTTTTATAAAGAAAGAGGGACCCAGAATGGCCCTTGAGCTGTGACACTCCTAGTGCTCACAGCAGCCCAGGCCCTCAGCAGGGGGCGGCCTCAGGGTTTTTGGTTCTTCAGTAGTCTGAACAAAGGCGTATTTCCCTTCTACTCTAAAAAGACATATGGTCCACCAGCAGAGTCCTCTGATGGCAGATGCTATGGAAATCAAGAAAATGCAATCAATAATGTTTTCACAGTTGAACGCTTTTGGATAAGATGATGTTCCTAGTTGACTTTATTTTTCATGTTGGTTAACTCCGGGTGAAGACCATGTCAGAGTCGTTCTGGCACTTGGGTGAGAGGCTTGGAGGGCGGGTTGTGAACTGAATGGGCAGCCTCTTCCTGAGGGCGAGGGAGGAGTCACAGGTTCTGAGCTCTGGAGGGACCTGGGAGCCGGTCTAGGGAGGCAGCCTCTACAAGACCTCCCAGTGATCCCTGCCACCTGGCATTCTTTCCCTGGTGTTCACCCCTCCCTTGGGTGTGGGCTGGATTCAGAGAGTCAATTCTACGGGACAGAAGACAGTGAAAGCGATGATCGTCACAAAGACTGGCTTCTGTCTTACTTGCCCGCTCTTGCTCGCACTAAAGAATGCCAGCCACCATGTTGCGAGCCGCTCTATGCAGAGACCCAGGACTCTCCCATGGGAGGCAGGCGGCCAGCCACCCGCCGGTGAGGAACTGAGGCTCTTATTTTAGTGTTCAGAGAGGGCTGAATCCTGCCAATGACCACCTGAGTGAGCTAGACAGCAGGCTGTCCTCTCCATGTTGAACCCTGAGACAACGGCACCGCAGAGAGACCGCAGGTCAGAGGACTTGGCTCCGCAGTGCCTGGATTCCTGGCCCACGGAATCTGTGAGATGTAAAAGTTTGTGTTTTAGGCGAGTACAGTTTTGGATTGTCATGTCACCTTAGGGAATGAACACTTCATTGATCTGACCTCTGTGTTCCTGGCTTACTGACGGAGACCTGAGAGGTCTGGGACCCTCCCTGGCCTTCCCATGGGCTCGGACCAGCTGGACGCCAGGCCCTTGAGCCCCCAGGCATGGGCCTCTCACCAATTTATGATGCCCTTCTGCAACTGCACATTATAGAAACATGCCTGGCCTGGCCTCGTTTAAACCCCCTTTAAATGACATTACACTTTTTCCTCATAGGAGAGCCTCATTTCTAGCTGACCAGGAGGAGGGGAGGAGGCCAGGACAGAGTCTGGGGGGCTGACCCTGAAGCCAGTCGGCCCTCCCAGCTAAGCCTGGGTCTGGGTGGTGGGTATGAGCAGGGGTATATGTGTCAAAACCAGTCTGAGAGGCATGAGGAGCTTGGAGCTTGGGAGGCAGAACAGGTACCGGGATAAAGAAGGCAAAGCCAGGCAGGGGGTCAAGAAGTCAGGCCTCAGACACAGGCATCGGCGTCAAGTAGACAGGGATGACACTTCACCTTGACACTGACACGGCTGTCTGCCCAGGATGCCCGTTAGCTCCCCGTTACAGCAGGAACTGACCCCAGAGCATGAGTGCCCTGCATCTCAGCGACCATCGCCTCATGTCAAGTGCCCTCACACTCAAGAGAAGGGAGGAGGCTAAGACAGGATGTCTGCCTTTCATGTTCCACGAACTGGCTCCCCAGGGGTCCTCGGGGTGAGGGTGGGAGCCAGGCAAGGGTACTGGTGGGTGGTGGTGTGGTGGGCTGCATGCTTCCATGTCTCCCTGCATGTCTGTGTCCAGTGACGTTAGGGAATGAGGGAGGAGGTCCCCTCGGTGCTGGGCTGCACTAGGATTTAAGGCACAGTGGCTGGCGGGGCCAAGAGGACTGCTGCTCCCTGAGATCCACAGAAATCTTCGCAGACTCTGAAGAGGTCGGCCAGCAGGCCCGCGCACGCGCTTCTTCCTGCCACCCGGTGGACACTCCAGCCTCTTCCTAAAATGACGTTCAGAGCCTCTTACTGAAACGACCTCTGTGTGGTCAGAGCAGGGGTCACAAAATGGCAGTCAGCCAGATCCTGCCCTCTAAAACATTTTATTTGATCAGCTCAATATTTAATCTCTATCTTTTAAAAAGAGCCACTTAAAAATCAGGATACTTCATCCAAGTCCAGATTTTTCTGGCCTTTCTGGCCACTTGGGTCTCGCAGCCCTCTGGTATCATGGTGCAGAAGCAGGCGGCCTCCTCTGGGTGGTTCAGGTACCCCACCCCACCCCCGCCCAGGTCCGGGCCTCCAAGGTCCTCACTCACATGACACGGGCATTAGCACCTGGGTCCTGCCTGCTGTACTCATTTCCCTGATCTTCCTGGCCCTGGAGGCATCCGAGATTTTACCTCCTAGAACTGAAGGGTCTACCTGACCCAGAAGAGGATACCGGCATATAACACAGAGACAAAAATTCCTGTATGCTGCAAATACAATTCTGCTACCTGGGAAAAGATTTTCATAATGTCCCTAATTACATGTCTGCTCCATTTTATTCCTTCTGTGCTGCATTTTCAGGAGCCCTCATAATAGTAACTGTCTGAAAGAGCCAACTGCTCTTATATGATTAGCATAACGCCATTGGTCAGGATTCATTAGCTTTGCACAAACGTGAAATGAACCGAGAGAACCATTCCTCATTAACCAAACGAGGTTATATAGTGTAGATTATATAGAGAGAATGTGAGTTTGCTCAAAAATAATCTGCTCTGATTAAAGCAAAAATAAAGTAGCTGAACTATAATAGCAGAGCAGCTGCTAAAATCACTGTTGCAAGGGAGTCAAGGGAGTGGGGGATACTAATGATGGTTTCGGAGTCTCAGCCAAGAGGCGCAGTGATTTTCTATCTAGTGTCAAATTATTAGCTATTCAAATAACTATTCCTAGTTAACCTCAATAAATCAACTGGATTACCTGCTTCTTTTCTACGTTGTGTGTGTGTTTTTTAAATGTGCACCTTATATGATCACGCTTAACCTGCCCAGCCCAAATCCCCACACATAGCTGTTCAATACATTCTAATCTCATTTGAAAAAGTGTTTCGCACAAAGAGCACAAGGAACCAGTGAACGCTAGTTTCTGGTTTGGTTTAATTGCTACTTGGCTGTACTCTATTGAACAGGTGAGTTCCTTCCTGGGCTTTCCAAGCCTCTCCCTCTCTGGGAATCACAGCCACGAGTGCCTGAGTTCCAGGTCTGCAACAAAGGCCTTTTTAAAATGAAGACTGAGACATAGGAAGAGTAATTGTGACAGCATGCGTCCTGGAAGGCCCTTTAAAAGTACTGAACTACTGCACTCACATCTGTCCTCGGAACACTCTCCTGGCTGTCACAAGGGGCTCTGTGTGGGTTTTGGAGGAGCCCATGAGGAGAGGTAGTTAACATTAAAAAGCTGGTGAATTTTTGAAGTAATCATATGCATCCAAGCATAAGGAGAGAACATAGATCAACACAGTGTTTCTAATTAGAATGAGGAACTAGGTTAAGAAAGAATTTAGTTGTGAAACTGTAACTTGTTTTGTTACCCAAAGATACACAGCTATGGTAGTCTCTGTGGGTTGACGATTGGCTAATGGCGTGATTAAGGGGCATCAGCAAAATGTCTCCAAGGAAAGGAATCTAATCCTTTCCCACTCGTTGTTATGGTGTCCTGCATTAATTTACCTGACAGACATGTAAGGAGCCGACTGCAGTGCAGGGACCCTGCCTACTAAATATTGATAACTGAACAAATGACTCACTCTCAAGTCGAAGTTTCCTCTGGTCAAATTCTCTCCTACCTGCCCATCACCGGGATTGAAATCTTATTAAAGATGCATTTCAAGCTGCATGTGTGTGTGAGATGGACAAGCACGCTGAAAAGAAAATATCTGTGCCCACCTGAACACCAGCGAAATGATGCCACAGTGCACACGGCTATGCAAATGCACACATCACACTCTCGTGTTGCTGGTGTGCAGAGTTTCTCTCCAGCCTCACCCCAATCATCTGGCTTTTTATTTTGTTTTACCTTCAATGTGATGTGAACTTAAGGTGTTTTTTTCCTCCCTCTTCAGAAAGTACTTCCCCTTTTCCCTGCAATTCCTGTTATTTTCTCCAATTCCAAGCATGAACATTACCTCCAACAAAGCAAAAGGTTAAATGCTCAGTTCTTTATTGTGTTCTTTTAAATAATTCATACTTGGTGAGATGTGCAGTGTTTGAGAAAAAAAAACACTCCAAGTAAACAAGGGGAGGACTTATTTTGTATAGACTTCCTGGTGTGGGGCAGTTGCATAGCGAGGGCAGGACTGAGATGCTGAGGGCCCCCTGGACCACTGCCCAGGGTCCACTAGTCAGCCTTGCCCCTGGGAGCCAAGTGCAAATGCCAGTCTTAGCCGCAGCAAAAAAGGATGTTTCTTCTTTCTCTTCCTTTGTTCCTTCTTAAAACAACTTTTCCTGACCAAGGACTCAGAGAGGAAGGAACATGTTCTCTCCCTTTTGGTCAGAAAAACAAACATACACGCTGCACCACCATCACATCCTCCCTTATCGGCCTTGCTCGGGCAGAGAGTCTCACATCCAGCCTAGTCCTGTTTCTGGGATGCCCAGCCCCCACCCCCAGGCCCTGGCGGGGACCTCCCCCTTTTCTTTAAAACATGGATTCTCAAGAATGCTGTTGAGCCCCCAGGACTAGCTCTCTGTCACTCTGGGGGCATTTTCTTTGAATGCAATCCAGTCTCCCAGATTCCCATGTCCCAAGAAGCTGCTCTCTGTCTGATGGAACATTCTGTTGCTGTTCACTGTGCGCCAGGCTTATTCTGTTCCTTTCATTAGGAAATGTTTCCGTCAGGGGCCTGTGAGTTGAAAAGGCTCCATGCTCAGAAAGAGAGTGGCTTTGTCTCATCCCCTTCTGTGACCTCTGTCGGGATTTCTTTCGAGGCAACAGACGAGACCTAACAGGGAGAAATGCTTGGAGCAGCACTGATGAAATTTTGGGATTTGCAAAGAAACTACTGGCCGGGCTCCCTGGATATATTAAAATGTCATCTCTGTGTCTTGGACGTGACTAGCTTGTTTAGTTAATGCTAGAGAAAAAAATAGAGTTTGTTCCAAGGGATAGAAGCAGGAGGAGAAAACAGGCAGACGGGTAGCTGACAGCGTGCCAGCTCTGTCACCAAGAGCTAAATCCACCAATTATCAGATGTAAAAAGCATCAGCTGATCCAAGCTCCCCTGGAATAATGGCAAGCTCCAGCAGAGGTGGCCAAAGCCCCCTCAGTGCGAAGTGAGACGCTAAATTCCACTCTGTTAACCCAGGTCCTTAGGATGGGAGGCAGAGGTTCTGAACATTTGTTACTAACTATGGGTCAGGCACTGGGCTCGGTGCTTTTGTATTTCCTACCTCATTCAATCACGGTAACTCGGAAAATAGCTACTATTACTACGGGGCATCCATGGATTTATTTGATATATTTTTATCTACATTCACATCACACACATCCTGTACTTAATCAGGTCACAGCTCAAACGCCCCCTTTGACGAGCCTTTCCTAGCCCCCGTTCATAACCCACCACAGTGCCCGCCATTCTCTACCTTATTTTTATGACCCCTTTGAAGCTGCTACCTTCTGGGAGAATTCCTCCCAAGTCCAATGTGTTACATCTCTCTTCAGCTATGTTTAGAATTGATCTTACTGAGTTTCTTAAAAACATTTCAATGGTCCTATTTTTCTTCATAATTTCTCATTGCATATCCACCTGTGCCTATGTCATTTCTGTCTGTTTTAATGGCATAATATATCAGTTGGCCTATATACTTTTTTAAGGATGTGATGCCTTCATTTATCTCTTCAAGGATTCTAAATGTACATATTTTCAAGTCTGTTTCAGATTTTCTTTCTTTTTTTTTGTGCTGTTGTTTTTATGCCTGGAAAAACTCCTAATTATTTACTTCAGTGGTTATCTTTCTTTTCTTTTCTTTTTTTTTTTTTTTTTTTTTTTCATTTTTCTGAAGCTGGAAACAGGGAGAGACAGTCAGACAGACTCCCACATGCACCCGACCGGGATCCACCCGGCACGCCCACCATGGGGCAACACTCTGCCCACCAGGGGGCGATGCTCTGCCCCTCCAGGGCGTCGCTCTGTTGCGACCAGAGCCACTCTAGCGCCTGGGGCAGAGGCCACAGAGCCATCCCCAGCGCCCGGGCCATCTTTGCTCCAATGGAGCCTTGGCTGCGGGAGGGGAAGAGAGAGACAGAGAGGAAGGAGAGGGGGAGGGGTGGAGAAGCAGATGGGCGCTTCTCCTGTGTGCCCTGGCCGGGAATCGAACCCGGGTTCTCCGCACGCTAGGCCGACGCTCTACCGCTGAGCCAACCGGCCAGGGCTGGCTATCTTTCTTGGTGTAAGATTTATTCATGCATTTTAAAGCTGGGTTTATGGGATCATCCTATATGGGAGGTCTCCTACTGCCTTTCTCTCTATGCACCCCCTTTTTTTAGTCCAATTCTTGGGGCACTAAGCTACACCCAGGCAGTGAGGAGTGGCGGGCCTTCCAGCTTCCATTCATGAACCAGGGGAGCCCTGCCCTGGCCTCTGGTTGCGAGCAGGACCCTGGTTCGCACGCCTCCCAAGGAGCACTTTCTGCTGTGGTGTCCTTAGTTACGTGCAGAAAAAGCCACAGTCAGGGCCGCACCCCCTGCTTCCAGACCCTGGGCCTGGCGGGCCCTCAGACCAGCCTCTATCCTCGCTTCTCGTTCTGAGTCTATTCCAGGACTGTGGACATCTGTAGCTCCCTTTTGAGTGTGGCTATGGCTTTAAAAATCCTCTTTTCTTTGTTATCTGTCATTGCTACATGTTGGAGCAGAGGGCGCTTCAAAACATACACTTGCAATGCCATCAAATCTGGTGAACAGGAATAGGAACCGGGTAGTACATTTATAGTGCGATAATACTAGGAGCTGGTTGGGCAATTATGTACAGGTGGGGAGAGTAGAGACCCTGAATAAACGGTGAGCTCGGGGATCACTGGGGAGCTGATGTGCGGGAACCCCAGTTATCAAAATAGAAAGAAAAGCCAGAAACTGGAGAGCTGGGTGGAATGGCCATGACTTTCCCATGTCCTCCCTCCCTCTGCTTCCTCCTTCTTAAGCCCTTCTCTCAATCACCCCCTTTCATGTTGGTGATATCCCCTTGGGTGACCAATCACTTTGATTTACCTAGGACTGTCCAGGTTATAGCGCGGAAAGTCCTGCTTCCTTGGAAAGCCTCAATCCTATGCGATCCAGGATAGGCAGTCACCATAACTCCCTACCTTGCATCCTGTGAGCCCCAATCAAAGACCTCTAATACCAAAATTGAGCTTACTAAGGATTAAGCTTGAGACACTAGTGAGACGGGAAGAAACAGGAGTAGGCGATGGGCCTCTGCAGTCTTCGCTCGGGTAGAGGAAGCTGCAGTCCAAGAAATACATTTCCCTTTAGATTGAGTAAAAATATAGACTAGAAAAGGCTCTTTGAAGTATGTGAGTCTCAGAATTTACTTGCTTGGAGAGATTTGAACAACCAATGTAAATGGTGTCTATAATTCCTTCTATATTAGATTCAGAAATTACTTGCTTTTGAAAAGGAATGTCCTATAGATATTATTGGATTTGATTTCTCTGTAGTCTTCTCAAGTTCAAGAAGCAATCCTGACATTAAGCATGCTATGATAAGTAGTATTCAGTTCCCGACTCCATATTCATTACCAGTGATCAAAGCCATACATATTTCACTACATTCAAAGTATCTTTATTTTAGGAAAGCACTGGACATTTCTACAGCTACCATTGCCACAGCTAAAAATAATGCCACCATGGTTGCCCTAAACTGTCAGGCAGTCATCACTAACAATGCTAATTCCGTTAGGATGGTGGTGGGGTGTGTAGCAGCAATGTCCCTTGGCTCTGGGAATGGATTAAGAGGAATAAATTCAACGCAGTCACGGTTATACTATTTCTCTTTGTAAAATCTCCCATCCTCTTGTCCTATGAGGAGTGAAATATTACTAGCTGGGACCATTAGGACATAAAAAAAGAAAGATGGCTGGAAGTTTTCCAGGAAATGTTTTGCTTTTCTGATTAAAACAAACAAACAAAAAACAGAAAAAAAAGACAGAATAGAAGAAAGCTTGCTACCATTGTCTTCCCGCTTCTTCTTATCTGGAATGTGGATGTGATGCCTGGAATGGAGGTAGCTAGGTTGAGTCCAAGCAGAAATAAGCACAATGCTAACAAGCAATACTTAATGCAGGAGTCGGGAACCTACGGCTCGTGAGCCAGATGTGGCTCTTTTGATGGCTGCATCTGGCTCACAGAAAAATCTTTAATAAAAAAAATAATAATGTTAAAAATATAAAACATTCTCATGTATTACAATCCATTCATTTCCTACCACTCATGTTCAAGGTTGCAGGTGGCTGGAGCCAATCACAGCTGTCCTCCGGGACAACACCAAATTTTTATTGGATAATGCATAATGTACATGGGTCGTTGTGAGGTCAGGAAGTAAACTTCCTCCTTTTAATCAAGTAGTCAGCTAGCTAATTGCAGAAATCCTGTTGACGAAAAAGATGGCTAAAAGAAAAAAAGATGAGGAGTATCGTACTTTTCAGCAGGAATGGACAGAGGAATTCGCCTTTGTGGAGAGAGCAGGTTCTGCAGTGTGTCTAATATGCAATGATAAAATTGCATCGATGAAACAGTCAAATATAAAGCGGCACTTCGACACACGCCATACTACATTTGCATTGAAATATCCAGTGGGGGACAGCAGGAAGAAAGCATGTCAAGAGCTACTGTGCAGAGTGCAAGCTAGTCAGCAGCAACTCCGTGTTTGAACCCAACAAGGTGACTGGAATTCGGCTAGCTTTGCTGGTGCTTTAACAATTGTGAGAAATGGAAAGCCATTCACAGATGGGGAGTGTGCCAAAACATTCATGCTTGATGTTGCTGATGAACTTTTTGACGACTTTTCGAATAAAGACAAGATAATCAAATAAATAAAAGACATGCCTCTGTCGGCAAGAACTGTTCAAAATCGTACCATCATGATGGCAAATCAAATTGAGGCAACACAAGTGAAGGACATAAATGCAGCATCATTCTTTTCTCTCGCTTTGGATGAGTCAACAAACGTAAGTCATTTATCCCAGTTCAGCCTGATTGCAAGGTATGCTGTTGGTGACACACCACATGAGGAAAGTCAAGTTTTGCCTATGAAAGAGACAACAAGAGGGGAGAATTTATTCAAGTCTTTCACTGAGTTTGCTAAAGAAAAAAATCTACCATTGGATAAACTTATTTCGGTGTGTACTGATGGTGCTCTGTGCATGGTGGGGAAAAACAGGATTCGTAGCGCTTCTTTGTGAACATGAAAAGAGACTCATCCTAAGTTTTCACTGCATCCTACATCAGGAGGCCTTTGTGCTCAGATGTGTGGCAAGCAGGTTGACGAGGTGATGTCGCTGGTCATTTGGGTGGTCAACTTTATTGTTTCCCAAGGTTTAAATGATCGCCAGTTTAAAACACTGCTGGATGAAGTTGGGAATATTATCCTGGTCTGCTTCTGCATAGCAATGTGCGTTGGTTGTCGAGAGGGAAGGTGCTCAGCCATTTTGCAGCTTGTCTGAGAGAAATCCGGACTTTTCTTGAAATAAAAAACGACGAGCATCCTGAGTTAGCTAACAATGAGTGGCTCCTGAAGTTCTACTATCTTGTGGACATGACTGAACATCTGAACCAGCTCAATGTGAAAATGCAAGGCATTGGAAATACAGTCTTATCCCTTCAACAAGCAGTGTTTGCATTTGAAAACAGGCTGGAATCTTCACCGCTGACATTGAAACAGATCGTTTACTACACTTTGAAAAACTGGGAGAGTTTAAAGATGCATGCACATGTGACCCTGCTCAACTTCTTGATCTCCAGCAGCTAGAGAACCTCACATCTAATCTCCTGCAGTCATTCAAAGCATGCTTTGGAGAATTTCGTGAGTGCACTCATCTTTTTTTTTTATTTTTTTTATTTTTTTTTTTGTATTTTTCTGAAGTTGGAAACGGGGAGGCAGTCAGACTCCCGCATGCGCCTGACAGGGATCCACCCGGCATGCCCACCAGGGGGCGATGCTCCGCCCATCTGGGCCGTTGCTCTGTTGCATCCAGAGCCATTCTAGCGCCTGAGGCAAAGGTCATAGAGCCATCCTCAGTGCCCGGGCCATCTTTGCTCCAATGGAGCCTTGGCTGTGGGAGGGGAAGAGAGAGACAGAGAGGAAGGAGAGGGGGAGGGGTGGAGAAGCAGACGGGCGCCTCTCCTGTGTGCTCTGGCCGGGAATCGAACCCAGGACTCCTGCATGCCAGGCCAACGCTCTACCACTGAGCCAACTGGCCAGTGCTGCACTCGTCTTTTTAAGTTCATCACCCATCCACACGAGTGTGCAGTGGACAGTACCAATGTGAGTTACATCCCCGGTGTCTCCATCAGAAATTTTGAGCTACAAGCTGCTGACCTGAAGGCCTCAGACATGTGCGTGAATAAGTTCAAGTCACTGAATGAAGATTTGGAAAGACTTGCACAACAGCAAACAGAGTTGGTGAGCCAACACAAGTGGGAAGAATTGAAAAGACTTCAACCCACGGACCAGCTGATTGTCAAAACTTGGAACATGCTTCCTATCACATACCACACACTGCAGCATGTGAGTATTGCTGTACTGACAATGTTTGGCTCTACGTATGCATGTGAGCAGTCTTTCTCACATCTAAAGAACGTTAAGACCAACCTACGATCACATTTAACGGATGGAAGTCTCAATGCCTGCATGAAGCTTAACCTCACATGTATCAACCAGACTACAAAGCCATCAACAAAATCATGCAGCACCAGAAGTCGCATAAATGGTAAGAAGTACTTTATTCATCATTGGTTAGCAACGTTATTAAAAAGAATTCAGAGACTTATTGTACTTTAAAAGTGTTGGTCTTACATAAAATGCACACATTTACTTGTATTTAGTGTTAAACATATTGTATGCTCTCACGGAATTACATTTTAAAATATGTGGCGTTCATGGCTCTCTCAGCCAAAAAGGTTCCCGATCACTGCCCTAGTGAGTCAGAGAAAGAGTCTGAGCACTGGAGGGTGCAGTGGAGCTGTCCGACCATCCCTGAGGCCAGACCTCTGGACTTCTTGCTTAATAACAACAAATTTCCTTATAACTTAAGCCACTGTTGATGCATATTCCTTCACTTGCAACTAAAAAAACAAAACAATTTCTTACTGAAAAGCCAGGAAAATAATGCATGGCCATGGTACACGGCCGTGGATGTGGGGATCATGTTGCCAGACTTGTCATGGCTTCTGGTGGGTTGTTTCATTCTTTATTCTGCATGGGAAAGGAAAGCCACTCTGTTTCCCTCAGTGCTCAGTGATCGCTAAGTATAAGTATAAAGAAAACACACTACAAGTGTCCTCACTGCAGAGGCTCTTAAGGGATGACATATGTAACTTGATAGGTTAGTGATGCCATCCTAAGATCCTTTTGCGCAGGTAGGAAATATAACCTCATCGGTGCTATACCGTTTTGGGGCAAAAGGAAATACGCTGAAGAGCAGCAGATATGCTAGGACAACGTGTTTGCTGGGAGGCCAGAAGAAATCCCCTGCAAGAACAAGACAATTGCCTAGAGTGGGCTGGGACTGGACTCGGGAACCAGCTCCCTCCCCACTAAAGAACTAAAAAGAGGATTAAGGCAGTGCTCAAGTGAACAATGAGACCAACCCATGGCAATTCAAATAGCCTCTGTGTTGGTAGGATAGATCTTATCTCCATCAAGGATGAGGAAATAGGTAGAAAATGAATTATGTGGGGAAATGCTATAGAACAAGGTAAAGGGAACATCATCCCAAAGCCTCAGAGGAACAACGTGCCTCTGAAAATAATTCACTGCACAAACCAGGAGATTTGGGTAAAGGTGTGGCATCCTTAATAGAGAAAAGGTAGGGAAGAAGAAAAAAAAAACACTAACAGAAAGCCAAAGAAACAAATATGTTAAGAAGGAACCACAGATTGAATACAGTAATCCCCCTTATCCACAGTTTTGCTTTCCACGGTTTCGGTTTTCCGTGGTCAACTGTGATCTGAAAATATTAAATGGAAAATTCTAGGCAAAAAAATCCCAAAAACAAAAAACAAAAAACGACAGCGATTTGTAAGTTTGAAATCATGCACCACTCTGAGTAGCATGATAAAATCTCGCACTGTCCCTCTCCACCCGCTCAGGATGTGACTCATCCCTTTGTTCATACTGTTTACACCACCTGCTCCTTTGTCACTTAGTAGCTGTCTTGGTTACCAGATACACTGTAGCGGGAGCCCAGTGCTGGTGTTTAAGTCACCCTTACTTTACATAACAATAGTCTCAAAGCCATTCACATAACTTGTAATTCAGTATATTGTTATAATTGTTCTGTTTTTACTTATTGTCGTTAATCACTTACTATGCCTAATTTATAAATTAAACTTTATCATAGATATGTATGTATTGAAAAAAACCACCGTATATATCGGGCTCAGTACTATCACAGTTTTAGGCATTTACTGGGGGTCTTGGAACGTATCCCCTACAGGTAAGGGGGGATGACTGTACCCTGCACCTCTGAGTACCAATCCTGGGCCAGTTCTGCACTAGGAGCTGGGGCTCAGAGACAGCTAAGGCAGAGCTCTCAACCACCAGGCAATCGCGAAGCAGGGATCCCATTCCAACATAGTAACGCATTCCAAATTGAATTGCTACAGTGGGCTACAATATCATGATGTTCTACTACATTTAAAAGAGCTTATTTTCTAGACACAGCACTCTGTTTTGGAAAGAAATTAAATTACTATTTCCTAAGTAAGTAAAGGAGGCAGGGAGTACACAGAGGGATGGAAACCACTGAATATTTTATTGAGCTCTGGTTGCTTCACGCAAGACACTGAGAAAATCCATCCTTCTTTTGAAGATCTCTTTCTCCTTGCTTACATGGAAGTGATGGCAGGTGCCCAGGAAGAGAGGTAAGGTAAAAATGATGATGGAAGCTGCTGTCTCCATCCAATCAGCATTCAGCCCTTGGGTTGAGCCATAGCTCTCTGAGGACCCAGATGAATCTCTGCACCAGCACAGGGACATGTCAGGGGAGCTCACTCGCTGCTTCTGATATTGACAATCGTTGACCCAGTCCTGGCCACCCCTCTGCCTCCTCTCAGACAGGAATTAAGCCAACACACTCAGAGCATCCTATCCTTTCTTCCACACCTCCGAGGAGATACGAGTTCACAGCAGAAGAGTGTAGGGGGAAGGGGACAATCATTTCCCAACCCATTCATTAAACTCTTCTTACAGGCCCCTGCCTCCTTGGCCACACTAATGGACCCAAGGGTGGGAATGGGCCATGGGCTGGGCCAGGCACAGAACGCCGCCACACCCTGGGCACTGCAACTGGTAAAGGATAGACATCTGACCCAGTGGGGCCGACGGCACAGTATCTTTGGAAATTACCACATAGGGACCACAGAGCACAGTGCTCATTTTCTCTGTGTGCTGCAGACAGCAGCTCTGAACTCATCGAGATGGTGTTTCCTGCCACGTAGGAAGCTGGCCTGCAGTGGAAGAACTACAGCAACACCCCGAGATTCAGTGTGCCCGACCCGTTTCCAGTTATCCCAAGGCTCAGCCACACCTCACGTGACCTTCCTGCAGTCACATAGCCTTCCAAAGACATTTATTTTCCTTGGAATCTAAATGAGTTTAAAGTAGTATTTTGTTTTGTTTTGTTTAGAACCCCCCACCAAAATGCAACAACCAAACTACTTATTATACTATACCCTGTATGTGTTTTGGTTTCCCAAAAGAAATTTTTTTTTCTGATTATAAGAATTGATACTCATAAAAATTCAAACAGTATTGAAAAGGATAAGCTATAAAATTAAAATTACTGTAATTCTGCCATCCAGACGTAACCACTGCCTTTAAAACATTTTTTAAAATTCATTGATTTGAGGGTGGGGGGAGAGAAAAGGGGAAAGAGAAAGAGATAATTGATTTGTTCTTCTACTTATTTATGCATTCATTGGTTGACTCCTGTATGTGCCCTGACTGGGGATTGGACCCACAACCTCGGGTTTGGGGAAGACACTCAAACCAACCAAGCCACTCATTCAGGGCTACCCATCGCCTTTCAATACTGTGTCAGGCATTTCTTTCTTTAGAAATGTAAGTAGATAATTGTATAAGGGTGCAATTTCCTAACACACCATTTCACCTAAAATTTTGTTTTGGGTATTTCTTATTAAACAGTAATTCCAAGTCTACATTTTAAAAATGGGTCATAGTATTTTATTCTATAAAATCACTTTATTAACGTACCCAGTCTCCTTTCTTGGGCATTTAGGTTATAAAGTTTTACTGTTATAAAGAACACAACAACAGACATCTTTTTATGTACATTCTGGACCATTTATTACCTTGTTAGGATGCATTTCTCACTTCTTTTTTTTTTTTTTTGGCATTTTTCTGAAGCTGGAAACGGGGAGAGACAGTCAGACAGACTCCCGCATATGCCCGACCGGGATCCACCCGGTACGCCCACCAGGGGCAACGCTCTGCCCACCAGGGGGCAATGCTCTGCCCCTCCGGGGCATCGCTCTGCCGCGACCAGAGCCACTCCAGCGCCTGGGGCAGAGGCCAAGGCGCCATCCCCAGCGCCCGGGGCCATCCTTGCTCCAATGGAGCCTTGGCTGCGGGAGGGGAAGAGAGAGACAGAGAGGAAGGGGGGGGGGTGAGGGGGGGTGGAGAAGCAAATGGGCGCTTCTCCTATGTGCCCTGGCTGGGAATCGAACCTGGGTCCCCCGCACGCCAGGCTGACGCTCTACCGCTGAGCCAACCGGCCAGGGCCATTTCTCACTTCTTAAATTCTAATACTGTTAATTGTCTCATGGGAATGTAACGAGTTCTGGCGACTCTTCCTCTGGTCTGCCATCCGTTTCATGGATGCCCTCTTGATTTACTCCTTATCCATTCATACTGTCAACAAACATTTACTGAGTGTACAGTATGTGCCAGACACTGTACAAGATTTTGTGGACAAGTTTTGGGTCTTATTCTTAAGGAAAAAGAAGAAAGCATCTATTGAAATCTGAGTCAAGCACTGTATAGAATTCTTTATCCTCATTATTCATTCTTCATCAAAAACAGCAATACAGCAATCCTGAACAGTGGGATTTTATACACACACACACACACACACACACACACACACACACACACATATATATATATTTACATATATATATATATATATATATATATATATATATATATATATATATGTGTGTGTATGGGAAATGAAGAACAGAATGTTTGAGTAGCTTGTCCAATATCATATAGTTAGTAAGTGCAAAGCTGGACCATGAGCCCAGGTCTGTCTGATCTCTTTCTGTCACACATAGTTTAAGAAGCGAGATGTGAAAACAAATGACAAAGCCAAGCTGTGCGTGCTCTGTCAAATCTGAACAAAAGGTACGTATTTCAGGCCATTCACTATGGTGATCAGCAGGCAAGCCTTTTATCCACAGCAGGGAGCTCTTTCGTGGTCCAGGTTAAAGGGTCAGATCCCAAACTGAAATGATTTGCCCCACCACGCAGACCCAGGAGGTTCTTGGTAAGCCAGAATGCTTGCCAGCTGGGAAGTTAGGGGAGAGGAGGGACTGTTTCTACCCAGCTCCTGTTCAGAGAAGCTGAAACCGGCAGGTGCAGCACAGGGAGGGTTCTGGGAAGACCGCAGTCAGAGAGCAGATGAAGCCATTTGAAAGGAGCATTCGGAGGACAGGGACACACTTTGGGAGGTCTAAGGGCTCAGGCTGGTGGAGGTGACACCCTGAGTGGCCTCACACCCCAATATCAGCCCTCCCTTGGGATAAGTGCATATTTCCCTGGAGGCTGGTGTTGGAGGAGCCCAGAAGCATCGATTGCCAGACACGGGGCAGCGATAGTCGACTGAGCTTGGACAGTTTGTGACTCAGTCTACTGAGGGCTTTAGGTTCATCAGGACAAGATCCACAAAGCTGACCAGGCAGCACCCATGATGTCAAGCCTGGAAATACTTCCCCAGATTGACAGGGCGCAGCCCTTCCTTTCCCTAAGAGAAGACCAGAGAGAGGTGCAGGGCATGTGTGTGGCGAGTTTCCCTCCGGAGCTGGTACCTCTGTCCCTCCTTTCCTGCCACGTGTTCCAAGTGGACTCCTTGTCCTGTGGCTGGACCCCACTGGGGGGGATCCTATCCCCCCTCCTTTTTTTTCCACACAAATGAAGTCTTGACTGGCACACCAATAGAAAAAACAGATAAAATTGGAGCTGCTTCCATCTAAGTGGGAGACGGGGACACCAGGATACCCTTCCCCTCTGAGACGCTCTGTTTGGTACAAGGTTTAAAACCCACAACCGCAGCTGGAAGAGCCCCGAATTTAATGTTAGAACACTCGGGTTACAATCCAGGCTCTGCCACTTAGAAAGAGTATGGCTTTCGAGAAATCCTTTAGCCTCTCTTAGACTCCGTCTTTTTTCATCTGTGGAATGAAGATGCTAATGCTTGTCTACACCAGAGGTGGTTGTGGCCATCAGATACGGCCAGGTGAGTAAAAGCAGCTGGAAACGCCATTCAGATGAGCACGTTCCTGTCCTCGGCTTCTCTGCACTTGCCAAGTCTCGTGTCTTCTCCGCACCCTTGGGCGAAAGCAACGATTTTAAACCAGTGTGCCACAAGAATTTTAAAAACACGCCCCTGACTATTTAGGGGCACCTCTTTTTCCTGAGATTGTCAAATACAAAAGGGACAACAGCCAACACAATACTACAATAGCCTTCCGGTGTGAATTAATCAAAGTTATATCTATTTTTTTGTCAGATCAGCAAAAAATATATTTTTTGTATGTGCCACAGAACTTTAATAATTAGTTTATGTTTTCTGTGAGATGAAAAAGGTTGAAAGTCACTGGGCTAGAGGACAGAGCCTCACTGACTGGGACCAACCTGTGTGATTGCTTTTCTTTTACAGTTTCCAGAGAGAAATGGTCATTTTGAAGGTAGAATTCTTGGAATTTTTCTTCTTCCACAGTGTTATTCTTGGACCACTCTCTCTGCTTTCCTCAGACAGACAGACAGACCCAGTTCTATGTCTCTATTCCTATACCTGGGTCACAGTTCTTCTGTGGCAGAGCTCCGTGTGACAGCTGGTTTTGTCACTTAGATTTATGACTGTCCTGGAAATCCATCTTAGCAGGAATGACAAGGTCATTTCCTGTCCTTCTCTATGCATACTCCGGGTCCATACAAAATAAAACATCAGCCTGACCTGTGATGGTGCAGTAGGTAAAGTGTTGACCTGGAACACTGAGGTCACCGGTTCGAAACCCTGGGCATACCTGGTCAAGGCACATATGGAAATCAAGGCTTCTTGCTCTTCTCCCGCCCCCCCCCCCCCACCGTCTCTATCTTTCTCCTTCTCCCCCCTCATCACTCTAAAATGAATAAATAAAAATAAATTTTAAAAAATAAAACACCAAGTCTGTTCTCCGAGTTGTAGCAGAGAAGCCGTAATTCCTGATGGTTTTCCGGTTGCTGCAGCGCCACACGTGGTATCTGAGGCAGTGACCATGCATCCTCTCTAGGCCCTCCCACCAGCGAAGCCAGAGACCTCCAGGTGGGGGTGGGAACAGTGATTTATCAGTGGAGCTCACCAGAGGGAACCACGTCAATTTCTCAAAGCCATGGAGGGCTAACTTAAACAGGGAGCTTGATGTGGACGGTTTAGTAAGTCACGGTGCCCCATGCTGCTCTCGACGGTCCACCCTGCCAGGGTGCCCAGCCTACTGCATGACTCTCGGGCGGGCTTTGAAACGGGCTTGTGTAATGTCAGTTGTCACTCCATGTTCCCAGATAGTCACCAGCCAGCTGTTTGCCAAAGGTGTCTGAGAATGGGCATTGTATTAAATTGGACAGACTCTTTGCTGCGTGGGAACTCAACTGATGTTGTTGTGATTTCTATGAGTAGAGTGGCTTTAGGTCCAGACATCAGAGGTCACCCCTTAAGCAAGCAGGCTCTTCTGAAGGGCCTGTGGTTTGGATGACCTGTTATGGGCGGGGTAGAAATTAGTTTTCATATGGGGCCAATCATTCTGTCCCACATCCTATCAACCGATAGAGCTTAATCTAGCAGCTGCTCACTCAGAAGACGTTTACTTCCTCCTCTGGCACCTGTTTTGACATTTCCTACAGGTTCCTAGCCTGCTTGACTTCAGCGGTGCCATAGACATGCTTTCTGGGACCACACCTCCCTCTCTGCATTTTCTTTGGTGCAATACAGTCCAGGGACGAGGAAGAATAAATAACGAAGATGGAAGGAGAGAGGCCGCTGGCAGAGAGTTCCAGCCCTGGGATTCCTGGCAGCAAGACCCCCTCTCCTTGCCAGACGGGCACTTGCGGCTTTTATTGTTTGGCCTCTTCCCACCGCTCAGATGTGTTCTTTGATGTCCCGCTAGAATGCGGTCATCCTTGGGCCAGACTCCAGGACACTGGCATGCCCCCAGAGCCTGACATAGGAACAGACACTTCTTCGCCTCTTCCACATTCCCCCCCTCCCGCAGCCCTCCCTGTGTCTCTCCATAGTGGCAAGAAGACATTGTACCACCCCCTCGAAGCTCCCAGCCCGTTGTCTTCACTGGCAAGGCTTCCTGTCCTGCAGCCTGCAGGCACGTGCATGGTGTCACCTCGTGGCACCGGTCCCAGGGGAGCATCCTGACCCCTGGGTCCCCCAGCTTTCAAGCTGAAGACCTGAAAACTCCTAGGTGAATGGGTGTGAAGGGTGTTTTGTGCCTACACCCAACATTTAATTCTGATGGCTGGCTATGCCCCCACGCAGGAGCCGAGCGTGCATGGGAAAATTGAAATATCAGTTGATTAATTGGTTTTAACTTCCTTCCCACCAGGCCTCTTACCAGAGCTATTAATGTCCTCACTTTCCTCCTTTCGTTTCCTCTGTCCGGCCTCTGTTTAGTGAGCTAATTGACCATGACAAGAACAAAAGACTGCAGCCAGAAGGAAGGGGAAATGAGAGCGTGGGTCACCTGTCAACAGGACGGTGGACTCTTGCACTGATCCCATCCCATCACACAGCGGGGAGCCCTTCACACTGCCCTCCTCCTGGAGACCCCGCCCCCCACAGGCCCCACCCACCGGGGTAGCTTTGCCTTTGGGTGGATGGGGAGGGAGGAGCTCACTGTTGCCAAGGGAACAAAGAGTCCTGTAGTGAGTACAGGATGGTCTCAGCCTCAGGACTGGCTGTCAAGCTCTGAGACATGCAAATCCCCACAGGTGCCAGATGTAAAACAGAAGTGGCCCTGGGTGGGGCTGGGGCAGCTGGTCCCCTACTTTGCATGTGCTCAGAGCAGGCTAAAGTTAGAGACTGGCTCACACCAGGTGGAGGGGCCATGTTTAGCTACTCCCCACCACTGAGCTGGCGGCTTGCCTGTGTTTTGGCTAGGACAGGGTCCGGCTTGCCTTTCATAGATACACATTGGGTCCCAGGTCACCACTACGTTGGGGTTAAGTCAGGGAAAAATCCCAACTACTCCTTCGCTTTCCCACAACCAAGTCTCAATATCATAGATTTGGAATCTGGCGGACAGGGACCTGAAGAACGGGGGAGTCCTGCCTGGTCGTGTGGATGCTATTACGCCCATCCCCCTCTTGGCTCCGCTCCAGACCTGAAGCGTCACCACGTCACAGCCTCACTGCTCATGGGCTTCGCTTGAACCGCTCCCACTAACTTGTCTGCCACAGCCTTACCCACTGGGCTCTCACCCTTCTGACGGACCTGTGACCCCATCACCTTCCTCCTGTGGCTGGGCCTGGCCCTTTCCCCCTCTCCCCACCCCACCCTGATGCTCAGCTTCTCTGCTTTCATTGTGGCTTTCTTCCTCAGCCACAGTTTGTGTCCTACTGCAGCGAGTGAGCAGCTGTGAGCCTCGCAGGCCCCCCGCCCCCGGGTGTGCGGGACCCAGGCACCTGGGGGAGAGAAACCGCTTCAAAGCCCAGAGGAGGGAGAGGCGTGTCAGCCAAAGAGCCCACGGGGAGAGGAAGCATGTGGGCTATGGGCGCTGAGTGGAGGTGCTGCACCCCCGTGTCTTGTCAGTGCCCAGCAGTGCCAGGCTCCCCTCAGCTGTGAGATCTGAGCAGACCCCTGAAGTCCAGGCCAGGAACAAGGCCCCTTGTTGCCAGACCCCAGGCACCCGTGTTGTGCCAAAGTCATGTTGCCCCATTGAGTCCTTGAAAGATGACATAATAGATAGCGGATTCTTTTTTCTTTTTATAAAGGGGCGGGGGAGGAGAGGGTTGTGGTTTTAGGAAGGGTGTGAGGCATCCGGTCAGCGGCCTCGTACCCGTGGTTGGTAAGGATGGACGAAGACTCGTCCACGGCAGTCTCCGGGACCCCATGTAAGCACGGTGGGGAGGGGCTTAGACAGGGTGGAGACTGAGGAGCGCTCAGAACCCCCTCCCCATCTCTTCCTCCGGGGGTCTGCCCAGACGTCTGACCCAGTCAGTGAGAGCACACTCCCTTTTTTTGGTTGTAGAGATTAAGGGCTGTTCTCTTGTCAGGAGAAAGCAACAGGTTCCAATGTTTCCAACCCCGAGAGGCTGGTTGTGACTGGATTCTGGTCACTAGAATAAGAGCTGAACAAGAGGACAGGCTGTAGAGGGATAGCGTTTGGGGAACCATCACCCATCATCCCACCCAGCATAGCTGTGAACATGGTGTTTTTTCAGAGCTCACCCACAGTGTGGACCACCCACAGCATAGACCACTGTGCTGAGGATGTGGGACCGTATGTTACTGACAACAACAGTCAGGAAAGTCTGTGTTCACAAGGAGTTAACTCTCTGCTGGGGGAGATGAGCTAGGACCCTGGAACAGAGAGCAGCATCTATACAAACAAACACCACGCAGGGACAGTGAGAGGACAGACTCTCCCAGTAGCTGGTACAGGCCCGTGAACAAACACAATTAGCTGGGCCCTTAGGTCAGCCTTGAAGATGGCTCCAGATTCCTCAAATGTCTGAAACCAGTCTAACCTGTGTGATGCTCTCACTAATTTCTATCCAAATATTGATTCCAATATTCTGGGGGTGACGTTGGTGCCTCTGGGAATCACTTTGGTGACTCCCTCCTGAGACCAGGGACAAACCTCAGGCATCAGGTCCCTGCAGAGCAAAGATGCTCTCTGTGGGAGGTGGAACAGGCCCTATCATAGGAGGACCGGGAATAAGCCTGCTTCAAACAGTAAAGTGGCTGACCCCTCCACACATGTCCACTCTTAAATCAAGCCTGCCATGCATCTGACATCACACCTGACGGATGGCTTCAGCTTGTGTGTGTGCGTGTGTGCATGTGCGTGTGTGTGCGTGCATGTGTGTGTGCATGCTGCATGGAAGGGCACAGCTGCTCATAAAGGTATGTTATAAAAGAAAACTCCGGCCTTACCCGGGTTAACTGGAAACAGACACTGAGAAGACGTTCTTGTTATGGAACGTAAAGCTATCAAGATCAGAATTAGGCGCTCTCAACCTGGCCCTGCTGGAGGTATGGCCTGGGAAGCTCTTTGTTGGGTGGGTGGCCGTCCTATAGCATGTTTAGCAGCATCCCTGGCCTCTCCTGACTAGCCCCCACCTCTAGTCAGGACGATACCAAATGTCTCCTGACACGGTCAAATGCCCCCTAGAGGCAAAATTGCCTGCCATTGAGAGTCATTGTGCCGATGGAAGGGCCAGAGTCTGGTCACGCAGCCCGCTACCACCTTGGGAAAGCGCTTGACTTCCAAAATGGCAGCAGAATCACGGGAGGTCAGAGGAGGTCACGGGGCCAGCGTGGTTCAGATTCAAATAAGCTGCCATGCCTTCCCAAGAAAATAGCTTTTGAGGATTTCCAGTGTTGACATAAATTCCTTTGTAAGATTGTTACCGTAACAAACATAAGACTGGGCACACATCCCAGATTTGTAATTTCTACAACCATAAAAATCAAAACAAATTCACGATTTTGACAAACCTCGTCTAAAATCAGAAAAACTCAAGTTCATGTTAATCAAATGAGACAGAGGCTGTGGGTTTTGTGGAGTAAATCATACCTCACCTTGTCCCTTGTGTCCCTAGTCACTTCTTTGGTCCAGGCATTGTTCCCAAGCGGCAAATCTCACACGACATTGTCTCTTCAAACGCCTGTGACAACTTGGGTTGAGAGCTTTTCATGGGGTCACTTGGAAAACACAGACTTGACTTGTGAACGTCACCTGTGTTTCATCACACTGGCTTGAGACAAGACACAGGGCACACCGGGGCCCCAACGTGGCCACGGACACAGAGCAACGCTGGCACTGTGAGCTCTGAGGCGGACACACAGGGGACCCAGACCACGCTCATCAGCTTTAGATTTGTCAAACGGAAAGAATTTCTCATTAAAAATTGTTCAAGTTCTCCCAGAGAACTCCCAAAATCTATTAGGAGATTCTCAGAGGAGTCCTGATCACTCTTCCCAGCTGAGGAGCAAGGCTAGAGCATCGCCCAGGGAGGCAGCGGTGGAGGGCCAGGGTTGGCAGACGGGGCCCTGCCCTGGGGGACCAGCGCTCTCCCCCCCGCCCCCGCCCCAGCCCTTCAGCGTGACACTCACGTGCTGATGTGGAACTGTGAGTAAGACTTGGTGCACTGATTTGAATGTTCATTCAACGGAACTGAACACTTAAAGTTTATCTTCTATTTAATTTAATTTATTTAAAGATTTTATTTATTGATTTTTAGAGAAAGGAGAAAGCAAGAGGGCCTGACCTGTGGTGGCGCAGTGGATAAAGCGTCGACCTGGAAATGCTGAGGTCGCCGGTTCGAAACCCTGGGCTTGCCTGGTCAAGGCACATATGGGAGTTGATGCTTCCAACCCCTCCCCCCTGTCTCTCTCTCCTCTCTGTCTCTCTCTGTCTCTCTCTATCTCCTCTCTAAAATGAATAAATAAAAAGAATTAAAAAAAGAAAGCAAGAGAGAGAAGGGGAGTTGGAGCGGGAAGTGTCAATTCGTAGTAGTTGCATCTCATATGTACCTCTACCTGGCAAGCCCAGAATTTCAAACTGGTGACCTCAGCATTCCAGGTCAAAGCCTTATCCACTGCCTCACCACAGGTCAGGCTAAAGTTAATTTTTAAAGATATAAAGTGAACTAGGGAAATTAAAAAAAACACCTGATCTTTTAGTATTTAATAGAATGGTTTAAAAGCATTTCACTCACACACATAAAATATAGATGTGTGTGTGTGTGTGTGTATGCATGAATGTATCAGTGACTACAGTGCATGAAACATCAAATCTAGTTTAGTGAATAATTAGAAAGTAACAACATACAAAACCACAGCCAGGTCAAGAAATAGAACATTGCCCTGGCCAGTTGGCTCAGCGGTAGAGCGTCGGCCTGGCATGAGGGGGACCCGGGTTCGATTCCCGGCCAGGGCACATAGGAGAAGCGCCCATTTGCTTCTCCACCCCCCCCTTCCTTCCTCTCTGTCTCTCTCTTCCCCTCTCGCAGCCAAGGCTCCATTGGAGCAAAGATGGCCCGGGCGCTGGGGATGGCTCCTTGGCCTCTGCCCCAGGCGCTAGAGTGGCTCTGGTCGCGGCAGAGCGACCCCTGGAGGGGCAGAGCATCGCCCCCTGGTGGGCAGAGTGTCACCCCTGGTGGGCGTGCCGGGTGGATCCTGGTCGGGCGTATGCGGGAGTCTGTCTGACTGTCTCTCCCTGTTTCCAGCTTCAGACAAAAAAAAAGAAAAAAAGAAATAGAACATTTCTGAGATGCAGACACTTCAGAGCATTCTCTCTGATCACACTCCTTCCTGTCCTCTAAAAGTGACCACCCATCCTGACTTCTGCTACAGCGATGTCCTTGTTCTTCTCCAGCCTGACCATCTCTGCAGGCACTCTGAGCAACAGAGGTCGGTTTGCCTGTTGACCGGCTCTCAGTCACGGCACCCTCACTCTGAACCTGCGTCTCTTGCTCCTTTTGCTCAGTGTCCCGTTTGTGAAATTCACCCCTGCTCTTGTAAGTGGCTCCAGTTTGTATGTAGCCCTTCTCTGTGGGGCGGATGTTTGGGTTGTTTCCGGTTCAGGGTATGAACAATGCTTCTGTAAACATTCTAGTATAGGTCCTGGCCCACAGGATGTCCATATGGACATTTCCCCAGAGTGACATTTCTTCCATTGTATATAGGGCGTGTAAATCCTCAACCCTAGTAGGTAATGGCAATTGTTCCCCCAAAATCACCGCTTCAACCTGAACTCCCACCAGCAGTGGTAGTTCCCAGTATTTGCCATCCTCATTAGCGCTTGTTATTGTCAAACTTTAAAAAAATTTAACTGGTATCGCATTATGAGTTGACTTTGCATTTCCCTGGCAGCCCCCTTTATCCACAGTTATCAGCCTCATGAATTTCCTCTTACGTCAAGTGCTTGTCTGGATTTTTTGCCGTCTTTCTATTTGTCAAATTTAAATAGTCTTTTAAAATAAATTTTATCACAATCAAAAAATTGCATTTGACAGAAGAGCATGCCCATCTTCCAAGGCAGCTCTGCTCGCCTGAGAACTGCACACAGGGAAGGGCGCACCGTCCCAGGTCTCAGAAGCGATTGTCTTTCAAGTCCGCATCATTGAAAAGATAACGGCAGAAGTGCACAGAAAAGTACCCATCCCGGTCCTTCCCCCCCCCCCCCGCATCTTCATTTTTCAAATCTAACAACATTTTGTTGAACTTTGCTCCCCTATTGCTTCCTTATATTTTCGCAGAGAACAGACATACCCCTCTGTATCACAGTCGTCTGTTAAAATTGCCAAGTGTAGCTGGGTCATTTATTATTCTGGTCTGTATTTCTCAGTGTGGTGGGTTGAAGGTATTAGTATGGTTTAGCCAACTTTTCATAATAAAGTAATGCCTCTATTGTATACACAATGTATGCAGCTGAGAGAATATTACAATATGTATATATGGCTACAATTGTTATACGTGTCTATCTGGCAAAATATATATATATAGAGAGAGAGAGAGTTCACCCAAGCCTGAGCTCTGGCTTTTGCTCCACCTTATCTCCTTTAAACATTTGTGTGTGAGCTCATGGGCAAAGAGTGAAGCCCATATAATCCACCATTAAATAAATTATTCAGTAATCTCTGATGTCCTTGTAACATGAGAATGCCCTATTAAAAAAATAAATAGCTGCAGTGCTTACGGAGGCATGTGCCTACTATTTATAGTCTCTATAGAAGTCGGTTGCTGGCGAACCCCATTCGGACTCCCCGCTCATCTAAAGGGCTGATGTTTGCTGCAGGGTTTTGACACTAAGCCATTCATGACATGCATTTGTGTGGATGCAGCACACATACACATCCCTGGAGCACCAGCAGAGACAGCCCACGCAGGGATGCGTTCTTTGTCCGAGCTGTCTCGTTTTCTCCTTAACGCTTTGGACACACCAAAAGGGACACGGCGACTACAGGTCACCCGCAGATGCAATGTGGATTCCTGACTGTATCCAGGCAACTGGGTCTCTCCTTTTTTACAAAGTAAACATTTTGGTATTCAGCTACAAATGTCAGATTTCCCTCCCAGAGAAGGAGCAGCCTGGGGGCGGCACAGAGCCTCCCCTCTTACCTTGCTTTTCCTGTGGGGGCAGGCACAGCGACCTGGCGGGTGGAGTGGGACCCGGGCTGCACATGGTGGAGGACTCAAGGAGGCAGCTTCAGTGAATCTTCATCCTGAAAGGGCTGCAAGAGACAGACAGGGGTTTATTTCTCATAGCCTAATTATTGATTAGAAAAATATTTTATGACTAGAGAAACAACTGGTGTATGGACCAAGCAATTCCCTTTATAACAGGCCCATGAAGGCCAGAGAGCCACTGACCCACACTGTTCCTGCAGTCCCTGTCATGTTAACTTTAGGGCTGACAATTATTCAAAAGGCTTCAGAGTTGTGCATCAGGTCATGTCTCAAAAGCAGGTGGTGACAGAAGGCTTGGCCGACTGGGAAAAGGCGGACTGACATGCGAGATGGAGTTAGTGAGAGCGCATTTGTGTTTTCCCAGTGCTTCAAAGTTACGCAGTGGTTGGGAAACTTCTGACAAACAAAAATACACCGGAAGCTGCACAAATAATCAGTAATAATCTAGAGTTGACATATGAAAGTAGGTATTAAGTTAGCACAACGAGATGTCACGACACACCTTTCAGAATGGCTACCATAACAAATAGAGATACTATTGATTGCTGACAAGGATGTGGAGAGACTGGACCCCATTGTCCAGATGTCTTTCTGCAGGTAAATGGTGACATCAAATGGGACACAGCCATACCTTGGAATACCGCTCGGCAATGCAAAGGAATCGACCTCTGATGTGCAGAAAACCTGAGGCGAGCCTTCAGGAAATCTGGCTGAGTGAAGAGAGTCAATCCCTAAAGGTTACACATGTCATGATTTCATTTCTATAAAATTCTTGGAACAACAAAATTAAAGCAATGGAAGAACAGATCCATGGTTTCCAGGGGCTGGGGCTGGGGTTGGAGGGAGGATGGAGTAAGAGGGAGATGGGTGAGGTCACACAAAAGGAACATAAGAGATGGTGACTGGTACCCAAACCTCCACATCTGATAAGACAGTGTAGAACTAAACACACACACACACAAATGAGTGCATGCAAGACACGGGAGCTCTGAATAAGATCTGGGGATGGTACCAATGTCAATTTCCAGGTTGGGACCTGTACTCTAGTTTTGCAAGATGCTACCATGGGTGAAAATCGTGTGAAGAGCACATGGTATATTCCTGTATTGTTTCTTACAACTGCGTAGGAATCTATAATGGCTTAAAAATAAAGTGCTTAATAAAATTTTAAAACTTAAATGAAACCTAGTATTCTGAGGACTGACAGCTCAGAATACTTTCTGGGGAAGCCTGAAAAATAAAAAAATTCAAAGTGAAGGACACAGGCAGAGGCTGGAGCTATTTCTGCACCTGAGTGTGTACGCTCGCGTGTGTGTGCCCGTCTGCCTGCCTGTGCACACGTGTGGGAGAAAGGTAACAGCAGAGGTTATTTTGGGGATATCAGGGCAGGGTGTGGACAGAGCTCTTGGCAATGGGGCTCTGCTGGGTACTAGTGAGGAGGCTTCTAGAGGCAACGGGAGGGACCGACGACGGCAGCTCCCTGTGGGACACAAGGGCCAACCATCAGCTTTAACTTCAGTAGCCCTAACATATGCCATTAGATAGAGCTACAGTTACTCTAGCTGCTGGAGCCAAACCTTTTTTTTTTTTTTTTTTTTTTTTGACAGATTCAAACCATGGAGAACAACGAATTATCTCTGGGTGGTTGTGAATGGGCTGTATTAGTCACCAGCACTTCAATTGTACTTCTGTTTGGTTATCAAATGACAATTCCATTGACACCCCCTTGGTGAGTGTGTCCTCTGTGAGCAACGTGAAAAGGAGCTCTGCTTGAATTGCAAACCTGCCCTGAATCTGTAATCACAACATGACTTCACTCATTCAGGTTTCAATGAACTCAGCTTTAGGATAATCCAAAGTGAAGAAAAGAAGAATTGACAAAGGAAGAAAAAGAATGATGAGTCAAGCAAGGCAGGTGCTGGAGTCTGTCCCCTTAAATCTTGGGTCGGTTCCATGGACCCTTCCGACCTAGGCTCAACAGGGGTCTCGCCCCACCCCAGAGCAGAATGTGAGCAGAATGGACTGATAAAAACCACCCAACAAGGTGGGGGGAGGGGCCTGGGAGTCCGCGACTTTAGTGGTAACAACAAAACAAAATGGACTTCGCTTTCTGTTCAGGACTACAACTTTTAATACTGATTTCTTAATAGCAATTCACAACCTGTACCTAATAGGTTCCTTATTCTCAATTCAGAAAGTAAGCAAGGTTTGCTATGTCTGTTTCTCAGTGGCTCTGTTTCTAATAATCTATGCTCTTGGTCATCCGCTGTCCTCAGTTACTCACTGCTGTCCTATATTTAAAGGGCCCTCAATACACTTTATTCAGGTATCTTAATGGACCTCTATGGGACATTTTCAGCTTGAACAGTGAGGTCAGCTTTTTGGTCACTGTTTTTAGTGGCCCGCCAGAGTAAGCTAGCCGGTTTAGGGTAAATAATAGAAAAAGGATGCTCTTTGGGGCCAGACAGATCTGCACGAGGCAACTATGTGACCTCATCAAATTATCTAACTTCTTTGACTCTGAATGACAAAGGGGTCAAAAGTCAGACCACCCGATTTGAATCCTAGCGCCTCTGCATACTGCCTGGGTGTCCTTGGATAACATCCTGAACGACTCTAATCCTCAATTTGTTTACCTGTCCAATGCGTATGGCAGAGACAGCTAGTTTTCCTACTTCCCTAGTAACTACTAACGAACATTTGGTTTTTAGCTGGACATATGTGACCTCCTAAATAAAGACCATGTTTTTCAACCTCCCATGTAGCTAGGTGTGGCTATGTGGCTATGTTTTGAGAGATCCTGTGCAATTTCTGGGAAGTCCTTAAAGGAAGGGCGTGTGTTCTTTGCCACCTCTTCTTCCACCTTGTTTCCTGGGATGCAGGTACGATCGCTGGAGCCTTAGCAGCTATCTCAGACCCTGAAGATGGGCTGCACCCTCTGGGGATGACAGATCAAAAGCTAAAACAAGCTGCTGTGTGAATTTTTTGAATTTACTTTAAAATGTTTTAATGTAAGAGACTAGAACTAGCATTTAAGCTACTGTCACCTCAGGTGTTTTTTGTCACATGTGGATGGTCCTGATCCTAACTGATATAACGGGCAGAGCAGCTGCCAATCGACACAAGAGACAAAGGCCAAGGAAGGATTTTCAAAAAACTCTCTCCTCCAGGAAGGCAAGGAGGAAACTGACAAACATTGTTTCCAAACCCTGGACCTTAACAGAAAGCTTTTTGGTGGGCCTATTTATTCAATCTGTAGACATCTATTCAAGGAAAAAAACCCTACTGAATCTCAGTCAGAGCAGCAAACTTTGTGGCACTGTAATGTGCCCCTCTTCAGCTCCGTGGCAGCCTTATAAACCAACAGTCCTCAATCTCAGGGAAACGACACCTCCCCCCAGCTGCTGGAGGGGGCAAAGCAGGGCTGGAGTGTTTTCAAATCCTCACTCCCAGAGAACGGTCATTATTTGACCTGTCCAGTGACTTCATGAAAGACCCCACCGGCAGGGCTATCTTTCATTGACCCACGTTAGAGGTCATGCAGTGGGAGTAGCCTTTTACCCTGGTATGCGTGTTGACAAAAATTACAGGGGGTTGTTTAACTTTACAACCAGTTGGGGCAAACAATAGGCTAACCAAAAAGCTAAAAGGAAAATCTATGGAATAACATAGTTATAGGGGCTTTGAAAAAAACTCAAACACATTCCTGGTCCTCTACAAGGCCACAGCACACGCAGGGTGAGGTGCATTCCCAGGGCTGGGTGCCTGTTCAGGAAAGACCTGAGAAGACCCTAAGCTCTCACCTTTGGCTGACCTTGAGGCTCTGGAAAAGAAGGAAATAGAAGCTAAGAGTTGTCAACTGTCTGGCTTAGCACTGAAGGTGTGTCCCAACACACATACAATCCTCGGCAAAGACTCATTAGTGCCGGGCGTTTAGAGAACTCTCTGTGTGGTCAGTAGCTCCCCAGTCAGGGGTCACATACAAGAAAGGAAAAAGATTCAGAAAAGCCACCGAACAAACAACAACAACACACAACAACAGCAAAACAAAACCAGGGAGAGTGGAAAATGTGACTTCCAGAGTTGCCACGTTACACTATTTACCTAGTTTTCAAAAGAAAATTACCAGACAACTAAATAAAAAAGAAAGTATGGTTCATGCACAAAAGATGATCAATCAAAACTGTCCCTGAAAAAGCCCAGACATTGGACTTACTAGACTTATCACACAAAGACTTTAAATTGGCTATTTTCAATATGTTCAAAGAACCAAAAGAAATCATGTCTAAAAGACTAAAGTATGAGGATTATATATCATCAGTTAGAGGTTATGAATTAAGAAACAGAATTTATTTTTAAAGAGCCAAACAGAAATTCTGGAGTTGAAAATTTCACGATGGGAGCACAATAGAAGATGGGAACAGGGACAAGAAAAAATTAGAAAACTTGAAGGACAGTTTAAATGACCTAGTCTCAGGAACCGAAAGGGACAAGAGATGAGTTGAACAGAGCCCCAGACTCTTGTGTGAAACACCACCAAGCATACCAACATATGCATAAACGGGGTTCCAGAAGGACACAGAAAGGGAAAGGGCAAGAGGAAATCTGAAGAAATATGGCTGAAAACTTCCCACGGTGGTGATAAACATAAATCCGCACTCTCAAGAAGCTCAACAAACTCCCAAGTAGCGGAAACCCAAAATGTTCACACCTATACATATGAAAAATTAAATTGTCAAAAGCCAGAGGCAAATAGAAAATCTTGAAAACAGTGAGAGAGAAGCAACTCATCAGGTACAAAGGATCCTCAAAAAAAAAAAAAAAAAAAAATGAACACTTAAACATTCTAACTAAAAGGCAGATATTGGTAGAACAGATAGAAATAAACCAACATGGTACAACTAGATGCTCCCAAAAGGAGACACATTTTAGATCCAAAGACAAATAGATTGAAAGTAAAACAACAAAAAAAGATACATCATGTATACAGTTACCCAAACAGAACTGGAGTAAGCACACTAATATCAGATAAAATATTATGCTCACTAAGTACACAATATCACACTAATATATGACAAGATGGTTAGAAAAAAATTAGAAATTTTATAAAAGGTCAATCTACCAAGAAAGATAAAATAGCCTGACCAGGAGGTGGCGCAGTGGGTAGAGTGTTGACCTAGAATGCTGAGGACCCAGGTTCAAAACCCCAAAGTTGCCAGCTTGAGCACAGGCTCATCCAGCTTGAGCGTGGGATCACTGGCTTGAGCATGGGATCATAGACATGACCCCATGGTAGCTGGCTTGAGCCCAGAGGTCGCTGGCTTAAAACCCCAAACCGCTGGCGCAAGCCCAAGATCGCCGGTACATGCTATATAACATATATCATATTAAATGCCACAGTAAATACATCAGGCCAGCACATAGTAAGTACTCAATAAATATTCATTTCTTTCCTGTTTTCCCATGAATGTGACAGAAATGATCTCTGTTCACCAATCTGATTTCCATTTTCTATGTACAGTCCATCCTCATAATTTGGGGGTTCTATATTTGCAAATTTGTCTCCTTGCTAAAATTTATTTGTAACCCTCCAAATCAATAATCATGCTGCCCTCATGGTCATCCATGGCCATGGGCAGATGATAAAATACTTGAGTTGTTTGATGCACATATACTCCCAACTGAGGTAAAAAAAAAAAAGGACTGTTTTGCCTTCTTGTTTCAACTCTTGTGTCCTTTTTGGGAACTAGTTAGTGACATTTTTCAAATTGTTGTATTTTTGGTGGTGATAACAATGTTTAAATGGTTCCCAAGTGCAATGCTGAAGTGTTGCCTAGAGTTCCTAAGCACAAGAAGGCCGTGATGTGTCTCATGGAGAGAATACGTGCTAGATAAACTTTGTTCAGGCATGAGTCATAGAGCTGCTGGCCATGAGTTTAATGTTAATGAGTCAACCATATATTAACTGAGGTGTCATTAAACAGATTCACACAAAGAACAGGTTACATATTGATCAGCTGATGAAAAGGTTGTGTCCAGAGGCTCATAGGAACCTAATTATGAATTTCCCCTAGGACAATGGCTCAGTATTCTCTACATCAGTGTTGGCAATGACTTTATAGAAAATAACTACCACAAATAACAAGAATCAACTGTACCTGAACCCTGCTGTAATAGGTTAAAACACGTGGCTAGAGTATCCACACTCCTTTCATCAAGAGACTATTTCCCCATATTTTGAATCTGGGCTGGCCTGTGGCTGCTCTGAGCCAACAGAATGTGGCAGAAGGATTGTGCAAGCTCAAGAGACCTTGCAGCTTTTGCCTTTGTCCTCTTGGAACACGGTCCTGGGACTATCGTGTCAGGAAGTCAGCTGAGCCTAGTGGAGGATGAGAAGCCACCTGGAGAATCAAGTCACCCCGGGCAACAGCCAGCACCAACTGGCAGACAACATGAATGTAGGACTTCTCAGCCCAGTGGATCCTCCAATCAAATACAGCTGTATAAGCAACCCCAGGCAAAACCAGCAAAGGAGCTGCCCAGCCTCCTCACAAAAACCTGAGAAATAATGCACTCTGTTGTTGAAAGCATACATTTGAGATGGTGTATTCTACAGGAACCAATAACTGGTACACCTGCCTGCCTGGAGTTCTGCGTGGCCATGGAACTTGCTTTTGCTGTGAAAGAACACACGTGTCACTTCTGGGTGGAAGCCTTTATTTGCTCTCCCTTGCTCTTTCCCTGCTGTGGCAACCAGGGGAGTGTGTGTGGATAAGGAAGAGCCTTAAGAATGGAACGCTGACTGAACATGTGAGGGCATTGCCCTAGACAACTGCCCAAAGCAAAAGCAGATATGGTGTGAGCTATAAACTTTTGTTGCACAATGCTATGGTTTGGGGGCTGTTTGTTACCATAGTTTATCAAGCCTATCCTGATTGCCTCCATTAGAATAGTAGCACTGGAGATTTAAACAGACATTGGCTATGCAAGACATTTTCTCCACCCATCCAACAATCTCTAGATTTACCTGGGAAAAGGAATTTAGGCTGATAGTTCAGTGGAAATTGGCTGTCTAGGAATAATTTTTTTTTAAGTGAGAAGAGAGGAGATAGTGAGACAGATTACTACATGCACCCAGACCGGGATCCACCTGGCAACCCCCATCTGGGGCCTATGATCAAATCAACTGAGCTATCCTCAGTGCCTAGGGCCGATGCTTGAACCAACTGAGCCTCTGGCTATAGGAGGAAAAGAGAGAGAGAAGGAGAGGGAAGGGGAGAGAAACAGATGGTTGCTTGTCATGTGTGCCCTGACCAGAGACCGAACCTGGGATATCCACATGCTGGGCTGACGCTCTATCCACTGAGCCAACAGACCAGGGCCAGTCTAGGAATAATTAAATATACTAATCAGCCCCTTCAAATTCATTCATTCTGTATACATTGGTTGGTATCCTTACCAGTTAACTGCACAAAGGACATTCTTGGGCCACCCTTGTGCTAATCTGATAGTCTTTGGAGAACAAAGAGGTGATCCTGAACCAGGTCACGAGATATAGCATGCCAAGAAGAACAGAACACCGGTCAGCTGACCTTGCTGTCTTTGCTGAGCTGTGTCCCATTATCACAGTCAAGTTCACCTTACAGCTCAACTAGCTTGCAACAATTTTCTCATGTGTCAAGTGAAATGAGAAGACAAGTGTGTCCTGAAATCTAAATGGTAGCTGATAAAAAAGCAATAGTCCTTCAAAACAGGGATTATATTATTGTTGTGTAAGACCTCAATACCTTCCCTGCCTTTGATATGTAAATGTCAACATATGCATACATATGGAAAATGGATAGATATTTGCATCTTCATTTTTAAAAACACACACACACACAAAATCCAGTTACTTCTAAAAGTGGTTCATAAGCCATCACCACCTGTGGCATTTTGTTACAATAACTGAACAGACTAACACAGACACTTGATCTATTTCTGCACAAAACAGGTGGGGCTGTGTTAACAAGCAAGGAGAGTTCACACTGTCGAGGAAGGAGGCTTAGGTCTGGCTGTCACACAGACAGAACATGATTTGCACAGGAGACTCAGGGCTGAGAAGGTTGATTGTGCTTGACAAATTATGGATATATTTGAACCAACGATGAGTACCATCGTTCCATACTGTGGTCAGCGTTGTTGGCTGCTTCAGATGAGTCAATCAGCACTAGAATTTAAACCACTGGAAGAACCTGATATTTCTGACTTTGCCTATAATTTATTTCACCCTGTGGGAATTCACTATCTTTTTGCTGAACAGGAATAGCTCCGTCCTATGGCTGCAGTCCCAGCCTCTGTAACCATGTAATTCCTTTTCCAAAACTGCTTGGTCCACAGTTTCCACTGACCCTGTGGCCACAGACTTCTTCCTGACGTTTTCTACAATACCGGATTCTGTGAGTCAAAGTGTGGGACGCTGGCATGGATTCAATTGGAGCTGAACCAGAAGAAATGGGTCAGAATTTGAGTTGAAAGAGGAATGGTTTGGAATAGACGTAAAGGAGAATTCTTGTTAAACATTTATCTGGTGATTTGAAGACCTATGCTCCAAGGATCTGGGCCAGCAACAAACCCTCTCCACCGCAATGAGATGTCCAGCTTGTGACTTGCTGACTTGCACAGGACTCGGGAGCACTTGGGCTGCCCCCATTTTCACCTCATGCCCAACTAGTCCCATTCCACTTCTGCCATGCCCCTCCCCCATTAACTCCCAAAGCACCCATTGGTAACATCAACCTGACCGAACCTTTCCTAGGGAAACAAAGAATACGTGCACGCACACAGCCACATTCCACCCCTTTTGAGCATCTCTGCTCTTTGTCCAAAGCTCCTCCCCCAATCTCCTCTTTTTGCCTCTCTAGCCCCTGCTCACTCCACTCCCCTCCCCCAGATCCCCTCCCAAAATACCCCCACCTTGCACAGTCCCCGCAGAAAAAAAAAACAGAAACCAGCAGAAGGACATTCAGTGCAATAAAAGACCTGTGGTTACGCAGTCCGGCCACCATGGCCCCAGGGATGGAGGTGGCAGGTGCAGCTCAGGTACCCCCACCCCAAGGGAAGCCCCCAAACATGAGGCTGAGTTGGCAGAGACCCCGGACCTTTCTTCTGCTCTGAACTTAAGACTCCCTTAAGCAGCTAGGAAGCACTGGGTTAGGCCTCCATGGAGCTCCAGGCAAGAGGCTGCCACGTGGTCTCAGTGGACCCCCAATGGCTGCACGGCGCTGTGACAGACTTTCTCGGTGAGTTCAAGACAGACACTATATTATGAAGAAGACGAGCACCTGTCAGAAGCCAGGCCACTTCCCCTGGAGAGGAAAGTTATTGTGAAAATCGGGGACAAAGGCAAGAGGGACAAGTCAGAACACATGGCAGCGGCGTTTCACTGAAAATACTGGGAACAACAAGACAGTCTCCCATTCTGCCCGGCTTCACACTGGCTGTTCCGAGCCTGAGGCTAATCACTCAGTGCCTGTGAGCTGGACACAGCCTTCCTCCTTCGTGGGGGTTCCTGGGAGGCTAAACTGAGGCAAGGGTAGGAAAGGGTGTTAAGGGTCCAAAGCTTAGCGATGAAATGAACAGGCCAACCTGCCTTCCTCTCAGCTGAATCCAGAGACTGTAGGCACCGTTTGACCAGCTTTTTCCAGGCAAGCTCCTGTGGTTCCCAACATGTCGGGACTTGCGGCAAGGTTACTCATTGTTTCAAAAGAAAGCTTTTTTTTTTTTTTTTAAATTATGAAATTGTGAAAGAATTGCCCTAGGAACCCATTATAGCTAAAAGTCCAGGATTCCCAAGATGAATGTCAGAATTCCCCCTACCAGAGTGCCAAGGAGAGGCTGTTTAAAGGGACAGCAGCGCTTGCACGAGCAAAGGGAGAGACTTGCTAGAAACACAGCTGGGACCAAATCCACAAGAGCCCAAGGAAGAAGCCAGGAGGGTCTCAAGAGGAATGGTGGGGTGTTGGGCAGACAAAATATATTATGCTCACTTTGTTAAAGATGGCGCTGCCCACGTGGAGGCCTGTTGCCCAGGTGATATTAATGAGTGTTGGGGGCAGGCTGTGGGCAGGCAGGATCCTTGTAGCCTGGGGCTTGGTTTTAAGACTAAGCCTTTCCCACCCTTTTTGATGTGAGGTGGTGCAATCCCATCATGCCTCAGATAAGTGACTTTGTATTAGAGACTTCCCTATTTTGTATACTGGTTTAAAGGTTTTGATTTCTGCACTATAAAGTGGGGCAGACCGGGAGCTTGCTCTCTTGGTTCCTGAGATTAGCATTAGAGCATAGAGCAAGTTGGAGTGCAGAGTAAGGCCACATGGAGAAGAGGAGAGGCAGTCAAGATGGTGGAGTGCTGAAAGAGAAGCCAGTTTGTGCAGAGTTTGTGCAGAGAGAAGGAGATGGGGAACAAAGGAGAATGAGGCTAGTGAGCTAGAAACCTTTGATTCTAGGAAACTCGGATAAGTCAGTCGCTTTGTGAGAACTGAATGAGTGGGTTTTGGAGCCCAGTGTGTGTTTTTACTTGCCTGCCAGGTACAAGCTAAGATTAAAGCTAATGGCCCACCAGTTTTTGGCTCCATTGTTTCATTACCAACTGTCCGAATCCAATGCGAACCTGCATGGGCCAGGCAGCTGTGATGGTGGCCGTGTATAGTGGCTTTACATGGGGGGTGCTGCAGGAATATGCAGGGGGACTGTAGGGGGGAGTGATAATAACCCCCCAGACTTTGTAGGGTGCACCAGGGTTTCAAAAGCACTTATTCATTCCCTATTTCATTGACTCCTCGAAAAGAACCCTATCTTGTATGTATCACATGGACCTCACGAAATTGCCCTACCGGTTCAGAGAGGTTAAATGGCTTTCACAATGTCACACAGTAACTATTACAGCATGGCAGAGAAAGGAGGTGGGGTAGTTTGTAAAGTGGGGGCAGTTGACATTTCTGGCCCCTCAGCTTGTCCAAGACTTTCCTTCTTACTGCCACGTGTGCCAAGGACAGGTGTGAGTCTGGAGAGAGGATGTGTTTTCAACAGCACTTGGAGGTCTAGTGGGGCCAGCGAGAAGGCAAAGAATAATTTTGTTTTTCAGAATCCTTAAATCCTGGTTCACCACTGAGCCAGACCCAGTTTATGAGTGTCCCAGGTCAGCTGGACCCCACCTGTCCCCTCCTCAGCTGCTTCTCCTAATACCCCTGGGTGGGGGGGACACAGGGCTCCTGACAACAGGACAGATCTTAACAAATCAACTGTGGGCACAGGGTGGCTTCCCCAGGGGCTACCTGGAGAGGCTAGATGACACAGCTCAGCACTGTGGGGGATGAACTGCCATAGAGAGAATGCTGACCATGAAAGACAGAAGATGGGAAGAACCCACAGACAGACTCCCCCACTTCCTCTCCCGCTCTGAAGGTGGGGAGGAGCTGCTTGGTCCCTGGAAGACACCTGGTGTGACCAAGCTAAAGGCTGCGGCGTTTCCTTGTGAAACTAGCTTGTATATACTTGCTGTCCTTCCTTCCCCGCCTCCCCTCGCAGCACCACACGCACAGAGTCCTGCCGCCTTGACTATACGCCTCCCAACCAGGCCCATCACAGACCTGGCTGCAGACACTTCTCTTCTGAGGAGCTGAGACAATCATTTTACCCAAATTCCTACTTCCTACCTTATCTGCAGAGGGTCCTGTAATCTCCGTGAAGACGTATGGCACAGGATCCTTCCCGCTGCGACGCCCGGATCTGTGGTGAGAATCAAGATCCCGAGGCTGCCCTTCTTGTGGGCCGAGCCCTCAGCCAGGGCACTGCAGGGCCTTGAGGCCAGCAGAGGTCAATTTCTCAGGTGAGGGTCCCTAGGTGCCATGGTTGTCTGGGGCCTGCGGGTCCCACCTGCAGGGATATGGACTTCATTAATACAAGAGGACACACCTGTGAGGAGAGAGCAGCTTCAAGTTAGAACCTCTGAAATTAGCATGGTGTTGAGATCCAGAAATGAGCTGTGTCCATAACATGAGATTGACGCCCTCCCTACTAAGTGACAGATGGAAAAGAAAAGTAACTTTCACACTGCTCATTGACAACCCATTGTGTACATCATTAAAAAAAAATCATAATAATAAAGTCCCAGTGTATCGAAGGCCACTTGGAATGGAGCATTTTTAAGTCCCCAGAAGAGGGTACCCTGGAAACGTCAGGGCAGGTATTTCACTAACGTGGATTGGGGCTGAAAAGTCAACACTTTGGGATTGGCCATGGTTCCCACTTGATGTCCTCCAGCAATCTGTCACCTTCACACTTGGGAAATGTATCAGGCAGGGGCCAGGGTAACGTCACCCAAGTGTTTCCAGGTCGTGGCCCTGGCTTGTCCCCCAGGGGAGAGGTGCTGTCAGGGGAGCCGGCAGGAGGCGATGGAGCCCAGGACCCTCTGGAAGCGCCCTGACCAGACAGCCCCTGCCCGCCTGCCCCCTGCCCCCTCCAGTCACTGCCCGCCTGGAGCCCTGCTGCCCCCACTGCCCCGGAGTCCATCTCCTCCTTGTCCTCTCTCAGGTGGCGCCTGGTGACATCAGGCCTCTGCCTCCCGTCACACGTGATGCAAACTCACACTGCCCTCCTGCCCTCCAGCTCTGCTCCCCCTGAACCAGTCTTTCACGTGGTCTGCGGGTCGGTGCATCAGAATTCCGGGGCGGGTGGGACGGGTTCAGCTTTAGGAGGGGACTGGGCCGGCCCAGGAGTCTGTATATTTTCACAAGTGCTGCACAAGAGGCTGCTGCAGGCTCACCCCCTGTCCTTGGCCGCTGTCTGATCTCACTTACACACAAATTTGCTCCCCTCGTGCCCTTGGTTTAGGTACTAGGATGGGAGAGGGTGGGTGTGTCTGCATAGGCCAGATGAACTGGCGGGCTGGCCCACCTGAAGCCTCCTCACCTGAGCGACCGTGGAGAGGACACACAACAAGCTTGGCCATATGAGGAGTGCCTGTCTCCTGTCGGCTGAGGAAAGGGTGGCGTTTGACCCCAAATCAAGGCCTGGCCCTGACCCATGGGCCAGTGCCTGAGGAGAGAGAGAGAGAGAGATATGATTAAAAACTGCAAGTGCTATTGCACTAAATTTGTTCACACACATGTGCACACACACATGCACATACACAGGCACACACATGTGCACACACATACACCTGCACACGTGCACACGCTGGGCACAGCAGCAGTTTCCAGAGGCCCCGTGGGGAGGCTCTGTCTCCCATTTCACTGAAGGGTAACCCTAACCCCGCTAGGACTCTGTGTGTCGGGGATGACGCCTGGCAGGGAATGAAGACGGCCAGACAGGGCGCCAGTGCCTGTGAGAGGACCCCAGACCTTCTTGCTCTGCAGCGAGGGTTTCCTCCATCTCCACACCTCACTGCCCCCCTACGTTTGTGACTCATCAACCCCCTCCCCCTGGCAGGCACCCCGAGTTTGAGTCATTCCAAACTGAAACTGCACCCGAGTGGGGTTTGCTTGCAACTTCTGGCGTGGGACAATTTGAGGTTGAGGCACTTAACCCTTTATTATAAAAACAGCACTGGGGGGTGAGGAGGAGACAAGAGAGAAGCCATAAAATCCTCTATAAATCTGTATCGTTCGCCACAACCAAAGAACGAGGTGCCACATGGGGTTAGACACGCTATCTGTGCTATTTTGCACATCTGTATTGATTTTCATTAGAATTTGCAGGAAATGTCCAAGCTCTTCTTTCCCTGTACCTGAAAGGAAGTCCCTGCAAACGACTTCCACTTTGTGCTGTATGTCACACACACCAAGGCTCAGTTCTGGTCTGCTTTCTTGTTTCTCTAAGCACCGTTCAGATGTTTTACAACTCAGAATTGCTCGCAGGGGAGCTGTTCACGGCCCGCAGCTGCACTGACACCAGGGGAAACACATAACGTGGATGTTTAGACAGAAACCAGGCAGTTGTCCTGTTGCCGGGGTCATGGAGTCCCCTGTGCTTGAGATCTCCGGACCGAAAGCTCACACCGTCTCTGCTTCCCTCCGTAGGGTCCCACCTGTGTTCAGTTCCCAGGCCAAGCCTGCCTCCCGCTCTTTACTCTCCTCCACTCCTCCCGGCCATCGGCTTCCCTCCCTAACCTCCATGCGCCTGTTAGGACTCCTTCAGCTAAAGGCCGTGGGACTGAAGGGAGAGCCGCGGGACTGAAGGGAGAGCCGCGGGACCCCTGGCAGCCCCGGGACCTCAGGGGTGGCAGGCATGGCCTTGGCGCTGCCCATCCCTCCCTCAGACCTTCATCACCTCCTCCAAGAGCCAAAGGTTATATAGTTCAATTCCAGAGAGGAGAGAGGGAATCTGCCCTTCTAACTTCCATGGAAACGTCCTGTGGACTAATGTCAGTCCCAGCAGGGTCCCCGACCCAGGCCCGCACTCATCTCTGTGGAAAGACGACAGAGGCTACGCTTGGTCGCTCTCTCCACTCACCTCCTTCCTCTCCTCTTCCTATAACTCAGTCTCTGCAGAGTAATATTCGACAAATGTAAACCGATGTCATCACTTCCCTGCTTAAGATCTTCCAATGACTTCCCATTCCAGTTAGCTCTAAGACTTTGGCCATGGCCTAGAAGGCCACCTGATCTGGCCCGTGTGACTCCTCCACCCTCATACTTTGTCCTCTTCTCCCGTTCAGCAGCACAGACACCTTCTTGCTCATCCTCAAAGACATTGAACTCCTTCCTGCCCCAGGGCCTTTGCACTTGCTCTGTCTAGACTGCTCTCCCCCTGGAGCTTCTTCCCACAGCTGGCTCTTTCCCTGCTAAGACATCCCCTCCGAGAGGCCTTCCCTAGTCACCTATTTCAATAGCCCTTCTGTCCCTCCGTCACACTCACCCCCTTACCTTGCTTTACTGTCTACGGCACAGATCGCCATGTGATTCCCTCACAATTACTGTACTTGTTTACAGGCTGTCCCCTCTGACCAGCAGGTCAACTCTGCAGGCCAGGGACCGGCTCTCCTTGTTCAGGGCGTGCCCCCGACTCAGCCCAGGCCCTGACACATCATTGATGCCACAGAAATGCTTACTGTGGACAAACGAATCCAGACCTGGAAGAGCAGCGGCTTGGGGAGGCTGGGCCATGGAAGGGGCACACCCACCAGCAGGCACTTGGGTCCAAGAGATAACCAGACCTCAGGGCTTAGAGTCTGAGCAGCGTTTCCCAGGGAAGGTGTGGCTGTTCGTCGCCAATAGTGAGTGTTCTCCTTGGCCACCTTTCCTAATCTCTGTCTCTCCTGTCGGTTTCCACCCAGTTCCCATTCTCTGCTCTTCCCAGGATCCTTCTCATTCAAACCTGCTTTCGCACTTTCTTGAGTTTCATCACATCTATCACATAGGTTAGAATATGCCAACGTTTTATCTGCCATTGGAAAGGCTAGATCTTAACCCATCTGCTAATATATAGGGAAGTTTTCCTTAGTTATTTTCAAAAGTTAGAGGCTTTTGGGATTGGTTTTTTTTTTTGTTTTTTTTTTTTGTTTGTTTGTTTTTTTTTGCTATTTATGAGCCTAGTACGGCTCATATTTAAATAAATTTGCTATAAAACAATCTTATTAAATGATACAACATACTTATATAATGCCTTTGTTAAAGAACACTCAAACCATGTAAGACGGGGCGGGGGGCGGAGTTTGAAGGAAAATAAGCTGCCGCTTACTTAACCAATTTTCTTTTGAGTGTAAAAGTGATGTTTGTCTGCAATATTAGGAACTTCCCCAAATTGCCCCTCCACAGTACCAGATTCTTAATTAAATGAGCACCATTGCTACCATTCTGATAAATAAATGAGCACTGCCATGTGAACGAGAAGTGCCAAGTTGTTCATCGCTTTCCTGAGATTCTGTTACAAAATCATTAGTGTTTCTGTCACTGGGTGGGCATAATAAACACCACGCTACCATCTGAAAACAAGAGTGCTCTTCAGGCGGCCGGGTCCCAAGTGTGAATCAAATATCCCATCAGAGCTTTCCCCTCATTCTGATTGTAACACAGGATGACACTTAACTGATTAGAAAAATCTCATATTGTTTTATTTTAGCGAAACACACCAAACTCAGATCAGCTGGAGAATGACCTGGTCTGAACTTACTAAAAAAGGAAAATTAAAAACATTCAAGATATTCTAGATACACTTCTTCAAGGCTGAGAGCCTGGTGGGCCTGTCTTTCTTTCCCAAGTATTTATTCATCTGGGTAATTTTGGGCGGGGCACTTAGGTTCCAAGTGCCTCAGTTTTCCCATCAGTAAAATGGTCGTACTACCGGTACCTGAGACTTCATAGGCCTGCTGGGAGGGCTAAGCGCTCAGAAGGTGCTCAACCAAGGGCTTGGCGCGTAGTAATCACCGAACAGATGGAACCTGTTGTTAGGCTTGAAAGGACCCGGTAATTATCGCTTGAGGACGATGAAATGCAATTTGCTTCCTTTCAACTACTCAGAATGCTCCCCAAGTCCTTCCAAGAAGCCATCCAGTTCAGCCTCCTTCAAAGAATGGATGATTCATTTACAATTCATAGCACCGTCCGCACACCAACAGTTATTGTGCTGCAGTCCTTTAGTGAGCTGATTTCTTAATGAAAGCCAGCATTCCCCTCGTACTGTTGCTTGTCCTCTGAATTTTCTCCGGAAAGCTTATAAGTAGCGCAGAGAGCGTCCTAACCGTGTATGTCCACGCCTCCCCCTCCCCCACTTTAAATTAGGGCATCTAAAAGAATAAAGTTATGCTGTATTTTAAATCAGTACAACAACACATGGAAAGGCTACCACAAGTAACGCATGTTTGTGAGTGAGAAGGACCCTTGTGTGCTCAGTTCCATGTGGGCTGCCTTTCTTCCCGGCCGCTCCTCCCTGGTTACCATTGTTTCCATCTCGGAAGACAGTCTTGGAATTTGTTACACAGAGCTGTCCTTTCCACTCTGTTTTTCATAGCTTGTTTCTCTGATGGTCTGGTTTGTCAGTTTAGCTAGGTATTTCATTATTTTGGTGACTTGCTTCTGGGCTCCAGAGAGGTGGATAGCAAGAGCGAGAGGATAATGAAACAGAGCTCGCAGGGACTGAGCTGCCCGAGCGTTCGCGGGGCTGGAGAGAGGTCACTGGAAGCCCACATTCCTTCTGCTGGGAGCCTCTCCTCGCCCCTCCCCCTTCAAGCCAGGCCACCTGTGCCCACGAGGTGCCCTAGCTCACTGCCTTTCCAGTTCCTCAGACACCTTGAAGCTCAAAATTCCATTTCAAATGTAGAGTCCTTGGCCGCCTTGGGACTCCATACAGCACACGGCGGCATGGGGAGACGGTCCTGGTGCCTGGCCTCAGCCCAGCCTGCTTCTCTTCTGACCAGGCACCCGCACCACGGAAAGTCTCACATGCAGGGATGTGGACACCCGGTTCTGCGTCTAAACTCTGTCAGGCCCTCTGCCAATAGTTGCCCTTTGGCCACTCCCCTGAACTGGCAACACGGTCCGGCCAGGAAGGACAGACCTGGGTGGCCCTGGCTACCCGGGGAATGTTAGGCAGAAGGATGTGTCTACACAACCCCTTGACAGTGCTGCGCCAGGGCCAGCAGTCCTCTTGCTTGGGCTGAAGGGCAATCTTACCAGGCATGATCATTCCTCTCACTGAAGATGCCTTCCCCAACCCCAGCATGGGTATTAGAGAAAGAGGTTCACAGCATTTTGCACACAATAAGAACTTGAGATCAGGTTAAAGATGGAAAGTACTCAGATGCTACTGTTGCCCCGTGAGCCTGCCTGGAGGAGGCAGGACCTACGCCAGGTCTCAGCCTCCAGCTGTTACACTTTTTACCATAACTTATGATGGCCCTTTCATCTCATGGCATTGTCTGTGGTATCAGGTGTTTTCTTGAACATTTTTTCCTTTAAGTTTTTGTCTGGAAACCCACTCTGGCAAGACCTCGCGTTTCTGCCCATTTTACTGTGTGGCCCTCAAACGAAGTCAAGTTCCTTCAAGACCACCCCTCCCACGACGTGCTGTCACTGTGGGGGCTTGAATGGCTCCTCAGATGTTCAGATGAGCTCTACCCCATTCCGGGGCCAAGAAGCTTTCAGAAGGCTCAGAAGAACAATGTTTTTGTCTGAAACAGGCTGCTTTGGGTTGTGTCTACACAACACAGGCGCTGTCCACCTGGCCTTCCAGGAATGGCCCAGAATTATCCCCTCAGTCGTTCGCTTGGTGCTGTGACAATAACAAGTCAGAGAGGGAACACTTTCATTTTCTCTGTCTCTAAAACACCATCCTGGGTGCCCTCGCGGCGTCTTAGGAAACTCGTCCGGGCTCTGTGGGGCTGCCCGTAGGTGGCGGTCTTCCCCGTGGGCCAGAGCCTGTCCTCTGTAACGCGTATGTTTACAAGTGTCGAGCTGATTCTTCGGTTGAGGGCACGAAATGATCACTGGTTCGTGCAGCCCCGGAATGAGGGCAGAAGAGATGGGGACACAGATTCCTTGGGTCTTCAGTGAGAGAGCGGAAGCTCACGGGCCAGTGTAGCGACCATTTAGCCTGTGAGTCACAGCTGGGTCTGGCGCAGGAGCCCCCACCCCCACCCCCGCTCCGTCCTTCAGCACACGGGCACGTATTGGCGGCAGTGCGGTTCAGGGCCCCAGGACGCCCAGGTGAGCGGCACACATTCAGCCAGGGGCCAGCTGGTTGACCGCCCTCAGCCTCGCTTTCCCAACCTGTAAACAGGCAATAACACCTACACTTTTCAGGGACCGTCAGAAAATTCAAAAAGTGAACATAGCACACCTGGCACTTAGGTGGTAAAAATAAAACTTGAAGAGGTGGTACCCTGGGGCCCAGTGGTGTGCCCTCCTCTGGTCCCTCTGTGGGGTCCTCAGGTGGAGACCTGCCCGGCTGGTGGGGCCCCCAGACAGCCCAGGGCTGCTACACAGCAAGTTCTCTGTGGTCAGCAAGTGCCGTGGCCCTGCTGTTTCCGGAGCAGAGGGGACAGCAAGGATAGCACCCTTCAAAGAAGAAAATGTGTTACCGCTTTCCAGAAGCCCCATTAAAAATTGGGGGAGAAAAAATGACCAAATTTAACTTCAAAATATAATTTTTGGAAAATGACTAAAGTGTACCCCCCCTCCCCATAGGCTTCTAGAGGGTTTTAGATGCATCTGGAGGTCAGTGATGACCCTCTCCGAGTTCTCTCACGTCACACAGAAGCCATCTGCCCTCGCAGAGTCCAGAGAACGTCCCTTTCCCCAAACTCTCAGGGGCCGTGCCTGGGAAGCCAGTGTTTTGGGGATGCAAAGTCGAGGACGTTCTGGGCAAAACCCTGCGTTTACTGGGGAGGGAGGGAGACCATTTTCCACCCCTCACTTCTCCCTCCGAGTGAGCGCACGAACAGCGGCTCGCCTGGCCTAGTTACTAGGTACTGTTTCTGTCTCAGAAGCGTGGCTGGCGCCAGCACAGAGCCTACACCTTGTTAATGTTCTGTGATGATCCCTTCCCCGGCCCTGCGCGTCCCTCCCACAGGGTTATTAGAGGGCAAACACCAGCAGGGAAGGTGTTGTTGACTCACACTCTCTCGCAAGTATCATCCCTCAGATTATCAGAGCAATTATAAAATACTGCTCTTGAAAACACAGTAATAAAATACCCAGCTGAGGACTCCGTAGAACTTGTCTGCCAACCTTCTATTTTTGTGATGGAAGGCTGAGTTGTAAGGGGAAAATAAACCCCAGAGAAGGGCATTTACTTTAAGTCCTAATAGATAAAGAAATGTAGGCATTTTTTAGTGGTTTTTTTTTCTTCCTTCAACCCCAGCCTCCCACCTGCCCTCTGATTCCATCAGACATCAAAAGAATGAAAACAGCTGTGACTGACAGCTCTGAGATCTGAAGTTCAGGAGGCTCAGAGAAGCAGGGGTGGGCATGGTGGGGCTGGTTTAGGCTCCACTCAGAACTTCTTTATTTAAGAAAAGAAAACGAACGAGCTGTAGAATGCAGGTTCTAGAAGAATGGCTAGAAAATTCCATTTCTTACAGGACTTATCCAGTGCTGCACAACGGTGTGAACAGTCCTAAAAACTGATGAAAGAGCTGACCTTCTGAAAGAATCTGGCTCCATATTTCAGAGAATTCAAGGAGAAAAACACACACACACACACACACACACACACACACGCACTGGGAAACTGCTGGGGACAAACGGCTACGGGTTGAACCGCCAACAGCCCAGGGGCCCAGCATCCGGATGCCGGAGGCCGCTCTCCGCTTCCCCTTTCGTGGTCAGATAATAAACCCTCATTAGGGGCCTGCTGTGGGCAGGGGGGAGTCTTCACTGTTGTGCGGATGGGCCAAAGCAGCAGAGGGCGGTTCAGTGCCCTACAGTGTGCCCTCCAGAGGCGCATCACCTGCATCTCCTCCCACAAGGAGAAATCCAAGCTCGCACTGGCTAACGGCCCCTTGCCCAGGCGTGGAGGAAGGGCCAGCTCCAAAGCAGAGGGAGAGGGCTGGTGCCCACCGGAATCTGAGAAACTCAGGAGAAGATGCCAACCAGATGCTCTAGATGGGAGAGGAAAGGGTGAAGGAAGGGAAGGTGGGAAGGGCTCAGACTCCATTGCAGCAGGCCTGGGCGCTCCGTAACCAGGTGTCTGGTCTTACTCTCTCCGCTCCGCCACCACCCGCCACCGCCCAACTCCGCCCTTGATTCCTCTCACCAGGGAGAGCCTTCCTCACACCTGCTATTTCCACCCCAACATCAGCACGGAACCCCAAGATCAGGATGCAGCGCGCTAGTTAAACCAAGAGGGCTGCCGGGCCTGACCTGTGGTGGTGCAGTGGATAGTGTCCACCTGGAAAGCTGAGGTAGCCGGCTCAAGACCGTGAGCTTGCCTGGTCAAGGAACATATGGGAGTTGATGCTTCCTGCTCCTCCCCCCTTCTCTTTCTCTTCCCCCTCTCTTTCTCTCTCTCCCCCTTCTCTAAAATGAATAAATAAAATCTTAAAAAAAACAACAAACAAACAAGAAGGCTGACCACAAGCCCCGCCGTGACCACAGGTTGCTTTGCGCCTCCTCACTGCATGCAGCAAGCACCTTCCTCTCCTTGCCCCTGTCCAAACCCCCATTCCAGCCCATCCGTGGCCAAGCCCATGGCTTTGGAGCCTGCTCTATGAGATGCGAATCCCCCAGGAGAAGAGTTGCTGGAAAACAAAGGGATGATCTTTGTCAGAACCGAGCAGGAGTGAGGCTCCAGTGTCTCTGGGTCCTGGATTTTCAGGCTGGGCCGCTGGCAGTCAGCCCCGCCGCCTCGGGCCTCGGGCTCGGGACAAAGTGCTGCGCCTGCGCCACCCAGTGGCCACAGTGGGAACTGCACGTCTCTGCGAGCCCCAGCTGCCTCCCACCGCGCGCGGCCGATCACCAGACAATTAAGAACAATGCGTGGCGCCGAGCCAATGCCGGTGTCAGGTTGCCATCGTTCCTGTGCCAGGAACGAAGCCACTTTTAGCAAAAGAAGAAACCGGAATGGTAGTAGAACTCATCGTGTGGACAAAGATGCTAACATCTACTATTTCAGCGGCGCTTTAAATTTCTCCAAGTGTCCGCCTTCTGTTGGACAGCCTGTGGCAGAATAAAGACGTCGCGGCACTGTCACCAAGCGGTGTCCTGGAGTCCTGGGTTAAACGTTACTTAGAAGTACTCATTGACCTTTGTTATACTTCAGTCCCAGAAACCTGCAAGACAGCTGCCCACGAAACCCCTACTGCCGCCCTAGGGGTCTACGGTTCTCTTCCCATCTCCAGAAAAGCCAGCGAGGGAATATTTTCCGCTGTCACTTTCCCCCACCAGTGGGCGCAAAGGCTCAGCAAGGGGCAGGGAGGCTTCGGAGAAGAGGTGGGTAGTGTGCATCTCACACCCTCCACCACCACCCCTCCCCCGCCAATGCTGCTGCTTCAAGCCAGGCGCTAATAAAACACCTGAATGCACCTGGCTGTCCAGCGGCTCACCGGCTCACCATCCTGGGCACTGCGCCCTGGCAGATGCGGGACTGGAAGGTGACACTTGGTCACCGGAGCAGCTCCCGCCAGCCCCAGGTCTGCGTCCCCATGCCTCACTGAGCACCCCTGCCAGAAAATCAGGTCTCTGTGAAGGAGTCTTTTTTTGTTTGAGTATTTTTGCTTCCCCACACTAGGTATCCGCATGGCTTTCTCCAACACTTCAAGTGTGTCCACGTGTCGCCTCCTCAGGGCTGTATCCCCTCAGCACCCTAGGCCATCAGCCCTATTCCACCTCCTCTATCCTGTCATCATTCTAGGCATAGGGGACAACATGGGTAAAAGAGGGACCAAGTGACATTCAGAGCCATGGGGAGGGGGGTGGTGTCAGGAAAGGACGGATATGATCAGATTCACATTTTACAAAGCTCACTCTGGCTGTCACCTGGATAACTGATGTGGGGGGAGCATCACAAAAGCAGGAGACTTTAGGAATAAAGCCACTGGAAGTGATGACATAGAGTCGGCCAGCAGCAACGGCAATGGTGAGAGGAGGCTGGGTTTGGTGCATGCGTCTGAAGGTGGCACGGACAGGCAGTGCTGCAGGGGTCGGATGTGGTGTGTAAGGGTAGGAGACATAAAAGGCTTTGGAACAAACTCGAAAGGGGTCTGGGGGCTTTGCTGAAATAAGTGATAGTTAGTCAGGGGTCTTAGAGTTTGCAAAATGGGAACAGGGAATAGCAAAAAACCCAGACGTGTTTCAAAGAAAAGAGAGAAGTTTCAAGTTCTTACAGTGAAAAGTACATTCTTGAGAATGATCAGATCAGTCCTGTGTTCTTAGCCCTAGGGTTGGTCCAGGGTGGTTATCAGTCAGGTGTCAGGCAGTCAGGATAGTGGACGCAGGAGGTCTGGTCACGTCCATTGGCCTGGATAATAGATGTCAAGTGGATGCACTCATCTGTCCTTTGGGGTATTTGGAGGGTTATCTGGAAGTCCAGATGCATATCTAGGTATTGACACAACTGGAAAGTTCAGAAAAGTTTAAGTTCCCAGGGGAGTTAGAACAAGATTGGAGTCTTTCCTCATGCCTCAACTTTTATAATGTTGACAATTTTAGCAGCTTGGTTAAAGTGACCCCATTGTCTATAAGCCCTATCTTTCCTCCTTCCTCAGGATCTTTCTTAGCATTTTGTCCTGAGCAACAGGAAGAATGAAAATTGCTAACATTCATTGTTCACAAAGCCCTGTTTTAAAGCTCTGACACAATCTTTTAGAGAGACAGAGAGGAAGGGAGAGAGATGAGAAGCATCAAGTTGTGGCACCTTAGTTGTTTATTGATTCTTTCTCATACATGCCTTGACCAGGGGACTCAAGCCAAGCCAATGACCCCTTGCTCAAGTCAACAAACCTGGGCTCAAGCCAGCAATCTTGGGCTTCAAGCCAACAACCTTTGGGCTCAAGCCAGCAACCTTTGGGCTCAAGCCAGCAACCTTTGGGCTCAAGCCAGCAACGTTGGGATCATGTTGATGATCCTGTGCTCAAGCTGATGAGCCTGTGCCAGATGAGTCCACACTCAAGCTGCAACTTTGGGATTTCAAACCTGGGACCTTCACACCCCGGGTTGATGCTCTTATCCATTGCACCACCACTGGTCAAATCCTTGACATATTTTAAAGCTGTTTAAATTTCACAATGCTTTTATGAACTAGGTGTTATTATTATCCCCATTTTAGAGAAGAGGAAATTGAAGCACAGGGAGCTAATTAATTCACATAAAGTCACATAGCTAGCAAGTGGGAAAACTGGGATTTGAACTCAGCGCTTAACCACTGCACAGTTCTCCCTCTTTATATATAAAAAGAATACCATTTACTGACAGGGAAATGGGGGAGAATGGGGCTTTGGAAGGGGGGTGAATCAAGAGTTCTGGTTTGGATGTGTTCAATGAGACGCCTTTTAAGCATCCAAGTTAGGCGATGGCTCTGGCTGTAGGTGGCTGGATGTTCACCATGGATGAGGAGACAGCAGGAGGCTGGAGGTTGGGATTAAATGCCTGACTGAAGGATGGGGATGGAGAGTGATCCTAGAGCATCCCATCAGGCCTTAGGAGCGTCAGGCAGTGTTGGGGAAAGATTGTTCTACAGCAGGGCTGGTTTCCAACAGAGGACCCCAGGAAAGCCCTGTCCTTGCTCCAGGAAAATGACATGTGCACACATGTGATAATTTTTATGCAATCTCGGGGTGCTTGTGAGCCCCCAGGAGACATCATGGGCCATCCTGGTGTCATTATCAAGTCTCCCCTCAACCATCAGCGAAAACCAGATGTCACCACGTCCCTTGAGGTCTGTCTGCCCTCTAATGACATCTCCATGGGTCACAGCACTCTCCCTGTCTGTGTGAGGTAGGAACTACACACCACTAAAAAAGCAAACTCTCTGGATGGTGAGAAATGAGTCATTTTTTAATGTCTGTGTAGAGCACAAACCCTCACTACCCCTGGCCAGGTGTTGCATCTATAAATGTTTGCTTTGGACATGGCCCAGGTGTATCTACACAAAGTCTTGTCCCTTTATTCATCTCTAGGTGATGTTTACAGATCTGTATAGCTGCTAAATTTAAAGACCAGACTACTAGCTCATTCCACTGTTTCCATCAACAAAATTGCCTCTTAGGCATATAATGGGCATTTGCTACTGTTGCTTTGTTTGTGCTGCCTGCTTCTAGCACCCCTAGCCTTTGGCGGAGTTTCCCCCACCTGAGCTTTGGTGGGAGGAGAGACCCATCCCACCCTCTAGCAGTTGAAGCAGGCACAGAAGAGAACTTACTTTTGGCCACAGTAGCTAGACCAAGAGACCATCTGGTTGGTTGATTGGTTATAGATCCTTGCCTTATTGTTACCTGGCAGCAAGTAAGTGATGCTAGGGCCTCTAGGGCCAGGGCCAGGGCCAGAGGGGGAAGGTGCCAGGCAGGCAGGGTCACAGCTGGTAGGGCTGCCTGAGAAGGGAAGTTCTTGAAAGAGGCCCAGCCAGGAGGACCCCAGTGCTAGGGAGCCATGAGCAGTCATGAGCAATGCTGAGCAGATCAGTGGTCAGAGCAGATAACTCCAGTGGGGCCGAGGCAAAGGGAAGGGCCAAGCGTGCAGAGTGAGACAGAGCAGAAGAGGAGGGCGCAGTAGAAGGTCAGCTTAGTCACCAACCCCGGGAGGCAGAGGCCTTCCCTCTGGGCCGAGATGGGCCTAAAAGAGACAGGCTCCTGCTAGACCAGCAAGGAGGCCAAGCAGCCCCACGGTGGCTAAGGAGATGCCCACCCACCTCCAGCCAGCAAGCAGGCTGCAGTGAGGGGCCCTGCTCTGTGCCACAGATACTACCCGAGAATGGAATTTTGGGAACTTGAATCACATTTTCTCATAATGTGTCATGATTGCCTAGAAACTCCCCCCCAACACACACACACACCACCTACCAATCGCCAGGGATCATTGGCTCCTGACACATTTACTTTGAATCTGTTTCCTGTCAATTAGCCAGTTTAACTTTCCACTGTGGCACTGATGAAAGTCACTATTCAGTGCTGGACCCAGATCCCGAGGGGAGGGACTTGGTTTCTGTGGAGATGGAATCTGGGCTTGGTGCTGCCCGTTCAGCTGCTGGTGTTTCTGGGGCCGACTCACAGCCTAGCACTCGGCAGGAGGCCCATCCTCAGGCCACCCCCAACTCTCCCCCAACCCCAACTTTATCCGGACTGTGACTTCTGCTGATCAGCTGTTTACCCTTGGTACGTGCTCTGTGCTGCTAAAATCTGCCACCCTGTGAGCCCACACAGCTGCGCTCACAGGAGCCAACCTCCAGCCTACTTGGACCTTAGCCACACCCCAGAGACACAGAGAGAAGTGACTCAGGTTGGACACAGCGGTTCCAAATGACCTCAAGTGACTCATCAAACAGAATCAAGTTGACACCCAGGATCTCACCTATCAACTCAATTTGTCACTTCCCTGGCAGTGGCTGCCACCTTTTCCCAGCACGTTCACTTAGCTATATTTAAATGTGAGCAGACCAGCTAAAGCTGCCTGCCTGACACCAAGAGTCTCACTCTGACTGCACGTCTGAATGACCTGGGAATACAGGCAACCACGGGAGCCCCAGGCCTCCTGCAGGATCATGATGTAATTGGTCTAGGGTCAGCCTGGGCCCAGGTTTCCAGAGCTCCCCAAGTGATTTGAATGTGTAGCCAGGGGTGAGGCCTACGGCTCTAACATTTGATCCTGTTAGGGAGAAGGATATTAACCAGATACACAATTTCCATCCCCAACTCAGTGGTGAACACACTCGCAGCCCAGCTCACCCTTTAGTCGGTGGGCGTTGGGGACCTGAGCTGCTGAATATCTAACAAGCTCCCGAGGGATGCAGTGACGCTGGTCCACGGGCCATGCTGAGTGGCCAGGCTTTGCAAGCACTAATTAAGCGAGGTGTTGACATTAACTGCTAGAGGAACTTGGCAGGATGAGGGAGACTTCACAGGGGAGGTGGCGTTTTTGCTGCGGCAAAGGTGGGTGGGAAGTTTTTTTAAACAGAGTGACACCTTCACTTTTAAAGTAAACTAAAAAAAATTAAGATAAAACATACATAGAGCAAAGGACACACATCATAAGTGTACAGATGGATCAATGTTTTGAGGTATAGTTCACCATAAAATACCACACAACTCACCCACTTAAAAAAAGTACAGTTCAGTCAGTTTTAGAATATTCTCAGGGTTGTACAATTGCCACTAACTCCAGAACATTTTCGTCACCCCCACGAAGAAACCCCACATCCATTAGCAGTCACTCCCCATTTGCCCTTCTCCCAGCCCCTGGCAATCCCTAATCCAGGGTTTCCCAAACTATGGCCTGCGGGCCACATGCAGCCCCCACCGCACTTCCAGAAGGGGCACCTCTTTCATTGGTGGTCAGTGAGAGGAGCACATTGACCATCTCATTAGCCAAAAGCAGGCCCATAGTTCCTATTGAAATACTGGTCAGTTTGTTGATTTAAATTTACTTGTTCTTTATTTTAAATATTGTATTTGTTCCCGTTTTGTTTTTTTACTTTAAAATAAGATATGTGCAGTGTGCATAGGGATTTGTTCATAGTTTTTTTTATAGTCCGGCCCTCCAATGGTCTGAGGAACAGTGAACTGGCCCCCTGTGTAAAAAGTTTGGGGAACCCTGCCCTAATCCATTTTCTATTTCTGTGGATTTGCCTATTCTGGACTTTCCATGTAAATGCAATCATATAGTATGTAGTCTTTTGTGACTGGCATTTTTCACTTTAGTGTAATGTTTCCAAAGTTCAGGCCATGGCCGGTTGGCTCAGCGGTAGAGCGTCAGCCTGGTGTGCGGGGGACCCGGGTTCGATTCCCGGCCAGGGCACATAGGAGAAGTGCCCATTTGCTTCTCCACCCCCCCTCCTTCCTCTCTGTCTCTCTCTTCCCCTCCCGCAGCCAAGGCTCCATTGGAGCAAAGATGGCCCGGGCGCTGGGGATGGCTCCTTGGCCTCTGCCCCAGGCACTAGAGTGGCTCTGGTAGCGCAGGGCGAGGCCCCAGAGGGGCAGAGCATTGCCCCCTGGTGGGCAGAGCGTCGCCCCTGGTGGGTGTGCCGGGTGGATCCCGGTTGGGCACATGCGGGAGTCTGTCTGACTGTCTCTCCCTGTTTCCAGCTTCAGAAAAATACAAAAAAAAAAACCCAAAAAACAAAAAAACAAAGTTCACCCACGTTGTGGCGTGTACCAACACTTCATCCTTCTCATGGCTGAATAACATGCCACTGTGCGGATGGACCACCTTTTGCTTGACTTCTCATCATGAGCAACAGACATCTGAGTTGTTTCCCTCCTTTTGGCTATTATGAATGATGCGGCTACAGACATTTGTGTGCATGTTGTTGTGCAGACGTGCATTTCCAGTTCTTTCGGGTCTCTCCCTGGGAGTGGGATTGCTGAGTCACATGGTACCTCCATGTCAAGTGTTTTCAGGTGCCGCCAAACTGTTTTTCAAAGCAGCTCTGCCCGCTTCCGCTTGCAGCTTGAGGAATATCACACAGGGCACACACTCACACCGCCACCCACAGCGCCAGGCCGGACCTCGTCAGTGCTCTACAACTCTCCCCTGGACCTCTTCCCTGTCACCCTCTACCCCCCCCCCCCATAAAGGTGGCCACTGGCTTGACTGCCGTCACTGTGGAGGTGAGGACTCTGAGAGACAGGACAGGAGGTGAGAACAGACACAACAAGGGCACAGACACCCAGGCCACAGGCCCAGCGGTGACTTCCTCTGTGTGGGCCGGGGGGGGGGGCCCAGGTTTTGCTGTCACCACACCACGGCCCGGGGAACAAACGGTTTCCTCCCTCCTGGCCCCACTCCCTGTACTGCCAGCCTCCCCCTTCAGAGACATGACAGGCAGGTGGGCTTCCACTGGGTCCCCGGAGACTGAGGACCCAGGAGACTGAGGGGGAAGCTGGGCGCGCACACTTGGGCTCATCCAGGTGCCACGGTTTCGCGCGCTCGGGGCTGAATGAAGGGGTCTGCCTCGACAGGGGTCTATCACAACGGTCCTTCTCATGTCACACGGTCCTCCCCTGCCCCTTTAGTCTGCACTTACCTCCCACCAGCAGGCGCTAGAGGACAGACGCAGGCCCCAGACGTCTGCCGCAGCCTCGCAGCCATGGACCTTCAGAGCAGGTCCGGCACCAGAGGGAACTGCGCATGTGCAGTGGGCCGCGCACGTCTGTTGCTGCCAGCGCTGCGGGGCGGCCTCATCGCCTGGGAATGAAGCAATTAGAAACGAATTTGGGTACTCTTCAAAAGATGCAACAACGTTCCTGGAAAGGCTGGTCTGCCACTCATCACGGTGCATTAATTTAATGGGTTGACGTCCTACCAACACCGAGCTGCAGGCATGGGAGTGTGGCCAGGAGTGGAGACTGGAAAAGTCTGGAGCCTGGTGGCCAGCGCAGGCCAGGCAGGCTGCCACGTGCTGCGGAGTTCTGGCGGTGCCCCACGCTGTCCCGAGGCTCTGGAGAGATGAATCCCAGTCAGGTCTGGAAAGGGCAGTGGGAGGATGCCAGAGACAAACATTGAGGTTCAGTATTTTATGTACAGCAGGTAGGGGCTGGAATCCAGCTTCCTTTCCTCTTCCCCAGGGTGTTGTTACTCCTCTTCTACCCTCCTCCTCCACCTGTTCCTAAACTTTCTTTCCTCTTCTCCATACTCTCTTTCCCCGATGCCTTTTCTCAGACTTCGAAGGGGAAATGGTTTCATCTGTTTTATTTTCTCTATATTAAAGCTTTAAAAGACTTTGGGGTCTAGCTGCCGAATCGAACTATTGGTATAGCATCGCTTTATGGGAAAATGCATGGTCCAGCCCTGGCTCACAGTAGATGCTGTTCCACATGCTGGTTAATAAAGGTGTGAACCCACTTCATTGAGAGTTCCAAATACTGGATTTGGGGGGTGGCTTTTTGGAACCGGTCAGTCTATGGGAGACCACTGGTTTTCCTGTAGGCACAAGTCGGAGGTGGCCCGGCCTCCGACAGTATTTCAAAGACGAAGCCAGGTTGGGACCCAGGGTGTATATATACTCTTATACCATTTCTACGGGGCGATTTTTTTTGCAGCTTTTCCTTCTGGAGAGGTCAGCGAGCAGGCACTGATGGTGGCCCTGCGCCCTCTGCTGGTATGTCTTTATAATTGGCTTTTGCACAGTACTTTTGCATAGGTGCTCTTGTTTTTAACCTGCTTGGGCAAGGCTGGAAGTGAGATTTCCTGGTTTTATTCCAGGTATATTCATCATAAATATCAAGTGTGAAAATAATTCCTGGTGATAAAAGAGGGTGTCATGGTGGGCTCCCAGGCATTAATAATTTAGTTAAAGTGAGTTTTATTATGTGTTTTAACAATGTCTTTGGCCCGAGTGCTTAAGTGTCAGGTCAAAATAGCTTCTATTCCAGGTTCAGTGCTGCCACTCTGAAGCCAATGGGACATCTCACATGCTTTGGAGAGGCTAGGTCTGGTTGTGCCCAGGCGAGCGAGAGGCTTTCCTCTGAGGAAGAGGAGCAACCCTGTCCCCATCGGGTCTGGCCCCGAGCAGAGACTGGCACTGAGCTTCCACTGATCTACGGGAAACCCTGGCTTTCCCCCAGGGCCACAGAATTGGAAAGCCAAAGGCTTTATTATCTGCACCAGATCCTTTTCAGCATTTCTCCAGGATTGCCACAGCAGATACAGAGGAGCTCCTGGGTGTGGGGACAGCGGGCAGGGGAACCACCCATACATGTACAGAACCCAAGGCCAAACCAACCCAGACCATGGGCAGCCCCCATCCAGAGTGAGGCCCCCTATGTTCCATTGACACAGCAGAACGCACTGCTTCTCTGACTTCACTGGGCACGAGGGTCACCTGGGAAGTCTTGCTAAAATGCGGACTGTGGTTCAGCAGGTCTGGGGTGTAGCCTGAGACTCTGCATTTCCAACAAGCTCCTAGATAATGCTGCCGCCACGGCGGCTGCTGGTCTGGGGGTCCTGGTCTGGTGAGAAGCAAGAGCGTGGAGGGAATAGGTTCTGAACTCAGAAGGCTCAGGTTCAAGTGCCAACTCTGCCATTTATTCTGTGACCTTGGACGGATTACTTGTTACCTTCTCCCCCTCCCCGAGACTGTTTCATCCTATATAAAATAGGGGGAATGACAGTTTGACTGTCTTTTTAGAATGGAAGACAGAATGACTTCATAGGTGGTTGTGAGAATAAAGCGAAACAATGCAGGCTGACTTAGCACAGAGCCTGTGGTGCCACTATGTGGCAGATATCTTTATATTCCTGTGTCCTTTCAGGAAGTGTCTGTCTGTCCCCCGCCACACGTCTGTCACTGCCCTAGGCCCCAAGATAGAGCAGTGACAGAAACAAAACCCCCACTCTCAAGGAGCTCACGTTCTCATAGGAAAAGAGGGACAATGACAAGTGAAATATACTGTGTGTACATTGGTGATAAGGATGCCTAGAGAAAAGTAAGGGCAGAGGAAAGGTGATAAGGAATCCTGGGGGTGGGATACTGTTATTTGTGTAGAATAGTAGGGACAGTGTCACTGCAGAGGTCACGTGGAGAGCTGAGGAAATGGAAGGCAGCATTGTGAGGGAAAAGGCCCCCAGGCAAGAAGAGTTCACACCCAGTGTGGGTGGAGCCCAGAAAGTAAGGGGGGATAACGAGTGTGTGAGTAGTGGGTGGGGGGATGACAGTGGCAGGGCTGACCCTGTAGAGCAGGGGGTCACCAAACTTTTTACACAGGGGGCCAGTTCACTGTCCCTCAGACCGTTGGAGGGCTGCCACATACAGTGCTCCTCTCACTGACCACCAATGAAAGAGGTGCCCCTTCCAGAAGTGCGGGGGGGGGGGGGAATGGCCTCAGGGGGCCGCATGCAGCCCACAGGCCATAGTTTGGGGACGCCTGCTGTAGGGCCTTGCCATCCACTGACTTTGGCCCTTGCTCTGAGAGAAATGGGAAAACAATGGAAAGTTCTGCATAAGAATGACATGACCTGACTAACATGTTAATAGGAGGACTTTGACTTGTTGAGAATAGATAAATGGTAGGGGACTCCTACCATACTCCAGGGCCACTGCAATAACCCAGGAGAGGGGGATGCTTGTGGAAGTGTTGGGATGATACCTATTGAATCAGCATCACTCATGGCTATAAACATAGAGCCATTTTAATCATTTTTCCTGTTGTCCTTTTAGTGGGGTTAATTTGCCCCCTTCCTCTGGATGAAGCCTTGGACAGAGCATGATTTCCCTGGCCCTTCCCAAGAAGTAGAAAGATCTCAGGTGCTTCCCATCAGAAAATATTTTAGGAGATCTCAACTGATGGTGTCTCTCTTCTGAAAGATCCTTCTTGGGCCATTTATCTCTTCCTTTAAAAAAATTGCTCTTTATTATACAAATAATATATGTTCATTGTAGAAACATTAGAAGTGACAGATAAGCACAAAGAATGACAGGAAAATCTGTCCTAACCCTACTACACAGAGAACCACTGCTGCTGTTCTATGCATTGCTCTAAGTCAGGGGTGGTCAACCTTTTTATATCTACCGCCCACCTTTGTATCTTTGTTAGTAGTAAAATTTTCTAACCGCCCACTGGTTCCACAGTAATGGTGATTTATAAAGTAGGGAAGTAACTTTACTTTATAAAATTTATAAAGCAGAGTTACAGCAAGTTAAAGCATATAATAATAATTATTTACCAAGTACTTTATGTCGGATTTTTGCTAAGTTTGGCAGAATAAATCTTTATGAAACAACTTACTATAGTTAAATCTATCTTTTTATTTATACTTTGGTTGCTCTGCTACCACCCACCATAAAAACTGGAACGCCCACTAGTGGGCGGTAGGGACCAGGTTGACTACCACTGCTTTAAGTACTTTGCATTCTTACAGGCCACTCTACACACACACAAACACACATACACACACACGCACATGCCACATGCACACTTTCCCAGAGTGGGACTAGAGTCTGATACTGTTTCATAATTTGCATTTTTAAAATTTAACATTATATCATCAACATCTCTTGATGGCATTAAATATATTTCAACAAGATTTTATTCTTTTTTTTTTTTTTTTAACAGGGACAGAGAGAGAGTCAGAGAAAGGTATAGACAGGGACAGACAGACAGAACGGAGAGAGATAAGAAGCATCAATCATCAGTTTTTTGTTGGGACACCTTAGTTGTTCATTGATTGCTTTCTCATATGTGCCTTGACCGCGGGCCTTCAGCACACCGAGTAACCCCTTGCTCGAGCCAGTGACCTTGGGTCCAAGCTGGTGAGCTTTTTGCTCAAACCAGATGAGCCCACGCTCAAGCTGGTGACCTCAGGGTCTCGAACCTGGGTCCTCTGCATCCCAGTCCAACGCTCTATCCACTGCACCACTGCCTGGTCAGACAGATTTTATTCTTAATGACAGTCAAGCATTCAACTTTATGGGTGTGCCACAATTAATAGCCAGTTGGTGTCCATTCATGTTGTTCCTGACTTTTAAGTATATGTTATAAATGACTCGATGATGAACAGCCTTGTAGTGAAAACCTGGCAGCTATCTGGAATTCTTCCTCTCTTTTCAGGCACCTGGTGTGTCTCACCCAACTGCCCCCCTCAAATATTGTACTTGGCACACTCATACCAGAGCTGCTCATCTCCTCACAGACTCATCGCCCGTAAATAAAACAAAACAAAACAAAACCCTTTTTTGTTGCCACTCTTAAAAGCTGATGTCAATATTAAAAGTCTCAAATGGACAGAGCACCCCCCACCCTCTGAAATGCTGCCCCTTCTCCTGCTGGGGGCACTTCAGCACTTTCTGGGTCCTCTGCTGTGACAACCAGACCGAGGCTTTCACACACGCTATTTAATCTCAGCTCTGGAGCTTGAACTTGGCTTAGCTGGATTTTAATACAAAGAGACTTTCCAAAGGTCACCTGGATCACACCTATAGGAGAGTGAATCACCTTCGAAATACTGAAGGGGTAGAATAAAAAGGCAGGGGCCTCTGGAGCCAGTCGGAGTGCCCTCCCCCTCAGAAAGGTGGGTGGGTAGTCTGTTGTCATGGAAACAGGTGTACTCACACCTGTTGAGTCTGAGGGAGATTGGACTGGGGTCCCCTCTGGGGCAGTGGATGCCTGAGCCCATCCTCACTCATCGTCTGGGGCTGGCTGTGGCCTGTGACCCAGGAGAAGGGGGGCTGTTGCTGTGGTGGAGTGGATGGCCCAGCCCGGCCCACTTGACTGCTGCCAAGTGACTCACCCACGTGTTCCTCTGCTGACTGCTTGAGTCAGGGCCTGGGCTGCAGCACCGGTTATCCGCGGGTGGGCTGACATGGCCAGCTGCCCCGCACGCTGTGGGCATGGGACACTGAGGTTACAGGAGTGAGATGCTGTGTCACAGGGGACCCACTTTGTCCTCTCAAACGGCCAGTCCCAAGCCCCAGACCATATGTTTATTTTCCTATAGACACCTCCTTCCTTCTCTCAAAACAGCTCTGGGTCATTTGTTTATTTTTTAAAGGAAAGCCACATTCATTTCCTTGCACGCCTGGCTGTGACTGCAGTTAGTCACGGTGTCAGAAAGCTGACACTGGGAAGTGAAGGCCTCTTCATCTGGGAAAGGCAATTCTGACCTCATCATCACTCCGTCATGGCATTGAAAAAAAAAAAATACTGAACTCCTCTGCGTCTATTCTCATTTAACCCTCACAACCCCCTGTGAATTAGGTGTTATCATCCCCACGTTCCAGAAGAAAACACTGTGTCTCAGAGAGGTGAAGTGACTTACCTGTGGCCACACCACTGACCTGTATCCAGATCCAGCTGACCCTATGCTCCTGCCTCACCTCCTGCCCCTGGAAAGGGCCACCAGCCCCAGAGAGCCACAGACAGAGGGTGTGGAGAGCGCTGGGACCGGAGTCCCAGCACCTGGCTCAGGGTCCTGACTTTGCTTTCAATTGGCTGGGCAGCTGCAGGTACCTCACCGTGCCTCTCTGGGTCTCAGAGTCTCATTGTAAATTGCAGAGATTGGATCAGACAATCTCTGAGATTCCTTAGCTCAGCCTTGCTTGGTGACAACAAAAGCCGCCCTGCTTAAACAGAACCAGTCACAGCAGATCAGGAGTCCTGGCTGCTCACGCAGGGAAGGCTGGGCTAGCACCAGACCAGTGGCCCCTCTCTGGTACCACGGGGTCCTACTTCTCCCAGGTTCCCCGCATCATCTTCTGTCTCTGCAAACTGGTTTTCTTTTTCTATAGATCAGCTTTCTCTGCCTCTTTGGCCAGTGGTGGCAGATGTCTCTGTAGCTCCCAATTACAAGGCCTCAGTTCTGGGGGCCGGCTGAGTCTCAACAAATCCTGGTTCCGAATTCCCAGGGAAAGAAACCCAGTTGGGCGAGTTGGGCTGGATATCCACCTTGGTCTGTAGCACAAGGAAGTGGGGACCCAGGTGGGGATGACATTCTCCCCCCAAGAGTTTCTGTACACAGGACAGGAATAGCACCTTTGCTAGAAAAGACAAGGTTTAGCGTGCGGAGGACCCGGGTTCGATTCCCGGCCAGGGCACACAGGAGAAGTGCCCATTTGCTTCTCCACCCCTCCGCCGCGCTTTCCTCTCTGTCTCTCTCTTCCCCTCCCGCAGCCAAGGCTCCATTGGAGCAAAGATGGCCCGGGCGCTGGGGATGGCTCCTTGGCCTCTGCCTCAGGCGCTAGAGTGGCTCTGGTCGCAATATGGCGACGCCCAGGATGGGCAGAGCATCGCCCCCTGGTGGGCAGAGCATCACCCCTGGTGGGCGTGCCGGGTGGATCCCGGTCGGGCGCATGCGGGAGTCTGTCTGACTGTCTCTCCCCGTTTCCAGCTTCAGAAATGAAAAAAAAAAAAAAAAAAGAAAAGACAAGGTTGAGGAAAAGTCCATCCCCCTTGAGGGGGCAGAGACCTATAGAAAAAGCGCAGGCTCACTGGGCCATTCTCCGTGACACCTTTGATGGCTCTCAGGGAAGAGCTGCAGATGAGAGAAGGTGGTGTGAGTTGCTTAAGGGCAGAAAATACACAGATTTCACTCATTACCCTGCAAGGCTAACATTCCCTGTTTCTACCATGGGTACCACTTAGTCGTTCAAGTTTGATGTTTTCTGTCTCTCCCACGGCAAATGAGCTGCCAATCCCCATGCTGTCTTTATAACATTTCCAGTGTCCGTTCCTGGCCTCCCCAATTCCCTTGCACACCCTAATATGGGCTCTTAGCACCTGGATCCTGAACCACTTAGAATAGCTTCAGACCCACTTCTCTTGGCTCCACTCATTTCTTCTCAATGGAAAATCCACTGTGCACACCACTTCCGGGGACCTGGTCCTCAATCAATGCTTCCCACTCAAACTCCCTTTCTTGCTCAGAAGTCTTCTTTAGTGCCCACTACTTATGGGATCACAATCCAACTGTCCAAGACCTTGCCGTCTGATCTTAGACTTCTGATGTTTTCCCCACCATCCCTATCCGTAAACCTACATTCTAAGGTCCCCAAAGTGCCATCCACATCCTCATGCCCTTGCCTTGGCTCATCTCATTCTCTCACCTCCACGAAGCCACCTCCATCCCAGCTGGACCACCTTCTGCCTCTACACAACTCTTCAAGGACTCGATGACCAGGCCACTTGGCTGTTTAGAGAAGTTGCCCACCTCCACACTAGTTGCAGCCTGCTTATGTCTTTTCTGTCCACGCAGCTGGTCAGTTTCTAGAGGCAGGACTCTGCCGTCTTCACCTGCACCCTTCACATGGAGGTCACAGCCCTGCATTTGGCAATGCTCAGGAAATGTTTGCTGCCTCCCCTGGGCCATTCACACGTAGGCCCTCTCGACCCCCTCCAGGACCTGTGGCCTCAGCACTGTGGACATGCCTGCAAGGTCTCAGGGTGCCAGTAAGGGACTCCTTCCACTCGGGTCCCTCCAGGACCGAGCATGCTTGGGAGTGGGGGTGGTCCCAAGAAACTGCACCTGATCTGCATCCCAGGTCATGTCTGCAAATACACACATGCCTGGGACCTGTATTCAGATTGGCTCATGAGATGGGGGTGATGTGATGAGTGCTCATGAGACTTGATTTTGTGGCCATTGCCCCCAGTGGGTTCTCAAAGCAAAGCAGATGCCAGCTTCAAGCACTGAGACTAGGTCTTCAGGGAACCAGAGCTCCCAGGCTGAGCCAAAGACTGAGTCTTCTTTGTGCAAATGACTCTGCAGAGCTTGTCAGGCCCCGAGGACTGGTGGCAGTGGGCTCAGCCATCCCTGGCCCATGACCCTTCCCAAGCATCCCCGTGACCCAGCCCGACAACATCCAACCTGAAGGCAACAGGATAAGTGTGTGTGCTAAGGAGACAGGTCTGCCCGGCTTGCAAACAACTGTCACCTCTGTCCTTGGGAAAGGACCTTTGGGGAGCCACGGTGCGTCATCCCTGCTGACGCTGCCCATGGGCCAGCTCTGCCTGTGAGCTTGTACTTTCTCTGTAGGTCTCAATGTCACCTCTCCTGGAATGGAATAATACTTAGTCTTGTTTCTTCTGCTACATGTACTATAGCTGTTCTGTGTATAGAGCCTCTTGGGAGTGCCTCCCCAATGTGCACCCCCACTTCTTTGTGCCACAGAACCCCGTTATCAGACCAAGATGGGTATTTAATCCGACCCAGCCAATCAGATTTCCTTTCAGAATGAGTGTCCAAGACAGAGCAAGATGGAAGTCACCATGTCCTTTATGACGTCACCTTGGAAGTCACATACCATCGCTTCTGTCACCATGGCTAGCTCTCAGTCAAGGGGAGAGGATTTAGGCTCCTCTTGAAAGAGTAGCAGAGAATCTGTGGGCCTATCTGAAAACTACCAGAGCATAGAACTGAACAGTGACAAGTTCCCAAGTGTCTGGGGGTTTGGTAGTCAAGGGACAGTGTCTGGGGAGTCCCCTGCGACAGTCAGAATGACATCCCCTAAAGATGTCCAGGCTTTAGAACCTGTAACTACAGTTATGTCGCATGGCAAAGGGAAAGAAAGTTGGCTCACCAACTGACCTTAACAATAGGAGATTATCCGGCGTTACCAGGTGGGCCTGAAGCAATCACAAGGGTCCCTCAGAGTGGACACAGGGGGCAGAGGAGGCACCAGTGTCAGAGCAGCGCAGAACGAGAGACTTGGCTGGCAGCCGCGGCTGGCTTTGAGGATGGGCAAGAAGGGTGCAGCATCCTCTGGAAGCCGAAAGGTCAAGGACTCAGGTTCTCCGAGAGCCTCCCAAGGGAACGCCGACCGGCCAGTGCCTCGATTTCAGCCCAGAGAGCCCCGTGGAGAGCTGTCGCCAGCCATCAAGTGTGGAAATCTGTTACAGCCGCAGGGGGAATGCCCAGGCTGTACTGGCCTTCCCTTTTCTCTCCTCTGCCCCATTCCTGGGGTCATCACATGCTTATGTGAATTGTACTTATTTACATATGGTCCATATTTTTAACAGACATGTTTACCATATCCTTTAAGATGGTTAGCTCCTTAAGGGCAGGACCTATGTTTGCTTTTGGGTTGTTGTTTTTTTTTAAGTGTATATCTGAAGTCCCAACACATCATTCATTACCATGTAGCCATAAAGCACTTGATCAGTTATTTACTAGATTGTCTGAAAGTCAAAGCAGCCAACTTAGCAAAGAGATGAAGTGAGAAAGAGCTGGCATGAAATAAAATACAAAATACGCAACCCCATGACTCCTTCCTCCATCAAACTGGAGGAACCACACCTGTGGCACGCCAGCTCCCTGCAATCCTGTTCTCTCTGTAGCTTTCTTTACTCCCTTCAAGCTAGCAGCCAAGTCTCATCCTCGCCGAGGTAGACAGTCTGGGGCAGGACACAGGGTGCATCTGTGGGAGGTAACAGGCTCACCCCCATGTCGCCAAAGGCCTAAGGCCTCTGAAGGGATGTGTATCCCTTTGGTGAGGGAAAAGGGAAGAAATTGGCCAGAGGGTCAGGAGGGTGGACCCTCAGAGCCCAAAGGGATCAACGAGGACCATGTCCTGAGACCTCCTGTAGTCTAGACTCTGGGCCTGGGGGTTCCCCACATTGCCCCAAACTCTCAGGTCCCCGCCGCCCCAGCACACACACAATGCAGGAGCCAAGAACATGGATCAGACAGCTGGAGAGGGCTGTGGAGGTGTCTCCTGACCCAGGACCTTTGCAGAACAAAGTGGAGTGGAGGGAGACAGTGGGGAGGGAGGGATGACCCTCAGGATGACCAAGATAGAATTTCCCACCAATCTACCAGGAAGCAGGAAGAGGGGGTGGAGTCTGACATAGGCTGATTTAGAATAGGACACTCTTGGCAGACTCAAATTTGGAGACACGCCCTTTGGTTTTCAGTGGATTTTAATCCAGGTGGAGGGAGGCCTGGGGCAGGTGGTACAGAAGTGGGCAACAAGCCTTTTTGTGACGCTTGAGGAGTAGGGAGTAGATGAACCGGAGCTCAGGGCGGTTCCACGGTGGCACTAGGTTGGAAGGACATCCTCAATCGCATGGACGTTGAAGCACGGATACATCAGAATGTAGCTCCAGATGCCAAGGGTGAGAAGGGTGCCCAGGCCTAGAGTGGAAGTCTCCTGCTAGATGGGGAGGGAGGCAGGAACCAGAGGCAAGGTCAGGTGAGCGGCTGGCAAGCCACCCCCTCCTCCCCACCAGGGTCTTGAGGCTGGGCCAACCAAGTCCTCCCTCCTGGTGCCACACATTCTAAGCGGGAGGGGGCATGGTGGGGGCGGAGCCTGCGCAGGCACAGAGCCAATGCTGACGCACCTGAGCACACTGCCTTTGGGAGGACTGGGCACCCGACTGAGACCAGGCCCGTCTTGTTTAGCTCTACCTACCCCGAACTGTGGTTGTTCTTTAGGACACACAACAAACATTTCTCCCTCCCGTAGAGGACAGAAATGGAGCGAGAAAGATCATTTCTCTCTGGTCCACGATGGCCAGACTGCTGGGCACCTGGTCAGGTTTTGCTATAGGAAAGGACAGAACAATACAGTGGCACTTAAGGGCAGGCATGTTCAGGCTTGAGTCCTACTTGGTCATGATTTAGGAGTCTCCCAGGCTGAGAGGGCAAGACCCCAGAGAGGGCCTCAGGCTCTGGAGGCCTCCCGGGACCCGCAGCAGGGTGCCACCAGCCAGTCCCCTTACAGCCAGAGGTCCCAGAGCAAGGACGGCCCGCGGACCCGGGGTGCAGCTCCCGAGCGGGCAGGTGGGTCTCACTTACACAGCAGGTCCCACACTGATCATGGGCGTCCAGCATGCCCTTTCTAGGTTTCTGCAGTGCCGTGATCTGCTTGTGGACTGTGGGCAATGCTCCATCAGCCTCCTCCAGTTTCTTGCGCCGGAGCTGTGAGTCTGCGTCAGGCTTCCCCATCAGCTTGAGTTCCTGGTGCTCCTTGGGCCCTCTTCTAGGGGGACTGGTGAGTCAGGGGGGGGCAGAGTTGGGGAGACAATGTCCCACATGACAAGGTGATAACCAGAGCACAGGAGGCTGTGGAAGCCCTTGACTCTAAGCTATGGGGACCACAGAAACCAAGACAGCTCCTTGAAGGGCCTGAGAGTCCCCTGAACCCTGAGGACACAGAGCAAAGTGAAGGGGGGGGATTGTTTAGGGGTGAGGAGAAATGGGGCAGGGAATACTTACAGCTTGCTGTTCTTCTGCACATTTATTAAAACATCCATCTTCTCATCCATATCCTTTTGCATTTCCTTCAAGAGAGAATTCAAAGCTAGGATCTTGAAGGGCTTCTGAAGTCCCTTCCTCCTGCTTCTCTGCAAACCAGTCAGAGGTCACAGCTCAGCATCTCATGTCCTCAGAATCCTCACTGGCCTCGGGGGAGGTGGCCTACGGTTGCACCTGACATGGGCTGCCCCTGATGAGACTCAGCAACAGGCAGACTCATTATGGGCTTGTCCAAAGTCTTCGGTGAGTCAGAGGCCTGGAACTTGTTTTACGGGGACTCACACTTGGATGAAACCAACATCTGTCTGGGTTCAATGCCTATAAAATGACAGCACCAAGAAAGCAAATCGTGTGCCCCCCCCCCCAGACACTTTTGACGCCAGCGTTTTGACTCTGCCTTGCACCCGATTCCTGTATCTTTGTTTGCTCTTTTAGCCAATTCCTGGCAGACACGGTCAACACAAAATAAAACTGATAGTCACTCAAATGGCACCTCGCATATATTATCTGCTGAGAACAGAAAGAATAGTAAAATCTTGGCAAAGTTTAGGTCTATAAATTTGCCCTGGGAAAACTGGTCACAAAAGACATTACAAGATGGCAGACGTTATCGTAGACAATTATCTGTGATGGACAGTAACGAGGTTGGATCAAACATCATAAAATGTGAATTGAAAACAATTTGCTTCAAGGAAAATAGTTTGAATAAAAAATGAAAGTTTTGGAAACAGTTTACTGAACTGCGGTAAAAACTTGACCAAGAAATTATACTGTCTAGGGGGAGCTGATTTCAAAACATACCTTTCTTGAAAAGCATTTTCAAATGTTCATATCAATTCTGAATAAAATGTTTGTATTCATAGTAGAGTCAAAATATCCTTAAAGTCAAAATCACCCTTGGGTCCAAAATACCAGAGTCAAAACATTCCATATTCTTACAACTCTCCCCCCATCACTCCAAACTCCTCATGAGAGACCTTCTCAAGCTCTCTTCTAAATCAGTTCTATTTCCCAACTGCCCTTATCACTGTCACCCCTTTCGGCTAATCACACAGATGAAAACTTCGGTATTGTCATTGATGCTTGCCTCTCTCTCTCATTCTCCACATTGAATCCATCACCAAGAACGTTATTTTTCCTCCCAGGCATCTTTCAGATTCGCCCTTTCTTATCCTACACCTGGTCCAGCTTCCTTCACCTTTGGCTGGACGCAGCTTCCTGTCTGATATTTTCGCTCCGGACGAGCCAGCCCAGCTCCCCCCCCCACCCCCACCCCAGGCCACCTTGCAAATAGCTGCCGGCTCAGCTTTCTGAAATGCTGCCCCTAGCATGTTCTTTGATTGAGACTCTCCAGAGGCCCCTCGCTGCTTACACAGCCGAGTCCCAGACTGGCTGCCTGCCTTTCAGAAGCCTTCATTACCCACCGCCTCAGTGCCCCTTCCGTCTAATTTCTCCCAGTTCCCCCCAGTGATCCCTCTTCTGTGACTGATCTCCCCACTGGCCTCAGCACACTTCACATTCCTCCCGCCCCCACGCTGTGCGCAAGCTGTGCCCGCGCCCGAAATAGCCTCCTTTGTGCCTTTCTTGCCCTGTCCTTCCCGCTAAGGAAACACTATGTTTGCATATACTACAGAAACAGCACATGCCCTCTGCAGGAAGTCTGGATAATGCAGAGGAACAGAAAAGAGACAATTGTCATCACCTAGAAATAACAAAGATCCTTTGGGTATAACTTATTTCCAGTCTTTCTTTTATATGTTCATTTACCTATTTTTGTCCATTTAGTTCAGATCAGCCTGTATATATGAGTTGTAATTTGCTTTTTAAAAATTCTCATTATAAGTATTCTTTCTAAACACTGTCTCAAATCGTACTTAATTTTCATTGTATGGATATAGCATAATTTATTTGGCTATTTCTCTACTGTTAGAATTGTGGTTATTTCCACATTTTTGCTATTAAATGAATAGCATCCATCCATGCTGCCACTTGTGATAAATCTCAGAGGTTAAATTCTGAGAAGTAAAATTGTACCTAGAATTCAATTCCCTCTCAGTTTTGTACAAACTTGAACTCTGATCAGCAGTACAAGAGTATTCCTATCTTATCCTGTAATCGTCACAAATTAAAATTTTGCTGATTTGAATGTGACACTTACCTAGTTATTGTTTTCATTTGCATTTACTTGATTATTCATGAGGTCAAGATTTTTAATGCTTATTGCTTTTAATCTCTTCTGGGGACTGTCTGTTCCTACCCTCTTCTCATTTTTCCATCTGGTTCTTACTGAGTTGTACAAGCTGTATGTGTTCCAGATAAATGACCTTTTGTCTATACCTATCATTTTTGTGAAAAATTTTTTTTCTCCAAAACCGCCATTTGCTTTTTACTTGTTTATGGTGCTTTTCTGTTATAATTTCAAAAACTTCTATATTTTCTTTCTTCCATTGTACTTATGCTTAGAACACCTGATTAAATACTCACATGCACTTTCTTCTTATTGGTTTTTAGTATTTAAATTCACTTGGTAGACTATTTCCATTTACAGAGTTAAAATTAGTTTTTTCTTCATATATTTGAGCAATGTTAATATTATTATATAATCCTTTCCTTCCTGCTGACCTTTAAAAAAAAAATCATCTCTATCGTGTGTTAAATTGTACAGAGTGTGGGGAGCTTTAAAAACTACTGACCCTGGACCTCCTCCCCAGAGGTTCTGATGTAATTGTTGTGGGGTGCGGCCGGGCTGTAAGGGGCAGGTCAGAGCTGCAGGTCAAGCGATTCCTGGGCAGCCACGGTGAGTAGCTCCTGCAGGAGGGTTGAGGGCTCGTTCTCATCCATGAGCAAGCAGCACAGTCCCTGGGAAGTTTAAGCAACTGTGCCCCACGCTGTCCATCTGGGCCCAGCCTGGGCAGGTGAATTTTAGCAGTCCTCACTAGGGATTCAGTGCGCGCCTGGCAGAGAGGCTGTGATGGGGTTAGCTATGCTGGTTACCCCTGGGCTGTGATTACTGTGACTTTATTATGCATTTTAATATCTAGTAAGGGTAGTTACAACTCTTGAACATGTATAGAGATCCGCTTTTGCCTATTATGCTTCCACTACAGTAGTTCTCAAACTCCCACCTGGAGAACGTGAAGAAATTCCAAGGTTGCACGTTCCGTCTAAATAGGACCTGGCTCTGTTTTCTTTATTTTATTGGGGATTCTGAAGCATACCAGAGCCTGTGGACCACAATTCTAGAATCTAGATCAGTGGTTTCAACCACTAGTTTGCCAGAAATTTTGTGCCGGTCTGTGAAAGGGTTAGCCACTCTGATGTTGTATGAATCCTCATACAACTCTTTCATGAACCAGCACTGGTTCATTGACTGGTGGTTGAAAAATACTGATCTAGATAATCCTCTTAGTGATGGTTGAATTAAAAAATAATCCTATTGGGCTTTTGGTTAGATTTGCATTAAGATTCTAGTGTAGCCTTCCAGGCTTACTTTAAGACAGTCTCTATAAGGACTTTTCTAGTTACTCTACCCACATTTATTCTCTAAACTCAGAAATAAAACTGACATCTAGTTATCATTCCTCTTATTACTTACATGTTAATTCTCTCTTGCAATCAAGTTTGGGGCGAGGTCTGCTATCTCCCACCACAAACCCTGGATGGTACTGGCCCCTGGAAAGTGCTCAGTAAATGCTTACCTTCATAACCTCCACGAATTCCTGGAGTTTATCAAAATCCTTGTCCATTACATCTTTTATCTAACAAGGAAGAAAGGCGCAGAGCATGTTACTGACTGTGGAGTCACCTTTTGGGCATTTTGAGCAAAGGGCTGTAGCGCCCTGGTGAATGGAGCTCAGAGAATGGAGCAATGGTGGCCCAGGGCAGCAATGAAGTGACTAGAGTACAGGTACCATTGAGTCACTGCCACTGGCAGTCCTGGCACAACTTAGATCTGGCTGCTGCCAGGCTTCCATGTGGAGATTAGACCACAACTTCAATAGAACCTTCTTGTTTGAGCAGTCCCTTTTCTTGTGAGGATGCAGTGGTCGGCAAACTCATTAGTCAGCAGAGCCAAATATCAACAGTACGACGATTGAAATTTCTTTTGAGAGCTAAATTTTTTAAACTTAAACTATATAGGTAGGTACATTGTTATTAACTTAACTAGGGTACTCCTAAGCTGGCCAAAGAGCCGCACTCAAGGGGCCAAAGAGCCGCGGTTTGCTGACCAGGGATCTAGGTGGTTCCATCAAACAGACAAGAAGAGGGGTCTTACTCTGCAGCGTGCTCAGGGAGGTGAGTAGGGAGAACTGAATCGGTCCCTGACTGCCCCTGAATCCCAATCAGCCCCTCTCTGTCACTAAAGTTCTATCTCCCCAACCTTATCCAAAAGATACCTTAGAGACTCCTTCTCATTCAAACGTTGGGGGTAAGCATCAAACAAGCAACAGGTATCCTGAGTTGCCTTGCCCACCACTGAAATGCTCATCGGGCTGAGTTCGTTGGATTACTTTTCCATGCAGTTCCTGACTGCAGTCACTGCTCAAAGTCAGGCTCCGCCCTTTCCTGGAAGCTGCCTTTCACCTCCAAGTTCTGAAAAGTCTCATCCTGTTACCTGTTTTATCTCCTCCATTTTTTCCTTGAGCTCTTCCCTCACCTCCCTGAGTTCATTCTGAGGAAATAAAATAGGGAAGAGAAGGGGTAAAGAAATGTCTTGGAGCAAAGGGAAGGTCCCAGGGCGTGGACAGGGGAGGGACAGGGAGACACTTCCCATTAGGGAGGAAAGAAAGGATGCTATCAAGAAAACAGGACAGGGGGACATCCAGATGTCATGTGCCTCTGATAATTCTATTATGTGACCACCCAAAATGCACAGACAACTCAAATTGAGGGTTATTCTACAAAATGAATAATCTATGATCTTCAGAAATGTCAGCATCCCAAGAGACAAAGGTTGAAGAACTGTCCCAATGATAGGAGGCTAAAGAGCCATGGAACCTGGACGTGACATGTGATCCTAGATTGGGTCCCAGGCAAAAAAAAAAAAAAAAAAAAAAGCTGTTTTTTTTATGAATGACGTTTTGGGATAATTGTTGAGATTAGAATAAAGGCTGTAGATGAGTATTGTGTCAATGTCCATTTCCTGATTTTGATAATTTTACTGTGGCTATGTAAGAGTGTTCTTGTTTTTAGGAAATTTACACTGAAATTTGAGAGAAACGTACTCTCAAATGGTGCCAGAAACATATATTTTGTGTGTCAATATACATACATACATATATAGACATATTATATATATATTTGAAAGAGAGGAATAAAATGCCAACTTTTAGGGAATCATTGTGAAGGGTAAACTAGAATTCATTGTGCCATCTTTTAAGTATTCATTTATTTATTTTTAGAGAGAAAGAAGAAGGGAGTGGGAAAGAGAGGAGGGAGAAAAAGAAAGAAAGAGAAAGAGAGAGAGAGAGAGAGAGAGAAGCCGATTTGTTCCATTTAGTTGTGCATTCATTGGTTGCTTCCTGTATGTGCCCTGACTGGGGATCAAACCTGCAACCGTGGAGTATCAGGATGACACTCTCACCAACTGAGCAACCTGGCCAGGGCCATTGTGCCATTTTTAAAAACTTTTCTGTAAGTCTGAAGTTATTTCAAAAGAAAGAGTTAAAAGAAACAAAAAGAATTGGAAGGAAAGAGGTCGCAGGGCCCAGAGCACGGCCACAGATGCCCGTTTATCCACCGCGGGGCTTGTTCGCTGCCCCCTCCCCTCTTCACCAGGCTGATCCCGCCCCTGCTGCCACTGTTCGCATACCTACCTTTATCTCCCGTGTCCCTCCTGGTTTGGTGAATGGCCCTTCTGGTTTAATTCCTTTGTAGTCATATGTCTGTTGATTGAAACCAGAAACACAGAGTGCTAGAAATCGCAGGTGTGGGGCAGAAAAGACAGGAGAGGTCACCCCATGTTTCTGGTCCTCCCTCCAGGCCGGGCAAAGGACAGGTGAGAGCTGATGGCCCCACCTGCACAGCGGTGTCCTCCTTCCCTCAACTCTCTCTGAGCTCACCTACTCCACTCCCCTCCTGGGCCTCAGCCCTCCACCCCACCCGCCAGACAGCCAAGCTCACTCCTGCCTCAGAGCCTCTGCACGGCTGCCTCCTCTTCCACAGAGCTCCTCCTCTGTCTCTGAGTGGCTGGGGTCCCATCCTTCAGCTCTTGGCTCAGCTGAGGTCTTTCCTGACCCCCAAGCCTCCAGCAGCCTCCTGGTCAGGCCTCCCTATCTGAATTCTCTGCATGGCAGGTACGCTACTGAACTTCTCGTTTATGCATTTATCTGGTCAGTTACTCGTGTGACTGTCTATAAGAGCAGAGAACTTGTCTATCTCTCAATGTACCCCCAGCACCTGGGACAGGTCTTGGCCACCAGCGACAGCGAATGACCCCTGATGCCAAGTCACCTCCCCACGGGTCTCAGGCCTGGCCATTGGCATAGCCTCAAAGGAGCTTCTTACTTTGATAGGTTCTGGCTTCAGTTCCAGGCAAACTGCCTTGTAGTTCTTGCTCTGCGGAGAGAGGTGGGCGGGACTCAGCTTGCCAGGCATTGGGGCTGGGAGGTTAAACCCCAGCCCCTGCAGGAGGCTAACCCTGGCCCCTGCAGAAGGACAACCCCTGGTCCCTGCAGGATGACAACACTGGCCCCTACAGGAAGACAACCCCCGGCCCCTGCTGCAGAACACCCCCCGGCCCTGCCTGTCCAATTGTGCTGGTGCTCAGGCCCACATATCCCCCAGCACCCGATTCAAGACAACTCAGATGTTGGCATGCCACTCACTCCCAATCTCTTATGAGCGTACACTTGTCCAGGTGGAGGCAGCCCCCCCACCCCCACCGCTGGGGGTGCCTGGGCGGGGAAGCATGTTCAGGTAACTTTAAGGAAGCCATATAAGGACTATTGCAGGAGCACAGACCCAGGTTCTAATCTCAGCAGTCCTCCCTGCTGGCTGTGTCAACCTGAGCAAGTTACTTAGTCTCTCTGGCCTCTGTTTCCTAGTCTGTAAAGTGGGATGATAATGATGCTCATATGATGTTACTGTACACCTTGGACATGCCCACTGGATGCGGGCCTGGCGTGGGGTCACACTCCGGGGGTGGTGGAGTGGGTTCGGTACTGTGTTCCTTGGCACTCCAGAGAGAGTCAGCTTAGCCTTCTTCCCTTCCCACCCCAAGGCCAGTGATCAAGGCCTCCTTCCAGGCTCAGAGGCCACTTCATGCTCAGACAGAGAAAGAAGAGCCAAAGGCTCTCCAGGCAGTCTCTGTCCCCGCCCCGCCCCACATCTCTACTTGGTGGGGGCTCAGGGGCGCCACACCGTCCAGCGGTCCCCCTTACCAGGTTAGCTTTCTTCAGTTCCGCCCTCTTGGCCGACATGGCGGAGGAGGCCAGAGTGTTCTTTTCCCAACCTCCCCACGATGGGCTGTGACCAGGCCACTGTCCTGTACAGGCCAAGGGGAGGGCAGGATGACCACCTCTCTCTGTGTGGAACAGCTGAGGTCACAATGCCTAGGAGCCACATGCCAGCCTGGAGTGTCACCACAGCTCTGAGTCTGGGGGGCCTTGGCCACCAAGATGAGAAACTCGGGTCGGGTCCAAAGCCACAGGGTCAGCCTGCTGCGTGCAGAAAGGGTCCTGCAAAGTCTACCCTGAGAAACTACGTCTGTCATGGCAGAAGCACAAGCTGCCCCCCAGGAGAAGCAGGAACTGCTGGCCCCTCCCCCAGCAGGACCCTGTGCTGAGCAGAGTAGGAGGAGGGGCCTGTGGAACAACTGCCTTCCCTGAGCCCATGCCCAGCCCCCTCCGCCCTGCTTTCCTGACGCAGAGGGAGCCTTCCTCAGGCTGCAGGCTGTCATGGGTTGAGGAGTCTCCTGGCTCAAGGTGCATGCACTGTGCTAACCTGGGTCCTCCTGTACTGCAGGGGGCCCCGGGGGGCACCAGTCTCGGCAGGATGACTTCTGGTTCCCTGCTCTGACTTCACCGCTGGCCCTGTCCCCTTGTCTCCCCGCCTTCCTGTCTCCTCTCCTGCTTCTGATCTCCTGGAAGAGGGCCCTGGCCAGATGCCATGCGTGGGCAATGCTGACAGTGAGAAGCCTCTGGGGGTAGGGGTGGGGGAGAAGCTAAAGAAAAAGGCCATTCTGAGAGCAGCTGTCATTTGTGCTTAATAAAGAGCCCACGGAAGGTGGCCTCCCACAGGACCTGAGACCACTCAGGATCTGGGTTAGAGACTAATTCTCTTTTTCCTTATTCCTGAATAGCCCACTTCCCCCTTCCTTCTCACTTCAACTGCTAGTTGCCACCAAAGAGGCCACCTGGGAGACTGAGGACAGACGACAGCACAGGTGGACAGGGACCCATGCAAGCGCATGTGACATACTTGCCCGCACCCCATAATGACTCCCCACACCCTTCCCTGCTCCACTCCAACCCTGCGTGCGCTAGGAATTCCTGGGGGGCCACCTCAGCCTTTCTGATGCATGTCCTAGGGCAGGGGTCCCCAAACTATGGCCCGTGGGCCCGCATGCGGCCCCCTGAGGCCATTTATCTGGCCCCCACTGCACTTCCGGAAGGGGCACCTCTTTCATTGGTGGTCAGTGAGAGGAGCACATTGACCATCTCATTAGCCAAAAGCAGGCCCATAGTTCCATTAAATTTACTTGTTCTTTATTTTAAATAACGTATTTGTTCCTGTTTTGTTTTTTTACTTTAAAATAAGATATGTGCAGTGTGCACAGGAATTTGCTCATAGTTTTTTTATAGTCCAGCCCTCCAATGGTCTGAGGGACAGTGAACTGGCCCCCTGTGTAAAAGTTTGGGGACCCCTGTCCTAGGGGGTTACTTCATAGTCCCCAACCCGGTGACAGCCCTTGATCTGACTCTGTCACAACCAAAAACAGAATGTGACTGTCACTCTGTTCCGAGTTTAGGGGGCAGGGAGTGGTGGTGAGCTTCCCAGACCCCCCCCCTCCCCATGCAGGTTTCTAAAATCCCTGCAGGTCCAAGCACTAAACGACAGGGAAAATGACTCCTCTGGACAGTTACCAACCCCGTGAGAATGGGCACCAGCTCCTCTTCTCCTGGCAGAGCGCCCCGGGGCCCCGCCATGTGACCTTCACTTGTCTGAGCCGCTGTTCGATGACCTTCTAGCCACGCAGATTATGGGAGCCCACTGGCCTACGTATCAGGAAACCGGGTTTTAAAAGAAATCAAGGTCTCATTGTAGAACTGCTTTACAAATGATACATATAGAACTATCGTTGTCTGGACAAAAATTTAACAAGCGCCGGGTTTGTGCCTTCCCGCGGTATTCAGTATCCATGCTCCCAACACATCCCCGTGGTCATCAGGATGTTCTGGAAGGGCCGAGGAAACCCGTATGACAAACCCGAATCAAGGAGTCTCACGTGGCTGTCTTCTCCTTGAAGATTCCGCCTCCGCACGAAGCACCAGGTGGACCCTGCGATGATGGGGATGCTGTGACATCACTCTGCTCACGGCTGTCTGCCGCGCCTCCTGGAGAACGCCAGCTCTGCCTTTCCTAATCCCCTCCACGGCAACGCCCACCAGGGCGGGGGCTAGAGCTCGCAGCCCCCCCCCCCCCATGTTCAGTCTGGCAGAAAAGGGTCGCTCACAGTGGAGAGACAGCAGCAGCCACGTGTCTTCTCCAACCTGAAGTCCTTTGGATTTCCTTTTCTAAGGGCCTGGTTTTTCAGTTTTGTGAAGACAGTGTTGTGTGGAAAAGCTGGTGGGGAAGAGAGGATTTAAAGATGGCCGTAGGCCTCTGGGTTTGGTCTCTTGTGATTCCAGGGAAACAAAATCCCTGGACCCAGCCTAAGGGGAAGCCCAGGTTTAGCCACACGCGGGCCCAGAAAACGTGAAGAGACTGTCATCCATGCTGATGGCCCGTCTGACCACCTGTGACCCCGCCTTCTACAGGCCTTTGTCTGGGGCAGAATGTCTGATGGTGGTGCCCGGAGTCCTGATGGCTGTGGTCCCCAGGGGGCCTCGGACTGACCTGACTTGGATGACTTGCTCTTATGACACCCTTGGCAACACTGCACAGCTGGGGCGCTGCCCTCAGCCAGGGGCTCACTGGTCCCCAGCCCCCGGGAACCTCTTGCACACATTTTTTTAGAGATGTAATGTGGCTGGTTACTGCACTGTCCTACGTGACTGGTTCATGGACACCTCGCAAAGCTTTTCTGCGGTCAGGATGGTGACCTTTGCTCACTGACATGCTGGTTACTGTGCAACATCTGATCATTTCTATAAATAGTGTGTCTGCTGTTAGCTGGAACCAGAATCCTATTATATTGTTTCAATGGAAAAATTCTCCAGTTTCTATAACGGGAACTTCCAGTGACGCTATATCAGGAATAAAACATAACATTCTGAACAGATGAGTGGCAATCCCCTGCTGATCGAGTACAGCTAACGGTAAGTGGGAAGTCAGAGCCAATGCACTGTACGAGGATTGCAGGCTTTTGTGCCCTCTGTTCACCTGGACAGGGACATGACTGCGGGGGCCTCCCGGGACCCAGGGGAACCCATTACTGCGCCAGCAGCTACAGAGCAGGCTGCCCTGTGAGATGAAGAGTCACCGACAATCGAGGCTCCCCTGCTCCAGCCAAATATGGCTCCGGGGGCCGCCCCACTTGGCTGCTGTCCCTTCACCTCCGGGTGGAGACCAAACAGAGGATGCGGTCATACTCCTGGCTCTTTTGGCCTCTGTGCTCTGGGCTCTCTACGGTTGCCATCCTAGTCCCTAACAGCCTCCCCTCTATCTCTGATACCTCCAAATCCCCGTTTATCATGGAAATGATCAAACTGAGTGGCATTCTCTTTGGACGGCCCCCTTGTTGGGGGGTTACAGCTGACCCTTGAACACCACGGGCTTGAACTGAATGGATGACTTATTTGCAGATTTTTTTCAATAAATGTGTCTAGTACTGTAAATGTATTTTCCTTATGATTTTCTTTATAACATTTTCTTTTGTCTAGCTTGAATATAGTGCATAGCACAGATACAAAATATCTGTTAACCGACTGTTTATGTTATCGGCAAGGCTTCCTATTAACAGTAGACTATTTGCAGTTATGTTTTTGGGGAATCAAAAGTTCTATGAGAATTAAAAACTGCACGGAGGGTGGGGGAAGGGGGGTGGATTGACACCCCTCTCAGCTGTATTTTCTGCATGGTGGTCACGGAGGATTGCGTGGGAGGAATTCCAGCATCAGTCCTGGGGGCAGCCTGCATGGCCCACTCCTGTGACTAGAACACAACCACCAGGCCACACTTAACTGCAAAGGAGGCTGGGACATGTGGCCAAGGTTCTCCCAAGAATAAGAGGAAATGGGTTTAAGGAGCAGGTAGCCAATCTCTGCCACACCTTCCTGGTGCATCCCCTCTGTCTTATGACAAGGGCTCAGTCAAGTCTTGATTGATTGAGAGCTTTTCTGTTTTTAGGGCAAAAGAGAGGTAACCGAGAAGGTCCAAAAGGAAAGGTTACAGTGAACATTGGAGCTGGGATCACACGTCCCAGCAGATGTAAACTGGCAGAGCTAGAGCTCTGGTCAGGGAGTTGCTCCCTTGCCACTGGAATGGCCAATGGGTTGGGACGTGGAGACAGAAATTGTAACAATGATCTCCTTTGTCCAGGGTTTATAACACAACAGTCCCAGTCTGCAGAAGGCCCTGCAGACCTCTCTCTCCTCCTGCAGGCACCAGATCATGTGACAGAGGAATCTTCTGGGGCCCTAGGCTCCAACATGAAGCTGAGCAGGGGGGTGCAAGTGACAGCACTCCTCTGGGGAAGACGACTTGCATTGACTCAAGCACTGAGCCAAGCCACACTCATTTGCTGAGCCCTCTAGAAAAGGGTTGCTAAATAATTATGGATGAGTCCGTTCTTGTGTCCTCACCCCTCTATAAATCGTGACAATAACAACCCATCCAGAGGACTATGAATCCTGGGGCCCACCTGGTTCTCAGCCCCACACCTCACAGCTGGGCCACCCTTGTGCAGGCTTGGGACCAGGCTGGCTCTCAGCATGGGCTTCAGGCTCACCGTGCAGGGGGCTCCATTTCAAGTCCCCTGTTGGTCCAGGACACGTTTACTGAGCACTTACTATGTGCCAAGCACTCTGCATGGCTCTGGCCCCAGGAACTCATCACTGATGGGGCCGACAGAGGCAACGATAGAATTGCACTTACAGTAGGGTGAGGAGGCCCAGAGGGCTCAGGGAGCCCAAGGGAGGGCACTGCCCAGTTCTTGGATGAGCTGGCTCTCTGCCGTGTCCTTCTGGACCCCGTTCCTGGCCTTGAGAGCTTCCCTGTACCCCAGTTCCTCTAGACCCAGGCTCTTCTCTCCACCCCCACAGGGAGCCAGGAAGGGCCCACTACCCTCCATGGGCCGGACTTTCACACCACCGACACCAGCCTGGACGTCTGAAGATGACATGGGGCCGCCTGCTCCGTGCTGGGCCTGGGTGGTATGTTAACGCCTGTCTCCAGCAGATGAAAGGGGTCCTGCTTCCAGCAGAGCTGCCGGCCTGGCCCGGCAGGTGTGCTGCATACCAAATTAGCTTCCTCAGCTCCATCTGGCCCAAGTTCACCTTTCCTGGCCTTGTCATAGTACACAGCAGCACGGACGGGGCTGAAACCTGCGCATCCTCTGGCAGCGCAGAGCAAGGTGTCCCTTGAGCTGTGTGGGCATCAAGCTGACGATTCAGCGTGTCAGCGTGTCTGCAGTAATACGTCCCTGTCCTCAGAGGTCCTGTGGGTTCCTGCCTCAGGAAGTAGGGGCATGCCTCACTTGACAGGGCTGGACAGATGTTGCAATTTTTTATAAATCGGACTCGAGCCCCTCCTCCCACAGAAGAGACGATGACTAGCTCTACTGCAGTGGCCGAGAACGGAGCCCTCAGTATCTCCGAGGTGTGCCTGTGATGGGGTGTGCAGAAACATAACAACCCTTGGGGTTTGTACACAGCTCTCCCCAAGCTCTCAGGACTCAGAGAACTGGGAAAATGGATGCCCTGATGTCTGGCCTGGGCTCAGAGTCGTCTTGCTGACCCTATAGGTAATGTCATCTGGCCTCCTTCCCACCAGACCCCCAAGGCATTCTACAGGCCTCCTGTTTGCCCCTCACCTGGTTACCTGTACTAGGGTTTTTCAGAGAGACAATACACAGGAGACCTGTTTGCATATCCTGTAAGATTTCACAGGATTATGGAGTCCCACAATCTGTCCTCTTCGGCCTGGAGACCCAGGAGAGACAGTGGCATAAGGTCCAGTCCAAGTGCAAAAGACCCAGGTCCCAGCTCTAAAACACCCGCAGAGAAAAAGAATTCTTCCTTATTCAACCTTTAATTCTACTGCCCCTCTAAGGATTGGATGAGCCCCTGCCCCCCACTGGGGAGGCAATCCGCTCTGTTAGGTCTGGTGGTTCTGACATGGATCTCATCCAGAACTACCCTCACAGATGCAGGCAGAATAATGTCCAACCAGAAACCTGTGGCTTAGTCAGGATGACACAATTAACCACCACATTACCTGCCTCTCTTCCTCTCCTGCCTTCTTGCCCCATCATGTTGTCTCTGGAGCACAGCTACTCCCTCTGTTAGTCTCTCTCAGCTGCACTAAAGCAAGCTCTAATCCTTTTGTTGGTGGAGGGTCTTGCCTTCAATTTGTAAAAAAGAAATATGCAACATCCGTGAAGCACAATAAAGCAAGGTCTGCCTGTACCTGTCCATACCCCTGGGTCCCGTTCTCCCAGCAGGGCGAACCCTGGTTTTCCCATTCCGTGGAGCACCCCCGACCTCTTCGGCTATCACTCGTCTTGACCCCCACCCTGCCCCAGCTCATCTCAGACTCACTCTCAGGAGAGCATGCCCCAGCTCGAGCCCCGCCCCCCTACCCCCCAGGCCAGAGCCTCCCACAGCTGGCTTGCAGCTTGGCTAGGACCAGATGTGCAAGGTAGCTGGGGCCACGTGGCATGGCTTCCTCGTAAAAGGTGGGATGGTGCAAGCACAGAGAAGCTGGGCTGTCTGTCCCGTTGCTAAGAGGGACCCTGGTCACCCTGGAGAGGGGCGTGGGGCCTGCAGACCCGGATTCTCTGGCCCAGTGATTACCAGTGAGACCCAGCCGGTCTTGCTCGCAGGTTGAACTAGTTCAAGGGTTCACCTACAGGGATACAGGAAATCACTGTAATAAAACAGTGCCTTACCCAAGCATCTCGAATGTGTTTGTTTAATCCACACAACCACCTCAAGAGGTAGTCACTATCATTCTTCCTATTTTACAGATGAAGAAATGGTTTAACTCAGAGCTTAAATATTCTGAAGTCGCAGAGCCTGGTGCGGGGGCTGGGAAGTGAACCCAGGCATCTGGGCTACACAGCCAGCATGTGTAACCTGCTCCCCGGACCCCTCAGCCGGCGGACAGGCACCCCCGCCTTCCCTCCCAGCATTTCCCTCGACATCTGTAGAACAGGGGTTAACAAAGACAAGCCACGGGAGGCTCGTGCACAATGCGGCGGGGCGGGGGGGGGGGGGGGGGATCATCCTTCCCCCTCTGACTCAGCAGCCCTGAGGAGAGGCTGCACAGAGCAGCCTTGGGGAACAGAGGCCGGGAGCCCCGGCTTTCCCCAGCTGTGGAGGGGTTCACACAGGCTGGTTGTGTGGAACCTTTCCCTCGGGCAGAGGTGGCCCCCAAGGCCCCTCTGACTCCAATAGGTCGTGCCCACATCTGTAAGGTCAACAACATGAAAGGGTTCATTCACTTACTCAACACATATGGGCTGACTGCCCACCGGACTTGTACTTGGCGGTGGCCACAGCACGCATGTCTAACAAAGACCCGACAGTCGTGAGATACCCCTCTGCGGGACACCTGCCTGTTCTAAAAGCGCAAGCGTGGGAAGGGCAGCTTCCACTTGGGGATCTGGTGGGCTTGGGAAGAAAAGGTCTGTATGGGTTGTGGGGAAGGGACCATTGGAACCTGTACCTAAGGGTGTGGACCTGTGCCTAAGGGCGTGGTGTGTGTGTGTGTGTGTGTGTGTGTGTGTGTGTGAGGGGGAAGATGCTGCAGCACGTCCATGAACCCCTCTGCTTCCTGCTGCTCATGCAAACCATGTGTTTGTTCCTGAGTCACGGAGGGAGCCAGCGGCATCTTGCACCCTCTGTCCTCTTACCCTGCGGGGCGTCCTGACACACTCCAGGCAAGCTCTCGTCCTGGGAAGCAGGGCTGTCCTCCCCTCCTCACCAGCTCCCTACCTCGCCCCTGCATTCAGGATCAGCGCTGGGTACCAGACAGGGTCCTGGGTAGGGGCAGGAATACAAAGGGAAGAGTAATAGTGAGTCTTCCTAAGACAACTGTTATTGCTGACCCTTTACTGAGAGGTGCCGCTGTCCTTGTCATGGGGTGAGTGCTTGGGGACTAAGGCACAATCCCTGCTCGCAGGGAACTCTGGAGAAGAGTGTGAGGAGAGGCTGTGCTGACCCCCAGGGCCCCAGAGGCCCCGCACCAGGGTGCCCAGCAGGGCCCTTAAACCAAGACAGGTGAGGACACCTGGGAGAAAGACCAAGTGGTCGAGAGACAGGGTCCTGACTGGCGTGGTGTTTTCCAGGCCAGGAGTGTCAGGTTCTCTTCCGTCCCCTGAGAGTGGCCCAGGCACAAATGGGTGGTATCGCTGGGATGAAGTCGTCCCAGGCCATCACTGCACGAGAAGACTGCCGCAGGATGTGCCCTGGAAGCACGGGCACTTTCTTCCTCCTCCTGTGCCCTTTCAGGGGCGGCCGCCCTTCCTCCGGGAAGGGTGTGTGGGGCCAGGGCAGAAAGAAAAGAGTCTTCCAGGCTTTGGTTTCCAAAAGCTTAGCCTTTTTAGGGGAATAGGGAGAGATCTGGGCATAAACAGGATGTTGGGAGGGAGAAGGAGGGAGAGAGAGGGGGAGAATGAGAGAGACGGGGAGAGAGCTGTTCTTGGTTCCCCAAAGAAGGTCCTTGGTGGCTGGTCTGTGCTTAATCAGGGAGCCAGAGCCTCGAGCTGGGAGGGGCCTCTGCTCCCACTGAAGTGGGACTTTGGGGGCCCTGACCTGCCCACCTTGTGCCCTCTGGTGATCTGAGTTTGAACTGCTGCAGTGCTCCTTCCTACTATGTCTTAAGCAAGTTATTCTGCTTCTCTGAGCCACCCCTTTCTCTCCTGTAAAATGGGGGTCACAGTGGCCTCTCCTGGTGGTGTGTGTGGCTGTTGTGAGGGGGGCAGGGAGGAGAGCCCAGCAAAGCCTGGCCCACACATGCCAACTCAGTCTCCCCGCCCCCCTTTCTCTCTTGCCCTCCTGCCTCTCTGGCCCCGAGGACCCTAGGGGCCTCACCTAGCCTGCCCCCTGCTGCCCCAGCAGCCAGCCCAGAGCTGGGCTCCCCCATCTCTGCTCATCAGGTTCCTCATGCCTATCGCCTTCCCTGTCACTTGCAGGAGGACAGACATCTTTTCTGCTTTCTTCTGCCTGCCCCCCCCACACCACACCAGCACCCCACACAGTGGCTGCCGGCCGCAGGCACAGGTAAGTATTTGCTTAGTGAAATCTGTCAGCGTGGGCAGGAAAGAGGAGTGTGGAGAGCAAGGAAGAAGGGACCAGAAGGCCAGGTGCAGCCTCTGCCACCAGCCATCTGTCCTGTGCTGTCACCGCCATGCTGGCCCCGGAGCTGCTGGTCTCCCTCTGCACGGCAGGTAACGCCTCCACCCCTGCCCCACGCACCCCAGGGCTCGGTCAGAGGGAAGGGTGCCTTTCCCCCGAGGCCCCCACATTTCCAGGCTGAAGGAGAAACAAAGCGGAAAACAATGGTTTTTCAGCTGTCGGTCCGGCCTGGGGACAGCAGCCTCGGGCCCCCGGGCTCCGGGCACCCCCTACATCCAGGGCCCAGGGGAACCCAGGGTCTACTGCTCTCCTTCTGTGTCACTCATGTCCTCATTTACGCCCCGACAACATGTATTTATGACGTGCCTAGTAGGTGCCTGACTTCGCCAAGCTCACACTCTGGGGGTTAAAGACACCTGGCAAGAAGACCGTGAACACAATTACTGCAGGAATAATCAGGGTGACAAGAAGGGACATATTAGAAAGGTCCCTCTGGCCGCAGAGGGGCAGCAGCAGAGGGACCTGTGGGGGCCAGTACATTGAGTCCCAGAGAGGGGCCAGAGACTTGGGTCAGGCCAGTAGTGAGCAATGGAAAGTGGAGAAAGTTCAAGAAGGTTCGAGAGACACGCTGGCCGCAGACCAGACGGAGTCCGCTGTGGGACCAGATGGCAAGAACGAGAGAAAGGGAGGGACCCAGCGTGGCTCCTGGGTTGGGGCTGGGACGCTGGAGGGCAGGGTGCCATTGAATGTGCTGGGGGGGCTAGGACAGAGGGTGAAGCTATATGTACGGACAGGATAACAGCCAGATGGACACGGGCCCGGGGCTCAGGGCAGAATCTGGAGGTCTCCAGACACCATGTAGCCGTAACAGCTGGGGAGGCAGGGCTTTTCATTAGACCCCAAAATCCAGATGGTGGGCCACAGCCAGTGAGGTTAAAAAATTAAACAGAAGAGGATAAAAAATGTCCAAGTGAATCGCACATCATCATCAGAGTCACTCTTTTTTTCCTATTCCCTCCTCCAACACAGTGATTCTCCAGTTCTCCTCAGCGACAGGCGACATCTGGAACTCTGGTGGGTACCAGGCACTCCGTTCTCTTAGCAAGTGCCTCCTGGTCCTTCTCCAGTCTCCCCACACCGAGCACATGCCGGGCACCCCGTGTACCCGGTTTCCCGGTCTTACTTTCCTCTCCTGGGGCATCTGGCTTGAAACTGGTTCCCCCATCCCTCCCGACCCCTGTGCACTGCAGGACCTGGGCAGGGCAGAGCAGCCTCACAGGCTCCTGTTTGCTGGGAACCTGGCACAGGTATGGGGTCAGGAAGGAAGGATGCGAACACTGAGGTCTGGGGGTTGGGGGGCTGTTCCCAGGAGAAGTTTGACTTGCTCATTTGTTTATTCATTCATTCATTTTCAACATGTTGAGCCCTCCTGATGTGCTGGGCACTGGAAATAGAATGATAAATACGCCTTGTTCTTTGTTCCCAAGTTGCCTGGACCTGGTGGTGGAGACAGACAAGCAGAAAGATCCTTTCCCAGGGGATTTATAAAAATATGTGTGATGCTGGTCCCAGCAAAGTCAGATCTTTGCTGTAGGGTGGGCCTGAGGCTGTGTATGTGAAAGGCTCCCAACTGATTCTGACTTGCAGCCAGTGTAGGGGCACTGCCACGGGGCGGCTGCGGGCCTGGACCAGGGAGCCCCGCCCACTTCCTGGGGTCCTGACTCAATCCCTTCCTACTGAGTGGGCTTCGCCAAGTCTCTTAACTCTCTGGACTCAGTTTTCTCAGTTGCTAAATAGACGCAGGGACGCCTGTCCCAGGGTATTGATGGAAGGATTCAGTGAGCTAAGGGCACATCCTGTGTGCTCATAGGTAGGGCACCTACCCAGAGTGGGGCAGAGGGGAGAGGAGTTAGCTGGGCAAGGGGAAAGGGGAACTGAGGGGATTGAGGGAGCACATAGGGGTGGATGGTCCTACCAGCTTGTGCAAAGGCCCAAGGGCAGAGCTGCGGGCAACTGGAGGGCTAGGGGCATGGGGCAAAATGGGAGAGAAGAGGCTGGGGAGGCTTCCTGTGGCATGACTGAAAGCCCTTTGGGGATCAGGGACGGGGTGGAGGTGGCCCTATGGTGACAGCCTCCCCTGTCCCAGCCATGCTGGTGAGTGCCGGCAAGACCTACTCGAGGGTGGAGGAGGAGCTGAGCTGGCCAGACGCCCTGCACTACTGCCGGAAGTACCACACCGACCTGGCCGACCTGCAGAGCATGAACAGCGTGACCGGCGTGCGGAACCTCTACGCCCTCACCAGCGGCACCGAGGCGTGGATCGGTCTCTTCTTCGACGTGCACACTGGTGGCCTGCGCTGGTCCAGTGGTTCCGCCTTCACCGCCCCAGTGTGGAGCCCGCTGCCCGTCTTTGAGGAGGGCATCTGTGCCACGCTGTCCTCCGTGTCCATTCTTATCAGCCTGGGGGCTGCCTCGTGCACAGCCCAGAAGCCCTTCATCTGCTACCATGGTGTGTTCACGGCCGTGTCTCGGCCTGGTCTTCCTCCCGGTCTTCCTCCCGAGCTGCTTTTTACGAGCAGATGAAAGCAAGAGGGCCCGGGGCTTCCAAGGATAACTCCTATCTTAGCTGCATTTGCTGCACTCCTTCTTGAGGCCTAGGTTTCTGTCTCTTCCGTCCCTCGTTTCCAAGAGCCCACCAGAGAAATGGGTATAAATCAGGGCAGAGGAAAAGTAGAAGCTGCAATGTTTCACTTTGTTCCCTCCTCCTGCCAATGAAAGGTTTGGGGGAAGGGAAACAGAGAAAGGCTGGGGATTTGTCTGTATCTAAAGGAAATGAGAGCAGGATTCAAGGTCTCTCGCCTTCTCGTGAAGCACAAGGTGGTTTTATCTCCTGCGGGCAGGGGGTGCGGGACAGCCACGTTCTGGGGCTGTGGAAGTCGGTGGGTGCAGCCAGCTCCTTGGGGCATCTCCGCAGGAAGGCCACCATCAGTGCTAAAAGCACATGGTTCTGGCCATCCTCTGGCTGGCCCCTCTGCCCAGGTGACCCCTACCTCTGACTTTTGTCTGAAACCACACAGAGGGATGGTTTTAGACCAGAGAGCACTCACCTGGTAAGACTGTGGGCTTCTGCACTTCTGCCAGTCAGTCCAGGTCCAGGCCAACTCTGTACCACCCCAGCCCCTCAAATAGGGGCACGGAGGACCGACCTGGTGTGTCCCAAGTTCTCCACCATGCAAGTCTCAGGACCCTGAAATGCAGCCCACATCTGCCCTGGTCTGCCCTGGGGTTTTGAATGCAGTAGGAGAGGGGTGCTAGGAGGGGAGCCCGCCAAGGGAGTGAGTGTGAGCTGCTTCCCCACACTCCCTCTGGTGTCTTAGCACTTCACTCACTCCTCCCAGCCCCCCCTCCTGGGGGAAGCAGCCCCACCTACAGCCGTGCTCTATACAACTTGAACTCTTAAAGATGTAGATCAGATCACTCTGCTTAAACACATTCCATGGGCCCCTCAGCACTTAGAATCACACCGAGAGCAGCCACCCTGCCCTGCTCCTCTCTCTGGCCTCCTTTCCTATTTCCCCGCCGGCCACGTGGCTGCTCTCTGCTGCCCAGACCCACACGACCCTTCCCACCCCAGGACCCGGGCCCTGCCTGGCTGGGGTCTGCCTTCCTACCTCTCAGCAAGGCAGGCTCTGTCTCCCATTCTCTTTGAGACAAAGATCCTGCGGCTCTTATTTCTGCTTTTTCCAGGGACTAGAATAGCATCTGCCACATAATAGGACCTCTCTCTCTCTATATATACACACACACACACACATATATACAGTATACCTCAAATAAATGTAGATAGGAACAAAGGAGCCTGTCTAACCTTGAGCTAGGCTTCTCCCAACTGCAAACGGGCTGTTGCCTGCAGAGGGTGGGGGGCAGCCTCACTCCTGCCGCACAACTCAGGTCTGTTTCTGTTTCCAGACCCTGCCCAGGGGCACAGCGACATCGTGGAGCCCACTCTGGGCCTGACCACCTCTCCAGAGCCAGGTGCACAGCCAGGGGCCCTGCCTTCCCCTTGACTTATCCACCCAGACCAGCTGGCAGGGTCACTACACCTGGGTCCCCCCTGCCCTTCATGTAGTTGAGGGGTACTCTGGCTTTGCTGCCCCCCCCCAGGTTGAAACCCCTGGAAAGAGTCAATGCTTTTATTATTAAATGGACCCAGAGGGGGTGGTGATGTGACCAAGGTCTCCAGCCACACCGTGGCAGAGCCCAGGCTGTGGGATGCCCCCGCCTCAGTGGCTCTGGGGTGGGGGCGAGGGCGGCACCTCCTCATAGCCCAGGCCTATCCATCCTGGAGGGTGGGTTTTCCCCTCTGGATAGCTGAACATTTTCGTTCATGTCTGGTGTAGAAATATTCTTTGTCAAAAGAAATACACTCCACTCCTCAAATCAACCTGTTAGGTGGCGTCGTCAGTTTTCTGCATGCTATGGAGCACAGAGTTGTAGTTGTAGAGTGACGATGACAGCCTTCTAAAGCAGGCACCCCTGTGTGGGACCCTCATCCTGCCCCATAACACGGCATGAGTCTGGGCAAGTCGTCACCTCCCAGCCTTTCTTTTTTCCTCTATAAGGTGCAGTTGGTGACATCTGCCTCTCAGGGTTATAGTGAGGATTTTTTTTTCCTTTTTTTTTTTTTTTTTTTGTATTTTTCTGAAGCTGGAAACGGGGAGAGACAGACAGACTCCTGCAAGCGCCCGACCGGGATCCACCCGGCACGCCCACCAGGGGCAACGCTCTGCCCACCAGGGGGCGATGCTCTGCCCCTCCGGGGGCGTTGCTCTGCCACGACCAGAGCCACTCTAGCGCCTGGGGCAGAGGCCAAGGAGCCATCCCCAGCACCCGGGCCATCTTTGCTCCAATGGAGCCTTGGCTGCGGGAGGGGAAGAGAAAGACAGAGAGGAAGGGGGGGTGGAGAAGCAAATGGGCGCTTCTCCTATGTGCCCTGGCCGGGAATCGAACCCTGGTCCCCCGCACGCCAGGCTGACGCTCTACCTCCGAGCCAACCGGCCAGGGCCTATAGTGAGGATTTTAAAAGCTGAGTAGCCACATGCATAGCTCAGGGCCGGAGAGTATTAGTTTTAACAGTCGGTTGAGATAGGGAAGATGAAGGAAATGTCAGGCAAATCTTGATGGGCTTGGGTGAACAGGTATGTGTCAGAGTCAGGGGCCCCGGATGAATCTGAGGATGTGACTCCCAATTCTGCAAACAGAGGTGTGTCCTCACTCAGGTCTCAGGACTCCCAATTCTGCAAACAGAGGTGTGTCCTCATTCAGGTCTCCGGAACCAGGACTCAGTCCCTCGGGTGGTGATGGAAGCTCGTCCTTTGCAAACTCCCATTGTTTAGAACCACAGGTGAGTGGTCTCTTTGCTCTCTACCCGCAGCTATGGTCCATATCAGCAGACGGATCTACAAGCGATTTGACCAGAGAAAGACGTGGCTGGCGGCCCTGCTGTACTGCCGCACCTATCACACGGACCTGGCCGACCTGCAGGTGGTGACTGATGAGGCCGACAAGGAGGCCCTGAAGTCCATCACCAATGAGACTGAGGCCTGGATCGGCCTCTACTTCAACGTGGACTCGGAGTCGATGAGCTGGTCCAGTGGCCTGGGCGCCAGCATCCCGGCCTGGCTTCAGGTGCCGAAGTTCGGGGCGGGGCTGTGCGCGGGGCTCCGCACCTACGTGCACTACACCCCCAGAGTTTATGCTGTGGTCTGCTCTTTCCTGCAACCCTTCATCTGCTTCTACGGTGAGTGGCAGGCCTCCCCGTCGGCCCTCGGCCCACCGAGGCTAGAAGGGGGTGGGAAATGGGTTCGCTTGGCAGCGCGAGACACAGGGGATAGACCTAAGGAAGCACTTCTAGTCTAAGGGGAACTGAGTTCCAGAGCAGAGTTTACGTTCATTCTGGGAGCTCGAGAAAGAATGGACCGGCCCCAGGGCATTAGCAATGAACAACAGGAACGAGCTATTGGGCAATGAAGCGGTTGAACACATGGACTTTGGAATCAGACAGACTGGACCACTTTCTAGAAATAACGTGAGCAGCATCTCTGAGCCGCCCTTTCCTCATCTGGAAAATACATTTAACAAAATGGTACCGACGGCCCGCCTCATAGGGTGGCTTTGAAGACTGAAGGAGGGTGTATATAAAGGACCTTGTAGAGCCCTTGGCACAGAGTAAGCAGCCAACAGATATTAGCAATTGTTGTTACTCTCTCCAGGAATGCACGGGGGCTGAGGCCACCCTGGCTATCCTGATCTCGTGTACAGTTTGTCTCCTCAGCAGCTGGCCTTGTCCTCTCCTTCCCTCTTCTCTTTTCTTTCTCCTCCTTCCCTCTGTCTCTTCCTCTCTTCCTTCTTTCCTTCTCTCCTTCCTTTTGTGTAACTGTTTTATTGTGATATGATTCACATACCTTAGAATTCACTCTTTCAAAGTGTCCAATTCAGTGGGTTTTAGTAGATGCACAGGACTGCCCAATCAGCACTATCTACTTTTAGGACATTTCTATCATCCCCAAAGAAACTTCTTATTCTGTACAGTTGGAACAATGGTTCCCCCTTGAAGAACTGTCGTGAGGATTAAAGATGAGGTCGGCACGGGTAGGTGTACAACACGTGCGCCTTGCTGAGTCTGGTCACTGTGATGGCACCTGGTGGGTGTGGCAGAGCCGGTGGAGCCGTGTGTCCCTCACACTCACTCTCCATCTTGACTTGCAGACCCCTCTATTGGGCACCGGAAGGCGGCAGCGCTCCCCCGGCTTGTCCACACTCCTTCCTCGGAAGTGACTGTGAGGGTGACGCCCAGGCCAGGTACACTCCCCTGCTTTCTGCTCTGAAATGGGTGCTGGACCCAGTTCTTGGCTGGATCCTGGGCTCTCTAGGGCCTGGGAAGTGGAGAGGGCGGCCTATGAGTAGGAGCACAGGGTGGGTGGGTCCCCCCAGAAGGGCCTGGGAGAGGCCAGAAAAGAGGTGAGCCAACCAAGGATCACTTACACATAGAGGTGTTTCCCTGTGCCGCCCAGCCGGCTGGCGAGCTGGGGTCGGGAGGAGGAGGCCTCGGTCAACCATTAACCTCCCTCCTTGAACTGGACCACTGAACATGCAGTTCCAGGACCAGGAACCTGCGCAGTCTCCTGGGAGAGGTGACTGGGACCTGAGACACTGAGCAGAAATCTCATCTGAGGTCTACAAGGCTGCGTATTCAGTGAGAGATGCACAGGCGAGGGGCCTGTCTGATCCCTTCTAGTTCTGGCTCCTCTGGGAGTAGAGAGGAGGGGTGAGCTGTGGGGGACCATGTGGGGCGACGTGGCTGGGAATGACAGGGACAGCACGGTCCTTCAGCATTGTGAGATTCCCGAAACATTGTTACAGCTAGTACCTCATTTAATTTCCCAAGAGTTTGGAAGCTAACTAGGGTAACTGAGGGCAAATCCACAGGTCTGGCTTCTCTGCAGATTCTTACATCAGACAAAGGTATTGTGGCCTTTTTGGGGGATGTGGAAACAATTAGAGGACTTCCTCACAGAGAGCGTCATTCTTTCTGGGGACACAGAGAAGAGGCAGGGCTATTCTGAAGGAGCTGACAGCTGGCTGGAGAGAAACTTGTGAAAAGCGGTGTTGCCTGTGTAGTCACAGGCGTGATGGGGACACAGAAGGGAAGTGTGTCCCAGCTCCTATAATTACCAGAGGACTTCCTGGAGGAGGTGATCTGGGACGCAGAGGAGTGGAGGAGGGTTGAGTGGGGGCTTATGGGTAGGAGCTGCAGGTAGATTGGGGGTGCTGAGCAGGGAGACCCAGATCCTGCAGGGCGACCCTGTGAGCTACCAAGAAAGTGGCCCTCACCCTGAAGGCCACAGATTTGGTTCCGGGAGCCAGGAAGAGCCTGTGTTCAGCTCAACATCTAAGGTCTCAACCGATGTCCGGCTGTTCCTGGCCTGCTGACCACCCAGGCCATGCCCAGCAGGTTCAGTAGGCCATCCCTGTGCACCTGGCAGTGTGGGTGCCCAGGGCCGGTGCTGAGGAACCGCAGGGCCACTGCAGGGCTCGGTGGGGACACCGCCGGCACTAGGTGCCACCTGCCCGCATCCTGGCCCCAGGCCTGGGGCCTTGGCAGGGGTCCTAGGTGCACAGACACCCACGGAAGCCCCCTCTAGTGCCGCGGGGACCAGCGTCCACCCCGCGGCGCCCGTAGCGCGCAGGCCACAGCCCGACCTGGGAGCTCTCGCCTCTGAGCTCCCTGAGGCTCCCCGGACTCCAGGAACTGCGGCCCCGAGGGACGCCTCTGTCCCAAGGAAGGGCACAGGATCCTGCCGGTCACTGCCCAGAGTGCATCCCCGCACCCTGGCGACCGACTGCAGGCCCGTGGCTCCACGGGAGGCAGCAGCGGACTCCCGGCCTGGCCCGGCTTCCCCAGCTTCCCCCAGCTTCCCTCAGGATGGAGGTGCCCCTGAGTTGGTCACTTACCTGCAGCAGGTCGAGCGGCCCTAAGCCTCCAGGAAACTCTCCGGGGCCTTCTGGTTCAAGGCCCGGCTGGGAAGGAGGACTAGCGCACGCCCTCGCCCCACGTGGGCAGCCCCGCCCCAGCCACAGCCTCGGGGGCTGCTGGGAGCCGGCCAGGCCCCAAGCACGAGAACATGCTCCTTGCCTGCGAAGCTGAGGCACTAGGGCCCCCACTCCCACCCCCGCCCAGTGCCCAGCCCCTTCTTTGAGGAGCCCCAGCCCTAGCATCCTGCCCAGGCAGCGGTGGTTGAGGCTAGGCAGGTGGGGGTGTGCTGGGTCCCAGCCCCGTTGTGGCTCATTCCGGTTCACTCTACAGGGGAGCCTGTCTGGCCAGAGCCAGCTCACCCTCCCATCCTCCCTGGGTAATAATTTAGGGTGGGCAGTCTAGGGAGACACAATCTATTTGGCTGCAGGAGACTGACAGCCGAGGTTGGACTGTTGGCTCTACCACTTACTGTGAGGCCTTAAGCGTTTCCTAACCTCTTCGAACTTTTTTTTCATTTTTAAACTGCAGAAAAGCATCATTGCCATGAGGTATCTTTCAGTGCCTGGCATTTGGCAAGTACTCAGTAAATGGTAGTTGTTACCATTTTAATCCCAGTTCACTAGTGAAATGAGTCGTGATTCATTCATCTCCTGCCTCTGTCCTTAGCTTATTGGATGGACAGGGCTGCCCTCATTCCCATCTTATTAATTATGTGATTGTGAATGATCACAATCTTGAATTAGTGAGATTGCGGCATCTCCCGGCGAGGCAGTGGCTGCTGGTGCCTGTCTTCCAGCTCTGGGGCGGTCACTAATTTCAGATCACCTTGCTCTTGGCTACCTTTGCAATAACGCCTTCCTTTCCCCTCCTGCAGCTGTGCCCAGCAAAGGAAGTGGCACTGATTTAGTGAGAGATACAGCTACTGCCACTCAGGCCCAACATGTGAGGCCATCTAACCACCCGCGGTCCCAGGAGAAAGCTCCAGAACCAGAGTCAGGTAACTGCGTCTGGTCACCCAGTTCCCACTCGTCACAACCAAGCCGTTCAATCTGACAGCTACTCCCTAGCAGAGGGTACTCGGGAGCACCTCTGAGCGGCAGCATGGAACGTTGGGAAGGCTGGGAGCAGCGATGGGAGGAACGGGGAGGAGACATCCCTGACCCCTGTGAAAGCTTAAGGGGCACTTCCTCACTTCAGAATCTCCTGTTTCTCACCTCAAAAAGGGTAGAGTAAGAAGTACCCTGCCTACATCGCAGGGCTACTGCAAACACCCCATGGGATAATTAGATACTTTATAAACTGTACAATGCGATACATGGAGAAAGGAGTGCTGTTAGGAGCTAGTAGGTCCTGAGATGGTTACTGTGGCTCCTGGCCCAAGGCTGAGCTTGTTTACAGGCTCAAAGGACATGGCGTTCCCCAGCGTAGAGAGACCTTTACAAATGTGGGCCCTTGGAGGAGTGCGTATTTCCAGCTTGGTGGAGACAGTCTACTTAATAGAGTCATTAAAAGGAAGGAAAGTACAGAAAGGAAAATAATTGTCTGATGTGGTCAACGTTCCCCCAGCACGTAAGACTCTTTCCTTTCAGCCGCCGCATTGGCCGGTCCTAACTGTGGCTGAGCATCCTCTTGGTCAGTAGTTCCTTTCTTCTCCCTGTTTGAAATCCTACATCACCACAGACCATCGATGGTGTCCAAGGGGCACTCCCAATGGCTAAAATCTTGACATTTTCAAATGGCAAGAATTACCCCTGATTCAGGTTGTACTTTCATTTTCAGGGCAGCTCTTTGGAATCCTGAGAGCAGATTTCACCGTCCCAGCTCTGGTGGACCCAGAAGATATGAAAGACCAGTTTTTGAGTGAGGTGAGACTTCCGCCCACTTCTAATTTTGATCAGTCAGGTGACTTGACAATGCAAGGCAGTAGCGTCAAAACCAATACAGCAAGAAAGCAAGCTTCGGAAAATTAGCTCATCTGTTCCCATCGCCATCACTTTGGCTCATGGTGACAGGTGGGCTTGTGTGCCAAGATCTTTTCAGATATTTTCTTATACTCGCCAACAATTTTCCTGAGCTCTTAAAAAAAATTAAGGCAGCATTGCTTGAAGGACCTGAATTTGGATCTTGGCTTTCCACTTGTTAGTTGTGTGACCTAGGGCAACTCTTTCTGGGTCTCAGTTTCCTCATGAATTAGGAACAATGCTACCTAACTCATATGGTTGATATTATGATTAAATGGACTATTCCAAATGCTTAGCAAACTGGCACATAGTAAGTGCTTAATAAATACAAACATTAGCTATCATTATAATGATCAACATTATTATTGCTCTAAATAGATATTTCTTCCAGGCTTCCCTCCCCCCTTTTCTTTTAAAGTATGTGAAATGACAGATTGTCAAGAGGAAGAATTATTCCTAAATACTGTGACAAAAACTGATTCTGAATATGGCCTAAATGGCACATATTTCAGTTATATCAGATAATCATATGTCAGAGCCAGAGAGTTCATTATGGGTCATCTAGCCAAAGTCATAATTTTACAGACAAGGAATCAGACTGGCATTTATCTGGTAGCTTATTGCAATTTACTCACAGGCCAAAGGAACATTCATCCTAAAATCTCACAAACTCAAGTCTCTAGAAGAACAGTGTGTGTGTGTGTGTGTGTGTGTGTGTGTGTGTGTTTGGGGGGGGGTACATGCACACATGCCTTCCAGGGAATGGGGAGGGAGCTGGAGAGCTTTTAGTGCATTTTGCTATTGAAGAACAGGTGCAAAAGATGCAATTCAGCATCTGAGACATTGTTTTTTAAGTAAAATTCCAAGTCATAAGACTTGGAATTATCAGGTCCATAAAAGTTAAGGATTTTTTTGGAGGATGGGTGGGGGAAACCAAGCCAGAAGCCAACTACCTTCTGTTTTAAATTAAAGCCAATAATGGGAAGACTGAGGTCAAAATGGGGAACCCTATCTTCTGGTGACCTTTGTTGAAATATAGCTATTTCATATTAGTGGAGAGAATTTGTACTGCACAGATTTAAAGGATGGAATTGCTGAGGGCCAGGTGTGTGTGTGTGGGGAAGGTAAAGTATATATTATTAGTTTTAGCAGCATTTTAAAATTCCACATAGAAGGCAAACACCTGTAGCCAACTTATCCCAGTTCCAGGGATGGGGACAGAGAAACATTGTCACAGACACTCATATACTGTGGACCAGTGGCCGTTAACCCTGGCAGAGGTTAGCATCCCTGGGGGAGTGAAGAAAGAGCCTGGCCCAAGTCCTCAGAGAGAGTCTATTCAGTTTTGTGGTGAGACTCAAAGGGGTCCCAATGCTTTTTTTTTTTTAACGTTCTGCAGTGATTCTGATGAACAGCCCCAGTTGAGAAGCCCTGATTTAGTCATTTGTTTTAAACTCCTTTGTCACTGAACTTGGGGGGCGTGGTGGTCGGGGCCTAACAACATTGATTTATGTACGTTCCCCTGGTGACGAATGCTAGAGACAAAAGCGTGGCAGGCAGCTGGAGGGAGGCAGAGAAAGATAAAGGGTGTAGAGGTGGGCAGTGTAGGACTGTAAGGACAAGGTCACAGGATAGTATGAATAGTTTTTCTCTTTTTGATGTTTCAGATCCAAGAAGTCTTAAAGCTAACGTTAGGTTGTGAGCAGTTCAGATTGAAATGGGTCGGCTTCGAAGTACATAAAGAAGAGCTCCCTTCTCATCTGTAGCCTCCTCACACAACCTTCTCTCGCTTTTGAGTGAGTTATTGTTTTTTAATTCCAAGTAGCTCAGAATTAGGAATAACTCCATGTGTTAGGAATACGTGAAGAGGCTAATGGCGGAACTTCAGACCTCCACCCAGCACAGAAGGAAACTACTTATGCAACCTGTAGTCCCTGGGACCTCACAGAATGAAACAGGCAAAACCAAAACCAAACCCCCTGAAACCAACCTCTGGGGAATTCAGAGAGGACAGGAGCGGTCTGGGAAGCCAAGTGGGGCCATATTTCCAAATAAAGTAGACACTTTCTTTCCCAGTGACAGTTTATTGAAGGAATTTCAAATTCCTCAGAATGGGGTGCTCTTACCGCAATACCACGCTGGCTATCTAAATATTTCTTACCTGTAAGTTGGGAAATTCTAAAACATCATTCTTATTGTTAAAATATACCTTCAGAATAATGTTCCTGCATACATTCCCCACACCAGGTCCTTCCCAAAGTGTCCTAATCACCCAGATAGGTGCAAGAAGTAAGAGAGTAATATGTCACATACCAGACCAACTTTAGTCTGAAATGTTTAAAGTTTATTTGTATTCTTTGTAGGATTATCGATAAAAGACCTCAAACGTATCTATATCTGTACATGTACAAGAACCATCAAAAATTATTCACAGAACAAAAATAAATCTTCTTTAGAACAAACCCAGGTAATGAAATGCAGATATGGATCTCACATGTGGAACAATCTAAGTGCTATCCGCACAAAAATATGGCTTTAAAAATAAAATAAAATCTTGGGTTTTGTTTCTCTAAGGTGTATTTCTCTTCTGAAATAAAAAATAAATTATTTAGAGCTATCATTGTAAAATACTCATGTGTCTTAACACATTTTTATTAAGGCCCTGGAGATGAAAAACAAAAGCAAATTTAGAAGGTGAATTCCTCACAGGGGTGATTCAGGTCATTGTGCTGCTGTTCGCTTGAGTTAATTTTAATGTAAGGTCTAAGCACCAGTCAACATTCAAGCTTTACTATTTCAACTTGTCTGCAGGATAGTGGTCATTGATTCAATTAGCATTTAACCTTTTGGTGAGCTTGGAAGTGAAATTCTTCCCCTGGGAGTTTAAAAATGACACAGATAGAATATTTATACATAAAAGTGTGTGCCCCACACAGGTGATAGGCCCCTAAAACGCAGCTTCTGTGGAGCTCTCTCTCCAACAACAGGTACATCTGGTTTTAGGTCTTGAACTAAAAACTTTCCTAGAGAAAAACGAGGGCATCTGAGTGAAAAATAAGAACTGAGTAGGAAATTAAATCTGGGCAAAAACTACCATTTTGCTTTCCTTGGGTGGCTTACTGCATTTGCAAAGTCTGGCTGGGTTGGTAATGCAAACATCTGAGTACTAACTGATCAAGGAGCTGAAACTGCTTCTTTCTGGGTCCCCCCTGATCTTCATTGATCTGAATCCAGACCAGTGAGGCTCAATGTTCTTTCTAGGACTCCCCAAGGTATCAATAACAATGTCAAACCAAATCAATTTCAAGTTAAACTTACACACACACACACCACATATGGTACATTTAAAAAGAAACAGAGAACCACTGTCATAAAATCTAACAAATGAGAGCATGGAATCTAAACAACCCAAGAAGGTTTGGGAGTCATGCTCTGTGAGATGGATTGACATTCAGAAAGAGGGTGCCCTGGGAATTGCGTGTTTGGGTGGGTGTGCACAAATTCTCCCCAGAACCTGTAGACCTGTGTGTTTTAAGAGCAGGCGAAGGCCATCCATCCCCATTTCCTTGAACTTTGGGGCTACTGAGAAGGCGCTATGCACAGACCCCTTTTGGGTCATGTAACCCTCCTCGGGGTCTTTTGTTCTTCATGAGATATTTATCTGGTCTCATGCAAATTTCATCACTTTTGTCTTTCCTAGACTCAAGAGCTTCCTAGACAAGAGAATGCTTCTAGAACCACACTGCTCACAAATATTAGGGGATATTTTATCGCTTCATATTCACTTTGAAAAATTCCCTAATGTTTGTGAGCAGTAGAGTAACAATCATTCAAACACAAGAAGAGATTCTGTTTGAAAATTCAACTCCCCCCCAGTATATCTTACTTAAAAAAAAAAAAAAAAAAACCTAGTAAAATAGGTCCATTCAATTGACATAGAGATAAAAAAATGTAACCCGAATTCTTGGCCCCCCAGTAGGGGTGGGAAGACAACTGTTCACTGGTCGGGGAGCAGATTTCACCGCAGGGCTTGACAAGAGAAGGGGTGGGGGTGGGGTGGAGAAAGCCCCTTCACTGTCTGCAGGAGAAGGTGGCCCAGAGGTGTGGCTGAGAATTCAGCACCACTGTGCACGGGCTCCAGGGCTGTGGAGTCAGGCCCAGCGACAACTCCAGTCGGCTGTCAAGCCTGGGGCTGAGTGGCATGGGACTTGTCATCCTGAAGAGGGTTCCTTCCCCAAGTTCAGCCCCACAACTAACCTTCTCAGGAACCCCAAACTGAAGACAAGTTGAGCTGAGCCTAGATGGAAGGGGAGTCTCGCACTGGGACTTCCCAAACAGAACTGCTCCCAACCTGGTGTGCCTCTGAGGTCAGCGTGAGGGCCAGGGGGCGACAGGACCACAGGTCCATAAACAAAGGCCACAGGTAGACTAAGATATGAGAAGCCTGACTCCGGAAGTCAAGCTAATTCTCAAGGGCAGCACACAGCAGGGTAGACAGAAAATCCTGTTCCTGGCCCAGTCCAACAGCACCGCAGGGGAAGGTGAAAGTGGACCAGAGAGATCTAATTCTGACCAACTCGGTTCCAAGTGGAAGAAGCAAAAAGCTACAGCAGCACGGTCCCCTCATTTTGCCACCTCTCCCTTACCACAGATCGCCCTAGTCTCCAACAGTCCCCTGCGGACAGAGCTGGCAGACAGGACCTGCTCGAGTGTCTGTCTTAGCTGTCTGTCCCTCTGCCAGGGCTTGGACTGCAGAGACCTAGAGAATAGGACAACTTGATGGGAATGCAGCTCTGTGCTGTGCTGTGCTGCCCAGTAAGCTATTGTTCCAGTGGTGCAAAGGGGAATAGAAAGCTGTCATCCTGAGTCCCACCAGCACTGTCCTTGTTAATGGACAGGCCTGGTTGACAGCTGGACAAACACTTAGCAGGCATGTCCCCTGCCCTCCAAACTCCACTCAATCCCAGTCTCTGCTGTGCCCACAATGTGGTGATGTGCTGGGTAAAAGTGCAAGACACAGCCATCCGAACCCACCTGCTCCTTCACCATGTCCCCCCTCCCAGCAGCCCGGAGGCTGGCACCTGTCTGGGCTGAGCACATGCCAAGTAAGCAATACCTCCATGAAAAGTCAACTGGGGCTGCCTTCTTCCATACTGAAGGGAGAAAACCTTTTAGAATAAGCTCTGTTGATTGCAGCATTCTCTAAAGAAAAACTCAGACAAATATTTGGATAGACACAGGCTCAAATTTAACACCTGACAACTCTGAACTTCTAGCTTTATTTATTTATTTTCTTACTCTCTTCTCTTCATTCATGATAACTGGAAAATAGAGGACTGCATAATCTATCTAAACATTTGGGCATTTAATCTTCCAAAGCAGGCGGCTCTGAGGTGCTCCCGCACGCCGGAGAGATAAACTGCATCCATCAAAAACACATCTGAGGCTTTGCGTCTCCCTCACCCCTCCAGTACGGGTGAGTTTATCAGCCCTCTGTAATCTATCCCTAACACCCGAGAGCTTCCGAACCTCAAGCTCTTAAGACATCAGCCACGTTGCATTCTCGAGGCCCTTGAAGCCGGTGCCTCTTTTTTCAGGTTTTCTGCAGCACAGTTGCATGCTTTTTACAGGTAATGAATTAAACCTGGCTAGAGCTGAGAACAAGAGACCTGGGCTTATATGACCCCCTCCCAGCAAGGGGCACTATTTCAAAACTGGTTAACTTTTTCCCCCCATTAAAACAAGTGACTTTGAACACTGTGTGCTCTCAGCTTGGAGGGGAGAGATAAGACTGTAAGAAAACGACTGAGGGTCCAGAGAATGCACAGGTACCAGACTTGTGGGCGTGAGGTGTGCAGATGAGACAAGCACTGTGAGAAACTGCTGTATTAGGTCTCGGAGTGGCAGAAATGGGAGTGTTAGGAAGGGCGACACTGTACCAGACTGCGGGCAGAGGTGCTGAGATGCAGGTTCCACCACGAAGACCCACCTGGGAGGGGGCAGCGCTAACACATTCCAATGCGAGATGGTGTGATGAGAAGGGACGCCGTCTGGGCTCCACTCAAAAGAGGGCCCGACATAAATGTTCTCTTGTTCCCTTCCAAGTGTTCTGTTACAGAAAACACCCACGCATGTAGCTCCCTTGGGTCTTTTCTCCCTCCTCCCTTCTTCCTTGTAAAACATTTCTTCAAAGTGCCCTGCCCAGGTAACTTGGGTGGTCAGAGCGTCGTCCTCATACACAAAAGCTATGGGTTGGGGTCCCGGTCAAGCCACATACAGAAACAGATCAATGTTTCTGTCTCTCTTTCTCCCTTCCTCTAACATCACAATAAATTAAATTTTAAAAAATTTCTTTTAAGTTTATAATTTAAAATAAACACCATTAACTTATTTGAGAAGTGTCACTAGAAACAGCTGCTTAGATCTTGCTAAAGAGATTCAAAACCTTGTAACATTCCCACAGCACAGAAAGCGTGAGTGCTCCCAATGTGCACGGTTACATGTACACATGTGTGAATAGATATGTATATAGATTTGTATATACAATGGTTAACATGTAAATAACATCCCATACTTCTGATAATCAGAATTGCATTCCAGATTCAAGATGACATTTCACACCTTGGGAAGAAAGGAAACCAATTACCACATTTCCCCTTGGATAAGGCGCTCTCCCCTGTGTAAGAAGCATCTCAATTTGGGGTCCCGAAATTTGAAAAAGAAATGTATTACATAAAGTTATTGAACTCAAGTTTTACTCATCATAACATTCATACAACTCCTCATAACTGTCAAAACTCCCATCCATTAGCTTGTCCTCATCTGTGTCTGATGATGAATCACTGTCTTCATATATTGCCTCGTCCTCAGTTCCATCTATGGCATTTGAAATGCCACACTTTTTAAATGAAAATCTACAACCACTGTATAAGATGCACCCAGTTTTTAGACCCAAAATTTTTTGGAAAAGGGTGTGTCTTATACATGGGGAAATACGGTAGCTCCATGACTGTTTTGTCCCATGATAAGGGTGACAACTGGTGAAAAGATCCTTACAGACAAACCTACCCAGAGCCTGGTGGTCACGAGTGGTACGTGCTAGCCCGCACTTCTGGTTTTCTTGTTTTGTTTTTTCTACTAGAGTACCCATCACTTTTCAGAGAGTGATGCTTCAGATTTGGTCGTCCTTTCCAAATTTTACTAAGGGGATTAGAGAAAGGAGCAATTTAAAAGTTAAAGACTGAGATAAGAAACCCTGCCTAGAGATATGCTATGACTATGAATAAAATCTTTATCCCAAATAAAAATTATAATTTACAAAATAGAAAAAATTTTCTTTTCTTTTTAATAGGAAATGTTCAAAGATTCCTGCTATGGTATGGTTAGCCCTTTTCTGTGCGGAAGCAAGGGTGTCTGATTGGGATGGTTTGTGGACAGCATCCTGGCAGAGCCCCTCAGGGAGAAGAAACCCTGTTGGTGACGCTGCTGCCACCACAGGGAAGGAGAGGGCAGAGGGTTTGGGAAGGTAAAGATGGTGTGCAGAGACACAGATATTTCTAGTTTTGTAAACTCTAAAGAGGAAAAAGAACACCCTTTATTACAACTGGGGTGAAAAACAGCCCCCTATCTAAAGTGGAAAATCCCCATGTGCGGCAGACAGAGAAAATGAACAAATAGGAGCCCCACAGAGAGCTCTCCTCAAGTGCGGGGCGGCGCGAGGGCTGTCCTGTGTCCTCCGGAGCCGGTGCCCGAGATCGGGTTAACTGTCTAGCCAGAGCCAGTCTTGGTTGGTCAATGAGATAAAAAACTTTGTTTGGGTCTTAATCTTAGTATTTGCATGTTTTCCTAAAGAACAAGGGGCTGGAGTGGGTCTTTTTTTTTTTAACTGGCAGATTAATCCCTGAAGTGTCCATTCTGACAACGTTATATTGCACGCTGTGCGCTTCTACCAGAGACACAGACAGACAGACAGACGCTGGGTCTTTACTTACTGAACGGCTGGGCTCATTTCTCACACCCACATAGTTCCTACCTTCCTCCTCTAACAACTGCAGTGCTTTCAACAAGAGGAAAACAATAATAAAAATAGCAATAATTAAAAAGGTAATCTACATTATTAACTTCCTTTGGGTATATTACAGTGGCATTTTCTGTACATGGCCCAGAACTAAGTTCCCTATGTACACAGAGACACGGGACAGCATTGAGCTCGGCAGTCTCGGCCGTATGCCTTGAAAGACAAGCTTCCTTCTTCATCTGAGAGCCTCCCGCTGTGCTGCTGTTCGGAAGTAGCAACATTCTGTAAACCTGGTGGGTTGGGTGAAGGGCTGGGGACAGGAGCACGGGGACATTTCCTTCTGTCTCCTCCCACAGTCTGTCTAGTCACAAAGGCCGTCAGCAGCTGCTGTTCTTGAATTCACCATTCTCCGTGATGGAAAGCTTGGTGGGGTTGGTGGGAGAGATGCCATTGCGAACCTGCATGCTGTACCGCTCCTTCACCTGGGTCAGCGCGCTCATCAGTCTGGTGTTGGCCGAATCCAGGGACACGATCCGCTTTTCCTACAACACACCAATCACGGTTTTATTCCGGCTCCACGCAGGAGATCACACTGCAAGCTCTGTCTTTAGAATGACTGTTCTAAGGCTTTTTCTATCACACAGCCGCACGCATGATGCTTCCCAAATGGAACGTCTCTGCCTCTTTCTGCACACTGGTCGGGCTCAGCTTCCCCTGAGCCCAACGGGTCTGGGCTTACTTCTCCTTTTTGCCTTTCAGCACAGCGTGATTTGTTATTCATAATCCCTTGGGGCACTAGGAGAGCATGTGCAAATAATGCCACATGTTACTTCAGACTACGCAACACAGGGGTCAAGCTGCCTGACTGTATTAAGTGCTTTTGGTTAAAATTAGAACTTGGAAATTAGGTGGCAAAGAAAGAAGCACCAGAGGTTTCATTTCACAGAGGAGAAGTGCAAGTGGGCTACGGGTTCTCCGCCCCAAAGAGAGCACGCCAGTCACATTTGCAGAGAACTCACATTGTGCTCAAAATTAAAAACAATACATGGTGGCAGTTATAGTCACCAACAAAGTGAGGATGCAACACGCAAGAGGGGGGACAGCAGCCAGAAGCTCAGACTGGGGAGTTACTTGAATATGGGGGGGAGAAGTGGCCTAAAGGTGACACCATAAACATAACACATGAAACAAACAGAGAACACAAGCTCCTGGACGCATTCCAGCTCAGAGTCACTCCAGGAAAGCTACCCAATGTGCCGACTGCTTTCATTTTAGCTTTGAGTCTCTGGGGGTGGGGTGGGGACAAAACTAAGGGAAAAAAGGGCCAAAATATAAAAATTTTAAAAAAGGCAATCTCAATAAATGTAGGTTCACCTAAATAAAAAAATCACTCCATCAAAATATTATCCATCTCAAAGATTAGGAGAGAAACCCTAATCCTAGCCCAGCAGCTGGGTGAATCGCTCCAGAAGTCAACACTGAGAGGAACCGGCATTGCCTACGCCTATGAAATGAAGAGAAAATAGCATGTGAGGAACATCCCAAAGCCAAAAAAAAAGCTTCCCTAGCCTGGGAGTGTTTGCATTTTCTGGGGACAATTATGGTGAGGTGAGTTACAGTCAGGTTTGGAGAGGACGGAAGGGACTGAGGATCTGATGCTGCCCCTTGCTGTAGGGCCCGTGGGCCCTGCTCTGCGGGGAGCGGAGCACCGGCTGCAGGGTACAGTGAGGCCCGCTGGCTGCCAGGGGAATCCCGGCAAAAGCACAGACAACAGCATCAGGTGACGCTTCCCTGCTTCCGGGCGGGCGGGGGTCTATATGGCAGCAGTGTGGTGGTCATACTTTCAAAAGCATGGGAAAAAACAAACCTCAGCTCACACTTATCATTAAAAACAATTCTTCCTTTCTTGGATGGAGAACTCAGGTGTTAAGATGCCCAAAAATCAGCCTGATGAACTAACCATTAATCTAGTATAATATGCTTTTGACTTTGGGAAGGTGAGTACCTCATTGTAAGGACAGGCAAAACTCAAAGAAAGATCTGTGAGGCTTTTAAAAAATAATAATTAAATTGTTACAGCTAATGAATTTACTGGGATAATAAGTATAGATCTTTTCTAAGTCAACAGGTAAGGAAGGACTGGCCAGTGGTTATCAGAAAACAAGGGGTGGGGGCCAAATCTGATATTTTACCCTATAGTTAGGAATGATTTCTACACAGAAGAACGTAATTTCTTGAAATAATGAAAAAAAAAAAAAAAAGATTATTCAGCATTAGGATAATTGATAAGGCCCCAAAATTAAGGAATGCAAGATTTCCCAGGTTTATTAAAAAAAACAGGCATTCATGAAAAATTATTTGTTTCTTAAAGGGTCACAAAGAAGGCTAAGAATGATTATAATGATTTATTGACTAGACTAGGAGAATAACAACAGAGCCAGGCAGCCTTCTGCCCGCCAACAGTTGAAAGTTTCCAAGTAGAGAAACTCCTTTTTATAATTCTCCTCACCGCCAACCTCTCAAAATAAAAAAAAAAGTATAAAAAAAATAATACTAAAACAAGGACTTCTGAAATTCAAGTTGAGTTGGCAGAAGATGCTCAGACCTTGTGATCCCACCCGGACTGAAAGGCAGAACAAGGAGCGCAGGCTGACAGGAAGGGTGTCAAGGGCGGGAGTCAGGAGCTGGAATGTGTAGGAGGCCAGTGCACTGGGCCAGGGCTGGGAACTGCTCGGCTAGAGAAGGACAGGGTTTACTTGCCTGTTTGAATAATCTCATCTCCATTTAGGACCTGTAATTTAACACAGTGAAGGTATCACTTGCAACAGTAACTAGGCAGCTGCTTGCTTCTCAAAGGAGGAAGCTCTTTTCTGTTCTCCATCTGAGTCACCAGGGGAGATGTCGGGGGAGGGAGGGCAGCAGAGTCCCTGGCCTGAGGTTTAGGAAATGGTCCCTCCTACTCTCACCAGGATCCCAGGACGGTGGACCTGCCCTCGCCAGTGGAGCGCTCATATGTTCCGTCCCAGTTAGAGAGTGGCTAGCCCTGCTGGTCTTGCAGCATGAGCCGGCTCTAGGAGACAGAGAGGCTGATGCAGGGACAAACCTTTCCTGCAGGGACACAGGCTGCTGAGGGAGATGCCAACCAGTTCACTGGACCGCTGGCCCCCAGTGGTCTGGGACATGGTGGGCTCAACTCTAGTCTAAGGAAAGACACTGCATTCATCTCAGAAGTATTTTTCCTACTACTAGTGGCATTGAGGTACTAGGACTTGCTGGGAAACTTTTCACCCCTAAACATCTCCTCATTCCATGAAATAAGGCCAGAAAGGTTGCTCTACACAAAACACTTAAGATTCCTTCTTACAGACTAAAGGATCTGATATGAAAAGGCATTCATTACAAAGGATGTTAAAGAATCTTCGTTGTTTTTTGCTATAATAAGATTTTAATGTATCAGGAAGACAACAGCTGGAACTTGGAAACCTACCTCTTAAAGAGACTATAATTTATGGAAAACTGCCTTTAGCGTTTATGATTTGTGTTGTACATGGTGCAGTGGTTTTCAAATGTGGTCTTTTCCCAAGATTCTTTAGGGGTCCATAGTGGGTCTCTGGTTGCAAATTTATCATATAGCAATGCGTTTGTTGGAACTGGTAATTGACTACATTTAGCCAACTTCAGTGTGATGTGACCTATTATTTGAGGATGGTTCTTGTTATGTGGCCAGTACGAGCAGCTAGAAACTGATCTATAAAAGGGTGCCTCTGGTGTCACCAAAGTTGTCCGCAGAATCAAAACATTTAAAAACCACTGCCTTGAGGGACAGACACAAAAATTATCTGGTTGAGCTAGATAATCTGGTGCTTTGAGGGTAATATTTCTCTGATTCCTGAACATTGTCACACTTCTGGTTTTGCAGAGTGTTTGAGCTCTGATAAATTCAATTCCTGCTGTTGCTTCCACCTTCTGTGCCTACGACTCCTGTCTCATATGCAGCTGTCTTGCCCTAGATGTCCAAAGAGGCAGTGGGGATAGGCTAATGAGGAGAAGCTAATGCTGAAGCCGTCTTGATAAGCAACTGAGAAAAGTGAGATCCTGTATGCAGAGCCACGACTGTGCCCTTACCTCTGCTTAAGATGGACAGTTTTAGGCCAGCTGAAATTATTTTATGAGAACTGAAACCTCTCCTGCTGTAGTTATTAATAGAACTCTCCCTGTTTTATTTTATATTGTCATATTGAGAATTCCAAAGTGAAAACTTATCAACACCAGTTTTCTCGCCTAAATTCCCCTTTTCTGCAGGCTGCTTCCCAAAGCCTCTGGGATGAGTTCTCACAGTACGTACAGTGAGATGGCTTGTCTCCGCCACCCTTCCCACCCCCACCCTGGAGACACCTAGAAAGGTTTTTAAAAAAGTATCAAGTTAAGATAATTACAACAGAACTTTCCTCTGATACTTAGGAGGTCTAAATATTCAGAAACTACTGAGTTCGAGAGTTCAGAGAGCTATGCCGACGAGGGAGTATCATGACTCACTACTTCTCCGTCAGGTGTGTCTGACTGCTCACAAGGCCCTGAGCATTCTTCCCACGGCTGTGCTTTCTGCCTCAGCCCCGGTGCCTCTGACCAACAAGCCCATCCCGGGAATGCAGACTGCAGGTGGCCAGTGCACGTTTACGGACACTGGCCTTCCAGCACAGACCACGCACTGGCTCACGCGCAGAGAGGAGAGCAGAACATAAAGTCCCTGCCCCACGTGTCTCAGTGCTTTGGGACATGGTGTGTGTTTAAGGGTGAGAAGTGCACACCTGGCCCGTTGCCTGCAGGGAGGTGACACATTCAGTGGGTATACCAGGCACTCTCAGACCTGCCTTTTGTTCCTTGTTTCACTCTAAGAAAATACGATCATATTTTGCATTGGTAAAAGGACAAGGAACTGGCAGCAATTTCTGCCTGCTGGATTCCGTTCTGATCACTGACGAGTCCCTGCGAGGTGCTCCTGGCGGTCGTCCCACCGTTCCTGCCACAGGAATGAGCTACAGCAAGCAGAGCCCGGACTCAGAGTTCACCAGCCAAAGGGGCTCTCTAAGCACAGCCAACAGAGAAGGGCAGCCAGGCAAATCCAAGCATCAATGCCAAGCCCTGAACCACAGGAATAATAAGGAATGGCGCCCTCTTTAGCCTAGTCTGTCCTCTGCAGTCCCACTGCTGTCTGGGGCTCGAGGTGGATGGCACAGTGGACGTGACTGACAAGACCACGAACGTCACAGCCAAGCAATGGTCAGTGGAGGTCACAAGCCAGACACATGCAGTGTACTTTCATATCTACCCCCTTTGGGAATGCCTTACTTTCCAGACATGCACTAGGAGATTTGTCAAGCAACTGCACTGAGCACACTAATACTCGAATGGCTTAACAGACTTGTCACCCGTAAAAGAAAGGAAAAGTCAGAGGTCTCATAGAAACTCTTTCAATCTTCAAAAGGTAATGCTGAGAACTTTCCAAAGGCCCACTTTCCAGTACATGCCTTGGCATTTGCAAGGGGTGAGAAGTTAGGAAATTACAGTTTTGTAGACAAGTGCCTCCTACCAGATTCTGAGCCTGCTTACCTGTGCATCGATTATTTTCTGCTTTGCATCAATAACTGCTTGCATCTCAGCGTGATCCTTTTTCAGTTCCTCTTCCACAGCCATCAGCCTAGAATGCAGCAGGAAAGACACATCAGCGTCTTCAAAGCGGGGGGCTAGGTAACGCAGAGGACAAGAGACCCAAACTCCTAAAGGTTCAGTATTTCCACTCCCGCCCAACCAAAGATCTGTAACCGTGCCTTCTTCCTTCTTGCCTACCTTGGAAGACATCCAACATTGATGTCTGTGCCTGTGACTAGATCGCTATTTTCATCTCTTCTGGAACAGTATTCCCATAATCGCTTCCTCCCTCAGATCCCTCAGTATAACATTTCATCTTAAAATATTGGACCAGTCAACAAAAACCAAACAATATTCTCTTAATGTCAAGTGACCCTGTGACAGCTGTCCTTTTTCTTCCTTTGTACAGCTAGGTCCTCAAAGAAGATTCTATACTTAGTGGGTCTGGTTTCTTTCTATTCCACCATTCACATCTTACCCCACTAGGGTTTAAACCCCACCACGATGCTCTCAGTAAGACTCTGTATGGCGGAAACAACAGACCTTTTCTGTCAGCACTTCACTTGCTCTGACAAGATAGAAGCACAGTGGTTGTGAGCATGGACACTGAGCTTGACTGCCTGCTTCACATCCTGATTGCACTGCCAAGTGACCTTGGGCAAGTGACTTCATCAGACTATTGCCTGCTTCTTTATTTGTAAAATGAGAATAATAACACCTACCTCAGAGGCTGGCATTAAACAAATTATTATTAACAGATTAAACAAGTTATTCTTTGTAAAGGACCTAAACAAGAGCCTGACCCATAATAAGCGCTACATGAGTGTCAGGTAAAAGTGACCTTCCCTTAGACTCCTTTGACATCCCTGGCACACTCTCCCTCGGTTCTCGGGCCCTAATGATGTCCAGTCTTCTGTGTCCTCTCTTCCATGTCTTTGGGCCTGTTTATGAAAGGCTGTTAGTCTTTCACCCTGAATAGTTAGGGTTTTTTTTTTTTTTTTGTATTTTTCTGAAGTTGGAAACGGGGAGGCAGTCAGACAGACTCCCGCATGCACCCGACTGGGATCCACCAGGCATGCCCACCAGGGGGTGATACTCCACCCATCTGGGGTGTTGCTCTGTTGCGAGTAGAGCCACACTAGTGCCTGAGGCAGAGGTCACAGAGCCATCCTCAGTGCCCGGGCCATCTTTGCTCCAATGGAGCCTTGGCTGCGGGAGGGGAAGAGAGAGACAGGGAGGAAGGAGAGGGGGAGGGGTGGAGAAGCAGATGGGCACCTCTCCTGTGTGCCCTGGCCGGGAATCAAACCCAGGACTCCTGCACACCAGGCCGATGCTCTACCACTGAGCCAACTGGCCAGGGCTGAATACTTAGGTTTTTAAAACCTAGTTCACTTCTAAGACCTCTCAAGTGCATCACTAAGTTTTTATTTTTCTCAGAGTTACAATGGAAGAAAACAGACTACCTTTATCTTCAAAGGAAGTGCACAAAGGTCTCATGTTTAGAACATTTTAAGAGACAGGGTCAGTCACCACCTTTGCACTAAGTACCACAGAGCACACACAGAGTTGAAAGTGGCCCTGCTGCTGTCCTTCAGGAGCCTCTGGCTCCTCTTCCCCTGTCTGTGCACCTGGCCGGCCCACACCCACTGCCAGGGGCCTGACCTGCTGATGATGCTCTTCATCTGGCTGTCTTTCTCCTCCTGCTGGCGGCGCAGCCGCTCCTCGCTGTCCTCCAGCCGCGCCTTGTACTCCAGCAGCAGCTTCTGCATCTGCTGCTCCTGCACCAGCAGCCGGCGCTCATACTCCTCCAGCCGCCGACTGGACACACGCAGGCGCTCCTTCAGTTTACTGATTTCCTGTTCATACTAGAGGAAAGGAAAACCTGTTTCACTGGGTGTAGAAATCAGTGATTGCTTTTTACCAAAGAAACCTGATGCCATCTGAGCTGCCATCCATATGCTGCTGATGTTTTTGAAAATTATTACCAGGCACACATAGCAATAGAGCTCTGACTTCCTCCTAAAATTACCTTTGTAATGTTAACTTGGCATTCCAAATCTATGTATTTATGTATCTGCAAGCCACATTCAATCTGCAATGGTGTTAAATGGGAGAAGGGGGAAAAAGCGATTAAGCACTTAAAATGAGCCAAAGCCAATTGTCTACAGAGAAAAGGTTCTGGCCCACTGCCTATATTGTAGCATGTTGGACAAAACATTTCTATAGTATTAAGCTATATTTCTACAATATTAATATTTCTATATTATATTTCTATAATAATAAAAATATATTTCTATAATGTTTCTATAATATTAATACTATATCAACACACAAGATTGTATGGCAGAGCAGACTATTGTTTCTTTCCCCCCAACCATAAAAGTTTAAAATACTCAGGTCACAAGTATTAAGCGAATGGCCTACATGTCCTCTAGGGCTGATGAATACTGCCTCTTGGCCTGCTTTCATGGTGTGGGTCACCTGCCCAGTTTGGTGTTCCTTTCTGGAACACAGAGGTCTGTTTTCTTGTTAAAGCTTTATGTGAAGCTTTACATTGGTTACATGGCCCTTCCTTGTACTGAAGTTACTGTGGGTGGGGTTTGAGCACACTGGAATGTCAAATTTCTAGGTGAGGTAAGATGCATACGGTTTCTCATAGACAGTCTACATAAATTCATTATGAAATAGTGACAAATCTGTACAATGCTTTGTAAAAATGCAATCTGTTTTCATATACTGTCCCATTTAGTTGACAACCAGGCAATTAGCTTCTGCTTATTCAACACTGGGCTCCTAAATGAGAATGTTAATCCAGAAGGTCAAAGATGACAATTTTTAGGGCAGTTTAAAGGGGTAGACTGCATTAATAAGCAGGCTGAGGACCACACTGATGTGTCAGCAGAAGCTATCTGTCTGGTTGTCAAATAAGACAACGCCACACATGATGTCAAGGGTCTTATTTGATAATTTTTTCTATGTCAACTTTTCTTTAAAAAACAAAACAAAGCTGAACCAATAGAGCAGGGGTCCCCAAACTACGGCCCGCATATGGCCCCCTGAGGCCATTTATCCGGCCCCCACCGCACTTCCGGAAGAGGCACCTCTTTCATTGGTGGTCAGTGAGAGGAGCACTGTATGTGGCAGCACCGCAAAGCGCGGCGTAGCTCACGTACAGTACTACTTCCGGTGATGCAGGACGCACGCGTCATATCACTTGTTACGGCTAGCAGTGACAAATATGGAACTGAACATTGACCATCTCATTAGACAAAAGCAGGCCCATAGTTCCCATTGAAATACAGGTCAGTTTGTTGATTTAAATTTACTTGTTCTTTATTTTAAATATTGTATTTGTTCCTGTTGTTTTTTTCTTTTACTTTAAAATAAGATATGTGCAGTGTGCATAGGAATTTGTTCATAGTTTTTTTTATAGTCCGGCCCTCCAATGGTCTGACAGTGAACTGGCCCCCTGTGTAAAAAGTTTGGGGACCCCTGCAATAAAGAGTTAATGTCTTTTTGTTGTTGTTAAATCATCTATGAAGCCAGAAGTTCTTTATCTAGAAAAGGCGAAAAGAAAACACACACACACAAAATCATTACCAAGATATAGAAAGGAAGTCTAGTTCAAGAGAAATTTAGGCCTTGGATAAAGACTACCAACCAGTTTATAGAAACACTGAATAATTGCTTAAAATTACTAGAAATGAATAGTAGGCTTTTCTCCAAATTAAGGCGGCCTACATTAAAAAAAAAAGAGCCAATGTCCTCCACCCCAGCTTGATGGATATTTTCTGTGTATTTCCACATAAGGACACGACCAATTATTACAAATAGACACATATATGACAGTTATTATAAGCTGGGGCTCGAGCTGGGGGATGGCAGACCAGGTGGCCTGTGGCTGTGCGGCAGTAAATCAATAAAGACAGACTCAGGTCTACCTTCTCAGCATGCTTGGCTTCATCTTGATTTTGCTCGGTTTCTTCTACATCCTCTTCATACTGCCCATTGTTCAGAACCCAGGCTGCTGTCCTCTCTACTGGGGACATTGTGGCAGAGTCCACAGGTGACTGAACCTGCATCAGAAACACTGATCAGTACCTCCCAAGACAGCTCATCCACTAACTATGTTCCACAGAGAGAGCTGTTCTTGGAAGACATGGCTGTGACTCCTGCTTTCTTTCTTTTTTTTTTCTGAAGCTGGAAACGGGGAGAGACAGTCAGACAGACTCCCGTATGCGCCCGACCGGGATCCACCCGGCACGCCCACCAGGGGCAACGCTCTGCCCACCAGGGGGCGATGCTCTGCCCCTCCGGGGCGTTGCTCTGCCGCGACCAGAGCCACTCTAGCACCTGGGGCAGAGGCCAAGGAGCCATCCCCAGTGCCCGGGCCATCTTTGCTCCAATGGAGCCTTGGCTGCGGGAGGGGAAGAGAGAGACAGAGAGGAAGGAGGGGGGGTGGAAAAGCAAATGGGTGCTTCTCCTATGTGCCCTGGCCGGGAATCGAACCCGGGTCCCCCCGCACGCCAGGCCGACGGTCTACCACTGAGACAACCGGCCAGGGCCCTGCTTTCTAATAAACGCTCTCAGTTCAAATATCTTATTAATGCCTGGACTGGAGGTGAGGAAAGAGAATATTCATTTGTATAAGAATAAGGTATTCTGAATAGAAATTCTCATGCAATACATCCAAGATCTTTTTTCTTCCTCCAAAGAACCAAAGAAAGATAAGGCCTTAAAATTGTTAATTAGCCCAGTGGTCCAAATCACCTAGTGAAATAGCAATGATGACAAATGAGAGAAAGAAAGCACAGCTCGAGGGTGAATTGCCCATGTGAGAAAGGTCTGGTCAACCCAGACATGACTAGGAATAAGGACCTGATTAATGCCAAACTCATAAGCTGCCCATTTATTTATCCGAATGCCAAACTCTTAATTTTCACAATAACTAGTTAGAGAAAAAGAAAAAACAAGTGACTTCAGTCATTTTCACAGAGCAATGGCCTCTTAAAGCGTTAAGCCAACTAAAAAGTTTAGGTATCAGACCAGAAAATTTCCTGATGAATACAGGTTTAAAACAATGGATATCAAATTAGTGTGAGGGATATTTCTATCCAGTTAGGACAGCTAAACTGTCCTTTTCCAGTACAGATATACAGAGTGATAGGAATTTTGGCCCTGAGTTGCAACATTGCCACTTACATTGTCACTCAATCTCTTAAATGCTCTATTTCTAATCTACTACATAGGAATACCACCAGGATCACTATTAGCACCCAGCCTGACTATCTCAGGAAATTTTAAGGACTGAGTAAGATAATGTTTAGGGAAGTCCTTTGGAAACCCAGAGTACTAGAGAGCTTTGGTGTCATTTCTGTATTTCTAACTGGTACTGTATATTACAATTTATATTAGGCTACTGAACATCGTGCTTTCTCCACAAACAATGCTGGAAATATATAACAAATTTGTCTTCTCAGGCCTGCCTGAGGGAGTGAGAGAGAGTGAGAGAGGGAGTGAGCAAGAACAAAGCACACTGTGAGTTAGCCTTTTTATAATTAAAATGAATTTCTATTTTGAGGACAGATACTCCATAATCTCATTGATGTGAATTTTCTCTACCATGCAGAGCTGTATGTCTTAAGAATCTTTATATCATTTTGGAATAAAACCCAGTTAAACTCTAAATAGGTATTTTAAAAGAAGGGGTTTATTGATGATTGCAATTTAAAAAGACTAGATAAAAAACTGGCTGCAGAGACTAAAAGATTATCAAAGATGGTTTAGGTAAAACATGTAAAAAACAAAACCAATATGAAGGTATTATTTAAAGGTTTGAATAAAAACATGGTTTGATTTAAAAACAAATCGGACATACGAACCAATAAAACATAAAAAATGGTTCCAGGCCTGAGGCACACACAAGCAATGGTGAATGAACTTCTAGAATTTCCTTCTTTAAAGACATATTCTCCACTGTGTCAAGAAACATGTCAACATGTCTTAAACTTCAGTATCCCCAGTTCTGAAAAGTCTGCCTTATCTCCACTATAGCTGTAGGTACGTTTCTTATATTTCATTCACTTGTGTATCTCTCTCCTTGTTTTTGTCACGACCACATTACCACCGATACATCATTATCTCTTTAAAACAATCTTCTACAGTTAGATAAGTCCTTATACTAAGCAATTATATCAGTAAAACTTTGAGTTTCATGTAATATATATGTATATATTTTAAATATATTTCTATATTAGTAATTGTGTATTTTTCTAAAAATGTGTTAAAATAATTACATGGTTAATTTAATAAACACCATGTATACCTAATAATTTTGAGTATCACACTTCGGGAACACTGACCTACAGGATATAGTATTATTTATAAAAGGAAGAAAATAGGCCCTGGGCGGTTGGCTCAGCGGTAGAGCGTTGGCCTGGCGTGCGGGGGACCCGGGTTCGATTCCCGGCCAGGGCACATAGGAGAAGCGCCCATTTGCTTCTCCACACCCTCCCCCCTCCTTCCTCTCTGTCTCTCTCTTCCCCTCCCGCAGCCAAGGCTCCATTGGAGCAAAGATGGCCCGGGTGCTGGGGATGGCTCCTTGGCCTCTGCCCCAGGCGCTAGAGTGGCTCTGGTCGCGGCAGAGCAACGCCCCGGAGGGGCAGAGCATCGCCCCCTGGTGGGCAGAGCGTTGCCCCTGGTGGGCGTGCCGGGTGGATCCCGGTCGGGCGCATACGGGAGTCTGTCTGACTGTCTCTCCCCGTTTCCAGCTTCAGAAAAATACAAAAAAAAAAAAAAAAAAAAAAAAAAGAAAAAGAAAAAGGAAGAAAATATCCACATCAAAAGTTATTATAAGAAACAAATGAGATAACATGTAAAAGCACTTTATAAACTGCAAGGTACTTCACACACACACACACACTCTCTCTCTCTCTCTCTCTCTCTCTCTCTCCTTCCCTCCCTCCCTCCCTCCCTCTCTCCCCCTACTGGATTTTAAAAGCAGAGCTCAACAAATTGCTTTAGGATCGGCAGAGAAAGTAGTTTAATAAGGAACTTAGGTTTTCTTTGATATATGCATACCTGAAAGGCAAAAGAATGTGGTTCTGACTCTTAAAAATTAATAGAAAGGCAATATTTAAAGGAAAAAAGCCTTTTTAACTTTATAATCTTACCACATTAGCACACAGACACAGGAAAGCTGCTTTTCTGCAAAACCAGGATTTTCTATTCAAGAGTAGTTTGAGATAAAGTAGTTAGAAAAACTAGTAGCAACTTTATAGTTTGGAATTCATTACTTTAAGGCAGCTAATCCAACAGGTCTCTGCTTTACACAGTTAACACGATGTTCTTGAATGAACTTTCCCTGTGATTTGGTATGGTAGCTACCCAGTGCCTCCACATGCACCCAAACTAACCGTGCTCCAAGAACACACTAAGGAGAGGACTTAGCTCCTAAAAACATATTACAAACAATGATTCCTTAGGGAAATCTCAACTTTGACTGTTAAGTGAGAAGCCATAAAAAACAAGAGTGGCTTCATTCCACTTGTGATGGTGGTAGCTCCCATATCTTCAGGACCAACAATGTCTGATGAATTGCGAGAAATTGTCCAATGGGAAGTGGGCATTCAGGTTATTCCTACTTTATTGGTGGAATCTGATTTCCAGCCACTTTTAATATATCCTAGCACTTTGAGTTGTATATGGTAGGTGGTTGATGGAAAAGTAAAATTTAACAATTAAAAATTTGTTATTGTGTTAGATTGCACAAAAATAGAGGTGATTTTTGTTTCAAAATTATTTTTTTTTTGTAATATAGTCTTCATATAAAAAAAAACTATATACTTTTTTTTAACTTTCTTTTCTATTGGTCTTCTTTGTGCTAGACTTATTTCCCAATTGGACTGTCAATATTTGAGGCACGGTACCATATCATATAGTTTGGTTTTTTTTAGAATTATAGTGACTATGTAATTGTACAAAAGATGCTTGATAAAATATACATAAATACTCTAGATAGAATTCATTACTTAAGTATAATTTATTACTAAGAGAAGGATACCTTGTTTTTCCTCTAATCCTCCTCTTAGTAATAAACTATACTTTATTACTCATTAAAGTGCATCAAAGGCTTTCGCCCAATAGTTGTTCCATCTCCTCTATGAGCTGGACAGACAGCAGAACTTAGTACCTCCAGTTCACAGTCAAAGACATTGAGGAGACAGGTTGGTACCCAGTTCACACCGCACTATGCATGGCTGGAGCCTCAGGAAGAACTTTTACAGCCACTGACTTGCAGCAGGCAGATCATTAAAGAAAACAATGGATGAAATAGAAAGTAAAGGAGCAGAAATTCCTATCAGGAACATCCAGCTCCTGAGAGAAAGCTGGATAGGGCTTCTCTGGGAAACATCATAATGCCTCAGGGCAAAAGGGCCTCCTCACACAGCAGTTTCGCTGAGCCTGCCATGAGTCATTCACTGCCTGGCTACGCTGAGGACAACTGAGAACATGTCAGCTCCCTCTTTCCTGCTAGTACTGACTAGATGAAAATAAGACTTGTTGGTTTCAGCTTCTCCACAGTCTGAGTCAGTCTCCTATCAATGAATCCGCTATCAACACCAATGAGAGGGCTGGCCGCATTACTAGGAAAACTCTGAGTGCTTGAAGAGGTTGGTTTAGGGAAAGGTTCAACAAATCCAAATGTGGAAACTACAGCATCATTCTTATAGGTTGCTCAAATACCAATTTTAAGAGCCTCTTCAAATTTGAAGTTCTAAGTTTAGGTAATATGCTGTATCTGAACAATTCATATAGTATAGATAATCTATTATATGTACAGAGTACATGATGCTTGAAAAAGCAATGAAGACAAAAATGAGAAAACTAAATAAATCCAAACAGAGGCTGAGAAGGGACAAAAATTAAAATTCCCTGAAAAAAATTCCTTCTGTAGATTGTTTCACTAGAATTTCCTTCCTACTCAGTAGATGAAGGAGACTGAAGCTAGCTACAGTGCCAACAATGGCCACTCCTTTGTGCTAAGATACAAATGGAATTTGCACGGGACAAAGCCCCTGATAATTGCAGACGCCTACAGAACAATCCCCACAAAGAAATCCTTTAGTTTAGGGGAGAGAAGAATTCTCCGACACAATTTGCAATTAAAATATGTAAAAGAATTTGCTTGAAAAATGTGATTATATAGAATTTCATGGGAGTAAGATGAGAAAGGCAAGCAAGAAATGGAAAGATAAGGAATTTAAAAATTAACCTAAGTTCAAAAGAATAAACCATCTACGTAGAAAAAGCCAGTGTAGAAAACCCAGAAACTTGAGCAATCAAAATATAGTGATTTATGGTTTAACTGATAGGAGGATGGCAGTACCAGCCAAGGCATAAACAAAGATGAATATTTAAAGTGTGCTAGGATATCTCGCTGAGGTTGCGCCCCACCTCATGCCAATATAATATGGACGTTCTCTAACTCATTAATGGCTATGACACAAACATATTTAAATGGTTGTTTGGAGACTATACATTTCCCACTTTCTATCTATCACCCATAGAAACAAGTACTGAGTACTTATGTGATAGGTATTATATTTTCCTATAGCACAAATATTGTAAATTACATTTGGTTCCAAATAACCACACAAAAGGCTATTTGATTTATAATATTTATAAACAGTGTGAGTCACAGGTCCTGGGAACTGATGACTACATGGTACAGGAGGAATGGGCAAGCATTTCTCCCTCTGTCCAGGGCTGGGCCAAGGACAATTTTAAAAGTAAATATAGAGCCCTGGCCGGTTGGCTCAGCGGTAGAGCGTCGGCCTAGCGTGCGGAGGACCCGGGTTCGATTCCCGGCCAGGGCACACAGGAGAAGCGCCCATTTGCTTCTCCACCCCTCCGCTGCGCTTTCCTCTCTGTCTCTCTCTTCCCCTCCCGCAGCCAAGGCTCCATTGGAGCAAAGATGGCCCGGGCGCTGGGGATGGCTCTGTGGCCTCTGCCTCAGGCGCTAGAGTGGCTCTGGTCGCAACATGGCGACGCCCAGGATGGGCAGATTATCGCCCCCTGGTGGGCAGAGCGTCGCCCCTGGTGGGCGTGCCGGGTGGATCCTGGTCGGGCGCATGCGGGAGTCTGTCTGACTGTCTCTCCCCGTTTCCAGCTTCAGAAAAATGAAGAAAAAAAAAAAAAAAAAGTAAATATAGGGCCCTCCCCCTGTTCTGTGTCTCTCTGCCAATCTAATATTCTTCTCCACTCCCTACCTCATCCTCGGGGCCCTCATACTGCACTAGGCCCCCAAACAGATGTTTGCCTCCACACAGTATTCCATCTCCAAAATTACTTATCTTTCTTCTCTCCTCTCAATAAACACTTTAGTTCTCCAGGAGTTGATCTCAACTAGAAGCTAGTATAAAAACAATGTGTGGAAACTAATTCACAGTAAGGTGTGAGTAACTGATAGCATCCTAATACTCAAATTAAATGTGTATAAATGAGATTCATAGATATATAAGCAGTTAAGCATTTTCATTTAAAGAAAAGGAAAAATATATGATATAATATTATAATGTTATATCACATATAATTTACCTTTTCCTTAAATGAAAATGCTTATTAAATTAAATGAACTGGGAAAATACAACAAATTAAAAATGAAAAATTTAAGACTGAAGAAAACTATTATTTTTCAGGAAAGAATAACCACTTAGGAGGTTTTGTCCAGGAAACCAGCTACCAGAATCAACTAAAGTTAGACATGGTTTTCATTCCTTCCTCTTTTTCTATATCCAAGTATTCTATAAATATTCTAATTTTTAAAATTAAACAACAATTATCAAAGTAGGGGCAAGGGCTCTCTGATCACAGCAGAGTGGAGGCAGAAGTGGCCAAATCAGTAAATGTTTAAAAATGCAAATATGTTAAAGAGATACATTGAAATTTTACTGTAGTCCCCTCTGACAGGTTATTTTCCTGACAAAAGGTCTTTTTAAATCATGAAGCTCCCTAATACTTACAAAATATAATCAGATTTCAAAAAAAATTCAATAAATACAAAGCTTTTTAGGAGAAAAATCTTTTTCAGATGAAAATAAGAGATCCTCTCTCTCTTTCTCTCTCCCATACACACACATGCACACAAATTCCAAAGGTTATTTGTTTCAAAAAACAACAACAACAAAAAAAATATATATATATAGGTGCCTCTTGGGAAACCGTTTTATCAACAAAAAAAGATGCTGTCAATCTTATATGAAGACTGGGTGTGAGCATAGCTAAGCTTGTCTGTATGAAGAGTAAATGTTTAGAATGCCTGTCAACCACCTGTGTCTACCCCTTTATCCCTCTCCTTTACTTTGCCTCGCTAGGTGTGCAGTTGTTTATTTTTCTAGCCATTTCCAGGAAAAGGCACAGAGCACATGATATTTCCAGAGAGATTTGGGGGATGGAGTAGAGAATAGTGATATTAAACTATTGGCTCAGAATGCAAAAGGTAATTCTGAAAGCTTAGGAAAAAGTATTTAAGGAGGATTAATGTCCAGATTCCCCAAATACGTTCTAGTAGACTTGGCCTATAGAATTTGTGGTTTAAGCGTCTAATTATTCATTCAACGTGATAGACCTGTTCTCTGGGCTGAATGGAGTGAAGGAAGGGCCTGTGTGGCTGCTACCCAGTGTCCTCAGGGCGATGAGTCAAGCGGACTCACCTCCCAGAAACCTCCCATAACCTTTCGTTCCTCTTCGCAGTTTGTTTTTAAGTTGCTGGCAGTAGGGTTCCCCAATGGTTTCTACACAAAGACCCGAGGCGACTGCTGGCCCAGGGAGCAGCCAGGCTGCACAGCGCACCCCTACCTGCTGCGTCTGCTGCCTCTGGATGGCCCTCACTTTGGGCACAGGGCTCTCTCTGGAGGAGGAGGACTGCTGCCGGGACCGGCTCCCGTTCTGCACCGGCTCAGCCACCAGGGCTGCTGAGGCCACCGACATGCTCCCTGTGCTACGCAGGGAAGCGCTGTGTGGCAGCGACGGCGGGGCTTTGGCTCTGGCACCCAGCCCGACCTGGTCCATCTTTCGGACTTGAGCCTGCCCAGTACTGTTCTGCCGGGGCAGAGCAAGAGGTATGTGTCTGTCCGGCACAGTGTGACGCCTGGAGAAGTCCTCACTTTGAGTGCTGCGTTTGCTGAAGTCTTCCATACTGCTGTTGCTGGGCCCACTGAGTTTGAAGTCCTCACTGTTGCTCTGGCTTCTGGAACTGGCAGTGCTTAAGTTCTCTAAGCTGGAATCCACAGAGGCCTTTGGCATGGCTGGGACCGGGTTATTGAGGTGGTAGACAGGGTTCTGGAACGACAAGGGCTGGAGGCTGCCCGGCTGGTTCAAGGCTGGGTGCAGGGGCCGCCTCACTTGGGGTGCGCTCTGGGGTGCGCTCTGGGCTTCCCGCAGCTGTTTGATGCTGGCCACCTGGGTTATGGAGAGCTGGCTTCCGGTCAAGCGCAGAGGCACATCGAGCATGACGGCCGCATGCTCCACCTGAGCAGTGTGCGTGTCCTGGAGGTCCATGAGGGAGATGCTCCGACCGTTGGGAAGGCTGTCGTCCTTTTCATCCTTCTCAGAGTAAGTCATGCTCTGGGAGGAGGCTTGCTGAACCAGCAACAATGTTTTCCCCCTGAAATAGCTATCTGTGTTGTCCTGGCTTGGCGACTTCAGTTTATGCAAATCGCTGTGGAAGAGGAAAGGATCCTTCATTACTTGAGACAAATTCAACCCAGTTAAGATTCCTCAACTGAGGCACACGGACTCTTCTGAAGGCTCACAGGCCCAGTGTGGATACTTCCATCTAAACTCAGAGTTCATCACTACAATTCTAAGAATAAAATCCAATACTAAATATTTTCCTCCAAAGGTGGACAATAATACTGTATATACCTCTCATCATTGTCTTTGATTTTTACTAGAATTCCAATCATTTTCTAGGTTTTAACCCCTCCCAAGGTTTTGCAATTCATCCTTAATTGGTTCAAGAGGAGAAGCTCTAAGCGCACAACCAAAGGGCCCCTGCCAAAGGCACAAATCTTGCCAACAGAAAACGAAGTCTAAGCATCAATATTGTATCTACTGTCCAGCTGACACAGCCAGCTATAAAATGGTTTTCACTGAGGTTCTCCAGATTTTTAAGTGCTACAATACAGGAAAATATCAATTTTACAGAGCCCTTAGTCTTCCACTAAGCAGGACATAGTTTTTAAAATACATTTGTTGAATATAATTCTACAATGTCATTCTAGAAAATAAGTATCCTAGCCTAGCGTGCGGAGGACCCGGGTTCGATTCCCGGCCAGGGCACACAGGAGAAGCGCCCATTTGCTTCTCCACCCCTCCGCCGCGCTTTCCTCTCTGTCTCTCTCTTCCCCTCCCGCAGCCGAGGCTCCATTGGAGCAAAGATGGCCCGGGCGCTGGGGATGGCTCTGTGGCCTCTGCCTCAGGCGCTAGAGTGGCTCTGGTCGCAACATGGCGACGCCCAGGATGGGCAGAGCATCGCCCCCTGGTGGGCAGAGCGTAGCCCCTGGTGGGCGTGCCGGGTGGATCCCGGTCGGGCGCATGCGGGAGTCTGTCTGACTGTCTCTCCCTGTTTCCAGCTTCAGAAAAATGAAAAAAAAAAAAAAAAAGGAAAATAAGTATCCTAGACCTTGTGTATTATTATGACAAACAATTGTATTTATCTCAGGTCAGATGATTCTTTCCAATCGCTTAAGATTTTAAAGTTTGTAAATTCAAAAGAAAAACAGATTTTTGCCAAGTCTCTAAACGTTTGATCTCTGAGACAGTACTTCAAATTCTTTCTTTCATACCTGTCAGTGGGGTCTTCGAATATTTTCTGAAGCCCAGAGGAGAGGCTTCCACTGACATTGGGGCTGGAGCTATGCTCGGTGAAGCGTCTCAGTTGCTGCTGTATTGGTGTGGGATTAGTCAGAGACTTGGTGATATCAGCAAGAACACGAGGGAGAGGTCCTAGTTTTGCCACCGTCGCCTGTAGGAAGGAATTTTCACCCTAATTGGATAATAAGCATTGCGACATCCACCACAGATTGTTTTTGGGACAACGATGCCCATTGATGAAGGGGTGAAGGTTGGAGGGAAGGGTAGGTGTTTGCATGTGGGAGTGGCAGGTTCATAATGCATTGTTATGGAGCAGCGGAACCATGGCGTCGAGATGGATGGAGGAGGCGAAACAAGGAGCAGCAGACATCGAGGAAAGAAAGGAAATAGAAATTAGGATTATGAAAATAAAAATTAAAAGACATGCTCAAAACAACCAAAATACTGCCAGTACAACTAAAATAGGCATGCAAAGCAAACAAACTCTTTGAAAGGCTAGTATATCAAGGTGGGGGAGGACAGGGGAAGAACCAAATACCTTTTAACCAAAAAAGACTTTAAGACCAGAATACTAGTGTAATGAAACTTCCAAAGAAAAGGGATTATGTGAGGAAAGAATTGCATGCCAACATACAGGGAGGTGTTGCATGCAGGGATCCAAAGCACTCCAGGACACACAGTTGACATTGTCATCAACTATCCCCTTTAATCTTGGGAACCCTGACCTATTATTGCCAACTAGGTTTGCATAAGAATGACAATTAAAAATAAATAAACAGAAAGATCAGGTAAACTCTATGAAATATGTCTAGCTGTACTCCTGGTTCCCAGGACCAAACAGAGATTTAAAAGGAAAAAGTGTGTTTATACAGCAAAGCCTGTTAAAAAGACCCTGACCCTGAATACATCAGGCTGATTTAAAGATAACTTTATCTGCACCCATTGATATAGTTATTCAATAAAGAATAACTTGGAAGTACTTGCTTTATCCATCTCAATCATTTTTTTCTTTGGGGAATTCTTATTCTCATGGGGTCTTATGGGACCCCCCTCCTTCCACTGTCAGGCAGTTTTACACAGCTGTCTCTGGGCCCTCTTTGTTTTCTCAATAACCAACAGAGTCTTCAACCCTGCTTGCGCGGGCAGAACGCCTGCTCAAACGCCACCTGAGGAATGCCTTAGGTGCTCAACCTTCCTGAGCCATGATTCATAGTCACGGAATTTACCCTCAGCCCAGCTGCAACTTAAAGTCAGCTGGCACCTCTAAAAGTGAAGAGGGGGTTCTCAAGAATAAGGAGCAGTTTATTACTTTTCAGATGTTTTAAGAAGCAATAGATGCCCTACCATTTACATTTCCTTTATTAATAGGTTTTACTCCTCTCTCCAATATTATCAGTACAACATTTTTAAGGATAATAGGAAAATGAAGGAAAACAAATTCTCATCACAGAAAAGTAACTTTGTCTTTAGAAGTTACTCTAATATACCACCACACATATTTATAAAGTACCTGTAGCAAACAAAAACATCCATAAATAACTACTATGATAAAGACTATTTTCTATCACAAAATCTATTTCTCTTTGCAAAATTCCAGAAGGAAGAAAATGATTGGTATGGTACATGTCTAGTTATTAATATCAAATTCTTATTAAAATTTAATAACAAAAATTTTAGCTTATACTGTACTAATAAAATTCTTAGCTTATAATTAAAAAATAAATGATTAAAAATTATAATTACTTCCTATAATCTTAATTTATACCTGTAAAGAAAGAAACCACCAGGATTTTTATACCCCATGTAAGTCTGCAGTACTAATAGTTATGTTAAACCCTCTGGCTTGCGTAACAAAAGAGAATCTCAAAGGTTCAAAGGTAAAGCTAATTAAATTTGATAGTCTCAATATATTTTGAAGTCTACACTTCTGTTAGAAATGGCTGTATGAAGCTACTCTACATGAATAAGGCTATATATCGATACACTAATATTTGATATTAGTTTCTAGGCAAGTTTTGAGATATGTTACATATACTGTCTTTATTTATTTATAGAAATATATACTCCATTAATGCAGATAATAACTTGAAAAAAATATATGAGTAATTTCATGGCTTTCTAGAATTTCCTGGTTTGTAGGGAACACATTTCACTCAGAAATGATAACCATTTACTCTCAGACTTCTAGAACAAAAGGTAGCTTTCAACTAACAGAAAAGTAAGTGCTAGCACCCTGAGATGCTCTCCAGAATTCAGGTACATTCAGGTGCTCTATCTCCCACCTCCCATTACTGTTCCAGCCTACTTTATTACCTTATCCAGCTGGGAAACTACTTCCCACAATAAGGAATGCAACACTGAAAGCTCCCGGCCCAGGTCAATGTAACCGTCAAAGCCTGGAGTGTTCGAGATGGTGTCTGGATTAGAGATCTCCAAAAGAAAGCGCTTCATTCCACCCCACTCATGTTCTAAAAAATCATTCATGAATGCCATGTATTCTTCTTTGTTACCAAATCTAAAGCAGAGGGAGAGAAAATGAGAAAGAATGCATTCAGGAAAATAAAGGTAATCATTTTGAGTTGACTTTACCACATAGCTATAATTTTTATTTTTATTTTGGGGAGGCAAATGACTAATTCATTACTTATAAGTGATAAATGCTAAAACATACTTTCTTAATATCAAAAATGTTAATACTAAAAAAACTATGAATAGCTTTCTCTTCTCTATTGTGTAACACTAACTCATTTTTCTTGTATCTAGAGCTCTCTATAATATAACCTTCATTTACCTACCAAATGTTCATCAGTATAAACCTTCACTATCACCAGATTCTTTGAAGTATCCCAATTTTATTACACTCTTTTTCTTCTCTAAGCCTTTGTTTATGCTATCTATTTCTGCTAGAGAAGACCTTCTGCTCTTCTTTGCCTATCAATAGTCTAGCTATCTTTAGGACCTAACCTAAGTCCATAAAACTTATTCCAAAATAAACTGGAAATAATTTTGACCCAAAATAGCTCAAGTATGGGTACCTATGTGTAGTTCTGCATTGGGTTGTATAAAGGGTACACAGAGTTAAAGTAGTGCACTTTTAAAAAGCCACTACTTAACTAGAACACAATCTGTCTCACTGAAGTTCTAATATTTTCCTTTAGTACATTGTTAATAGCATCTAGTCTAAGCTTCACTTTTGAGTTTGTTGTGATCGATTTTGCCAGTGTACAGTTCCTCTCAGTAATTTCTTAAAATGATTTCCCATAAATTATAAAAATAAAACCAAGAAAAATCTGATGAAAACAATGAGAAGCAGAAAGAAAAAAGTGTGGGTGCACCCACTCTATCACCCAAATATATCTGCTGCATACACTTGTGCAGACTCCTCCAAGTGATTTCCAATGGCCTTTAAAAAAGTTTTAAATCTACCAGAAGTTGAAAGAATACACAATGAACACCCATATGCCTTCACCCACATTCACCAAGTCTTAACATCATGCCAAGTTTGCCTTCATTCTCTCTATATATACTTTTTTTTTTGCTGAACCATTTTAAACTAAGTTGCAGACATAACCTCTAAATATATTAGCACCCATTTCTCCAGAATAAGAAATATCTCTTACATAAACCAATGTTATCATACATATAAAATTAAATTTCACCAATTGTCCCCAAATGGGTTTTTATAGACTTTTTTCCAATTCAGGTCCAAATAAGATCCAAGCATTGCTGCATCTAGTCTCTTCCAATCTGAACAGTCTCCCTCCATCTTTTCCATTTTACATGACATTGACTGGTGTGAAAGGGCCAGGCCGATTGTCTCAGACATGGAAACCACAGAATTTGTCTGATTGTTTTTCCCAACTTTATATTGAAGTTTTTGTGTTTTTTATATTGGTGGGATAATAGCACATGCACCATTTGATATCCTGTCCTTTAATAGCCCTTTTCATTTAATATAATTAACATCTTCATCATTTTCTATATTTTTGGCTATTCTTTGTAAACACTGTTTATAGTGACTGTAAACGTTCTACTGAATGAGTGTACCCTAGGTCACTTAACCATTCCTGTATAAAATAAATATTTAATTGTTTCCAATTCTTTTGCTGTTTATAATACCACAATAAAAAGCTTATAACATGAGTGATGAGGCTCCCCACCCCCACCCACATTCTAGATCTCATGTCCGGTCATGGTAGCGACACCTACTTGGCAAAGTTAGCCAGGTTCTGAATGACCTTGGCGATCAGAGTCAGAGTCCGAGACGTACGGTCGTCAGGGTACTCCTGCATGAGGCTGAACAGGCTGGGGGACATGATGGCTGGGCACAGGAAGCGCAGGAACAGTGAGGCACTGATGAGCCGCTCGCTGATGTCCTGCTTGCCGCGGCTCAGGCACTGCTGCTTCCATGATGCGAACACTTCCTTCAGCTCACGTGGGAAAACGCTGGGGAAGGGTAAGAACGAAGCCTCTAAACAACCCAGAACGTGCAGGTGACCTCGCTCTGGCCCAGCCACCTCTGTCCAGAGCCAGGCGATGAGGGCAGAGGAGAGCGCTGCCTGGTTCACGGCTGAGAGGTGGGAAAACAGCCACAGAAGCCCAGATGGAGACCGGAAACCCAAAGCTGTAAAACTCAGGAATTAGTATAAATTTAGTTTTGCAAAGTGGGAAAATGGCATGAGGCTCCTGACTACACCATCTGGTTTAATAAAAAGCACCATAATCTCTCTAAAGACTGTTCATCAAAAATCTTCCAGTCTCACCAATGGCTGGGGTGGCAGCAATGATCAAACGCAACTAACACATCTGTGTAAAATCAGTAAATATTTCAGAAAACCATTAAAACACTGTCAGTATCAGGAGAATGTGGTGCTAACATTCTACATAAACACGGTATTTATGTAGACAGTTCAGAGGTTCATCTGCTCACAGTGGAGACTTAGATTTTAGGCAGGACTCTATTAGGGGAACAAAATTCCCCTCAGGCCCCTCTAACCGTGAGCACTGTGATGACTCCCGTGTGAGAGAGTCAGAAAGTGACATTCTGACAGCAGAGGGTGAAACGCTGACTCCAGCTCACCAGTATGAGTTGATGATCTTGCAGAAGGCCAGCTCGCAGCACATTTTCAGGTTGCTCTGATGGTCTACCAGTTCGCTAGATGAACATTTGCTGGGATCCACTTCGCAGTTCTCGTCGGACTCGTACAAAGCTTTGATGAACTCTCCTATTTGAAGAGAGAAGATGGAAGACAGGAGGACTATAAGTAGTGTCTTTTTGAATAGAACAAAGGAATTCAGGATTTCTGTCCTATAATGCATAATAGAGAGTCTTTCTGAGACCTGACAGGGAGGGTACAAGAGATCGTTCAAGAAGGGTTATTGCTTCGGAACCCAAGAGTGGCCACTTCCCATATGTCATGTTTATTTTCTTTATTCTGGAACTGACAAAACAGTAATCACTAACATCATTATCATCATAATATTTATAAAAATAACAATGATACTACTTTAAATAATAATATAACTTTAAATCTTTTATCTGAAACCACAGAAGCATGAGCATGAACTCACTATTTGTTATAAGGCATCTCTACCAGGGTGAATATGTTATTATCTTAGAAGAAAAAATAACCCAAGTTTAGCTGAAGAGCCCACCTAAGGTTTTAAGTGCTAAAGGGTGTCTAGATTTACCTCTTGTAATGGGGATAGTTATTCAACATAGCACAACACTGTAGCAGAAGATCTCTTTATATATAAAGATGAACAGTCTTTAGAATATATATATTTTCTACACTTTTTTTCCCCAAATAGATTTAGCTTATAAGCCCTGTTCATATATCCTATCCTCTATAGTGACTGTCCAACATTGTCTCAAAGAACAAACCCTTACCTTACCGGTTTATTCTCCACTATATATTCTACTGTTCCACGTGTTACACTGTTTTGTGCTTACTTGTCCACCTGTCTGTCTCATCTCTAGGATGAATACCTTTGGAGGTCAGGAACCAGGTACTACTCATGTTAAGATCTGCAGCCTATCAGCTCCCAAAACATTGCAGGTGCTCAATAAATATTTATGAGAACTGGTAATATGTATTCTTGGATTTTTTATAGGTCTTTATGAAAGAGGAGATCTTTCAAAAACCCTTTCAAATCTGCTTATATTGCTTAACGTTCAGAATAGTTATAAAAGATTTTATGAAAGTAAATAATGATTTCTGCAAAATTAAGTAGCAGCAGCAGTGATACAAAGAGCATTTTCTAGCAAAATGGTTTGTTCTGTGGTAAATGAAATCTTTTAAAAATAGCTATGATAGAGGATAGGATGTGGTTACTGGGAAGAGAAATGCATGGAGCACAGGAAACAAAGTGGAGCACAGCAAAGTAAAGGCCCTGGAGCAAGGGAGACCCGGGATCAAATCCCAGGCCCATCGCTGCATGACTGTGGTGCCTTGGAAAGTCATGTAACTAGTCCACGCCTCAGCTGCCGCATTTGAAAGGTGCCTAGCACTTTGTAGCGTTTCATATAATAAAAATTGTTATGTAAAAATTAGGCAGCTTTAATGTAATTTTTCATAAAGTAAAATAATTAAAACTAGTAAAAAGGCTCCTAAAATGTTTACCAACTCTTAAAAGATTTGTATTCGACATGCTGTCAAAGTCTCCTATGCTTCCACACAATTTACCCCATTTAAAGAGGACCTAAACTATCAAATCATTGTAAAATATTCCGTGTAAAAATGGACCAACTTTTAAATTTATATTATAAATATTCTGTTAATATTCTGTTTATTGAGTTCCTTGAGATTAGAGCAATTCTGGGGAACTAATACTAATATTAAGAAATAGTTCGTGAATTTTAAGAATATTTTTCTTTTATTCTTTAAGAAAGGAGCCAAATAACTCGAGGATCCAGTAATAAATTGTCTATAGCTACCGACTAAAAAAGTTTTATTTTTTTCCTGATTTACAGTCTTTGTAAACAGAGCCAATTATTTTCAGTTTCGAAACTTTAGCCTATGTCTGATGATGTGAAAAACACCTCACTGAAGGGTGACCCCTTTACAGGTTTGGACCCAGAAGCTGCTTCCCAATCAAAATCACTGAATCAGACTCAATAATCCACTTACATTTGCTCTCTTGCCTTTGAAAGAAATCAGAGCCAGAGGGGGTAGGTGTGCACTACGTGGTCCAAATGCAAGTCTGAGCCCAGAATATTCTGTGTTTTCTATGTAAATCATGGACTCATCACTACCTAAAGTTCTTATGTAGAAATAAGTCAATAGGTATGAACATATTACTGCTAACGAAGAATGAGCCTCTGCTGGCAAGAATGGAGACCAGTCAGTCCTTTTTAGGGACTTCTTTTCTATATATCATAGGTGGCATTTCCTGTGTCACAGGACATCAGCATGCAATCTTACTCCAATCAGAAGGGTAAAGGGGCTGGCAGACGGCAGATTTAAGTCTCACTGAGGCAGAGCCTGTGCAGTAAATAGTAATGCTTTCATCAAGAAAAACAAAGATTACATAATATCACTGGCAACTTTTAACTCAATTTTCTCTGAGAATTCTTTCAGTAGTCTGGAAATACCATCTTTTTTCTTTTTTCCTAAAATGTATGGAACATAGCAGAAACATTTGTTCAGAGTGCTCAGCTATACGTATTAATTTAATTTTTTTGGTTTACTGAGACTTCACTGTAAAGTCTTTATTTAATTAATGCTTATTATGAAATCTTCAGTTGTATTACTAGAGGCTCCTGCCAGAGTAATAAGCACAGTAGCAATCAGCTAGAATCAATTTCTTTAAGTCTTTTGAAAAGCACAGGATTTCTCTCTTTTTTTGGTTATAAGGATATCCCTATTTTTCTTATTTCCCTATACTGTAAGCTCCTTGAGGACAAAATCTATCCACTCATGCAACATGCTTTACAGTCTCCTCTTGATAGTCATCTGTGACTCCGGAATACTTCAAATGCAGCTAGTACAAACTGAAATGTATAATGAATGTAAAATACACACTGAATTTCAATGATAAAAGTAAAATACTTCATTAATAATTTATTACCCTGATTACTTGTTAATATTTGGGTACATGGGTTAAAGAAACATTATTAATTTCATCTGTGACTATTAGAAAATTTCAATTATTCACAGGTGACTCTGTTATGTTTCTACAGGGCAGAGCTGGCCACATTCTGTGTGAAGTATAGGATATGGAGATAAAAGAAATGAATGTTCTTCAAAGCACTCATGCCTGTTACATTATGGAAAGCAGTAAAGCGCTTAGCACAGTGCCTTACACTAGTGGTTAATGCCTGAATTTCATGACCAAGTCTGTGACTGCATGTGAGTGGCCTAGTTAGCAGAAACTACTGCGTGAACAAGAATCAGTTATTGTTGAAGACTCTGGAGGCCTTAAAGACAAACTGAAAGTTGTGGGACTTGGTAAGAGTGTCTTAGTTTTTGATGTGTGATGTTAACACTTTCAAGACAATATATTTATATCATGATATAAATATCCAACACTTTTGGGAAACCAGGCCAACCTCAGTAGTGACACCCATTAATATTATTGTGTATCTCAGACACTTGAGGGCCTGGGGGTAATTTATGTGCAGAATGTGCAGATGGGTGTTCTCTTTCTGTACAAATCTTAATAAACCCATCTGTTGTTCTCCACTGGTCAGTAATGCAAACTCCTTAAAACTTAAAATCAAACATTGATCAGCTAGACCAAAACACCATGTAGAAGTTCAGTTCAATTGTCTCATGAGGATGAAAGAACTTAAGATCTAAAGGGAAAGAAAAGAAAACATGTTTTCCTTCTCCATACCTAGTGCATCATGAAGATACTGCTGTCCCACCAACTTGAGGTATTCCTCAATGGACTTGGTGGCAATGGTGTTCTCTCTGAAGATCAAGACATCATGCTCTCCACAACGATCCACCTCAGACATCACCAAGTCAGTCAGAAAATCCTGGTAGAATAATGTTCAATCAGGCAGAGAGCAACTGAATAAATAATATACATCAGAAGAGACTGATGAAATACCAGACAGCCTGGGAATTCTGCCTTAAAACTAAAGCTACCCAATTCACTTGAAAGAAAAAAGTCAGTCAGGATACAACCTTAGGTGTCACCCATCAGTCAGGATACAATCTTAGGTGTTACCAACCTAAGTTTAAAATTCCTTCACAGATTTTTCCATTGCCCTTTTGATAAAGACCGTAATTCTGAGTGCAGCCTACAGGTGTTGGGGTTTCTGTTGACCTTCCTAGCCTCACTTTATGCCATTCTCTCTGCATTCTGCTCCAACCTTGAGGGCCTTCTTTGATACCACCCTTTTCTAACCCACACTGCTGTCTATTTGCCTCCAAGCTTTGTGCAGATGCTGTCCTCAGTCCGCTTCCCTCCACCGTCAGTGCCGCCCGAAGGTTCTGGAGTTAGCTCCTTAGATCTTCGGGATCTTAGCTCGTATGTCCTTTCCTCTGTGACACCTACTGACCCACGCTGCCCTGAATCCCATTAGTCCGGTCCCCTTAACCCAGTGGTTCCCAACCCCCGGGCCACGGACCGGTACCGGTCCATGGGCCATTTGGTACCAGTCCGCAGAGAAAGAATAAATAACTTACATTATTTCCGTTTTATTTATATTTAAGTCTGAACAATGTTTTATTTTAAAAAAATGACCAGATTCCCTCTGTTACATCCGTCTAAGACTCACTCTTGACGCTTGTCTCGGTCACGTTATAATATTTTCTGACATTAAACCGGTCCGTGGCCCAAAAAAGGTTGGGGACCACTGCCTTAACCCATAAGTCATAGCACACTTCTCATTGTAATCACATTTTATTTCTGTAATCACTTGATTAATATCTATTCTTGCTCAAAGACTATAAAGCTCTATGAGGTCAAAGACAATGTCTATTTTTGTTCACATCCATATTTTTAAGCACTTAACAGTTTCTGCACATACCAGCTATTCAATATCTACAGTTAACAAATTGATCCACAGTATCAACATGGAATTCCTTGAACTCAACTCCTGAGTTTATTTCTAGGCAGTCTGCCTGCTCTCCACCCCCCACTCCTGCCCCATTCCCAATGCATCCACGGATAAAGAAGGCTTAATGAGGAATCAAGTACTGAAGAAATAGCTGCTTCTGGCCCTGGGCCGGTTGGCTCAGTGGTAGAGCGTTGGCCTGGCGTGCAGGAGTCCCAGGTTCGATTCCCGGCCAGGGCACACAGGAGAAGCGCCCATCTGCTTCTCCACTCCTCCCCCTCTCCTTCCTCTCTGTCTCTCTCTTCCCCTCCTGCAGCCAAGGCTCCATTGGAGCAGGGTTGGCCCGGGCGCTGAGGATGGCTCTGTGGCCTCTGCCTCAGGTGCTAGAATGGCTCTGGTTGCAACAGAGCAATGCCCCGGATGGGCAGAGCATCGCTCCCCGGTGGGCGTGCCAGGTGGATCCTGGTCAGGCGCATGCAGGAGTCTATCTGACTACCTCCCCATTTCCAACTTCAGAAAAATACAAAAAAAAAAAAAAAAAAAAGAAACAGCTGCTTCATTTTCCAACAATCTTAAAGAACTCAATGCAAAATTCAATGTTTATTGTTGCTCAGTTTGAAATGTGATAACATAAAATATTTTGAGTTTTCTATTTGATATATGTCAAAGTCTTTAAAATCCAAAAACAGGGAATATGCTGATTTACTTTAAGATGAAGCATTTAAAACAATAATGGAATTTGCTGTGGGCATCTTAAGGGTATAAAGGATTTACAGACTTAGGAATCACTATGAAAACTCTTAGGCTAAGTGGCAGGAAGACACTTGGGGGTGATGGTGACATTCTGTATCTTGACTGTACTGAAGGTTTCACTTGGAGCATTATCTCTCAAAAATCATTCTATTTTTTCATTTTAAATAGGTATAGTTTACTGTATTACACTATAGCTCAATAAAGTTGTTTTAAAAATCCTACATATATCCTGAACTTTGAGCAACTGAAAAATTGAAAGGACATATCTATACAATTTCAAAGATGACACTTGAAATTTCAATGACACCTCATCCCAAATTCTTAAGCTCTTTTAATGTCAGAAAGTTCAAGATTATTATCAGTAAATCCAATCATAAAAATTATACTCAATAGAAAGGCAGTTAGATAAGGGATTGAATATTGAATATATCAAGATATTCTGATTTATATAAAAAAATCTTATTAGCACTTTCATTGTTTGGTTCTAAATAAATTATTCTATCTATGAACTCTTCTAGGTCTGAAATATAATTTTATTATGACCAATTTGCATACAGTAGTGACTTAGCCTAATTAAGTGAATATGCCTCATAGAGGTGATAATTACTACAGGTCAGGCTGATCAAAGACTATCATTTGACTATTGTTCTTCATACGATTAGTGTATTTATCTTTTTTCATCTTCCTAAAATTTTACTTCTAACCAGAATGAAATAAGATACGGTTGATATTATACCAATTATATAACATCCCTTGGTATTTTTATTCCAAACATAGATTTTAATCCTATGATGATGATTGCGAATACCCAGCATGCTTCTGGAATACCTCCTTCTGTGACCAGGGGATATGCCATTAGTTAGTCTTAACTTAGACAAGGTATGGTGAGAAGTAAAATGGCCATAGGATCCACTCTAGAACTAAAGATCAACAACTGAAGGCACTGTGGGATTAGCATGCCAATGCCACCATTTATTTTGTCCAACAATAAAGAACTAGCTGTGGTATCTATCTTCAATGCAGATGAACTTGAAATAAATATTTGTGTTCTATTTTATTTCTTTAGTTTTATAATCGCCATCTTTTCTGGATCTAAGAACTGCTAATGAATGGGTTTCCTTCTAAATTCTTCTTTTCCTATTTGACCATTAGCAATGCATATTTCTCTAATTTTGATCTTTGTTGCTTCATAAAAGGTACGAAGGGGGTAGGGTAGTCCTCCTCTCCCACTTACCTTGGCTCTGCCAGTACTTTGAAGAATGTGCACTAAGGCACAAGCCAACTCCTCTTTATTTCTCACACTAATCACTGGTTCAAGGACAGAACACAGCATGGTGTAATTGCTGGTGACAAATTCTGCAAATTCTTTGTATTGCTCCATAGGCAGAATGGTGATAGTTTGGAAACGTGATTTAATCCGAATAGATGGTCCTCCTGTCTTTCCTTTGTTGGGTGTAGGTGTACTCACTGGATACCACTTTTCTACAAACTGGCGACCCGTCACACTGGCAGTGGGGATATTGACTAGCCCTACGTAATTATTCTTGTCCTTTTTTTTCTTTTTTTCCATGTCTTTATAAATGTGAACTGTGATGCTATGAAGAGGTGGAAGGCTGTAGAATTCAAAATGTTCACCCCAGAAAATATTGTCTGCTTTGGTCTTGCTGGTTGTACGAGCAAAGAGGGTATCGTCAAGGCACAGTTCACAGAAATATTTCTTTTTAGGGGCGAGGTCCTTGGCTTCAATGATCCATAAACGGAGAACATTTTCAGCTCGTCTGCAGTTGTCCTAGAAAAAAGTAACAAAGTTAAGTTTGAGAGCTGAAATCTCAGAAGACATTTTCCTTTTAAATAGGTGATGCTGATTATATATCTTATTATGGGGAACCAATAAATAACGAAAGGAATTGTTATCTCATTGTTTAGGATAACAGCAAGCTCTAAACAAGAATGTATTAGAATCTTAAGAGAGCCACATACATTCTATTTCACTTGGGTTAAAAAGTATTCTGAAACAAATTCAAAAAATATTCTGTAACATAAATTCTCAGGTAGCCAGCCTAGTCGCAACTGGACTAATGTCTACAAATAAAAAAGAGATAAGTAATGAAGAAACTTGTATTCTAGTCCCACTTCTATTACGTACTAACTTCTGATTTGGGTAAGTTATTTAACTTCTCCGAGTCTTCTTACCCAAATTGGTAAAAATCATAGCATCTGTGATAAGATTATTTTGAGCATGAAATGGCATAATGTTTAAAATGGTAAATGTGTTGAAAAAGCTCTATCAAAATGAAGGTATTATTGTTACATGCAAAGCCACGATTACCTTATTTGGTTGAACTGTCCTGCGAAGGTTTTCCATCCACTTATCTCTCTCTGAGGCAGAGTTACAGCTGAAGCATTTACTTCCACTCAAGTAGGTAACCTTCAACATAAAGGTTAGGGGTGAGAAAAACAAAACCTAGGGCCTGGGAACTCTGGTTTCCTAGCTGTGTCATTTAGGAATTGGGGATATGCCATGAACCCGAATCACACTACATGAAACCAAGATGGTATTTCCAGCTTTGTGATTTCTAAATCTACATCTACACCCACTGTTAGCTTTACATCCTCACTCATCTCCAGGTATGAGAACAAATGCCATTTAGAATTCAGCTCAGGAACCTAAATGTTCAGAAATATCAAAATTAAAAATTTTAGGACACAAATTACCTGACTATGCTCAATTCTAATAAAAAATAACAAAAAAGAGAAAGAGTCTCTAAAACAGCCTATCCAGTTTCTGGGCCTACCTTCACTATAATATTACAAGAGGGTACCAAATGAAATCAGAAAGGATTACCAGTATTGGATTACTGTCTTTGGAACCCATTTCTCCTCCACTAGGAAACCCACCTGCTGACTTCTAGTCTTTATTAGGTTACTCTGATTATTATAATCACTGTCCTATAAAAATGGAACGTGTTGCCTAACTTATGGTGGGGCAGTGGATAAAGCACTCACTGGAATGCTGGGGTCGCTGGTTCGAAACCCTAGGCTTGCTTGGTCAGGGCACATACAAGAAGCAACTACTGCCAGTTGATGCTTCCTACTCCTCCCCCCTTTCTCTTCTCCCTCTAAAATCAATAAATAAAATCTTAAAAAAAATTAAAATATGAAACATGTTATCTACCTATATGCCTAGCACCTAACCCTGGGCTTGGTACACACTTGTTGAACTGAGTTTCAAAAATACAGGAAAGTTCAAGTGAATTAAAAAAAAAGAACATGAAAAAAAGAACTGTGCTTACATATTAACTCAATCTTGGCTTATAACCTAGTGAATTAGATAACACCTTATAATCTGATCAAATATGGGCTACTAGCCACATATGACTAGTGAGCACATGAAACAAATGTAGCTAGTCCAAACTGAGATGAGCTATAAATGTAAACTGCACATGAGATTTTTAAGACTTAGTATTCACCTGCCCCCCCCCCAAAAGAATGTGAACAAATCTCACTGACAATTTTTATCTTAGTTACATGTTGAAATGGTTGTTCATTTAAGAAATTTAGGCACCTGCAATGTGCCAGGGAATAGGCGAGGTTGAGGGTATTGCAAAAATAAATAAGAGCCCTGGTGGGGTAGCTCGGTTGGTTCAAGCATTGTCCCAATGGGCAAAAGGTTGCGGGTTCAATCCCTGGTCAAGACACATAAAGGAACAGATCAATGTTTCTGTCTCTCTTCTCCCTTCCTCTCACTCTAAAATCAGTAAGTAAAAATTTAAAAAAAGAGCTCTGGTCAGGTAGCTCAACTGGTTAGAGAAGCATCTCAATACAAGGTTGCAGGTTAGATCCCTGGTCAGGGCACATATAAGAATGAAACCAATGAAAGCATAAATAAGTGGAATAACACTTATTTATGTTTCTCTCTCTCTCTAAAGAAAAGACATGGTTCCAGATCTTGGAATTGCCCGTGTTGTAGTTCGAAAAATTACATTTAGATCAGTTTCCTCAAACAATCATTAAAATTGGGAGCTTAGACTTTCAAGAGAAAAATAGCAAGTGTTTGATATCTTTATCAATATTAAAAAATTGAAATCCTAATTTAATGTTATTGTTAGTCTTGTGGCCTCTGCTCAGAATGTGCTAAGAACACATTTATTTGGAAAGCAGATTAAGCCAAAAGGAATGAGAGGCCATCATTAACTTTAATCACCAATATAATTAGATTAATGGATTTCCAGATCTTTTCTGTATAAGTAGATAATTTTCAATCACTGAAAACCAATCAAGCTGATCAAATCAATAGCACAGAAATGAAATCACAAAATTATTGGTGGAAAATCTGCTTGTTGGTTAACTCCTCTTCCTTTTTTCTGTATCTTACCTCGAAGCAGAAGTCCTGCCCCAGGATGCTGCTGTGGAGCGGCTTCACGGACACGGGCTCCCCCCTGCCAAGGCCCAGACACTCCACCGCACTGCATGGGCTCAGCAAGGACTCGTGGGAGCGGGACTCTTTCAGTTTAGGCAGCCCACGAGACCTAACATAGGAAAAGATACGTAAGACAGAGCAAGTGCTTGGTCAACAAGGAAACGAAGATTGGATGCAATTGAGGCCAACAACAAATGTATAAATGCCTATGGAAAAAATGAACAAGGAGCAAATGAGTAGTTAATCTCTAATAATAACAGTAACCATATTTATGTGGCACATGTAAACTCTACATATATTTATGCATATGCGCGCGCACATACTTTTTTCCTCAATAAAGCATGAAAACATACTATAATTTTACTAGTCTCAAGGGACCTCAAAGCTCCAGCACAGATATTGTTTTTTTTTACAGATATTGTTTTTATCCTCTCCTGGCCTTTGAGATAGAGAAATATATACTATTAAGGGTTATCTTATACATTCTTATTTATGCAAAGGTATTATCAAAGACATTTTTTTTTCATGCGATAGCTTTATCCTTTTCTATCACTGATAAAATAGTACTGTATTGGCTAAATTCTCATTCTGTTTCTTTCTGCTCTGGCAGAATAAAAGCACACACGCGTGAGCATACACGTGTGCACACACACACACACACACACACACACACACATAGTCAAAGCCCAGCTTTTCAACACAAGATCCTGCCTTTCAAAAGGTCTGATTTCCATCTCAATATGACATTCTTTTTTAGAAAGCTCTTGGTTCTGTCCATGCTTTACTGTATAAATATGAATAAAGAATGGAACGCCTTGAAGAAACCTCCCACCCATAAAAGAAATGCTCAAAGTCCCATTCAGAAGAACAGTTCTTTGTTGACACCACTCAGGCATCCCGACTGATGTTGCTTCCTAGCTGTTTAAAAAAGAGGTCTGGGAATCACGACTCTTGTCACTGCAGGAGCTCGGACTTCACTGCCTTCCACCCTGGCAGAATTAACAAAGTCAAACAATATAAAGCACAATATTCTTAAATCCAGTATTGTATAGCCATGCAGTTTTACCCAATAAGTATAGTATTTATTGACTGAAACACCTAGACTTAAATAGCTATCTATTTCAAGCAAAAGTATCTACCTACAGGGATAAGAAATGCCTTACATGAAGACATTTGTTTTTGTAAAACACATTAGATAAGCAGCTTCATTCATTTTCTTGAAATAACCACATTAACATTAAAAGGAACTGAAATATTTGATGTCAGAGTAGCTTTCAGTTAAATTATAAAGTAATGAGATACAGAAAAGTAGCATTAAAAACTGCTCTTTCGTTCTGTTTACGTTCCAACATCATTCAGCCAAACTCCATATACTAAGAAACAACTTAAGCAATAGGATTTTAGTCCATTCTTCTTTCCATACATAAAAACCCAATCAGCATTTAATGTTTAGACCAACAAACGCGTGCTCTGATATTCAAGCAGTCTTTTTAAGGTCAAAAAGTCAATAATTATATTTCCTATTGATAATGCAAAGTAGGCACAGAAGCCCCCAAATGTTTTGTACATAAAAACACAGCAATGTAACAGCTCCACATTTGTTTCCTTTTGTTATACTGGAGGAGACAAGGACATATACTGCACACATAGCACAACTATAAATAATGCTAAAACAATTTCACTTTAATACAATTACCACACAACCATTCCCAATATGGTTTGTAGGAAGCTTGGTTGAGGCACCAGGATATGGTAATCTTTCTTAAACACACAGAAAACAATTCCAGCCCCTTTTCCCTGGAGGAGTTGGTTGGAGGGGAAAAGCCACTCATGCTCTGGTAGTGAGCCTCAGAACAGGAACAAAAAAGGCATATTTAAAATAGAAGGCAGCATGACAAAAGGCTCACTTTTATTTTTAGAATTCTCTAGAATATTTTAAAACAGAAATTAACTTTATTGCAAACAAAATAAATGTCTACCTACATGAAGCAACTGTACAGCCTGGCAGTGCAACCCCAAAGCATAGCGGTGCCACATGTCACGCGTGGTAGAGCAAGCCCCTTTCTGAACTACATCTCAGAAAACAACTCTATTTGGAAGACAAAAACTAATAGAAAATGGTTTCCCTGCTGTCTTCAGTTACTGATAACATCTCTGGGTCAATGTTTTCCAGGCATCATTTCAAGTCTTCAAAAGAAGCAGAACAGAAGGACAAACAACAGAATGTGAAGTCATCTTCCAAACAGACCGCAGATGGGTAATATTCCTTCTTCTCTTCCTCCAGCTGCATCCAGCCCCTTAGGTAATACAAACAAGGTTCCTGGGCTCTAGGCTCGGCCTGTTGCCATGGCGCTACACCTATAAGGAGATTAGAGCTGAAGGCAGCAGGGAGAAGCTGAGCTTGAAGGACTCAAGGAGCATGCTCTGCAAGCTTGACCATTTTAAGACAGAAAGAAGGAATGGCAAGGCCCCTACCCATGTCCATGAACAGTTTTCTCAGAACCAAAGGCTGTAGAAAAAAATCGAGGTATCTGGCGTGGAGATTTCTCTACCAGGGAACAAAGCTATGAAGCTTAAGCTTGCTTCATACACGATCCCATGCCCCCTACTAGAAGGTGTTTGCAACACCCCACCTTGCAAGTACAACCTTTCTCTCAGGTCTGTTCTGTTTCCTGTGCAGTGTTTACCCTAGTTTAATGTTTCTAGGAATGATTTTACATTATCTTATCTGGGTCACACATTCTTCTTTCCTTTGGAGAGAGTTGAATGAAATTCTTTATTCACTGTATTTCCAGTGCTAAACAAATTTCATTTTGATAGTCAGGTCTAACTTCTAAACACAGCTAAAACAGATTTTGCAACCAAGTCGTCTGAAATTAGAATTCTAAACTCCTTCCAGTTACTGAAACTGCATTAATAATACATAGTTCAGAATCTCCTCCTGTTCAGCATTTATGTATGGATGTATATAGGTATGTATGTATGTATGTGTGTGTGTGTGTGTGTGTGTATATATATATGTGCACATACACCACACAATGAGCTGAACACCAAAATCACTAACATGTTCAACATTACTACTGAATAAATAAGCCCTTCCTATATTGGGAAGAAAGTGTCTCTGAGAAGACAGAAGTAATTCCCAGAGAAGCAGGATTATAGTAAACAGGAAGATCAAGCAGCCTGGGAATGGCTGGGGGCAGGGGTTGGGGAGGGGGCTGGCACTGTCTGTACAGATATTTCTACATAATGGCGCCATAACCTCAGATCCCCTCTACAGCGTGCTTACCACCTCCTGAACCTTCATAAGAATTGGTTTTTCTTAGATCTGCTGACTAGAGAGCTTTCACAGCTTGTTGGCAGTTCACTTCTCTAATGGAAAGCAGAATGTGGGTTTATTGAGAGAGCAATAAAAGTTTAAGACACTTTTTTCCAGTCCAATTTGACACCGCTACTCCCCAACCCCAACCTCAAACCCCATGTAAGGATAATCCAGGACTCCAAGTTGACAAGTTCTCACTTGAATCAAGAAACTGCTTCCCAGGAGGAGTTTTTGCTCTAATTAAGGAATGCCGTGTTTTTATGTTTATGTTTTAAGGTCAGCAGACAACCTTGATTTCTGTGGAAACCCCAAGGCCTCTAGCGATGCGATGGGAAGGGGGTTAAAAATTGAACTGCGTTGCAGATGAAGATTACCTACCACTTCTGACCTATTTAAGAGAGAAACTAGAAAGCAGGTGTGCCTATCACTTACTGCAGGGAGTGAGCATTACATGGCTTTAACCCACATCCCTGTTTGAAATGAGTCTTAAAAGACAGAAGTGAAGGGTTGGGCAATGGGGAGCCGACACACCCCATTGGGTAAGCGGATGGAAGGGGAAAAAGGGACTCAAAGAACTCTGATTAGTGCAGTGTTAAGTACAACACAGCTGGATTTTACTCAGTTTAGCCATCCAGTCTTTCACAAAGCCAGATTATCCCAATGGTGCTTGGATGTGCTAGCTCAATCTGCAATGTGTTTACAGATTCAGCCCCAAACTTGGGAAACTTTTAATTAAAAATGCTTATTGCCACACAAAATCCTGCACTCCGGTGCAGGTGAATTTCTGCTTGGCTTAGCAGTTCCAAGTCCAGCCTGCTCCACTGAATTCTTGAAGAGACGGCTTAGGCCAGCCAGCAATCCACACTTACATTCATCCGTATGTAGTTCTCTGGCAGTCTGCCTCGCCTGAACACTTCCCAGGTAATCAACGAGGTTTGCTTATCCTAATACCAGAAAATTTACATAGGGTCTAATCTTTTTTTTAATTGCATCTAAGATCTCAGTTTGGAGAAAATGTAGCTTTACTTGTTCTCCGATCTAATTTGTTTTTTAAACCTCGTATCCGTGAAAACATCCAACTGATGTCTTCTGTTTGAAAGAGCAGATTCTTTCCTGTGCTTTACTTTTCAGGGTTTCCCTCCTGAATTAAGGAAGGAAGAAAGAAAAAATTAAGCTAATTTACCACAGTTCTTTTATGTTTGGGGAAAAAGTCCTCTCTAGCCGCACTGCCTTGGTTACCTACTGCAGTTAAAGCCGCTCCGGAGCCCCTGCTTATGTTGTTCATTGCTTTTATGTTAGCTTAAAAACCCACACACAACCAGCCACACAAAAGGCTATTTATGGAAACATAACACACACTGCTGATCTTCCTTCTCCCTGTTCTCAGTCTCTAGACAGGATGGTCTAATAATGAGCCCAGCTGCTAATGGTAAAAAAGGATGCTTGTCAACCTGAGTTGTCACTTAAAATGAATAAACACACAAGAAGAAAATTTATCATTGTAGACAAAAATGACGTCCAACCTATTTTGGTACAAATACATATACACATACAATGAAGGTAGACATAGATGGAAGACAAGATTATAAATATCAAAGCGTTCTGGAGGGCAGAAAATTCAACTAGCCTCCAACAGGACAATCTCTTTACAGAAATTGTATATTGTAATATACCTTTTTTTGTCCTTAAATTGCAAAGGGAGTAAACTCAACTATGCCTATTAAACAACTTAATATCCTGAATTATACTGAATTAAAAAAAAACCTATAAAACTCAACTGAATCACACTCATAAACCAAGTCAACTAACACACCAGTTAAAGGCTGAGTGAAAAGAAGAATACTTTTTCTTTCTTTTTTTCTGAATTTTGTTAGACTTTTAGTCGCATTATTGCCATAAAATTAAGTATGGGTGAAAAGAGGATAAAAGAAGAAAAAACTGATGGAGTTCAATGACATTTACTTGTTAATCATTCCTAAATTTTTGACATTTTGCTTTCCCATTAGTTTCTGGTTTGGCTGAATAAATGAATATATGCATGAAGCCACCCATCCATCCAATAATTACTTGGTGTGCATTACATGTCAGGCACTGTATAGAGGTAGATGTGAGGAAGACAATGGCAGGCAGACTCCCTGGAACTGGCTTGGCTGGGGCAACTTTGTACAGTTTTGATTAATATCTTGGACTGAACACAAATAAATTCTAAGTCAATATAAAAGTTAAAAATTATAAAACTTCTAGAAGAAAACAGAGGGGAAAATCTCTTGGGACATACACAAAACACCCCCAATAAGCATTGCTGGTGGGAGTGTAAAACAGTACAGGTACTCTAGAAATAGTTTGACAGTGTCTTATAAACCTAAACATGTATGAAACATACAGCCCAGCAATTGCACTCTTGTGTATTAACACTAGAGAAGTGAAAACTTATGTGTACACAAATGTTCACAGTACCTTTACTCAGAATAGCTAAAAACTAGAAACTCCAATTTTCTTCAGTGGGTGAATGGTTTAACCAGCTTTGATACATACATACAAAGGAATGCTAGTCAGCAATAACAAGGAACAAAACTACAGATAGATGCAACAACTACTTGGATGGATTTCAAGGGCATTCTATTTAGTGTTAAAAAAGCGCCAATCTTAAATGGTTACATACCATATAATTCCATTTATATAACATTCTTGAAATAAACCTATAGAGATGGAAAACAGGTTAGTGGTTGCTAGGGGACAAGGATGGGTGGGAGAGGAAGGTATGACTGTAAAAGGGTAGCAGAGGGAGTTCCTTCTGGTAATGGAACAATTCTGTACCTTGACTGTGGTGGTGGTTACATAAATGTACACATAGGTTTAAATTGCATAAAACTATATTCACACACATGCAAATGAGTGCATATAAAAATGGGGAAAACTTAAAAATGTCTGTAGTCTAGTTAATAGTATTGTATCCATATCAATTACCTGGTTTTGATATATTTCCAGTTATAAGATATCACTACTGGGAAAGCTGGGAGAAGGGCTTGCAAGACTCTATATATTATTTTTACAACTTCTTGTGAGTATATAAATTCAAAATAGTTAAATAAAATAGTTCTAATTAGGAGAAACTCAAGAACCTGGGTATATTGTTCAAAAAATCCCCCCCAAATGAACACCACTCTTAGTTTTAGGTATCTCCTGACAAAGAACAAACAAGCCGACTCCCTTAAAACCAGGCTTCGTCAGTGAGCCTCAGAATAGAGAATTACTTTGAAGATTTTTATTTGAGGGGTGTCAGAAGGGGCTGATAAAATTCTACTACATGTGCTTATCTTTACCTTACGACTGGTAGATTTAAGAAGCACTTCCAGGGTAAGATTGGCAACCTGACAGGCATTTAAAATCCTGGAATGCCCAACAATGTAGTTCACCACCATTTTTCAGCATTTCCTAGTTTTACAAGCTTTTCAAAGTACATTTGAACTAACGGCAGAAATATCAAAGTCTTCTCTTATCCCTACCCCTTCCCATATAACATGGCTTTAATGGGAAAACGTTGCCAATATTGATTCTAGGAAATCACTTTACTAGCTTTTATCTGATTAGATGGCTTTGGAACAATGATGACTTTGTGACATCCTATTGATTTTGCCTCTAAAATGTTCCTCCTTTCTTGTCTCTGCCTCCTCATGCCCACTGCCACCACCCTCCTTGGAGCCATCATTATTTCTTACAAACAGCTTTTTGCTAATTGGTCTCCTAAACTTAGTATCAGCAAAGCGAGTCATTTGAAATTCCATTGCTGAATTAATCCATACATACACAGCACAATTCTATCTAGGTTATTTTCTCACTCAAAATGTTTACAGGTTTCCCATTACTTATACAATAACCCCCTAAACTCTCTGTTTGACATTCAAGGACTGTCCTGTTTATGGAATTCTGGATTGAAAATAACTGCCACTCAGAATTTTGAAGACAGTGCTCCACTGACTTCCAGTTTTCAATATTTCTACTGAGAATCTCAATGCAGTCCACTCCTCCTTCATAATGCAACCTATTTTTTCTTTCTAGAAGCTTTTAAGTTATTTTTAAGCTTCGGTGTTCTGATAGTTCATGATGATGAGAATTGGTGTTGTGTGTGTGTGTGTGTGTGTGTGTGTGTGTGTGTGTGTGTGTTTCAGGGTGGTGTCTTTTTTATTCACCATGCAGGGAGTTGGGTGGCCTTTCCAATGTGAACTCTTATGTTTTCTCATTCAGGGAAATTTTCTTGTATTATTTCTTTCTTTCTTTTTTTTTTTTCATTTTTCTGAAGCTGGAAACAGGGAGAGACAGACAGACTCCCGCATGCGCCCGACCGGGATCCACCCGGCACGCCCACCAGGGGCGACACTCTGCCCACCAGGGGGCGATGCTCTGCCCATCCTGGGCGTCGCCATGTTGCGACCAGAGCCACTCCAGCGCCTGAGGCAGAGGCCACAGAGCCATGCCCAGCGCCCGGGCCATCTTTGCTCCAGTGGAGCCTCGGCTGCGGGAGGGGAAGAGAGAGACAGAGAGGAAAGCACGGGGGAGGGGTGGAGAAGCAAATGGGCGCTTCTCCTGTGTGCCCTGGCCGGGAATTGAACCCAGGTCCTCCACACGCTAGGCCGACGCTCTACCGCTGAGCCAACCGGCCAGGGCCTGTATTATTTCTTTGACAATTTGCTCTCCTTGGTTTTTCTATTTTCTCTTTAACTAGAATCTTCTGGGTTGATTTTTCTGATTTTCTGTTCCACCTTCTGGGAGAGGGATTTGACTTTAGATTCATATTTTTCATTTCCAATCTCTCTTTCTTGTTTTATTTGTGTTCCTTCTTGCTGTTGTCTCACAGATGTACTATCTTATCTTTTGAAAATATTCATTATGTTTGAAGTTGTTTTTGGCTCTATGCATTGTCTCTGTTTCTTTTAGGTTCTTTTTCCTCCCTCCTATTTGTCTTTCATGTTGGAGACCCCTCAAATATCAAATATCTGTAGAATCTTGGCTATCTGTTTATATTTAAGAACAAAGCACTAAAAGCTCAATGGAAGCTTTGTGTGCTGGAATGGAGCTTACAGACTAATGGGCTTCACTGTAGAGTACTTCCTGGCCAATGCTTTTAAAAAAAAATAATTTCACATCTTTATTGAAATATATTCACATACCATAAAACTACCCATTCACAGTATTTTAGTATATTCTGAGTTGTGGAATTATCAGTACAATCTAAGCTGAAAACATTTTCATCACTCTAAAAATAAACTTCACGTCCATTAGCAGTCATTCCTCATTTAGCACTCCGCACCCCCAAACACTCTAGCTGCTGGCAACCATTAATCTACTGTTGCTAAAGATTTTAAAGATTTGCCTATTCTGGACATCTCATATAAATGAAATCAAACAATATATGGTCTTTTATGGCTGGCTCCATTCACTTAGCATACAGTTTTCAAAGTTTATTCATGTTGTACCATGTATCAGCACTTGATTCCTTTTTATGGCTGAATAATATTGCGCTGCATGAATATGTCATGTTTTTTAATCCATTCATCAGTTGAGGGACATTTGGGTCATTATTACCTTTTGGCTTTTATGAATAATGTGGCTATAAACCTTCATGCACAAGTGTTTGTGGTGGCATGTTTTTATTATTCTGGGGAAAACAAATATCAGTGTCTGTAGTTCTTTTCATCTGGCTGGTTCAGTTTCTCAGGTTTGCTATGGGAGCCTGGCTGCTGGCCCTCCAGAACTAGGTGGGAGCTGAGTCTTTCCAGAGTTCTGGGGTGGGTGAGCAAGCTCCTTCTTATGTCAGACTGCTGGTGGTCTTCATAATGTTCAACCCTCCCCTTCCTAACACAGGATTTTTGTATTGGGGGCAACAATGTACCCAGGTACATTTATTTGCCAGTCTCTCTTGCAAATATAGATGGCAATAAGTCATAAACAGAAGTCACTAGATGGGGTTTCAGTGAAATCACTTTAAAGGGAAATAACTTAGCTGGATGACAGGTGCCCTTTGATAGGTCCCTCTTTTCTGGAGCCTGAAACACAGATGCCATGGCTGGAACTCCAGTAGCTGTCTTGTGTTCATAAAGAGATCCTCGATAAGCCTATGGCTGGCTAGAGGAGAAAAAGCTCACCAAGAGCCCTGGCCCCTTAGCCTGGACTGCCCACCCTCACACTTCTTTTATAAAAGTAAGAAAAATTCATCTTACCTTGTTTAAGCCATCATTATTTTGAATACCTGTTAATTATAATTAGCAGCTGATCTGAGTCCTAAGTGAGACTTCGTTTCAGAATTTCCTTTTGCAGGAAACTGCATCTGATCTTCCTCCATTCTTAAGTAATCTATCATTCAGACTTCTCCAAGTTTCATTAAAGATGGAGTTCCTATTTCTCTTCCTTATATTAAATAAGTTTAAGACAGTAAAAAAACAGAAAGGCTTTCATCTATCAACTCAAAAACTGGAACTTCACTTTCCAGTCTTATTTCCTACCTTATCCCATTACATATTGTAAATTATATCCAGTATTTCTTATTAAACTCTGTAATTTCTTACTCTCTGCTTTTGCCCATTATTTCCATTCAGAGGAAAGCTTTCTCCCTGTGACTGTTCCTGAATTCAAATTTTCCCCGTTGTTTAAGGTTCAAGTCCCAGGCTACTGCCCTCCAGGGTCTTTCCTGGCCCACCTGACAGGAGGTGCTCTCACCTCACACCGTTTCCTGTTTCCTCGTGGACATTCCTTCATTCACTGAATTCCTTGAGCTTTGGGGCTATGACCTTAGTTCTCTACATGGCTTTTGAGTCTGTACAAGCTGTCATACATTAGATATGTTACTGTATATCAAGAAATTAATTTTTTAGAAATATTATTTGGCAAATTTCTCTTATTTATTCCTATACCCTACAATTTTACAAAGGAAATTCTGAGTTTAAGAATCATTATAAATTGATCCAATAAACAACACTGGTACCAAATTCCATTAGGGCCTTAGCAGAATTGAACTTGCTAGATAAACCTAGAGCCTTTAGGTTCTTTTTGATTAATCAAGTCTGCACATTAGAATACCCTATGGTGTTTTGCACAGAAAAGCTTTCTGGTCATATGTAGCAAACCTTTGATAAATAAAATTAACTCTTCTAAAACTGTCCTTCTGTCATCTTAAAGTCACAACTCAGACCTCATTAGAATAATTTTATATTTTTAAAATATGGGTGTAGGTAAGGTTTGTGGTTATCAAAAACTTTCAAGAAATCAAAATATCATGATCACTACTTCATTATTCTCTGATACCTCTCAAAAGACCATTTCCTTCTCTTTAAAAAGGGAGATATAAGATGATTTGCACAGCATCATAATGAGAAATTTAATGAGAAACAGATCCCTGGCTTCTTGAATTCAGTGTTCTGGTCAGTTCTGGCCAGGTAAGCCACAATGCAGAAGACTGATACAATGGACCAAATGAGTATCTAAAACTTCTATATAATTTAGGGACATAATTTTAAAATATAAGAAACAGATTAGGAGAAAATATTAGCAATATGTATAATAGTGCCTTACAATTCCTACCATTATAGCAAGTCCTCAAGTTCTGAATAATGTCATTTTATTCAATGTGGTTTCATTGTCATGTTGATGAGATACTGTAGGAATTTTTGTTTATATCAATTAATCTAGGGTAAAACTGGTTTCTTTATATGTCATTTAGCTTAAAGTTGCAGAACCTATCAATGAGGTTCAGTGAGAACTTATTGCAATAAGAAGCCACTACTCCAAATCATTAAAAAAAGGACAAGAAGCTTAATAGAAGAATGAGCAAAGAAATGAAGAGGCAAGTCATAAAACAAAAACATGAAAAAAGGTTCAACTTACTAGGCATTAGAGGAATACAAATTAGAACAAAGAAATCTTCCACTCCCCAGCCTTTTTTTTGAGAGGCAATATAGCGTAAAGGTTAAGTCAGAATGTAGACTTAGAGCTAGACTTCTTGGATTTGAATCACAGTTCTGCCATTTTCTAAGCTGTGTGATCTTGTGCAATTTTTAATAATTTCTGTCTTAGTTTTCTCATCTTCAAAATGAGGTCACGAGAGTAACCACCTCATAGGGTTGTTGAGATTATCAATGAGTTAGTTTACGTAAAATGCTTAGAACAGTGTTTGGCACAGAGTAAATACTATATACATGTTTATTATTACTATTCATCCATTGTATCGATCACATGTAAACAGTTGTTTGAAAGATAAGAGTGACCTTAATCTGCTGGTGGGCATAGAAATTAGTATAGCTTTTTAAAAGAACAATTTGATAAGTCCATACTCTAGTAGTTCTACTTCAGAAATCTGACCCAATCACATTGGTACAAAAAGGTACATGTTCAAAAATGTTCATTACATCTTTATTTTGTGTCAAAAAAGGGGAACAATTTAAATATCAATCAACAAAGAAGTATGAATGTTACAAAAAATTAGCATAGTAAGATGGCAGATATTAAACAGATGATGTAGTTTACATGTGCTGACAAATATTAAGTTGTCCTAAATATTTATAATAAAAAGCAAGTCACAATCCCATTTACAGAAAAACAAGCAAAACATACATATATGTGGCATTTATGTATGGATTTTTAAAGCAGTTTTAAAATATACAAATTGCTAATAAGGTTATTTATATGGGGAGATGGGGAAGGTGAAGAGGGACTTCAGTTTTTTTATCCTGTACTTTTGTACTGAAATTTAAAAAAAAAAAAGGACAAAGATATATGCATATTTTACTGTACAATTTAAAAACTGAGAAAAGAGCTGCTTACTAGGTTTACCTAGAGTTTCCGCAGATTGAACATAAGAATAGAAATATTTTGGTTACTTTGATTTAGATACTATGTATCATTCTGGAAGAAATGGCCTGACCTCAGGAATTGATGCATATGACCCAAGAAAACCAGGGGTCTTCAAAAAGTCCTTGGTTATACCTGTAAGGGTACCAATTCAAAGAACTCAGTTGATTCATATCTTTTACCCTAATTCTATTTATCTATGTCTTCAGATGATCTCAAGGCAAAGGAGCCTATTTATTTAAAAATTGTAATACATGTCAAACTCCTGTGAGCACATCCCTATGCATGAAGAATAAAGCTTTTGAAAAATTCTGTACAGGAAATATGATTCAAATGGATTTTGCAAATAAAAAAATTTGTCTAATACTCGAAATTTGCTAGTGCCTTTTTATTATGCTGTATTTGAGACAGAAAAATACTGCTATTGATTGAAGCAGAACAGCATGGAAGACACATATAATGAATTCAGATCACTAGGAAGGTACCAACTACATAGTAGCAATGTGAGAGACCCTACAGAATATAATCTTTTGGTAATCCAATCCAAGAATTCCTGTAGGGTACCTAAAGCAAAATGGAGTAAAAGAGAGTACTTAATTTGAAAGTAAGAAAGTGATATTTAGTGCAAGTCTGAAATATAAAGTACATCTCCTGTAAAACCACCTCGTCTCCCACATTTACACAGAGGTTGCAGAGCTTAGCACACTGGCTGCTGAGCTCGGAGTGTTCTAGTTGCTGCACAACATCCTTGTTTTTAAAAGCCAATATTCTGAAAAAATCTGTCATTCCATTTTATTAAAACTTATTCATAAAATGCTTTGAATTCTTATAATGATGAAAGTTGCAGAATAATAGGAATCTAAAGAAAAGATATGAGAAAAAGATCAGTTTTTTACAATTACCTTAATACAAAGAGGTATAAAAGAGATAATGAACAATACGATTACACCGCAAATTGAATAGACTTGTAAATTTCACAGAGCATCTCTAATGTGTTTTAGGGATAAGAGCAGCAGATAAAGCAGTAGTTTCTTATCAACTCAGTATGAGGGACAGTTTCTTCATCTACAAATAAGGGGAGTCATTCTGGCAAGCCTATAATCTTCCATTATAAAGATTATAATCTATATTCTCCAAGTTTGTTTTGCATATAACTGAAAACAATGGATTTACTGAAAACAAAAGAAACCCATGTATAAACGAGTATCAAATATGAAAGGCAGATATGAGTTCAAATTCAAGCTCTACTACTTACTAGCTGTGTGACTTTGGGCAAGTCTCTCAATCTCTTTTGCCCTAGTTCCTCATCTGTAAAATGAAGGCAGCAACAGTAGTACCTAGCATTGTATAATATGAGAGATTATGACAAAAGTGCTTGGCACACAGTAAGCACTCAATAATACCAGTGATCATGGTGATATGGCAAGATACAAAAAATAACTATTTCCTAAATTTTATTTATCGATGGAATATGAAGTATTTATTTATTTATTTATTTATTTATTTATTTATTGGTATTTTCTGAAGTTGGAAACAGGGAGGCAGTCAGACAGACTTCCGCATGTGCCTGACCGGGATCCAGCCGGAACGCCCACCAGGGGGCAATGCTCTGCCCATCCGGGGCATTGCTCTGTTGCGACCAGAGCCATTCTAGCGCCTGAAGCAGAGGCCATGGAGCCATCCTCAGCGCCCGGGCGAACTTTGCTCCAATGGAGCCTTGGCTGCAGGAGGGGAAGAGAGAAACAGAGAGGAAGGAGAGGGGGAAGGGTGGAGAAGCAGATGGGCGCTTTTCCTGTGTGCCCTGGCTGGGAATTGAACCCAGGACTCCTGCACGCCAGGCCGACGCTCATATTCTATCTACCACTGAGCCAACTGGCCAGGGCAGAATATGAGGTATTTAAAAATGTGTTCATGCAGCCCTGGCTGGTTGGCTCAGCGGTAGAGTGTCAGCCTGGCGTGTGGGGCACCTGGGTTCAATTCCAGGCCAGGGCACATAGGAGAAGTGCCCATTTGCTTCTCCACCCCCCCCTCCTTCCTCTCTGTCTCTCTCTTCCCCTCCCGCAGCCAAGGCTCCATTGGAGCAAAGATGGCCCGGGTGCTGGGGATGGCTCCTTGGCCTCTGCCCCAGGTGCTAGAGTGGCTCTGGTCGCGGCAGAGCGACGCCCCGGAGGGGCAGAGCATCGCCCCCTGGTGGGCAGAGCGTCGCCCCTGGTGGGCGTGCCGGGTGGATCCCGGTCGGGCGCATGCGGGAGTCTGTCTCACTGTCTCTCCCCATTTCCAGCTTCAGAAAAATACAAAAAAAAAAAAAAAATGTGTTCATGCTAGTGCACATATTCAATGATTTTAGGAGGTTGCTATCATTAGCAAGCTAAGCATTGTGGTTTACTCAAGAAATGCAGGCTTCCTTTTCATACATGTCTTCTAGACATCACTGCAAAATAATAAGACCAACTCTATGTGCTGTATACAAAGAACAGGGCAGCGGTGAGCATGGACTCTGGAGCCAAACAGCCCACGTTCAAATACCATTTTTGCTTCTTATGAAGCTGTAAGACCTTGGGCAAGATTACTGAACCTCTTATATGATTATAAAAGGTTAACTTAATATCTTACAGAATTGTTATAAAGATTAAACAAGATAATGTGTATATAGCACTCATAAAATGTTAGCTATCGTCATCATCCATTATAGTCATTCTACGAGAAAAAGAACTAACTTTGACCACTAGAACTTGACTCCACAGAAACAGCACTATGTATCCACCACACACTCTCCAATATTGTAAGATTCTTAAACAGGCTGGGTATTTGAATCAACATTATGGATCTTGCCTCAATATGAGCAAGACAAAAAAGTAAATTTTGTGTTGGATATTTCCAACTGTCATTGATTCAAAGTTAGAGAAGACAAACATGTCTTCTCAAAACCTACTGCAAAATTGCTTTTTCTGTTTTAAGCAAGTTAGCATCCTACCTGTCATCGGTATTGCGAAGAGATGGAAGCCGAAAGCTCGTGTTTCTGTCAAGCTTGGATTGGCTTTTGGTCCTTTTGATAGAGCCTTTCAGGCGCTTGCTGAAGAAACCCTAGAATGAAAAGGCAGAGGCGATGGGAGAGAGAACCAGAGGGGAACCTTCCTGTCTATACCCTTCTGCACTACCTTTGCAAACAATATTCAGATTTTTAAATGAAGACCAGAAACAGAGCCCAGCTTATAATTTTTTAGTTTGTCAATAATAGTTGCTTGAAACCACATGTTAATGAGATCAAATTTTTTCTTCTATCCTGATTGGGATAATTAAACTTTTAGATAGCATTTAATTTCTTACTTCTTACATAGTTTCTATACTAGCAATAGTAGAGAAACTAACTCTAATAATAGATTTTTTAAAACATAACCATATAGAAAAATACACTCCTTTCTATGAAGATGGTGTCAGCAATTTCTATAGAAATAGCATCCAGTAATTTCCTGAAGTTAATTAAAGTTAAATAGGAAAAGAGAACAGCATGTACAAAGGCCCTGAGGTGAGAAGGTACTTGGTACACTGGAGGAATTAAAAAAAAGTAAACAGTACAGAGTTTGGTCTATATCAAGTTGGATATGATATTGTAAAACTGACTTTGAAATGTAAACTATTTTAAAATAAAACGGGTCTCATTTATAAAACCACAGAAGCATCTGAACTTCAGAAGTACAAAGTCCTTTATAGTTCTTGGCCTCTGCTTGCCTCTTGTCACTTCCCACAAAGCTACTTAAGAGTTCCTCGAACATCTTCCTAATCTTAGCACCTGGCAAATAATGGGCTTTCAATAAAAGTTCGTTGAATAAAAGAACAAATGCAATGATGAATGATGATGATCACTGCTTTCAGGACACAATTCTATTGTTGGCAGATCAAAGGACATCTTATACAAGTACATCAAAATGCCTTGAAAAAATGTTGTAATTCAAAGAGAAGTATTTTGACACATGGAAAATGACTACAGTCACCTTGAAATGATCATTATCTTAAAGAAGCTGTGTCCAGTAAATATTTCCATAAGGAAGAAAAAAAATAGTAGGACAATATCAGCATGTCAAATCTTTTTTTTTTTTTTTTTTGTATTTTTCTGAAGCTGGAAATGGGGAGAGACAGTGAGACAGACTCCCGCATGCGCCCGACCGGGATCCACCCGGCACGCCCACCAGGGGCAACGCTCTGCCCACCAGGGGGCGATGCTCTACCCCTCCAGGCGTCGCTCTGCAGCGACCAGAGCCACTCTAGCGCCTGGGGCAGAGGCCAAGGAGCCATCCCCAGCGCCCGGGCCATCTTTGCTCCAATGGAGCCTTGGCTGCGGGAGGGGAAGAGAGAGACAGAGAGGAAGGAGGGGGGGGTGGCTGTGGGAGGGGAAGAGAGAGACAGAGAGGAAGGAGGGGGGGTGGCTGTGGGAGGGGAAGAGAGAGACAGAGAGGAAGGAGGGGGGGTGGAGAAGCAAATGGGCGCTTCTCCTATGTGCCCTGACCTGGAATCGAACCCAGATCCCCCACATGCCAGGCCGACGCTCTACCGCTGAGCCAACCGGCCAGGGCAGCATGTCAAATCTTACATAGTCTTTTAGTTACCACCATACTCACTGTTTGTTTTGTTTTTTTGGGGGAGGAGACTGTATTAACCAGGGTAAGCATATCTAGTAACCCCATAATCTCAATGGCATAAAACATGTTACATGTCTGTAAACAAATCAGTTAAGGAAGTCGGGGACCCAGCTTTACACTGTCCTCACACAGGGGCTCTGGCTAAGAGAGACTCCATCCATGTGCTTCCATAGTGGCTGCAGCAAGATAAAGAAAATGTGACAAATTATGTACCAACTCTCAAAACTTCATGTGCCTTCTGGTTTCATTTCATTGGACAAATGGTCACATGACCACACCTAATTTTAACAGGGAAAGGATGTACCATCTTATCATGTATCTAGAAAGAGAACTGAAAATATTTAGTGAACAGTACAGTGCACTCCTACAGTGCTTGTCTATGCCAAGAGTTTTGTAAAAACACAGGCATGCTCCCTCCATTAGAAAAAAATGGGGAAAAAAACTTACTTAAATCAAAATAAGTCTATTTTGCTGACTAAAGAAAAATGCTTCTGTCATTCTTGTTGTCTTGTACCCCAAAGAATAAGGTAAAAACTCCTAGAAAATATCACATAGACAAATTCCCTAGGTTGTTTTTTATCCCCTTGGCTGTGTTTTTTATTGCAAGTTTACAGAGATTGATTGGAGGGAAAAAAAACTAGGCTGTTTTTTAAAGTGCTATATTTCTTAGAGACAAGCATTTGTCTGGTCTCCTGTACAATCATAGTGTCGGTAGGGAAAGTCATTGTCATTTGTTCTCCAAAGCAAAGGCTTATGTACTACATTCTCTATTCAACAAGGACTAGTCACCATATATGTTCAGAAATGCTGTCAGCAAACCAGACCTAGGTTTATAGAATTCTACTAGGATTTGTTTATGGGTTGTTCAAAAACCACTAGCCTAAGGTGAGATCCAGACCAAGGCTTGGCTAAATACCATATGTAAATTAATTTCCAACAAGAATACAGTTAAGCAGTTAACTGAGAATGAATTAGATGTTTACTCAAACAGTTACTTTAACTTGACTCATTGTGGCACTTATAGCATAGTTTATATTTTAATCTATTTATTTAATAAATATTTATATCTATTTGTTGAAAAGCACCATACCAGGTATTTTAATAAATTCAAAGATAAAACAAACACAAACTCTACCTTCAATGAGCTTGTATAATATAGGATCTAGAAACTAAATATATATGACATGATTAGAAAGGTACATGTTCTTATTGCCTGGAATATTTAATCTCCATATAAAAGTTACCCTATATCTAAAAAAAAAAAAAGTTATCCTATATCTTTGAATCTAGTATAGCACCAGTTGCCACATCACTATTTTATGTATGCTAAGAAAAAAGTTGTCAATTAAACTATAATACAATGCTTTATCACTTAGACTTTTTATTTTGCATTAAGAACTTCTTTAAGAACTTACTGAGGCAGGTTTTGTGATATATCACACAGTGTCCACATAAAGGGAATATATTATATGTAAAATAAATTAAGATATTCCTAAGGCTTCTTCATTCTCTCAACTACTTTTTGACTCATGAAGTTGTTCTTCATGTTTTTTCACAATCATTCCTGATTCTTTTAAGAATAATTATGACAGAGTATATCTTCAAAGAGTAATCTACAACGATGTTTAAAAGTGAACAAATGTGTGGCTTAGAGTTGATGAAACATGGGATTAAATATCTTAGAGGGGCACACAGGAAATGATTTCAGGAATTCAGAGAAAGAAGAGGTTATATAACATCTGGAGAAACAAGGAGAAGTTCAAAGGAAGAGGTGGAATATGCTAGATCAGAAGGATAGGCTGGGTTTGGGCTTGGGGGTGCCGAGGAGTACAGCATAAGAAACGGCATGGAGGTGAGAACACACAGGGTGTGCACTAGCTCATATATGATGGGGAATAGAAAAAAATAAGATTAGAAAGGTGGTTTACTTAGCTATAAATGTATAATTATTGTTCCCATTGGTCTGAGTTATTGCAAGAGTAGTCTGGGTAGGAGCTCTGCCTATATAGGATATGGTTTCATCTTGTTAGCTACTAACCGCCCTAGCCTGATCCCTGGCCATTCCCTGCTTCATGCTTTACACTGCAGCAACTCGAAATGCCTAGTTCGCTACATTCATCATGCATTTCTGCTGTTGCTCCTATTTCCTGCCTTGTCCCTGGCCAAGTCACTCTTTCAGACTCTTTCTCCTCCAGTGTATCTCTTTTTGACATGTCCTGACCCTGCTCTAGATTAGGTGACCCTCTTCTGCTTCCAAGTAAATAGCACTAGACTTACACTTAGCACGCTGCATGCCTACTTATGTGCCAACAGTCTTCCATACTAAACTCTGAACTCCTCAGGGCAGGGACTAAATAGTCTTTGCATTCCCAGAGCAAGTCTGAGATCTGGCATTTAGTAGGGGCTCCATGAATGTTTGCAGAACTGAAATAAAACAGGCAGTGGAATGATTAAAAACCATCATGGTGTTTCTGCTACAAGTGCCATCATAGAATGAGCAGGGAACTCTGAATCAGAGGAAACTCTGAATCAGAAAGTGTGGCTTCAAATTGTGGCTCCAATTTCTCTTAGTTGAATGACCTCAGACAAGTCACAATTTCTAAGTTTCTTATTTCTTATCTGTAAAATGACGATTTAAAAAATCCTTTTTTCCAGAACCATTCCAAAGAAAAAAATAACTGAATGCAAAAGTACTTTTACAGTAATGGACAATGGGTATTTGAAAGTATTAACACAATGTGGATCTAGGGTGAGACTAATGAATAGAATGGTGGAATCATGATTCTTCCTCCCAGAGACCCCCACCACAAAGGAAGGGAAGGAAACTAGAAATAAGCTTCACAGGAGCAGGGAGTTTGGGCTGTTTTGTTCAGTGATGGATGCCAGTGCCTATACTTATGCTTCACATATTATAAATGTTCCATGAACATTCGCTGACTGAAATAATTTTCTAAAATCTTCCTAGGTATCAAGAACTGGCCAGGTGCTTTTCAATATGTAAGGCCGTTTAATCAAAGAAACACATCCACAAAGTAGTTAGGTATTCGGTAATTTGCTGTAGATAAAGCACTTAATAAATGAGGAGTTAGGATTTAAACCTAGAATATTATTTGCCAGATACTTAGGTACTTGAGATATATCAGTGAATAAGACAAGCAAACATCTTTGCTTTCATTAAGCTTACATACTAGTGAAATGAGATAAGACAATAAACGAAGAACACAATAAATTAGTAAAAGATAAGCACTACAGAAAAAGAGAACCATGTCAGAGAGCTGGGAACACAAGGTAGTCATGGCAGGTCTTACAAAGAAAGATTATATATAGAGAAAAGACTTGAAGAAGGTGAGTCAGTCTGCAGATATGAGACAGGAAAAGCATTCCAGGCAACAGGAACAGGCTGGGCAAAGGCTTAAAGGCAGAAGCATGCCTACTATGCTCAAAAGAAAGAGCCAAGAAGTCAGTGCAGCTGGACTGGAGAAAACAGTAGGAAGGGTTGTAGGATATGAGGTCAGAGAGGAAGCGGGGTGGCGACAGCATGCAGATCCTGTAGACCAGGGTTATGGACTTCACCTTTCCCTCTGATTTCTAAGGAAATCAATAATGAGGGACAAGACCATTCAAAGCACTCATAAATAAACAAGCATGTGCTTTTCTGAAATACTTTAAACTATGAAATTAGACATGTGTATCTATTTAACACAGTTTTGAGCAAGAATATGCAATGTAGAAACAGTGTATTTTCTTCATCCACAGTAGCTCAGATATCAATGGCTGAGATACAGAGAAGGTATGTGACCCAGGTCACTGGGCTGGGAAGGGATGAGCAGAACTTCTAGTCCAGGAACCTGCCTCTGGAACCTCTGCTATTTAACCTCTATACAATGCTCATTTTTCCACATTCTAATTCCTCTAATTTTTCTAATTCTAATACTCTAGGTACTATAGGATAATGTATTTTCCCCATGTAAATTCTATAGGATTTTTATTTTACTTAATTATATAGATAAATCCGACAGGCAAATTTTTCTAAGTAGATTGTCACAATAGTTTTTGTTTGTTTGTTTTGTTTCCTCATACTTTTGAACTGTCATACTGCATTTCTGCTTCTTTGTGGTGCAATGTTCACCACTTGCAAATTGGAGTAAGCCCCGAAGACTGAACTTGGCTATCAGGGCATAATTGGTAACTGGAATAAAATACTGCCAGGAAACCGCACTCCAAAGTCTCAGTGGTGGCGACAGGAGACTCTGACTTGCTGGTGTCCTAGCGTTTCTGCTGTTCCCTTAAGACACGGCGCAGTAAAGGCAGAGAAACATGTCATCACTTTCTGCATAGAACACAGAGATGCGCAGCAGAACCCTGCTTTAACCCTGTCTGATCTTTCATATCAGGGACCACACAAGGGACTGTGCAATTTTAGGTGATTAAGTAATTTTAACAGCAGTTCCTTAAAATGTTACATGACTCACACTCAGGAAATGCCACCTCATCATCAACTAGAAAGGACCCAGGTGAGAACTGTTTACATTCTTGCTTTTTAAATTTTAGTTTAATTAGTAATTAATCTGTGTATTTTGCATAGTTTAGCAGTTTGTGTTATGGACTGTAATTATCCAAGAAGAAGGCCATGTCATATATAAATTATTCCTTTCCTTGATCTCTTAATATAACTTAGGAATTTGTAGATATTCAATAAATGTTGACTAAAATCTAATTGTAGAAAATTAACAGGGAAACAGGAAAAGGAAGGGTAACTGGAAATGCTAAACTCCATTTTCCAATCATCATATATTATTTACTTAAGCTTCCAGTTATTGGAAATCCAGATACGAAGGGAAACTCTAGGAAACAAAAACCACAAACAGATGCAAGGGCACTGCAGTAAACAAGCAGTTTCAGTGTGGGTAATTTCTCCCTTGGGGGGGCTTTCAGGTTTGGAGAGGTGTCCTTGTCGTGCTTGTTTTGCAATTTCAAACACCAAAGGAAATAATACAAAGGTTCTATTATAAATTAAAATTGTTTTCCTAGACCAGAGCTGATACTTCAGAATCTCTGCGTGTGGATCTATCTGCATTTCTGACAAGCATCCAGTAATTCTCTTTTCTTAAGCAAAGTAATTTTTTTTTTTTACAGAGACAGAGAGAGAGTCAGAGAGAGGGATAAATAGGGACAGACAGACAGGAACAGAGAGAGATGAGAAGCATCAATCATCAGTTTTTCGTTGCGACATCTTAGTTGTTCATTAATTGCTTTCTCTTATGTGCCTTGACTTTGGGCCTTCAGCAGACTGAGTAACCCCTTGCTCGAGCCAGCGACCTTGGGTCCAAGCTGGTGAGCTTTGCTCAAACCAGATGAGCCTGCGCTCAAGCTGGTGATCTCGGGGTCTCGAACCTGGATCCTCTGTATCCCAGTCTGACGCTCTATCCACTGCGCCACTGTCTGGTCAGGCCAAAGTAAAACTTTTATTATGAAACTTGTAAACACACACAAAGCAAAAAAATTAAAATATTAACACATACCTTTAATCAGATCTAATGAATGTTAACTTATTAATGTTATCAGATTATACTAAAATATAAAAGTAAAATATGTATAATTATAACAACATAATTAGAATTGTTATAATAATGATATGTTAAAACATATTGCTATGTCAAGATTTGCTGGCCACTGATCTAGGGTACTCTTCCTACCTCAAGGTTTTGTGCCTTAATCACATCTGTAAAAGTCTCTTGCCTTGTAAGACAATGTATTTACAGATTCTGTGTATTAGGCTTTGGACATCTGCTTGAAGGTGGAGTTAAGGTACAGTGACCACCAGAACGAGAAAGTATCTTAAGATTGAAGAACGAAGCAGGCTACTCCTTTAATTATAACAAAGTTTACAGTAGGCTAACTTATTTACAGAAGATTTGGTTGGATTGGACAGACGACCCAGCATTGTGCATAGATTATTCTTTGCTACTAGACAGTGATTACAGTTCATGTTTTATAGTATAGCTGACCTACTAATTGACAGGACAAAGGAAAAAGGACGCAGTACCTGGTAGCCTTATGAAGGATAATTGCTTAGAATTAATGACAACGCCTAGTTTGATACTTATCTTTTTTTTTTCAATTAAGTGAGAGGTGGAGAGGCAGAGACAGGTTCCCGCATGCACCCCAACTGGAATCCACCCAGCAAGCCCTCTACCAGGCAATATTCTGCTTGTCTGGGCTGCTGCTCCACTGCTCAGCAACTGAGCTATTTTAGCTCCTGAGGTGAGGCAATAGAACCATCCTCAGCACCCTTGGCCAACTTTGCTGGAACCATTTGAGCCATGGCCGTGGGAGGGGGAGCAAAAGAGAGAAAGAGAAAGGAGGAGGGATGGAAAAGCAGATAGATGGTCACCTCTTCTGTGTGCCCTGACTAGGAACCAAACCCAGGATTTCCAAACGCTGGGCCAATGCTCTACCGCTGAGCCAACAAGCCAGAGCCAATACTTATCTTGATTGTGATGCCATTCTGGCCATAGATTGACAGGAATCCTTATGGTTAGTTACATTGTATAAGCTTACAGGACACAGCTAATTGTTAAATTTGAGGCTCTGGGGCTGGTTGGCAGTAGTTAGGTCAGAGTTGTCAGCATGGCAAAAGCAGGAATAGAAAGATGAAGTCAGTTTTGTTCAAATTGATATATATATGGGCATTATTCTAGCTTCCATACATAGTTCATAAAATTACTTTGTTATGAGTGGGCATTTAGGTTGTTTCCAATATTTTGCAATTACAAACCCGAACAATGCTGCAAGGAATACTGTGTGCATGTATATTTTCCTGCTGATGGAAGTGTACTTTCAGGAAAGACTGCTGGAAGTGGGCTTGCTGGGTCAAGAGGGAAGTGCACATGGAGCTTTGCCAAAATCCCCTCTAGAAAGGTTGTCCCAGTTTGCATTCTGATCAGTAACATACGAGAATGTCTGTTTCCCAAAGCCTTGCCAACTGACTTTGTTGTCATACTTTATAGTTTTTGCTAGACTAAAACGTGAAACAGTCTCTTCTATTGTTTTAATTTGCATATCTGATTATGAATCTGAACATTATTTTCATATGTTCAAAACAATTTTTATAGTTTCGGAGAATTGCCTATTCATATCTTTTTCATTTTCAATTTTTCTATTGGGTTTTTCAATATTAATTTCTTAGTTTTTTGTTTTTTTCATTTCTTAGTTTTTAATAGTCTTCATATATTGCAAATATTTTCTTCTAGTCAGCTGGCTGTCATTTAACTTTGTGATGATGTTTTCTGCCATGCAACTTTTAAGACATTTTTGCTTCTAGCTTTTCAGTAACCACCATTACAGAAAGTACTTTCCAACATTAGGATTAAAGAAAAATTCACCTATGTTTTCTTCTAGTAGTTGTATCATTTATCTATCTTTTACATTTAGATCCTAATCCATTTTGAGTAAATATGATACCTACACATCTATTTTTTTTTTCTAAATGGCTATGTAATTGTCCTTACATTATTTATTTTGAATACCAACCCCTCAGAAAACCATTCTCCATTTCATAATAGGAGTTAGTCTCTAGCTTCCCATTACCTAAGATCTTTCGTTTGCCCTACTGTTTATTTCTGCCTTGACCAATCATTAGTTCTATGTTCTATTCCTATTTCATGTTCCCTACTGAATCTTACCTCCTGAAGGCAAACACTATCGACCTGACCTCTGTATTTCTTCAATGCTTAGCATGTCATGGGCTAATTATATTTGCAGAATGCTAAAATAGTTAACCTGAATTATTAAGGACAGTTCAATTCACTCAGGAAAGTAGGGAAATATCTAACACATCTGAGGAAAAAAATGTCAAAATTATTTAGAGAAAACTAAATATTGCATTTGAAGAGGAAAAGTTTAGTATCTGGAATATTCACTTCTGTAAGCCACCTTATTTCCTGCTAATGAGATATAAGTTGGTTTTCTTATGACTAGCAGAGACTGCTGACCTTCAGAAAATATGAATATTAAGGGATATGGTGGCTTAAAGGGTTAAAATAAAAATGATGGGTAAAACTAAGAAGAGAACATTCCCCCAAAGTGAGGTCTATTAGTCTACTGGACAGTCTCCCAGGGTTATCACAGGAGCCTGAAAATGCAGCAGGTAATAATGTAACACAAAAAACATTTTTTCATTGTCAGGGGAGATGGACTAGATGAATTTAATTGGAGTTTTCTGTCTCCCATTTTTAGGTCTCTAAGAATAACAGCACCACAGATGAAGGTATGCTTTGGAGTCTGTTCATTATTTAAAAATAAAATAAAATTCTTACTGCCTCTGGTGAAAAAAAAATGCACCTAAAATTCACCTTATGGAAATGGTGAGCAAAAGGTACAAAGTAAAACAATATAATTCCCCTCTACTAATGTTGTTCATGGAAAAGATTTTATTAGGTATATTTTTATAACCTATCAAGGCTATTTCCTAATTATACTACTTCTAAGCCTGCAAACCTTTCTCCATTATAAATTTAGGACTCAAAACACTAACAAATTGGTCCTTAATATATAGTACCTTTCTATCTGTAAACCTCCAAGGACTTTAAAATATGATATTAGTGTAGTAGTTCATTGTCATAAAAGAAGGCCTTATAGGCCTTAGGGGAGGTTGCACAGTTCACTCTTAGTCACACAAGTGAGATGCTAGGTGAACATATGTTTAAAATATGGTTCTTATCACTTTGCCTGTTCTATGTACATTTTTTTTTCTTTGAGAGAGAAAGAGAGAGAGAGGTACAGACGGACAGGAAGGGAGAAAGTTGAGAAGCATCAATTTTTTTTTTCCCCCCCGAAGTTAAAAGTAGAGCGGCCGACAGACTCCCGCATGCGCCTGACCTGGATCCACCTGCCATACCCACTAGAGGGCGATGCTCTGACAATCTGGGGCGCTGCTCCACTGCGGTCGGAGCCATTCTAGCACCTGAGGCAGAGGCCATGGAGCCATCCTCAGTGTTTGGGCCAACTTTGCTCCAATGGAGCCTTGGCTGCGCAAGGGGAAGGCAGAGACAGAGAGGAAGGAGAGGGGAAGGGTGGGGAAGCAGATGGGTGCCTCTCCTGTGTGCCCTGGCCGAGAATCAAACCCGGGACTTCCACACACTGGGCTGATGTTCTACAGCAGAGCCAACCGGCCAGGACCAAGAAGCATCAATTTGTAGTGGCGTTACTTTAGTTGTTCATTGGTTGCTTTTCATATGTGGCTTGACTGAGGGGCTCAAGCCGAGAGAGTGACCCCTTGCTCAAGCCTGAGACCATGGTATCATGTTGGTGATCCCATGCTTAAGTGGTGACCCCATGTTCAAGCTGGATGAGCCTGTGCTCAAGCTGATGACCTTGGGGTTTCAAACCTGGGTCCTCAGCATCCCAGGCTGATGCTCTATCCACTGTGCCACTGGTCAGGCTAGGCACAAATTCTTAAATGCTAAAATATGAACTCCTTGTATTGGTTCTCAGGCATAATTTAAAAAGGCAGGTGACGCAGGCTCTAGATCAGTGTTTTTCTTTTCTTCTTCTTTTTTTTTTATTTTTTTTTATTTTTCCGAAGCTGGAAATGGGGAGAGACAGTCAGACAGACTCCCGCATGTGCCCGACCGGGATCCACCTGGCACGCCCACCAGGAGGCGACGCTCTGCCCACCAGGGGGCAATGCTTTGCCCCTCCAGGGCGTCGCTTTGTTGCGACCAGAGCCACTCCCACCTGGGGCAGAGGCCAAGGAGCCATCCCCAGTGCCCGGGCCATCTTTGCTCCAATGGAGCCTCGCTGCGGGAGACGAAGAGAGAGACAGAGAGGAAGGAGAGGGGGAGGGGTGGAGAAGCAGATGGGCGCTTCTCCTGTGTGCCCTGGCTGGGAATCGAACCCGGGACTTCTGCACGCCAGGCCGACGCTCTACCACTGAGCCAACCAGCCAGGGCCAGATCAGTGTTTTTCAACCAGTGTGCCGCGAGACATGGTCAGGTGTGCTGTGGGGAAATTAAACATGGGTCCTCAAACTACGGCCTGCATGCCGGATACGGGCTGCGGAGGCTATTTATCCAGCCGGCCGCCTGCCGGCTCCATCCAAACATAAACATTCCCCTCACAATCCCTCCAGCTATCAGCGACAGGAAGAGTGGAGGCACAGGGAATGCTCACTGACCAATCACCTTCTAGGATTCATCCCGACCACTAGCGATGAACCAACAGTAGGTCGCCTCTCATCCACACCCAGGAAGGTCCCCGCTCGGGCTGCCGCACATTTGTCATTGTGTGGCCACAGCGAGTAGTTGAAGCTGCTACTCCTCCCCATGGTCCCGATTTCTAATCCTGGTCAGGACTGGAGGTAAATGTTGCCACCACTAGATGAAGCCTCAGCCTCAGCTGGTTATGTCTATCCTAATGGTGTATACAGATATTTGACCTTTTTCTTTTTAAAAGAAGCCCCCGCAGAGGGTGATATACAATGCATCACAATGCAATCTAACTTTAAAGCTAAAGTTTGCTGATCTTCCTTTGGACAGTTTTTGGTTATCTGTTGCCAAGGAGTTCCCCATTCTGGCCAACAAAGCTATTTTGACATTGCTCCAGTTTTCAACCACATATCTATGTGAGCTGAGCTTCTCAAGCTTGACAGCGATAAAAACTAAAAACAGAGAGAGACTGAGAACTGTTGAGGAAGAGCCTCGTGTGTGTTTTTCTACCATTCCTGCCAGGATATCACTTTTGTGTTCATCGAAACAGGCCCAGGTTTCACACTAAGTGAGTATAAATACATTTAGAATCTATATTATTAACTATATGTATAATATGCACTGTGTTAGAGTGTCATTTTGTGTCATTTTGGTAGGTGGTGTGCCCCAGGATTTTGTAAATGTAAAAACTGTGCCGCGGCAGCTCAAAAAAGGTTGAAAATCACTGCTCTAGATCACATGGTCAGAAGAGTACAGCACCTTTTCCATCTATAGGCACCTGATTATTATTTTTTTTTAGTAAAATCCATTTTTATTTTTATTTTTTTAAATTGAATTTTATTAGAGTGACACTGATTAACATAATTGTACAAGTTTCAGGTGTTCAATTCTATAACACATGTCCCTATACTATATTGTGTGTTTACCTCAGCCCAAGTCAGGTCTTTGCACATCGCCACTTATCCCATCCCCCTATAACTTATCCCCCTGACCCCCCCCACCCCCGGGCAGTCACCACACTATTTGCAGGCACTGATTTGAATGGAGCAGTACTCTTGAGTGACAGCAGTCTCACTGACTGCATAAGAGATGAGCTTAGGTAGCTAAGGACAGATCAGTGGGGTTTTGACCTTCCCTTCAGTTGTACTGTACTGCCTTTTTTAAATTTTAACTTCTAAAGACTTGAGAGGCAGACTACATCCATTCCTACACATCCAATTATTTCTTGAGTGAGAAACAAACTAAGATAGTTCCCATGAGTCATTCTTTCTATCATTAATATCTCAGGAATTCCACAGAAGGAAAATTATTTCTTCTTCACATTCCACCCTTAATGTTATTTTACTTAACAGATTAATGTAGACCCTTAAAGAACTGTACACAATGTTCATCATTTAAAACCATCACCTAATGAAGAAGATGCTATGGCGTACAAGGTTAATGTCTCTGCATTGTGCATACCTTGGGTGATCAGCAATAGCATCTATATTGTAAGTGAGTTTTCATAAACAGGGAAGAAAAAGAAAAGGTCAGCACTGGGTTGTAAGATGAATAAGATAAACAATGGTCCTGGTCTTATAGAAGAGTGGTTTCTAATACTGTGCTAACCATCAAATGAGTACAATATTGTTTGGAATGTGTTCCTAAAATTGTTTACCTATAAAATATCAGAATATTCTGATGTATGAATATCAAATATTCAATAACAAAAATTTTTAAAGAGTGAAATTTTTAAAAAATCATTTATTTTTTTCTGCAACATTAATGGATTGCGCTGAGTACCCTATGAGGTCTATACACCCATTCTAGAGACCACCAAGGAGAATATCACAGACCAAGGAAGGCAACTATAAATAATGACCCATAATACAAAAGTATTAGCACTACAATGGATAAGTGCAGACTCCTATGGAAGGACAGAGCAGGTTAAAGCTAATGTGGCCTTGAAGAGGTAGAAAGAAACTAGAGCTGTTTTAAAGGATGAAAATACATTTAGGAAGCATAGAAGGTGGCCATTCTAGGAAGAAATGGACAAAGATAGCAGAGAAAACTTGTTTGGGGAACTCTTGTGTTTGATAAAGAAGAACTCTAAGTTTGGAGGCTTAGAGACCTGGTGGCGATAGGGACACTGGGCATTACAAAGTGAGACTGGAGGGGCAGCCAAAAGTAGACAATGAAATGTCCTCTGTGCTAAGTAAACTTTGGTTTCCATCATCCTGTAAAACAGGAGTTAAAAGCAAAAGCTTTCAGCTGGCAATGGGTGCTTTTTTTTAAGGCAAAGTTAGATCTGTCTGAAGACATTCAAATGGGGGGAAGGAGGAAGGTATAGAAGGAGGAAGGAAGAGAAAGAGGAGAGGAGAAAGAACCCTTTGTGTAAGCCAAACACAACGTCCGAAATGCAGTCATTTCTCTGGGTACGGGGCCATAGAGAGCTACGAAGTTCTTCAAGCAAGGCAGAGTCAAGTGATGCTCGGGTTCAGATTCTGAAGAGGCCATTCCGCACCAGTGTGAATACAGTAAGTGAGGGGGACCTGGAGGCCAGGAGATGAGGTCAACTCTCTGTTGTACTAGATGGGACTGGTTACCGATTTGGAGGGGCTCAGTGTACAATACAAGGACCGTTATTCAAGAAGTAGAAAAACAGTTCTATTAAAGGTACTAAAATAGAAGGCTTCTTCCTTTCTTCAGCAGTCTTTCTCTCTCTCTCTCTCTCTCTCTGTCTACTGTGGTTTGTTTAATTTGCTATTTAATGTCATGCTCCCTTGGGCACAGTGCAAGTGTAGACCTTCCCACTAGGGCCCCACAGCCCGTGACTCAGGATGGGGGTGGTCCGCGGGCTGCCAGGCTGCCTCTTCCAGCCACCAAATCCACCTGCCATGCCCTGGCCTGGGGCAGGGAAGTGGGGCCAGGCCTTCCCCTCTCCACAGCTGTCACTGCAACTCAGTAGGTACCTGCTGGGGATGGGCAAGAGGCCTGCCCCAACTGAGCTGTGGCATCTGGTCACCTGCCAGACATCAGTGAAACTGACAGGCAGAGACCAGGAGGGCCCTGCCAAACCTTTCTCCTGAGATGAGACACCACAGAAAACATATTTTCCTTATGTTTGCGCACCAGGGTCAAGGTCAGAAAGTGACAGGTGTGGCTGGGTATGGCAGAGAGGGAGGAGGCTAGCTGGGCTTGCAGGGCTGGGGTGTGGACAGTGTAGACTCCATCCCAGGAAGGCAGTGGGAGGTGGGGCTGTGCTTTGGTTCCAAGTCCTTGCGCATGCTCGTTGTCCCATGGACTTCACCAACAAAACAGAAATCCAGAGATGACTCATTAAGAATTTTGAGATGGCAGCTGCAGAGAATTAAACTCTGGGAGCAGGCTCTGTGCACTGCACTGGTCTCATGCTCATGAAGCCGGGTCTGGGTCTAGTTCAGGGGAAGAATAACAGGCTGATAATTGAAGTCTCTAAGAGGCAGCCGGGCTGGGAAGGATGAACTTGAAGAGAGACAAAGATCTGATGACAGAATTTGGGAAGAAGGAGAAGAGGATACTATGGCTCTTAAGTTTTTGGCTCTGGGACTGAAGAAATTTGTAGTACTACAAAGTTAGAAGTTCAGGTGGAAAAGAGTTTTGGGGAAAATGCAAGTGAATACAGTTTGAGGTGAGCTGAATTTAAATTACTATGGGACATCAGAACTAAGTGTGAGTATACTACAGAGGACTGTTCAGAAGGAGATTCTCTAAAACAACATCGCTTTCTCTTTCCTGATGTGTTGATCATTAATTTCACTCCTAGACAATAATAAAAAGATCTTTCTAATGTGAAAATCTCAGCATTCTCCCATTAAACCAGCCCGCATATAAAACATCGTATACGAATACAGAGGCAGAGGTGGACTATATACACAATTAAAAGGTCAAACGATTTATATAATAGACACGAACTTATGAGAGAGATTATAAAGTATACAAGATATGAATGAGTTCAGATGAGAAAATTTGCAAATATTAAAAAATACCCCATATATATGACTGTCATAATTTGCCTTTTTTCTTTTAAAACCAAATGTCATGCTTTCTTTGTCTATATGCTTAAGTGAAAATGTATGGAACTATCTTCCTTATAACAGGCAAAATTATGGTAGTTCACATAAAAAATGCAAATATGCAAAATATCAGTAATGAGCACTTAAAAAAAACCTGTAGGAAATAAGCAGCCACTATATAATGGAATTCATATTATTGTCTTTTTTCCTCCCCAAATACATTTTATGTAACCCAATATATTCAAAATATTACCATTTCAATTTGTAATCAATATTACACATCCCATCAAATCCCCCCCTTTAAAGCATACAATTTAGGGGTTTTGCATATTCAAAAAGTTGCATAACCATCACCACAGTCTAATTTCAGAACATTTCATCACTCCAAAAGACATCCTGTACCTATTAGCAGTCACATGCCGTCTCAACCCCTAGCAACCTTAATCTATTTTCTTCTATGGATTTGTCTATTCTGAACATTTCATATAAATAGAATCATACAATATATGTATGGCCTGTTGTGTCTGACTTCACTCATTTAGTTTTCAAGAATCATCCATGTGGTAGCATGAGAAGGCGGTACTTCACTCTTTTTATGGTGGAATAATACTCCATTGTATGGACAGACAATACTTGGTATTGCTGATGAACATTTGGGTTGTGTCTACTTTTGGGCTATTACAACATGCATGTACAGGATTTTGTGTGCACTCATGTTTTCAATTTTCAAGTAGAATTGCTAGGTCATGTGGTAACTCTATGTTTAACCTTTTGAGGGATTGTCAAACTGTTTTCCCAAATGTCTGCACGACTTTACACTCCCTCCAGCAAGATATGAGGGCCCCAATTTCCCCACATCCTCATCTGCACTTATTATTGTCTCTTTCCGATTATAGCCATCCTAGTGTGTACAAAGTGATATCGCACTATGGCTTTGATTTGTATTTCCCTAGTGACTCATGATGTTGATCACCTTTTCATATATCTATTGGCCATTTGCATATCTTCTTTAAAGAAATGTCTATTCAAATCCTTTTGGAGCTTTTTCTCTTAATAGCCACTCAATGGTCTGACAAAAAAATTATAGTAATATCTTAATTATATAAGCTATTTGAAATGAAGTTCATTTAAAATAAAATTAGCAGATGTTTAATATAAAACAAAGCATTTAAAATCCAGTGGCATGGTACTGGCTCTAGCAATAGAATGAAAGGGTCTGGAGGTAGGAAGGGACCTCGATGGCCTTAGCAGTGACCAGCAATGCCTGTACCTTGCTGAGCACAAGAACAGCTGAGAAATACAAAACTGCCTTTCTGGACAGCTAATCCTAGCAAAATCAAGATGTTGGCAAGGGTTCCTTTCTATCTCTCTAGCTTCCCAACTCCTTATGAAAGAGAAAAGCATCTGACACCAGTTATACGTAGTGGCTAATTATATGCTCCCTTAAGCAGGCATTATGCCTTCATAACGTTTACTTCTGAGTGTGAAATGAAAGTTGTTAAGCCTCCAATGGTAGAACAGAAAACAAATATCCGTGCTTTGAGGCAGAGGGACTTAGAGTACACTCCCCATAGGAGTGAGCTGTGAGTCCTTCCCGTCCTCTCTCCCAGACAGCCCTGTCTGCTGGGTGGGGTGGGTTGGACCTGCCACCAGCTAGCACTGCGGCAAACCTATTTCTAGGACTACCCACAGATTGAGGGGGTTTCCATCATTCTCTGAATGTTTCAAGTTTAGAATCACAGCACCAATCCTTGCCACTCCTGCTCCCTTTTCCTCCAGGTATTTTGTCTTTCTCTCTATCCCCCTTAAGGAGTCACAATGAATCTTCTTTTTTCTCTGCTCCAAATTTTATATTTCTAGGATATTTATCATAAAGAGGTCTTAAAATTACACCCTTTCTGATTATGAAATGATTTAAAAGGATAGTTAATATTTAATATCTTCAGGCTATAATTTTTTTTTCTGACATCCCTATGTTTATTACATGATTTTTACCTCTGATAGTAATATTTTGATAGACATATAATATGAATATATTCATATATTATATATTCATACATATATGAATATAAATATACCCTTTATTAAAGTAGGTATCAGCAGGATGATCCTATTATGGATTTTAAGTCCATGTGGATAGTCAGTAAAGAGAAGGAAGAAAAATGGATATAGACTATTAAGCAGTAGAGGATAGAACTTCAAGGGTCCTAGAATATAATAGCAATGAGAATACAAAAACTGAATTCATTAAGTAGCTTGAATGCTATGAATTCAAAAGGACTATTTCAGTCCTGAGACTGAGATTCTCAGGCTGGTCAGAGGTTACTCTGTGCCACAACGAAGCCAATGTTTTGTAAATACAGACTGGTCCCCTGAATTGAAAATGGCAAACACTTAGGAGGGAAAACTAATAGGCAATGCAGCAATCTGTTTATGAGCAATACCAGGCTGGTGAGAAAGTTATCAGACTTGAAGGTACAAAAGAAAGCACTGATGTCTATGGGAAAGATATTGACTAAAATGAGTTCCTAATATTTTAACCAATCATTTTAGACAAATAGTTCCAAACTCTGGGTGCATGTTAGAATCTTCCAGGAAGTTTTTAAAAAAATAAAGATGATCAGGTTCTAGTCCAAAGATTTTCGTTTAACTGGTCTGAGGTGGAAGCTAGGCATTAGTAATGTTTTTGGAGTTCCTTAGGTGATTTTTTTAAGGTATAGTTAAGAGTTGAAATCCACTGGTTTGGACAATGACCACTGTCTGGTCTTTAAGTGAGCATGAAGCTTTCTGACTCTTTTTTTAATTTGGAAAAACAAAGATCTTATTAAGGATTGTATTGATCTTATTGAGGATTCTATTCAAAACAGAGACCAATACCAACTGTGCCTGAAATCTCAAATCTTGAGAAAAGATGTAACACTTCTTTTTACACAGGGATTTAACTTAGTCTACATTTATTATTCTAAAGATTACTCTCTTCTGAAAACTATGCAAAGGTTTCATCTTTTGACAGTCTTTTGTATCTAACACATATCTGATTGGGCATGCTCAGGTGTTCCTGTGACAAGAACACAAGGAGGGTTGCACAGAGAGCAAGCTACTGCTTCAGTTCAGCTATGTTTTCTGGTTGTCTTGGCATATACTTTAGTGCCTGAATTCTTTCAGAGCCAAGCTCAAAGCTAATACAAATGAAGCAGCTGCGACTGCATTGTGCTACGTTCACACGGAGGCCGACTCAGACCATTGTGCTATGGAAATGAGAACACCAACCCAAGCACCTGGCCCGGAACACAGGCAGCTTTCTTTTAGCCAAACTAAACTGATGGCATCGTCTAAGGAGAAATGATTAAATAAATCATAAATATCAATAGTTACTTTATAAGTAGGATATTAAAGGAGGCTGTTCCAAAAACTAAGGCAATGTGAAACAAACACAATTACAAGATGTAATCATTTTCCCTTTCTGAATTAAATTATAAGTACCTAGATAACTTTTCATGAGTTTACTCATTTCTTCCTATTAATAACCCCTGTGATATTTAAATGTAGTTTTAACAATGTACAAAACATAGAATGATTATCTTAAAGGAAAACATATATATGACAATGGTAACAAGTCTACTAGGATGTTAAAAAAAAAGAAAAAATATAGGATCTTTAAAAAAGAGATAAAAACTATTCAAATGATTAAAATTGTTCTTGAAGAATCTAACAGTCAGAACTCAAATCTGCAGAAACATTGTGAGCTTATATATATGTATGACATCTAAAAAGGGCTCAAAGGCCTGATCTGTGGTTGCAGTGAGTGGCTAAAGAGTCGACCTGGAATTGAGAGGTCGCCAGTTCAAATCCCTGGGCTTGCCCGGTCAAGGCACATATGGGAGTTGATGCTTCCTGCTCCTCCTCCATTCTCTCTCTCTCTCTCTCTCTCTCTCTCGATCGCTCTCTCTCCCCTCTTTAAAATGAACAAATAAAATCTTTAAAAAAAAACAACACTAAAATAAATAAATAAAAAAGGGCTCAGAGAAACAGCCACATAAACAAATCATCAATTAAAGAAAATTATCTAGTTTTACTTCCCAATATAAGTAGATAAAGAGTATACACTATATACATAAAATTCCACAGCCCTGAATTCCAAATACAAATTCAAATCTCTTTGTTAAGTAAAAAATATTTCTGCACAGGTACACTACTTATTCCAAATGATCTCTCAGTGGTTATTAAATGGTTTAGCGATCTATTTGACAAGGAGACATCACCAGGAATACCAAAAGAATAAGTGTAAGAGATACTTGATTCTGGCCTTGAGTAATTCATGCATATTTTGTCCATTCACAACTATTTGATAAGTGTCTACTATGTACAAGGTACTGTATGAGGCACTGAGGTAGCAACAAAGATGAGTTAACGAGATATTCATTGTCTAATGAGGAACACAGACCTACAGACAGATACCATTTTTTGATCTGTATTTGGGAATCTGTGTGTGCAGAGGGATGACTTAAGTAATACGCAAATTTTCCACTGCTGGGGTGGTCAGTGCCTCTAATTCCTCCCCCATTATTTAAGGGTCAACAGTAATTACAATTAGAATTAAGGTGAAGAAATACAGGCTTAGAGGAGAGGCAGAACAGTTACCTTGCAAATTGCTGCTTTTTCTTTTGGCTATGATTAAAGTACCAATACATTTAAACGTTCCTAAAAATCAAGTTATTGCCTTAACCTATAGGTTTAGTGTCTATATAAATTCCCCTCTTTCATTCCTTATGTCCTCATTTTTAAACTTGTTGACTCTACTGTCTACCATGGGCTTCCCTGCTATGGGCCCACTGCTATAGTTACTCAGTGGCTCCTTTCTGCTTATCCAGCAGCATCAGCAGGATACAAGCAACTCTCACCCCCTGGCCTCTCCTGGGTCTCCCTGAGGCTAACCCCTGCTGCAGAACTATCAGCAGTGTCAGCTGGTAGCCACAGGTGGGTGCTGGGCTGGCCCTCCACTGAATGATAGCCCCAGCTATCACTGAGTAATGGCAAGAGGAAAAAGAGTCACTTGGGGAAGAGTCGAGTAATTTATCAATATTTCCCAGTATTTATACAAGTTGGTTTAGCTTTTGAGCCAAGACAAATATTTCTTTTTTCCCTCAAATATTTCAATAAACAAATCTCTAATGCTTTAGCAGCCAGCAAAATTTAGTTAAGCTTGATAAACAGACCCACTCAGTCTTGTTCCAACTTATCTTTCCAGCCTCTCTCTTGCCATTAGTGCCTGTATGCTTTTTGATTCCTCCCTCACTGAACCCTTTCCATATTCCCTGAATGTATCAACTACCTTATGGAGTGTGTCTTTCCAAAATGCTGTTCTCTCAGCCTGGAATACTCTCCTACCCTTGTCAATTATTTTCATACAGCCTTTGAATCTCAGATCAAATGATGGCTCCTTGGCAAAGCCTTAGCTTACACAGTGCATTGTTAAAAACCCATGTCACAATGCTTACCTACCTCCTATGAATCTGGTCTCTTGCTACTAGACCAGGGATCGGGAACCTTTTTGGCTGAGAGAGCCATGAACGCCACATATTTTAAAATGTAATTCTGTGAGAGCCATACAACAACCCATGTACGTTAAGCATTATCCAATAAAAATTTGGTGTTGTCCTGGAGGACAGCTGTGATTGGCTCCAGCCACCTGCAACCATGAACATGGTAGGAAATGAATGAATTGTAAATACATGAGAATGTTTTGTATTTTTAACGTTATTATTTTTTTTATTAAAGATTTGTCTGCGAGCCAGATGCAGCCATCAAAAGAGCCACATCTGGCTCGAGAGCCATAGATTCCCAACCCCTGTACTAGACTATAAGTTCTCAGGACATTCTGTGTTCATTTCTGCTTTCCCAGTACCAAGTATAATGCCACGAAAGTATCAATAATTGGTAAATCACCAATACTTTGTCCAAAGTAAGCACTCAATAAGTGTGTCATTGTCAATAATTTCAGTCGAGGCTTGCTAAAATCTATTTCATCTGCTCTGTTCTCTCTAAGCTTGGAAATATCACTAAGAAGAATAAGGCCCTTTCAGGGAGTCCACTACTAGCTGCTTTTTGGGCTCACCTGATGAGTAGTGAATCTGCTGCTAGCCATAGGAAAGACTCCTGCACCCTAGAGCCACAACACTTGTGCTTAAACCTCACTTCTGCCCCTTCAGAAAGTTAACATGGAAATGATCTTCTTTGTGATACTGTAGAAGTAACTTAAAGTCAAGTATCTCAAAGTTTGGTTCCTTTCTGTACTGCTTTCCCATATTCAGAGAGTCTATTGTGATACCAATTACAAAAGTATTTTGTGGTGATCTAAAAATTAGACAAAGCACTACATTTAAGTGATGTAGTCACATTAGCTATTGGTGTTATATGTAAATTTAAAAACTACAGTGTCCTTCCATAGACATCCAAGTACTGCAGTGCCTCATTTAGCCAGCATATTATGGCTTCTCTTAAAAGCACATAAATTATTTATCCAGCATTATCGAGGAACAAGGTACTTCACAAACCAGATTTTTCTAAAAGGTTTTATAAGCATCACACATCTTCGAGATGTTAAATGTTTTCATTGGATATATATTACACAATACCATACAGTTCCATTTCTAAAAAGCCATGCACAATAAATAGAATCATACTTTTTCTTGATGATTCAGGATCATTATTATGAATGTCAATTACTACACTATGTACCATCCATCCTGTGAAACAATGGTACCTTTAAGGGCTATTGATAAATATAAGGCTATTAGCCTTTATCCTAAGTGGATGTAGATTATTTTTATGACTCTGCAACTGGTATGTTCTGATGGTTCTTTTCAAACAATTGTCTAGGTGAGGGCTTGGGAATAGTTGAATTCTCCTGGAGGGCTAAGTGCGTGGGCTCGGGCCCCAGTTGGTTAGGCAAAGGCCTCTTTTTCTCCCTCATTATTTCTAAATTCATGAGGTGGCTGAGACTATCAGGAGACTAACTACTGAGTAAGTGGTCTGTAAGTAGTTTTAGCCTTCATGTATATGCATTATTCATTTATTACTTTTACTTAAGAATAATTTAGTCTTATTATTAAGGCAAACCTTAGATTAGCTGTCACCTTATTATCACCATTCTATTCAGCATGAGTGTATTAAAACTTCAAATTCCAATTCAATTTCTTTTTACCAAATTCTGCATGTGGTTGTTAGTTTCAGCATATTTGATCTCTGTTTCATCAAGAAAATGAGGATGAGAGAGAAAAAATGCTTTCTTCATTCATAAAGTTTTAAAAAGTAGGTATCTATGTCTATGGAATAAAGAAATTTAATAAAAGGCAGGAAAGTTGATATTTTGAAATTCCAGTCACAACTGGGTTAGAATATTAATCCAACATTTGCTTGTGATCTTTAAAAATGAAAAAGTTTGTAAAACTTTAAAAGGCACAGTAATAAATATCCACAAACAACAAGGCACTAAGATATAATAAGGGGAAATCTTGCTCCTTAGGATTAATCCAAAATATACCGTCATTTAAGTAACTTACTAATGAATGTCTACTTATATATCTCAAAATACCAGTTCTACTTAAAAGGTCATCTCAACTTTAAAAAAACAGTATTGAAATAAGTAAACGAAGAATATATTCACTTGGCTGAATTAAAAGAAAATGATCTTTTTTTTTCCATAGAAAAGCCTATTTCTATTTTATACTGGTTACCATTCTATCTACAATAATTACCAACTTTTGCAAATAATTCTCTTCAAGTTTAAAAACAATAAATTTAAATAATATGAGTAAGCTATAAATATATTTTTTTGCTCAATAAACAAAGGAAATGGATGAATTAAAATATTGTTACTCAGAGTTATATCAAAATGGTCCAAACTAGGCCTGCAACTGGTGGTCAGCGAACCTGGCCACTCATAGCCTTTCCAGAAGCATCCCTTTGAATTTGACACTGATTCTCAGTGTAGGGAGTATTTTAAACTAGGATATTTCTTCCAGGGTATTGCTTAAGCACTTAAATGGTTATCTGAAAGATGACTTAAGTAAAGTATAGGCCAGATTCAGTATTGGAACTCATAATTGTTTAAATTCTCTGATAATTTGCTCTATAACTTAATGAGTCTCATCATTCTCCACTTAAGTTCCAGTTCTAGAAAATTAAAAAATATATATATCATAGCCCATCCCTAAAAAAAAAAAATCTCACCAGCATCTTTATAGAATTGTAATAGGTTTTGGCTAGTAACTTGATAAAAAGGCATTCTGCAAAGATTTACACTTTATAGTTCAAAATAATTTGAATTTAATGTATTTAATTATATATTTTGGAGTATCCCGCAAGGAAAAATAAAATTCCCTAAAACCTAATAAACCTGATCCTGAAAGTAGTGGATGTTAATTGCAGTTAATCCATGAAGTCGATAACACTCTCCTTAAACCTCAGTATTATAAAGAAAATCTTCACAAGTGAAATGTTCTATTCCATAGTAACTGTCTCTAACTCTAAGAAAGGAGCAGAGTAGAGCAGTCTCTTAAAGAAGAGGAACACTTACTGGTACTTTGAAAGGTGAGGTATATGCAGTGTCCATGGAGTTGGGCTTCTCTGATGTACTGGTCCCTGAGATACTCCGTCTGCGAGGGGATCTTTCTGCTGGCACCTCTGGAGAAGAAGAAAGAAACAGCATTAAGAACCCAAAATTTAACATATTTCACTAAATTATAAAATTATTGGTTTCTTTTCCCCCAATTTCTCTCTTTATTTCTGTGGTGTTCGAAATATCAAGACACTAGGAGACGGTCCCAGTTAAGAATCTGCTTTAGTGTGACAGTTTATGTCTTATCTGTGCACATATAAAAAGTAATTTCCTCTGAGTTATGATTTTTTATCTGTAAGTCACTTAACATTTGCCTCTCACAGTATATGAATCTACATCTCTATTTGTCAGCAATGAGAGTTAATAGAAATTTTTTATATTTTGTGAATAAAATATAATCTAGTGTTGCTCATGATCTGATGGTGTTTGCACAAAGGTCAAAGTTCAGTTCTGTGCACATCAGATGATTCACCATACTGCAACCAAAGGGCCATGCAAAGCCTGACAGCTGCGGCCAGGAGAAAATCACATATATGCTTATGCAGATATAAAAATAGATCAGCTTCTCCTTGTTCCAGCTGTATGACCTTACCAAGATCTTACTGTGTAATCCTAAATCTGTTCAAACTACCTAACAAGCTTCAGATTTTGCACGTAATATGATAATCTCCTGTTTAATTCTATACTCTACATTAAGATTACATTTAATCTTTTTCATGGTGATATATATATATATATATGCATATATATGCACATACACACGCACACACAGATGATAGATATATACATATTATACCTTTATCACAACTGCTTCCCATCTCCACTTCAACTGACAGACATATAGGAATCCAGCTTCTCAGATAACATTAGATAACCTCAACATGGACAAGGGAAAAAAACACATCCTAAAAAAAGTGTTCTGTGTTATCTTCCAGATCTTAAAAAAACAAGGAGTAAATCGTGACTCCGGAGACTGACACTTTGCTTCCTGCTGTTCTCGCTTTAAAAGACAGATGCGGCTTAAACTTCCATTTCTGGCCTCCCAGCCGGCCCCTGGGATCCGTGCTACTTCCACTTGAGAGAAAGCGTTTTTCTTTCTCTCGCTCCCTCCCTGTGTCTTGCTCTTTCCCCTCCCTCTCTACAGCTTGCAGAGAGAGTAAGTGAGAAAGAAACACAGGACTGCAGCTATTCAATCAATCGCTTCCACTGCACATCCTCATTAGTTATTTTCAGGCTATTAGCAGACACCCAACAATTGCCTTCCCCCCGTTACAGAAATTTTCACTGTATTGCACTACTGTGCAGCAAGAAAACACATTTACTGAAATTTATATTCAGCGAGTGCCAAAAGGACACCATTTTACACAGACCCAGTAATGCACACAAGTCACTCCTGCCTATGAAAATCCCATCGGAAGTGCTTCCTCTATTACTATCTTTGCCTACGGGACTCAGATTTGGTTTTCATGACTAAACATCTCTGTGACATCTTGACTAGTGAGACCAAACTGCAACATTCCTAATGACTGAGAGGTTGACAACAGACTTGTCTTATATGCCTACAGTACAAGAAAGTTCCACACTATTGCTGTTTTACAATCATGACCAATAACTAACTGCGCCTCTCAACTTCTTGCTAACCATCGAGTGGTTAAATGAACCTTAATGTACAAAGTCATTTTCTGAATTAGGCACACACAATTTACTGCACATTTCTTTAAAAGAAAATGGCAGTGTAATTAGCTAAAATTCACGGAATGGCACAAAGCACTGAATTTAAACAAATCAGTTTGTCAAAGCATATTGAACAAGACCTTCAGACTTCAGAAACATTATTAAAGAGTGATTATCGAAGTTAGGGAAGTCTAATGGGGGCAGGCAGGTGGGCTGAGGAAGGTAGAAGATAATGTCATCTCTCCTTTAATAATTACCTATAATTAGAAAGTATAGGAGACCGGATATAACAATAAAATATATTTTAATCTCTGAATAATTGATGCAGGAACAAAATTGGGACAAAAAAAAAGTTCCCGTAGCAAGTATAAAGTGATCTAGTAAATAGTTTTAACTTACAGTGTTCTAATTAACAAAAAATAGAAACTTATTTTCCTGTTTTCTTCCAAACATCTAATTTTAGTTTTCAGGCATATGAAATCATTAAAGAAATATATTTCAATGCTTTTAACTATTTGGAAATTATATTGGCTAAAATGAACAACCATATCTCAAACTCTTAACAAATATGTTATTTATTGCATTTTTTTTCTTTTAGATTCTCTTTCTGTATTATGGGGAGAAAAATCCCACAACTCTGGTGTAGATTAAAGAATGTTACTGGGTTCAAAAGAAGAAATTGAAATTTTCTACAAGGTTGAACAATTGCCCCTAAAGAGGGGAAAGAAAGGATACCTGGTAAATGAAATCAACTAATGTAAGAGGAAGAAGTCATTATTTCTTGACTTTCTCAGGTCCCACAACAATGCAACAATGAGAAAATGCAAAAAAGAGGGGGGGAAGACTTTGAATATGCAGGTTCTTTAGTTCTCAGAAATCCATAATTATTTCAAAGCTGAGAGAAGAACATACACGCCCAGAACCACTGTCCACTTAGAAACAGGGTAGCAGCATCAGCAAGAGCAGAAGGAACAACTTGCTGGGTCAGTCTCAGGCAGGCTGCACAGTACACTGATCCAGCTTGGAAAGCTGCTACTATGTGCTTCGAGTGACATTTCTGCTGAGTGAGACGAAAAATCTATAGTGGTTCCAGTAGGCCAAAATTAGAAAGCTTTCTCCCCTACCCCTTATTCCTGCTACATGCTATTATACTATTTTCACCTGCTATAAAAATTAATGCTCAGTGGTAGAGCGTTGGCCTGGCGTGCAGAAGTCCCGGGTTCGATTCTCGGCCAGGGCACACAGGAGAAGCGCCCATCTGCTTCTCCGCCCCTCCTCCTCTCCTTCCTCTCTGTCTCTCTCTTCCCCTCCCGCAGCCAAGGCTCCATTGGAGCAAAGATGGCCCTGGCGCTGGGATGGCTCCTTGGCCTCTGCCCCAGGCGCTGGAGTGGCTCTGGTCGCAACAGAGCGACGCCCTGGAGGGGCAGAGCATCGCCCCCTGGTGGGCAGAGCGTTGCCCCTGGTGGGCGTGCCGGGTGAATCCCGGTCGGGCGCATGTGGGAGTCTATCTGACTGTCTCTCCCCGTTTCCAGCTTCAGAAAAATACAAAAAAAAAAATTAATGCTCTTTCATAGTCACAATATTTAAGTATAGATATTTTAAAATATGCTTGTTCTCTAAGGATGAGATGTATAATATTGTTTCAGTAGATAAAGGTCTGAAACTTTTGTTCACTTTCTCATCATCTAAAAATAGTATTTTTCATCCTCAGATTGAAAGGCAAAAAAGTTATAAAAAGCCTGATTAAGTTTTAAATTTATCCCATCATTTCCTTGGATAAGCACTGAGATAAGGTGACAACTTATAATAATGAGAGATACCCTCTAATCCAGCCCTACATAGAATGAAGTGCTGAACAAAGAGAACATCTGAGTGCCTTTCCTAGCAGACTATGTGACCTGTGTGAGTCATTCACCTTTCCTGCTCTGCTTCATTAATAACCTGGGTTATTCAGACCAACCAGAGATGAAGACAAGACAAATGAGATCATATGCTTTGAGATAAAATTAGCATTTTGGATGAAAAGAGCTCTCTAAATACAAATTGTAGTAATATAATGTCATGTCCCCAATGTACATATTTTCCTCTTTGTTAATGTGCTTTCTTTGAAAAGTGTGGCAAAGAAATTTACAACTGGACAGCTACAGGGCCAAAGGTACTTTTTTTGGTGGAGGACATGCCTATTCAACAAGCAGAGCTCAACCTTTGCCTTTAGAACCCAATAGTGTGTTCATGGCCTTCAGTTCACTTATCAGGAAGCAAATGCCAAGATGTGTTTCAGGAAGTAAAAGAGGTAAGGCGTGTTAAGGAGATGAAAAGGTATGGTAATTTCACTAGAGTGAATATAGTGAATAGGTAGGCAGTGGCCTTGAGAAGGCGGTGCGAGTCAATACTTAAGAAAGAAAGGAGATCAGCCTTGCAGACTCCTCAGAGAAGACCACTGCATGAAGGGGGAAGTCAATGCAAAGCGTGGGGGTAAAGAGCAGTAGGGATGCCAGCGAGACTAATGCCAGGGAGTGGGGACAAACAGCAGCAGAAAGCTCCTATTCCTAGCTTGCAGGCCCACACGGAAGAGCTTTAGCTTTAGCTTTTTACTCTGAAAGAATAACCACCTGGTGAAATACACTTTACCCAACAGTACAAATCAATAGAAACCCCATGGACATACACTTACTGGCACTTTCTTAATTATTTTCTTTTTAGGATTTTGAATAAAAAATGTGATCGAAATAATTCTGGAAAGTTATATTTGGAGAGTCAAGTGAAATGTTTATCACATGTGCTTGGTAATATGTAAATGTTTAACTGAGGGTTAGGTTCTAAAACCCTCTGAAACATCAAAAGAGAAAGGTATCTGCTATAGAACATCATTATGGCCAACCATCTATAAACATCAAATCAACTACATTTACTATTTGTTTAATCATATTTAACCAAAGTTTGTATATCATCATGTCATATGTGCATATATGTAACAGATAACACAGCCAAAAATGTCAGGAATTCTGTCAATGTCTACCACTTTTAGATTGAGTTACAATAGTTTTTTTTTTTTTTTTTTTTTTTTCCTGAAGCTGGAAACAGGGCGAGACAGTCAGACAGACTCCCGCATGCGCCCGACCGGGATCCACCCGGCACGCCCACCAGGGGCTGTGCTCTGCCCCCCAGGGGGCGATGCTCTGCCCATCCTGGGCGTCGCCATATTGCGACCAGAGCCACTCTAGCGCCTGAGGCAGAGGCCACAGAGCCATACCCAGCGCCCGGGCCATCTTTGCTCCAATGGAGCCTTGGCTGCAGGAGGGGAAGAGAGAGACAGAGAGGAAAGCGCGGCGGAGGGGTGGAGAAGCAAATGGGCGCTTCTCCTATGTGCCCTGGCCGGGAATCGAACCCGGGTCCTCCGCACGCTAGGCCGACGCTCTACCGCTGAGCCAACCGGCCAGGGCAATAGTTTTTTTTTAAAGGTAGATAAAATGGTTCACAAATACTTTTTTTTTTTTTTCTTTCTTTTTTTTTCATTTTTCTGAAGCTGGAAACGGGGAGAGACAGTCAGACAGACTCCCGCATGCGCCCGACCGGGATCCACCCGGCACGCCCACCATGGGGCAACGCTCTGCCCACCAGGGGGCGATGCTCTGCCCATCCTGGGCGTCGCCATATTGTGACCAGAGCCACTCTAGCGCCTGGGGCAGAGGCCACAGAGCCATCCCCAGCGCCCGGGCCATCTTTGCTCCAATGGAGCCTTGGCTGCGGGAGGGGAAGAGAGAGACAGAGAGGAAAGTGTGGCGGAGGGGTGGAGAAGCAAATGAGCGCTTCTCCTGTGTGCCCTGGCCGGGAATCAAACCCGGGTCCTCCGCACGCTAGGCCGACGCTCTACCGCTGAGCCAACCGGCCAGGGCCCACAAATACTTTTTATAAGAGAAAATGATGTACTATAAATGTTATTTAAGCACCTGTTTTGTAAATGAACTATCTAGGGCAGAAATATTTTTATGATAAGTTTAGCTACTATTTAGTGTCTGTGATGTACTAAGCACTGAGTTTCCTATCTGTCTTACTTAGTCCCTGGGACAGCCCCTGAAGTAGCAACAATTTCTTGGATAAGAGTAGAGGCAAATTTAAAAGAAGAGACTGACTTTACCAATGTGAAAGACAATTCAGAAAATTCAACGTGAAAGATGAACAAAATACAGAAAAATATGTATAAAGTTTTAATTTGATGGGCAATGATTTAAAGAATCCAAATATCCTTCTCATAGCAAATTTCTCTAGTTTAACACACCAGAAAAACATTACATGTTCACAGATGCAGTCAGTTTGGCATATATAGTATGTCTAAGTATGTCACATGAATAGCAACCCAAGCCAATTCCTAGTAACTCTGTTGTCCAGAATTATAAAATATAAATGAATGTGAATGGTCTGCCAATTATAATTATTCAGAGGCCCCTTTAGTATTTTTGATATTACCATCAAGAAACATGTGTTCTAATATTCTTAAAAGGGAATTTTTCAGTTCACTTCAAAAACCTTTTTAAAAATCAATAACATTTTAACACAGCATGCTAGAAAATTGAAAACACACCTAACTGTGCTGTGCACCCATTCAAGTCATTGTGCACAGTGTCGCTGTGAATGAGTTGACCTCACTATCATCTATTTTTCTCTTATGTTGTGAAAATGATAACAATAAATAGGAGTGGTTCAAGTTATTAATAAATGAGATAAACAAATAACTTGGCTCTCCACACTGTGAATTCTGAATTAGAAGAATTCTTCTTCCATAGGAGGCACAGAAGACACTGAAGAAATAGAGCAGGAAGGATGGAACAGTATTAGGAAATGAGTTTGTTCCACTCCAATAAAGAGAAATTTTTAATAACAAACAGCAGTATGAAAGTAAAAGGCTTCGTGAAAATAAAGTTTCATTCTTTTTGTTGGTGGACTTCTAAAAGTAATGGAAGCTAAAAGATACAAGTAGAGAAGAATTTTATAAAGGAAAGGGGGTAGGAGCAAAGTGAAGAAAACTACATACTACGATTCTATACTTGCTAACGCCATAGCACTTGGACATTTCATAAACTTCATCCACCTGATTTTCAGTGGGACATTCTACCATATCCCACTTTTACTGTTTTGAAGCCTGCCACTGACAGTCACTGTCACTCAGCTGCTCTGAAATACAAATCCCCAGAGCCACTTTAATTCATCCAATTTGTATCACTTAGAATGCAGTACTTCACTCAAACAAGCAGTCCTTTCAAGTTGCATGCTCTAGACACTTACTTTAATATATACAGATTGGTGCTAAGTACAGAAATGTAGTGAATTCTCAGAAAGCACAGCCATCAGCCTCTCCACCTTTTCTTTACTTCAACAAATTTATTTGTTATTATTATTGTTATAAATTTCTGCTTAATATAATAGAAAGGATTTCTCTCTCATCAAAAAATCTGGATACCCACAAGTATTCCATATTTTCAGCTTAGAGCTTCAAATGATGATGCTGGATGTGATGGTGCAGAATAGTTTTAGGCTAAGAAACAGCTCAGGGTTACATGGTACCATAAGTTTAAAATACAAAACATAATTGGGTCTTGGTGGCAACAACCAGGGATCTTTATGATAAAAACATAAGAATAGCCTGACCAGGTGGTGGCGCAGTGGATAGAGCGTCGGACTGGGATGCGGAAGGACCCAGGTTCGAGACCCCAAGGTCGCCAGCTTGAGCGCGGGCTCATCTGGTTTGAGCAATGAGCTCACCAGCTTAGACCCAAGGTCGCTGGCCCCAGCAGGGGGTTACTTGGTCTGCTGAAGGCCCGCGGTCAAGGCACATGTGAGAAAGCAATCAATGAACAACTAAGAAGATGCAACGCGCAACAAGAAACTGATGATTGATGCTTCTCATCTCTCTCCGTTCCTGTCTGTCTGTCCCTGTCTATCTCTGCCTCTGTGTAAAAAAAACAAAACAAAACATAAGAATAACTACAACAGTCAACTTTCATTTCTTAATCTTTATTACATGCTAAGAGTTTTACATGAGTTCTCTCTATAATCCTAACAACCAATTCCCTGGAATTGGGATTATCGCCCCCATTTCACAGATAAGGAAAAGGAGAGGTTCTGTTATTCTGCCCATGTTTGGCCAGCTGGTAGAGGACAGAATCGGGATGGAACCCACGTGGTTTGGATCTAGATCCTGTACTTGTTATCACCTGTTCTATTCTGTTGTGTTTTGTATAATAGGCTGTAAAGGAGAAAAAAAAATAAGATAGATAATCATGGAGACTCATTCTAAAAATAACTAAACAATTTTAACAATAGGCACATAATACTTCATATTTTAAAGATAATTAATCATACTCTTTGAGCAATAATTTACAGCAAACAAAGCCCATCAAAGAAAACTTTCAATCCTGGAATGCTGATGCTGAAAAGAATATTCTAGTCAAGAAACAAAGACACGTGAAGCAATGGGATAATGAGAGAGAAAGGTTACTAGCTTAGTGTAATGGTGAAAAAATCTGAACAGAACAGGAAATAAGCTATAAAGAATATCTACTACTGATTCCTTGTATTTAAAGAATGACAAAGAGTCCTCCAAAAAATAACCTGCCTTGAGGGGTAGAGATGAAGAGGCAAAATACCGGATTTTTAGGGTAATGTAAGTATATTTTGTATACTATAATGATCAATACATGTCATACATTTGTCCAAACCTACAGAATGTTTTTCAATTTAGACACCAGAATGCCAATTCATTAATTTACAATGAAAAACTGAATTATCACTAATTAGAAATATTAATTCAAGTGTGATACAGCATTCATTCTTTTTTAGAAGTCAAGATTTATGAGAGATTAAATCATAATCAGTGGTAATTTTCAACTACTAATTTATTTAATGGTTGTAAGGAGGCCTACTTGCACTTTTTATTTCTTTTATAGTCAATTTTAATAAATTCCATCTTTCTTTAAAATATCTATTTTCTCTAAATTTTTAATATATTATCATCAAGTTTTTTTATAATAGTCTTCTATTTTGCAAGCCTTTGATTTTCTGTAATTGTGTTCCTATTTTCCTTTGTAACATTATTTGTGGTTTCTCTTTTGTCTTTAATAAATATTTACAGTTGTACTTATATTCATTAAAGAAACAATTTAAAGAACCAACTTTTGACTTTATTGATTCTATTACATTCATTTCTGTTTTCCATTTCATTATCATTTACTGTTATCTTTATTATTTCTTTCCCTAAACTTTTTTATTCTTTCCTTTTTCTAACTTGTTGAGTTGAATATTTAATTACCTCATTAATCCTCAGCCTTTCTTCTTTTCAATATAAAAATTAAGGCTATAAGTTTCACTTAGAAACTATTTTAGTAATATCTTACAAGCTTTGATATGTACTATTTTCAGGATGTTCAGTTTTAAGTATTTATAATTTGCATTATTATTTCTTCTTGGACTAAACAGTTATATATAAATAACTTTAAAAGTTTCCAAAAATTTTAGGCATTTAAAGTAAATATTTTGTTACTAATTTCTAATGTAGTTCAACTATATCAAAAGGAATGTGTTCTACATGCTACACACTGAAATTTGTTGAGATTTATTTATGCTTCAGGCTATTGTCAATTTTCATAAAGATCCTATATGTGCTAAATAAGACTATGTACTTGTTGGATTCAGGATTCTACACATGTGCATTAACTCAAGCTTATTGTATTTTTTGTTTTTTATAGCCTTCCTAATTTTTATAGCTAGGATTATAGATTTATATTTCTCCTTATATGTCAGCCAATTTTTGCCTTATACACTTTTGAGGCTTTGTTATAAGGTGCATATAAGACTGTTATTTCTTTCTAGTGATTTCTACATTTTAACATTATGTAAGGACCTTCTTTGTTCCTAGCAGTGCCATTTTAAAGTTCCATTTTATCTCATTCTCATGGCCTGCTGGCTTTGTTTTAATCAGTATTTGCCTGATAAATCTTTCCCTAAACCTTTTACTTTTAACCCTCCTGGGTCATTATCTCTTTCATTCACAATAAGAAGTTGGAATTATTTCAGAGAAGAGCAAAACAATGAAGAGAATTCAAAAGCATGACAAATGAAGAAGTAATGATTAAACTTGGGAGGATTTTTATAGAAGAGAAAAGGCTACTGGGACTGTTTCCCAGTAAGTTAAGACTCATCGTGAGATGGAGATTTGTTTCATATGGTCTCAATAAGTGTAGTCTTAAGAAAATAGATTTCAGACCCAGAAAAGAAGATTCCCTTCTAGCACTAGCCAGAGAAGTTGTCTGCCTTATGATGGGTGAGAGCCCTGACCACTGGATTTGACTTTAAGTAGATTGCTTTTGGTTTATCAGGGTGGTATTGATTGATAAGGGTATATGGGTTTCAGGTGTACAATTCTATAATAAAAAATAAATAAAATTGAGTCTGACAATCTTTATATCTTTATCTTTTAAATGTTTTATATATTGTGCTTTCTGATACAGTAAATTTTATTTTTACCATCTTATTGTGTTTTATATTTACTTTTAGCTATGTTTATCTGATTTTCTCTTTTTCTTCCTTAGATAATGTTTAAAAATTCATTTTCCTCTCTACTGCTTTTGAAATTATGCACTCTGTTTCTATTCTTTTACTAGTGTTCTTAACATTTAAACATATGTATTTAAAGCCTAAAGTTAATCCTGTTATCTATCTTTCTCTTGAATAATTTAACAATCTTAGGGTACTTCAATCCAATTATCCCCTTTCTATCTCTAACATTATTGTTGTCCACTATTTTAATTTAACCTTACCAGAATTGTGGTTATGAATTCTCAGGGGATTTTGACCTTCCTCACTCCCCACCAGTTCAGACTAAGACAAATAAGATATGCCCATTTTTGTCAGTGAGCAGATTTTTTTATTTCTCCTTTCAGTCATTAAAGGAGCCAATCCTATGGAGAATGATGGGGTGAGGCTTTCAGTTCTAATTCCTCACTGTGGTTGGACCCTAGACACATTTCTTATCTTGTAGCTATTAAAACTTAACCTTCTGGATTTCTCAGACTAGCAAATGACGCCAGGACAATTTAGTACCTGAATGTTTAGTTGTTTTCTTTTTTCTCTTCCTGAGGATTTCCTTTCCTTCCTGAGAGGAACGTTTTGCAATTTAGTTTAAAATGTTTGTTTCATTAATACGGTATTTCTCGTCTTTGTATTATTTTTCATGATATCTAGTCTGCCATATTGCCAGAAATGGGAATTTTAATTTTTGAATATGCTTTCTTCTGATGTTAGGAGTAATTTTAGGAATCAGATAATATTTGTCAATACCAAATAATTAACTTCAGTCAGTAGAGTCATTTAGAAACTTAAAAATATTTAGGTTTTGTCAAAATTACATTATTTTTGAATAAAATTATTCTATCAGTTAAATGACTTCACTTAATAAAATAAAATGAAATCATTTAAATTCAGTTTAGAAATGTAACAGTTCAAAATATTTGTTGAGTATTTTCTATCTTATTCTAGAATTTGGAAAACCCAATTATAACCTACTGAATAAAAAGTACAAATATTGCCAATGTACCTTAAATGGTACTTGCAGACATAATTATAGAGAAAAGTAGTAGAAATGGTGGGGGGAGTGGATTTGATAAATAATTTGGATAATTGTGAAAATGAATCTCAAATTTTGGGTATCTGAATAGCATTAATTCACTCAAAAAAGTATTTATCAAGTATCTATTCAGTGCCATTCTAGAAAATTCCAAAACATTAAAAGAAGCTCTCTATGTTGCAGAAGTCTGGAGGACTAGATGGGAACTAACTATAATGCAAGATTAGGTGAGACAAATGCCATTAGATTAATACAATGGCTATTATATCCTTCATCTTCCTTCCTTTCCACTGCTAAATCTCTGCAAGCATTTTTGATATGTGCATGAGTTTCTCCATTCTTCCCTTAATCCCACCCACACCCCCAAACCCATAGCGATTTTTCTCTCAGGTATTCTCCTCTCTTGTAGGTTCTTATCTTGCTCTCTCTCCTCTACCAAAAATATGCATAAGTCTCCCCAGTTTTTAAAAAGTCACTTTTTCTTTTCTCCAGGCAAAAGACAATATCTTAAGATTATAAAATCTGACTTCTCTTTCCTCAACTTTAATGAGATAGCACTGATACTTTTCACAGGTCATCAGAAGTCTCCTCATTGTCAAATCCAACAGTCTTTTCTGACTTCTCTTTTGCTTTTCTAACTACTGACACTACTGACTACCATGTTGACCTTTCTACCTTAGCACTTGCCATACCACACCACCCTGGCTTTCTTTAGACTGTTCCAGTCATTCCCTCTGTATCGCCTGTTCCTCTCTACCTACCCCACCCTGACCACTGGTGATTCTTCAAGGTTCAGTCCCCACCTTCTTTTTTCTTGACAGTCTCTCAATAGTATACCACTTCTACATGCTCAGAGCTTCAACTTTCTTCTCTAGATGGCTCTCAAACATCACTCTCTGTGACTTCACTTCCAATCATCAGAACTATATCCAGATGTGTAGTAGTCACCTCAAGCTCAATATATCTAGAACATCTTCTTCCCTCAAAAACCAAGTCCCTTTCACAACTTATTTTTGTTAATAGTACCATCATCCTCCCAAGTTCAAAAATAGTCTTTGATTAATTATGTTCCCCATTCCTCCAATCTGCCACCAATTCTGCTGATAGAGTCTATGTAATCTCTCTACCTTTTCATCTTTGTTATTCTTCTGAGCTATAAAAATGTTCATCGGCATCTACAGTGTGCTAGGAGCTAAAAAGACAGAGGATTGAGCCCTGCTGTGGAGGCATTCACAATCTAATTAAAATAATAAATAAGTAAGCCACTAATTATAATGTAGGTGGTTAAGTGCTAAAATACAGGCACTTATTTCATATCTGGCATACTGTAACAGCTTCCAAACAGATTTAACTGTGGCTTCTAGTCTCTTCCCCCTATTGGGACCTTTTCAGATATGCCTTCCTAAAATGTTATTTTGACCATTATCTTTTTCTTGCTCAAGAATCTTTAATTCTTCCCAACTGCCTTCAGGATAAAATACTTACTCATTAGCCTGTTGTGAAAGTCTTCCACAGCAAGCTACCAAATATCCTTCAAGAATTAGCTCTCATTATTTCTTTATATGAACTTTCAAATCTGTTTTCTCATTAGACATGAACATAAATTTAATATTCCTCATGACATTCCTTTCATACAGAAAACACCATTTACATAAAAATCCACTCTTATCTTTAAAGATTCAGATTAAATCTTATCTCTCTAAAGCAATCTTCAGTGTTCCTAATCAGAAATAATGTCTCTCTTCTTCAAATTCCCAAAGCAAGTTTTGCGTGGATAAATCATTTCACAATAAGGTACTGCTTTATTTTATTTTATCATTGCCATTGTTGTCTTAAATTATTAAATCTTTCTCACTTAACTGAACGTTCATGTTTTCTTCCTAAATTTTACGCTTTGCACGAGCAGCTTTATCTCATAACTTTTTGTATTCAGCCATAGTACCTAGCACAGTCTAGTTTCTGAACAAGATTTGAAACAGAGGAAGGGTTTTGGAAAGTTCAGTTTGGATGAAAGAACACTGCTGATAGAAGAAAGAGCACATACATGCAAAGATAGGAAAGGGCCATATTTGTCCAAGATATAGAGTTAATCAAGTTGGTGGAATGAAGTCCTCCCCACGTAAAGGGATAATGGAATGTCAGGTGGAAGGGTCAGAATAAGTTCCAAAGTAAGGTGTTTTGACTTTATCTGATAGGTAATAAGGGAACCATGGAAAGTTTTAGACTAGAATAAAGAATAGGGCACAGTTTTATGAAGTTTCAACAAATCAGCAGTGCACTAAATTAACAGGAAGGCCTGAACATCAGTTAAATGGTTACTGCCCGGAAGTGATGTAGCCTCAACAACACAAAGTCCTCTTCTTTTAACTTCCTCTCCTAGAGAGAAGTCTGCCATAAAATTCTTGGGCAAAGAAAGCATAGTTTGATAAGTTCTCTGACACAATGTTTTTTGGTTACACTTATCCTAGATGCACCATAAAGTACAGTTTTTAATTTTTCTCTTAGTATTTTCATTGGGAAAAGCATGTTCTTATTAATGGAAACAACATTAGCAAAGGACATCACAAGAGCTTTGCTTAATCCTCGAGCTTTTTCAAGCTACATCTGAGATACTTTTGCTTCTAGTTTCTCTAGAGTAGTTTAGTAAATTCCTGTTTATCCACAGAAGAAGGGGTTGCTACTCATGGTCAGGAAAGACGTTCAAACCCCAAAATAAGACCTGCTGACACCCAGGCCTCAACCCTGTCATGGCAGTGTGGGACAGATACATACCTACTCACTCAGTCACTCAACATCTTGTTACAGCCCTAAACTCTGACTTATCTGTGTTTTATCTATCACATATATCAAGGTTTTCTTTCATTAGGTGGGTAATCTGTAGAAATCTGTATTTTTCTTCCAAGCATGTTCTAACATCCTTTGTCTTTATTATCTCCATCTGTGGTTAAAGAGGGATTTACTAACTTCTAAACTGAGGATGGGAGTAGACCTCAGAAGGGGTACAGACTGGAAAACTTATTTGCCCAAATTTTTTTATAGGTATAGTGGGATGATGGCCAAAAGAAGAAATATACTTGTCTTGACAGAAATTATTAGAAGGTATAAAAATATCATACAAGAGCAAGGACAAGATGTTCAGAGATGACTCTGCCTTCCTTTCCCATGATGCAGTACGGAGTAAGTGGTTGGTTTCACTCAGGGATGTTTGTATTTGCTTTTCTTCCCTGATGGTTCTCTATGTGTGGGGGGAGGGGGAACGGGAAGCAAGTAAAAAGAGACAGGCTTCAGAGAAATAAAGAGTTAAGAGGTACACATATTTCTTAAAGTCATCCAAATGCCAAAACATGTGAGAATATGATAAACAAGTCAAGAGTAGAATTAATATCTAAATATGTGTACTTGGGTCTTTATAGAATTAGAAAAGACTTGATTAGGATGACCCTTTATATCTACACTGCAGGAAAAAAGAAATCATTCGTAAAATATTAAGATTGACCATATAACTGAATTAAATAAGACAAAACAGAAACTTATGTTAAATGTAATAAAAAAGATTTTAAATGACAGAGACATCTTTTGGGATGGCAGAAGACTATTTATAGGTCATAGACAATATTCATGAGGAATAAATTAGAAAACTATAAATTTTGCCCATTATGATAAAAGTATACTTATATTTAGAGAAACATATTATAAATCAAACTTATAACAAAGATAAATTTGAAGGCAATTATTAATCTAACAGAAATATTCACAAAATAGGATTTTTCTAAGTATCAAGTTCTCCTGTTACATTTAAGCTACAACTGGATTTATATTCTAACTTTCCTAGGAATTTGTTTATTGTACCAATAATTCCATGATCAATAATTGCTTTCCTCAAGAAATTTATTAGAAAGCATCTGTAAATGGGAACTTAAAGTAATGGCTGGTCCATGTGTCCTATTTTATATACTCCATAGAAATCTTCTATATGAACACTACCTTTATTTCACACCTGGCATAAAAGCTACTTCCCAAACCATATGCTGGCTTTGATTGCACACAAAGCCTGCTCCCACTTTCATACGGCAAGCCTCATCATCACTGTATTGAGAGGTACAGCAAAACAATAATACATTTTGCCTAGCAGAAGTTGTCTAAATAGCACAAACAGCTGCCCAGATGGCATGATAAGCCTTGCATAGAGCTAGCACTCTTTGTTAAAGCAAAGCGAACTGTTTCTTATTTCTCATAGCCAATGTTGAGTTGGCACTCATTCTATAGACATATACGTAACTTGAACATATTCTCTTAATTCCTCTTCCCTTCTTCTTTCAAAAATCCAAAAGTGGATTTTGGAAAATGTGGGGTCTTACTCCCCAAAGTAAGAGAAGTGCAGACAACAAAGGGTTAAAAGAACAAGCGGAGCCCTACCGTACCCAGAAATGACAGAAGGCTCTTCTCCTCTTCCGTGCTACTATCCAGCCACTCGGCCACATCACCGGGGGAAAGGAGACTCATTTTCCAGCCAGAAAACTTTTCCATACAGAGCACAATTACTGAATGATGAAGTGGGGAAAGAAAGAGACAGAGACTAAATTCTTGAGGGTGCAATACTTAAAGTGCTAGTCAGGCTGTAATAATGAAAGAGAAAATGTGATCCTCCCTCCACTCGGAATTCTGTGTCTGTGACATCAATCTAATACAACAGGGGGGAGGAGGAAGGAAGTAGAGAGGGTTAAAAGAGGGTGATAGAAGAGAAGAAAAGAGAGATTTGTCCTGTCTCTTGGTGTTAAGCTGAAAGAGAAAGCCAGAATAAAATTGAATAATGATTTGTGTTAATGACAGGAGAAAGCGAAGGAAAATAAAGAATAAAGATACTCAAAGAAAAAGAAACAGGTTCCTACACTGAAGCAGCTTAGGTAGTTGGACAGCACAATAGCTAATCAGTTAAGTAAAGCATCATCAAACAGAAACAAAGGCAAAAGAACAAATTCAGCATTTTGTTTTGTTCTGAGAAGAAAGGTTTTCAAATTTCCTTTCAGTCAGCGGAGAAAACTGCAGCCTCCTAACCCCTTCGTGCTTTAGCGATTTCAACAGCATCCCAGCCCCCTTTACGGAGATTTCCTGCAAGCCGAGGCAGGTTGATAAATCTGTGAATAGGAAGCTCTCATCCCTCCTTTCTTCTCCTCCTCCTCCATTCCTCCCCCCAGCTCGCATGGCGACGGCATTGATCGACAATAATGGAATCTGTAACTGACTGCCAACAGCAACATTAAGGATATTACGAGTCCACTTCATAAGAATTCAAGCCGGTGGTCGGAACTTGGGGGCAACTCTGGGCTTATAGTCAATAGCTCTGTCTTCCTTAGCAAGAAAGAAAGGGGAGGGAGGAGGGATGGGGTGGGGAAAGAGAAAGAGAGAGAGAGAGAGAGAGAGAGAGAGAGAGAGAGAGAGAGAGAGAGAGAGAGAAAGCTCTGAAATCTGAAAGAAGTAGAGAAGTGGGCTTGTCGGGCTGAAGGTTCAGAGATCCACCAGTGAAGCAAATGACTGTCCTTCAACCCTTGTCACACTTACACTGTCATTGTGAAGCAGTCAGAACCAGATGGATTTTTAAATAAATATGATTCACATGGCTTAAGATTTCCTCACAGGCTTATACCTTATTAATAGGCAGAGAAAAATCAAGCAGAAGTATTTTCAGTCACATAAATCACCAATATCTCTGTTCTCTGGAGATCGATTGGGTTTCTTACTATAGGAGAACAACACTCTTTAAAAAGATAGGTTGTTTTTTGTATTAGCAAAAATTAGCTTTGTTTCCAATAATCTGTTTTCTATTCTAGTAGTCTGCCTTCACAGTGAGAGAATTCTTACTACTTAAGAGTTATTCTCTCAGGACATCCTGAATCCTACCCTTCTCTCTGTGGTACTGCAGTAGTCTTCACCCAGACTCTGTCCACTCTAACTATAAGTTGCCTGAGGACACAGCAAACACTTCTATATTAATTTTTGTGACCCAGTAGCTAGAGCAGCACCCAGCACTTAGAAGGAGTTCAATAAATATTTACTGAAGTTTTGGTTGGCTGCTTAAAAGTCTAAACAGCTTCAACATTGGCAGGAGGTATCATGAATATTTTAGGATCTTTTTTTAAGATTAATCATTTTGACAGATAATGACTTAAAAGCAAGTGTGGCAATAGCACCGATTGAGAAAATAGAAAAAATGTTAAAATAAAAAAGGTATTACGAATCCATAATGTTTAAATAAATCTATCTTTTAATACTCAAAAGAACTACATAAAATTGAAATGTGGTAATAAATATGTATAAAAGGCGTTGATCAAAACCCACGGGTGATGCTTGCTTAGCACCGAAGCATGGGTTGACAATGGCTTTGTAATAACTTTGTGACACATACTATCCCTGGGCTCCCAAGCTGAAACCAATGGCCTAGACTAGAGCATCAGGTTTAAACTTCCTCGTGTGATGTGGTTCCTGATTCTCTCTTGGTAGGGCCCCCCCAGACTCGCCTTGGCTCAGCCATGTTGTGCCACTGACCTGCCTTCCATGCCTTGGCTTGTTTCACGCAAAGTAATCTACACTAAAACGGGAAAAATGCATCCGCATCTGTTGTGTTCATTGGTGTATACCCACTGTATAGAGCACTATCCGGCCACAGTAGGTACTCAGAATTTGTTATTGACTTTGGCATCTCCTGTGAGGTATTATTCTTTCTACCATCTATACCTGAATATATCACACTGATCCACTGAGACTCAGGTCAAATATTACCTCTCCAGGGCTTCCCTGAAACCTTAAGATAGAGTCAATAGCTCTCTTATCCATATCTTCTTTGTTATTACTACTCTTACTACTTCATTGAAATTATTTGTAGTGATTTCCTCCACTATATTTTATGCCTGTAAAAGGCAAAAACTGTGTTCTACTCATTAAAAAAAAGGATTTAATGCCTATGCATAGTGAATGATTAATAAATGTTTATTGAGTGATGTATCAGTGGAAGTGAGATTGTGATTTTATATACCAAAAGTAGATTAATGCTAAAGAATCCCAGATAGTTTTGTTGTAAGAATCCATACCATCAGTCTCAAAACCAGCAACCAAAACAAAATCTGGTTATGGAAAAAGAATTATTTCATTTATTTTAGCAAAGAAAAATATCATCAAAATAATCCAATACCATAAATTTACCTTTTGTAAACAGAGTTAGCAAATGAGGCACCACACCCAAGAAAAAAGTTGAAATTTGGTCATAATACATAGGCATCAATCACAGTTTTTCCCTGTGTACAATCAGAACACAGCATGAATTAGCTCTCCTTGTGTAAATTTTTCCTTAAAGGTAAAGCAGTGAAATTTACCTGAAGATGAATATAGTAGGCTTATATATTTTGCTAAAATACTGAGTAGAACTGTTAGAAATAATGTTTGACTATAATGTTCTCAACAGATGACCAAGTCCCATACATTCTGGTGGTTTATAATGTGCCCTTTGTGTAATAAGTATTTATTCAACATTTATTTTATTCATTTTCTTCCTAATTCATCTGGGATAGCTATCTTTCTCAAAGAAACCAAAACTACTGACTTAGTCTCTTCTGCTCTATTATTTTTGCACACAGAAAAAGATTAATACTAAGTACTCAGGAATAAACAAAGGCAGGTGATATGTAATAATAGATCTTTTCCTAAATCGATAACTAAAGTTAGTCAAGTTGGTGGAGATTTGGGGGTGGGGATAATTTTATATTTTGATAGTTTCAAACTTACTATAAAAGTACAAGACTCGTATATGCATGTGTGATATATATATATTTATATATATATACATATATTGTGTGTATATATACCAGTATATACTTATACATACACACACACATACATATATCTGCTTTACCCAGATTCAGCAAATGTTTATATTTTGCTACCTTTGTTTAATCATTCTTTGTATATTATTATTAAATATATGCATTTTTCTAAACCATTTGAGAAACTTAAAAACATTACATGCATTATTGCCAACAGCTTTCAGAGTATATTTTCTAAAGCAAAGGGCATTCTAGCCTGCCCTGTGGTGGTGTAGTGGATACAGCACCTACCTGGAATGCTGAGGTTGCCAGTTTGAGGCCCTAGGTTTGCCAGTCAAGGCACATACAACAATCAAGCAATAAACATCTAAATGAAAAAACTATGAGTTGATACTTTTCACTCCCCCCTCTCTCTCCTCCATCTGTAAAATCAATAAATAATATCTTAGAAAAAAATAAGTAAAATAAAATATAATTTTTATGTCATTATAATCTTCTCGCAGATGAGTTGGATAACCAATTGGAACCACTGCATAAACACTACCGTTGTGTAGGAGAATACATTTCAGACTTCGTTTAGAGCTGTCAAGAAATAGCCACCATTCTGTTGGACTGTAAGTGGTAACAACTAGCTGGCTGAGAAGACTACTGATATCATGACAGTAAACAAAATGCTTGTCTTCGGAAAAAAAGTCCAGAAAAATCTGTTCACACTTCCTGAAATGGGATACTTTAGCTGACCGGTGAAGTACATTCTTTTCTTGAAGCCTGGAGGCTAATAACTCAGCTGCTTTCTTTGATAGGCCCAAATCTCTTACTAAGTCATTCAATTCGGGTTGGCTAAACTGCTGAGGGGTTCATGACTGCTTGGCATCAGAAGAAGACCCTTCAGATTCTACAACCATTTCCTCATGCATCTTATCAAAATACACTTGATCACCATGTTTACTTTCTTTGTCTTTAGAAGAAATAAAACCATTGAAAACTGGAACCGGGAGTGTCTCAGAGTGTGGGATAGGTCGTATTGCTAAAGAAATATTAGGATATGGCCCTGGCCGGTTGGCTCAGCGGTAGAGCGTTGGCCTGGCATGCAGGGGACCCGGGTTCGGTTCCCGGCCAGGGCACATAGGAGAAGCGCCCATTTGCTTCTCCACCCCCCCCCCTTCCTCTCTGTCTCTCTCTTCCCCTCCCGCAGCTGAGGCTCCATTGGAGCAAAGATGGCCCGGGTGCTGGGGATGGCTCCTTGGCCTCTGCCCCAGGCGCTAGAGTGGCTCTGGTCGCGGCAGAGTGACGCCCCGGAGGGGCAGAGCGTTGCCCCTGGTGGGCGTGCCGGGTGGATCCCGGTCGGGCGCATGTGAGAGTCTGTCTGACTGTCTCTCCCCATTTCCAGCTTCAGAAAAATACAAAAAAAAAAAAAAAGAAATATTAGGATATGCAATCATTTGCCGTTTTTTCTTGCTGATGCCCTTTGTATGGATCAGACAGAAATAACAGTCACTGCTGTGGTCCTTAGGTTCATGCCAAACCATGGGAATACCAAAAGGCATTCCTTTGCGTTTTCCTTTTGTCCAGTCATGAAGCATTTCCTCACAATTATGACACACAATATGAGGAACCCAATTCTTGTCTTGATCGCCAAGGGGAACTTGAAAATAGGCAATATATGCACATGTCACAAAAGATGAAATATTGCACCTTTGACATTTAAGTGTGTAACAGCCACACACAGTGTGTCCATAAAGTCATGGTGCACTTTTGACTGGTCACAGGAAAGCAACAAAAGACAATAGAAATGTGAAATCTGCACCAAATAAAAGGAAAACCCTTTGCTTCAAAGCACCAAAATATAAGGGAACTTTTAAATGTTCTAAGGATTTTAGAAAACACTGGGAAGGACAATGTTTATATCAATATTATGAATGACCTTGTAAAGCCAGAAACCACGGCCAGGGCCACCATCTGAGCAGCCTTCTGGCCCATGCAGGTTCGCATTGGATTCGGACAGTCGGTAAAGAAACAGCGGAGCCAAAAACTGGTGGGCCATAGCCTTTAATCCTACCTTGCACCCGGCGGGCAAGTAAAAATACACACTGGGCTCCAAAACCCAGTCACACTCAGTGCTCACAAAGCCACTGACTTATCCGAGTTTCCTAGAATCAAAGGTTTCTAGCTCACCAGACTTATTCTCCTCAGTTCCCCATCTTCTTCCTTATCCCAGATACAAACTCTACACAAACTGGCATCTCACTCAGCACTCCGCCATCTTGGCTGCTTCTCCTGGCCTCCTCCACGTGGCCTTTCTCTGCTCTCCTCTGCTCTCTCTTCTAATGATAATCTCAGGAACCAAGAGCCAAACTCCCGCTCCGTTCCCATTTTATAGTGTAGAAATCCAAACCCTTAATCCAATATACATAGTAGGGAAGTCTCTAATACAAAGTCACTTCTCTGAGGCATGATTGGATTGTACCGCCCCACATCAAAAAGGGTGGGAAAGGCTTAATCCCAAAACCAAGCCCCAGGCTACAACAATCCTGCTTGCCCCCAACACACATTAATATCACCTGGGCGACTGCCTCCTCGTGTTATCTTTAACAAAGTGAGCATAATACATTTTATCCGCCCAACAGACCTACTAGATTTAAGTTTCCTGGCTTTACATCTATGACTTGGGAGAGATGAATAAACATCTTAATACAACATTTTATGATGGATTAAAAGACAAAAACCAAATAATGAACCCAAGACATTTTCAAAATGCAACTGATAACATCCAGTACCACTTCTGATAAAGAATCTTAGAATAATTGGAAGAGATGGACACTTTCTTAACTTAATAAAGAATGACCAGAAACCAATAGCAATGTAATATACAAATTTAAAACATTAAAAACTTTTATTTAGCTTAAGAGCAACATAAAGATATCCATAAGCACCACTATTTTCAACAGGATGTGGGTTCACTAGGGTCGGTTATGTTACTGGAAGGTTCTAGCCAATGTGGTAAAACAAGACCAACAACAAGGAATATAGGTAACAGAAACAAAGACGAACAATACATATTTGCAGGAAATAAGATGTTTCCCTAAGTGAGGGTGGCAGCAGGGGATAAGAGTATTTAGTAAGGTGACTAGAATAAGATAAATATACAGAAATTAAGAGTTTCCTTACTTATCAGCAATTAATTACCAATTAGATCAATTAATGGGAAAAAAGTTCCCATCAAAAAAACAAACTATATGGGGCGAGGAAGGAGAGAGGGGGTGGGGGAGGGGAGGGGAAGGACACAAAGAAAACCAGATAGAAGGTGACAGAAGACAATTTGACTTTGGGTGAGGGGTATACAGAATAATCAAATGTCAAAATAATCTGGAGATGTTTTCTCTCAGCATATGTACCCTGATTTATCAATGTCACTGCATTAAATTTAATTAATAAAAATGGAAAAAACAAACTATAAATTAAGGATAAGCTTAATAAGAAAAATTTAAGATATTTGCATAAAAATATAAAACCATACGTGACAGGGTGCTGTCAGCTCCACGGGTTGGGGGAGGGATATTGTTCAATAAATATAGCAGAAAAAAATTAATATGAAAAAGAAGTATAAACACCAATACCTGGTGGATCGAGGACTTACATGTAAAAGAACCAAAATGTAAAACTTTTAATAAAAAATATCTTGAGACCTTGGGCAAAAAAATGATTTTGTAAACAAGAAATAAGAAATGTTGATTATAAAAGATTGATAGGTTTGTCTATGTAAAATTACAAACTTTTAAACATCCAATGACCTTAAAAAAATAAAAAGACTAGTTACAAATTGAGACTATATTCACAATACACAGGACTGTTAAAAGGTTACTATCAAGACCATATAAAGAACTCCTATATATAAACAGAAAGAACACAACAGCTCAATAGAAAAAGGAGTGAGAGATAAAAAGGATTTCACCAAAGCATTAACATAATCAGCCATATACATGAAAAATGTTCACTATCACTGGTAATGAAGTTTGCAAACCAACCATTTTATCTTTATTACCTGACAACAAATAAAAATTCTGACAATACCAAGTATTATATAGAATATGAAGGTCTTAAGATTTATATACATTGTTAATGGTAAACAGTTTGGCATTATTTGCTAACAAATAATGGGTTGAGCACTGATACACCCAAGACCCAGGAATTCCATTACTAGGAATATAGCAAATTACCTGTGAGTGGATAAAAAAGCAGGTATGGACACGAGCGTTCACAGCCACACTGATATCAAAAGCAAAACTCTATTAACAGACCAAACTGTCTTCACTTGAGATCAAACTCCAATACCAAACCCAACCAAAATTTTAAATTGGTTTGGTATATTCAATGTAAAATAATACGTAGTCAAATAATGAACTACAGCAACAATATGGAAAGACATTAGTATTATAATATTTAAGTGAAGAAATAAGTCCCAAAGAGTATATAAAACTAGCCCTTTATTTGTGGTTGAAAACAAGTAAAAATTAGAAATGTGTATGAAAGTTAATTCTCCACACAACGATCTACAGTCACTAATTCCAGTTGAAATATCAACGCACATTTTTCCTTTATTTTTTTGGCTGAAGGTGGAGGACAACTTGATTCTACAGCTCATTTGGAAAAGTAAAGGCATAAAGTAGAAAGCCAAACACATTTTGAAAGGAAGAACTAATTAGAGGGAATTTGCTTTATCAGCAAGACAAAGACATTAAAATCTGTGGTTTTTAAAACATTGTGATACTGATGTAGGACTAGAACAGTAAGTCCCGGGAACAGAAAAAGAATCCAGAAGAGAAATATAGACATTTAGTTGATAATAAAGTGTTTTCAAACCAGTGTGGAAATAGACCATTCAATAAAAGGTGCTGAGACAATTGGCTATACAGTTGAAAACAAATTTCACAAAACCAAAACTAATTTTTTAAAAAGCCTAATATTTTACCTTGAAAAAGGCCTTTCTAGGCATGACACAAAAGCCATAAATTTTAATGGAAGAGAGACAAAATGAAAAAACCTAAAAATTTAAAGCTTCAAATAGCAAAAAAAAAGATACCCTCAATGTTGGGCAGATAAAATGTATTATGCTCACTTTGCAAAAGATGACGCTGCCCACGTGGAGGCCGTTGCCCAGGTGATATTAATGTGTGTTGGGAGCAGGCAGGATCGTTGTAGCCTGGGGCTTGGTTTTGGGATTAAGCCTTTCCCACCCTTTTTGATGTAGGGCGGTACAATCCAATTATGCCTCAGAGAAGTGACTTTGTATTAGAGACTTCCCTGTTTTGTATATTGGATTAAAGGTTTGGATTTCTACACTATAAAATGGGGGCAGAACCAGAGCTTGCTCTCTTGGTTACTGAGATTAGCATTAGAGAGCAGAGAGCAGAGCAGAAAGAGGCCACGTGGAAGAGGCCAGGAGAAGCAGCCAAGATGGCGGAGTGTTGAATGAGAAGCCAGTTCTTGCAGAGTTTGTGCAGGGAGAAGGAAGGAGATGGGGAACAGAGGTGAATAAGTCTGGTGAGCTAGAAACCTTTGATTCTAGGAAACTCGGATAAGTCAGTAGCTTTGTGAGCACTGAATGTGACTGGGTTTTGGAGCCCAGTGTGTGTTTTTTACTTGCCCGCTGGGTGCAAGCTAGAATTAAAGATGGTGGCCCATCAGTTTTTGGCTCCGTTGTTTCTTTACCGACTGTCCGAATCCAATGCGAACCTGCATGGGCCAGGCGGCTGCTGTGATGGTGGCCGTGGCCACTGGCTTTACACTCAACAAATTTGCAAGGCTATTTAATGCATCTATCAAAATATGAAATGCTAACTATCTTTTGATATTATTACTAGGAACCAATCCTACAGATATATCATCACAAACAATTGGATATAGATATATGTACAAAGATATTTAGCTCAAAGTCGGTAATGACAAAAGCTAAAAAACACTAAGTGTTCATAAAGAGGAAAACAAATAAATCTACAATGAAATAAGCAGCCTTCAGAGATCTACAGGTAGAGATATAATGAAATGAAAAGGTGTTTTCAATATAAAAATTTGAGGAAGAAGTGGCAGAAGTTGTCAAATACTATGAGGCATTAAATGACAGGCATTTGGAAAGTTCTGTAATTGGAAGGCAGTTTTGAAAATGGGCAGAAAACTGTCATAATGGTGAGGATATGCAACCTCTAAGGACCTGGGTGCCTCCTTAGAGTTCAGATCATTCTCTGACAGCAAAATAACTTGACAATGAGAAGGTCTTTAACTATTAATTCAGTATTTTTGTAACAAAAATTCAGGACTGTCATTCATCAATTGATGAAAAATATGAGGTTGGATCACACATTCATCCACAGTTAATTTGGCATTATAATTTGTTAATCATCATTTACACAAACCCTTTATTGTGTTTTCCATTATTTTAATAAAAATGGTGGCGGGTTGAAAATGCAAATGCTGGTATCTCAGAAAAGCACAGGCCTCATAAAACTAATATTAACTTAATTGATATAAAGGTAAGAGTTGTTAACTATGCCAGAATATCATTAGAATATCATTAACTTCAAGAAAATGGTCTACTTTCCTTTGGGGTGGAGGGGGAAGGAGGAGCATACTTAGGAATCAGTAGGAAGGCTGGATGTTTATGATGTGGGTCTGTATACACACCCTGGTATAATCCCCTCCCCGAGTGAAGGTGGGGCCAAGGACCTGTTAATATGATGGGATAGCCACTCCCTTGAATAGGCTGCAGTAAAAGGCAAAGGTGGTGACACAGTGACTCTTGTGACCATGTGGTGTTGTATCGGTCTCCATGACAGGAGACTAGAGTTAGAGTCTCTCACTGGCTCTGAAGAAGTAAGCTGCTCTGTTCTGGGACAGCTACCAGAATGGGACCCAAGGGCGGTCTCTAGAAGCTGAGAATAGAATAGCTCCCTGTCCAAAGCCAGAAGAAATCAGGGATCCCAGTCCTACAACTGCCAGAGGAGTCTGGGCTCCAGATGAGAATGCAGACTGGGTGACACCTTGGTTCTGACCTTGGGATACTCTGAGCAGACAACCAGCTACACGCTGCCTGGATTTCGAATCTACAGAAACTGTGAAATAATACACGAAGTCACTAAGTCACCAAGTGTGTGGTCAAACAGTAGTAGAAAACTAATGTAGTATGCCCACATGGAGCACTGAGTGTGTAAAACCAGTGAGAAGTGAGGATCTAGTGGAGAAGATTGCAACAAAGGGATCCAGATGGAACTCACCCCTGTAACCAGCATCATCTGGATTAAACAAAACAGAACAGAACATTACCAGCAACCAGAAGCATTCCTTATGCACCCCTTCCAGTCATTACCCCGTAATAATTATCACTACCCTGATTTCTATCACCTCAGATGAGGTTGAATCATATATAAACGGAATCACACGGCGCAGATAAACTTTTGAGACTTTCATGCTCAACATATATTTGTGAAATTGATCCATTCTATGGCACAAAGCAGTAGTTTGTTCTTCAATATTGTATGGAATTCCACTATATAAGGAAATAAAACTTACCCACTCTACTGCTGATGAGCATTTGGGTAGTTTCCCAATTTTAGCTGTTACGAACATTTTTGTGCAAGTCTTTTGGTGAACCTATGCATGCATTTTTGGGGGGTATATAAACTGAAGTGGAATTGCTGAGACATAGAGCATTGTTCAGCTTTAACAGATATTGTCAAATAGTTCTCCAAAGCAGTTACACAAATTTATACTCCCTTAAACATTGTATAACAACTCCTTTTGTTCTAGATTCTTGGCAACATTTGGTATATCTGTTATTCCCATTTTAGACATTTTGATGGGTGTGTATTTCCATTTTGGTTTAAACTTGCATGTCTCTGATAACTAATGAAACTGAGCATCTTTTTTATACACTGAATGGCCATCTGGGATCACTTCTTTTATAAAATGGGCAGTCAAATCTTGCTGTTTTCTCACTGATGAGAAGTTCACTACATATTATGATTGGATATTAAAACTTAAAATTTTCTCTTTTCACACTGTCAGAGATTATTATAGGTGATTATCAGAGAAAAATGTAATATAAGCAACATCTACACTAAACATATAGAGCCTTAAAACAGCTTCTACTCTTTTGTAACACAAAATTGAGAAGAGAAAAAGAGAAAGAAAAAGTCTCCCTTTAAATATTTAATTCAAAACCTAAGCAGCCTGACCAGGCGGTGGTGCAGTGGATAGAGCGTCAAACTGGGATGTAGAGGACCCAGGTTCAAGACCCTGAGGTCGCCAGCTTAAGTGTGGGCTCATCTGGTTCAAACAAGGCTCACCAGCTTGGACCCAAGGTCACTGTCTTGAGTAAGGGGTCACTTGGTCTGCTGTAGCCCCCCAGTCAAGGCACATATGAGAAATCAATCAAAGAACAACTAAGGAACTGCAACAAAGAATTGATGTTTCTCATCTCTCTCCCTTCCTGTCTGTCTGTTCCTATCTGTCCCTCTCTCTGACTCTCCCTGTCTCTGCCACAAAAAAAAAATCCCACAACCCCCCCTCCCCCCCAAAAAAACACCTAAGCAAAATGAAAATGGGTTAATAACTTCTGACACTGGGAGAAACCCACTGGGAAACTGTCATAGAGCACACCACTTCACAGGAATAAAACTGTCACGCCCGTGAAGTTCACTATTTAAAATTTCACTGTTAGATACGTTTTGCAGTTTGTTCACAGGAAGATATGTTTCTGAAAAAAACAACAACTGGTAAATAATTGGTTGGATTTTCCTTTTCAAAAGGACCAGAGGAAAGCTTGACATCTGATTTGAAAACACTACCATTTTAAAACAAACCAAATAAACAAACAAATGCTGCCCCCCACACACACCCCCAAAAATAAAGTGGTGCCCTGAAGGCTTGACCTAAACAGTTCTGAGGCACAGGGGACAACTAGATAGACTTCTACTGATTTTCTGCCTTTTATATTATAATAAACTCTTCTGCACAGCACTGTTTAGTTTTATATAAGCTAAAATATGTTTCCAAGGGAGATTGGTTTTCATTCTTTGATTCTTTGTAACGACAGCAACAACTTCTAGGATTTCTTCTTTATATCATGTTTTTGGTTTTTGTTATTAAAAATGGTCGACACTGGCTCCAGTTGAAAAAACAAACACTTCTTTGGAAAATTTACCTTTAAAAGTTGATAGCCAATCAAGTATTTACTGAGTGCTATATTTATAAGGCAAGGAAATGAATAAAACTACTAAAAATATATTTCAAAATTTTAGTAACAGTAGCTATGCAAATATTTACAAGTAAAATGATGATACTCATCAAATAGGGTGACATTTATTATTTCAGGAAACTACCATGACGTTTCACTGAACTTTAAGTAGAGGCAAAATACTTCAAGAAATATCTTAGAATGTACTGGTATGTTAGCAAATTATATGGATAAAGATTTTAATTTACTAAGAATCTTCTTAAATTTCAGCTGTGTAATAAAGACTTACAAAAATTGGACTGAATACTATGTGATGTAATTCCTCTACCATATGCAAAAAGCAATAATATAATCTATTACCCTTTGAGTAATTAGTATCTATATACTTAGAGAAAATTCTAATAAGGAATATTCTATAACTATAGTGAGCAATCTCTTAGAAATGAGTTCTTTACAACAAGCTGTTGGTACACAAAAAGATGATTATCCTTCCCTATTAATAGACTTACTACATCTTGGCCTTTCCTTTGACTGAATAAACCCAATTCTTTTTGTGTAGTTACACAAGCCAGGTTTTTTTGTTTTAGTTTGGTTTTTTTTGGTGGTTCCTCTAGCACGCACTTTGATACTTCTTTTCTTTCTTAAAAAATAAAATAAATGGTTTCATTTATTTACCCGACACTACATTCTAGGTGTTCCTGGAAAAAAGAGTGATGGAAGTAGGGTCCCAAACATTTTAACTGTTTCCTGATTCAAGAGACCAGAAATCAAAACAACCACACGCAACCCATTTGAAGTATAATTTCACAAAAAAGTTACAAACCCAAATATTAAGAAGTAAAAGAATATCCAGTTTTTCCTACATATTAACTCAAGGAAATACCTATGAATAGTTAACCACACAATAGTGCTGCTACGTTCTTCAGAGATACTCCATCTTCCTTGGAATTAGATGCATGACATCAGAGTGAGCAACCTGACCAACCGGTGGGCATCCTAGGTGACACCTGATCCTGAATGACACGGGCTTGCTCCTGGCAGCTCAAGTTGCTTACTCTCTTAACAGTCTGTCATAAGAGGGAGCTCAGAAGCAGGTAGTTTCCCTTCAAAGAATAGGTCTTCACTAACCTAAACTAACTTCAAGTTGTTTCAGAAATTCACTTACTCATAAAGTACTATAAATCTAAGAATGGCAAAATGTAAAATTAAGAGTCAAATTATTGATCAGAACTCCTCACTGGCTCCCTCTCCACATGTCAAATTCATGGTGCTCTGAATTCAACTGAATGGTAAGGTCTGAGTGGGGGCAGGGAGGGCCCAGAGAAGACAGGCTTTCATCTGAATCATAATGACTGACTCAGTAAGACTCACATACTTGTCCACTGTGTACAAAGAAAGTATTCTCAGTAGTAGTGCTTAAGGCTTCCAAACACAAGCTGAGATCATATCCAAAATTAAATGTGGAATTCTGACAGACTGAATGCCCATCAGTACTTAAAGGAAAAAAAAAAGACAACATAAGGATTCATATTGCTGAGTCATTACTAATTTTCCTGACTCACTGATCACTAGAAAACAACAGGATAGTTTTTTCCTGCCTTCTCTGCAAGGAAAAAATAGATATTTTAAGAAAGTTTATGCAAACTGAAGTATGAGAATCTTGTGAACCTTATTTCCCATATAGGAAACTGAAAACAAGAACAGACCACTAGAGGGCGTGAAAGAACATACAAGAACAAAAAGAACAAAACTAGTCTCTAACTGCCTCTTGAGTGGTTGCAGAAGGTCAAGACTAACAAAAAGGGAAATGCAATGATGTTGTCCACATAAAAGGACTCCTAGAGTTTTGAATGAATTATCAGGTAATTTTTATGAGTAAAGAATTAATTTGACAGCTCAGAGCATTTTACATATCCAGCCTTAAGCCCCTGTCCCTGGCCAATCTTGTTCACTTTTGTTTGAAGAGATTTCATTCTTAAAGTTTTAAATGAGATGAAAAAGACAGAATTATACTCAAGAGGTTAAAAGAAATTGCAGCAGGAAAGGAGATATAACAACTCCTTCGAGTGAGACTAAAGTTTTGATCACCTATAGCCAAACTATTACCACAAAATGTCATAGCTATATGGCAGAACTCTTTATCATTTTTGAAAATTTAATATATAAACTATATTTATGTGGATATATATGTATGTATTTCATGAAAAAAATTTTAAAGAAACTAATATCAAGGGAAAAATCATGAGCACTGAAAATGGCCTGCCTTCTAGAAAACATGGTCACAAGAAAATTATTTCACATACACATGAGAGTTTCTTTTCTCATGCCACTCACTCCCATTTAAAACTTATCTTTAGTCATAAAACAGGCACCTTATTATTGCTTTTCTCTGACAAAGAAAGAATAAATGTGCATAATAAATGTGAATAATTTTTATTCAGGAGAGAAAACAGAGTATGTGTATTCTAATATCTTCTCTTTCTAATGCATAGTAGTGAGCTTTGTAATGATTAGTTTGGTTAATAAAGTAGTTTCTTTCCAGTTAGGTCAATAAATTACCAGCAACAATAGATTAATGACTTCTGATTGTTTCTGACATGAGGAAATACACTCAGGCCAAAGGTCCATTATCTATCTATAGATCTACCTACCTACCTACCTACTTACCTATCCATCATATGCACACATAACATAATATACACACACTTAGCATGGCAGCTTGCTCCATATCCACTCAGGATACAAGATAAGAGAAAAACCTAAGTCCTGTGTCATACAACATGAATACGGTTAAGTTGGATGAAGCATTATGTCCCCATTCTCACAGCCATCAGTGCTCTTATAAACAGTGTGCTTAAGTAATGGATTCTACAGTAAGACAAACAGCCTCTTGTTTCCTACTGGGTAGAGAATGCACTTTGTAATTTGGTTTTCGATAGCCGAGAGCAATAATGAAACTCACTGCTATTTATTCCTTTATTCCTTACAACGTAACTGCCCATCCCACAGAGCCTTGTAAATCACAACTGCATTTACACAGACCCAGTCGAAAACTGGAATGAGCAGGTCAAGCTTCAGCACAAAAGAACAACATTGCTTCACTGTGCTTATAGCCAAGTCAAGCTAACTTGTTCCCAGAAGTTGTAAAGAGCCATGACAGATCCTTTTGACAGTGGCTATCTTTACTATTTAGCTCACTAGAATAGTGTGGCCTCTCTCAACCCCACAATGGTCTCCAGGAAAATGGATAGGGCAGCAACCTTTTTTAGGAACTAAATGAAAATGTATGAAGACAGATGTTCACTGTCTATTGTGACTCTTAAGATCCTCCACTTAAGTTATCCTCTAGTCTAACATATAATTCATGAGGTGAAGTAACAGAGGACCATTACAAATGGAGAAAAACAGAGCTAGACCTTGGATAAGGAAGCAATTGGTCCAGAGTTGGGATAGTTTTTAAATGTTATATTTAAAAAAATAAACAGAGAAGGCAGTGAATGTGGGATGATATTTTCCTTTCAGTAAATAGAAAAAACTTTACTAACAAATTATACAGAAAATTCCTTAATCCCAGTCTTTCAAAGAAATTAAAGCCAATTTGAAAGAGTTTTAATTGCATACACAGATATTCAGAATATGCTACAACTAGGTAATTATTTATTTAAAAGCAACATACAAACTATAGTCATTTTCCTTAAGTGAAAGCCATTTTTTCCTTCTGTAATTATTTTGTTATATATTTTTGGTTTTGTCCAACAACATGGCATTAATATGCTTTCATGATGTTTGTTCCCTGATATTTCCTCTCCACATTTCAATCTAGGTTTATAAAACATTTGGTCTATAAGTAGCAATAATTCATGGTATCTGAGGCCTGCAGATACAGTATAGATGAAAAAAAACAACAACAAAAAAACCCCAAAACTTAAATGTAACCAATTCCATGAATAAAACAGTAAACTGAAAGTCAGATGTGGATTTTCATTTCAATTTTGTTCCTAACTATGATCTTAGGCCAGATTAAATCACTCAGACCTCAATGTTCTCATTGAAATGGAGAGATGGGACTATAGATGGTCTCTAAAGTCTCAAATTTAACTTTCAATGAGCCAGTGAGATAACTTGTCATTATTTCAATGAGATAGCCTGTCATCTATTGGCAGAGGATACTAAAAGCCTACCTTGGGCAGAAAGAACAAGCAGAGTTCTCATTTGAATGTTTTCACTGTTGTTTATGGACCCAACCTGTTGAACTTTCAAATGACATAGATTTATGATGTGCTACTAAGACTTAATCAAGGCTATTAGAATCTTATTGATGGTCAATACACTGTCTCTCTCAGAAAGAAATGATATATATCCATTTCCAGGTATCTTAATATTTCATAAAGAATGTAGGGAGAGATCCAGAATAAGAACCCACTTCAAATTATTAAAAGAACAGGCAAACGTTGCAGTATTAATATTCTGCTGTGATTATTATCCTTGTAATTGGTCTGGGTTTCTCAGACGGCTATTCCTGTGCTAGATTTTGTACTGGAACGCTGAGAGCTTCCACACAATATTCTGTGAACTCACAGTGATGAAAACCAACCTATATTTTAAAAGCCAAAAGTCACAAAGGTAAAGTCACTGATTTGTATAATAATAATAATAATAATAATAATAAAGCTACACTCCCTTCACATACAAACTTTTCATTTCAGTCCCAGATAGACTGGAGAAACTCTTACCTGGGGTCTGCATTCTGGAAAGTTTCTGGGTGTCGCTAACATGATCTTTCCGGCATGCCAGTCAGAAACTCAAAACACTTTGTACACCCTGCTCGCCCATGCTCTCTCGCTCTCTTTCGCTCTCGCTCTGTGCCTCAGACAGTTTGGAATGCAGAAAAGCCAGAGCCAATGCCAGCCAAACTCAATCCTTTTTTTTTTTCCTCCCAGTTCTTTCGCTGGAGAGCACTGAACAATAGCTACCCTCCTTCACTCCCTGGTCTCGCTCACAGCACTGGGGACAGGAGAGCTGCTTCGGAAGCAATGCGCCTTACCAAGCCAGGTCATTCACTTTTTCTGTCCCAAGTGGCAGTAGGGTAGGTGAGTGCATCTCTTCTTTGGAAGTAATTTTTAAAAAATGCAATCTACTTCAAAATCGGTTCTATTTTAGGGATAGAAGAAAATTTCAAAGATTCTTCCTTGGAAATGTTATTATGCTCAATTAAAATATAAACTTTTCAAAGTACAAAAACCAGGCAAATATCTTACAGCTGATGTACAGCTAGTGTTAACATATTGCTACCTTAGACACACTTAATAGATCACCTTTATCCAGAGAAAATATTTCAAATTTAGGAAAGAAAAGTTTTATTTCCCTAAAACTTCATTCTCATCTTCCTTAAGCTAGAAGTTCAATTTAAAAAGAAAGAATAATCAAAAACTAATTTTATAAACTGAGTGGCTCCCATTAAGTCATTTAGATGTGAAGAAATTATAGATAACATAACTATCCTCAGCCACCATTTTAATTTATTTCAAAATCAAACATCTTTCTAGGGTTTGTTTGTTTTTTCTTTATTCCAAAAAGGGAAGGCAGGTCAATGATGTCATCTTCATTATCGTTATGATGACCTAACATATTATGCAGCTGCTCAGTTGCTGAGGTTAGCATGTCAGGACTGATCAGTTAAAAAATTCACAGTTTGAATCACTGAGCAGAGCACAGTATCAATCTGTTATCTAACATTTAACAAATAGCTGATGGAATGCATATATCAGGGGTCAGGAACCTTTTTGGCTGAGAGAGACATGAACACCACATATTTTAAAATGTAATTCTGTGAGAGCCATACAACGACCTGTGTATGTTATGCATTATCCAATAAAAATTTGGTGTTGTCCCAGAGGACAGCTGTGATTGGCTCTAGCCACCCGCAATCATGAACATGAGCAGTAGGAAATGAATGGATTGTAATACATGAGAATGTTTTATACTTTTAACATTTTTTTTATTCAAGATTTGTCTGCGAGCCAGATGCAGCCATCAAAAGAGCTACATCTGGCTCACGAGCCATAGGTTCCTGACCCCTGGCATATATGCTATCTCTATATGCATGTATGTGTATATATGTATGATATTACATATATCTCACATATCTTGATATACATATACCTATGTGTGTATATATGTATATAAAATATGTATCTGTGCATATGTTTATCCTTTGGCACCCTTTTTTCCCCCCACCCTTTCCCTCCCCAAATACCAATGATTTAAATTTAGTCTCTTTTAATTAAGTCATAATTTGTTTTTGGTTATCTAGTCTCATCTTTCTTCAAGAATCATAATGCTCTAACATTGCATTTTCCTCTGCGTTTACTTTTGGTTTCCTATTTTTACTTCAGATGAACTAGTCCTTTAAACCCTATTGTTACTCAAACAAGAATCATAGGGAAAGAAAGACATAAACAAAAGTTGTATAGAAAGGAACAAACTAAGGCTCTGACTTGCAGACCACAGATTGCCACCCTGCCCCATTCAAACAAAACACCAACAACCCTATTCTCATCTCACCAAAGGCAATGCAAAGCTTTATCATTATTATTAATTGTCATTTACAATTGACCTTAAAATAGTGCAAAGCACACTAAAATTATTTTTACTCGTTATTCCTCAGAAAAGATAGGTCATGACTTCCATAATTCTATCCAAGAGTTAGAAGTAAGAACAGTGAGTCTAAGTTACAACAAAGATTTCAGCTCAATAAAAGGAAGTTGGAACCATTGGCAATAGCCTCCTCAGCGCCTGCCTGATGCAAGAGACAGAGAGCTCCAGCTCCCCACCAGGCAGAGGGGACACTTGATGAATACACTGCAGTGTAGCACTTCTCAAACTACGCTAACAACTCTGGTGCTCTGGTGGGAAAACACAGTTATAGCAGTCTTTTCCCAAATGACCGAAAAAGTTCATGTGTACAGTTTTCTCCAGTGTGAGGGATGGGTAGAGAAGCAGATGGTTGCTTCTCTCTGTGTACCTTAATCGAGGACTAAACCTGAAACATCCATATGCCAGGCCAATGCTCTATCCACTGAAACAACTAGGATTAATTTTAACAATAATTTACTGTCCTTTAAAAAGGGACTTTTACTACCTGGAGTTTTAATACCAGAATAAATCTGGGAAGCACTGTGGAGGAAATAATTTTTCTTAAATCCAAATATGATGCGATTCCATTTTTCAACACTTCAAATAATAATAGATTTTATTATTTATTAAATTAATAAATTTATTCATATATTAACATTAGCAGTAAATTTTATTAATTTATTACTTTTTATTAAGAAATTAATCAACTTTATTCATTACTATATGAAATCTTTTTGACAAGTAGGCATTACAATTGGTAATTCCCTGTTTATGTCTTCGGGGTTTGGTATTGCTGCTTCACTGACTGGAAGTTCCTTTCTTGCTTAAACTGCCTGTCATAGCCCTATTTACTGTTTAAAACCCAAATTTAATTAGTTTTTTTTTAGGTGAGAGAGGGGAGATAGTGAGTAGTGAGGCAGACTCCCACATGTGCCCTGACCAGGATCCACCTGGCAACCCCCATTGAAACCAGTGCTCAAGTACTGAGCTATTTTTAGTGCCTAAAGCTGATGTGTTTCCAGGGGTCTCAAAACTCAACTCAGCATGTGGGCCGCAGAGCAAGATCACAGCCGTTCGGAGGGCCGCACTAGGTCTACAAAAGGCAACTGTTACGCAACACTTTTCTTGAACTTTGTGGATTAGTCTGTGGGCCGCACAAAATTGTTCGGCAGGCCGCATGCGGCCCGCGGGCCGTGAGTTTGAGACCCCTGGTTTAGACCAACCAAGCTATCCTCAGTGCCCAGGGCCATGCCTGAACCAATTGAGCCACTGGCTGCAGGAAGGGAAGAGGGCTGCGGGAAGGGAAGAGGGCAGGAAGGGAAAAGGGAGAGAAGGGGGAGAGGGAAGCTGAGAGGAGCAGATAGTTGTTGCTTCTCCTATGTGCCCTGACCAGGGTTTGAAAATGAGAGGTCCATACGCCAGGCTGACACTCTATCTACTGAGCCACTGGCCAGGGTCTTTATATTATTTTCCTAGTGTGATTGAACTTATTTCCTATCTAAAGTTCTCCTTTGTACTCTTCCCACCCCATCTTGTGCTATTCTTTTCTTCACAGCCCTCACTGTTACCTAACAGATTATGTTCTGATGTTTAATGTCCTTTTTACTAACAAAATGTGAGGTAGATGGGGAAGGGGGTAGGGGGAGAGACAAGTGGCTTTGTCTCATTTTCAGCTTATCCTCAGAGCTTAGAACAATACTTGGCATTAGTAGGTACTTCATAAATGATAGATGGATGATAGATAGTTGAGAGAATACCTTTCACTTATCAAAACTTTTCTAAGTATTTAGACTTAGGAGTACTCTAGAATAACTCCAGGGCAGGGAACTTGTGCATCCATTTCTTGAGGCAGAGCCCAGCTCCATGCACACCATATGGTGAAACAAGAACACAAAGGAAGTTATCTCAGGCGTGCATGGTTTTAAGAAACAAATTGAAGCCAACAGAATGATATACCAAGGGAAGCCAGTCATTTCATCATCTGCCCACTTAGGACCCACTTGTAACAGGTGGGGTCCTGATCCATAGGAGTGGCTTCTCTAGTAATTTTCACCGCCTATGATCCCACAGCCACATGCTGTGCCACCATGGCCAGCGGAGTTCAGCCTTGCTGTTAGGGACTGAAAAGGCTGATGAAATCTTCCCACAAAACTAGGGAGCGCCCTAAGAATCTGGGTAAGTTTGAGGAAATGCTTCAGCCATTAGCTCAAGTTAGACAGTAGCTCAAATCCATGTCCATATGGAAAACCTCTCATTGGTTAGGAACAGCTTCACAGAGTCTGAAGGGGTTTTGAACTGATAAATTGGGTCACAGAGTCTTGTAGTCATGATCCAGCACGCTACTTAATACACTTAATACATGATGGTATGAGGATGAACTACATAAAAATGCCATTTTTGTAAGTCAAAAATAGTGAAATAGCAGCAATGATCAAATGAATAAGAAAGATGCAAACAGTGAATAAAGGGTTGGACTAGATCATTTTAAGGTCCTCTTCCAATTCTGAAACTCCATGATTCTATAATCCAAACAAAAATAAGAAAATAAATCAATTTCAACGCTTGGTCATCTCGTCAAACTGTGGTCCTCCTATTATATACTAACACAGAACTCTGTTCTTGTCCTTTTAGGAAGTTATCACATTTATAATTTATTCATTTATTAGATATCGTTCTACCTCTCGTCCTGTCAGCTCCATGGTGGCGGGGACTATACCTGCCTTGTTCACTGCTATATCATCAGTGCAAAGTGTAGTAAGGGTTTAATAAATCATTGCTGAATAAACAAATGGCTTGTAAACAGGTATAGGTGGGATCCTGAAGGTTCTGTCTATGGGAGTTTCTAAAAGGCTAGGATAATATTTTCTTCTAGTCATAAATCAGTCAGTCCATTTTGTGAATTTTAAAGAATATAGATAGCATAGTTTCTCCCTATCCCTTATAAAAGTAATTGTGTAAGGAATTTTGACTTTGGCATAGGTATACAAATCAATGTGCTAGCCACTAAGAAACTCTAGAATTATAAATGCATGATTTTCTGAAAATCAAAGGACACAAAATATGCTAGCTGCATATAACTAAAAATGACTTGCACATTCATTTTGTTCCTTACCGAACAAATAAACAAAAAAGTCCTATTAATATCAATCACCTCCTCTTCCGAAAAGAAAAACATCTTAGTAGCAGTCAAGCTGAGGTTTACACCAGTGTGTATGCATGCTTCCTCTTTTGAACACAGATGATCAGAAACCAACCATAAACCAAAGTTTCTTTTAAAGTCTCCACATAAACGAGACCGACATTCTGAAACTACGGTCTTCCCACTGCATTCCTTTTAGAGTTCATATTAGAAAAGGAAATCATTGTGTATAACTGGAATGACAAACACCAAAGTCACCCACTATTTCAGAAATGCCTCTGAAATTCTAATTTTTATTTAGTTTTATTTGTATATGTTGGGACCACAACACACACACATACATATATAGATACATACTTCTCTTCTGATAAAAAGGCATTAGAAAGATTAGAAAAATCTGTTAGTGATAGCATTATGAAAGTATTTAGAAAGGGCACATGCCAGAAAGTGAAAATTATGATAGCCACACAATGTTTTTAAAACTCTTGCTAAGCATCGGAGCTTTGCCTAGCTCTCCCACTAAGGTAAGCAAGTGGGCTGCATTTCCTCAACTGAAACGGCAATTGACAGGGAGGAAGCATTAAAAGGAGTAGGCAAAATTAAAAATTAGTCATCTTTCTCAATACTCAGACTCTATTATGAATAGGATCATATTTCAAAGAAAAATAAGCAAAACTTGAGTGGAAAAATAAAACTATTTCTAGTTTTATTTCATCATACGAGTAAGAATATACTACACACACAAATACAACAATTCTATTTCTACTAAAAATTCATTACTAAACAGCAGAAGTAACTAAAAGCATTTCTGGGACAGGCTCCAACCTAGAAATGGGTACTATCTCTGAATGTGCTCATAGAGCTGAGGACACGCCTGTGATATTGGCTCTCCTCATTTAAAAAGAGAGCTTAAATTATACTTGGATAAAGCCTTCAAAAATTCATTTTCATCATTTACACACACACACACACACAATTATCTTTTAGGCTTGTTGATTTTTTATTAAGTTCTTCTGGTATCACAGCTGAAGGACTATTAGTTATTAGTCTACCTTTCCCATCTAATTACGACAATATCAGTTTCAATAAGAATAAGTCATTTGGCATTATTTTTGCCTTAGTTTAAAAGAATATTTGTGCCCTGGCCAGTTGGCACAGTGGTAGAGTGTCAGCCCAGAGTGTGGATGTCCTGGGTTCAATTCCCAGTCAGGGTACACAGAAGTGACCATCTGCTTCTCCACCCTTCTCCCTCTCCCTTTTCTCTCTCTCTCTTCTCCTCCCACAGCCATGGCTCAATTGGTCTGAGCGAACTGACCTCCCGCACTGAGGATAGCTCCGTGGCCTCTGCCTCAGGCACTAAAAAAAATGGCTCCATTGCTAAGCAATGGAGCAACAGCCCCAGATGGGCAGAGTATCACCCCCTGGTGGGCTTGCAGGGTGGATCCCAGTCAGGGCGCATGCGGGAGTCTGTCTCTCTGCCTCCCCTCCTCTCACTAAAATAAAAAGAATATTTGCAACTGTGAGCTACTGTTTCCATAAAACCTACTTAGGAAAAACAGAGATGTTATGGTATAGTCATCTCTGGCACACCACTGATATATAAGAACACATACATGTACTATGTAATTAAGAACACTACTGCACACTGCAGGTAAAGTTCACTTTACTGAATTTCCATTATTCCCTTACTATTAACTGAAGCAAGCTAAAATCTAATACAATTCCAAGAGATAAATCATGAAGTGTTTTTTAAAAATTAGGAAAACCTAGGCCCTGGCCAGCTAGCTCACGGTAGAGCGCCAGCCTGGCATGTGGAAGTCCTGGGTTCAATTCCGGGCCAGGGCAACAGAAGTGTCCATCTGCTTCTCCACCCTTCCAGCTCCCCTTTCTCTCTATCTCTCTCTTTCTCCTGCAGCCAAGGCTCCATCGGAGCAAAGTTGGCCCAGGTGCTGAGGACGGCTCCATGGCCTCCACCTCAGGCATTAGAATGGCTCCAGTTGCAATGGAGCAACGCCCCAGATGGGCAGAGCATCGCCACCTATCCCGGTCAAGGCACATACAAAAAAGCAATCAATGAACAACTAACGATACAAAGGACCTACAACAAAGAATTGATGCTTCTCATCTATCCCCTTTCCTGCCTGTCTGTCCCTATCTGTCCCTCTCTTTGTCTCTGTCACAAAAAACAAACAAACAAAAGAAGTAAATATATTATTTTTCCCATTTCATTTATAGGTGGGAAAATAGAGACACAGACAGGTTTGAGGGAGTAACTTGCCCAAGGTCACAAAGAGGTAGGGCCAGATTGCACACCTCGGCTGGCCCTGGAGCACCCTCTCTTAACCATGATGGTATACTAAACTAAACACTCCAAATTTATCTTTACGTGGTATTTGGGGATTACCATTTTTCCTCTTCACAGCTTTCACTATTTCCAAATTTTCTATAGCATTAGTATTTTATAAAAGAGCTTGCATATTAACTCCAGATTAGGTTTATCGGCACCCTGTATCTGTTAGGACAATATACTGATTTTTTTTTTTTAACAGAGACAGAGAGAGGGATAGATAGGGACAGACAGACAGGAACGGAGAGAGATGAGAAGCATCAATCATCAGTTTTTCGTTGTGACACCTTAGTTGTTCATTGATTGCTTTCTCATATGTGCCTTGACTGCAGAACTTCAGCAGACTGAGTAACCCTTTGCTCGAGCCAGCGACCTTGGGTCCAAGCTGGTGAGCTTTGCTCAAACCAGATGAGCCTGTGCTCAAGCTGGCGACCTCGAGGGTCTCAAACCTGGGTCCTCTGCATCCCAGTCCGACGCTCTATCCACTGCACCACCACCTGGTCAGACATATACTGAATTTTCAAAAGGACAGCCCACTCGTGCTTTTTCATTCATTCTAATAACTGGGGCAGCCATGTTTCCTGGAATCTCAGAGGCAGCTTCTACCTGCAAATGATCATTTTGAGTGATAATATGTAAATGTTTTCTTAACATCTGGGCTCTAGGATATGTGGGAACAACAGAGAGAGTTCATCCCCTCCACCATTCCCCATGTAGGTATAAGAAAATAAGTTAAGTGAGGAAAAGGGAAGGGAGATAGTCTAAGACTCAGTAGCTGGCCCCAAACTGTGTATTGTTAGGCAGAAATCCAATATAAGAGAGAATGAGAGACCTCTTTTCTCAGCTCTGTGTCTATTTTTTCCTCTTCCATTTTTAACATACTGAATATTAAATAGGTCAAGGAACTTAATCAGACCTTATCCTTTATATAAAGACAGATTTAAAAAACTAGTATTACACATTTATATTCAGTCTTTGGTTTGTAAATATTTTGTATTATTTTTCTGTAAAAATATTATTCCTTAGTTAAACACTTTAAATATGTTTCTAATTTTTTAAAAAGATTTTATTTATTTATTTTTTGGGGGAGCAAGAAGTATCAACTCCTCTATGTGCCTTGATGGGGCAAGTTCAAGGTTTTGAACTAGCGACCAGTGTTCCAGATTGATACTTTATCCATTGCACCACCACAGGTCAGGTCATGTTCCTCATTTCTTTTAAAGTAGAAAACGCATTCCCCAAAGGAAAATTTAAGTTCTTAAGGGGAAATTTAATCTGTAGTACTTCTACCCATTACTTCTGAACCATAAAAATAAGACTCTTTTAAAAATTATATCTGAAGCTCTAAGAGGGCAATCATACCCCATTATATAATTTTCATTTCCAATATTACATTTCAAAATACATTATTTTTTGTGAAGGGTCATTTATGAAAGCTCCTATGTATGACATGAGATTTTTTTTCTTTTAAAAGTTGAGATAAATGATTCTCCGATTTGTTAAAGCCAAGTTTAAAACACTGTGGATATGAAAAAAAACAACTACATATATGCTTTTTAGTTCTAGAACATACCAGTAAATATAAAAAATAACTTTCAAGAGTTTAAAATTTCTTCTGAATTTCAGCACATACAGAAAAAAAATGTTATTTTTACCAAAAAAAAAAAATTCTATGTCATAAGAAATGAATTAATAGTCTCCCAGAAAAGGTGAAAGCAATGATGTTAGAGGCACAGTCCTATGGGACAAGGCATAAGACCAATTCATGATCAGTTCCAAAAGAGTGATTCTAAAAAGAAAACACAACGTTGTTCAGCAACACAAATACTACATTCAAGGACTGATTCACCGCTTGCTTTGAAAGCAAGCCAAAGTTTTCTGTTTGTCACAGGGATAACATCTCTTCTCTTGGGAATGAAGAGTAACATCTAAATTTATTACTGCTGAAGCTAAAGACAAAAAAAAATCACTGCCAATGAAAAACCTGAAAATCCTCTATTAAGAGATTTGTTTCAGTGACAGTAGATATGTAATTCCAATTTAAAGAAAAAAGAATTTCATTTTCAGCATACTTAAGAATTATGATTATGGACTTGGGGTAGTGAACAATACAATATACAGATGATGTATTATAGAATTGTACACCTGAAACCTGTATAATTTTATTAATTAGTGTCGCCGCAATAAATTCAATTAAAAATTATGATTATGTGACTTCGGTATTCCTTAACCTACTTTTAATATTTACTATTAATAGATAAATTTTCCCAGGATATAGTAAAATTAGTATATGGCTTGGTTATTTGAACTCATTTAAAACTAAATAATGCATTTCACATTCTAATCTTAAAATGTCATACTCATAGGAAACAAAAGTGAAAAAAATAGCTACATTTCATGGAAATCTAATCTTTGATATTTTATGCATGAAAAAATAGAGACAAAAGGATTAATGAATTAGTTAAGGGAACAGTCACTAACGACTAAGGGCAGACTCCCACTCCCACTCCCAGGGCTCTCAGGAGGCCATCCGGAGAGGTACGAACAGGGAGATCTGGGTATGGGAGTTGAAGCATCCCTCTCCCCCGCATGTGAGGAAATAAAAGCAATGGTTTTTATCTCACTGGCAAGAGAAAGTCAGGCCACACACTTAAAAGTTTTTTAAGAATACAGTTTTGTCCTTAGAGATGTTAAGGCATGAATTTGTAAAATTTGATTATTATGGACCACTCTTTATCCTGAACCATCAGTTATTGCATGATTAAAATTACTGCCTACAAAACATTAAAAACTTCCTAAAACTTTTATGATGCTCATTTTAAATTCTACATCAAACCCAACCAGTGACCTTGGGATCATGTCAAGGATCATGTGCTCAAGCCGGTGACCCAGTACTCAAACTGGTGACCCTGTGCTCAAGTCTACGAGTCCATGCTCAAGCCAACATAGCCGGTGACCTTGGGGTTTCAAACCAGGCCCAAAGCATCCTGGACTGACGCTCAATCCACTACACTACCACCAGTCAAGCAGGGAACTTAATTTTAGTATCTTATTTTCACAATTTTATAGTAAATATCATACTGATTTTATACATCCAGAAGGCAGTTTCCTTAAATCACACATTACTTTGTCAAAGTAATATATGTGTATTGTGAAAAAAAATCAACCATACTTGAAGTCAAATAAACTAATAAACAATAGCAGCCTCATAACGCACCCCCACAAAAGGCATTCCTCCTCTTAATTTTTAGCTTTTTCTTTTTGGTGCTTCTTTCAACATTTATAAGTAAAACCTAGTGGCATGAGAGTATCAGAAATGTGAGATTAGATTGGGAAGGCCCTGAAGTCCTCCTTCCTCTTTCCCTGGTTTGGAATGGATACTTTCTCAGCCAGCTCCATGGCTGCCTTTCTGGGACTTCCCTTCACAGATAATCTGGGGACTCCCTCTTCCCTCTTCTTCTTTTTTAATTACCCCTTCCAAACCTGATAGGTACTTTAGCTTGGAATACAATTTCAGTTGAGAAATCACATCCACTTGGAACTTTAAAGTGCCTGCTCCATGGTTGTAGCTTTTAATCTTATCACCAAGAATTCAGATGCAACTCTTATTCAAATCCTATATGGAATATTTCTTATTGTTTTAAATCCTTGAACAATTTTAGGAGGCTCTTCTTATCACATATGTTCTGAAATTGCCCAAAGATGTGCCTTGAAGTAGGTCCACCTGTATTCACTGGGCTGAGCACTTAAGAGACACTTTTACACTGGAAACTCATAACCTGCAATAATGGGAAATTTTCTTTCAGGTCTTTACCAAGTGTCTCTAAACTAGTGAGACTTCCCCTGATCATTTCATGTGAAATAACATTCCTTTGCCCTTCCTCCCCGCACAGCACTCCCCAGATCTTTACCTTGTCTCATTTTTCTCCATTGCATTGGTCATACTGTTTATTTTCGTCTGTCTGCTCCTCCTGGAATTTAAGCTCCACGAAGGCAGTGCTTTGTCTGTGCTGCTGCCAACAACATTGTGAATTCCTGGTTCACACAGGCCAGAACAGTGTGTGCCACGTAATAGGAATTTTTAAAAAATATATTCGATGAACAGGACTGACTCCATAAAGCAAGGTAACTTATTACGTCAGTCACTCTGCAGGGCTTTGAATAGAAACAAAATTTAGTTGGCAATCAAGAGAAGGGAGATGTGGTCTCACAGCTGCTTGTCAATGTTTTAAGCCACTCATAAATCAGACATAGCTGTTCAGTGAGTGTCATTTGTACAAAGGGATGGAAGAGCACCATGATGAGGTGGATCTGAAGTTGTACAGCCCTGGCTTTGAATTGTGGTTCTGCATTTATTTGGCCCCAGTATTCTAGCTATAAAGTGAGGATAATAACTGTACCTGTTTCACAGGACCACTGCCAGGATAAACTCTGTACAGAATACTAATTATTTAAGAATTTCTTAGAAAAATATGACCAACTGTATCAATTTCTGAGGGATGCTATAGAAAATTATGACAAACTGGCTTAAAAACAAAAGAAATCTATCTCTCCCAGCTTTCTGGAGGCCAGAAGTCCAAAATTAAGGTGTAGGCAGATCTGCACCTCCTATGAAGGCTGTAGGAGAGAATCCTTCCTTGCTTCGTCTGGCCTCTGGTGGCTTCAGGCCTTCCTTGGCTTGGGTCTCCATGACTCCAATCTTTGCTTCTGTTTCCCAAGGCCTTCTCGTCTGTGTCTGTGTCTCCGTCTCCCTTCTCTGTCTCTCATAAGACACGGCATTGGACTTAGGACCCATCCAGATAATCCAGGACGGTTTCATCCTGAGATCCTTAATTTAGTTGCTTCTGCAAAACACCTTTTTCCAAATAAGGTCACATTCACAGGTTCTGGAGATTAGAAAGTGACATCTTTTTTGGAGGTCACCATCAATTAACTACAACAGGTATATATTTTGTTCTTTCTATTGGATTCTGTATTGTATATTCTTACTGAAGTTTCTATACTGTTTTTCTAGCTATAAGAATTCACAAGCTTGTCCTCCTGTCAAGTATGCCTTCAGATTTAGCAACAGACTATATTATTATGAATTGCAGCCTCTGTGGTATTTTAATAGTTTTCTGGTATCTAGTTTCTAGCTTAAAAAGACTTTCTAGTCTTTAGAATGCTTCTTCTAATTTAAATGTATACTAGAATATAGTGTGTCTTATTTAAAAAGCTATTTAAGCCTGACCAGGCGGTGGCGCAGTGGATAGAGCGTCAGACTGGGATGCAGAGGACCCAGGTTCGAGACTCCGAGGTCGCCAGCTTGAGCGTGGGCTCATCTGGCTTGAGCAAAAGCTCACCAGCTTGGACCCAAGGTCACTGGCTCGAGCAAGGGGTTACTCGGTCTGCTAAAGGTTCGCAGTCAAGGCACATATGAGAAAGCAATCAATGAACAACTAAGGTCTCGCAACGAAAAACTGATAATTGATGCTTCTCATCTCTCTACGTTCCTGTCTGTCTGTCCTTGTCTATCCCTCCCTCTGACTCTCTCTCTGTCCCTGTATTAAAAAAAATAAAGGCTATTTAAGAGGCCCTTAATAGCTGCAACTGAACTTGTATATATAAAAAAGGCAATTGAACTTGTATATATAAAAATACTTAAATTTAAAGAGTTTGGTGATTTTTAAGCTTTATTCAAAATAGAGAAGAAGCATTGGTTAGAATGAGATTATACCATTTACGTGGACAATACTGCTATATCAAACTGGTCCTTCAGTAAGACCCTTACAGTATTTATATAATGGCATCTTAGTTTATACCATAGGGATGGATGTTATGCTTTTGACTCCCTCTATAAAGGAAGAGACCATCACTTAAAATATATAACCACCAGTCCATAGAAAAGAAGGGAAAATGGAGAAAAAGAGGGTTATAGTGAGGAAAATATAATTTTGTCAGATATTTTTTTCTGAGGCATAAATTTTTGGTGCAATCACCAATCCTGAAATACATGGCATTATTATCAATAAAGCAGAAACAGCATCTAATAATTTTGAAAGGCAGAGTATATATTGAAGAATGACTTCTTGGAGTCTAATAACATTTCTTCTGAAAAGCCATCCATGAATCTTAATAACTAACAAAGAATAAGACAGAGGTAAATTTCTGCTAATGAAAATTTTAATCTATTCTTACTCCCTGATAGAACTAATATAACATGTTTATTTGATCTATGGTTCACCATTTCTAAAGTGAAAAAATGCATAAACCAACCTTTTAGATGGGCATGAGATTTCATAAGACTAATTTTTCTTTAATTTGCTATGTCAATTAAAAGTCACAATTGGGCCCTGGCTGGATGGCTCAGTGGTAGAGCGTCGGCCTGGCATGCAGGAGTCCCAGGTTCCATTCCCGGCCAGGGCACACAGGAGAAGCGCCCATCTGCTTCTCCACCCCTCCCCCTCTCCTTCCTCTCTGTCTCTCTCTTCCCCTCCCGCAGCCAAGGCTCCATTGGAGCAAAGTTGGCCCGGGTGCTGAGGATGGTTCTATGGCCTCTGCCTCAGGCGCTAGAATGCCTCTGGTTGCAACAGAGCAATGCCCCAGATGGGCAGAGCATCACCTCCTGGTGGGCATGCCGGGTGGATCCCGGTCGGGTGCATGCAGGAGTCTGTGTGACTGCCTCCCCATTTCCAACTTCAGAAAAATACACACACAAAAAGTCACAATTGTAAACCCCATACGATAGTATTAGGAGGTGGGTCTGTTAGGATATAGTTAGGTCATACGGGCGAAGACCTCATGAATGGGATTAGTGTCCTTATCAAAAAGACCCCAGAGAACACCCAAACCTTCTTTTTGTCACGTGAGGAAACAAAAAGTTGGCACTCTGCAAACAGATAGAGGGCCCTCAGCAGGCACCAAATCTTCCCAACCTCCATAACTGTAAGAAATAAATATTCGTTATTTAATATCTTGAAGTAGGTCCGCCTGTATTCACTGGGCTGAGCACTTAAGAGACACTTTTACACTGGAAACTCATAACCTCCAATAATGGGGAATTTTCTTTCAGGTCTTCACCAGCCTGTGGTATTCTGTTTTAGCAGCCTGAACTAAGACAACTACTATATCTGAATGTATTATTTGGACATAAATACCAAAGAGCAGTTACATTCATTGCTAAGGCTTGGGAAAAGTTATAAAAATATAAGTATAATTCTAATTTATGAATCAAAGAAACACATTTAGTTATACAAACTCATCTCTCACTGATAAGCCTATGCTGTATCTCTGATATTGAGCATCATTAGAAGAGGCTGAATTTCCCCCCCACTAATATTCTGCACACAGTTCCTTTTTGGGAGGCTTATCAACCATTGTAGAACTGTCTAGCTTTTAGTGGCTACTGCAAGGCTATTTTTATCAAATCATGTGTGTAGTTTCAATGATATTCTTTCAAATGTATTTTCCTTTTTCCTCTTACTTCTGCTTACACACAATGTATTATTTTACTGGCTCCCACACTAGCTTATCTGGTTCCTAACACATCCATCTCAGTACTTCTCTGAAATTCCTACTTTTAAAAATTAATTAGAAAAGATTTATTCAAATATCTTTTTGACTCTTTAATTTTTTTTTTCTGTATTTTTCTGAAGCCAGAAACGGGGAGAGACAGTCAGACAGACTCCCGCATGTGCCCGACCGGGGATCCACCTGGCACGCCCACCAGGGGGCGATGCTCTGCCCCTCCAGGGCGTCGCTCTGTTGCGACCAGAGCCACTCTAGCGCCTGGGGCAGAGGCGGAGGAGCCATCCCCAGCGCCTGGGCCATCTCTGCTCCAGTGGAGCCTCGGCTGCGGGAGGGGAAGAGAGAGACAGAGAGGAAGGGGGGGGGGGGGTAGGGGTGGAGAAGCAGATGGGTGCTTCTCCTGTGTGCCCTGGCCGGGAATCGAACCCGGGACTTCTGCACGCCAGGCCAACGCTCTACCACTGAGCCAACCGGCCAGGGCCCCTTTTTGACTCTTTAGATGTCACTACATTGATTAAAGTGAGAGGGGGGAAAATCTAAAGGTCTTTTTTTTTTTTTTTAATTATTATTTTTTTTTTACAGAGGCAGAAATAGATAGGGACAGACAGACAGGAATGGAGAGAGATGAGAAGCATCAATCATCAGTTTCTCGTTGCGCGTTGCGACTTTTTAGTTGTTCATTGATTGCTCTCTCACATGTGCCTTGACCGCAGGCCTTCAGCAGACCGAGTAACCCCCTGCTGGAGCCAGCAACCTTGGGTCCAAGCTGGTGAGCTCCCTGCTCAAGCCAGATGAGCCCGCGCTCAAGCTGGCAACCTCGGGGTCTCGAACCTGGGTCCTTCCGCATCCCAGTCCGACGCTCTATCCACTGTGCCACCACCTGGTCAGGCTCTAAAGGTCTTTAAGTGGATAAAACTAAACTGAGCTAAAATAATCTTTCTTTATTAACTATTTTTTCTAATTCAGTCTTTTATTTCCTCCTACCCTATAAATTCATGTTGTTTTCACTTTTTTCTCCCTTAAATTTTTCCTGTTATTCTCTATTCTCTAGAATTAAAAAGAACATGCCAAACTCAGATGAAAAAACTCTTATAAGCAGAAGGGGGAAAAAATGAAATGGATGATAATTTCCTGTTGTGTAGTTATACAGTGTGTCCGTAAAGTCATGGTGCACTTTTGACCGGTCACAGGAAAGCAACAAAAGTCGATAGAAATGTGAAATCTGCACCAAATAAAAGGAAAACCCTTCCAGTTTCTCTAGGATGATGTGGCAGCATGTGCGCATGCGCAGATGACGACGTAACACTGTGTATACAGCGGAGCAGCCCACGGCCATGCCAGTCCAGATGTGGATGGTACAGAGGAAAGTTCAGTGTGTTCTGTGGCTTGCTAAATTCGAATCCATGACCAAAGTGCAACGTGAATATCGGTGCATTTATAACGAAGCGCCACCACATAGGAATAACATTACTCGGTGGGATAAGCAGTTGAAGGAAACCGGCAGTTTGGTGGAGAAACCCCGTTCTGGTAGGCCATCAGTCAGTGACAAGTCTGTAGAGGCTATACGGGATAGCTACCTAAGGAGCCCTAAAAAATCTGTGCGTGAGCCCACATCGAACTGCACCGAATAGGTATGAAACTGAGAGAGTTTTCCTTTTATTTGATGCAGATTTCACATTTCTATCATCTTTTGTTGCTTTCCTGTGACTGGTCAAAAGTGCACCATGACTTGACGAACACATTGTATTAAATACCAATTAAAGTGAGAAAAAAGTTACCCTGGAAACTTCTGAAGGCAACAAGAAAGAAAACGGTTGTAAATTTCAGAGAAAAGAAAGTCATTAAAACAATCTAGTAAACACAACAGCTTTTTGAGAAAGCTGGGAGCTGCCTTTCAGAAGCCTAGTCACTGTAGACAGAGGGCAGGTGGGTCAGAACAAGACACCCTTTGGCCCTGGAGGCAGCTCCAGTCTGTTGTGGACACAAACACAGTAGATTGTCCACAAGAATGATTTATAAATCCTTCTGTTTGAAACATAAATTTAAAAAGCTTTGGTAAAGCTTAGCCAATCTTAGACGGGAGAGAGAACACACAAGTAAGGCAAGTAATGTTTAGCTCGTTTTGCTCAACCTATCTGAATCATATATTTTTCCTTTTGGAAAAGGTCCTATGGCAGCCAAGGCCCTAGATCAAGCCTCAAATATAAATCTCAAGCTGCTTTATAAACAACTCCACCCTGTGTTTCTACCTCCATTGCATAACAAAATGGTGAACTCTGATTGTACTTCAGAAAAAAGGGATTTGCCAAACTATGTGAGTAAAGATGGAAATAAGTCAAGTCATGAGACATAGAGATGGGATGTGTCCTAATGTCACACCTTAACTTTATTTATTGGGTTGATCTAAACCTGGCCAAGCACAGTGAGACACAGTAACACCTCCTCCCTTATCTCACCAATCCCACAATCCATTGTCACAGGCACGGCATTTATGAATCACAGAAAACTTGTTCCCCAGCGTTACTTCAGCTACGTTTTATTTAATAAGGAGGCAAAGAGAAGAAAATATTCTTTTAACATCCCTGAAAAATCCAATAAATGTTTTATAATCTATTAGATTATAGTCATCGAACATAAAAATGTCAAGGTTTTGTTCAGTCAGATTCAATTTCTCTTCTTTACTGCAGATAAATAAAAACTAAGCTGTTTTAATGGCCAACTTAATGCCCTGCTACAAATTAATGACTAGAGAGTGAGAAGAAACTTAACTAATTTTTAAAGCAATACATTTTAATAGTATGAAGGCCACAGATGTTTGGCATTGACATAATACAACCTTCTAGTTAATTCTCTCAGATTTTAGTTCATTGTTTTCCCTGTTTCTGAAACACATCATGAAGAGCTGAAATGTACCCTCAACACACGCAGGTTTCTTCTGCCCCTTTGTCTCTCGTCTTCCTTATTATGGTTAGAAGGATTATTGCCATTATTATCGAGAATATTATTCATTTGATTGAAAGTTAAAAGGTTAAAAAGTTTTATATAATGAGCCTGACCAGGTGGTGGCACAGTGGATAGTGTCAGTCTGGGATGCTAAGGACCCAGGTTTGAAACCCTGAGGTCGCTGGCTTGAGCGCGGGCTCACTGGCTTGAGTATGGAATTATAGACATGACCCCATGGTCACTGGCTTGAGCCCAAAGGTTGCTGGCTTGAAGCCTAAAGTAACTGGCTTGAGCAAGGGGCCACTGGCTTGGCTGGAGCCCCCTGGTCAAGGCATATATGAGAAAGCAATCAATGAACAACTAAGGTGCTATAGCTACAGGTTGATGCTTCTCATTTCTCTCCCTTACTGTTTGTCTGTCCCTGTATGTCTTTCTTTGGCACACAAAAGAAAGAGAGAGAGAGAGAAAGGAAAAAGTTAACACCTCTCCCACTCTGATCCATGAAGGTCTCCACTGCTAAAAGCTTCTTTCTACATAGTTCTAATGTTACACACACACACACTTATATGCATATGGCATTTCTTACAAAATCAACATATAGTACACTTTCATATTTCTGAACCTGCTTTCCCCTACCTCCCTTAAAACTTATCTCAGAAATTGTTTCCCATTACTACATTTGGAGCTACTTTCTTTTTGATAGGTGCATAGTGGGCCATTATATAGATTTAACATTATTTAAATAACCTCTATGGCTGTATATTTAGATTGTGTCTGCTCCGGTGTTATAAACAATGATGCAATGACAGTGTGAGTAAATCTGTAGAACAAATTCTTAGAAGCAGACTGCTTCTGGAACAAAGAAGGGTAGTTCTGCCAAAATGCCCTCTGTAGAAGCAATCTGGTATCAAACGGACTACAATGCCCTTTTCCTTCTATTCTTCCAAAACAATATTTTTGTATTTGCTGACCTCGTAGGTAAAAATCAGTTGCTCATTATAGTTTTAGTGTGCTTTTGTATGAGGTATACCAGCTTTATCTTGTGTTTAAATGGCATTTTAATTTTCTTTCCGGCAAACTGTATATGCTTTTCCCTGTTTTAAAGTGTTCCTGTTAATAAAGTATTACATGCACATAGTTTAGAACCTTCTGATTTTACAAGACTTGCTTAAAAAAAAAAGAAGTCCCTAGCAATCCCCAGCTCTCCTCTTCTAACACTTTTCCTTCTCAGAAACAACCACTTTTATCTTTCTTAGCTAATACTTTTGGTAGTCACAACCAAGTTTTAATATGGCTGTACCTGTATTTTTAAATTCTTCCAATTTAAACATTATCTATTGACTTTCCACTATGGAAGATGAAATTCAATTCTGTTCTCCTCCATTACTAGACCAGTTCAGCAATTTTCAACTTTTTTTTAATCTTATGGCACATAGAAACTAATTACTAAAATTTTGTGGCACACCAAAAACATTGTCTTTTTACTGATCTGACCAAAAAAAGGTATAAATTTGATTCATTCACACCAGATGACTACTGTTGTGTTGTTTAATTTCTTTATTTAACAAAATCTAAAGGAAAAGAGGTCAGTGCCCCTGACTAAACAGTCAGGTATTGCATGTTTTAAAAATTCTTATGGCCCAAGGGCTGAAAATTGCTGGCCCAACAGGTGCATACAAACGTCCTATCCTCTCACCCCCCACCCCCCCATATACAGTTACATAGGAACTGTGGTAAGGACAAGGAATATTATGCTATTTAGTGTACACCACATAGCAAATTCTGTGTAATATACCATAGTGGTCAGGATCATAGATCCTAAAGGAGGACTGGCTGGGTGCAAATCCTGTCTAGATATAGACCTCAGTTTCCTTATCTGTAAAACAGTGCCTGGTTGCTTAACAAAAGATTAACAAATTTATGTATATAAAGTGCTTGATATGTAGAAGGTGCTTATAAGCATTCTCAATGGCCCAAACTAGATTATTCATTTACTTAGGTTTCTATCTGCTTACTGTTAATTCAATCCCAAATTCATTTCCTGCTGTTTAGATACATTCTGGCATATCAATTTCGTTGTCCTGGAGGCGTCTTCACTACAGCCTTCTGACTGCTCCAACCTGAACCACCGCCTTCATTCTCCAGCTGGTACAGAGCTGCTGAAATCACTTATCTCTGTGGCATTCTCTCCAGGGTTCCCTTTGTCTCTCTCGTGTTAGAGATCTCCTATCATACATCCCACGTCCTGCTCCTTCTTGGTGAAGAATGTATTCCACTAGCTTCAGGAGAAATAATGTGCAAGAGGTAATGTTTACAAGTCTTGCTTCTCTGAAAATGTCTTTATTTTATCCTCATGTGTGGTTAATGGCTTATAGCTACATATAGAATCCTCAGTAGGAACTAATTTTCCTTCAGAAGTTGGAGGGCATGTCTCACTGTTTCCTAGCTTCTGAGTTGCTGATGGGAAGTCTGACGCCATTCTGATTTCTGATCCTTAGTAAGTCATCTGTTTTCATTTCGTTGGAAGTTTGTAATACAGTCTTTGTCACCACAGATAAATTGAAATTTCCTGAAAATGCCTTGTCATAGGCATTCAGTAAGCTCTTTCAGTCTAGAAACTCTTATTCGTCAGTTGTGGGAAATTTTCTTAAATTATTTTGCTAGTGATTTCCTCCCCTTGTTTATTTTTTTTTCCTGGAACTCACTGTTTTGATATTGAACTTCCTAAACTGATAAACTAGTTATTTTATCAGTTCCCCTCTACCTTCTGAGATAGTTCCTCATTTTCATCTTCAAACCCTTCTACTGAGTTTTATTTCTGTTACATTCTTTTTTAAATACACAGCAGCCCTTTGGCTTTGAATACTATTCAGTTCTTGCCTCATGTATGTAATATTTTATCTCTCTGGGGACAGTGATGATTCTTTTTAAAGTTTCTTATTTCCTGTCCGTCTCAGTTCCTCCAAGTTTCTTTTGTTTGTTTTGGGTTTTAATTTTAATTTTTCTCTTTTTATTTGAGAGAGGGAGGAGGGAGGGAGGGAGGGAGGGAGGGAGGGAGGGAGGGAGAGAGAGAGAGAGAAAGAGAAATATCGATCTGTTCCTGTTTGTGCCCTGACCGGGGCCCTGTACTCTAAGTTTTGTCTGCTGTGCCCCAATCTGAGACCCTTGGGGTGTTCTTCTTTAGAGAATTAACCTGCAGTCTGGTAGCTGGGTGGAGGTGGGGGTGGCGGGAGCAAAGTTTAGTGGGATGGGGACGAGAAGAGACCCAGGACTCTATCCCCGTGTGTTCCTGATACTATCGATCCCTGAGCTATTTGAAGCTTTGGTGGTAAAATTCCAGTTGGTTCTGGGCTTTCTTCAGTGCCAGATTAAGATTTGGTTTTCTCAGGTCAGCTAGGTCATTTACCAAACTCCATTTATTTGCTTTCCCCCTTTCTGTTTATTATTATTAGTTTGTGGTTGTTTTCTTCTTTCTCATTCTCCTTGTCCTTGAAGAGACACATCTTTTTTAAAAAAATTTTTTTTACTATAGTTATAGTTGAGTTTCTGTAAGAAACACAATTAAATGCTTAGGCTAAATCCACCAAGTTCAGGCTGAATCTAGGACCCTGTCTTGATTGTTTAGGTCATCCCTTCCCCCTTCACACCCCTCCCAATCGGCCACCACTCGGTTTACAAAGATCAGCACTGCCTTAGGACTGGGCAGGAGGGCCTCTCGTCTGCACATCACATTTTAAAGGACTGCACTTGGGTGCTCCTGGGCACCAATCTCACATACTTGGACGTAGAGGCTGGGCTGTCCTTATGAATGTTTGTGGCCCCCTCATAATCTGAAGCCAAATCTGGACATTCCATCTGGGCCTTCTAGATTGCTATGAAAATATACAGTCCATGTTGAAAGACAGAACACATTTTATTTTTAAAAAGTTTGTTAGGCTAACTTAAATATTAAGACATATGAGACAGCTTTGTAAACCCAGAAAGTAGCTGGTCCATAGTTAAATGCTGACTTCCTTCATGGCCTCTCCTTTTCCAGGTCCTCTGGCTTCTCAGCAACCCTAATAGCCTTACTAGGGACTTACACAATTCGGAAAAAGAATCGTTATTTAAAACACTTTACTGCCATCTGTTGGAAATTTTATGAAATAACTACAAATCAAGGATGACAAATGACAGGCACCCCTAGTTGTTGGGCAACACATAATTTGCTTAACCAGAGGGGCAGCACTGCCTTGAACCAGCTTTCACAGAAGTGAACAAATCTCTCCCGTGCCAAAATGAGGACGGGAGGAAGACAATGGAGTCAACCAGGAATCCAGACTCCTGCTCACAAGTTGGAAGGAATCGTGGTCTGGCAACCTGAGTTAGAACTGAGAACTGCTTTCCTCACAGAAAACAATGTTCTCACTGCCCATGATAAATCTAAACCATAAGAATCAAATAAAAATTGGCTTTAGTAGGGTTAGCTTGAGAACTTAAGTACTCATTTTTATTCATAACAGTTCTGAGTTCCAAACAACTAAGTTCCAAAAGAAATTTAGGAATGTGTTGAAAAATAACTTAAGAAATGCGGTTGACTAGTAAATGAAAGCTGCTCCTTTCTAATAGACAAACCTGAAAGCCTAATTCGATCAGGTTGGTTGGGAGGTCAGTTCTGTTCTAATGCGTGCTTTGAAAAAAGTGAATGTTCCATGGTAACTGGCATATTAGGAAGCAACCTGCAATTCCATGTATCTTTTATCATGATTTTGTCGGGAGAAACATTAAGTGAACAAAGCTAACCACTCAGCTGAACCAAGCCACATATGAACACCCAAAATGCTCTCACACAGCTCAGACATGCTCTGGCGACCTCGCTTTCCTGCCTGTGTCATGAGCCACTCCCGTCCACATCTCCTACAACGTTCTCATCCACTTCCCAAACCCCTCCCTCCATCACATCACAATAAACTTAAAAACTGCTCTGACTGAACTGGGGTTGAGTTGCATTCGCAGGGATTTGGAATGGTGTTGGTGCCAACTTGGACTTGGTGAACATGTTAAGGACACTACTCTTTTATGGATTCTTGTTGTATTGGCCAACAGTTTGCTTAAAGGCTTTAATCACAGTAAAAAAAAAATTATATATATATATCTATATATATATATATATGTATGTGTGTGTGAACTTGTTAAGGACACTACTCTTTTATGGATTCTTGTATTGGTCAAGAGTTTGCTTAAGGCTTTAATCATAGTAAAAAAATATATATACACATACACATACACACACACACACACACACACACACACACACACACATACACACATGACCCGATAAAGAAGATGTGGCACATATACACTATGGTATACTACTCAGCTATAAGAAATGATGACATCGGATTATCTACAACAAAATGGTGGGATCTTGACAACATTATACGGAGTGAAATTAGTAAATCAGAAAAAACCAAGAACTGCAGGATTCCATACATTGGTGGGACATAAAAACAAGACTAAGAGACATGGACAAGAATGTGGTGGTTATGGGGGGGAGGGAAGGAGGGAGAGGGGAAGGGGGAGGGGCACAAAGAAAACTAGATAGAAGGTGACAGAGGACAATCTGACTTTGGGTGATGGGTATGCAACATAATTGAATGACAAGATAACCTGGACATGTTTTCTTTGAATATATGTACCCTGATTTATTGATGTCACCCCATTAAAATTAATAAAAATTTATGTATATATAAAAAAAACTGCTCTGATGCCCACCACCACATGCACATTTCAGGATATGTTTAAAGGTAATGTGCTGTATTTATTGTAGTATTTATGTATCCCTCAACCATTTAGCACATGTAAAAATGTACTACCATTTTTACTGAGTAAGTGCCTATCTTCACGTGTCACTGACCAAGTTTTTGAGCATAGTACCCCAATCCTTTTCCCCATTCGATAAGCCCTGTGATTTTGATTGTGCAGTTCTACATGGTACAGTGATTTTTAGAATACATGTTACATTACAGCAAAACTGGAGGTACATGGCTATTCTAACCTAGACTCAAGCCCTTTCTGCTAGACTAATACCAGCAGTATTACCATGAGCATCTCATAGAATCTTACAGATTTCAAAGAATAGATACACACTGGCTTACATTTTAAGAAACCTTAAAACTACCCAACCAAAGGCCTCAAGTGAGATTATTCAGGGTCTTCTACCTTAATTATCCATAATGTTTTTGATAATTCTTGAGCTCAAATAACTTAAGTATCACTGAAACCCAGAAATGATGGAATATAAGTATAATGGCTGGGTAATATATAACTCTCCTGGCATGAGCTTACTTGAATAATTGTGGGAAAGTTTATTTTATCAGAGAGGAAAAAAAGACTCGACATTTTTAGGACATTTCAAAGAAAACCAAGCATTGCCATTATCCACTGAGCTCTAACTTTTAGGGCTAGAAATCCAGACAACGGATTTGTTTCATAAATGTTTTGATCATGTTGTATATCTATTACCCCTAAAGTTCATACTCTGCCTTTATTGGATAGTATCATATATATATATAATTATATAAAACCAAATTTAATAGTGTAAATAATAAGTGCTACCAGACACAGGCATCATTTATCAGTATTTTCAATTCTATTATTTGAAAATTGGAAAGATATGTTTCTTGTAATATTAAATTTTCATTCGCATTTCTCCTTACTTCAATATTATTACCACCCTGTATTTTTTACAGAAGACTTTAGCATCTTGAAAATACTTCAGAACTTATCTAGATACTTCTAATAAATGTCTTGGGAATATAGAGTCATCATTACTTTATACAAAAAATCAGAACTGAGGCTACGTTAACAGAGAAGGTCAGGGTTAAAAACTAAGGTCTGAATAATGAATAGCCTTTAAAAAGTTGGCCTATAAGGGTTATCTTTCATAATAATTTGAGAAATGCATTGGAGAAAATATTCTGCTTTAATATTTATTTTCTTCAACGTTTCCTCAAATTTTATCACTTAAGTCAATAAACTTAGGAAAACATGTTGGCTTTTCTTCAGTTTTCTCAATTTGGTTTCCTTATTCTTTTTTTGGTGGTGGTGATATTATAAATTTTGCTTGACTTCTTAATTTACATAAACATGAAAATTTTGGATGGCTAACTTTGACTCTGAAAAGACTTTTTTTTCTTTTTTTTCTGAAGTGAGAAGTGGGGAAGCAGAGAGACAGACTTCCACATGTGCCCACTGGGATCCACCTGGCAAGCCCACTAGGGGGTGATGCTCTGCCCATCTGGGACGTTCTGTTACAACCGGAGCCATTCTAGCACCTGAGGCAGAGGCCTTGGAGCCATCCTCAGTGCCCAGGCCAACTCTGCTTCAATGGAGCCTTGGCTGTGGGAGGGAAGAGAGAGATAGAGAAGAAGAAGGGGGAAGGGTGGAAAAGCAGATGGGCGCTTCTTCTGTGTGCCCTGGCCGGGAATTAAACCTGGGACATTCACACGCCAGGCTAACGCTCTTCCACTGAGCCAACCAGCCAGGGTCCTGAGAAGACTTTTGACATATTCTTTGCTAAGACATGCTAGGATGTATCAAAGACATACTATAATGTACATAAGTATATATAATAGCTTTCTAATAGGTCTCTAACTCCCATTCTTGCATCCCTACTCAATATTGATGCCAGTGGCTCCCCATCTCACAGAATGAAAGCCAAAGCCCTTATGATGATCTAACTGACCTTCGTGATCCGCTCAGTGATGTCATCTCCTATGACCCTCCCCTTGTTCATTGCATTGCAGCCTCACTGGCATCTGTGCTCTTTCTTCCTGAGGCATTCCAAGCACATTTCCTTTATATTGGCTGCTCCCTTGGGTGGAGACTCTCACCCCCAGGTATCCACATGCCTGACTCCCACACTTTAATCAGATTTTTACTCAAGGCTCACCTTAGCTAAAATTGTACTTCCTGTCACTTCCTATTTCCATTTCCTACTTATCTTTTCACGTTGTACTTGTCACCATCTAGCACAGTATATATTGTTTATTACTCTCACTTACTGACTGTCATTCCTCCATAGGATGTAAGCTTTGCAAGGGGAGAGAATTTTTGTCTATTTTTTTCAATGTTGTATCTTGAGTGCCTAGATAGTATCTGTACATAGTTGTCACTCAAGAACTGTTTGCTGCATAAACAAATGGGTTTTTAAAAATTAAAGATCAACATAAAAGCCCCACAATAATAACACATACTGTGAATAGTCACCAATAATCTATCTTCCAATATCAAAAGAATCTTCTAAAGACAGAGATGTTTTCTTATACCCCTTTCATTCTCAGGGGCTGGCATAGAACATTATATATACAGCAATCATTCAATTAAATATTTGACAGCAAGAAATTTTGCTTAAAGACAAACAAATCACTAGGAGATAAAAATAGAACAAGAGAATAATGATCTAATTCAACATTAGATTGGCATGTGAGAAAAATGACTTTGAAAGTAGTCTTTTCCCCTCTAATATTTATGCATAATAGCTTTCAGTGTTAATTTAGGACATCCACTCCAAAAATAATCATGGATGCTTTCACTCAAAACTTGTCTACGACAGAAAGTGGAGGATTGACTCTGGACTATATACTTTGGCCACCTCATCTTGCCTTTGGGACCAGTACCTGGAACATTTAACAGTTTATGGTATCGTTTTCTCTTGCATAAAATTGTGGTAATTCTTCAGACTATGATACACTTCCTTTATCAGTCAAACCTTGTTAAAGGTTCCTAGAGAAGTGACAAAGACAGTCATCAACATAATACTATAAGTAATGATAGCAAAGGAGTTGAAGAAGGTGACTCTGAGCCAGTCCCATTTACACAGAACACGTCTGTGAAATACAAACAGGCTAGACAATGGCTACTCCCAGACAGGTTTGCTATACAATTTAGGTCAACACTTAAACTGGTTTCAACACATGCTGAAGAAGAACAATGGAAATAAAATAAGAGGAAATTCTGATTTTTCCAAGTACGACTCCTTAGATAAAAATGTTAGTCAAGCCTGACCTGTGGTGGTGCAGTGGATAAAGGGTCAACCTGGAAATGCTGAGGTTGTCGGTTCAAAACCCCGGGCTTGCCTGGTCAAGGCACATATGGGAGTTGATGCTTCCTGCTCCTCCCCCCCTTCTCTCTGTCTCGCTCCTCTCTCTCTCTTTCCCTCTCTCTCTCCTTTCTAAAATGAATAAATAAATAAATTTTAAAAAATGTTAGTCAATCTGATTAATTTCTTAAAAAGCCAGAGTATTTTTGTTTGTTTGTTTGTTTTTGTATTTTTCTGAAGCTAGAAACGGGGAGAGACAGTCAGACAGACTCCCACATGCGCCCGACCGGGATCCACCCAGCACGTCCACCAGGGGCGACGCTCTGCCCACCAGGGGGCGATGCTCTGCCCCTCCGGGGCGTCGCTCTGCCGCAACCAGAGCCACTCTAGCACCTAGGGCAGAGGCCAAGGAGCCATCCCCAGCGCCCGGGCCATCTTTGCTCCAATGGAGCCTTGGCTGAGGGAGGGGAAGAGAGAGTCAGAGAGGAAGGGGGGGGTGGAGAAGCAAATGGGTGCTTCTCCTATGTGCCCTGGCCGGGAATCGAACCCGGGTCCCCCGCACGCCAGGTCAACGCTCTACCGCTGAGCCAACCGGCCAGGGCAAGCCAGAGCTTTTTAAGGAGAAAATAAAAGAAATAAAAGATTTAAATTCTGACCAAGAATTCTGAGTTCCATTTAAAATATGAAGAGAAATGAAAAAAAAGTCAAAACCAACAAAAAACCAAAATCCTAATATTCAAAAACAGAAGCAAAATGACAGAATTATCCATCTCAGCCAACATACAGACAACAAATGGTTCTGTTTTATCTACCTAGCAAATGTTTATGACTAAATGCTGAGGTTTACTAAGCAAATAATAATAGAATACATAGTACTTTCTACTTTTCAAATCCTTTCATTATTTTATTTAACCTTAATTATGTTCCCTTAAAATTACCTGACCTGTCCAATTATTAATATACCCATTGGTAAGCATGCAAAACATGAAAGAGAATGCATTTGGTAGGAAATAAGGAAAGAACTGTTTTGATGTTGACATTAATTTCTTTGATGTATAACAACTCTTGTGGGATTTGTTGATTTCGCTCTTTTGTCACTCACTCTAACCATAGTCCAAAATATAACTTACGTGGGATATAAAGTTAGCTCAGCTAAATTAGCCTGATCTGACACTATATTATACAAGACAGAATCAGTTGCTGTGTGAACAGGAGATAAACCACTCAATACTAAGTTTCCACACAAAATTGGCTCGCCAGTAAATCTCAATACTTTAAACAAGATCACCTAGTGTTCTTTCAGAATGTAAAGTGAAGCTGTAAACTCAAAAACTACACACCAACCAATTTGTCTAAGACTGTAGAGCAAACTTACAACACTCAGATCAATTTTATCTTTGTAAAATAACTTTGCTGCCACTTGGTTCAGAACTTTCTAATGACCTCTAACTCTTGGTTAACATACATTTCAATGTGCTTCCTTAGCGGGAAATGTAGGATGTTTTGTTTTATTGTAACACTCAATAACAAGTCCATTAATTACCAGATAAAAGCTAGGAATTTCTTTCATTAGCTTACCCAGTTTAGCGGCGCCCTCTGGTGGGTACTCAGGAAACTGACCCTCGGAAGGGACACTGACAGTTCTCCTCAGGCATCTCCCTTTGCTAGAATCCGCCTGCTGCTCCTGTCCTCCCTCCCCGGGTACCTAGTTAAACAAAGAAAAAAAGATGAAACTTAACAGTGAGCTCATCATAACTACTCTCAGACTGAGTAATGTTTTTAGTTAATAAAGACAGGAGTTTGTAATCATCAGAGCAAAGTAGAAGAAATGTAGAAATAAAGTATATGCAATAAAAGCTTTTCTTTAAAAGGAAAACCAAAATATCAGGAAAGGTGAGTATGTAAATGATCTTACTTGAAATATGTACATATCATACCCAGGTGTGTGCCTGTTTTGGGAGCTCAGAAAATGGAACAAAACATCCACACAAATAAAAGATTCTTTTACATCAGAAACTGGTTCACAAGCTGCAGTTCTTTCCAACACTCAATAAGGTAAATGGAAATAAAAGTCAACCAGGAAGATTCTACAACATTCTCTTAAAAGAAGGTTTTGTTAAATAAAAGTAGTAAAGTCACTCAATCTTTCTTCAATTTTAGAATTAAGCACTTAGAGATAGTTAATAGAATACATCTTCTGTGGAAACTTATAAAGATACTTAAATAAAATGGCATACAAATATTGATCGACTTATGCCTATACAACTTACAACCATTTGACTTTACGACCACAATCACTAGCCACAACTGCTCCATGTCTGGCAGCGCAAGCGTTACCCAGCTGGGCATACGACAGTGCGGACCAGCGTCCGGCAGCACTACCATGTCCACGTGCACCATTTCAACTGTTATCCCAGACTCGGTACAGCAATTTGTGTTTTGTGTCTTGGATATTTTTCACCAAACCCCTCCCAAGATGTCCACCAAGAGGAAATTGTCTTTGCAAATATTAAACCAGTTGTACTGGTAATGCAGTGTTTTACTTAAACCTGACGAATGTAAAAATAAGAAACAAAATGGTGTAGAGATGATACAAATGGCATAAAATGAACAAAGAAAATTATGATATATAATAATGAAAGAAAATTATGATAAAATATGACTTAAAGATTTTTATAACATCATTTCACAGTACTGTACATATAGCCTACTCAACTTATGACCAAATCGTGTTATGACCGGTCTGTTGGAACCAATCGTGGTTGTAAGTCGAGTACTAACTGTATTTTATTCCAAAGGGAGATTAGTTTTTGAAATCCTAAGAATATTTTTTTACGGCATAATTTCAGAAACATACCAAATATTGTTTGTATACATGGAATGAGAACTGAGTAGTACAAAAAATCTCTAATGCCCATAACTATTTTAAAACATATAGGTTATCATTGTAGAAATTTCAACAATTTCGATAATAATGACTAGCAATGAGTTCTTTCTATGTGCAAGGCTAATGTTTATGTGTAACATTATGAGGGAGCCATTGTTATTACCTCCTTTATACCGATGAGAAATAATTTATTCTTACAAATGATGGCAGTCAATACATATCATAACAGCTGGTCCAGAGAAACTGGGGCACACATAGGCTTAAGTGTATTTGCCTTCTCTTTGCCTCAGTAATCCAACTCCTGTGACTAGGGTCAAGGGGTGACAGCAAGGGAAGTTCTCTCTCTGTTACTGAGAATCTGAAGATAAAGTCCTAATGTCTTTATAATGGACTGAAAATGTTCATACTCTTTACAGGACCAAATAGTCACCATTTCCTCATTACCACAACTATGCTTACTGCTTACACACTGAGAAACCAAAAGACAGAATTAAGAAAGGTAAAATTCTAAAAAATAAATAAATAAATAAATAAGGGGAGACCAAATAAGAGCATCAATGAAGACATGAACTCTTCGAAAAGCACTCTGTAATATAAAACTTGACAAATAGTAATCTAAGTCATCCATCCCGTTCAGGATGGAAATTATATTATCTCTACTTAAATAATTAAAAGAGTAGCACTGAGAGGTTAAGTAACTCCCTTCTAGTAAGAGGCAAAATGTATCCTCTACCTACCTTAAAAGTAGATAAGAAATAGGGATAAATTTGGGGGAAAAGTCTGTATTTTTGAACAAACAGATGAACCTAAATAACCATTTTCCTCATAGTTCTAAAAATGCCTATTACCTGAAATAATCAAGGTCCAAGCCATAAAGAAAAATGATAGTAATATTTGATATTATAGGAGAAAATGACCTATGATCTTTTCTGTTGAACTGTATAAAACTTATAGTCAGGAAAAAGTAAGAAATGGCTGCCATTATCATATACTTTGTCTCTATCATGTCTAAAGAGAGGATAAATAATATATATCAAATTTATTATTTGGGCCAGAAATTTACTAGCAATTATTTTCTCAAAGTTTTTACATAGGCTCTTCATTTCCCACTATTGTAACTTAAAATATAATCAAAGGTTTTATTCAAGGTATCACTTACAAGATGGGATATTTACCCCTGACTTAGGGTATATGGGAGAATAGTGTTGACTTTTATACTAACCCTGCATTTCTTAGAAAATTTTACTTTTACAACACTATAGATTGCTTCTTACTCAAAATACATATTTTATAAAAAAAAATAGTGATCTACTTGAAAATTAGAGGGGCCATATTTCAAGTACTGTACTAACTTTCAAACTAAACTGGAGTTCACCAATCTCAGTACACAGCCAAAGAGAATCAGTTTTAGAAAAGCAATTTTGTCCATTCTAATTGCCCTAATTTAGTTTACCAGCTCACATTTGTTGTTTATAATGAATTATGCTTTAAAATTTGTGAATCTTCTAGGTTCTGTAACATAAAAAAAAATTTTTTTTTAAACCTCTTTGGCCTTGAATCCAATTTTTCCTCAGGATAAAAAAAACAAGCACTTTAATTCATTCCATTTCAGATGAGGAACATGGAACACAGTCAGGAGTAAATGGCTTCTCAGGTATCTAACGTATGTTAATAACACAGTCAAACAATATCTGATTCCTAGTCCTCTTTGTTAGTTACAAACCATAGAACAATAGAAGAGTGACATGCACAAATAAATCAAGTTACTTAGAAAACATTATTTATATACATATACCTCATTTTCTACAAAATTGCCTTTTATTTTGTTTAGAATTATATAGAAATGAATTTCAATCTGTGTACATGCAGTTTAAATAAAATAGTCAAGTAAAGGAAACCAAGATTATGCTAAAGAAAGCTCCTGTTATTATTTTCCTAAAGAATGCTTCAATTGTGTTCCAGTCCACTGTATCTGTAACACAGTGGACATATGTGATGGAGGGAAGTGTCCCTCTGCTTCAGCCAGAGCCTAGTTCTGAATTCATTTGGTGCAGAGGGCCTCTGCCTAAGCTTCTCTACAAAGAACGGACTCTCTGCTAAAAAGAATCCAGCTTCAGACATGACATTTGAGGAAGAACAAATTGCTTGCATTTCCCTAATATATTCCCTATTGTGTAGCTCATTGCTTTTGCTTAGTTTGTTCTCTCAGCTTGAAATATTTCCCCCCACTTTCTTTTCTATTCTATACCTAGCAGGTAAAACTATTCATCCTAAGGTTTAGGACAGACACCGCCTCTTCTAGGAGTCTTCCCTTTCTACCCAATCCTCTAGGGAAGCTTAAGGTACACACACCTTCCTGAGATTCCTCCAATAGCAGATCTTTTCCTGTCACTGTACTTATTACACTGAATAATAATTATTCCTCTGTGCAACTAATTCCTGTAAGTTAACAGCTTGTATCTTACCAGTCAATCCCCAAGTCTTAAAATAGCTCCAACCCACAAATGAATGAATATTTAATAGGTAGAGTGGCCATTTTAGGCAAAGGAAAAAAAATATCATCATCCAAGAGGTTGGTAAGCATATGACTTTTTAATTTTTTTTTTGTGGAACAGGGAGTAGGCCGATTTAGTTAGAGCAGGGGTCCCCAAACTGCGGCCCCCTGAGGCCATTTATCCGGCCCCCACCACACTTCTGGAAAGGGCACCTCTTTCATTGGTGGTGAGAGGAGCATAGTTCCCATTGAAATACTGGTCAGTTTGTTGATTTAAATTTACTTGTTCTTTATTTTAAATATTGTATTCATTCCCATTTTGTTTTTTTACTTTAAAATAAGATATGTGCAGTGTGCATAGTGATTTGTTCATAGTGGTTTTTTTTTAGTCCGGCCCTCCAATGGTCTGAGGGACAGTGAACTGGCCCCCTGTGTAAAAAGTTTGGGGACCCCTGAGTTAGAGCCTCCTCTTAAAGGGAAGAAGTAGAGTAGACACCAAATTATACTATGACCGTGTTGGAAGGGCTTTAATACCAGGCCATGCATAATTCAAGAAGCACTGGGAAACCATTCAAGTTTTTAGATCAGAGGAATGGTAGTCTTTTAATTGGTCTTTCTCCTTCTTAGCTCTCCCTCTCCCGATACCTCCTACAGATTAATATTCAAAACACATAACTTTGATCAAATCCCTTTCTTTCTTAAGCTTCCTTTGGTAACTGCTCATTACCAATAGCATCTTAATGACATAGACAACAGTCTTTGGAATAAGTGGATTTATTCCTTTTATTCTATAGTTTATTTGTGCCATTTATCAAATGCCACTTTAAAATTATTTGTCTTATTTTCACAGCTGAATTTTTTATGTGGGAAAGAGAGGGAAAAACTGTGTCTTATTCTTTATAACACCGAACACATGAATGCACTCACAGGGACACATTATGTGTCTGCTGAATAGCTTGAAAGTGGTTCTGAATGAAATACGCCATGGGTGGTCACCTCAGGATAAGTAACAGTTGATTTTTGGCTGTTTGCACAAAAGCCTAACTGCTATTTTCATTAATATATCTGAGTGTAAATTCTGCTTTTCAAAAGCAAGTAAAAGATTTTTAATTATTTTTAAATTGCATTATTATTACCTTGCTGTCCGTGCACTAGCATCCTGCTTTAAAAATTCCAAGTACAGAAAGTAGAGTCTGGATGAAGAAAAATGGAGCGCCATTTACCATTCCTGATGGCTTATTATTGCCAAAGGAACTCACAAATTAGCTTTCTTTTGTATTTTTATACTGGCTGCTCCTCAGAAGGGATCATGATTGTCTTCTTGACCATTTCCCTGAACTCCTTCATCTCTAGTTTACTTGGTCTTATCTCTTGCAAACAAAATGGAATTCAAATGGCCTCCTATGCCCCCTTTATGCTGGCTTGGTGCCAAGCCAGCTGGGGCCTTTCCTGGCATCTGGGTAGGGAAGCATATCTCATAGCACATAAGCAATGTTTATTTGGCACAATTAACATGAAGCAATTTACTAAATCAGTGAGTCGTTTCTCAAGGTATTACTCCTGGCAGCTGACTCTTCTTTCAGCCTTCTGCCCAGACCTACCCTTCTGCTATACTCCCAAATTGGTAATTGGTGTATTTAACACTCTTCCCATGCACGGCCCCCATGCGGACTTTCCCCCATTTCTGACAGGAAACACGCAGGGTTAGAGTGAGCATTAAAGGATCTCACACATCGCATGCACGAGTGATACTAGGCTAATATAATCCTCCCACATTCCAGCAGGGCCTGGCTCAGGATTCAGTATAAATCCTTACAGAACCCTCTTAATTGATCTTTTTAACACAGCAGTAAACACCCTCATAATCCGATAAGGTTTAAAACAGCCTTTTTTAAGATCATTTTAGCAGGAAATTCCTTAAATTCCTTGTTTCAAGGAATTCTAAACTGTTTCATGCAAACTTCCGAGGGTGAGACTCACTCACTCCTCTGGGCAGTATGGGTGAAAGGTAGAGGGTGACAGCATTTTCTGGTCCTTCCATACATGTGATAGGTTTCTAATCATTTCTTGTAATGAAATTGACAGAATATTAAATTTATCATTCATGTTGCAGGTAAAACATGGCTTAACATTTTGTTATCCTAGAGACTTCAGTTTTTTCCAACTTAATAATAATAGTAGACTACATGTCTCAGGGCATTAAACTTTTTGTAAACCGTTCTGTGAATTCCTCATCCCTTACTGGCCTACTGCAGTAATCTAACTTCCCAGTTCCTTCCCATACTGCTCACTCAATTTTCCACACGGTCAACAGTTATTTTTCTAAGAAGCAAATCTGATATCACTGCTCTGTTAAATATCTTTTCATGATCCAAATCATTTCCAGAAAAACCCAAATTCCTTAGCGCAGCCTTCAAGGCACTTTATCATTAGATTCTTGACAGCTATCACTTCCCTTGCAAACTACAGTCCAAGAATTCTAAACACTTAGCAATTTGCTAAAGAGAGAGATGCTTCTTGACTCTGCACCCTTATACATACATGCAATATCCATCCCTTCTTTTCCTCAGGGTGGGCTTCTGTTTGTTGCTGGGCATGGCCTAATCATGTTTCTCTGGATAACCTTCTCTAGAATTCTCCCCTTCACACCAAAACCCACTCCAATCATTCCCTGTGGTTGTATCATAATCTTAAGAAAAAATAATTTATCAAAGTGAAATTCACTTAACATCAAGTTAACCATTTTAGAGTGAATGACTTTTGTGATGTTTTGTGCATTCACAATGCTGTGCACACACCTCCTGTATGGAGTTTCAAATGGGAAGATTTGTTACACAAAAAGAATAAGACGGAAGGAAAGGCTGATCTCCTCTTAAACTTACATGAAGAAAATGAATCTTCAGGAATCAAAGTTTATAATTTAGCTTTTTCAAAATGTATTCAACAAATATTTATTGAGAATTTACTTCTGTGTCAAGAGCTGTTCTAAGCACTGAGGGATACAGCATTGAACCAAGCAGACAAAACCCCTGTCCCAAAGCCTATATTCCAGTAGTGGAAGAAAGACAATAGTCGTAATAAATTCTACAGTATTTTAGAATGTGGCAAATGCTATTGGACAGAAAAAATTAGAGCCACATAACTAGCTCAGATGTGCTGGATGGAGATGCGAGGAGGGGTTGCAATTTTAAGTAGGTGGTCAGGGTGGGCCTCATTAAGCAGGAGATGTGTAAGCAAAGAGTTGAGGAGATGAAAAAGTGAGTCATTCAAAGACCTTAAGGGAAAAGCCCAGGCAAAGGCCTTGGAGGCAGAAACAGGCCTAATATGCTCCAGAACAGTGCTGAAGCCAGGATGGCTGGGTCACAGCGAGCCTTTGGACCTTAGAAGGATGGCACTGTCATTAATGAAGACGGGCATGGCCTCTGGCGGGCTTGGGAGATTAGCGGCTCAGTGTACAGCATGCTGGAGATGACCATTACAAATCCAAGCAAAGATGTGTAAGAAGCAGGTGGATAGATGAGTGGACTGGGATGTGTAGGTTGGGGGCATATAATTAGGAATCACCAGCATCAGAGGCTGTTTAAGTCATGGGACTGGATAGGATTCCTAAGGAAGTGAGGTCGAGGACTGAACTCTGTCACACTCCTCTGTGAAGAGTTGGAGAGAAGAAAAATCTTCAGAGGCGACTATGAAGGAACTGTCGGAGGGGCAGGAGGCAAACTGAGAGAGCACAGTGTCATGGCAGCCAAGTGAAGAGAGTGGGTTGAGAAGGAATGAGCCATCACCTGCACCAAGTGCCACTGACTAACGAAGAAGGTGAGGACTGACGACCGAATTTACTAACTTGGAAGTCTCCAGTGAGCTCAACAAGAGCAATTTTGGCACAGTGGTGTGGGAGTCTGGTTGGCATAGGTTTAAGAGAGAACAAGAGAGAAATTAAGACAATGAACTTACAAGTGTCGAGAATGTTTGCAATATGGGAAGCAGAGAGAGGAATGGTAACTGGAGGCAGGAGTCGGCTAATACATGCTTATTCTTCCTCTTGAGACAGGAGGAATGATGGCATGCTGGTGGGAAGGACCCAGTGGAGAGTAGAATACGGAGGCTGTAAAAGGGGCGGGGCGGAGTGCAGGTGTCATGTCCTTGGAGTGGGCACCCGCGCAGGGCTGGCCAGGAGTAAGAAAGGTGCTGGTGGACAGGCAGACACAGTAACGGAGTATGCAGGAGTTCTCCGAGTGCGTGACTCTCTCCCATGAAGTAAGAAGCGAATAATTCAGCTGTAAATGAGGGTGACAGAGGAGGGACTAGAAAAGAGGGAGAGAGGTAAAAAACAAATCATCTTGGAAATCACTTTGGCTTGTGCTACTCAGGGTGTGGTCCAACATCCCGTGCTGCTCTGCAAAGTGTTCATTTCTGACCAACAATTCAACAGCACAGAGAATGAGGAGTCTTCCTGCCACTGCCAGTGGCTTTGTCTCGTGGTACAGCGCTCCTTCCATGAACACGTGTAAGCAATTTTGTTCCTTCTCTTCCTGTTTTAATCACTCTGTGTATATTTATGAAATCGTAATTTTATTTTTGTTAAATCTAATAAAAAATTGGGGTTTGTATTTGTCTTTTTAACATTTCATTTTTCTTAATTTATTTTATTGTTCACAAGGAGGTGGTGGGAAAGACTGTCCTTCACCACAGAGACTGAGACACACTCGTCCAGAAGAGCGTGACAATAACTGGACTAGGAAAACGTCCTGTAACTGCTGGGCCTTGTCAGGGGCTCAGGCGAAGTCTGATGCCATTATATAAGAGACCATCAGCATGGTGGAGTGGTTTTCTTCCGATACATGATGCTGCACGGGGGGATGGGGAGCAGGCAGAAGGATGGGGAACAGGGGGGAGCAGGCAGGGGATGGGGAGCAGAATTTAACTGCGCTATCTCACTGCCAAGTGAGTACGATGGTGCAAGAGAAAGGCAAGGAAACAGTGTACAAGGGAGCAGTGACACGACTGGCTATAACACTCAGGCTGAGTGAAGGGGAAGAAAGGAGATCAGAGGTACGAGGGCAGACAAGGTGACGGTATCAGTGAACCGTAGCTCCCAGAAAGACTGAAGGATTTCTGGAAATCAGGGATAAGCTAAAATTATAGGAAGTGATAAGAGTAAAATGCCTGCAATTGAGCATGGGAAGAAGTTGTAGCAATGAGGTGGGTACAGGAGAAGACTCTTGAAGGAGAGGAGTTCAAGGACCTGAGAGTCACATGTTGAAAGAATCATGTTGGAAGGTGACTATAACGTGAGATTCAGAGTTTGGGCTTTTCAGGGAAAATAGGGAGAACAGACAGGAAGCAGCCATGGAAGGAGAGGACACCCACTATAGGCAGCATGGTCTGAGAGCTAGGGAAGAAAAACATCAGCTCTTGACAGGGCCTCAGAGAAGACAGTGCCCTCAGGGAAGATGGAGATTCTCGGGAGACCACTTAAGAGACTCCTTCAGAAAGAGGTGGAAGAGACAGCTGGGTTTGCTGCTGATGGACCATGAATTGCAGAGGACATAGTGAAAGGGCTTCAGGAGGTAGGAAAGAATGAGTGGAAGGCAGGGACAGAAAAGGAGATTTATGGGACCATGAAGGGGAGATGAGGGGTTCCCCAGGTGTCTAGGGTTACTCATGATGACTGTAGAAAAAGGGATAAAGAACCTAAGACATCATTTTGGAAAATTATTCAACATGGCCAGTTATTTTATGAGACAAAAGGGGACCCAGGCCTGCATTACTCAATTGATTAGCAATATCTAATCAATAGATAATATCTTGGTTCTAGATAAGGCATGCTTATGCTATCTACCCTTAAGCTTTTAAATTTCTTATATTACTATACTTAATAAAATGTAGGAAAGGGCATAAGGATAGCAAATGATCTGTTCATATCAAGCCTTATTAACTCTGATAATAAAAACTGATGACAGAGTAAGCTGGTTAAAATGTGCATTCTGAATTATCTGTTTATTCAAACTGGGTAACTAAAATCTTCTACACTAAAATTCACTCTACTAATTTTTATTATGTATATACTTAATATACACACACAGCAACATGTGCCAGACTGCTCCAGAAAAGAATGCCTTTTTAAAAATTTTATTATAATTAAATGTAATATTAAAATAATATTTTACTTACTAAATTAATAGTCTACCTATTTATTTATATATATTTGGCAATTAATCTTCCTCCTTCATTCACTCTGATTTTTTCTTCTCCCTCCTTTCCATTATCCCTCATCTTTGTCAGGATCACATTCCCTCATTTCTTTATGTTGCAGAGGTTGGCAATAGGATGGTTTAGTGGTCCTACCAAATCAGAATGACATCAACTATCTGATAAATCACCAATAAGCAAATTAATTATTTGAATGTAGAAGGATTTGTACACTGAACAACTGGAGAAATAAAGTAGTCATCGTATATGGTAAGTTCAAGAGTATTTTTGTTGTTGTTTTTTAAATTTAGAGGGACAGTGAGTTTACCTAGAACTAGAACTAACTGCATTCTGCCTGCCTCACCAGATCTCCTGGCTACCCTCCTCTCCACAAGTTTTGCCATTTTCCCGAAGCAAACCTCTACAGAACACACCGAGAACAATCTTTGCTCTGACTTCAAGTAAGGTTTGGCCAGTGGATAAGACTGGCGGGAAGTCCAAAGGCAGAGAACGTCGGGGTGTTATTCCCTGACGTCCTCCTTGCGGGCCATGTCTGTTCTGGTAGAGGCTGTGTTCTCTGTGCAGACCCAGAGCACCTGCCATGCAGCTATAGCACTCTGGGTTCAGAAGCACTGCTCCCTTCCCTGGACCTGAAGGCCTAGTGATAACCGCTTCTGCTGGTGCTGGTTCACAGGGGCCTCACCACCCTGTGGTGGGGCCCGTATGTGGCCTACGCCTCTGTAAACAGTCTCTTTACTGAGTCTCTCAATCCATTTGTTACCTGTTGGGAACTAAACTGATATAATTTCCAATAATTTGGGGGCCAGGTCTACACAATACAATCAATCTGTTCTCTCTCCAAGTTAATCAACTCCTATCTCACTCACTGCTCCTTGGTGGAAGCGAGCCCACCTTGATGAAGAACTCACTTCTTCATGGCAATTGCATATTATTACATGACATTGGCAGCCCATTAGACTTATAGTCACAAAGCCTCCATTTTCATAAATGCAAACGAAAACTAGACTATTTCAGGACTTTGGTCCAAAAAGGGAAGTAGCTTTTCTCAGTAATATCCATCTCACCTCCTTCTCCTTGTTGAGCAACACCAACTGGCTGTCTGTGAGGATGCAATACTTCCGTTCCCATGTTGTTGTCTCCGTGTAGGGTGACTGGCCACAAGACAGACGGTGCGTAGGTGGCCCTTTCACATCTGTGTGACAAATATGAAAAACAAAAGTGACAAATCATTATCCTGCCTAGCAAACTAGTATTTCAAATGTAACATTCTTCAAAATCAAATGAAATAGAGATGAGTTTAAACATGAATCTCAATGGTAAATTGAAAACTTAACTTTCTCAATAAAAACTATGAATCCAAAGAAGTACAAACTGGTCTACAGCCTGCAGAAAGAGGGCTGAAACAAACCAGGAAGAACTGTTAGCACAAACTTGACACAGTAATCACTGCTCTATATGCACTAAAATAATGGGAGGTCGCTTCAGAGCAGAGCCAGTATCACTCAAAATAAAGAGACAAGGGTGATCCAATATAAGAACAAAAGATAGTGCCCCACTCTTTAGGAGGAAGATGATTCACATGCATACTTTGAGAATACTGCTGACCCAGTACTGAGAGAGTGAAGTCAGTAGCAGCCTCGACCTTTAAGAGGATTTTATTTCTAGTCAGTCAAAAGAATAGGAAATGTTTAAGCTATAGCATATTGCCACTAGAGGCCAGTAATACCTTAAAATCACAGGAAGCAATTTCCTCAAGGAAAGATCTAGACATATTGCTCTCCTGACTCTCAGAGGTGGAGGCATACAATATCAAAGCTAAATGTCTCAGCTCTCCTTAATGTTTCATTTCCCTATAAAATAAAAATACCAAGTGGTTACTACCTTTATTTTAAAAATTTTTGACATAAACTGTTCAGTCATTTAGGCTGTTATAAACCTTAGAACATACCTCAATCGTAAGTACATTTGATTCATTAAATAAGACTTTTATGACAGTTCAATATATAGTAAAAGTTCTTTAGCCATGAACGAACTGATTCTTTTCAGGAATATTCTTGCGGGGATCATTTAAAATGCATTAGTTATTACTATTTAATTATTATGCCAGGAACACCCATGAGCATAGGAAAGTTGTAATTCATAAATAAGCACATTTTATCTACTAGATAAGTGTTTTCATTACTATGACTCTCTACAGACCTTTCTGTCTTTTTTATCACAGGATGATAGGTATTCCTGGTATTGACCAACTGCAAGGAAATGACAATGATTTCCTAGATGTTTTATACCATAATTACCCAAATATACATACGTATAGTCTGAGTTGTATAGGAAGTAAGCAACAAGTCAATAATTAGGGTAGCTGGCTGTGTGTCTATCTTCTCAGAACCTCTGATGTGTCCATTATCTTCAATACTCCTTCAGGCTTAACTTCCTATTCTCTCTAAAAGTCTACCTAAATGTGTTGCTCTACATGTTTTGGGGAGCTTATCAACAACCCCCAAAATAATTCAAAGTCAAGGAACCAGTAATGTTACCAGGGCGTGGCTGGACATGTTACTTTCCCTCTCCCCTAATTTTCCTGCTTCTCTCCCCTCTGCACAACTGGATGTGCTATCTCTACAGCCTCTATTCCACACCAACTTTCTCCACCCTCAACTCTCCCCTTGTATTCTAAGCATCTCAAATTATATTAAGGTTTTCTTTATCCTTCAGAATGATCACAAAGAGCTTCAAAAGAACTGATTCTTAACGCTTTCTGACATGATAGGAGACTCTTGCCTATATTTAAAAGCCATGTCAAAGCTGGTTTTCTTAACATAATTTTGACAAACAACTGGGTTAGATTTTACCACAGTGTAGGCCTATTTTTAGAGCAAATACCAAGACTATCTCAACAGAGAGGGATACACCTACTTTATGTGCAAACGTGGTGGTTTTGTGGCCTAGACAAGTTTTCAATCAAATGACTAAACTTCTTATGTAAGTTAGCCATGGGTGACCTAAACTGCCCACTGTAATTTAATTTGAACAGTAATCTTATGATCTCTACTAAGCAAGAAGAGAGTGGCAGACTGTACATAAAAATTAGAATTTAGGATACTGTATTTATGGTGTTAACTCAGGTTTCTGGAGAAAATATAAATTAGCATCAGTACTGAACTTTCCTGTGTCATCCTAAGTAATTCTCTGAAAGACTCACTGTCTCATGTTCTCCCGTGTCTCTCCCCAACCTGAGCTTTGTTCCCAGTTCTTCATGGCATTATGAAGCAGGACAATAGCTCATAAAGCATTTGGGGACCTTGAACTCCCTAGTGCTAAAGGCAGAATAAAATATGGAACAATACTTCTATATTTGATATTTTTGTCTAAATTATACTGATTAGCCATGCTAAAAATTTTATAGTTTCCTACTGTTTTTCCTGTGTCCCCTTTCTGATAAGTTTATGAGATGCATACCAAAAAAGAAAACAAGAAAAAGGTTAGAATAAGTGATTCTTCTGGGTTCCTTTATAACAATTCTGGATTAAGATTTAAAAGGCATTTTAAATAACAAGATAAAATAGATTTTAAAGTAACCTATAAATGTAATTTATTCATTCTATCACATCCTCATTTCTATGGCTAAATAAGAGCTTACTGGTACATTTGTAAAGCCTGTATACTGAGATGATATTAACAGGACAAGCTCAGATTAATGCCCTATTTCGCTTTACCAATTCTAATAATCAATCTCAATCTCTCTCTCTCTCTCTCTCTCTCTCTTGTTCTAGTGGCATACTTCTAATTTTTGACTTCCAATTATATAGTATTTAAAATTCACTAGAGAAAAGGAAAATTAACTTAGAATTACAAATAAGAATCTTAACAGAAAAAGTTGGGGAAAAATTAGATTTACCCTGTCCCATTACTGCAAGGATATCACAAGGACGTTGGATGATGGCCTTATTACAAAAATTGAGTATTTTTAGAAATATTAAAAAGAATCAGAGGTTAGTGAATGGACTCCTTTGGAAATCACTGCTCTAAAACTGGAAATTATCATGCAGACTAGTAATTCTCAATTTTCTTTTTATCTCAGGATCCGTTTAGACTTAAAATTGTTGAGGATTTCAAAGAGCTTTGTTAATATGGGTTACAACATTTATCAATATTTACCATATCAGAAATTAAACCAGAAATTTTAAAAAACATTCATTTACAACAATTCCAGTGCCATGCGGACTTTTCCTGGATATGGACTTTTCCTGGACTCCTGCTCCTTGGGACAGCTCCTAACAGACTGAACTGGGGTTGAGTTGCATTTATCAGGGATTTGGCATGGTGTTGGGGCCAACTTGGACTTGGTGAACATGTTAAGGACACTACTCTTTTATGGATTCTTGCTGTATTGGCCAAGAGTTTGCTTAAAGGCTTTATAATCACTGTAAAAAAAAAAATAGAAGACTGGATAAAGAAGATGTAGCACATATACACCATGGTATACTATTCAGCCATAAGAAATGATGACATCGGATCACTTACAACAAAATGGCGGGATCTTGATAACATTATACGGAGTGAAATAAGTAAATCAGAAAAAACAAGAACTGCAGGATTCCACACATTGGTGGGACATAAAAATGAGACTAAGAGACATGGACAAGAGTGTGGTGGTTATGGGGGGCAGGGGGAGGGAAGGAGGGAGAGGGGGAGGGGGAGGGGCACAAAGAAAACTAGATAGAAGGTGATTGAGGATAATCTGACTTTGGGTGATGGGTATGCAACATAATTGAATGACAAGATAACCTGGACATGTTTTCTTTGAATATATGTACCCCGATTTATTGATGTCACCCCATTAAAATTAATAAAAATTTATTAAAAAACCATTCATTTAATGATAATAAACCTATTGCATGCTAATATAATAATACATTTTAAAATTATTTTTTATTTAGAAATGAAATTTAATGGGGTGACATTGAGCACTAAAAGAACACAGGTTTCAGGTTAACATTTCTATAGCATTTGAACTGTTGATTGTGTTGTGTGCCCATCACCCAAAGTCATATCTTTTTCTGTAACTATATATTTGTCCTTCTTTACTACCCTCCCCCTGGTAATCACTTCACTTTTATCTATGTCCATGTGTCTCAGGTTTATATCCCACCCATGTGTGAAACTGTGAAATCATAAAGTTTTTAGCTTTATTCTGATTTACTTATTTAATATAATGTTCTCAAGGTCCATCCATGTTGTCATAAATGGCAACTGTCACCATTTCTTGTGGCTGAGTAGTATTCCATTGTATATATGTACCACATCTTCTTTATTCAATCCTCTATCGAGGAATATTTGGGTTGTTTCCATGTCTTGGCCACTATGAATAATACTGTAATAAAAATAGGGGTGCATGTGTCTTTGCATAACAAATAACACATTTTTAATACATATAACTTTTACAAAAAAGGAAAAATAAGAGGACTAACAAACACTCTTAAGTTTTGCAAGTCTCTTTAAAGTCTGGCTGAATAGAAGACAGCTGTGTTCTTATATCTGTTTCAACATTCAGGCCACTGCTTTATGTTGTTTTGGTTTAAGTATATGAAGAAAATGTGGACTCGCACAGACATATAGTTGGAAAAGGGAAGAGCATTTTAATAGTATTTTTAGATAATTGTGGATCATCCTTAATACTATACCAAAACCTGATAAGAAGTTGCTTCTTACAAGTGAGTAAAATGTGGAATCTAACACATCAATGAACTTTTTATACTGTTAAATTAAAAATCATTGGTCTACTTTGCCCTTTGAATAGATTTAACCATGTGCATGAGTTTGTAACACAATACATTGATCATTTAGAAAATATTGGTTCATTTGGTTTTGCATATCTTCTAAAATTAGACACTTTTCATTATATAATATCAAAAAAAATCACATTCATTAACTTTCAGAAAAGTAATGATCTCAGGCCCTGGCCGGTTGGCTCAGCGGTAGAGCGTTGGCCTAGCGTGCGGAGGACCCGGGTTCGATTCCCGGCCAGGGCACACAGGAGAAGCGCCCATTTGCTTCTCCACCCCTCCGCCGCGCTTTCCTCTCTGTCTCTCTTCCCCTCCCACAGCCAAGGCTCCATTGGAGCAAAGATGGCCCGGGCGCTGGGGATGGCTCTGTGGCCTCTGCCTCAGGCGCTAGAGTGGCTCTGGTCGCAACATGGCGACGCCCAGGATGGGCAGAGCATCGCCCCCTGGTGGGCAGAGCGTTGCCCCTGGTGGGCGTGCCGGGTGGATCCCGGTCGGGCGCATGCAGGAGTCTGTCTGACTGTCTCTCCCTGTTTCCAGCTTCAAAAAAATGAAAGAAAAAAAAGAAAAGAAAAGAAAAGTACTGATCTCATTTGAAAAGTCTTCATATACTGGAAAGCGGTGGCAGATTCAAGTTTTCAAAAATACTGATTTTCATTTTTAGTGTTGAATTTTATCATTGGCAATAAATACAGCCATTTTTTCCCCTCTTAAATGCCAGGTTTATGTTTTTTTTCCAAATAACCAAGATGACAATTACAGTATGTCTTTCAGTTGTTCTTTTGAGTAAAAATGGTGTTCTATGAAAAACAAGTGGCAAGTTCAGTTTGCAACTCCTTTTCTCACTTTGCACAAATGTTTTCCATGGTGATAACCATCGTACTTCAGTGTGCATCTATGACTACTTCCCATTCATCACACAGAATGTTAAAAAGATGTGAACTTTAGGGCTGAGATTTAATAAAATTAGGGATTTTCAACGATTCCTCAAGGATTATCTTAAGTAAAACGGGCTCTTTTCTCCATATTGTATGTGGCAGAGAAGAATGCAATGATTACTGGTATAATTTGGTGCCACTGCCTTGATTCCTGCTGCTGCAGCGGTTTTACTGACAACTGTTTTTGCATCATCAGTGCAAATGTCAACACAGTAAAAAAAAAGAAGAGGGGCAAATTTTATCATGAATATAATTTTAACCTAGCAGATCAAGGGGATCTTCAGGTTCTAGAGTTCCACTGGCCACACTTTAAAAACACACTTTAGACAAAAGGAAACCAACAAAGGGTTATAAGAAAATCTGGCAATTGTTTGTAAAATGAAGTAAGTGGGAAAAGACCCAACTTACAAAATGGATGAGAGACTAATGTAATGGCCTGGTCAAGGGATGCTTTAGGGTCACAGACTGGTGACAGTAGACATAGAAAGAAAGGGATTATGTAAACCAGAGTTTGAAATAAGAATCAACAGCACTGGTAACTCTGCAGTTGTTTGTGCTGGAAGAATAGTACAAGAACAAGGAGAATAAAAGTGCAATTAATACAGAGGTAGACTGATAAAAGGCTCATAAAGCAGGTTATATAACCTAATCCTGCTTTAGTTTTAGCAGGGAAGTCCAAATACAAGTTTTTCAAAAAAGGAAGAAAACCTAGAAGGGAAACTCAAGATTTAATGCAAGTCATTATATCTAAATCATTTCAAAATAGTATTTAGTATCCCTTGGCATTCATTCACAGGGGATTGGTTCCCAGATTCCCGCAGATACTAAAATCTTTGGATGCCCAAGTCCTTATAGACAATGGTGCTGTATCTGCATAAAACCTATATTTGCATCTAGGATACAGCAGGGCACATTTCACATCACTTCCTTCACGTGGACTCAGCATTGTGTTTAGCGCATGGCACATTCAAGTTTTGCTTTTTGGAATTTTCTGGGATTTTTTCCGCCAAATATTTTTGATCAAGGTAGTACAGTTGATTGAGTCTGTAGATACAGCAGATTTGACTGTACCACCTTGTTTTGTCTACTTGTGAATCTAAAAGCCAAATTCTGGGCCTCTCCAAATGCCAACATAAATTTCGTAACTACTTGGGGCAGGGAAACAACAACAGAACTTCTCTGTATGTACTAATCCTTCCTAATAACCCTTTCTGGTAAGCAAAAAAGGCCTGTCATTACTTGACAAAGAAGAAAAACAAAAATGATACAACAGAGCTGGAAATTCCATTAGGCATATCTATAAATATTCATAAAGTAACTTTCTCTTAGAGAGTTAGCATGTTGTCTCTTCCAGACTTAGAAAGCATCAGTAGGAGAGTAAATAGAGGGATCCTATAGGAAGCAGAAATAGGAGTAGAATGAAAAAGAATAAGTCTATGACCCAAATATGGAGAATGTCAAACCAAAGAAACCTGCTGTGGGAAATTTTATTTTTGTATTTTACAGCTCCTTAGAAATTCATTTGCATTGCTTCTGAATCATATCGTTTACAAGCCACGTTTATGTTCTTAAATTCCAAAATTATAAGTTAAACGCAATTGTTAAAAATCTCAAACCTATTTAATGCCATCCAAAACAAGCTTTACAGAGGATTCTATAGACAGATTCATTTCTCCAGCTAAAACACAAACCCTACTGTTTTATTCAGCCTTAATAGCCTTTCATTGATTCTTAGTACCAATCTTAAAAAAACAAAACATAGTTTTGGGAAATCTATATGAGAAATTTTAATACATTAAAAAAGAAACATATTTCTAACAAGCAGTTGTTGTAGACTAAGGGCTCTGAGCTGCTACAGAAAGATCTATATTGTGTCTGTGTTTATTCCCATGCCAGAACTAACCTGGTTTAGAAATGGCATATTCTTCCCAACATTTAAATTTCAACAAGCATTCTGAATTTGGTTAGAACTCAAAGTCAAAGTACAAGCACTGTTTTATAAAGTCTCAGAATTGAAGTGACCACCTTCTTATAGAAGTAAAAACTTTAGCTAAAAACACATCAATTTTCCTAAATATACAAAGGTCTATTTTTTTCTTCACCAATGTTCAAAACAGTTATAACAGAAGTTCAAGTTTAACTATTACTTATATTAATAGACCAACTAAAAAGCTGTATTTTTAAAAGGAAGTTCTTTATTTTTATGATAAACAAAATCCTTGCTCTGTCAAAAATGTGTATGCTTGGCTATCTTCAATCGACAACTTCTGCTACAGCAGAAGAAATGTTAGAGTTGCCACATGGAGATGACTCTTAATGATGTCAATAACTATTAACAGGCTGCTCAGCAGCAGCCCACTAGCTATTAGAGATATATGACCAAAATATTTTATAAATGTTAATGCTGTTTGCACTAGACCTAGGGTAGATACTATTAACTTACCACCTATCAATATATATATTGTGTCATTCTTAAAGAATAGAAAGGAAAAGCAAAACCAATCAGGATATTAAAATGAAATTTAATTTTACTTGTTTTATCCTCTCATTACCTCTCCACCTCCATATTCTGTTAAATTGTCAGAAAATACCTCGCTTCTAGAATAAAAAAAAAAATCTCTTCTTAGATTGATAGCCACCCAAACACTAAAATCATTGCCTGTGAGCTCTGCTTTGTCCTAACATACAACGAAGCTTTGGGTTGGCAAGTTACATTACGGTGCACAGGAATCAATGGCCCCACTGGACTTAAATATGGATACTAATAAATGATTCCATATGTTTAAGATATAAAATCATAGGTCATAAAATGTTTGTGTTTATGAAAATGTTTTTTTTTAACAATTTTTTATTTTTATTTATTCATTTTAGAGAGGAGAGAGAGAGGGAGAGAGACAGAGAGAGAGAGAGAGATAAGGGGGAGGAGCTGGAAGCATCAACTCCCATATGTGCCTTGACTAGGCAAGCCCAGGGTTTCGAACCGGCAACCTCAGCATTTCCAGGTCGACGCTTTATCCACTGCGCCACCACAGGTCAGGCTGAAAATATAAGTTTTAATCCTTACCATAAATTCACTCTGAGACCCTATTTGTTAGGAATTTATATTGTGTCTGTTAACCTTAGGTAGCTATTTTAGTTTCCTTCTCAACTACAGAGCCTTAATTTCCAAGCTACTGGATTACTGGTGTCTAGTCAGTAAATCCCCATGCTTACTTTCCATTACCCTTTCTAAGAGTAAAAGAGGGCAGGTAGGAGGTAACAACATGTGACACTTCTTTCTGGTGGGTAATTTCCTTTAGTCTAAAGTTGCAAGAGTCTCTCTGCTGCCCTGGCTGGGTATCTCAGTTGGTTAGAGCATCATCCCCATACACAAAGGTTATAGATTCGATCCCAGTAATCTAATTAAATGTAAAATGTATTAAATGTAAAATACTCAAAATAAAATGATTCATTTATATATTATCTTTAAAAGGAAAAGAAAAGATCTATATGCAAGTTGTTTTAAAACAGTGAAGTATGTGGTAAATTTAAGAAAAAAATATTAGTCTGGCCCTTAAAACATAACAATGGTGTTGCATTAATGGCACATATAAGAATCAACCAATGAATGTGTAAATAAGTGAAATAATAAACCCATATTCCTCTGTCTCTCTCTCCCTCCCTCCCTTCTTCTTATTCCTCTCTCTAAAATCAATACATTAAAAAATAAAAAAATTTTTTTTAAGGAATTAAAGAGTCCCTCTGCAGCTTTCCTCTGTCTCAGCAGCACCAAGACCTAACTAAGCATGGGAATTCTAACTCTGTTCATCATAGTGCCCAGTGAGTTATCTAATAACAATGTAATAGGTTCTGTGAAATCATGATTTATTTTAGTAGACCAGTTAGATGTTTAATAAAGGTAACACTTCTCTTAGCAAAAGAACCAACAGTAATTTGATGCTGTCACCTAAGTAATAAGAACACCTAAAAGTAATTTTTTTAAGAAGATGGCCAGGATAGAAAACGATTCCTATGATGGTTCCACTTGCCCTTTCCACATCACAAGTATAGTCTGCACTGCACCTGACCACGTCAGCCATGAAATGGCAGACAGAGCAGATCTTATATTTTCCTTTTGCCTCTTATACCTGCAAGAAGGCCTAAGTCCTGTAATTCCCACACTGGGCCAAGCACGGCTTAAGCAATTATACTGATTAGGTAATGAAATGTAATGTTATAAATGATGTCAGTGTCAAGATGACAGATGGTAGTCAATCAGACCATTCTCCAATCCTAACAGACCCCCAGTAGTTCATGCTCTAATCCAATCAGAAAAATGTAAAATACTCAAAATAAAATGATTCATTTATATATTATCTTTAAAAGGAAAAGAAAAGATCTATATGCAAGTTGTTTTAAAACAGTGAAGTATGTGGTAAATTTAAGAAAAAAATATTAGTCTGGCCCTTAAAACATAACAATGGTGTTGCATTAATGGTCAAAACTCAAGATCCTTTTCATGACTCATGTTCATTCCTTTTATTGTAGAAAAATGAACTATACTAAGAATTCATCTCAAACACCATTTCATACTCATTCCTTCTGTTATATTTAGAACCTCTTCCTATATTAATATACCCCCACGCCTGCCTCTTTCTGAACTGAATCTCATTACTTTCTTTCAGAAACAGCTGCTGTGGGAAAAGAATTAGAGCTTTTAAAGGAATGTGATTCTTAGTGGAGAAGGGAAGAAAAGTAAATAGTATACCACTTTTGAGAGATCCGTTTCTGAGATTTTGGCAATTGGTTATACAACAAATACTGTGGTATTATCTATCTAAGACAGCAGAAGAAGGCAAACTGCATAAAACTTACCAAGAGTTTGGCAGCATTAAAAAAAAAGTAATAGCTCTACCTCTCTCCACAGTATAACTGTAATTGAATGCAGAGCTAAATATGCATCTTTTCTGAATTGTCACCTGTTTGAATCACAAATTGCGGAGCTTACAGGGAAAGCTCTCAAGGAGATAATATAGAAGTCTCTAAAGAACCCTACCAGTCACTCACTGTAAATCACAACCCAATCCAATCGGCTCAATCATGAAACAACTTAGCAGACTTAACATTAGAAGTGAAAAACTTTCTTTTTAGCAAAAACCAACGACCTCAAATGGGTAGGAAAGAACACCTACAATATGAGACTATAAAGCAGTAAAAGCAAGCAATTAGCTTTTTCTCTTCAATAAAGCCAACATTAATAGAACAGACATCCATCTTATCCAAATCTAATTCATTCCTGAAAATGCGTTGGATGGAAAATTTTCACATCAGAATATGGAGACCATATTCTGATTTTAAATGAAAAAAGAATAATGTAATTTGAACACACCTAAAACTCCCAAATTATTTTCCCCAAGTATTGTTAAGTACTCTTAAACCCATATGTACAATCCACCTCAAAATTCTAAATTAAAAATAAACACACAAACTCATTTATATTTAATAAACTTTTTAGTGGGTACATTTGTGTACAGTACACAGTATCAGATACAAATTCCATTTTTCTTATGCTACAACCATGTATTGTAAGATAAATAAACAATAATCTGTTAATTCGTAATGAATGCAAATAGTACTACAAAATAAAATTAACTAACAAGGCATTCTAAACTAACAACATTTTCATAATTTTATTTTTTCTCACAAACCAGAAAGAATCATACACACAGCATATGGGGACCCATGCACAGGCAAGTTTTTATGTCTTTTGTCATTTTGTTTTGTTTCTCATCAGCCTTTATCGTTTCCATCTTTTCTCCTAAGGTAAGAGCTTTGCTAATTCCCCTAGGCTTACCTACTTTTCACAAGTTTTCCCATTATCTTAAAAGATATTCAGATTGCATGAAACCTTTAAACAGCATGATTACAAAACACAATTCTGTTGGGAAAATAAATGATGCAGAACTGCAGTCTACTCCATATTCTTTTGCCCGGATTCATATGCAACTTAATGTTTTAGGCCAGAACAGTATTTTAATTTCGATAGACAATTTAGGTTAAAAATTTCCAAGTTACTGTGGCAAATATTTAGATGTTAAGAATTCAGATATTAAGGAATACATTCACATTACAGACAGTAAAGAATACAGAAAAACAAATAACGATGAGTGATGAGTATCAAGTAGGAGAAAAAATAAAAATAAAGGTCAACAGGAAAAGAAAGGGATAGAAAAGGAAGAAGGAGGTCCTTTGGGAAAGTAATCAGAGTTGAAAGATATCTTCAAGCTCAGGATATCACATTCCCTCAATTTATAGGTTAATAAAATGAGATACAGATATAAAATTATTTGCTAAAATTGAAATACCTAGTTCAGTTATCTTAGAACTTAGTTATTCTGATATTCAATCTAGGATTTTTTTCTAGCATATTTTTTTTTTAATAAATTTTTATTAATGGTAATGGGATGACATTAATAAATCAGGGTACATATATTCAAAGAAAACATGTCTAGGTTATTTTGTCATTAAATTATGTTGCATACCCCTCGCCCAAAGTCAGATTGTCCTCCGCCTCCCTCTATCTAGTTCTCTGTGCCCCTCCCCCTCCCCCTAACTCTCTCCCTCCCTCCTTCCCATGTCCTCCCTCCCCCCACCCCTGGTAACCACCACACTCTTGTCCATGTCTCTTAGTCTCGTTTTTATGTTCCACCAATGTATGGAATCATGTAGTTCTTGGTTTTTTCTGATTTACTTATTTCACTCCGTATAATGTTATCAAGATCCCACCATTTTGCTGTAAATGATCTGATGTCATCATTTCTTATGGCTGAGTAGTATTCCATAATGTATATGTGCCACATCTTCTTTATCCAGTCTTCTATTGAAGGGCTTTTTGGTTGTTTCCATGTCTTGGCCACTGTGAACAGTGCTGCAATGAACATGGGGCTACATGTGTCTTTACGTATCAATGTTTCTGAGGTTTTGGGGTATATACCCAGTAGAGGGATTGCTGGGTCATAAGGTAGTTCTATTTGCAGTTTTTTGAGGAACCACCATACTTTCCTCCATAATGGTTGTACTACTTTACAGTCCCACCAACAGTGGATGAGAGTTCCCTTTTCTCCGCAGCCTCTCCAACATTTGCTATTACCCGTCTTGTTGATAATAGCTAATCTAACAGGGGTGAGGTGGTATCTCATTGTAGTTTTGATTTGCATTTCTCTAATAACTAATGAAGCTGAGCATCTTTTCATATATCTGTTGGCCATTTGTATCTCTTCCTGGGAGAAGTGTCTGTTCATGTCCTCTTCCCATTTTTTTATTGGATTGTTTGTTTGTTTGTTGTTGAGTTTTATGAGTTCTTTGTAAATTTTGGATATTAGGCCCTTATCTGTGCTGTTGTTTGAAAATATCATTTCCCATTTAGTTGGCTGTCTGTTTATTTTGATATCAGTTTCTCTTGCTGAGCAAAAACTTTTTATTCTGATGTAGTCCCATTCATTTATCTTTGCCTTCACTTCTCTTGCCATTGGAGTCAAGTTCATAAAATGTTCTTTAAAACCCAGGTCCATGATTTTAGTACCTATGTCTTCTTCTATGTACTTTATTGTTTCAGGTCTTATACTTAGGTCTTTGATCCATTTTGAATTAATTTTAGTACACGGGGACAGGCTGTAGTCGAGTTTCATTCTTTTGCATGTGGCTTTCCAGTTTTCCCAACACCATTTGCTGAAGAGGCTGTCTTTTCTCCATTGTGTGTTGTTGGCCCCTTTATCAAAGATTATTTGACCATATATATGTGGTTTTATTTCTGGGCTTTCTATTCTGTTCCATTGGTCTGAGTGTCTATTTTTCTGCCAATACCATGCTGTTTTGATTATCGTGGCCCTATAATATAGTTTAAAGTCAGGTATTGTAATGCCCCCAGCTTCATTCTTTTTCCTTAGGATTGTTTTGGCTATTCGGGGTTTTTTATAGTTCCATATAAATCTGATGATTTTTTGTTCCATTTCTTTAAAGAACGTCATAGGAATTTTGAAGGGAATTGCATTAAATTTATATATTGCTTTGGGTAATATGGCCATTTTAATTATATTTATTCTTCCTATCCAAGAACAAGGAATATTTTTCCATCTCATTGTGTCTTTTTCTATTTCTCTTAATAATGCCTTGTAGTTTTCATTATATAGGTCCTTTACATTCTTTGTTATGTTTATTCCTAGGTATTTTATTTTTTTTGTTGCAATCGTGAAGGGGATTATTTTTTTGAGTTCGTTTTCTAATATTTCATTGTTGGCATATAGAAAGGCTATGGACTTTTGTATGTTAATTTTGTATCCTGCGACCTTACTGTATTGGTTTATTGTTTCTAATAATCTTTTTGTGGAGTCCTTCGGGTTTTCGATGTATAGGATCATATCATCAGCAAAAAGTGATACCTTTACTTCTTCTTTTCCGATATGGATGCCTTTTATTTCTTTGTCTTGTCTGATTGCTCTGGCCAGAACTTCTAGCACCACGTTAAATAAGAGTGGAGAGAGTGGACAACCCTGTCTTGTTCCTGATTTAAGGTAGAAAGTCCTCAGTTTTATGCCGTTTAATATGATGTTGGCTGATGGTTTATCATATATGGCCTTTATCATGTTGAGATATTTTCCTTCTATACCCATTTTGTTGAGAGTCTTAAACATAAAATTGTGTTGTATTTTATCAAAAGCCTTTTCTGCATCTATTGATAAGATCATGTGGTTTTTGTTCTGTTTTGTTGATATGGTGTATTACGTTAACCGTTTTGCGTATGTTGAACCATGCTTGAGATTCTGGGATGAATCCCACTTGATCATGATGTATTATTTTTTTAATATGTTGTTGTATTCGGTTTGCCAGTATTTTGTTTAGTATTTTAGCATCTGTATTCATTAGAGATATTGGTCTGTAGTTTTCTTTCTTTGTGCCATCCTTGCCAGGTTTCGGTATGAGGGTTTTGTTGGCCTCATAAAATGTGTTTGGAAGTATTGCTTCTTCTTCAATTTTTTGGAAGACTTTGAGTAGAATAGGAACCAGGTCTTCTTTGAATGTTTGATAGAATTCACTAGTATAACCGTCTGGGCCTGGACTTTTATTTTTGCGGAGGTTTTTAATAGTTTTTTCTATTTCCTCCCTGCTGATTGGTCTGTTTAGGCTTTCCGCTTCTTCATGACTCAGTCTAGGAAGGTTGTATTGTTCTAGGAATTTATCCATTTCTTCTAGATTGTTGTATTTGGTGGCATATAATTTTTCATAGTATTCTACAATAACTCTTTGTATATCTATGATGTCTGTGGTGATCTCTCCTCTTTCATTTTGGATTTTATTTATTTGAGTCCTGTGTCTTTTTTCCTTGGTGAGTCTTGCCAAGGGTTTGTCAATTTTGTTGATCTTTTCAAAGAACCAGCTCCTTGTTTTATTGATTTTTTCTATAGTTTTTCTGTTCTCTATTTCATTTATTTCTGCTCTGATTTTTATTATCTCCTTTCTTCGGCTGGTTTTGGGTTGTCTTTGTTCTTCTTTTTCTAGTTCCTTAAGGTGTGAAGTTAAGTGGTTTACTTCGGCTCTCTCTTGTTTGTTCATATAGGCCTGAAGTGATATGAACTTTCCTCTTATTACTGCTTTTGCTGCATCCCAGAGATTCTGATATGTCGTATTTTCATTTTCATTTGTCTATATATATCTTTTGATCTCTGCGCTTATTTCTTCTTTGACCCATTCATTTTTTAGAAGTACGTTGTTTAGTTTCCACATTTTTGTGGGTTTTTCCCCCTCTTTTTTGCAGTTGAATTCTAGTTTCAAGGCTTTATGATCAGAAAATATGCTTGGTACAATTTCAATTTTTCTAAATTTGCTGATATTGTCTTTGTGGCCCAACATATGGTCAATTCTTGAGAATGTTCCATGTACACTAGAGAAAAATGTATACTCTGTCGCTTTGGGATGAAGTGTCCTGTAGATGTCTATCATATCCAGGTGTTCTAGTATTTCGTTTAAGGCCACTATATCTTTATTGATTCTCTGTTTGGATGACCGATCTAGAGCCGTCAGCGGTATATTGAGGTCTCCAAGTATGATTGTATTTTTGTTAGTTTTTGTTTTAAGGTCAATAAGTAGCTGTCTTATATATTTTGGTGCTCCTTGGTTTGGTGCATATATATTAAGGATTGTTATGTCTTCTTGACTCAGTGTCCCCTTAATCATTATGAAATGACCATTTTTGTCTCTGAGTACTTTTTCTGTCTTGTAGTCAGCATTATTAGATATGAGTATTGCTACGCCTGCTTTTTTTTGGGTGTTGTTTGCTTGGAGTATTGTTTTCCAGCCTTTCACTTTGAATTTGTTTTTATCCCTGTTGCTTAGATGTGTTTCTTGTAGGCAGCATACAGTTGGATTTTCTTTTTTAATCCATTCTGCTACTCTGTGTCTTTTTATTGGTAAGTTTAATCCATTTACATTTAGTGTAATTATTGACACTTGTGGGTTCCCTACTGCCATTTTACAAATTGCTTTCTGTTAGTTTTGTATCTTGTTTGATTCTTCTCTTTTGTTTTTCTATCATTTGTTTTTGTTTGTTTGTGTTCCATACTTCTTTCCTCTGTTGCTACCTTTTTTAAGTCAAGTGTTTTTGTGGTGGTTTTTTCAAGGGTGGTTACCATTAAGTAATGAAAAGGGTACCTACCATATTCATTGTAGTACCCTATCTTATGAGTATTTCTGCACTTCATCGTCCTTTGCTACTGTTAATCTCCATCCTCTCCCCCCTTTTTTTTCCTTTGTTGTCACAGTTTAAGTTTGGTTTTATTGTGTTCTTGGTGGAGCTGTTACTTGTGGTGTTGTTTTCTTTTGTTCTTTGAATCTGGTTGGAAAACCCCCTTTAGTATTTCCTGGAGTGGGGGCTTTCTGCTGATAAATTCTCTCATCTTTTCTGTATTTGTGAATGTTTTTATATCTCCTTCGTACTTGAAGGATAGCTTTGATGGGTATAGTATTCTTGGCTGAAAGTTCCTCTCTTTCAGGGCTTTAAATATTGGGGTCCACTCTCTTCTAGCTTGTAGAGTTTCTGCTGAGAAATCTGATGATAATCTAATAGGCCTTCCTTTATATGTTGTACTCTTCTTTTCCCTGGCTGCCTTGAGAATTTTTTCTTTGTCATTGGTTTGTGTCATCTTTATTATGATGTGCCTTGGAGTGGGTTTGTTGGGGTTAAGAAAACTCGGTGTTCTGTTTGCTTCTTGAATTTGAGGCTTTAGTTCTTTCCACAGGCTTGGGAAGTTCTCGTCTATTATTTGTTTGAGTATATTCTCCATTCCATTTTCTTTCTCTTCTCCCTCTGATATACCTATTATTCTTATGTTATTCTTTCTGATGGAGTCAGACAATTCCTGTAGGGCTTTCTCGTTTTTTATTATTTTTGAGTCTCTTTCTTCTTCTCTCTGTTGTGCCTCAAGTTGTTTGTCTTCTATTTCACTAATCCTATCTTCTATCTGGGCTGTTCTGTTAGCTAAGCTTGTTACCTCGTTTTTCAGCTCGTGAATTGAGTTTTTCATTTCTGTTTGATTTGTTTTTATAGTTTCAATTTCCTTGGTAATATATTCTTTGTGTTCATTGAGTTGTTTTCTGATCTCCCTAAATTGCCTTTCTGTGTTTTCTTGTATATCTCTGAGTATTTTTAAGATTTCTATTTTAAATTCTCTGTCATTTAGCTCCAAGGCTTCCAATATGTTAAGTCTTTTCTCCATAGATTTTTCCACATCTATTTGTGTTACCTCTCTTTCTTTTGTATCCATAATATTCGATTTCCTCTTTCTTATTGGCATCTGAGGGTGGTCTTGTTGATAGCACTAATTAGAATTAATAAAAAGTAAAAAAAAAAAAAAAAAAAAAAGGTAAAACACCCCACAAAAAAAAACAGTAATAATTTATTATTTCCCCCTTTTTTCTTTCTTCTCTTTCCCTCCTCTCCCCTCCTCAGGGAAATATCGTGATGACCTGTGAATTATATTATGCTAAATGGAACAAAAACTGCCTATAATGGAGGGCCTGATTTGGGGTGAAGAGTTCAAGGGGCAAAAAAAGGGAGTAGGGACCTACTAAATGCAAAAAAAAAAAAAAAAAAAAAGGAAGAAAATCTTAGACAAGCATAAGATGATTTGCTTGTAAGTGATGGTCGACTAAGAGATATAATGAAAGGGATAAGAGGGAACCAGAAAAAAGGAGAAAAAAAAAGAATAATAAAGAAGAAAATAAAAATAATAAGTAAAAATCTGTTGTATTAAGTGGAGCGAAGACTAAATACAATGGAGACCTTGGGTTAGGAGGAATGCTAGTGAGTTAAAAAGCAACGTAAAAAGTACCCAAAATGCCACAAAAATAAACAAACAAACAAACAAAAAACAAAAACATGCGAAAAAGGAAAAGAAAAAGAAAACCAAAAAAAACCCTTGAGTCCCAAATTAACTAATTTGTTCGTGATTGAGGATTAAATGGGAGGAAAAGTAAAACGAGAAAAGAAAAAACGAATAGAAAGGAAAAAATAAGATAAAGAGAAAAACGAAGGAAGAAAAAAAAAAGGAAGAGAAAAAAACAAAATAAAGCAAAACAAAAAAAAAACAAAAGAGGAGAGAGTGAGAGTTAAGTGTTTTGGAGTATAACCTTAAAGGAGGGTGAGGATGAAGATAAGAAATAAAATGTAACACTCATGGGTAGTGTAGTTCAAGAAAAGGGAAGCATAAGATGGGCAGAGAATAGAAGGACCGAGGTGGAGGAAATAGAAATAATAATAAGAAAGGCAATAAGATAGAAGAAACAAACAACAGCAAAAAAAAAAAAAAAAATTAGTGGAACAAATTGTAAAGTCTGTGGATTTTTCTTGATTTTGAGAGGTTAACTTTTTCCTTTTTCTTTTCTCTCCCTCTTCCTGGTCGGTGACTCTGTACCCCAGGCTCTGCCCCTGTGTCACACTTAGGTAGAGATTTGCAGTTGATGGGATTCTATGGCAATGTCATATAATTGGCTTTAGTCTTGCTGGTAGTCAAGGCTTGTTGGCGTTTGCAGGGTCCAACGATGAGAGAGTTTGCTTTCCTGGAGTCTCTGTCCTAGTCCCCCCTTCCTGAATTAGCAGCCTGGTGATCCAGCCATAAGGCTGCTACTGCTTCTGCCTGGGGAGTAAGAGCCTCAAAGAGCTAGGAAATCCCCACTCTATCCCCACTCAGCGCAAGGCTTTGGGAAAGGCTCTGGCAGTCAGAGCTTCCAGTGTAATCAGGCGGGGGTGGGAGTCAATTGTTGTCAAGGTGACTGTTCAGCGCCTAGCATTCAGTTGGACCACTCAACCCAGGCTTTCCACACTTTGTAGCCTGTTTTGGCTGGGAAGAAGAGGCACTAGTCTCTGCTTGCGACTAGTGTAGTAAAGATCTTATTATCTGCCAAGTCCCTCTTGTTAGCGTTTATCCCTGAATATGGAGGCTCTATCAATCAGAAGTTGCCCCCACCCCTTTAGCCAGAGGTACTAAGAAATATCACGCCTCTTGTCTTGGATCGCTGAACTGAGAGAGATCTTATCAATTACAGCCCGTGGGTGCGCAGATTTCATGGGTTAAGCTAATTTCAGTGATTGGGTCCGCAGCTGTGCTCCCGAAGGTATTTCAGGCTGCCTGTGCGCCCCTCCCCCAACGCTTGATTGTTAGCTTGAATGGCTGGGTGAGGTGCCCCGCCCGCGGAGAGAATCTCCCAAGTAGGGAAGACCGCCCTGGCTCCTCTCCTGCTCGCCCCGCCGCTGGCGGCTGGGGCGCACCGTGCGCAGGATAATGGGGCACCCTGGGTGTGCGGGCCAGTAGGGCGCACCGGGCGCAGGATAATGGGGCACCCTGGGTGTGCGGGCCAGTAGGGCACGCGCGCGAATGGGGTGCTCCAGGCACCGGTGGCTGGGGACTCTCACTCGCAGTGCGCAGGCTGCTGGGAACGTTAGCGGTGCTCGCTCTGCAACCGGACCGGGCGTGCGCTGGCGGCTGCTCGCTGCTCCCGAGTGTGGGCCGACTCACCACAGGCACGCTCCCTCCGCGGCTTGAATGAACGTTCCTGCGGTAGTTAGCTTCCTCCACACCCTCCTCTCTCAGATTCAAGTGATAACAGTCCTTTCGCTTTCAGTTTGTGTGGAACTCCGGAATGCTCCGAGGATAAATTTTTCTGTTTCTAGTTGATAAATTTGTTGTGATTTTGGGGAGATCTGTCAGACGCGCTGCTCACGGCGCCATTTCCGTGACGTCACTCCTTATTTATTTTTTAAAAAAATTCTATTATAAAGATTTACAACTTTTGAGCTCATCTGTACTCGATATGAACTGTTTGACATTTAGCAGCGATGTGAAACCCACATTCTTTTAGGCGGAGTTTGCCAGTGCGCACCCAAGGTCAAACATTTCGTTATTTTTGTGGTCAAGTGTGCTGAATCAAGTGGCATTGTAGCATAGACAATAGCTGCAGTTGATAACTGAAAACGTGTCCGGGTTGTTTGTAAAACGAAATAATTGTTTTATTTGCAGTATATACCCTTCAAGCACATTCTATTAATTAAATATGGTTTTGATTGATTGTGATACAGTTTGGATATTTATACGGCATGTAATTATATTTTTATTAAAATATACTTTTATTAAAATAATATTGTATATTAATTTTCACTCACATTTATTCATAAACAAATTACATAATAAAATTTTATTTAAATGAATCATTTTTGTATTTAACATTTTTTTATTTTATTATTTTGTCTGGCCCGTGAAAAATGTTTTCTTTCTAATCTGGCCCGGGGGCAAAAACTGTTGGCCACGCCTGGGCTAGACAGTCAAATATGTAGTGTTTTGATTTGTCCAGTACCCCAACTGGTGTCATATATATTTATCGCAATATTATTGACTATATTTTCTATGCTTTACTTACTACCCAGTGACTATTTTGTAGCTGCCAATTTGTGCTTCTTGGTAGGATTTTGAGATGGAGTGAAATGATATATATTCAACCTGCCATTTTAACCTACTACTTGCCATATATTTCTTAAAATGAAATCTTAGGCATTTGTGGAGTTCTTAAAGCAATCTAGGTTCTTCTGTAGACAAGGGTTAGAAGTCGTGGACATAGATACACAGATCTAGCTTTTGACTTAATTTGTTTTTGGACTGGATGTGACCCAAACTAGATTCATCAGCTTCTCCCTCAAACCTGATATTCTTTCAGAATTCCTAATCTCAGTAAATTAAGCCCCCATTCACCTCTTGACATATGCAAATCAGTGGTGTCATTCATCTGTTTAAAACTCTTCAAGGGCCTCCTTTCCTTCCTGGGATGATAATCAAAATCCTTAACCATTATTTATTTATCTTAGTGAGGAGAGAGAGAGAGAGAGATAGAGAGAGAGAGAGAGAGAAGAGGGGAGGAGCAGGAAGCATCATCTCCTGTATGCGCCTTGAGGAGGCAAGCCCAGGGTTTTGAACCTTTGACCTCAGCATTCCAGGTTGATGCTTTATCCACTGCGCCACCACAGGTCAGGCCAAAATCCTTAACCTTGAGTGCAGGTCTCTGCATGATGTTGGCCCAGACTATTTCATCAGCCTCCTATCTCTACCCCTAACCTCCTCACTCCTTATGCATCAGGTAGGGACCTCCTTTTCAGATTGTTGGAGGAGCAGAACCACTTAATTCCTCCAGAGCTTTTGGGCCTGTAAATTTATTTGCCTGAAGTGCTATAACAGTTCTCCTCTGTATCCACTAGGGATTGGTTCCAGGACCCTCCGCAGATAGCAAAATCCCCCAATGCTCAAGTTTCTTATATAAACCGGCATAATGTTTTCATATAATCTGCACACATCTTGCTCTGTACAATGTAAATGCTATATAACAGTAAACAGTTTAAAGTATTTTCAATCACTGTTGGTTGAATCCATGGATGCACAGGGTTATTGGTACTCACATTCCCCTCCACCTACTGCTCCCAGCTGCAGTAATGCCCCAGACCAAGTCCATTGCTCTTTCTATATAATCTCACAGCACCTACATTGCATCTTTATAGTGTTATCACAGTTGCTTAAATTAATTGTATACGTATTGTGAAGTATTTGACCTGTCCTCTAAATTTAAGTTCCATTAGTTCAGTGAGTAGGTCTGTCTTGTGGACTGTTACATCGCCAGGGTTGAGTGCAGTGCATTAGACACAGTAAATAAATACTTACATATTTCTTTTTTTTAAAAAAAAAAACATTTTATTTTTGGCTTCCAACATTTTTTTTTTTTTACAGAGACAGAGAGAGGGATAGATAGGGACAGACAGACAGAAACGGAGAGAGATGAGAAGCATCAATCGTAAGTTTTTCGTTGGGACACATTAGTTGTTCATTGAATGCTTTCTCATATGTGCCTTGACCGTGGGCCTTCAGCAGATGGAGTAACCCCTTGCTCGAGCCAGCGACCTTGGGTACTGGTGAGCTTTTTGCTCAAACCAGATGAGCCTGTGCTCAAGCTGGTGACCTCAGGGTCTCGAACCGCATCCTAGTCCGTCTGGTCAGGCAATACTTACATATTTCAAAACAAAACAAAGAGAATTTATATTAATATGCTAGAAAAGAGGCGTGTGTCAGTCAAGGGGGTAGACTCAGACTCCTTAGCTACATCATTCACACGTGCGCATCTGAGACTTTGTTGTCCCCCAAGGGTAAACGTGGGAGGTAAAGAGACCTTCCGCTGCTACAGCCCGCTCGACCCGGAAACAAAAGCTTTTTAAAAACTATTCACACTCTGGACGGGCGGGAGGAATTGACGTGTCCGGAAGACTAGACGGCTTCTCCTGTTGCTAAGCGACGAGGCGACAGATAAAGCGCACGCACGGGACGCTGCAAATAATGGACATATATTTCCTAACTATTGAAAAAAAAAAGCACCGGAGAGTGACGTCACGGAAATGGCGCCGTGAGCAGCGCGTCTGACAGATCTCCCCAAAATCACAACAAATTTATCAACTAGAAACAGAAAAATTTATCCTCGGAGCATTCCGGAGTTCCACACAAACTGAAAGTGAAAGGACTGTTATCACTTGAATCTGAGAGGAGGGTGTGGAGGAAACTAACTACCGCAGAGACCTTCATTCAAGCCGCGGAGGGATTGCGCCTGTGTGCTATCAACAAGACCACCCTCAGATGCCAATAAGAAAGAGGAAATCGAATATTATGGATACAAAAGAAAGAGAGGTAACACAAATAGATGTGGAAAAATCTATGGAGAAAAGACTTAACATATTGGAAGCCTTGGAGCTAAATGACAGAGAATTTAAAATAGAAATCTTAAAAATACTCAGAGATATACAAGAAAACACAGAAAGGCAATTTAGGGAGATCAGAAAACAACTCAATGAACACAAAGAATATATTACCAAGGAAATTGAAACTATAAAAACAAATCAAACAGAAATGAAAAACTCAATTCACGAGCTGAAAAACGAGGTAACAAGCTTAGCTAACAGAACAGCCCAGATAGAAGATAGGATTAGTGAAATAGAAGACAAACAACTTGAGGCACAACAGAGAGAAGAAGAAAGAGACTCAAAAATAATAAAAAACGAGAAAGCCCTACAGGAATTGTCTGACTCCATCAGAAAGAATAACATAAGAATAATAGGTATATCAGAGGGAGAAGAGAAAGAAAATGGAATGGAGAATATACTCAAACAAATAATAGACGAGAACTTCCCAAGCCTGTGGAAAGAACTAAAGCCTCAAATTCAAGAAGCAAACAGAACACCGAGTTTTCTTAACCCCAACAAACCCACTCCAAGGCACATCATAATAAAGATGACACAAACCAATGACAAAGAAAAAATTCTCAAGGCAGCCAGGGAAAAGAAGAGTACAACATATAAAGGAAGGCCTATTAGATTATCATCAGATTTCTCAGCAGAAACTCTACAAGCTAGAAGAGAGTGGACCCCAATATTTAAAGCCCTGAAAGAGAGGAACTTTCAGCCAAGAATACTATACCCATCAAAGCTATCCTTCAAGTACGAAGGAGATATAAAAACATTCACAAATACAGAAAAGATGAGAGAATTTATCAGCAGAAAGCCCCCACTCCAGGAAATACTAAAGGGGGTTTTCCAACCAGATTCAAAGAACAAAAGAAAACAACACCACAAGTAACAGCTCCACCAAGAACACAATAAAACCAAACTTAAACTGTGACAACAAAGGAAAAAAAAGGGGGGAGAGGATGGAGATTAACAGTAGCAAAGGACGATGAAGTGCAGAAATACTCATAAGATAGGGTACTACAATGAATATGGTAGGTACCCTTTTCATTACTTAATGGTAACCACCCTTGAAAAAACCACCACAAAAACACTTGACTTAAAAAAGGTAGCAACAGAGGAAAGAAGTATGGAACACAAACAAACAAAAACAAATGATAGAAAAACAAAAGAGAAGAATCAAACAAGATACAAAACTAACAGAAAGCAATTTGTAAAATGGCAGTAGGGAACCCACAAGTGTCAATAATTACACTAAATGTAAATGGATTAAACTTACCAATAAAAAGACACAGAGTAGCAGAATGGATTAAAAAAGAAAATCCAACTGTATGCTGCCTACAAGAAACACATCTAAGCAACAGGGATAAAAACAAATTCAAAGTGAAAGGCTGGAAAACAATACTCCAAGCAAACAACACCCAAAAAAAAGCAGGCGTAGCAATACTCATATCTAATAATGCTGACTACAAGACAGAAAAAGTACTCAGAGACAAAAATGGTCATTTCATAATGATTAAGGGGACACTGAGTCAAGAAGACATAACAATCCTTAATATATATGCACCAAACCAAGGAGCACCAAAATATATAAGACAGCTACTTATTGACCTTAAAACAAAAACTAACAAAAATACAATCATACTTGGAGACCTCAATACACCGCTGACGGCTCTAGATCGGTCATCCAAACAGAGAATCAATAAAGATATAGTGGCCTTAAACGAAATACTAGAACACCTGGATATGATAGACATCTACAGGACACTTCATCCCAAAGCGACAGAGTATACATTTTTCTCTAGTGTACATGGAACATTCTCAAGAATTGACCATATGTTGGGCCACAAAGACAATATCAGCAAATTTAGAAAAATTGAAATTGTACCAAGCATATTTTCTGATCATAAAGCCTTGAAACTAGAATTCAGCTGCAAAAAAGAGGGGGAAAAACCCACAAAAATGTGGAAACTAAACAACGTACTTCTAAAAAATGAATGGGTCAAAGAAGAAATAAGCGCAGAGATCAAAAGATATATATAGACAAATGAAAATGAAAATACGACATATCAGAATCTCTGGGATGCAGCAAAAGCAGTAATAAGAGGAAAGTTCATATCACTTCAGGCCTATATGAACAAACAAGAGAGAGCCGAAGTAAACCACTTAACTTCACACCTTAAGGAACTAGAAAAAGAAGAACAAAGACAACCCAAAACCAGCCGAAGAAAGGAGATAATAAAAATCAGAGCAGAAATAAATGAAATAGAGAACAGAAAAACTATAGAAAAAATCAATAAAACAAGGAGCTGGTTCTTTGAAAAGATCAACAAAATTGACAAACCCTTGGCAAGACTCACCAAGGAAAAAAGACACAGGACTCAAATAAATAAAATCCAAAATGAAAGAGGAGAGATCACCACAGACATCATAGATATACAAAGAGTTATTGTAGAATACTATGAAAAATTATATGCCACCAAATACAACAATCTAGAAGAAATGGATAAATTCCTAGAACAATACAACCTTCCTAGACTGAGTCATGAAGAAGCGGAAAGCCTAAACAGACCAATCAGCAGGGAGGAAATAGAAAAAACTATTAAAAACCTCCGCAAAAATAAAAGTCCAGGCCCAGACGGTTATACTAGTGAATTCTATCAAACATTCAAAGAAGACGTGGTTCCTTTTCTACTCAAAGTCTTCCAAAAAATTGAAGAAGAAGCAATACTTCCAAACACATTTTATGAGGCCAACAAAACCCTCATACCGAAACCTGGCAAGGATGGCACAAAGAAAGAAAACTACAGACCAATATCTCTAATGAATACAGATGCTAAAATACTAAACAAAATACTGGCAAACCGAATACAACAACATATTAAAAAAATAATACATCATGATCAAGTGGGATTCATCCCAGAATCTCAAGGATGGTTCAACATACGCAAAACGGTTAACGTAATACACCATATCAACAAAACAGAACAAAAACCACATGATCTTATCAATAGATGCAGAAAAGGCTTTTGATAAAATACAACACAATTTTATGTTTAAGACTCTCAACAAAATGGGTATAGAAGGAAAATATCTCAACATGATAAAGGCCATATATGATAAACCATCAGCCAACATCATATTAAACGGCATAAAACTGAGGACTTTCTACCTTAAATCAGGAACAAGACAGGGTTGTCCACTCTCTCCACTCTTATTTAACGTGGTGCTAGAAGTTCTGGCCAGAGCAATCAGACAAGACAAAGAAATAAAAGGCATCCATATCGGAAAAGAAGAAGTAAAGGTATCACTTTTTGCTGATGATATGATCCTATACATCGAAAACCCGAAGGACTCCACAAAAAGATTATTAGAAACAATAAACCAATACAGTAAGGTCGCAGGATACAAAATTAACATACAAAAGTCCATAGCCTTTCTATATGCCAACAATGAAATATTAGAAAACGAACTCAAAAAAATAATCCCCTTCACGATTGCAACAAAAAAAATAAAATACCTAGGAATAAACATAACAAAGAATGTAAAGGACCTATATAATGAAAACTACAAGGCATTATTAAGAGAAATAGAAAAAGACACAATGAGATGGAAAAATATTCCTTGTTCTTGGATAGGAAGAATAAATATAATTAAAATGGCCATATTACCCAAAGCAATATATAAATTTAATGCAATTCCCTTCAAAATTCCTATGACGTTCTTTAAAGAAATGGAACAAAAAATCATCAGATTTATATGGAACTATAAAAAACCCCGAATAGCCAAAACAATCCTAAGGAAAAAGAATGAAGCTGGGGGCATTACAATACCTGACTTTAAACTATATTATAGGGCCACGATAATCAAAACAGCATGGTATTGGCAGAAAAATAGACACTCAGACCAATGGAACAGAATAGAAAGCCCAGAAATAAAACCACATATATATGGTCAAATAATCTTTGATAAAGGGGCCAACAACACACAATGGAGAAAAGAAAGCCTCTTCAGCAAATGGTGTTGGGAAAACTGGAAAGCCACATGCAAAAGAATGAAACTCGACTACAGCCTGTCCCCGTGTACTAAAATTAATTCAAAATGGATCAAAGACCTAAATATAAGACCTGAAACAATAAAGTACATAGAAGAAGACATAGGTACTAAAATCATGGACCTGGGTTTTAAAGAACATTTTATGAACTTGACTCCAATGGCAAGAGAAGTGAAGGCAAAGATAAATGAATGGGACTACATCAGAATAAAAAGTTTTTGCTCAGCAAGAGAAACTGATATCAAAATAAACAGACAGCCAACTAAATGGGAAATGATATTTTCAAACAACAGCACAGATAAGGGCCTAATATACAAAATTTACAAAGAACTCATAAAACTCAACAACAAACAAACAAACAATCCAATAAAAAAATGGGAAGAGGACATGAACAGACACTTCTCCCAGGAAGAGATACAAATGGCCAACAGATTTATGAAAAGATGCTCAGCTTCATTAGTTATTAGAGAAATGCAAATCAAAACTACAATGAGATACCACCTCACCCCTGTTAGATTAGCTATTATCAACAAGACGGGTAATAGCAAATGTTGGAGAGGCTGCGGAGAAAAGGGAACTCTCATCCACTGTTGGTGGGACTGTAAAGTAGTACAACCATTATGGAGGAAAGTATGGTGGTTCCTCAAAAAACTGCAAATAGAACTACCTTATGACCCAGCAATCCCTCTACTGGGTATATACCCCAAAACCTCAGAAACATTGATACGTAAAGACACATGTAGCCCCATGTTCATTGCAGCACTGTTCACAGTGGCCAAGACATGGAAACAACCAAAAAGCCCTTCAATAGAAGACTGGATAAAGAAGATGTGGCACGTATACACTATGGAATACTACTCAGCCATAAGAAATGATGACATCAGATCATTTACAGCAAAATGGTGGGATCTTGATAACATACGGAGTGAAATAAGTAAATCAGAAAAAACCAAGAACTACATGATTCCATACATTGGTGGAATATAAAAACGAGACTAAGAGACATGGACAAGAGTGTGGTGGTTACCAGGGGTGGGGGGAAGGAGGACATGGGAGGGAGGGAGGGAGAGAGTTAGGGGGAGGGGGAGGGGCACAGAGAACTAGATAGAGGGAGGCGGAGGACAATCTGACTTTGGGCGAGGGGTATGCAACATAATTTAATGACAAAATAACCTAGACATGTTTTCTTTGAATATATGTACCCTGATTTATTAATGTCATCCCATTATCATTAATAAAAATTTATTTAAAAAAAATAAATAAATAAATAAGTATTGCAAATCCATTCGACCAATTATTGGAAGTTAACCGTAGATTAGTCACACAAGGAATTCTTTTCCACGTATCACTATCTTCTTAAATACCTTGATTTCCAATAATCAAAAACGCTTCCACTTCTGAGTAGCTTGAGATTTTAAAGTAGCGGAGAATATTAAAAATTTAATCGTGGGCTGCATAAACTCATTACATAGGCCGGATCCAGCCCGCGGGCCATTTGTTGGCCATGCTTGTTCTAGCCACTAAGCTGTACACTTGAAATCAATACAAAATAAAATCAAAATAAAGAAAAAACAAAAGAAAATTGAAAAACCAATCCAGGAATTTCAACATAAAAATAATAGAAGAGGAACCCCTTAGTGAAATGTCACACTACTGAAGGATATAGATTTCCTGATTGAAACCCACTGATGGCCCAGTGAAACTGATGAAAAAGATTCCCACCAAAATAGATCACTGAGGAAAAAGTTTGCATGCTAATCTAGGAATAAGATGAATCTAGACTTCTCAAATGCAACACATGAATTTGGAAGACAATGGAGCAACGCCTTTAAACTTTTTTCTAACCTGGATTATTCACTTAGTCAAAATAATATCAAGTGTGGGAACTGAATAAAGCTATGTTTAGATGTTCAAGGCCTACCATTATCTATTTCTCAGGGAGCTGTTGTAGTGTACCCTCCTTCAAAATGAGGGAGTGAAGTAGTCTACTTTGGGCTGTCATAACAAAATACCAGAGACTGGGTGGCTTAAACAAAAATTAATTTCTACACTGATGTGGAGCCTGGGCAGTGCAAGATCAAGGTGCTGACCAATTTGGTTCCAGGTGAGAGCTCTGTTCCTGGCTTGCAGATGGCTGCCTTCTCACTATGACCTTGCGTGATAGAGAGAAAGGGTATCTCTTCCTTTTTTTGATAAAGGCAAAGCTCTATTAAATTAGGACCCTACCCATATGACTTCATTTAACCTTTATCACCTCCTCACAGGTTCTACTTCCAAAATACAGTTACATTGTGGGTTAGGGCTCTAACATAAAATAACTTTTGGGAGGACACATTCAATCCATAACAGGGAGTGAACTAAGAAAATAGAAAGCATACAATAAACCAATCAACAAACAAACCAGCCACTCCAACACAGGAGAGAAGTGAAAAAAGTATTTCAAAATGATGACAAAGAGAAAAAGTGATTAAGAGTTGATAACGAGGTATATAAGCAGTGCCTGATTACGGGTATGAGCGCCAGGTCAAGTAGTCTTGACTGGAGCAGCATGACAAAAGAGATTAATGTGCTGAAAGTTGTCATAGCATGCTTTTTGCTACTGTGTCATCTTTTTAAAACTATTAGAGTATGAGCTTAAATGAAACAGCAGGTAATTAAAGAGAGGAAGACTTAAGATCCAGGAAACAGGGTTTCCAACCTAAGAGAAAGACAAAACAACAACAACAATAAAAAAATTAAAAAAAAGAAACTGTGAGGATGACAGCAAAAGAAATGTCTACGATGATAGCTACTCAGGAAACAGTACTAAATATAAGACAAGGGGGTCTCCATGGAAGATATCACCAAGGAAAAAGAAAATTAAAACAAAATAAAGCATGATCTCATAGATTACCTAATATTACTAACCTTGAGTAAAACTGTACTGCAAGAAGACAGGAAGGTATGAGAGGAGTAATAGGTACAAATGAAAAAACAAGGCTAACGGGGGGGGGGGGGGCACAAAGAAAATTAGATAAAAGGTGGCGGAGGACAATCTGACTTTGGGTGATGGGTATGCAACATAATTGAATGACAAGATAACCTGGACATGTTTTCTTTGAATATATGTACCCTGATTTATTGATGTCACCCCATTAAAATTAATAAAAGTTAAAAAAGAAAAAGAAAAAAAAAGAAGGCAATTCTGAGGAAATGCATAATGGTATTCAGCCATGCCTAATGCAGTTGAATACTGATTTTAAATATATATATTTTCAACACTGAGCATTGATTTTTTAAAGTTGAATCAAATACTGATTTTTAAAAAATACTAATTGTTTATGAATACCGAAGGAACACTGAATACTGATTAAAAAACAAAAAACAACTATGGTGAGGAAGTTAGGATGATTATATATGACAGTTAAATCCTCATTCATTATAACAGAAAATCAATGAAGAACTCTAAAATTGATGAAGATAAAAGCATCAGAATATACATATTATTTAGTTTAAAATATATGTAAATGCCAAAATAAAAAGCTAGAAAAGTCCTAAGGTTTTGGCTCAGAAAAATGGGGGAAGGGTGAAGAAAACCAGTATATTCTGTTAAGAGCAGAGAACCCAATCAAAAATTGGCCAAAGACTTGAATAGCCACTTCATAAAAAAGAATATCCAAATGTCCAATTAACATGTAAAAAGATGCTCAACTTCATTAACCATCAGGGAAATACAAATTGAAACCACAATGAGATATTACTACATACCCACCAGAAGAGTAAAATGAAAAGGATCCTAAGGGCTGGTGAGGATATAAAGCAAGTACAGGTGAGATGTGAATTGATACAATCTCTTTGGAAAACTGTTTGACAATATTTACTGAAACTGAACAGATACATATCCAGCAATTCTACTCCTAGATATATACCCAACAGAAGTGTGGGCCAAAAGACATGTACAAGGCTGTGCATGGCAGCACTATTCATAAAAGTCAAAACTAGAAACAATTCCATATGTCCACCAATAGTGGAATGGATAAGTAAATTGTGGTAATTCATAAAATGGGATATTATATACCAATGAGAATAGTACTATCAATTATATACCAATTATATACAACTACATGTAGTAACAGGTATGCAGCTTCACAAATACATATAATATTCAACAGAAGATGTTAGACATAAAAGATGTACAATTTTACTTGTATAAAGTTCTAAGGTAGGTAAAATTCATCTATGATATAAAGGTCAGCATTATTACTAGGATGCTAGTAATGTCCTGTATCTCCTGCAAGTTATTCAGGTATACTCCCTGTATGCAGATCCATCAAGACAGACCTCAAGCCACAGGATTTGCACATTTTTCTTTATGTTTCAGTAAAAATTACAGTCAAAGGATTCCAGTTCTAGTTCTGTGTCCTTGGACAAATTATTCAATCTAATTGAACCTCAATTTCTGCATCTTTAAAATAAGGATGAAAAAGCACCCCCTCTCTTAGGGATTTTTGTAGTTAGATTAGATAATACATGTCAAGTGCTTAACAAAGTGACTCACACATACTGAGCACACAATAAATTTGTTATTATTATTAACTGTTTGAAAACTGAAAGGGACGGGGAAATCACTATACTGTATAGTCCCATTCTGAACAAATGTGACTTATATGAGATGTGAATTTAGCTGTGTAGTCAGATGAGAAGATTCAGATCTGCCATTTGCTATTTCCATGATTTTTGGTAAATAATTTAACCTCTCTGAGACTTCATTTTCTCAATTATCAAAGGGAATAGATTCACGTGTGTGTGTGTGTGTGTGTGTGTGTGTGTGTGTGTGTGTGTAGAAAAGATTTTTAAAGATTAAAAGTTGGAGACAGTTCCAAACAAAGAGTATTTGAAACTATATGTCTACCTATATTTTGATGTGTGCATACGTATATGTGTGAATGCATGAGTTATTAAAAAATATGAAGGCAAGTACCAGAAAAGAGCCTCCAAATGAGTTGAAGGTGCCTCTATGGAACAGAAACTAGCTGAGCCAATGGGTAGGAAGCTATAGTAACTGCTCTTTTTCATTTCAATCCTTGTAATACATACTTGCAATTATGTACATCTACTTTGATTCAAGATTAAATTTTAGCATAACATTATTCACTTTTAAAATATGTAGCTAAGGCCTACCAAATTAGAAAATGGTTCAAGGGAAGCTCCAAACTAAGTTGATCAATATCAGGCTTGGGGGGGGGGGGGGAGAAAGCAAAGTTAAACCACTTTAATACATCCATAATTCAATTTCTCTATCACAGTACAGAGTATGGGTGGCATAGAAATGGTAACTTTGAGTCCACTGATGCTTAACTTCCTCTATTATTAGTTAGAGAACTACCTGTTACTAGGGAACCACCTATTTTTAACTAGTTCAAGTCTACTTAAAGTCCTAGGAATCAGAAAAGAAATGCTGGTTATAAGGTTCTTTTCTTTGTTTCTCTTTCTTTTTTCTTTTCTGTCTGTCTCTCTCTCTCTCTTTCATAAATATCTAAGCATTTGGAACTTTGGGTTAAAACTTATGCTTCACATCTGATTCTCTAAGGTTTTAATTTTCCTCATAATACAGTACTTAAATATATAGGATGGTGATACTAACTCATAGTGCCCTGTATGTAGTGTTCTTGTATAGGGCTGGTTAACATAACTCAATCCTGATTTTCAGCACATACAAATTGTTTACAAAGATCTTTGAGAAGAGGCTATCAAAGCACAGAAATTTGGCAGAGTGAGGCTAAGAGATTCTGCAGGATCCATGTCCTCAAATTAGGGTATTTGATTGAGTTAACATACTAGAAAGAACTGACAATTTTTCAATTTCCGGCACAGAGAAAAGTGCTCTGTAAGTGTTAGCTCTCATTATCATTGTTATTGAGAAGCATCATGACTCAGATGGTTAAGAGCACAAACCCTGGAGTCACACTGCTTGAAAAAGAACCCATGCTCTATCACTTCTCAGCTGTACAACTCTAGTCAAGATATTTAACCTCTTTGATGCCTCAGTTTCATCTTTATAATGGGAACAGAATAATTTCTACCTGACAGAGACAGGGTGAGGATTAAAAGAGATACTCCAAGCATTTAGAACAGCGCCTGGCATATTGTAAGCCTTCAATAAATGTTTGCTTTCATTCTTTTTATTTCACATATTTGAAATAAATTCATTTCTTATTCCTATTCAAAACTACTGATGCTAAAAATACTGTAATAAAATATCAAAGAAAAAATTATTTAAACTGAGAATGATCTTCAGCATTATATGATACATGTAAATAAATTTTTCCTCGGAAATAGTCTGAGAAAAAACCTAAACTACACAGGTTCATCATGGCACCACTGTGCCATGAACCTACACATCATTATCATGGGAACTTTATAAAGGAAGAGCGAAGGAACCTATAGCCTTTTGCCCATGGAAACCCTTAGAAGCAGAAGTAAATAAAAGGGCAGAAACACATTCTTTTATTTAGGTGCATTTGGTAAACTTTTTAAAAAATTTTTATACAGGGACAGAGATAGAGTCAGAGAGAGGGATAGATAGGGACAGACAGACAGGAACAGAGAGAGATGAGAAGCATCAATCATCAGTTTTTCGTAGGGACACCTTAGTTGTTCATTGATTGCTTTCTCATATGTGCCCTGACTGCGGGCCTTCAGCAGACCGAGTAACCCCTTGCTCGAGCCAGCGACCTTGGTCCAAGCTGGTGAGCTTTTTGCTCAAGCCAGATGAGCCCGTGCTCAAGCTGGCGACCTCAGAGTCTCGAACCTGGGTCCGCCGCATCCCAGTCCGATGCTCTATCCACTGCGCCACCGCCTGGTCAGGCTTTGGTAAACTTAATGTACAATATTTTGGTCAGTCTACCAAATGCCTCAGAAAGAGAGGTCAAAAGAGAGAGAGAAAAAAGAAAATAACCTTTTTAATGACACTGTTTTAATCTAACCAACTCATTTAAATACTCCCAGCTCTATAAGCCTCTTACCACTACACAGCTGATGGCTAAACTTGAGAAGAGCAATTAATCCTCATCTGTTTTTCTACAAGTTCCAGTAAGTACAAAAATGGTGTATAAACTTCTCAAATGCAATCACAAGAATGTAAATCAATGAGAAATTTGGTGGGTGATGTTTTTTGCTTTTTTAAAAAGTTGCATCCAAACTCAAAGGATTAAGGAATAGACAGTGAGCTTACCACTGCTTCGTAAAATTAAAGCCTGAAAGAAATCTCTCTCTCTCTTCAATTCCTATGGGTATTCAGGTGCTTTTCCAAAGTAATCTGAACTCCTCTGTAGGTCCACAAACAAGAGATCCATTGTGTGGATCTGTAAATTGTATGACATCACTGAAACACAGCACCAATTGGTATCACAAACAGTTTATGTTTCCAGGGATACCAGGAACTTTAAATACCCCGTAGTCATACAAACCCAGTAGCATGACCTTCCTAACAATACCAGAAGCCTGCCCACTTTCTCCCTATTTAAGTCACTGTTTCCAACAGTGAAAGAACACTGATTTTGTTCCAAAAATTTCTCCAAACAATATACTCAGTAACATTCATCAATCATCCAATTATTCATTTTTATATTCTCAACCTAATGACAGCAAAAAAGAGGATTTAGAATGTACATAGCCCTACTAATAGGCTCTCAGAAGGTCAGCCTGGATGGAGTCCTTTAATGAACTGTCACATTATAGACTTTTAAAATGCAATGCACATAAACACTTCTGATTAATCCTTACAGTAAGGTTCCTCTGTGTTGTGACATACCATTTAGTAACATAAAAATATAACTTCTGCCATGGTTGGATAGCTCGGTTGGTTAGAGAATCATCCTGAAGCACAGACGATGCTAGTTTGATCCCAGGCCAGGGCACATACCAGAACAGATGTTCCTGTCTTTCTCCCCTCTCTCCCTTCCTCTAAAATCCATAAAACAACAACAAAAAAATTATTCCTGTATGCCTTTCCTGGAAAAGTTTTCTTTTCCCCTTAATATTCACCTTGAATTCATATATAAATGCAGTATGTGAACTTGTTTATTGTAGGTAGAATAACTACTGCAACATAGAAACACAGGCTAAGTTTCAGGTGATTATGATTAACTATATTGTTAAAAGTAAAACAAGTTTATCATCCTTTAAAAAGTTCTCCTTATAAAGGGGTAGTATTTAGGACTAAATTGTTATAATTGTGGTGGCGCAGTGGATAAAGCATCCACCTGGAACGCTGAGGTCACAGGTTCGAAACCCTGGGCTTGCCTGGTCAAGGCACATATGGAAGTTGGTGCTTCCTGCTCCTCCCTTTCTCTCACCTCTCTAAAATGAATAAAATCTTTAAAGTAAATAAATAAAACATCTATATCTAAACTTTTCTCTAATATCCATTCAGAAATAGGCCTAGCTATGTTGTCTTTATATCAATTTTATTTGTGGAATGTTTTTGATTAATTATGTGTGCCAATGAGAGTTTTGACAGTTGCAGAGTTCTTATTTTTCTATTTAAAAGTTAAACGTTTTAAGCATGTATTTCTCAAAATGCAGGCTGGAAACTGACAAGAAAAATAGGGAGAACTTACAGGGAATGCAATTACAGTTCCCAAGAGCTGTTTGATATGATGGCAGCAGCAGGGAGCTCTGAGCTGTATGAATGGAAAGCCACACCTTGTGGCTTCTCTCCTAATACTGCCTCATATTTGATAGTTACAATACCAAGATTACAGGGCAAAGTGAGTTTCCATTTAGTCATTTTTGCATTTTTAAAAATAACATTTATTACAAACTTTTGGATGAAGGTTTTATTAGATGCCTATTTTAAGTCAAGTTATTGAGTATTAAATATATTTTAGGGAGCTTATACATTGCTTGGTACTTTTGAAGATATACTGTATATTCTTCTAATCTTTTAAAAAGTCAGAATATTGTGCAAATGGTTTCTTTAACCATTCTTTAAAACGTTTTTTAACAGACAATAATATGAAGAACTGAAGGGTGTATGTGAAGCGTCGATTACAAGACCCTCAAAATATAGGAGAGAGACATAGGATTTTAAGTTTAAAAAAAACTGAATTGGGATGACGCTGGTTAAAATAATTATACAGGTTTTGGGTAACCTATTCCACAACACATCTCTGCACACATAGTGTGTTCAACGCCTTCTCCAAGTCAAATCTTCATCCATCACCAATTATCAACCCCATACCCTCCTCCACCTCCCCCACTCTGGCAATCATAACACTGTTGTCCCTGTCCATGAGATCTTTTTTTTTCTTGCTCAATCCCTCCAATTCCCTCACCCAACCCCCAACCCCGAGAGCTGTCAGCCCGCTCTTCCTGTATGAGTCTAGTCTGCCTCTATGTTGCTTGTTAGTTTACTTTGTTCATTAGATTCACCATGAGTGAAATCACATGGTACTCGTCTTTCTCTGACTAGCTTATTTCACATAGCATAATGATCTCCAAGTCCATACATGCTGTCACAAAAGGTCAGATTTCCTTCTCCTTTATATGGCTGCATAGTATTCCATTGTGTAAATGTATCATGGCTTTTTAATCCACTCATCAGCTGATGGGGACTTGGGCTGCTTCCAGATTGTGGCTATTGTAAATAATGCTGCAATGAACAGAGGGGTGCATATATTCTTTAGAATTAGTGTTTCAAATATATTCCCAGAAGTGGGATCACTGGGTCAAAAGGCAGTACCACTTTCAATTTTTTGAGATACCTCTATACTGCTTTCCATAGTAATTGTACCAATCTGCATTGCCACAAACAATACATAAGGGTTCCCTTTTCTCCACATCCTCACCAACACTTTGATTTACTGATGATAGCCATTCTCACAGGTATGAGGTGATATTTCATTGTGGTTTTAATTTGCATTTCTCTGATGATTAGTGAGGTTGAGCATCTTTTTATATGTCTATTGTTTATCTGTATGTCCTCTTTAGAAAAGTGTCTATTCAGGTCCTTTCCCCATTTTTTAACTCGACTGTTTGAATAGAAAGAAATTATATCATTAAAATTTCCATATCACCCAAAGCAATCTATATACTCAATGCAATTACTATCAAGATTCCAACGGTGTATTTCACAGAACTAAAAAAAAATTCCGAAAATTTATATGGAACTACAAAAGACCCTAAAAAGCCTCAGCAATCCTGAGAAAAAGAACAAAATTAGAGAAATCACACTACCTGATATCAAACTATTGTATATTACAATGTCATAGTAACCAACACAGCATGGCACTGAATAGAGTGTTCTGTTCAGTGGAACAGAATAGAGCCAGAAATCAACCCATGCCTATATGGTCAATTAATATTTGACAAAGAGGTCAAGAACATACGATGTGGTCAAGACTGTTTATCCAATAAATGGTGCTGGGAAAATTAAAGAGATATGTGCAATAAATAAATAAATAAATAAATAAATAAATAAATAAATAAATAAATAAAATTAGACCACCTTCTTACACCATACACACAAAAAAACTCAAAATGAATTAAAGACTTAAATATTAGACACAAAACTATAAAAATCCTAGAAGAAAACAAGCAGTTTGGACATTTCTCGTAGCAATGTTTTTTCAGATATGTCTCCTCAGGCAAGGGAAATAAGAGAAAAGATAAACAAATGGGAATACATCAAACTAAAAAATTTTTGCACAGCAAAGAAAACCATCAACAAAATGAAAAGACAACCTACTGAATGGGAGAATATATTCGCCGATACATCTGATAAGAGATTAATAACCAAAATTTATAAAGAACTTATAAAATTAAACACCAAAAAACATAAACAGTCCAATTAAGATTTTAAAAAAATTTTAGAAAGACATTATGGGCTTTACAACAGTTTCTTAGAGCAGTGGTCCCCACCTTTTTTGGGCCACGGACCGGTTTAATGTCAGAAAATATTTTCACAGACCGGCCTTTAGGGTGGGACGGATAAATGTATCATGTGACCCAGACAAGCGTCAAGAGTGAGTCTTAGACGGATGTAACAGAGGGAATCTGATCATTTTTAAAAAATAAAACATCCTTCAGACTTAAATATAAATAAAACGGAAATTATGTAAGTTATTTATTCTTTCTCTGTGGACCGGTACCAAATGGCCCACGGACCAATACCGGTCCACAGCCCGGGGGTTGGGAACCACTGTCTTAGAGCTTCCAAAAGCAACAAATATTGTTTTGTCATCAGTCTGCTCAAGACAATAAGGAAGGGTGGAGTAAGGTTATCTATTCAATTTAGTGAAGCACTAGTACAATTTTGAGGCAAAACAAAGTTTAAAATACAATTCCCAATGGCAATAATCAGGACAAAAAGCCAGATCATAAGTTCTGTGCTTTCCAATTCACTGTGAAGTTGAATTTTGTGAGGGTGCAAATCTTTATCAAGTCAACATTAATATGCAGACATATAACTGCAAACTTCTTACACTGGTATGACTTTCAGGAAACTAATACTCTGGATATTTTACTGAAGTTACTTATTTTAGGACATAGAAAGACTTTGAGTTATAGAAATAAAATAATGCAAAATAATTTTACTTGTAAACTAACATGTTTTTCTCTTCTTTGAAAGACTCTAAAAAGGTTGTGTGTGAATCATACATTTAATTGATTTTAAAAGCCAAGAGCAAAAGTCACAGTGTTAAACATAATGAAAATTTAAAAGTAATAAACATAATAAAAATTTCAATAAATATATTAAGATAAAATCTTAATTCTAATCAACTTAATCAAAAATAAGATAAATAGGCCCTGGCCGGGTATCTCAATTGTTAGAGCATCAGCCCAGTAAGCCAAGGTTGTGGGTTCAATCTCCAGTCAAGTCACCTAAAAGAATCAACCAACAAATCCTCAACTAAGGGGAGAAATAGATTGATTCTCTCTTTCTAAAATCAATAAATTAAAAGAAAGACTCAGATGAATAAAAGGACCCTAAAATCATAAACTCTACCATCATATTTCTCCCTTTCCTTTAAAAAAAAAAAAAGGCAAACATTCTTATTATATCCATTTTCTAAAGAATAGTTGTCTATTATATGTCTTTCTTTGGTTTAGTATCATGTCAACTTTCATATTTAGGTTTAAATTTCTGCCTGTCAAATGATATCTTTTTCATGTCACTGATATAATTTGGTACAATGGTGATTAGAAGTCTTTTTTTTTTTTTTTTTGGTGAGAGAGACAGAGAGAGGGACAAATAGAGACAGACAGAAAGGAAGAGATGAGAAACATCAGTTCTTCGTTGTGGCTCCTTAATTGTTCATTGATGGCTTTCTCATTGCTTTCTCATATGTGCCTTGACCGGGGAGGAGAGGGAGGCTCCCGCAAAGCAAGTGACCCCTTGCTCAAGCCAGAGACCTTGGGCTCAAATCAGTGACCACTGGGTCATGTCTATGATCCCACGCTCAAGTCAGCGACTTGAGAACTCTATAAAATGTTTAAAAAGTTAAGACTGTACAGGAAGAAACATATATACCCAAGATAAAGACTCCACACTCTTCTTGGATCTCTGAGTGTGCTAAAACAATGATTATCAAATTTATTTTAAAAATAACAAAACTGACATCTATTAAGAAGGCAAAACCTCACATTTCAGGCAATTTGTAAGATCACTAGGCCTAAACTTTTTTTTTCAGTAACTCAAACTTCTAAGGCTGTTTGTATCTCACTCTACTAAAGTCTAAAAAGCAATACAATGGTTTTAAAACAATACCTAAGACATTAAAATGTGTAATTTACCTGGAAAGACGGACAATTCTTTTATAATAGCTTTACTGAAATATTAGTCACAAAATATAAAATCCACCCACTTAAGCGCACAATTCAATGGTTTATAATCTGTGCAACTACCACTTGCATTTATATTAGATCATTTTCATCACTTCAAAAAGGAGTTTTATCAGACTTTAACTATCACCCTCAATTTCATCTCATCCCTCTCAGCTCTAAGAAACCACTGACCTACTTTTTGTCTCCATATATTTCCCTGTTTTGGATATTTCAAATGAATGAAGTCACATACTATGTGGGCTTTCATTCTGCATAACATTTTTAAAGGCTCATCCACATTATAGCAGGCATACACTGCTGCATGGATATACCACATTGGGTTCCACTCATCAGTTAATATACATTTGAGTTGTTTCCACCCTTTGGCTTTCATGAATAATACTGCTATAAACATTCAAGTTGTTTATGTGGACATATGTTTTCATTTATCCTGAGTAATTATTTAGAAGTACAGCTGTTGAGTCATATGGTTATTCTATGTTTAGTTGTTTGAGGAACTGCCAGGTTGTTTTCCAAAGCAGCTGCACCATTTTACATTTCTACCAGCAATGTATGAGGGTTCCAATTTCTCTACATCCTCATCAATATTTGTTATTATTCACTTTATGATCCTAGTCATCCTAGTTTGTGTGAAGTGGTATCTCACTCTAGCGTTTTGTCAACTTTAATGAGATATGATTAACATATAAAAATTGTAATATACGTGAAATGTACATGATTTGATACACATATACATGGTGAAAGAATTCCCTCTACCACGTTAATTAACATATCCATCACTTCACATATTTACCTTTTTACTCTGGAATGAGGACGCTTAAGTTTGTTCTCTCTTAGAAAATTTCAATTATACAATAGAGGATTATCTAGCACAGTCAACATGTTATACATTATAAGACCCAAAGACCTATTCCTATCATAACTGAAAATTTATACACTTTTACCAACCTATCTCTATTTCCCCCAACCCTAGTACCTGGCAATAATAATTTTACTTGCTGTTTCTATTAGTTCAACTTTCTTCTTTTTTTATTAGATTACACATATAAGTGATACTATGCAGTGTTTGTCTCTGACTTATTTCACATATTGTAGTATAATGCCCTCCAGTTTTATCCATATTGCTGTAAAAGGCAGGATTTTCTTCTTTTCCAAAGCTGAAAAGTATTTCATTTTATATATACATTTTTTTGTCTTTATCCATTCATCCATAGACAGGCATTTAAGTTGTTTCCAAACCTCTGCTATTGTGAATAATGCTGCAATTAACATAGGAATACATACACATCTTTAAGATAATGACTTCATTTCATCTGGATATATACAACCCAGAAGTGGAACTGGTAGATTATATGGCAGTTCTATTTTGAATTTCTTGGAGAACCGCCACACCATTTTCCATAGTGGCATTATCAGTTTATATTCCCATCAACAGTGTAAAAGGATTCCCTTTTATGCACATCCTCAGCAATACTTGTTATTTCTTTTGTCTTTTTTAAATTTTTTTTTAATTTATTCATTTTAGAGAGGAGAGCGAGAGAGAAGGGGGAGGAACAGGAAGCATCAACTCCCGGAGTCTTGAACCAGCAACCTCAGCGTTCCAGGTTGATGCTTTATCCACTGCACTACCACGGGTCAGGCCTCTTGTCTTTTTTATATTAGCCATAACAGGTGTGAGGTGACATCTCATGGTTTTAATTTGAATTTTTCTGATTATTATTGATATTGATATTTCATATGCTTTTTGGTCATTTGTATATCTTCTTTGAGAAAAAGGTTTACTCAAATCCTTTGCCCAGTTTATAATTATTTTATTTTTTACTTTTATTTTGCTAATGAGTTGTATGAGTTGCTAGGATATTTTGGATATTATCAGATACTTGTTTTGCAATATCTTCTCCCATTCTGTGGGGTTGCCTTTTTCTCTCAATGATATCATTTATGCACCAAAGTTTAAATTTTGATTTAGTTAAAATTATCTATTTTTTCTTTTCTGTTCAGGCTTTTGCTGTCATATCTAGAAATCATTTGTAAATGCCAAGGTCATGAAGATATACGTACCTCCATATTGATTCTTCTAAGAGTATTATAGTTATAGCTCCTACATAAAGGTACATCTTGTATTGACGCTTTGTAATAAATTTTAAGATCAGGCAATGTGAGTCCTACTACTTCATTCTTTTTCAAGAGTGTTTGCATATTCTGGTCCCTTACAATTTCATATAAATTTTAGAATTAGCTTATTAGAATTAGCTTATCATTTCAACAAAAAAAAGTCCGCTATCAATCTGATAGGGATCGCATTAAATCTGTTGGTCAGTTTAGGAAGTATTGCCATCTTAACAATATTAAGTCTTCCGATTCATAAACATGAAATTTAAAAACCTTATTTAGATCTTCCTTAATTACTCCCAATTGTGTTTTGATGTTTTCAGAGTAAAAGTTCTGCACTTCTTTTGTTTAGCTCATTTCTAAATACTTTATTCTTTTTGATGCTATTGTGAATTAAATTGCTTTCTCAATTTCATTTTGGATTACTCATTGCAAATGTACACAAATGACACTGACTTTTGTATATTTTTCCTGCACCTTGAAACCTTGTTTAATTCATTTACTCAAAAAAATTTTAGTGAATTTCTTAGGATATTATTATACTTGAACATGTCATTTTCAAATAGAGATATTTACTCCCTTTTCTCCAGTCTGGATGCCTTTTATTTCTTTTTGTTGTCTACATGCACTGGCTAGAACTTCCAGTAAAATGTCAAGATAAGAAGAGGTTATAGCTTTGGCCGACTGGCTCAGTGATAGAGTGTTGGCCCGGCATGTGGATGTCCCAGGTTCGATTCCTGGTCAGGGCATACAGGAGAAGCGATCATATGCTTCTCCACCCTTCTCCCTCCCCATCCTCTCTCCGCCTCCTCATAGCCATGGCTCTACTGGTTCAAGCACATCGCTACAGGCACTGAGGATGGCTCCATGGAGCTTCTGTTTCAGGTGCTAAAAATAGCTCAGTTGTGAGCACAGGCCCCAGATGGGCAGAGCATTGGACCTAGACGGGGGTTACCAGATGGATCCTGGTTGGGGTGCATGCAGAATTCTGTCTATTTCCTCTCCTCTCACTTGGAAAATAAAATAAATAAACAAACAAACAAACAAATTTTTTAAAAAGAAGAGATTATAAATGGAGGATTCATGTTCTTACGAGGAAAGAGAGATCTGGAGACACATAAGAGACACACAAGGAAGAAGTCCATGTGATGATGGAGACACAGATTGTAGTGATTTAGCTAGAACCCAAGGAATGCTGAAGACTGCCAACAAATGCCTAAAGCTAGGATGAGAGGTATAGAAAAGAGTCTCCTCCAAGCCTTCAAAAGGAACCAGTCAAACTGATACCTAAATTTCAGACTTCCGGCCTCCTGAACTTTGAGAGCATAAATGTCTGTTAAGCTACTCAGTTTGTGGTAGTTTGTTATAGCAGCCCTGAGAAGCTAACATAAACACTATTACGGTAATCCAGACAAAAGGAATGATAGATTGGGACCAAAATGGTGATAGAAGAAAGAAAAATCACAGTAGAGAAATATTTAAGTGGTTAAAAAAAAAAAGGGACAAGACTTGATGATGAACTAGATTTGGTGACAAAAAGGAAAAATGAGTAGTTAGGGAAGAACCCTCAGTTTCTGAATTATGAAACTAGATGGTAGGTTGTGATTGATATTGTTTCTTGATATTTAATCCTTTTCTAAAAATAACTATTATTATAAACTTTTTGCCTTTAATTTCTATCTAAAATTTCCTCACAAGCTTTCTGAGGCAAAGTTCGTGTTCTAATCTTAATAACTAATAGATTATTTTATCTCTCTTTCTTTAAGTAGCATTTCAGAGATCTGCCACTAAAACAAAAGGACAGAGAGGAACTGATTGCTGGTCCTCAAACATCATACCGAAAGTTCCCTTAAAAATAAAACTTCACTTTCTAATCTTCATTCAATTATAAGTATTAAAATATAGAATTTACATTTTATTTCACTATCAATGTTCATACAGCCATATCACTGGAATAAGATATTCCTAGCCTAACATTTTCCCCCAAAGATAAGTGAATAGTGAGATCCCACTATTATTATATTATTATAATTTATATTATTATAACAGTATACTTACTATTTGGACACTCATAATCTACACTCAGATTTTTTATTACACCAATTTTACATTAAAATGCAACAATTCATAGATTTAGAATATAATTTTCCACTTAATTTTATTTTCAAATCTTGAATTTCTTTCAAGTCCTTAAATTTTATTTTCTTGAATAACGTAACTTTTTCCTTTTATTTAAAAAATTATTAGCACTGATTCTGGACCTCAAGGAGAAATCAATTTGGCAAATTTGAAACCTTTATGTACATGTCTTTTTCTGAACTGACCATTTAATTCTTTAAACCTCATAAAAATGTTAGGCTAAATCTAGCAATCCAAAATAGTCAAAATGTTGTATAAGATTTCATTTCACATACTGCCTCTAGTTGCCACCAACTTTGAAAAGATTAGCTATCCCATTAATGATAATCAAACTAAATAGTTCTATTTTTATTTTCCCTAATAGAATATAAGTATCTAAAGCAAAAAACTATCTCACCTTTTTCCATGGTAGCTACTGGATCACTGATAATTCAACTGAATTCATTAAAATATAATTTTACTGTGGCAGGAAAAGAGACTAAATGCTCTTTTAAAGTACATTTTAGCCCATATTTTATTCTCATTATAATCAATCAACCATTCCTTGTCTCCACTTTAATCCCTTTTCATTTCTTTAAAAAGAATGAAAGCTACATTTTAATTAAAACTAAGTAAAAAAATGAGAAATTATTATTCAGTCATTACCAATAATTTATAATACTGATTTCAACATGTATTTCTCATATAACGTGGCAGCAAGTATCTACTTTTTTTGAATGATGAAGAAAACACAAAAGGAAATGTTCTAACAGAACTATCAACACTCTCACTTTATACATTAATATAATTTTGGATTACTAGTTATGCAAATTAGAAACCATACATATTTAATAAGCAAGGTAATGTCAATGCTGAGATGAATAAAGTTATAAGCTTATATAGCACCTTTCTCCCACATAATCTCAAAGCATTTTCTAAAATTTTCTTTACCATCTTACAAAAAGTGAGCAGATGGCAAGATTCTTCAAGCTTTAAGATAATAAGATACAGAAACAAAAAGGTTAAGCAGTTTCCCAAAGAGTCCAAGTGAGTCAGGAACAAAACAGAAATAGAACCCCTGACTCCTGGCTCTTAATCTCACACTAAAGCTACTAGTCCTCAATTAACTCTTGCCTTTTCTGATCACAGCATCCCTGTGAGGTTGGTACTATTCTTACTCCCTTATTAACCCTAAAGAAACTGAGACACAGAGAATTTGAGTAAATTGATCACAGCCACACCATTAGTAACTAATAAAGTCAGGCTGTCAACCAAAGTAATCTGACTTTATAGTATAAAATCATCATCTTAATGCTATGCTACATCAGAGTCACCCATAGAACTCAGTAGATTTGGAGTCTCATTAATCTAGATTTTTATATTAACTAGCAATTTAATCTAGATAGAATGACCACATAATCCAGATTATACCTTGCTGTCCCCAAACAACCAACAGTGCCCCTTTCAAACTTTGCAATGCTTCTCTTATTTAGATTATAAATCATAAGGAGTTCTTTGTATTAAGCATGTCTTTGATCATCTCTTGACTTTATTTTACTCATCTGTAAAATAAAGATATTTGATTGAAGGACTCAATGTTTTTTAAAAAAAATAAAGTATAAGGACATATACATGTAGAAAGGTTTTTGCTTATACAAGTATTCATTGTAGTCATCACAGATACAAATTTTTGTAGAAAAATAAACGTTTACTGAATGTATTGTAGAAATGTTCACACCAGCAAAATGACCCTTATATATCAACCATCACATGAATACTATGCCTCCCTGAATATTTGTTGATCATTTTGGAATCCTGTATGAGTGCAAAGTAACTGCACAAACTGTTAATCCTGCAAAAGAAATAGGATTTTACAAAGCTGATTAGAGCTATGTTGGAATAGAGTTCAGATTTCATGTAAAAGTTCAGATAATTAAGGCTATCGAAGAATTACATCATTTAACAACTGATGAAAATTGATATTTAACCACTGCAGATGATATGCTAGGCAGTCTATACAAAAATATGAACAACAAAGAATTGAGGAAGAGACTTAGGTCAGACAATGGCATAGACTCATTTCTTCATACTGCTCTCTGCTAAATGAAATTTGAAACTTGAAAAGGTAGCCACAGACCTATGAAAATGGAAAGAAGACTGACTTGCTAGGATCCATAGAACTAGAGAAATAACATAGTGGCAGAACATGTTACAACTCCAGTTTCAACAGAAGAAAGTGGCCCAAAGCCTTGCCCCAAGCAACAGAAAATGGCCTGGGTAGGCTCATTCCTTTCGATAGCACTAGGCAAGTCCAACAGCACTGGCATGGGGATGTTGTAGGGAGGCTGGCAGATAATGAGCAGCCAACAGAACCATTATCCTTCCCCTCCAGACATGAGACTTCCCTCCCTCACTGAGACATACACACCAGGTTGCTGAGGACAGGGTACAGGGGGCACTGGAAAGAGGGTTGCACCACAACAAGAGCCCAGCCTGAAAATAGTTCTCTATCTCCTAGAGGCAGGGGGATCCTGTCACAGCAGCCCAGCCCAGAAAGCCTCTGTCACCATGGGCTGGAGACTCCCTTTTCCCTCCGAGAGGCACAGATGACCCATTCTGGGGAAGCTTATTCTGCTGCCTCAGCCAGCAATAGCAGAGACAAGGAGGAGTCCCACATAAACCAAGCAGATCAAAATAGTACTGCAAAAAATATAAAAATTAAATTGTCATAGGAACCATACCTTCAAACATTAGGTTTATAGCTACAAGATAAACCTTAAATAGGTCAACAACCTGCTCAAATAAAAGACTTACTCAGGCCCTACAGTTTATTAACATAGCAGCCAAAATGTTTAATATTCAATTAAAATAATCATTCATCATACCAAAAAACAATTTCACAACTTGACTTTAAAAAGACAACCAACTCAGATGATTCAGATGTTGAAATAATCTGAGAAGGAATTTAAAGCAGCCATCACAAAATGCTTCACAATTAATTGGATATTATCTTGGAACAGATTTAAAAAAAATAGAATATCTAAGCAAAGAAACAGAAGTTATAAAAGAACACATGAAGAGTATAGAACTGAAATACAATAGCAGAAATGCATTAGTAGAATGGAGATAACAGAAGACAGAATCAGCAAGCTTGAGGACAGATCAACAGAATTTATCGAATATGAACAGCAGAGAAAACAGACTGAACAAATAATTTTTTTATAAAGACCTGTAGACAGTATCAGAGGATCCAACACTAATGTTAGTGGGGTCCCAGGAGAGGATAAATAGAGTAGGGATAAGAGGGTATTTGAAAAAATAATGAATGAAGAACTCCCAAAAGGGTAGGCAAAAGACATATGCCTCCAGATTTAAGAAGCTGAGTAAACCCAAAGGAATCCAAGACAAGACACATCATAATTGAACTTCTCAAAACTAAAGACAAAAAGTAAATCTGCAAAGCAGTCAGAAAAGATTTATGTTTTATCTCTAGGGGAACACCAATCCAAATGACAATAGATCTCTCATCTAAAACCATCAAGGAGTGGGACAAAATTTTTCAAGTGCTGAAAGAAAACTGTCAGCTGCAAATTCTATACCCTGGTGAAATTATTCTTGTGAAATAAAGGAGAAATTAAGACATGCTCAAAAGAAGGAAAACTAAAAAAATTTGTCACTAGCAGACTTACCCTTAAAGAATGGCAAAAGCGAGTTCTCCAAACAGAAAGAAAATGATAAAAGAATGAACTTTAGATAATCAGAAAGGAAGAAAAAAATAATAGAAAGAGCAGAAAGATGAGAACATATTCTATCCTCCTCATGAGTTTAAAAATGTTTGATTAAAGCAAAAATTATAATACTATCTGATACAACAATATTTTAAAGTGGGTAAGGGAGAGAGAACTAAACGGAAGCAAGGTTCCTACACTACAAACAAAGTGATAAAATTCTGATACCTATAAACTGTGATGTCACATATGAATATTATAATGCCGCTAGAGCAACTACTAAGACAACTACACAAAGAGATACACTAAAAAAAAACACTGAACAAGTCAAGAAACAAACCTACAGATGAAATAAGGTAGTTCTCTATCCTCATGCTCTGAGTGAGTGACCAGTTGAACTTTGAGAGAGCTAAAGGTAAAGAGCATAGCAAGAGAACATAGAAAATTCATATTGAAAGAGCTTTCCAGACTAAGTGGTCCAATTATAACATCTGCATGTACCTCTCCACACATGTGTATGTGTTTGGGAAGGAGGGCAAAATTCATCTGCATTGAACAATTAGCAAATGAAGAGTAAGTAAAGGTGCCCACAATACTGCATTGATCAGTTGGTACGTTGCCTGCCACCCCTTGCTCACTTTTCCCAGTACAAATTTTGGTCATCCATCTCTGACAGAGGAAGGGACAGTATTAAGTAAGAGTTACTGAATCTTATCCATAATCAAGGCTCAATTTATTCTAATTTAATTAATATATATTTTTAGTGAAAAGAGAAAGGGGTGGGGGTGGGGACAAGAAAGAGAAAGAATAATTAACTCGTTCCACTTAGTAGTGCCACTGAATGCTTCCCATATGTGCCCTGACTGGGGCTCAAGCCAGCGATCTTGGGATTAAGTCAGTGCCCTTGAGGTCGAGCCCTAACCCAGGCTCCAACTGACAACCTCAGGGATGAACCTGTAACCTTGGGAACGATTTGGCACCCTTGGGATCCAGCCAGCAACCCCGGGATTGAACTGGCAACCTCAGTGCTCCAGAAAGATGTTCTCTATCCATGGGCAAGGTCAAAGAAATATTTTTAAAAAACCTTTTTAAATTAAAAAAAAATTAATGCCATTTATGTGTTTTTAACAAACTAGGAGGAGATATTTATTACTTTATTTTAAGGACAGAACACCTCTGTCCAGCTCCAGAACCAATAATATTACAAGAGAGCTTATTTTTTAAAACTCCTAGTCTAGGATGTTATCAAGAGGATAAAAGTAAATAAAACTTGAATACTAAAATCTTAGTGCATAGACTCCAAACACTAGAATCCTCACACAATCTTAAAGCATGACCTTTAATCTGACATTCTAGCAAGTACTGCTGTGAAATGGATGCGTTCCACTAAGTAGAGTTTTCAGCAGTCCCTTAGACAAAGAGTAATGTCTAAATACTTTGAACACAAAAGAAAGTTATTTATAATTTGCTTAAAATACCATCACTACTAGGTAGGAATGTTAATTATGCCTTTGTAAAGAAAGATCAAGGAATGAAATAACTAAATACACATGACAGCTTTCATTATTTAACATGTATTGTCAGTAATTTATTATACATATTCAACCAATAGTATAAAACCTTCACTAGTATTTACAGTACATCTATAGTATATAAAGTATTTCACTAAACATATACCAGGCATGGATTCTGCCTATCTTTAAAAAGAAAAAAGAAACAAAACACTTGGATCTGGGAATAAACCCACAAATGCTGACAACAACTCATATGTTCTAACCACCAGATACCACTTTTCTCCAGAACAACAAACCACAAACATAGCATTCAAAATACCCTTTATTTTGACGAAGGTTATGGTTATATGCTCTGCTAAGTTATATAGTTCACTTGGTATCCCATAAGCTTCAAACTATTTTGACATTTTGGTGACAACATCTAAGAACATGAACACTACAAACAATTTCTATTTTGTAAAGAAAAGTGAGTAAATAATCATCAACAATTCCAAAAACTAAAAACTAAGAGAAAAAAATTAAGGCTATCTCAATGAGAAAATTCACATGAGAAAGACAGGAAAAATGCCTGTGGTTTACTGACTAAAACTCAGTCACTAAGAACCTGCATACTCATATGGATAAGGTTTCATAATCACAGATTCAGTCATTACTCATCTTACTCTTTTTGCTTCCTCATAAAGATATACTGGCCTTGAGTGTGAGAAGTTGTCTAAAAACTGTCCCAGGCAGATGAAAATATGACAATCATCCTGGCAATAAATACAAATTGCCATGTTTGTCACAACCAAGTGTCCAGTGGGAAACTGAAGCACACGGCTTAAAACATATTTATAGGTCTGTTTTCAGCACAAGTGTAGGAAATTGCTAATTACTGAAACTATTAAATTAAGACTAAAATATAAAATACCTGACACAAATATTTATTGAATAAATAAAAACATAGATATAAAACATGAATAAAACAGCAAAAATCTCACATTTAGATAACAAATGGAAAACTAAATGTGACTTAAGGGCTCAAAACTTCAATTCATTATTTTGGACTCAGAATACATCCTTTACAAAATATAAGAGTAACTATATCCAAGAGATATGAAAATGTGTATCCACATAAAAACTTTTCATAAACTTTCATAGCAGCATTGTTCACAATAGCCAAAAACTCAGAACTCAATATCCATCAACTGATAAATACATAAATAAAAATGTGGTATAGCCATATAATAAAATATTACTTGGTCATTAGAAAGAAATGAAAGAGTGATAGATGCTACAACCGTGAAAGCATTATGCAAAGTAAAAGAGGCTATACACAAAGACCACATGTTGTATGATTGATTCCATTATATGAAAACTATAAGCATATCTGTAAGTCTACAGAGACAGAAAGCACATTAGTAGTTACAATGGCTGGGGCATTAGTAACAGTAGGGGTATAGTTGGGAAATGACTGCTAATAAGTATTTGGGGCTTTTTTTTTCTAGTGTTATAAAATTGATTGCAATGTGGCTATACAACTCTGTAAATATATTCAAAATAACTAAATTGTACAAAATGACAAATATTACATGATATTACTTATGTAAGATACCTGGAGTATTCAAATTCACAGAGACAGAAAGTAGAGCGATGTTTACCAGAGGCTGGGGAAAGAATAAAATGGACAATTATTGTTTAATGGGTATAGAGGTTCTTTTTGGAAGATGAAAACATTCTGAAAATGGATGGTGGTAATGGTTACATGAAAATATTAATGTACTTAATTCTTCAGAACTGTACACTTCAGTGTTAAAATGGTATATTTTACAATTATGCATGTTACTACAATTCCAAAAGATCCAACTGAGTTGTATACTTTATTGTGTGTGTGTGTGTGTGTGTGTGTGAGTGTGCATGTGCACACATGCATGTGAAGAGAGACAGAGACAGAGACAGGAAGGCAGAGAGATGAGAAGCATTAACTTGTAGTTGAGTCACTTGTTCATTGATTGCTTCCCGTATGTGCCTTGAAGGGAGGCTCAAGCTGAGCCAGTGACCCCTTGCTCAAGCCAGCGGCCTTGGGACCATGTCAATGACCCCACGCTCAAGCCAGCAACCTCAGGGTTTTGAACCTGGGATGCTCTATCCACTGCACCACCACTAGTTAGGCAAATTGTACACTCTAAATGAGTAAACTGTATGGTATGTGAGTTATTTCTCAATAAAGCTATTAAATGAAAACAAATAAGGTGTGTGAGTGTGTAAAGAATATTACACTTGCCACCATTATGGGTAAAGTCTAAGTCTATAATCATGAAAGATGAGTGGTTCAGCTAATAGCCTCTAGTTAACCTGGAATAAGATGGCCAAAGGTGCCAAGGTCAGAGTGCTAGTCTTGACACTCTCTTACCCTCACACTACAACTCCACACACACACACAGCTAAGAGATTTCACCACTCCTGTGGCTCCATCAATGTACTGATGACTCCCAAAGCATATCAAAATATGAGAACTGATCTCTACTTCTGCTCCATTATTTTTAGGTGCTCATTGGGCAGAAACTCCCAGGTTTTTAGAAACCTCTCAAACAGCATATCATATGCTCAGAGATCCACAAAAATGAAGGGATAAGAATAGGGGCCTGGAGTCAGAAAGACCTGGAACCCACCACTGACCAGCGGGGTAGCCTTAAAGAAGTAACTGAATCTTTCTCGTTTTCTACTTTCTTAACTTTTATAAAATGGGAATAACTCTATCCCCACAGGATTGTTCAGAGAATTAAAGCAGATAAATGCATAGAAAGTGACCAGAGGTTAAAAAACCAGCCCTATAAAAGTTACCACACTTTCACTGCCTTCCCCTTTGAACTTGTTGTACCTCTTTCTTCTCAAACTCAGGTAAAGGTGTCACCATTTTCCAAATTTATAAGCCTTGTTGTTATTGATTTCCACTAGCCTTCTGCATTATTCAAATTCTATCAATTTACCTTCATAAAATCTGTATATTTGAGTTTCTATACTCAATATCAACTCTAATTTAGGCTTTTAGCATGTTGGCTCAATTTAATTGTAACTCTCCATTGTTAGTCCATCATCCATGCTAACGCTACAAGTATCTTTCTAAAAAACAAAGCTTATATCCTACTTTAAAATCTCTGTTACCTTTGAAATCCAAAAACCTTAGCTGGGTACTAAGCATAGATTTTAAACAGTGACCCTTCACTCCTTTCCAGTTTCATATCTATTCATATACCCATCCTCTACATTTTTCAGTTTGTCAACTTCTCACCATTCCCTAGGTATAATCCTGGCCTTCACACTGTTCCCTTTGAGAATAATCCTAGAATACTCCTTTCCTTAACTTGGGAGACTTTCATTAATCCAAATCTATTTCAAATGACATCTTGTTAGGGACTGTTATCAGTTTATATATCTGCTTCCTCACTATGTTGTAAATTACTAGAGGGTAGATAATGCGGTCTATTCACTTCTGTATTACCCTCAGTGGCTGGTGACAAAGAAAAAAATGAGAGTCATAAGGAGAGAACGACCCAGATCTAGTTACATTAAGAAACCAGAATCTAATGTGGAAAGTCACAAGTTAATATTTGCTCCAAAGTAAATGCCAGAGAAGACTAGTGTTTGGTACAAGACACACATGAAGTTTCAACTAGTGAAATAAACAATCACAAAACTTAAAACCAAATTCTTTCTTATTTGTTTTCATGATTTGTTTTGTTTTTTGGCTTTGCTTTTTAAGACTACTGGAAAGCCATGAGCATTTGAAAACCAAGGAATTACGAATCTTTACAGGCTTGAAGAGCTAGGAAATGACCTAGTTGCAAAATACATAGAAAAGTATTATGTGGATGACAAGGCAAGTTTTTTTTTTTGGTTTTTTTTTGTATTTTTCTGAAGCTGGAAACGGGGAGAGACAGTCAGACAGACTCCCGCATGCGCCCGACCGGGATCCACCCGGCACGCCCACCAGGGGCGACGCTCTGCCCACCAGGGAGCGATGCTTTGTCCCTCCGGGGTGTTGCTGTGCTGCTACCAGAGCCACTCTAGCGCCTGGGGCCGAGGCCAAGGAGCCATCCCCAGCACACGGGCCATCTTTGCTCCAATGGAGCCTTGGCTGCGGGAGGGGAAGAGAGACAGAGAGGAAGGAGGGGGGGGGGGGTGGAGAAGCAAATGGGCGCTTCTCCTATGTGCCCTGGCCGGGAATTGAACCCGGGTCCCCCGCACGCCAGGCTGACGCTCTACCGCTGAGCCAACCGGCCAGGGCCAAGGCAAGTTTTAAGAGTGGTTATTAGTGACGTCATAGAAATGGCGCCGAGGTGCACGACCGAAAAATCTCCCCAAAATTTCAACAAGTTCATCAACCAGAGACAGAAAAATCTATCCTTGGAGCATCCGAGAGTTCCACACCCTGAAGGCGAAGTGCTATCAAAAAGACCACCCTCAGATGCCATTAAGAAAAAGGAAATCAAATATCATGGATACAAAAGAAAGAGAAGAAAAACAGATAGATGTGGAAAAAATCTATGTAGAAAAAATTTAATATATTGGAAACCTTGGAGCTAAATGACAGAGAATTTAAAATAGAAATCCTAAAAATACTCAGAGATATACAAGAAAATACAGAAAGGCAATTTAGGGAGCTCAGAAAACAACTCAATGAACACAAAGAATATATTACCAAGGAAACTGAAACTATAAAAACAAATCAAACAGAGATGAAAAACTCAATTCATGAATTGAAAAACAAGGTAACAAGCTTAGCTAATAGAACAGGCCAGATAGAAGGTAGGATTAGTGACATAGAAGACAAGCAACTTGAGGCACAACAGAGAGAAGAAGGGAGACTCAAAAATTAAAAAAAATGAGAAAGCCCTACAGGAATTGTCTGACTCCATCAAAAAGAATAACATAAGAATAATAGGTATATCAGAAGGAGAAGAGAGAGAAAATGGAATGGAGAATTTATTCAAATAAATAATAGATGAGAACTTCCCAAGCCTGTGGAAAGAATTAAAGCCTCAAATTCAAGAAGCAAACAGAACACCTAGTTTTCTTAACCACAACAAACCTACTCCAAGGCATATCATAATGAAAATGGCACAAACCAACGACAAAGAAAAAATTCTCAAGGCAGCCAGGGAAAACAAGAATACAACATATAAAGGAGGGCCTATTAGATTATCGTCAGATTTTTCAGCAGAAACTCTACAAGCTAGAAGAGAGTAGACCCCAATATTTAAAGCCCTGAAAGAGAGGAACTTTCAGCCAAGAATACTATACCCATCAAAGTTATCCTTAAGTACAAAGGAGAAATAAAAACATTCACAAATACAGAAAAGATGAGGGAATTTATCATCAGAAAACCCCCACTCCAGGAAATACTAAAGGGGGTTTTCCAACCAGATCCAAAGAACAAAACAAAACAAAAAAAACCACAAGTAAAAGCTCCACCAAGAACACAATAAAACCAAATTTAAACTGTGACAACAAAAGCAAAAAAAAAGGGGGGGAGAGGACAGAGATTAACAGTAGCAAAAGACAATGAAGTGCAGAAACACTCGCAAGATAGGGTACTACAATGAATATGGTAGGTACCCTTTTCATTACTTAATGGTAACCACCCTTGAAAAAACCACCACAGAAGCACATGACTAAAAAAAGGTAGCAACAGAGGAAAGAAGTATGGAACACAAACAAACAAAAACAAATGATAGAAAAACAAAAGAGAAGATTCAAACAAGATACAAAACTAACAAAAAGCAATTTATAAAATGGCAATAGGGAATTCACAAGTGTCAATAATTACACTAAATGTAAATGGATTAAACTCACCAATAAAAAGACACAGAGTAGCAGAATGGATTAAAAAAGAAAATCCAACTGTATGCTGCCTACAAGAAACACATCTAAGCAACAAGGATAAAAACAAATTCAAAGTGAAAGGCTAGAAAACAATACTCCAAGCAAATAACATCCAAAAAAAAGCAGGCGTAGCAATACTCTTATCTAATAATGCTGACTACAAGAAAACAAAAGTACTCAGAGACAAAAATGGTCATCTCATAATGATTAAGGGGACACTGAGTCAAGAAGACATAACAATCCTTAATATATATGCACCAAACCAAGGAGCACCAAAATATATAAGACAGCTACTTAATGACCTTAAAACAAAAACTAACAAAAATACAATCATACTTGGAGACCTCAATACACCGCTGACGGCTCTAGATCGGTCATCCAAACAGAGAATCAATAAAGATATAGTGGCCTTAAACGAAATACTAGAACACCTGGATATGATAGACATCTACAGGACACTTCATCCCAAAGCGACAGAGTATACATTTTTCTCTAGTGTACATGGAACATTCTCAAGAATTGACCATATGTTGGGCCACAAAGACAATATCAGCAAATTTAGAAAAATTGAAATTGTACCAAGCATATTTTCTGATTATAAAGCCTTGAAACTAGAATTCAACTGCAAAGAAGAGGGGGAAAAACCCACAAAAATGTGGAAACTAAACAACGTACTTCTAAAAAATGAATGGGTCAAAGAAGAAATAAGCGCAGAGATCAAAAGATATATACAGACAAATGAAAATGACAATACAACATATCAGAATCTCTGGGATGCAGCAAAAGCAGTAATAAGAGGGAAGTTCATATCACTTCAGGCCTATATGAACAAACAAGAGAGAGCCCAAGTGAACCACTAAACTTCACACCTTAAGAAACTAGAAAAGGAAGAACAAAGACAACCCAAAACCAGCTGAAGAAAGGAAATAATAAAAATCAGAGCAGAAATAAATGAAATAGAGAACAGAAAAACTATAGAAAAAATTAATAAAACGAGGAGCTGGTTCTTTGAAAAGATCAACAAAATTGACAAACCCTTGGCAAGATTTACCAAGGAAAAAAGAGAAAGGACTCATATAAACAAAATCCAAAATGAAAGAGGAGAAATCACCACAGACGTCATAGATATACAAAGAATTATTGTAGAATACTACGAAAAACTATATGCCACCAAATACAACAACCTAGAAGAAATGGATAAATTCCTAGAACAATACAACCTTCCTAGACTGAGTCATGAAGAAGCAGAAAGCCTAAACAGACCAATCAGCAGGGAGGAAATAGAAAAAGTTATTAAAAACCTCCCCCAAAATAAAAGTCCAGGCCCAGACGGTTATACTAGTGAATTCTATCAAACATTCAAAGAAGACTTGGTTCCTATTCTACTCAAAGTCTTCCAAAAAATTGAAGAAGAAGCAATACTTCCAAACACATTTTATGAGGCCAACAAAACCCTCATACCGAAACCTGGCAAGGATGGCACAAAGAAAGAAAACTACAGACCAATATCTCTAATGAATATAGATGCTAAAATACTAAACAAAATACTGGCAAATCGAATACAACAACATATTAAAAAATAATACGGCCCTGGCAGGTTGGCTCAGTGATAGAGCATCGGCCTGGTGTGCAGGAATCCCGGGTTCGATTCCTGGCCAGGGCACACAGGAGAAGCGCCTATATGCTTCCCCACCCCTCCCTCTCTCCTTCCTCTCTGTCTCTCTCTTCCCCTCCCGAAGCCAAGACTCCATTGGAGCAAAGTTGGCCTGGGTGCTGAGGATGGCTCTGTGGTCTCTGCCTCAGGCACTAGAATGGCTCTGATTGAGGCAGAGTGACGCCCCAGATGGGCAGAGCATCGCCCCCTGGTGGGCATGCCGGGTGGATCCCGGTCGGGTGCATGCGGGAGTCTGTCTGACTGCTTCCCCGTTTCCAGCTTCAGAAAAATCCAAAAAAGAAAAATAAAAAAAATAAAATAAAAAAATAATACATCATGATCAAGTGGTATTCATCCCAGAGTCTCAAGGATGGTTCAACATACGTAAAACGGTTAACATAATACACCATATCAACAAAACAAAGAACAAAAACCACATGATCTTATCAATAGATGCAGAAAAGGCATTCGATAAAATACAACACAACTTTATGTTTAAGACACTCAACAAAATGGGTATAGAAAGAAAATATCTCAACATGATAAAGGCCATATATGATAAACCATCAGCCAACATCATATTAAATGGCATAAAACTGAGGACTTTCCCCCTTAAATCAGGAACAAGACAGGGTTGTCCACTCTCTCCACTCTTATTTAACGTGGTGCTAGAAGTTCTGGCCAGAGCAATCAGACAAGACAAAGAAATAAAAGGCATCCATATCGGAAAAGAAGAAGTAAAGGTATTACTTTTTGCAGATGATATGATCCTATACATCGAAAACCCGAAGGACTCCACAAAAAGATTATTAGAAACAATAAACCAATACAGTAAGGTCGCAGGATACAAAATTAACATACAAAAGTCCATAGCCTTTCTATATACCAACAATGAAATATTAGAAAACGAACTCAAAAAATAATCCCGTTCATAATTGCCACAAAAAAAATAAAATACCTAGGAATAAATATAACAAAGAATGTAAAGGACCTATATAACGAAAACTACAAAGCATTGTTAAGGTAAATCGATAAAGATACAATGAGATGGAAAAATATTCCTTGTTCATGGATAGGAAGAATAAATATAATCAAAATGGCCATATTACCCAAAGCAATATATAAATTTAATGCAATTCCCTTCAAAATTCCTATGACGTTCTTTAAAGAAATGGAACAAAAAATCATCAGATTTATATGGAACTATAAAAAAACCCCGATTAGCCAAAGCAATCCTAAGGAAAAAGAATGAAGCTGGGGGCATTACAATACCTGACTTCAAACTATAATATATTATAGGGCCACAACTATCAAAACAGCATGGTATTGGCAGAAAAATAGACACTCAGACCAATGGAACAGAATAGAAAGTCCAGAAATAAAACCACATATATATGGTCAAATAATTTTTTATAAAGGGGCCAACAACACACAATGGAGAAAAGAAAGCCTCTTCAACAAATGGTGCTGGGAAAACTGGAAAGCCACATGCAAAAGAATGAAACTCGACTACAGCTTGTCCCCTTGTACGAAAATTAATTCAAAATGGATCAAAGACCTAAATATAAGACCTGAAACAATAAAGTACATAGAAGAAGACATAGGTACTAAACTCAGGGACCTGGGTTTTAAAGAGCATTTTATGAATTTGACTCCAAAGGCAAGAGAAGTGAAGGCAAAGATAAATGAATGGGACTACATCAGACTAAAAAGTTTTTGCTCAGCAAGAGAAACTGACAACAAAATAAACAGACAGCCAACTAAATGGGAAATGATATTTTCAAACAACAGCACAGATAAGGGCCTAATATCCAAAATTTACAAACAACTCATAAAACTCAACAACAAACAAACAAACAATCCAATAAAAAAATGGGAAGAGGACAGGAACAGACACTTCTCCCAGGAAGAAATACAAATGGCCAACAGATATATGAAAAGATGCTCATCTTCATTAGTTATTAGAGAAATGCAAATCAAAACTAAAATGAGATACCACCTCACACCTTTTAGATTAGCTATTATCAACAAGACAGGTAATAATAGCAAATGCTAGAGAGGCTGTGGAGAAAAAGGAACCCTCATTCACTGTTGGTGGGAGTGTAAAGTAGTGCAACCATTATGGAAGAAAGTATGGTGGTTCCTCAAAAAACTGAAAAAAGAACTACCTTATGACCCAGCAATCCCTCTACTGGGTATATACCCCAAAAACTCAGAAACATTGATACGTAAAGACTCATGTAGCCCCATGTTCATTGCAGCATTGTTCACAGTGGCCAAGACATGGAAACAACCAAAAAGCCCTTCAATAGAAGACTGGATAAAGAAGATGTGGCACGTATACACTATGGAATACTACTCAGCCATAAGAAATGATGACATCGGATCATTTACAACAAAATGGTGGGATCTTGATAACATTATACGGAGTGAAATTAGTAAATCAGAAAAAACCAAGAACTACATGATTCCATACATTGGTGGGACATAAAAACGAGACTAAGAGACATGGACAAGAGTGTGGTGGTTACGGGGAGGGGGGTGGGGAGGAGAGAGAGGGAAAAGGGGAGCGGGAGGGGCACAAAGAAAACTAGATAGAAGGTGACGGAGGACAATCTGACTTTGGGTGATGGGTATGCAACATAATTGAATGACAAGATAATCTGGACATGTTTTCTTTGAATATATGTACCCTGATTTATTGATGTCACCCCATTAACATTAATAAAAATTTATCTGTTAAAAAAAAAGAGTGGTTATTAGGAGTACTAGTCTATAGCATAGGCACTAAAATTAGAAACTCTTGTAAATTGAGATTAACAGCAAATTCTAAACATGAGAGACAGGTTTATGGTATTATACACCTAAGTGGTTATAGTGGGCATCAGATTACATACCTATGAAGAGATAAATTCTATTCTAGGTTAAGGATGGCTTAGCACTCAAGATTATTAGGCATAGTCTAGAACAGGGGTTGGGAACCTATGGCTCGCGAGCCAGATGTGGCTCTTTTGACGGCTGCATCTGGCTCGCAGACAAATCTTTAATTAAAACAAAATGTTAAAAATATAAAACACTCTCATGTATTACAATCCATTCATTTCCTACCGCTCGTGTTCATGGTTGTGGGTGACTGGAGCCAATCACAGCTGTCCTTTGGGACAACACCAAAATTTTTATTGGATAATGCCTAACGTACACGGCTTGTTGTATGGCTCTCACGGAATTACATTTTAAAATATGTAGCGTTCATGGCTCTCTCAGCCGAAAAGGTTCCCGACCCTTGGTCTAGAGAAACTACTATATTGTTGATGTCACCATTAACTACCACTGACTATACTGGGTTAAATACTCTGCACCTAATATCTCATTAAAGAATTACCTTCTGAATATCTGAGAATTTGATAAGCAATGGCTGTCCAACTCCAATTTCTAGAAAATGAGTACGAAAAACGATACTGGTAGCCTAGAGAAGGTGGGATAACAGCTGAATAATTTGTTTTTTGAAAATAAAGTAGAATATTTTAAATAGAATACTAGTTTTCTCTCTCATCTTTGAATTTATTGATTTACTGACACAGTGAATTTAAGTTAAATTCCTTTGTTTTAGATAAGAAAATTAAGCGAGTCAGTTATTTGTTAAGAAAAATCTTTGCATGTAAAACACATATATATTTCATTTTATATGTGAGATTGCTAAGAAATTGCAAAACCACACGGAAAGAGTGAAATCTAATCATGTAGGCATAAGACAGAAAGAACAAGAAACTTTACTTTCAAGAAGAGGTTTGTTGGAGCCTTTAATATAAGTTCAGTGAGGGAAGTACACTAAAATAGTAAAGTAAGTTTTTATTGATTATACCTAACAATTAGCTTGAATTTTATATTAATAGATTTACCTAAATGAGGCAAAAAAATATAAATTTTGTTAACATTGAAGGTTATTTATTTAGCACATACTAATAAACTACTAAGCTCTTACTATGATTTCCGTAAAGCATCTTATTTGATCCTCACAAAACTCTATAATCAGATAGGTTATGTCTACTTCACAGCTAAAAAGAGGTAGAGCCAGAGTTTAACCTCAGATCTAACTCCAACATAAGAACTATGCAGCCTGACCTGTGGTGGCGCAGTGGATAAAGCGTCGACCTAGAGATGCTGAGGTCGCCGGTTCGAAACCCTGGGCTTGCCTGGTCAAGGCACATATGGGAGTTGATGCTTCCAGCTTCTCCCCCCTTCTGTCTCTCCTCTCTCTCTCTCTCTCTCTCTCTCTCTCTTTCTCTCTCCCTCTCCTCTCTAAAAAAAAAAAAATGAATAAAAAAAAATTAATGATGATGATAAAAATAAAATTAACTTCAAAAAAAAAAAAAAAGAACTATGCAACATTATATTATATAACCATCATCTATCTACCTGCTTTGTACTGAAAATTAAAATTAGAAATTTAAAATAATTTAATTCATATTAAAGTTAAAATACTTAGCTTGGCAACTAGAGACTATGACCTGTTTTAATGGTCTTCCTTATATTTTTGTCTGTGATAAAATTTATAGGTTCTTTGACTTTGCAGAGAAAAAAAACAACGAAACAAACAAACAAAAAACCTTACTTCTTCCAGAAACAGAAAAGTCTGTGAAATAAGACAAGCTCCAGGGAACATTTTAAAACAGACATGGAGACATTCATAATATTTTAAACATGTGCTGAAATTATATAGAAAGAAATAATTTGGTACAACTGTTATTAATACTGCAAATAACTTGTTTTGTACCTCATATCATATAACTCATACCAAAATTAATCACCCAAAAAATAATTAAGCATTAAAAAAAATTTTTAAACAATGAAATATAAGAATATATTTGTATTGTGAGGATAAATTTTCTGAATAATGAAGAAATGAAGGAGAAATCAGAGACATGATATATAAGGTTTGAATAGCTCTATTAAGCTGCTCAGATTTTATCTGAAACAAGACCATAAGGGATGAATGCAAATAACTTAAAATCTACAATGTAAAATAACAAAATAAATAAAATACTGCTACATATACTCAGATTCTACTTGATAATCAAAATAAAAAAAGATTATACCTGAAAAATAATCAAATATTATATTATAAGCCATTTTATGGAAATAATGTACCACTTCACTAATAAAATTAAAATATAACAGCAATATTATACACTTATTAAGTGAACTACACTAAGTACCTAACATGAACTAGGCATCTTCTTTCATTTACTATTTACAACCCTACAAGATAGTTGTCACCCCATATTATACTGATAAGAAAATGTAGACTCAAAGAGTTACAGAAAATTCTCTCAGTTGCATAATTAGACAGCAGCATGGGTAAAAATTTGAACTCATTTGTCTAACTCCAAAGACTTCTTCCTTGCCCTTACCTCATGCAATGAGCAAAACAACAAAACAAAAACAAAACAAAATACTTAAGTCCAAAATTGGAACGGACATGGGGGAAATTTTATTCCTAAACTGTTATATGCATTATTAACATGTCATGTTTTTCTAGTGGAAAACCTTACAATATAAAATAAACTATAAGATAGTCACATTCCAAAATATAATTCATTATTCCTGATATGTCCCCCAAAAATAAGCCAACAGAAAACATTTTTTCCATAAGTGGAAGTTATAATGAAAAAAAACTACATGAACAACTGAAATGTCTGGAAGAGGCCAACTTCAAGATTTCAATATAATAGATTATCAGACAGTCCAATATCATTGTCATTTTTTTACTGGTCAATAGATGGGAATGCATATAAAATAGTCATCTTAAAAGAAAGAAAGGAAGACAACTTAGCATATACTGTATTTTATACCGATTACAACCATTCTAAAAATACACATATATGTACAATGAAAAAAATAAGATATAAATTTAAAGTGATATAGCACTCTTTACTGGTGGTGGTACAGTAATTAGAGCATTGACCTGGGACACTGACGTCTCAGGTTGAAAATCCCAAGGTCAACGACTTGAGTATGGGATCAATGATATGATCCCATGAATGCTGGCTTGAGCCCAAGGGTCACTGGCTTGAAGCCCAAGGTTGTTAGCTTGAGCAAGGAGTCACTGACTCAGCTGGAGTCCTCCGGTCAAGACATGTATGAGAAGCAATCAATGAAAAACTAAAGTAAGTGATGAAACTACAAGTTGATACTTCTCATATCTCTCCCTTCCTATCTGTCGGAAGGAAGGAACGGAAGGAAGGAAGGGAGGGAGGGAGGGAGGGAGGGAGGGAGGGAGGGAGGGAGGGAGGAAGGAAGGAAGGAAGGAAGGAAGGGAGGAAGGAAGGAAGGAAGGAAGGAAGAAAAAAAGAGAGCCTATTTTTCTCTAAAGCCATTCAACTTCATAATAATTTTTTAAAGTCTGGGTTTATGTGTCTATATCATGTAACATTTAGAATTTTTCACTAATATATTGCATTAATGACCTCTAATTGTTCAGACCTTGTTCCCTAGTGTTATGGACTGAACTGAGTCCTCCTAAAGATCATATATTGAAATCCTAGTTCCCAATGTGACTGTATTTGGACATAGGACCTATAAAGAGGTAATTAAGGCTAAATGAGGCCATAAGGAGATAGAGCCCTAATCCAATAGGACTGGGGGTCTTTAAAAGAAGATGAGACACAAGTGGCACCTACGTATAGAATAAAGCCAAGTGAGAATACAACTACCCCTGCACCTTCATCTTACACTTCCAGCCTAATGAACCATGAAAAAATAAATTTCTGTTTTTGAAGCGATGTAGTCTGTGTTATCTTGTTATGGCAGCCCTAGCAGATTAATATATCCATAATAGATTTATTAAAAATGAAAGAATTATATTGACACGTTGAATAATTTAAAATATAGTGGTATTAACCTGTGATGGCACAGTGGATAAAGCATCAACCTGGAATGCTAAGGATGCTAAGGTTGCTAGTTTGAAACCCTGGGCTTGTTCAAACAGGGCACATATGAGAAAGAACTATGATTTGATGTTTCCCGCTCCTCCCTCCCTCATACCCCCCCTTCTCTCTCTCCCTCCTCTATCTAAAACATACACACAAACACACACACACACACACACACATACACTAGAATTAAACATAAATATCCTTAAGTATTAAAGTTCATTGTCTAAATTTTAAAAACTCATTTATTAACTTCAAAGTTGCTTAACAACACAACATAAATATCACAAGTGACAAAATATTGGATCAACAACTTCAGGGCAGCTTAGATGCAACAGATGGTGACAAAATGTTAGCTGGGTAGGTGTTATGCATGTCGAAATACGGAGATTCTTAGGAGAAATTGCAGGAAGGAGACATTTCTGAATTTGCAAAGACATCTCTTATTAACTGATTATGATATAAAGCAAATAGGCGGTCCAATTATAAAAAAAATCTGAGGCACCAAGTAAGTTCTTATACTAACTAGACCTTACCACTGTGTGTGTGTGTGTGTGTGTGTGTGTCTTGTGAATTTTAAGTTCTTAATTTTTTTCTAATATAGTTATTCTTCCCTAGAATAAGTGGGGAAGCTGCACATCAATTAATGTACTATGTTTCCAGTGTCTCAGGAACTCAATAGACAATTGTTGAGTTAATATATAAGGTATTTTTCAATAAGATTTTTGTATGAGAAAGTTGTTAAAAACTGAATGAGTATTTTTTTAATTATTGAGAAGGAAAAAAGTCTTCTAAGTTCAAATTAAGAGGGCCTATAAAAACATAAGAGGACAAGCGGATTAAAAATCTTTGGTACATATACACTATGGAATACTACTCAGCCATAAGAAATGATGACATCGGATCATTTACAACAACATGGATGAACCTTGATAACATTATACTGAGCGAAATAAGTAAATCAGAAAAAACTAAGAACTATATGATTCCATACACAGGTGGGACATAAAAATGAGACTCAGAGACATGGATAAGAGTGTGGGGGTTACAGGGTGGGGGGGAGGAGAGGAAGGGGGATGGGAGAGGGGACGGGCACAAAGAAAACCAGTTAGAAGGTGACGAAAGACAACTGGACTTTGGGTGATGGGAATGCAGCATAAGCAAATGGCAAAATAACCTAGAGCTGTTTTCTCTGAACATATGTACCCTGATTTATCTATGTCACCCCATTAAAATTAATCAAAAAAAAATTGGTGGTTACAGAATAGTCACCAGGATGTAAATTACAGCATAGGGAATATAGTTTTAATATTATAATAACTATGTATGAGGCCAGGTGGGTACTTGAATTATTGGGGGAACACTTTGTAAAGTATGATTATCTCTAGCCATATGCTGTACACCTGAAACTAATACAGCATAATGTTGAACATAAACTGTTATTTAAAAAATTTTAAAAATAAAACATTCATTCACAATAGCATCAAAAAACAAAACAAAATAAAAAGGAATATATTTAACAAAGTAAATGTAAATCTTATACTCTGAATATTCCAAATCATCGCTGAGAAAAAATAAAGATCTAAATAGATGGAGGGGAAAAAAAAGAACAACAGACATAACTTACAGGCCCTGGCCGGTTGGCTCAGTGGTAGAGCATCGGCCTGGCGTGCAGGAGTCCCAGGTTCGATTCCCGGCCAGGGCACACAGGAGAAGCGCCCGTCTGCTTCTCTGCCCCTCCCCCTCCCCTTCCTCTCTGTCTCTCTCTTCCTCTCCAGCAGCCAGGGCTCCACTGGAGCAAAGTTGGCCTGGGCACTGAGGACGGCTCCATGGCCTCTGCCTCAGGCACTAGAATGGCCCTGGTTGCAACAGATCAATGCCCCAGATGGGCAGAGCATCGCCCCCTGGTGGGCATGCCAGGTGGATCCCGGTAGGGCGCATGCGGGAGTCTGTCTGTCTCCTCGCTTCCAACTTCAGAAAAATACAAAAACAAAACAAAAAAACACATAACTTACACTGGGGAAAGAGGATATTCTTATTACTGTGACATTATAAACTATAACCAGAAAGGAGAACTACCTATGAAATACTGAGTTTACTTTCTTATTTTTTAAATTTCACTTTTGCATTCAACACGATTTTCTTATTTTTTTTACACTTTTATTTTTATCTATACATACTAACAGAGGAAGAAAAATAATTTAGGAATAAAATTACCTCCTAATAATTTCTACTTTCTAAGTGTTGCACACATTAGATATATATAGTTTCCATTCTACATACATATACAATTTCTTTTAAGTTTCACACAGCTAGTAAATGGCAACAATGTAGATTACATGGAATTTTGTTGATCTGCTATGCCATAATCCATTTAGTTATTCCTCTCTTAATGGGTGTTTCAATTTATTTCCACCGTTGCAGACATGTTCACTCCATGCTTAGTCATGGGTCCAATGCAGCTAAAATTACTTTTAGCTCTAAGAAGAACATTTAATTTTTTTATATTCATTTGATCTACACATTGTATCAGACAAAGGAATATATACTACATAACTGAAGAGTTGAGCATAGATGAGTAAGTAAGCCTCTGACTGTCTCTTTCTTACAACAGCCCTTAATTGGGTAGGGATCCTGAGTATAGTATATTTCACTGCTTTAAGCTTGAGGGTAATTGTGTTCAGTTATGACATAGAAATTATTGCTTATGCTCAGAACAAGTTTGAATTCACCAATTTTAAGACTAAACATTACAACTTACTTACATTTGGCAATTATAACAAACTCACCAATCAGTTTTCCTTTATTTCCTTATTTTATTTATTATTATTTTATTATTATTATTGTATTTTTCTGAAATGAGAAGCGGGAAGGCAAAGAGACAGATTCCTGCATGTGCCTGACCGGGATCCACCCGGCAAGGTAATGCTCTACTCACCTGGGGCGTTGCTCTGTTGCTACCGGAGAGTTTCTAGCGCCTGAGGCGGAGGCCATGGAGCCATCCTCAGCGCCCTTTGCTCCAATGGAGCCTTGGCTGAGGGAGGGGAAGAGAGAGATAGAGAGAAAAGAGAGAGGGAAGGGTGGAGAAGCAGATGGGTGCCTCTCTTGTGTGCTCTGACCAGGAATCAAAACCAGGACATCTACACAATGGGCTGATACTCTACCACTGAGCCAACTAGCCAGGGCCTCCTTATTTATTTATTTTTTCATTGACTGATTTTTATAGAGAGAAAGAAAGAGAAGGAGAGAGAGAAAGAGGGTGGGAGGAGAAGCAGAAAGCATCAACTTGTAGTAGTTGCTTCCTGTATGTGCCCTGATCACACAAGTCCAGGGTTTTAAACTGGTGACCTCAGCGTTCCAGGTCGATGCTTTATCCACTGCATCACCACAGGTCAGGCATCTTTTTCCTTATTTTTTAAAAAATTACCCATGGAAGTTCACTTTCTTAATAGAAATAATGTTTAATATATATAGAACAAGTGCTATGTGTCAAACACTGTTTTAAATGCTTTAAATGCATATTACATTATTTAATGCCTCCACAACCTGCAATTCGTATCAAAGAAACAAACACCAGTGGGTTTCAAATTAATAACTATACTGATTTTCTTAACATAATTTTTTTTAATTATTTATTTATTTATTTATTTTTTACAGATACAGAGAGTGAGTCAGAGAGAGGGATAGACAGGGACAGACAGACAAGAACGGAGAGAGATGAGAAGCATCAATCATTAGTTTTTCATTGCGTGTTGCAACACCTTAGTTGTTCATTGATTGCTTTCTCATATGTGCCTTGACCGCGGGTCTTCAGCAGACCTAGTAATCCCTTCCTGGAGCCAGCGACCTTGGGTTCAAGCTGGTGGGCTTTTACTCAAACCAGATGAGCCCGCACTCAAGCTGGCGACCCCGGGGTCTCGAACCTGGGTCCTCTGCATCCCAGTCTGATGCTCTATCCACTGTGCCACCGCCTGGTCAGGCTCTTAACATAATCTTAAAGACATCTATGGTATAATTTTTCCATACCTTGCACAATACTATAATAGCAACTCTGGTAAGAACTCTTTTTATTCACATAGCACTTGTATATAAATAACTTACACAGCATTTTCAAATTTCACTTAACATTTGTGAGGAAGGAATTACTATTCCACAAAAGTGTAAAGAGAAATTCAAACATTAAATTTCACAATGGTGTTGGCATAAGATTGAAGGAGAATTCAGGTCTCCTCCAGTGGCCGGCAAACTGTGGCTCATGAGCCACATGCGGCTCCTTGGCCCCTTGAGTGTGGCTCTTCCACAAAATACCAGGTGCAGGCACTACCTCGATAAGGAATGTACCTACCTATATAGTTTAAATTTTAAAAATTTGGCTTTCAAAAGAAATTTCAATCGTTGTACTGTTGATATTTGACTCTGCTGACTAATGAGTTTGCCCACCACTGTTTAAACCTAGGCCAACTGTATTCTTTCCCTTGAGGGAAAAGAAATGAACAAAGATTCACAACTGCAACAAGTTCGAAAACCACTGACACAGACTCTACGCTGGGTAGAAGCTACTGACCTTGACTCTCTACTGGTGAAGCACTTAGGAGATAATCATAGTAACTTATGAATAAAAATTGCTGATCTGACTGGTAGAAATACTATGTACTACTCTTTTGAACTTAAACTCTATACATACTTCCATATGCATAATTATTCTAAAATTAGAATGGATAAGATATTAGGAAGTAATAAATACAGAGTATTTTATATCTCCTAAGCAGATCAAAATGTGTTAAAAGAAGGTACATTCTCAAAACACCTCACACATGGTCAACAGCTTGGCATATGTGCTAAACACTGAAAGTTAACTATACAGGTCCAAAAATATTTAAAAGTACAAATATAAATATTCTTATAGCTTTCTTTTATCAAATGCACACGTTAACAGCATCAAGAGGCAATGATTCTAAGAATTTATCTTAAACTCTCATTTCCTTTGACGCTCCTTTACATCAGCCTAGGATCACCTGACAAGTAAACAGATACTAGCATCTATGGAAATGCAACAATCTACTCTTTCAAAAAAATCTAATGAAATGTTAACAGGAGCACATCAAGAAAGATTTTACTCTTGGTAATTATCTATAAGCCAAGGGTAAGAAAAAAACATAAACAATAATATCATTAAAACTCATTGAGCCAAGGAAAATCTAGGGAAGACAAGTTAGGAGAAATACTGAATTACTCACATATATTTGAAAAATAACTCAATTCTTCACTGATATGTCCCTCTTTCAATTTCCCAACTTCATTTTAAAAGAAATTAAATTGCCCTCTAATAACAAAATTCTTTAATTCTCATAATTTTAAAGTTCTGCTGATGTGGTCAATGTCCTAATAGAGATAAGCTAAAGTTTTCTAATAGTCACAGCTTGTCCAAAAATGATCTCAACTAATGGAGATAGTATCAAAGTTTCAGTGTTAAAGTTTTCAAAAACAAAATCCAAACAAACATGGGTCTTAACACATAATGAAATAGCTCACTAGATTAGATTAGTCATTTCTAAAGCAATCAGATAAAAATTTAAGAGGGTGTCTTTCTTTCATTCTTTCTTTCTCTCTTTTTTGGCTTTAATAATACTACCATCTGATTTCTGGAATGAATCAAACACAAACTTCAATTTTGTGTTCAAACACATATTCAATATTTGCATTTTCCACTTCCATATACAAAATGTATTTTTTCTGACATAACCAAATCAAAATTCCAACTTTTTAAAACCTACCAAAAACAATTCTGCCATAGTTCTAATAGCATTAATTTTTATAGAGATAACAGTAGAAATTCTATTTCTTAATTCCCAACTTTGTTATGAAGAAATGATTTATTTCTCCCTCTAAATTGCATTTCACTTGAAAAATCTAAGGGTTAAATAACAAAACATTTTACACAGGCTACAAAATAGGACTCAAGAGTATAACATAATATAAAAATACTTAACAAAATTCATATTTTACTATTATTTATTATTAATCATTGAAACAGTCATTTCATACAATGAGCAAATAGTATGGCTTAGCTTATTATAAAACACAAATAATTAAAATTCCAATAGTAATTAAATCAAGCATCCCTTCTTTCCCCATATTCATCACAATATACCTTCTCTTACTGGCTCATTGGTTGATTCTCCTTTTAGATTCAGCATCCTGGAGAAGCCACTGGAAAGAGTAGAGAAAATGCCACGGATGAAATATCCCTGCTGTTCAGACTCCACGGACCTCACTGAAGTGAGCCATGGTCTAACAAATCTAATACTGGAACGGGGTTCTGGCTCTGAAATAGATCTGCTGAATGGAATCCGAAGTGACCGGGTGTTGGCCAGGTTCAGCTTCTCTGTTGATGTTTCAAGGACCTCATTAGCAGAAGCAGCAGAATTATTACCAGCCATCTTTGACAGAACCTTTTGCTGTGGTTCATTCAAGTCTCCTTTATCACTGTGCATACTCTCCTTTTTGCCCCCTTTGCACCTAAAGCTGGGATGTGTTTGCCACCGATAAGCACCCAATGGTTTTCTTAGATTGGAAACATCATGTTCATTTTTCTTCCTCTTGCTTTTCACTGGACCACACAGTGGATAACTCTTTACGCTTGTTCCTGTCTCCGAATTTGTATAAGCAGGTTCTGATAAAGATCTTTGATAGCCTGGAGGACAAAGTGAGGTTTGTCTCTTGAAGATGCTCATCTTCCATGAATCCATTTCTTAACAACTTCTCTAGGCTGTAAGTTCACTCTACTCTGCAGTCTCTGCAGTTGAACCACACTGTCCGTGCAGTCCAAAACATTCAACTGCTTAAGTAGCTTTCTTTGTGTGGCTTTGAACCACAGCAGATGTTGCTGCTTAAGAGCTGGTGTCATGTTATTCTATTACCCTATTTTCCCAGATCTCTGAAATTTCAGCATCACACCCCCCCCCACACACACACACACAAAATCTCTTGCCTGAAGCTAATTATCTTCAGAGTAGAGCAAAAGTAAAGATTTCCTAAGGTCATCTTGCTAGTTTACATTTCTGTACCAGGTATCCAGGAAATGATTTTTTTTTTAAAAATCAGAAGTGAAATAACAGCAACAGAAAACCCACAGACACCTTATGGACCAATGGTAGTTAAGTGTTCACCATGCAAATGATAGTGGGTTAAAAACAGAATGTGAAAGTATTCAAGCTAACATTCACTTTCTGGAAGATGAAGAAAAAAAAAGCCAACAAAAAACACTTGCCTAAAAACCTTTAAATAACAGTTCTTAATAGTTTTTAAAGTCTAGATTTCAGAAATTTAATTTCAAGAAAATCATTGCTATTTATATCACTTCTCTCAGTTATTATTGTTTCCAACCAATAGGTAGTCATATACTGTTTTGCTCGAATCGGCACTGCAAAGTGGAGAAAAAAGCACAAAAGGAAGCCAAGATTTAAAGCCATTTTCATTGTAAATATATTATGAAGAATTAAAAAAAAACATAAATAGATAGAAAAGAGAACAAGGATAAAAGATATTTGCTAGGAAAGATAGCAAGGGAAAAAATAAATCTTGAGGCAAGATCTTGTGGCAACTAGAACATAGGACTATATATACTTAAATGATTTCTAGAAGGGAAAAGCTTGCTTTGTAAATTGAATTGGGGTAAGTTGTCTGGAAAAAATAGTCCCTATTTATTTAACCAAAGAAATTCCTTTATTCCTCTTGGTGCTGCTTACAATTTTTAAAAAGAGCTGACTATTTAGAATTTTGTTAAAGTAAGTACCTTCTACTGAACCAAGATCATGAATGCCAAGATTTTGGCTGGTTAATTTTTTTACAACTGTCTGCTCATAAACTCCTGAAAATAGGGGTTTTGAATGGAAAGCCTGACAGACTTTAGACCACCAATAAAAGAGATATAACATGGCAATCAAATCACTTTACAAGTTAAATAAAAAATGATGATTTCAAAAAAAAAAATGATGATTTCATCTGAAAAACTAAAAAACTATCCATGTATTTGTAGGCAATGTGTACAATAAAAAGGCCCTTATACTAAGTCTCTCTAATGTACAAACAGTAAATTTAGTAATATACCTATTCTTTAAAACATATTAAAATATTCTAGTTATTTCCATTACCATAAAGAAATAAACTCATTTTCATTTACTTATATAGTCTTTAAACTTATACATTTTTATATTAAATTAATGTTGAAGTACTTGGCTTTCCCAAAAGCACAATATATCAAATTAAGAGTAACTTACCAGCCCTGGCCGGTTGGCTCAGCGGTAGAGCGTCGGCCTAGCGTGCGGAGGACCCGGGTTCGATTCCCGGCCAGGGCACACAGGAGAAGCGCCCATTTGCTTCTCCACCCCTCCGCCGCGCTTTCCTCTCTGTCTCTCTCTTCCCCTCCCGCAGCCAAGGCTCCATTGGAGCAAAGATGGCCCGGGCGCTGGGGATGGCTCCTCGGCCTCTGCCCCAGGCGCTAGAGTGGCTCTGGTCGCAATATGGCGACGCCCAGGATGGGCAGAGCATCGCCCCCTGGTGGGCAGAGCGCTGCCCCATGGTGGGCGTGCCGGGTGGATCCCGGTCGGGCGCATGCGGGAGTCTGTCTGACTGTCTCTCCCTGTTTCCAGCTTCAGAAAAATGAAAAAAAAAAAAAAAAAAAAAAAAAAAAAAGAGTAACTTACCGTGATTTTCTTTTTGTTTGAAAACAGAAAAACTTAGAAATATGAATTTGAACAAAAAGAAGAACAAACATTAAGCTCTAATCTCTATCATGGCACATCAAACCATCCACAAAAATTAATCTGTGATGGAAAATAAGCCTAAATGAAAAATATAAAACTTATAAAAGTATCCAGAAGAGAGTATTTTTGTGAACTGAGGGTAGACAAAGATTTCTTAGAACACGGAAAACGATAACCATGATAGGAAAACATTAATATAAATTCATAAAAATTGAAAATTTCTGTTCAATAGAAGACACTAAGAAAATCATAATGGCTGTATCAGTTTACATTCCCAACAGCAGTGAAGGGGGATTCCTTTTTTTCCACAACCTCTCCGGTTGGTATTACAGTACTTGTCTTTTAATAATATCCATTCTAACAGGTGTAAAGGTAGTATCTCATTGTAGTTTTGATTTGCATTTCCTTAATAGCTAGTGAAGTGGAGCATCTTTGCATATATCTGTTGGCCATTTCTATGTATTCTTGAGAGAGTATCTGTTCCAGTCCTCTGCCACTATGGAAAACAGTATGGAGGGTCCACAAAAATTAAGAATAGAGTTACCATACGACCCAGTAACCCTTCTTCTGGGTATCTACCAAAAAAAAAATTGAAAATATTTATTTGCAAAGATATATGCACCCCAATGTTCATTTCAGCATTAGTCATGGTGGCCAAGACATGGAAACAACCAAAATGTCCTTTGATAGATGATTAGATAAAGAAGATATGGTACATACATACATACAATGGAATACTACTACTCAGCTATAAGAAAAGATGAAATATTGTCGTTTGCGACAACATAGATGGACCTTAAGAATGTCACGCTAAGTGAAATAAGTCAGACAGAAATAGTTAAGAACCATGATTCCATTCATATATGAGATATAAAACTGAAAGCAACAAAGGAATAAACAAGAAAAAAAACACATGATACGGACAACAGTATAGAAATTACCAGAGGACAGGGGTATGCAGGGTAAGTAAAGGGGGTCAAATATTAATACATATATGGTGATGGAAGATTTGACTTAGGTAGTGGGCACACAATGCAATATACAGATTCTGTATATAGAAACATACACTTGAGACCTATTTAATCTTATTAACAAATGTCACCCCAATAAATTGAATTAATAATTATACAAGCCAAAAAATGGAAGAAAATATTCACAATATAAACATCTAACAATCTGTACCACAATATATAAAGAAAAAAAACTCCTACAACTTATTAGTAAAAAAAAAAAAAAAAAAAAAAAGCAACCCAATTTTTAAGACGGGGCAAAAGAGTTGAACCAAATCTTCACAAAGGAAGCTATGTGAATTGTCAATAAGCATACGTAAAAAGAACTCAATCTCATTAGTAACTAATGAGATATCAGTCACAACCACTAAAATGGCTAACTTTTAAAGGGCTGATAACACCAGTTGTTGGTGAGGATGTTGGTCATAATTGGAAATGGGAGCATAACATGTTTCAATAACCAAGGAACAAATTCAACATTTAAAAAAATACAGTTAAACATACATTTACCCTATGACCCTGCAGTTCTACTAGTAGGCATTTACTCAACAAAAATTAAAATAAACTTACTTGTACTGGAATGTTTATGCCAGCTTTATCTATTATAGCCATAAACTGGAAACAACCCAAACATCCATCACAGTAGAATGGATAAACAAACCATGGTATTTCCATACAATGTAGTACTACTTGGCCATTAAAAGGATGAACTACTAATACACAAAATAATGTGGATGAATGTCACCAATAATTCATAATAAAATATAAAAGGGACTGGGCACAAAAATGTACATACTGTATGATTTTACTTCTATGGAGTTCTAAAACAGACTTATCTATGATTGCAAAAAATTAGAAAAAGAGTTGTCAGTAATGGGGGAGGGGAGCATTAACAAGAAAGAGTCACCAGGAAGCTTTCTGGGTGATGGAAACTTTCCAAGTCTTGAAAGAGATGTGAATATAAGTATATGTGTTTGTCAAAACTCATCCAACTGTTCCCTTAAGTATTATATATTTTGCCATAATAAATTTTACCTCAAAATACTGTAAGCAATACAGAATCCTAGTTAGTAAATTTCCTTATCTGGTGTTATGGATTAGCAATTCTGAAACTATATTCTGTGTATTTTAAGCTTAAGGAAAGAAGTAACTACATCAAAGAGATTGAAAAAAAAGAATGAATGAATGAATACCAATGAATGAACTAACATTATGTGCCTCCTGATCTGAACTGTGAAGGATACAACATCACTTATGTGTTATTCCTACAAAAAAAGTAAAAAATAAAGCATACCCTAAATCTAATCACAAGCAACATCAGATAACCTCAAATTAAAGATCTACAAAATAATGGTCTAGGACTCAAAAACGTCAAGGTTGCCTGACCAGGCAAATGGTGCAGTGGATAGAGCATCATACTGGGACACAGAGGACCCAGGTTCAAAATACTGAGGTCGCCAGCTTGCGGGCCCATCTGGTTTGGGCTTGAGCAAGAGCTCACTTGGTCTGCTGTAACCATCCCCCCACCCACCCCGGGTCAAAGCACGTATGAGAAAGTAATCAATGAACAGCTAAGGTGCCACAACGAAGAATTAATGCTTCTCATCTTTCTCCCTTCCCGTCTGTCTGTCCCAATCTATCCCTCTCTCCATCTCTCTGTCTCTATCACGCACGCACGCACGCACAAAGGTCAAGGTCAAGAAAATCAAAGAAAGGCTATGGCAGTGTTACAATTAAAAGAAGAGTAGGCCCTGGCCGGTTGGCTCAGTGGTAGAGCGTCGGCCTGGCGTGCGGAAGTCCCGGGTTCGATTCCCGGCCAGGGCACACAGGAGAGGCGCCCATCTGCTTCTCCACCCCTCCCCCTCTCCTTCCTCTCTGTCTCTCTCTTCCCCTCCCACAGCCGAGGCTCCACTGGAGCAAAAGATGGCCCGGGTGCTGAGGATGGCTCCTTGACCTCTGCCCCAGGCGCTAGAGTGACTCTGGTCCTGACAGAGACGCCCCGGATGGGCAGAGCATCGCCCCCTGGTGGGCGTGCCGGGTGGATCCTGGTCGGGCGCATGCGGGAGTCTGTCTGACTGCCTCCCTGTTTCCAGCTTCAGAAAAATACAAAAAAAAAAAAAAAAAGAAGAAGAGTAAAGAGAGACAATTGAAAGCACTATATGATTTTGAATTGGATCTTGAACTGGAGGGTGGGGGTGGGGGAAAATAGCCATAACGAACATTATTGGGAGATTTGATAAAATTTGAATATGAATTATGGGTTATATAATACAATCATAATAATGTTAAATTTCCTGATTTTGATAATTTTACTATGATTATGAAAGAAAATTTTCTTATTTATTGAAAATCCACACATGAGCATTTAGGGATATAAGAGTATGATGTTGCCAACTTACTCTCAAATGATTCAATAAAAAAAATACATATGTAAAGGTAAATAAAATATGAGAAAGCAAATGGAGCAAAATGTACCTTACTGTTGAATCTAAGTAAAGAGTATATGGAAGTTTCTTGCACTCTTGAAATTTTTCAATAGGTTTAAAATTACATCAAAAAATAAAAGTGCCCAAAGTTTAAAAAAGTTCACAAGTAAACATTTTTAAATTTCACATATACTTCCCTTTGGATTTATAATTATTAGTTATTTTTATTATTAATATGGTAATGGTACCTCTGTCAAGAGTAACTTTTGGGTAATATAATAAAATATCTTCTTTCACAGACTTTATGAAAGAAGGAAGTTAATCAAAATCACCTGTTAAAATATATCAATAGAAAACTAAGTTAAGGCTATAATTTTGAGAAAAGTTGCACAGTAAAGACAGAATTGGAGCCCTGTAATTGTAATTCACAATGAATTTCAGAGACTCATGTTAAATGAGAAAAAACTTTTACATACTAAATAAGGTTATAAATAAAAATAATTATTGGCCCTGGCCGGTTGGCTCAGTGGTGGAGCGTCGGCCTGGCGTGCAGGAGTCCTGGGTTCGATTTCCGGCCAGGGCACACAGGAGAAGCGCCCATCTGCTTCTCCACCCCTCCCCCTCTCCTTCCTCTCTGTCTCTCTCTTCCCCTCCCGCAGCCAAGGCTCCACTGGAGAGGGGTTGGCCCGGGTGCTGAGGATGGCTCTGTGACCTCTGCCTCAGGCACTAGAACGGCTCTGGTCGCCGCAGAGCAACGCCCCAGATGGTCAGAGCATCGCCCCCTGGTGGGTATGCCTGATGGATCCTGGTCGGGCGCATGCGGGAGTCTGTATGACTGCCTCCCTGTTTCCAGCTTCAGAAAAATACAAAAAAAAAATAATAATTTTTTAAAAAAATAATTATTGTATTCTTTAAACTCATCAACTCCTTTTGAGGAACTACCACAATTCTCCTTGCCATAAACTTCCCTATTTGAGGAATATGGAACTGGAAAATACTATTTAATAACACAGAAAAAGATTCAAGTGAAATCAGAAAGCAAAGAACTGCAGACTGAGGAAGTGACAAGCTCTAAGTCTAAACAATCAAAGAAATAAAGGAGATTTATCTCTCTCACAATGGGCTAAAGTTTGATTAGATAAATGCTTCTCTCATTATGGAAGCCTAGTATTGCTTATGTTAGTTATTTCTCTAAGTTTTATCTTTAACCTGAATTTAGATATAATAACTTAGCATTCCACTTTCTGAAGTTTCTTAAATATATACAGGGTGGAGCAAAAGTAGGTTTACAGTTCTGAGGATGTGAAACAGTTTATTCTTGTATTATTAGTTATTAATTATTGTATTATTTTCCATATGAGCAACTGTAAACTTATTTTTGCTCCACACTGTGTGATGAATTTGTGAATTTCAAAGAAAATATTCATAAGATTTATAACTTCTTAAAATTAGAAACAATGACACTGGTATGTTTAAATAACTACATTCTTTGTGAAACCTACTGTAAAAAATGGTTGATTGTTAAAGTATCAGAACAAGAACGTTTCTGCTATCTCAAGTATCAAATAACTACCTTAAATTTTTCTTACTAATAATGTGTAATATTTAAAGCATACCTTTAAAAACCATTCTGGTTGCTAAGTCAAAAAACATCTGAATTCCTTAAATAAATATGAAATTCACAATAATACTGCAAATTATTATTGAGCACCTAAAATGTATCAGGCATTGTATTAGGACTAGAGGCACATGGAAGAAAAGGACAGGCTGTCCCAGCCTCTTGAAGCTGCCAGTCAATCAGGAAAGGCTTACTTACAGTGGGAAGAGGAAAATGCAGGGTGTTAGAGAAGTGTGTAGAAATGGGATTTTTACCGTCTAAGGCATAACGGAAAGAACCAATTTCTTTTGAGATTCTTTTGATCTTGAGATTCTACTGTTATAGTCAAGTGTGCTGTAATGTGACATGCATTCCTAAAAATCACCACACTGTACGGAATTGCATAATAAGACTATGGGAGGCGACAATGGGGTGAGGGGTGGAGCACAACACTCAGAAGCTTCAACAACACAAAGATAGGAAGTTAATAAAAACGGTAGACCATTTTACCTAAATGCCAAAATAAATATGATATGTTACCTTGAAAAACACCTCCATTAAAAAAAACCTGTGGAAGTGGGCATGAGGGTTGCAGGCTGTTGTGTTTGTGAAGGGTGGAAGGAATGTCACCTGAAATCCTACAAACAGCTGTGACACTGTATGTGGGTGGGGTGGCTCACAACACATGTAGAGAACTGATGCGGCTGGTAGCGGCAGAGATGTATGCCTTCTGAGTATTTCCTACATGGCATGGTTTACCTGGGCACAATTTTCTGTATTTAGCTAGTGTTTCTCAGATGAATAGTACTTAAGCAAACATAAAATTCATGTATATAATTGTTCCCTAATATTAATCGCATGGTACAAATCCTCATTTTCAAAAGAAGCATAACAGAAATGATTGTATTTTCTCTTCTCTTGCATGTAACTGGTACGGAAAAAGAAACAGGTAAAAATCAACAGGACAACTTACCATTGGAAGGCACAATAAAAAGCAAAGGAGATTCAGCTTTTAACCTTAGTAAATTCAGTTCAAACTTTTTCACTTTCTTCTTTTCTTCTTTCTTTCTTTATCAGAAAATAAAACCAAAGGACCAAACTCATAATGAGGGCACAGAAAAAAAAAAAAGCAACACCTCTGCTTCCAGACCAGTGCTTCTCACATAGTCCCATGTGGGTAAATTACCTGGAGGCTGAATTAAAATGCAGAGTTTGCTCTAGTACATGTGGCCAAGCACCAGCTTACGTTTCTAAAAATTTTCTAGGTGGCACCTATGCTGCTGATCCACGGACTAAATTGTCAATAGCAAACTGTAAATAGATTTTTAATAATACTCCTCAAGCCCTGGCCAGTTAGCTCAGTGGTAGAGCATCGGCCTGGCGTGTGGAACTCCTGGATTCGATTCCCAGTCAGGGCACACAGGAGAAGTGCCCATCTGCTTCTCCACCCTTCCCCCCTCCTTTCTCTCTATCTCTCTCTTTTCCTCCCGCAGCCAACGCTCCACTGGAGCAAAGTTGGCCTGGGCGCCGAGAACAGCTCCATAGACTCTGCCTGCGGCGGTAGGGTGGCTCTGGCCACAACGGAGCAGTCCCCCAGATGGGCAGAGCATTGCTCCCTAGTGGGCATGCTGGGTGGATCCCAGTCAGGTGCATGCAGAAGTCTGTCTAAATGCCTCCCTGCTTCTAACTTCAGAAAAATACAAAGGAAAATAATAATAATAATAATAATAATAATAATAATAATACTTCTCAAGCTTCCCATGAGATTCAGTTAGTTTCACCAAAATAATAAATTATATTGGAATTTGAGGACAAAGTGAGAACATGAGCCTGAAATATTCCGTGAGAGTATATGTATCACACAGAGATTTAGTAGTTCTCATGGTGGTATGCTGAGAATGAGAGATATAGTAATCCTGCCAAATTATTTCCTTGCAGACAGCAAAGACTATCTACAATATGTGAATAAAGCTCAATTAAAATTCCTTCAAATTCCTGAACTTTAAGAATTACATCTTTTTTTTTTTAATGGAAGGAAGCAAGGCAATAGAAGAGTAACTAAAATATAGTTGATATCTATACAAAAAGAAACCCACCTATATTTATATGTGTACAAAGATACAAAATTTTTAAGAGTGATTACATGTGTGGGCTGTACAACTAAGCCATCACCTCAGACCTTAACAGTTTTAATTTTAAACTGTGAGTATACACAACATCCATAATGATAAGAAAAAACTTGAATTTATGTTGTAAGAAGTACAAGAAAGCCTAAGCAGGCAGTAGTGCAGTCAATAGAGCGTTGGACTGGGACATGGAGGACCTAGTTTCAAAACCCTAAGGTTGCCGGCTTGAGCACGGGCTCACCAGTTTGAGCATGGGGTCGCTGGCTTCAGTGTGGGATCATAGACATGATTCTATGGTCACTGGCTTGAACCCAAAGTTTGCTGGCTTGAAGCCCAAGGTTTCTGGCTTGAGCAAGGGGTCACTGGCTCAGCTGTACTCCACCACCCCCCACCCCCCGTCAAGGCACATACGAGAAGCAACTATTAGGAGTTAATGCTTCTTGCCCACCCCCTTCTCTCTCCCATTCTCTTATCTCTCTAAAGTCAATAAATAAAATCTTAAAAAAAAAAAAAAAGAAAAAGAAATGGAGAATACATTAACTGAAATGAAGAATTCAATAGATGGAAACGCCAGTGGAGTAGACAAAGCAGAGAATCAAATCAGAAATTTGGAAGAAAATGAAGCAGAAAACACCCAGTCAGAAGAGCAAAAAGAATTCATAAAAATGAGGACAACAGAAGGAGCCTCTGGGATTTCAAATGAAATAACATTCGCATCATGAGAGAGTTAGAAGGAGAAGAGAGGAAGGAATTGAAAACCTCTGTGAAAATATAATGATAAAAACTTCCCTAACCCGGTGAAGGAAAAAGATATAGAAGTCCAGGAAGCACAGAGAGTCCCAAATAAATGAACCCAAAGAGGTTTACACCAAGACACATCATATTTAAAATACAAAATACATCATTTTTAAAATATAAAAAACAGAGAATCTTAAAAGCAGCAAGAGAAAAACAGTTACCTACAATGGAGCTCCTATAAGACTCAGTTTATTTTTCAACAGAAATTTGACAGGCAAGAGGGACTGGCAAGAAATATTTAAAGTGATGAAAAGCAAGAACCTACAATCAAGATTACTCTACCCAGCAAAGCTATCATTTCGAATCAAAGGACATAAAAAGAACTTTCCAGATAAGAAAAAGCTAAAGGAGTTCATCACCACCAAACCAGTATTACATGAAATGTTAAAGGGTTTCAAGAAAAATAATTTTTAAAATATGAGTAATAAAATGGCAAAAATATATTTCTATCAACAATTGAATCTAAAAAACAAAATAATAAGCAAGCAGAACAGAAACAGACTCATAGATAGGAACATTTGGACAGCTGCCAGAAGGGAGGGGGATTGCAGGGATGGGTGAAAAAGGTGAAGGGATTAAAAAGTACAAATTGGTAATTACAGAATAGTTATGGGACTGTAAAATATAGCATAGGGTATATAGTTAATAATATTATAGAAACTATGTATGGTGTCAGATGAGTACGAGATATATTCTGGATGATCATTTAGTAAGTTATATAACGTCTAATCACTGAGTTGTACACCTGAAACTAACATAATATTATAATATATGTCAACTTCAATTAAAAATTAAAAATAGCCTGACCAGGCGGTGGCGCAGTGGATAGTGTCGGACTGGGATGCGGAGGACCCAAGTTCGAGACCCCGAGGTCACCAGCTTGAGCACGGGCTCATCTGGTTTGAGCAAAAGCTCGCCAGCTTGGACCCAGGGTCGCTGGCTCGAGCAAGGGGTTGTTGAGTCTGCTGAGGGCCCATGGTCAGGGCACATGTGAGAGAGCAATCGGTGTACAGCTAGGGTGTCATAACGAAAAACTGATGATTGATGCTTCTCATCTCTCTCCGTTCCTGTCTGTCTATCCCTCTCTCTGACTCTCTCTGTTTCTGTAAAAAAAATAAAAATAAAAAATCATTTAAAGTAAAAAAAAAGTTCAGGAGATAAAGTAGAAAAGCAAGATATACTATAGAAAGTAAGCATGATCTCACTTTTGTTAAAAATTATCATTAATATGTCATTATGTACATGGTAGGATACACACGAAGAGAAAAATCTGTTGCTATATTTTTTTTAGTGATTTTCTTGTTAGCATCAATAACATCTGTTATATTTGTTGTTACTACAAGAGATTTTCATTTTTATATTAACTTCTGTAACATGAAATTTTACAATGACCATGTGAATTATTATTCTTTTTGAGAGCAGAAAATTTATTTATATATACGAATTTATGCATGTGTGGATGTATATGCATATATATGCACATTCATATATATATATATATTCATAGAAAAAATAAAACTCTTAACAACCCACAGAATCAGAATTAGAGAACAAAGAACAACATTCATCACATGTCAACTTAACCAACACTTTTCATTTAATCAAACAACGTCAGAGATAGCAGACTTGGCCATAATGATTTAACAGCAAAAAGAAACAAACAAAAGCACAAGAAAACAAGTGTATTCAAATGTCCAGTTCAGAATTCTATAACCTGCTTACATTAGCCTTTTCTAAATTGTGATCCACACAATACAGTTGAGAAATTCTGGCTTAAGGAACATAAGTATAACATTAACTCCAGCTATTCTAGTGTTGCTTTAAATATTTCTTTTTCTTTTCTTCTTTGTATTTTTCCAAAGTGAGAAGGGGGGCGACAGACAGACTCCCACATGTGCCTGACTAGGATCCACCCGGCATGCCCACCAGGGGGCAATGCTCGTTCCCCCTGGGGCATTGCTCCACTGCAACCGGAGCCATTCTAGCACCTTAGGCTAAGGCCATGGAGCCGTCCTCAGCACCCAGGCCAACTTGACTCCAATGGAGTTTTTGCTGCGGGAGGGGAAGTGAGAGATAGAGAGAAAAGAGAGGAGGAAGGGTGGAGAAGCAGATGGGCGCTTCTCCTGTGTGCCCTGACCACAAATCAAACCCGGGACTTCCACACGCTGGCCAATGCTCTACTGCTGAGCCAACTGGTCAGGGCCAGTTGCTTAAATATTTAAATTCTTTACTTTTTAAAGTTTATAATGGGATGTCAGTTTTCATTAAAATTTCTTTTTAGATTTATTTCAACTAAGGGAAATAGCAAGTGAAGATGAAAGCAAAACCTGAGTTTTCTCAGTTTACAAACAGTTTGACAATTTCTCCTGTCTTAAGACATACCTTTTATATACTGAAATTCTGTTCCATATATCCCACATGCTCTTTTGTAAAAGAGACATGTTGTATGCTACAAATAACAGTTCTGGAATTCTGTTACTAGAACAAGAGAGCACATACCTCTTAGATCACCTCATGAAAAGCTTTAAAAATAGGATTAATTTTTATAAACCAGCAAAAGACATCTTTCAAAAATACAAAGTCCTTGTTTATACAAAGCTAAGTAATTAATAACAAAACATCCCCTTCCCATCTCCTATCACTGGAGTACATCTGCTTCCCGATGAAACACTTCCTGTGGCAAAAAACTACCTCCCTTCTAAGTAGTAGATCTCAAAGACACACCTGACACGTACACAATTGCTTCTCATTTAAGAGAAAAAGATATGTCTAGAAGGGCTAAATAAAGATTATTTTTAATAAACAAGTGTTGGAATCCATGATTTTTTTAAATAAACCATTTAAAAATAAAAACAAAAATACAAAAGACTCCTAATGACATTATTAGAGGGGGTTTTTCTTTTAAATAAAAACTTCTCTAATTTTCCTCTAATCTCTATGATCACCCCTTCTCTGTTGCCTCTGAGGTTCATTCATCTTTATCTAGTCTCTAAATGGCAGTTTTTCCACCTGGGTCCTTGGTATCCCTTCTCCATATTCTTACCATGCACACATCATCACTCACAGTTACCCTATCAAATTACACTTCCAGTTCAGAACTTGTCTCCTCTGAACAACACACTCATATACTCAATGTGCCATTTATGGCTATCTCAAATTTAAAGGCGCAAAACATAACCCATGATCTTTCCTTTGAAATCTGGTCTCACTCCAGTGTTCCCTCTATCCTGAATAAGCTCCAAACCTCAATCATCTCCCTCTCTTACCATTCAATGTCCAATCCATGAGTCTTGCTAATTTTCTCTCCTAAATATTATTTAATCTATTTCTCACCATTTCCCCTAAATCAACCTACTGTCATTTCTCACATGGATTACAACAGCCTCCTAAATTCATCTACCTATAACACCTATAAACCTTGCAAACCATTATTCTCACTGGAGTCAGAATAAACTTTTCAAAATACAAATTTTCCTGTTTAAAACATTGCAATGGCTTCTCACTACTCATATGAAAACAACACAAAATAACCCAAAATTCCTTAACATAGCCTGGTCCCTACCTACCCAACCCCTTCAGCTGCCCTCTTAAAAACTTGAATCTTTGGTTTATTCACAGGGCTCATGCTCACACTTCCTCAACTTGGACGGCTCTTCCTCCCCTTATCACCTGCCCACTCACACTTCAAATTTCAGTCCAAGTGCTACTTCCTGAGAAAGGCCTTTCTTGCCCTCTCTGATTAGGTCAAATCTTCTTATAGCAGGTCCTTACAGTTCATGCATCTCTCTATTACAGCTATGGTTGTATTGGGACATTTCCTTGTGAGATTATTAATCAATTCACTTTTTACCCACAATGTATAAATCTCCATGCCTGTTTTTATTATACTCCAAGGAGTTGTTTTTCCTGAACCAAGTGGTTATTATTCCTTCAAGGGTATGGACAGAGAGAAGTATTAAAGCAGGAAGGGGAAAAAAATAATGTGAAATTAGAAGAGGGCAAAAGAGGTAAGAAATATTGCTTTAAATAAAAATAATAATAATTTAAACTTCTTTTCCAGAAATACCAATTTAGTTATACAGAAACTATTTTCTGGCTTTTTTAGGATTTCTTTAAAATTATTTTTAAATTTTTCATTACCATTTGGCAAAAATCTTAGACATAAAGAGATAACTCCAAGCTCTCAAGAAGTTACATAAGTTCTGTAATGAACATATACTTGGAAAATAAATAATACTCTGATAACCTGAAATAAATATCAGCGTTATACATCTGATAAATAACATAGCAGCTTGTATCTATTAAGGTAGGCTTAGTGAAGCGCCAACATTGAGAGGGCCATAGGAAAAATCAGGAATATTTGTAATTATAAAGTACTTGCACTAAGTGTAAAGCAATACAGTGTTATTTGAAAGCAGACTTGGATTAGTTGTAAATGTATACTGCAAAATCTAGGGCAACCACTTAAATAGTTTAAGTATGATATAATATACTTTATAATTGTGTTACATTATATTTGTTATCATTTTCTATTTGCTGCCCTTGTTCTTTGTTCCTATATTTGTCTTCAACTCCTTTTTCTGCCTTTTGTGATTTTAATAAAGTATTTTATATTATTCTATTTTTTTTCCTGTCATAGTATATCTACCAATACTCACTTTAAATACCAATGGTCTAAATACTATTAAATGTTAAAATACAAAGATTGCAAGACAAAACATAAGATTCAACTATATGTTATCTACAATAAGTATAAAGACATAAATAGATTAAAAGTAAAGGAATGGAAAGAGATATAGCATGCTAATCAAAGGAAATTCAAGTAGCTTATATTAATTTCAGCAGTGCAGAATTCAGAGCAAGGAAAATTATCAGGGATAGAAAAAGGCTTTACATAATGAAAAGGAGTCAATTTCCCAAGAAAATATAAGAATCCTTAATGTGTATGCAACCTCACAGCAGAGAATCAAACTACATGATGTAAAAACTGACAGCTGCAAGGAGAAATCAACTCCACTCCATCGGAAATGGACAGATCCAGCAGGCAGAAAATCAGTAAAGACACAGTTGAACTCAACAGTATTATCTATCAACTGGATGTAATTCACATATATAGATTACTCAACAACAGCAAAATACACATTCCTCTCAAACTCACATGTAACATTCACCAAAGCACACCACATTTAGGGCCAAAAACATACCTTAACACTATCAAAGGACACATAATATGATGTATGCTCTCAAATCTCAGTGGAATTAAACTAGAAATCAATAACAGAAAGGTATCTGGAAAATCAAAAAATACATGAATATTCAACAACACAATTCTAAATATCACAGTAGTCAAAGAAGAAATCTCAAGATAATTTTTTTTTTAAAATTTGAACCTAAATAGAAATGAAAATAAAACAAAATCTTTGGGATGCAACAAAAGAAGTGCTTGTAAGGACACGATGCGGCCCTGGCTAATTGGCTCAATAGTAGAGCGTCACCCCATGTGTGGAAGTCCCAGATTCTATTCCTGGTCAGGGCACACAGGCAAAGTGACCATCCGCTTCTCCACTCCTCCCCCTCCCTTTTTTCTGTCTTTCTCTCCTCTCCCACAGTCATGGCTCATTCGAGCAAGTTGGCCCTGGGTGCTGAGAATGGCACCATAGCCTCATCTCAGGTGCTATAATTAGCTTAGTTGCCGAGCAATGGAGCAACAACCCCAGATGGGCAAAGCATCACCCTGATAGGGGGCTGGCCAGGTGGATCCCAGTCAGAGCACATGTGGGAATCTGCCTCTTTGCCTACCCACCTCTCAATAATTTAAAAAAACAAACAAACAAAAAAACAACCAAACCAGTTATGGTCGGTTGGCTCAGCGATAAGAGCATCATCAGCCTGGTGTGTGGAAGTCCCAAGTTCAATTCTGGCCAGGGCACACAGAAGAAGCACTCATCTGCTTCTCCAACCTTCCCCCTCTCCTTTATCTCTCTCTTCTCCTCCTTTATAGCCAAGGCTCCATAGGAGTAAAGTTGCCCAGGTGCTGAGGGCGGCTCCATAGCCTCTGCCTCAGGCACTAGAATGGCTCTGATTGCAGCGAGCAATGCCCCAGAGGGGCTGAGCATCGTCCTCTGGTGTGCATGCCCAGTGGATCCCAGTCAGGCGCATGTGGGAGTCTGTCTGCCTCCCTACCTCACCCCCACTTCTCACTTTGGAAAAATACAAAAAAACAAAAACCCAAACAAACAAAAAAAACAAAAACACAATGCATACAGAGTATGGCAAAAGTAGGTTAACAGTTGTTCGCATGAAAAATGCAGTAATAAATAATAATACAAGAATAAACTCTGTTCCACGTACTCATAACTGTAAACCTACTATTGCTCTACCCTCAATATTAGTAAAGAAGAAATATCTAAAATCAACTATCTAAATTTCAACCTAGAATACCAGAAAAAGAAGAGAAAATTAAATCCAAAGTGATTATGTATAAATATTATTCTTATTGCAACAATGAGACTTAAATACTTCAAAATTATAATACTTAAAAGGGTCAAACAGAAGACTAAGTCAGACATACCACAGTCAGCCTGGCTCAAGGAAAATGATAAACACAGGGCAGATGACTTAAGAGAGACTGCCTCTTAAAGAGGTCTAAGTTCCAGAAAGAAAAAGGTAACCAGGCCAACCCTAGCACTAAAAAGAACTTTGACTAGCCTGATCTGTGGTGGTGCAGTGGATAAAGCATCGACCTGAAACGCTGAGGTCGTTGGTTCAAAACCCTGGGCTTGCCTGGGCAAGGCACATATGAGAGTTGATGCTTCCTGCTCCTCCCCCCTTCTCTCTCTCTCTCCCTTTCTCTCTAAAAACAAACAAACAAATAAAACTCTAAAGAAAAAAAAACTTTGACTAAACTGTACTGTTCTGGCAGATACTGGAAAACCTAAACTACTTGTCCTTGGAAATATAGGATTGACAGATTATCCCTATTCATGGGGCTGAAATTGCTAAATCTCACAGGGCCATTAACAAGCAGCATAAACATGAATCAATGAAAAGTTAAGGATTTCTCTTATATTTTTACATTTGTGTTTAAAAATATAGCCACATCATTAGACAAATAAGAAATCTGTGATGATAGCCATATACTCAAATTCTAATGTTACAGTCTGGGTAATGGAAGGAAGCCCAAACTCCTCTTGATCAGATTCCTCCTTTACCCTCAGTGAATCGGCCACTTTCTGGGATAAGAAGAAAGGAACTGATTGATACTCTGGATCAAAACAATGAAAATTCCATCAAAGATGAGGAACGTGGGCTAGATGGTCACTTTCCAACTCTGATCTCATTTGTCTCAGTAAGTTCTTAGAAAGGATTTTTTTTTTAATCCCATACATATCATGAAAGCTCTCCCCCTGCCCAGATTTGATACCCTAAATCAGTGGTCCCCAACCCCCAGGCCGCGGACCGGTACTGGTCCATGGCCATTTGGTACCAGTCCGGAGAGAAAGAATAAATAACTTACATTATTTCCGTTTTATTTATATTTAAGTCTGAACGATGTTTTATTTTTTTAAAATGACCAGATTCCCTCTGTTACATTGATCTAAGACTCACTCTTGACGCTTGTTTCGGTCACGTAATACATTTATCCGTCCCACCCTAAAGGCCAGTCCGTGAAAATATTTTCTGACATTAAACCGGTCCATGGCCCAAAAAAGGTTGGGGACCACTGCCCTAAATGAGATTATTCTTCAAGCTTCTCCTTTATACATTATTTTGCGTTATTATTATAATTCTAGGAATTACATCCAAAAATTCTCCATAGCACTCTTAAATTCACAACTGGAGTCGGTAAAGATATCAACATAATTCTTATATTTAAATACTAAATCCCAATTTCATAATAGCTTTTAAAACTAAAATTATAGTGTTGTCAACATTTTTTTTCCATCATCTAAAAATTAAGGCTTTCTAGTTTTTCTTGTTCTTTCGTGGTACATTTCATACTAAAAATAACTCAAACTATCTCTCTCAAGGTATACCCTACAAGTGCAATGGGCCATCTCCTGTTAATGGGAGCCATATGGACACTGGTAAGCATCAAGTTTGTGAATAATAACGTTAAATTTCTTCTTCTCTTAGTCACCCTTTCCCTCAAACTATTAGCAACCATCATTAATATGCACTTCTTCATCTCCCCTACTTGGGATTATTTATTATACTGCTTCCTTTCACCCATTACCTGGTACTATATGTTCCTAGTTTCTGTGTGAGCTAGTTGGTATGAGTAATTAAGTAAATCATAGAGCTCACATAAGAGACCCATACAGAGAACAATCTGAAAATGTGGTTCTATATCTATTTGGTTATTTATACTTGTTACACTTCACTATATTATTTGTTAGGTGAGTTCTTTCATCATGTATTCATTTGACAAATATTTATTGGATGCCTAGTACCTTGTGATGATTGAACTATTTAAACACAACTCTGCCAGTCCTGCGGGACTTCTACAATTTTACAGGATCGCTTTCACTTTAGACATCCTTTTCCAAAGTGGAAACTGTCTCAACAGGTACTGGAATCCTAGAAATCTAGAAGAACTTCAGAAACTATAACTTCCTCATTTTATAATTCATATGTAGTGAGAAAGACTTTTAAAAACTGTTAGGATCAAAACATTCATTCAATTACATCAACAGATATTTTTTTTTAAGCATTCATAATGTTCTCAGAGCTGTTCTCAGTATTGGGCATAAATAATGATGCATTCTATGTTCCCTCAATGACCTCACAGTCCAGTTAGGGGAAACAGACATGGACACTAACAGCTGCTAAATGGGTTCATTTGTCCACAAATATAAGTACATATGGAATGTAAGAGGGACAAAATAGAAATCATGGTTGACTTTGAGAAATAAGGCGATAAGAGAACTATTTTATACGTTCTCTGTTTTACATGTTGCACTTATCTTTTCTCATTTTGTAGCTTGACTTTTTCCTCTTTTTATAGTGCTATAGTTATTTTTTTTTACCTGTTTTTAGTGATTGTAAATAGCCCCCAAATTTACAAACCAATAGATTTTTAGGCATATGTGACCCCATGGACAATTATTTACTTATTTTTTTTAAATCAATAGGAACAATCATCACAAAGAGAGAAAAAAAACTTTTGAAAATTAAAGATTCAACTTTATTTCTTAAATTGAAAACCTATAATATTACTCATTATTTCCTTTTTAAAATTCTCACAGCACTCTAAGAGGTAGGCATTATTAGCATTTTGTAGATAAAAAATAAGGTTCAATCACAATGTCATACTGATGCACCGATTATTAAGTGGTAGAGCAATATTTATCAGTAGGCAGAGCAGTAATTCAAACATAAGCTTAGTAACTCAAAACCTTTGTAATAATACACATTACATAAAAGATCACTTACAATTAGCTGTTCAAATGCAGTTAGTTAAATAGTAAATATTTAATGACTTTCTTTTAACTATAGGGAAAGTAGTACATTGACTGTTGGCAAATTAGATTTGGTCTGGTTTTAGAATAAAAGCTTTGGGGGGAAAAAAAGATAAGGTCTCGGCCCCACCCACAGTGACTAGTTGACTGCCCTTGAGCAAGTCACTTAATATATGTGTTAGCTTGACTTTTGTCCAATAAAAAAGGGCCTACAGTGAAACTGCATTGTATATGTGTATCTGTGCTGAGTAAAATGGAAGCAGAAGTAAAGTTAGCTTTTACAGTAAATAAGCTAAATTTGGGTAGAATCAAAATTAACCTTGAAAATTCTTAAATCATTCAAACTACCATATCAGAGGCATCATCTCTTAAACAGTGTCCTACAGCTATGGTCCCCAAGCTTTTTTGGGCCACGGACCAGTTTAATGTCAGAAAATATTTTCACGGACCGGCCTTTAGAGTGGGACGGATAAATATAATATTATATCACGTGACCGAGACAAGCATCAAGAGTGAGTCTTAGACCGATGTAACAGAGGGAATCTGGTCATTTTTTAAAAATAAAACATCGTTCAGACTTAAATATAAATAAAACGGAAATAATATAAGTTATTTATTCTTTCTCTGCAGACCAGTACCAAATGGCCCACGGACCAGTACCGGTCCACGGCCCAGAGGTTGGGGACCACTGTCCTACAAAACTATTTTTATTTTTGTTTTTATTTTTCATCATTTGAACGTGGCAGGTAGAGTAGCAGAAAAACATCTGGCAAACACTTAGTGGACATGTTGAACCAAAATACCTACATTTGAACCTTAAAATCATTTTTTGTGTCAAGTGCTTCTGTTTAAATTTTATTTAAGTGTCACGTGTGTATGAGACAAATAGAGTGATTAGTTACAAGAAAAAAAAAAACTAGGTCCCTCTCATAAAGGGTATTTAAATCTAGGTAGAAAAGTGTTATGTCAAGTACCTGTGTTAGCTGCTGAGAGGAAGAGATATACAGAGAGAAGAAGGATGAGAGAAAAAAATTTTAAAGTTAAAACAGAATTAAGTTTTATGAAGCAAAATGCCATAAAACTATGTCTTTGCTTTTTCAGGACAGTGTTGATTATTTACTTTTGGTTCTTTTCAATATAGAGGACTCATAAAATTATAAACAAAAATAATTTACTTTGCTGCTGTAAAACTTTTCAAACAAATAAGCTCTTGGTTAGCCAAGAAAAAAAGAGAGTTTGTGGCATTTATTGTGGCCTTTAACATTCGCTTAATAACATGATGTAGGCTTATTCTATAAACCAAATTTAAGAAGCATTACATAGCTAGTGGGTGGTGTTAAAATACAACAGAGTAACCTTAAACTTATATATTATTATATGGCAATTATATCTCAATAAATCTGGATAAAAGAGAAAAATTACAACAGATTATCAGTCAATAAGCATAAAGGAGAATCAACAGAGGTAACTGCCACATGCATCCACAGTGGTTGATGTGATGGCAGAATAATTTCAAATTGTTGGGATGTATTGCCTCAAATGTGATCCTACTTTAAATGTATTTTTCATTGTTTCCTGTTTAGCTACAGAAATTTAACCCTACTAAGGGCCTTTATACCTTTAAAAAACAATTTCTCTGATTCTCAAGGTGTGACTCAGTCTGGCTGTATCTATCTGCCCTCCGCGAGGGCTCAGCTTCTCCGTGGGAACTGGGAATGTGCGCATCCCCACGAGGTGATGCAAGGTCTGAACTTTCCCCGAGAGCAGTGCCAGCACCTAGGACTTCAGACTTTGTATTTCTCTCTCGTAAACCAGTCTCTCAGAGATGGAATGCAAAGGAAATACTTGAGTGGCCTCAGAGTGGAAAGTACTAAAAATTATACATTGATTTGCCTACTTCATTCCATATTCAAGGCAGAAGGCTCTACACCTCTAAATTCCTTACTGTTTTCATCTCCTATAGATTTAGTTCTACCTATGAAAGCTAAATTTGCTCATTTATTGATGGGTTGCTTAAGCTAAATTAATATTTTCTATGTACCTATATGTCCATACATACATACATACATACATACATTTCTGAATTATTGGTTTTATTATTTAAGAAAAAATATTAAATTACCTTGGCCAGGTAGCTCAGTTGGTTAGAGCATCATCTCAATTCACCAAGGTTGTAGGTTCAATCAGGTCATGGCACATACAAGAATCTATCAATGAATGAATAAATAAGTGGAGAAATGGGTTGATGTCTCTCCCTCTTTCTCTCTCAAATTCATGAATAATATTTTTTTTAAATATTAAATCTAATTCAATATAGATATGTCAACTACAACAGCTGTCCTAATACTCAGACTGACTCAGAAGAAACATGTTACATACACCAAAAAACATAAATATAAATTTAAACAGAATGAGATAAAAATATATCGATAAAGTGCTAACGCTTTTATAATCGGACCCCCAAGTGTGTATATACCACACTTTCGAGGCAATTGGTACAGGAGTATACTCACAGAGAGAAAATTTGCTTCTTTTATTGGTTCAGTTACTGATTTATAGTGAGAGTTGGAGACCACTGGGTTATGACATATTCATGCCATTTATAAACTGAATATAAGTCTCTAGTACAACAGAGGTATGAACTTTGTTGATAAAAGGATTCTTTTTTTTTTCTTTTTTTTTTGATTCAGTGACAGGAAGGGAGGCAGAGACAGACTCCGCATGCATCCTGCCTGGGATCCACTTGGCAAGACCACGAGTGGGTGATGCTCTGCCCATCTGGGGTGTAGCTCTGTTGCTCAGCAACCTAGCTCTTCTTAGTGCCTGAGGTGGAGGCCATGGAGCCATCCTCGGTGCCTAGGGCCAACTCTCTCCAATCAAGCCATGGCTGCAGGGGAGAGGGGTGAGAGAGAGAGAGAGAGAGAGAGAGAGAGAGAGAGAGAAGCTAGATGGGGAGGGGTAGAGAAGCAGACAGGCACTTTGGGCACTTCTCTTGTGTACCCTGACCAGGAATTGAACATGGGAGATCAACATGCTGGGCCAATGCTCTACCACTGAACCAACCAGCCAGGACTGAAAAGTAAAAGGATTCTAAAGCTTTTAAGATATGTATCAATTAAATCCTTAATTAAATTCATACAAAAAGGCGTGAACTTGAGATCAATGACTCAGGATAAATTCTCTGGTTGACTATATGGTATTTCCTTCTCCTGTATCTGGTATTTGTACATATTACTAGTTCAAGAAAATGAGAGATAAATGTCAGTATTCTTATTAGTTCTCACAAAGTCACACACACAATCCTTATTTTCAAACTGACTACACTACTGGACCAAGAATTAGTTATTATAGCCTCATATCACAATTTTTATTAAAATCATTTGGGGTATATATACCATGGCACAAAGAACTATAATTATGGCTATTGCTAAAAGTCCCTTAGTTATGCCATAATGATGTAGCCATGTAATAGTGATTTTGGAAAATATTATGAATTGTTCACTTATAGAAACTCACGGTTGATAATGAAGCAGTTGATATCTATGTAACTGCTGCAGATTTTTCAAAGGTAATATAAATCAACATTTGAAGTAGACAAGAATAATTGCCATGGTTACTCTGTCTTTATCTTGGATGCATCTAACTACCATATGGGTCTTTATTTTATAACTGGTGCCAATGAATGTAGCTGCATATTAAGCAAACTTAGTGGTCCCATTTATGAATCACTGGATCAAAACAAAAGAAACATCTGAGGGATGACACTAAATAACTTTTAAAGGGTGGTATAAAATTGAGAAATTAGGTACACTTAGTGAGTCCTACAGTTCTTTACCCTAGAACAATGCTATTCAGTTAACACTTAGGCTAATATACAGATATTTGTAAAAACTGAGTATAATTTACCTTCTACATTGTAATCCTCCATAAACGTTTACTGAATTAAATATAGAATCAGAATGTAAGTTGAAAATTTTTACTATGTTTAGGTTTTATTTAAACATACTTTTTGATAGGAAATATTTTATATAATCTGTGAAGTAAAATTACTTTAGTGGCAGACTTTTTAGTAACGTAATTAATATTGTGCTATAAATAAAACTATACTCATCCATTTCCTGCCATGACTACCAACTGATATTGAACTTGCCCTCTTGCTATAAACAACTAGAAAACAAGACAAAATATATAAAAAATGTTTGTTTTTTTTTCAGATATTAGGAAACAGGAAGCACAGGACTGTGAGACCCCTAGAAGAAGAAAACATACCAGATAAACCTTATGATAATCCTGGATTTTAAGCTGGAGGCATTTCTGAGTTTTGGCACAGGGAGAGGGAACACAGGCAGAACACAATGGTCTCACTGAATTTCAAGAGACAGAAATGGGAGTTCACAGAGAGTGAGGCTGACGGAATTTGCAGGTCAAAATACCAGAGAAAAGGAAATTACACAAAGATCCAGAAATCTGCATGGGGATTCTTTGAGTTATTGGTTGCATAATTATCTGCTAGGGTAAATCCTCACAACTCGCTCAGGTCTGGAAGACATTTGATATCTATCAAGTCAAAGAAACCTTGTTAAATACCCAAAGCATTTGTAGATCTCCCTAAAAGGTTGTACTTTAGTACTTAGACAAAATTAGTCCAAGACAACAGGCTTCTTAGACCTGTCCTAAAACAGCTTTAAATCAAGTCACAAAACTAAAAAGCTGATTCTCAAAAAAATGTAAACTCACTCATAATTAAAGATAATAAAAAGAAAAAAACTCAACAGTGTAAAATTCACAATGTCTAAAACCCAATAAAAAATTACTATCCATGGTAAGAAGTAAGAAAATGTGAACCTATAACCAGCAGAAAAACTTGTAAGTATACTGCCAGAAATGGCAGAGATGATGAAATAAACAAAGACTATAAAACAGTTATAAATATATTTAAGAATTTAAACAAAAACATGATAAAAAAGAGAAATGAAAGATATTTTTAAAGGACTAAATAAAATCTTTGGAACTGAAAAATACAAATACCTAAAATGAAAAACTTCTTTGCAAAGAACACTGCTAAGAAAAAAGACAAGCCATAAATAGGAGAAAAATATTTGTAAAACACATATCTGATCAAGTACTTGTACTAAGAATATACAAAGAACTCTCAAACTCAAGAGTAAAAAAACAACTCAATTAAAATATGGGCAACGTCAATAGATGACTGGATAAAGAAGATGTGGTACATATACACTATGGAATACTACTCAGCCATAAGAAATGATGACATTGGATCATTTACAGCAAAATGGTGGGATCTTGATAACATTATACGAAGTGAAATAAGTAAATCAGAAAAAACCAGGAACTGCATTATTCCATACGTAGGTGGGACATAAAAGTGAAACTAAGAGACATTAATAAGAGTGTGGTGGTTACGGGGGGAGGGGGGAGAGGGAGAGGGAAAGGGGGAGGGGAGGGGCACAAAGAAAACTAGATAGAAGGTGACAGAGGACAATCTGACTTTGGGTGATGGGTATGCAACATAAGTGAACGACAAGATAACCTGGAATTGTTATCTTTGAATATATGTATCCTGATTTAATGATGTCACCCCATTAAAAATAAAATTATTTAAAAAAATAAATAAATAAAATAAAAAAATATATAAAATAAAATATGGGCAAACGATCTGAACCAAAAACTCACCAAAGAAAAGATAACAAATATGTATATAAAAAGATGATCAACATCATCTGTCATAGGGGAAATTTAAATTAAAATAATAAGATACCACTACAGTATACCCCTATTTACACAGTTAAAATACAAAACTAAGGACAATACCACTTGCTGGTGAGGACTCAGAGCAACAAGAATTCTCATTCATTGCTGGTAAAAATGAAAAATGGTTTATACATTGTGAAAGCCACTTTGGCAACTTCTTGCAAAGCTAAACGTAGTCTTACGCAGTCATGCTCCTTGGAATTTATACAACTATTTGACAACTTATGTTGACAAAAACCTGCCCATGGATGTTTATAGCAGCTTTATTTATAATCACCAAAAACTAGAAACAACCAAACATCTTTCAATAGATAGCTATTCAATAGGCTGGCTAATCAACAAAAGAAAGGAATGAACTATCAAGCTACACACAGACATGAATGAATCTTAATTGCATATCATTAAGTAAGAAGCCAGTTTGAGAAGCCTACATAATTATGATTTCAACTATATGACATTCTGGGAAGGCAAAACTATAGAAATGGGTAAACAGATCAATAGTCGCCAGGTGATTGAGGGGGCAGGAATGTATAACAGGTGAAGTGTATGAAATTTTTGTAGGTGGCAGAACTCTTCTGTATGATACTGTAATGGTGAATACATGATATACATTTGTCAAAACCCACAGAACTTCAGAGCACAAAAGAGTGCATCCTAAAGATATATATTAAAAACAATTCATGTAGGAAGTCAGGGGTTCCCAGGATTTAAGCAGAATGTCATGAAAAAATAAAAATCTACCTCTAATACAGAATCTCACTGTGGGGGGAAGAGATGTTCTACCCTAAATAACTTTGGATATTAGTGGAGTCTGTAAGACTACAAGCAAAAGAAATTATATATAAACACTATACTTTAGTTGATAAAGTTGTTTCTTAGAGGGATCTGGATGAACAATTCTGAAACCCCTATACATGTTTATTGGAATTGAACAATTAAGAAATGGGTGGCAGATTGCGAGAGCCAGGTTCTCACTGTTAGAGTGGGAGTTTACCAATACGCCAGAAAAGGAAGGTAGAATAACCCATGTAGTAAGAGAGAAGAGCTGGAGATATCAATATAAACTTATGTTTCAGCTTACACAGACACAGATGGTTACATTTAGAAATATTTATTGATATGTGTACATTACTGGGTCAAAACACACACAACTCAAACATTACTTTATCAATATCAAAAACAAACAAAGTTGGTCCTGGCCAGTTGGCTCAGTGGTAGAGAAACGTAGTAGAAGAGTGTGGATGTCCCTGGTTCAACTCCCAGTTAGGGCACACAGGAGAAGTGACCATCTGTTTCTCCACCCCACCTACTCTCCTTCTCTCTCTCTCTCTCTCTCTCTCTTTCTCTCTCTCTCTCTCTCTCTCTCTCTTTTCCTCTCTCTTCCCCCCTGCAGCCATGGCTTGACTGGTTCAAGTGTATCAGCCCCAGATGCTGAGGATGGTTCCATGGAGCCTCCATCTCAGGCGCTAAAAAAGGTCAGTTGTGAGCATGGCCCCAGATGGGCAGAGCATGGGCTTCAGATGGGGGTTGCTGGGTGGATCCCGGTTGGGGTGCATGCTACAGTCTCTCCCTCTATCACCTCTCCTCTCACTTGGAAAAGAAGGAAAAACAAACAAAAACAAGCGAAGTCAGAAACTGTCACAGCAAAGAAGCACTTAAGGAAATACGACGACTAAATGTAATGTAGTTCCCTGGATAGAATCCTGGAACAGAGAAAGTATATTAGGTGAAAACTAAGGAAATCTGAATAAAGTATGAACTTTAGTTAACAATAATGTATCAATCAGTATGGGCTTATTAATTTTGACAAATGTGCATTAGCAATGTAAGGTGTTAATAGGAGAAAACAGGTGTGGGGTATATGGGAATTCTGTAGAATCTCTGTACTTTTTTATAAATCTAAAAGTCTTCTATCATTATAATTTATTTAAAGAAATCATAAATACATCAGTAGCAAAAGCTGGTTGTTTGAAAACATTAAAACTGAAAAGTTCTAATCAGATTAATCAAGAATAAGGATACAATACCACAAGTGAAATGAGGACATTGCTACAGAGTCCAAAGACACTAAAAGGACAAGAAAATATTATGAGTGACATTGTGTCATTAAATCCAACAACACAGAAAGGAATATATATCTGATAGAAAACTGGCCAGCACAATTACATTTCAGTGGTTTCTCCAGCATTAACAGGTATCTTTGGTTGCGAACTATGGTTGTTTATACACAGAGTAAACTATGTTTTTTTTTAATAATAGTCCCTATTTTGATTATTTTAATATTTGCCTGCATTAAACATTTTAGATACTTCTAGTTACAAAGCTAATTAAAAATTATGGCTAGGATAGCAATGATGCCTTCTTTGTCCTCTTCTTCCAAAATCATGTTTTTGGTACCAAATAATTTTGCAAGAATGGGAAAATAAAAGATTTATAAAATTAATAATGTATTTTCTTATTCTGTTATTGCTACTCAGCTCATCTTTACATGCTCTATGAAAGAAGTGAAATATCTTTAAGATAACTCAGAACATTTCAGTAAAACACATGGCTTTTATATGATTGGTTATAAACATGGAAAACTTTTTAATCAGGTACCTGAAACATTTCAAAACCATATACCATATAATAGGATTTTACTGTAGAGTGCCCAGATTAATCAATATTTCATAATCAACCTCTGAGAAATTTAAGTGAATGAACACTCCTTCTAGATGTGTTATTAAACTCTCACCGCCCACCTTGTTATTTATAACAAGTACTTTTGTAAATGCTGAATGTAAAATTGCGCATTTGGCTTACATTCTTACCCTCAGAAAATTGTGCATTATTTTTTGCATCATATGAATAAGAGATTGATATTTATTGTCTACATTAGCCACTTTGTGGGACTGTTTTTATATATAGTGATGTGGTCATTGGTTGAACTTGGTGTGAATGAGAGAATAGATCATCAGTTGCAGGAAGGGGATTGTCTGAACACAGTCCCACTTAAGATGTGGTAACCATATTTAACATTACTGTATTCTGTATATCCTCTTAAAAGTGATAAAGCCATAGCAGATTGCTGCCTATTTTGAAAAAACTCTGAGTTATCACTTTAGCAAGACTTGTTTTTCTTTTCCTCCTCCAAAATGGTCTCAACCAATTGCTCTCAATTTTCTGTCTCAAAGCTCCTTTCTTCCCCCTCCCTCATTCCCCCTTCTCTTCCCCTCTATCTCTTGCAAATATGTCTTCTTCAAGTTGAAGAGCAGTACTCTGCTATTTTTCTTATCCAGAAAAGAAAAGGAGTATTGTAGAAAGAGTACAGTCTTTAGAATTAAGACTGATGTGCGTGTGAATTTTGGATTTATCAAAGAAAAGTTACTGTGTTTTTAAAAGCCTCAGTCACTGGCATGCCATAGCCGGCTCTTCCTGCTAGAGAGCCATTGTGCCCACTATTTTTTCCCAAGTCCCCTTCATGGACTTCATATGAAGTCAGTAGGTATCTTGAAACCAGCCATAACAGGAGTACTTATACCACAGAAATCAGCAAATACTACAAATGAGGAGGACCTTTTTATTTCCCCAAGGAGCCATTAAACATTCACCAACACATCATCAGGCTCAGTTTCCATATTTCTCAAGCAGAACAATGTCAGCCCTGCATATTGTTGTAAGAATTTTAAATAATGTAAGTAAAACAGTGAGCAAAATTCCAGACACATAAAAGACACATAGTATGTGATATATAGCAATATTGTTAGAGTATTACAAGTAGACTCTGGCTATATGAAAGTAGAGCATTAAAAAGCCCTATAAATCATTATTTGCAGATGATATAATACTATATATAGAAAACCCTAAAGTCTCAGTCAAAAAACTACTGGACCTGATAAATGAATTCAGCAAGGTGGCAGGGTATAAAATTAATACACAGAAATCAGAGGCACTTTTATACACCAACAATAAACTGTCAGAAAAAGAAACTAAGGAAACAATCCCCTTCACTACTGCAGCAAAAAAAAATAAAGTACCTAGGAGTACATTTAACCAAGGAGGTTAAAGACTTGTACTCGGAAAATTATAAAACATTGATAAAAGAAATCAAGGAGGATATAAACAAATGGAAGCATATACTGTGCTCATGGTTAGGAAGAATAAATATCATCAAAATGTCTCTACTACCCAAAGCAATTTATAAATTCAATGCAATACCAATTAAAATACCAATGACATACTTCAAAGATATAGAACACATTATTCTAAAAATTTATATGGAACCAAAAAAGAACACAAATAGCCTCAGCAATCTTGAAAAAAAAAGAATAAAGTGGGAGTATCACACTTCCTGATATCAAGTTATACTACAAGGCCATACCACTGTACTCAAAACAGCTTGGTACTGGCATAAGAACAGGCATACAGATCAATGGAACAGAACAGAGAACCCAGAAATAAACCCATACCTTTATGGACAATTGATATTTGACAAAGGAAGTAAGAGCATACAATGGAGTAAAGACAGTCTCTTTAACAAATGGTGTTGAAAAAATTGGACAGCTACCTGCAAAAAAATGAAACTAGACCACCAACTTACACCACTCACAAAAATAAACTCAAAATGGATAAAATACTTAAATGTAAGTCGTGAAACCATAATCATCTTAGAAGAAAACATAGGCAATAAGCTCTTCAACATCTCTCGCAGCAATATATTTGCTGATTTATCTCCATGGGCAAGTGAAATAAAAGACAGGATAAACAAATGGGAATATATTAAACTAAAAAGCTTTTGTACAGCTAAAGACAATATGAACAGAATAAAAAGACAAACTATACAATAGAACATATTTGACAATACGTCTGATAAGGGGTTAATAACCAAAATTTATAAAGAACTTGTAAAACTCAATACCAGGAAGACAAACAACCCAATCAAAAAAGGAGCAAAAAAAATGAAGACACTTCTCCAAAGAGGACACACAGATGGCCAATAGACATATGAAAAAATGTTCAAGATCACAAATCATTAGAGAAATGCACATTAAAACCACAATGAGATATCACCTCACACCAGTCAGAATGGCGTTCATTAACAAAACAACACAGTATAAGTGCTGGCGAGGATATGGAGAAAAGGAAACCCTCCTGACTGCTGGTGGGAATGCAGACTGGTGCAGTCACTGTGGAAAACAGTATGGAGATTCCTCAAAAAATTAAAAATGGAACTGCCTTTTGACCCAGCCATCCCACTTTTAGGAATATATCCCAAGAACACCATATCACTGATTTAAAAAAGAAATGCACCCCCATGTTTATGGCAGCATTGTTCACAATAATGAAGATCTGGAAACAGCCCAAGTGTCCGTCAGTGGACGAGAGGATTAAAAAACTGTGGTACATATATACAATGGAATACTATGGGCCATGAAAAAGAAGGAAATATTACCTTTTGCAACAACATGGATGGACCTGGAAACTATTATGTTAAGTGAAATAAGCCAGGCAGAGAAAAAAAAATATCATATGACCTCACTCATTTGAGGAATCCAAGGAACACTGTGAACTGAGGAACAGAAACCTGAAGGAAAGGGGGGAGGGAGCTGTTGAAAGGGGGACAAGGGATATGTTGAGGGGAATATGGGGGAGGGGGGATGCAATCGGGGCAACACTAGAATCTATGTAAACACAATAAATTAAATTAAAAAAAAAAAAAGCTCTATAAGCTGCCTGACCAGGCGGTGCGCAGTGGATAGAGCGTCAAACCGGGATGCAAAGGGCCCATGTTCAAGACTCTGAGGTCACCAGCTTGAGCGTGGGTTCATCTGGTTTGAGCAAGGCTCACCAGCTTGGACCCAAGGTCACTGGCTCCAGCAAGGGGTTACTCGGTCTGCTGTAGCCCCATAGTCAAGGCACATATGGGAAAGCAATCAATGAACACCTAAAGTGCCACAATGAAAAACTGATGATTCTCATCTCTCTCCCTTCCTGTCTGTCTGTCCCTATGTATCCTTCTCTCTGACTCTGTCTCTGTCAAAAAAAAAAAAAAGCCCTATAAGCCATAAAACCAATAATGTAAAAGCATAATAAAGTCACTGAATTTTATTTTAGAAGGATTGTTGGGTCATTCAGAATTCATAAGTGGAAAATATTAGCACAGGATTCAACACAATACCCCTCAAATAACGAGAACAATTTCTCATAGCTTTTCTAATTTTCGAGGTTCCCTTTTAATTATGATATCCTGTTCAAGTTGTCAGCAACCACTACATATCATATAAATGCAGACAATTCAAGCAGTGCCTTGGAATAATTTAGAGAGCCACCAAACCTATGAGGAAGTACCAGAAAGGGGAAGTCATAGATAGAGATAAGTTAGTAACTATAATTAAGCATATAAAGAACTCTTAAGTGGTCACCTGCTTTTACCATTTCTTCTGAAAGGTAAACCAAGATTTTGGCTTCCACTGGAAAAAGAAATTTAGACTAAGTGTAGCAAAGCAATCTCAAAAATATTCTTGTGTTCAACAAGAGATTTCCTCTCACACTCAAAATATATAAAAACAGAAAAGATTCATAGTAGTACATTTAAATGTACATATGTATAAATATATAAAATACATAGTATATTTATACATTCATCTTCTGTATTACTAACTAAACTTTTAAGCTCTTTTGTCTATTTCTGCTCACCATTATAACCTAAGAATGTAGCCTGGCCTCTGATACATGGTGGGTGAATGAAGAAATGTGCCCTGGCCAGTTGGCTTGGTGGTAGAGCGTCGGCCTGGCGTGCAGAAGTCCTGTGTTCGATTCCCGGCCAGGGCACACAGGAGAGGCGCCCATCTACTTCTCCATCCCTCCCCCTCTCCTTCCTCTCTGTCTCTCTCTTCCCCTCCAGCAGCCGAGGCTCCATTGGAGCAAAAGATGTCCCGGGCGCTGAGGATGGCTCCATGGCCTCTGCCTCAGGCGCTAGAGTGGCTCTGGTTGCAACAGAGCGACACCCCGGATGGGCAGAGCATCGCCCCCTGGTGGGCGTGCCGGGTGGATCCCGGTCGGGCGCATGCAGGAGTCTGTCTGACTGCCTCCCCATTTCCAGCTTCAGAAAAATACAAAAAAAAAAAAAAAGAAGAAGAAATGTAATACACAAATTAAGCGTCAAGACATATGAATCAACATTAGATGTAATTCCAGATCCCAGCATAATTACTAAATCCCACATAACACTGATCTGGATACAGTATTATCAAAACATAAGAAGATCGTATGGCCTGAACAGGTTGTGGTGCAGTGGATAGAGCGTCGGACTAGGATGCAGAGGACCCAGGTTCGAGACCCTGAGGTCACCAGCTTGAGTGCGGGCTCATCTGGCTTGAGCAAAAAAAAAAAGCTCACCAGCTTGGACCCAAGGTCACTGGCTCGAGCAAGGGGTTACTCAGTTTGCTGAAGGCCAGTGGTCAAGGCACATATAAGAAAGCAATCAATGAACAACTAAGGTGTCAAAACGAAAAACTGATAATTGATGCTTCTCATCTCTCTGTTCCTGTCTATCTGTCCCTATCTATTCCTCTCTCTGACTCTATCTCTGTCTCTGTATTAAAAAAATAAAAATTAAAAAAAATTTAAAAAAAAGATCGTATGAAAAACTACTGGTACCACTTGAATATATTATTTTCCAAAGACATAACTCAGGAGTTATATTTTATTTCTAATAGCGTGGAGATTTTGAGTAATTCTCAGGCAGTATTACAGCCTATATTCATGATACTGCTGTTCTCTCAGGTAACTACTGTCCTTTTAAAAAACAGAAGGAAATTCCAACAACGGAGATTCTGGAGAAAGCAAAATTTAGTTTGGCTTTCTGTATAAAGGTCTACACCAGTGGTCGGCAAACTCATTCGTCAACAGAACCAAATACAACAGTACAATGATTAAAATTTCTTTTGAGAGCCAAATTTTTTAAACTTAAACTATATAGGTAGGTACATTGTCATTAACTTAACTAGGGTACTCCTAAACTGGCCAAAGAGCCGCACTCAAGGGTCCAAAGAGCCGCATGTGGCTCGCAAGCCATGGTTTGCCAACCACTGGTCTACACTAATAGAATCCCTCAAACAGGCCTCTAAAATTACAACCTGGCCTGACCTGTGGTGGCGCAGTGGATAAAACGTCGACCTGGAAATGCTGAGGTTGCCGGTTCGAAACCCTGGTCAAGGCACATATGGGAGTTGATGCTTCCAGTTCCTCCCCCCTTCTCTCTCTCTGTCTCTCTCTCTCCCTCTCTCTGTCCTCTCTAAAAATGAATAAATAAATAAATAATTTAAAAAATAAAATAAAATTACAACCTAATATATATGGTTTAATATTATATAGGGTTTAATAATATATGGTTACCAACTCCCATAAGTTGGTATTGTCTGTCTAAAGTATATTAAGAAAGATCCTGAGGCTGAGTCTACTCACGGAAAAGAGACCCATGAGGGATTATTAACGCAATGTCAGGCAGGAGTTCAGCCCAGGAGAGTAGTGACATCTATGTAATGTATTTGCTTATCCTGGTTAAATGGCACAGATTTATTTTACTTATGAGAGAATTAAAAATGTTAAAGCATATTGTGAGTGACATTAAAATTTGTTCATCTGAATGTGTGACTAAATGCCAGTCAGGAAATGAGCGAAGTAACAACAAGGCATTGAGAAGCTGTAGCTACCCTGACTGACTGCCTAGACAAAAGCACGAATTAAGAGGCAGAGAGACCTCAACAACGTAACTAGCTCTGACAGGTTTCTTAGAAGTGCATACATTTTACACACTGACTGTTTTCCACCCTGAAAATATTACCTCACTTTCTATGCCATGTGGAAATGGAAGGTTTCAACAGTAAAGATTTTAAAAATATTTGAATCAAATGGGAAAAAATTATCAAATATAAAGTGCTACCACTGTTACTACTGCTGTTTAAAAAAGTAAAAGTTCAGAAATACCACAGATCTTCTTACCATCTTTATAATAGAATGAAAGTACTAACAGCATACATTTCTTTCTAATAAAGATCAAAGAATAATAACGGTCTAGCAAAATAAATTGCATTAATTAAATAATTTAGTTACTTAATAATTATAGCTACTATTAATGTGTAATTCATTTCAAAAGAATGTCAATGTTTAAAATACATATAAAATAGAAAATGGGATTTAAAAATTAATTAAAGAAGTATGTTTAACTGGTAAAAGGGGACACACACATATATACCTATGTGCTTAAGTGCAATGAATATTTCTGAATGGCTTAGTGATTAGCCCTGGGAGAAAGGCCTAAGAAACTGGGTGGGGGAGGGTGCCTAGAGAAGAAAGTAGACTTCTCTTTCATTATACACCCTTGTTGGTGTCACACTTTCTATACTCATATATGACTTTGCCTTAAAAAGTATATTAAAAAAATTTGGCCCTGGCCGGTTGGCTCAGTGGTAGAGCATCGGCCTAGCGTGTGGAAGTCCCAGGTTCGATTCCCGGCCAGGGCACACAGGAGAGGAGCCCATCTGCTTCTCCACCCCTCCCCCTCTCCTTCCTCTCTGTCTCTCTCTTCCCCTCCCACAGCCAAGGCTCCATTGGAGCAAAGTTGGCCCAGGCGCTGAGGATGGCTCGGTGGCCTCTGCCCCAGGCGCTAGAGTAGCTCTGGTCACAACAGAGCGACGCCCCCGGATGGGCAGAGCATCGCCCCCTGGTGGGCGTGCCGGGTGGATCCCGGTCGGGCGCATGCGGGAGTCTGTCTGACTGCCTCCCCGTTTCCAGCTTCAGAAAAATACAAAAAAAAAAAATTTTTTTAAGTTAAATGAATGAGATTGATGGGGATAATTAACTACACTATCTTAACTAAATGGGAAAAAATGCATGTTAAAATCATACAAGTGATAAAAACCTTAATATTCTCTATTTTATTAATGATAAAAATGAAGCAATTAAGAAAATACTGTTTTCCCAAGTTAATAGTCAAGTCAGTGGCATCAATTCTAAAATCTAGAGCCTCCTTACCGTCAAAATGTGCATGCACTATACAATTCTCATTACCTTGGTTATAAAAGTGTCAAAAGTTTCATAGAACAGTAAAACTTTCCTAAAAGCTTCTTGTAACTCTAGGTAAACAATATACAGCAATCAAGATTTGACAGTAATTTTTTACTGATTTGAAAACAGGCACCTCAGAAGCTGAAATCTGGCAAGGATGATTATTTTTTAAAGCAAGTTCAGGAAGGAGCTGAATTTAGCTCATGAAGAAACTGGCTGCTGCCTGCAATTGTCCTTGGAAAGTAAATGACAAAGTCAAAAGGTTTGTGCATGAACCCTTACAGTGCTTAAATCCAGAGGCAAAAGGAAGGAAACTAACTCATTAGCCTCTCGTTTATTATCTCTTAGGCCCTCTTAACTGACCTGATTATAACCCATCTCCACACAGCCTAATGATTTAGGGAATTTGGTCTTGAAAGTCTAATTTCACCTGACCTCTGGAATTCAAAGCTTGGGGATACCCAGGTAAGACGTACCCATTAACTTTGTTGCCCATGATACTCTTACTTGAAAGCATATGTTAGGGCTTCATTCAGGTTGCTACCATGCGTTAGAAAAGTACATGCACCTTTTGTCTCAGAAAAAGAAAATGATGAAAGCTTTTAGAATTTTCTGATTCAATATAGGGCTGGAAACTGTATTATCAGTGAAACATTACTTTTAGATGGCAAATAAAAAGAAAATATGAAGAATATTAGAGAATCCTGAAACCAAGTCCCAAATAGTTAGGACACAGAAAGATACAGACAGATATGGGATAGATGTATTACTAAAAGACTACTAGGAGGAGATACTAGATGACTTAAATCAAGCATTTAAAGTGAGGTCCAATCGTATTATTGGCACTTTCCAAGAAGAGAAAAAGATTATATGCTAATCCTTTTTTCATACCACATTCATTTATTAGGGGACAAAGATTTTTCTTGAAACTTCTTGGAATAACAAGCAAGAAGAGGCTGCATCAACTAAGTAAAATCTGTCCTAATGATACTACCTCTCTTAAAAGTAATTTCCATATGGTTTAACTATGGTCGCATATATGGGAATACATGGAAGGGAAGGCAGAGTTAAAGAGGAAAGTCTTCTAATTTTTGTTCTTTTTTTTAAATGTTAGACTTGATTACAATATGAAATATTTTTTGAGAGCTTGTTTGTCATAAGTGATATCCTGGAAAGCTGCACCCAATAATTAAAATTCTCCTGAAATGTGGCAGGATAAAGATTCATGACAGTATGTTAGCTTTTCTTCTGAGTTTTAATGCCATGGTTTCCAGAGACCTAAATTATCAAAAAAGGATTTCCTCAAATACAGGATTTTAATCCCTCCTTCTAGTCAAAATAGAAAGAAGTTGTGTGAAAGGTAAGGCTACTCTAACTTCAGTCAACTTCAGGGAGTGCCGCTGTGCTCCAAGGTTCATAGAAAGAGAATGGACTTCTTCCACACTCATTAGACTTCATCATGACCTCAGGGACCCCTTTCAAAAGGATTTATATTTTCCTCCTGACCTTTCTTTCAGGGCATTGGTTCAAAATAGGGTTATGCACTCCTAGGAGGCACTCTGGAAATTTATTGAGGGTGTTTTAGTTACCACAATAACTAGAGGTTGCTACTGAGGTTTTGAGTTCTCCTTCCCCAATCCTGGGGAGAGAGGATAGAGAAAGGAACATATATGTTAAACATCTCAGAATGAATGGATATTCCCACTCAGTAAAGAATGGACTGCTAGACACTCATGTGGGTAAAGTAATTATCTAAGCCTAAACTGAAATCTGTTCTACACAAAACCTAAGGTATTTTTTGCATACTCTTAATATACACTGAATTTCTAGAAATAGAATTAACAAGTAAAATAAAGACTGTATTTTGTTTTGTTTGAAATTTTAGCAAGGTTGTTTACCTTTTGGAAAATCATGTCACCCATGACAACACCACTTGTGGCATTTTAAACAATGAAGCACACCTTTATCAATCTGCAATCTTCATTTGAATGTGTCAGTTATATAATTCAATATATAGGTATAAATACATAACTACCTCATTATGTTTTCTAGTATAGTCATGCTTGAGCATTTACATATTGAAATACATATTATTTTATTCTAAATTAATTTCCTTAATACATCTCATTTATATTACTCAAGGTATCATAGATCACTTGAACTTATTTATATTAATATATAAATGTATATAATATAGATACACAGATTAGATACAGAATAGATATTGATATAGATACACCCATATATGAATTTTGTTTCAGGATAGGATAAAGATAATATCACAAAATATTTGCTATAACAAGTGAACAGTGACTCTGATAGGGTTGAGAATCACAGATCTAGGGATAATAATATTAAATTTAAATGGAAAACCTGCCAGACTTGTTAACCTTTTTATTTTATTTTTTATTGATTTTAGAGATACAGGAAGGGGTGGGGGAAGAGTAAGACAGGAACATCAATCTGTTACTGTATGTGCCTTGACTGGGGATCAATATGGCAACCTCTGAGTTTCAGGATGACGCTCTAACCAAATGAGCTATCAGGCCAGGGCTCCTTTCTTTTTTTTTTAATTAAAAAAACTTTTGCCTGACCAGGCGGTGGCACAATGGATAGAGCATTGAACTGGGATGTGGAGGACCCAGATTCGAAACCCCAAGGTTGCTGGCTTGAATGCGGGCTCATACGGCTTGAGTGCGGGCTCACCAGCTTGAGCATGGGGTTGTGACATGAGCATGGGATCACAGACATGACTCTATGATCATTGGCTTGAGCCCAAAGGTCGCTGGCTTGAAGCCCAAAGTCGCTGGCTTGAGCCCAAGGTCACTAGCTTGAGCAAGGGATCACTCGCTCTGCTGTGTCCCCACTCCTGTCAAGGCACATGTGAGAAAGCAGTCAATGAACAACTAAGGAGCCACAATGAAATTTTGATGCTTCTCATCTCTTTACCTTCCTGTCTGTCTGTCCCTTTCTGTCCCTCTCTCTGAGTTTCTCACTGTCTCTGTCAAGAAACAAAAACAAAAAACTTTTTTTTAATTTTAGACTTCTTAAAACATACAATTTAATATTGTTAAATGGTAGTTTGCAGGGTTAATCTGTATGCTCGAGGCTGGAGTTCTAGTCAGCTTCTCTTAGACCACCACCATTTCCAAAAGTTATCTAGGCCATTATCAGAAGTGGCCATTCTTCTCACTATAACCTTTGACTCATTATTACCTGGGCCAATTTATAGATATAATTGATTTTGTGAAATGGGATGGGGAAAAAATTAAAAAGGCATGAAGGACTTGCAAATTCATTAAAGACACATCTTTTTCATCCCCTATCAATTTTTCATTGACAACCTCTCCAAACAGAAAATAGCCAAAAATAGTTTCTTTTTTTATTTTTCAATTAAAGTTGATATTCAATATTATATTAGTTTCAGGTATACAGTAAAGTGGTTAGACATTTATATAATTTACAAAGCAATCCCCCTACTAAGCCTGGTACCCACCAGGTACCACATAGTTATTACAATATTAGCCAATAATAGTTTGAAAGTTAATTAGACTTTGCCCATGTTCAAGGATTGAAAAGGACTTTCAGGAAGGAATGTTAGGAAAAGAAAAACAAAGAAGGGGAAAAGAAAAGGAAGAAGTAAAAGAATAAGAATCTTGCTTAAATTGGTAAGGCAACATATGAAATAAAACATGAAAAAAGCTATCCAGGAACATATAAAATTTATATACCTATAAACTTCTTAATGCTTTGCAAAATGTTAGGCATATTAAATCATTTATAAAGCCTTGAATTATAGAATTAAGTAAGAAGGTAAATTTATTGGTGTGGTTATTCATACTCCCAGCAGAGATTGTGAAAACAAAAAGAAATTAACACTCTAGAGCAGTGGTAGTCAACCTGGTCCCTACCGCCCACTAGGGGGTGTTCCAGCTTTCATGGTGGGCAGTAGTGAAGCAACCAAAGTATAAATAAAAAGATAGATTTGCCTGACCTGTGGTGGCGCAGTGGATAAAGCGTCGACCTGGAAATGCTGAGGTGGCCAGTTTGAAACCCCGGGCTTGCCTGGTCAAGGCACATATGGGAGTTGATGCTTCCAGCTCCTCCCCCCTCCTCTCTCTCTGTCTCTCTCTCCTCTCTCTCCCTCTCTCTCTCCTCTCTAAAAATGAGTAAATAAAATTAAAAAAAAAAATTAAAAAAAAAATTAAAAAAGATAGATTTAACTATAGTAAGTTGTTTTATAAAGATTTATTCTGCCAAACAGCGAAAATCTGACATAAAGTACTTGGTAAGTAATTATTATTATATGCTTTAACTTGCTGTAACTCTGCTTTATAAATTTTATAAAGTAAGGTTACTTCCCTACTTTATAAATCGCCATTACTGTGGAACCGGTGGGCGGTTAGAAAATTTTACTACTAACAGAGATACAAAAGTGGGCGGTAGGTATAAAAAGGTTGACTACTCCTGCTCTAGAGGGTTACTGCTCCTAGCCTTTCAGTCTCAAATCTCCCTCCCTAGGCCAAAATAAAACATCTGGGCCATCTAATTAAAATAGCTTATGTTTTCATTAAAGTAACTTACATTAAGTACTATGTAAAGAACTTTGACACAGTAACTATTCATAACCTATTTTCTCTAGTAAGATTTGACCCACACTAAGCTGTTCACCCCATTCGACAAGTACAGTATTGTCTCAATTGACATAGTATGATTCTAGACCCTTTTGAAATACTCAACACTCCCTATTGCTTCCCAGCTTTTGTCCTGAGATCAAGTGTAGTATCTGTTCTTATCTCTTTAATACCTGATATGTTCTCTATCCAAATACTAAATCCTTGTTTTCCTCAAAACTACTAACTGCTCAGACTTCAAGTCTGAATTTCCCAGACCAATATTTTAGGCAAATTACTCAAGTATCAAATATTATTTCCATTCTGTAGAGAAAATTGCTCAGGTAATATAAGACTTTGAATATAAGACTTTGCAGGTTTTATTAGTGTTTCCTTTGCCTCTACTCTGGAAAGAAACTAGTTATCTATTAAACTGCCTGAGCTCCATGATACTGATGCGTCTCACAACAAAACCAGTACCAATGTGAGAGTAAGAGCAGGTAAAATGTGCTGACAGAGTAGATTATTTTAAAATGCCTATGCTTTGTTCCTCATCCTTCAACTCACATCTTCAGGATTTGAAATTGCTTTTGAATAGTCTAGACACATACTATATGAATAAAAATACTCCACACTTGCAGGAAAAATTGGTGTAGAATAGTGTATAAATTTACTAACTGCTAACAAAGTAATAAGTAATTGACCATTGAACATAAAGACAAGTAAATTTATGTTGAACAAAAGTATGTGCCAAGATATTTAGCCAAAATGAATTCACTGTTCCCATTCAAATTGCCTGAGATAAAGTGTCATAAAAAGTGAGATTGGAAAATAAAATTTTTTAAAAGTGAGAAATGATGACATAAAATGGAATGATGAACAACTCAAATCAACAAAACTAAAAAAAAAAGAATAATTTGAAACAGAAAAACATCCAGATTGGCATGTATGTGCATGGGTATGTGTGTGTAAGTGTGTGTATTAGCATGTTTTTAATTGTAAACAAATGATGATGTATGAATGATCAACATCTGAGCCCTGAAGATCTGAAAAGGGGCTAAGGATAGATCAGAATTCCTGAATAAAAAAGATATATAAAATATGTATCTTTTCACATAAAATATGGAGAAAAAAATATGAATGGAGAGCATGTCCTTCACAGAAAAAAGCAAAGGAAATCAGCTTTAAATGTCAATATCATTGTATGCATATCTCCAGCCATTTTAGGGGAGACAAAGTTACAGGAGTCCATGTTTTATGCAAAACATGTTAACTTGTACACTGTCAGGAATGTATTTATAATAAAAAAATTTTTGTGCTATGTGAGGAAAAAAATTTGAACATAGAAGGACCACCTCTAAGAAAAAGAACCACCAAAGAACTCCCCTTGAAAAGTATGCTGTAAAACAGAAGAAAATATTTTAAATAGCTGCACATGTGAATGAATATTAAAAATATTTTAATCCTCCTAAGAAGTATGTTTCTAATTAGATATTCCATTTTCTGATTATATATTTTATTGCCAATGGAGGAATTAACTATGACTTAGTCCTTCCCACAAATAGCAGCTGTTAGATTCCACTTAGCAGCTCCCTTTCCTTTGCTCTTACCAAACAAAGCATGTGTAAACTATGTCTTCACATACTTCTCGGGAAGGACCACAGAATTTCTGTATCTCAATATAGCTAGTTCCTGGGGCAATTTACTGTATCTTTATGTTAAAATAGAGAGAGGAAATTCTTTAATCTGCCTCACAAATGTTTAACTCTCTGGTCAACATTTTATTCCCTATAAAATACAGGTCAAAAATCTACTTTCAAATGTCTTGGAATCTTTCATAGCAACCAAGTAACAACAGAGTATTGTCTATTTTTAATTTTTCTATTCAGAAATGAGGAGCCATTTAAACTAAACAAAAGAAAAACAATCTAAAGTAAATCAGGGTGAGGAGGATGGGGAAGGACAAAGTCATACACTAAGGATTTTAAGAATGGAAATACATGTATTCATAATCACTTAGTCAAACTGCTAATCTATTTTAAACCTTCCTTTCTTCCATGACCTGTACTTCTTTAAAATATAAAGTGGAATGTTAAGAAGGCAGCCCTTTGCAAAGCATAAACACTTTAGTAATTTTTAGAAGTAGCCTTTTGGAAAGCCCCACCCACCTAACTCTATCCCCATTTTAAAACTGTCCTGTCCCATAATTATATACTATAGCCTTCATTTTTAAAATTTTTAATTATTGATTTGAGAGAGAGAGGCATTGATTTGTTGTTCAACTTATTTATGCATTCAATGGTTGATTCTTGTGGGTGTCCTGACTGGAGTTCAAACTTGCAAACTTGCCATATCAGGACTGCTCTATCTAACCCAGTGTTTTTCAACCACTGCTCCACAAACCAGTGCCATTCCACCACAGACTCTATAAATGTTATACAAAATCATGGTGGTTAACTCTTTCATGGACCAGCACGAAATTTCTGGCAGACTGACACCAGTTCACAAACCAGGGAACCAACTGAACTACTCGGCCAGGGCCACTACAGCCTTCATTTTAAAGGTTGAAAGTGAATTGTAATTGTTCTGTACAATCAGAATTCAGCATATGGTTGCAAACCTTAAAAGGATCATTTCAATAATAAATAGAATGGCTGAAGAAAGGCACAAACTTGAGAACTGTACAGAGGATTTATCAGTTAATAAGTGTGACATAAGCAGAATCAATGACTTTTGTGTCTCTTGGCTTGTTCCTCCTTTAAGGAGTAAAAGGTAAAGATCATCTCTCAGACATGCTATTCAATAGTTAACATCCTCATTATATACCCCAAAAGGGAGGCAATCAGTATAGACTGTAATGATTAAAAAGAACACCTTTCAAAAATGAACTCACCCAAGTAAATAAATCTACTGAAAATCCAAGCAAGACCTTCTCTAAGAATATATAAAAATAAATGAACATTCACCAAAACAAAATCTTCTAATAAGGACTGTCACCCAAGATCTCTTGAGTTTTTTCTAAACTGTGAATACAACTTGTCAATCATAGATGGAAGAAAAAATAACCATGATAGTTAAGTAAGACTTGGAGATATTCAACTATAAGAATAGATATTAGGTTTTTTTCTTTAAATATACACTGGATAAGAAAAAAAGTAGTCATAAATTAACAGATGGCACATTGTTAAAATATGAGTAGACACCTGTGTATATATCAATGTTAAAAGCAATTTAAATGTTAAAGATTATATCTTCTATTGCTCTATTATTACCCCGATAAAAGCAGAAAACTAAGGACAGTGTCATTGATTTTTCTTCATTGTCTTGGAAATCTTAAATGTTAAATAAAAAATAGCTTTATATATAAAAGCATACATTTATAGAGATACCATTAACTTCAACATTATCATACATGTTCAAAAACATATTGAAAGACTTTGGTTTCCATATATGAGGAGTATAACACTTGGTAAACTAAAAATAGCAGTAATAAGAATGACTATAAGAGGTCCTTCTGTGTGACCTACTACCCACTTCTCACGTGACAGTGACCGCCCCACTGACTGTTGTGAGGTCAAACATAAGCTTATAAGCAAAAATCTCAGAAATACAGAGTCCAGCATGCAATGCTACAGCTAGCACTGCCACTGCTGAGACCCTGCACGCTACATTCAAGATAAAATAGACCACAATCCAAAACTTAAAAATGAGATATGAAAGTGGGCACAAGCCTGACCAGGCCGTGGCACAATGGATAGAGCATTGGCCTGGGACGCGGAGGACTCAGGTTCGAAACCCCAAGTTCTCCAGCTTGAGCATGGGCTCATCTGGTTTGAGCCCCCCGGTCAAGGCACATATGAGAAAGCAATAAATGAACAACCAAGGTGCCACAACGAAGAATTGATGCTTCTCAGAAGCATCTCTCTCCCTTCTTATCTGTCTCTATCTGTCCCTCTCTCTGTCTCTGTTACACACACACACACACACACAAAGAAAATGGGCACAAAATATCATGCTCAAATAGGACCGCTCATACAATACCAGTGAAACTTCTGATTACAAACTGGTCCTTATAAAGTAGTTTAAAGAAATAACCTCTAGAAACTAAGCTGAAGATATGAAAGAAAAGATTTCTGGTAATAATATTTCTGGTAAGTTTTCTCCTCGCAGATACATCTATATCTACACGATACATATGTAGTACTTTGCCAGTAATAAGACAGTCTACATCCTGGTTTGTAGTTTTTATTTCTTGGTTCATCGCAGGATCTAAAATTGGACTAAATTTTACCTATTCCTGTGCTATCTCCAATTTCAACTTTAATAAATGTTTTCATTAAAACTGTACAGAGCCCTGGCCGGTTGGCTCAGCGGTAGAGCGTCGGCCTAGCGTGCGGAGGACCTGGGTTCGATTCCCGGCCAGGGCACACAGGAGAAGCGCCCATTTGCTTCTCCACCCCTCCGCCGCGCTTTCCTCTCTGTCTCTCTCTTCCCCTCCCGCAGCCGAGGCTCCATTGGAGCAAAGATGGCCCGGGCGCTGGGGATGGCTCTGTGGCCTCTGCCTCAGGCGCTAGAGTGGCTCTGGTCGCAACATGGCGACGCCCAGGATGGGCAGAGCATCGCCCCCTGGTGGGCAGAGCGTCGCCCCTGGTGGGCGTGCCGGGTGGATCCCGGTCGGGCGCATGCGGGAGTCTGTCTGACTGTCTCTCCCTGTTTCCAGCTTCAGAAAAATGAAAAAAAAAAAAAAAAAAAAGAAAAATAAAAAACTGTACAGAGTGGGCCCTGGCCGGTTGGCTCAGTAGTAGAGCGTCAGCCTGGCGTGCAGAAGTCCTGGGTTCGATTCCCGGCCTGGGCACACAGGAGAGGCGCCCATCTGCTTCTCCACCCCTCCCCCTCTCCTTCCTCTCTGTCTCTCTCTTCCCCTCCTGCAGCGAGGCTCCATTGGAACAAAAGATGACCCGGGCGCTGGGGATGGCTCCTTGGCCTCTGCCCCAGGTGCTGGAGTGGCTCTGGTCGCAACAGAGCGACGCCCCGGAGGGGCAGAGCATCGCCCCCGGGGGGGCAGAGCGTCGCCCCCTGGTGGGCGTGCCGGGTGGATCCTGGTCGGGCGCCTGTGGGAGTCTGTCTGTCTCTCCCCGTTTCCGGCTTCAGAAAAATACAAAAACAAAAACAACAACAAAAAAAAAACTGTACAGTGTTTAAATTTAAAAGTGTACAGGATTTTATGAAGACAAGAACACATGCAGGTGGGTGCTTAAGGAACTTTCTGCCCGTTTTGCCAGAGGTACGATGCCAGCTGCTTGTGCCGTGAATCAAATTAACCCTCAGTCGTTTTCAAAGTTGACAGGAAAATCTGGTTGTTTAGTGAACACTGAAAACACACTCTGAATCCAAGATGAACTTTTATTTTTAAAAATGCTTAGACAGTTAAACACTTGTTTTCCCCTTTAAAAGCAGCTGTCTGTTTTTATATCCTTTCTTCTTACAATTGCTTTAAACAGAAAAATTAAATTATGCCAACTGCTGATTACAAAACAGTACTCTTAAGTCAGTGAAAATCTATTATTCGATCATTATCTGAAAAATAAACTCATCCATTTTAGATTGGGAATTATTTCCATCTTGTATAGTATAGATATCAACAAATTAGACCAAAAAAAGGACATAGAAAATCATTTACATGACCATGTTTCACAAGTCAACTTGAAAATACAAACCTTTATTCTCTCATTCTGTTACTGCATTACATCTCTCCCTAAGCTTCAAGTCTTCTGCACAGAGATGAAGTCCACTCTCACTCTCTATGTTTCAGTAGCTTAAGACTCCAATAACTAGTGGCTTATGCACATTCTAACATAGTGTGCACATTACTAAAAGCCTAAAGAAAGTGCAATAGATAAAAAAAATACCTTCCATATATTGGGGGGGGACTCATTGGATGTTTCAATTAAGAAAGTTTTTTGTTTGACTATTTTGAGTAACAATGAAAAATACTCCTCAGAACAGAAGGTAGAGAGAAATACAATAAAACTGTAGGAAATCCATGTAAGTAAAAATTTAATTTAAACTAAAGAGTGACCTCCACTGATATTTTTCTTTTTCTTTAATAAGTTTTTGTTTCCCAGCAATAAGGTCTGAAAGTTAATATACAGCATTGGGGAATCCAAGTGCTAATTTCTATCAGTTGCCTTCTTTTCCTTTTATATAGCATTGTAAAAACCCCCTCCATCTCAGGCACTAAAAACAGTTCCATTGCGAGCATGGCCCCAGAAGGGCAAAACATCAGCCCAGGGGGTTGCCGGGTGGATCCCAGTTGGGGTGCATGCAGAAGTCTGTCTATCTCCTCTCCTCTCACTTGGAAAGAAGGGGGGGAAAAGAAGTCTTACAAAGGAAAAATCAACATTAAAAAAAATGGGCAAAGTATCTGAATAAACATTTCTCCAAGAGAGGTATATAATGTCCTATAAGCATATGGAAAGTTATTTACCATCATTAGTCACTAAGGCAATTCAAATCAAAGCCATAAAAAGATGCTACTTCACATCCACTAGGATAGGTATAATGAAAAAGATGGTCAGTAACAAGAGCTGGCAAGGATGTAGAAAAATTGGAATCTTCATTCATAGTTGGTAGGAATTTAAAATGGTACATTTTGGCATTTCTTCAAAAAGTTAAGTACAGAGCTGTATCACGAAGAAATTTTACTCCTAGACATGTACTCAAGAAAACTGAAGGAAGAAAGAAAACAAGTCAACAAACTTGTTCATGAGTGTTCATTATCAGCATTATTAGCAAGAGTCAAAAAGTGGAAACAAACTAGAGGTCCCTCATGATGACTGTGGTATATTCATACAATGGAATATTATTTATCATAAAAGGGAATGAATTACTGACACATACTACAAGATGGATGAACCTTAAAAACCATGCTAAGTGAAATAAGTCAGTCACAAAAGGCCACTTTATATGATTCTAGATATTTGTACAGAACAGGCAAATCCATAAAGACAGAAAGTAAAATAGTAGTTGACAGGGGAGGGGAAGATGGGCAGTGACTATTAATGCATAGGGGGTTTCTCTTTCAGTGATGAATGCTCTAGAGTTAGACAGTAATGTCTGTACAACAAGCTGGTGTGCAATATATTAAAAACCATGCAATTGTACATTTTAAAAGGGAAATTTTTATTGTATGTAAATACCTCAATTTTTATTTTTTCTCATTTATAAATTTTTATTGATTAAATGTTAGAATGATAATATTTGTATCTCAATTTTTTAATTAAGAAAGGTGTGTTTGAGAATTTTGTGGGTGAAAAGAGAACAAAACAAGAAAATACAGGGAACACTTGGGGGAATCCTTGGGGGAACAAAGAAAAAAAAAGGCCACAGAAGCAATCAGAATGTGGAGAAGGCTATGTCCAACAGAACATCCCAGTTGAGAGCATCAAATTTTGGGGAATGGATTCTAAATGATAATCATACTTAATATAATGAGTCTTACTCAGTTTAAGTCCTCTCTTTTATAAAAGAAGCCTGGTTACTATTTTATTCTCTTTCATTAACTAAGGCCAATACCACACATTATTGAAAGTCATCAAGCTATCTTCTTTCAAGTCAGGCTTTTCACTGTCTGACTGGCCTTGCCTTCATTAGACAGGATTGGTATATGTTTACTTAATAAATTTAATATAAATGGGATCCCTGTTACCACTGTGATCCTGATCTCATTTTGTGAGTTTCGTTACTAAAAGGAAAACTTTTCCCCCAACTATATTATGAAGTAATTTTATTATTTTACTATATTATTATGCTTCTGCTCATAGGCCTCTGCACAAGTTCTACTGTAGTTTTCAAAACCACAGAACAATCTCACCAGAAAATGACTGAAAAGTTAAAAGTTCTGATCATCTTGACTTTTGCTCTGAACACAGACATCTAAAGTGGTATTTTATGGAATATATGCAGAAGGGAAAACATATATACATATTTTCTTATTCTTCAATAACTGTCTAATAACTGAAAGCATTTTTTTAAAAAGCAGGTAGATGTGTAAATCAGTTTGTTTTGAGACACTTTCCCTTTTATCACTCACTTTGTTTTGTTTAACTTTATTTTCTAGGGCATCTGAAAAGTACTAAAAGACAGGCTGCAAGCAGATTGTCGGGTCAGCCAAGACAAAGTCTTGGCACTACTTTGAAATAAGATATTCCAGGTCCACTCTCCCGTATTATGTGACTGGCCTACTTAGAGGATATATATACATGATAGTCAGAAAGACATGATCATCTCATGACCAATTTTCTTGTAGCAATGATATGCATGTCAAATTTAAAAAACTAAAATATAAAGGATAAAGTAGTAAAAAATAAACCCCAAAATATCCAGAGTAACACCAATTAGCACAATTTAGTTTGAAACATCAAACAATACAGGCTTAAACTTTCACTCTTTTTTTAAAACTATATTTCCCAAGAATAATTTTTTAATTAAGTCCTCTATTGTTTTATATTCCAAACTTCAAGTTATATTTTAGCTCACTGGTTCTAGCATGATTAAGTCTTTTTAAGACTATATTTTGCCACCCTGGCTGCATAGCTCCATTGGCTGGAACACTGGCCTGAAGCACAGAGGTTGCTGGTTCAATTCCTGATCAGGGCACATACAGGAATGGATTGATGCTCCTGTCTCTTTTTCTCTCCCCCTTGCTCTCTAAAATCAATAAGTAAAAATTAAAAAAAATAAAAAGACTACATTTTGTCAATAAAGAACTCACAGAGTAAATGTTAACCAGTAGTCTGAATTTAAGATTTAGGGTCTAGAAGTCATCAAGAAATATTTTTATTACAATAGTTTTTAACACTTGAATGTTGTCCCATGTTATATGACCTCAGAAATATTGGGATTAAACTATTTATTAAAATAACCATCAAGTAAATTTTAAAGGCCAAATGCACTAACATATTTCCACAAGGAGCAATCTGGGAGTCTGGATTATAAGGGGAGAAAAAAGGGGGTATCAAAGTAACTGGTGCTATTAATACTTAGAGAAAGCTGCCATGATACTAGTGGCCCTTCTGTCAACTCTACAATAAGAATCATGCCCATTTATGGGGTATCTACTATGGGCTAGATGCTACATATAAACTGTCTCAATCCTCAAAAACATTATTATTTTCCCCGTTTTACAAATGATGAAAAGAAGACCAGGTCAACTATGTGTCCATGGACACACACAAGATACGATGCAGAGCAGGGTTTTCAATCCAAGTTGGTCTAATTCCAAAGCCTATCCCTACACTATACTATGTTGCCCCACCCTGTTCTTATAAAAGCAAGCTGTGGGCTCAAAAGCCAATAGGAGTCTTGCAATTAAAATAAAATGTATGTAGTAAGTTAAACAAATAAAGAATAAAGGTAGTTTTGCAATCAAGACAAATTTGACTATCTAACCTGGCCACTTGATACATATTTGCAAGCATAACAAAGCAGCTAAACAAAATATGTCCACTGGCCACTGGTTTGCTGGAGCTATGTAAAAAAAAACAACTTACCATTTAGAAACCAGCAAAGATGAAAAGCAATCCTAATAAGAAAGCATTTTTTGAAAAAAATAGTGGTTTTCATGAGATATACAGGGTAGAAACCAGTCACCATTGAACAACAAAATAAAACACTATTTAAATGGCCACTCCTTCACTTTTAAACTTTGTAGCAATAATAAACTTTTTAGTAAAGCATCATTTAATATTGGCCATCCCCTATTGTTACACCATATAAAACATTCCAAAGATGTACCTGAAGGCTGAACATATGCAAGTCTAAAAATAGACGCATATGCTATCATGGTGGCTCTGTTCTCAGAGTACTGAAAAGTATAATCAATCCTTAATTAAGACTGTGAGGGTACTATCTATTTCCTGAACACATCACCCTTCCCCAAACCAGCAAACCAGGAAGCAGCAGATAGCTGTCAGAGGCATCTCAACAAACTGTGGTTTTGCAAATTAGAACCCAGCATTTGTCTTTCCTCCAGGCCTACAGACCTTCCAACAATCCAGCCCAACTCCCCACAAAAGCAAGACCTGGGTGGTAAAATGGCAGAGGGATGACAGCAAAGAAAGGGCAGGACATGGGGAAGCCTTGCATGGGGTAGACGGGTACCACTATAAGCAAATAAATCCCAGGCTCTGGCTGTGCAGTGATCCCAAGGATCACATGGCAGTCTAGGATTTCTGGGAGGCTCCCTCCATAAGGCAGTACACAGTGAAAACATTTAGAACATTGACAGCCCGACTAAGCTAAAAAATATTATCAATTATCTGGAAGTACCACAGCGCAAGTTCAAAATTATCAAGACTCAGAAAACAGACTTATGAAAGATTGAATCCCACATACACAAAGGAGTTTGAGAAATCAATAAAATGTTCAAAATGCAGTATAATCAAATGTCAAAATAACCTAGAGATGTTTTCTCTGAACATATGTACCTTGATTTATCAATGTCACCCCATTAAAATGAATAATAATAAATAAATAATAAAATAAAATGTTCAAAATAGGACTGTTATGAAAGTCAAGGCCCACCAAATATGTACGAACATTTTATACACACAAAGGGGACTACCCGTAATGTTAAATATTAATATTACAAGCAATGATACTCATGATTAGGTATTTCAGCTAAATAGAATTGCTGATTTATAGATGAAATACTATATCGGCCTAAGCATTCAAGAAATGTCACTACCAATGATCTTACATATAATCACATTTTTCAACTTATTCTAACATAATATTACATTTTAATTAGTATCGTCCACCTGTACATCATTGTATCAGGTTTTTAACACTGGCCTTTTTTTATTGTGCTTTTTAAGAAGAGTATTTATTAGAGAACCTAATAATGTGTGATGCCTTTAGCTCATTTCTATCTTCTCTAACTACTCAACAGGACCTATTAAGTGCCAACTATCCAAAAATCCATCATTTAGTCTTCTAAACAGAATTGCTGAGTAGCTTTAAAGAAGTCTAATACTTTAGTTAACAATGATAACTTAGCTAACCTAATTTCATGTATATTTCTTCCAAATAAAAAAGTACACATCTGAGCACAGCTGACATATGGACAACAAAAAACATACATCTCCCATAATCCTACAATTTATTGTTATAACCACCAAAGTTTCACATTAACATTCATATCATATTCTAAGTTTATTGTTTATAAAGGATCCACTAAACCAACATATTATTTATGTGCATTCTAAAACTACTTGATATAATGAGAAGGGAAGGAGGGTAGATTTCATGCAATTAATGCTTAGAGATAAATAATATTTATAATGTACAAAAATAAAAATTAAATTTAAGTAAAAGAGAAAAAATTCTCAAAACAAATAATTTAAATCAGTACAGTTCCTAAATCAAGAGCTTGATTCCTTTATACTTACATATATGCTTCCAGTAGCAAGTAATGGATAATTTGGTGACTCAATTCCAGTACTTAATCTACCTCACATGAAGTAATTTTAAATTTCCAGTTAGAAATACAGGGGCTGAAAATTTCTACTACAAAGAAGTAATTACAAGTTCCCAGGTGTGAAGTAAATATTACCTGAACAGAATTTTTTAAAATATACTTTGCAATTAAATACCTAGTAATTGTTAAATAAGGCAAAAATTGTAAGATTTATGGACAGGGGTAGTGCAGGGGAGAAGCAATCAAACACTACTTTACATCAGGTATCTGAAAACTATGAACTCAACTGGCAGATTACTAATTACTAGGAAGGAAAAGGGATCTTAGTTTTAAGAATCTCTGTAACAATTTATATAGATGTAATGAGACCTAACTAAATTGTTTCTTGCATAACAGAGATATAATATCCTCAACAAAGTCCTATACAGCAGTGTCTTTCAATTGCTGTCCACCAGAAATTTCATGCCAGTACACAAGAGTTAACCATCCTGAAGTTGTATGAAGATTATAGACTCAATTATCTCAGTTGAATTTGCTTATGCTCAGGGTGATTGTCACTTATCAGACTGTATCATCGATGAAAATACTATTGAGGTTGTTGTCTTTGGAACTTACAGGCTCAGTCGAACAATCTTTTGCACCATGCAGAGTGGTTACAAATCATGCGCAATAGATAAAAAGCATTTGGACAAACTTATGTAGCATTCAATACATTGTACATGTGGCATTTGGAAATCAAGCACCAGCTGTGTACTCTGTTGCACTGTTATGCACTGTAAGACAGAATGTAATGCACTACTGTGCACAGTATAAAACTTTATCTGTTGCTTATTTCTGTTTCCAGCCCCCTCCCTCAGTAGTACATTATTTTCACACTTGAGCAAACAACATATCCACTTGTTCAGAACGTCTCCATACTGTTTGCAAATAAATTATTGTGTGTTTTAGTGTCATTGTGCTATAAATTTTAAACCCTACAAAGTGGAAAGAAGAAAAAAACCAAAATATTTTAACACTTTTCAAAAGCGAAAACAATAGCAAAAGAAAAGTAGTGATGACAGCAAAAGTAAACTAAATACTAGTGCTTCAAGTTTAAAAGAAACAGTGGAAAAGAAATGTGTTGATAATTTGGAAGGTGCAACAGAAACCAAAACAAAAGAAAAGAAACTTTGTTAGCCAGTAGGATAGGAATACTTAAAACGTGGATTCACTGTAGCACCTGTAGTGAATTATCACCATGGCCCTCCTGCCTGGTATGTTCTAAAATTCTATCAAATGATATAATGAAACCTGTCAAACTTACTCATCATTTGCACTCTAAGCATAGTGATTTTATTGGGAAAACAATGGATTACTTTGAAATATTACACAAATGAAAAGTCAGAAATTTCAAATGAAGAAAATTATTACTAGTCACAAATCGCTGCTTTGAGCATCTTATTTAGGTGCCCTTCGAATATCAAAAACAAAAAAGCCATACACTATTGGTGAAGAATTAGTAAAGCTTTGCATCTTAGATGTCACTTGGAAAATTTTGGGTCCTTAAACTACACAAAAAGTTGAGACTATACCACTTTCAGACAGTACTGCTGAGAAGAATTGCTGATATGGCCAATGATACTGAAGAACAAACTGTAAAGGAGATAAAGGAATTGAAATGTTTAGCCATTCAACTTATGAATCAACTGATGTGAGTAACTATGCTATTCTACTTTGCTTTGTAGGTACATTGCCAATAAAGACTTCAAGGAAGAACTAAAATGTTGTCTTGATCTACCTGGTCAGACACTAGTTCAGAGATATTTAATGCTCTTAATAAGTACTTTCAAGCAGAGGGCACAGACTAGGGAGAGTGCATCAGAGTATGTATGAATAGCACTGTGAGCATGATTGGACATCACTCAGGAGTAGCTGTGAAAATAAAGGACATACCACATTCAGAAATGTTGTCCATGCACTATATGATTCACTAGCAGCATTTTGTTGCAAAGAAATGTTCTCCTGAATTGAACACATTGATGAATGATGAAGGGAAAAACATTAATGATATCTGTAGTCAAGGTTTGAAGTTCAGACTGTTCACGACACTATGTGAAGAAGCAGATTCACAAAACCAACAACTCCTTCTCTACATGGAGGAGAGGTGGCTCTCATGAGAGGGTTCTTTCTCACCTTTTTTACCGAGAGAAGAAGTGAAATAGTTTCTGCAAGAGCAAAACTCTGCATTAGTAGAGGTCTTGTCAGATGAAGAATGGATGCTAAGCTTGCATATATGGCCAATATATTTAGCCTCTTCAAAAAACTATGCAGGCCCTGGCCGGTTGGCTCAGTGGTAGAGCGTCGGCCTGGCGTGCAGAAGTCCCGGGTTCAATTCCCAGCCAGGGCACACAGGAGAAGCGCCCATCTGCTTCTCCACCCCTCCCCCTCTCCTTCCTCTCTGTCTCTCTCTTCCCCTCCCGCAGCCGAGGCTCCACTGGGAGCAAAGATGGCCCGGGCGCTGGGGATGGCTCCTCCGCCTCTGCCCCAGGCGCTAGAGTGGCTCTGGTCGCAACAGAGCGACGCCCCAGAGGGGCAGAGCATCGCCCCCTGGTGGGCAGAGCGTCGCCCCCTGGTGGGCGTGCCGGGTGGATCCCGGTCGGTCGGGTGCATGCGGGAGTCTGTCTGACCGTCTCTCCCCGTTTCTGGCTTCAGAAAAATACAGAAAAAAAAAAAAACACACAAAAAAAAACTATGCAGTAAAGAAACCTAACATATATCATCTACAAGTGATCAAAGGTAAACCATTTTGAGATCATGTACCCCTTGATATGACACAATGAGAAGGGTTCTTCACATCTGTGGTATTCTTCCCTAAATGCATAATAATCATGAGATAATCATGAGAAAACATCAGCCAAGCCCAAACTGAGGGACATTCTATAAAATAACTAATTAGTACTCTTCAAAAGTACCAAGGTCATGAAAAACAAGAAAAAGATGAGAAAGCATCAGAGATTAGGGGAAACTAAGATGAGAAAGCATCAGAGATTAGGGGAAACTAAGGAGATATGACAACTAAATGCAACATGATTGCTGGATGGGATCCTAGCACATAAAAAAGGTATTAGTGGAAAAATTGGTGAAATCCGAGTAAAGTCTATAGTTTAGTTAATAGTATTGTATGGATGTTCATTTCTTCATTTTGATCTAAGGTTATAGAGGAAGCTAGGAAAAGCTATATGGGAACTCAATACACTATTTTTGCAATACTATCTTGTAAATCTAAAATTATTTCAAAATAAAGGTGTTTTTTTTTCTAATTTCTTAACCATATCTGTCCCTACTTTTAGAGAAGTACCACCATAGTTTGTAGGCCTTACCATAATTACTAATTTTCTATATTCCCATGTCTGCCCTCTCCAATATATCTGTTTTACAGTGAAGAATCAATCCTAACAATTTATATCATCTTCCTTATCAAAAGATACAGACTTTACTGTTCAAAACTATGAATGACTCCTCAGCACCTCAATATCACTTATCTCTAAGCTTATCACTAAAGGGTGTTGGCAAACAGCCATACACTAGTTACCTAACCTTATTTTTCTACATGAGATATTTGTTTTATTTTTAATCATACACCAATGAAAATTTAAATATTTTTTTAAAGGTTTTACTTATTGATTTTACAGAGACGGGGAAGGTGAGGGTGGAACAAGAAGTATCAACTCCTAGTTGCTTCACTTTAGTTGTTCATTGATTGCTGTCGTATGTGCCTTGACCAGGAAAGCCTAGAGTTTCAAACTGGAAACCAAATATTGGTGAGGATGAGAAGCAATAGAAACTCTCATTTGCTGCTACTGGGAACACAAAATATTCAATAGTACAGTCACTTTGGAAAATGGTTTGGAACTTTCTTACAAAACTAAATACTCTTACCATATTAGCCAGCAATTGTGCTCCTTGGAATTTATCCAAAGGAGTTGAAATTTTATTCCCACACAAAAACTTGCACATGGTTGTTTACAGCACCTTAATTCATAATTCCCAAAACTTAAAGCCAACCAAGGCATCCTTCATTAGGCTAAGAGATAAATTGTGGTACAGTCACACAGTGGAATATTATTTAGCGCAGGGGTCCCCAAACTTTTTACACATGGGGCCAGTTCACTGTCCCTCAGACCGTTGGAGGGCCGGACTATAAAGAAAACTATGAACAAATCCCTATGCACACTGCACATATCTTATTTTAAAGTAAAAAAAACAGAATGGGAAAAAATACAATATTTTAAATAAAGAACAAGTAAATTTAAATCAACAAACTGATCAGTATTTCAATGGGAACTATGCTCCTCTCACTGACCACCAATGAAAGAGGTGCCCCTTCCAGAAGTTCAGTGGGGGGGCCAGATAAACGGCCTCAGGGGGCCGCATGCGGCCCGCAGGCTGTAGTTTGGAGATCCCTGATTTAGCGCCAAAAAGAAAAAAGCCATCAAACCATAAAAAGACAGAGAAATATTAAATGCATACTATTAACTGACAGAAGTCAGTCTGAAAAGGCCACATACCATATAATTCTAACCACATGACATTCTGGAAAAGGCAAAAACTATAAAAAACAGTAAAAAGATCAGTGGCTGTGGTGGAGGAAGGAAGTGGGAAGATCACAGGATTTTTAGGACATTGAAAACACTCTGTATGTTAAAACAATGGATTTAAGTCAATATACATTTCTCCAAACCCACAGAATATACAACACCAAGAGCAAACCCTAAGATAGACTATGAACTTTGAGTGATTAATGTGTGTCCATGCAGGTTCGCTGGTAAAAATGAACCATATGGTGAGTGATAATGGGGGAGGCTATGCACGTGAGGTAGCAGGAAGAATATCAGAAATCTTTGCATGTCCCTTTCAATTTTGTTGTAAACTTAAACTGCTTTAAATTAAAAATCTTAAAATACTTCTAAATCACCCTAACCTGTGGTGGCACAGTGGACAGAGCATCAACCTGGAGCCCTGGGCTTGCCTGGTCAAGGCACATAAAAAAGCAACTATGAGTTGATGCTTCTCACTCCTCCCCCACTGCCTTTTTCTCTCTCTCTCTTCTCTCTAAAATCAATAAATAAAACTAGAAAAATATTTTAAACTATAGTTCTACACACACATACCATATATACACATACAGATATATAAAATACCTTATATCTGATCCCTTAAAATTGTTTCAATTACTTACTTTGGTTCCATTTCACTCATTTGATCTCATAAGCCAATTAAACTCAAGTATCCATTTTGTCTTTGTAAGTGATCTGACCTCCCCTTACATTTTATCCTTTGTCTGAGAACTACAGATGTGCGAAAATGAGAATTACAGATGAGAGTCAAGCCAACTAGGTTACTGACCTGACTCTGCTTATAATCATGTAACTTCTCCAAGTTTCAGATTCTTCATCTTGAAAATAAAGTTTACAGAATAAATGACCTCCTGGTCTCTTCTAGCTCCAACTTTTTACAGTTCCCAGTAACAAGTACAATTAAAATAAATGTAAAGGGATTCTGGGAAATGATGATGAAGAATTGGTAAGCATTAAATAGCTAAATAAAGCTTGTGGGGCTACACCTACATCAATATGCAAAGGATAATGTTAAGCTTTTGTGCAGACATATGTTTTCTTTCTCTGGTGTAGATATGTAGGAGTAGAACTGCTGGGTAATGTTAATAATTGTATAATTAACTTTTTAAAATTCTGCCAAACTATTTTCCAGAATGGCTATACAATTAATTTTATTTTCCCACCAGTGATAATATAAAGGTTCCAATTTCTCCATATCCTCAATGACACTTGTAAATGTATGACTTTTTTATTATAGTCATTCTAGTGGGTGAGAAATTATAATATAATCTTGCTGTTTTAATTTGCATTTCCCTAATGATTATTTTGAGCACCTTTACATGTGCTTATTAGCCATTTGTATATCTTTCTTGGAGAAATGTTGCCAGACTACTTAAGCTATTGTGTGCTTCCATCAGGAGACATATAGTATATGACTGTCTTTCTTTTAGGGATGTTATCAACTATTGGTAGATTCATAATCAATCAATTAATCAGCCATTCATTCATTTTGAGTCTGTTATTCCTTCTGAGTCATTTTGAGTCTGTTATTCCTTTTGAGTCTGTTATTAGCTGGAACACTTTGCCTGTCCTTATGGCATGCCAGTCATTTTAGTTGTCTAATGCACAATTGATAGCTGCACCATTAAATACTAGCCACAAAGTTATTAAAGTCAATTAAAATAAAATAGAAATTTTAATTCCTTAGTCACACTAGCCACATTTCAAGTGCTTAACAGTCGCATCTGGCTAGGAGTTACTATAGCGAACAGCATAGAAAAAGGACATTTCCATCATTGCAGAAACTTTCACTGGACAGTGCTATCTTATACGTAATTCATTTTCGGAAAGGATTCAAGGGAACAGCATTACCTGAGTCGTTCACATAGTCATAAAAGTAGGTACTGTTATATTTTAAGGTACTTTTGTGTTGATACAGAATCTTCTAGTTATGTGTGTTTTGTAGTTATTGATGTTATTTCCTTGCTTGCTTATATTTTGAGGTTCATGAGAATGTTTTATCTAGATATTTTAAATATTTTCAGTGAATTATTGGCTTAGATATCCTATTTGTTCTGTTTTTAATTAAGACATTTAGAGAAATTAAAATATGCAGCCTCCATCATCATTTAACTTTTTTTTTTTAATCTCAGGAAAATCTATAAAAGATAAAATGTTTAAGGACAAGCTTATGTAATGACCTGACAACGAGTGAATTTATCATTCTAACTCTCCTAAAATAGGCAAGACTTTTAAAAATGGAAAAATTACAACTGAACTATCTAAAGCAGAAACCAACACTAACAGAACTCACAATGTTTATGTACTAGGGGTTGTGGCAGTTTCCAAATCCAACCCAGTAACAGCCATTTCTAGTCTAATTGTTTCCATTAGCTAATGAAGTAGTAGAGCCAATACTCAGACAATAGATAACTATCAGAGTGATCCTATTTGCATGTTAAATGTAATCTATTTTAAGTGCAACAAAAATCATTCAGACTGCACTATTTGATCAAATCTGCCTTCCATTTAGGAAGGTGGGAGAAGGAAAGATGGAGAAGTGCTCAAGTAGAATACAAAAATACAAGACAGCTTTGATTTCATATAAAGAAAAGTATCCTTTTTAAACTGACTACTTTGTTCCAATGTGGCTTACAGAGGGAACAGGGAATCTCTCTCTGATACTTAAAAAGTTTGGCAAAAATAGAAATTCATGATTAAGGCAAAATACAGAAAAAGGCAAAGACAACAAACACTGTAAGATAAATAGAAAATTATGAAGAGATGACAAGTAGAAGGAAAGATTGCAATGGCTGAAGAAAAACAAAACAAATCCACTTTATAATACATGTTTTACTTTCAGATTTTGGCATGCTCCTTAATATAAAAGGTTCAAGTTACAAGTGCCTAGTATATTCCCTTGTATATAGTAAGTACTCCAAAAATATCTAATATAAACACATCTTATCCTCTGTAATTTAGAAATATCCGAAAGGCTTTCTAATTTTCATATAAATATCTAGCACATAAATTAGTGAATAGTTTAGAAGCTATGTCCTTGAATAATCTAGATCGGGGTCCCCAAACTACAGCCCGTGGGCTGCATGAGGCCCCCTGAGGCCATTTACCTGGCCCCCCACACACACACACTTCCAGAAGGGGCACCTCTTTCATTGGTGATCAGTGAGAGGAGCATAGTTCCCATTGAAATACTGGTCAGTTTGTTGATTTAAATTTACTTGTTCTTTATTTTAAATATTGCGTTTGTTCCTGTTTTGTTTTTTTACTTTAAAATACGATTTGTGCAGTATGCATAGGGATTTGTTCATAGTTTTTTTTATAGTCCGGCCCTCCAATGGTCTGAGGGACACTGAACTGGCCTCCTGTGTAAAAGGTTTGGGGACCCCTGATCTACATCAACAGATTATTCTGAAGGAAAGAACACCTTGCTCAAACACTTTTTACACTGGTTTTGATCATTCACTTCACATAATACTTTTTATTATTTATATTTAGTTGAAGAAAGTAACGGAAGATGAAAGGGAGGGGAAGAGAGGGAAAGAGAGAGAGAGAGAGAGAGAGAGAGAATCTGTCACAGTAGTCCTGTTTTTTCCAGATAAGAGAAACAGAAGTGAAGTGGAAAATTACAGTACAAGAAAGTATAATTTTCAAAATTACGAAGGCAATCTCCAAGATTACTTAAACAAGCAGAGAGTAACAACTTTCAGTGGCCATGAGCAACTCTCGAAATTTCTAAAGTTTAATCTCATTAATAGTAAAGAATAAAATCGATAAACCACATTAAACTTGCTGATTATGCTTTTAATAAAACCATTGTGTTTAAACTCATCATTTAGGAGACAGTCATTAAATGGTTTGCCTTCAGACAATTTAGGGTGTATAATGAAACTTGTCCCTTATGAGTCAAAATTAAAAGTCAGCTCTGGCCAGTTGGCTCAGCGGTAGAGTGTCAGCCTGGCATGTGGATGTCCTGATTCAATTTCCTGTCAGGGCACACAAAAGTGCCCATCTGCTTCTCTACCCCTCCCCCTTTCACTTCTCTCTCTCTCTCTCTCTCTCTCTCTCTCTCTCTCTCTCTCTCCTCTTCTCTATCTCCTCTTCTCTATCTCCTCTTCTCCCCTCCAGCAACCAGGGCTCCATTGGAGAGAGTTGGTCACACGTGCTGAGGATGGCTCCATGGCCTCTGCCTCAAGCTCTAAAAAAATGGCTCCAGATGCAACGGAGCAAGGGCACCAAATGGGCAGAATATCGCCCCTAGTGGGCTTGCCGGGTGGATCCCGGTCAGATACATGCAGGGGTCTGTCTCTGCCTCCTCCCACTAAAAATAAATAAATAAATAAATACATGTCAAAGCAGTTTACCAAGCCTTACCCTATTCTGTCACTGCTTTCCTCTAATTTCTTACTCATGGTTTTGTATCCCTTTAAAAAAGAATTAGTAAAGAAAAAGAAATCAGAGAAATACCAGTTACTCCAGCGTAGACACTTATGGTAAACTAACAATTCATTCATTTTATGGCAAGGCTGAAATAATGAAACCCACATCACTTCAGGAATAAAAGTGCACAGTAAGGTGTGCCTTCTCTAGCTACACATGTATTCAATATATACAACCTAGGTCTGTCACTGCATCTGAGACCGACAAGGGAAGAACAACTTGCTTGTGTAATATCATTTGTTCACCAAAAGAAGCCTGTGTGTTCATATATATTTTAATGATTTGTTCATATTCACTTACCCATTTTACCCATATAAACAAAATTAAGAAGAGTAGGATGGAAGGTAAAAGTGAAAACAATTAAAATATACAATTCTCCTAATATAAAAGTTCAAAATAAAACAATTTGAGTTATTGACCATAAACATCTATTTTGGGATAACCAATTTAAAGGCAGATTTAATTAGAGCTGTAATTTGCAACTTCATAAGTTATATGAAATAAATGAATCAATCTTAAAGCAGCTGGAAATAGCCAAAGGCTACTGCTAAAAGGAAGCATTCTATGCTACTAAGTAACTTCGGTTTTCACACCAAGATTTTATATAGACATCCCCACCTACAGCTTAGCCTGACATCTACCATGCTGAGACTAAGCCGGTGTGAGAAAGGTTACTGCCACCCATCACTGTGAAAATTAATAGGCTTATAATAGCTGAAGAAATAAAGGTATGGTACAGCAACCTTGCAGCAAATATAATTTGCTACCAAAAAAAGCGTAGGCAAAATCCATTCATAACATTCTCTTCCCATGGCCACCTACAAGTTAATTCATTATTTAAATGCCAAAGACAGCAGCAGGCACACATACTCAGCCAATAAGTCACCATTATAAAAGCAGCATAAACATTTCCAGCTCAATCACCTAAGAATAATAGAATGAGACAGGAACATGTTTCCCAAGCACCTCAGCAATAAAACCTGCAACAGCTTTAAAAGCAACATGATTACATGCAAAACTGGGCCCTGCAAATATTTTTGAATGTCTTGTGGAATAATTTATATATTCCAAGTTTTCTCTAATTTTCTTTTTGAACATGAGAAAACAAAGGATGCAATCTGATTAGTACTTGTAAGCAATCAATAGCTAAATAAAGCTACACCAACATCAATTTACAAAAATAATGTCAGAGCCCTCTCAGGATTCCACAGCTTGAGATGAGGAGAAAAAATAAGAAAGAACATTCCTCTTTATAACGGGAAATCAAAGTATAGCCTGTCTTATTTCCCAGAAGTACCTATTTAAAGCCCTCTGAATACAAGTCCATGTCAATCATCCATGTTCTTTCCCTTTTTTTAAAATCATACTGTGTTCACCACCCAAAGTCAAGTCTCCTTCCATCACCATTTATCCTCACTTTACCCTATTCTACCTCCCACATCCCCCTTTCCCTCTGGTAATCACCATACTGTTGTCTGTGTCTATCAGAGTTTAGTTTTGTTTTGTTTTTTGGCTTTATCCCTTCGCCTTTTTATTAACCCTTTGAGTAGTGAATTTTTTTCATGCTCGCTGACCCTCGGGAGTGAGTTTTTATCAAAAAGTGAAATTAGTTCCAGTTCCAGTTTTATTAACTTAAAATCATGTTTGTCTGACAACCAGTTTATAGAAACAAGAAGAACATACATTTGCCTTTATTTTAATGTTGACTTACACATTTTAAAAATAAATCAATCATACTCTGGATGGTCAGGAAGTACGAGGACATATATGAACGTTCGTAATACTCAAAGGGTTAATTCTTTCACCGTGTTCTTTTCAATAAGAAATTTATGAGAAAGCTCTTGCTAATGATGACTAAATTTATTGCTAGAACACTAAAATTTATTGCAATAATCGACAAAAGTTGTCAAAATTACCTATTTTATCTCAACAAAAACTAGTATTTCCCTCACTATGGAAGAAAATGCTACTTTCCTATCCAACATACACTCTTTTCTTCCTTCCTTAATAATGGAACTCCACTCTTTTGGGGCTGCAATACACCTAGTTTCATTTTCCTTACAGCTGGGTGTGGCCACTGTAAGGCCAATTCTGGCTAATGAGATGCAGTGGAAATGTTGTATGGGGCCTTCTGGGAAGGCTGCTTATATGTGACTGGCTCAACGGAAAGGTGGAGTCTTTTGGCCCTTTCCCCTTCTGCTTTGCTGCTACCTGGAAATATTAACACAATGACTAAGCTCCTGAAGTTATAGGGGTCTATAACATCACCTTAAAGATGGTCCCTGGAAGATGAAAAAAATTCAGCTATTAAAATATGTGCACATAAACAAATACACAGAATATCTGGTATATTAAAATTCCACGGTGGGGGTCTAAAAGACTCCTTCAGACTCTGCTTTTCCAGTCTAAAAAGTGAAGAGCTCACAAATGCATAATTGCCAAACATTGGAGGCAAACAAGCTGTCCCTTAATAGGTACATGTATAAACAAACTGTGGTATATCCATAAAGGGGAGCATTATTCTACAATAAAAAGAAATGATTGAGCCATAAAAACACAACGGAACCTTAAATGTCCACTGCCAAGTGAAAAGAGCCAGTCTGAAAAGGCTATATACTGTATGGTGCTAACCACATAACAGTCTGAAAAAGGTAAAACTACAGAGACAGTAAAAAGATCAATAATTGCCAGGGATTCTAGGGAAGACGAGAGGGGAAGAGGGATGAAGAGGTGAAGCACAGGGCACTTTGGGGGGCAGTGAAGCTATTATATATGAATATAATGATGGACACATGATATCATGCATTTGTCAAAACCCATAGAACTATATAACACCAAGACTGAAACCTAATGTAAACTAGGGACTTTAGTTAACAATATTATACCAATATTGGCTCATTAATTATAACAAATGTACCACACTAAGAAATTGTGCATGTGTTTGAGGGGTTGGGATATGGCCCTGGTCGGAAAACTGCAGCTCGCCAGCCACATGCAGCTCCTTGGCCCCTTGAGTGTGGCTCTTCCACAAAATACCACGTGCGGGCACTACCCTGATAAGGAATGTACCTACCTATATAGTTTAAGTTTAAAAAATTTGGCTCTCAAAAGAAATTTCAATCGTTGTACTGTTGATATTTGGTTTTGCTGACTAATGAGTTTGCTGACCACTGGGATATGGGAATTCTCTGTACTTTCTGCATAATTTTCCTATAAACCTAAAACTGCTCTAAAAAATAAAATGTATTTTTTAAAAGGCTGGGGGTGGGGAGGTAAGACAATGAAGAAATGTTTGAGAAGCACTGATCTAGTCTGAAAAGAGAGGCTCCAGCTATTTAGGTTTTAAACTTTAATCAGCTTTCTGAGGTTTTAGAATAATGAAGAACTGGGTTCAAATCCTGACATTTACTAAGAACATGACAAGCTCTTTAACTGCTTTCAGTATTGTAAAATGGAGGTACAAAAATACCAACTTTACATAGGGAATATGTAAAGAGAAGAATGTTGTATAAAATGTAAGTGCACACGTAAAATGCTCAGGCTTTGATACAGAGAAGCTCAGTAAAAGATAGCTTTCTACTTTCTTAACACAAAACAGAAAAATTGGGGGGAGGGTAATAGGGGCCAAATATACAGTGACAGAAGATGGTCTGTCTGACTTCAGGTGATGGACACACACACCTAAGCCTATATGGTCCTAGTAACCAATATCACCCCATTAAATTAAATTTTTTTAAAAACAGCAAAATTTGGCCCTGGCTGGTTGGCTCAAGCAGTAGAGCATCGGCCTGGTGTGTGGAAGTCCTGGGATTGGTTCCCGTTGAAGGCACAGAGGAAAAGTGACTATCTGCTTCTCTCTCCCTGTCCCCCCTCTCTTCCTCTCCTGCAACCATGGCTCGAATAAGCAAGTTGGCCCTGGGCGCTGAGGATGGCTCCATGGCCTCACCTCATGTGCTACAATAGCTCAGTTGCCAAGCAACAGAGCAGCAGCCACAGATGAGGAGAACATCAGCCCCAGACAGGGATTGCCAGGTGGATCCGGGTTGGGGCACATGTAGGAATCTGTCTCTCTGCCTCCCTGCCTCTCTTCTTGATTAAAAAAAAAATCAGCAAAATTTCAACTTCCCTGCATTTTTTCCCCCATCACAGGCAATTTTTATACTTGGTAAGAACAAGAACATTTTGCCTACAACCCTATACCAAATTCTTCACAATGAAGACTGAAATAATAGGAGTTACTTTTAAAAATTCAAAAGCCCTGCCTGACCTGTGGTGGTGCACTGAATAAGCACTGAGGTCACGGGTTTGAAACCCTACCAAGTCAAGGCACATATGACAAACAGTCACCAGCTAAAGTGAAGCAACTATGAGTTGATACTTCTTGCTCCCCCCTCATCTCCTCTCTTTCTCTGTAAAATCAACAAATAAAATCTTTTTTAAAAATTCAAAAGCCCTTATCATCACTCTGGATTTCTATTTTTAAGTAAGAAGCAGTATGTAGATCAGGAGAGGCTTACAGAGGTAGTCAGATAATGACTAACTATAATATAATACTAATTAGAACAAAAATTTAAGTGCTCAGTTTTTCACAGATATAGTCCTCTAAGAGAAAAACTTCTGTTAAAGAGAAATGTCTTTCTCAGAAACAGAAAGAAATCTAAATAGGAAATTTGAGCCCATAATGACTAACAATCTTCCAAAAAGTCAGAATTCACTAGCTATTTTCTTAAAATCTACTCCCTAAATATCAACATAGAAAAAAAACAGCAGAAACTTACAATGCTTATATTAAATATAAATTGCAAAGTATTCAGCAATTGCCACTTTTACTACCCTCACTTACCTCTTCTCCCTGGTAATCTACTCTCCTTTTTGTTTACTATATATAATATTTATAACATTAAGAAATATAGTTTTCTTTTTCAAAATGTACAAAGAAAAATGCTTTGTGTTCCACAAAGAAAATGTATTATCTTAAGATTACAAATAAATCAGCCAATCACTGTTGTAATATTTCAAATAAATGTTAGAAATAATTAATAATTATATAGTATTTATTAAGTGGCAGGTATTAAACACAGTACTTTTAATTTGATCCTCAAAAGAACCTTTTTTTTTTTTTCTTTTTTTTTACAGAGGCAGAGATAGACAGGGACAGACAGACAGGAACAGAGAGAGATGAGAAGCATCAATCATCAGTTTCTTGTTGCACGTTGCGACTTCTTAGTTGCTCATTGATTGCTTTCTCACATGTGCCTTGACCACGGGCCTTCAGCAGACCGAGTAACCCCCTGCTGGAGCCAGCGACCTTGGGTCTAAGCTGGTGAGCTCTTTGCTCAAGCCAGATGAGCCTGCGCTCAAGCTGGCGACCTCGGGGTCTCGAACCTGGGTCCTTCCGCATCCCAGTCTGACGCTCTATCCACTGCGCCACCACCTGGTCAGGCAAAAAAGAACTTTTTGAGGTAAGTGCTATCATCAAATCTATGAGGGTGCTGTAATCTTAGAAGATATCAAAAAAATTTTATATAACTTCATCTCCATTGTCATCTGGCTGACTGTAAGATATAAAAATCATAAAAAATACATCCTGATTACAGAGCACTCAGAATGTGAAAAAAGTTTTCAGGTCAGAATCTAGGAAAATAGAGCATTTCCATTCCATTTTAGAAATGAGGAAACTGATGAATAAAATGGTTATGTTACTTTTTCAAAGTTATATGGCTCACAGATATAACCTTACCACAACTTCCATTCTGAAAAGAGATCATCGCAATAATGTCCTTGGTGCATTGCAGAGAGAACACACATGATAAAATCAGTTCATATCTTGACACTTTTCTGAAAAAGTATTTTGTAAATAACTTTTACATTTGTGGTATACTCATGGGGGCATAAAAGAACCATCATTATGACATCAATATACAATAGTATATGATGTTATTCACCTGATAATCTCAGGGAACTTCAGGAAAATTAGCTCATGACTTAAAAATAGTCATCAATTAGCCTGACTGGTGGTGGTGCAGTGGACAGAGTGACAACCTGGGATGCTGAGGTCCCAGGTTCAAAACCCTGAGGTTGTCAAGTTTGAGCGCTGGCTCACCAGCTTACGCATGGGATCGCTGACTTGATTGAGCATGAAATCATCAACATGACCCCATCCGTGGTTGCTGGCTTGAGACCAAAGATAGCTGGCTTGAAGCCCAAGGTCACTGGCTTTAGCATGGGGTCGCTGACTTAAGCATGAGATCATCAACATGATCCCATGGTTGCTGGCTTGAGACAAAAAGTCGCTGGCTTGAAGCCCCAGGTCACTGGCTTGAGCAAGGGGTTACTGGCTCAGCTGCAGCCCCCCAGTTAAGGCACATATGAGAAGCAATCAATGAACAACTAAAGTACTGCAACTACGAGTTGATGCTTCTCATCTCTCTCTCTTTCTGTTTTTCTCTCAAAGAAAAAGTCATCAATTATTGGTCTCTTCTTTTTATAGAGGTCACCAAAAGATCTTCAGATTCCAAACAGATTCCCAGCCTTTGCAGTCCATCACCATTTTTCTTTTCCTACAATCATCTAAATACTTAACCTACATATCTAAAAATATTTAACCTTAATATTTTGAGAGAGAGAGAGAAACATCCATTTGTTGTTCCACTTATTCGTGCCATCACTGGTTGATTCTTGCATGTGCGGTGACCCACAACCTCAGTATGTCTGGACGATGCTCTAACCAACTGAGCCATCTGTTCAGGGCCAGCCTTAATTTAAACATTCTCATTCAAGTGGAGTATTTGTTGAAAACATAAGAGTAACAGAAAATTCAGATTAACCAGCTTCAGGAGCTAATATGTAAATCTCCACTCAACTGAATCTTGCCAATGACTTTATTCACTAGGACTAGACTTGGGAACTTATTTAAAGACATAACAAGTAGATAAAAATGCATGATACTAGCTGATATTGGTCAAACAAATCAACTTTAAAGGAATCTTCATGTTAATCAGCTCATTAAATGAGATGAAAGTGTACTGTAATGTAGAGAGTCAGCTTGGAAGAAAGCAAGTTAACATTAACTGTCCTAAAATGACAAACTCTAAGTTGTGGGAATTTTTTGCTTATCTAAATATTTAAACAAATAAATTATATATATTATAATTTTCAACACTGTACCTGGACTACTTCTATAATAAAATGTTAGTTTTTTTTAAAGGACGGGACAGAAGGAAACAGAAGGTAGTAAAGAATAAGAAAGAAAAGAGAAAAAATAGAGAGGAAGGGGATGGAGAAGAAAGGGAAGGGAAAAGAAGAAAGGACAGACATAGCCTCAGAATTAGAGAGACCTGGGTTTAAATCTCACTGCACTATTTAAGAGATGTGTGACCATAGGTAAGTTACTCTCAGTTTCTAGAGAATATCACCTGTGTTATAAAAACTAAATGAGAAAATTAAGTACTTAATATACACTAGCTAACACACTAAGAGTAATTAAATCTTAGTCAACTTCTTCCTTCTCCAAAGCTAACAGAAGACAGAAAAACACACCTAGCCCTTCTCCTGGGTGCTTCTGGAAAGTGCAGAGTGGAGGGAAGTGAGTACATCTCTATTTCCACAATGTCTTTGGTAACCCAGAAGAGAAGAAATGGTGAAGAGAAATAGTACCCAATCTAGACACATTATATATTTTTACTTTGTTAAAAAAGTATTTGGTACTGATTTCACCAAATCATTCACGTCACAGCTATAATTTTTTGGTCACATATAAATCATTTCACAAAACCCTTAACTCTGAGGTTGACTATTTTGAATGAAATATTTGACTATTTGAAAGTGTCAGTATCTAAAGTTGACTTTCTTCTTACAGGTGCTAACAAGATTTTTCATTCTGTGAAATAAAATTCTCAAACATTCAAAAAGTCATTTAAGAGTTAACAGGTTAATAAACGAACCCCCAATATTATCTTATACCATGTATCCCAGATGATAGAGGCATAGCAATCAAATGTTGTTAGCATGAAGAGAAAAGGTAACGATAGTATATGTGCCTTAGAAGGGTTCCAGAAAACCTGCTTAGCCAACAGTAAAAACTGTGCAACGTTCCACAGAAAAACAACAGAGGGAGATAGCAGAACTTACTTCAAATGCTAAATCCCTAACCTTCCTTAAAAATGCAGTAATTGAGCCTGACCAGGTGGTGGCGCAGTGGATAGAGCGTCGGACTGGGATGCAGAAGGACCCAGGTTCGAGACCCTGAAGTCGCCACCCAGGTTCGAGACCCTGAAGTCGCCAGCTTGAGCGCGGGCTCATCTGGCTTGAGCAAAGAGCTCACCAGCTTGGACCCAAGGCCCCTGGCTTCAGCAGGGGGTTACTCAGTCTGCTGAAGGCCCGCGGTCAAGGCACATGTGAGAAAGCAATCAATGAACAACTAAGAAGTCGCAAAGCGCAACGAGAAACTGATGATTGATGCTTCTCATCTCTCTCTGTTCCTGTCTGTCTGTCCCTATCTCTGCCTCTGTTAAAAAAAAAAAAAAAAAAAAAAAGAATGAGAATGAGTTTGTATTCTCTCAAAAAAAAAATGCAGTAATTGAAAAAAAAAAAAAGAAGGTAGAGGAAAAAATAACTTCTGGGAGCAGAAACAAACAGAACAGATGAGGGGGAGGTTATATCTCAGTCCCTGCAGTTATTTTCAAGTTCTTACTGAGACAGGATCATAGATCTACATGAATCTCTTCTACAAAAGTTTATTCATTAGACTTTGAAAAAAAAAACAAACCTTGAAACCAAGACATACATATAAGAACTTCAGATTGTGAATAAAAGAAAAATAAATACCTCCTTGAGAAATAACTGCAGCCTACTGTCTCAAAATTTGGGAAATCAAAGAGTTACAGCCCGTGTGGATTTCAATTCTCCAATGATTGCCACTATATTCAGAATTAAATGCAAATAAATGGTTGCCATAAACCTCAAGAAGCCTTAAGATCTGGCTCCAACCTACCTCTCCAAACTTATACCCACTATGTATAGGGAACAAAACCTTTGATTTGTTCTTACAACTGTCAAGCTTGTCTTCACCTATTGCTTTGTACATGTTATTTCCACTGCCAGGATAGAGCTGGACCTTTAGGTCTCAGTTTAAATAAATCTCCTCCAGGAAATCTTTGCTGACTGCTATTCTCTTCAGTCCGGAAGGGAAATGAGTAAAATGAAGGTAACTAAGATTTACTGAGTATCTAAAAGGCAACCCGTCACATGATTTCCATTTAATCTTCACAATAAACTCTGAAATAGCAGAGGAAATAGACTCTGTATAGACGAGGAAATAGACTCAGAGATTCAATAGCTAGTCCAAGGTCAGACAGGTAATATATAACAAAGTAAAGATTCAAGCCCAAATTCATCTCATCCCAAACCTACCCTCTTTCGTACTATATTGCCTCTCTGTTTAAACAAAAATGATCTTACTAGGAGGAAATGCTTAATTAAATTCAATGCTACAAATGGACAGTAGTTTACATAAAGATCTATACACTGAGTCTGGATAATTAACTCTGCATTCAGAAAGCTCATTTGGTATCTGTACTTCTTTTACATTAGCAATTAGCTAACTAGGATAATTAAAGGAGCAATGGCTAGCTATTTCTTCTGAAAGTCAAAGAGTTCATAAGGCATATTTAAAATGCTATTTCTCTTCTATATTTTATACATTTGGCATAATAGGTAGATCAAGTAGTTAAATTACAGAATTTCTGAGTTTACCCTAAGGAGTTCAACTAACAGATAGATACTCAGGAATGGCATAGTTTTTTATTTTTTTTAATGAAGAGACAAGATTTTTAATGTTCTCCAATTAAGGTTAATACTGGAACAATACTGAGGCAATGTTAATTTGAAAAAGCAATTCACAAGTACTCTGGGAATATATCATATATTTTTATATATACCTAGCTTTCCCAACTAGGACTGTAATGTTCTAGAGAGCAGTCTTTAACCTATACAAATCCATAAGACCTTGCAATGGAAGGACTCAAATTCTTTAGTATTTCTCCCATTAAAAAGTGAGGCTAAAGTTCATCATAAGGAATACAGTCAATAATACTGTAATGATGTACAGTGCCAAGTGGGTACTGAACATACTGGGGAAATCACTTTGTCCATTACATAACTGTCTGACCTCTATGCTGTACTCCTGAAACTAACAGTTAACACTGAATGCCAATTGTAACTTAAAAGTGAAATTTAAAAAATATATATGCTGTTTTTGTTTCAGCCCTGTGTGTAATCTCAATACCGTTAAATATTTTACCTGTGAGGAATTCCATAGGAAAGTAAATTTAACCTTAGGGTATTAAAAAAAAAAAAGAAGCCTAATTCCCATGCCCTTATGGTTTGGGTTAGTTCAGTGAATCCCTTTTAAGGAATAGAATAAGGCAGAAGTAACAGTATATGATTTTCAAGACTGTCATAAAAGGCACTGAGCTTCTCCCTTGCTCCTCTTTGTGGACCTTCACTCCAGGGGACACAGTAGCCATGCCCTGAGAACACTCTACAGAGAGGTCCATGTGGCTAGGGACAAAGGCTTCCTGCCAACAGCCAGTGAAGAAATGGAGTCTAACAACAGTCATAAGAGTGAGTCATTCTCCTGCTCCAAACAGCCTTCGGGTGCCTGGCTGGCATCTGGACTACACTGTTAGGACACCCTGCACCAGAACCACCCTGCTAACTGGGTCCTGAAATTCTGACCCACAGAACTCTTGTGATAATGAATGCTAATTGTCACTTTAAACTGCTGAGCTGTAGGGGGGAGTGTCATACAACAATAAAGAATTAAGAAATATTTCAATTATTAAATTCCTCATTTTGTTTCTTACGAACAACTGCCTAAACCTTTTTCCTTTCCCAACACTTACCAGAATCTTGGGGAGCAACAAACTGTTTATTTAGAAAAGCCCTCCCCCCATGATCCTGTCACATCTCTCCCTGATTTGACGATAACTGATAAAGAACATAATCATCTGAAAAGAAATGAAGTGCCCTTTAGACGTCGAATGCAGTAAGAAAGATAAGAGGCTTTGCCTGACTGAGCACTCAGGCTCAGGACTCCCAACTGGTATGACTTATCTAAACCTGAGGGATTCTCCATTCTCTCACAGGAGTCCTAAGAACAGGCATGTATATGGAGCATGGGAGAGTTCTCCACAGAGTTCTTATGGAAACCCTAATATATCATATTAATGTGCCTAATTACATATAAGACACATTTTCAAAAAATTTTAAACAGTTACATTACACAGTAACAAATTAATAGCCTTCCCACCAAACATGCCCCCGCTTCATAGAAAGAAAGAAAGAAAGAAAGAAAGAAAGAAAGAAAGAAAGAAAGAAAGAAAGAAAGAGAAAAGAAGAAAAAACACCAAAAACAGGGAACTGTTTTTCTGGTGGCACTTTTTTAGATTAAGAAAAGTAGGCCCTGGCCAGTTGGCTCAGTGGATAGGTAGAGTGTCAGTACAGCATGTGAACATCCTGGGTTCGATCCCTGGTCAGGGTACACATGAGAAGTGACTATCTGATTCTCTCCCCCTTCTCTCCCTCTCTTCCCCTTTTGCAGCCAGTGGCTCAGTTGGTCCAAGAATCAGCCTCAGGCACTGAGGATAGCTCGGCTGTTTCAAGCATTGGCCACAGACTGGGGGCAGGGTGCAAAGTGGATCCCCAGTCAGGGTATATGTGGGAGTCTATCTCTCTGTCTCCCCTCCCCTCACTTTAAAAAAAAAACAAAAACAACCTTCTTACACATGTGTCACATTCTGGTGTCCTGCTGTTCATAGAATGGCCAGGTTTACTAGTGACTGATACAACGTGACTAAAGTGATTATGGAAAGGCTGATTGTTTCATGTCATTCAGACTTACCCCCAAACACACACACCCCAAAAAAAAAAAATTAAGCAAAACATATAAGAAGGAGGCTAAGTCCTCAGGCAAGTTAGCTCACGGGCTGGAAGTAAGGAGAGGAAGAGAAGAGATACAGGAAAGGGTGACAGCAAAGCACTGAGCTCTGACTCCAAATTATACCCTTAACTCATGGATTTCACTTCCCTGCTCCAGACTCTTGTAGAAGTATCATTTAAATCTCTGAATCGCAAAAAGTAAGTAAAAGCAACAAAAAAGATGTACAAATCATACAGTTAGAGCACTCATTCTCCAAACCTCTAAAAAAAATCCATCCTACTATTCAACTTCTAACTCTTAAGTTAAATATCCAGAGAGATTTCTCCCAACTTTAAACAGGAATCCTTCACCAATTCACCACTGGGGAACTGCTTCTACTATAGTATAGAACTGTTACTTAAAGTTATTTTTATTTACTTTCTCTTCTTTTTAAGCATGTATTTATATTGTGAAAATAAAACAAACTTATAGCAAAAATTTTATAATATTAAAATTTACATTCTCCCACATCCAGACCTTCCTTCTATTGGCCTGAGCTAATGGTAATCCATAGTGCCTTGTGTATCCATTCTATTAGAAATTATTTACTTTTCACATGCTTGTACTGTTTACTTCTGAAGGGAGGAGCCACGTTCTATATTTATTTGTATTCCATTCAGCACCTTACAGATAGTACAAAATAAATATTTGTGGATTTAACTGTGACTACAAAGTACCTGCTGTTCATTTATTTCTGGAACTAACAATTCCAATAAACAAAGTTTGCTTGTGTGTATACATTTCATGCAGACAACAAAAATCATGTCATAGTGCCAACAAGATAACGGGAATAAAAAATATAAGCTATATGTCTTAATACAATAATAAAGTATTTGATCCTTTTGGAAAAAAATCTTAAGTGTCAAACACGGTGTCTAACCATAGTAACATTTTGCATATCCAGGGTAAATTATCTGGTAATTTATGCTATCCTCACTTATGACCTGTTCACTTTTAGATTAAAAGCAACACTAACAAGTTTGCTTATCTGATCTTCAAGCCTACAGATGATTAGAAAGAAATAGCGGAGTGATAAAAACTGCTATGTTAAATCGACAGTAGGAAATTATTTTTTAAAAAGCCTCAAAATAGCCTGACCAGGCAGTGGTGCACTGGATAGAGCATCAGCCTGGGATGCGGAGGACCCAGGTTTGAGACCCCAAGGTCTCCAACTTGAGCACGGGCTCATCTGGTTTGAGCGGGGCTCATCAGCTTGGACCCAAGGTCGCTGGCTTGAGCAAGGGGTTACTCGGTCTGCTGTAGCCCCACGGTCAAGGCACATATGAGAAAGCAATCAATGAACAACTAAAGTGTCACAATGAAAAACTAATGATCGATGCTTCTCATCTCTCTCTGTTCCTGTCTGTCTGTCCCTATCTATCCTTCTCTCTGTCTCTGTAAAAAAAAAAAAAAAAAAAAAAAAAAAATCTAATTAAAAAAAAGTCTCAAAATAAAGAGACAAAAATTAGAAAAGCAGATATAAAGACTCAAGAAAAAAAAGGTCTGATTGGGATTTTATTTTTTAAAAATTTATTAATTTTAGAGAGACAAGAAGGGAGAGAGAGAAACATCGATTTGTCGTACCACTCATTTATGTAGTCATTGGTTGATTCTTCTATGTGCCCTGACCAGTGATCGAACCCACAACCTTGGCCTACGGGGATGATGCTCTAACCAACCACTCTACAAACAGCAGGCCAGGCTGATCAGGATTTTAATATAGAAATGAACAGTCTCACCATGTCAAAACTACTACTGCTTACTACTAGTAATAGTAAGCAACTGCTGACTTTTACAAAGATGTCAAAGTAACACAACATAGCGATTAAGAGTTCAGGCTCTGGGGTCAGACTGCTCAGAATTCACTGCTGCATTCTACCATCAAAAGTTGTGTGACCTTGAAAAAATTAAAATTAGTTTACTTCCCTGGGGATAACTCATCTAATCCTTAGTATAAAGATACTAATATCTAATTTGTGGGCTGATGAGGAAATAAAACAATATAAAATGTTTGGCTTCATGCAAAGTTTCTGGAAAAATCATCACCACCACTAGTCCCAATAGTTATAAAAGAGAATGTTAAATTAAGTTTGGTGTATACTTCCCAAGAGGGCAAAATAATAAATATTCCCATCTATGAAGCTTGCCATAAAAGAGTCTTGGTAGTTAATGGGTTACACTTTAATTATCTAGAAACTTAACTATACAAATTTATCTCATAACCTAACAAAAAAATACTACTTAAAATTGTGTTTTAACTGTAGGAAAAAAAAGGAAGGTAGAAAGAGATGGACAGAACATGTGACAGGAAAAACAAAGTCAGATGACTAAGATTAATATTTGATTTTATCCATCAAATAAGGTAAGGATAAAAATCTTTAGCCTTGAGGTTTTTTGGCAAAGGCAACATCCAAAGACTGGGATTAAATCATACATACTGAATGTGACATCTGGCTTCTTTATGAGATAAGCCATTTGGGTCAATATACACTGTAGTCAAGATAGTATTCAAGATTTGACTTACATAAAATATGCCCAAAAAAGGGTATATTCTTTCTCACATAAAGAGGTGATGTAGTTGAGGTTGTATTCCACTTCCTCTGTAGCTCCTGAGTTTCAATTATATCATATATGCATCTCAAAGTTCCAAAAAGATGTGTTCTTCCCAAATAATCTATGCTTGAAATTTTAAAAATCAGAGAAAAAACTGTCAATGACACAAACAAATGCTGTATCATTATTACTTCCTATTTGGGGATAAAAAGAGTTCATTTTCTTTTTGTTATTCCCACAGGAATAAAAAGAGTGTCATTTTCTTATGCCTTTATATACTTCCATTGCAGAACAGAAAGCATTTTTTTATGCTGCCTAATTTTCAAGATGCTGTATATCTCCTCAAACTCAACAATAGCTCGCCTTACCAGGCAGTGACGCAGTGGATGGAGCGTCGGACTGGGATGCAGAGGACCCAGGTTGGAGACCCCGAGGTCGCCAGCTTGAGCGCGGGCTCATCTGGTTTGAGCGTGGCTCACCAGCTTGCACCCAAGGTCACTGGCTTGAGCAAGGGGTTACTTGGTCTGCTGTAGCCCCACAGTCAGGGCACGTATGAGAAAGCAATCAATGAACAACTAAGGTGTCGCAATGAAAAACTGATGATTGATGCTTCTCATCTCTCTCCATTCCTGTCTGTCTGTCCCTATCTATTCCTCTCTCTGACTCTCTGTCTCTGTAAAAAATAAAAATTTAAAAAAAACCCTCAACAATAACTAAAAATCAATAGAAAACACTGAACTTAAAAATACTATCATTAAATACTGGATAACAGTGATTATTAGAAAGAAAGTTACTTTAAAAATATGAAGAACCTTGGATAAGACTTATCTTCAAACCACCATACCCTCTTATCTGTGACACATTCTGGAAATAAAATTAATCAAAGATCAGTAGACTCAACTTATAATCTGTGGGTCAAAATATGACTGGGAGAAAAAGAAGCTATAAAAATGGAAGACCAAAGAATGAAAAACAGTCAATCTTCTTACCACTTACAGTGGTAAGTGGATGGTCTGCCTCTCTTGCACAGAAGGCCAGGCCTCAATCAAACCACTGAGTCACTTTTACTCAGACAGTCATGAGGCAGACTGCACATGACAGCACGCTGTGTAATGCATGACACATCCCATTTCTGAGCACAGACCTGAAGCATCAAACAAGGTTAACAAAAGTCATTTATGGGAACTGAGTGAATGTAACTAACTGTTCCCTTCTTCTCTTCTCTCTCCCTATCCTCTCCCACAGACCATAAAGAACAATTTTCAAGTGATAGTTCAAGTAGAAATCCCTTTCAAAGGCAGCTGGGTTGTATAATATACTTACTCTTGAAGATTTCTCACACTTTTATTTAAACAAACTTCAAAAACAAGTGAAAGAATTTTATTAACTCTTCAATATTAACTACATGTACATAACTAAAATTTTTCTTTAATGAATAAAAAAGTACTTCCTAAAAGAATGGTGTTTCTTTCAACCCTGCGCATACAAAGTGTATAAGCACAGTGCATAGCCCATCCCAGATGCTCAATAATACCATGCAGCAATACTGTGCAACTACAGAATTTTGATTCTACCTTGATATGCCAATCTAGTCAACTAAATGGACCCATTTTTCTCCTTAAAGCATTCATTTTCAGTCTACAACATTTAAAAATATGTATTATATATCTTTGCATGTGTTTGAGACTTGTTACATCAACTAGACCCCTGGTTAGCAAACTGCGGCTCATGAGCCACATGCAGCTCTTTGGCCCCTTGAGTGTGGCTCTTCCACAAAATACCACGTGCGGGCACTACCTCAATAAGGAATGTACCTACCTATATAGTTTAAGTTTAAAAAATTTGGCTCTCAAAAGAAATTTCAATCGTTGTACTGTGGATATTTGGCTCTGTTGATTAATGAGTTTGCCGACCACTGAACTAGACTATAGGTTATTTGAGAGGAGGAACCATGTCTCCTACTTTCTAGTGGAGTACAGCTTAAAAGGACAGGATCTGGGCCTGACCTGAGGTGGCACAGTGGATAAAGCATTGACCTGGAATGCTGAAGTTGCCAGTTCAAAACCCTGGGCTTGCGTGGTCAGGGCACATATGGGAGTTGATGCTTCCTGTTCCTCTCCCCTTCTCTCTCTCTCTCTCTCTCTCTCTCTCTCTCTTTTACTCTCCTCTTTCTAAAAATGAATAAATAAAATCTTTAAAAAATAAAAATAAAAGGGGACAGGACCCGGTGCCATACCACCTGGGTTCAGATGGAAGCTCCACCATCAGCTTTGTGACCTTGACCAAGTATTTACTTTCCCTATGCCTCAGTTTTCTCATCTGCAGAATTAGGATTATAACATATTGTTGTTGCAAAAAAAAACACACAAGTAATAAATTCTGAATGCCTAAAACAGTGTCTGGCACATAGTAATCACTATAAAATATTAGTTATTAAAATTATCTGAGTCCCCTACAATACCTAACACCAGGCCTTGCTTCTTTAGTAGATGTTCAAGTATTTGCCAACTAAATAAAAAATGTACCACTGTATCAACAGTATAATATCTGTCATCATCACCATATAATTTATAAACAATGAAGTCTACTATTCAAGAATACCTTCTTTAATTGGAAATATTCAAAATGTTTTTAGTCTAAAATGTAGCATCATATATCCCTGCTTTTCAATCTAGTGCTAGAGAGTACTTTTCATACATAATTTTTAACAGCAAACTACTAAGATAAAATATTTTAAATATTTTTTTGCTGTAGTAGGGAGACTACCCTTGACCCAACCCAATATTTTGTTGGCTTTAACTTACAAGACAATATAGTCCTAAGAACGTAAACTCATGGAATGTTTGCACAGAATGACGAATCATAAGAAAACTTGGCACCAGAGGTTAGAGATATGAGAGAAAGTCATTTGCTTGGTAATAGAATAACGGCTTTTAAAACTAGTCGGTAAGATGACGCGAGCATGAAAAGGATGCAGATGTATGCTGGGAGAGCTTGAGGAGATGGAATTGGAAAATAACTGCTAAAGCACAGGACAACTTCTTCATTGTCTGGTCTGCATCTGTTTGACAGTGCCAGCTGCCCTATGAGAGAGCCGGAAACCTAGGACAATTCGATTTTAAGCTGGTTAGTATATCGCATACATTATCAAAATGTAGAAAAGTTTACTGTTATTCTATTGAAAAATAATTGAAGTTCTTAATTTCAAAGGCAAAACAAAATAAGTTCTTTTTATTTATTTTATTTTATTATTTATTGATTTTAGTGAGAGAGGAAGGGACAGAAAGAGATAGGAACATCGAGCTGTTCATGTAGGTACCCTGACCAGGGATCAAACTGGCAACCTCTGTGCTTCAGGACGATGCTCTAATCAACCAAGCTATCCAGCCAGGGTAAAATAAGACACTTTTAGAAACAAACAAAAAAAAAACTTGTGGTGATAAAACCACAAGCAGATACTACTTCGTACACATTAAAAGGCTATTATTAAAAAAACAAATAAGTGTTGACAAGTGTTTGGAAAAACTGGAATCCTTCTGCACTGCTGGTGAGAATGTAAAAAGGTATAGCCACTGTGGAAAACAGTATGGTAGTTACTCAAAAAATTAAACATGGAATTAATATATGATCCAGCAATTCCATTTCTGAGTAGATACTCAAATGAACTGAACAAAGGAATTCAAACAAACATTTGTACACTAGTGTTCATGACAGCATTCCTGTTTCCTAAAAAAACACATAGGCAATAAAATCTTGGACATTTCTAGCAGCAATATTTTTTTTGATGTATGTCCTTAGGCAAGGGAAACAAACAAACAAATATACAAATGGGACTACATCAAACTATAAAGTATTTTTGTTTGTTTGTTTTGTGTGAGGGTTTTTTTGTATTTTTCTTAGGTTAGAAGCAGGGAGGCAGAGAGGCAGGCTCACGCATGCACCGAGATCCATCCGGCATGCCACCAGGGGGCGATGTTCAGCCCCTCTGGGCCATTGCTCCGCTCTGTTGCAACCAGAGCCATTCTAGAGCCTGAGGCAGAGGTCAAGGAGCCATCCTCAGTGCCCAGGCCAGCTTTGCTCCAATGAAGCATTGAATGCAGGAGGGGAAGAGACAGATAGAGAGAAAGAAGAGGGGGGAGGGGGAAGAAGCAGATGGGCACTTCTCCTGTGTGCCCTGGCCAGGAATTGAACCCAGGACTTCCACATACCGAGCCGACACTCTACCGCTGAGCCAACTGGCCAGGGCCAAACTATAAAGTTTTTGCACAGCAAAGGAAACCATAAACAAAATGAAAAGACAACTGAATGGGAGAACATATTTGCAGATACATGTGATAAGGGGTTAATATTCAAATTTTATAAAGAATTTATACAACTCAACATCAAAAAACAAACAACCCAATTAAAAAATGGGCAAAGGACCTGAATAAACATTTCCCCAAAGAAGACATACTGATGGCCAACGGACATATAAAAAAGTGCTTAATGCCAGTAGGCATCAGAGAAATGCAAATTAAAACCATAATGAGCTATCACCACACACCTGTCAGAAAAGCTATCAATAAATCAGCAAAGTGTTAGTGAGGATATAGAAAAAAGGGAACCCTTATGCACTGTTGGTGGGAATACAGATTTATATAGGCACGTGAAAAGTAGTATGGAGTTACCTCAAAAAAATTAAAAATGCAACTGCCTTATGACCCAGCAATTACCTGAAGAATCTTGAAACACTAACTCAAAAGAATACATACACCCCTATGTGCATTGCAGCGTTATTTACAATAACCAAGATTTGGAAGTAGCCCAAGTGCCCAGCCTTGGATGAGTAGATAAAAAAGCTGTGGTACATTTACACAATGATACTACTCAACCATAAAAAAAGAAGGCAGTCTTACCCTTTGCAACAGCATGGATGGACCAGGGGAGCAGTATGCTAAATGAAATAAATCAGTCAGAAAGAAAAATACCATAGAATTTCACTCCTATGTGGACCCTAATGAACAAAATAAACTAACAAACAATATACAAACCTATTCATAAATAGAGAACATAATGACAGCTGTCAGGAAGGAGGATGGTCTCAGGGCTGGGTGACAAAGGTGAAGAGATTAAGCAAACAAACAAACAAAAAACTCTCACAGACATACCATAGTGATAACCAGAAGGAAAGGGGTGTGGGGAGCTGGAAGAAGGCCAAGGGGGATAAATGGCAACAAGGGAGATTTGACTTGGGGTGGTGACCACACAGTACAATATACAGATGATGTGTTATAGAATTATATACCTGAAACCTACATTTTTTTTAATATATTTTTTTAATTTATTTATTCATTTTAGAGAGGAGAGGGAGAGACAGAGAGAGAAGGGGGGGAGGAGCTGGAAGCATCAACTCCCATATGTGCCTTGACCAGGCAAGCCCAGGGCTTCGAACTGGCGACCTCAGCACTCCCAGGTCGACGCTTTATCCACTGTGCCACCACAGGTCAGGCTGAAACCTACATTTTTATTAACCAGTTATCCCAATAAATTCAATTAAAAAAGCAAAAAATAATATGTAAAATTTAACAAATCTGAGTTGTTCATACTTCCCTCATATAAAAGCTACACTTACCCTGGCCATAATTTTATATATTAGAAAATATACCAACCCTGGCCAGATAGTTCAGATGGTGAGAGTCATCCCAATATGCCAAGGTTGCAGGTTTGATCCCTAGTCAGGGCACATATAAGAATCAACCAATGAGTGCAAAAATAAGTGGAACAACAAACTGATGTCTCTCTCTCCCCCCACCTTCCACTCTCTCTAAAATCAATAAATTAAAGAAACAATAAAAAAAATTCTAAAAAGTAAATAAAACATTATTATTTACGTTTTAGTATTATTGGTTATAAAAATCCTAGCTCTCCAATATAGGTTTTTCAGGTACACAAAGATACTTGCCTCTAACAAATAATACAGTCAGTTCATGAATCATTCATTTTGACTCGTTTTCTTCCTGGATACACTTTAAGATGACATGCTAGAATGCAAACAGATAAATGACTCCTCGTGTCATTTTTGACATCCAATCATTTTTAATGCATTCCTACTACAGTCTTCATTCCTACATACAGTCTTTCTTCTGAAAATATTATTTAAGCAAACAGCTATGTCAGTTTCATTTTCTCCATTTTTGACTTAAGCATAGTTAAAGCATACAACATTTTCTTTTTGATTTAAAGTGCCTCCCAAAATACTCAATTTTTCAACTCTCATGTTGTTGGCTTTACAAAACAAATGACCGATCCCATACTTGTCTATTTTTCCCTATACAGGACAAAAATAAGATTGCTGATAAAGCACACTAATGTTTTCACACTTGCCTAACATTCCAAAACCATTCAGTTGAACATTTCATGAGTCTCAGGGTGGTGGCACATTCAGCCATTGGTTTTTCTCAGCAGGAAACAACAGGAGTAAGCTCCATGGATTCCATGCTCCTTTGAGAAGACTCAGAGTGACCTTTGTCTTCAAGGTACAGAATACCATAAATAAAAATAAGGCAGTCCTAGGGCCAAGCTTAGCTTTTAGAAAGCATCTATCTCCAAAAATTTCCAAAGAAACCCACAAGTGACAGGAAGACTAAAAACCCAAAATGAGGTGATGTTAGTGAAAAATGCTGAAGATAAAAGCAGGGCTGTTCTTTTGTTTGTTTGCTCTTTTATTTTGTTTTAAACTATGTACAGAAAAATATGAACAAAGGAATGAGAAGTCTAGGGTTTCAGGGGTGGGGAAAGAGTTTAATGATAAGAAACAACAAAAAGAAAAAACTATTTGATTGCTGCTGGTAGAAAGTAGATAAAACACTGGACTAGTGTTTGGAACTCTGAGCAAGTCACAACCTGCTTTAGACTCAGTTTCTTCATCTATAACCCTATCTATTTCACAAAGTTGTAGTGAGTAACACTAAAATGTATACTATACATGCCTAAGAGCTACACAAATATAAGTTTTTAATCACTTCGTGAGCAACATATTTTTTAAAAAGAACATTGAGGAAATTTGAAAACAAGATAAGTTTATTTATAAAACTTCTGAAGCTGATCTTATATAAAGAAAATGTACTAATTTTCATAAAACAGTTAGGGGTAGATCTCAGAAACTAGGAACCAGTAAGTCTGCTGACCTTCACCTGAAAAACTTAAAAATGCATTATGATATCCTTATATAAAGAAAATGTACTAATTTTCATAAAGCAGTTGGGGGTAGATCTCAGAAACCAGGAACCAGTAAGACTGCTAATCTTCAACTGAAAATGCATCACAATATAGATGATTTGTGAAAAAATGGAGAAAAAGGAGTTACTGTGATCCTGTTCTGAAAGAGATCTCTGTAACATGTTAAAAGAACTTGAAAGAATCATATATATTATATTTCAAATCTTAACTATGTTTTATTTATAAGATCTTGCTATTTCCTTCACTCAGGGTATATTATCATTTATATATATGATATATAGTTGGGCAGATAAAATATATTATGCTCACTTTCTTAAAGATGGCGCTGCCTACATAGAAGCCCGTAACCCAGGTGATATTAATGTGTGTTGGGGGCGGGCTGTGGACAGGCAGGATCCTTGTAGCCTGGGGCTTGGTTTTAGGACTAAGCCTTTCCCATCCTTTTTGATGTGGGGTGGTGCAATCCCATCATGCCTCAGATAAGTGACTTTGGATTAGAGACTTCCTTATTTTGTATATTGGATTAAAGGTTTTGATTTCTGCACTATAAAGTGGGGCACACAGGGAGCCTGCTCTCTCCCAGTTCCTGAGATTAGCATTAGAGGACAGAGCAAAGAAAGGCCACGTGGAAGAGGCCAGGAGAAGCAGCCAAGATGGTGGAGTGCTAAAAGAGAAGTCAGTTAGTGCAGAGTTTGTGTGGGGAGAAGGAAGGAGATAGAGAACAGGTGAATAAGTTTGGTGAGCTAGAAACTTTGATTCTAGGAAACTCAGATAAGTCAGTAGCTTTGTGAGCACTGAATGAGTGGGATTTGGAGCCCAGTGTGTTTTTACTTGCCCATCAGGTGCAAGCTAGGATTAAAAATATGGCCCACCAGTTTTGGCTCTATTGTTTCTTTACCGACTGTCCGAATCCAATGCGAACCTGCATGTGAATGGCCACGATGGCGGCTCCTGGCCTTACACATACACACACACACATATTTTTCCTCCCTTTTCCAAGTGAGAGGACGAGAAATAAAGACAGACTCCCGCATGTGCCCTGACCAGGATCAACCAGGCAACCCCCACCTGGTGCCATGCTCTGCCTATCTAGGCAATGTTCTCAACTGAGCTATTTTTAGTGCCTGAGGCATAGGCTCCTCTCAACACCCAGGGTAATGCGCTTGAACCAATGGAGCCATGACTGTGGAGAGGAAGAGAAAGAGAAAAAGAAAGAAGGGGGAAAGGAAAGGGTGGAGAAGCAAATGGTTGCCTCTCCTGTGTGCTCTGACCGAGAATCAAACCTGGGACATCTACACACTAGGCCTATGCTCCACCAATGAGTTAAAGAGCTAGGGCCTCATTTTATGTAAAACTATATGAATTATAAAATTCAGATTTACCGGCTACTTGAAAAATAATTTAAGGGCTTTTTTAACAAAAATGTGAAAACATTATGTAATGCTTAAACAGAATAGATTAGAATTGGCTTCATTTTGAAAACTTAATTTGATTGATATGGTATCCCAAAAAGCTACTCAGGTCAAAACAAAAAGGTTACTATTTACAATAGTCACCAGTTACTTTATTACTTAAAGGTTTCTAGTTAACTCTGTTAGAAAAGTTAAGAGGGCCTGACCAGGCGATGGCGCAGTGGATAGAGCGTTGGACTGGGATGCGGAAGACCCAGGTTTGACCCCGAGGTCGCCAGCTTGAGCGTGGGCTCATCTGGTTTAAGCAAAAAAACTCACCAGCTTGAGCCCAAGGTCGCTGGCTCAAGCAAGGGGTTACTCGGTCTGCTGAAGGCCTGCGGTCAAGGCACATATGAGAAAGCAATCAATGAACAAGTAAGGTGTTGCAACGTGCAACAAAAAACTAATGATTGATGCTTCTCATCTCTCCGTTCCTGTCCGTCTGTCCCTGTCTATCCCTCTCTCTGACTCTCTCTCTCTGTCTCTGTAAAGAAAAAAAAAGAAAAGTTAAGAGGAATATTTTTGATCTCTGAAAACAGAAAAAGTTAGGGGAATATTTCGAGACCTAAAATTATAAAATTTTTAGAAGAAACCATCAGGAAGAACTTTGTGCTCTTTAGCTAGACAAAAATTTCTTAAATAAAATACCAAAAGCACAATCTACATAAAGAAAATAAAATATGATAAATCAATTTCATCACAATTACTATCTTCTATGCTTCAAAGACACTGTTCAGAGCATGACAAGGCAAGTCAGAGATGTGAAAAAACAATTACAAATCACATTATCTGATTAATGACTTGTATGTAGACTACATAATGAAGTCATCTAACTCTATAAAACAAACCCAATTTAAAAATGGATTGGCCTAACCTGTGGTGGCGCAGTGGATAAAGCGTCAACCTGGAAATGCTGAGGTTGCCAGTTCGAAACCCTGGGCTTGCCTGGTCAAGGCACATATGGGAGTTGATGCTTCCAGCTCCTCCCCCCTGTCTCTCTCTCTCTCTCTCCTCTCTAAAATGAATAAATAAAAAAATAAATAAATAAAAATGGACAAAAGGCTTGTTTTGAAATTTCACTACAGAAAATACATCAATGTCTGATAAACACATGAAAAGATACTCAACATCCACAGTCATCAAAAAATGCAAATTAAAACCATGATAAATATCACGACACACCTCTTAGAATGACTAAAATTAAAAAAACTAACCATACCAAGTGCTGGGAAGGCAGTGAAACTGGAAATGCGATAGATACCCTGCTGGCAACTTCATATAAGCTCTCAGAGAAACAGTCTGGCAGTTTCTGAAAATGTCAGATGTACATCTACCATCCAACTCAGCCTTTCCACTCTTGCACAAGAGAAAAATGTGTCTATAGAAAGACTTGTATGCAAATGTTAACAGAAGCTTTATTTGTCAGCCAAAAAACTGAAAATAACCCAAATTTCATCAAAAGGTGAACTACTAAATAACTGTGAATATCCATTCAATGAAATACTACTCAGTAATACAAAGAAATTAACTATTGATACATGTAATAACATAATCTCCAAATGTGCTGAATGATTCACCAGACTAGAAATAAGTATATACTGTATGACTCCATTTATATAAAATTTTTGAAAATCCTAAAAGACAGAACGTACATCAGTGGTCATCTGATGAAGAGGTGGGAGGGTTGAGTGGGAGTATTACAAAAGGATGCCAGGAAAGTTTTTAGAGGAACTAGATGTTCATTTTCTTGATTGTGATGATTTCATGGTTATTTACATATTTCAAAACAGATTACACTTGAAACATGTATAGTTTGTGGTATTTCAAATACAGTGGTCCCTTTCCTATTGCAGGGAACCTCCCGTGATAGGCGAAAATCTGCATAGTGACTTTATATTTATTTTATTATTTATATATATTTTAAGGCTTTATAAACCCTCCCCACACCCTTATAATCCTTTCCCACATGGTTATTAACTTTTCCCAAATTTATTTTGCTTATTTTACGCAAATGTAATTAAAATAATAAATATATAAAAATATTTATATACCGCAAAATCACACAATATAGCGAAAGATACATGATACAAAATTAGATATATACAATTTTAAAATCTGCAATACAGTGAGATTGCAAAAAGTGAACTGCGATATGGTGAGGGACAACTGTATATTAAAGTGTTTTTTAAAGATGTTTGAATTAATTTGAATGTAAAATTATAACTCACTTCCCATTACTAAACTACCCATAGTTCAAAAGAATCACAGATTTTGAAAAACTGTAATTTATTAGTAGGAAAGAAGTTAAATTTCAGAACTGATTCACACAGGTTACAGTGCATAATCACACTTTAAATTTCTGAGTCCATGAAATACAAACCTTAGGAAATGTTTAAATTATAAAGCATATGCACTATAAGGAGAGCCAGGTTCAAGAGAAACTAAGATGAAAGCGAACTAGGACCACCAACAGGCCATATTCCTTGGCTTTTAGGAAAAAAAAAAAGTGAATTCTATAAATACCCTAAAATGTCTGTTATATGGCCAACCTGTGGTCAATGTTTGGGTTTACTGGGTTCTATGAAAGTGGATTCTCTTTTTTAAATTACTGACATTAAAGTGGAGAGCCACTTCAAATCTAAATTTTGTAATAAAGAAAGATATGCCCTAGATCAGGGGTCGGGAACCTACGGTTCACGAGCCAGCTGTGGCTCTTTTGATGGCTGCATCTGGCTCACAGACAAATCTTTAATTAAAAAAAAAAAAAAACATTAAAAATATAAAACATTGGCCCTGGCTGGTTGGCTCCGTGGTAGAGCATCAGCCTGGCATGCAGGAGTCCCGGGTTCGATTCCCGGCCAGGGCACACAGGAGAAGCGCCCATCTGCTTCTCCACCCCTCTCCCTCTCCTTCCTCTCTCTCTCTTCCCCTCCCGCAGCCAAGGTTCCATTGGAGCAAAGTTGGCTCGGGCGCTGAGGATGGCTCTATGGCCTCTGCCTCAGGCACTAGAACGGCTCTGGTTGCAACAGAGCAACGTCCCAGATAGGCAGAACATCGCCCCCTGGTGGGCATGCCAGGTGGATCCTGGTCGGGCGCATGCAGGAATCTGTCTGACTGCTTCCCTGTTTCCAACTTCAGGGGGAAAAAAAAAAAATATATATATATATATATACATATATATATATATATATAGAGAGAGAGAGAGAGAGAGAGAACATTCTCATGTATTGCAATCCATTCATTTCCTATCGCTCATGTTCATGGTTGCGGGTGGCTAGAACCAATCACAGCTGTCCTCCAGGACAACACCAAATTTTTATTGGCTAATGTGTAACATACACAGGTCATTGTATGGCTCTCACAGAATTACATTTTAAAATATGTGGCGTTCATGGCTCTCTCAGCCAAAAAGGTTCCCGACCCCTGCCCTAGATGAATATAACTCATGGTTAAAAGACTGTGCATTCTTTAAAATTTCGGTATCCTTACTGGCTTGATCAACCATATTTAATAGGCCTAGAAAGGCATGGTTTTATAGAAAAATAGAAATATAGAATAAAACCTATTTTCATATTTTATATTACTGCTAAAAAATAAATTCTAGATCACTAACAGCCTTTGTTTAACCATTTTTAAATATACAAATATTCACACCACTCATCCACATACAGCTTTTGCATGCTCTCTTGTCCACAATTAATAAACTTGGACAACTCTATGAAAATGTTCAATAATATCATGACATCCCAAGCATATCCTGTAGATCAAATGTGATTATTTTATAGTCATGGTGCTATGTAAAACACATACTTAAACTGCAGCTTCAAGGTTCAAATTAACAAACATCACACTCAATGCTTTTTATAAGAGTTTGAATTATTTTATCTATAGCCAAATTATATATTACTTAAGAGCATGGACTCAAGAGTGAATATCCTGGATTGAAACTCTCTGTCAGCCACTTACTTAGGCAAGTCTCTGATTCCTCATCTCTAAAGTGAGGATAATAACTGCATTTACCTGAGAGGGTAGTTACGAAGATCAAATAAATTAATAGGCATAAAGCACCTAGAACTGTGCCTCACTCATAGTAAGCACCCAAGAAGTTTTACATTGTTGTTGTTATTGTTGTTCTAATTATGCTCATGATCGTCACTGTTATTAGAGTTCATATCTAGGATAATTAACACTATCACTGACAATCTGAAAACTGCAAATATATCTACTAAGAGTTAATTTAAAAGAAAAACTTGAATAGTCATTTTGCCAAAGAAAATATACAGATGGCCTGTGAGTACACGAAAAGATGCTCAACATCACTAAGGAAATGGAAATCAAAACCACAATGAGGTACCACTTCACACCTACCAGGATTGCTATAATCAAAAAGAATGAAAACAAGCATGGAAATGGAAAGGACGTGGAGAAATTAAAACCCTTGTGCACTGCTAGCAGAGATGTAAACAGGTACAGATGAAAATGTTTGGCAATTTTTCAAAAGGTTAGACATAGAATTACTTTAAGAACCAGCAATTCTACTTCTAGGTAGATATTCAAAAGAATTGAAAGCAAGGTCTAAAAGAGGTATTTGCATATCAATGTTTAGCAGCAGCATTAGTCATAAAAACCAAAAGATGAACACAACCCAGTGTCCACTGACCAAATAATGGATAAACAAAATGTGGCATATACATACAAGAGAATGTTATTCAGCCATAAAAAATGAAATTTTGGCCTGACCAGGTGGTGGTGCAGGGGATAGAGCATCAAACTGGGATGTGAAGGACCCAAGTTTGAAACCCAGTAGTTGCCGGCTTGAGTGCCAGCTCACCAGTTTGAGCACGAGGTCGCTGGCTTGAGTGTGGGACCATAGACATGACCTCATGGTTGCTGGTTGAGCCCAAGGTCGCTGGCTTGAGCAAGGGGTCACTCACTCTGCTGTAACTCCCCAGTCAAGGCACATATAAGAAAGCAATCAATGAACAACTAAGGAGACTAAGGAGCTGCAACAAAGAATTGATGCTTCTCATATCTCTCCCTTCCTGTCTGTCTGTCCCTATCTGTCCCTCTCTCTGTCTCTCTCTCTGTCACAAAATAAAAAAATGAAATTTTGATATAAGTTACTTGTGCTTAGTGAAATAAGTCAGAAATAGGACAAATGTTGTATGATTCTACTTTGCAAAACTTTTTAAAAGCATGTAATTTTATATAACATGCTCACAGGTAAATGGAATAATATTACTGACTATATCATTGCTGGTTAAGCTGGAGAAAAAGAAAAATTATTAGCCAACAGACATTACAAAATAAAGCCTCTCTCAAGTTGATGCTCTGGCATGACTATCAAGATGTACACCAAAAATACAACCTAAAAATCTCCTCTTAAACTGATTTAGGGTATAACTGCAAAAGAATAACTTAGGACTTTTTGACCTGAACATCAAGAAATGCAGCCATAAAAACAAAACAAAAAAAAAAACCATCCATATCAAATCATCTGATCTTTCTGTATCAATACGAATCACCACACATACTATTCTTTCTCAACCATGTTATCAAGTTAGATTAAAAAATAAGCATATGTGACTTTACACGAAAAGTATTGAATAGTCATTTTGCCAAAGAAAATATACAAATGGCCTGTGAGTACACGAAAGGATGCTCAACATCACTAAGGAAATGGAAATCAAAACCACAATGAGGTACACTAAGGCAGAGTCATTTATTTTAGGTACCTGGAAGCTACTGCCCTAGCCATCTTTTTCAAGGTCTATTCATCAATGCAGACTAGTCACCAACCACTTGGGCAAAACTGGCCAATTTCTAAACAGAAACATTCACTAAAAAGTCTTTGGGTTTCCTTACTCAGGGCCATTCTTAAAACTTACAAATGAATAGAAAACTGTACATAGATAAGCCTAATGAAAATATGGGTGCAAAATATTTATATATTATATCCTGTCCAATTTAAATCAAACTAAATTTCCTACAAACCTCCACTATATTAACTGGATACCAGATTTCTTCATTTTACTCTCAAACTGCCCTGTATCATTGTTAAAAGTTAAACAACTTTGTTCCTTTCTAAGTTTGCTATTTTCTGACTTAGCAAGACAAGCTTATGAGTATATATTACATACTGAACAAAATAGCTAGTTAATGAAGGGAAATTTGGGTATGATTCCAACTATATAGCATTTTGGAAAAGGCAAATCTATGGTAGCAGTAAAAATATCAGTGGTTGCTAGGGTTGAGGAATAATGGAGTATGGAGAGATGAAAAGACAGAGCACAGAGGAAATTTAGGGCAGTGAAAATACTCTGTAGGAGATACTAAAATGCAGGATATATGTCATTATATATTTGTCCAAACCCACAGAATGTACAACACCAAGAGGGATCCCTAATGTAAACTACAGACTTTGGGTGATAATGAATCAATTGTAACAAATGTGCCCCTCTGGGTAGGGATGTTGATAATGGGGGTGGCTACACGTGCGTGGGGACAGGGGGCATATAGAAAATCTCTGTACCTTCCTCTGAATTTTGCTATAAACATAAATCTGCTCTGAAAAAAATAGAGTCCTTAAAAAAAAATTTGGTTAACTGGTTAATGGTCTATTATATAAGTCATGATTTTTTGAAGTCCAATTCCTATTCTGCCCTCCTTTTATCCTGAAGATTTTATTTTATTTTATCTTACTTCATTTTTGAGAGAGAGAGGTGAGAAGCATCAATTCATAGTTGCTGCAAATCACTAAAAAAAAAGATCCATTTTAGTTGCTCATTGATTGCTTCTTATACGTGCCTTGAAGTTTGGGGGTGGGAGGAGTTAAGCCGAGCTAGTGAACCCTTGCTCAAGCCAGTGACCACTGGGCTCAAGCTGAGGACCTTGGGATCATGGTGACGATCCTGCGCTTAAGCTGGCGACCCCCACACTCAAGCTGGCGAGCCTGCACTCAAACCAGATGAGCCCACACTCAAGTCAGCAACCTTGGGGTTTCAAACCTGGGACCTCAGCATCCTGGGTCTACACTCTATCCACTGTGCCAACACTGGTCAGACATTCCTCAAGATTTTAAATAAATTTTGCCATTAATGTTAATCCTTGTAATTCTTTGGATTTGGTTTTGTATGACATTATAATAAACTTCCCTATAACATACCTAAATTAATCACATGCTAAAAGCTCAGTCATTAGCACAATATTATATAAGGCAGCAGTTCTCAACCTGTGGGTTGCAACCCCGGCGGGGGTCGAACGACCAAAACACGGGTCGTCGACGACTGAGGTGTATATAAGGCATACACCTCAGTTGTTCAGCTAAAATTAAGTGAACCTATATTCAAATCATGTTCAGACCAACTTTCATGAATATCAATTCCTTCTTAATACTCTTACAAACAAAGGGTAGAAAAAATACATGAATGGCTGAGATGAAAACCATAAACTATATTCTTCCTAGAGTATCTAAAACATTGTATGTCTGTGTCAGGTTGTTTCAGTTGGGAGTCTAACATAATATAAATAAGGCCATGGTCATAGATTTGACCTTTAGCAGACCAACTGCTTTGACTCTACTCATGCTCTTCTCTCATTTACTTGGAAATGTGTCTTGAATTCAAAGGTGTACCACTGGAAAATAAACTCAGTTTTTGAAGGGCAGGCTTAAAAGCATTAGAACTCTGAGGACATTTAATATGTACTAAATAATGTTTAAGGCGCCACACAAAATCTATGTAAAAATACTTCAATACGTTGAAAATAGCAACACAGACATAGAACTTAAAATTATGAGCCATACTTCCATGTACTTGTGTTGTAGCAGGACCGCTTTCCAGGAAAATCACACCAATTTGGCATTAAGATTCAAGCCTTTAAAAATACTCCTCTGGAGCCTGACCAGGCGGTGGCGCAGTAAATAGAGCGTCGAACTGGGATGCGGAAGGACCCAGGTTCGAGACCCTGAGGTCGTCAGCTTGAGCACGGGCTCATCTGGTTTTGAGCAAAAGCTCACCAGCTTGGACCCAAAGTCGCTGGCTCGAGCAAGGGGTTACTCGGTCTGCTGAAGGCCTGCAGTTAAGGCACATATGGGAAAGCAATCAATGAACAACTAAGGTGTTGAAACGTGCAACGAAAAACGGATGGATTGATGCTTCTCATTTCTTTCCGTTCCTGTCTGTCTGTCCCTATCTATCCCTCTCTCTCTGACTCTCTCTGTCCCTGTAAAAAAAAAAAAATACTCCTCTGGAGATTCAGCCTAAGGAAAAAGAAGTTCAACTCAAAGACTTATGCACAAAGATAATTAGTAGACTGTTGATATTAAAAATTAAAAATTTTAATTTAAAAATTAAAAAAATTTAATATAAAAATTAATAATTTTTAAATATTAACAGTGGGGGTAATGGATTATTCAAAAAATGATATTAAGACAATTGAAAAGCTATCTCTCTAAAAATGAAACTGTATCTTTATCTCATACCTTATATCAGGATGAACTCCAAATGGATGAAAGGTGTAAATGCAAAAAAACATAAACAAAGATGGACTAGACAAACCATAGGAGAATAATTTTCTACCTCAGTAAAGAAAGTTGGCCTGACCTGTGATGGCATAGTGGATAAAGCGTCGATCAGGAACGCTGAATTCACCGGTTCGAAACCCTGGGCTTGCCTGGTCAAGGCACATATTAGAGTTGATGCTTCCTACTCCTCCCCCTGCCCTTCTCTCCCTCTCTCTCTCTCTCCCCCCTGCCTCTCTAAAATGAATAAATTAAAAAAAATTTTTTTTAAAGAAAGGCCATTCTAACTATGACATAAAATTAGAGGTCATAAAAAAATAAATAAAACTGATACATTCAACTGCATAAAAATAATTCCCTCATAAAGGGGAAAAACACAAAAGAAAATACTGGCAACTCACTGAAGATTAAGGGTTCTTTATTTAATATACTAAGAGTTCCTACAAATCACTAAGAAAAAGATCCAACAACGTATTAAAAATGGGCAAATGATATGTACAGTTCCCAGACAAGGATACATTTAAATGGCTCTGTAAGACATTCAATCACACTTAATGTAAGAAATATAAAAAATTAAACTAACACTATTTTTTACCTTTTAGATTGTCAGATTCAAAAAGTCTTGATAATTTCCTATGTGTGGGAAGACAGGCACTCTCATACTTCACTGATGAATTATAAATAGCTACAACCTTCTGAGAACAGCAATTTGGGAATATCTTTCAAAATTACAAATACGCATATCTTTGACCTAACAATTTTATGAATTTTTCTTATAGAAAAAGCAAAATGGTTTATATTCAAGATTATTCACTGCTACATCACTTGTACGAGAAATCTTGAAGAATGGTTAAATAAATTATGATTCATCCAGTCATTATGCACCCACAAGAATAATAAATGCTTTACAAATTGTCAGAAAAAAGGCTCTGGCCAGATAGCTAAGTTAGAGTGTTGTCCTGATACACCAAGGTTGTGTGTTTGATCCCCGGTCAGGGCACATACAAGAGTCAATTATAATGAATGCATAAATAAGTGGACCAGCATGTTGATGTTTCTTTTTCTCTCTCCCCTTTCCTCTCTCTCTCAAAAATCAATATATCTTAAAAGATGTAAACAAACTGACAAGAAAAACACCAAGATTATTAATAAGTGCATATGAATGGGGGACATGAAAGGGGAATAAAACAAGGCGCAGATCAATTGCTATAATGGGTTATCATTTGTGTAAAAAAGAAAAAACCAGATGCACAGTAAAAATGATGCTAGTATTAATTCAAATATAAAGCAATTAACAAGTGGCCCCAGACCTCCTGAACGCACAGCCAACCTCTTCTGCATGTCGACTCCAGTCATTACATTAACTTCATAAAAAATATAGTGGGTATTTTTAAACTAAATTTCTTGGACTTCTCTCTTGGCAGCATTTTTACTTACCTATTTGCTTCCATATGTATGAGATAGGTATGGAAGGGTACATAAGAATTTCAAACATGTATTGATTGTGCAGAGGGGACAATGACTGCCTGCCAGATGGAGAGGGGTGAGGGAGGAGAGTTGAAGGAGGAAGGGGGGAACGAGACCTCATGAATACCCTTTTATACCTTTTGAATTCTAAAAAAGAAAATATCCTGCCAATTTTTAAAATTAAATTAAAAATAAAATATATTTGAAAAAATTTTAAACATTTTAAAAAACATAAGAAAATACAGTTAGAAGAAAGGCAGGATGTAAAATATATATAGTATGATATCAAATATGTAACAGAAAAGTACATCTACATACAAAAAAGACTGGAATAAAAAACAATAATGTACAGTGTGTCCGTAAAGTCATGGTGCACTTTTGACCGGTCACAGGAAAGCAACAAAAGACAATAGAAATGTGAAATTTGCACCAAATAAAAGGAAAACCCTCCCAGTTTCTGTAGGATGATGTGGCAGTTTCTGTAGGATGACGTAACACTGAGTATACAGTGAAGCAGCCCACGGCCATGCCAGTTGAGATGTGGACGGTACAGAGGAAAGTTCAGTGTGTTCTGTGGCTTGCTAAATTCGAATCCGTGACCAAAGTGCAATGTGAATATCGGCGAGTTTATAATGAAGCACCACCACATAGGAATATCATTACTCAATGGGATAAGCAGTTGAAGGAAACCAGCAGTTTGGTGGAGAAACCCCGTTCTGGAAGGCCATCAGTCAGTGACGAGTCTGTAGAGGCTATACGGGATAGCTACCTAAGGAACCCTAAAAAATCTGTGCGTGAGCCCACATCGAACTGCACTGAATAGGTATGAAAACTGGGAGAGTTTTCCTTTTATTTGGTGATTTCACATTTCTATCATCTTTTGTTGCTTTCCTGTGACCGGTCAAAAGTACACCATGACTTTATGGACACATTGTATAAGGTCTACCGGAAAGTTCTGTCCATTTCTATCACAAGTTTCGACACATAAGCACATGTTTATTTGGCACATGTGTGCCTCTCTATTTTTATCACTTAATGTATACATACTGACGTAGCAAATTAACTAAAACAAAGTTGATTCACGTTAGTCTTATGTGTGAAGCGATAGTGTACCCATGGCTACTGATAAAGTTCATTTACGCCACTGTAATTTTTACGGATTTCAACAAGGAAGAAATGCTACAGAAGCATGTCTGTCACATCCACCATATTCCCCAGACTTAGCACCCTACAAAATTTTTTGAAGGGCAAAAAATTCAAAAATGAAGAAGATATCAAACAAGCACTGGTTCAATTTTTGTATCAAAAGATAAAACATGCCCTGGCCGGTTGGCTCAGCGGTAGAGCGTCGGCCTAGCGTGCGGAGGACCCGGGTTCGATTCCCGGCCAGGGCACACAGGAGAAGCGCCCATTTGCTTCTCCACCCCTCCGCCGCGCTTTCCTCTCTGTCTCTCTCTTCCCCTCCCGCAGCCAAGGCTCCATTGGAGCAAAGATGGCCCGGGCGCTGGGGATGGCTCTGTGGCCTCTGCCTCAGGCGCTAGAGTAGCTCTGGTCGCAATATGGCGACCCCCAGGATGGGCAGAGCATCGCCCCCTGGTGGGCAGAGCGTTGCCCCTGGTGGGCGTGCCGGGTGGATCCCGGTCGGGCGCATGCGGGAGTCTGTCTGACTGTCTCTCCCCGTTTCCAGCTTGAGAAAAATGAATAAAAAAAAAAAAAAAAGATAAAACATTTTTCAAAAATTGGATATACAAATTGCCCTCACGCTGGCAAGAAATCATTAATAATAATGGCAATTATATTATTTAATAAAGTTTATTGACGGTAAGAAAAATTTGTATTTTATTTTATTCCAAAAACGGACAGAACTTTCTGGTAGACCTTATATTAAAAGAATAGTTATCTCTGAGTGGTAGAATTATAGGTGATTTTAATTTTCTTTGAATTTTCTTATAATTCAAATTATACAGATTATATTCATAACTAGAAAAAAGGCATTAATTTTTTAATGATATGAATCAGAGAGGTTAGAAATTAAAGGGAAGGTACAAAATTATGTATTATGCAGGGTTCTAAGCATCATAAATGAAACATTCAAATTTCCTTAAAGCATCACTTCCAATAGCAGAATACAGAATTTACAGATAAAGAATATAGAAAAGTGAAGATGAAAATATCTCATCTGTCCTCTAGTCTAGATCCTTAAGAGGGACACTATGATATTATTCTCATCCTACTACTTTCTGGATGTTTTGTCCGTTTTTGTTTTCTGTTACCTAGGTAATGGAACTTCCAGCATTTCCCTTAAAGACTGTGAAACTAACAATCTGGTATTTCTCAGTGTGGAGTGTTCCTGACCTCCAGCTTTGAAAGGCCACTTCCCTAAGGGAAAGCAGTAAGATCTAGAAGCTAAAACAGGAGGCTGAGGAATCTGAGGTTGAGTTCTAATCCTGACAAACTGTGGAATTTGTCTCCAATTTTGGGAATAAACTAAACATCCTGAGCCAGTTTCCTTAATGAGAAAATATAAAGGATTGTTTTTAAAAATATTTAAGGCCTGACTTATGGTGGCGCAGTGGATAAAGCATCAACCTGGAATGCTGAGGTCACCAGTTCGAAACCCTGGGCTTGTCTGGTCAAGGCACAAATGGGAGTTCATGCTTCCTGCTCCTCCCCACCCCACCTTCTCTCTCCCTTCCTCTTTCTCTCCTCCTCTCTCCCCCCCCCCCACCTCTCTAAAATGAATAAATAAATAAATTTTTAAAAATCTATACTTAGGACTATCAACTTTAAAGTTTCTTTTTAACTTTTCACACTATGCTTCTGAATTTTGTTTTCTGGCCTTGTGTTAAATATTTTCCTTTCTAAATTTTCACTCTTTCCAATGGTATCTGCAAGTCTTACTCTTTCCAGAGTGCAGTAGGGGGTACTTTCAGAAAGCCTACTGAGAATGACACCATGTAAATAGAATTTAAGCAATGTGGAAGAAGACAATTTATGGAGATATAATAAGAATGCAATCAGAATCTACATTGGATCCTATAAGCAAAGGAGATGTAGACAATTAATGTAACCAACACTTAGAACGAGAAGGTAACTCCTAACATCTGAACCCTATTGTCAAGATAAGAAAGATGATAACTTCTGTATGACCATCTAGCAAATGAAAGTTTTGTCATCCCTTCAAGGGCTCAGTTTTTATTTCTTTTTCTTTTTACCAGCATCCCCACTAACACCTCTGTCCTGGGCCCCAGGGCATCTTTCTATTTTTCATACTTCTGTATCATGTACTTCTTGATGGCTGCCTTCTCACTAGAAAAGAAGCTACATTAAATTTGTAAAGGACACTCTACCTACAGGTCTTGAGAAGCACTTGATAGCCTTTGGGAAGAAAGGTGTTTTTACAAACATCAGAGAGCAATGATCGCTCTGCCAAGACAGGGTGAAGCAATTTCAGCAGTGCCCTCAGCACACTTCAAACTCCTCCTCCTGGTTAACAAGACCAAACACCTCTCTGGTTACTTAAAAGTTATTCCAATAGGGAGGGACAAGGGAGCAGACAGCTGAATTTTTTCTGGATTAACTCAGTCATTAGTTGAATGCTTTTTTTTGTGGTTCACCTACTTAGAAGGTGATCAAATCAGTTTGTGCTACTAAGGAGAGCAACCTGCAAAGAACAATTACATAAACTCTGCTTCAACTTACCTCATCTTTCTTTCTCATGAAACAGCAGCAGAAACCACTGCCTTGCCATCATTTATTTCCTTAAGTCAGCGGTTTCTGATGGCTTTAGGCGACCCCTGTGTTTTGGTCGTTTGACCCCCGCCAGGGTCGCGACCCACAGGTTGAGAACGGCTGCCTTAAGTAATCTCTCAGTAAAGCCTACTTTCTTTGTCATGTGAATCTCTTTTCTTTCCCTTAGCAAATCAGAGAAATTTATTTATTAAACATAATAGGACACAACTGCACATCATTTTAAAAGTGTATGCACTGAATTTTATTATCTGAAAAAGATAAAGGAAATCCTTATAAACAAACAATCCTCAAATAATAGGGGCATTCTAGAACTTCATAATATTTACGTCAGAACCTCAGTTCCACACCTGCAATTCCTAAATCAAGGAAGCTCTGAGAACAATTTTTTTCATAACTTTTTAGCAGTAAAATCTGACCTGCGCTGACATAACACTATTTATAGTCTTATACCACATTTATTGTGAATATTCATTTGATCAACTGCAGAAACATAAACATGACTGACTCCCAAATGTTTCTTCAGACCTCATTAGGGGGTTAATGTCAGCATACACACACACACACACACACACACACACACACAACATATTTTCTAAGATCAAAAAATTTTCAATTCTGAAACACTATACAAATGGTTTTGGAAAAGAGATTGTGGATGTACAATTTCATTCTTTAAAAATATTTTGCTCTGCACTGGCATGTTAGCCCAGTCATAATAGTAATATAGTAAATATAGAGCATAACCTGACCAGGCAGTGGTGCAGTGGATAGAGCATCAGACTGGGATGCAGAAGACCCAGGTTCTAAACCCCAAGGTCGCTGGCTTGAGTGAGGGTTCACCAGCTTGAGTGCGGGGTCACTGGCTTGAGCGTGGGATCATAGACATGACCTCATGGTCGCTGGCTTGAGCCAGGGGTCACTTGCTCTGCAGCAGCATGCCCTCCACCCCGTCAAGGCACATATGAGAAAGCAATCAATGAACAACTAAGGTGCTGAAACAAAGAATTGATGCTTCTCATCTCCCTTCCTGTCTATCCCTATCTGTTCCTTTGTCTCTCTGTCACAAAAAATATATGGGGGGGGGCATAAAAGTAAATATAGAGCATCTTCCTGAAACAACAAGGCTGCAGGTTCTATCCCTAGTCAGAGTACATATGGGAGGCAACAAATGGATGCACCACTAAATGGAACAAATGGATACTTCTCTCTCTCCTCTCTCTTCCTTCCTTTCTCTCTCTCTAAAATCAATGAATAATAAAAATTGTTTTTAATATTTTTCTTTGAAAATGAAATAGCAATAAACCAACATAACGGAGAATAAAGAAATACTAAGATGTTTTAGATAACATTATACTGAGTGAAATAAGTAAATCAGAAAAAGCTAAGAACTGTATGATTCCATACATAGGTGGGACACAAAATTGAGACTCATGGACCTAAATAGGAATGCAGTGGTTGGGGGGGGGGGGGTACGGAAGGGGAAGAAACATAAAGAGGGAAAAATATAAGGTGACGGAGGATGATTTGACTTCAGGTGATGGGTATACAGCATAATCGACTGTCCAAATGATATGGAGATATTTGCCCAAAATCTGTGTACTTTAGTTGACCAATGTCACCCTGTTAAATTTAATCGTCTAAATAAAAATTAAAAAAAAATACTAAGACGTTTTACAGCGGTAGAGCGTCGGCCTAGCATGCGGAGGACCCGGGTTCGATTCCCGGCCAGGGCACACAGGAGAAGCGCCCATTTGCTTCTCCACCCCTCCGCCGCGCTTTCCTCTCTGTCTCTCTCTTCCCCTCCCGCAGCCAAGGCTCCATTGGAGCAAAGATGGCCCGGGCGCTGGGGATGGCTCTGTGGCCTCTGCCTCAGGCGCTGGAGTGGCTCTGGTCGCAACATGGCGACGCCCAGGATGGGCAGAGCGTCGCCCCTGGTGGGCGTGCCGGGTGGATCCCGGTCGGGCGCATGCGGGAGTCTGTCTCACTGTCTCTCCCCGTTTCCAGCTTCAGAAAAATGAAAAAAAAAAAAAAAAAAATACTAAGACGTTTTAAAGGAAATTGTCCTTCATCTGTAAACATTAATAGAACACATAATTAAATGAGATATACAAGTTATCTCTCAAAGGAAGACAAAGAGGTTAACTGAAATCAATATAATTTTTAAAAACAGTATATACCTAGGCAGTCTTAAAAGTTCTTTTATTTTGAAAAAAAAAGTTATTTTATTTCAGTGAAGAACTGCCTACTCCTAATGTGTATAAAATATATTTGGAGATCACAGCAAATTGTGTCAACATTCATGGTCAATACCACATCCTAAGTACTGAACTCAAGCTTAAGATCCCAAGAATCCCTAAAGTATTAATACTCATTTACAAAGTAAGTTCAATCAACAGTATTTGAGGAAACTAAAATAGTTAAGTAACATGAACATGTTTGAGGATGTATTAGGCACACATTCACTGTTTTTCTTCCATCAAGCAACTAGCCAGAGCACACAAAACTTTTAGTATTGCCTGAACAATAGCATTGATTTACATACTAAAACAAAAGAGAAATCATGGGGTTCATATTTAAGACATGTAATAATGAGTGATTTGCTAGGAGTATTCAAAGTTAATTATGTTAAGAACATTTTTGAATAAGGTCAGTTAGTCATATTTCATTCATACTGGATCAAAATGAAACAACTTCCTGGACTTGTTACTGCTTGCAACATTTTAAGTAAATATAGAGACACAGTCTCTAAAAGTGCCATAAAATAAGTCATCCTTTGTCTTAATTCGTGAAGCATAAGCAATATTATTTACTGCAACAGGTAAACTTCTGTCCCCATCAACTCATATCCAGTTCGTGAGAAATTTCTACCAAATTCCCATGGTCATATGGCATCTGATGTAGTATAATTAATTCTCTTCTTTTGCTTGCTGACATAGTACCAGCCATTAGAAATTTTAATAAACAAAGAGTTGTATACTAGCTTAATGGTAACCAATGATGCTGACATTATGTATTTTATTAATTAAATATTTTAGACAAGTCCTGCTGATATTAAAATTAAAAACTATGTGATTTTTGGTGATCGCTTTAGTGTGATAATTATATTTCCCCTCTTTACTATTTGGGAGCACTCCTGTGCATACAGCTGTAGACCTTTCATGCTCATGGGTGCTAGCTCCAAAACAGGTATTACCACAGACAGGTGTCTTCAATCTCTCCCAAAGGGTGTCCTACAATCACTATCCATTCATGGTAAAGTAGTTAATTTTAATGTTCTTATTGTTTACCAGAAAGCACAGACAGTGAGGCTGGCTTTGCAGCTCCCATTTCCTTTTGCTAGCCTGCTGAGTTTTTCAGCCAATTGACTTTGCTTTGAGGCTATAAATATCTGAAAAATGTTCTGCATTTGATGCTCTTGGATTCTGCATCCATATTTAGCTGTTTGTGGCATGCCTTTGTTTAAGCTACTCTACCACCCATACAATCAGTCAGGTTGAGATCTAGATGGTCAAAGGACAGATGGATCAACATTCAACAGACACCAACTTACTGTAAGCAAGGTACCAATCTGCTAAACATGGTGACAATGAAGGGGATGACAAGATAGGAATGCAAAGATAAACAAGACAGATTCCCTGTTGTCAAAAATTCTATAATTTTGACAGGGCATGGGCACAACTTAATGTAATAGGAAAATGCAACAACTAAAACATTTTAAAACTAAAAGAAAATGAAGACTAACATAGCATACACTTTTCTCTTAGCTGTGTCTTAAAGATGTGCATTTGTGTTCTAAATACAGCCACCTATTAAAAAGCTCTGAACATTTTCCAAAAAAGTTTTCCAATCATGGCAATACACAAAACTTCTGGAGATTATATAAATATCATATTATGTGTATATGTATATATGTAAACTTTAACAATAGCAAACTCAAAACAGTGCCTAGTCTCCCAATTTGGTGAGGTAAACTAATAAAATATTGTTTCTAAAAGTTTCTGTGAAGATCACCTTTGGGGGGATTACTCTTTTGTTGTTGGTTTGCATGCTAGTTTCAAACATGTGCCCTGCAGAGGACATAAACCATAGCCAGAAATCAAGGGCACTTAATACAGCTCCTTATTCTGTATCCTATCCTAAAACCCACATGGCTATTTTAGGTTAGGTCTCAAAACTGAATAAACTAGACCTAAGCAAGATCCCCATCCCCACCATCCTATCTTGTGAAAACATTCCAAATAACTCTACATCTGCCTTTAACATTCCTTCTTTAAAAACTCAGTTCACTGATTGACCTTTTGATAAAAGTGTTCCCCTGGATCCTCGGACAATCATGATTTAAATGCCTTAAGGGATTGCCTGATGCCTTACCCCTAGAGCTGGGCTAGAATTGGTAGGCCAAGCTGTAGGTAAAATAATAGGGCAGGCCATAGAATCAGACAACTCTAAAGCTAAAATGGACCATAGATACCAATTACTGTACTCCAGATTCCACATTCTACATAGAAACTTAGACCCACAGAGTTAAAATTACTTGCCCAAAGTTAGACAACCAATTTGTGGCAAAGCCAGAACAAAAAATCAAGTTCTCAACCCCCAGTTTTATACTCTAGACTAGGTTTACCAGTTTCTGGATTTCTTTAAAAAGCATTACACTACACTCATCAAAGTCTCTTTAAATTGTGTAGAAGAATCCAGATGTTCCAAAACAATCAGGATTTTGAACACCCAAAACAAACAAATAAACAAGAACACCAAAATGAACTAGTGTTTTTCAAATTGATTTTCTACATTATTTTTATTTCAAAACTTTTCAAAGAGTTATACAATAGACAACTTAAAAACTATCTAAGAACACAGAAAATCCAACAGTCTTTCAGACAATTTGGGAATATTTACATCAAAATAAAAACAACAAAGTAGTATCCAGGATGAACTGCTTTAGAGGAAGGAACATAGCAGTTCTAAACAATAAATAAAAACAACATCTGGTTAATTGATAGGGAAGACAAAAATTACAAGGCAGTAGAAAGTCTGCAACTTGACACTGAAATGTACACGATGTGTGAGACAAAAAACATATGAATGTGTATATGTACATATGTATTTAAGAATATACACACACACACCCCTTACAAATCTAGCCCTAGGAATGGACTATGAAAACAAGCATATGTTTTTATGGGTTACATGTAAAGATAATAGATAACCTAGGTCTAAAAAACCCGGACAGAACAGTTATGGACACTGCAATACTGAATTAGCATATAAACCTACTCTTGCAGTAACAAGGCCCTATCTCTAACTTCATATAAAACAATATGCCAAAGAAGTGTATAAGGATAGGAAAAAGGCTAGAATGGGGAAATATTGCAACCACCACATATACTCTAATTCAAGCTCATTTTCAGATTCTCATCAACCTTTCCTATAAGCTATCGGCTAAGTGGGATTAGCAGGTGGATAGAAAATCAGGCACTAAAGTTTTTAATCTGCTGAGAATGAACTGCATGACCTTGCATCATCTCCCACTTCTTTGCTTTAATTCTTTCATTTAATTAGAATAATATCAAGAAACACATTAACATCAAGCAAAATACAAAGTAGTACCCACATATGTATATCCTTAAGAATTGGTTATAGGAACTCCTGGACTTTTAGAAATGGAAGGGCCATTAAGAGATTATTTCATTCAATCCACTCATTTTACAGATGAGGAATCATAGGTTGAAAAAGTGCCCTGATCTGCCCTAAATCACATAGCCACTTAGTGGCAGAACTGAGACAAACACTAGAATCTCTGGACTCCTCGTTCTGTGATCTTTCTCATAGTGATAGACTTGATGTCCTGAAATCAACTGAGCTATCTAGAGAAACAACTTCTAAGTCTCGGTTACTCTTGAATGGAAAACACAGACCCTGTTCAGAAGGATTAAGGAAGAAAACTTAATGTATGTGATTCACTACAGGCTTAGCTGCGCATAAATGCAGTGTAACACCTGAATACTGTGTTTGATCCTGGGTGCTTCAAGTTTGCCATCTTAGACCCAGCCACACTGCCAATGTCTTTTGTGTTCCTGTGAGCCAAGTGATAAACATCCTGACCGTCCAATATTTTGGAAAGCCACTGCTCAGTCCTGAAGGTCAGGCTATAAATCCCTGGGCTATGAGTTTTCAAAACCAGCATGGTTTTCATGCTGCCACAAGGCTCACCCTAATAGGATCTCATCATTCAGTTTTAATTAAAGAGGTGGTTGCTAGGAATGCAGAAAGGGAAAGTTTTAGTGTGTTCATCACTTTTAACCTGCTGAGTAGCAGCCCAGTCACTTTACAAAGAAAACCAGAAACAATAGTGCCATCTGAAAACAGTCCACAGGCTGTTGGTCTAAAAGTGGTTGTCTTTGGAAAGTAAGGTTCAGAAAGAGGTTATAGATTAGTCTTTCCCCCCCAACAAATGTATACTTTTGCTAAGCTTTTTCATCATATCTTGGTTTCCAGCTTTGCCTCAATCAAGGAGGAGAAACCTCAAAAACCTAAAACAAATAAACACCAAACCCGCTCACTTGACTTCATGGTGTGTTCCTTCTGAAGATCGGTTGACAGTTCTCTGTAAGTAATCACCTAAGAATTAAGTCTGCACAGCCCGACACTACCTTAAACTTACTGCAGGTGCCTATAAAGACCCAAAAGAACAGGCTGAGTCCCATCTCTCTACCCAAGGGACCAGTCTGGAGGAACTTGTCAGAAACGCACCCCAGACCAGAAAGGGACGTCCCCCCGAATGGATGGAGGCTGAGAACAGGCTGAAACGAGCTAGAGCACGGATTTCAGCCCCAGCAACGACGAGGCACGGCAGCCTCCGCGACGATTCCGCGGTCCTTACCGTACACGCGGACCCAGCTCTGCTGCTGGCACACCGACTCCAGGAGGATCCGGTCCAGCATGCCACCGGCCACGGCCCCGCTGACGGGGACGACCGCGTCCAGGTCCTCCGGGGGCAGCGGCGAGTCGGACTCCAGTCCCGGGAACATCTCCGGCCAGGACAACGCCTCGGCGGCTCCCCCGGACGACGGAGAGAGCTCCATGGTGCCCCGGCGCCCGAGGCGCGGCGCGGCGGCGGGAAGGGGCGACGGAGAGCGCCGCGGCGGAGCACGGACCGAGCGGCGGCGGCAGCGGCTCACCTCCTTCCCCGCCGCCCACTGCCCGCGCCCCGGGCGCCGCAGCCCACCTGCAGCCGGCGGGCGGGACCCAGGCCGGGAGGCGGGTCCAGCGTGGCCCCGGCCGGGGGTGGGTCCGGGCTCAGGTGCGGGTCCCTCCCGGGAAGGGACGGGGAAGCACCCAGGAGGGGCGGCTTGCCCGCTAGCCCCCTCGGAGCCGGCGTCTCCTGCGGCCGGAGCGGGCTCGGGCTGGGGATGGAGCGCGGCCGGCAGGGCTGGGGGCGTCGCCGCCAGGGGCCGCCCCCTCTGACCGGCTCCTGCCGCCGCCGCCGCCTCAGGGGCTCCGAGCGTCCGCGCCCTCAGCCCGAGGGGGGCCGGTGGCCCCGGGTTCTCGCCCTGCTGCCCTCAGCCCCCACCCTAGGAATGAGCCGGCCCGCCCCCCTCACTCTCAGGCCACCGCTGCCGTCGCGGCTCCGGCTCCGGCTCCGCCGCAGATCCCACAAGCCCGGCAGCCGCGGCGGCGGCGGCGGCAGGCGGCATCCCAGGGTGATAGGCCGGAGCAATCGAGGCCCGAGCGCCCGGCCGCGTGTGCAATCGAGTAACGAAGCGAAGGAGGAACTGCCGCCGAAGGCAGGAGAAATCGGACACCGAGTTATTCATCTGGCCGGTCCCGCCTCATTTCCAATTACTTTCTCCGCGACGGTCTTTCAGCTCGTGGTCCAAGTCTCCCCAACTGCTGCTTAAGCTTGAAGTGGAGGCGGTGTGAGGAGGCGGAGAGAAAAAGGGGTGCGGGAAATTTAAAAAGAAAGGAAAAGAGCTTCCTCTTCTCCTGTTCCCACCCTTTTACTTTTATGTATTTATTTACGTATTTATATGTTTATTTATTTGAGCCAGTATTTCTTATTGGACGCAGGATTTAAAAGCCTGTTTTACAGGGGAATCTCCTTCCTTCCCCGAGGGGAGAGTTGGCAGCCGAGTCTGGGACTGTGGGCTCTGTGTGGGATCCGCGCTCTGCGCGCCCTGTCCGCGCTGAAGCTGGACTTGTCATCGGTTTAGAATAGCGTGGTTAAGAAGTGTGGTGTGGATGGATAGACGGGTCTTGCAAGCACATGAATTGCTCAAAAGCCCAGTATTAAACAAACATGTTTTTCTTTCTTTTGCCTTTGATCTCTCTGCAATATGTTGGCTTTTTTTCCTCGAATGATGTCACTTGCGTTTTATTTTTGGTCTATTTGTATACTCGGTCTCCCTTGACCTTGGCTTTAATTTTATGCCCACCCAAGGCGGTCTTCACCAGTTCAGGTTTAAGAGATTGCTGGCAAAGTAAAGAATGGAAAAGTAACAACTTAGTGTGTTGCACATAGTAGGTCTTCAACAATTTTTTGAACATGGCTACTTAAAATGGAGCAAGAATTCCTCAACAGCAAGTATATGTTGTTGTTTTTATCACTTCAAGGGTATTTATTACTTTCTCTCCATTTCTTTCTACCATGCACAGAGACTGTTCTACCGGGGGCATTTTCATGTTCTGGTTTTGTGGTATTCTGTTGTGTCATTGAGCTTATCAAGAGCTATGAGGATGCATTCATAATTTTCTCCAAATTCATATTTATAGTAACAGTACGCCTAAACAGGAAATGACTTTAGAAATAATCTCACCCTGCCTCTTGTTTAACAGGTGAGGAAACTGAGAAACAGTCAGGTTACCTGGCAAATCAACCACCAGTACAGACGGGTGTGCAATGTCTCAAGGATAATGGTTACTTCCTCAAGAAACTCTTGTGGTTTAAGCTTGTTGATATGTGGCTTGGTGATGTATTTGGAGTAGTCATTTCCAAATCTAAAACACTGGTTTCTTACTTTCTCTATAGTAAGACTATATTACTGACTCTATAGTCAGACTTTGAAATCTAAACCATTGTATTTTTCACTGCTTGAGTGAACAAGGGAAGCTTATTGAAGCTAGGAGATTACAGGGCCTAGCATTGCACAGAGCTAGAGCATTTTTATTTGTACTAAATTACTGTTGAAGTCATGGTAACAGAAGTCAGAGAGTAAGTGAATAATGGGCATCAGATGTACAAATATAGGCAGCTCTTTATTAGTTAATGTATAAGGAATTAATTTACCCAAGCAATTATCTCAACACAGCATTAGAGGTGGTATATGAAAGAGAGTTTTTTTCATAGCTTGCTCTCTCAGTGGCATCGTCCATTCTAGAGCTGAAGAAAACACTTCTGCCAACCCCAGTAACCCTACTTTATGTATCCAGATTTCCAAAGTCTGGTCCCTGTTTCACATCTCCATCCTGACCCCAGACTTGCTGCAGTGATTATCTAGTTGCCTAAATATTAGTATTCAATAGTATGAGTATGTCTGGAATTTACCTAATGTTTATAATTTAAAGAGAAAATACTGTAATCTCCTGAACAATAATTCTATGAGATAAACAAAACCAGTATTTTAAAAATCACCATATAGCCAATGGGGAAAAAATTGAAACATAGAATTCTCTTAAGCAATCTATGTAAACATAGCTAGTTAGTAGGCAGTTTAAAACCCTAGTCTCCTAATTTTTTATTTCATTAATGGATCTGAATGTCTTAAGGGTCCCCTTCACCCCTTGGGAGATAAAGTTGTTCAAACACTTGTGGAACCAAAAGTAAATATTTAATGGTTTTTGCAAATTATTATCACAAGAAAAATAATGAAGAAAAAAACAAAAATGATAAACCAATTTGCGTGGTTGGGAGGCAGTTACAATTCTAGTTGGATTTATATATGGTATCTCCCTCATGTAATCTCACATTTTATTGTGAAGATAAATCCTTGGTTGATAAGGTCTTCATTCACATTGTATTTGCACACAAGCCTTTGTGTGTGACTACAATAGAGCTAAAGTCTCATTTCTGCCTACCCTACCCCTCCTCTTTTTTCCTCCCTCTGGCGCTTCAGACACTAAGCTCTCAGAAGTGATCTATCTGCATAAGTATTATCCTTAGAATTCAACCCCAAGACCCAGGACAAGTGGGAACTAAAAAACTGGGCAGGAGAAAAAATAATAATAAATTCCCCAGATAATAGTCTGAAAAACAGAGGCTGGCTATAATCTGAGATTTCCAAAAGAGAGATAGAAGAGATTGGGTTCTGAATATACACATTGAGATTGGGTTCTGAATATACACATTGTCAAAATTATGGAGAGATAAGAATTTGGAATCTTGGCTGTCCCGTCTGAAGACCAGGTATGGGTCCAATTTTCTCCTCTGTTTATCTGTCAAAGAACACACACAGAGAAGAGGTTCCCTCATCACAAATGCTCTCAACTAAATATTTTCTTATAGCCAGTCCCTTCTAGGCTACTTAGGCATCACCTCTAAGCAGCTGATCCCCCAAGTAGTAATGCAGTTTTTAAACTGTGGTTCACCAGCCTCTCTTATTCCATATTCCCTTTCCCCTTTGACACAGTGGCATAGCATTCTCCTGATTGTACAGGGGTAAGGGAGTGGGGGAGAGTAGATTTGCATTTGTTCATATGGAACAGTTCAGACCAGGTCACATTCAGCTCAAGAAAACAGCTCCCTGCTGCCTCTGAAGTAAAATGCATGCCTACTGAGATTAAAAGGGCCTTCCAAATGTGGTCCAAACCACCATTGCAGCCTGACTCATTGCCTGTGCTTGGCCAATCCAAATGGCTCACTGTTCCCCAAATACATCCAGCACTTCCCTTGCCTCTTGCTTCTGCTTGTTCTTATGTGAGGAATGTCCTTTCCTTCATCTCTGCCTGCCAAAAACCTAACAACATTCAAACCCTCCCCCCACTCCACTTCCCATCAAATGCCAATACCCTCCTCCTCCAGCGAGTTATGTCCTATCCAAGCTGGCAGTGATCTCTGCCTCCTCTGAGTTCCCATGGCTGTCTTCTGGAATGATTCACAGTATATATTGTGATATAGTCCTTTTTTTTAAACTCTAATATCTACTGTTAGGTAATAAGCATTTTGAGGGCAGAGGCCTTATGTTATCCCCCATCATTTCTTTCACATATCAACCCCTCAGTGAAACCAGAAACCAGGAAACAATAACAAACAAAAAGAAAACCTGGTTGGATTCTAGATCTTTGGGGTTGGAGAAGACACTAAAATGATCAATTTAATAAATCCAGCCATGCAACCTCCATTCTCTCCCCTGTCCTGCCCCCATTTAAAAAATAAACATACCTAGACCCAGGAAAATGGCATGGCTTGCCCAAGGTCACAAAAGTAGTGACAGATGAAAGATTAGATTTCAGGTCCCCTGAAAGTTCATCATTCCTACCATCAAATTGTTTCCTTCCTTCCCTTTTTCAGTCCTTTCCTAGATGGTTATTTTTTCTTGTTAATAAAGGTTTCCTCAGTAATCTTATTCCTTTACATATTATTTAAGCTTAAAGCATTTATGCCACATTCCTGGCCCCACATATAATTTTAGCAAAATTATACTTTTTTTTTTAAACCAAAGGACCAAACAGAGACATCAGAGAAACATCTGGTCTGATTCATCAGGGTAGCAGCAACATTTCTATTTATACATGAGCACAGCCCTATCTTTGTAGCTCTCAGCTGTTCCTCATTGCTCAGTGTGTCCCCCTTTTCAACCTTGTCTGTCCCTCATCAAGAGAGCATCCTGCATCCTGAGTCTTAAGCAGAACCTAATGCAATAAAAGAAAGTATGTTCCCTACTCCCTAGAAAGGGTCTGCATTTAAAAGGAACTGTTTCCTTACTTTCTCGGTCTCTTTGTTCAAGAGTGGAGGACAGTAAGCCTCAAGTGGTTGGGTGGCTGCCATTTGTTCCACTGCATTCTGGGTAGAAAGAAGTTAAATAAAAACCAAAGCTGTGGCACCAGTGAAGTTTAGAAGCAGATCAGGTAGAAAGGAAGTGAGTATTCTAAACAGGGAAACTGAGGTTGGGGTAGGAAACTTAGAGACCTCTGATTTTCCTAACACCAACATTTGATAGTGATTTAAGTTAGAAACTGTTTGGCCCTGGCTGGGTGGCTCAGTGAATAAAGCTTCATCCAGGCACACTGGGTCACAGGTTCAATCCCTGGTCAGGGCACTTACAAGACACAATCAATGAGTGTATAACTAAGTGAAACGAGTTGATGCTTTTTTCTCCTTCTCTCTCTCTCTCTCTCTCCCCTCTCTCTCTCTTTCTCAAATCATTGGAAAATTAAATTAGAAACTCTGATCTTAGGCATTCATAGGTACCATGAAATATTTAGGAATCTCTTCGGGTTTTGTGAGTGCCTGTGTCCCCTGAGAGAAGGTCACAATCAATGACAATATTATTTGGGAAAGCAGTGGAACAGGCCAGACACAAACAGACCTCCACCAGTCATTTCTTCTTGGCAAAAGCTCCTCCAAAATAATGACCTCACCTCAGCATTCAACTAACAATAATACAAAAGGGATAAAAACACTCAGATGGAACCACAGGACCCCTGACATCAGGGCCTAATTAAAACCTTGAGAGGTTCTAAGCACTGAAAATAATAAAGTACCTCACCTCACCCCGTTAAAAGACTTTTTTTGCTAAGTGCTGGAAAAAGCAACCAAGTTCGAATTTGTTAAAAGTGAATAGCCCTACAGAACTTGTTTTACAAATGGCAAATATCAACATCTTAAATTTTTTATGTGAATTTTTGTGTGCTTATGCTTTTGCCAGTGTTCTAAACACCACTGTATCTTCTGAGCAATGCAGCCCTGCCTGGAATACACAGAACTCACCAGCTATTAACTAACACAATCTATGAAGGGGGTAATCTTCAGCAAATTAATTTCTGTGTTCTTTTAGTAACTATAGAAACACCAAGTAATTCACTCTAGCCCCCCCAAAAAAAAGATCACTTCCTTAGTTTTGTGGTTCTAATGAGTTCTCAAAAGATGCAATAAAAAAACAAAGCCAAGTGATTCTAGAAGAGAGACTTTTTAAAGGATCCCACTGTCCTCAGATTACCCTGAGAGTAATATTATCATAATTGGTCAGCATGTGGAGGCTACCCAAGCCCATTTTCATTTGGTCTCTAGTATAATAAAGGTGTCAAGGTATCAGTTAAAATGGCTGGAGCTTATTTAAGACCCTCAACAATAAATAATATCAAACATGAATTTCTAGTAAGCTGTCATCTAAACATGGATGAAGATGGTCATAGCAGCTCCTGAGTGTCTCACCATTATTGATTAGGGTTGACTGCTGGTATTAAGAATAAGAAATATATAAGGTTGTTTTTTTTTATTTGGGGGGGAGATGTCATTTTCCCATTGGTCTATAATAGGTCATCCTTAGCAGGACTGCCAAGGAGGAGCTAGAAGTTTAGAAGCTAGTAGTCAGAAAGTGGGATATTAAAATTTAAAATTGCTGAGGTGTAATGTCTGAGTGGTGACAAGATATAGAATGTGGTCCTGGGAAGTAGATAACTAGAATGGAGGAGAAAGTCACCAAGGTTCAGGAAGTACCAAAAATTAGGAAGCTAAGTTATTGCACTCCTAAGATGGTGGTAGGAGGTAGAATAAAGAGAACTGTGAGTCAGATTTTAATGTCTTTGGGAAATGAGAGGGAGCAACCAGAAGGCTGGTTAGTGACTGGGGGAGAAAAGCGTAGAGTTCATTCTTAAGAGAAGGTTGAACTTTTATCCTAGAGTTAAAAAGTGATGGTCTGAAAGTAGCCATGGGGGTGGGGTTCAGCCAAATGCCAACCCTGGCACCCCAACTTTCTCTACAGCACAATAGAGCAAAAGTTTAGGCCCTGGCCGGTTGGCTCAGCGGTAGAGCGTCGGCCTGGTGTGCGGGGGACCCGGGTTCGATTCCCGGCCAGGGCACATAGGAGAGGCGCCCATTTGCTTCTCCACCCCCCACCCCTCCTTCCTCTCTGTCTCTCTCTTCCCCTCCCGCAGCCAAGGCTCCATTGGAGCAAAGATGCCCGGGCGCTGGGGATGGCTCTGTGGCCTCTGCCTCAGGCGCTAGAGCGGCTCTGGTCGCAACATGGCAACGCCCAGGATGGGCAGAGCATCGCTCCCTGGTGGGCAGAGCGTCGCCCCTGGTGGGCGTGCCGGGTGGATCCCGGTCGGGTGCATGCGGGAGTCTGTCTGACTGTCTCTCCCCGTTTCCAGCTTCAGAAAAGTACAAAAAAAAAAAAAGAAGGAAAAAAAAAAAAAGTTTATGAGACAGTGAACAGCTCCAATTAGAGGAATTTGCAGGGCAAATCCTACTCTTGAAGGAGACACCTTAATTCAAGGCAAGAAGTGGAGTACCCTTCCAAGATGAAATATTAAGAATGGAGAGTATTTTGTTTACAATGAAATAATTGTTCCAGACAGCCCAGTGGAAAGGATGATTAAAAGATTTGCAGTGATGGGCACAAGGAATATATCCCAAACTTTACTTTTTGCATTTAGTGTTGTTTTCAAGATATTTCTATGTTGATACTCATGGATCTAGTCCATTCATTTTAGCTGCTGTCTAGTTTTGTATTATATAGTCTACTATTAATTTACACATTTCACTATTGATAGTTGTCCCCAGTTTTTTACAATTGCAAACAATAAAGCAATGACCATTCTTAAGGCAATTCTATTTGTGCATATGTATAAGAGTTTCTCTAGATATATGTCCAGAAGTTGAATTGCTGTGTAGTAAGGTACACACTTAGTCCACTCTACAAAATACTGGCAAATTGCTTTTCATTGTGCTTGTACAAATTTACTTTCTCATCAGCAGAGTGTGAGAGTTTATCTTTTACATCCTTGCCAATACTTACCATTATCAGATTTAAAGTTTTGCCATTCTCATCTATTTGAAAAGCGATCCAATTTGACACTTTGCATTTTCCTTTATAAAGGTTAAGCATCTTTTCATATGTTATTGGCAATTTGGATTTCACTTTTCTGAACTGTCTATTTACATTCATTGACAATTTTTTTCTATTGCATTTTTGTCTTCTTTTTATTGATTTATAAACGTTCCCTCTATGAATATGCTGTGCCCGAATCTTTAGTCAGTTATTTAATGACATATATTTTCTCCTACTCTTGTTTTTCTTAACATTGTTTATGTTATCTTTTCCCTAACAAAAAATTAAATTTTAAGTTAGCATCTAGTTTGTTTATAGTTTAAGTTTTTCATGCCTTAAAAAAGCATGAAAAACTCTTCCCTACTCTGCAGTAATGATTATATTCTCCTCTATTACCTTCTGAAAGCTTTATTACTCGGCTTTTCACACTGATGTCTATAATCTACTTGATATTTATTTATGTGTACAGTGGGAAAGATCTAATTTTCCCCTTGGATAGGTAATTGGCCGAGCATCATTTATTGAATAGCCCAGTTTTTCCTCATTGCTTTGTACTTGCGCTTACATCATGTACCAAGTTCTCATATGTATCGACCTCTGTCCTCTTCTGTTGGTCTAGTAATCTATTTACGATCTAGTACCTCACTAAGTTTCTCCTCCTTCTTGTTTTTCTTTTTTAAAGTTGCCGTGCCTATTCTTGGTCCTGAAGTCTTCCATGTGCATTTTAGAATCAACTGGTTAAATTTCACAAAGCACTCTGGATTCTGACTTTAAAATTTAACAAAATTTATACATTAAGGAGAATTTGCTGACATATAGAAACACTAATGATTTTTGAACATTGATCTTATGTCCATCAAACCTGAAGAACTCTCTTACAAGTATTGATTACATATCAAAAGATTGCCTTGAATGTTCTGTGTAGATAGTACTATAATTTTCACATAGTGATAATTTTGTTCCTTATTTTCCAATCCCTATGTTTTTTCCTTACCTTGGTAGGACCTTTAGGACAATGTGGACCAGTTACAATAGCCATGTCTTGTTCCTGACTTTAAATGGAATGTTTCCAGGTTTTCACCATTAGGTATAATGTCTAATGTGGTTTTTGATATGAAGGATTACTTTTATCTATTTCTAGTTTTCTAAGAAGGGTATTTTAAAATCATAAAGTAAGTGTTCAATTTTATTAATTTTTTTTATTTACTGAAGTGATCATTTAGTTTTTTCCCTTAATTGGATAAGATTATGAATTACATTAATAGATTTCAAAAATAAAGTATCATTTCACTTCCGAGATTAAACCCTCATTAATTTTATCATTTTTTCAATAAATTGTATTATTTAATTTAGTTTCTGTATATCTATATTTATATGTGACACTAGCTAATAATTATCACTTCTAGTGGTGTCCTTGTCTGGTTTGAGCATCCTTCCTGAATATTCAGGGGATTGCCTCCCTAATCAGTCTTCAATCTGTTATACTCTATGAGAGCAGTTCTCAGAATGCTATCTAAGTGGATTAATTTAAAATTAATGTCCTTGAGCCCTATGATGCAGCACCTCTGTTACATATAACATATTTGATCTCTTCCTTCTTAAAATTTACTCTTTATTTTATTTTTTTTCCTTTTTTTTTTTTATTTCTTTTTAAAAATTTTATTTATTTATTCATTATAGAGAGGGGGGAGAGAGAGAGAGAGAGAGAGAGAGAGAGAGAGAGAGAGAAGGGGGAGGAGCAGGAATCATCAACTCCTATATGTGCCTTGACCAGGCAAGCCCAGGGTTTTGAATCGGCAACCTCAGCGTTTCCAGGTTGACGCTTTATCCACTGCACCACCACAGGTCAGGCTTTATTTTAATGACACCGCATTCTCCTTGTTCTCTCATACATCTGAGCATTCCTTCTCTGCTTTCTTTTTTTTTTTAACTTTCTTTTTAAAAGAAAGAGAGTGTGTGTGTATGAGAAATGGATAAATGATGGTATATTCATACAAAATAACACTATTCAACAATTAAAATACATGTACAAATATGGATATATCTCTTCTCTACTTTCTTCTTTTTAACTTAAAATTTTTTAAATTTATTGATTAGAGAGAGAGACAAAGGGAGAAGGAGAGAAAGAGAGAGAGAAACGTCAATTTGTTGTTCCCCTTACTTATGCATTCATTGGTTGATTCTTGTATGTGCCCTGACCAGGGATCAAAACCATAACCTTGGCCTACCAGGACGATGCTCTAACCGACTGAGCCACTTGGCCAGGGCATCTATTTTCTTTATGGGCCTCGCTTCCTGGAATCTCCCTTGACCAGCACTCTTCTCTCTACACACATTTCCTAAGTGAACTGACACACCCTCAATGTTTCAAACACCACCTATACTCTAGAGATAAATTCCAATGCTGCACCTTTGTGTCAGATCTCTCCCCTCAATTCTAGTTTATTTTGGCTCATTCTGGCTGTCCCAAAGGCACCTGGGACTTTATGTGTTTAGAATTTCCATTAAATTAGTTTCTCCTTCTATTTACACAACCTTAGCTCCTGACCCCATTATCCATATTTGTCAACAAGAGAGAATTATTTGATAGTCTCTCTTCTTCATTTCTCAGATCCAATCAATTACCACGCCTTAACAATTTAACATCCTAAACATTGCTTAATCTGTCCCCTCCCCTCCATCTGCACTGTCCATGCCTTAGACAGGGCTCATTTCATCTTTTACCTGCACTAGAACAACTTGCTAACAAATCTCTTTTTGTCTACCTCAGATATACATACAACCACAGATGCCACTGCAACCCCTTTCTAATTGCTTGCTTTACGTTTCTGGAGTAATTTATTTAAATCTCTAGTCTTGTCATGTCACTTTTCTGTCTTAAAATCCTTTAGTGTTTCTCCACTGCAGGCAGGGTGGTCTATACTCATTAACATAGCATTCAGAGCCCACCGTAATCTAGCCCTTACCCTTTTCTCTAGCTTCATTTACATCATTTTTTTTAGCTTCCTTTACATCAGGGGTCCCCAAACTTTTACTCAGGGGGCCAGTTCACTGTCCCTCAGACTGTTGGAGGGCCGTACTATAAAAAAAACTATGAACAAATCCCTATGCACACTGCACATATCTTATTTTAAAGTAAAAAAACAAAACAGGAACAAATACAATATTTAAAAATAAAGAACAAGTAAATTTAAATCAACAAACTGACCAGTATTTCAATGGAAACTATGGGCCTGCTATTGGCTAATGAGATGGTCAATGTGCTCCTCTTACTGACCACCAATGAAAGAGGTGCCCCCTCCGGAGGTGTGGTGGGTCGGATAAATGGCCTTAGGGGGCCGCATGCGGCCCGTGGGCCGTAGTTTGGGGACCCCTGCTTTACATCTTACTCTTGACTCCAGCAACTCAAATCTCTACGTAGTTCCCTCTGTAACCTATGCATTTTTCCTTCCATGCCTTTGCCTATGCTTTCCTTTCTAGAAGGCACACCTGCACTTCTATTCACCTCTTCTACCCCTAACCCAAATCTAATTTCCCTCCACATCTTTACCTAACTCACCATAGCCTTTAAAATCCAACTCGGCTTCCAGCTCATTCAAAAACTCATTCCTAACCATGACCCCACCCAGAAGCTTCACTAAGTGTCTTTTCAATGATCTCATAAATGCCATAGTTATTACTATATTTTTCACTTACCATATTGTATTGTAATTATTTCTTTGTCCCTACTGAACTATAAACTCATCAAGAGAAGTAATTGGGCTTTATCTATATTTCAAGTCCAAGAACATAGCAGAGTATCTGGCTCATAAATATTTGAGTTAAATGGATAAATGATAGTTGAATTGAATATGCTCTTTGCAGAAACGTTTTGTTTTCTATTACTGCTTAAAATTTAGTTTTCGGTAGACTTCTCCCACCACATAGAGTTCATAAATTTATTTGCTTATTTTTGCTCTGGCTAACTGACTCTAAGAACAAAAAAAAAAATTTTACACAATGGAATACTACTCAGCCTTAAAATAATAAAAAAGAAGGAAATCTTACCCTTTGAGACAGCATGGATGGACCTGGTCAGTCAGAGAAAGACAAGAGCCATATGATTTCACTTAGATGTGGAATCGAATGAATGAACTAAACTAACAAACAAAATAGAAACAGACTCATTGATAGAGAAAACAGACTGACAGCTGTCAGAGGGGAGGGGCTAGGAGGGCTGGGTGAAAAAGGTGAAGGGATTTTTTAAAAACTTCATAGACAGACAACAGTATGGTGACTACCAGAGAGAAAGTGGGTAGGAGGTGTAGGAGAAAGTAAAGGAGGATAAATAGTGATGGAGGGAGACTTGACTCCCTCCTATGGAGAGAGTTATTCTTAAAGAAGAGGACCCAGGACTGAGCACTGAGGCACTTCACCATTTAGAGATCAGACAGAGAAATGGGAGACAGAATAGGACTGAGAAGAAGAGGTCAGTGAGGCAAGATATAGCCGAGAGAGCAAGCAAGGATGGCGAACACACAATGCAGTATCCAGGTAATGTATTATAGAACTGTACACCTAAAACCGACATAATTTTATTAACCAATGTCACCTCAATAAATTCAATTAAAAAATAAAACAGTGACCTATCAGTGTGCCTAACATGGTATACATCAGAGTATGAAACCACAGGAAAATGTAAACAAATATATTAGAACAGAGTGATGGGAGAAGAAGATTCAAGTTAGAGCACACACTACCAATCACCCTTAACCAGGATTTTCACTAATACTATGGGGAGGGGAGGTTAATATTTAGCAGCAGAATCACATTGTCAGTAGTTCCTGAATTATTTGTGAAGTCAGATATCACCTTGAAGTTTACATAAATTCCTCTGGAAACCCCATCTCATGTTTTATGAGAAAACCAATGCTTTCCCCAAACTCCCTGAAACTTTTCTAGGAATACAGTTAATAGGAAGGAAATAGATAATTACACATTGTGTAAGTTGTATGAAGAAAGTCGACATGGTGAGTTGATAGAGAACTAGTGGGGGGGCAAGGGAAGTACTCCTGATCAGCTAGTTTGGAAAGTCATCTTTGAGCCTTGACCCATTATCTGAAAGCTAACTGATGTAAAGGAGCCAGTCATGCCAAGAAAGGGGAGACCAGTTAAGAGGCCATTGCAGCCGGCCTGACCTGTGGTGGTGCAGTGGATAAAGTGTCAACCTGGAACACTGAGGTCGCCGGTTCAGAACCCTGTACTTGTCAAGGCATATAAGGGAGTTGATGCTTCCTGCTCCTCCCTCTTTTCTCTCTCTCTTTCTCTCTCTCACCTCTCTAAAATGAATAAATTAAAAAAAAAAAAAAAAACAAAGAGGCCATTGCAGCCTGCCTGCAGTGGCGCAGTGGATGAAGCGTCAACCTGGAATGCTGATGCTGCCGATTTGAAGCTCTGGGCTTGCCTGGTCAAGGCACATAACAAGAAGCAACTACTGAGAGTTGATGCTTCCTGCTTCTCTCCCTCCCCACCCCTCTCCTCTCTCTGAAATCAATAAATAAAATCTTTTTTTAAAAAAATGAGGCCATTGCTATAGACCTGGTAATAGATGATGAACTTTTAGACTAGGACTGTGGCAGTGGAGAGAGAAGGAAAAAGATGTAGACCAGATATGTTTGAGAAGTAGAACAATAGCAGTATTTGCTAATGGGATATATATCTATAGATAGGTAGATAAGTAGGTCGGTCGGTCGGTCGGTCGGTCGGTAGGTAGATAGATAGATAGATGTGGGGGGAGGTGAGGAGGAGGAGAAGGATAAAGAGATGGAGAAGAAGGAGGAGGAAAAGTAGAAGAAAAGAATCCAGGATGACTGCATGATATATTTTGATACAAAGATAGAAAAGAAGACTAGAAGTAAAACAGGCTTGGTAGCAAAATCTAGCGTTCTGTTTTGGATTTATAAATCTGAGATGCCTCTTGGACATTCAAATGGGGATATTGGATATACAAACATGGAGTTCTGGGAAAGGTTAAGGCTGAAAATATATATTTGGATAGACAGCACAGAGATTCTATCTAAAGTCACAGAATTGAATAATCCCTCCTATGGAGAGAGTTATTCTTAAAGAAGAGGACCCAGGACTGAGCACTGAGGCACTTCACCATTTAGAGATCAGACAGAGAAATGGGAGACAGAATAGGACTGAGAAGAAGAGGTCAGTGAGGCAAGATATAGCCGAGAGAGCAAGCAATGAACAAGTCACCCCAGGCTACCTTCACGTGGGCATAAATTTCTTGGCCAATTCTTAGTAGATAATGCCAAAAGATCTTTGTGACAAGAACAAAGTATGGGTGTTTCACAATTTCCATGGTAAAAGCAGGATCATCTTTGTTAATTTGTGCCTAATTCTTTTTTTAATATATCAAATTTTATTGGGGTGACACTGGTTAACATAATTATACAGGTTTCAGGACCCCAATTCTATATCACATCTCTGTACACCATGTTGTGTTCACCATCACCCCAAGTCAAGTCTTTGTCTACCCCCATACCCTCCTCCGCCTCCCCGCCCCCCAGGCAATCTCCATACTGTTTGATCACTAGGAATAAAGAGTGGTGCCTCTTTGTCATCTAGTTCCTTGTAGTTAAGTCCAGCTCTCAACTGTAAGTAAAAACATCAATAGAAAGACATACAACTTTTCATCTTATCTTATTACACACAGCACTGACATTCTAGAAAACATTCCTTTGATGGCAAGTCCTGTGCCAATGTAAGATACAGCCATTTTGATACAGGCTGTTTTGTTCTAGTCGATTTGCTGACACACAGCTTTGACACAGCATTCCCATGCCAGGAACATCTTGATGTGGCTGCCTTGAAGTGGCTGTTTTGATATGGGAACATTTTGACTCTGTCTGAAAACAAACCAATCAACTTTTGCTTAAAAAAAAAATGATCACCAAGTAATGTGTGTTGACAGAGCTCCTCACCCACTCCTTGAGCCCCATCTCATCCCCTACCCTACCCCGCCCCCAGAATAGAAGCCAGACTGCAGAGGTAGACAGTGGGATGCTTAAGAGGAAAAGGAAGTCATCATAAGGGAGGGAGGAGTCTGGGACAGAGGACCCAGCTCAGCAGTAAAACCCGAAGAAAGAGAAAGGTAATTCTGCTCTTGGACGCATCCTGACTTGGCCCCTTAAAAGCATCAGTGCATTGCCACAACACTGAACAGAGCTCAAGGAGCTCTGTTGCCACAGAAAAACTCATCCCCTTCTGAGAGCTGAGCCATGACCAGGGATTTCTTTTTCTTACTTTAAACAGGAAGACAACAACACACAGAAGATACCATGTATACCTCCCTCAGACCTGGAAGATACCCAGGAAAACCGAATAATTCCAACCAGGCATTTCTTTGACAGGACATGTACCATTAAATGAAGGACAGTCCCATTCAGCAGGAAGGTTAAAAAATGCCACACCTCTGCACACGCAAACAGGAGACAACAAGCCAGGGTGCCAAGTGACAGATGCGGCTCAGAGAGATCAGATAGTTGGGTTGATCCAGGGTTCACATTTTGTCATTCAGGTGTGACTAGACAAAAGGGAAAGGAAAGTGAAATGCCTTGGGCTCATTGTCCCTCTCCTATTATCAGGGGTCTGTCAGGAATCTATTATCAAGTGTCCTCTCAGTTGAATGGAGAATATGAACTGATTTCCTCTCCAGCAAATTCTTTTTCTAAAAGTTCTTTCTTTCAGCAACAATAGAACTAAAATACTTACTCTGTGAAACAAGTTAAATCATTAATATGATTAATGGTATGATTTCTCCAGTACAAAGTGTTCATGTCAATTAAGCTAGTGAACTTAAATATTTTCGAAAGATGAATCTCCATCTGTTTCTGCCACCATTATCTCTTCAAAGAATTGAAATGTTATGTAACTGGATTTGAAGATGTTACATGAAGAGTACTGAATGATATGTGATACGAAAATCTATAGAGTGAACATGATTTGTTTCCTAGAAATATGAATCTCCCCTACCCCCAAACCTGTTTACTTCACCTTTCATTGCAAGCATTTCCTATTTTGTTTTAGTTTTCAATCCTTTCCAAATACTCTGATTTCAATTTAGGGCTGCAGATACATATTAAGTACTAGGATGTTCCAGTAATTTTTGTTAGGCACTACAGGGAACAGCAATATAAATATGAATAAGAAATAGCCTCTGCTCTCAGAGATATACCGAGAGAGATTAGATTGAATATAAACAATATATAAAACAGATAAAGATATCACCAGGCACTCATGTGCATTTAAGTATCATCTGATGAATTTCAGATGTCATAAGCTGGCATTATTGAAATGGTTTGGGACCACGACTGGAGCAATTAAACTCTACTAGGAGAAGGAAGAAAAAATGGCATTTAATTATGGACAGCCTACTCTGTTATAAGCACTGTGCTAAGTGTTTTACATATCTTGTCTCATTAAATCTCCCCAACAGCCCCATTTTACAAAGCAGGGAGCAGCAGCCCAGCAACATTAAGTACCTAGCCACACAGCTAGTCACACAGCTCAGGTCTTGTGTGGAGACCAAATTCACACCTGGCAGAACCCACACTCATCTCAGTCCCCTCGAGGCAAGCAGCAGAGTGAGTGTTTGAAAGAATGACTTCCGGTTACTAAAACACCTAAACAGAAGGTAAAACAAAAAGTAGTCACAGCCAATCTAGATCCACCACTGAGCAATTCAGTGGGCACATTGATCAAAATGGCAATTTGGCAAGTATAACTTTTTATAAGCTTAGTTGGGTTGTCAATGAGAGTAATAAAAAAAAAAAGCCATAAAAACCTTTTAAAATGACTGTACCAATTCTTTAGCTTATTGAATCTAGAAAGGTACCTTTTCCTTCAATAAGAAACATTACTAATAATAACCAACATTTATTGAATACTTATTAACTCTGGGCTCTGGGCTGAACGTAGACAGGTTGAGATCATGGAATTAGGACCAGGTTGAGAGGGTTCAAAGGTTGGTTTCACCAGCCATCAGTTACTGCCTTCACCAAGTTACTTAAACGCTCTGGGCCTTAATTTCCTCATGTGAAAGATGAGTCTACTTCGTAGTATCTAATCAACAAACACCTGGTAAAATGAGCTATTATTATAAAGTTGGAGTATGTTTGACTACTCTCCCAGATAGGAAGGGAGTTTCCTGAGTACACCTACCCAGGGGTATATCCAGCTCTCTTTCTCTGGGGCACAGGCAAGGTGGGGGTCATGTGCATAGAGTAAGCAGGAACCAGTCAAGCCTCAGAGCATGGTGGCAAATCCCTCCCGCTGGAAGGCCCTGTGCGGTATAAGTGGACATTTGCTGGAGAAGTCCTCAAATGATGCCCAAGTGGAAATTGAGCTGGCAGAGCCACAGATGTGAACAAAATTCCAGGAAAGTCAGGCATACTCTCATTCATGTCTGGCTGCCTCTACAACCCCCTCAGAGTGTCTCCTTTCATAGCCCTATGAGGTGAATGTTCTTGTCATCCCCATTTTACAGACAGGAGGTTATCCTGCGTTAGGTCACTTACCTAGCGGGCAGCCTAATCAGGACTGAACCTCAAGTTCAACCGACTCCAGAGCCTGGGTTTTTAACTCTCCAACAATACCACCTCCTTGTGCCAGTTATTCCACTGTTATGTGATATTAGGATCTAATGAAAAGATGAGATTTCTGATGCAGCACTTAAAATGAATCATAAATACATATTAATTCTAAGAAATATTTACTTATTCTAAGCCTCGTCAGGTAGTTGACATGTCTACCTATGTTTCAATCTTACTTGTGCAGTAGGATCGAGTACTTTTGCAAGCAAGCTCCTGGGTCTCACAGAGGGGAATTTGGCGAAAGGTGTATATCTCCGCTGGGGAGGTTCTCCGACTTGACTACAGACCCAGCCAGGACCCATGACATGTTCCCTTCCGTTCCCCCAAGCAGCTCTCTCACAGGTTGTTCGCTCTCTACAAATCCCCCACTCATGTCACTTCCCCTTCACACTCAGCAAGTGACTCCACACCTTCCCCTCCACTGATAGGGAAAAGACAAAACACACCATGATCATCCTTCTTCTCTGTGGTTACCATAGAAGTGCCCCTCCTCTCTGCAGCTACAGCCCCTGCCTGTCCTTTGGATCCCAAACCCTCTCGCTTTCTTAGGAATCTTGACCTATTGGTTTTTTCCTCTCTTCTTTGTCCACCATTACCTCCACTACTAAACCCTCCCAACAATATTTAAAACGCTCAAGTCTCTGCTTATTGCATGAAAACAAACCAACACCCTCCCATGGCCCCTGCCCTTTCTCTCTCCTCTTCTCAGACACATATCTTAAGGCCAATATTGTCTACACTGGGTGTCACTACTTCTTTATGCTCCACTCACTCCTCACCCACCACAGCTCAGCTTATGACATCAACACTTCTCTCAGTCTGCGTCACCAAGGACACCAATGACCTCCCCATTGCAAAATCCTAGGGACATTGCTCACTCCATTTATTTCTTCATCTCTCATTCTGTTGAATAGGGTTCAACACTATTTTTCACTATCTCTTGCACTACTCTCTTTGCTCAGCTGGACTTATTTTCTATCTCTCTGGATGCATATTCTTCTTTTTAAAGCTTCTCTCCCCTGGCCATTGCTTTCCCATGGGGATCTGTACTGGGACCTCTTCATTTCTCAACCTACACACCTTCCCCGGGTGGCCCCATCCTCTGCCGTGGCTTTAGTTACCATCTATTTGCCTGTGATCCCCAAATCTATCCTAGATTCCTCCTCTGAGCTTTATACTTAAATATACAGGGTGGGGCAAAGTAGGTGTACCGCTGTTTGTATGGAAAATCATACAATAATTAATCATAATTATATAAGAATAAACTCTGTTTCATGTACTCAGAACTGTAAACTTACTTTTGCCCACCCAGTATATCAATCTTTCTTCTGGACATTTCCACTTAGATGTTCTAAAGGCACTTCATGCTCTTGAAACTCAACTGCTGCAAACTCACTGGCTTTTCCCTCTCAGTCTGCACTTCCTCTGGGTTCCCTGTGTGAATGAATGGTTCTACCATTCAACCAGTTCCCTGAGCCTGAAATGTGTGTCATTCTCAACTTCTTCTCCCTCATCCGTACTCTATTACCAATCAAGTGTTGCAATTATACCTTTAAATATCTCTGCCACTCACTTATGTCTTTTCCACTACATTTGCTTAGACCCCACCTCCTCTGACCAAGATTACTGTAAGCATCTTCTGATAGGTCTGCTTGCCTCCAATCTTGTCTTCTCTGATCCATTCTCTATCCTGCAGCCAGATGACCTCTCTAAAGTGCAAATCCTTCAAAGTAAAACTCTAACTTCTTGGCATGGCATGGCTGGCCTCTTATGACCTTGACATCTGTCACTAAGTTCTTCTTTGCCTCTTCTTTCTTTGCAACCCCCCTCTCTTCTCTCTGACCTTGTTGAACTGATTCTGGATTCTCTGCTAGAAAATTGTCCTTAGTCTTAATCTAACTCCTCCTCTGAGACATCTCTCCTGCACCAATTTATATGTCTGCGTGTTTCCACCTATTGTGAATTAGGGTTGAAGGCCTTTTCCAGGCATGCTTTTGAGTCTCAGACAAAGCAGGAATTTGATAAAAATACAATATATTGATATGTCACAATGATAGGTAGATTGGGGTCAACATATTTCTTAAATACTCTCTGATTTCCTATACTTCCTTTAATCATAGTACATTTGTCTATCTTCTGTCTTTATTTTTTTATTTTTAATTTTTATTTTTTTGTATTTTTCTGAAGCTGGAAACGGGAAGAGACAGTCAGACAGACTCCCGCATGCGCCTGACCGGGATCCACCCGGCACGCCCACCAGGGGCGATGCTCTGCCCCTCCGGTGCGTCGCTCTGCCGCAACCAGAGCCACTCTAGAGCCTGGGGCAGAGGCCAAGGAGCCATCCCCAGTGCCCGGGCCATCTTTGCTCCAATGGAGCCTTGGCTGCAGGAGGGGAAGAGAGAGACAGAGAGGAAGGAGGGGGTGGGGTGGAGAAGCAAATGGGCGCTTCTCCTTTGTGCTCTGGCCGGGAATCGAACCTGGGACCCCCGCACGCCAAGCCGACGCTCTACCACTGAGCCAACCGGCCAGGGCTATCTTCTGTCTTTAGACCAAAAGCATTTGAGACCATGACAATCAAGTGCAATAGTTAAGATTCAGGCTCTGAAGCAAGATTGCCTGGATTCAGATTCAGACTGCAACGTCCTAAGTTCTGTGACATTAGACAGCTTGGAAACTTGTGCCTTGTTTTTGTCCTCTGCGGACATCATAACTATGTATCAAATAGAGTTGTGATGATTCAATGAGTAAAACTAAGCAAAGCATTTTGAATGATGCCTGACACATGGCAAATGTTAAAAGAAGGCCATTACTACTTCCAAAGATGGGTACTGTATCGTTTATCTCCAGAGAGGTACTCACGAAACATTTTTGAAATGAACAAACCAAGGAAATGCTTGTAGCTAAACTTGTCGCCAAATTCTGAACATTAACCAAAAGAACAGAAATATTAAATACATTCCACTAAGCGCCACGCATCAAAATTACACCAACATGGTGGCTGGTCACTTGGACCTTTTTGGAAATGAGGTCATCTATTTCTGCCCAAGCACTCAGGGAATTACACTCCCTTGCGGGGGGACGTCTGAAGCAAACAGGACACCTCAGGCTCCTGAGGGCGTCATGACTGACTCTGAGGTAATGTCTTCTTTATGCAAACATGGCTGTTAAAAGCAAGAAAACATTAAGGTAACTGTTTTAACATGTTTTCTAATAATTTAAGACCTACTGGGCCTTCCATTCTGCCCGTGTCACTGACACCTGTAATCTCGCTCAAGGAGAGGGCGGTGCTCTTCCAGAGTCACGCGGGCTAGGCTTTCTTTGCTTTTTTTAAAAAAATTTAAGCATTTCTTTATTTCATTACCTTAATATCTGAAAAGGTTTTCCTGAGAAACAACATACAATGAAAAAATTTACACATATAACAAAAACATAAATTTTTTCTTGCATTAGTTTCTATCATGATGCCTAAAACACCAAGAAAGTGATGCCCTAATATAATTTACATTGTATTAACTTTACTATTTATAATTTTTTTTTGAGAGTGAATGACTTTAATTCTTTTATTAATTTTAATTTCTTATTTTGAAATTAAATTTAACAGGGTGACATTGATCAAGAAGAGTACATAGGTTTCAGGTGAACATCTATCTCTATAGCATTTGAACTGCTGATTGCATTGTGTGCTCATTATCCGAAGCCAAACCATTTTCCATCACCATATATTTGTCCCTCTTTAGTCCCACCCCCCAGGTAACCAATTCACTTTTATCTATGTCCATGAGTCTCAGTTTTATATCCCATCTATGTGGAATATATATTTGTCCCTCTTTATTCCCCTCCCCCTAACCCCGTCCTCCTGTTAACTACTTAACTTTTATCTATGTCCATGAATGACTTTAATGCTAAGGTAATAAAAATTAACAATTTAATTATGGAATAGCTAAAATACCACAGAGCCTTATTAATTTAGAGTTTATTAGTACAGTATTTGAACAGCAAGAGTGCTATTTATACAATTTATGGATAAACAATATTCACAAGTTAAGAATAAACAAGATTTTATAGGGGCTGCTTACTATTTTTTTCCTTTTTTTAAATTTTTTTATTGAATTTATTGGGGTGATACAATTTGATAAAATTATATATAAGTTTTAGGTGCATAATTCCATATTATATCATCTGTATATTGTAGTGTGTGTTCACTGCCCCAAGTCAAGTCTCCTTCCATCACCATTTATCCCCCCAGCTAGGTTTTATTTAGTTCAAGCTTCACAAGCTTGTATCATTTAAAAGTCAGTTCTTAATGATGGAAGCAGTGCCACCAGATGCTTGGTTTGGTCAGGGCAGGGACAGAAGCAGAATGACATTGTTTAACAGAGGTGGGTTTGTTTCCAAAGAAACAGTCTGAGGGGCAACTGAAGTGACCTAGGAGAAGTGTCAGAGTTGCACAAAAAGCTGGACCAGACATATGTATGGCACCAGGCTGCCAAATACATATTTATAGATAAATGTGCATCCCACTCTGATTACTGCCTGCCTTCCTCATGGGCCTCCTGCCTGTTGTAGGGATAGGCAGACACTGACACAGTATTTCTGTCTTCAGAATGATAGGCTGGCATCTAGGGAAATGACCTTGATAGACTGAACTATAAATACAATATTAATCAGAGCAATTTGCTCTTGAATTGTGCCCCCTTTCTCAATATCCCAAAGCAACTCTAGGAGAGAGGCAAAAAAGCATAATAACTAGTCATTTAATGAGTGTGCAAGGGAAGGTCAAATACTCCAACACAGCGGGAAAATGACCTGAGTCCTGACTCCGGAGAAAGTTATTTCCCCAGATTGGCTGAATCTGAATAGATCCCGCAGGCAGTGCCTCTGTGTCTAATGGCCTTTTTTCTTGGTGTCATAGAGCAAGGTACTAAGGAAAACAAAATTAGGGATTTAATCCACATATAACCCATCACTTTTGAAATGGCTGTCCTCCAGAATGTCTGGGGCAGGGGGAGGGCTGAGAATGAGGACTAGCCTATCGTCATTACTGGGAAAATGAAGCAGCAAATCACAAGAACAGTGTATTACAGGCCTGGCCATGTAGCTCAGTTAGTCAGAGCATCATCCTGATACATCAAGGTTGCGGGTTCAATCCCCTGTCAGGGCACATATAAGAATCAACCAATGAATACATAAATAAGTGGAACAGGCCCTGGCTGGTTGGCTCAGCGGTAGAGCATCGGCCTGGTGTGAGGGGGACCCGGGTTCGATTCCCGGCCAGGGCACATAGGAGAAGTGCCCATTTGCTTCTCCACCACCCCCCTTCCTCTCTGTCTCTCTCTTCCCCTCCCGCAGCCAAGGCTCCATTGGAGCAAAGATGGCCCGGGCACTGGGGATGGCTCCTTGGCCTCTGCCCCAGGCTCTAGAGTGGCTCTGGTTGCGGCAGAGCGACGCCCCGGAGGGGCAGAGCATCGCCCCCTGGTGGGCAGAGCGTCACCCTGGTGGGCATGCCGGGTGGATACCGGTCGGGGTCGGTTGGGCGCATGCGGGAGTCTGTCTGACTGTCTCTCCCTGTTTCCAGCTTCAGAAAAATACAAAAAAAATAAAAAATAAATAAAAAAAATAAGTGGAACAACAAAGAAAGAATAGAGCATTACATTAATTCTTTCTAGACTCTCATTGGATGTGAGCATCATTTTTCAGGTCGAATTAATACTTGATTTCTACAAGACCAATATTCTAAACATCCTGCAAATAAACACCAGCAAAAGAACATTCCAGCCAAAGAAAAGAGTATTCAGCAGAAAGGTTGAGCACAGAAGGGGAACCCCTGGCTCCTCCTTGGGGAAGAGCCTGTGCGGCCACCTTGGCTGCTGTTTTACAAGTCAAAGGTGGCCTTTCAACCGCCAGCCCTGCTCCCCACCACGTGAGACTGGAGAATGGAGGAGCTGCTCTTGCTCTGCCATCAGTGACCTGCTGAGTAATAGAGGTTTGTGGAGTTGCTTTGTTTCTTTGTTTTGTTTTTTTTAAAAATCAGAACTGAGCTGCCAGTCCTCCTGACGATGGGGAGGGCAGGGACAAGTTAAAATCCACCCCCGGCTCCCTCCGCGGGGGAATGAAGACGCTGAGGCTCAGTCCTGTCAGCAGGTGTGAGTCAGACACACAGGGAGCAGCCAAATTGAGCAAGAAGGTGCCATTTTGTCGTCCATGTTCCCACCACCACCGCACAGAAATAAATGGTTTAAGAAAATGATCCAGGATAAAAGAGCGATCGGGCCAGGAGTCAGACTGAATAGAAGGTTTCTATTGAACGCCACTTCATTATGCAACTTCTTTCACTGAGGGATTCCAGCTCTTGGTGGAACCAATTGTGACGGGGAAGTGCTGACAGCCCTGGGAACCAGCAAAGCTGGCCTTTGATTTGTGACTTTGAAGCCCAGGCCTATCACCGAACTGTCAGATGAGTGTAAGCAGGTGAACTTGGCCTCCTTGCATCTCAAATTTAAATCTAAAAACTGGGATCTGTAAACTTTACTATCAGATTCTTGTGTATAAACAAACAGGCGAACTTTGGAGCTATTGTGGGTTTGGTCCGAGACTACTGCAATAGAGCAAGTATTGCCATCACGTGGGTTGCATAGATTTTTTTGGTTTACCAGTCCATATGAAACTTATGTTTACGCTATACAGTACTCTATTAAGTGTGCAATACTATTATGTCTAAAAAAAAACACAATTGTACATACCTTAATTAAAAAATATTTTATTGCTAAAAAATTCTAACCATCCTTGGAGCCTTCAATGCATCATAATCTTTTTGCTGATGGAGGGTCTTACCTTCAATTTGTAAAACAAACAAAAAATGCAGTATCTGTGAAGTGCAATAAAGTGGGGCCCAATAACATGAGGTATGTCTGTATACTGCCAGAGTTAGAGATACCATCGTGCCCCTTGTTAGCCAGCCCCCCAAACTTGCCCAGAGATGTTCTTATTTTCCTGTTCATTTTACACAGGTTTGCCTTTCCATCTCTTCTCTGTTGGAAAGACAGTGATTAGCTTGATGTTGAACATCAAAGGTACCTAATACACTCAGGACATAAGTGTCCCATAACCAATTTTCCAGTGACAGAGACTGGAAGTTAAGTTAACAGCTTCATTCTACATTATTTATCATTTCCGTATGCTTAAGCTTTAACCGTTCAGTATATGCAGTTTATTTGGAATACATTTTGAAAGGAAGACCTGCAGATACCCTAACAGTCTTTTTTTCTATACAGCAGCCATGGTGATTCTGTTCGAATTTGTCTAATCATTTCATTCCTTTGCTCAAAACCTCCCATTGCTCCCTCTTTCACTCAGAGTAAAAGGCAAAGTCCTTATCGTGGCGTTTGGAGGGCTGCCAACCTAGAACCTGCCACCTGTCTGCTCTCTCCCCCCATTCTCTGGGCCTCCGGACACAGTGGCTTCCTTGCTGCCCTAGGCACGTTCTCATTGAATGTCCTTTGCATTGGCTCTTCTCTCTTTCAGGAAGTTGTCCTCCATAGACATCCACATGGCTAACTCCATCATGTCCATCAAGTCATTGGTCAACTACCACCTTCTCAGGGACACCTTGTGACTACCCTGACCATCCTCTTTCAGTCACGGTCTCTCTCCTTCACTCTAACTCTCCCAATTGTTCTTCTTCTGATCTACATTTTCTCCCCCCCCCCAAAAAAAAACACTTCTTACCTTTTATATATTATCTATTGTACTTTGTTTATTGTTGTTCATCTTCTCTGGCTAAATTATAAGCCCACAGAGTAGGAATCTGCGTCCGTTTTGATTCTTAAGGTATTCCAAGCACTTAGAATAACACCAAGCACATAGTGAATGTGCAATAAATATTTGTAGCATTTAATAGCTGAGGATACTTGACTCTTCCGAGAGAGCAAACCAGGTAAGTGATACACCTTGCAGGATGCTGCCCCAAAGAAGCCCACTCCTAATTGTGTTTGCCACTGTGGAAACAATCACAGCTTAGGTGGTATGTTAAGAACTTTGCAGGGCTGAAGCCTACAAATGTCATAAAATTCACCACTCTTGTTTTTCATATCAAGAACTAAGAGCAGTTCAACTATTTCTATGCTGATAACCAAACAGCTCTATCAAAATAGTAGCAAAGAAAGTTCACTTGAGCTGCATGCCTGTGTGTTATTACATAGGAAATGGGGTGAAACAGGCTTTTGTCCTGTGACCCCTATGTGGGTAGGGGTCAAAATCAAGCCATCGGAAGGTCCTTTTCTGAAATGAGTTGGTAACATAAACTCAATTCATTGCAGATAATGTGTTAAAAGAAAAATGGGAGAGAGAGAGAGAGATTTCACTTCACATATTTATTTTTATTTTATTGGACTTTATCACAATTTCCCCCAAAACGGTTAGCTCAGCAGGGCAGAGAGATCAAGGACATCATAACAGTGATCAGAGGCACTTACACTCACCACTGGGGGAAACACAGCCTGCAACACGTCCCCCCTCAAAGGACAATGCTCTTAATTAGCCACACCATACTTCCCAGAGAACAAAAGCTCCCCACCCCTCACAGGAAAAGCTTTTCCAGGAGATATCTCGTTGGGGAAGCGCCAGGCACACAACAGGGAGAAGGGAACATACAGGCTGTTCTGAGCTCTGCAAAGAGACACAAACTCTGGATTCTCTAGGGAGACGCAGAGGTTAGCCGGCACATTTTTTCGCCACGTGACAAACATGTGCTTCACAGACCCCCGAGGTGGCTGAGTTCTGAGGGCCCCTTTGCTCCTCCCTCTCCCCAGTCACTAGCTGGGCTTAGGAACCTTGGGGGTGGGCAAATAAGGCGGAATAATATTCAGAATTGAGCATCTGGGGAGCAGGAGGGAAGGAGCAGGAGCGGGGAGTTTATTTCAGGTGACAGACATAGAGCAGGCTCCTATTTTTTTCCTGAGACTATAATAATATTTCTGGAATGGGGATGCTTGAATCATATGTCTCTTCATATCACTGTGTGGGAAGTCTCAGTTATAAGCCCAACAATGGCAGAGATATGGTGCTTTTAGGACTTTCTGGGGGGCTTGGAGGAGGCGTGCAAAGGAGTGTGGAAGCATGCCGGGGGTGGGAGGGTGGAGTGCAGGCAGAAAAGAAATTAAAGGGGAAAAAGACAACCAGGCTGTGGGGAACAGAGAGAATGGGGGCTAAAAAGTCTTCTCTCCACAAGTTCTGCTCCCCCTCATTCAATGTGTTTTTTGAAAAACAGAGAGAGAAAAAAAATCTTGTTTAAGTGTTTCTTCCTGAGTCAGTCCACTGTCAGGAAAGGAAAATCCAAACGCTCAAATATTCTATTTTTGTGCCCAGAGGCTCGAGGCCCTGCACACAGACTCTTCCTTACTCTGGAGGGGAGGAAACTGGACGTCAGGCCCCCTCGTCACAGAGGTCGGAACTGAGGGACCCGGTTACTCAAAGGTCTGTTCTCCAGGCGGACTCCATTTTAGGAAATAAGGGTCTGGGTGCAGGATGCAGTGGGTACTGGCCTGAGGGTGGAGTTAATAAAAAAAAGAAGAAAGAGAAAGAGAGAAGAAGAGAGGAAGAGAGAAAGAAAGGAAGGGAGAGAGGGAGGGAGGGAGGGGAGAAGGGAGGGAAGAAGAAAAGAAAAGAAAGAGAAAGAGAAAAGAAAGAAAAAGAAAGAGGGGAGAGGGAGGAAGAAAGGAAGGAAGAGAAAGAGGAAAAACAGTGCTTCTCTGATTATTTTCAGGCAAACAATTGGGACCGAGGCTTTAATTGGAAGCTCAGTCAGCTGCATTAATATTGTGCTTCTCCTGGTCATTAAGGTTTACTGCCATCACCTGCCTCTCGGCTACCATGTCGATAAGGATGGGAGGCCTGATTAAGAGTTTTATGTATGTTTTGATGTGTGGGCCAAGGAAGAACCATAAATTAGTAATAAAAGTAATAGAACAGCAGTTATCTAGGTAGGTAAGGCCTCTCTGTGTATTTTGTGCATTGATTCATAAGTTGGTTGTTTCCTCTTTGTATGGCCTTTAACCAGTTGGGGGTGGTGGCGCCGAGGGAGGGCATCTCACCCAGGAAATGGGGTTTGGACCACTCTTCCTAACAATCAGGTGTAGCCCTGCCTCCCTCTCCACTTTGCCAGAGATGGGCCTTTTATGAGGACCACAGGGTACCCCGAGAAGGGCCATCCAGCTTATGACAGTCACATCTTTTAGGCTACTCCTGTCCCTATGCTATTTGGCATGTGAAGCAGACCTTAAAAAGAGACATCATTTTAAAAAGGGTTTCCCTGGGCAGCTGGTGTTTGGGGATGGAGGAAGGAAACTGTAGGGATCCTCTTAAAGGAAAAGACTGATTCCTTTGGCTATGCTGGTGTATGAATATACCAAGGTAGCACTGACCCTGGCACAGGCAGATCCTTCTAAAATGCAGCTCTGATCATGGTACCACTCCTGCTCACAACCCTTCAATGGCTCCCCAGCGCCCGATGCCCAGATAACCCCGTGAGCATTTACAATGCTTCTCCTGAGCTGGCCTCTGCTCCACGTTGCTTAACACACGCCCTCCCCCCTACCCCCCCCCCCCCCAACTCACTACCATCCACCAGTTCTACCGAATTTCAGTTCCTCAAATATCTGCTTCCTTTCTTCCTCAACTTTCAAACACGCCTCTTCCTGTTGCTCCTAACTTATCCTTTAAGTTCCTCCATTAAACATTTCTACCCCAGGGAAGCCTGCCTTCACCACCCTGACTCTGGGTTAGGTTACTCACTCCTATAAGCTCCCACAAATCTCCTGCTTAACCTGGCACTTACACACTACTGTGTCTTTACCTGCTTATTTGTCTGTCCCTCCTACTGGATTGTAAACAACTGAAGGCAGCACTGAGGCATCTGTCCTGCCCACGGCTGTCTTCCCAGTGCGTGGCTAGTCCGTCCTTGGCACACGGTAGCGCCCTGTAAGTATTTGTTCAATAAATGGGCTCCAGGCCATTAGGCCGTTCAATCTGGTGGTAATTTCCAGGCTTGCAGTGGCCCGGTTCATTTTAGCTAAGTGCCTGAGGAGACATGAGGAAGGGCCCTGAATTAGAAAGGTGCGTTGCGGTCAGGCTGCCCTGACATCCCTTCTCCCTTCCCTCAATCTTTCCCAGGGATCCCGAGGTGCAGGTACCCCTGTCAGTCGAGGCCCCTGGGGGAGGTCCTTGTCTGTGCCTATATTGACACCTGTGTCTGATTTAGTAATTTATTCTATTTTCTGGTTGATTTAAAATAGATTCACTATTAATTATAATTATTTTCAAATGATTTCAGATTTATGCCTTAACCTTACCACGTTTCTCGAAAATAGAAAGAATGTCTTATCAATCGTTTTAATACCTTATGTTGTTGCAGTACACAATGTGTAAGGGTTCAACTAATAAAACCTAGGATGACTGAACGTCTAATTTGTCTTTAGAAATTAAATTTATAACAGCGCTCTGTGGAAATGCATGCTAGATATATCTGATGATGTGGCAATTGGACTGCATTTCTTAAAGGAAACTGGTTCCCAGAGGAACTTGGAAACTGTAGCCCAGAACTATGTGGGCGCTGCAGCCCTGGTCTGCTGGCAGAAGCAGGGAGCCCGCAGCTGGGAAAAAAATGTTGTTTCAGGGTGCCCTCTAGTGATCCACGGTACCACTAGGTCAGAAGCCGGGCCAGAGGCTCTTGAACTTCAGGAGGAAGCAAGATCATGGGGGGAGCCTGATAAAACTATAGATGCCAAGATGCCAAGGCAGCCAGGAGACCAATCCTTTCAATCAGCATCTTCCCTGATCTAACACACTGTCCTTAGATAACACTTTGTGCAAGAGTGATGCTCATCATACAAACAAACAAAAAAATAAAAGAAAAGAACATTTTAGCTAATGTAGTTTGAGAACACCCAATCTCATTCTTCTGTTCATAGGGATGGGCCAGGGACTCCTTGCTGACTACTCAAGTGTGGACTTAAGTGACAGAGAGACAGACAGAGAGAAGACCTAGGTCCTCCAGTATGAAGTGCAGTCCAGCACACATAAGAAGAGTCAGCAGCATAAACAAGCTGGACCATTTTGCAAATGTATTAAGGAGAACTGTGTCACCTTCTCTCGATAGCTATTTTCCAGTGGGGCAGCCCTACTCCTCTGTTTGTACCTTTCCTGACAGTGGGCACCTGGTTTCTACTGGGCACATACACCATGGCCAACACTGTGTGTCAGACTGTTCTCATCTATCACTGCTGGAAGTCACTGGAATCATTGCAAATAGCATTCCCTAGCCTAGGCCGTACAAGCAGGATTGCTGGACAACCATTTCGAGCACAGGCAACAGCTAGAATTTGCTTTTGTGCATTCTGTATTTAATGTTCTGTTAAGCAGACTTACAGGAAAAGAACTAAAACAACAACCGCATCTTTTTCTCTGTTGCAGAGAGAGCTGATTCCTGCTCAGCAACCCAATGGACAATGTCCATCAATAATTTAAAAAAAGAAAACGCATCTCTGAATCCACACCATACCTTTCTTCCTCTCGCCTGCTCATTTCAATTGAAGACCGGTGCTTTCATTCGGGGCTGTTAGCACATTAAAATGTTTGTTGATTCCTGCAAGGTGATAAATACTCTGATTTGCAGTCTATACTCAGGTCTAATTATTTTCTTTTTCGTGTACTAATAGCACCTAATGAATTCAGTTAAACGGTGAAATCACATTGACTGTGTCAGGCTGTGGAAATATAAAGGAGGCCAGGTAAGGCTGAGTACCTCCCTCACGGGGTCAGAGCGTAGAGGACATTATCTCTGGTGCAATGTGATGAGTGCCCTAGCAGAAATATGAACCCAGGGCTAGGATAGCATGGGGCAATTACCTCTCTCCATGGGAACCAGTGAATAGAGAAATGCTATCACAGATACACTCTAATATTCTAATAATTCATGAACGTCACTATTTTTCAGGGGGATTGGGGAAAGCCGCATCATTTATTTTCAAATTACCTTGGACAAAAGAGTTATCAAATCTCTGTCTTACAAATAACAACGTTTTCTTTCATACCTCCCCCTCCCCATTACTGTATCTTTAAAACCAAACAGGAGGTGCTGGCCTGATGCCATTTGAGTTCAGTCCTGCTCATTTGCTTGTCCGGAAAACTTTAAGTATCGGCTCACAGAGTCCTTAATGAGAAAGCTCGTTAAAAAGCCCTCTGAAACGGGGAAACAAATTACATGCACAACACAGCCCACTCTTTTCCTCTTCATTTCCTTCTCCCCCTCCCAGGCACAGCATTACAAATGACAAAGTGAGTCATTGGGTCGGAAAAAGGCACTGCCACATGGGTCTGTCTGTCTTTACCTTGCCACTTTGATGGACATTTATCTTGCTTCGTTGCAGCACTAAAATGTTGCCCCAACAGCAGGAGGGCCCTGTGCACTTAATGATGGCCTTGGTAAAGCCTTTGATTGTGTGCATTTGGATGGAACTTGAGCTTGCAATTGCTAAATGCCCACATTGTCTGATTTCAGAGACTCTCGCCAGAAAGCTTGCTTACTCCTGGGGAAGGAGGCAACCTCTTTCCTTCCGGGTGTACCTGTGGTCACTTTAGGAAGGTTTCCTCGGGAGTATTACTTCAGGCTGGTAGTGATCCTATTCAGGGCTGGCCCTTCTATCAAGTGTCTTATAAGGTCACTCTTTACTCCTCTCAAGCCCAGGATATCGTGAGCCAGGATAGGTTTCCTGCCCCGGCTCAAAAGGAAATGATGGTGGTATTGTCCACTGGGAGGAAGAGATGGGAGGTGTTTGTCTCTTTTTTCCTTCCTTCTCTTATCCTGGAATTTGCAAAAGGAAGGCTGCAAATACCAAACAAACCTTCCACACCTGGGAGCCAGGGAAATATCTGTGGGGAAAAGGAAATCCTTCCTACCACTTTAACCCTGGATTCAAACAGTCCTCTGGGGTTGAGGTACTTAAAATGAAATACTTGCAACCTGTGGTGAGTGAGCCTTGCCTTCGTCACTCGCTAGCTGTTTGACGCTCAAGGCTTTGCAAAGCATTTCTAAATCACAATGCCTACCATGTGCCAGGCTCTGTGCCAGGTACCGAGAATAAAAGAATAGAGAAGTCACTGGATTCACCCTGAAGTTTTTCATAACCTCCCGGGAGACAGAGGCATAAACAATCACAGCGTCATGTGAAGGGTGCTTTGCTAAAGCTACAGAAGAGTCACTGTGAAAACAAAAGGAAGGTAAGGTAGTGTAAGTTCTGGAGGTGGGGGCGGAGAGTGAGAGGGTGAGAGGTGGTGAGACCTAGTTACCAAAGGCCTCTTCAATTAGAAGATTGAACAGGAATTTGAAGAAAAAAACCAAAAGAGAATTCACTTAGAAAGAGAGAAAGTAGGCTGCCTAGCCTGTGTTGGCGCAGTGGACAAAGTGTTGACCTGGAATGCTGAGGTCACCAGTTCAAAACCCTGGGCTTGCCCAGGCACATATAAGAAGCAACAATTACAAGGTAATGCTTCCCGCTCCTTACCACCCCCCTTTCTCTGTCTCTCAAATCAATAAATAAAATCTTAAAAAAAGAGAGAAAGATAAAGTAGAGTGATAGAAAGAACTGTCAACAAAAGTTCCCCAAAAGAATATTTGAAAACACAGTGACTTTGAACAGTTTGCAAAACAGGGAGATGCAGCCCCTGGCAGAAACTGAATGTGTGCTCTGGGAGGTCTCCTTTTACACAGAGGGTTCTGTCCAGGTTTCCAGTCTCTCAGGGTTTATGCAAATGAGGTTTCCAAACATGTGTAGTTCTACGCTTGATCTTAGCCAAAGGCCCAGAGGTAATGCAAACTTGTACAGTTCTGATTTGTCCAAATCATGCAGCCCTGCCTGGTTGGTATTGTGTATTCTGATTGGTCAGCACAGATGCAAATGATATATCATTGTGCAGTTCTGACTGGATGGGGCAGGTCTCAGTACTTTGCTTGAAAGACAAAGCCAGGGCTTCTAGCAGTAGACTCCTAAACAAGCAGGGTTTAGGGCAGGGCAGGGCAGGGAAGTCCAGAGTTTAGTCTGAGGTTCTTCCCAGTATACAGAGTGCATGAGGAGCCCCTGTCAACAAATGGTCCCGAGACTATTACTATTTAAAATATTTGGGCTTTCAGTTGATCAGGGGAGTATATCTCAGCAGATAAATTCCTTCTTGGAGTTTACATCAAATGAATCTTTCTTCTCAGGGTCCATAGAACCCTGGCTGACATCATTAAAAGGGTGACAGAGGATGCAGAACTTTTGGATGAGACTGAGAAGGAATGGGCTAAAAAGTAGAAGAATCAGCAGAGACTGGCTTCAAATGCTAGAGACGTCAACAATAATGGGGACTGGCAAGCATTCCCTGAACTGGGCAAATGGGAGATCACTGGTGACTTCAGCAAGAACAATTTCATGGGCATTTAAAGGAGAATCACAGTGGAGAGAGAATGAAAGGAAAGCAAGGGAGCTAACAAGCATCTTCTTAACCTTCAGTAGGCGTGGCTGTGGGTAGGAGATGAATTAGGTGTTGGCTAGAGGGGGATGAGGGATTACAGGAGTATTCTTGTTGTTTTTGTTTATGATTGAAATTTAGGCATAGTTTTTATACAGAGGCAGTGGATTGGGAGGAGTTAATTTAAAGGAGACGGGATTAAATGGAGTTAAATCCTGCCTTGTAGAGCCCTTTAGAGGATTAAATGAGAGTCCCCAGACAAACCCCTTGTTGTAAAGAGATATACATGTGTGAATATGATTACCCTGCTATTGGAAGAAAACCTGCAGGCATCACAAGGTATTTGAGCTCACTTATCACTTGGCTGCTGAGATAGGCAAATTTCCCTCTCCATAGTGTTTTTGTGCACGCTGCTTTCCTATTTCCTCTCGCCATTACTTCAGACTTAGAGCCCAAGAATAAATTGAGCCCTCCTTGACATTTCTTCCTGCCAAACAACACAACTAACCAGCTCCCCTGGATCACAACAGGAAGCTGGGGGTTGATAAGTGAGAAGCGATTAAGGAAGGGGACGAGAGCCTCCTCATTGTTAGGATGTGGGACACACATCCAGACCTCTTGGAACTTTGCTCTGTCAGTATATTAGCTTTTCATCAGATAAGCATGGAGCCGCATGGGCTATGAAGTTGACTGTCCCCTCATGAACCCCAGTGGCTTCTTTTCCATCTCAATTCATGAACTGCATGTCCCAGCAGGGCAGAGATTTTTGTCTGTATTGTTCACAGCTGTATCCCCTGTGACTAAAACAGTGTCTGAGACATGGATGGCAGCTAATAAATGTGTGAAGTGAACGAATTCACCCACTCATTTATTTTTACATTGACTCAATCCCAATGGGTACATACAATGGGACAACTACCAAGCTCATCCTAGATAAACAGAGATAAATAATACTTGTTACCATTTTATTTATTATTTAATTTTTTATTTATTGATTTTTTAGAGAGAGAGAGAGAAACACTCATTTATTGTTCCACTTATTTGTGAATTCACTGGTTGATTCTTGTATGTGCCCTGACCAGAGATCCAACCCACAACCTTGATAAATGGGACGATGCTCCAACCAACTAAGCCATCTGACCAGGGATACCTGTTATCATTTTTAAAATGCATATTCTGTGGCAGGCACTTTACATACATTAGTTTGTGTAATCACAATCATTTTATAATCGGGGAAACTGAGACTCAGATTGAAATCACTTGGTTGAGGATATATGGCTGGAAAGTGGTGAAGCTGGAATTCTCATTGCCTGATTCTAAAACTTATGCTCTTTCTACACTGCCACCTGCTTCTGCAGCCTCAACCCTCATCATTTTCCAGCTCAAACAATAACTTCAGTTATAACTGACCACTTGCCGTTCCTTGAACATGCCACATTCTCTCTCACACACCCTTTGCCTGGGACAAACTTAGCTGTGACCTCTGTCTGGCTAATTCTTCATCATCTTCCCTCTGGGAGGTTTTCTTGAAATGATGTTCTCCCAATGGAGTAGGCTGACCTTCTCTGCGTTCTCATAGACCCCTTTGCAGCCCTCTATCATAGAACATCCCAAGCATTTTAGATGCCAATTTGTGTATCTCTCTCCACTATATGGGAGAGGTTCAAGGGCAGCAATTGTCTTCATGAGAGTTGCCATTTATTGAGTGATGCAACGTACTTACTGTTCTTGTTTAATTCTCAGTCATCACCTCAGATGGGTATTATTATACTTGTTTTACAGATAAAATAACAGAAGCACAGAGAGGTTAAATAACTTTCCCTAGATCATAATGAAGTAAATGGCTAAACCAGGAATTGAACATGGAAACATTTAATTCTAAGGCCCAAATTATTTTCACTTCATCGAACCATCCCTAGTGCTCACAGCTGTGCTGCTGGGATAAACAGATAAATACTACCTGAACAATGAGCTTAGTGAGGGAATACAGGTTTACACAAAGTTCTTTGGGGGAACACATGAAAGGGAAGAATTTGTTCTTTCTGGGGGAGGTGGGTTTGGAAAGTCTTCATAATGTTCCCAGAATGTTTGGGACCTTGGAAACTGGATCCATAATGATGGTTCAAGGTAGAAAATAGATCTCTGTACCAAATACTGGTGGTTGGTTTTGGAGGCAACAGCAGCCATTGACAAGGTCACCACTGTTTTCAAATTGGTCCCTCTGGGTGCTAGGAATTTAGCCCAAATGCCTGCTTGTACCTGCTTAAGTCATGACTGGTAACCAGGCAACTCAGTCAGCAATTGATTCATTAAAATCACGTGTGTGTGTGTTTGTGTAAACTACTTTACATAATCACAGTTTAAAAATTATATACTATACTTTAAATTTAAATGACATCGCTACAATTTCAAGATCACTACGTGAAATAAGGTAGTAACTCCTAATTAAGTGCTAGCTTCTCTTCCTGCCCTTGTCCCTTAACTGTACAAGCATCCCTGAAGGCTGCTTTCTCTATATTCTCTCCCTCAGGGAATTCACCTATATTCTAGGCTTGAACTACTGAAAAATTCTTATAAAATTCATCTGAAAATTACAAGTGAAGCATGGCTTTGAAATGTAAGGTACAATACCTTCTTTGTCTGTTCCAGAAGGGTGTTTGTGAGGAAGGCACGGTAGGCGGCCGGATACTGTCGGGGCTCTGGGCTCTGGCATCAGGCAATGAGGAAACTTCTGAAGTGATCCATTTCCTAGCTCTGTGGCCTTGGGCAAGTTACTTAACCTCCTTCCAGCCTACATTCCTGATCTAGAAAAGAGTGAAAATAACAGCATCTGAGTAAGAGGATTATTGTGAGAACTAATGAACTAATGCAAAAACATGCAGTGACTGGTTTGCTGTAAGTTGCCAGCAATTGCTAGTTGCAATAATTATTATTACTCTCACCTTTGGCAGGATTAAGCAATTTAGGTGACAGTGATCTGAAGTATTACTATTGTTGTTGAGTGAAATCCAAAAAGCTTGTTAGAAAGAGACACGAACAAGAAATAAGAAAAGCCAGATCCTAATGGTACTCCTGACACTACTCCTCAGTGTCATCTTGGGCCAGGTTCTCTGAGCCTCCACTTTCTACTTGTAAATAAAGCAGTTTGAATAATTATCTTTTTGGTGTAGGGGGGAAGCAAGAGGCTTTGTTGTTTTTTTTAACATTTTAAATTTTTTTATTTATTGATTTTTGGGGGGGGGGAGAAAGAGAAAGAGGAGAGTGAGAAAGAGAGGGGAGAAGCAGGAAGCATCTATTCATAGTAGTTGCATCCTGTATGTGCCTTGAGTGGGCAAGCCCAGGGATTTGAACTGGCAACCTCAGCATTCCAGGTCGACACTTTGTCCGCTGTGCCACCACAGGTAAGGTCAGGGGTTTTTAACTTATTATTATTATTTTCATTTTTCCGAAGCTGGAAACGGGGAGGCAGCCAGACAGACTCCCACATGCGCCCGACCGGGATGCACCCGGCATGCCCACTAGGGAGCGATGCTCTGCCCCTCCGGGGTGTCGCTCTGTTGCATCCAGAGCCACTCTAGAGCCTGGGGCAGAGGCCAAGGAGCCATCCCCAGCGCCCGGGCCATCTTTGCTCCAATGGAGCCTTGGCTGCTGCGGGAGGGGAAGAGAGAGACAGAGAGGAAGGAGGTGGGGGGTGGAGAAGCAAATGGGCGCCTCTCCTGTGTGCCCTGGCCGGGAATCGAACCCTGTCCCCCGCACGCCAGGCCGACGCTCTACCGCTGAGCCAACTGGCCAGGGCCCGGTTTTTAACTTTTTAAATTGCAGTTTGGGGCTTTATCCCCTCAGCTCTGAAATTCTATACTTTGATTCTATGTTGGAGCAAATAAGTTATGGAGCAAATCTTACACGGTCCTTGGAATAGGGGAAGTTAATACGTACTACATATATCAATGGCCAAAGCTCGTCTCTAAGGTTGATAAAAGTTAATCCCAACTGCAACAATCAGAGCAATCTGGGGGAATTCAATGGAAAGGCAAACTACTCCAACACCCCCCCAAAATCCTGGAGGACAGCTTGTGGCAGAAGAAAATAACATATCAATAACAGCAATACAGAAGTCCCTCTCTTATCTGTGGTTTCGCTTTCTGTGGTGTTACTTACCGTACCTGCAGTCAACTGCAGCTAAAAATGTTAGGTAAAAAGCCCAGAAATAAGCACTTCACAAGGTTTAAACTGCACCCGTTTTCTGAGTAGCGGAAAGAAATCTCGCGTTGTTTTGCCCTGTTCCGCCCATATGAGAATCATCCCCCGTCCAGCGTCTCCACGCTGTGTACGTCCCTGTCCCCGGTAGCTACATATGTACTTATAGCCATTTTGGTTATGGGAGCGACTGTGTGGTGTCACAGTACCTGAGTCCAAGTAATCCTTACCTTATGAGTGACCCCAAAGCACAAAAGTACTGATGCTGGCAATATGGATACGCCAAAGAGAAGATGTAAGGTGCTTCCTTTAAGTGAAAAGGTATGAATGTATAGGAAAAAACAAGGATATATAGGGTTGGGAACTATTTATGGTTTCAGGCATCCTCTGGGAGTCTTAGAACGTATTTCTCATAAAGAAAGAGGGACTACAGTACTGAACTAGTCCAAAAAAAATATCCGATTATGCTCAGCAGGAAAGGGAGTGCAAGACCCCTTAACATTTTTTGGTTGTGGCTTTGGATAGTACCGTGCTGGCCGCTCCCCCACATAGATTGCAGGGTTCCCTGCTTCCTACCTTCTGGATATACTGAGTACCTGCTCTGTGCAGGTGTGGTGATAAACTGGGCCAACGACAGTCTTTTTCTCAATGTGCTGACAAACTTGGTTACTTGTTGTATGTGACTTGACGGGGCAAGCCCAGGGTTTCTCACCAGCGACCTCAGCATTGCAGGTCCACGCTTTATCCACGGCACTACCACAGGCCAGGCGAAACTTCAGGATAAAGCATTTTAACTGCGGGTAATACCTTTATACTTTCTGCATGCTCCTGTATGGTGCTTACATTGTTCATATGCTATTGTCTATTACTGTGTGAAAACATAGCTGCTTTTATAAGGTGACCAATCGTCCTCCTTTAGGGAGGACAGTCTTTCTTTTGTAAGTTCCATCCTCCCTCAAAAAGTGTCCTCCTACATTCCTCCTTTTTGATATTAGAACACTAATCTGTAAATGTCCATATTCGATCGATGCAGAGTCAATCCATTGCATGTGATGTGACGTATTTGTATGTAAATGAGTACTTTTTTCTTACAATTATTATTAAAAATTAATAGGCATGTAAGCATAATTACAATATAAAATATTATAAATGTTTTTATTATGCATTTGTCATATAGTGTATTATTGCAATGAATAAAATGTTTTCTTAATTTACAATATTGTTTTCTTCAATTCATTTTTGTCCTCCTTTTCATTGTAAAAAAGTTGGTGACCTTAGTATTTGGCTCTGGGTTGCTTTACCACCCTCCCCCCTCCAGCAGCTTCTGGATGTTAAATATTATCTGTTTGCATGAGTTGTACCAGAAAGAAGAGTCATCTGTCACTCTTATACTTCTTAATGAGCCCTTGAACTTGTTAGCAGGGCAGTTATTATTTCTCTTTCTTCCCAGAAGACTGATCAGTTCAGATTTAGCTGCTTGGTCTTATTCTCCTTCAGGACTCAAATTTTATTCTCTCCACTTTTTCATTGTTTCCCCAAATAAAACAAAATAACCAGAAATAATAACAAAAACTAGACAGTATAATATGGTGGCAGCACTTTGAGGGAGAGGCTAAATATTTTTTTTGCTACTACTATAGCAACTACTATTAAATGTCTTTGGAAATATGAAAGCTATTTTACATATACTGTTTATTTGTTTACTTTTTAAGCTTTTTTTTTTTTTTTTTCATTTTTAGAGAGGGAGAGAGAGAGAGAGAATGAGGTGGGAGCAGAAACATCAACCCCCATATGTGCCTTGACCAGGCAAGCCCAGGGTTTTGAACTGGCAACTGCAGCGTTTCCAGGTTAACACTTGATCTACTGTGCCACCACAGGTCAGGCTGCTGCTGCTGCTTCTTTCAAGTGTTTCAAATTACCTCAGTTACCTAAGATACTTTTATCTCCCTCTAAGATTCTTCTGGAAGGAACTTTTATTATTTTCTTCTGATACTCTTATAAGTGTAGAATTCAGTATTGATCAATTTCTCCAAACTCACTGATTCTCATATTCCCTCAGCATTAAGGACATTATGAAGACCATCATAGGAAAAGATTCCCTAAAAAATATTTAATAAAAAATAAAACACTTGATGCTTAAAGATACTTCTAATTATCTGGAGGATAATGCAGGGCTCATTCAATAATTTGTTAGAGAAGCAGGTATTAAATTCCTGAAAGTGTTGCACTGTTCCAAGTACTGCAAACACACAGAGAAACATAAGGAGATGAGGAAGTGGTCGCTGCTTTCTAGAAGCTCCATTAAAAATTGCTCACTTTATATCTTGTATATAAATACCCAATATTTTACAAAACATGTTTCACGTATATAAGGTGACCAACTTTTTTTACAATGAGGAGGAGGACAAAAATAAATTTAAGAAAACAATATCGCAAATAAAAGAAACATTTTATTTATTGCAACAGTAATACACTATATAATATGATAAATGCATAATAAAAACATTTGTAATATTTTATATTGTAATTATGCTTACATGCCTATTAATTTTTAATAATTGTAAGAAAAAGGTACTCATTTAGATACAAATACTCCACGTCACACGCAGTGGATTGACTCTGCATCGATCTAATATGGACATTTACAGATTAGTGTTCCAATATCAAAAAGGAGGACATGTAGGAGGACACTTTTTGAGGGAGGACGGAACTTACAAAAGAAGGACTGTCCTTCCTAAAGGAAGACGATTGGTCACCTCAGCGTATAGCAACTCATTTTATCCTCACTACAATCCTGTTTTCACCCTTCATAAACTTGAGCTTTCTTATTGCTCACTGTTATTTGGCAACCACAATGTTGTTCACTGTGATGATGATAATGTTAGTATTTCTTCATTGTTGCTGGTTTGATTTTATGTGCCTAATGACAAGAGTTTACAAAAAGTGTCTCACTGGAAATAATTGTTTTTTCGTTTTCTCACTGTCTAGTCCTTGTTCCTCATAGGCATGAATTTCCTGCTGAGAGAAACAGAGGCTAAACTGACTTTCCAAATTTCCTGAGAGTGCTCTTAAAATAACGGTGGGGACCTGGTTCTTTTTTTTTTTTTTTTTTTTTTTTTTTTTTTTTTGTATTTTTCTGAAGCTGGAAATGGGGAGAGACAGTCAGACAGACTCTCGCATGCGCCCGACCGGGATCCACCCGGCACGCCCACCAGGGGCGATGCTCTGCCCACCAGGGGGCGATGCTCTGTCCCTCTGGGGCCACTCTAGCGCCTGGGGCAGAGGCCAAGGAGCCATCCCCAGCGCCCGGGCCATCTTTGCTCCAATGGAGCCTTGGCTGCGGGAGGGGAAGAGAGAGACAGAGAGGAAGCGGGGGGGGGGGGGGGGGGGGGGGGGTGGTGGAGAAGCAAATGGGCGCTTCTCCTATGTGTCCTGGCCGGGAATCAAACCTGGGTCCCCCGCACGCCAGGCCGACGCTCTACCGCTGAGCCAACCGGCCAGGGCTGGGGACCTGGTTCTTAGAGTTCTTTTCTTACCAAAGCTATAATCTCAGAAGTTTATTTCTCCTTCATACTTGTTCTCTTTCCTTTATTCCACTCCTGATCATTCCTTCCAGATCATTTGCTATCTTGGACTATTGTTTCCAGCAACAAATAGAAACAGAATTTGGCAAGTTGGGGATTGTCCTGCCCAATTTTATGAAGGAGGAAACTAGGGCCCACAGTCATCGGGTATCAATGCTGAAGCCACACAGATACATGGTAGAGCAGGGCTTGAACCTGAGAGGCTATAGTCAGACCAGGTGTGTTTGAAAGACATCAGGCTGCCTTTAAAGGTACCTGTCGAAGGAAACATACTTCCCAGTATAATATGTTTCTCTTATAAAGCTATTTGGTTACTGTTGCAACAGAGGTCTCCTCAGTTTTGTAATATTTCACAGATTATTTTGTTATGTTTTCAGTTTTTCTGGAGTGTACACATTCATCTAGGAATTCTGTGATCATAGAATCAATTATTTACATCCAGTATGTGCCAGGCATAAAATAGGCATTGAAAACGACCAGGTTTTGGCCTGACTTTAATTGGAAATACTCTTTGGATTTGTGTAGGATCATTCCACATTGGTTTACTATTGTAGTGACCCTATAGTTTTAATGTAAATGGTCCTATTAGTTTGAGAAAATTGGTATCAAGAATTGAAGTCTAATAAAGGTGTTGAATACAGACATCAAAGCCTTTACCTATGCAAATAAGATTTCACACGCGCAGAGGTCCCAAGAACCATCATTTAAATGCCGCCAAGTGTGGTTTTAAAGTCTCCCAAACTTGCTACAAAAAATGCAAATAAATGGGTAATCTTGGGTAATCAATTTCCTTTTAACAGCACTCTTTTCTTTCCAGTGGGCTCCACCTCCAGGAAGCCTGCCGGACAAAGGGCAACGTGCTCTGCGTGTGGGCTGGGCCAGGGCGTGGTCCTGGCCTCAGCAGCCAGCCTGGAGCAGCCAGCCTGGGGCAGATCGTGTCCCTGGACGCATGGTCAGCCCCACTTCCGTTCCGTGGGCGTGGCAGGGTCGGGGCTGGGGTCATCTGCTCTTCCTGTTCCTCTGGGGCTTTTCCACTCTCGTTACTCCCTGTGCGGGACTATGGCCACGGCCTTTTGGGGACGGTGTATCCCTCGGATATGGCTCCGCAGGTGAGACCGCGACTCTTTCCTAAGCCCCCAAAAGCAGCCGCGCGGGTCACTCCGAATAACCCAATCCTTGTCCTGTATTTAGGAGGGCCACGCTGGGCGGTGGCCGCCAGTACCGCGTTGCACTGTGCACCGAGTTGAAGCAGCCCCTGGTCATTAAGGAGGTCGCTCCCCGCCCTGTCCGGCCTCATGAGGTAGGGCGACTGGCCTATTTCGGGACCTCTTGACACCCTCACTCTCCCCTCCTCACCGCTCACCCACCGCAGGTTCCATCCTGGGTCAAATTTCCAAGCCTTCCGCTAGGGGGCGACCCGGACTCCTGAGCGCAAGTGCATCCTGGGCTAACGGGCCCCTTTAGGTTTCACAAAAAGGCCAAAGAGGCTGAAGAAAGATGGTTTCCCAAAGACACAAATGGAGGCCTCTTTCTGAAAGCCCCAGAGCTGTTGCCTTAGAAACAGAGAATTCTGATTTGCACACAATTCTGCCTAACCACCTGCAAGTTATTGATTTCATGAAGGTAAATGGACCCCATCCTTTGCCTCCTCTTCAGGGGTCAGTGTCTAATCATCCGCCCTCCCTCCTTTCCAAACCAGCGGGGCCACGTCCTGTATTTTCATTGGCATGTGGGCTTTGTGCTATCCTCTGGTGTACTGTAGGGGTTGGGGATTTAGGGTTAAGGGCATTTCCATTGAAATGTGAAGTCATTTTGGCCGCTTGGGTTGACTACTCTCATGACACATGTCAGTTGCCGTGGAGAATGAGAACTTCTGACAAGGTACAGCAGGCAGCAAGCCTCAATGTGGGGGACCACCGGCGAGAGAGAGAAATGTGGCTCCCACTCTGAAGTGCCACTGACAGGGTCCCTGTGGCTAAATGGATTATTTGGGTGAGCACGTGATGGCAGGCTTGCAGCTTCCCTGGACTTAGGTACTGACAGGCATTCATCCTTGAATGATCCTGCATCAGGGTAGAGTGGCTTGAGGTCGTGTGTGTGCTGCATATATTAATAACTAACAGGTCATGCACACAATGTGTGCAGGCTGAAGGCTGGACTCCTTTGTTCTGTTATTTGCCCAGACATAGCCTCGGAAGGAGGTACCGAGTTTACCCACCATTAAATCCCCATTGCCTGGAATGGTGTCTAGCAGTTGGCAGATGCTTAAAACATTGTTGAGATGTCTTCTCACCAATATGGCCACCTCTACACTAAAGTGGAAATTTAAACAAACAAACAGAATGTTACCGACACTATCAGCCTTCGTCCCTCCTGTGATTCCCAGCCCTGTTGAGATGGGTTGGTCTATGACAAAAGAGCTCTAAGTTTAGCCTGCCTCATAATCACTTGGGACTTGTTAAAACAGTTTGCTGGGGCTTTGTCCCCAGAGTTTTTGATTTAGTAGGTCAGGATGGGGCCTGAGAATTTGAATTATTAACAAGTTCCCAGGTGATAACTAATGCTGGCTGTCTGGGGACCACAATGAGAAGAACAGGCTTACAAGGTCTAGAGAAACTGCTGGCTATGCTGCTGCAGGCCTGCCTCAGGTTCAGCACTGTCATGAAATACAGAAACTGGTGATCTAGGACTAGCCTCCAGGATTTCTGATTCCCAAGACAGCTGATCATGTTACTCTCCTGCTTAAAATTGTTTAACGGCTTCCCATTACTCTTACTATGAAGACTAAGATGCTCAATCTTAGTCTATAAACCCTTGCCTGGTGTGGGCCCTGCTCTCTAACCCCATTTCTTTCTCCTCTTTGTGCTCCAGACTTGCTGGGTTTTTTGTCCTCACCACAGAGCCTTTGCATATGCCATTGCTTTAGACAGTGTCAGGCTTCTGTCTCTATTTTGAATAGTTAACTCTAGCTGTTCTTAGTTCAAGTGCTACTTTCTCAAGGATTTCTCCTGACTCCTCCAAAAGGTCAAGTCCCCCATAATATGTTTCATAGTATTCATAGTACCTTATCTATCTATCTATCTATCTATCTATCTATCTATCTATCTATCTATCTATCATCTATTTTTTTTTTTTGAGAGACAGGGAAAGAGAGACAGGAATATTGAGTTTCTCCTGTATGTACCCTAACTGTGGAATAACCTCTGTGCTCCAGGATGACACTCCAACCAAGTTATCCAGCCAAGGCTTACTTAATTAATTTCTTTGTGACATAAAAAGAAGGGGGGGGGAGTGGGAGGGGAAAAGGAAGCATTAATTTGTTGTTTCACTCAGTCGTGCATTCATTGGTTGCTTCCCATGCGTGCCCTGACCGGGGATCAAACCCAGAACTTTGTTGTTTCAGGGTGACTCTCTTAACTGACATACATTTTTTTTTTTTTTTTTTTTTGGTATTTTTCTGAAGCTGGAAACGGGGAGAGACAGTCAGACAGACTCCAGCATGCGCCCGACTGGGATCCACCCAGCACGTCCACCAGGGGGCGATGCTCTGCCCCTCCGGGGCGTTGCTCTGTCGCGACCAGAGCCACTCTAGAGCCTGGGGCAGAGGCCAAGGAGCCGTCTCCAGCGCCTGGGCCATCTTTGCTCCATTGGAGCCTCGGCTGCGGGAGGGGAAGAGAGAGACAGAGAGGAAGGAGAGGGGGAGGGGTGGAGAAGCAGATGGGCGCTTCTCCTGTGTGCCCTGGCCGGGAATCGAACCCGGGACTTCTGCATGCCAGGCCGATGCTCTACCACTGAGCCAAACGGCCAGGGCCCTGACGTACATTTTTATTTTTAACATTTTGTGTAGGAGTTGTGATTCAGTGCATAAATCTTCACAATCATTTGGTTAATATCTGTCTTCTCTGCCATACATTTTGCTCCAGGAAGGCAGGAAATGTGTCCATTTTGCCTCACGATTGTACACCAGGACTTAGTTCAGTACCTGGGAGGTACTAGGTATTCAGTAAACGTTTTGGTATAATTGAATTACTGTTTCCACAGATACGTACTGCTCTGCTCTGTTTCCTTTACAGGTCAGAATTGATGTCCATTTCTGCGGCATTAACTTTGCTGATATTTTGTGTTCCCGTGGTCAGTATCAGTACAGGCCTCATCCTCCCTTCATACCTGGTGAGTACGAAGGGGCCAAGGAGCTGCTGCAGGAAAAGAGCACAATTTTCGGAACCACGTGCTTCCTCTCGGGCTCTATCCCAATGGTGCTTGTCCGCTGTCAGTGTCATCTCAGATGTGTAGCTTCACCACTATTAAACACTAGATCGTGGGCCCCTTGAGGGAAATTTCTATGACTATCTTACCCTCATCATATCCTCCAGTGGAGCATTGTAACTGTCTCGTAGTAGATGCTCAATAAACACTTTAAAAATGAATAAATGAACAAATGAATGTTGACATATCATTATGTTCATCAGAATTCTGATCCCAGTCATCATTGGTCCTATTCATTTCCTTTTATTCCTTAACATTGCTTCAATTTTGTTTTTTTGCTTAAGGATCACAACCATCTGTTTGTGGTTAAAACTCTTAATCTTCACAAACACATTCCCAAAGAAACCTAGTATCAAAGGGTCAGAAAGAAAAAGAGTTTATACATTTCTAGCAGCCCCTTGTAAGATTTTCATTATACCCAGTCTGATTACATTTAGATCCCAAATATGTGGACAAATGACTATTTTTTGTTGTTGAAATTTGTTTAAAAAGGTATAAGTTTAGCTCAGCTTATATATAGTACATATATAGTCTACACAAATATGTACTATTAAGTATATAGTTGCAAAATAGTTGCTTGTTTTGGCCTTAGGGTGTTTGGTTGTGTTTCAACAGTTGGAACCATTTCCCTCTCTTAATATTTGCTGAAATGCTGAATAGGGGGCAGATGTCATGCTCGATTGAGTTATTCCTTTGGCAGCTCAAGTGGGAAATGTATGGTCATTAAATTCAGAAATTTCGGGGGTGGAAGAGAAAAGGGCAGATACCGCCACTTTATTCATTTGATACAAATACTGTATGAATAAATGTGGTTCATGCCCTTGAGGGCCTCGCAGTCCAGAAGAGAAGACAGCACAACAGATAAGTACAATATGATGAACATGGTAATTAGGGTGCTATGGGAGCCCAAGCCCCCAGTGATCAGGGTCAAAAGTACCTGTGTGTACCTGTGATTCTCTGTTCTTTTGTCCATTCTTGAAATTTTCATTTGTGTGTTGGTAAGAATGGGGCTGCTTTAGCTTTTCAGGTTGTGCTCATGAATTTTTTTTTTTTTTTTTTTTAATGAGAGCAGGGGAGGCAGAGAGACAGACTCCTGCATGCGCCCTGACTGGGATCCACCCGGCAAGCCCTTATGTGGCAATGCTCTGCCCATCTAAGGCTTGTTGCTCGGCAGCCAAGCTATTTTTAGTGCCTGAGGGGAAGGCCACAGAGCCATCCTCAGCACACAGGGCTAACTCACTAACTCGCTTGACTCTATTGAACCATGGCTATGGGAGGGAGGGGGGGGAAGAGAGAGAGAGAAGAGGGGAAGGGGTGGAGAAGCAGATGGTCGCTTCTCTTGTGTGCCCTGACTGGGAATTGAACCCGGGACATACACATGCTAGGCTGACACTTTACCACTAAGTCAACTGGCCAGGGCCACTCATAAAATTCTAAAGTTCACTTTCTTGTGCCTTGGGTACAACACTCTTACTTCTCTACTTTGGGTGGGTGTGGGGGGGCACTTAAACCCCTTCAGTTTCAGAAAGCTGGTAGGATGGCCCATGGATCAGGATTTTCTCATCTTCATGGTGCTGGGCTTGACAGATGACCTAATCTTGAAACTATTTGTTTTAGGGATAGAGTTTTCTGGGACAGTGTTGGAGACGGGCACAGATGTCAGCACAGTTAAAGAGGTAAACTCTGAAATCTAGGAAATTGATGTGTGTGAAGCCATGAGAAATGTGCTAACTCCTTTGTAGCCAAAGGGTCTTGCATCTCCTAGCCTTTGCCAGCAGACACCAAGGGGAAACTGAGATGGAAGGGAAAGAAGCAGCTTCTGAATGGGAGGCAGGAAGGCAGTAGTAGTGCCTGCCTCATTAAACTGTCACTATTAATAAAAGGCAGCACCTTGATCTTTAGTTGCTAAGAGGACCGGAAATACTCAAGTTTCAGCCTCTGTGGAAGAAATTAACACTGGGATTTGAATTCATACCCGAATTCATATTCTGATTGATGACCATGGCATTGTTCAAAATGTGCTTAGATTGGCTTGGCAACCCAGTGGGGGTATTGAAAAAAGGCTGGATTATTTATTATATATCAACTCTGAATGGATAATCAGGCAAACCTGAGTGGGTGGGTGGGGGTCTTTATGGAATCAGAAAGTTGCATTTGAACCTACCCTTAATGATATTTTCCCTTCAGGGAGATCGAGTTATTGGCCTGAAGGGCCCTCCTGAACTTAGTTGTATGGCTGAAGAATGTATCATTGACCAGAAGGTAAGATCACTCCCTTTCCATATTAATGCTTGGGCATTTCAAAAGATTTACTTTCTTTTCTTTAATTTCCACTTATCCTTTATTCCTCTTTCTCCTCCCTGTTCCCCCTGCCAAAAAAACCCCCACTATTTCTTTTTGTATTTGTTTGGTCAGATCTTGTTTCTTAGCCAAGTACTTCTTTCTTTCAAATGCTAAAGTCTTTTTCTATATGGGGGTGACCACCCTTGCACAAAACTTTGTATGGAATGGTTTAATGAAGAAACATTTTGTTTTCTGAGTCCTGGAGCAACTGGCTGGCTTGTCCAATTGGACCACAGTTGGATAGTTTTGGTTGAAAAACTGGTTTGGGCATTGAGCTGGATGTGATGGGTTTATCTCCAAAACGAAGCTTGTGAAAGAGATAGCCCTGGGAATAGAGCCAGCCCCCCGGGGGGTGGGGGGAGCAGATCTGGTCGTGTGGGATGTGCATGGTGTCCCTTAGTGGAGAGCAATGCATACTTTTCCCCACAGTTTTATTGTGGTAAAATTTACTTAACCTCCAATTCACCCGTTATATATAGTACAGTGGTCAGTGTTCTAGTCTTCATCAAGCAGTTGGTTTCTTCCTGAGCAGATGCATCCTTAGGATTTAAAAACATTTTTATTTATTTATTGATTTTAGTGAGAGAGTTAGGGAGAGAGAGAGAGAGAGAGACAGGAACATTGATCTGTTTGTTCCTGTACCCTATGTGCCCTGACTGGGGATCAAACCAACAACCCCTGCGCTTCAGCACGATGCTCTAACCAACCGAGCTATCCAGCCAGGGCATCGTCCTCAGGATATTTGAAGACTGATGCACCCAATTTTTGAACTCACCCACAGGCTGCTTGGTCTTGACTTCTCCTTGGCTTGTTTCCCTTCGCAAACCAGTCACTTAACCAAATCATAATAATCACTAACAATCAGCCTTTATGAACAAGTACAGGTGCTCAATCCCTAAACCACTGTTAACTCTTTTGTAGGCACTGTGGCAGGTTCCAGAAAAGGTCTCCCTCCGAGAAGCTGCTACCCTGCCTGTAACTTATGTTACTGCTATCTTGGCCCTGGAGCATCGGGCACGTACCCAGCCTGGGTAGGCACTGTGTAGACAACAGAGGGCTAGATAGGACCCTTCTCTGATAGCAGAAGTCCCCCAGGCCTTGCCCTTCCTTTTCCTTGCCTGACCATTAGCTCATGTTCAGTTAATCTAAGGAAAGGCTGAAGGGAGGTAGTGGCCAGAGACTGGGGTCTGGTAACGGTGGGGGTATGCTTTTGTCTGAGAGGGAATGGTAGATTGTGAACTTGGTCAGCATGAATTTGGAGAAATATCCCTCTCAAACCTGACAACCCTGGATATCACCTCCTAGAAAACCTTTACATTTGGAGAGTTGGTTTATTTAAACTCGCTTCCCTCTGGTTTTAATGGAGGCCTGTGGGATTTGTTTCTGTGAGGCTTGGTTGGACGGACCCACTCTACCTGAAGTATAGCTGTGGCTGTCTCTTCTCAGAGAGCCTCAGAATCTCTCCAGAGAGATGAGTTCAGTTGAGCAGTGGCCATTACCCAAGCACCACGTTCTGAAATTTGGCAGCGTTTTGTATGAGAATGAGTTAGGATAGAATTTCTGAAGCAGAAATTGAGTGCTAGCTCAAAGGAAGAGGCTTCTTACAGATATTAAGGAATATTTTTCCTGGGAAGTTTTCAAAACTGGACTAAATTAGCACTGTTCTAGCCATCACCCAGCCCTAAAGGCTAGAGAACCAGATGTACATAAAGGGTTGAATGAAATGGTCCCTAAATTCTCTTCTTGCTTTAAAATATCTTGGTTTCAAAATAGTCATGAGATCACATTGCTGGATGATTTTTGGTTTCTGAAGTAGTGTTTCTCTCTCTCTCTCTCTCTCTCTCTTGCACAGAGAAACTGTTTTAGTGACAGCAGCAGCTGGAGCCACTGGCCTTGCAGTGATAGATGTGGCGACAAATGTTCTTCAGGCCAAGGTATTTGAATGTTAGATTCTCCACTTCAACAAATAATGCTACAGTACATGGTTTCCAAGCATGGAGTATATTCATTCATTTAGTAAAGACCATGTGCAAGGCAGGCACTGGGGATACACAGTCACCTAGAGGAGGGCCTTGCCAACTATTTGCTTATGGACTAGCGAGAGGACCGAGGATTAAATCCCTGTTCCTTCTGGTTACTGGAACCTGCAAAGTCCGACTTGCTTCACAGCCTCTGCAGCTGTTACTCTCTCCACCTGTGATACTCTGAACTGTCCCTTCTACCCCGCACTTTAAACTTAAATTTAGATGTCTAGGGAAGTATCCTTTGTCCCTCAGGAGATGTTAATCCCCTCCCCTCACTATTTGTATATGGTCTCAATGGCATCCTATCCTTCTCATTCATAGTACACGCCTTACACACCTCATTGTATGCTTAGTCCTTTACTTGTGTCATTATTACATTAATGTCTCCCTGTCACTCGACTGCAATCCCCACAAAGGCAGGGACAGTGTCTGTTTGGTTCATTACTGCAGTTCTAGTGCCTGGCCTGGTGCCTACACCACAGTTGGCACTCAATAACTATTTCTTGAATGAATGAATAAACAAATGAAAGAAAGCATCAATCAGAGAAGGAGGATTTCTTGGAGAAGGACATTTAAGCTGAGATTTTAAAGAACTGGTAGCAGTTGAATAGGGAAAGAAGGGAAGTGAAGGTCATTTTAGTGGTGGGAGGACCTATTGGAGGACAGAGAAATATGATGCATTCAGGGAATAATTGCGAATAGCATCTGTGGAGCAGGGGAACTGTGTGGGAAATGGTGGGAAATAACTCTACAGAGCCGGGCAGAGTAAGATCAGGAGATGCTGGAGAATTTGGAAGCTAATAAGGGTGTTAAATAGGGAAGTTACATGATCATCTTTGAGTTTGTAAAGTTAATTCTGGTAGCAGTGGGGATGAGGAATGGGCCAAGGTCAGGCGTGGTCTGCCAGCGGTAGGGCAGACTTGTGGACCACTCCCAGCCAGAGGGCCTGGTGCCTGAACCAGGGCGGTGGAGGTGTTTTATTGAAAGATACTAAAGTGGAAGGAAATTGAGAATTTGGCCACTGGAGAGTATTCTGATGTAGTTGAAGGAACAAGGACTATGAAGTTAGCCTCACCTAGGTTCACATTTTAGCTCTGTCTTGAGCTTAATCGCTCCAGTTTCCTCATTGGTAAAATAATATTCTCCTTATAGGGTTGTTGTGGGAATATTGAAATTACACATGCAACGTGCACAGCTTGTTGGTAAGAGTCTCTTAAAAAAGGGATCCTGTTATTATTAGATGTTGAGTGGGAAGTAACAAACTCGGTTAACATGTGGATTTTCCATTTACGAGGATTGAGAACACAGGAGGAAATGGAGATTTCAGTTTTGGATGTTGTTGAGCAGAGGTTCCCACGGAGCGCGCAGTTGGGGTATCCAGAGGTACCGGCATATACAGGCTTGGAGATAATTGGACTGGGCTGGAACTACTGCAGGTGGCACCCCTCCTTCTCACATCCAGTTCCTTTGGGAAGGGCATGTGAGCTCTGAAAACAGTCTTAGACACCAGCTCCCTGTGGAATATTAATGCACTTCATGTCAAAAGCAAGGGCTTTTCTCTTAGCGGGGAGACCAAAATTAGTGTCATTGTCCAGAACCACTGACTGTGTAACATTTCTAGGAGGATAAATTGGGCCCTTTGTTTTAAATAGTGATAAGCGGTTAAGTAGAGAGAAAAATTCAATTCAGATATCAAAATTAAGCCGCATTATCTTCAGCAGCAATAATCTTTTTATGCAAAAGCAAACAAATAATGTCATCATGTCATCTACTTGGAACAGGTTATTTTGATAACGGCTTCCATTCACAGCATCTCCTGGTGCATTCACAGTGCCTCCACGGCTGTTATCTGACCCCTGATCCCCACAGAACCCCTGCGAGATGGGTAATGTGAAGTGTTTATTATCCCTGCTTCTCAGATAAAGAAAGGGACGCACTGAGAGAGAAAATGATTCACACTGGTCTCACCGGGATCTAGTGAGAGTCCTGGAATCAGAATCAGATGCCTGACTCTGGCCAGGTGTCGCCTACTGTGCCATTGAGGGTTTATAGCAGCTATTTGAGGGTAGCTTTCAGTTTCAAATAGTTATAGAGGATTTTGGATTCTTTTTTTTTTTTTTTTTTACAGAGAGAGAGAGTCAGAGAGAGGGATAGACAGGGACAGACAGACAGGAACAGAGAGATGAGAAGCATCAATATTAGTTTTTTGTTGCGTGTTGTGACACCTTGGTTGTTCATTGATTGCTTTCTCATATGTGCCTTGACCGTGGGGCTGCAGCAGACTGAGCAATCCCTTGCTCGAGCCAGCGACCTTGGGTCCAAACTGGTGAGCTTTTGCTCAAACCAGATGAGCGCGCGCTCAAGCTGGCGACCTCGGGGTCTCGAACCTGGGCCCTCCGCCTCCCAGTCCAATGCTCTATCCACTGCGCCACCGCCTTAAGAGCACTGATGTTCTTGGGTGTTCCAATAGAAGTTCTAAATGTCACCATGGGGCCAAAATGCTCGGGCTGGTGGCTGCTGCCCAGTGATGAGGTGCCCCTGGGCAATGCTTGAGTATATATTTGAAACTTTTCTGGAGACTTCCACACTACAGACCTCCTCATAGTATGCCCTGCAGTCATCCATGGCATCTTTGCCATGCCTTAGGCATGGTTTTCTCCCAGAGGGATGGAGTAGAAAAGCATGGGTTTTGGAGTCAGGCAGCACTGGCTTCTACCTCCTACTGTCTGGATGGCCTGAGGTTAATTACTTAACCTCTCTGGGTCTACATGTCTGTGTATAGCATGGAAGTAATTATACCTCCCCATAATGCTTTTATGATATTTGAATAGAATAAGTGATTGCATGTGTGTGTGTAACAATAGATTCAATTTATCTAACACTTTGTTTTGCGAGTGTTTTACATACAGTAGTATTCCACCGAATTCTTTGTTTAATTTTTGTTTATTGATTTTAGCCAGAGAGGAAGAGAGAGAGAGAGAGGAACATCAATCTGTTCCTGTATGTTCCCTGACCAGAGATTAAACCAGCAATCTCTGGGCTTTGGGCTGATGCTCTAACCAATGGAGTTATCTGTCCAGTACCCACCGAATTCTTACAGTAAATCTTTTTGTATGAATGAGGTAACTGATACTTAGAGAGGTAGGCAGGCAGTATAGAGAGGTTAAAAGCATAGAGTCTGAAGATGGATTACCTGGGTTTGGTTTCCAGTTCTGTCTCCCATTAGCTGGGTGACTTTGGACAAGTTACTTAAGTTCTTTTGCCTCAGTTTCTTTATCTCTAAAATGGGGATAATATAGTGTGTATATATCCTTGTACTATTAATATAGTACATTATTGATATATATATAGAAAGAATTTAGAATAGTGCCTGGCACACAGCAAGTACTGTGTTAGTGTTAGTTCTTACTAAGTAATTGCCTTAGGTAACAGGTGGTTAGTAGCAGGGCCAGGATTTGAACTTAGATCTGTCCGATTGAATCATATTTGACCCTCTGGGAAGCCTTTCCTGATCTTCTAGGTCTAAGTTGAGTATTTGTTTTATGCACTTCGGGAACCCTCTCTACTTCCCCATCACTCTGCTGTAGCTTGCTTTCTTGACTCTAAGCTTTGTATTTAGTTTATATTTTTACTACCTGACTCAGAGTAGATGTTCATTAAATGGTGGCTTTAGTTTGCATTTAGAGAAGACTTATTGAGTGTCTTCTGAACCATTCCTAGCTAGACTACCATTGGGGTTCCAGGATTCTTAGAAATGTGGACCCCGTGGCCAGTGGAGCATGGAGGGGCCAGTGTGAGGGTGCCATGTGTTAGGCCATATGTTAAACGGAGACTGATGCTAGGTCAGCAAGGTCACGTTGGTTTCCGTGATCAGCACCCTTTGGTTGCAGGATGAGTAGGTGGTGTGAGCCCCTCGTGGTCCATATTCTGGAACCTCAGAAGCTTTGCATTCTTTGTACAGGTAATAGCTGCTGCTGGAAGCGATGAGAAGTGCAAGCTGGCCATGCAGAGGGGCGCGCAGTCCAGCGTGAACTACAGTCGGGGCAGCCTGAAGGAGGAAGTCAGGAAGCTGGTGGGCAGTGGTGGCGTGAATGTGGCCATCGACACTGTGGGAGGAGACATCTTTCTGGACGCTCTCCGCTGGTGCGTGACAGGTCTTCCCAGAGTCGGCTAGTCCTGGGGCTCTACTGCAGCCTTGCCAGATCTCTGCCTACCTCCTGGCCTTGCCTCTCTCGTCTCTGCTGCTGGCTTCCCCTGCAGGCGTCAGCACCAATGAGAACAGCTGAGTGGGGGCGTGGAAAGAACTAGAAGCAGAGGGAAGATCAGGAAATGCTTAAATATAGCAACAACAAAATATCCAACTGGAAAATATCCAAGAAATGACTGCAGACTCTTTAGTTGGCAACATCAGATGCTTTAGAAGTTCTACATGTGTTCAGTTCCGCTGTGCCGGCCCCCACCAGCTACTTGATGTACTCGGCGTGGGTCATTCTCGAGGAGATCATTGTTCACATGGTAAATGTGCACACTCTTTTGATCTTGCTGGTTTTTGAAGTAACCAGCAGGGCAGGTATCGCTTTGATTTGTTTTATTTGAAGAAAAAAATCACTGGAGATTTAGTGGGACTGTTGTCTCTGTACCAGTTCTCATCCTGCTTTCAACCGGGGGCTCTGGAGTGCTTTGTAATGTGGATTTCATTTCCCATGTTATCCCGGCAAGCACAGTTTTGTGGTTTATCTCAGTTTTTAAAGCAGAAGAAATAGAAGCAGGAGAGCAGCATGGCCACAGGGGGGACCCAGTGGGTGCTGTATCCGTTGGGCAGCACTGCAGTGTGTCCTCCGGTGCTGTGCTTCTGGAAGAAGCTACGGAGGGGAGGGAGTGGGTGGACTAAATGGAGAGGCAGGAGAGACAGCTGCTGGTACTCCCCTTCGCTGGCCTTGGGATAATAGTGTTCTGACAACAGCTTCTCCATTCCCTTCTAAAGAAGAAAAGCAAACACCAAACCAGCATACACATATTTCACATCAAAGATGTTTACAAACTCGAATTTTAGAACTCACCGCTTAGCATGCCCTGTGTGGTACTTCTCATAAGGGGCTGCAGGAAACTTGCGTGAATTTTTGGTGATTGTTCAAAACTCTCTAGAGAAGCACGTAACTTAAGGAGTCCTAAGATAAATCTTTGTGTAAAGCAAATGATGCTTCGTTAAAGTAATCTATCTTCTTATTCCTGCTTCCCAAGTTCAAGAGCTTCAGACTGAGTTGTCTCTGAGTACAGGACATGAAGTCACATTTGTTTACACCGAGTTTCCTTCCACAATGTAGTGGAATCGTTAAACAGACAGTCTTGACTCTAAAGTAGGCCTGCTTGTAGAACTGGCTACTTCTCCTGTCCCTATTGCCTTGCTTATGGCTTATATTTATATTTTGCCATTGGAGAACCCAAAGTGATACAGGGTGGGTCACCCCTGCCAGTTTGTCAGCTCAAGAGGAGTTCCCAGCTGGAGGTTTAATATGTTTCTTTAAAAAAAAACTGTGGTAAAATATACATAACCTAATTTTTATTATTTTAACTATCTGTGAGTGTATAATTCAGTGATATTAAATATGCTCAGTGTTGTGTAACCTTCCCTAACAAAATCTCTGTACGCATTAAACAATAACTGCCCCTCTCCCTACCCCCATCCCTGGTAACCTCTATTTTGCTTTTTGCCTTGAATTAATATGCATTGCTTTTTTTTATGTTTTTTCATTCTACATTTTTTACTGTGGAAAGAAAATTATATAACCAATGTGCTATATTGGCCATTTTAAGTATACAGCTCAGTAGTGTGAAGTATATGTACTTCACTAAAGTACTTCTCGCAAAAGTACTTATACACATTGTATGGAACAGATCTCCGTAACTTTCCCATCTTGCTAATCTAAAGTTCTGCACCCATTAACCCACAGCTCCCCATTTCTCCCTCAGCACAGCCCCTGGAAACCACCACACTCTTTTCTGTTTCTATGAATTTGAGTTCTTTAAACACCTCATATAAATAGAATCATACAGTATTTGTTTTATTTTATAACTGGCTTATTTCACTTAGCATAATGTCCTTAAGGCTCATTCATGTCGTAGCATGTGACAGAATTTCCTTCCCTTTTAGGGCCGAATATTCCATTGTCAGGTATAGACTCATTTTGTCAACCCAGCCATCAGTTGATGGAGATTTGGGTGGCTTGTACCCCTTGGTTATTGTAGACAGTGCTGCTATTAACATGGGTGTGCAAATATCTCTTTGAGACCCTGCTTTCAGTTGTTTTGGATATAGAGTTGGAAGTGGGATCGCTGGATTGCACTGAATTCTATTAATTTTTTTTTTTGCGGGCCCTCCATAACGGTTTGCACCGTTTTTACATTTCTACCAATAGGACCTGAGGGTTCCAGTTTCTCTACATCCTTGACAGCACTTCCTTTTTTCCCCCCTTCTGTTCTTTTGAAGTCATTGCTATTCTAGTGGGTGTGCATGTATATTGCTTTTAAAATTTCTTTCCCTTCTTCCTTTCCCCTCAGCCTGGCATGGGAGGGCAGAATCGTGGTGCTGGGTTTTGCTGGAGGAAGCATCGCCTCTCTGCCAACCAATCTTCTGCTCCTGAAGAACATCACTGCCATGGGGTTGTTCTTTACCCGATACCGAGAGCAGGACTTTTCTGTCTTTTCGAGGAGCCTGTCCTCGGCCCTCCAGTACTGCCAGGAAGGGCGCCTCCAGCCACACGTCGGAGCTGTCTTCAAGCTAGAGGAGGTAAGATGCACTTACAGAATGTGGTGTGGATAAGGCCAGGAAGTATTCTGTGTCAAGTGAGCAAATAGCTCAGTCTGGGCACTATAAATCCTCTTTTTACGGAACGAAAAGGTGACAGTGTAATGGAATAATGGAGTCTCACAGGCTGGAGGCTCACAGGATTTCTCCCAGTCCTACGGGTTGTGTGTCCTGAGCCTGTTGATCCACCTGGGAAGCAGGATCTGTGATGGCCTGCAGGCGGTGGGTTCTTTTTTTTAGATTTTATTTATTCATTTTAGAGAGGAAATGGAGAGAGAAAAGAGGGGAGGAGCAGGAAGCATCAACTCTTATATGTACCTTGACCAGGCAAGCCCGGGTTTCAAATTGGTGACCTCAGAGTTCTAGGTTGACACTTTAACCACTGTGCCACCACAAGTCAGGCACAGGCAGTGGGTTTTTTTTTTTTATTATTATTATTTTTTACAGGGACAGAGAGAGAGTCAGAGAGAGGGATAGATAGGGACAGACAGACAGGAAAGGAGAGAGATGAGAAGCATCAATCATTAGTTTTCTGTTGGGACTCCTTAGTTGTTCATTGATTGCTTTCTCATATGTGCCTTGACCGCGGGCCTTCAGCAGACTGAGTAACCCCTTGCTTGAGCCAGAGACCTTGGGTCCAAGCTGGTGAGCTTTTTTTGGCTCAAGCCAGATGAGCCCGCGCTCAAGCTGGCAACCTTGGGGTCTCGAACTTGGGTCCTTCCGCATCCCAGTCCGATGCTCTATTCACTGCGCCACCACCTGGTCAGGCAGGCAGTGGGTTTTGATGGTTGTCTCTACATCAGTGGTGTCCAAAACAGAAGGAAGTGATGATGCTTCAGGAACTAATTTATGTGTCTTGATATGAACTCTGAACTTCACAACATTCAAGTCTAAGAAGGAAGCACTTAACTTGACCTTTGATTTTAGAATACAGACACTGTAAAGTACAACCAGATGATCTAAGCTGGAGTTCTGTGAGCAAAACACAAAATCATGCCTGTCATCATAAGACTACTATTCACCCATTCGTCACTGGTATTAATTTGTTGTTTATTCACTCTCTTGTTTCATCTCCCCACAGTCCCATTAATGTGGCTTAATCTTCACCAGAGTGTGATTGTGTGCATGCATATGCAAAATTGTTGTGAATGTGAATCTGTTAGGCATTCACTGTGAAGTCTTTTTTTTTTGGCTTTATTTGTTTTAATGTTAAAATAACAACTGTTTTGGTAACTGTCTTCAGCCGTGGACAGAGGCAGCGTTTGTTCACGTGCGGATGAGCGGGGCTCACGCTGTCAGGCCGGACCTCACTGCTCAGCAGCCTTCCATGTCCCTGTTTTTCCCCACAACAAGGCTCTTGCTCCTCAAACCCAGTGTACTTTCTCATCTGTTTGGCATGTCAGTCGAGAAGGTGGCAATCAGAGAAGCTGACTGGCCATCAGAAAACTGGTTGGTGTCTGTCCCTAGCTTTGGCCTCTACTGTTTGCGCCTTTGTGGGAGTCCCTTCACCTTTCTGATCCTCAGTCAGCACATCTCTAAAACTGAGGGGTAGGACAGTGTCTGTGGCTTTTGGACTATGCTTTGGGAGCCACAGTCGGGACTTGGGGGTGGGTGGTGTAGAATTAAGTTGCCTGGGCTCTGGGACCCCATTCTGGGTGGGGCTAGGGTAGCTGCGTGGTTTTACTTCTTTCTTTATACTTTTTTTTTTTAAGACAAGGTGTTGTGGTTTAAAGCTTGAAAAGTGGCGCTGGCTCGTTGGCTCAGTGGTAGAGTGTCAGCCTGGCATGTGGATGTCCTGGGTTTGATTCCCAGTCAGGGCATATAGAAGCGACCATCTGCTTTTCCACCCCTCCTCCTCTCTCTCTCTCTCTCTCTCTCTCTCTCTCTCTCTCTTTCTTTCTCTCTCTCCTCCCTTCCTATAGCCATGGCTTGATTGGTTCAAGCACATCGGCCATAGGCACTCAGGATGGCTCCATGGAGCCTCTGCCTCAGGTGCTAAAAATAGCTTGGTTGTGAGCATGGCCCCAGATGGGCAGAGCATCGGCTGCAGACAGATTGGCAGGTGGCTTCTGGTTGGGGCACATGCAAGAGTCTGTCTCTATCTCCCCTCCTCTCACTTGGAAAAGAAAAAGAAAAGAAAAACTTGAAAAGCACCAGTTTAGAGAATTTTTGGGTCACCTTCCAACTAGTGGCTTTTTTCACATGACTTGTACACTAAGGTTTGCTTTATCTGAGGCTCAGCTATATCTGTTGATAAAGAATAAAGACAGCTGGGCAGCACAGGAGTGGAAATACGTGCTGGTTTGAACTGTCTCTAGGTTGGTGGTTTTCAGCCTTTTTATACCTGGGTACTGGTGAAAATAGGAGAATTATTTTGGGAACCACTAAGGCAGAAATCGCCCCAAGCCTCAGCGAATTAGGTTAGGCTAAGAGCATTTGGTCTATAATCTTCATACAACATCAGGATGGTTAACTCGTAGACTGGCACAAAATTTCTGGCAGACTGGTCCGCAGACCGGTGGTTGAAAAACACTGCCCTGGTGGCGCTCAGGCACCAAAGAAGCCAGATTACCCACACTGAAGTTCTCTCTCCTCTTAAACATGAACTAATTATCTAACTGCTGACCTCCTGTCAGTTTCTGTTTGCCCTCTTTTTTCCCATGAGGGCTCTGCACGTCGGGTTTTTCTGGTTCTTCCCACTCTGTGGACCTTCCTGTTATCAGCTGGCTCTCTGGGACCCTGCTCCATAACAGTTTCAAGTGCCTCATTCACACACCACCCATTTACTATATATTTGTTCTCTTTCCATTTCTCTCAATATCGAACTATTTAGAGGAATGATAATAATAATGGCAGCTCCTATACATTAGGAGCTTACTGTAGGTCAAGAACTGTGCTAAGTAGTTTACATGCATTTTCTCATTTGATCTTGATAACAACCCTTTGAGGAATGAACCGTTTTTTATGACATTATGTTAGAGTAGGCAGTTAGACAGACATGGGCAGGCTAAGAACGATAGGTCAGGTACAGAGAGGGTCATCAGGGCAGAAAGCCCCAGGTGCCAAGCAATGGGCAAAACTGGGAAAACAAGTATATTGCAGGGTGGGACCTCACCCCCAGGTGACCTTCCTTCCCTAGCATATGGCTGACCATGTACCCATTAAGACGAAGGGCCCGGTGTGTACTCTCTCTTTCTCTGGAGTACACCTGCATTTCCCCCCCTCGCCTTCAGCCAGACGCATTTTCTTTGCCTTTCTCCTAAGCTCCAAGGCCCCCCTCCCCCCCCTTTTTTTTGCCTCTGTGACTTATTTCCTGAGTCCACGCAATCCAGCTGGCTCACTTCTTCTACCTCTGTGGCTTCCTGAATAAACCTTTGCTTATATTTGAGCTTTTGACTCTAAATTCTTTCTTAGCCAAACTCAAGGACTGAGGTCTTACTTTGCCAGTAACATCTGGTGCCATTCACCGTTAACAGTTACAGATGAAGAAATCAAGACTTGTAGAGGCCAAGGCACCTGCCCAGTGCTGTGTCATAAGTCACAGACCTGGAATCCAGTCCATGTTGGTCTGACACCAGAATCTGAGATCCTTATGGCCATGTCAAACTCTCTCTTCAAACAAGACAAGAAGTTGCTTCTTAGAAACTTTATTTTAGAATCTGAAGTTTATCTATCAGAGAATTATCTATGTGAAAGAACAATCTTACAGTTAAAAAGACTGGGAATCTTGAATTTTCCTGAATAGTCCTAGAATTTATATATTTTGTTCTTTTAAACTGATGATGATTAAATGAATATGTAATTAATTTCACCCAATTTAAAGCCTGAGTAATATTTTTGCACATAAATCAGTTAACATATTAGAAAATTTTTTTTGTCAAAACTTGCTTGAGCTTGGAAAATGACCACTGTGTGTATGTGCATACTGTCTATATCTGTCTCTCTATCTCTGTCTCTTTACCTATCTATATGTATCTATATATCTATAGATACAGTACCAGAGATACTGGTGACTCGTAGCTTTTATTTTCTTCTGAATATGTGGACTCACAGGTTTGACTTTGATAGTTGATAGTAATATGACCACGTACCATAGCCTTTTTTTTTTTTTTTTTTTTTCATTTTTCTGAAGCTGGAAACAGGGAGAGACAGTCCGACAGACTCCCGCATGCGCCCGACCGGGATCCACCCGGCACGCCCACCAGGGGCGACGCTCTGCCCACCAGGGGGCGACGCTCTGCCCATCCTGGGCGTCGCCATATTGCGACCAGAGCCACTCTAGCGCCTGAGGCAGAGGCCACAGAGCCATCCCCAGCGCCCGGGCCATTTTTGCTCCAATGGAGCCTTGGCTGCGGGAGGGGAAGAGAGAGACAGAGAGGAAAGCGCGGCGGAGGGGTGGAGAAGCAAATGGGCGCTTCTCCTGTGTGCCCTGGCCGGAATCGAACCCGGGTCCTCCGCACGCTAGGCCGACGCTCTACCGCTGAGCCAACCGGCCAGGGCTCATAGCCTTTTTAGTAGGCACACACACAGGGTATGAGCTTCCATAGTACTCTGTGTTTCTACTTAGAATTACTTGTTTGATGCCTATTATTGCCATAGAGCATAAGCCCCCTGCAGGCAGGGCCATGTGCTGTCCCACCTCTGAGTCTGCAGATTCTGGCTAGGACTCACATATCTGTTGAATGGTGGATAGAGAGTAGGGTAGCCTGGCCCACCACTTACCTGCCTATGGACATATTACAATCTTTCTGCCTTTTTTCTTGTGTGTAATGGAAATAGTAATATACTATACCTACTAGGATAGTTATGAGGATTAAATAATCTAATACACATAAAAGCATATAGTTAAACTCTTAGTGTACATATATATTTTTAATGTTTATTTATTGACTTTAGAGAGAGAGAAAGCTAGAGAGAGACAGGAACATCAATCTGTTTCTGTGCGTGCCCTGACTGGGGATCGAACCGGCAACCTCTGTGCTTTGGTAAAGTCGGGTTTTTTGAGGTATAATTTATGTATGGTAAAATTCACTCTTGAGCTTTGACAAACATATACAGTCATGTAACCACCCCACTACAGTCAAGATATAGAACATTTTTGTCACCCCCAAAAGTCCCCTTGTGCCCCTCTGTACTCATCCCCTTCTCCTACCCCCCAGTCCCTGGCAACCACTGATCTGTTTTCCTTCCCTGTCCTTTTGCATTTTGCAGACTGTCGTGTACATGGAATCACACAGTATGTAGCTTTCTGCTGTGGCCCCTTCGGCTGCATAATGCTTCTGAGGTCCATCCCTGTTGTTGCACGTGTCAGTAGCTCGTTCTTTTTTATTGCCGAATAGTATTTCATTGTATGGGTGTACCACAACTTGTTTCTTTGATTATCAGTTAATATGATATCGGATTATTTTCGGGTATTGGTGGTTCTAAGTAAATCTACGAACATTCATGTTTGAATTTTATGTAGGCATTTTTCCCCCTAAATTTTAGAACTGGAATTTCTGGGTCATGTGTTAAGTGTATGTTTAACTTTTTCTTTTCAAATTTACACAGTCATTTATTTGTCTTTACTTGGAGAGCAGAGTCCCCCTCCTCCCCATTTCCAATGGTGGCTAGGTAACATCATTAGATAAGAATGTCAGTTTAAAGAAATCTATGTGGCCTGACCAGGCGGTGGCACAGTGCATAGATTGTTGACTTGGGATGCTGAGGACCCAGGTTCAAAACCCTAAGGATGCTAGTTTGAGCGTGGGATCACTGGCTTGAGCGTGGGCTCATAGATATGACCCCAGAGTCGCTGGCTTGAGCCCAAGGTCGCTGGCTTGAGCAAGGGGTCACTGGCTTGGCTGGATCTTCCCAGTCAAGGCATGTATGAGAAGAAATCATTGAACAACTAAAGTGCCACAACTATGAGTTGATGCTTCTCATTTCTCTCCCTGTCTCTCTGTTCCTGTCTGTCTGTCTCTCTCTCTCACTCGCTCTCTCTCGCTGAAAAAGAACGAAGAAAGAGAGAGAGAGAGAATGAAAGAAAGAAAGAGAGAGAGAGAGAGAGAGAAAGAAAGAAAAGGGAGGGAGGGAGGAAGGAAGGAAGGAGGGAGGGAGGGAAGGAAGGAAGGAAGGAAGGAAGGAAGGAAGGAAGGAAGGAAGGAAGGAAGGAAGGAAGGAAGGAAAGAAGGAGGGAGGGAGGGAGGGAGGGAGGGGAGGGAGGGAGGAAGGAAGGAAAGAGGGAAGGAAAGAAAGAAATAAATAAGTAAGTCTAGGTGGAATCCTACAAGTAACTAATGTTGATGTTAGAAGGAGCCACCTTGACTGTATCAGCAGCTGGCTCTCTAGGCCTCAGTTACTGAGGAGCAATTCTGTTGCAGTCTCTGCAGACCATGGTTTTGAAGAGGAGGCCATTCCTATTGCATTCCTACCAAAGCCCATGGCACATAGGTTGTGTGTGTATGTGTGTGTGTGTGTGTGTGTCTTAAGTAGAAATTGGGGCTCCAGAATCACTATCTGTTTGAACATTTCAGGACTTTGTACCGATTGGCCACTCTGTGTTTAACTTTTAAGGACGACCAAACTTTATCAAAGTGGTTGTCTTATTTTGCATTCCCACCAACAGTGTATGAGAGTTTTCGTTAACTTTCCATCTGTCAGAATTTCTTATTGTTTGTTGCTTTCTTTAATAATAACCATTCTGATAGGCATGGAGTAGTATCTGATTGTGAGTTTAATTTGCATTTCTCTAATGAATAATGATTTTGAGTATCTTTTCATATGCATGTTTGCCATCTGTATATCTTTTATGCTGAAATGCGTTGATTGACTTTTAAAGGAAGATTCAGGTCAACTTGTATCAGAACAATGATATGATGAATATAATTCAACTATGACAGTTGTATTAGTAACTAAACGTTTTTACCTTTTAAAAACAATCCCACTCAGTCCCAGATATATTCGTTCATTCATTCATGGTTTTATTTTATTCATCACACGTTCACTGGGTACATTCTGTATACCAATCAATAAAAAGTAAGACTTAAAGAATTTTGGTGTTTTTTTTTTAATTGGAAAGATCTCAGGACAGTGCTGTGATAGGGGAAGAGCTGGTTTCTAATAGGAAGTATGAATCAGCATAATATATTTAGGGAGCTATAAGTTACTCTGATTTTTCCTGCTTGATGAGTTAATTAAAAATTACAACAGCAGAACCTAAAACAAAAGCAATATCTTCACCCTGCCCCCAGATCCTAGGTTGCATATCTTCAGAGACATATTTAATTATGGCTTCATTTACTGCAAGGCAGAGAACCAGGGTTCTGGGCACAGCCTGTATATCTCTCTGGGCCTTAGCATGGAGAACCTCCCTCTCGGAGGGTCTACAGTACAGGAGGAAAATGTCCCCAGGCACCTGCCTGAATTAGCTGTCGAAAGTCTCTGGTCTGATGCCCTGCACTTTGCTTCTTAGTCTCTCATTTGGAGCCTAATCACTCTTACTGAGTATTCAGTTCTTACTATCCCTGGTTGTCTGTTTTCCCAGTCCTGATAGAAACCATAGGGTAGAAAGGGACCAAGCTAAGTTATTTTTAGAAGCAGCTATAATCACAGCAGAGGTGGAAGCTGGACACAAAGAAAAGGAACAGAACATCAAAAACAGCAGGTACAATAATGGATGTTCAGAATAATGAGATTCCTAACTCACGAGATAAAAATGATGCCTTCCCCCCACCATTATCATTTAAAGAGGTCAGGTAAATATGTGCTGCCTTTTTAATAAACGTTTCTGTGCAAAATGATTAGAAACACATGTTAGCGTCTGAAGTGACAATTTTCTTTTGATGTTAACATAAACCTGCAGGAGACTCCTCATTTCCGTAGCATGCCAGGTGAAAAAAGTATCAGTATCTCCAATTATGCTTGTTTGCCCAAGTATTTTTGTTGCTGGGCTCTGAGAGGTCTTTGGGAACAAGTGACTTCTAACTGACAGGGAGAGTCATGCGGCTGTGAGTCACCAGGAGATATATCTTTGATTGATTGGCGGGGCAGGGATGAGTGTTTCAAACATCTGTCTTAGACCTCTTCCACCTCCTCCGGAGGCATCTAAATTTGTGTAGATTGGAAAGGGCTCTGTAAGGCACAAAGTCCCGAAAGACACAGGATTTTGGCACCAGCTGCAGAGAGATTGCCACGATTGATTTGTTTGCCTGCTTTTTATTTATTTATTTTTCTTAGGTGCTTTGGGGAGGATTTCAAGTGGAACGGGTTATTTAATCATCATTCTCATTCGAAAGCAGATTTTCATCTTTGCAAGGCCCCTCTTCTGCTTTTATGTCTGCATATTTATGGATGTCTGTATTTACTTATTCCCTGTATCCTCATTCCCCACACCTTTTCCTCCCCAGAGTCAGTCTCAAATTACATAAATATAGAACAGCATAGGGTTGTGCTGTAGATCTTACTCTTTTTCTGAATGTTTCACGCGGTGCTCTCTTTTCAAGATCCACCTGTGTTGCTGGCCCTGTATCCGGTTCGTGGCTTTCCACTGCCGTGTAGGGGTCCGTGGTGTGCATTGGCCATGGCCACGGTCACAGTGTGTTTATAGAGTCCTTCCCTAGGACGAACATCAGGGCTCCCACCCTCTGTTTTGCCTTTTATGTTTAGGTGTGAGATCCATTTTGAGTTGATGTTTGTGAAAGATATAAGGACGGTGTCTTAATTCATTTTTTGCATGTGAATGTCCAGTGGTTCCAGCACTATTTCTTGAAAAGATTCCCCTTCCTTCCTTGAATTGCCTTGGCTCCTTCGTCAGAAAGCCAGCTGACTGTGTCTGTGTGGGCCGATTTTTGAGGCTCGCTAATCTGTTCCATGGACCTGTTTGTCTGTTCTTGCACCAATATCACACTGTCTTGATTACTGTGGCTGCTTTTTAACTTATGTTTTTTATAGCTGTACTTCTAAATAAAATGAATTTGAGATAGATGGCAAGTTTAGTTACACTGGAAATAGGACAGTTTTAATAAAAATATACAAATTATAAAATATTAAGTTATTGAGTCTCCTGCCAGTGGCTCCATTCTTTGAAAAGTTGGAACACAGATATTACAATAGAGTATGGACAGGCCTGAGGACGTCTTACCTGCAGTCGTTTGACAACATTGAAAATTATAGTTGAGACAAAGAAATCCTGAGGTTGGGTTAGTCTTTTTTTATTTTTTTTTGTGAGAGAGAGAGAAAAAGAGAGGGAGAGAGACAGGAAGGAAGAGAGATAAGAAGCATCAACTTGTAGTTGTGGCATTTTAGTAGTTCATTTGATTGGCTTCTCATCTGTACTTTTACTGGGGGGCCCCAGCTGAACCAGTGACCCCTTGCTCAAACCAGCGACCTTGGGATCATGTTGATGTTCCCACTCTCAAGCCAGCAACCCCACAACTTTGGGATTTTGAACCTGGGACCTCAGCATCCCAGGTCAGTGCTCTATCCACTGCAACAATGCTGGTCAGGCAAGGTTAGGTTATTCTTAAATAACCCAATTGTTTTCCTTTTGAGTTTGTGATTATTTAGTTAGTATTACATAGTTAGCTATGTAGAGTTCATTGAAGACACTTCTTAATACTTTAGTTGTTTTAAGAATTGAACCAGCAACAAATATTTGTTGAAATATACATGTATGCAAATCTATCCACATATTTTGGGTTTTTTTTTTTTTTAGGTCAATGATGCCTTCCTACATGTGATACAGCGCAAATCCACAGGCAAGGTGCTTCTCTCCTTCAAATGACTCCTCCCCTCGGCTGCAGACTCAGCGTGTCCAAAGCCAGACTCGTCTTCTTTTGAAAAACTGATTTCCCTCCCGCATTTCTACAGGCGTTACTACTTTCTGTATTAATTCAGGTTCCTTTGAATCTTTTTTCTTATTCTTCTTACTTAGTGTGATCATATACTTTACTGTCCCAACTCGGACCTGTTTGAGAGGGAGAGGAAGCTGTCAGTAATGACACCGGGAAAACAGGTGTCCCATGCAAACCACGACGTATGGCCGCCCCATTTATAATGCCTCAGTGGCCAGGTTCTGTCATCCCCACCTCTAAGATATTGCTCACCTCCATTCTGACTAATTATGTCTCATCTACTAATTCCAGAGACCTGATGGGCCCTTTGTTATGCATTCTTGCCATGGTGACCTTCCCGAAGCACAGCCACAGCTACCATGGCTCACTACTGCCACATGGTGGAGGTCAGACTCCTCGAGCTAATGTTTTATTATGACCCACATTTCCCTCCTTTTCTGCTTTCTGGCCTTTCATTCAACAGCCACACTGGTCCCCCGGTATGCACTATGTCCTGCCTGCCCTCTGCTCTGCACAAGCCGTTTTCTCTGCTCCCTTATCAACCAGGCATAAGCATCCTGACCCGTGAGACCCGTGCCTGCACTAAGCCTCTGACTCAGGAGGGTGGTCTTCTCTTCTCTTCCCCTTGTGCCTCCCTGCAGCTTCTTCCCGGGATTTGTCACACTCTGCCTTGCACCAAAGGGAGCAGCGTGTCTAGGGGAATGTACACAGGATTCTGAATCCAAGATGCTGGTTCGAATCTCAGCCTCGGCTCTTTGGAGGTGGTTACTTGAGCTCTCTGAGCCTTCACTGTAGATATTACATTATCTGCCTCCCCAGGTTGTTGTGAGCAGTACGTTCAGTGATTAGGCAAAGGGATGAGCAAATTCTCCCTATTTCCATTCCTTTCTTTTCTGCTTTCCTGACAGAGCTTAGGTTCTTTGAGAGCAAGTACCATGTTGCATTCACTTTTGTACCTCCCACAATGCCTAGCATAGTCAGTTAGCTTTGGTAAATACTGAATAAATCAAATTGAATTTGAATTATCTGCAAGTCTTTAATTTTTAAAAAAATTATTGATTGATTTTAAAGAGAGAGGAAGGGGGTGCAAGAGAGAGAGAGAGATCGGTTTGTTCCACTTATTTATGCATTCATGGGTTGATTTGTGTAGGTGCCCTGACTGGGGATCGAACCTGCAACCTTGGCTTATTGGGATAATGCTCTAACCAAACTGAACTACTCAGCCGGGGCTGCAAGTCTTAAATTGTAGAATTAAGATAAGACTATGAAACAACCCAAATGTCCATCGACAGATGAATGGGTAACCAAAATGTGGTATATACATATAATGGAATATTATTCAGACTTAAAAAGGAAGGAAATTCTGACACACATCACAACATGGGTGAACCTTGAAGACATTATGCTAAGCCAAGTAAGACAGTCACAGAAGGACAAATACGGTATGATTCTGCTTACACGAAGAACCGAAAGTAGTCAAGTGAATAGAGACAGAAAGTAGAATGGTGGTTGCCCGTGGCTGGGGCGGGAGAACACAGCGTTAGTATTTAATGGGTACAGTGTTACAGTTTGGGAAGATGAGAAAGTTCTGGAGATGGTTGGTGGGGATGGCTGCGCAACAATGTGAGTGTACTTAATGCCGCTGAAATATTGACTTAAAAATGGTTAAAATGGTGGATTTTATGTTGTGTATATTTTACCATAGTATAAAAGGTTTAAGAAAAGAATACATTACACTCACATCTAAGTGAGTCCATGTGAAGAAGAAAACAGTGAGGAGAGTGCCTTGTAGGTTGAAGTGAGCCGTAGTCTCTGCCCCAGTCTTGGTCCGTGGTGAACGGTCCTAAACCTCTGCTGGGGGTTAAGCCTTGTTCTTCTACTTCATGACTACTAATCCCCAAGGAAGAGTGTGGGGTGGGGATAAAAACAAACCTGATTCTACAGGGGTGGGGTACTTCTAGTTATTCTTGATGAGGGGCCTCAATGTGGTCAGAGTCTTTGCTTTCTGGTAAGTACCTCAGGCCATCTTCTCTGTTTTCTTATCAAAAAAGCTTTTGGAAGAATTCAATGGAGAAATAGGGAGTAACTATTTTGGGGGAAGGAATGTGGAACTGAGAAATTGGCAGAAGAAAGGGGGGAGGGGAAGATGTCAGGGAAGCCACCCACCTGTCTGTTGTGGGACCCTGTAGTGCTTCTGGAAGGGTCAGAGCACACACATGCTGTGGTCTCTTCCATTTAATGATGTGCCTCTCCTCTTCTCACCTGCCTTCCCCCAACCTTACTTATCATTAATGTTAGCCCTTTTTGTACTTAAATGAAAGTTGGGTTTCAAAAATAGCAAGACACCAACTTGGAGGCTAATTTCAGTATTTCCTGGCCCCCTTTGGGATGATTGAAATGCTGGAAAGAGCTCAGGAGTGAAGGGGGTCAAATCGGGATTGGGAAAGTGCACAAGCCCACCTGGGAGCTGCCTGTCCCACGGTTCAGAGCTGATCGGGTGTCACTAGTAATAAAGATCGATTGCCCCCAGCTCCCTAACGTCAAAATGACTTAGATTGAAAGAAGCAGTCATTAAGGGGAGCGAGTTTCTTCAGGTTGAACAAGTACTGGCTAGAACCCCTAATGACCTGTTCTCTGCTTGCCTACGTTCCTGCTTCACTGGGATAATTTGTTTTGAAAGCATTTGACTCATATTTTAGTCATCGTTTGGTGGTTCCACCACCTGAGCCATTAGTCTGAAAAAAAGAATCAATATAGCTCCAAGTGACAGCATTTATGCTGTGTTTCACAGACTGTCCCCAGCTCGCCCTGGTAAGCTGGCTGCTGGAAGAGTCACTCCTACACACCTGCCTCCCCCCTTCCTGTACTGGGGTCGCTCTCAACCACCAAAGCAAGGTTTTGTGCTAGTAGCTGTGGAATAATCCTGTCTACGTGACACCAGTATATCTGTCCCTGCTTCTTTCTCTGTCATCTTGCATAGCTTTAGGAAGCTACCTTTTCTTTCTGAACTATGTCAAAGACAACAGAAGATTTGTTATTTGGCAAGTGAAGGAAAATAAAGATGTCTCCACATAATCACTTTTATTTAACAACAACAAATATCTAAGTCAACTAAGAAACATTCACACTATTCTTTCTTTCTGTTATTTTTCCTTCTACTACTGTATAAGTAAATCTGAGAGCAACTGAGTTTTAAAATATTTGTTTTGTTTGTGAAAGTCCTGTTGGGGGGAGACCTAGGCAAAAGCACGCGGGTTCATCTAATTGTCCTCTTCTGTTTCACCCCTCTGCTCCAGCTTGCTGCTAGATGGAAGAGCTGCACTGGAAATAGGCTGTTTCTTGGAAGTTTATCTTTGTCAAGGAATCATATACAAAGTAGTTTTTTATTCTTTTTTGCTGTATTTAGAAATGGTTAGTTTTCTGTACTTAAGTGAATTGCATCATTATTTGGAAAGTGGTATTGTTAAAATAATCACAGCGATTCCATATGGTCATTCAAAAGAGTCAACCAGAAAGAAGTGTGTGAGTAGAAATGGTTACCCTGTTTATCTCTCTCCTGCCTCATTCCCATTCTCCAGGGCAACCACTGGAAGCAGTCCTTCAGACCTTGTCAAACACATACACATATGCGTACACACAGAAGTTGTTTGTGTGTGTGTGTTTTAATAAAGACATACATAGGTTTTAAATTAACGAATCATACCCTGGCCAGGTAGCTTAGTTGGCTAAAGTGTTGTCCTGGCATGCTGAGGTTGTGGGTTCAATCCCTGGTCAGAGCACATACAAGAATCAACCAATGAATGCGTAAATAAGTGGAACAACAAGTTAATGTTTTTTTCTCTCTCTTTATCTCTCTCCCTTTCTTTCATTCTGAAAATTAAAAAAAAACAAAACTGACATACTATGCATAATGTTCTGTAATTCACTGTGTTAAATCAGTAATATGTAATGGACATCATTTCATATTAGTAATTTTTTTCCATTGATTTGAGAGAGAGGAAGGGCAGAGAGGGAGAGGGAGAGAGAGAGAGAGAGAGAGAGAGGGAGAGAGAAGCATCAACTCATTGTTTCACTTAGTTGTTCCATTTAGTTGTGTGCTCAATGATTACTTCTTATAAGTGCCCTGACCAGGGTTTGAACCTCTGACCCCTGGTGCACTGGGTGGACACTTGATCCACTGAACCAAATGGCCAGGTCTTTACTTCTTTCTTTTTAACAGCTGTTTAATATTCCATAGTAAGGATGTTTATCATGTGCTACAACCGTTTCCTCATTAGTGGGCTCATTTATTTATTTACCAAACATTTACTGATGTGCAGTTATGTGCTGAGCTCAGCACCGCACAGGGGACACAATGGTGAGCAGGAGTTTCCAAGTGTAGTGGGGAGACATGTTAATTACACTCACAAAACCATGCCAAACCAGTGCTGTGTAAACTAGGATGGGAGAATTGAACTCAGGGAGGTCGAGAAAACTTTGCCTGAGGAAAGATCCTTGAATCTCTATCTGAAGATAGAGCCTTTCAGGAATCTAATTCTGGGAATTCAAATAGGGAAAAATATTCTAGGACACGGCGGCAAAACAAACAAACAAGCATGGTGAGGAAAAGGGACTGAGTGAGGGCAGGCGGGGCTGGAGCTTGAGAAATGAAGGCGAGTATTGTGAGACGAGGCTGGAGGTGGGGACCAGATCAGACGGGGACTTATGGGCCATTCACAAGTGTTTTGCCTTCACCCTAAAAGCAATGCGATGCCATAGATGTGTCCTAAGCAGAGGGGGTTGGGGCGGCAGGACCGGAATGGCGTTTTTGGAAGAACTCCTCCGGTTATATCTGGTGGGGAGAAAGGAGTGGAGAGGAATAGACCAGTTAGGAGTCAATGCAAGTAAGTCCCCATGAGAGATGATGGGATCATGGAATAAGGTGATGGTGGTGGGGAAGGAGAGAAGTGGACTGAACAGTGAGCTAGGCAGGAGATAAATGCGAGAGGACTTGGTGTTAGAGTGGGCATGAGCGGGGGCAGGAGAGGGAGAGGGAAATGTCACGGTGACTCCGAGGTTCCTGGCTTGGTGTTTGAGAAAAGGGATGTCAAAGGAAAATTGGATCGAAGCCAGTCTCTTTTAAGGGGCCTGGTGGCCTCTGCAAGCTTGCTGCGATGTGTTGAGATTCTCCCCGGGCTTGCCGTCATGGGCATGTGCTCACTCTTCCCCGGAATGGCCGCCACATGCATCCTCAGGGTCACTAACAGGGACAAGGAAAAAAGAGTTGCCTATTATTCCTATCAGTGGACTTGGATGGAAAGAGATAGGCGCATCTCTGGAGTTCATCGTTACTACATGTCGAAGGGTTTGGAGAGCGTGGATTAAAGCAGCATTTTCCTCACTGATGAAAAATAATTCAGTTATGCTCATCCACCTCTGCTAGAAGGTTATGCAGTACAGTATATAACATACAGTGCATTATTTACTGTGTAATAAAAATTAAAAAGTAGAAAAAGAATTGGGTTTTCGCAGTGGAGGGGAGTATGATGGGATAGGAGATGGAAGCTTTGCACATACTGAGACGTCGGGAGCTATCAGGTGTGCAGCTCTGTACCTTGTCTGGGGCTCAGAAGAAAGGGGTGGGCTGGAGACACACATTTGGGAGTCATCTGCAGGGAGGTGATATTGATACCTGTGTCGTGGCAGAGACTTGCCCTTGGGAGCAGCATGTAGACAGAGAAGGGAAAAAAGAGGGTCTAGACCAACCTTAACCATCTTTTCTTTCCATTGAACCAGAGAATATTTAAAATAAATCAAAAGTGGTGATAAGGAAGGTTATGCTGCACAGTGAAGAGAGCATCTTTCTTCACTGAATGGAGGGCCCGTGACTGGGGCTCTAAGTCCAGCTGCTTGACCTTGGGCTGGACCCATCTCTGTACTTTTCTCATGTAAAAAACGAGGATAATAATACGTGTTTTCATTCTTACGTGGTTTGCTTGAGGGTCCAATGAGGTCATGTATGGGAAAGTGCTTTGCAAATTGCCATTTTCATAACATGATAAGGTTGCTTAGTACCAGTGTGCTCAAACTCATTTCAGAGTCGAAGCAAGACGTGTATTTTTTCAGCCTATGCTGGGCTGACATGGAACAAAATAATGTTTGACTTTTAAAAGTGTCTCTAGTATTTCTACATTTTATTTTAGCTGAAGTCACTGTGCTCATTGATACAGAATAATGGACAAAGTGGTGGGGGTCCAGTGAGCTCATGTACCTCGAAGACATACAGAAGCAAACAAAGGCTGGAGAAAGATGCCTAGATTGATGCAGAGAGCAGAAAGAATTCTTTGTGACAGAGGATAAAAGAATCAGGGCTCTTCATTCTGGAAAGACGCAAGCTAAGGGGAGAATATGATTGAAATTGATAAAATAATGAAAATCACAGGATAAAAATATGAACTTATTAAATCCCAGAGCATAAGAACGAGGGACTTTATCATTTTAAAGAAATAGTTTTAGGGCAAATTAAAATTAGCACTTTTTTACACAGAAATGAATGGGAAGCATATGTGACTTACTCTCAAAGTTTGCAAGGGCTAGAGCCAGCTATTCGGAGGGGAAGATTGAGATTGTTGGAGGGTAGATTCACGGGTGATTATAAAATGAAATTAAGACTATTTGGGACCCTGGCCGGTTGGCTCAGTGGTAGAACATTAGCCTGGTGTGGTGGATATCCCAGGTTTGATTCCTGTTCAGGGCACACAGGATAAGCACCCATCTGTTTTTCTACCCCTCTCCCTCTTGCTTATCTCTCTATCTCCCCCTCTTTTCCTCCTGCAGCCATGGCTCGATTGGAGCAAGTTGGCCTTGGGCACTGAGGATGGCTCCATGGCCTCCATGTCAGGTGCGAAGAAGAGCTTGGTTGCTGAGCAGTGGAGCAGTGCCCCAGATGGGCAGAACATTGCCCCCTAGTAGGCTTACTGGGTGGATCCCAGATGGGGTGCATGTGGGAGTCTGTCTCTCTGTCTCCCCTCCTCTCACTGAATAAAATAAAAGGCTATTTGGGTAAACTTCCCTAATCTTGGAAGATGATGTCAAAGAGGTACCAAGCAAGCTTTCCTGCCCTTATCTGGCACCCTTGTTCCATCAGGGCTCCTGATTGGGGTTCTGGCAAGGACAGAGCACAGAGCGTGGGCTCCAAAAACACAGGCTGCAAGTTTTACCTCTCTGACCTTAGGGAGTCACCTCTTTTTTATGTACCTGTTTCTTGTTAAAGAAATGAGAAAAGTAATATCAACATTAATATATGCCTACTCTTGTGAGAGAGTCCCATGAAGTGATATTTCTGAAAGTGCTTTGTAGTTGATGAACAGATACTATCTTTATGAGCATAAGGATTTCCATGGTTGTTTTTGCATTTTTAGTTCTCTGCTCTCCAGGTGGGTTGACCTTCACTTTGCCCTTCCTGATCCTGGCCTCGTTAGGGAACAATGTTTTTTAACTCGGAGATGAAGAAGGGGAAGAAGGTCCAGGAATAATTTCTGGTCCTCCTGGAAGGCAGAGAGTGTGCAAGCATCCCCTTCTCTCCTCCCACCCCTGCCCTGCAAAGATCTGCTGGAGAACTGAAGGTAAGAGAGCTTTGCAAGCATCTCTTCTCTTTCAAATGTTTTGCTGGTGAGATGCCACCTGAAAGATGGATCTTCTGGTCTCTGGGTGATGTTGAGGGGTCTTGCGGGTCTTCAGAAAAACTCAAGAAGGGGCCAGTAGAGGGGCTGGAGGAGGAGACCATGGGAACTGGTTTCCTGTGGCTTCTCACAGGACTAGGATTTGAAGGAGAGAGAACAATATGACTGAGGTTTTCTTTCAAGATGGCCATTGCAGTTCTTGATGGCAGGAAAGCTGCTGGAGGTTTGGAGAGAGAGAGTTTGTCTTGCCTGGAGCACCCTCTGAATTTTATGTTGCCCTCAGGAATCTAACTTTGGCAGAGGTGGGGAGTGGCAACGTCAGGAAGAGAGAACTGGTAATGGAATACCCTCTCATTTCTCCAGAGAAAACGGGAACTGCTTCACCTGGCTTCTGAGCACTCTGCCTGACCTCGCGGCCCAGGGGGCAGAGTTCAAGGAGTATGGCCCCTGAGCCAGGCAGCGCTGAATTCGAATTTTGGCTTTACCACTAGTTTGCTGTGTATGGGCATAGGTTCCAGTCCATCAAAGGGTGATAATGGTGACCCCCTTTGTCCTTGAGTTGCAGTGAGGATCAAATGATATCTCATTTGTGAAGCACTTCACATGGTTCTTGGTAAATCATGGGCCCTGAAAAAATGTCAGCTTTCGTCACTAGAACCCACCACCCTCAACGCTAAGGAGACTGATGGCCAGACGACCAGCTCTTGGAAGGCAAGGACCAGGACGTGCTTTGCTCATTTTTGTGTCTGTGGTCCACACACAGCGCCTGAAGAAACAAATCTCTCTGCACCAAGAACTGCCATTCCCTTGCTGTACAAGGTGCATCTATTCAGGGCCCAGTTCCTTGATCGTATTGATCTTGCTGTTCCAGGAACTCCCAGAGCGCACACTTTGGCCCTGCAATGGCCATGGGTTTGCATGGCAGTCTTGATGCATCGTTTGCTAATCTTATCCTTCAGTGATGTCCACTATTTAGTGAACACTGACTGTGGCTAGGGCCCTGGGTTAGAGACACACCCAGGGAGCAGATTCCTTAGATGTAGGTCCTGTATCTGACAGGTTTTTTTTCTCCCTGCAGGGGCCCCAGGGTTGCCTGAGACCCTGGAGAAGCCTGTTCTTTGCTGCCTTTGACATGACCCAGTGGGATGCTTTGCAGAAACCGCTCATGCTGAGGTCCTGGGAGACATATGTATTTTCTGGCACTCCCAGCTTCCTCATTCCTGGTATCTCTGAGTTGATGGGAAAGCTGGGCAGGGGGTTTGCATTATTGCTGATTCGTCTCAGAAAAACCTCAAGCAGCATTTAGAATATCTCTCGGAAGAACAGCGTTTACATGCCAAATGGTGCCCCTTTCCTGGAACACGAGGTGATTGCTTAAAAGATTCCCCCTGCCTTTCCTTTTGTTCTGAAATTGCAAAAGCCAATGGTAGAAGCTGGAACAGGTCCCCGAGTTTCCTTCTCCCTTTCTGCTCTGAACACAGGAACAAAGGCACAAAGCAGTGCCATTTTACAGGCAGGTATGGGGAAGGGTGCCAGCCCCTGCGTGCCTCCTGCCCTCGGTTTCTGCTGTGCTCCAGCTCCACTTTCTGATGTGGATTCTGGGCCACCTTCTCCGTTCTGATGGGGCCCAGAAACACTGTGACCCACCAGGGGCCTGTCCCTGCAGGTTCTGAGTCAGGGTCAATAACCCAGCTGTTCCTATTGAACAGCTTGTAAAATTTCTCATATCATTTTTTCATTTTTATCTTTTCCTTTTCTTTAAAGGTTTTTTTTTTTTTCAGTTAAAAATAACTATAAGGAGACCTTGTGATCCCCTTCTCACTGACCCAGATATTTTAAGAGCTGAGGGATTGACAGCCATCTCATCTGGCTGGCTTTTGGAAGCGAGTTAGATAAACGTAATAGTAAAAAATGAATTCTATTTTTCACACATAAAACACCCTCCTTGTTTTTCCTTATCTAGCCAAACCCGACTCACCCTTCATTGCATTGCAGGAAAAGCCACGGGCTTGAGAATAGAAGACTTGGGTTCAGTTCCTGACTTGGAGACGGATAAGCTATCTGACCTTGGGCGAGTCACTTTCTGTGTATGAATCCGGTTTCTTTGCCTGTGAAACAGAGATGCTGCAAATCTCATGGGATGAGGGTTGAGGGTCTAGGGTTCAGCCCAGTGACTAGGATACGAAGAATGGGCTCCAAAGATGCACTTGTCAAACTCCAGAAAGCCTAATTTGACTAATCCTGGAATTATGAAGCTCTCCTATTTTCGTATTTCTATCCTATTATTGAGTCTGTCTTTGTCATACAACTTAACAATGAACTATACCTTGTCTTTTATTTTTTTAAGTGAGAGAGAGAGAGAGAGAGACAGACAGACAGACAGGAAGGGAGAGAGATGAGAAGCATTAACTCATATTTGCAGCACTTTAGTTGTTCACTAATCGCTTTTTATACGTGCCTTGACCAGGGGACTCCAGCCAAGCCAGTGACCCCTTGCTCAAGCCAGCGACCTTTGGGCTCAAGCCAGCAACCATGGGGTCATGTCTGTGATCCCACACTCAAGCCAGTGACCCTGTGCTCAACTAGTGAGTCCGCGCTTAAGCTGGCGATCTCGGAGTTTTGAACCTGGATCCTCAGTGTCCCTGGTTGACACTCTATCCAATGCGCCACCACCTGGTCAGGCATTTACCTTGTCTTTAATCTGTGGCTCTAGTTTCTTCACATCCTCAGCCGGTGGGTACGTTCTTTGCAGTTTATTTTTCTTCTGTCAGTGTTGCCATGCTAGATGACACTTCATCCTTGATAAGTGCTTGTAGTGTACCTTCCCTGTTAACCAAATTCGAGTTCTCTAGCACAACACAGGTTGTTTTCTTTGTCTTTAGCTCTCCAGTTTCCCTGGCTGCTGCTAATGGTGAGAGAGGAGGGGACCTTTTTAGGCTTTCCTTGCCTTGTCAATGTGTAGCTTCTTGTCAAACACATATTCTTTACTCATATTCAGAGATACTGCTGACCTGCCATGAACACAGTCTATTCGAATTGTTTATCCACTATGTGGATGGGTTTTCCCCAAGCCAACTTTATCTTCTCACAGGCCGGGTTGAGGACAGCCCACCTGCTGCATGTGTGCCTGGTGAGGTGCCCTTCCCCCGCCCGGGGAACGGAGTTTCATGAAGGAGGCCTGCACCCAGTTCTCCTCTGCTGTACCAGGCTGTCAGAAGGTTTAATAGGGGCCCAAAGAGCACAGGCTCTTTGGGGAAGGACAGTATTCCTGGCTTTCACATTACCTCCATGAATTTCCTGCTGTGGACTGAGTTGTGTACCTCCCCTCAGAAGGTGTATTGAAATCCTGGCCAATAGCACCTGTGAACATGATCTTATTTGGAAATAGGGTCTTAGAGGTAATGAAGTTAAAGCCGAGGTCATACTGGATTAGGGTGACCTTAATGCTGGTGCTTTTATATAAGTAGAAGGAGATTTGGACACACACACAGAACGAATATCTGACCATGGGAAAACTGAGGCAGACATTGGAGTGATGCAGCTACAAGCCAAGGAATGCCAAGGGGTGCCAGGAGCCCCTACAAGCTAGGGAGAGGCAAGGAAGGGTTCTCCCGGAGAGCTGCAGAGGGAGCACGGCCCACTGACACCTTGATTTCAGACTCCCAGCCTCCAGAGCTGCGATGATGAAAATTCCTGTTGTTTTAAGCCACCATGTTTGTGTCAGTTGGTTACGACAGCTGTCGGGTATGAAGGCATTGCCAAAGAGTCTGAATAAAATACAAAAGGGAGGCTCTGATCAGAATCAATTAATCATCTTCCCCTGAAAGCCCTGGGTACTAATCCTGTCATGCCTTCCCTTGTGACCTCAGTCCCAGACCCCCAGGCCCTCCTTGCCCACATAGTTCTGCATGTCTACTTATTTGACTTTATCTCCCACCCTCCTTACCCCCAGCTCCCCCACCAATGTCCTCAGCATCTTCTCTGAATATCTTCCTCACCTTCTTGCTCTGATACCTTACTTACTCCTGGGGATCTGGGGACACCCCCTCAGATGTCCCAGTGCCTGATGGCGGGGGAGGTGTCTGCTTTGCTTCTTGTGGCCACTCCTAGACCACTGTTCATCCCTGACCCTTCCCCACCAGTTTTGAAGGACAGGTCATGCTTCTCCATAAACCACTGTGCTGTGGTCATCCACCAGCTTGCACTTACTCTGCACCCAGTGAGGCCCTGAGCCCTGCTGGCTCGCTTCCACCCGCTTCACCACCGCTCTGTCCCCGCACATGCTGGCTGGCCCTCTTAGATCAGGCGGTCTCAACCCTGGCTGCACTTTAGACAATTATTTGGGAAGCTTAAAAAAAAAATTCCAGGCATTTCTCTCCCCACAATCGACTGAGTCAGAATCTTTGGGGGTTAGAGGCCCGTGCATTTTTTAAAGAGCTCTCCAGGTCCTTCTAGCTTGTGACCAGGTTTGAGACCACAGGTGTAGGTGATCCAAGGATCCTTATCCTTCTCCCTTCTAATAGTCCTTCCTCTGACCTCAGCCATGTTGATTTCTGGCATTCTACTTTTACCATTATCACCTCACTTCCTGTAGAATCCCAACTCCAGCCTGGCTGATTGGCTCAGTAGTAGAGCGTTGGCCTGATGTGTGAAAGTCCCAGGTTCGATTCCTGGTCAGGAGAAGCAACCATCTGCTTCTCTCCTCCCCCTTCTCCCCTGCCCCATCTTTCTCTCTCTTTTCCCTTCCCACAGCCATGGCTCAAATGGTTTGAGCAAAGTTAGCCCCAGGTATTGAGGATGGCTCCATGGCCTTCCCTTAGGGCAGTGGTTCTCAAAGTGTGCACCAGAGCGCACTGGTGCGCCCTATGGTATTCCAGAGAAATATGTGCCTGTTGGGGACCAAAAAACCAACAGGGTTTTTGGAGTTTAGGTTTTTGGGGGACAGAGGTGTGGGGAATTGGCTGTAAGCTGACAGTCTGCCCAACCCCCAACATCACTTGCCTGATTAGGTTGCAAAAGGTTGTTAAGCTGTGGTGCTGGATTGTTTACACTACCCACCATATTCCCGGGAAAGACTGGAGGCAAGTTTCTTCTATCCTTTGTTTGGTGTAAAGTTAAGATGATACGTATGGTGGCAGTTTTCTGCACTTAACACAGAGTAGAAAGAGAGGAATTCTTCAATGTATTGATGAGGAAATGAGAGTTTGCCTTTCAAATATATGCCCAAACATTGAAGAAATCACTAGGACACATCAGGCTCATGTTTCTCATAAACATAAGAATGAAAAAACTTAACACATTTGTGCCAGGACCTGCCGAATTTACTAAATCATACTAAGAATGTATGTATGTATGTATGTATGTATGTATCTATCTAAAGATAACTATTTTGTCATTTTTTAATTTTTAACCCCTATTTTTTATGAATTCTAAAAAGCATAACAAAAAATGTAACATAAAAATGTTTTTTAATGTCAGAATAAATTTAATTTTGTTGTATTTATTTTGTTTAATTACCATAAAAGCATGCTTGGACTTTATATTTTTTTCTTTAATATTTGACTTAATTATTATAACATATTTCTCAGAAATTTGTATATAGTGTGCCTACAATTATTTGTAGGATTTTAAATGTGCCCCAACTTCAAAGAGTTTGAGAACCACTGCCTTAGGTGCTAAAATAGCACAGTTGCCGAGCAACGGAGCAGTGCTCCCAGATGGGCAGAGCATTACCTGGTAGGGGGCTTGCCCAGTGGATTGCCATCGGGGTGCATGGGGGAGTCTGTCTGCCTCCTCACCTCTCACTTAATACAAAAAAACAAAACCCAGTTCCAGCCATTTTTTGACCTCACAAGGTTCACCAGTCCATTGTCCTCCACCTCTCACTGTCCATAGTGGCCCTTAAGTGTCACCCTCCACCTCACTCAGCCTGTGTCAGTGGCCCAGGCCCAATCCCCTGCTGTGCTCCCCTGTGCTGCCTTCACCTGGCAACCCCCCAGACCTGCTAACCCTCTACTCACCTCTTCACGTCCACACCCAGGCACCAAATCTTAGAATGTGGCTCTTAATTTTGTGAAGGTAGAGCTCAGGTGAGTTCTCGGTGCTGCCTGGCAGCACCGCCCTGTTTCCCTGGTGGGTCCCTCTCCTTTGCTTGGAGACACTCTTTCGCATTTCTCTCCAGACCAGCCCCGTCTGGCGTCTCTGGCCTTCTCACTCCAGTAGGTCAAGCTTGTTGCTGTCTCAAGACCCTTGTGTTTCCAGTTCACTCTGCCTTCCACACTTTCTTCCAGATCTTGGCATGGGACACCCTTCCCCGGATTCTTCTCACCTTCACAGGAAAGGAGCCCTGGGCTCCCCTACCTAGAATGGCCTCCCACCCGGACCCTGGCACTCCGTGTCCTCTGGCTCTTCCTTATTTTCTGTATAGCACTCACCACCGTCTGCTGTTACACGATGGATTTATTTTTGTTTGCTTGTCTGTCTCCCTCACCTGGATGGAGGTTTCCTGAAGGCAGTTCTCTCATGGTCTGGCTGATTCACATCTAGATCCCTGACCCCAGGAACAGGGACTGGCACACAGTCAGCTCTCAGTGACTGAGCAAGTGAGCAAGAGGAAACAAGGGAGCAGATCTATGTTGTGTGTTTTTGAACTGCTGACTGGGGAGTCAGTATGAACCGTGATTAGACTGTTGTGGTTATGGATGACTTTGTTCTTTGCTGCTTGTGTTTTTCAGGTGTCTATTATATAAATACATGTTGACTTTTATGTAATGTTATTTTAACCCCCCCCTCCCACACAAAAAGAAAAGTGATTAATTTAGGACAAGCTTCTGATTGATAACTAGCTCTGGATTCAAAGTCTGGTTCTCCCCTTGCTGGCTGTGGGACTTTGAGCAAATTGCTCAACCTCTCTGAGCTACAGTGTTCTCACTTGTAAAGAAAAAGGATAAGAAGAGCTACTCCATAGGGCTGCTGTGTGGATTACATAAAATTATATATGAAAAACGCTTAGCCCAAAGCCTGGCACATCACAAGCAATCAACAAGTTTCATAATAATAAGCTTAGCTTGATATATTTAATAATTAAAATTAATCCTTACCAGAGCAGTTTTCTAAATGCTTCACCGATAATAACAATTCAGTTATTCTTCACACAACCCTTGAGGTTGTTACTGTTAGGCCCACTATACAGATAAGGAAACTGAGGCCCAGAGAGGGACAGAGCCAGGAGCCCGGGCTGGCAGTGTGGCTCGGTACTCGTGCACATGACTGTTGGGGTGTGCTGCCTTTGCTCAAACAACGGGCCTGCCACCTTCTGTGTAATCTCTGCCGGGGACTTCAGGATGCTTTACCAGTACCGACTCCATCTTGTGGGCAAACATGAGGCTTCTGTTCTGTTGTATGTAAGTAATTTAGTTTAAGACAGCGATGTTCAACTTTTTCATCTCATGGCACACATAAGCTACTTACTAAAATTCTGCGGCTACACCAAAAGATATATTCTTTGCTGATATGACAAAAAAAAAGTATAATTTTGATTCATTGACACTAGACTGCTATTGTGGTGTTGGCTGTTATCATTTTTTTTTAAAATTTGATGATCTAAGGGAAAAGAGGTCAGTGCCCCTGACTAAATAGTCAGGTATTGCTTGTTTAAAAATTCTTGCGGCATATTGGTTGAAAATCGCTGGTTTAAGAGATGGAGCTTAAAATTCTTTCAAGAAGAAACATTTGCACTTGTTTTCTGCCATAGTGTTGGTTCAGTGATGTCTAAGTGAACACTTTCCATCTGCTGACAATATTGGAAAATCTGAGTCTATGAGACCTGAAAGATTTGTGTTTGGGAGCACAGCAGTGACTGTATTTTTACTTTTAATTCTGTGGTTTAGTTACATACAGAGAAGTTCAGTGACTTTTTAAATTTATCCAAGATGTCTGAGCCAGGGAAAATGCAGGCTTATGAATATATGGATGTTTCTTTTTGCACATTTTCCCAATGTGTCTCTGTTTAAGTAAGGGAAGTGTGTGGGAAATGAGAGTGCTCGATTATCTTTGGATTGAGGTCACAAGTTTCCTGTAAACTAAGGTCCAATACCATCAATAACAGCCCGAATAGAACTGTTCTCAGAAAAAAACCCCTCATATTTTGAATATTCTTTCCTATCCCTTTTTGCATTGATTTCTTTTCTCCTCCCTCTCAGCATTGCTTTAGGTTTATCTCCCTCTCCTGGTCTGTCACAGCACTGGCTGCTGGCATCACACGCTTGGCATTTATTTACACTCTGCTATTTCTTTCTTTCTTTCTTTCTTTCTTTCTTTCTTTCTTTCTTTCTTTCTTTCTTTCTTTCTTTCTTTTCTTTCTCTTTCTTTCTTTCTTTCTTTCTTTCTTTCTTTCTTTCTTTCTTTCTTTCTTTCTTTCTTTCTTTCTTTCTTTCTTTCTTTCTTTCTTTCTCTTTCCTTTCTTTTCTTTCTTTTCTTATTTTCATTTCCAAGTGAGAGAAGGGAAGATGGAGGGACAGACTCCTGCATGTGCCCTGACCAGGTTCCACCCAGCATCCCCTCTCTGGGGCCAGTGCTCGCAACCAAGCCTGAGGTGGAGGCTCCGTAGAGCTGTCTTCACACCTGGGCTGATGTGCCCAAACCAATCGAGCCATGCCTGCAGGAGGAGAAGAGAGAGAGAGAGAGAGAGAGAGAGAGAGAGAGAGAGAGAGAGAGAGAGAGAGAGAAGAGGGAGGGTGAGAGGTGGAGAAGCGGATGGTGGCTTCACTTCTCTTGTGTGCCCTGACCGGGAATCAAACCCAGTACATTCACATGCCAGGCTGACACTCTGCCACTGAGCCAACCAGCCAGGGCTTACATTCTGCTTTTTATGCATGTCTGTATCCTTTACTTCATCTAAGTTGAGTGATTATTGATAAGATAACGGAGAGTAATCATGACACATAATGGCAAATGCACATCATGTTTAACTACTCTGTATGAATCCAAGGATATATTCTTTGTGTACAAAGCAAGAATGTGGTGATTATGAGTTAGTTCTGGCAAGTCAGCTCAGGCTGGATCTAGTCTTAATATTTACAGCACAATGTTGTCTGATGACTTCTGACAGCCAGAGCCCTAAATTCTACTGTGTGAGCTTGGGCAAGTTGTTTAACCTCTTTGGAGCTCTAATTATATCTATCTAATATGATGGGTTGAATTAAAGATACTTTTAGGATAAAAAAATTTTGAACTATATTTTGGATTTTTTTTTTTGTAGTTCAAAGTAAAAGAACAACACATCTTTTTCAAAACTTCTATAATTTAGAAATTTTACCTAAATCAGATCATTTTCCCATTTAAGTTTAAAATTGAGAGCTTTTTTCTTTGCAGAATAATGAATAAATACATACAATATTTACCTTCTAATTCATACATATATCTACTTGACACATAGCCCTTATGGTGATAGTACATCTTGAATTTTCTATGATTGCCCCAGTTAACAATGAAAACACCTTTGTGTTGTCAATATAATTAAGGTCAGTTAATGTCCAAGTACCTTCATGTACCTCATTCATTTTCATTCAGAAAGTGTGACCAGTGACTACACAGTGACCTTTCCCATGTTAAAACAAAAATTTTTTTCTGTTGGTTATTTGGTCATTGATCAGTCCATTTATTTCTCAATTTCTGTCTCTGTTCCTGGAATATAGGGATGAGGTCTGTCCATCCCAATCCCCTTCTTCTTTTCCTCAGTTGCCATTTTCCCAGATGGTTTCTGAGCCACCTCTAGAGACATTACATGCGGCAGTCTGGCCGAAAACCACTGTCAGCAACATTTCCGTGCACGCGTGTGCTCCCTCTGCACCACACGTCACAGAAGCGTGTGAACATGAGACCCATCTCTGACATCAGTCTCAAAGGAGAGGAGGGCTGTGTGAAATCTGGGCTGGAAGAATTATTTTACATTTCTCTTTGGCATCCAGATAAGCACAAGAACATCTGTAGAATTCTTGAGTAGATTTGGAGTAGAGAGGCAAATCCCAAATCTGTTTAAGATTTAGCAGAGGGATTCAGAAGCATCAGAGTTCAAGCTAGTTACCAGCTGGTGACTATTTTTACATAATACAAACAGCTTTATTGTTTCTTCTGATTATATAAATACATAAGATTGTAAAGAATGAAACAGAAGTCATCTATACTTCCACCACCTTAAGATACCTAATGAACACTTTTGTAAACTTACACATACTTCTCTTTACGCACATACACCATTCCCATATAGGTAATTTTATCTGGGATGGAATGTGATTAAGTGCTATGTTATTGTTAAGCCCCTTAAACAGTTACTTCTACTCTCACCCCATGTACAATATTCTTGTACATTTTTCCTTTAAACAAAGGAATTAATAACCAGGTACATATCTTATATATACTTTTATCTATATAGATACATAAATACTTAGATATAATTATATATAATTAGCTATGCATATATAGTAGCATATATGGGATAATATACTTTTTTACTTGATAATATGTCATAGAAACCCCAAATAGTATATCATACTTTTTTTTTTGCTCAATAAGCCATAGAAATACCTCAACTAATGTAGTTATAATTTATTATTTGTTATTAGAGACCCTAATATTCCATGACAGAAATGTCTATTCAGCCATTTCCCTATTTATGAGCATTCACTTTTTCAGTTTTTGGCCACTCCAACATCATAGTTTTTTAATGAACTGATACCCATAATACTAATTAGAAGTCATTAAATTTAACTTTTTCAGTTTCTACTCCTGGTTCTTTGGTCTGTTAATAACTTGCTGTCATGCTTGTTTAGAAAGTTAATATACTATTTAAGTTCTCCTTGAAATTCTAATTTAGTTACAAGAAGTGTTTTAAGTGGTGTCTTTCTGTAATCTCTGGTAGTGGCTTCTTTGACTCAGACCTTCTCAAGATGGCAGTCAGATCATGTTTCCATCCTCAGGGTCCACAAATGAAATCATTCCGTTGGGAAACCATGGCCAAAGCAGAAAGGTTCCGGACAGCTGACGTGGCATCACAGTTCACAGTGTCTGCCAGCTGTGAGTAACAGCAGGCTGTCAGGATGAGATAGCACAGAAGCAGCAGCAGCAACTCCTGATTTAGGGGCAAACAATGTAAGTACTTTTTTTCACCATTAACCAATTAACCCAAATCCAACCCAAACTAAAGAATGCTAAGACGGAATATAATTCTTGTTAGAAACCCTTCTAGCAGATTCATTTGAGAAGCTGTTGGTTTCAGCCAGAGTAGAAAGGCATCAAGCTGACACATGGTTTTCAGCGAAATGGTGGACTTCACTGGGTCTTGTTTGAAACAAACTTCAACTGTAGCTCATGCCACTTTCAGACCTAACCCCTTGAGGTGCCTGCAGACTCTGGCCAGGGCTGTCCCCTGAAGATTGGAATGCACTGAGAATGTGCAAAAGGACATGTGATTTCAATTCATGTAAAAGTTTAGGCGGGTTTGCTTATGGGAAGATGAAAGGAAGCTTAGCAGTTACAGTGTTTAGGGGAGAGGAGAAAGCCTGTTAAATATTTCAAGGAGAATTCAAGTTGGTTAGAGCTGACTGAGAGGCAATGTGGAAACTTCTGGTCTCAGGCTGCAGAGATGGCTAGGGGCGTGGTGTCTGCCAACCCAAGGAGTAATGAGACCCTGGCACAGATCCCGTTAGCGGGAGGTGGCTCTGTAGCTGACGTTCCCAAGGCTTCCACCCTAAACTCACATCCGGAGTCCTGGGATGCTCAGAGTTCATAAACCATGTGTTTATGGGTTGGTGACTTCTTTTTCTTCTGTTGAGAACTTTGATGTTCAGCTCTGCATGAAGCCTCACAAATGACCAACAGCAGTGCACACTGGTTGTAGTTAACCTACTAACAGATATTTGGGTTGTCACCTCTATTCTGAGGACACCCAGCTGAAGAGGTCCCTGGCCCTGCAGAATTTGCTGTCCCGCAGGAAAAACAGATGTTATGAGAGGAGGAGTGAACAGTGGGAGGGGAGTCAGGAGGCCTGGATTCGGGTCTTGGCTTTGATCCCAATTAACCATCTGGCACTCTGGGCTTCAGCTTCTGTGCTCTACAGTGAGTGGGTTGGAAAGGGTAACCCCTTCAGTAGTTGATTCATCACCTAGTGTGAGTTTTTCCTTTCCTCAACAGCTTTTCACACAGCATTGAATTTACGCCACATCCCATTTAGAAATGGGCGCTTTACTGATGAACTGGACCTCACCTGTCACCAACCAGGGTTTTTCAAACTGTGAATTTCTATAACAGAAACTTGAAGCATCCCCGTATGTGGGCCTCCTTACAGTGTGATATGGGTAGGAGGAAAGGTGGCTTCCAAGAAAGATGTCTAAAAGGTAGCGACTCATCTTACATATCTGAGTTTCTATTTTCAAATGGTTATTGATTGTAACAAATACCTGTCCAACAGCTGCCAACTTTTGAGGGACAAAGACACAAAGCCTGATACTAAGGAAAATGAAATTGCTTGAAGTAAGTATGACCCACAGGCTACAGTTTGAAAGAAATGAACCTAGCTCAAAAATAAACCAGGCTGTGTTCTCAGAATAGAAAATACAAAAAGAAAAAAAAAAAAAAGAGAGAAAGAAAGAAAGAAAAAAACCAAACCAGACCTACCACCAGTGACTATATGATGCATCCCTCATCACTAAAATTCATCACCATTAACTCAGTCATTTTTGGCTTTAGAAATTGTGGAAGTCTCATTAACATGTTTTAATAGAATGATGGATAAAGTAAAGTTCTTTAATATAATGAGTATGTATACTTTTTCCCCCATCAGCCTGGCCTAGCCTAGCTTTCAAAATTATCCACTACCAGGTCACTGTGTAGTCACTGGTCACACTTTCTGAATGAAAATGAATGAGGTACATGAAGGTACTTGGACATTAACTGATCTTAATTATATTGACAACACAAAGGTGTTTTCATTGTTAACTGGGGTAATCATAGAAAATTCAAGATGTACCATCACCATAAGGGCTATGTGTCAAGTAGATATATGTATGAATTAGAAGGTAAATCTCTAAATTCATACATCTCTCGCTACCTCCCTTCTCAATGGCAGAAGCGTGCTCCCAGACCTCTGAGTAATCCCTTGTCTTGGGCTATGAGCACTGTCCCCATTGGCTCCTGAGAGACCACATCCATCACTCATTTTCTGTATTTCCCTGTCTCTTCAGTCTCTCTTCTCACTGACTTCCCACCATAGGTAGTCATGTTTGAAGGTCTCCCATTTTATACCAGCCAGCCAACCAATCAGCCAATGACCAGCCACTCATGGTCCCTCCTTATGGTCCTATTCCCTTTCTGACTATCCCAACAACCCTATGGAATCCAGTAGACACTTCAGTTCTTATATAACTTGATCTCTTGCTGTATCTCTTCTCTTTACCTCTTCTTTTTTCTCGACACTCCCTCCATCCTGGCCTCCTTGATGCTATTTCAACTCTGCCTTCTCAGTCTTGTGAACTCCTCTTTCTCTACCTTTTACCTTAAGGTATTATTTTCTTATTTTGAAGTCTGTACTCTTCCTTGACAATCTCATCCATATCCATAATTTTAATGATAACTTGTGTGCCGATAAAGCCTAAATCAAACCTGATAACACCTACTTACAAATCTTCAGGAAAGAAGCAATGTGTTAAGGAATAAATACCACCCACCACAAATGGTGAGGGCCCTCTTCCAAGCTAATAGACAGCTGTTATTATCTCACAGTGTCCTCGCATGGCAGAAGGGTGAGGGAGCTCTCTGGGGTCTGTTTATAAGAGTCATCCTACCATGAGGACTCTGCCGAATCACCTCCCAAGGACTCCACCTTCTAATGCTGTCACCTTGGGGATTAGGTTTCAACATATGAATTTTGGGGGGACCCAGACATTCAGTCTAGGCTCCAACCACACTGAAACTGAGCCCGCTGATGATGTGCTGAATGCACAGGCCCTCCTCCACCTCTGAGCCCACGGTACGCATTCTGCTGGGAGCATCCTCTCTCCAGCTCTCCTCCCCCCCTTCCAGGCTCCTGCCCTCTCATCCTGCAGGGCTCAGTTGAGACAGCTTCCTGCCGGGAAGCCTCCTCTGACCAGATTTGGCCTCTTGGCTGTGTGCTTCATCTGTTTCTCACTGCCTCCTCTCCTGGCACTGCCCACTGGACCTGCCCATTCCCTTGTTTCTTGTCTGCATTTCCATTAGGCAGTAAACTCCGGGAAGATAAGGAACAAGCTCACCTTGGTCCCTTAGAGTGGCCTGCAGTCAACACTTGAAACGATGCTTGACACATAGTAGTCACTTAATAGATAACACGAATTACTTAGTTTCTCACCCTTTTCTTGGTTAGTCAATAAAGGCACATACCACTTTGCTGGTTATGCCTCTGCCACTGTTCATTAGACAGAAATAGCCTGAGTGTGTGCACAGTGTGAGTGCATACATGCATTTTAATGGCTCCTTCTACATAGTCCTTTATGAGAGAAACTATAGTCATTTCATCCAGGGGAAAAGTATTACAATGAGTAGTAAATGAATATTTGTCTAAAATATTGTTTGTGGCCTGCCCTGTGGTGGCACAATGGATCAAGCTTCAACCTGGAATGCTGAGGTCGCCAGTTCAAAACCCTGGGCTTGCCGGTTAAGGCACATATGGGAGTTGATGCTTCCTGCTCCTCTCCTCCTTCTCTCTCTCTCTCTCTTCTCTAAAATGAATGAATAAATAAAAATAACTTTTAAAAAATAAATAAAAATATTGTTTGTGGAGTGAAATAAGTAATTTTTTTATTCCAAGGGTAAAGCTGTATACCTCAGTCAGATTGATTTAGTGATATCATTCATTCAATGAATGATATTTGGACCAGCACTAGGACATGGTGTCTTAGTGTCATAATGTCAGGAAACATAGAACATAATGCATCTTTAGTGAAAAAAGAAATACTCTTAGGAAGCTTGTATGGAAATTATGCCATAGAAGCAATATCGGGAAAGGCAGTAAGTATTTATCTACTCAGCGTGCAGAGAATCTGTAACATCATTTATGGAATGCTCCCAAAAAATAATGCACTTTGGTCATCTCCCTTGCGATGGCTGCAGACATACATTTATGCTTAGAAAGGAAACTTCTCCATCATCTTGTCATGCCCTTCAGTGTCCTCCTGTCCTCCAGGAACTGAAGTTTGAACTTTGTCTTCTGTCCTCATAAGCAGCTCCTCTGGAAATTGTCCTGATGTGCTAAGTTTGGCATTAAAACGGCACTCCTGGGGGTCTAAACTCTATCTGCAGCCATTTATTCCAGACTGAGAGAACAGGATGTGAGAGCCACTGACGTGTGTATGCCCTCACGCTATGCACACACATGGGGCTGGTTCTGTCCATGAGACAGTGGGCAGAGGCATAACCAGCAAAGTGGCATGTGCCTTCATTGAATAACAAGTGGGACAAGAACATCCAGAGATTGATCTTTGAGTTCCTATTTTTATGATTATATTCTGTGTCTACCAGGTCGAGTGAACCTATTTCCACTGACTGGTAGCTCTGAAAATTGTAATCATTGTATTTGGGTGGAATGGACTTTTAAATAATTGCATTTTTGCATTAATTAGATCATATGGCTATTGTGGTAAGCTCTTCTGAACAAAGCTTTGACTAGAAACTCTGATTTTCCTCCCCTTGGTGACTGATACTGACACTCTGTGAGTTTGGTGTGACCTCTTACCCTTTCTGGTTTCACTTTTACTGCCCCCAAGTGGAAAAACTCTCTACCGATGCCACCGGTTAATGAAGCCAATGAGCCAGGGCTGGCATCTCTGTGGAGGACAACTGTGAATGCCATGTATTATGATGGTAGAAGAGAAGGCAGAATGAAAATGAAAAACAATAGCCTCAGATTAGAGACTTAAGTCAATAATAAAGAACAGCCAAGATAAAAATTAAATACGAACTGCTGTTATAAGTGCTAAATAAGAATGTACTTCCTAAACAGCCTAGAAAGTAATCCTTCTGCTTTGCTTTTTAAAGCAACAACCCTGACCATTTCTGGAACACTCACTGTGCAGGCATAGAGTGCTTTTCCTAGAGTCACCTCTTTGTCAACCATTAACTGAGCAGCTACTATGTGCTATGAATATTACATTATCTCATTGATCCTACCACAACCTTGTGAAGAGATTATTACACAATCAATTAACAAATGAAGATACTTAGCCTGACAGGTTAAGTAACTGGCTTGAGGTCTCCTAGTTAGTCCGTGGAGCCACTGGGTCTCAAATCCACCTCTGACCCCAAAACCTGAACTCTTGAACACCCTGCCATACCACACTCGAGCTTTGTAGACAGGTTAGCTTGTCACACCTTTAACAGAATGTAAGAAACCTGCGCAAGGGAAAGACAAAGACTTGCTGAAAGCCCACTCCTCTATTTAACAGGCTCCTTGGCGTTTTCCCATACATTATTCCATTTCATCCACACCACAGCCCTGTGAGGTACTTTCTAGACTTAATTTTAAAGTTAAGGGAGCTGTTGCTCCTAGTCCTCGAGCAGTCTTTTCCCTAAAGGCACATGGCTGGGAACTGGCACAGTTTAAACTAAACCTAGGTTGTTTCAAGTCCTATTTCCTTTCCCCCAGGCCTTTGCTACTCCCCAGAATGATTGAGGGAAGGACATTCTGTAAGGCACATAAACAGGACTATGGGAGCTGGAGAGGTGAAGGCTGCTGTGTCATGTTGACCTCTATGCAAAGAGAAGAAAGAGTTTCTCCTATTCAGAGAGCTTGAGCCATGCCTGTGTGTTGTGCATCAGGAAGAGCCTCTTGGCTCTGAAACATGGGGGGGTGTTTCTATAAGGAGCCCGAGGACCTTGCTCCACCAGAGAACAGATGCTTTCTGTGCCAGGTAAACCGAGAGAGTCCTACACAAGGGAGGGTTTTTATGCAGCGGTGCAGAACTTGGAGTGCAACCGGTCCGTCCAACCGGTCCGTCCAAGACAGCTGCGTGCGCGCGAGGGCCGCGTTTCCCTCGCTCAGACACCGTGTCACTTGCAGGGATGGATTCTTTCTAGATCGTTGGTTCTGTGTTTGAATGTCTGCTCTTGTTTGGAATGAGTCTCTCAAACATTCCCACCAAGCAGCAGGGAGAGACTTCGGGGGGGGGGGTGCAGGGTAAGAAAGTGTGTGTATGTGTCTGTCCCATTGCAAATATAAAATTTCTTTGACGTCTCCTGTTTCTTTGTAAAAACTAACACAAATTTGAATTTTATACCATAATATTCAATAATGTATATTTATGTTTGTCTAAAGTGAAAACATATTTTGTACTTGCTTGTGCGGTACAATTGGTGCTTGTCCTACGGCATCCTGCGTTGTCCCTGGGGTTACATGTACGCACCTGTCAGAAGCGTTGGGTTGCACTTTCTTGAAGTTGCTAAATCTGATGTTCTTACTTTAAGTAACCCATTCTTTATTTCCTGTGTCATCATGTGACATGGATTCTCTGTGTTCCCCTGATCTCATGGCTCAGAGGGGGCACTGGATTAAGTGTGGAGGAGAAGGAAGCATAGATGTCACAGCAGAAGTGGGTACTCAGTTTATTCCTTACTGATCACGTGTGCAGAACACGTCTATGCACTTTATAGTGTGACCAGGGAGAGGTGACAGTTAACATTTATTAAGCATTTACTGTACACAAAGTACTTTGTAGGTTTTTAATCTAATTATACTCTTAGAATAGCTCTGTGGGGTAGGTTCTATTATTATCCCCACCATACAGATAATGAAAAGGAGCTACAGCATAACTTGCCCGCGTTCACGCACCCAGCAGAGAATGGGGGGAGATTTACAGACAGGCAGCCTATTCTGGGGCCCCTGAGTGGTACTGCTCCTCTGGGAATATGTCCTCTTGGCCTTGGGGGCTCGGAGAACACTCCAAGCACGTTAAGGCCCTTTATTTCCTTTGTTGAGTGTGTGAGTCACTGTGCGTGTCCGAGCTGGATGTGAGGTCAGGAGTTATAGCTGTATCTACCTGCCACCCCACTCATCCTGGTGCACGGGCAGCAGTAAGGTGGGAGGGGTGGAGAGGAGTGGGGGTGGGGTGGGAAGGGCAGGCTGCTGCCAGCCCCGGGCTGATAAGGAAGAAGAGAGTCATTCTCCCTCCTGAGTGATGTTGCTTCTCTAGTTCTTGGTAGCACAGGTGGCTCCAGGGAGGGCAGGTTTGCAGGCAGCCTGGTGGGTGGCGTTTAAAGGAGCCCTTTCATCAGGACTCATACACAGGATTCCTCAGTCTGTGGGAATCCTGTGGGAAATCCACTTTGTGCCCAAGCCTTCACTCCCGAGATTGTGCTAAGAGCAACAGCCCCAGGATTGGCACTGGCAGCTCACGGTGCCTGGGCCAGGCTAATCGTCTCTGGCCCTCAGACCTCGTTTTCCAGGCACACATCCTTCCTGATAATTGGACTGCTGAGTGGCACACGCTGTGGTGCGTTTTTTTCTGACACCCAGCTCCCCTGAAGGAAGGGGTCACAGCCTTGGCAGCCAGGCACTGGCCGGGGCCACAAGCTCTGTCTGTCCCAGGCTGGCTCCGAGTCATGGTTCTGCTGGAGTCGAGGCTGCTCTCCACTAAACCTTGACCCCTTGATTCATTCTTGGAGTCAGAGATCTGAGCTTCTGGCTGACTAAGGGAGCCTTGATGCATCAGATGTTGCTGGAAACGCAGTGTGGACATTATCCACTCATTCCCACTTTAGCTAAGGTTTTTAAAACTGTGATGAATGGTTTCCTTTCACTGTCCTGTTGGAGTGTGTCTTTTGGGTACACGTAGTTTAACAAAGTATGCAGGTAATTTCTTTCTGGCTTTGCCTCAGGTATGCCCCACATAGAATTGCTTTGGTCAATCTCCAGCCAATCCCCTTAGCTCACTGCTTCAGCATTCTCTTTATCTTTCCCCAGAAACTTCCTATCAAAGTTTAACTCTACACTCGGTGTGAAAACTCCTGGATGAAATCATGCAGTTAGGTTGTTGCTGTTAAAAAAATGTAAGGTGTTCATTCATTTGCAGATGACATCTTTATTGGGTTCTTGTCACATGTCTGGCACTGTTCTTGGCACTGTGGTTACAGCAGGGATTGAAGCACAGATGGTCAAATCCCCATGGAGTGCCAAGTCTGTCCAGGTGTCCCAATGATGGCTGCAATTCTAAGCCACTTGTTACCCTGAGGACATGTTCCTAGGTAAAGCCCACCCCTATTTTCTGCACTGGCCAATCCAAACCTTCATGTTTCTCCAGTCTCTTACCAAATACTGACCCTGACCTGGTGGATAGAGATTATCAGCATTATCAGCAGTGATAATACCTTTGTTAGACAGGTGTCAAACCCAGGTAGTCACTCCCGTGTGAAGCAAGATCCTCATCGGTGGTCTGGCATTTGGAAAGGAAAGTCACATAAATTAGCAAGTGGCCAGGGCTCCAATCTGGCCAACAGTTGAAATGCAAAGCAGGAATCAGGCAGGAGGACAGGACACTTGGGGAAGGGACAGTATGAAGCTGTTCCAGCATGAGTGTTCCTCTGAGATCACGCGGGGGCACCACAACCAGGACGTGGGTGGCAAGACCAATTTTAGTCCTCCTCCTGGTGGGGATGAGCAGCTACTGTGTTTGTCAAACTGGGTGAATTCAGTTAGAAACCAGGAGGAGTTGAGCCAGGTTGAAAGACTTAGTAACTGCAGATGTGTGGGGCTGGACAAGGCAGACTGATACATCCCAGACCTTTAGGAGTAGCGAGATCCCACCACGATCTGCGTCACTCCATGACCCATAGAACGGTTGCATGCCATATGTCTATAAAATAATTAAAGCTAGTTAAAATTAATTTTGGTTGGTGAGTGTTTGAGGAGTTCCATAATGACTCTTGAGATAATTAAAGATGCTTTGGGATGTCACAAAGAGGAGCATTTGGAATAACTGAGCTAGATGTTTAAACTAGAGATACACAATGAAGGCTGTGACAGTTCTGTGGTTGAAAGAACTCTGAATTAGGAGCTAGGAGTTGGGGGTTGTAATTGTATGGTGGTAAACCGGCTCTCTGAAAACAACCGCAACCACCTGGATTTACGGCATTAGGCAATTTCTTTTCTTTTTTTTAGTGAGAAAGACAGAGATAGAGATAGAGAGAGGGACAGATAGGGACAGACAGACAGGAAAGGAGAGAGATGAGAAGCATCAATTTTTTGCTGCAGCACCTTAATTGTTCATTGATTGCTTGCTTTCTCATATGTGCCTTGACCAGGGGGCTCCAGCTGAGCCAGTGACCCCTTGCTCAAGCCAGCAACCACTGGGCTCAAGCCAGTGACCATGGAGTCATGTCTATGATCCCATGCTCAAGGCAGCGACCCACGCTTAAGCTGAATGAGCCCACGCTCAAGCCGGCAACCTTGGGGTTTCAAACCTGGGTCCTCTGTGACCCAGGCCAACACTCTATCCACTGGGCCATTGCCTGGTCAGGCGGCACTAGGCAGTTTCTATGTAAATACTTCTACCATGTTGGATTTCCAGTTAGCAAAGGCTTTATTACTGGCTCACACAATTCCTGCATCTGTAGTAATCAGCCCTTGTAAAGTCAGTGCAAGACAACTCCTGCACACCAAGATCACCCTAGCTGAGCCTCTGGTTAGCTTGATGATCTTGGGTAAATTATTTTACTTCTCAGGATCTTAGTTTTATCATCAATAATGGGAAGTTGCAGAGTTAACATCCCAGTAATGTAGTTGGTGTTACTGGGCAGGAGTAATGTTGAGTTATAAGCCAAAAGAGTTGTGTCAGGTTTTCAGCAGTGTTAGTGTGATATATCAGGCCACTTGATTGGATATTATCTGAGTCTGTGTCATAATCAACCATGTTCTTATTCCTGCTGTCCACATGTGTCCTTCTCCGGTACCTCTTCCTAGGATGATTAAAAACGGCAGCACAGCTGTGAATGAGCCAACTTCAGGGCCCACCAGTGGGGGGAGAAACCATGTCCATGGTCAGAGGGTTCTATACTTGGTGGCCAGGTCCTAGGAGTTTGTTGAGGAGCTGAGACAAAAATGTAATAGTTTAGGGACATTAGCATATCTGATCATGAAACCTGTGGTGGTCTTTCCTGGACTAGTAGCACATGGGAGGTTAGTTTGCTCCAAACTTTTTGTAGGCAAGAACTCTGTCCTTCATATTCATGTGGGTCAAACCCTGGTATCTTATAAAGACTAAGTAAGTGTTTGTTGAAAGGAAGAATAAACTTTGTAGAGCAAATTCTGAATTTTGTTGTGCCCCCCTACCCCCAATTTATTGAGAAATAATTGACATATAACATTGTGTAAGTTTAAGGTATAACACATGATTTTCTGCAGTTTAAAGTATTATATTAATTTAAAAGCAGGCATGATGACACCCTGGGCTTGCCCAGTCAAGTCACAAACTGGAGAAACTACTATGAGTTGATGCTTCCCACTTCTCCCCCTCCCTCTCTAAAATTCAATACATAAAATCTAAAAAAAAAAAAAAAAAAAAAAAAAAAAAAGGCAGACACAAGCGCATTTTTTTACCTTAATAATGCTGAAGAAAAATGCATTTTGTGAATGCAAGAAGTTATTTTCTTTTTCTTTTTCTTTTGTATTTTTCTGAAGTGAGAATTGGGGAGGCAGAGAGACAGACTCCTGCATGCACCCAACCGGGATCCACCTGGCACGCCCACCAGGAGGCGACGCTCTGCCCATCTGGGGCATTGCTCCGTTGCAACCAGAACCATTCTAGTGCCTGAGGCGGAGGCCATAGAGCCATCCTCAGGGCCCAGGCCAGTGTAGCCTTGGCTGCGGGAGGGGAAGAGAGAGACAGAGAGGAAGGAGAGGGGGAGGGGTGGAGAAGCAGATGGGCGCTTCTCCTGTGTGCCCTGGCCAGGAATCAAACCCAGGACTTCCACACACCAGGCCGACGCTCTACTGCTGAGCCAGCCGGTCAGGGCCAAGAAGTTATTTTCTTAAAGTGATAGGAAACTTTTCAGTGCCTTTGGTTCAATATTGGGCATTTAAATTTGCTTTCCTCTAGATAACAACACACTTGATACACAACTGGAACCCGAAAAGAGAAACATGAATGAGAAAAAGACCGTGAATGAGGAAAAAAACATGAATGAGACAGACCGGATATTTACAACCCACCTGGGGGTGCTTCTGCTTCAACCAGGGGGAATCCCTCCCCTCTTCTAAAAGGAAAGGATAATACCAGTGTGTAGTGCATACTTATTTATTCGTGTGTGGTTTTACCAACAATCCTCCTAGTGACCCTCGTGAGTTCAGAATTGTCATTCCCCTTTCAGAGAAGAACTGAGACACTCAGGGGTTAAGTCATGGAGCCAGCCAGCCAGGGGCAGAGCCAGGAATCAGTGCCCCACAGTGGTGCTTTTCTGGCCCGGCCAGGTTGCCTGTGGGTTTGCTGGGTTTTCTCTTTCTGGTGCCTCTTTCCTTGTCTGTTGGGGGGTTTGGATGCTTTCACATGTGAGCTGGTCTGGCTCGGCCCACAGCCAGGCAAACGGAAGCACCAGCCCCGGACAGGGTTCTGAGCAAATACGCCAAGTCAGGTCTGTCCCGCAGGCGGCAGCCGGGCTGTACTTTGCCCCAGCGAGTCAGTTCCGCGGAGGTCAGGCAGTTGCAAAGGTAAGTGACTGGCTGCAGGTCTGGGGGGCCAGGTGAGTCTTGGTAGATGTGGCACCTGGACTTTGACAGTCAGCACGGGGAGAGGAGGCAGCCTCGGGCCGGGTTCCTGGAGCAGCGCTGGAGGAAGGTGAGGAGGCCTCAGAGCAGGTGTGTGGGAACACTGGCTCCCTTGTTTCCTCTCTCCTACCTGTGCTTGCTGTGCCGGCACGTTAGGAAAGGCAGTGTGCCCTAACCGGGACCGGGGAGGGTCATTTCTGTGAACGCGCAAGTGTGACTTGTCAGGGTCGATGTAGCCTTTATTCTGAAAATCGTAGGTGCTTTCAGCTGTTGTTCTTAATTATAACCCGAGGCCTCATATTCTGGAGTTGATACCTCTTAGCAAGAAAGTGATGTGATTTTGGCGAGGAGAATGGGCATTGTGACTTTGTGGGCAGGGAGGGCTCTCTAGTGAAATACCTGGGACAAGGCGAGCGAGACTTCCAGGCTTTAAGTATTGAGTTCCATGGGCCTTCAGGAAAAATCCACACACTTTTTTACTGTGTCTGGGGCATGCGCCTTTGCTGGAATTCCCTGGGAAAAGCCTGCTTTTTTTTTCTAGAGAGAGGGGGCCCGCATCCCTGGGCGGGCGTGGATCCTAAAGGGAGGAACTCCTGCACCCTGCTCTCCTGGTCTGTTCTGTGTACAGCTCCCGGCTCCCAGCACTGGACCCTGGCTCCATGGCATCTGAGCTGAGTGACATCTCGATTTCAACACATACCCTTTGAGCTTTTGTTCCGATAAGAAGTTTGATTTCAGGCTGGGAGTTTCAGGAGTGGGAGCAAGTTAATTGGATTTCATCAGACTTTTTCAGCCAGAAAATGGTTCCCAGAGAAGGAAACACACAGGGTCTGGCGGAGCTGCCGCCCCCCTGACCCTGGGGGACCCCTGAGCAGGAGGAAGGTCAGCGCGTGCTCTTCCTCTGGACACAGCTGGGAGCCGGTTCTCCTCTGGGCAGGGGGCCGAGGAGCTCAGGAGGCAGGCTGTCCTCTGGAGTGTTCTTCCATTTTGAAGACTAAAGTAGGGAAAATCAACTTTGTTCTGGGGAGAGACTTCCAGGTTTTTAAATCTCCATAGACAGGGTTGGTTATGGAAGCAATCCCAAACTTTTGTCCTGTTGGCACCCTGGAGGAGAGGTGGGGAGGGCTGTGTCAGAGGGCTGAGTTCTAAGAGGTGAATATAGGGTTTCAGAAAACATGTCTCTTGAGGTCAACTCTTAAGCTTCTTTTTGTTTAGGAAATGTCTTCAAGCTGCTCACACTACCCCAATCTTTATCTCTTTACACTCACTACTATTTACTGAACAATTACCGTAGACCAGGCAATGAAGTGGGCACTTTATAAATTATCTCTAATTCTGACGGTCACCCTGCAAGCTAGTCATTATGGCTAGGAAGTTGAGGCCTGAACAAATTAACTAGCTAATAAGAGGCAGAGATAGGATTTGAATTCTGGTCTAGCTCTAAGGCCCATGAAAGCGTAAGGCCTTCATAGTAAATGTTGAATAAATATTGGCTAGTGGAATAAATGAACACTTTTTTAATTGCAATACTTTGAAAGTGTTTTGGAGCCTTGTCTATTACTGTTCTGTCTCCCATGCCTTACATCTATTATTGCTCCAGCTAACTATACCTTTTAATTTTTAAAATAACATCAATGGAGTTGTCCAGCCTGTTATTTATTTCATATATCTGTTTGAGGTTATTTTCTCCCTGAAATTTCTGTATCAGTGTCCACATAGTTTGTTTCAGATAGAAGATTTTGAGGACCCTACATGCTTTTTTCACAAAATCCATCAACCATCATGTTTGGCTATAAACCTAAAATAATGATAATTTTTGGGAGTCTTTTTGTTTTGTCTACAGGAAGATAAAATACTACACAACTGACTCAAAATAAGAGAGAACCCCCGAAGGTCGGGGATGGAACCTTGGATTCCCCAGCGGCTGCCGCAGCCCCGCGGGAGGCCCCCGGCACCGTCACAGGGTCCAGACCGAGGCCTCCGGAGGGACGGATACTTTCGGCCTGCTCCTCACTCTTGGCACAACGGAGAGAGGTTCCGTCAGTGGCAAGACTTCCGCGGGAGCCCCCAGCCACAGCAGGACCCCAGGGCAGAGCAGGAGCCACCTCAGTATGTGGCCAGGCCCGGGGAGTGGCAGCCGCCTGTGTCCAGGCTTGACTATTACGAAGGTGGCTATCCCACTCAGCTATATTCCAGGTATGGTTTCAAAGCTTGGAATTGACCCAGCTCTCCTGAGTGCCTGTGAGCAGATTGTTCTTTCCTTTTTCCTTTTCCTTTAATTTTTCTCTCTCTCTCTTTTTTTTCCCCTTCTCTTCCTTACTGCATTGATTTAGCTAAACCCTTTTCTCTCCCAAATTGGGTTTTGGTGACTGAAGAGACTTTTTCCCCTTCTGTATCTCTTAGTGGGGCTCCTTAAGGAAGAGTGTGATTGGGTGTTAGAGGAGGGGGAGAGGGTAGAAAGAAGGAAAGAACGGTGAAATTCAAGAGAGCAGATGGGACCCTCTTATTCCAGAACTGTAAGAGGCAATGAAGATATGTAGACAATGGAAAAGCACTTCCTAGGGACCCCTATAAACACCTCCTCATTGTCTGTGGACCACTCCAACCCAGGAGTAGCAGGAGAAGAGCCCTGGTACCTAGAACAGTACCTAGAGTGAGGTAGGCATACAGAAAACAGTATACGTCTATACATTGGATGAATGAATGGGAACTGTAAAAAAAAATCAACCTCATAGAAAGCAGATATAAGCTTGCAGGCTCCAAGTTCAGAAGAAAGGGGTCTCAAAGAGGTCATTCTGGGTTGGAGAATCTAGGATTCCTGATCCTGAGTTCTAATTGATAGTGCTGGACTTATATAATATTTTATGGAAGGTTGGATGCCATCTGAGTTTACCTTAGCTTTTCCAGGTGAGGTGGTCCTTACCTGCCTACAGATTCAGGGTTGAAATGATGACAACTATGTTAAGGAATTTTGCCCCTCTGGAGTGCTAAAGTATTTTTAATTGATAAAAATACTAACAACCTGACATTCCTTTTACCCAGTCACTCTGTATCATTGAGTTTTCAAAGGAAGGTCTGTTAAGGACAGAGGCAACAAAGGCAAGCAGATCTAAGACAGTCCAGCCTGACATTTGCATCTCATTTCCATCGGTGACATGCATGGGATCACTGTGGCATGCTGGATACTCACACAGGCGCCTCGGAAGGGGCTGTCCGAGACAGTATCTTGTGCGGTCGATGTGCGTGCCTGAAGAGTAACAGGGGTCACGGAGAGGAAGAGGGACACTCTTGGCTATGGTTTTGCTACAGAAATGCCAGCCTTGTTCTGAAACAAAGATCTTACTCCTGCTCTGAATCTGGATTTTCTGTTTACAGGATATAGACTTAACTGTGGCTTTTAAGCAGATCCTAGATTGGGGGTCCCCATTCTGTCCTCTAAAGTTGTTTAATTTGTCCCATCTTCCACTGGCTTCTTGCTTTACCACCCATATCCTTGACTGGCCTTTTTTTTTTTTGTGACAAAGAGAGAAACAGAGAAGAGAGACAGAGAGAGGGACAGATAGGGACAGACAGGAGGGAGAGAGATGAGAAGTATCAACTCTTTGTAGTGGAACGTTAGTTGTTCATTGATTGCTTTCTCATATGTGCCTTCACTGGGGGGCTACAGCAGAGTGAGTGACCCCTTGCTCAAGCCAGCAACCTTGGGCTTAAGCTGGTGAGCCTTGCTCAAATCAGATGAGCCTGCGCTCAAGCCGATGACCTAAGGATTTCGAACCTGGTCCTCTGTGTCCCAGTTTGACACTCTATCCACTGTGCCACTGCCTGGTCAGGCTGACTGGCCCTCTTTTTGACATTTTAGGCCAGGCGCTAAGGATCCGTATCACAGCTACTATTCTCCAGCTCTAAGGGAAGACTATGCTTATGGAAGTCATTACTACCGTGGACACCCACAGCAGCAACAAGAAGAAAGAGGTATGGCATAATCTCCCAGAAGCCTTTGCAGTGGTACAGCTGAGCTGACAGGTGGGGCAGAGGCCAGGGGAGGCAGGCTCAGAGCCTCACCATGCGCACCTGCTCTGCTCAGGTAGAAAGAACTCCTGCCCTTTGCCCACCTCTGTCTCAGCCAGATGAGGTCACAGCAGAGAGACGACTGCCTGATGTCTCCAGGAGACGAGATAGAAAGCAGTCATTTTTCTTCGTGCGTGCAGATGATAGCACTGAAATGATCATTATGTTGCTAACATTATGGATAGTTTGCACTTCATCCACGTTTTTTTCTTCTACTTCTCATTATGGCCAAGTTGATAGTGTCTGACTAAGTAGCAGTGAAGTCATCAAGGGTGTGACTGGACTGTAATGAGTCTGACCGTCGTTTGCCAGAGGGTACAGATAGGAATTCATAACCTATACAAGAGTAAGGTTTTAGATACATGCTAATGGCTGCTAACAAAGAGAAGTCTGTTTCAGCACTGAAAACACACACACACACACACACACACACACACACACACACACACACACGATCCCCTCCACTGTACAGTTGTATAGAGCCATGCTGATTGGTTCAGGGAGGACTGTCATGATTTGCTCTCACTTATCTATTTCACTGTTTGGCAAACATGTTTTGTACCTACTGTGCTCTAGTAACCCAGCCTCCCAGCTTGGTTAGACACACTTGCCAGCATCTTTCTGAACCTTCTGTAACAGGAAGTGACCGGATTTATTTTGTTGTTTTTTTTTCTGAGGGTGCAGCGCCAAGGCAAGCAAGTCCTTACATCTGGCACGAAGATTATCGCGATCAAAAGCACCTCAGTGAACATCACCGTGAGAAGCAGAACAGTCCGTTTGGAGCACATAGTGAGACCCAGTTCCAGTAAGTGTGGAAGGAGAGGCCAGGCTGGCAGGATTCAGCCGGACTCAGACTGTGTCCGGGAAATCTCGCGGCGTCTGGTGCTGGGCCCTCCTCTTCGGTAGTCCGTCTGCTTCTGTGGTGGGGACGTGGGAGCTCTCTTCCCAGGATGAAGGTGTAGCCCAGGATGGGCCAGGCCAGCTGCTCACAGGAACCCTGGGAGCAGAGATTCCTAACTCTGAGATGTGGTTCCCAAACCTAGGCTAGTCCAGGTCCTGTTACTTGAGGTTCATTCTAAAGGAGAGCCTTGCCTGATCAGGTAGTGGTACAGTGGGTACAGTGGGTAGTGCATTGGCCTGGGATGCTGAGGACCCAGGTTCGAAACCTCCAGGTCGCCGGCTTGAACACAGGCTCATCCAGCTTGAACACAGACTCACCAGCTTGAGTGGAGGGTCGCTGGCTTAAGCCCAAAGGTTGTTGGCTTAAGCAAGTGGTCACTGGCTCGGTTGGAGCCCCCCCGGTCAAGGCACATATGAGAAAGCAATCAATGAACAACTAAGGCACCTCAACTATGAGTAGATACTTCTCATCTCTCTCCCTTCCTGTCTGTCCTTGCCCATCCCCCACCCCTCTCTAAAATAAATAAATAAATAAATAGATAAAGGAGGGCCTTACTTCTTTGTTGGCCTCAGAACAGATGTGGCCTTGTCCAAGTTCTTATGATTGGGTCCTTCCTGGGCTGGGATGCTTCTCCTCTGCCCACTCTGTGCCTTGAGAAAGGGACATCCTTTGGGTTAAGGTAAACAGGGAAAGGAAACAGGAACAGCCTTTGTATAAGCACCTGTCCTGGTGCCCTTAGGCCTGGCACCTTTACCCTGGAACTCACCAACCCAAGTGCTCTGATTTAAGCCGTTCCAGGATGTCAGGCTGCAGGGACCAGCCTTTGTCTGCAGGGTTTGGGGCAGCATCTAACCACTGCACGGGGGAGCCCAGGAGCCCCTAGTTGTCTGGTACTAACAGGTGGGCATGGTGGATGGAAGGACAGTGCATCTTCCCGGCACACGGGCCGACCTGCCACCTGGCCCCACTTTGCAACTGAGCCGCCTCCAGCAGAGCACAGCTCAGCCTTGTGGCTGGCCCAGGACCCCTCTCACCTGTCCCTGTCATTTTGCTGCAGATTGCAGAGTGGGAACCCTTATAAAGACAGTCCTGCTTCCAGCTCTGGACAGGAGAGGCCTGAGGACCTGTTTCCGGAGAGCCTGCTAACTGGGGCCCAGACAAAGAAGGTAACCTGAAGTGACGTGGGCGCTGGTGGCCTGTGACAGCGCCTCACCCCTGACATTGCCAGCAGTGGCAGGGCAGGGCCCTCGGGGCTCGGGGTCTCCAGCAGCTGGCAGACTGAGGGGTCCAGATCCCCCCCCCCTCTTGGCAGAGTCCTCATTCCTTCCTCCCCCTTTCCCCGCTTCCTGTTTCAGTTGAAGGGCCTGGGGCCCTATCTGGCCCTTTTGCATTTTTGTCAGTTTGGCTGGATCAAGAAATGTCTCCCAAGTCACTCAGAGGAGCGGGGAAAGAGGAGAGGAGGCTGCCGCCAGCACCCCAGTGGTCTCGCAATTTGGTTCACACAGGGCATGGGAAGTTGCTGGAATCTTTTCATCCAGATCTGGAAAGAAGAGCTCAAAACCTTCACTGAATTTTTAAAAGTCCTTCTCTGTCTTCTAAAATCATACTGTGTGTACCGCCTGGTCCATATAATGGAGCTCTTAACATTTTTTTTTTTAAATAAACTTTTATTTTGAAATAACTTTAGATTTATGGAAAAGATGCAAAGACACTATAGAGACAAGTTCTTAATTTTTGACAGTCTTGTATAAATTTTGTTTCCCCAATTGGAGTTATATGATTTTTTTTTTTTGTATTTTTCTGAAGTTGGAAACAGGGAGGCAGTCAGACTCCCACATGCGCCCGGCCAGGATCCACCCGGCATGCCCACCAGGGGGCGATGCTCTGCCCATCTGGGACGTTGCTCTGTTGTAACCAGAGCCATTCTAGCACCTGAGGCAGAGGCCATAGAGCCATCCTCAGCGCCCCGGCCAACTTTGCTCCAATGAAGCCTTGGCTGCGGGAGGGGAAGAGAGACACAGAGAGGAAGGAGGGGGAGGGGTGGAGAAGCAGATGGGAGCTTCTCCTGTGTGCCCTGGCCAGGAATCGAACCCGGGACTCCTGCACGCCAGGCCAATGCTCTACCACTGAGCCAACTGGCCAGGGCGGAGTTATATGATTTTTGAGAACAGTCTCTTCTGTATACCTGATGCTGGACAGGGCAGGGCAGGGCACGTATTATTAGGACTAATAGGAACAACAATACAGTAACAGCAGCCACACACAGGTACAGCACTTTGTAGAGTACAGAGAGCTTCTGCATTTCAGTGTTTTATTTGTATCCTCCCAGGAGGTAGGTTCCATGAACCTCTTGTATACTCCTGTAATCCCAGAGAAAGCATAGTGCCTGGAGCATAGTAGGTGCTCATTAAATAGTTGGTGAATAAATGCATGATGAACTATGCAGGGCAGATATACTGTAATGATCTATATAACAGATGACGGTACAAAGCTCAGGGGAGCCTAAGTCATTTGTCACTAGGTCCTAGCAGCTTGGTATTGACAAAGCTGGGATTTGAATCCAGGCTTCCTAGTCCCAGGGTCTGCACTCTTTCCACTGGGCCATATATATCCTTTAGCAAACACTTGCCAATTGAATTATCCATTCTTTTCTTTCAACACATCCTCATTCACTGTACTTATGCGGAAGTTTGAATTCTGTTCCTCTGAAGGACTATCTCTCTGAAACTGCTGCTGATTCTTTCCACGTGTTCTCATTGTTTCTGACTTCCAGCTATCACTGACCGGTGAGTCCAACCTTCTGCAGCAGCACGAGTCTGGCCTCAGCTCCAGCGGCTACGAGCTCAGCCAGTACATGGCAGATGCCACTGAGCTGTATGACCCCGTGGCCTCAGCGGCTTGGAGACCAGTTCCGGCTGGTGGGTACTGAACGGGTTGGGGGCGCTGCTTGAGTCTGATGGGAAGAGGGCTGGGGGGTGGGGCAAGCCTCTTGAAAAGACATCTTTCCTCTGGTTTCCAAGAGTGGGTCATTTTTCGCCTCACCTGCTCACGTGGGGCTCCTGGGCTGAGAGGCCAACTTGGCTCCATCTCCCACCTTGTCTCTTGTACTGGCGATTGCATCACAGCTGATTCTTGGAAGGGAACCCTGCCCCTAGCCACCGCCAGGCACTCCTAGGTGCTTTTAAGTAGCAGGTGAAGGAAGTGAGGACTGGAGTCACTTAGGTGAAGCGAGGGCAGGCCGCCACGCGTAATTGGTTTGTCTGCATGTGGATGACTTGTCAAGAGTGGCGGCCTCTCTCCACCACTGAAGAGTCTCCTCGTGCATCATTACTGTTTGGACCAACCAGCCGATCTTGCATTGTACTCTGACATATTCTCGGGGCTTAAATCTGACTTGAAGCCTCGGTGGCTTCTGAGGATGTAGCCCACCCAGCGTCTTATCCTGGTCCCAGGTGGAATTTGGACAGAAATGTGTCTGTGGCATATTTCTAAATAAAGAAAAGCATGCTGCCTGACCTGTGGTGGCACAGTGGATAAAAGGTTGACCTTGGAAATGCTGAGGTCGCCGGTGAGAAACCCTGGGCTTGCCCGGTCAAGGCACATATGGGAGTTGAGGCTTCCTGCTCCTCCCTCCTTCTCTTTCTCTCCTCTCTAAAGTAAAGAAAGAAAGAAAGAAAGAAAGATAAGCATGCTAACAGTGTCCGCCTGTGTCTGTTGGTCAGAGGATGTCCCAGCAGCTGGTCCCAAGGCACCCATGAAGTTCTACGTCCCCCACATGCCTGTGAGTTTTGGGCCAGGAGGTCAGCTTGTGTTTGTGCGCCTCAGCTTTCCCGGTGACGGGCAAACGGCCCTTGTTGAACTGCACAGCGTGGAGGTAAACAAGGGTTGTGCCCCTGACACACCAGCACACTGCTCCCTGCTGTGTTTGACTGAGTCTGGGCATCTCCAGGATGGGCCGTGTGCCCTGTGGGTCGGGTGGTGTGTGCAGGAATGGGTAGGGTTCTTCTCTGTGAGAAGTGGTGTTAGACTTGTGTTTTCTCTGAGATACTGTTGGCTCCGTTTCAGCAACGGGAGAACTCACTTTGGTTCTGCTTTCTCCATGTGGCACCGAGGCACACCTCGTGACTGCAGTTTTGGGTCCGGATACTGGGCTTGACTGAAAGGGGCATTATTGTGTGGACATAGTCTTTTTTTTTTTGGATTTTTCTGAAGCTGGAAATGGGGAGGCAGTCAGACAGACTCCCGCATGCGCCCGACCGGGATCCACCCGGCATGCCCACCAGGGGGCGATGCTCTGCCCATCCGGGGCGTCGCTCTGTCGCGACCAGAGCCACTCCAGCGCCTGGGGCAGAGGCCAAGGAGCCATTCTCAGTGCCCCGGCCATCTTTTGCTCCAGTGGAGCCTTGGCTGCGGGAGGGGAAGAGAGAGACAGAGAGGAAGGAGAGGGGGAGGGGTGGAGAAGCAGATGGGCGCCTCTCCTGTGTGCCCTGGCCGGGAATCAAACCCAGGACTTCCGCACGCCAGGCCGACACTCTACCACTGAGCCAACTGGCCAGGGCCAGGTGGACATAGTCTTGAAGAGCAAATCTAATTTTTGTTCCAGGTTATTCTCAATGATTCTGAGGAACAAGAAGAGATGAGAACTTTCTCAGGACCTCTGATCAGGTAAAGGACCACGAGAGCAGCTGAGGAAGGGCTTTTGGAATCTACAAAGTCCTCCGGTTCAGACTAGGATTTCGGGGGATTTGTTCTCGGCTTCTTTGGAAGAAAATGTCTCTCCTTATTGGAGTAGAATTTCTCTGCTACCAGACAAAGCCACATGTGGACCTGTGCCTTTCTGACTAGCATTTCAGTCATTGAGGGGCAGAAAGAAAACTTAACATGAAGGTTTACAATTCTGCAATCAGTTCCACTCTGCAGACGCTACATGGTAGGAACTCTTAGCATTCCACATACTTCTCAGACACGAGGGGAAAGGTAGAGCACAGCCTGGGAAGTCACTCACAGGTGGATCACTGGGGAAAAAGGCTTGCCTTTTTCTGAAGAGATAACCTGGTCCGCGTGAGTTCCTGGAGGGTGTGCAAGCCTGCCCTCTGCAGCATTGAGCTAGAACTGCTTTTCAATGCCTGGTCACTTCTGATAAATATTCAAGATGCCTTTTGCTATGCAGTCTCAGCTGGTGTCAGAGGACCTGGATCCTAGCTCCAGGCATCCTGCTAACTAGAGATACCTTGGTGGATGGGTCAGTTTGCTCTCTCTAGCTATAGTTTTCCCTTTAAGAAATGATGGAACGGAACACTAGCCATTCCTACTCCAGGGAAGGGCTGTGAGATGCAAGTCGGAATGCACGTGGAAGCCCTTTAAATAGCAACACCATTATATAAACGTATTCTTTTCCTGAATCTTCTCCTCCAAGAGAAGCCCCATCTAGTATGTTGACAGTTCCTTAAAGTGAAATGAGTGTGTCTGTTTCTTACACTCAGGTGTGCAGATTTGGGCAGAGCACTGGGTTGGCTATTTGGTGCTAGGGTACTGGTTCCAACTGGGCGTTAATTTTATTGAATGGTCTCAAGCAATTAATACCGCCTGTTTATTGAGTACTTTATATATGTTGCACAATTTGCTAATTCCTTTCTTTTTGTAGAGAGGTAGATTTTAAAAAATTATCCCTGTCTTAGGGGAAAAGGGGAGGCTCAGAGGAGGTAAAGTTGTGTGAGCTGAAGTGTGGCAAGCTATATATAAAATCAGGGTTATCTGACTCCAAAGTCTGTGCTCTTGCCAGCTACTGTAGGCAGTGATTTTAGATCTTGGGACCTCAGTCTCCTCATCTGTAAAATAGAGAGAGTGTACATGAGATATCTGAAGTTCCTTTCTGTTCCACAAGGAAATGGCTGTCCTGTAGCTACAGGCTCATCGCCCTCCGTCCTGGTCCTGGGTGGTCGGGCCTCATCTCGGTCCCCACCCAGCCAGCACCCTTGCACTGGGGGAGGGGCCCGCGGTCCTGTACGGGCAGGATTCTGCCTGCTCACCCCTCGCTCCCCGAAATCCCTCCTCAGGGAAGACGTTCACAAGGTGGACATCATGACGTTCTGCCAGCAGAAAGCCACCCAGAGCCGCAAATCCGAGACACCGAGGAGCCGAGACTCCGCCCTCCTGTGGCAACTGCTGGTTCTCCTCTGTCGGCAGAATGGGGTGAGCTTGGCCTCTCTGCTGGGTGGGCAGGAGCAGGCGGGGCTGAAATGTAAGCCCTCCTGGGATAACTAAGATTTGGCTTATGGCATGATCATAAAAGGTAATAGTAAAGAAGCAACCCAGTTCTCCCTGCCCCATTGCTCAATCATCATGGCAGTGTGCCTGGGTTGTTGTGTCGTTGTTGGGTTGCACACCAGCCAGTAATACACCTGTGGGAGTGTGCATGCCTCTGGTGACCTCTGTGGCACCTGAGTCACAGAGTCAGCAGTCCAGAGCTGGCCTCCTCGTGAAGAAGGCGGGTGCTCTGCTGTCGACCTCTGCAGCCTGGGCTGCCCTCCGTGAGGACAGACAGGGCCTTTTCTCCCTCAGGATGATCCTCTTTGCCTTGCAGTCCATGGTGGGGTCTGACATTGCGGAGCTGCTGGTGCAGGATTGCCGGAAGCTGGAGAGGTACAAGAGGCAGCCACCCGTGGCCAACCTCATCAACCTGGCCGACGACGACCGCCCGGCACTTAGCTCAGGGACCCCGAACCTGCTCACCGGGGAGGTCCCCCCCAGTGTGGAGACGCCTGCGCAGGTCGTGGAGAAATTCACCAAACTGCTCTACTACGGAAGAAAGAAGGCAAGCACCCCCGCCCCCACCCCAAATCAGGCTTTTAAAAAAGTAAGCACTGTCTGTCCCCACTGCTCAGCCTGCCTCCAATTAGGTATTATATTCTTATTTTATAGCACTTTAGCTCAGGAAGGTACAAAGGAGAAAATAAAAGCACCCATAATCCTGCTATTAAAACATAACACCTGTTGCCCTGGCCAGTTGGCTCAGCGGTAGAGTATCGGCCCAGCGTGTGGAAAGTCCTGGGTTCAATTCCCAATCAAGACACACAGGAGAAGCACCCATCTACTTCTCCACCCTTCCTCCTCTCCTTTCTCTCTGTCTCTCTCTTCCCCTCCCGCAGCCGAGGCTCCATTGGAGCAATTGGCCTAGGCACTGAGGATGGCTCCATGGCCTCTGCCTCAGGCACTAGAATGGCTCCGGTTGCAATGGAGCGATGCCTCAGATGGGCAGAGCTTCACCTCCTAGTGGGCATGCCAGGTGGATCCTGGTCCAGTGCATGCAGGAGTCTGTCTGACTGACTCCTCGCTTCTAACTTTGGAAAAATACAAAAGGGGAAACCCCCCAAACCCTCATAACACCTGCTAATATTTTGATGTTTACCTTAGCATTTTTCTATGCATATATGTTCAAAATCAAATTAAATCATATATATATATTTCTTTTTTTCTGAAAATTATATGGTGAAATAATCCCATGGCATTAAAATGCACCATTTAAAATATTCCATCATATGAGGCATCGTATTTTATTTAACCAATTCATTCTTGTTGATTATGTAGGGTGTCTGCAACTTTGTCACTCATTCTAAGTTATACAATTTGAATATCTTTATTTTTAAATGTCAAGCATTTATTCTAATAGTTATAATAGATCCTGCTCTTGAGGATGACAGAGAAATGGGCTGTCAAAGGGCTCACATGGGTGACTCAGACCTAATATTAGATCTTCCTGATCAGAAATAATTAAGTGAATGATAACTTCCGTCTCCCTCCCAAACCTGCTTAACTCCACAGAATTTCCCAATTCAACATTTTTTTTTTCCATTTTTCACTTCAGGTATCATTTAGGTAACTAGAGAAATAAATTTTAACATGAGACAAATTCTCAGTGTGAGGCTGACTAGAGCTTTGGTCTGGTTCTCTGAAAATTCAAAACAATTTGAACATCTGTTGCATAAGTCTTTGGTGGCTCTTTTTATTTTTATTTTTTTATTTTTTATTTTTTTAGGATTCCTAGAATTAAAATTACTGGGCTGAAGGCCATGCCCTTTTATAAGTTCTTCATTTATACACTAAATTAGTTTTCAGAAAGTTTGTTTACAAACTATACCCCCACCAGATAGATCTAAAGTATGCCTATCAATAGTGAATACTTTAATTCTGCAGATGAACTGATATCTTGCTTAATTTTTTGATATGTAAATTATAAAACTGTATATTAAACATTTCTTATTGAGGTATAATTGACAAATGAAATGGTACTATATTTAAAGTGTACAAGATTATGTAATATAAATGATATATATACATGCTTTATATACACACATTGTGAATGGATCCTCCCCACTGAGTTAATTAACATATCCATCACTTCACATACTGTATTTACCTATTTTTATGGCTTGTTTAATTTTGAGGTTGAACTCACATTTTACAAAAGTTTTAAATTAACTTAAATATTTGAATATATGATTAAAATCAATTTGATTAAAAAAAAATCAAAAGACAAAAAGAGATACTGTGGAGACATGGTGACCCCAGCCCCCAGCCACTCAATTTCTCTCTGAAATATCCAGAAATAGTTTATGTATATATGATTATTTTCCTCCTGTTTTATGCATACTATTTACCACTCATCAACTTCTGTTTTCCACTGAACAAAGTATCTTGGCGAGCACTTTCTGTGGAAGGACAGGCAGTAAATATTTTGGGCTCCTGTTGAAATTACTCATGTCTGTGGAAGCAGCCACAGACAACATGTAAATGATGGTTGTGGCTGTGCTCCAGGAACATGCGACGGACACAGAAATGTGAATGATATATGATTTTCATGTGTCATGAAATAATATTAATCGTTTAAAAAATGTAAAAACTGCTCTTAGCCTGCGGGCTGAATGTGGCCTTCAGGTCACATTTTGCTGACCCTGTGCTCCTTACAATGTATAAAGATCTTATTCATTATGTCTAGTGGCTGCACAGGTGTCTGTAGATAAATTATAATTAATTAAACCCTCATAGGTTGACATATAGATTATGTCCAGTCTTTTGCTATTATAAACAATGCTGTAATGAAGAACCATTGTCACTTTGCCTTGTGTGAGATAATATATGTGTGCTACATTCCTAGACGTGGAGTTGTGAGGTCAGAGAATAGATGGTTTGCAATTCTGGTAGGTATGGAAAAATCGCCTGGGTAGAGGTTGTGCCAATTTTTTCTCCAGCCGTGTATGAGGTTGGTTGGACCTGGGGACGTGGAACCACGGATAAGGAGGGCCAGTGAATCATGTTGCTACTTGAATTTTGAGGCTCAGTCCTTGGGGTGAGGTGCTTCCCTCGTTTTGGTACTCAGGTTCCTAAAAGAATCATGTGGCTTTTGCTAGCGATAAGGCTAACGGGAAGCCATGTTTGAGGGGAGCTAGTGAAATAGCATCATGGATTTTGGCCAAGCGGAGGCTGGAGAGAGGGACAACTTAGAAATGCATGCCAGATGAAAGCCCATTTCCCACTATTCCTTTTTCATGTTCACATGTGAGGCTCAAAGAGTCTTTGGGAAGCCCTGCCTCTAGTGCTGGGGCGGGGGCGGTACCTAAGCACGGTACTTAGTCCTTGCTGTTAGAGGAAGGAGAGGGAGGCGACCTTGAATGTGATGGTTTGCTTCCAGGAAGCCTTGGAGTGGGCCATGAAGAACCATTTGTGGGGCCACGCCTTGTTCCTCTCCAGCAAGATGGACCCGAGGACCTACAGCTGGGTCATGAGTGGGTGAGCTGGGGACTTGCCACGGATACCAGTGGAGCAGGGCGGCCGCCCCGGCGAGTGTGGGGGTGACGGTGGGGAGAAATGCAGGATGCACTGAGAAGAAGCCCAACACTCCAAGCTCCCTTCCAGCTTCTCTGTTCTGAGCCGGACACAGCACATCCCTTCTCCAGGTGCTTATAATCTGGGCACAGGCACATTCTTTCTACCTGCGAAGCTGAGTAAAGCATTTTAGTGATGTTTCCCGGAGTCAGGGTTTCTAAAAAGTAAGTGGGTTTTTACATTGCTGTAGTCTTCTCTCTTTGGGAGGGGCTTTCTGGATAGTTCCATCAGTGAGGGAGTAGGAACGATCACTGAAGGTTAACTGAGCCTGAGGACCGAGAGCTGGTGCATGTGCTGCTTGGCCTTGCAGTGGAGATATGGGTGCTGAGAAGGAGGCGGGGTGCGGGGTAGCGGGGCCGGAAGCTACGGCAGGAAGGGGGGTGTGGGACTGGGAATTAGAACTGGAAGTCTTCTAGACCAGTGGGAGATGACGAGACTAAAGGGGTCCATTTAGTCAGAAGTCACACTGGCACATCGAGATTGGGTGCCAGGTGGACCAGGACAGGTGCCCAAACCAGGACGAAATAGGAATGGAGGTGTGGGTACACAGCCAGAAGTCTGGAGTCAGGTGGATGAAATAGCAAAAGAGAACCAGGATCCAATGGAGGTGGTAGGTGTAGGGGGTGCTGGAGAGGGGTGTTCAAACAAGTCCTTTAGGCTCGTTAGCATCCATGGGACAGATGTGTGGCAGGAACCCTGGGGTAGGGGAACACTCCCATAAGAAGCAGGCTTGGGTCAGACAGTGAGAAGGATGTGACCTCATAGTAGTCACCTTCTAGCGTTGATGAGTGCTGTGAACTACCCTTCTCGCTTCACTTACATATAAATTCACCGTGCATCCTGTTGAGCACAGACTTGGCTAAGAAGTTGGACACTCTCCTCTAAATTCAGTCTGTGGGGCTGTTGGCTGTCACACTCCCTGGGAGCCCATTCTTCACGATGCTATCGTGGAGTCTGTCTGTTATTCTAGCCCTGAGGCTTCCCAGCGCCCAGCACCACCACCGTGCACCCCATTCTGTTCAGGGACTGCCATGGTAAACAGCACCGAAGCTTCGTCAGGATACGAGCTCTGAGTTGGCTAGGCAAGGGTGCTGTTCAATGAAAGACCGTTTGGGGAGGGATGATTTTCCTTTGGGTTTTGGAAACGAGCACGCCACCACTCCACATTGTAGCATACATCTCTGCTACAGACTTTTGCCCTGGGCCATTGATTTTTGATAGCACCCAGTGAATTGTTAAAAATAATCTTTTTCTGAGTATGTGTAAGCCTCAGATCGGCGACAGAGCTGATTACACCCCTGTTGAGCATATCCCTTGGTCTGCTGTCCCCAGGACCGTTGCTGGTCTCTGCTGTATGCCTCTTTGGTTCCTGAAAATGGTTATTTAGTGCTTGTAAGCAAAAGCACTATAGACCCAGGCAAGCGATGAGCTAGAAAACCCGCTGTGAGGGCTGCGGGCTTGCGTGGGGGCTGAGGGGGCTGGAAAGGAGGGGCCCGCAGAGAAGAGGTTCAGGGTGAGTACTGGGGCTGCCAGGGCTCTTTGGAGTGTTGGTGGGTCCCCTCCGTGATGGAGGAAGGCCTGCAGGAATGGTTCCTTGAGAGTGAGGGTGTCTTTGTCAAAGTGCAGGAAGTGTCCCCAAACAATGAGATCCGCCTGGGGTGTGTGCTGGAGAGAAAATTCTGTCTCCCCCTCCCCCCCAAAAAAGTGGGTGTGGCAAAGGCACAAACCAGAAAGCAAGGTGAAAGTTGTTCCAAAAGGAGCTGCTAAATTCAAATGGGAATATGTACGAGGCCTGCTCCCCTCTGTAATGGGTCAAGGGTCTCTTGGCTTGGTCCACACTGACGGTTGCCTCTCTCTGCAGCTTCACCAGCACGCTGGCGCTCAGCGACCCACTGCAGACCCTCTTCCAGCTCATGTCGGGGAGGATCCCACAGGCAGCCACGGTACCCTTTGTGACAGGACGCCTCCACCGCCCCAGCAGCCTAAGGGTTCAGGGGGTGGGACTGCTCTGGAAGCAGGGGATGGCTTTGAAGATGTAAAAGTCAAAACCACTGTTGGTTAATCACCTACCTTGTGCTAAGCACCTCTATGCACATTATTTCATTGAACACACGTAGGTAGTCATTACTGTCCGCATTTTGCAGACGTGAAAACTAAGGTGCAGAGGTGCGCAAGGAGCCACCGTCCCAGAGCTAGTGAGCCGTGGCGTCGGGATCGGGCCAGGAGTGTCTGATTCCAGGGACCGTGCCCTTCGCACAGCGGCCCAGTGGCCTGCTTTGTTGTGAGACTGTTCTCCAGGCTTCCCCGGCCTGCTCTTCTCCTCCTCCCCTGCCCCTTGACCCTCAGTGCTGGACACACTAGATTTTCCACATTGTCTAGCGCTGGATCTGGCTCAGAGCATGTCTGAGGCAAGCCGGGTAGATTTTCCATCTTGGTCGTCTTTGCTCCCACCATTCCTTCCTTATCTTTGAAGTCCAGTAACTAACTACGCTACATCTGGGTGGGCTCTCTGTCCCGGTCCATGTTTTCTTGGGACGCAGCGTGCTCTTTTAATATGTATGTTCACATTTCACAGTTCAGAAAAGTTTTTTTCAATTACATCCTTCAGTATTTGTTTTGTTCCATTATTTTGATTTTGTTCCCCCCCCCAGGAACCCCATTTATACATATTTCATATATATAACTTTCTCTTTAATTCAGATACTTTTAAAATTTGTTTTATTTCTTTATTTCTTCTTTTTTACTTTCCACCCCTCATGTCTCTTATTGTGTGTTTGATCAATGTTGTTTTTCTTCTTTGTCCTTATTTCTTTGGTTTTTGGGGGTTTATTTTCCTTACACTTCCTCCCCGAGCTCTGCAGGTCACATTTATCCCTTTCTGTTCCCACCATCTCTTTCTTGAGCATTTATAACTGGGCTTTAGGCTCTTGCTTCATAGGAGTTGTTTCATTACTTTCTTTTACTTAAATTCATGATAAAATATGTTTTATGATAACATTTTTTTTCTGGTGAATATTCTTTCTACTTTCCATTTATTATTTTTTTATGTTACTTCTCTCCCTTTACCTCTGCAGTATATCTGTACAGACTCTTTAGAGAAGTCGAGTCTTCCCTGGTCCAGTTGTTTATGGGAGGTTTGTGCTGGGAGGGACCGGGGCCCCATTCCAGGCCGTCCAGTGTTTCCGGCGCCTCCTGGAGTTTTCTCGGGATGTCTGCACCGCCTTTGCTTCTCCTCAGCTGGCTGGTGAGATGGTGTGGGGTCCCCTCTCCGGTGTTCTCTCTGCTTCCTCCTGAGCACACCTCTGTTCCACTCACCATCACTCCAGCAGCTTTTCTTGTGTTTCGAGGTTGGGGTTTCCGCTGACTCCTAGTTTTAATGATAACAGACTCGACACTTTTGCTTTTCTGTTTTTCTTATTGCTTGCACACAAACTCCACCAAACTGAAAAGGGAAGTGATGGCTTTTGTGCCCCATCGTTAAACCAACTGGTTACACTGGAACGTGGAGCGTGCCGCACGGTTCAGCTAGGTGCTCGTGCTCTGCAGCGAGATTGCATCGTGTCATAAAACGCAGGAAATGATGTCGTCAGCGTATGGTCCCTTGGGCCTCAGTGTCATGGTAGAGTTAGCTGCATGTTCCCTGTGTTTAGGTGAGAAAACTGAGGAGTCACGGTGACGTTCCAATGCCCTGTTTGACCTTCGTGTTTGAGAGTTTCCCAGCATCATAGCATCTAGTAAAACGAGACTTCAGTGACTTGCAGTGAGCGGTGCAGTGGGAAAAAAGCATGGCCCCTGGGAAACAGACACGGCTTCTAGCACAGGTGGAACCTCCACCCTGCTCCTCACCGTGCTGCGAACTTGGCCTTAGTCCTAATCTCAGGGCCTCCGTTTCTCATGTTGGTAGGCATTTGGATGCCTAACCAATAGAGTTATTGGGAAAATTAAAGGAGAGAGAATATCTGAACCCGTCAACCACTATGCTTGACTCCTTGAAGTTAATATGTGTTTACTCCCCTCCCCCACCCCCAATTGGTCTGCTTTACAGTGACTTTTAAAAACCACTTATGTTGGAGACAGAAGAATGACTGCTAAGTTGTGTTATTTTTAGCAAAGGCTTTTCTTTTTCTGGTTTCTTAAGTTCCAGCAAGAGAGGGCCTGGCCCACATGTTACGGTGGGGATAATAGTAGTGCCCAAAGCGTGTGATTGTTCCTCAGAGGAGCGCTTAGCCCTGGGTGTGGTTCACGGCCAGACCGCAGTAGGTGAGAACTGCTGTTAGTGCTGGGCTTTATTATCATCACCATTGGCTCTCACAGGGCACTGCCCAGAGAAACAAAGCCTAACTGTAAAATGGAGTTGGACAGAGCATCTTGTGTTCCTTGGGATCATTACAAAGACCAAGTAATTGTGAATTGTTCTGACCTCCAGAGCTTAGTTATTACGGCCAGTCTTCTGGTAACAACTGGAAGATAGACTGGTCTGCAAATCACCTTTTTCCTTTGCTGGGCTTGTATGTGTGCACGTGTGTGCGTGTTTATGCCTATATGGAATTTATAAAGCACAAGCCCAGTGTGAAGAAGCACTATGTTACATGCGTTACCTGGCTGTCTTATTTTACAATCAACAAGAACCCTCTTAGGTAGAAATAGGATCTCCATTTAAGAGATGAGGAAACAAAGGCTCAAACACATTAAGATACTTGCTCGAGGTCAAACAGCTAGTAGGAGGCAGGTCTCCTTCACCTGAATCCAGGGCCTGTGTTATTTCTGTGACATTGTGTTGTTTCTTTATTGATGTTTCCTGCCCTGAATTTCCCTTCATTCAGGAGGATAGCACAAGAGCCAGAAGATAGGAAAAGCACCCGCTGTGTGGGGATTCTTTGAACTTCCACTCTTTGTTTACGCTCTATTGCCCCCTGGTGGACATTTTCTGCCCCTGCATTGTCACTAGAGGGAGGATGGCATAGCCCTCGGCTGGGAATGAATGGGGGTTGAGTGCTGGCTGGACCACTTGGCTTGGTTTATTCCATTCTCCAAGTGGCTATAGAAGTTAGATTTCATAGGGCGGTTGTGAAGATTAAATAAGGTGATGTATGTGAGAGGGCTTTAGAAAACCAGAAAACATTAGCCATTTGTAAAGTATTAAGGAGTTCACTGTTCCCCTGACTTCTAACAGGCTAATGTAGACTCCTCTCCCTGTGAGCCCAGGGTGTTTGACCTTCCTTCTCCCACTGGAACATGAGGGTTTTATTTTCATTTTTGTCTCTAGTTGTTGGGATTGGGGTCACCAGGAAGAAATTTGAAACTTAGAGACTAATAGTGTCCTTTTATTTATGTATCTTATCCCTACGTATGTATGTATGTATGTATGTATATACATATGTGTCTCTCTGTCTGCCTATCCATTGATCGTTCTAGGGGTTTCGCCTGGAATCAATGAACGGCAGCCTTGCAGGCAGTATAGTGGGCATTCCCCGAACTCCTCCACACCAGGAAATAGACAGCAACCTTCACCTCCCTTCTGGCCCGTGCTCCGTTATTCAGTACATCTTCATTTTTTTTCCCTTGCTATCTTTCAGTGCTGTGGGGACAAGCAGTGGGGAGACTGGAGGCCTCACTTGGCTGTGATTCTGTCGAATCAGGGCGGGGACCTGGACCTGCAGCAGCGCACGATTGTCACCATGGGGGACACCCTGGGTAAGCTGCAGCCAGAGCCGTCCCCTTCCTCTCCTCCAGGGTGGCTCCGGGCCTAGCACATCCCGTGCTTCGGTCCTCAGGTTGTGTGTAGGGCCCGGGTCTACACCTCCGGCTTGCCTTTTACCCAGGAGCCTCCGTGTGTTGGGGACAGAAACTCCAGGGAAAGGAGTGTCCTTTTGGCCTCTCTGTTTCGCAGAATTTCTGCGGCAAGCCAGTGCAGGCCCTGGGCCTGGGGTTCTGCTGCCATGGGAGGTTCCTTGGAACAGGGTATCTTCTATCTCTGGGTAGATTTCCCTGAAGATGAGTTAGGACGTGGGGCCTGTCGGCTCCTGTTGCCGTTAGTCCCGCAGTGACCCAGCTCAACCATGCAGGAAGTTGTATTTGTGCCTGAACTTCCCTGGGTACTGTGTGGTCTTTGTTTCCGTCATCTCGCTGTGAACCTGGCCTCATAGACACTGAGGGGCTATGGAATGTTTCAGATCAGTGGCTCTCAGATTTGGTTAAGGGGCAGGACATCTGGAGATCATGGTTCTTGTTGTGGAGCTTTGTGAACTATCGCTCTGTTAAACAAGAAACAGCTTTGTGTGAGGTTGTGGTGAGTCAGATGGGGGGGTCACTCCTCAGCCAGGTAGGAGGGGAGGCTGACATTCGTGAAACCCTCCTTGGGTGCCGGGCTCCGTGCGAGGTACTTTTCCGAGTTGAAGTAACTCGATTTTGAGGTCACAGAACATGCATGGCAGAACATTTTAAAGCGGGGAACAACTTGGTAATGAAAGTGATTTTATGAACACCGGGAAAAGCCTTCTCTTGTCTGGTTTCAGCAGAGTGCATTAGTGCCCCGAGAAGCCTGCTTTAAAAACCGTTCCTCCCAATGCTCCACGTCTTTGCTCAGGTGTAGGTCTCCCTACTTGCTTCTCACCCTCCTGAAGGACTACAGTGCTTAGAAAATTCCCAATCAAAAATCCATTAGGGGCCCTGGCCGGTTGGCTCAGCGGTAGAGCATCGGCCTGGCATGCGGGGGACCGGGGTTCGATTCCCGGCCAGGGCACATAGGAGAAGCACCCATTTGTTTCTCCACCCCCCCTTCCTCTCTGTCTCTCTCTTCCCCTCCCGCAGCCAAGGCTCCATTGGAGCAAAGATGGCCTGGGCGCTGGGGATGGCTCCTTGGCCTCTGCCCCCCCAGGCGCTAGAGTGGCTCTGGTCGCGGCAGAGCGACCCCCCTGAGGGGCAGAGCATCGCCCCCTGGTGGGCAGTGCTTCGCCCCTGGTGGGCGTGCTGGGTGGATCCCGGTCGGGCACATGCGGGAGTCTGTCTGACTGTCTCTCCCTGTTTCCAGCTTCAGAAAAATACAAAAAAAAAAAAAAAAAGAAAAAAAGAAAAAAAAATCCATTAGGAGGGGAAATAGTGCCTTATTCTGGCTGATGAGAATCGAAATGCAATGTCCGAGGCCAAAAACATGGTGGGAGAGAGGCTGAATGGGGGTCTGGGGTCTCTTCGGGGTCAGAGGCTTCTGCCCTCTGACCTCTGAGCCCACACTTCATCTGTCTCCCCTCCCCCTCCCCCCAGAGTATGGGCCCCCCATGTGGGCATTTTCATGACCGGGGCTTGTCTTCCTCCTGCAGCTGGGAAGGGGCTGGTGGAGGCAGCCCACTTCTGCTACCTGGTGGCTCACGTGCCCTTCGGCTACTACACCGTGAAGACAGACCATCTGGCCCTGCTGGGCAGCAGCCACAGGTACGCCCTCTTCTGGGGCAAAGGAGAAGCGGGAAGGATATCTTCTAGGGGATTGCTTTAGCTCCTGCTAGGCTTCATGGCTCCATTTTTAATTTTCTTGTGTGAATCTCAGCTATTGCTGGTCCTTTCCTCTGCAACTGTGTTCTGCGGGGGTCTGGACAAAGGGATGCCCAGCGGGGGCCGCGTCACACCACTAGGGGAACCTTTGTTGGGAGCGGGTGCCCTTGGTTGTATTGTGCCCCTATGGCCACTCGGTGGCGCCCTGGCACCGTGACTGGGGACTATTTCTTACAAAATGTTAGTGTGAGCGCTTGCGGCTCTGTGTTAGGCAACCCTTGGGCAAAACTGAGAAGTGGAAGAAGTTTATGTTTAGCTCCTACACCCCTGCACTGACTTGGTGCTCAAACTCCTCAAAGTCTCACCTTTCCCTTACACTCTGTTGGCTGTAACATTAAGCTGTCACACAGAAGGGCTTTAATAAGCCCCTACACAATGAATAAATAAAAAATCCAGTTTGCTTCCCTGCAGTCCTCCACACTCTGGACCTCTACTTCCTGTCCCAGTAATAATTAAGATTTCCTGATCTCCTACGTTGTGCTGGTCATTTTATTAGCACCATTTCCTTCCATCACTTTTACTCTAGGAGGAAAGTGCTATTTTTAATCTTCACTTTATAGAGGAGGGGAAACCAAGGCACAGAGAGGTTAAGTAACTTGTCTAAGATAGCACAGCTGGTGTGGGGTCAAGGCAGACGTGGAATCCAGACTGTGCAACAGCAAAGCCCTGACTTTTAACTGCTGCACCGAACTGCCTACAAGTGTAGGATCACATATCTTCTTGCCGGTTGTCTCAAGGCCCTGGTCTCTGGTAGCACGTGGCTCGCTTGTCAGAGCAGCCTGTCTGTGCCGAACGTGACGATCAGCGTGTGTGGGCTGTCTGTCTCCCTGCTATGTCATGTTGTCTGAGGAAAGGTCTGGAGGTAGAGGCATAACCCTGGGAAGAGCTGGTGACTGTGGCAGCTGTCGGGGAAGAGGTTAGGGGCACGGGGCCGCTGATGGCTCCTCAGGTCACAGTCACCCCGTCTGCCTCCTCCTTGGCTGAGTGGACTCCCAGCATGGGGACCATCGCTGGTGTTTGGCTCAGTAGTCCTCCCCATTCTCTGCCACGCCAGCTCTTGTCCAGAGTTCCTGGAACACCACCTCGCCCTCACTCACTCTTCCATGCCCTTTGGCTCAGGTTGGGAGGGGCCTGTGACAGGGACACATCCTTGGCTTTCAGGCCTTCAGAGGAGGACCCAGTGCCCCGTCCAGCTGGGAGGGACAGCAGCCTGTCATAAAGACCCTCTAGCAAAGAGGGCAGGGGACCCCTGCTGCAGGTGGCACGGCGCCCGTCCCCGCAGGGCTGTCTGGTCCTGTCCCTGGACAGAGGCAGAGCAGAGGACAGGCCTTCCTGCTCCCTCTCCTCGGCAGGACGGAAGCTCGGCTGTGGGTGGGAGCAGCTGGTGTTCCGCTGTCCACCGGGTTTCAGATCCGCCCCTGCACCCCCACTTCAGTCTCTTTTATTGTCATTTCCTGATTCCAGTCAAGAGTTTTTGAAGTTTGCAACCACGGAGGCTATCCAGAGGACGGAGATCTTCGAGTACTGCCAGATGCTGGGCCGCCCCCAGTCCTTCATCCCTCCCTTCCAGGTAACTGAGCCTGCGGGGCTGCGGACCTCTGACCTTCCCTTCTGCCCCTGGACGCTTAGGAGCTGCGCTGTCACCGCCCAACCTCTCCTCGTTAGCACGAGCGTGGGAAGGGTCAGGATTTATTCGTAGGTCCCCTAACCCTCTGCACCTTAGGGCAGAAAGGCAGAACGCTGCAGCGGCCTCTGCTGGAGGCCCTGGCCCGGCTCCCGACGGGTGGAACTCCTGCCTGGGGTCCTGGCCGGGCAGCGCTCGGTCCCCCTTGTCCTGGGCCCCACTGCCACCCCACCGGGAGTGGACACGGACGCCCCGCTGGTGGGCAGCGGCCATACTCCCTCTCCTGCCAACCTGCTTCTCTGACCTGGTCCTCTGCTCTGTCCTCTCACTGTGGAGACCCTCCCGGCTCCGCCCTGGCCCTCACCTTCTTTCTCCCCTTACACCCTCGGGGCCTCGGCTGTGCGGGTGGCGTGTCCTCACGAGGGCTGACCTCCCTCCCCACCTTCTCCACCCGCACCCTGGGTCACTCTCAGTTCTTCAGAACTGCTTCAGTGCCCGCTTTGAGTGACACGGCAGCAGCAACACACAGACACACACACACACACACACACACACACACACACACACTCCCCACAACACGGGACACAAACAGAACCTTGACAGTGAGTGCAGTACTGTGTACAGAACGACCCTATTAGTACCTTCTTTCCAAGCTCCCCCCACAGCCTCACCTTGTCCTCCAAACCAGGGCGGAGCAGCTCCTTGGGGTGCAGACTTCAGTCCCTTTCTCTCTGCGTTCTGACCCGCGGTTCTTGCTGTCTCTGGGCTGAGGGTAATGAGAGGAGCTGGTTTCAGCGAACGTGCCCCACAGCCTGGCTTTGGGCCACTATGCTTCTAGTGTGTTATTTTGAATCCGGTGAAGCTGCTGTGATGACGCCCTTTCCCGAAGGGGAAACCGAGGCTTGGTGCTGTCGGCTCACATTTCCTGCATGTCGTTTGTTCTAAGTACCTTACATAGATTATCCATTTCGTGTTTGCAACAACCAATGGCTAGATAGTATTATCCCCAAGTGGCAGGGAGGAAACAGAGGCACGGGGTGAGGGTGACTAGCCAGAGTTCCACACCCAGGACGGAGCTGGGATTTGAACTTGGGTCTGTCTGATTCCCAAGCCCTCATGCTTCGTCATGCCCTGTCATGTGTGCTTCACGATTGCTGCCCATGTTTATCTGCATGCTCCCTTGGGCTCTAAGCCCCTGCACCAGAGCCATTTCTCATTTATGTCCCCCTGGCACCTGGTCCTGCACCCATGTACATGGGGCTTCCCAGGAACATGGGCTGCATTTCCATGGTGACCTGGGCCCAGGGAGACTGAGTGGATGTGAATTCCACCCCTTTCTCTGGGACCTGCAGGCTGAGTTTGGACGTGAGCCCGTGCACAGATAGAATGCCACGAATGGCACAAGGCCCTCTTTGATATTTCGATGCCAGAGCTAGAGGAACTTGGCAGTCAGCTGACTTCAAGAAGTCTTCTCTCCATCTCTCTCTTCCTCTCCCTGCCTGGGTGGACGAGTCATTGGCCCTGCTCCTTTCCGCAGGTGTATAAGCTCCTTTATGCATCCCGGCTGGCGGATTACGGCCTTGCGTCCCAGGCCTTGCATTACTGCGAAGCCGTTGGCACAGCCCTCCTTAGCCAGGGAGAGGGCAGTCACCCTGTGCTGTTGCTGGAACTCATCAAGGTGAGCTTCTCAAAGGGTTCTCTGCAGCTGTTTTATCTTCAGCGTTCAGAGCGAGCTGTTGTAAAGCAGCTTAGACACGACATTTCATCTTCTTTGAGCTTGCTGTGAAGCAGGGACCCACAGCCGCCTTTGACCGTGCATGCATGCCCAGATGTGATAAGCCGAGGCCCGACTCTGTGCAGAGAAGGTGCTGTGGGCGGGGCGCACGGGAAGGAGGGACCGGGAATGAGGCGTGTGCAATGCAAGATGTTCATTCTTGCATCTGCCTTCCTGGTGCAGTAAAACTACATGTTTAGGTGAAGCATTCTAATTATAAAAGCTGGGCTCAGATAATATATTTTAGTGATCAAGACAGGAAATGTTCTTTACTAAAATGCTTTTAAATGCATGGAATATTTTATCACATGTGTGATACAGTTAAAAAAACAAAAACAAACACATCATCTTTCAGTTCCTGGGGAAGAAAACAATCAGGCAAAGAGTTGTTCCAATTAAGTGAAGAAAAATGCATTAGCTGGAGAACAAAAAGGCACCGACTGTCTGTGTTTGCTTTGCTTTAGACGAGGCCCAAGAGTTGGGCTCTGTAGCCAATGGCATCGGTGGTGCTGAGTCTCCTCACTCTGAGGTTTCTGCCAATAAGATGAGGCTGGGAGTGAGCTCAGGCACCCAGAATGGAGGAGTAGGAAAGTTTTGAAACTTAATAATAGAATAGAGTCTTGCAATGCAAAGTAGTCCCTGGACCTGCAACCTGGGTGTCCCCTGGGGGCTCGTGAGGAATGCAGAATCTCAGGCTCCACCTTGAGTTCTGACATCAGAATTAGCCTTTTACCAAAGTCCCTGGTGGCCCAATGAGCATGGAAGTTTGGGAGGCACTTCCACAAAGCAGAGAGCTTTGCAGTGACATAAAACCAAGTACTCATTTCTCCTCCTACTGCACTTAGTATCAAACACCAAGATGGGTTAATTGTTTATGTATGCTGCCATTTTGGGGACAGCATCTACTGGATTCACTCTCTAGATGATGCTTTATAATCTAATGTACAAGTTGAGTTAAAGCACTTTCTCCTTTTCCCTCACGACATGTTCCCCCATCTTCTCTCCATTTTTCTATTTCCTTCCCTCCCGTCCCTTCTTGTGCTTTCTGCCCCGACCCGCCTGGCAATCTGGCACAGCTGGCAGAGAGACTGAAACTGTCAGATCCTCTGCTGTTAGAGAGACGCCGCGGGGACAGGGACCAGGAGCCGGGCTGGCTCGTGCACCTCCGGAAGCGGCACAAGGAGCTGGAGGTGAGCAGGGCTGAAGCAGGGTCAGTGTGTGGGCCTTTGTTTCCCCCTGAGCTCCCCATGACACAGCGGATGCAGGCACTGACCTTGGCAAGCCCCCAACCATGGAGGGCCACGAGGACTCCCATCACCCCATGAGGCCCAGCCCGACGCAGGAGGGGGTGGCACTGAGCTTCCCGAACGCGGCCTCTTTCCTGGGCGGAAACGGTTTCCTGTGTTCACTTGTGAGACCGTGGGACCCTTGTCAAACTCTTTCTTGCCGCCCTCTCTATGGTCCCAGAAAATATGTTTCATGACGATCAAGGCCTCGTTCTCTCTGTTAGGAACAATGGATCACAGCAGACCTGCGTCACTTTCATGTAATGCAGGGCAATTGCTTAAAAGACTTCCGGGCCTTTCCTTTTTTGTTCTGATGATTCCAAAAGCTGCCGGTAGTAATTGTAACAATAATTGGAACAGGGTTTCTTCAATTTTCTTTCTCCCACTCCGTCTGAGAAAGGACTGGGTGGGTTCTGTTAAGGCGAGCACGGCCCTTGCTCCCTCACGTGTTGCACACCTTGGGGACACTGCATTCCTTGTCCTTTGCGTCTTCCCGGGGGAGACACAGATGGCCCTGGTCCTGGGGCCCCTGCCTGCTCTGAGGAAGGGCTGAGGCTGCCACCCCGTCCTCCTTACTCCCCCCCCCCCCCCCAAACTCCCAGTATTCGTCTGAGGTTCCCTCGCCTTGTCACTCCCTCTGGTTTATTTTTGACTTAATTCTTAAACCCTGTTCCCTGTTCTTGTTTCTCTTTGTGTTGCTTAACGGATTTTCCTTCATTTCAAATAGCAGAAGGTATCCGGAGACATGGGAGATGCCCGTTCAGTGCACTCCGTTATTTCTGGAGCCCGCGGAACAACAGGTATCCAAACTGAGGAGCACAGTGTGTAAGTAGGTGACTCTCAGGGTCTTGTTATTCAAGAGACCATGGCTTAAAACGCCGTTGCCCCTCCCTTCCTGGAGGGTGTCCTGGCTGGTGTCAGTCTGACCCAGAGGTCCAGGCACCTTCTCCGCAGCTCCTGCGGCCTCGGTCATCCTGACACTTCTGAGTTCCCATGTGAGTCGAGTTACTGCTTCACATTCAGGTTTTAATACTTGTTACAGCATATTGTTATCTAATTCTTTCAACTCTGTCACTGCCGTTTCCCTGGCTGAATACATTTCTCGAGGCCAGAGGTGGGCGTGACCTCTGTTTCACATTAGTGTTGGGGACATTGGGAGCCGTTGAGATTTTGGAGCTATCGGTTGCCGCATACATGTTCAACATGTTTCAGCGTGTTTCCGTACTCGCCTCCTCTCCCCTCGGATGCCTTTGAGTGTTGTGTTGGCAGACGTGACTGCTCCCGGTTAAGTCTAGTCCCTTTCCCCAAGTCACAGGCCGCTGTGGAGCCAGACGAGGCCTCGTCCCTCCACTCCCGCCATCCCCCGCGTGAGCTCTTCCCGCAGGGCTGAGTGAGGGGAAGGCAGGCAGGGCGGGGCCCTGGTTTGTTTCCTGGCTCTGCTGCCCTGTCACAGAGCCTGTGAAGGTGAAGGGCTGGAGAGTCGCCGGGCAGGGTGTCTCTGAACAGTCACCTCCGTGAGGTCTCCTGTCACCCAGTCCAGCAGGTGTGTCGGCCACCCACCCTGATCCTGTGACCTCAGGCCAGTCACTGTACACGTCCCACTGGCAGAATGGCGGAACCGGAATGAGCACCACCAGGGGCCCTGCCACGGCCCACCCTCCAGTTCCTTAAAGGCAAAGCCCTCGTTTCTGTGGCCTGATTTGCGTTTCAACTGGAGTCTTTCTAAGTTTTAAATACTCAAGCCCATTAGTAAATCCTGGAAGGAGAAAGTTTATCCAAAAATAAAATAGTGTAGGCTTATATAAGATGGCAATGTCTGCCCTCCTAACTCACAGGTTTAAGGCTCAGAGGTCGTACCAGGTCGTGAGGGGAATGCTTTTATACACTGTAAGTCATAAGCAGTGAGCGGTGGTGCAGCAGCTGCTGCATTGGACCTGTCCCCACACGATGGCAGCCACACCCGGGGGCCTGTCCTCGTGACTGCTTCCCGAAGAGGGTATGGGAAGGACCATGCCTGGTGTGATTCGTCCACGCGTACGCGACATGTCAGGCCTCACTTCTTTCTCTTTGCCCTGTGTCCTTAGAAAACACTTTTTTGGGACATCAAGGTGATTTGGAAGCCACTGCGGACCCCTCAGCCATGTGGCCAACAGCGGAGCCAATGGGCCCGGCCCAGCCCAGCCCGCAGCCGCCCTTTCCCCTCCAGCCAGGCTCCTACCCGGCAGGAGGAAATCCAGAGCAGACAGGGGTCCCGGTGCCTCTTTACTCGGTTCCTGAGACCCATCTGCCGGGGATCGGTGGCAGCGTGGCGCTGGCAGAGGCTCCCGGGGGATGGGCCTGGGGGCAAGCCCAGCAGACACCACCGCCCCCTGGTAAGACCTACGCTAGGCTGGCAGCTTGGGGGGAGGAGCTCTGGAGGGGGGAGGAGGCAGGGGAGTGGCAGGGACCCTTGGGCAGCTGGTGAAGACCTGATGGGGGAGTGCACAAGACGAGGACCACCTGTGCGCCAGCCCGGTGGTGCCCGTGCTCGGCACACACCCGGGGGAGATGGCTGTCTCTGTTCCACTCAGCCCTCAGCTGGACAAGCGTGGCAAGCCCAGCCACAGTCCCTCCTGACCTCTCCGGGATCACATAGTTTCTAGGAGAGAGGCTGCAGGGTAGACAGGTGCCGCCTACACCCCGAGCTGCAGTGAAGGTCAAGTCCTACAACTGAAGTCCCAGAGCTCACTGCCAGCAGAGGCCTGATGCTGACCCGGTCCCAAGTGTCTTAGGCCCAGCAGGCTTTGGACAACAGGGCTGAGTGGGGTGAGCAGTGCTGAGCATCCCCAGGGCAGTGCTGGAGGCGAGCCCGGAGGTTAGCTCATAGGCCTGAGATAAGAGCCCATCCAACATGGGACACTCAAGTGGAGGGGATGGCCATGCTGGACCTCTGTGTCTTAGCTCCATGTGGCCCCGATTTCCAGGATTTCTAAGGAACAAACAAGGTGTTCAGGGTAGAGGAAGAGTGACCAGCATGTCCTGGGGCAGCCATGCAAGTGGTCCTCACACTGCGATCTGCTTATGGTTATGGATGTGGAGTGCCCGCCGCTTTGCGGTTCGGTTAGGAAAGCCAACTGTCCCTGTTACTTCCCCAGGATGGATGGAATAGGTTCAACTGCAAATCACAATTTTTGTTTCTTTTGGTGCCACAGGAGAGAACACAGTGTCTCAAGAAACCTTCCAGCATCCTGATGGTGAAAACATGGTTTCCAAACCTCAGGTGAGAGATGAAGCCCACTCTTAAGTGGCAGGTTTTGTTCTGGTCACCTGGCTTCTTAGCCACATGCAAACTCCCTCCTTGCCTGGCACCAGCTCGCCCTTCCCCGAGGCACCTCGTTTCGTCTTGTGTCCTGTGTCCCCACCAGCCCGTGTCCCCGGGACAGGGTGGCAGGGCACTGTGCAGTTTTGGCCTCACAGGTCTGCTTGGCCGACACATTCTTCTCACCATCACACCAGACCATTCTGGGTATTTCTTTATTTTTATTTCTACCTTGCTTTACTTCCAAGAAGAGTCTACATCAGTGAGGCTGTGAGGTCTCAGAGGTGACTTTGTCGAATTAATCATTCTATTAACCTGGCTGTTGAATGAACGCTCCCTTCCCCCAGCAGTGGGTGGCACTGCCCTCAGGAGGGTCACATTACGTAACTTTCTCAGGTAGGGACACGCTACAGGCCTTAAAAACTTTTATATTTGACTTTTTTATTTTTCCAACTGAAAAAGTAGTGAATTATTATTAAGAAAACTTGAAAACTAATGAAACAAATATCACTTGTAATCCCAAAATCAAATGTTTTGGTTTTCTTTCAATACTTTTTCCATGTATTTATGTACATATATCATATATATATAGGTGTGTGTGTGTAGGTACATATATACACACAAATGTGTGGTTTTACATGGCTAAGAGCATGTGTATGAAGTTTTATTTCTTATTTGTTATTTAACACTATACAATGAGATTTCCCATGTCATTCATAAATAGGATTTTTAACATCGGTATGGTGAAAGCCATCGTATGGAAGCACCATCATTCACTCATCCATTCGTTTGTACTTGTTCACAGATACTGAGCTCCTCTTCCCTTTAATTCCAGGTGCCACTCGCTCCCAGAGCAGGATGTACTTCCGAGAGCCCCGCCCGTTCCGCCAAGGAGGATGACGAGGAGTCCTCGGATGAGACCAATACAAAGTCTTCCCAGAACACTGCCCAGAAAGAAAAGGTAGGAGGCGGGGGGGGGGGGGGAGGGAGAACACAAAAGTGGGGGGACTAAGCCTTCTCGTCCCAGCAGAGGGCGGTCTGGGCTTCAGCTGCGTCCTGTCCCCGTCTCACCGCCATCACATTGTGGGGGGCTAATCTCGTATGCAGAAGGAGACGCACACCTACAGTAGGCCTTTGACACCCCCTCCCCCCAGAGCTCAGGGTTTGGCTGGTTCAGCTGGTTTCGCTCGAAGCCTACCGAGGACACGTCCCCCTCCGGAGATGACGACGACGATGACTCTGACAGCCCAGACTCAGAGGTGAGTGGCGGAAGCACAGGGAGGCACCATCCTCTGTGGGCCTTCCGGGGACGGGGATGGCTCCTCAGCACCCAGAGGGCCAGAGGTGGTGCTGGACTCCACCCCAGCCTGGATGGAAGGGCAGTTTTGTGAAAGGACAGAGATGATGGGAAATAAATTGGTCCCATGAGGGGAAAAGGCAGACGATGAAAGGCCTTTGAGGTTAGAATGAGGAGTTTTGATTTTAGAGGACCCGTGATCTTTGGGTTATTGAGCAGGGAGTGGCACAGGGTTTAGGGGAGGAAACCCCACAGCGTTGCGGGCACTGCAGGGCCTTGTCAACCTCTGGCACCGCCTTTCTTTCTCCACTGGGTAGGAGACCCGCCGACCACCTCCTCCTCCCCAGGCTGGCTCAGGCCTGTCACGGACACCTCTCCCAGAGCCCCTGTCTCTGCCGGGCACCAGCGCCTTCCCCAGGGGCACAGGTATGCCAACCTTATGTCCTCTGGGCCATCAGAGGTCTGCTCTGTGCTCCCCGGGGTTGGGGGGTCCTTCTGTGAGTGGGGACTCCTCAGTCCTGAGCAGTGGAAATAGGTCTCACTCATTGCTATCTAGGTGGGGGTGACGTCCGAGGACCAGCGTCCGGTGGGGGATCAGCTGAGGTGACTGGAAATGGAGACGTGTCTGGGCCCCAGGTGAGCAGCCCACGGGCTGGAGGCTGGGCCCCACCAGATGCCTGGGTGTACAAGGACTGACCCTTCTGTGTGGGGGCCCGACTCATGGGGAATGTGGGGAGAGTGTCTCTATGTGTTTGCTGAGGTTGTCATGACAAGGGGTCACAGACTGTGCAGCTTATACAAAGCCACAGACATTGACCGTATTTCCCCATGTATAAGACACTCCCAATTATAAGACGCACCTTAATTTGGGGGCCTGAAATTTGCAAAAGAGTGTATTACATAAAGTTATTGAACTCAAGTTTTATTCATCATAAAAAGCATACAACTCCTCATTACTGTCAAAACTCCCACCCAGTAGCTTGTCCTCAGGTGTCTGATGATGAATCACTGTCTTCAACAATGAGTGCAGCCTGACCAGGTGGTGGCGCAGTGGATAGTGTTGGACTGGGATGCGGAGGACCCAGGTTTGAGACCCGAGGTCACCAGCTTTAGCGCGGGATCATCTGGTTTGAGCAAAGCTCACCAGCTTGAGCCCAAGGTTGCTGGCTCGAGCAAAGGCTCACTCGGTCTGCTGTAGCCCTCCAGTCAAGGCACATATGAGAAAGCAATCAATGAACAACTAAGGAGCTGCAACGAAGAATTGATGTTTCTCATCTCTCTCCCTTCCTATCTGTCTGTCCCTCTCTCTGACTCTCTCTGTTTCTGCCACGAAAACAAGACAAAACAAAAAATAAGCATGAAAAAGCGGGAAATGCAAGTAAAAATATCGACAACCACTGTGTAAGATGCACCCAGTTTTTAGACCCCAAACTTTTTGAAAAATGGTGTGTCTTATGCATGGGGAAATATGGTATTTCCTCACTGCCCCAAAGGCTGGAAATCTGAGATCAAGGTGAAGGCAGGGTGAGTTTCTCCTGGGCCCCGCTCCTTGCCTGGGAGATGTTGGCCTTCTCCTGAAGTCTTCACCCGGCCTTCCCTCTGGGTGTGGCTGTATCCACATTTGCTCTTCTTACAAAGACACCCATCAGTCATGCTGGGTTAGGGCCCATCCTAATGACCTCATTTTGTCTTCACTACCTCTCTAGAGACCCTATATCCAAATACATTCTGAAGTACTGGGTTTTGGATTTCAGCATATGGAGTTTGAGGGGGGGGGACATGATATAGCGGATACCTGCTTCCACAGAAGAAATCTGCAGAACTGCCCGTGTCCCAGAAGGGGCCAGAGTACCCCAGCATCTTTGGCAGGGGCTGTAACGCATTCTTGATGAATTGTTGTACTGGTTCGCTTTCATGCTGATTGCTAGGAGGACATTTTTATTTCCTGTGGCCTGGTTAGAGCACTCATATAATACTTTTGGCCTTTCAGAGATTATGATATGACTTTTTATGGTGCTATCAATATAACTGATGGTGGCTTTTCCTTCTTGCGTGCTCCAGAGCCTCCGCGTAGCCAGTTCAGATCCGGGGGCTGGCTGTGCCCACTTGAACCATGCTTGTCTGCTCAAGGCTCCCTGAGTTCTATCAAGAGACCCTTCCCATCCGCATCTCCTGACTAAAGCTGACATTCCGGGGAGCCCTTGGCGTGCTGGAATCTGGGGAACGGGGGCTAATAGGATTTTCTGTTGTTTCCTGTCACAGGGTGTTTCCTCTGAGTGCTACTTCAGCCCTGGTGGCCTGCCTCCCCCACCGCCCCTGACAGGGTCTGTTCCTCTCTACAACCCATCTCAGGTCCCCCAGGTAAGGAAGGAAGCCTGGAGGGACGGGCTTAGCACGGGTGTTGGATTTAGGAGACTTAGGTTTATAATTCTACTTTACCACTTACTGTGCATGAATTCTTGAGCATTGACTGACCCTTTCTAAGTCTCAGTGTTTGCATCTGTGAAATGGGCTTAGGAGTACTAGTTACCTCACCGAGCAGTTGTGAGGATTCGGTAGGGGTGCTGTGTATGTGAACTGCCTGGTACACAGAAGAGGGTCAGTCAATGTGGCAATTATCAGTATTGCTCTTGACCTTTCCTAAATCTTGAGACTGAGGGGACACAAGTGGTGTTGACATCAGTGGTGTGCGTGCACGGTCCCTCTGTCCTGGGGTGCGGGGGTCATTGCAGACGTTGAGAGAAGCTAAACTCCCTGCTCCTCGGGCACACTGATAGCTCTAATGCGTCACCTGGCCTCCCCTCTTTTCTTTTGCCTGACCTAAGAGGTGAGGGTGGAAGTGAATCATTAGAACATCGCACGAGGAAGCCAGATGCAGCTGGAGTGTTCCAGACCCCCCGGACTGCTCAGCCCCAGCAGTCGGCCCCGGGAGGAGGCAGGCTGGGGGCTCTAACCCAGGGTGCTGTGTCTCCTCCTCCAGCTCCCCGCGGTGACCAGCCTGAGTCGGCCCAATCGGCTAGCCCAGCGCCGCTACCCCACCCAGCCCTGACGGACCACCACCATCCCAGGCGGGTCTCCCTGGAGCACAGCTTCGACGTCGCCCTCCTTTCTTAAGCCTCCCAGCCCCTCTGCCATGTGGGGGCCCCCCGGAGGGTTGTGCTGGCCTATTGGCTCCACTGGGCACAGAGGGGGCAAGGGGACATGGTCCCCCAGGATACAGATCAGCCCAGTCTCCTAAGATCAGCTTCCCCCGACGGAAATTACTTCCTCAGATGGGAAAGCTGGGCTGGCTAGCAATCTGGAGGCGAGCAGGATGGCCTGGTGGCGGCACCGAGGATGGTGGCTCAGGGTCTCAGGCCAGTCAAGACCTGCAAATTCCACTGCTGGAGTGAACGAGGACACCACGGGCCTTGCCGCAGGGAATTATGGGAGGGCACTGAGAGCAACACCCTGGACTGAATTTGATTCCTTTCTCAACCTTACTTATAGACCAGTTCACGGCTCCTTAGCAAACGTTTTTATACGGAAACTTGGTTCTTCTTGTCATAGTTCCCTCTTCAGCGGCACATCAACAGTTTCCCTGTTGGTCCTCGTTTGGGGCACATTTTTATGTGGTTCAGATTAATTATATTTCTCTTACTTTCTTAGCTGGTCCTATTTTCCCACGTTCTGGCATCTGGCTATCAAGTTAGATTGCTGTAGGCATCTACAGCATATTGTCATGGAAACTGCTGAACCTAACGATGCAGATGGATGGAGCATCAGTCTAATAAATGATGGAAAAACATTTTCTAAAAATTCACCCCTTTCCCTAAGAGAGGAGAAATGAGTGTGTGATACTGTTCATCTCTCCCTCCCTGCTTCGGGTGTTTGCAAATCAATGTTCAGAGGGGAGGGTCAGCGGAGCGCGGGGGAGGAGGGGGAATGTCTCGCAAATTTCCATCTGTTTTTTCAGGCCCCAAATAGTAGTGACTCTTGGTGTTTTGTCAGATTTGCTGAAAAGTGCCCCTCACAAAGAACATTTTTTGTAAGTGTAATTGTACATACAGGTTTTCTACTCTGATGTGCCACACTACTAATGTTAGTAGCGATTAAACCAGATGATTTTATAGCAAATGCTTGTCTGCGGCCCACTGGGCGGTCTCCTTCCCTGAAGTCTCTCCTGATGACGGCGTCACCGTGTGGCCGGCCGCCCGAGCTAGACAGAACCCTTTGTCAATGAAGAATCGAGGGACAGACCCTCCTAACTTCCACGTCTGCTCTAATGTTGTTATTTTATTCAGTTAAGAAAATATGGACAAAAGCTCCCCTGGTGCAAGTCATCACTTCATTAACTAAATATTGCATATTCTGGTTTTTCTAAATAAGTCTGTTCATCTCTCAGATTAAATTAGGAAGTGCATGCCTAAGTGTTTTTGCATCTCGAAGGCCCTCGGTAAATGCCGCTCCCTTTTCTTCCCGAAAAGACTGCTGCTTCTGCAGGTCGGGACGCTGGGAGGCCAGCACCCAGGGCTGCACAGCGGCAGTGGTGGTCTCCGGGAGTCACCCTGCTTAGACCTGAGTCCTGGCTCACACCCAGTTCACCTTGTCACCTTGGCCATGCTTACCAGACTGGCCCGTGCCTCTCATCTCTAACACAAGGCAGTAATTGCGATAGCACCTACTACAGAGGGATGTTGCCAGAATGAAATGAGTCTTTTGTAGAAAAGCACCTGGTACATGCTAACCACTATGTAAGAGGTTTTTAAAAAAATTATCATTATATAATCTATAAGTAAAAATCTTGACTGTCTTGTTGCCTACCAGATTAAACTATGGATTTTTCATTCTTGATAGAGGTATATAATGGAAACGGTATTTTGAAACTACCCGATATATGTCCTTATTACTAAGCTTGTCTCTTTTCCCACATCCCATCTGCCACCAGTGCTGGGTCACACGGCTCAGTGCCCCCCCCCCCCGGCACAAAGATGTAGGGGGCAGTCTTGCCCCCCATAGAAAGAAGCGCTTTAGAGGAGGAGAGTGAGGACCGAAGAGGAAGGTGAAGACGTCAGATGCCTGCCTGTGACCTCACTTCCTCCTCCTGCTGGATGTATAAATGGAAAACCAGTGACAACAGTATGAACAGAACGAGCACCGGAATGGGTTACTTCCCAGGGGAAGGCAAATGCAGCAGTGCACACATTTGCGGAGGGGGCACATTGGGGGGTTTTAGATACTAGCAAGGGAGGAGGTCAGGGCATTTACACAGTTCATGATCGAAGGCTTGTGCTCTGGCAGAGCCAGAATGCCCCCGTTCACCTGCGCGTGGTCGGTTAAAACAAGCCCTGTGGTTCGTTGGTCAGGAGAGAGCCCTCAGTTGGGTCCAGTGAGAACTGGGGTCACTCAGAGGTCTTAGTTGTTTCTTAGCGTTTCTTAGCAATGGTGATGCTGATGAGGTTGCTAAAGGTCACAATTGTTTTATAGCTTCAGCTGGTTAAAACCAGAAGTGCTAAAACTGAGCCGTAAGAGAAAAATAGTATTTTCTTCCTTTGTGAGACAGAAGTTTGGGGAGTGGAGCCGGTAGTGATAGAAATACATACGTGTGGGGAAGGCCCCCCCAAACCCCGAGAGCGTGGGGTGCCTTGGCGGTGCAGAAGGCTTGCCAGCCTTGAGGAGGAGCTGGCTCTGGCTTGGTCTCTTGTCCAGTGTGGCTTGGGAGCCTAGCGGCTTGGCCTTGGGGGTGACTGTGGTCCGAGGCAGGGCCTGACCTCACTGCAGCCTGGTGTATGTGGACTCCTGTAGGGGATGATTGCACAGTGTCCCAAAAGGCCACAGGGACCCGTTGTGCCCCAGCAGACACCAGGTCAGGGCAGGGCCAGACCAGTTGCCCAAAATGAATAGTTAGTGCCCACTGTATTGGCCCATCACCGTTTGGGGAAAGAGAATAAACAGACTTCTCTCTTGAAACAAAGGAATTTCCCAAAGACCCTGTTTAAAAGGGGAAGAGAAAGATACCATTAATTGGCAAGCTTGTTCCCCCCTGCCCCACTCCTCACTGGGGTGCGATCTTGGAGGAAGAATAGCTTTCATAAGTAAAGACACGACATTTTCCTTAAAACATTGAGTGGTAATGGGTGAATTTGCGATCTTGCAATATACATATAACTTAGTATTTATACGAAAACATTTAAACTTAATGTTAAGTAATTTGGAAGAGAACAAACCGTTAAATTCCATTTAAGTGTCTTTATTACATATAACCATTCCAGCCTTCTGTCCAACCCCCTTGTGTGGCTATAAACCTGCAAGCGAACCGGGTTTCCCCAGTCACTGTACGGTACACACTCCCCCCACCCCGCCCCCAGCCTTCACTGGAGCCCCAGATGCTCAGGGTCAAAGCTTCGGCTAGCTCCACCCACCCCCAGATCTCCTCTCTCTTTGGTTTCTCCCTCTGAGCAACCAAGAGGAAGAGCAAGAGATGGCACCCACTTCTTCACTAAAATCAGAATATTTTCTTCCCGAGAGGAAATATGCAAAACACTTGGGCTTGACAGGAATAATAGGGGTGTAATTTGGGTCTGCCATTCCCAGGAGTTTCTGGGATGCAGAGAGTGCAAAGGAAGTGTCCCCCCTTTGGTTGCCATCTTAATCTGCAAGCACATTTATCATGATTTTCAGACAATAGGGTGTTAGGTGCTTCTCTGAGATTGCCTCTAAGCATGGTCCCAAAGGCGGTGCACTCCCACGAAGTAGTTCTACCAGGCACTGTTCATTCGGGTCCTTCAGAAGTGGCTTCTTAGTGAGACTGAATGTTATTCTGAATGAGGACTAGCAGCATATTAAATGTTTCATTGCAGTCTCACTAAGCAGGAGACTCTGCTTTCTACACTTTCTTCCTTTTTTTTTTTTTTTTTTTTTTTTGTATCTATCTCCAGGTAATAATAGTACTTGGCTGAAACTAGGTCAACAGCAATGCAACTCAAGCTTGACTGATCTGGGCAAGCTGCTTGTTATTTTAATGTGAGATGCTTTCCTGGCTTTTAACCATCTTGGAGAGAGAGCCGATTAAGTATCCAATTTTTAAAGAATCTCAAGAGAGGGGGATTCCATGGCTTCCCTTGTAGCTTCAGCCTAGAGTGTTATACCTTCGACATTAGGCAGCTATTCTTAATACTTTATACCCAGATCACTCGTGTGGCTCTTTGAAGACTCTCAGCTGGTCCTCGGTGAAGATGAAACAGCTGCTCACCACCACCTGTGCCTGGAACCCCTTCACATTCTCCAAGGCCATTATATCATGTCTCAGCGTATGAAATGAAGGCTCACAGAATGGCTTTTTCTTGACTAGAGTTGGGAATCCAACCACTAAACACTTAGAGGCTTTGGTAGCTAGAGTGCCCACACATTTTTATTTTCAATAGTAATATTTATTGAGTATTTATTTTGTGTCCGGCACAGTGGTATGCATTGTATGAAGTATATATTATTATTTCAATGTGTTATAGATAAGGCATCTGAAAATACAAGGGAGAGATTAAGCAATTTATCCAAGGTCATACAGCTACTAAGGATGGAGCTGGGGTTGGAATCCAGGTAGTCTGACCTCTGAATCTGGGCTTTTAGCCACATTGTCCCTGTACATGTGTACATTTATCTGTTCTGTTATTCATCAAATATTAATTGAATAATGTGTCAGGCATTGCACAGCTTTCCTAACAAGATGATCTTGACACTTAAGATACTCACAGTCTAGTGAGGAAGAGAGACGTATAAATACAGAAATGACTGCCTAATGCGATAACAGTTATACTTAAAGCTATATTCAGAGAACTTAGTGCTTTGCCATCCCTTCATAATATAGGGGTTTCATCTACTTATATAATTTGGGGGCTGATATGGAATATGGTCAAGTTGTACCGCCTCTTGTTGGTTAAGACCAAAGTTCAGTTTGTTGCTAGTGTGTAGAAGAGCGAATCTGTTGGCTAGAGTTCAAAGTGGCATTGAGAATCGGTGGGTGTGTGTGAAGTTGGAAGGAACAAGGGTGATCGTGCACTGTGATCACAAAGGCCACGGGGTGGCATCTGAAAGGGAGAACATGTGATTTAGACTCGCCAAACGGCCATGAGAGAGTCTCTTCTGGCTTCTTCCTGCCCCTTACAGGATTCTGAGGCAGGAAAAGACTGAGGATTGCAGTCGAGGTCTCCGAAGGAAAGGGTCCAAGGTGGCAAGCGTGTGTGACATCGTGTGCAAGCGCGCGCGCACACACACACACACACAGGCCATCCCTTTAGGATCTTTCCCCAGAGGTATCTTTTCACCTAAACTCCTCCCCCAGCCCTTTGTTTCCTGTCTGTCACAATTGCTGTGTACTGCCAAGGGAGGAGAGAAGACAGGCTGTGCGTTAAGCATCTCCCAGGTGGCTGAGACTGTGTAGCTTCCCACGGAGTCCGCTCACCAGAAGAGGATGCAACAGATCCTGTGTCGGAAACCCAAACTTTTGGCTAGAAAACTAGCTAAATTTTAATGTCCCCTGCTTCTTGGAAATCAGAGGCCTTGACTTTTAAAACTTGTCCCTGAGTTCTAAGAGCCCATTTTGGAACATAAAAGAGAATCACTGTTCCTTTTTCACTGTTCTTGTGCTCCACAATCATGATCCGTGGTCAGGAGGAGACCTCGTTTTCCTGGATGGAGTAGAAAGCGCTGTGTTTTGGGTTTCAAGATTTCATTTCCCACCTCTCTGGGTATTTGGATGGATTCCCACTGAAATAAGAACGCGCCAGAGTCTCACTGCCGTGACTCCTTTATACAGTTTTTTTAGCTTCTTTGCGTTGTAGGCAATGACAATAAACCATTAGTCATCCCGATAATGCACATCACTTAATATCCGGAGTCAGGATGCAGTCACACTTGCTTTGTGAACAGGTATACTACCGACAAGTTGCAGATACATTGACATTTGCTGAATTGAATTACTTTTTGAATGCACTGGAGTAGCTTGCAATTGAAAAGGCAATTGATGCTAAATCCCTAAAATAAAGAATTACTTGCAAAAAAAACCAATCATTCTCCTCCATCACTTTGTCGAGGCTGACTTTGTAGTCTCAGGGAAGACACTACTAGTCACAATAAGACTTTCAGTTCTAAGCTCACATTTCCCAGTGGTTAATCTGGTGACTTTATGTAAGTGAATTGAATTTCTTAGCGTCCCCAAACTCCTCAGCTAATAAATTGGAGTTTCTCATTCAATAAACATGGATTTAGGACCTCCCATGGGATAGATGGGTGAGAGTCATCTCTCCAAGAGCTCATGTGGGAGTTGGGTGACAATTGACCCATATGTCCCAGGGTAACTGTTGCTCTATCAGGGGTCCCCAAACTTTTTACACAGGGGGCCAGTTCACTGTCCCTCAGACCGCTGGAGGGCCGCCACATACAGTGCTCCTCTCACTGACCACCAATGAAAGAGGTGCCCCTTCTGGAAGTGCGGCAGGGGGCCGGATAAATGGCCTTAGGGGGCTGCATGAGGCCCACGGACCGTAGTTTGGGGACGCCTGCTCTAGGTGCTCCTGCTGTGTGGCTAAGGCTCCTGCTTGACTGGGAAAGTTCTAGAAGGGGGAACCTTATCAATGAGAAGCCCATAGCCTGGAGAGGTTAATCAATTTTCCTAAATCCTTTTCTTTAAAGTTCTGATTTCCAGGCTGGAGGTCTTTTCCTTTGACGATGGAGGACACATTGTCAAATGAAGCGCTTTTTCATGATTACATTGAGGGTGTGTTTGTGGTAATGAAACATCAATAATAGTAACTTACATCTTGTACATGTACTAGGTAGACATTGTTGTAAGAGCTTACAATGTGTTTGTGTATTCAGTTCTCTTAACTTACAATGAAGGAATTAAGCAGAGAGTGAAAATAACCTGACCAACATTTCACAGCTAAAGATGGAGCTGTGAAGGCACCATGCTTCATCCTTTACACGCCGTCTTCTTTAACTCTTAGCAAAACTCAGAGAGGTGGCTTTATTAGCTTCACTTCGCAGATGGGGACATGGAGGGCTAGAGAGTTCAGGTGACTTTTCTGAGATCACAGCGTAAGTAGAGGAGCTGGGATTTGAACCTATACACTTGGGCCCAGAACCTAGATCCATACCTCTTGTTTACTTAAAGCAGGACCACTGAACCTTTTTCCCAGTCCTATGCTGCTGTCTCAGCTAGGGTGAATCCATTCCTCTGTTTCCCATCTGCCGCTGAGGGATGCTACTCATTATCTTATGTATTTATACATATGACTAGTTCTGCCATTATACTTGTGACTTCTCAGGGACAGGGGTGAGATAACTTACTCATCTTTATATTTCCAGGACCTTGCCCGGTGTCGATGCCTACTAAGAGCTAAATATTCAAAATAGACCCAAATGAATAATTGCCCATCATTGAGAACCTCAAAACTGTTTACAAGAAAATGTCTATAAATTATTTCTGGCCTAGAGGAGGACACTGGGGGTGGGTACATCCTATTGTTAGACTTTGATCCATCTCTGCATCTTTTAGAAGCCAAGACAAGTCTTGGGATATACTACATGCTCAAAAAAATAATCTGTGAATGAATGAATGGCTCAGTAAGGGACACAAAGGAGCGGATCATTGCAGCTTTGAAAAACTGATGGAGATCTTGGGAAGAGGGAGCCCAGGGCTCCTTGGAGAGACACCAGGCAGGCAGCCCTCCTGACAGCTGATGGAAGGGAAGTGCTTCGCTTGAGGTCAAGGCAAGTGATGTCCTGCATTTACAGCTCTTCATTTGACCCTCACGGGTGCTCATTTCTGGCAGAAGCATTTCTTGGTTGTAAAAGGTACTTCACCCCTTTACAACCTGTGTAATTGCTATTGGACTGCTTTGCCCCGGTAGTGTCTTAATTAGGTCAAGTTTTATACCCAGGGCTTTCACTTAACGCTGCATTTGCAAGTCTGAGACCTGGACTCTCAACACTGCCCAGAAAACATTCACTGTTTCCAGGTGTGGGAAAAAGGGGCTAGTTCTGCACTCCTCTCGGGGCTGGGCTGGCGAGGGGGTCCAGGGGAACTCGGCCAAAGGAGCTGTGTGGGCCAGGAGAATCATCTAAATGCGTCTAGAAAGAAAACCCGTCTCTAAGGTACCTGGTTCCAAACTCTGCTTGGATGTTGTTGGGTAATTGCAGGATGCAAGGCTGTTGTTCATGTTCAGTTAAAATTACACAGTGTTGCTCTCTGTGCTTTTTTAAACGCTACCTTCTAATTTTCTGCCTTTTACCAAGCAGAACACGCCCCGGAGAGTCACACCTGTCCTTCCCCACCCTGCCACCCCCGTAATGAGAAGTAAGCCATCTGCCAATCCCCCCCCCCAAAAAACAAACACGATATAAAAATTACACAAATACATAATCCCCGACCCAGAAGGGAAGGAGCAGCTGCCACCTGGTACCAAGCAGAAAGGGGCTGAATATTTATCTGGCAGAGAGGATCCTCACCAGGCTGACACTCCTCTGTAGGGCGGGAGTGGGGTGGGGAGGGGGGGGTGGGGAGGTCAGGGATGGAAATCTGCCTCGCAGGCCCGGCCTGAACAGGGACACGGCAGAAATTAATCCAGCCAGCTCAGTGTTGCTGTCCCTCGTCACAGGGTGCACTCAGGAGGCATCTGAGGAGGCCATCAATCTGTCACCAGAAAGGGGAGAGATGGGAGATGCAGAAAGGAAGTAATTGAAATCGAGCGTCACTGGGGATGGAGACTTTCCCTCCAGCTGGGGGTGTAGCTAGAGAAATAGGGAGCAGAGCCATCCCCAAGGTAAGGGACATTGGGGCTTTTGCCACTGGCCTTGGGGAGGGGTGTCTGGGAGAAGTGACAATCTGCTCTGGCTATAATGTTTCAGACGACCCTCTTTGGTTCTGGATTGGGATAAAAATACCCTCCCACACCTAAAAGAGCCTTGGTAGGTTTAGGGCTTGTACTGATTTCCATATAACTAGTATCTAATTCCTTAATCAAACGCTTTCTGAAGTGAATAGAAATTCCGTGATTAGAAACCGTGCCATGCATGGAAGCTAGTCAATCTTCCGTTTTATTGACAAATTGGATTGTTAAAAAACAACTACGCCGGTCGACATGACAGTTCTTTCTAAGAAAGAGGCAGTTTCCAGAGCTGTGCAAATCAGAAGTGTCCTTAAACTGTGATTGGGGAGCCATGATTTGGCAAAATGTCTGCCAGTAAAGCGGAGGATTACAGCAAATTACCTGTCTTCTCCATGCAGGCAAAGCCCCGTTTCCCTCACGGTGTCTGAGAGCCAATAAAGCTTGCAGGTATGAGGGGAGCCAGTACTTCTGCCTCTGTGCAACTGTTTATCAGCAGCTTTTTAACACCTTTTCACATATTAATGAGGTGGCAGAGCAGTCCCAGAATTAGAACAGTGGGATGTATCATTGCCTTATCTGCAGCTACGCCTGCTGTCAGCATCGTTACCAGGGTGTACGCAGTGCGATATGGGAATTGTGGTGGGTGCAGCAGGCACCCACGATCCCTCCATCCCCATGCCCTCAGAGCCCTCCTCTCTGACCACACCCGCATGGGCCCCCGCACTGCTCTTCACAGCTCTTGTGTCTTGCAACTTGGTCACCGTGTTTCATGACTTATGTGTCAGCGGGGCTTGGAGATTCTTCTTTGCTTCTCTATTTCTTAAAATAGTCCCCGGTATTCAGTCAGCGCTCTTTACACGTTGAATGAATGAATGAATGCATGAGTAGGTGGGTGGATGAAAGTGTTTGTTTCCTCAGAGACTACTCTCTGCAGGTACACCCTACCTGTCATGGTGGCTTCAAGGAACAAAACAAGTATGTGGCGTGGCTTTCCTTGAGTTTGCACACAAATGGTAAAATGGCAAATGAGATCTCTGAACTAAGAGGCATCGGAGACCTTATTGAGCATTTAACCCAAGATTTCCAAACATAGGTCTGCAGCTAGGGCAAGGACATTCATTGCAAAGTTTGCACCAGTTGGCGATACGATGAGAAAAATGAGAACAACATAGTGAGTTTCCGTGAAGCTCCATGAATTCTCTGTTAGAATCCGGAGATTCGGCCCTTCTACTTGATTTGACATGAAAATGCTCTTTCTTTTATAAATTGAGGGCAGTAGTAGATGATAGCATTTTGAAAAAATGCCTTCACTTGGCAAAACTAATCCTTTCTGAGTCCCTCATATTTTTGGGGGGGAGAAGGAGGGGAAGTTTGATTGTTCTGTGAAATCTCATTGCTTTAACTCATCTCTTCCTTTTTGGGGAAAAAAAATTCACCAAAATCACTAGCTGGCCTTAAGTGAGACAATGAGCTGCTTAAAATAATTTTAGCTCATTTCAGCTAATGATAAGACGCTTCAAGCCCTCGGAGTGATTCCCTGCCTTGTCTTTTTGGAGCGGGGATCCAGGCTGGGCCACGTAAGTCTTGTAGTAATGCTGTCACTAAGCTCGAGGAGATTTCTGAAATCCAGGTCAGGCACTGGAACAGAGTCTTCATGTCTAAGGCTCTCTCTCCTGCAGCTTCGTCCTTAGGTAGAGAACATGTACGTGTGAGCTCTGACTGTAAATGCAGAGCACCTCCCCGAGCCACCAGGATCCTAGTTGGTATAAAACGTGTGTGTGTGTGTGTGTGTGTGTGTGTGTGTGTGTGTGTGAGAAACACTCTGCCGAGACACAGTTGCTTTCTCTGAGTTCCCCAGCTCTCACTCCCTGGGCTTCATGGCATCGCCCTTGGATTTTGCATTGTTGTCTGTTCTCTGTCATTCAAGAGTCTTATCTCCCCTGAAGAATGAGAACACTCTGTTTGAATCCTGTTATTAATTGATAGTTTTTTTTTTTTTTTTTGTAAACACAATCTTTTCTGAAGGCTGTTGGCCGCTAAGGGTCCTACCTGTCGGGAAGATCTGAGATTCTGTTGACCTGGTTTCCAGCCCTGGCTGCAGGACTGATGGTTGACAGGTGTGTGAGTGAGTGAGTGGGTGCTGAGTCTCAGGGCACCCGGGTCCCTGTCGCTGGGAGGGCGTAACAGTGTTGACCTGCCTCCCTGGGGGAGGTGTCATGTGCATTAACTGCCTAACAATGCCAACGCTCTTTGAGAGTACACACACGAAACATTATCATGACAGTTAATACTAGTCTTTGGGTTAAAATGTTCTTTTCCTCAAGGAGGGAAGGCAGAAGGTTATTTAAAGAAACAGCGAGCAGAAGGCTCTGGTTTGTTCTTAATTCACGATGGATTTTGATGGGAACGGCACGCACAGTAGGACGGCAATCTTAGAGTCCTGCAGGTAATTCTTTTTCCTCCAGAGCACGAAGTCTTCTCTTTGTCCTCCCATCCGGGGAGAAAAGAAAGGAAGAAAAGGTTAGGAATACGAGTGCTCTTAAGAAATAAGATGGTTTTTATCGGCAGGCCTGGAAACAGTATCTTCTAAAGCTCTAGCCACAAAAGAGGCCCAGCTGGGTGGACAGGAACTGGCACAGAGCTGACCTCAGTCTCCGACATCTTGCCATGGAAGGAGCCAGAAGCAGAAGAAGCTGAAATAACTTAAAAAAATTTTTTTTTCTGAAGTTAGAAACAGGAAGGTAGACAGACAGACAGATTCCTGCACCCGCATGCACCCGACTGGGATCCACCCCGCATGCCCACCAGGGGGCGATGCCCATCTAGGGCGTTGCTCCCTTGCAACCGGAGCCATTCTAGCACCTGAGGCGGAGTCCTTGGAGCCATCCTCAGCACCCAGGCCAACTTTGCTCCAATGGAGCCTTGGATGTGGGAGGGGAAGAGAGAGATAGAGAGAAAGGAGAGGGGGAAGGATGGAGAAGCAGATGGGCACTTCTTTTGTGTGCCCTGGTAGGGAATCAAACCTGGGACTTCCACACACCAGGCTGACGCTCTCCCACTGATCCAACTGGCCAGGGTGAAATAACTTTTTAAAGAAGCCCCTTTAGTTTCTTTGAATTTTAAGAGTAAAAGGATTTTGGAGATCCAAGAATCCTTGTCCAGTGTCCTCACTACTTGTGACAGGTGCTAAGGGCTTCCCAGTTGTATCAGTCTTTTACTGCTGTAACAAATTGCTACAGACTTTGTTATTGTGGCTTAAAACAACAAAATTTCACCATCTTATTGTTTTTGAGGCCAGACATCTGAAATGAGCCTCAGGGGGCTGAAATCAATGTCTCAGCAGCGCTGCTTCCTTCCGGAGACTCCAGGGGAGGCTCTGTTCCTTGTTTCTTCTAGATTTTGGTGACTGCCAGTTTCCTTGGCTTACGACCACACCACTCCAATCTCTGCTTCCATACTCACAGTGCCTGCTCCTCTTCTTTTCTAAATCTCCTTCTGCTTCCCTCTTAGAAGATGCCTTTTGATTACATTGCACCCCTATTCCCATCCAAGGGGAGAGCAAGTGTAAGGGTCCTGGGGTAGAGAATGCTTGGTGTGTGAATGGCAGCCAAGAGGCCAGCATGCTGGGGGTGATGCAGGGGGAGGGGGCTGTAGGAGAGGATCACAGAGAAGGGAGAAGGGGCAGGTCATGTAGAATGTACAGGTCAAGGTCTTTACTTTCCATGAGAGGGGAGCTGCTGACAGGTTTTGAGCAGAGTTGTAACTGGTATGATTTGACTTACACCTTCCAAGGATCATTCTGGCTGTTGGGTGAAGCCTGGACCCCGGGTGGCAGACAGGAAGCTCTTGCACTAATCCAGGCCATAGATCATGGTGGTGGGACCAACCTGCTAGCCATGGAGATGGGAGGAAGTGGTAGAGTTCTGGATATATTTCAGGGTTGGTTGAGCTATTAGGATTGGCTGTGGGAGAAAGGAGTAAAACCCTATTCCTGGACATTTGGCTCTAGCAGCAGGAAAGTGGGGAAGACTCTAGGAGGAGCAGGTGTGGGGAGAAGGTCAAGAGTTCGGTTTGGACATTTTCGGTTTGGGATGTGATGAGATTGGCAGGTGCAGATGTGCCATGTCAGTGCAGCGGGTTCTGTAGTCCCAGGGCCACGGGAGAAGTAGTGAAGAGTCCTCAGGAAAATAAATACTCAATCTGTAACGTCTGCTTATGTGTCAGAAGACAGAGGCCACACCCTTTGCAACAGTTCAGGTTTTCAGTGCGCTGGTTTCAGCCTCGTCGCTCACTGAGCTTCTCCGACGCCCACTGCTTCGATCACTGACCGTCCTCAAAGCCCAGTGCCCTTTGGCACGTCATAGTCTCCCTTGGCCTGAAATGAGCTTCCCTCCCTTGCTGTCAAAATCCTGCTCGTCCTTCAAGGCCGGTGAAGCCTCTTCTGATTGCTTTAGATGAAATCCATCATGCCCCCCTCTGTGTTCGCAGGTGGACTATGTGTTCTCTGTAACCTTACATCTGGCTACCTACATTTAAGTCTACGTCCCCACCAGATTGTCAGTTCCTTGAACATAGGGAAGACCTTGATTTATTGATTTTCATATCCCAAAGCTGTCTCCAAGAAGGATATTGCCTTGGATAGGATCCTGAAAACCCCAGTCCTCAATCAGTCACTGTTCACCGCAGCTGGGTTTGAGGTAGATACACACAGAGGACATGGCGGATAATAGTCATGACAGTCACTACTGATTACCACTGGGTGGTGACCAAGACCCTCACGTGGAACCCATGGCCTGGGTGAGCTGGCTTCACTGGGTGAGCCATAGTTTCTTCTTTGCCTCCTGAAGGGATCAAGAATTGGACTAAAAACAGGCCTTCTTGGTCCCTTTTCTGAGGCTGCGTTCAAGTCTTCGCCATTCTGAAGGGAGGAGGACAAGGCCAACTGAATCTTACAAGGAGACAGGGAGATACAGCCTAGAGCAGAGCTGGCCTCAGTAGTTCCCCTGGGAGATATGAGAGAAGGTGTTGGCAGGAAGCCAGAGGCTTAACATCACATAACCAAACATGAGGGCACAATCTGAAAATAAAAGGCAGGGACTAAATACGGAGGAGAGACAGCAGGTCAGGGATGCGAGAGTGTCTAACTTCTTCCTCACCCCACAGAACAACCCACCGGTCCGCTGGTGTTCTCAGCTGCGTGCTGTCTCAGGGCACCTCCTCCTTGGGAGTGGGCTGCAGTGAGGAGGGCCCTGACTCCCACTCCAGGTGGAGCCCACCCCGGCATCTAGCCCCGATGTTCACCCAGCAGGTGCTCAATACGGTTTTATTGTGTTGGCTGAATTGGATAAATCCTCAGGCACACAGGAATATCCCGTGAAAAGACTTGTGTCAATGACAGCAAGAGAGATAAAACCTAAGGGTGTGTCCCTGGGACCCTAATAGCAGACACTGTGTAGCGTTGTGGGTAAGAGCGAGGGCTCTGGGCCTGTGTGACCTTGGACAAGTTAACCTTCCAGGGCCGCAGTTACCTTCTTCATAAATGGGAGTAATGATCTTTTACATATCATAGAATTTTTTGCATTGATTAGAGTTAATACTTGTAAATACTTGTAATAGTGCTGTTTGATCCATTCTAGCTGTTTTATAAAAACGGATGAGCTATAGAATGGCAGAGAGCCACTGAGTCAGAAGAAAGGTCTTGGTTCTGAGAAGGTTTGAAGTTTCCAAGGAAGAAACACACAGCCTTTATCACATCCTCAGTCTCTTTTGCCTGAGTATTTCTCCCTGCCTCTCAGCCCATATCTCGACAGCAGAAATGACCCTTCTCGTCCAGTGGGAACCTCTGCTCAGCACTGGGGATGGGGGCTGTTACTCAGACAGCTGCTGTTTGGCGTGATCCCAAGTGAGATGTTTGAGCTGGCTTGTTCCTCAGGCTCAGAAATCACCTGGCTAATGTCAACCCCGGTGGTCCCAGGACGCTCAGCTGGAGTCTCTGGCTGTGTCACACCAAGCAGGTGGCTGGGGACAAAGGGCATAGCAGCTGGCAACAATGGTTGTTGGAAGGTTATCAAAGTCCAGGAACATTCTCAGCAGCCGTGTGTGTGTGTGTGTGTGTGTGTGTGTGTGTGTGTGTGTGTGTGTGGTCTTTCTAGAGGGGGATGGAGGTTCTTGCTAGGAATCTCTGAAGCAGCATTTTCTTCCCAACTTTCCTGGCCTGCATTGTTCAGAATTTCATCTTGGGCTTGGTAGCCTGCTCTTTCTCCTTTCTGTTAGTATTCGCCTGGCCCAGCAGAAGTCCAGCCTGGGAATCCTATGCACCTTTCTAATGGTGTCTTTTTAACTCCTTTGTTTACCTTTTAAAACCACATTTCCCGTCATTTCTATGGAGATCACCCCCAGAAGTGAAACTCTTTATGGTTAAGAGGCGCCTGGCAGGGGAAGAGGGACTCTTAGGTAAATAAAGGCTTTTGTTTTGATAGCTGATTAATTCAACCTCTCTCTTCCCACATTCCAGTGTCAACAACTCCTGTCACTTCCTGAATTCCAAGAGGAGGATTTACCTTTGGAATCAGAACAACAACAACAAAAAAATCAATGCTGTCTGACTTGTGGTGGCGCAATGGATAAAACCTCGACCTGGAATGCTGAGGTCGCCGGTTCGAAACCCTGGGCTTGCCCAGTCAAGGCACATATGGGAGTTGATGTTTCCTGCTCCTCCCCCTCCTCTCTCTCCCCCCTTCTCTAAAAAAATGAATAAATAAAATCTTAAAAAAAAGAAGTTTTTAAAAAAAAACAACCAGTGCTTATAGGCGTTTCTCTTTTGAACCCTATTTAGTTGGATCAGTTATAATCTTTTATTTCCTATGATACAATTTACTTATGAATTTAACAAATATTTCCTATGGCCTGGTTCTAATATTTACAGGGCCTATAAACTGTATATCTTTAGCTCTGTATCTATCCACACAATACAGATTCAAACCAAATCGAGGAGACATGTATATACAGAATTGAGAGACCACAGTGAAGACAAGGGTGAGAAATGGTGTCCCAGGACCTTGTGACTTTTGCTCAGTTTGTTATGAAGAAACATCTTTTTCATCATTCTGATGTTACTAAAATGGCTAAAGCTCCCGCCCAGTGTACTCATTTAGAGGGGGTAGCCCCGATGTGCCCCATTCCCAGGGCATAGTGGCTCAGTGCCCACGAACCCTCTGGGACGCACTTTGTGGCTGCCAACAGGGTCGGTCCGCTGCCATCTCCTGGCTCCTCCACTTTCTGGGTGCCTTTGCCTTTGGGTGAGTTACTCAACCTCTGTAAATTTCAGCCTCATCATTTGCAAAACAGAGCTAGTAGCACCCACCTCGTGATGTGAAAATTCAAATGACACATAGATAGATGTACCTCATGTGGTACATAGAAAATGAACAGTTAGTGTGAATTCCCTCTGTTCTTAAACTGAGATTTACTTTGTCTTTTTTCTTTTTAGTTTCCTTTTCTTTTCTCTGGTAGTGGAGGCAAATGCCCGCATCATTTTAATGAGTCCTTCTGGGTTCCAGGCACATCTGAGATTAACATCAGCCAGAATGCAAGCATCGTTGCCAAATCGAAAGCTCCCTCTGCTGACCCGTGGACCACATGATGTGACTTTTCTCAGTGCTAGGTGATGCTAATTGCCATATGATCTGAAGCCAGAGTTGCTTTCCTTTGTTTAATAATTTATATCTTCTCTGAGAACCCTGAGCTAAAGTTTAAAATTACAGGAAGGGCTGATTTATCTAAATGCCAACAAAGCTAAACTGTAGTACAATCACCTGGACCCTCTTTGTGGTCTGCCATTCACATGCCACCTGCAATACCAGGTGGCATTTGAGGGAGTGCACACACACGGTAGCAAGAGAGTTAAGCTCCTGGGAGGTGAGGGCTCTGCCAAGCCTCGTCCCATGAGTGTCACCATCTCATGGTGACTGAGAACCCTAGCCGGGCTCATGGAAGCAGGCACATTGCGGGACATGCCCACTGCACATCACCACACTGCAATTCCACTTATCAAGCATTCGTGGAGTACCTACTATGTGGCAAGTCCTCTGCTGGGCGTAGTTACAGAGTTGGAGGTTGCCGGTGGTAAGCTGTTCATGGTCTGATGCAGAACACATACATTAAAAGTCACTCATACCTTTCCTCCCCTCCCCCACCCACGCTGCCCTAGTATCAACAGAGTAGTGCCTCCTCCAGAAGTTTCCCTTGAAGCATTTTGGAAGGGTGCAAGTTGGGGAGGGGGAGGGAGTAAGATTACAATAGCCATTTAAAGCTATTATAGTGTACCAGGCATAGCACTGGGCATTTTATATATACCTCATTTAATGGCGACTTCCCGGAGGGAAAGAGGTGGGTGATATTTTCTCTAACTGAAGTCTCATCCTCCTGGCTGACCCCCTCACTGCTTCAGCTGATGTGAGGATCCCTTCTCAGGCAAGTCTTCTCTCTGCATTGGGCTTATTACCCTGAGCTCCCCTGCTCCCTGGCATTCTTTTTTATTTATTTATTTAATTTTGGGGGGTATTTTTCTGAAGTGAGAAGCGGGAGAAGCGGGGTTGGGGGGGCAGCAGACAGACAGACTCCTGCATGCGCCCGACCAGGATTTACACAGCATGCCCACCAGGGGGCGAGGCTCTGCCCATTTGGGCTGTTGCTCCGCTGTAACCGGAGCCATTCTGGTGCCTGAGGCAGAGGCCCCAGAGCCATCCTCAGTGCCCGGGGCCAACTTTGCTCCAGTGGAACCTTGGCTGCAGGAAGGGAAGAGAGAGAAAGAGAGACAGGAAGGAGGGGGGAAGGGTGGAGAAGCAGATGGGTGCGGAGAAGCAGATGGGTGCTTCTCCTGTGTGCCTTGGCTGGGAATCAAACCCGGGACTCCTGCATGCCAGGCCGATGCTCTACCACTGAGCCAACCTGCCAAGGCCGCTCCCTGGAATTCTTGCCACAGTGGTTTCCTCTGCAGCACAAATCATCTAACATCACATACTCTACTTGTTTATGTTGCTATTTCACTTGTCTCCTCCGTTTCACCCATAAAAGCTAAGCTCCCTCCACAAGCTCTGGGGGTCTTGTAGTTGGTGCTTCTCTGCTGTGTTGTGTTGTCAGCGCCCAGAACCGCACCTGGACCAGAGCGGGTGATCAGTAATTATTTGTTGAATGGATTAACGGCCCAACGCTATTAGGAAGAAATGGCTTTGTGCAGCCTGAGGATGGAGAGAGGCTTTTTGCTACTAGGGCAGGATTAGAGAAGGTACCATTCAACGTTGATTCATTCACCTACTAAGTATTTGTTGTGCAATTCAATTGTGCGTGGCATGGTGCTGGGCTTTGGGGTAACAGATATAATGAGACACGGTTCTGCTTCCAGAACTTAGTCGGCTGAGGGAATGGACGCATAAATAATACTAATTGTAATAATGATGATAGCTCATTTAATGGGGCGTACGATGTGCCAGGTGTTATTCTAAGCATCTTTATGCATATCAATTCTTCTAATTCTTGCAACAAAATGAGGTTATAAGAATCATGCTCAATTTGCAGATGAGGAAACTGAGGCACAAAGAGGCTACACATCTAATTGTGATGCAGTGCGAGAAGTGCTCTGAGGTGTAAATGGGGTGATAAACAGCTTGTATTTGAACTGGGCACTTCCAGGGTGGGCAGGGGCAGGGGCAGGGGGTGGCTTGGAGAGGCCCAATAGTCATCATCGCTGGCTCTCCTACTCCTGTCTCCATTGGCTGACACATCTATCCTCTCTCACTCCAATTCCTGTTGCTGGGAACCCGGTCTCCCCTGAGCTTAGCCAATGCTCTCGTTTCAACCCTCATGATTTCTGCTGCGTGGACACTGAGACTGCAGAGTCCTCCAGTGCCCTAATGCACAGATGGCTCAGCTCGGACGTCCCAATTCCCCACTCTGTGCTCTCAAAGTTGTGACCTCAGACACCTGCCCTGAGTCCTCCTGCCTTCTGCAGAGAGGGGAGAGACTGTGACCAGCCCTGATGCCACTCTGCGGGGCCCATGGAGGTCTGCATCCACTGCAAGGGTCTTTGGGGAGTCGCTAGAAGGAGGAAGTTTAACACCTTCAAGCCTCTCACCTTGTCTTCTCTCCCCCACAGTCCTTCTGGGTCTTGGGTGGCCACCTTTGTGTTTCAAAAGTCTTAGAGGTCACTTGTCTTCCTCGCCTAATGATGTGTTACAGAAAACAAGCTTTCATGACTTGCGAAAGTGTGACGGGAACATGAATATTAATAACTCCCCTGGGTTTCCTGCAAACATCTATCACCACGGCTTAGAAGGCTTGTTCCGACTTGCTTGGCATGGGGGTAACTGCTCAGCAGAACAATAATAAAGCATTCATGAACCCAGCTTAGGTGGAGCTCTTCCCGGGGCTTTGAACTGCAGCGCTCCTGCAGGGCTGAGGTGCGGAACGTGCCCTCCTCCACCTGGGCTCCAGCAGGAACACGTCAGGGACACGACTTGGCAGATGTGCCAGGACCCAGTGGAGCTGGAGCTGGGATTTCTCTTCATCAAAAAGGAAGGTCTTGGTGACAGCATCCTTGTAATCAGGTGCATTGGTTCTAAGACAAGTCAGGTTGGTGTGATGTTGGAATTGGGGGCTGGAGAGCTCAGCACCGACCCACGGAACTTCAGAGCTCCGAGCTCACCATTCTGGGTAAACTGAGAGCACATAGGAGGCAGTGGAGTCAGTGTCAGGGCCAGGAGTAGAGACTCTGGAGATGACCATTTCCATAGGAGAGTCTTGGGGCCAGGGACATCAGGAAAATGTCACCTCTGTCCTGTATTCAGGGTTTCCATTGAAGCCTACTGACTTATTCTTCTCAGTGAATGTCCTTTGTTCCTGGAAATCTCAAAGTAGATGCCACTGTCTGCGCCATGGGCCTCTGGCTACCTGCAGAGGATCTGACAGGGTTGGCCCAGGCTGTGACAGAGCTCATAGGGTCCCTGTCTCGGCCAGTCCTGTTCTTGTCACAAGTGCTCCCGGGACTCAAAGGGGATTTCTGTGAGGCATAGACTAGACAGAGTGCAGGAGACCAGAGGCCTTGGCGTTGAGCAACATGACACCTGGTTTCTTGGGTTCTATTACCCAGGTACCCCATATGGGGTTCAACTTTGGGGGTTGAGCCCCTCATTTGATGGTTGCTCAAGCCCACAACAGCCTGGGCACCTAGCTGAAAAGCCACTGCTGAATTTATTTTAATGGCTATTATATGTGCCCTTCCCCCAGTCTCCTCTTATTTAGGATTTAAAACTCATCCCTCTCTCTAGCTCCCAAAAATAAAATTAAAAATCTTTGGAATTTTCTAGAGAAAAATAATCTTCTTAGGCAATTTCAATGTGAGCAAGGCAGCATCTCTTTGGCTGCCCTTGAGGTCACGCATTAAGTCTGTGGTGTTAATGAATAGGCTAATTTTCTTGGGCAGCAGCATGCAAAATCTCTCCGCTGCACAATGAACAGTGGTGTGGGACTCTGGGCCCCGTCCTCTTGCCATTAGGTTTGCTTGTAGTTGCAAGGCCGATGTCTTGCACCAGAGCAGCCCATGCCAATGAAAGTCACAAAAACTGTCATGGCGTTCTCCCTAAATGACTTGACTGCAGGAGGTCATTCCCCTGCAGAGCTCTGACGTGGGATGCTTTGGGTCACAGCAGCCTCTGCTTAGCAATGCTTCCTTGGGAGGCAGCGTGGTATCATCACGGAAGTTAGAGGGAAAGAGTTGAAGCCAGAAAAATCGACACAGTGAAGCTTGGCTCTGAAATGTGGTCGCTGTGTTATTCTGCCCTGTCTGAGCTTCGGTTTTCCCATGTGGAAAATGAAAATAAAAGTAACAATTGCTCTTTCTACCTTCTTTTCTTTTTCTTTTCTTTTTTTGTGACAGAAACAGAGAGACAGAGAGAGGGACAGATAGGGACAGACAAACAGGAAGGGAGAGAGATGAGAAGCATCAATTCTTTGTTGCGGCACCTTAGTTGTTCATTGATTGCTTTCTCATATGTGCTTTGACCGGGGTGGCCACAGCAGAGTGAGTGACCCCTTGCTCAAGCCAGTGACTTTGGGCTTCAAGTTAGTGACCTTTGGGCTCAAGTCAGCAATCATGGGGTCATGTCAATGATCTCACACTCAAGCTGGTGAGCTCATGCTCAAGCCAGATGAGTCCGTGCTTAAGCCAGTGACCTTGGGGTTTTAAACCTGGGTCTTTTGCATCCCATTCCGATGCTCTATCCACTGTGCTACTGCCTGGTCAGGCTCTTTCTACCTTCTTGACTTGTCCTGAGGACAATATGAAACTCTTGCATTGTGAAAGGGTTATTGTTTTGGTTGGATTCGTGTATAGAAATAGAGTTAGCCAAAGTTTTTCTAAAAAAATTCTTTCTAAAAAAATTCAAAGTGGTTATGGGGTATGTGCAATAAAAGCTTATAATAAAGAAAGGCTTCTTCTCTAGTCAGAAAGGAAAAAAAATGGACATGGTGATTATAGCAGATGAGGTTGGCTACCTATTTTATGTCTTCCATTGCTTCTTTCTTCTTTGTAAGAGAACTCTGATTTTGCTTGCCTGTCCACCATCATTCATCATAACCACATGTTTCAAGGGCAGCGGGCTTTAACCCAGAAGCAAGTCTTGATTGGCTTATGCGAGTGGTTCTTAAACTTCAGTGTGCATCAGAATCACCTGCAGGGCTTAACATGTCAATTGCTGAACTCTACTTTTAGAATTTTTGATTTAACAGATCTGGAAGAGGTCAGAAAATTTGCATCAGCTGATACCACTGGTCCAGAGACCATGCTTTGAGAGCCACTGTCTCAGCTAACCATGGTGGGAGGTCCCATTTTCCTTGCCAGTTATTGGTTAGTTATAGATACATGATGCAGTTCTGGCCAATGAGATGCAACAAGTCTCCTAGGGGATTAGGGGAAAGGTTTTTCACGCTTCAAAAGAGACACAGGGAGAGATGGTTCTTCTACCTCTGGACTGGTCTATGGATGGAGCACCTGGGACGGCTGCAGGTAATTTGGGGCTATAAAGGGAACAACTCTAAAGACAAAGTGGACACTCTCAGAATGACCAAGTGGAAATGAGGAAAAGCACCTTGGTTCTTAAGGCTGTTACTGAGTTGCTAAATTAGTGGTGGAGCAGCCCACCTGTTGTTTGCTGAGCCATTTTGAGTTGGCATTTTTTGTTACCTTCCCTCAAATGGAACTTAATGGATTAAGTGACAACACTGAAATCTCTTTTCCCTCCTGGGGACATGGTACTTAGGTGATGGGAGAGGGGCCCTGAGCCAGCCCAGAGGAAATGGAGGTGCCTGGTGCTAGAGATTACACTCAGCCACACATCATGTACCGATGACAAGGTCCAACTACCGGGAGAAGAATCCAGAAGGGAGCCATGTTGGGAAGGGCTGGTGTCAGGTTCCCAGCCTGGGAGATGCAACCACATTAGAGTAGATTGGGGGCACATGTGGGGGCGGAAAGGCGGGCTCAGCGCCTAAAGAACAGTAATGTTCTGGGGATCTTGTGGTCTGAGAGGGACATGGTGGGTGGAATGGGGAGCCCGGGACTGGGAAGAAGAACTGAGGAAAGGCAGACCAAGGGGATTAGAACTGGAAAGCAGAAGAAAATAAAAAAGGCAAGGGGACTTGGCAGCTTGTGTGCTGACTGTGAGTCAGTCAATACCCTCAAATGATACATTATTTTCTATTGCAGTGGTAGTCAACCTGGTCCCTACCGCCCACTAGTGGGCGTTCCAGCTTTCATGGTGGGCGGTAGCAGAGCAACCAAAGTATAAATAAAAAGATAAATTTAACTATAGTAAGTTGTTTTATAAAGATTTATTCTGCCAAACTTAGCGAAAATCCGACATAAAGTACTTGATAAGTAATTATTATTATATGCTTTAACTTGCTGTAACTCTGCTTTATAAATTTTATAAAGTAAAGTTACTTCCCTACTTTATAAATCACCGTTACTGTGGAACCGGTGGATGGTTAGAAAATTTTACTACTAACAGAGATACAAAAGTGGGTGGTAGGTATAAAAAGGGTTGACTACCCCTGTTCTATTGTTTTGACATCAGAGAAGTTTTTTTAATTAAAAGACAATAGGGCCTGACCTGTGGTGGCACAGTGGATAAAATGTAGACCTGGAATGCTGAGGTTGCTGGTTCGAAACCTGCACTTGTCTGGTCAAGGCACATATGGGAGTTGATGCTTCCTGCTCCTCCCGCCTTTCTCTCTCTCTCTCTCTCTCTCTCTCTCTCCTCTCTAAAATGAATAATAATAATGAAAAGACAATAGGGCTCTGAGGTGGTCTTTGTGCAGAGGTATGTCCGCCCTCCAGGCAGCCACTGATTTCACAGTAATTACTAAGAATTCTCTTTCCTCAGGGCCCAGAGTTTGTTGCAAGCGTGTTCTTCCACTACGTGTGGGCCTGACCTGTGACTTTCTGGTCTCTGTCCCATTTCTTTCCTCTTACTCGTTGAGTCTCTTCACTGGGCCATTACCTACAGGTGCTACCTGTAAACGTTCCCTACTGGGGCTCTGCCCCCTTCCCAGTGCCGGGCCCTGAGGGTCTCTGTTCTCAGTGCTGTGGTGCAGTAATGAAAAGCCAAGAGTCTTGTTCTTAAGATGCCCAGGCTCTTGCAGGTTTGATTCCGGGTTAGAGCACATGTAAGAACTAAGCAATGAATGCATAAATAAGTGAAACAACAAATCGATGGTTCTCTCTCTCCGTCCCTTTCCCTCTCTCCTCCCCTCTTTCTTCCCCCTCTCTAAATCAATACAGAAAAATATTTTTTAATATATATTTTTTTAAACACATTTTTATTTATTTATTTTTTAATTTTATTTATTCATTTTTAGAGAGGAGAGAGAGAGAAACAGAGAGAGAGAGAAGGAGGAGGAGCAGGAAGCATCAACTCCCATATGTGCCTTGACCAGGCAAGCCCAGGGTTTTGAACCGGCGACCTCAGCATTTCCAGGTCGACGCTTTATCCACTGCGCCACCACAGGTCAGGCCCAGAAAAATATTTTTTTAAAAAAGATGCTCAGTCTAGGGCAGTGCTGTTCAGTAGAAATGCAACACAAGCCACGTTTCTGCTTTTAATAACTACATTAAAAAGGTAAATAAAATAGTGGTATAAGTTTTAATAATATATTTCATTTATCCCAGTGGTTCCCAACCAGAGGGGTGTTTCGTCTTCCAGTGGGCACTTGCAAATGTCTAGGAGCATCACTAATCAGCTTTTGGGGGGTGCTCCCTTCCAACCAGGAGGGCGCTCGTGGCAGTTTATGGTGAAAGCCAGGGATGCAGCTAAACTTCCTGCAGTGCACAGGGGACAGCGTCCCACGACAGAGACCTGCGCAGCCCAAAATGTCAATATTGCCCTGGTTGAGAAACTCCGATCTAACCCCATGTGTCATCAACCTGATACTTTACATATTAAAACATTCTCAGTTTTAAAATCTGGTATGCATCTTACACTTATACCACATCTCCATGCAGGCTCGCCCTGTTTCACTTGCCCGGCTGGCACGTGCAGCTAGCAGCTACCCCATAGGCCCGCAGGCACAGGGAGTGCGTACTTAGAGTCCAGGTGCTCTGTGACCCCACTTTCCCGCATAGCAGGTGTGGTGAGATGCAAAGCCCTCCGAGTGAGATGCACGTTCCCGCTGCCTTTGAGAGAGCCTCGTGGGAAAGGAATGGGCGTGAACGGATTGCACGGGGGCTCTGCGATGGCTCAGCTGGGTAGGGATGCAGATGGAGTCAGAACTGCATCTTTCTAACCTCTTGCCATCACCCTGAGAAATGCCATCAAGAGGTTTTAGTTTCTTATTCCCTTGAAGCAAAGGTCAACATAGCCCAATGGGAAAACGAGAGAGAGAGAGAGAGAGAGAGAGAGCGCTTTAAATGCAGCTCTGAGGATTTAGGTATTGATCACGAAGGCTTTCATGCATTTAAAACAAACAACCAGGCAGCACCGCTGGCCTCCTCCAAGGCACTCTATAATTTCTTTCCTTTTGAAGAACGAGAAATGAAGATTTTCCAGGTTAAAAAGAAGGGGATTGTGCAGCAATCAGAGCTTTAGAATCCTGCAGACCGACCTCAGTGCCACTCGCCGCACTCTGTGCTCCCTCACGCGAAGGCTCTGCGGCATCTCATTAGTCTGGAGTCGTGGGGCAGGTAATTCTGCACTGAGTGAGTAATTAAATGTGACACAGACACAGGTGAATGGATTAGCGACAGACCCAGGGGCTGCTCTGGCTCTGAGGGCGCCGCGCCTTTCCTGTCTCCCCCCGCCTTCCCCGCCTGCGAGGGAAGGTGTTGGGAAGTTTAGCGGAGTTCCTGCGAGGGGAATAAACTGGTGCAGAGCAAAGCAAGATTCAGTGCATTGTCCGTGGGCTAGGATGAGGTGCCAGGAAGTGTGGGGACAGCACTTCTGGAAGGATCCTTATGGAAGCCAGGCCCCCTCAGGGAAGCAACAGGGTACCTCTGGTGCGGTGCATCCTTCCTGGGCCAATGCTGGATATCTGGCCTCAGTTTCCCCAAGTGGCCTGCTCATTCTGTCCTCAGTGAAGAATGCCCCCCATTATTGCAGAGCCCACTGACACCTGAGCATAGCTGACAAAGCCGGCCTTGGTCTAAAATGAAGGAAAACGAAAAAGAGCATTTTTCTCATATTGATACTTATTTTCGTAGCATGGAAGGCTTGGGCAGGGACTCATGTATCCATCTCACCTTTCTGGTTCCAGAAAAGACTTCCACACAGCTGTCCCACACACCTGGAAATCTAACTTATTTTATAATGTCCAGTGAAGGAGTTTATAAAAATCTTTCTGGAAACAAACTTAATATCTCGTCAGCTCCCAATGAACACAGAGCAAATACCGACTCTGTGTGAGGAATTAGGAGCCAAGAGACTAAAGCAGGTGTCCCTAAACTTTTTACACAGGGGGCCAGTTCACTGTCCCTCAGACCATTGGAGGGCCACCACATACAGTGCTTCTCTCACTGACCACCAATGAAAGAGGTGCCCCTTCCGGAAGTGCGGTGGGGGGCCGGATAAGTGGCCTCGGGGCCGCATGTGGCCCGCGGGCCATAGTTTGGGGACACCTGGACTAAAGGAAAGAGCAGACATGGCTTCTGCTTTGAGGAGCTCATGAGAGACATGACAAGGTTGGGGTGAGGAGTGCCTCGTGACTGGCAGAGCAGTGGCACCCATAGGATTTAGAAGAGGACACATCTGGGGCTGGGGTGGGGAGGAAAGATGACCTACAGTAGGTGAAGTTTGCATTAGTCTTCCAGGGTTGGATAGAGGGGGAGGGCTTGGTGTGAGGAAACCCCATTCATACTCTCCCTTCTTCTGTTCCCCCACCCCCTTTTAAAGTTCAGTCACTACGCATATGCAGTGCAAGGCACCACAGCTGAAGATGGGCCAGGCTTGGTCTCAGCCTCTGGAGACACACAACAGGCCAATGTAAATTTCCAGAAACTTGATTTCCCATAGAGATGTCATCCAAGGACTCACTTGCTCACCAACTTAACAAATATGTATTGAGCATCTATTCTGGACCTGGTCCTGTTCTCAATGATAAGGATACAGTGGGAAACAAGACAGATACACGCTTGCTTTATGCAGCCCATGGTCTTAGCGGGGCAGGAGACCACAAATAGTTACAAGTGCGATAGGAAATATGAGAAGGGAACCACAGGTTCTGTGGGAATGTAGAGCAAGGTATTCCACTTGGGCTGGAGAGAAGGCTCTCCTTGGGAAGTGGTGTTTAAGCCAACAGGTGAGTGAGCCAGATGAAGGCAAAGATGGGAACAAGGGCAGGAGATCGTGCCCATGAGAAGGAACAGACTGCACAAAATGCCATTGTGGAGAGAATGTGGTGCTTTTGAGGAAATAAAAATTGTCCAAGATGGCTGCGGCAAGGACAGAGAGGAGAGGCTGAAGCATTTGGGCAGACATTTCCTGGGTGGGAAAGTGACCACGTGCTCCCTTGGCACAACGGGCAAAATAAATCAAAGCTAAACAGACATCCTCCCATCTCCCACTGTTGGGGGTAGGAGAGGAGGCTTCTGCCTTGCACAGCTGTGGAGGGCTATGAAGCCCATGTGTGTCTTGTCTATGTGGGACCCTGCCCTGCTCCCAGCACCTGCCGCTTTCCCACCAGCCTCATCACGGGACCCACAAACGCCCACCGCTTACAAGCTCTGCTCCATTGGCCCCGGGACTAACTCGGACTGTGAAGGAACTTCATGAGACTGGGAGCGCCTCACATGCCTGGCAGGCAGGGCACTCCGTGGGTGTGCGTGTGTGCTGCCCAGGAGAGATGCCCGGTGCTGGGCTGAGCCCTGAATACCTGAGAAGGCTCCAAGCAGCAGTCCTGTTTAATGCCACTGAGCTAGGTCATAATTAGGCTCTGCCTCAGTTTCCCTGCTTACTATTCCAGTGACCGGTTGAGGCTGAAGTTTTGCCTAGAAACCTCAGTCCCCAGTGTTCCTGAGACTGTGTCAAGATATTGAGGACAGTGTGCAAAATTTAAAAAATCCCCGCACACCAGAAGACCTGGCCCGTCATCACCTGCATCTGAGTGTTCCTAATAACTTAATGAGTTGGATTATCATTAGTGTGTTGGAAATGTGAAAATCACCTTTTTATTACCTCAAAGGAAAAGATGACTCTAATTATAAATATGATACTTTTAGTAATTTCTTCCTTTGAAAAAATTTGGTCTTTGTAGATGCCAACAATTGCTTCTTTCTGTTTCCAGTTGACAGCAGTTTTAACATTCGTTACATTTTAATGTTTTGAAATACGCAGGAAGTACAAAGTGGCATTGGTTAAGGAGCTGTCACAGAGTCCAAAGTTCTTGACATTCAAAGCCTCTGACCTCCTTCTCCGACTCCTTTTTATGTTCTTGACCCTCTAGGCTTTCTGGTCTATGTTTTTGCAGAAACCTTCCCTTCTGCCTGGAACGTCCTTCCCCCTTATCTTCAAGGGCCCCCATTCTCTTCCCTGCAGACCTCTTCTCTTCCATTTCCCTCTACTTTTCCTCTTCCTCCTCTGACTTCTTCCTTGCCCCCTGGGTCCTCATTTTCTATACTTTTCTTTCTTGTCTTTCACTGGGTCCCCTGCTCAGATTTACTGTTCCCATAAATCACCTGTGTATAGCTACATCAGTGTTTGAAGACGAGCCTAGCGAGTTCAAGGCAAAAATCTTCCTGATTTTACAATGAAAGCTTTCTTTTTATAGTTGGAAAATAAGGAACGTACAAAGGACACAAGGGTCTCCACTGACTAGGGAGGAGTGGTCAGGAGCACAGGTTTCAAATGAGTATTCTCATCTGTGAAACGCAAATGAGAAACCTCATCTCGAGGGCTTAAGATGAATATCACCTGTGTGCTGTGTGTCAAACGCTTGGCAGTTTTTCGCAAGTCCATAACGAGCACTCCATACTTGGTAACTGTTGTTATTATAATAACCATGGTAACATTTTCAACTCTTATTTATGATGTTATTTTTATTAGAAATACTGTGCCAATTCAAACCAGCAGTCTTGTGAGCAAAGTTTGGATCCATACCATTACCAGGCTGCGGCTGCTGCTTCTCCAGAATGGAGCAATGACTGCCCTTGCATCACAGAAGCGTGGACAGGTGTCGCCAGGAAATGAAACAAACATACTTGACTCTCTTGTTTGTGCCTGAAGATCGTGTCAAGCAGCCGAACACAGTCATTTTTGGTGTGACACCAGCAGAAGGTGAGTACGGAGGGTTCAGTCACTTGTTTTGGTGACAGGTGCTGTTTATAGCACCCAAGTTCTTTCCTGGAAGCTCTTCATATCTGTGACATGGGCCATGTGCTAAGAGTGCACGTATGCCACATTTTGTTGCAATATGGCGCTTCCACGTTTTGTCACAACGTGACACACAGTGCGACCCAGCCTTTCATTTAGACAATGCGAGGGAACCGTCCACTCTGAGCATGGGCTCCTTCCTGCTCACCCCCCCCCTTCCCTGAAACCTCCCACCTTGTGACATTACGGCTGTCAGGGTAACTGGCTCCCATCTCATTAGAAAGAATTACCATGATCACTAATGGGTAGTTAGGGACAGCGTTCCAGTTTAAAGCATTGCATGCACCTTGAAAAGCAGTGAGTAAATAACCATTTATCAGTCAGTCACAGAGGACGCCTCATGGAACAACATTAACGTTGTGGACTTCTAAACACATAGAAGCCATACATCATCTTGGAGCATGAAAGTCACATGTGAATGGGCTTAAAACTGCACAACCGTTTACGTCCCCAAAAGTTTTATTTACATGCCCCCTGGCAGATAGTTCAATGCACTTCAGTCGGGCTGGCTGCTGGTCACAGCTTCGATCAGAGTCTGCTTTAGAGGAAGCTACCTCGGGTAGGTGCCCATTGGGGTGCAATATCTGGGGCTCAGGGAAGAACTCTTGGGCTCCCTCCACAACTCATTTGGCCTTGATGCTTGGAATTTCTTGACACTCAAGCTTTATTTCTGCAATTACATAAAATTCAAATTGATGAATTCAGCATTGAATTAGATATGAAATACCCAAACTGCCATGCTCTTGACAGAGTTCTTCCATGTGTGGAGCCTTGATTACCCACAAACACTCCAGTAAGTTGAATCACTGCCCCCAGTTATTAGGGGGACTTTTGACTCTTGGCGGAGTGAAATGGTTCCTGCAGGGCACGTGCAGGTCCTGGCAGCACGGGGACTGGAGTCTGGTGCTCCTGAGGACTCCTTCCTGGGGACCCTCCCGCTCAGGCAGGCTCTAGCATTCAAGACCCTGCAAGGGGACGGAAGTTCCTGACTTAAATTCATACCATCCTGAGAGCCAGTTTGGAAAGGTGGAGCTGTGAATGGAAGAGTCAGGACAGCAGGCCCCAAAGTCCTCTGCTCTGCAGTGTCCTGTCCCCCCTCCGGGGTGGCGGTGGACCCATGACTGTGCACACACTTCCTCTGAGCTTACTGAGGTGATTCCATGCCACACTTGTCTTCCCTGCTGGAACTACTGTTTTGTTCTGAGCCTCAGTCTCTTTGGCTAAAGTCCTGGAAGCCTGCTACTTCCCTGTGAGTCCTTTCACTGGGGGAGCTGAGGTCTGTTCTTTCTGCTTCTGTGCTCAGTGGGGGTTTTATTCCTTCGGATAGATCTGCCAGAATTGCATGCTGATTGTGTTTTCTCCCTCTGACTCCTGCTATTGCAGGAAATGGCCAGTTGTTCATGATCTCTTTGCAGAACACATTTTATTGAGCACCTACTACAAACCTGACACAATCCAGAGTTGATTCCCCTCGGCTCTCAAGGTAACCCTAGTGAAACATGAGTTTGTCACACGCCTTTAACTGTACTTTGTGCTCCTGGTGACTCACTTACAAGAAGCCTTAAAGTGGGGGCTTTATTCTCCACATCTGTCATCTACTGTCAACCATGGGAACTGACAGCTTAGTGGGGGCACTGAAGAGGCTGGAGGTGAGAGTGCCTCATGGTTGGTGACGCAACATGGGATGTGGATTCTAGGAGGCCTTGAAGACAACATGAGGATTTTTTAACAGAACTAGGGTCTAGGTTAGCCCCAGGTGTGTCAGTCAGCAGGTGACTCTGCTGAGTGACAGTCAATGAGCCAAAGAAGAAGCGAGATGATGTATAGAAAAGGGTAACAAAGAATGACCGTCATCATCATCATCATTTAATACTGTTACCTTCGCTTGCTGCAACCCTTTAGTTTCACAGTCCCCACTGGCAAGACATGGATGAATTTTATCTGAATATCTGCTTTATTTATTGCTCTGCTAGCTTTCACTCCTAAAACCGCCTTTGTCAGAATGACAACTCCATCAATTCAGCAGCGTGCCATTTTGCACAGTGGGAACCTCTTTCTGGATCCCCCATCCCCAGACTTGTAATTGTCGGTGGCTCTCTGGAAGGGCCCGCGTGTGTTTCGAAGCTAAATGATGTCCGTCTCCAGATTCCTGAGGCGGAATGACACCGAGATGGACACGATTCTGACTTGGGGTGAAGGCTTCTCTCCACTTCCCCCTTGTCTTCCCTGAGCCTCTCCCGCTCGTCACAGTCAGAGCTGCCAGCTCACGTTCCGTCTCCCATCAGTTCAGTTGTGTGAAGGAATCATGGGGCTTGATCGGCTGCCGTTTAGAAGCTAAGATCCTGGAGACTTTTTTTTTTAAACGTTGTTTCCCATGCTTTTGGAATCCTGCCAGAATAAATGAAGGTAAAATGAACATGTATATCTTGGCCTTGTCTTCCAGGGCCGGGGAAAGTGATGGACAGGATTGTATAAATGGAAGATGGGTTGCACACATTGGTTGATCCTCAGAGTCTGTGGGTAATGAACTGGAAAAATAAAAAACTTCCTGCTGATTGAAAATTTGAATCATTAAAAGCTTTGAAATCAACAGCTCCTTTTAGAATTTTAATCTTTTCTGGTTTGCTTTCGAGTCTGTGCTGCCACGGTCTGAGCCACAGGCCAAGTGTCAATCACAATGAGCAGGGTTTGCTCATGGCCTCTGTTGGTTCTGAGATTATATTAAACACTTAAAAAGGCTGTAATAACTCTTCCAGGGCACTGGAGTGGCCATCGTGGAATAGTACTCCCCGGACTTCCATTGATTTAGAATTTGCATTTCTCATTATTTGCAAATGATCCTCTAAGTTCAAAGTATATTGTAATTTGTATTTTCGTCGAAGCATGAATTAGAATTACACTTGCTGGCTGGGAGGCTGGGGAGCAGAGGTGGATTACATGGCTGATGGATGAGTCTAACACCCTGCCCCCTGCCACACAAAACAATGAGTTTTTTACTTGTTGTATATGCATATTATGAATTGGGGGATTCATAAAGGTCTTAGAAAGAATTACTCACAAGTGCCAGGCTATATACTATGGGTATATCTTATTGTAATATAACAGTGCAGTAATGCCTTTCTTATCTGTGAATGATTTATGTAGACATTAAGATATAACTTACTTTATAATCAGTATGTAAAGAAAAAGGGCTGTTGAGCTGACAAAATAGATGTTTTCACATATATCCACACTAAAACTGATGCTCTTAGCTCAAAGGTGACCTCCTCAAATCTTTATCCAGAACGACCCTCTGCCCTTTTCTCATTAGATTGGACCTCGGGGGCAGAATTGAAGTCATCATCCTAAGAGGTTTATGGCATCTATGTGTTCATGGTCTCTCATGCGGGTTAGTTATTTTAGTGTTTCCCCCTTTTTGCCCATCTCCAGGTCTGTGCTCCCCCTTCCTAAATAATAAGCATGCATACTAATCTATTTAGAAATATATGTCATTGAAATGTATGATATTCGGATTTATATAATGGTAGTTGAGTATACGTCTTTTTTTTTCTTTCCACTAAGCATAATTTTTCAGGATTTATCATTTTGGTCAATGTGCATCTGCTTAATTCTTCTGCTGTGCCGTCTTCCAGAGTGTGCCTCCACCATGTTTTGCTTACAATGAGCTATAGACGCCATTGCTGGCTCGATGCTTGGCTGCCACAAGCAACACCATGAGGACCAGCCTTTTCCATGCCCCCCCCACCCAGTGTATGGTCCTGGTGGGTGTTCCCAGGGTGCCAAGCCCGAGAGTGGCATTCTAGGTTATCGGGGAAGCGCATGCTTCATCTCCCAGAGTACCGCCAACTGACTCTTCAGAAGGACTGTTCCACTTTCTTCTCTACCTGGAGTGAACTAGGTCTCCTGTTTCCCTACATCCTCATGAATATAAATGAGCCTATTTCTGGTTATTAATGATTTAGAGCAGCTCTTCATATATTTATTAGTCATTTGGATTTCTCCTTCTGGGAATTGTCTAGTCATATCCTTGTCTATTTTTATATTGAGATTTTCATTAATTTGTTGGAGTTCCATGTATATTTTAGACATTCATTTTCATCAGTTCTAGCTGATGGGCAGGTGTGTAGTCAGATACTCTTGAGAGACGTGCCCATGGCTTTGAGATGGGAGTTGGTGAAAGGAAATGAATTGCAATAGAGACATCATAGGGGCAAAATAGTCAGGTTTTCTGAAGATTTTTATCAACAAGTAAATTCTCAATAAGTAAAATCTTGTATACTATAGAATTGACCATTAACTTGAGCACCAATTCATCAGCAAATATTTACTAAGTCATTACCATAGGTTAAGCATTGCCACAATGGCTGGAGGTACGACTGAATAAGACAGTTTGCCCTCAAGACATCTTCAATCTATCAGGAAGATGCAACAGTCCTCACAGAGGGCCAGTAATACAAGCAAAACATAACAGACCTCAAAACAAAGAGCCATACATAGAGATGACAATAAAGCATCCAGCTCTTCAAAGAGATTAAAAAAATACATGAATGTATCTTCCATAATATAATATAATGAAAACTAGTGAAGAGGGAGATTCACTTTTTATAACTAGGCCTCGAAAGCATTTAAATTCCAAAAGGCATATTAAAATTCTGTCATAAATGGCACCCAACTAAATGAATTTCCTAGAGGTTTGAAAGAATTCTTGTGTCTTTGAAAATAGCTTCTCACACAATTCGACTCTGTGAAGTCACAGAACGAACAGGTTTCCAAGTCTTCCTCCTGGTTTGCAGGCCTCTGCACTTGCAAACCGCTAAAAGCAAAACCAACTCAATGCATGTGTTGACATGAGAATTAGCTAATAGAAACCATTGCAAAAACACTGCGGAAATCTCAAGTGCTGTGGAACTAGGTCAATAATGGACATTGGCTTGCCTCCAGCTGCTCCTGAAAGAGGGAAGGAGTTTGATGACAGAGTGACCATTGAACCTGCTAATCAGACAGCTGGCGGGATGCCTGGTGACAAGCGGAAGAAGAAAGTTTATAGAAGACGAAGATAGGGGCAGCAAGAGAGAGCAAATATCCTTCTTTCCAACTCGGGCCCTGCAGGTACATATTTCGGGCAGGACTGGTCTTGGCTGTACAGGACTTCCCAGTGTGTTGAGGACCTTGGCATCACTGGTGGAACTAAACGCCAGCTTGCCCCTCCCCTGACTTGTGAACATAGAGACAACCTCAGTGAGAAATGCCTACCGATTTCCAACTCCTGTGCCTCTCCTCCTGTTGAAAACCACAGAGACAGGGCTCCAGGGCCCTTAGGAAACAATATTGCCAGGGAGCTTGGAGGGAGCAGGGTTGGGAGATGCAATTAATGGGGAGCCTAAGGTCTAATTATAATGACAATGGTACTGGAGTATCGGAGTGGCTCTCAGTCAAGTTAATTCATTTAGCACTGGGCGACCAGACTACTCTTAAAAATTGGCCTTTATCTCCTCATGGTTTTGCTCTAAAGTCTTCAGTGACTCCACGTTGCTTACAGATGTAGGCCACATCACTAGGCCTGACATTTGCCTTCCTTCCAAAACTCATTTCCAGCCCCCCCCCCATCTTAATTTTTCTTTCTTTTTTTCTTTTTTAAAAGCATTTTTAATTTCATGCAAGTTTTTTAAATTTTTTAAAAAAATTTATTCACTTTTAGAGAGGAGAGAGAGAGGGAGAAAGAGACAGAGAGGTAGAGAGAGGAGAGAGAGACAGAGAGAGAGAGAAGGGGGAGGAGCTGGAAGCATCAACTCCCATATGTGCCTTGACCAGGCACGCCTAGGGTTTCGAACCAGCGACCTCAGCATTTCCAGGTTGACGCTTTATCCACTGCGCCACCACAGGTCAGGCCATCTTCATTTTTCTTAAGTAGACTTTTCTGGTTCCAGTTAATAGAGACTCATAAGAGTACCTAGAATGAGGGCCATGATGGAGAATAAACTAATGTTGAACTATTTTGTAATTGGCAATTTTATTCATTTAAATTTATTCATTTTAGAGAGGAGAGAGGGGTAGAGAGAGAGAGAGAGAGAGAGAGAGGAGGGGAGGAGCAGGAAGCAACAACTCCCATGTGTGACTTGACCAGGCAAGCCTGGGAATTTGAACCATGACCTCAGCATTCCAGGTTGGTGCTTTATCCACTGCTGCACCACAGATCAGGTGTGACTGGCAATTTTAATGAAGAGTTTCAAATGGGGTCAACCCCAGGAGTAGTGCTTTGCTGCTCTGGTATGGGTGCTTATTAGCAGTAGCACCCCCAATTTGTAGCAGTTCACATTCTGTTTGCAGATGTCTAACTTATAATCACCTCTCCAGTGTCACTGTCATCACAGTTCTCCTATCTGGACCACAGACATTTGTCCCCTACCTGCCTAAGAGCCTTTGTTTCACGTTTCCCCCCATTTGTTCCTTCTGGTCTTTGTTTGGGCTGTCATTTCTAGGGGACTGAACTTCCGTAGTAAAGGCTTCGATTGAGTACAAGATCTTTTGCTACCTGAAAAACTTGCCATTTAAACTTCATGGTCCAGAAATTAATTATTTTCTTTGTTATCCAGTTGGTATGATTAAAACCTCTATTTAACGTTGTCTTAAACTGAAGAACATCTGTAATGTTGCACGGAGAAAAGTATCATATAAACCCAAATACTCTTAGGATCTCTAACTCATTCACAGAAGCGTGACTTTTCATTCACGACAGAAATAAATCTGGGGCTCATTCACCCATGCCTTCTGTCCCTTCTCTTCCTCACCTGTGTATATCCTGGTGATCTAACCCTCTAATAGTTCTGAAACATCTTCACTCCTTCAAGCCTACTGACAGGTCCTTAGTTTAGGTCCTTACCTTATCTTACTTAGATTATTACAAATAACTAATAAATGGTCTCTGCTTCAAGACACGCCCCTGCCCCTTCCCAGAAAACCCTCTCACTTCAAATCTAACACCATGTTACTCCTGTGCTAGAACCCTTCAACGCTTCGTCTTTTGTCCCAGGGTAGTACCTAAAATACTGCAGTCCTCTAATGATCTGGCCCCTGCTCATCTTCCCAGTCCCATTTCCAGTACCTCCTCCTGACCCTGTGCCCTCTAGAAGCGCCAAATGGCCATAGTTACAAAATCACATGATTTCTTCCATGCCACATTGTGCTCTTTATTTATTTATTTGTATTTTTCCAAAGTGAGAAGCGGGGAGGCAGACAGACTGACTCCCACATGCGTCTGACCAGGATTTACCCGGCATGTCCACCAGGGGGCGATGCTTGGCCCATCTGGGGCATTGCTCCATTGTAATCAGAGCCATTCTAGCACCTAAGGCGGAGGCCATGGAGCCATCCTCAGCACCCGGGCCAACTTTGCTCCAATGGAGCCTTGGCTGCAGGAGAGGAAGAGAGAGACAGAGAGAAAGGAGAGAGATGGGCGCTTCTCCTGTGTGCCCTGGCCGGGAATCGAACCCAGGACTTCCACATGCCGGGCTGATGCTCTACTGCTGAGCCAATCTGCCAGGGCATATTGTGCTCTTTAAACATGCTGTTCTTTTGTTCATGGTTACTCATCCTTTAGCCCATCTCTGGAGTTAGCTCCTTCTCCCAGCCTTTCCTGAAGAGGTTGGATGCCTCTTCTGAATTCTCTGCAAGCTCTGTGTGCATTTCTCTGACTTAGCACTCACCACACTGCATTGAAATGCCTGTCCAGCTGCCTGCCTTCCCTCCCCTGGACTGTAACCTGGCAGCAAAAGTTGGTCTCTGATTCATCCTTATAGCTGCTGTCCTCAGCCCAGTGCCTGGCATGGCAGTTATGCTCAATAAATGTTTCCTGAAAGGTTGAATTCAAATTCGTAGACTTTGTGGGTGAGAGAGACCAAAGGAAAGTGTGAAGTTGGGAACTATCTGGTAATCTGAGGTGATATTGACAACTTGGACATCTCAGATCAAAAGACACCAGACAATTTGTAGGGTCTCTCCACAAGGATTAGACCAGAAATCTCCAGCTGACCTCTGACCTCGCCTTTGCTGAGTTGGGAAAATTGAGGGCAGGCCCCTGAATGAAGCAGGTCTAGGGCATTGCTGAGCACTGACCCAGCTTCATCAGGAGAGGGTGGTGAGTGAGTGGTGCTGACTATTGAAGATTCCCGGGACTTAGTCTTCTCTTGTCTTGGAGTACTGTTGAGGTGGCGGTGTGTGTGTCTGTGTGTGTATCACACGTGTGCATGGTGGCTGTAACGACAAGCAGGGTGATTTGAAGAAGCCACTGGGAAAACAGAGTCATCTCAGTCTGCCTGGTTGTAATGTGCCCAAGACTTCGATGGTGGAGGACTTTGATCACTAAGTCTATCAGCTAACATTTATTGAGCACCTACTATGTGCCAGGCAATATTCTTAGTGCTTTGGGTGCATTAACTCCACAATCGTCACTTCAACTCCATGAAGCAAGCAGGTACTATTATTTTCTTCATTTTATAGGTGAGGAAACCAAGCCATGCAGAAGTAAAGCAACATACTCAATGTCACATGTCAAAGGCAGGGTCAATCCCAGATGGTTTGATTTGGGAGCCCAGGTTCAGGCTAAACAGCCTCAACCACCATTCCATCTGGCCTGTCATGCCCTGTCATGGTTCAGAGCCAGTGAGGCTCACTCTCTAGGAGCCCAGGTCGGCGGTGGTCACAAGGAATGACAATGGGGTATTGCTCTTTGAGGAGATATGCCCTTCAATGTGGACCTCTAGCTCCCAGGGCAGCTGAGCTGCAGCCAGAAGGGAAGTCCTTAAGGGAGCACATGCAGAGGTGTAATCTGTCGAGGATGAGCTGGAATTGCTGGCCAGACAACAGGCTCCCTCTGTACCCTCTAGTCCTGGTCAGAAGTGGGACAGGACCACACAAGGCTGGCAGAGTGAACCCCACCCGGTGAAAGCCCATGGAGTGGAATTTGCTGGGACTGAGAGTGGGAGTGGAGTAACAGAGTCATGACTGAGAGGTTGCGTGCCACCATCTCTGCTGGGACTCGACATAGGCAGCCTTTAATTCTCACTCCAACCCTGCAAGGCAGATGTTCACCCTGTTTACTGAAGGAGACGGTCTTGGGAAGGTTAAGTAGCATGCCCAAGTTACAGCATCAGTAAGTCTCTGAGCTGGGATTTGAATCCAATTCTACTTGGGTCTAAGCCTCATCTTTTTAACCCACCCCTGCTGCCTCTCCTATACAATCCTCATTTCTCCTCCCTGTATCTTTTTCAAAAATTATTTTTATAGGCTGTCATTCTACATTATTGATGGAGAGCTGTGACCTGAGTAGTGGACTACACGATAGAAATATCTCCTCGGGATCTGAGGAATATCAGACATACCCCGTAAAAAAAAAAAAAAAAAATTATAAATGTAGTGTAAAATGTACTTTTTAGCTCCGAGGTGTCTGCAATAAGAATTCACTTCAAATTCTGCCTTTTTCCTTTTTCAACTTGTTCACATTGCCTGGGGAGTAGGTGTGTGAGCCAAAGCTGAGAGAGCAGAGCCCAGAGCACTTCCTGTGTGGCTGGCAGGAGGGTCCACAGGGCAGCAGGGCCATGCGCAGAGGCCGGGGCGGGGTGGGGTGTGAGGACTGATAGAGGACTCCCTGCAAGTCAGCGCAGGAAGGGAGACGGTCCTGGAGCAGAGTGCAGGGTGGGGTGGGGTGTGAGGACTGATAGAGGACCCCCTGCAAGTCAGCGCAGGAAGGGAGACGGTCCTGGAGCAGAGTGCAGGGTGGGGTGGGGTGTGAGGACTGATAGAGGACCCCCTGCAAATCAGCGCAGGTAGGGAGACGGTCCTGGAGCAGAGCGCACTCAGCGTTGTTGACTTGCAGAGAGATGACACCGGCGCATATTTTACGTGGGCTCTTCTGGACTCATGTACGTGGTGGGCGGGCTGGGGAGAGCCTGAGAGCTGGGAGGATCTGCAGGAACAGGGACAATGTGATGTGAAGCTGAAATTAGACAATGGAGTGGGAAAGGAACGCCAGGGACAGATGGGACGGCATTCGGTGCTACAGAGAAGGAGTCACGGCACTTGCTGGATTGCGGGGAGTGTGTTGTAACAGAACGGGGGGGATCAGAAGTGGGAACCCATTTGGGGAGAAACAGAGCTTCATGTTAAATGGTTTTACCATTTTGGATTTTTGGGGTGGGGGATATGTCGAAAATGATCCAGTTGGAAATGTTTCCAATGCAGAGACCATCCTTACCTTTCAGAGTTGCCATAATTCGGGAAATGTGCATCTTTCCCCCCAATCTAGACAGGACTCCTGAAGGCGGAGATATAAGCCTTCTGTCTCCCGTGATCACGGGGCCCCTGGATAAAACCAGCCTTGGGATAATAAAACAGGTAATTATCTCCATCCTTTCTATGACAATAACGGTGTTGAGGCAGAAAAAAAATTCATCAGAGGCGGCTTCACAAGTCCCCAGGGAGACGCAGTATAAAGGCTGGTTCTCAGAATCCGCCTCTGCAACATCACACCAGGCTCTGTAATGACGGCCGAGGGCCACACGGTGCCTCTGGAGGAAAGAACTGCGGAGATAAAAAAGAGAAAGGCACCTATGACCTAGCACGGCACCCCACTGAGGCCGCGTGGATGGTCCAGATCAGTAATTAGAAACACAGTGCCATAAATATTGAAACAAACTTCTGTAAACATTCCAGAAGACAATGAAATTAGAAACAATAAGCAGATGGGCCTTTATTCAAAGAAAATCATGCCAGATGGACTTAGTACATCTTTTTATTTCTTTTCTTTTTTATTTTTTTGATAGAAGTACAAAGTAGGTAGATGAAGAGCAAATGGCACGTTTGATGTCATATTTGAAGACGGTTAAAATATTTGAGTCTTCCAAGAAGTCTGATTTTCAGAATTGGCTCAGAATGCCTTGAATAGAATCACCTACGTGACAAAAAGAGTTGGATAAGTAGTGCTAATTGGGCAATAGAAAGCTCTGGAAGGCTGGGCTGGTGGGCTAGCCTCAGGAGGGGTCTTCCAAGGAACCACAGAGCTTTGGAGCCTGAAGGGACCTCAGAGATCTTCAGTTCCAACCCTCTCATTTAAGGATAAGGAAAATCAATCAAAAGGAGACATCAACTTCACACCACTTGGGCTGGAACAAGGTCACTTGACAATTAGCTTTGCCGTGTGAGTGTGAGGTCTCCTCTCTACCCAGCATCTCCCTTACCTAGGGAAGGAAATAAATGTGGTCAAGGATGACTCTGAAAGGATTCGAAATACAGAGATGAATGGAGAACTGGGACCCTGAGCTAACAAAGCCTGAGATATAGGACATGCGCCCTCAAGAAGGAGGGCCTCCGCCAAAGTAAAGGCGGTGGTTGAGACACAGCGGGGAAGCTCTCCTGCAGGTCATGCTCCCAAGGACCCTGGGCAATTTCCCTGCCACTTTCAACGCTGTTAATTCACCATTGCTGTGAAGCAAATATTGCTCATTTGCAAAACTTGGGGAGATGCAGTGACTTGTTCAACTAAGGTCAGACAGCAAGCAAGGAAGGTCAGAAAGGACAAGAACACGTGTCCTCGGATTCCAGTGAGGCTCAAACTCGCTCACATTTGGCCTCTGGTATGGTTCTTATGGAGGTCTTGACTTCTCTGCAGCCCTGTTATGCACTGTCCCCTCCCCATCCCAGCAGGACCCCACCCTTGCTCCACTGGGCTCTTTTCCAACTCATCTTCCCACTCTTACACAGACTCCCAGACGCCCTGCAGTCCGACCTCCACAGCCCTGGTCTCAAGAATCCTCCAAGACCTTCTCCCATTTCCTCTTCATCCTTCATCAAGACCTGTCAGTCTCCTTTCCTGTTTCTGCCGAGCTCTGAGCTCAGCCCTTTGTCACCCTCAAAAGCATGAACTGTGGGTAAACTAATTTTCACCACTGCCTGCACAGGTGGTGGCTTCCCCTTCAGGAAATCACTTCAAGTCCCAATTCTGCTTCCTCATTAAAACAAGACAAAACAAAACAAAAAAAACCACCCGTAATGATGCCTGGTTTGTGACATACAGTGTATTGTGACCTACAGTGAAGGACGTGTGTGAACACCATCCTGTTGATGCCTAATAGGAAACAGAGGCTCAATAAATGTTTATTAAGAGGATTTTAAGTTGGAGACTTTGCTCAAGTCACCTCTTAACAGCTCTTTCTTTCTTAGAGTAATTTATTGTCCCAAACTCATATTGGAACATCCCTACTCTACACATTGAACAGAGGTCCCTCTGGTTGTCAGGATCTGGTTTTCTGGGGGGGTGGCAGATTGAAATGGGAGGTGGAATGTTCATTAATGACCATGTTTTTTTTTAGTTGTTGTTAGTTTGTGTTTTATAAAGAGGAGTATTGAGATGTAGGAAAAAAAAATGGAAGCCTATCTACATTTCCTTCTAATGCTGAAAAATAGCTTCTTGGCCTTCATTAGTCCAAGCTTTCTGCTCTGGATGACCCATGAAGCAACATTGTTAAACAAACATCTTGAACTTATTTTTTGCTCCCCCACCCCCACTTTTAAAAAACCAATCCTCAATATATTCCTACCAGGAAACCAATATTATGGATTGGATAATTGTGTCCCCACCCAACATTCCTATGTTGAAATCCTCACCTCTCCCCCTTGCCCCTCCCCCCTGCGATGGTATTATGAGGATGGGGGGTATTATGAGTGAGATAAGTGCCTTTCTAAAAGAAACCTCAGAGGGCTCTCTCGTGCCTTTGGCTATGCGAGGACACAGCAAGAAGATGGCTATCTATGAGCCAGAGAGTGGGTCCTTATTAGACACTTGGTCTTGGACTTCCCAGAACTGTTAGAAATTTCTGTGGTTTATAAGACACCCACCCAGTCTATGGTATTTTAATATAGCAGCACAAACGGACTCAGACACCATCTGAGGACTGGAGTGTTTTTTCTTTTACTTACTTTCCGCAGAGGGGGTGCAGAAGCTGATGGAATGCCCTGTCCTTCCTCATGAAATGTGTGCTATTGAAAAGAGCAGTGTCTGGGAATTACTAGCTCTGTATTCTGTCTCGCTTTTGCCACATGGGAGGCTTGGTTAAGTGTCATAATCTCTCTGTGTGGCAGCCAGTCCTGCGCCTGTTGAATTCAGTACACTATGACCTCCCTGAGGGCAGGAAATATAACTTGTTTATCTCTAGTTCTTGATATAACAGGAACAAATTCAGTAAACAAGTGGGAATCGTAACTCTAAACGTTGCTGACGCATCTTCACATACATATATCCATCACTAACAAGTATCACTCAATGGAGTACCAAATATATGTCTTCCATCACTTAAATCTAATCACCATAACAACTACATGGGGCACTGCTATTCTCACTACTTTGCTTGAGAAAACGGGGGTGTGGAGAGATGAAGGGATTTACCTCTTTGCTAGTGGGTAGTAAAGTTAGAATTTGAACTCAGGTCCCTCAGCCTGTTTTTCTACTAATCTGTAGTTAAGATCTAAGCTCCTTATTGATTAATGATACTTTTTAATTGCAAAGAGCTTTTGAATTTTTAACTGTTACCAGCCAAGAGGCTTTTCTTGTGCTCTAAGACAGAGTAAGAAGAAGCCGCAGACTCTGAATAGGAAGCTCCGATGGACTAGGGGAAGAAATCTTGTCCTTGAGGTGTTTTTTTTCTCCAGAACTTTCCCTCTGGGGCCCCTCCCTCTCCTAGTACCCGACCTGGTTTATCTTGGCTGCTGGGCTGTTTCAGGGTTTGCCCCACATCTGGATTCAAAAGCTCCATTTCTTCCACTCCGCTCGAGATGTCAGTGACGTCAGCACAGTCACTGAGTCCCCCTGTATGTGCCATGTGTTATGCTGGCCCCAAGGATACCCCATGACCAAGGCATGCCTTTTCTGTTTCTTCTAGAAACTCACAGTCTAGTGGGAGAGGTGCTCCCATGAGAAGGCGATCACAGAAAGCTATGAAGCACTAGGTCACAGAATAGCCTTGGGAACTGGGGGATGCAGGCTACAGAACCCACTGGATGAGTAGGTTAGCCAGGGGGCAGGGCGGAGGGAACCGCCTGAACAAAGCCCCACAGTCTATGGAGAGCAGTGTAAATGTCCAGACTGAATTTTTATCATTTTCTTCTTTCCCAGAGCAGCCATATTCCAGGGAACACTCCCCTCCTCTCCTTTATACCCCACTGTCATTCTCTAAGGCCATTGTGCCGATTCTCTGGTTCTGAGATCAAACACCCACTTTCTTCCCCTACCCCAGCCGGGAGTGTTTGCCAGGGTTGAGGCCTATCAGGCACCAAGTCATTTTAGTCCTGGAGTAACTGAAGGGGTCTGTGCCATGCCTGCTTTATATAAAAATCAACCTCCAGGCCCTGGCCGGTTGGCTCAGCGATAGAGCGTCGGCCTGGCATGCGGGGGACCCAGGTTCGATTACCGGCCAGGGCACATAGGAGAAGCGCCCATTTGCTTCTCCACCCCCCCTCCTTCCTCTCTGTCTCTCTCTTCCCCTCCCGCAGCCAAGGCTCCATTGGAGCAAAGATGGCCCGGGCACTGGGGATGGCTCCTTGGCCTCTGCCCCAGGCGCTAGAGTGGCTCTGGTCGCGGCAGAGCGACGCCCCAGAGGGGCAGAGCATCGCCCCCTGGTGGGCGTGCCGGGTGGATCCCGGTCGAGCACATGCGGGAGTCTGTCTGACTGTCTCTCCCCGTTTCCAGCTTCAGAAAAATACAAAAAAATAAAATAAAAAAAAATCAACCTCCAAACAAGCGATATCACAGCCACATTGGGGAACTGTTGGTGCCTTTATCTGGCATACGATTTTACTCAGTGGCACTGGGTACTTTGAAATAGGCTGTGAAACCCAGTTTACACATGTGTTTATGTGTGTATGAGTGTGCATGAGTATAAAATGCATAAAGAACATTCCAAGTAGCTTTTACTCAAGCATCATGTTTCTCTTAACCTTCCCATGGCTTTAGTTAGCACATGTAATATAATATATATGTATATATATTTCCTCCCCTGAAATCTTTTATTGCAGTCCCCAGTTGAAAGTCTCTCTCTCTCTCTCTTTCTCATACTTCTTTGATAGGTTTGATTAATGTCTTTAGAACAAAAGATTAGTTTTCTTACCCCACAATCAGCGTTTCTGCAGACGGAGACAGAAGCTGGAGCCCAGAAAGGAAGGCTCCATCTCGTGAGTGACGTCCGCATGCACGCGGGGCCCATAATGGGGCATCCCAATTGCCTCGACTCCCCCAAGTCTGTCCTATCACTATCTTGACAGCTAAGGATAGAAATCCTTCTGTTTCCTCCTCTGCTAGGAGAGGTCGCTCCAAACGTCCTGCTTATTGTCCCCAAAGCAAGAAGATTCCTCACACTGTGACAGTGCATGCTCAACCTTTTCCAGGTTCCTTTCTTTTTTCCCCCTCTGCTCAGGTTTTGCAGAGTAACTCCAAAACCACCTTCTGCAGTGACGTGACTCTGCCCAAGGAATGTTATTTATCCTGAATAACAATAACTCCCCTAAGAACCAAAGTCTCTTTTTGCAGGCGATATTATTGTTATTTGGGACTGGTGAACTGTCAGTCTTTTCTGCCAGGAACAGAAATGCTAATCAGGGCCTTTGGAACGATGGAACCGGGGACTCACACATCTGTATTTGCTCAGGCTGATGTTGTCAAGGGTTCTGCTGAATCTTGTTTCTGTAGGTTCCCCTAGAAATCAGGCCTGTAAGAAACCTTGGCAATAGAGAGACTGTAGCCATAATAATTAATGCTGTAGCCTATTGTAAAGTTTTAGCTGCGGTATCATTGTTGCCGAAGTAATGAAGTAACGTCCTAGTGGAGGTAAGGTTGTAGCTGCCATAAGTCGTAGCCATGGTAAAGTTGTAGCTGTCATAATGTCATAGTCATGGTAGGGTTGCAGCCATTGAAAAGTTGTAGCAGTGGTAACATTGTAGCCATGGTAACATCCTAGGCCTGGTGAGGACAAGCCATCAGGAGGTTTCAGCCATTCCAAGGTTGCATTACTCAAGTTATTAATATAGAATAAGGATATAAAGAAAAATTTTTGATAACTGTTTAATCTGTTTGTGTTTTAAGCTAAGTATTATTACAAAAGAGTCTAAAAGTTAAAAAAGATTCAACATTTCTAAAGTAACATAGTTATATTGAGCTAAGGCTAATATATTACTGAAGAAAGAAAGAAATGTTTCAATACATTTAGTGTAGCCTAAGTGTTCAGTGTTTACTAAGTCTACAGTGTCCTGTGGCGTGTGGTGTCCTGGGCTTTCACATGCCCGCACCACCCACACACCAGCTCACCTGGGGCAACTTCCAGTGCCTTATACAGGGGAACCGTTTTTTCTTTCATACTGTATTTGCACTGGACCTTTTCTAGATAGATACTCAAATATTTACCATTGTGTTACAACTGCCGACAATATCTACAATAGTATAGTAACGTGCTGTGTAGATGTGTAGCCTAGGAGCAACAGGCTGTACCACACAGCCTCGGTATATAGTAGGCTACCATCTAGGTCTGTGTAAGCGTACACTATGATGTTCACACAAGGACAAAACCGCCTACCGACACATTTCTCAGAACGTATCCTCATCACTGAATGATGCATGACTGTATGTTTTTCACCAAATTACATTAGCATAGAGAACTCGAATTATTGACTTCTTTACTTGTGGTTTCTGGGCCAAAGTCCGGTTTGTAGAAGCAAAGAGAACATGCACACACACACACTTGAGTTGAGAACCATTCCTTTATTTTTATTTTGGAGACGGCTAATATGACCCAGGCTTCCCACGTCCGTTAGTGCTCAAGCCTTCCACACACATCCTTCCACTTCACACGCAAACCAAAGCAGGAGGAACAGGCAGGGGATTATTTTCCAGGACAAGAGAGCACCTGACCTTCATTAAACACCCCCTGGGTGTCAGGCCGCGGATGGCACTGCATTTACCATGTATCCTCTGGTAGATAACACCCTCATTTTGCAGATGAGGAACTTGAGGCTTAATGAGGTTAAGTGACTTGTTCTAGGTCATCTAGAAGCAAGCACTAGACTAGTGGCTGATTACTTTAGGAAATAGTCTGGCAGAGCATTTTATGAATTTGACTCCACAGGCAAGAGAAGTGAAGGCAAAAATTAATGAATGGGACTACATCAGACTAAGAAGTTTTTGCTCAGCAAGAGAAACTGATAACAAAATAAACAGACAGCCAACTAAATGGGAAATGATATTTTCAAACAACAGCTCAGATAAGGGCCTAATATCCAAAATATACAAAGAACTCATAAAACTCAACAACAAACAAACAAACAATCCAATAAAAAAATGGGAAGAGGATATGAATAGACACTTCTCCCAGGAAGAAATACAAATGGCCAACAGATATATGAAAAGATGCTCATCTTCTTTAGCTATTAGAGAAATGCAAATCAAAACGGCAATGAGATACCACCTCACACATGTTTGATTAGCTGTCATTAGCAAGACAGGTAATAGCAAATGTTGCAGAGGCTGTGGAGAAAAAGGAACCCTCATTCACTGTTGGTGGGAATGTAAAGTAGTACAACCATTATGGAAGAAAGTATGGTGGTTCCTCAAAAAACTGAAAATAGAACTACCTTATGACCCAGCAATCCCTCTACTGGGTATATATCCCAAAAACTCAGAAACATTGATACGTAAAGACACATGCAGCCCCATGTTTATTGCAGCATTGTTCACAGTGACCAGGACATGGAAACAACCAAAAAGCCCATCAACAGATGACTGGATAAAGAAGATGTGGCACATATACACTATGGAATACTACTCAGCCATAAGAAATGATGACATCGGAACATTTACAGCAAAATGGTGGGATCTTGATAACATGATACGAAGCGAAATAAGTAAATCAGAAAAAACCAGGAACTGTATTATTCCATACGTAGGTGGGACATAATAGTGAAACTAAGAGACATTGATAAGAGTGTGGTGGTTAGGGGGGGGGAGGGGGGAATGGGAGAGGGAAAGGGGGTGGGGAGGGGCACAAAGAAAACAAGATAGAAGGTGACAGAGGACAATCTGACTTTGGGTGGTGGGTATGCAACATAATTGAACGACAAGATAACCTGGACTTGTTATCTTTGAATATATGTATCCTGATTTATTGATGTCACCCCATTAAAAAAATAAAATTATTAAAAAAAAAAAAAAGATTAAACACAGAGTTGTCAGATGACCCAGCAATTTGACTCCCAAGAAAAATGAAAACATATGTTCACACCAAAAACTTGTACACCAATGATGGTAGAAGCAGTATTCGTAATAGCCAAAAAGTTGAAGTAATTCAAATATCTATCAACTTATGAATGGATGAATAAAATAAGTCTTTCCATACAATGGAATAACATTTACAGTAGAAAAAGAAAAGAAGTGTTGGTATATGCTAAGCCTGCATGAACCTTGAAGGAAGACATTATGCTAAGTAAAAGAAGTCAGGCACAAAGGACAGCATATAGCGTGGTTCCATTTCTATGAAATGTCCAGAATGCAGAGAAAACAGATTAGTGCTTGCCCAGGGGACGGGGAGAAAAAACGTGGGGGAAGTAGAGAGTGACTGTTTATAAAGTTTTATTTGGGGGTGAAGAAAAATACCCAAGAATTGATTCTAACTTGAGTTCTAAAACATAATCGGTTTTGAAATAGACTGTGATAATGATTGTACAACTCTGTGAATATACTAAAAAATCCCATGGAATTATGCACTTCAAATGGGTGAATGGTATGGTTTGTGAATCATATTTAAATAATGTGATTTAGAAAAATTTTTAGTCGCTGCTGTCCATGGCTCTGCTAGAGAGAGGCAAGGCCGCTCAGACCGGGGAGCAACCAGGATGCTTCTAACGAGAGAAACGCAGGTGCCCCACAGCAGCGGCAGCAGCAGCTGGCTTTTAACATCTTTCCAGAATGCCTGGCACTGTGTTCAGCACCTCCCAAGCATCTTCTAATTTAATCATCACACAAGGGCCGTGAACTCAGTGTTACTTTTGCTTTTGACGAGAGGAAATAGGGTTAGAGAGGCTGAGTGGTTTTCTCAAGGTCATGTCTCTAGTGAATACTACAGCTGCCTCCTCCTGAATAGAAGCCTGGAAAATAACTGTTTATTTGTCCAAATCCCAGCATTGTAGAGCAGTGGCCGAGAGAGGAAACTGCAGTTAGATAGCTTGGACGCAGGGGTGGGATTCAGATAATTTAACAACCGGTTCTTTGCCCTAATGATCATTTTAAGTATAAGAAAAGATATACTGGCCCTGGCCGGTTGGCTCAGCGGTAGAGCGTCAGCCTAGCGTGCGGAGGACCCGGGTTCGATTCCCGGCCAGGGCACACAGGAGAAGCGCCCATTTGCTTCTCCACCCCTCCGCCGCGCCTTCCTCTCTGTCTCTCTCTTCCCCTCCCGCAGCCAAGGCTCCATTGGAGCAAAGATGGCCCGGGCGCTGGGGATGGCTCTGTGGCCTCTGCCCCAGGCGCTAGAGTGGCTCTGGTAGCAACATGGCGACGCCCAGGAGGGTCGCAACATGGCGACACCCAGGATGGGCAGAGCATCGCCCCCTGGTGGGCAGAGTGCCGCCCCATGGTGGGCGTGCCGGGTGGATCCTGGTCGGGCGCATGGGGGAGTCTGTCTGACTGTCTCTCCCTGTTTCCAGCTTCAGAAAAATGCAAAAAAAAAAAAAAAAAAAAAAGGAAAAGATATACTGAAGCGTAACTTATTATTTCATGCATTTAATACTTAAAAAGAACAATAAAAGAGGTGCACACAACTAGATTATGTTATAAGAAAGAGTTTTAAAATATTAATGAAAAATATTCAATAATACCTGACAAAAGCCACTAAAACTGTTATTTAAGACATTACCATATTGCTTCTTGGTTGGCGTTCTCTCCTGCAGTTTTCTTCGCTTTTATCCGAGCATCATGGGCTGTGTGATTCATCCTTAACCATCTTCTCACTGTAGGGGTAGGATCCCATTCTTTTAGAGGTAGGCTGATTAGACTAATGGTCGTTGTGTTTGCTTTGTTAGAAACAGTTACACGACTTCTCTTCTCTGAACATATTATGCTCATCTTTGAAAAACCCCACCTTAGAGAGAACCCTGATGACAAGTGCCATTTTAACAACCGGTTTGCCGAACTCAACAAAAAATTTGGTATCGGTCCTGTCAAACCAGTGCGAACCAGCTGAATCCCACCGCTGCCTGGGCATGAATGGGAATTCTGCTTCCTGGGCCCTGTGTGAGGGAGAACACGTAGCTTGCACTCTGTAGTCCAGTGTCCTTGCCCGTCTGATGGGATTCCAGAAGCGGTCAACTCCCAGAGTTGAAGATTGAGTGAGATAATATGTGACAAGCATCTAGGACAGTGCCTGGCACCTAGCAAGTGCTCAGTGCCTGTAAACTGTTATTATATGCTGTCTGTCAGGGGAGGGGAGTACAGGAACCACTAAGTCACATGTTGTGGTGCAGCTGCAGGCTAGTGGGGGAGAGAGGTGCAGATGTCATTGAAATAAGGGATGATGGGGAAAGCAGGCAGGGGGCAGAGTGGAGCCGTGGAGGCGGAGTGACTCATGATTGATGAGGGCCGCCCACTCTTGGGGTCCTAGGTCTTTGGGCTTTAGGCGCTGCTGGTACCAGAGTGTTTACGCAGCAGAGTTTTCTTCCCTACCCCTCAAGGTTTCAGGCCTGCAGAAGAATTATGAAATCTGGCTAGGGTTTCGTGATTGTGTTTTCTTTCTGACAGCTCAGTAAAAATTTAACACTTGAAAGGACAGAGCGGAGAGTAGAAAAATGAAATCTCTTATTTGGACTTCTTCTGTAGCCTACATGCGTTGGATCCTTAGGCTGATACACTGGAGTGAAATAGATTAGGAGATGAGAAGTCATGGAAGGACAGTGTGTGAGGTGTGTTCATACCTGATGAGGGTCTTGCCTCATATTTTGATTATACTGAAGTTAGGAAGATGTTGGAGATTAGCTGTTTATTGATGAGTGTGAACTGTTAAGATTTATATGTGAATTTGCCTATGTTTGTGTTATAAGTGAGACCACCTTCGTCAGGTACTTCCCATCAACCCTTGCAAAGGACCCAGAGGACTTGGAGGGCGATCTCCTAGCTCCACCCTGGATACACTGGACAGTCACCTGGGGAGTTTCTGAAACACCCAGCTGCCAGGCTGGATCTCACCCCACACCTGTCAACTCAGACTCCTGGGCAGCAGGGTCTGGGCATTAGTATTTTCTTTCTTTTTCTTTAATTTATTTTAGTGAGAAGAGGGGATACAGAGACAGACTCCTGCATGCACCCTGACCGGGATCCACCTGGCAAACCCACTAGGGGGCAATGCTCTGCCCATCTGGGGCCATTGCTCCCTTCCATTGGGAGCCAAGTTTTAGAGCCTGAGGTAGAAGCCATGGAGCCATCCTCAGCACCTGGGGATAAAACACTCTAATTGAGCCATGACTGCAGGAGGAGAGAAGAAGAAAAAGAAGAAGAAGAAGAAGAAGAAGAAGAAGAAGAAGAAGAAGAAGAGGAGGAGGAGGAGGAGGAGGAGGAGGAGGAGGAAGAAGAAGAAGAAGAAGAAGAAGAAGAAGAAGAAGAAGAAGAAGAAGAAGAAGAAGAAGAAGAAGAAAAAGAGAGAGAGGGAGAAAAGTGAGAGGGGGAGGGGTGGAGAAGCAGATGGGTACTTCTCCTGTGTGCTCTGACAGGGAATCGAACCTAGGACATCCACACGCCAGGCTGATGCCCTGCCACTGAGACAACTGGCCAGGGCAGCATTTTCTTTCTTTTTTTTTTTTGTATTTTTCTGAAGCTGGAAACTGGGAGAGACAGTCAGACAGACTCCCGCATACGCCCGACCGGGATCCACCCGGCACGCCCACCAGGGGCGATGCTCTGCCCACCAGGGGGCAATGCTCTGCCCCTCCGGGGTGTCGCTCTGTTGCCACCAGAGCCGCTCTAGCGCCTGGGGCAGAGGCCAAGGAGCCATCCCCAGCGCCCGGGCCATCTTTGCTTCAATGGAGCCTCGGCTGTGGGAGGGGAAGAGAGAGACAGAGAGGAAGGAGAGGGGGAGGGGTGGAGAAGCAAATGGGCACTTCTCCTGTGTGCCCCGGCCAAGAATCGAACCCTGGACTTCTGCACGCCAGGCCGACACTCTACCACTGAGCCAACCGGCGAGGGCCCAGCATTTTCTTTTAATATATTCCCTCTGGTGATTCTCATGGGGTCCCATGGTGAGAAGCACTGGACACAGGCTCCTGTAGATGGGAAGGCTGGTGGCATCTCCCAGAAACCTTGGTATGTAGTTGGCCAGGGGTAAACTGCAAGTCTTGCCCACATGAGTGCGGAAGTGAGTCAGCCACCCCTAAGGTTTCCAGGGTCATTTTCCAAGAGACCGCCCTGAGCTCAGTCTGCAGATGTCCCAGCACGGGGGCAGGGAGGGTGCTGGAGGATGGCTGCAAAGGGACAAGGTCAGCTTTAGTCATTGCAGCAGGAACTGATCTTCCAACTCCATCATTGCTGTAATTTTGAGACTTCCCATAGCCTGAGACTAGGTGCCAGGGGGAAGGTGTATGTGTGTGGGGGAAGCGCACCCAGAAATTCTGGAGCCACAGACCTTGTATCGTTGATGGGGCTGGGGTCAGAAGAAGGCTCAACTGTCTGTTGAGAAGGCTGCAGTGTCGCCTGGGAGCTGGCTCCCCCCTGCTCACTGGCTGAACCGCACCCTGGACTCTCTGTCACTCTTCAGCAAGCCCATTAGGATGATCAAAGAGTCACTGGAGAGTGGGGAGTCTCTGGAGAGTTGGTGGAGTGTGACAGTGACCACAGGAGCTTATTTCATCTTGCCCTGAACCAAACTGCTGAGGGACGATTCACTTGTGTTTTCAGCACGATGAGGGTATCAGTCAACCACATAGCTCAGAGCGCTGTTCTGGTTAGCAAGCAGTATCCCAGAAAAGATACCTGAAGTTTCTATGGGCAGCCAATCTCCTTCAAGATCTAAACTCACCTTCGGTGAAGGATGTTGTTGGGGAGACTGGGGAAAATGTTGGCTCAAGAAAGGAAAATTTTTATTGTACTTGAATTGGGAGCAGTGGGTTATCCCCGTAAACCCTTCTCGGAAACACATTTGAGCTAACACTCCGTGCTTCCTGCTGCCCGCTTCCCTCTCCCGAACCTTTCTGCAGCCTCTAGCCACCCGACCTTGTTCCCTCTCCTCCCCCTCTCCCCCACCTCCCAACGAGTCCATCTCAACCATATGCACTTGATAGAATCTCACACAGAGGCGCATTTGTTATTGACCAGCTTCTTTATCTGGGATAGTATTTCACAAATAGTCAAGATGATAGCTCCTGAAGGTAGTTTCACAGATTTAAGGTGAAGAAACAGTATCAATATAGTTACAAACTCAAGGAAGTCTAATAGCCAGCCAATAAAAAATAAAAAAGAAAACCCATGTACACACACACACACACAAAACATATGACTGTTGGAAAGTGGAATTTTACTCACTGGAGCTGGCGTGGACTTTAGATATGAAACGTTTGATTTATAGTTTCTATCTCACTCTGATAGAAAACTCTGCTTACCCTTATTGGAAGGTCGAATGTGTTGGGTTCTTTTGCTAAGGTGGCTGTTAAAATTTATTTCACACTCAAGGAAAGGGGCGCTTGTTATTCACTGTGTTTCCATTTTAATTATAATTCTTCCTGGCATCATTTTTAACAAGAATAACCTAAGGCCTGCAAGAAGTGATTTTCCCTAATCAGTTCCTAAGCCCACCTCCCCCTCTCCAGCTCGCTGCTATGGCTAGAACTACACAGATGAAATGAAATGGAGAACTGAGCAATGACCTGGTGAATCTGAACACTGTGGAGTCAGCAGTCAATTAGAGAAGTTCAATTACGAAAATTCTTTCTTCTCCCTCCTTCTTTTGCTCCATGAGTCGTCACCTTAACTCTTGCTACTCCATCTGCCCTGTGTTGAAGCTCCTCCCCCCATTCTCCTGCCTCTGCTGCCCCAGAGCCCTCTGTACCTGGGTGACCTTGGCTCCTCTGCCCACCTGACTCTCATTTCCACTCCTCTCCTTGTAGAGGCCTCACAGGCCTCCTCCTGCAATTGAATGGACTTGGAATTGAGCGCCCCCTTGTGTCAGGCAGACCCCTGCAGTCTCCCATCATTTCCCAGATGTAGCCCACAGTCCCTTGGCCTCTCAGATTTTGGGATTGGCTTCTGGAATTTTCCTCATACCGAGATTGCCTTGGCACACCTGCCAGCTCCTCAGACTCTCCTCCTGGTGGGAACACTGCTTGCTCTTGCCGGCTGCTGTCACGGAGACTGAGTAAAGGCTGACCCTAGCCCAGTGTGAGAAGGGGAGCTGCTCCCAGAGACAGACCTCCTATATGTAGACACCCAGCCTCACAGGTCTCTGAGCCCAGCTGTGCCCCCTGCCATTTGGGACCTCCAAGGACTTCCTCTGCATCACCATGTTAAGCACTTGCCTGCATCTTGATTAGAAAAAGCCAATCCCATATTTGACTGGTACCCCATTGTCAGCCCCATGGTCCCCATGGCAGCCAAGTAATTGTAGGCCTTAAACATGTCTCTTCTGGTGAGTCTTGCTGGAACATGAGCCATCACACTAGATACTTACTCATTTATTAACATGTATGCTCTCAATACATGTTTATTGAGCTCCTAGTATGTGCCAGGCCCTCGGCCAGTTGCTGGATGTTCAGTGTTAAGCAATATTTACTTCTTATCTGTTAGGAATATGCACTAGTTTCCAGAGGGCCAGTGTAACAGAGGAACACATGCTGGGTGGTTTGAACAATAGAAACTTACATCTCACAGTTCTGGTGGCTGGAAGTCTGAAATCCAGGTGCTTTGGCTGGGTTATTCCTCCTGAGGGCTGTTGGGGAAACCGCCCAGGTCCCTTTCCTAGGCTGTCAATGGCCATCTTCCCCCAGGGTCTTCGCATCGCCTTCCCTTCGTGCATGCCTATGTCTGTGTCCAAATTTCCCCTTTTAATAAAGACACCAATTATATTGGAGTAAGGACCCACTCTATTCCAGTATGAGTTCATCTTAACTAATTACATCTGCAATGACCTCATTTCCAAATAAGGTCATACTAGGACTTCAACATATTACTTCAACTCATGACAGTATGCATCATTTTACGTGGCAGTAGACAGAGCTTTCTATAAATGCTCACTGTGTATCTACTGGGAGCAGTAGTTCCCTTCCCTTCCCTCCCCTTCCCTCCCCTCCTTCCCCTCCCCTCCCCTCCTCTCCCCTCCCCTCCCCTCCTCTCTCCTCCCCTCCCCTCCCCTCCCCTCCCCTCCCCTCCCCTCCCCTCCCCTCCCCTCCCCTCCCCTCTCCTCCCCTCCCCTCCCTTCCCTTTTTCTTCCCTCCCATTTTCAGGGCAGATGCACCCTTGAGACCACTAATATTTACCAAGTGATAACTATGCACCAGAAAGTGTATTTCTTGAGCACTTACTATGTGTTGAACACTACTGAGTGACTTACATTCATTGACACAATCCTATGAAAAAAAATTGAGTCCCAGAGAGCTTACCTAATAGCCTAGCTTTGCTTGGTATGGGAGGGAAACAGATCAGGTGTATTTTGGAGGAACTGAATTACTACTTATCCCTTCTCTCCCCCACCTCCCTGCAGCACCGGGCTCCACCCCCGAGGACTTCTCCGCTATTACAGATCCTGCCCCTCCTGGAGCACTGCTCAGAGATTGCTGGTGGGAAGCTCTCTGAGTCGGGCAGTGCAGGGAGCCCCGTGGCTGCAGGCCTCTAACCCCTGCAGTTGGAACCTCTGCCCCTATGTGCTCCTAAAAGAGGTGCCCCTCTATCTCAGGTTCTATTCATTGCCGTTGTTGTATCTTTCAAATATAATTCTCTTACTCATCAGCTAACTTGCTGACTGTCTTACTCCATGATAGAATATGAGTCCCATGAAGGTAGGGGCCAGCATCTCTTGTGCCTAGCACCCTGCCTGGCCCACAGAGGTGTTCCAGAAAGACCTTTGGGTAAATGCATTTTGCTACAGAGAAAGCAGATTTCTTCAGAGCCTTCTCAAAAACAAAATTTGACTTCATTTTTTTTATTTTAAAGCACAGGGCACAAAATGCCTCTAGGAACTCATGTGTTAAATAATTGAGTAAAAAGGAGTCATTTAGAGCACCATCACTGGTCCCCAGCACAGCTGTGGCCAACACTGAAGACGTGACTCTCTGTACCAAAGTCTTATTGTCGCCATTATTGACAATTATCCTCAGTTTGGCTCTAGCAGTGTAGCTACAGGTTTTCATTTCACTTAAAGTATTGACTTCCCACCCACGGCCCCATCCGCATTTTCTCTCCTAACGGCAGCTGCTACCACTGCTTGGTGAGAACAGGCTGCACATTCGAGACAAACTTGATGGACCAAGTCCATGTGTGTGTGTATGTGTGTTTGTGGGGAGGTTATTCGCAGATGCTCTCTGCACTGCTGAGGTGTGAGGTGTTGGGCAGAGAGGGTAGGGCTGGCAGTCGGAAGGCCTGTGTTCTCACCCTGGGCCACAGGCAGCTCCCACTTTACGCTGAGATTGGTGTCCTCATTTGGAAAGAGGGGTAAATGATTCCTGCCCTGCCTGCTTCACAGCCCGTTGCAGGGCTCAATTAAGATAATGCACAGAGACGTGCTCCTGGCCTGGCACACAGACATGTGAAGAATTACCTGGAAGCAGCATGCAGAACAAGAGGGTTGGTATCTGAGGGACCTGGGCTCAAGTCCCAATTCTATTACTTATTAGCAGTGACTTTAATTATTAAAAAAAATCTCTGCATTTCATTTTTCTCATCTGTGAAATGGAGAGAACAGCAACCTGGCAAGTTCATGAGGGCTAAAGGGAACGATATTTAAGAAGCTCCCGGCACCTGGTAGGTGCAGTAGTCATATTTTCCCAGTTGACTTTACTTTGTCACTAAACCAGATGTTGTCATTGTGTCAGTTTTCTATTGCTCTCCTAACATTTCCACAAATTCAGTGGCTGAAACGATATAAATTCGTTATCCCATAGGTCTGAAGGCCAGAAGTCCAGTGGGCTTGGCTGTTTCTCTACCTGTTTCATAAAACTAAAACGATGTGTTGGCAGGCTCTAGGCAAAATCTACTTCTAAGTTCATTCAGGTTGTTAGCAAATTGAGGTCCATGGGGTTGTAGGACTGAGGTCCCCATTTCCTTGCTGGCTGGTGGCTGGTGTGGGGTGTCTCTTCACCTTCCAGAAGCTGCCTACAGTGCTTGGCTGGGCGCCCCCCCCGCCCTTCCGCCACGCTCAAAGCCAGCCAGGCTGGTGGAGTCCTCCTCACATCTCATCACTCTGACTTCCTCTTTTGCCTTCCACTTCTCCCTTTAAGGGCCCATGTGATTATTCCCGGATATTCCAAGATAATCCACAGCCCTATCTTTAAGTCAGTAACCTTCATTTCACCTGCCAGTCTCCTTCTGCTATGTAACCATTTTGTGCTAATGTAACCCACAAGTTTTAGGGATAAGAACATGGGCATCTTTGGGGGCCCTTATCCTTCTTATCCCAACCATAGGCTGATATCGTATTGTTTCATATGTACTTACAGTGTCTCATCAACAAGATGTGATACTCAAAGTACTTAGCTCAGTGCCTGGCATTGGGTAAGCTCTGGACTAATTAATTTCTGGTTTTGGTCTTGATAAGCAGAGGTCTTGTTTGATCCAGAGATCCTAGCAAATCTACCTGGCTGAGAATCCTCTTCTTTGATGCCCACGTATGGTTTTCTCCAGGGAGCCTTTCTCATCCCAGCCCTTGCCCTCCAGGCTGGGTTCGGTGCCAACCCTCTGTGTTACTGAACCATAGCACCTACCTTGTTTAATTGTCCACCTCTCTTCCACCACACTCTGAGATTTTTTTTTTTTTTGCATTTTTCTGAAGCTGGAAACAGGGAGAGACATCCTGCATGCGCCCGACTGGGATCCACCCGGCACGCCCACCAGAGGCGACGCTCTGCCCACCAGGGGGCGATGCTCTGCCCATCCTGGGCATCGCCATGTTGTGACCAGAGCCACTCTAGCGCCTGAGGCAGAGGCCACAGAGCCATCCCCAGCGCCTGGGCCATCTTTGCTTCAATGGAGCCTTGGCTGCGGGAGGGGAAGAGAGAGAGAGGAAGGCACGGTGGAGGGGTGGAGAAGCAAATGGGTGCTTCTCCTGTGTGCCCTGGCCGGGAATCAAACCCGGGTCCTCCGCACGCTAGGCCGACGCTCTACCACTGAGTCAACCGGCCAGGGCACTCTGAGATTTTTTAAGGACAGAAACTAACACTTTTATTCCCCCTCTCGGTATCATTTAGTAGAGTGTCTCATATATAGGAGATGCTCAATAAATGTTTATTGAATAAACGAACAATGAGAAAATCTATTGCACATTTAAAAATCATTGATCAAATAGTTACTGGTTGGAATGCATCTCATAAACAACATAAATATTAGAACATTTATTCGAGAAGGCAAAATGTATGCACGTGGAGAATGTATTTTCTAAGAGAACTGTCTTCATGCGGAGGTTCTTGAAAAATAAGTATAGGTTGTATTTGTGAATTGTCTCAGATCTTGTGGTGGAAATCTATAATTGCTGCTGACTCCTGGTAACTATTGCACTTGGAATTTACTGAATGATTTTGTCACCTTTTTTTTCCCCCTCTGAATCTATCATGGAACAAACAAATGCGGTATTGAAATAAAGCCACATCAGCTTGGCTTAGTTCTCATTTGCTTACTTGCTGGGACTTACTGAATCGAAGAGTAAAATTGGACCCTAGTGTTATTTCTCTTGGAAATTCACAAGTAGCTCTTCCTTCTGCCTCCCCGCCCCACATGTCAGATGCTCATTTTCTATCGCTTTTGTGAAGTGTCCTAACCACGCTGTGAGGAGTTAGTGGTCAATAATGATCAAATGAGCGCGGTGTTCACAGGATGGCATATTCGCTATTGCTGTTTGCGTGTTTGTCTTCTGTACTTCTAAATTTTGTCTGTGGCAGTTTGACAACCTGCCCACGTTGACTCCAGGTCAGCCAGAAGGCTGTCTTCTCTTGTTCAGGCCAGGATCTTGTCACAGCTGTTTGGAGCTCGGCTGGTCCTTTGGCAATAATTGCTCCCACTTGGGGACTTTGATCTTTTGATATTTATTTTTAGGTTCAATATAGTCTCCCATTTTTTTAAAGGAACAGTTTTATTATCTGAAACAAGCAACCACAGATGAAAAATTGGGGCCAAACCACAGGCCTCAGGACCCAGATGGGGAATAAAGCAATGCTATTTATAGCCACAAGTGTACTCTTTGCAGTTTTCCTTCTGTCTGTCGGGCCGAGGCCCATTTTTTTTACCATCCTAGACTGGTGATTATGTCTTGATAGTTATGTCTTGATGTTCTAAATGTGCTGCCCTCTATTGGCAGTCTGGGAATCCTAATTTCTTTTGACTTCGTCTCTCCGTTTTGGAATCAGAATCCAACTCATGTGTGAGGTTCACGTGCCACTGAACGGTCTTAGTGAAGCCAGGTCTCAGGGGCCGCCTCCGACTGACCTCCCTTGTATACTTACTTTCAATTCAGCAAACACTTATGGAACATCTACTGTGATTATGTGCCCAGACATCATGATAGATGCACAAATGTCTGAGACATGGTTCCTGCAAGAAACTTAGGACTTGGCAAAGGAGACAGACATACGCAAATAAGTAGAGAGAAAAGCTGACTCCATGAAGTTCTACAACTCTAAAAAATGTAAGTGCAGTATGCGTAGAGGCAGCCAGCAAGAGTGAGGACTTAGTACTGGAGCAGTTGTTGGCTGAATGCCTGATATGTGTGGTATGCATGACTTTGGGAAGGTGACAAATTAGAATGTGGGGGGGGGAGTGGTGGCAGGAAGGGTTGCCCAGAAAGGGATGCAGGCAGAACCTTGGTGGCATCTTCTTGTCCTACTGAAATAGCGGAAGACTTCAGCTGCGGCACCGTTGGGTAGTAGCATGATCAGGGGCAACGTGCCAATGGAGTGTCCAGCAAGGCCTCGCCCACTAACAGATGCGACAGGCTGATGTGCAGGTGCTGTGTGAGCCTGCATATGTGTATGTGGTGGCCCAGCTGAGTCTGGGGAGAGCACCAGGGACCCATCGGCACCAGCCACCTCACTTCCCTGCCTATCCTAGAGTCCTTGCTTCAGTGTGACCCCTCCCCAGGAATCCACTCCTCCGCAGGGTCTCTGGGCAAAGCCGTGTTGAAGCAAGCCCTGGAGCAAGGCCCATAAGGGCTCCTGGACCTGGGCCCTGGCTCCCCTCCCTATCTTCTCTCCCAGAATTCCCCGCTTTCCTCCAAACGACCCAAGCTGCTGTGTAGTTTCTTCTCACACTTTCCCTGCAGCTACTGCTTAGAATGATCCTCACCGAAAGTGTGGGACATGGTCTGGGGTGGGGGGAGTCCAAGGCGAGAAGACACATGACACAGTGATTGCAATCACGTAGGTGAAAGGTGTGAAGCTCTGCATGTAACAATTGGGAATGGAGAGAAAGAACTAGATGAAGGGGGGTATTTAGGAAGTCCAGCATCTACAAGAGTTGATGACCAATTAGATAGTATAGAGAGCGATGAAAAGATACTATGATAACCCTGAGGGTTATCATAATAATCCTGACTTGGATTTTCTATAATTGCCTGCATCCCTTAGAGAGGTCTGTCAATGCAAGCTACGAACCAACATTCCATGTAATTAACTTTTATTTTTAACATGGTTCAAATTCTGTTTTAACAAAGAAAAATGTGAAGTGATTTAACGTCTAGGCAGTTACTTTCATTTTTGTTACTCATAGAATCCTATTAGTTTCTAATACAAAAACAATTAAAATGGTACTTAACAATATAATAAACTGTTGGTGCAGAGGATTATGATGACATTTTCTTTAATATTAACAGTTATATTTTGGAATTGGTGTGTTCTAATCTTTTACATGCAGAATACAGACTTTAAAAGAAAATAGATTATAATGTCTAGAAAAACGTTTCTAGCGATTGGGTAAGGACCTTGGATATATGCGTGGATATATCCTGTTCTCTACCACTGAGGAAAGGTGGGAGACAGTTTCAACATTGCTTATTTTGATGTTTTTATGTTCAGAATGCTGGCCGAGAAACGCTGGCATTTTTCTCGCTACCCCATAGACCCTGGAAGGAAAAGATGCTTCTTTAGTCTCTTTCCTGCAATAGCAGCATCTCCCGAATAGCTTAGGTTCCAAACACTGAATTGAGAGGCAGAACCCAGTTCTTTAGGGTTATGTGAATGACACATAACGTCACATGCTGACCGCTAATGCAGCACAGAGGAAAGTCCTTCAGGTTAGCATCTAATTAATTCTTAAGAAAAAAAAATTGACACTTGTTTTTGGTAGTAAATGTTGGTTCTGTTCACACATATTCCTGGTTTTCTTAGCTCTAGGCACATTGTGGGACTGAACTCCCTGATCTGCAGCATAAGAGGGTGGTCCTGTAAGGTATTTTTCCCCGCCGAGAAGGAAGGAAGAGGGCTCGGAGCCACAAAGTGTGGAATAATAAAAGGCTTTTTTGAGTACAGAGCGCGCATCCCTCCCGGCAAGGTTCCCTGGCCCCGAAGAAAGAAAGATGGAGGAGATGGAGGCCAGGGAAGTTGCAAGGATTAAACCGTGTGGGAGATATTTAAAAGGTCCCTCTAGGGAAGTTGAGCTAACATGACGTGGTGAAATCTCACTGGCTGACAGACGGTCGCTTTCTTCCAAAGGGTTCCTGCAAAGCCTCTTTTGGCGCGCTTGGTTGTGGGCGGTCCTAGCCAAAGTTTGGGGGTCTGGGTTCCCCACGTGACCATCCCCCATTATCCACCGACCTTATAGGTCCCATGGCTAACTTCGGCTAATGCAACGAAAGTGGAAATGACAGCATCATCTCTGGGTGAAAGTTAGAAAAAAGCCACTGTAGGATTTGCCAGTGTCCTTCCCTTCTTCATGGTGACCAGGTGACACTCCAGATGACAGAGGCATTGCTACTTTTTGTTCCTGAGTGAGTTGATGTGGGGATTAGTAATAATAAAGGTTGCAGATTTTTTTTAAGCAACTGAGATATACAGTTTGTTTGTTATAAAGCGCATCCTGACTCACACATGTTTAATCCTTTATTTACCCAATTTGGAATACTGCTTATATCTTTTGATTACTATATGTTCATTGCAAAGAATTCTGAAAATACAGAAAAGTATGAAAAAGATATAAACATCTACTGAAATCACCTGCATAAACATAATATTTTGATGGACAGTTGATGCTTGAACAACATGGGTTTGAACTGTGTGGATCCACTTATACATGGATTTTTTTCAATAAATATTTTAAATGTATTTTTTATGATATTCTTAATAACATTTTCTTTTCTCTAGCTTACTTTATTGTGAGAATGTTATATATAATACATATAACATACAAAATATATGTTAATCAACTGTTTATTGTCATTAGGAAGACTTCCAGTCAATTGTAGGCTATTATTAAGTTTTCGGTACAAAGTTATATGTGGATTTTTAACTGTGTAGGGGACTGGTGCCCCTGGTCCCCATGTTGTTCAAGGGTCAACTGCATTTTCTTTCTTCCTTTTTCTCTTTCTCTCATATATATGACATTTAAAAAATTGGGATCACGTTATATCAATATATACAATATTGCTTCTTTTTTGCTCCATGTATCAATAATCTTTCAAATATATATATTTTCTGCATAGTATTAATTAGTGAAGGAACATTATAATCTATTTTTATATTTATAATATGTTTTATATTTCTGTTATATAAATATAATTTATAACAGTAATATTTTATACCTTTTCTGGTTGTAAATAACATCCCCAAATGAAACCTTTGTACCCATCTTGGCTCGGATTTCTGCTATGTACTTAGAATAAATCAGTGGTTTCCAACCTCTTTTTATCTCATGGCACACATAAACTAATTACTGAAATTCTGTAGCACACCAAAAAATATATATTTTCTCTGCCAAACTGACAAAAAATGGTATAATTTTGATTGATTTACAAAAAAATATAGTAATTACCTATCCTTTTTGCTCTAAATTGACTTAAAAAAAATATAAGGATTTCTGGTACCAAGAATTAACCAATCAGCTGCAACCTTATTATGTGATGTGACCAATAAGATACAACTCTATTATATGACCTTTATATACTTATGGTTCAAGAAAGCAGTCACAACTGATTGCTATGTGTTGGTTGTTGTCATTTTTTAATTTGACAATCTAAGGAAAAAGAGATCAGTGTCCTTGTATATATATACTTAATATTATTGTATTGATTTTAGAGAGAGAGGAAGGGAGAGAGGGAAAGAGAGACAGGAACATCCATCTGCTACTGTATGTGCCCTGACTGGGGATCAAACCAGCAACCTCTGTGCTTTGGAAAGATGCTATAACCAATTGAGCTATATGGCTAGGGCGGGAGTATGCCTATTTTTTTTTTCTTTTATTTTATTTATTTATTCATTTTAGAGAGGAGAGAGAGAGACAGAGAGAGAGAGAGAGAGAGAGAGAGAGAGAGAGAGAGAGGAGAGACAGAGAGAGAGAAGGGGGGAGGAGCTGGAAGCATCAACTCCCATATGTGCCTTGACCAGGCAAGCCCAGGGTTTCGAACCGGCGACCTCAGCATTTCCAGGTCGCCGCTTTATCCACTGCACCACCACAGGTCAGGCAATATGCCTATTTTAAAGGTTTTTTTCTACACCTTATTAAATTGCCCAGGAGAAAATTTGTGCCAATTAACATTCCAGCAATGAGAGATGGGCCATCTCACCAGCCCTGCTGAGTATTAGAATTCCTTTTAATCTCTGTTAATTGATAGGTGAAAATGTTATCTTGTTGTTTTATATTTGCATTTCTTTGATTGCAAGTGATGTCAAACATTTATTTCATATGTTTATGAGCCATTTGCATTTTTCCTTGTGGGAATGGTCTCAGTGGACTCCCAACCCCCCCTAAACACCAAACTGTTGCACAGGGAGCCGCACAGGGAGCTGGTGCAGGTTATTGCCACGGAGCTTCCACATGAGTTTTTGAAGTGTGTGTGTTGAACAAGCTTCTCTTATTCCCTCTCATCGTCCTTGTTTTGATGATTTTCTCTGCAGTCACCCCCCCTCCACAGCCTATGTCTACCTCAAGCTTTGGTTTCCCTCTAAGCATTTTATTGTACTGGGCTGCCGGGGCGGCTGAACGTGAAATTTTGGAGAGGGATGAACATGATCCAAGTTAAGTGGAACAGCATCACTGTGGAAAAATTTGTTAAGTGTCTCCCTGATGGAGGTCCCTCCCTGCCCACTGGTATGTTCCTGTGGCAGAGAGCTGGTGAGCGGCACATCTTCTCCCAGAGAGCCTGTGATTCAGAGCTCAATCTGCCCCTGTGGCTTCAGGCTTGAACCTGCCGGAGCTGCTGATGGAGCTTGAGTTACTGTTCCTGGAAGTGTTCTCATTTATCTCGCAGCCCTCGCCTTGCCCCTGATTGTCTGTTTGGCATGTTTAAGAAGGGAGAAGAAAGACTCTAAATTCCCCCAAAGTGAGGGTTGCTTTTGAGCAAGTGTGAGATAAAAGACAGATGGAAGTGCAGCCAGAGGGACCTGCCCTTCACCCTCCATCTCCGCCGGAGCTGGGAGCTCGCCTTGGTATGCCAGGCGGCAGCTGGCGGGCTCTTTTATCATCATTAATTGTCCGCTGAGTTGTCACAAGGAGAGGCTAGAATTCAGGTTTAATTACATCTGCATCATCTCTGATAAAGTTCAGGAGGTTCTGGTTTTGCAAAACAGGCGTGGGCCAGGGACGCACTGGCGCTACTCTGGGAAGCAGCAACCGTGTGCATCCTTGAGGGGTAGAGGGGAATTAAGTGAATTCCGAGGGAAGTAAGGCTCATCCAGCCAGGGCAGGGGTGGGGGAGGCTGCGAGCGGCAGTGAGCTGGTGAAGGGTAATTTGGTTTATTTGGGCAGGTGGAGTGGGCCTTCCCAGGCACCCAGCAAAGATTCGTTCGGGGAAATTTGCTTGTTTTTATGGACCATAACCTACTCCCAGACAGGGAGCAAAGAAGGGCATTTGGTTTTAGATAAAACAATAATCCTCCCACTTTCATTGACTTTATGAAATAGGTCTCTCTGGATGATCTCTGATTTTATTGGTACAGAGCGAGGCTCGGTGACCGTGAAGCTGGCTTTGGCTGAAATGAGAACTAAAGTAGAGCTTAACGGAAATGACAAAGGGCAGGTGACATGGGAGCTGGGAGTATCCGCAGCTTATTTCATTGTTTCATGAAGTAAGTCAGAAAGTGCTCAGAGCCTTCGCCACACTTAAGACAATGGCCCTCCTGCTCAGCTCAGCCACACAAGGTCCCATTCTGATCTTCTGTCTACTCTGGGGGACCTCTGCCGTCTATTTCTGCTCCTTGCATTACTGACCGACGTGGGAACTTTGTCCTTCAGAATGAAGTTTTGGCCCTGTTCCATTTCCCTCCATTTGGGTGTGGACCATGTGCCTATGAGTGTCAACCCCTTCGCGTCATCTTAAATCTCACCTCCTGAAAGAATCACATAGATTGGCCATCTGGCCCTGTGCTTTTCAAAAGGATAATATCAGTGCTACTCTTATATCTGAGGAAGAGCAATTCATGTTAGTTTTCAGGCCCGCTTTCAGTGTTAAAAAATTAATAAAAAATATAAATGAGACTCATGGACATAGATAAAAGTGTGTGGTTACCAGGGGGAGGGGGTTGGGAGGATGGAGGTAAGGGGGGAGGGTAGTAAAGAGGGACAAATATATGGCGACAGAAAATAACTTTGGGTGATGGGCACACAACACAACCAACAGTTTAAATGCTATAGAAATGTTTACTTGAAACCTGTATACCTTTATTGATCAGTGTCACCCCATTAATTTTCTAAGTAAAATTTTAAAAAGTAAAAAAAACAGATGGAAACCGAACATTCTGAAAACAACATTTGTGTATGTGTATTATGTGTCTCTATGTACCGTACACAGTAAAAGGGTTTCATGTACATCTCCAGGGAAAGGAAGCTGGACCCAACCTAAGGTTTGTGGTCATTTATGTTAGGCCTCTAATTGAAACCACAAAACTAATCTTGGCTTTGATTTTTATAGCCAGGAACAAAACTAACAGGATATGTTTAGGAAGACAAAGTATATCAAAATCAGAGGTCTCAGAATTTAAGATATATGTTGACTAAGACAGGTACATAAGAGGATAAAACTGAATACAAGAAAAAATATATGTTCTTATATACACACCTATTTTATATCTACATTTATCTATTCATAGCTACCAAAGTTTACATGTGAGTGTAAGGTCTTGAAGCCAGAGGATCCATATGTGTACTTCTGTCCAACAATACTAGATGCAGGGTAGATGCTCAGGAAATAGGTACTGAATGTGTGAAGTGTTTCTTGCAGCATTAAACGGCTTCTATAGTTCTTTTCGGCCTTGGTGGGCTAACCACGTTCATTGCCGTGTGAGCAGCATTGAGGTAAATGCTGTGTGCCCAGATACTGAGTTGTGATTGAACTCAGCCCCATTCCTGGAGCCCACCAGAGCTGCCCCTCAAATACGGAGCACACAGGTCCCAGGGCTGGGCCTGCATGCCGCTGGGGTTGCTGGTGTGACTCAGGCAGGCCTCTAATCAGAGGAAAGGATGTGTATACATGGGTCACCATGGTGGGAAGTCAGGCAGTCACTTCTGTTTGCCTCCCACTCTCTTGCTAAGTCTACTCTGTGGGCCCAATTTTTCCTCTGTCCCCCTGTGCAATACAGACATGCCCTGTGACTTTGCCGTCCAAGCCCGAGTAACACACATAGGTCTCCCGTCACTTCAAGCCATGCAATGTCATCTTAGTGTGGTCTTTAATATACCTGGTCCCATCTTATAGCTAAAACTCTGATTTTGTTTTAAAATAGAAAGTCCTTCCTTTCTGCCAGGGCAGGCTTATTCCCAGCAGGAGGCTGTGCTGGGGGGGGGGGTGTTCTCTGGCTCTCCTCTCTCCTTTCCCCTCACCCTGCACCCCTCACTCTCCTTCCACCTTCCACGAGTCCTCGGGTGCCGACCCGGGGGCCCCATGCCCCGGTTCGCTCAGGTCGCCCCAGCTGCCTGTTATTAACAGTTCGCTCAGGTTGCCGGGGCCTGGTTATTAACAGTCCCCCTTTTGTATCGGGGTTCCCATGAGGAATGAGAACTGATAGGCCCAAGGCAATAGGGACACCACACAATCCTCTTGCTCTTATAATACCTAAATAGTGAACAGTTAAAAGGTAAGCAGGATGATGATGTGTAATGGAGAGAAAATATCCCTGCAAGCCATTAAGAAGGAGTATGAGAAGCCCGAAGCCTTTGAAAAATAGTTGGAAAAATGTAAAGAATTCGTAACGCGCAAGATCCTGGGTTACTTTCGGAAACATGTAGAGCTTAGAGTTATACCATAGGGCCTCATTTAGGGGTCCATTTAGGAAGGTGACCAGAGAGATCATAATTAAAATAACTGGTTTCATAGCCAATTTGGAATTCTGGGCCCAGGAAAACGGTCTCTGTGAGATATTTGCAGGCGACACAGACAAAATGAGCCCAAAGAAAATAAGTTGGGGTGGCTAAGAGTTCAGATTCTAGAAAGAAAGTGAACCGATTCTAATTCTGCCTCAATAATTTATGCTCTCAGTGGCCTTAGGATATGCGTAGAACTTTCCTCTGCCTTAATTCTCTCCCCCATAAATTGGTACCTAGCTCATAGAGCGATTGTGGGAATGCTAGCAGTGACCTTGGTACGTGGTAAGTGCTCAATAAATATATTATTATTATTATATCTAGATTTTTTTTTTCTCCTAGAAGCACTAGGAATCTGATACAAAGATGAACATTTCTAATAAAGAGAGGCTGTTAGACAAACGCAGCGGATCCAAGCTCACAGAAAAGGAGTAGGCTGGACTTCCTGTTGATTAGATTTGATTGTATAGGACGAGGCAAGAGTAGGTTCGCAGTTGCTCCTATGACAAATGCAATTGTTAATAGTACAAGCGTAAACTCTGTGTTTCACAGAGTCACCACTGTAAACCTTCTTTTTCCCTACCCTGTGTAGTCACAAAAATAAATAGACTCAATTTCAGATGTAAATGAGACAAAAGGACGCCAAAAATATGTTTAACTCCACGTAGAAAGCGACTTGCAGTTTAGGTTACGAATTCTCTTTTTTCTTCAAAAGAGAGAAGTAATTTCAAAAAAGTTGTTTCATTTTCTGAGTATATTGTTTTATATTGGTTTATAGATATGCCTTTCACAGACTCCACTCTTTAGTCCTGAAATATATATATTTTTTTGACAGAGACAGAAAGAGAGTCAGAAGAACAGACAGGGAAAGACAGACAGGAAAGGAGAGGAGGAGAAGCATCAGCTTATAGCTGTGACACCTTAGTTGTTCATTGATCGCTTTCTCTTATGTGTCTTGACTGAGGGGCTACAGCAGAGTGTGTGACCCCTTGCTCAAGCCAGCAACCTTGAGCTTCAAGCCAGTGACCTTGGGGTCATGTCTATGATCCCACACTCTAGTCAGTCACCCTGTGCTCAAGCCACATGAGCCCGTGCTGAAGCCAGCGACCTTGGGGTTTCAAACCTGGGTCCTCTGCATCCCAGTCCAATGCTCTATCCACTGTGCCACTGCCTGGTCAGGCCAGCCCTGAAAATTTGAGCCCTATTAGTTAGAACTGGCTATATACTATCACTAACAACCCCTACAGCTTGCAGTGTATAATATCAAGAGAGGTTTGCTTCCCACTTGAGCCTCTGTACTCTCCTCCAGTGTCGATATGGGGCCCGGACCCATTTTATCCTGTGGCTCCTCTGTCTCCTAGGGCAGTGGTCCCCAACCTTTTTTTGGGCCACGGACTGGTTTAATGTCAGAAAATATTTTCATGGACTGGCCTTTGGGGTGGGACGGATAAATGTATCACGTGACTGAGACAAGTGTCAAGAGTGAGCCTTAGATGAATGTAACAGAGGGAATCTGGTCATTTTTTAAAAACAAAACATCATTCAGACTTAAATATAAATAAAACGGAAATAATGTAAGTTATTTATTCTTTCTCTGTGGACCAGTACCAAATGGCCCACGGACCGGTACCGGTCTGCGGCCCGGGGGTTGGGGACCACTGTCCTAGGGTCTTTTTGGTGTCCTCCATGGGATCCTCAGCTTTTCCCAGCTGATGAACAAAGGTACAGGATGTAGGATGTGAATGGATTGTATGTGATGTTTCCTATCCAGCTTGGAAGTGGCACTCATCATTTATTCTCATAGTCCTTTGGTCTGGTCACATGGCCTCAACCTAACTACAAGGGGAGCTAGAAAATGTAGGTTTCTTGTCTTTCTGTGTTGGGAAAAAGAAACTGGAAAGCACTTTGTTAGCCTCTGCTTCATGACTTTTGTTGATGTGAAATTAAATACAAGTTTGTGTAAGGATTGCAAGAAGAGAGACTTGGCTATTAGAGCAAGAAAAAGTGGTGTTTTTTTTTTTTAACTTCAAAATGCATTAATCTACATAGCAGTGAGGACCTCTTTGTGGAGGCTGGACGCCAACCCACTGGGTAGGCAGAACTCATTTTTGCTTCCTTAGGTCCAGATGCTGAGGATGTGGCAGGACCCTCACGCGTGCTAGATATTCTCATAACACCAAGAGCCTTCCCGAGAAACTCCAGAGAACACCGATGCCACTTCCCCCTGGCTCACTGAATTTAACTCGATGTTGACTTGAAATTCTGTGTCCCCTCTCTAGAATTTCTCTTAACATGCTTAAAATTTTACAGCTAAGTCTGGAATATCAAAATGTCTTCAATTCATCCATCAAACAAGAGACTGAGAATCTCTTATGAAAAGACAATAAGCATGGTTTTGGTTATATCTTTAGGTAGTAAGGTGGCTTTATAAAGGAGTAGCAACTTTCATTCATGAAAGAAGCTATTCAATAATTGTAATTTGTAGAAGCACAATGCCATGTCCTAAAGTAATAATCAGATCATATGATTTGCCAGCTTCTCATTTGAGTCATTAGCTCCATGTGAGAATGGGCAAATATGGTAGAGTGTTGATCAACTTTGAGAGGAAGAACTCAAGACTGCCCTCACAAAGTCTTCCAATGCCAGTTGGGTTGTATGATGTATGATTTGGTACTGCTTTAGTCAAGGTTGGATGATCTGTGATTCTTAACATCTTCATCCCTTTGTTTCTCTGTCTCACTCAATGAATAGCAGGACCAGGTGACCATGTAGTTTACTCCAGCTCTTGGAATGATCATTTGTTCTTTCTGCCCTCTGGCTCACTTAAGCAATGGCTTTCCCTATTACTCCTTACTCGCCCTGGTGAGAGCCCAAGAGAAAGAAAAAGCAATTTAATTTTAATGTTATCTGAAGTCAGACATAATTAGGAAGACAAATCTACTGGAAAAAAAATATGCACTCCAGAGCCAAACACTGTGGTGTTGGCAGTGAGATCGAGCGCCAGCCTAATGCATTAACTGTGCTCTATGAGGCTTTCACTGAAGATGATAGTTATGTTTCAAGAGGGCACGATGTGACCCATGGCATTTCCAAATTCTCAAGAGTAACAAGCCATGAAAAAACAAGATTTATCTGTATGCATGAGTTCTCAAAATCATCCTTTGATTTTGCATGGTAGGAAGAGTGTCAGAGTGGAGCAATGTTATCAAAGGGCCATCTACGATGTTGAAAATACAGAATTCTGAGCCCTACTGTACACTTACTAAGTTCACATTTCTGGGGGTAGAATCCAATCGTCTGAATTTCTGACAAACTTGCCAGTTAGGAGCTCATTAAACATTTGGCGACCATTAAATGAGTCATCAAATCACAGAGCTACCTTCATCTGTAGAAGGGAAATATTAATGCTTACCCTATTTGTTACACAGAGCTGTTAACACAGGTGAAAAGAAAATCATAGGATGACCTGGCAGGTTAGCTCAGTTGGTTAGAGCATTGTCCCGAAACAGAACAGATGAATCTTCCTTCCTTCCTTCCTTCCTTCCTTCCTTCCTTCCTTCCTTCCTTCCTTCCTTCCTTCCTTCCTTCCTTTCTGTCTCCCTTTCTCTCTCACAAAAATTAATTTAAAAAAAATCATGGGGCCCTGTCCAGTTGGCTCAGCAGTAGAGCATCAGTCCTGGGTTTGATTTCTGGCCAAGGCACACAGGAGAAGTGTCCATCTGCTTCTCCACCCTTTCCCCTCTCCTTTCTCTCTATCTCTCTCTTACCCTCCTGCAGACAAGGCTCCATTGGAGCAAAGTTGGCCCAGGCACAGAGGATGGCTCCATGGCCTCCGCCTCAGGTGCTAGAATGGCTCCAGTTGCAACAGAGCAATGGCCCAGATGGGCAGAGCATCGCCCCTTAGTGGGCATGCCGAGTGGATCCCGGTCAGGTGCATGTAGGAGTCTGTCTGACTGCCTCCCCACTTCTCACTTCAGAAACACACATACACACACACACACACACACACACACACACACACACGCATGACAGGTCCACAGCCCTTTGCCAAATGAAAATTCCTCTGCAAATGTAAGCCTGTATTGTCTTTGTCAGGAATAAAATCATAAACAACCATCGTTTGCTCTTGCATTTTCTTGAAAATGTCTCAGGTTCTCTGCCCAATAGGAGGTATATCAAGGTGTGATATGTTTGTTCAGGAGCCCCTGCTTTAGCTGACTTTCTATCAACTACAGCAGCTCCAATGTGCACCATAGGCATTTCTTAACCATAAGCAAGGTTCCATTCGTGCACCTGCGGATTTTAAAGGGGACAAGCACAGTGTTCTCTTCTGTTGATGAGGGACACAAAGCTATTAGCTCTAAGTCTAGGGAAAGGGGAAAAAAAAATCACTTTTCATATTGTTCAACCAGCCTCAAATCAGGTCAATCTCTTCTTCATCTCTGGCTAATATCCAAGTCACAGTGAAAAGCTGATTGTTTTTTGTTTGTATAGAATGGATTTTTGCAGTGTTTATAAACCAAGACTCCTTGAAATTTTCATTAGGAGGATCATATAGTTCACCTCTTGTCCTGGCCTTTCTCCTTTCTCCTGGAATAGTTGAGTGATTTTGAAATTCTCACTAGTTTAATTGATTAGTGAGGAGAGTTATTTTTGAAAGTCACCTTTGGCAAAACAGGACTGAGATTGACATGCTGTCAGGATTCTGTGACCTTGGTTTATGCAGCACAGGGAATACATGACCTTCATTATAGCTTTGAATGTGCAAGTAGGAGAAGGGAAAAAGCTCTGATGAACTCAGTGCCAGGCACATAAGACCCTCTATGTCATCGACTCCTAATAATTTATAATCCTGTGACATAGGTATTATCACTATATTTATAGACAAGGAAGCTGAGACTCAAAATGGCTTACTTGGTAATAGGTGGTGGAGCCAGTATTATTTCTGTGTAACTGATTACCCTAGAACTTAATGACTTCAAACAGTAATTGTCATTATTGTTTGCAGTCTACAGTCAGTATAGGCTGACACCTCAGCTGGGCAGTTCTGGGTCAGGATCAGCTAATTTTGGTAGAGGTTGATCATGCATTTGTAGCAGGTTTACCAATTGGCTGGGGAATGTGTATGTATGCGTGTGTGTGTTTGATGGTCTCACCCATGTGTGTGGCACTTGGTTGACTATTGGATAGCATGAGATAGTGTGGTAGATTGTATTTTCTAACAATGGCCACCACAATATTGCTATCTCATGTGTCCTTTTTACAATGGGACATTTTAGTTCCCACATCTATGTTCCTATCCCTTGGATCTGGGCAGACTTTTGTGACTGCTTTGACCAATGGAATATGTCAGAAGCAATGCTGAGCCAATTTCCAGGCTTAGTTCTTGGAAGCTTCTATTTATTTCCCTTTATGACTTTGCTCCCCCACTTTTTTTCCAAGTGAGAGGAGGGGAGATCAGAGATCTCCCACATGCACCCGGACCATGATCCACCCGGCAACCACCATCTGGGGCCATGCTCGCAACTGAGCTATTTTTAGCGCCTGAGGGGTAAGCTCCATGGAGCCACCTTCAGGGCCTGGGGCCAATATGCTTGAACTAATAGAGCCATGGCTGCAGGAGAAGAAAGGAGAAAGAGAGAGAGAAAGAGTGAGAGAGAGAAAGAGAAAGAAGGGGAGGGGGAGGAATGGAGAAGCAGATGGTCACTTCTCCTGTGTGCCATGACCAGGAATTGAACCTGGGACATTTACACACTGGGCCATTGCTCTACCACTGAGCCAACTGGCCAGGGCCTGACTTTGCTCTTGAAACCTACCTCAATGCTGTGAAGAAGCCAAGCAGCCACATGGAGAGGCCACATGTAGACATCTAACTGGTGGTCCCCACTGAAGTCCCAATTAACAGCCAGCCTCAACCAGCAGACACCTGAGTGAGCCCTAGGTGACTCCAGTTCCCAGATGTCAAGTCACCCCCAGCCTCTGAGCTGCCCAGGTGATGCCATGTGGGGCAGAGATGAACTGTCTCTGCCAGACCCTGCCTGAAGTGCTTATTTGTAAGGGAAATAAGTGATAATTATTGTTTTAAGCCACTGAGTCCGAGGTGGTTTGTGGTGCAGGAATAGAGAGAGATGGGGTGGTGTGCTTCCTGTCCTTCAGCAGGCTAGAGCAGGCTTCTTCGCATGCTAGTGAGCGGGGTGGAGGGGGAGCAGGAGTGAGAGAGGGACGGGGAGGAAGCACGGAAGGTCTCCTGAGGCCTAGGCTTAGAACGGACACACTGTCAGTTCCACTATATTCTGTTGTGCAAAGCAAATCACAAAGGCAGCTCAATTCAGGGAAGGGGGAATGGACTGCCTCAGTGGGAGGAGCTGAAAAGTCAGATACAAAAGAAGGCATGAAGCCTTGTGGCCATTTTTGCAATCTACTGCGTTATGCAGCCTCCTAAAGCTTGTGGACAATTCCGGTCGGTGAGAAAGGTGCAGGGTCACTTTCCAAACCCAGGAATCTTAAATGATTGTTTCATATAACAATATGTAGAGAATAAGGCCTGATTTCTGGCAAGATTGACCATATAGAATATCACTCGCATGAATAAAAAATCCAAGAAAATAGGTATCACGAAGCCTATCTCCATGACTGACAGTGAGGCGTGCAAGTCCCTGCAGGCCCCAGTGCGGGAGAGAGGCGTGGAGCTGGGAGGCAATGGGAGCGATTTTATTCCTTTACGCTGCAGAATACACAGGGGATGTGCCCAAACCTGATTTATGTTCCTTCATTGATTTATTTGAAAAACAAGTGGTGTGCCTGTCAAGTGGCTGAAGCGATGGTGTTTGGACTGTTGTCAAGGCTTTCGCTGGGTCTGAGGTCATGAGCACCCCACTCTGAAGACGGGCTATACGGCTTAGCACAGGAAGCCGGGTTTACTCTGGGACAAACAGCATGCTTGGCTCAGCTTTGCAGTAAGTTTAGTGGCTTCCGGTGGAGGCCTGGCTTGTGGAAAGGTTCTACTCAGTCACCAGCTTGTTGGGCTGGGGCACCAGATGTGCCTTGGTGTGCCCCTTGCCCCGCAGCTTATGAGTGCTCATGCAAAAAGTGTTTGTGAGAGGGTATATTTCAAAAGGATATGTTACAAATACGATCTGGCATCCTTCTTATACTTGCTGTGCTTGTTACTGTTGGGGGAGCTGGATGAAGGTGAGATGCAGGGAAAACCCCGCACTCTGCTCCCAAGCTCTGTAGGAGAACTCACTTTCTGACTTTCCCTACTGTTCTCCCCAGCCCTGCCCCGTCCCCCATTCCCCACCCCCCATTCCCTGTCCCTCCTCCCCCATCCCCCACCTCCCATCCTCCATCCCCATCCCCCACCTCCCATCTCCCATCCCCCATCCCCTATCCCCATCCCCCATCCCCCACCTCCCATCCCCCATCCCTCACCTCCCATCCCCCATCCCCTATCCCCATCCCCCATCCCCCACCTCCCATCCCCCATCCCCCACCTCCCATCCCCCATCCCCCACCTCCCATCCCCCATCCCCCATCCCTCACCTCCCATCCCCCATCCCTCATCCCCCATCCCTCACCTCCCATCCCCCATCCCTCATCCCCCATCCCCCATCCCCCACCCCCCATCCCCCATCCCCCATCCCTCATCCCCCATCCCTCACCTCCCATCCCCATCCCTCATCCCCCATCCCCCATCCCCCACCCCCATCCCCCATCCCCATCCCTCATCCCCCACCCCCCACCTCCCATCCCCCATCCCCCATCCCCCACTCCCACCTCCCACCCCCCACCCCCCATCCCCCATCCCTCATCCCCCATCCCCCATCCCCCATCCCCACATGCACTTTCACGGCTAGACTTCCCTTGATCATCCTTTGAGGGTGCTACAAACTTTGTCACCTTGATGGACGATCACCCAGCCCTGCGAATGCACCTGCTGGCCTGTCCCAGACACTCCAGATGTAGATGCCACCGCTCGTTCCTTCCAACTCATTCCCCAGCTTTTACATCAAGCAGTGAAGGGGGTGCAGTGGTTGGTGCTCGGGTTAAAGCTGTTTTGAATGGTTTTAATGATAATAATGACAAAATATCACAATAGATGCCAATTATAGAATATCTACTATGCATTTAGGTCCCCTCCCCCATTTCACTGGATCCTTACTGTAATTCTTTCAGACCCCAAAGCCATGTTTGTTCCCCTAGAGGAGGAGTCGTTAACCTTTTTGGCTGAGAGAGCCATGCATGCCACATATTTTAAAATGTAATTCTGTGAGAGCCATACAATATGTTTAACACTAAATACAAGTAAGTGTGTGCATTTTATATAAGACCAACACTTTTAAAGTACAATAAGTCTCTGAATTCTTTTTAATAACGTTGTTATGCTGTTGCTAACCAATGATGACTAAAGTACTTCTTACCATTAATGCGACTTCTGGGGCTGCATGGTTTTGTTGATGGCTTTGTAGTCTGGTTGATACATGTGAGGTTAAGCTTCTTGCAGGCGTTGACACTTCCATCCATTAAATGTGATCATAGGTTGGTCTTAACGTTCTTTAGATGTGAGAAAGACTGCTCACACATATATGTAGAGCCAAACATTGTCAGTACAGCAATACTCATACGCTGCAGTGTGTGGTATGTGACGGGAAACGCGTTCCAAGTTTTGACAATCAGCTGGTCTACAGGTTGAAGTCTTTTCATTTCTCCCCACTTGTGTTTGCTCTTCAACTCTGCTTGCTGTCGTGCAAGTCTTTCCAAATCTTCATTCAGTGACTTGAACTTATTCACCACATGTCTGAGGCCTTCAGGTCAGCAGCTTGTAGCTCAAAATCTCTGACAGAGACATGGAGGATGTAACTCAGGTCGGCGCTGTCCACTGCACACTCGTGTGGATGGGAGATGAACTTAAAAAGACAAATGCGCTCACAAAATTCTCCAAAGCGCGCTTTGAATGACTGTAGGAGATTAGATGTGAAGCCCGCTAGCTGCTGGAGATGAAGATGTTGAGCAGGGTCACTTGCTGTGCATGCATCTTTAAACTCTCCCAGTTTTTCAAAGTGTAGAAAACGACCTGTTTCAATGTCAGTGATGAAGAGTTCCAGCTTGTTTTCAAATGAAAACACTGCTTGTTGAAGGGATAAGACTGTATTTCCAATGCCTTGCATTTTCACATTGAGCTGGTTCAGATGTTCAGTCATGTCCACAAGATAGTAGAACTTCAGGAGCCACTCAGTGTTAGCTAACTCAGGATGCTCGATGTTTTCATTTCAAGAAAAGTCCGGATTTCATTCAGACAAGCCGTGAAACAGCTGAGCACCTTCCCTCTTGACCAGGGGTCCCCAAACTTTTTACACAGTGGGCCAGTTCACTGTCCCTCAGAATGTTGGAGGGCCAGACTATATAAAAAAAAACTATGAACAAATCCCTATGCACACTGCACATATCTTATTTTAAAGTAAAAAAACAAAACGAGAACAAATATATACAATATTTAAAATAAAGAACAAGTAAATTTAAATCAACAAACTGACCAGTATTTCAATGGGAACTATGGGCCTGCTTTTGGCTAATTAAATGGTCAATGTCCGGTTCCACATTTGTCATTGCTAGCTGTAACAACTGATATGATGCACTTCCAGAGCCGTGACGCGTGCGTCCAGCGTCACCGTCACTGGAAGTAGTACTGTACGTGAGCCACACCACATACAGTACTCCAGGAGCATCCTGTGCTCCTCTCACTGACCACCAATGAAAGAGGTGCCCCTTCCAGAAGTGTGGCAGGGGCGGCAAAAATGGCCTCAGGGGGCTGCATGTGGTCCGTGGGCTATAGTTTGGGGATCCCTGCTCTGACAACCAACGCACATTGCTGCGCAGAAGCAGACCAAGATAATTATTCCCAACTTCATTCAGCAGTGTTTTAAACTGGCGATCATTTAAAGCTCGGGCAACAATAAAGTTGACCACCCAAATGACCAGCAACATCACCTCACCAAGCTGCTTGCCACACATCTGAGCACAAAGTGCCTCCTGATGTAGGATGCAGTGAAAACTTAGGATGGGTCTCTTTTCATGTCCATGAAGAAGTGCTACGAATCCTCTGTTTTTCCCCACCATGCACGGAGCACCATCATCAGTACACACTGAAACAAGTTTATCCATCGGTAGATTTTTTCTTTAGCGAACTCAGTGAACGACTCTAATAAATCCTCCCCTCTTGTTGTCTCTTTCATAGGCAAAACAGCAAGACTTTCCTCATGTAGTGTGTCACCGACAGCGTACCTTGCAATCACGCTGAACTGGAATAAATGGTTTATGTCTGTTGACTCATCCAAAGCGAGAGAAAAGAATGGTGCTGCATTTATGTCCTTCACTTGTGTTGCCTCAATTTGATTTGCCATCATGATGGTACGATCGTGAACAGTTCTTGCCGACAGAGGCATGTCTTTTATTCGTTTGATTATCTTGTCTTTATTCAAAAGGTCGTCAAAAAATTCATTGTCAACATCAAGCATGAATGTTTTGGCATACTCCCCATCTGTGAATGGCATTCCGTTTCTCACAATAGCTAAAGCACCAGCAAAGCTAGCCGAATTCCAGTCACCTTGTTGGGTCCAAACACGGAGTTGCTGCTGACTAGCTTGCACTCTGCACAGTAACTCTTGACATGCTTTCTTCCTGCTGTCCCCTGCTGGATATTTTGATGCAAATGTAGTATGGCATGTGTTGAAGTGCCACTTTATATTTGACTGTTTCATTGATGCAATTTTATCATTGCATATTAGACACACTGCAGACTGCTCTCTCCACAAAGGCGAATTCTTGTCCATTCCTGCTGAAAAGTACAATACTCCTCATCTTTTTTCTTTTAGCTATCTTCTTCATCAAAAGGGTTTCTGCAATTAGTTAGCTGACTACTTGATTAAAAGGAGGGAAGTTTACTTCCTGACCTCTCAATGACCTGTGTATGTTACACATTATCCAATAAAAATTTGGTGTTGTCTTGGAGGATAGCTGTAATTGGCTCCAGCCATCCGCAACCTTGAACATGAGCAGTAGGCAATGAATGGATTGTAATACATGAGAATGTTTTATATTTTTAACGTTATTATTATTTTTATTAAAGATTTGTCTGCAAGCCAGATGCAGCCATCAAAAGAGCCACATCTGGCTCACAAGCCATAGGTTCCTGACCCCTGCCTAGAGCTTGACCCAGTGCGGGAACCCGGTCATCCTGCTTCTCTTGCGCCCCATTCGTTTCTAAGGGTCCCTGAGACCTTGAAGCCCCTTCAGCTGCCTGGCGTCCGCTGGGGGGACACAGAGGACAATTTGTCTCACTTCCAGATAGTCACACTGGCTTCCTTTCTTCATCAAGCAGTCCCCTACACAGACCATTGGGAAACTTAGGAGTCCTGTCTAAATAATAAAAGATTCCTTGTTATGAGAGGGCCATTAGGGGCTTGCCAGTGTTCGGTGTTCCTCAGCCCTGAGTTCCTCTGTGACCTTCCTCCGTGAACTTCAGCCACACAACCGGGCCTGAGGCACAGCCAGGTCTACAGAGAGAAAGAGACCCCTTGGGTGGAAATCCCAAGCCCTGCCTGGCTTTGGTCTCCAGGAGTGCCATGTCCTCCCTTAGTGCTGAGCCAGGAACAGAACTTCTGACCTGTTTCTGCATATGCAGGTGTACTCAAAGAGAGGTCAGAAGTTAGGGTGTGTGTGTGTGTGTGTGTGTGTGTGTACTGGGGAAAGGGGATGGAGAACTGTGCTGCAGTAGGTGACTGATCATCCCAATTTCCCTGGGACAGAGGGGTTTCCTGGGACATAGGACTTTTAGAGCTAAAACTAGAATAGTCCCTACACCTTAGTTGTAGGGGGTGGGAGGGTCACACTTTTTCTATCATTATTCCTGGAGGCAAAGCACTGTCATGGTTAATGGTCTAGGGTTGGAGTCAGACTCCCCGAGTTCAAAGCCTAGGTCGATCAGACACTGTGAGACCCTGAGCCAGATAGACCTTGTCCTCAGTTTCCTCAGCTGTAAAATGAGGATATGATTATACCTACTTCATAAAGTTGTTGTGAAGATTAAATGACACACCAACTATAAAGACCCAGACACACAGAAGTCACTGACAGCTGGGTCCCAGTGGCACTGTTTCTGGAGTCCAGTCTCCCTAGGACCCACCAGACCCCTGGGGTCAGTGCTTGGTGCAGAGTGCTGGGCCCTCTGTGTGGCTGCATGGGATGTGTGTCATCTGGTCCGAGGCTTTTGACAAGACAGAAGGCTCTGTGGGCCATGGGAGAGCCGGGGCTGCTCCAGGGTTAGCATCTTCCCAAAGGCAGAGTCTGGGTTCTGAGCACCGATTTGACACATGTCATAACCCAAGAAGGGAGAGCTTGAGGTGTCAGCTGGCAAAGGACACCTGTCTCCGTTAGTTCCCCTGGTTAAAGAATGCACATAGAGAGGTAGATGGGTGCTTCTCCTGTGTGCTCTAGCCAGGAATCGAACCCGGGAATCCTGCACACCAGGCCAATGACTCCTACAGGTCTACCATATCATGCTTTTTACTTAAAAAAAAAAAAATTTACATTTCTTTTGAAGGCTGATGAACAGGAGACACCAAATCTTTTTCGCCTGCAAACTACTACCTTCTTTATTAGATCCAGCTAATAACACTGTTTTGTCTTTTTCCAAATAGCTCCAGATATATGGAAAAGTTTATATAGGTGGATGGGGATCCTCAAACCCCTCAGCAAGATCTTCTGAGCATGGCTTTTAAGATATCTAGAGGCAGAAAAAGCCCAATAGAGATCAGGGGAACTATCAGCTTTTAGGATACACCCTTAAAGTGTATCCTAAAAGCTCCAACGCCCCAAAGGGGTCTCATAGGATGCCATCTGGGTCCTGCTTCAATAGTGGAAAGGAAGGTCATTGAGCTAAAGCCTGCCAGGCTTACATGCCTCTGCTGTGAGGAAACAGGGACACTGGAAGGTAGGCTTCCCCCTCGCTCCTCTAAGGGAAGGTTCAGTCTCTTCCAGCCCTGCTCCAACCACCTATGACCTAACCTTGCCCAAAAAGCTGGGGTTTGCCACTGAAGGCTGAAGGTGCCCAGGGCCGTTGGCCCCATCTATGACACTGTAGATGAGCCTAGGGTATTTCTTCCAAGAAGCAGGTAAACTGATCTTATTTGCACAAGGGCCACTTAACTATGTTTTGCCTAAATAGTCAGGTTTTTTATTCTTCCCTCAAAGATTTCTGTTGTGGGTGTTGATAGTCCTATTTTCTGCTGCTTTGCTTAGTATATAGTGTTTCTTTTATCCCTCCTATCTCAATGCCCCACTCATATTTCAGGCTGGGACCTACTCCTAATGTAGAGCTCTCCTTCCCCCTTTTGGCAACTTGTATTATGAATTTACCTTTGCCACCCAGCTTAGTGTATCCCAAGGTTCTCTTTACCATGCCACAGTCGCAGAGCTCCAGGGAAAAGCAACCTGGTCTCAACTCTCCAGGCAGAAGAGAACAGAAGCTCCATATCCACACATGCTGCAAATGGCTTTTCCAGTCTACCTGAATCATTACCAGCTAGAAGCAGCTGTCATTGGGACTTGGACATGAGCTGCAAAGTATAGAATGGTGACAACAATTCCAGTGCCATGCGGACTTTTCCTGGACTCCTGCTCCCTGTGACAGCTCTTAACAGACTGAACTGTGGTTGGGTTGCATTTCTAAGGGATTTAGCATGGTGATGGGGCCAACTTGGACTTGGTGAACATGTTAAGGACACTACTCTTTTATGGATTCTTGCTGTATTGGCCAAGAGTTTGCTTAAAGGCTTTAATCACTGTAAAAAAATAGAAGACTGGATAAAGAAGATGGGGCACATATACACCATGGTATACTATTCAGCTAGAAGAAATGATGACATCGGATCACTTACAGCAGAATGGTGGAATCTTGATAACATTATGCGGAGTGAAATAAGCGAATCAGAAAAAAACAAGAACTGCAGGATTCCATACATTGGTGGGACATAAAAGCGAGACTAAGAGACATGGACAGGAGTGTGGTGGTTACGGGGGGTGGGGGAAGGGAAGGAGGGAGAGGGGGAAGGGGAGGGGGAGGGGTACAAAAAAAACTGGATAGAGGGTGACGGAGGACGATCTCTCTTTTGGTGATGGGTATGCAGCAGAACTGAATGACAAGATAACCTGGAAATGTTTTCTTTGAATATATGTACCCTGATTTATTGATGTCACCCCATTAAAATAAAAATTTATTTATAAAAAAAAAAAAGAATGCGCATGTGGGGAGTAGAAGGGAGGGAAGGGGTCATTCTAATGTGTGAGTACCAAACACAGGGTCAGTCCCGCGAAGGCACACGCACCAGATCATTCTTGTCATCTGATAGTCACATTGTTATGACACAGTCTCTCTTCACACATACACATACACACACACACACACACACACACACACACACACACACTCTCTCTCTCTCTCTCTCTCTCTCTCTCTCTCTTTCTCTCTCTCGCTTTCTCTCTTTGTGCTGGTTCAGCCGTCCACCAGGAGCCAGGATGTAGGGCTTACTTCTCCCATCTGCGTTAGAGGTGCCGTAGACCCCCTCCCCCAGATTCCTACTGGTTCTGACCCAGCCCTGTTCTCTGCCCGACTCTTCTTCCCTTTGCTTTGAAGAGTGAGGACCCTGCTTGGTAGGGTAACAAATAGAACTGTCAAACCCATCAGTGCTGCCGCCTGCAAAGATAAATGGGGCGACACGTGGAGCAACCTCTGTGGATCCCGGGGCCCCAGCAGGAACTGACATTGTGACAGATGGGGGACAAGTGGCTCTGACACAATCAGGTCGCATGAATGTCGAGGGGCGAGGGTGGCGTCTGCTCTTCCGTTGGCTCCCCTCCCTCCCTCCCACAGAGATACTATGTTGTTGGTGATAGAGAGAGAGCAGGTGGGTCGCTGCTCCTCACCAGGGCCTTGTGGGTCCTGCTGTCGGCAGCACAGGGCAAGGAGGCAGGCTGTGCGCAGAGCATTCTGCTATCTCTGGGGTGACAACTGAGTTACCTTGCAGAGAAAGCCAGACCTGGGCAGAGACTGGGGCAAAGTTTGTCTTTAACTCCCCACTGCACCTTTCTCCAGGCCTGCCCTGTTTGTTGACCTGCCCTCCCAGGGACCAGGGGGCTCGCCTCATCTCTGCCTCTCTCCCAGGAGCCCCTCCCAGGCCTCGCCAATCAGCCCATGTAACAGACCATCCCTCTCCTTCCTCTTGTATCAGAAATCCCATTTCATCAGGAATCGGGAGAAGTCCTCTCCCAAACCGGGTTCCGGGGCGGGGCTGGGCAGTGTCCTGGAGCCCATGAGGGAGGCTGGCCACCAAGATCGGAAACTCCACTCCAAGGGGATCTAGATGCTTGGTAGCATTTGGAGAGATAAATTTGGGATGGTTCTTGTTCTGCCTAAGGAGAAGCCTTCCTCTGCTCACAGGTCTGTGCTACCCTGGGGTCTTCTTCGGATCTCTGCCTTCAATGTCTGCTGCGTATCGGCCTCCTGGGACCCAAACAACCAATTCCACCCACAAACCACGTAGCGAGGATCTGCTCTCTGTGAAGTGATGTGCTGACTGCTCCGCGTGGGGGAGGCGGAGAAGCAGCTGCAAAGACAAAAAGCCACGGTCTGTCATTACATTTGGCGACTCATCACCTAACTGAGAAGAGAGCTGTGTGTGAAGTCACTTTAATGTGAGGCCAGTTACAAAAAGAATGAAAGGGGCAGAGTGAGAACAGGAGGCCGGAGAGCAGTCTTGGCTTGAGAGGAACAAGGGCATCGCTGAGGAAGGGGTGGGGTCTGACAGGGCCCCGCAGCGTGAAGAGGATCTGGACAGACTGAAATGCTGGGGAAAAGAAAGACAATCACGGCAGAACAGCGATTTTCAACATCTTTCATGGCACACATAAACTAATTACTAAAATTCTGTGGCACACTCAAAAATGTGTGTGTGTGTATATATTTTTTTATTTTTATTTTTTGCCGATTTGACACAAAAAAGTAGGTATAATTTTGATTCGTTCACACCAGATGGCTATTGTTGTGTTGGCTGTTGTCATCTTTTTTTATTTGACAAACTAAGAGGAAAGAGGTCAAGGTAGCCGACTGAAGAGTCAGGTACCGCTGTTTTAAAAATACTTGCAGCACACCAGCGTGCCTGTCGCTGCACACTGGTTGAAAATGGCTGATGTAGAGGGCAGAGTATTAATTCAGACCATTGGGAGATACGAAGTGTTCTGGGATCTGGACTTGACTGATCAGATATGACTGATGCACGTGTGTGTGTGTGTGTGTGTGTGTGTGTGTGTGTGTGTGAGAGAGAGAGAGAGAGAGAGAGAGAGAGAGAGAGAGAGAGAGATTTGGTTGGGAGAAAAGATTGGGCTAAGCCTTAGAAATTTGAGTTTTGTTCTTCATTCAACTTTGGGTTGGGGAGAACACACATTTCTTTGCTTTGCTCTCTTGTCTCTCATTGCAGAATTTACAGTGGAACCAGATGCTGCCCTTAGCGATGAGTAAGGCAATAATTGTCACATGGTTCTCTTGGATGCTTCAAAAATCTGGGGATGATCGGCAATAGGGAAAGAAGGGAGGCAAGTACTGTATAGAGTGCTTTCAAGTAGAACGAATGAGCTTATTTCAGCCATAGTTTCCCTATAGAGGGGCCAATGTCTGATACGTGGCCTAATGTGGGGATGACAATACTTCTCCCACAGGGCTGTTGGGCGACTCATGAGAGAAAATGTATGTACAGTGTTTAGCACAGAACCTCTCAGTAACTGGAGGCTATTATGATGATTGCCCCTGCCTCCTGACCCCCGTTAGCAGGCAAGGGCTCCTGGGCACTGTCACTGGGCAGCTGTTTCAAAGGAGCATGTGGGTGGCCCACAGGAACTCTGCTGCTGAGGGATGCTCAAAGTCTAGCTGATGAGGAGACTTAACAAGATCAATACTACTTTTGGAGAAGATTATATGCTATACTAGGCAGCAAATAGACCATTGAAACTGGATTTGGAAAGCATTTGTGGAGTCTATTAGAGCTGGTTAAACATACCAACACAGAAAAATAAATAGTGGATTATACCATGGAGCCGACCAGCACTCTTTCTCCATGGGTCTCTCTATCCCTTCTCCCTCTCCATCCCTGTTTTCAGGTGGAGAGAAGTGAGACTGACCCAGTAACTCTTCTGAGAAAACTGATCTGCAGGCTATTGAGAGCTTGGGAAATTTCAGGTGCGGGGGGGGGGGGGGAGAGCCATGCCTCCATTTACTACAGGCAGTGGAGGGGTTCTCTCAGATTAATACGCTGATAAGGGTTTTCCAGGAATAACTTCAACCTTTTGGTTAGCCTTTTAAGTTACTAGTGAGTAATTTAGTGCACCAAAGCAGTAATTTCATGTTCTCTAGTGGCTTGAAATAATTAGATTATTTTGTAGAATGAATAGATGGGAAGTTAACTCAGTGGCATGAATCAGTGTGGGAAAAGATTTATTTCTTGTAAAGGTGAGTGCTCTAGAGTCTCAACCCTGTTTTGACTCCCTCCCCTTTCTCATGCATAATATGTGTTGGGTCATTTTGTGAGGAGGGCTCCCCAGTGGAGTAGTGGGAAGAGCATATGGACATTGGGATCAGCCAAATCTTCATTCAGTTTTTCCTTGGTGTGTGACCTTGGGCGAAATGCTTAACACGCCAGACCCCATTCCCTCATCAGTGAAGGGCTGGTGATACACTGCCCATTTTGAGAGGTGGATGGGTTAAGTCCGGTACTGAGAGCATTTAGCTCCTCACTCACGTTGGAAACCCAAACGAGCATTCGATTCCTTTTCGTCTCCCTGCCTACCATGTTATTTTAAAATGATTAATGTTCCTACCAAGGATAAACAGCCAGCAATAAATGAATTATGCTTTTACTCATTTGTTAGGTCAGAAAGAGCCTCTGCCTTGATAAAGTGCTTTAATGAAACTGTTTCCTGGGCCGGTGCTTTTGGATGAAATGAAAGGTGCTTGAAACCCAAACACTCTTGTGGAAATCCGTGTCAGCTTCCTTCGTGGCCACTGATGACCCGAATCAGGGCAGAAGCTCTCTCTTCAAACCAACCAGTGGTTTTCCGAATATGTAAAGTTTAAACACTTATCCACAAGAGACAATTAGGGAATTGCCTTTGCAGTGTTTTCTGCTCTGGTGTTATATACAAGGGGCATTCTGTAGCCCTTAGATAAAGTACAGAAGCGAAAAGAATTCATTAACAGCATTTGGAGTTTGGATGGCAATTAGTGCCTTGGTCAGTTAGTAACAGAAACTGATCTGGCTTTCCGTAAGTTTTCCAGTTCGAGATGCTAACAGACAACCCAGTCGCAATTGGTCCAAATTAGTTCAGCAGGTGGGATGAGGCTATGTGCTCTCGGTTCCTGCTAGGACATTAAAGCACCGGAATGCTTGTGACCACTTAACTCCAAGCCTCACTTCTGTGTATCACTTATCCACAAATGGAACAAATTGGAAGTGATCACATTTAAGAACTATTGGTGGGAGGTTGGTGCTTTCTTCTCTTTAATAACATCTTGAATGCTAACGGGGTTCAATGATGTTTCTTAACTCCATCCTACCTCCCTCTGCACAAATAAACTTGGTGGGAGGTCGGGTTTATTGACATTTAAATGAGTATATTTGGCTCACTGTGGCTTCTGTCTAAATGAACCCTGCTTTGGTACATTGCAACTTAATGATTTACTCTGCACCCAGGTGAGAGAGGGGAGCGTGTGGCACTCAGGCAGGAAGGAGGACATATGGAACACATGTCTTCTGGCCAAGAATAGTTGCAAATGGAATTAATTTCTTGACTATATCATAGAAGGATATTTTGATACTGAGATGGAAAACTTTAAGAATGGTCTGTTGAGGCTAGAAAAGTAAAACAATAGATAGAGAGGGGAAAAATTCAGGAGGAATGCCCAAGCGAGACTACTGACATACCCCCTACAATTCTATGTTCCCTCTTAGGGGCAAAAGATAGAACCCATTTGGATTTTGATGACTGAGCTTAACATTTCTGAAGTAAAATCATAGAAACCAAAGTTCATTCTCTTAAATATCATTGATCAGCTGTGACAGAACTCCTTCCTTGACCCCACATACCCTCCTGCCCTCCCCCCATTTCTCTGATAGTCTTCTTATCCAAACTTCACAAAAGAGCTGTCTACACACATTGTTTCCATGTCTTCACTTCCCAGTCTATCTTCAACCTGCTCATGTCAACCCCCTGCGTACTAACTGATTGAATGTAATTTTGTCAAGATTATGGGTGACCTTCATGCTACTAAATCCAACAGTCATTCTCTGTCTTCTTCTTGTTTGAACTCTCAATATCTTGTGGGCATAATGACCACTTCCTCCTTCTTGAAACTCCCCTCTTTCTTGGTTTCCATAAAAATTCTTTTTTCCCTGACTCTTCTCTGACCTCACTGACTGTGCCTCCTGGGTCTCCCTTGACTGACTCTTTGAACCTGTAAATGTTCATATTCTTCAGAGCTTGGACTAGGCTCCTCTTCTTTGTCTCTCCAAAGTCTCTGCCTAGTGAGTGGATCTATCCAAGTCCTATGTATTTAAATGCAACATTTACACTGATGCCTCCCATATTTATATCTTCTATTGTAACATCTTCTCTGAGGTCCAGACTTGTCAATCCAACTGTCTACTTGAAATTGCCACTTGCAGACATTTCAACTGAGCATGCCCATAAAGATACTCTTGGTAACCTGTTTCCCAATTCCTCAACATCATATCTGTCAAGAAGTCCTGTCAGTTCTAAGTCTACAAGATGCTTTGCTATATCATTGTTATCCTCAGTCATAGCCTACATTATATTCCAGTTGGACTAGTGCAACTGCCTCCTAATTGGTCTTTCTTCTTTCAGTCTTATGCTGTATTACACATGGCCATTTCTGGCCCAAACCCCTCCCAATGATTGCATTGCCTCTAGAGTGAAACGTAAGTTCCTATCATGTCTACCAAGCCTTACTTGTTCTGGCCTTTACCTCTCCTCTTACCATACCTTTCTTCTTATTCATCGTGCTTCACTCATACTGGTTGGTCTTCTTTCAATCCCTTGAACATACTGTTCACCCAAACTCATCAAGGGTTTTCACATGCTGTCCCCTTTGTCCAGAATGGTAATTTACATCTCTAACTTAATGGCATTTGTTATGGGCCAGGCCAGTTCTAAGTGCTTTCCATGGATTCACACATTAAGTTCTCATATTACCCACATTAGATGGGAGCTGTTATTCTTCTATTTAACAAATGAGGAAATTGACTCACATTTACTCAGCTGAATACTTTCCCATCCTTTTTATGTGATAGCTTCCTCTTGTTTTTTTTTGCTCTTAGCTTAAATATCACTCTTCAAGAATGCTTTCCTTGACTCCTGTATCTAAAGTGCTAATTTCATTCTCAGTCTCTTTTTGACTTTTATAGTGTGAATTATAACTTGCAATTTCTTTGTTTACTTGTGTTTTTCTCTGTGTGGACTGGAACTAGGTCTTTCTTGCTCATGGCTATATCTCCATGGCTCAGAATAGCACCTGATTCTTAATTCTTTGTTGAAGGAATGAATAAGGGAATGAGCAACCACCTTCTGTGGAACTTAGTGAACTAGGGAGAGGGAAGGACAGAGGTTGGGAGGGTATATTGTGTGGACACCCTAAATGAATCATAGACAGGGTATCCTTGTCCACATGACTTGTTCCATTCCATTCTATTTTTCCTGAGATAGCAATAAAACAACAGAAATAAAGTAAAAAAGAGTCCTGCAGAGCTTAAAGAGAAGACTGGTTACTCATCTATATCTATTTCTCTGATCACAGACTAAGCCATAGAGTTACAAATACCTACTGGACACACATTCAATGGGAGGAATGGCATAGACAAAATTTTGGAGGCAGGAATCAGAGTTTGAAGAAATGGCTATATCAGCTTGTCTAGGTAGGGGGTTTGAGTGTGTGTGCAGTGAAAAATAATGTCAGTAAATCAGAGTGTGGCCCTGAATGTCAGCAAGGGGAGGGGCTGGATATGAATTATTGAAGGTGAAAAGTCATAGAAAATCTTTGTCCAAGTGGTTTTGAAATTGCTGAGAATCCTGAAACCCTCAATATATTAGATATTAAGTTTGTGATCTAAAGACTTTGTTGTTATGCCCTCAGCTTGCATTGAGAGAAGTTATAAAAATCTGTTTTCTCTATGCCACTTACTGTCTCCTGTATGAGGACCCACAGTCTCAGTGCCAGTAAAGCTATGTTTAGATAGTGTTAGCATATTACCTTGGAGATAATTGTGTTTCTGCCTTTGCTAGGATTAAAAGAAATTTGGATATCAAATTTAAATAATTTAAATAATTATATAGGTCTTATCATCTTACTATCAGTCTACTATTTTTTAAAAATTATTATTATTTTTTTAAGTGCGAGGAGGGAGGATAGTGAGACAGACTCCTGTATATGCCCCAGCCGGGATCCACCTGCAAACACCATTTGGGGCTAATGCTTGAATCAAGCAAGCTATCCTCAGTGCCTGGAGCTGACTGATGCTTGAAACTGTCAAGCCACTGGCTGCGAGAGGGGGAGAGATAAGGAAGGGGGAGAGGGATGAGGAGAAAAGCAGATGGTTGCTTCTCTTGTGTGCCCTGAGTGGGACTTGAACCCAGGATGTCCATACAGCTGGCCAACACTCTGTCCGCTGAGCCAGCTGACCAAGGCCTATCTGTCTTCTATTATTACTACCTCATTTCATATTACTCTCAGATGTTGATTATTTCCTGAATGTTGTTATTTTTGGTTTTATTTTGTGTTTTATATATTTTTGTAATTTCCCACAAATCCTTTTTGGTACACAGGGGTTACCTTCTGATGAATATATTCACAAAAGAAAGATTTCATAGACTTAGAAAAAGTCTTTGGGTGTACTATTCTTGTCTTTGCTAGTGTAAAGGTGATAGTATTTATTTGATATGAAATTAGTGTATGGGTAATTGATTGAATCTTTTTCTTTAAGCCAACTTCTTTTATTCTTGTGAGTCATTAGATTCTCAAGAGGATGAAACAGGATTAATAGAGGGGAAATACTGTTGTAGCAATGACCCTGCCTTAAATTTCATGAGTCTGATACAAAGAGTATTAAATGTTTCAGGGGAGTTGCTGTCCAACCTTAAAAGAGTAATTAAGTGGCTATGGAGGGAGGCTACATCTCAGTTTGACTCTACATCCTGAATGGGCACCTGTTTAGAGGTTTCATATGCCCAGGTATTAGCATTTCCCTTTGTTATAACTTTCTGTTCTCCTTGCCTCCCCCCCCCCCCCCATTTCAAGGAAAGATAGCATTCTATTCAGGGCAGTGGTTCTCTAAGTGTGGTCTACGGATCCTTGGGAGATCCATAAGACTCTCGGTAGGTTCATGAGATTAAAAAATGTTCAAAATACCATGAAGACAGTATTTGTTTTTCCAATTCTGTATTCTCATGGTGTACAGTGGAGTTTTCCAGAGGCCAGATGATGTGATATCACAGGAGACTGAATGCAGAAGCAGATATGAGAGTCTAGTTATTTTCACTAAGCCAGCTATTAAAGATCTCTGAAAAAATGTAAAGCAATGCTATTCTTTTTACTCTAATTGTTTCTATTTGAAAAACAGAATTTAATAAGTGTGTTTAGATGTGATGGGTTTATTACAGTTATTTTTAAATGAATGAATAAATAAATAAATATTTATTTATTTATTTATTTAAATTTGTTTAATGGGGCGACATCAATAAATCAGAATACATATATTCAAAGATAACATGTCCAGGTTATCTTGTCGTTCAATTATGTTGCATACCCGTCACCCAAAGTCAGATTGTCCTGTCACCTTCTATCTAGTTTTCTTTGTGCCCCTCCCCCTCCCCCTTTCTCTCTCCCTCTCCCCCCTCCCCCCGTAACCACCACACTCTTATCAATGTCTCTTAGTCTCACTTTTATGTCCCACCTACGTATGGAATAATGCAGTTCCTGGTTTTCTGATTTACTTATTTCACTTCCTATAATGTTATCAAGATCCCACCATTTTGCTGTAAATGATCCGATGTCATCATTTCTTATGGCTGAGTAGTATTCCATAGTGTATATGTGCCACATCTTCTTTATCCAGTCATCTATTGATGGGCTTTTTGGTTGTTTCCATGTCCTGGCCACTGTGAACAATGCTGCAATGAACATGGGGCTGCATGTGTCTTTACAAACAATCCAATAAAAAAATGGGAAAAGGACATGAACAGACACTTCTCCCAGGAAGAAATACAAATGGCCAACAGATATATGAAAAGATGCTCATCTTCTTTAGTTATTAGAGAAATGCAAATCAAAACTGCAATGAGATACCACACCTGTTAGATTAGCTATTATTAACAAGACAGGTAATAGCAAATGTTGGAGAGGCTGTGGAGAAAAAGGAACCCTCATACACTGTTGGTGGGAGTGTAAAGTAGTACAACCATTATGGAAGAAAGTATGGTGGTTCCTCAAAAAACTGAAAATAGAACTACCTTATGACCCAGCAATCCCTCTACTGGGTATATACCCCCAAAACTCAGAAACATAAATAATTATTTTAAACATTACCTCTTTTTAATTTTGAAAGTGGTTCATATTTTTATTAATAGTCCTTATGGAAAAGAAAAAAAGAGACTGTATTAGACGAAAGCTCTTGGGGGGGGCAAAAGTTTGACAATCATCACTTTAAAACTGCTAACATACCAGTAGTAACTTTTCCTTTGTGAAGAGGAGGGCAAGTGAAGAATTAAAGGAAAAACAGACAGGTGGTATTGGTGACAAAGTTACAGTGGTGAGCAGCTCACTTAAACTAGGGCTCTTGTAGGGCAGAGGCTGTGACCTCCCTAGCCAGCACTGTCTCCCTGGTGTGCACTATTCTACCTAACACACAGGAGCAGCTCAATGCGATTGGGATATAAAATGAACTGATGAAGAAGTTGTAAAGCTCTATTGAAAAGTACATTCGAGGTGATATACGAGGTCTAACTAGGTCCAGTCCTGCCATCAGCCATCGAGGTGAGCCTTCATTCATTCAATTGTCAATTCATCCATTTATTCAGAGGTTATTTATTGAGCACCTATTATGTCCTGGCTGCTATGTGTAAGTCACATTGCCTCTTCAGTTTTCTCATGGCTAACAAGGAAGCTCAAATAACATGTGAAAACCCTTCTAGCAATGTCTTCCTCTGGATAATACACGAACTCTTCTCTCTGTCTCTCTTGGATAAGCTAACGCAAGAAGGAAGGCAAATTTCCTCCGGCAAAAAAGCATTGTCAGCTTCAAGTACTGCTGCAGAAACTTAAGTGGCAGGTGGTTGACTGCCTTGGTGTTTTCCAGACAGAAATGGTCAAGTTTGGAAATGAAAGAAAAAAATTTAAAGCATGAAATCAGCTAGCTAGATTTTATTTCCTAGCTTTGTTCAGTATTAGGTTGCCACTGAACAATGTCAATTTAGAGAATTCAAAAATGGTGTACCAGTCAGTGTCTCTCTCTCTCCTAGTAGAAAAATGATGCTCCAGGTCTTTTGTGGAGACATCTGAGTGATTTTGTGCAGGGAATGCAAGCTGGGAAACTCTCATTACTCTAAGTAGGCCGTGGCTTCGGAGAGAACGAATGCCCTTTTTCCTCCAGTCATTTGTCCACATCTTATTCCAGTTGGCAAAGTCTTAAATGGTAAAGCTCCATAAGCCTGTTTCTTGGAGCCTTGTGCAGATAGGTTCTCACCTGTATCTGTCCGTTTTTATTGCAGTAACAAGCAGCCCCTACATATCAGCGGCTAATAGCCACAGTTAATTTATTGGTTATATTTCATATTGACTGTGGGTTGGAATGGAACTATTTATGCTCCAAATCTCTTCTTTCTTTGAGAATCTAGGTTGAAGAAATAGCTACCATTTGGGATTACTGTTCTTACAGAAAGTGAAAAAGAGACATAGCCGGATCACACAATGGTTCTGATGTAGAAGGGGGCACATGTATGTTGCTTTCGGTTCACATTCAGTTGGCCAAAGCAAGTCTCATGCAGCCTGTGGTCAATGGGGGAAGGAAATTTCCTCCCTCACGGGGAGTTTTGGTAAATCGCTTGGCAAGGAGCAGTGATGTATATTTCTCTTACTGAGAGGGAGAGTGAACAATTGAGAACAACAGTATCATCTAGCACACCATTCTTCCACTGTAACATATTTAAAGAAATTGTTTCTCTCTCCGGTTCATTTTATGTTATGAGCTTAAGAAGAAAGAGGATCTTCCTGGAGTTCATGAACTTAAAGATATGTTAGAGTACAGCCCTGGGGCATTTCTCAGCAGAGTTGAGTCTTAGTCTTTCTGCAATGAACTTGGAAAAGTACAGGAAAATGAAAGAACACCGCCCTTCACTGAACAGGAACAAGATAAACACATACTGAAGGGAGTGTACTTGACTGTGCAGCCCATAAAGGACAGAAGCAGTGACTAAGAGGTCTGGCTGTATGCATTGTTCTCCTTCGTCTCTGAGCCTTCCCCATGGAAATGCCACTTGTCCAATCTCTGAGCTGAGAGTTTAAGCAGAGGCAATGCCCTGTCATTGAACTCTACAAACGAAGAGGGAAGAAACTGCCTAGAAATGCAAAATGTGCTTCCCCCTACCTCTCAACGCTTTCTGCTTCTGCTTCAATTTAGACCATTAACACTTTGCACCTGGACTGTGACAGTAGTCTCCTAATTGGTTTCTCTGCCTTCACATTTGCACCCTGAAAATCTGTTCTCTACTTGAGTGATCAATCTTTCCAAAGAATAAACTAAACCACGTGACCACCCTGTAAAATATTATTCCCCAGTGCCTACCTCTTTGAGTCCCAATTTAATTACCTGAAAAATGGGATAGTAATATCTACTTTGTAGGGATGGTGTGAAGGACAAAGGAGATAATATATATGATATATATATAAAGTGCCTAATACAGTGTTTCAATAAATGGCAGTTAACGATGAGTATTATGATAAAATTCTGAATCCTTTAGCAACACCTGTTAGGCCCCCAGATCCAGCTGCTAATAACTTTAGCAGCTGTGTTTGGCCCTCAGCCCCACCCCACCACTCCTCCCCGCACCCCATGCTTTAGCTTTGTCAGACTACACGCAGTTCCCGAGTCGGCCATCCTGTCCCTCAGCTCCCTGCCACTGCCCAGGTGCCATCTCTGAAATGCTTTTGCTCACTCAGTGCACTGGGGTCCCATTGCTTAGAGTGAAGACGCACTTCAAAAGTCACTCACCCTCTGCCACTGTTCCTGACCCTCCGGGAGAATGAACTGTTCCCTCCCCTGGCCCCCTGGATCTTACTACTTCTAATGCTATACTGTCCTCTTTTGTTTTCAGGCTTGTCTTCTGCTAGACCATGAGTCCTCTGTGTAGACCACGCTGCTGGGCACATAGTGGGTGCCCAACAGATGCTTTTTGAATGCAGAAATGTAATAAATGGAGAAAAGCCCTAACAGACTGCAGGGAGGGGTTGAATAAAGAATAGATTATATGATATGAAGCAAAGGTCACATTAAAATGTTAGGATTTGAAGCTTGGAGTGAGAAAATAGATAGTAGTTTTATATTCTGTACTTTGAGGGGGTCAACACAGCTTTGGGTAAAAGTGACTTTATATGTCGTTAGGAAAATAAATTCTTCATGAAAAAAAATCCCAGCTTAGAAAGTCCTACAGATTTATTTTTTTTCTGGATGTAGTAAGTAGGTCTTAATCAATGTGTTTCTTAGTATGCTAAATCCTGAAATGTCACACTGCTCCTGGGGTTAGCTAGTCGCTTGAAGCTGAGTAGGCGTGCAAGGGTGAGATTAAACAAGCCATTCTGTTTGCCCACTGCACACTCCATTGTTTAGTTAGAAAAATTAAATTCCTATTCAAGCCTCTCAACATGTTTAATGAATGCTTCAGGTGCATCGAACTGTGTGTGAGGCAGGGGACGCCAAGCCATTCCGGGGAAGTGACGTATTTATTAACCTCCCCGAGTCATTCATGCGTTGAACCTGGGATGCTGGTTGGAAAATAGGTGAACCTGGCCCACAAGGATGAAGAAGACCTTCCTGCTGCACACCTGGGACAGAGGAGAGCTTGGGAGATGTGCTTCCCTTTCCTCTTCAGGCAGACCAGATTCAACTGCCAGCTCTGCTCTTTTGAAGTTTGTCACCTTGGACGTGGCACTTGTTCCTCTGCACCCCAGTCTTCTCAGCAGCTGCTATGCACGGAGTGTAGTTTGTCTGCTTTAAGCTTGTTATTTATTTATTTATTTATTTATTTGTGTGTGTGTGTGTGTGTGTGTGTGTGTGTGTGTGACAGAGTCAGAGAGACAGAGAGAGGGACAGATAGGGACAAACAGAAAGGGAGAGAAATGAGAAGCATCAATTCTTTGTTGCGGCACCTTAGTTGCTCATTGAGTGCTTTCTCATATGTGCCTTGACCGGGGGGCTACAGCAGAGTGAGTGACCCCTTGATCAAGCCAGTGACCTTGGGCTTCAAGCCAGTGACCATGGGATCATGTCTATGATTCCATGCTCAAGCTGGCTACCTTGGGGTTTCAAACCTGGGTCCTCCACGTCCCAGTTCAACACTCTATTCACTGCACCACCACCTAGTCAGGCTTGTTATTTTCTTTTAATTGTGTGAAAATATATAGCACATGAAATTTGCCTTTTTTAGCCATTTTTAAGTATACAGGTCCATGGCACTAAGTACATGCACAGTGCATCTGCTTTAATCTTACGTCAGCCCAGTGAGAAGGTGTTGTTATTCACAGATAAGGAAACTAAGGCTCTGAGCAGCTTAGTAATAATTCTTATAAAATCTTGGTACCTCTCAGGCACTAAATATGAGGTGGTTCTTATTTTTCTTTGAGGGAAAGAAGAAGGTGGAGGTCCCAGATTGGTTCATTTTCCTGCTACATCAGCAGAGAGACTGGCATCAGCCAACGGAGGGGGCGAGAAGAGGCTGTACCTGGAGACTGCACCTGCAGGGCACCGGCAAGTGGGTGTCTTCACCCCGGCTGCAGTGCTGGTCTCTGGGCCGAGGCGGGACTGTCCCCGGAGCCCCCGGGGGAAGGAAATGAGTGTAGCCCGTCTTCAGACACGTTTGTATTGATTCTGTCAGTCTCTTGCTGCTCGCTGACAGAAGACATATGGCTCATAACGCAGCTGGGCACAGCACATTACGCCCCGTATTGGGGCTCCTAAATCATTTCAAAATTTTCAATTCCCTAATCAATATTTTATGGCGAGCACAAGCAGGGATGAGGCCTGCTTCTGTCTGGGGTGTGTGCTCGCACACAGGGGCCGGCAGACGTGACTGTCCGGAGGAGTCAGTCCCATCTGGGGGAGGACTGCAGGCCATGTTCTCCGGAGGGCAGTCACTTAACACAGGCCAGGCCAGGGCCAGAAGGGTCCTTGGAAGTCATGAGGTCCCAGTGTGTGCCTTAAAGGGGCAGAAACCTGAGGATAGCAATCCTGAGACCAGAACCCAAGTCTTCTGACTTCTACTCCAAAGCTCTTCCCAGGAAACCACGTCTAGCAGAATGCCTGGCACATAATAGATCACGGTTCCCCAAACTCCAGCCGGAGGGCGCATGCGGCCCCCTGAGGCCATTTATCTGCCCGCCGCAGTTCCAGAAGGGGCACCTCTTTCATTGGTGGTCAGTGAGAGCAGCACAGGATGCATTCTGTGCTCCTAGAGTACTGTATGTGGCGGAGCCACAAAGCAGGCGTCGCTCACGTACAGTGCTACTTCCGGTGACGCTGGACGCCTGCCTCACGGCTTCAGAAACGCGTCATATCACTTGTTGCGCATCATATCACTAGTTACGGCTAGCAGTGACAAATACAGAACCGGACACTGACCATCTCATTAGCCAAAAGCAGGCCCATAGTTCCCATTGAAATACTGGTCAGTTTGTTGATTTAAATTTCCTTGTTCTTTATTTTAAATATTGTATTTGTTCCCGTTTTTTTTTTTTTTTTTTTTTTTTTTTTTACTTTAAAATAAGATATGTGCAGTGTGCATAGGGATTTGTTCATAGTTTTTTTAATAGTCCGGCCCTCCAACGGTCTGAGGGACAGTGAACTGGCCCCCTGTGTAAAAAGTTTGGGGACCCCTGTAGTAGATGGTCAATAAATATTAGTTCAGTGTTAAACAAATGATAAGAGTCGCAAAAAACCGGAGTCTGGGCCAAATAAGGCTTTATGTGTAGAAAGCACTTACTAAGCACCAGTTTCCATTCTCAGTTCTATTTTGAAATATTGAACTAGGGACTGTCGTTGTTCTCATTTTGCATATGGCAGAATTGAGGCTCTGAGAGGTGAGTGGCTTGCCCGAGGTCGCAGAGCTGGTAAGCGAGAAGGAACGCGCACTGAAAGCAGGCATCCGGCTGCAGAGCCTCTGCCCAACTACTGCGCGACACTGGCCCCCCACGCAGCCTGGGCTTGCTGTTCCCATGTGTATTCAGACCTGTAGCCACTGTGCATCTGTGTTTTGCAATCAGCAGGTGGATCAGAAGGTAAGCAATGAGCTGTCCAGTCTGGGCCCTTCAATGGTGCCGGGTGAAGAAAGATCCTGAAAGCGAGGCCACACTTGAGTGTTCAGAGGAAGCAGTAGTTGGCTGGGAGGACAGGACCCTGATGTTGAGGCTTGTGGTAAAAGTAGGTGCCCAACAAAAAACAATTGACGATGCCAGCCATCAACAGGCCTGTTGAAGTGCTGCAGGAGTGAAAGAACCCCCCCCACCCCCCAGCAACGCCCTAACTGCTTACACTGGCACACAGAGCCTTCCCCACAGAGCTGGACCCTCCCCGCCCTTTGCTCCGCCCCTTCCTCTTGGGACTCGCCCTGCCCACTGCGCTCCAGGGGTCCTGCGGTAGGACCTGCCTCACTACCTGTTGTCCCCTTGGCCTGAAAAGCTGGACCCCATGGTTGTCCCATGGCTGGCTCCTTTTTGTGATTTAGATCTCAGTAGAAACCACCACCTGTTCAGGGAGGCTCTTCCTGCCTCCCCAGCTTGAAGTGCTGATTAGGACGTGCGTTCTCCGAAAGCAAGAGCCTTCATCCTGAGTGCCTAGGACAGCGCCAGACGCATGGCAGGAGAGGAGCAAATATTGATGGAATGAAGGAAGGGACTTTAGGGATGTTTTGCATAAGGTCCCTCGGGGGTCAGGCAGAGCACAGGGCAACCGGGAGTTGAGCAGAAAGGGAAATTATAAAACGGCCCTGCTGGAAGTCAGTGGCCTGTAAGTGACCATCGTGGGTTGTGGATCTCCCTCCGCACCTACTAGGGAGGTCCACGCCGCCTTTGGCCACCCCTGACAGCTGCACAGGTCTTCCTTATTTGGGCAGGAGACCTGATTCTTTGTAGATTCTACCCACCAGTCTCGGCTCAAATCCTGGGGCCCCCTCGGAGCCGTGCTCCATAGCAGAAAGCCCCTCAGCCACAGAGAGCCCCATGGTTCTGGGCATACAGTGCTGCCCAGAAACTAGCGGGAATACTGTCAGGTCTCAGCTGCAGGCATTTTATGATACACAGTCTAGCAGTTTTAGCTGTCAGAGACAGCTTGCTTTTCCGAGGGAGCAGGCAGGAAATTCTGGGTCAATGTTCTCACAATCCTAGAGTGGTAGGAGGCTTTGCCAAGATCAGGGAAGAAAAGGCAAGAACTTGGCTGTTTTCCCTTTAAAAGGCCCCCTTATATATGCAAGGGTAGAAATCATGCTGTCTTCTACTTCCACATTGTTCGATATGATACGTTGTAAAGCTTTTTCAGGCATATTATTGGATGCTCTCATCAATCTTCTAAGATATCTGAGACAGATATCACTGGCTTTGGAGAAGAAGGGACTTGCCTGAGACACTCTGCCTGTGGCTTCAGGCATATCTGTGGTTACATAGAGTTGTGCTTGTGAAACCTAAGTGTGCCTAAGAGTCATCTGGAAAGTTTTGCTAAGACACAGATTCCCAGAGATTCTGAGTGTGTAGGCCTGAGGTAGGGTCAGAGAATTTGCAGGTCTCACCAGTGCCCAGATGATGGTTGATGCTGTGTAGCACATGCCCAGGTAACTCCAGCCCTGCCTGGGTAGCTGTCACACCACTGCCTCTCTCTGAAAAGTAGCAGGTGACTGTGGGAAGCATGTTGTATACAGTGTCTCATTTGATCTCACAACAACCCCTTGATAACTGAGAAGCTGAAGGTTCAGAGCAGTCAAGTACCTGGCTGGCCTCCAGGATGGAGTAGTTGGTCCTGCCCTCTGTCCTCACTGCCTTGGCTGCCTCAGTGTCTGCAGCTGGTGCAATAAATGGTCTGTCCTGGTTTTATCCAAGTGACGCTGCCCATAGTCTCACCCACTTGTGTTTTGACTCAGTTCTTTTTTTTTTTTTTTGTATTTTTCTGAATTTGGAAACTGGGAGGCAGTCAGACAGACTCCCGCATGCGCCCGACCAGGATCCATCCGGCACGCCCACCAGGGGGCGATGCTCTGCCTATTTGGGGCGTTGCTCTGCCGCAATCAGAGCCATTCTAGTGCCTGAGGCACAGGCCACAGAGCCATCCTCAGCACCCGGGCCAACTTTGCTCCAATGGAGCCTCGGCTGCAGGAGGGGAAGAGAGAGACAGAGGAAGGAGAGGGGGAGGGGTGGAGAAGCAGATGGGTGCTTCTCCTGTGTGCCCTGGCCGGGAATCGAACCCGGGACTCCTGCACACCAGGCCGACGCTCTACCACTGAGCCAACCAGCAAGGGCCAACTCAGTTCTTTTTTATTTATTTATTTTTTACGTATTTATTGATTTTACAGAGATAAGTGATGGGGGGGAAAGTGAGAAGTATCACTCACAATTGCTCCACTTTAGTGTTCATTGGTTGCTTTTCATATGTTTCTTGACCAGGCAAGCCCAGGGTTTCGAACCGGCAACCTCAGCATTCCAGGTTGACACTTTATCCACTGCATCACCACCACAGGTCAGGCTTGACTCAGTTCTTGCTAGACACAGTGATCCTCTGAAATTGCTAGGGTTGAAGTGTGTGTGTGTGTGTGTGTGTGTGTGTGTGTGAGTGTGTGTGTGTGTGTGAGTGTGAGAGTGTGTGTGTGTGTGTGTGTGTGAGAGAGAGAGAGAGAGTGTGTGTGTGTGTGTGTGTGTGTGTGTGTGTGTGTGTGTGGCAGCGAGGGGGGGTAGGGGTGAAGGAATGATACTTCCACCTGAGAGGGGAACTTTCTTTCCGCTTGAAATTCTGGAATCAACTACCCAGGAGGTGCCCTGGACTGGCCAGGCTGGGTCCTCTCAGGGCATGTACCTCCCTCTGATTTTCCTTGAGCTTCTCCCTTCCAGTAGAGGTCAACTGTTCCCGCTTCACATCTTCCATTCTACCTACACTAGGGAGTTTGCAGACTCTTTCATTTTCTCAAGTGCCTGACTCTTGTACTGGGAAACCAGGGCCCTTAAGGTTTTATCATTTTTTCTGAATTTAAAATGTTGAACTTGAATGTTAAAGTGTTCTTCTTGGTAAACTTAATTCCTTGTTCTCTCTCCCACTGCACCATACCCCAAAGCCACAATCCACTGAATTATCAGGAATGGAAAATGCACCAAATAATGTTTCAAATGTTACTTTGCTTGACTGTAGGCCTGAGTATATATGCAACAAACTATGGTAGTGTGGGCTCAGTAAATTCTGGGCTAAAATTAGGCTCATTTTGAGGTGCTTAGAGCCTTGGAAGATTGACTGAGGATAGATTGGAGACCGTGAGATACCACCGACTAGGAATACCACACCCAGAAAAACATGGCAAGGATTATGACAATAACACTTAAATTACAAGTATTTTTTTCCTACAGACTATTTTATAATTTATCATTTATTTTATTAAGCAATTCATTGTGTGAGGCATACTGCTAGGATACGTTTTTATGAGAGGGGACAATATTTATTAAGTTGGCAGTTTATGAATTTCCTCCTTCTCCAGTTCATCATAAATAATCTTGTTTTGGGAGGGTAGGCAGAGAAACCAGAAGAGATAGGGACCCAGCAGGCAGGTCCTAGAAACCATGTCAAAGTGACACAAAACTCTGGGTCCCCTCTGTGTCCAGCGAGAGCATTCCTCTCTCACTCCCTTTGTGTGGTGGCATTGTAGACAATGCTCATCACTGCCGCTGTCTTTCAAGGGAGTACCAGGTCGCAGGTACTATGCTAACCTCTGCTATATATATATCATATTATCTTGGGGATTTCTTAGAATTTTGTGAGGTAGACTTTAGTTTTGCCATCTTGCAGGTGAGAAAACAGGTTCAGGGAAGGTAAGTGGCTTCCTCAAGGCCCCAGTGTCGCACAGCTGGGTTCGAACCAGGATCGGCATCTAGACTTTTAAACCCCATGTTAAACGTTGGTGTCATCGTCCAGAAGGGCGACTGGAAGTGCAGTGTCAGCATCTCCTGGGCGCCTGTGGGGACGCAGAGTCTCAGGCTCCATCCTGGATTTGCTGAATCAGACTCTGCATTTTAATGACCGAATTAGACGCACATTAACGTTGAGAAGCTCTACTTTAAATTACACTGGCTCACCCCCTACCTTCTGACCTTGTGTCAGGTGTCCACTCTGTCTCTGATTCTCTGCCTCCTGTCCTCTCCTTCATCCCCTCTCTCCCAGGAAGATGTGCCCTGGGCATTGTCTGGTTTTAAAGACCTGTCCTGCTCTGCTCTGAGGTGACAGTAGGCTTTCCCATAACATTCCTGATTAGTTTTGCATGCATGGCACTCCAGTGCATCACTTGAAGTTTCTCCAAGGAATGATTATTAGTGGAGTGTTGGTGCGAAGGAGCAAGGCTGCTTTTCCTGGTGACATTCTGTCCCTGAAGATTGGGCTCAGGGCTGCATATCTGTTGCTCCCCACGTGGGCTGATCAGATCCTGTGATCTTGTCATTCTTACTGAATACACACACAGGGCCCTTCATTGATGTTCCAACGTCCCTCCACCTGGCTCTCCAGGTGGGGTGGAGGCATGTGCCCACCTCTCCAGGGAGGTTATCACTCCCCATACTGCCCATGTGGGGGGTGTTCCCTGTTGTCTACCTACCCGAGAGACAGGTGCCCAATGGCTGTTGGCTGTTGTGCTCTGCTGCTGATTGACATGAAGCACCCTTATAGCAGTTACTTTGTATTTAACTCCTCTGTATACAAGGCACTGTGCTAGGTTTTATGGTTTCCATTTTACAGATGATGAAACTGATTCTTAGGAACGGTAAGTGACGTGTTCAAGGTCACGTGGTCAGTGTGTGGCTGAGCTGGAGCACGGTTCCATGTTCGCCCGCTCTGCAGTTCATACTTTCCCCACATCACCTCCATGTTTTGGACACGCTTCTCTTCAAGGGTTTACAGTTCCTGATTTCCCTTAGTCAGAGGGGCAGATTCTCCCATCCTTTGCATCTTTGCAGACCCCTGGTGCATAGCTCTGAAATGGGAGTGCACATCGGAATCTGCGGGTGGGCTTGCGGGAACTCAGAGCCGGCGCACCTGGTGTGGGCTGGAGCAGCCGGGTTTTTCCCAAGTTTCCAGGTCTGCAGACCACCCTTGAACAGCCACCAGGGCAGGGACATGTGGGCAGCAGAGCACCTGGCATTCCTATCCCTCTGTCCCGTGAGTATTGGCAGGGTAGTGCTGTGGTTACACCTGTGACTTGCTTCTTGCTTCGTGGACACTATTTCGTGAGAGAACAGAGGTCAGTCCTTTGCACCTGCTTTAGCTCAGCACCTCTTCTCTTTCTGGGTCGCATTTAGGCTGGTCCACTGACCTAAACTCGTGAGGGTCACCTGTTATCAAGCTGAGGATTTTAAAAGCATATAAAAATGTCAGTAAAGACCCGACGACTGACAGCATGTTGGTTTATGTGCATTTCTCAAGAATTAAGAATCCAGTTCAGAGGATATAAAAGCCATGGCTATATCTACCCAATTAGATGGCTCATCTGATATTCATGAGATCTACAAAAATGATGAATCACCATTTGCCTTTCCATAGACTTCTCTTCCCGTATTGCACATAGCCAAATTCCAGAAAGGGTCAACTTTGAATTTTCATCGTGGGACATCAAGCATGTTTAGGTAGATGACTAGGGGGATCTCTCTACAGGGAAACCAGTAGGCATTGTGGAAGAGAGGGTAATGGTGGATGGCACATCGGGACTAAATCACAAAGAGCACTGGGCAATGGAGTTTGTTAGAGCTCGTTATAAATGCCGGCTCTGCCACTGAACAGCTGAGGGTCTGTGGACATACTACTTAACCTGCCTGGGCCTCACTGTCTCCAGAATCAAGGCTGAAATAAAAAAATATTTAGCCCACAGATATGGCCTGGGCGTCATCAGCCAGTGAGAATGGATGGATGCCAGGTCAGAAGCAACGCTAGCTGGAAACAAGCCAGAAGTGGTGTGGATGACCGGCTTGCATTTTCAATGGTGCGGGTCCATCTGCAGTGTATCTCTGTGCAGGGGAAATGGGTTTCCCCAGAGTAAGGAGAAGGTTGGTGTGTGGTTATGTGTGTGTGTGTGTGGGGGGGGGGCATGTGCACGTGCACACAGTGTGCACTCAGAGAAGAGCGGGCAGCTTTCCTGGGAATGAGGTCACACCTACTCTCTGAATGGTTCAGGGTCAGGACAGACACCTGTTTTGGAGGCTGGGCACACAGCCAGTTTGGCCTATTCCACTCTCCTCTTACAATCTGGTAGCCAGTGGAGTCAGGGATGAGAGAGGGTCCCGTTTGTTGATTGTTCTTACTCTGCAACCTTTGGGGAGAGGTGAGGGCAGAGGCTGTTATCGCCTGAGATATTGAGCAGTAGAAATGACTGTGGAGAGGCCTCTGTATGTCCACACACCGTGGGGTGGACCTGAACACTCCTTGCACCAGGGTACAACCATTGACTACTTGGATTTGCCTTTTCAGGGAAATAGGTTAATAATCCTTCCCTTCTCGTTTTGTTGGCTTAACCTGAGCAAGAAATGAGATAATAGAAGTGAACGAACTGGCACACAGTAGAAACTTTTTATTTCCCATGAAAGGCAGCTCTGTGTTGGACCACTGATCTCCCAGGCCATGCACATGGGCTCAGGAGGGCTCAGACCACGGCCTGAGGGCCAGTGGAGCAAGGGGGTTTTACCTGGTGTGCTGTATGGACTTGGCTTATTGACACCTGAGCAAGTACTTATGGGAAACTTGTATCTAATTCTAAGACAGATGAGCTATTTGTGATGCTGGGAGAGTAAGTAAAATACAAGTACCATTGAATTCTAACAAGCAGGGTTGAGGAGGTCGTCCGGCTCAAGCCCTCTTGAGAGAGCTTCAAGGCTGGTGGCAGAGGTGTAACATCAGTGTAAACAGTGCCAAAAGCGGTAGAGCCAGCGCATGGCTGGCCACAGGGTGAGTGACCGGCCAGTGCCTCTGAGGACGAGGGAGGCTGACCGTGGGATGAATGCACACCCCAGTGTCCTTGTCAAGGTCAGATGTGACCTCAGAAGCTCCTGCAGAGGCGGATGGCAGCCATGGGGGAGAAAGAGGGAGGAGGAGCTTCTTAGTTGGCTTCAGCTTCAGGGCAAACCAGTGAGGCATGCTGTTACCCCTGGAGACCTGGGGTGGGGCAGGTGGGGATGCAGAGCCCAGCGTCTATTGTCTGTGTGCTCTTCTAGCTGCCTCTGCCCAGGAAGCCACCACTGACTGGTCTACACCTTCGGGTTTAAACCCTCTGCCTCTTCACTCAGCTATCACAGACACTCTAGTCCTTATCTTACTCGAGTTATTTTACAAGTTGGCCACGTCCTCCTCCCTGATACTCTTTTGTCTCTTGCATACTGGACACTGCAGCTGTCCCTGTGCGGGAGGAGCCCTACATCTCTGTCTCCAGCCAGGAACGCTCTCTCCAGTGTTTGGGTGTCCTCTGAGTATTCCCTCTCTGGTTGCTGCCTGGATTCTTGTATTGAGATCCCGACTTGGGTCCACTACCTCCCATCCATGCTTCTCCTGCTGCCCGTGGTTCTTCTTCTAAACTACCCATTATGTCATATCCCTGGGCAGCTTCGGTGATTCATCAATGCCCTCAGGAAACTGCCTACTGTGGTTTCAGGGCATCTTGGTGCTCGGGGTCTGCTTCCTTGACAGCCTGACTTCTCGTCACTGGCCCAGCCATATGTCATACTTTGGCTGACCCGAACTTGTTTACATTTCTTAAATATTCAATACAATGTGTGCTTCCACCTCTCCGTGCCTTTAGACATGCTGCTATCTTTCTTCTGGAATGCTCTTCCTCCTCTCTAGGCTGGTAATTTCTTTGTCTTTTCACACTTGGCTCTGGAAGCAGCTCCTCTTCTATGAAGTGGGTACCTGCTGCCCAGAGCTCCATGGACATCTGACCTATTAGGTCAACCAGGGCCACACACTCCAAAGGGCCCTGCACTTAGTTCAATGCTCAGCTGTCACTATCTTACAATTTTCAATTTTTTTAAAAAAAATAAAAGGCCTTGCATTTTTTTTTTTGTATTTTTCTGAAGCTAGAAACAGGGAGAGACAGTCAGACAGACTCCCGCATGCGCCCGACCGGGATCCACCCGGCATGCCCACCAGGGGGCGATGCTCTGCCCCTCTGGGGCGTCGCTCTGTTGCAACCAGAGCCACTCTAGCGCCTGAGGCAGAGGCCAAGGAGCCATCCCCAGCGCCTGGGCCATCTTCGCTCCAATGGAGCCTCAGCTGCAGGAGGGGAAGAGAGAGACAGAGAGGAAGGAGAGGGGGAGGGGTGGAGAAGCAGATGAGCGCTTCTCCTGTGTGCCCTGGCCGGGAATCGAACCCGGGACTTCTGCACGCCAGGCCGACGCTCTACCACTGAGCCAACCGGCAGGGCCAAAAGGCCTTGCATTTTTATTTTGCAATAAGGACCATAAATTATGTATCTGGTTCTGTTGACACCTCTGCAGCAACCTACACACAGCACAGTCATGATGCTGCTGGGTCCTATAGCTGCTGTAACTCTGTTTGCCTCATCCACTGGCTGTGGACGCCTTGAGGTCAGGGACTGTGTTACCGCCAATGCTGTCCCGCAGCACCCCGGGCAGTGAAGGATACATTGTACGGGATAATAAATGCCTTCTGATAGACTGAATTTATGTCTGTGGGCTCTTTTTCCTTAGTCTGTGAGAGCTGCCTTTCCTCTGTAAAAACATGTTTTTTTCCCATGTGAAAAGCAAGCACCAGAAACTCTGAGCTCCAGTTTTAATCAATGTTTTAAAAACTTGGCTTTGTGATCTGACCTAACTCCATCCATCACTCGGTTCTTTAGTGAAATGAAGTGTGCGGCCAAACAGTCCGACGTGAGAGGGCTGGTGGGGCTGTCGCTCTCCAAGCCCTTCCCTAAGTTCTGGTCTCTCTTTTAGGATGATTAAGAATCCTTGTTTTTTTCCTCTTTTTTTTTCATCCTTCACCTTTTCTCAATTCACCTCTTTTATTTTCATCAGGAGAAGAAAAGCCAGACTCTTCACTCAGCAAAAGCAGACTTTGTTATTTGGAGAAGAAAATGAGAGAGAGAGAGAGAGAGAGAGAGAGAGAGAGAGAAGAGAGAGGGAAGCCAAAGTTCCTTCACAATCTTGGTGTTTGAATACTTGAAGACTGTGAATGCTAGAAATGCTGACAGGTCCTGTGTCAGGCTTCATTCTGACCTTCAGGCCCATTGTTTTCTCTCTAAAAGGAAAGCAGCTTACTTCAACAGGCCTTGATCAGAACGAATGTGCTGTTCAGCATCCTCCTGCCTGCCCCACCCTCTCCTGCCGGCTGCCCCTCTGGCTCTGCTGCCTAGTTCTCAGGCTACACCTCACTCAGCATGTTCAGGGCAGGGGTTAGGGGGGAGAATGCTTTGGGAAGAAGATTGAGGAGGAGGGACCAGGTAGATGGGGCTCTGGGGACACTCTCCTGGCACTTTACTGCTTTCCCATGTCACATTTCTATGTAAGATTTCACTGGAAGAAAGGGTCACAAGGCTCAGATATGCCTAAAAACCTCTGTCTACTGACCCAGGTGAGATCTTGGTCCGGGGAGTGGGGAGGGCCTGGCAAATTGTCCTGATTCTGTGGCATGACTCTTGTCAATGGAAACAAATGCAAATTACTGATACTTCCTGCCCTTACTCTCAGCCAAATTATTATGGAGAAGTAGGGTTCCTGGATTGGGATTGACCTCCTCACCATTTCTCCCTGGACCCAGGCTTGGTTTGGGCTGGGGCTTAAACTCCTTGGCAAAGGCTGGGACAGAGCTGTTGATAACATTGTTACCCATGTGAAATGGCCGTGGAACGCGATTCTTTACCTGAGCTCTTGGGAACTGGTTCTAAAACCAGATGCAGCAGGACAGGGGGAAGAGGGGCTCTGCCAGCTCTGGACACCCCTGCCTTTCGTACCCCATACCCACGACTGTTTTAATTTTCTTCCCAGAGGACATTCTGGTCAGCTCAGCCATGGAGAGCTGTCAGGCAGAGGAAGGCATGTGGTATAGAGCAGAGGCAGCGTGGAAGTCTGGAGTTCACCATACCTGGGTTCGAGTCCTACCACTCTGTCTCTCAGTTAACTCTGAAGCAAATAAATATACCTGGAGCTGTGTTAGAACCTGTCCAGGATGAACGGGAATTTGCATTCTAGTTGGGGAGGAAAAACAATCCTAACTTGTTGGGTAACAGGATCGCTCACTGTCTCCATGTCTACCGCCCCCGCGGGCCAGAAGGAAACCCAGACTCTGGGGAAAGGAAGGTGGCCGGGCACAGGGTCCTCCCTTGTGCAGGAAGGAGTCGAGCAGGAGCACAGCGAGTCCTCACTCAACAGCATCAGTAGGCTAGTGGAACTGCTGCCGACCACATAAAACCCAACCAATGTTACCCTTGGCTGATGGACATAGAGAAGAGTCACGTTCCGACAGCGTCTCATCAATGTTATAAGGAAATGATGCTGAACGAAATGAAGTTATTGGAGGACCTGCTCTGATCAGTGCACAGTCCCATCAACGGGAGGGATACGTGTCCCTTCAGGAGACCGGGTGAGGGGTTTTGGCAGGAAATGAATCCTTGCAGTTAGAGATGTGTCTGGTATATTTTGGATATTTGAAGAAACAGCAAACTGCCAATAAAAATGATTTGACTCTGAAGTCCTCCTTCCCCCACGTGGACTCAGAGTCCCAGACACATGCCCAGTAGCAGGAATTGGAGGCGGAGTAGACCCCCCTTTGTTCGCCACAGAAGTAGAGCCCGAATGGCTTATGAGACACCCAGGAGAACTTGGGGCTGTGTGGTGTGTGGAAGGAGGGGGCGGGTTCTGAATGGATGGGGGCAGAGAAGGGAGGAGTGAGAACTTTAGGAAAAGGTTAAAAGATATGGGCACTGAAAGAAAAGAAGTAAAAGTAGCTTAGGGAAAGAGGGTTTGGCCCCATGGAAGACTCCTCTGAGCTTCAGAGAGTGTCTGTGTGCAAACTGCGGGCATATGGGCATTCCACTTCGGAGAAGTGAGGGTGTGCTCAGTTAGTTGGCCAGGACACCTCCTGGGACAGGCAGGATCTGAGCTGAACCCTGAAGGACCAGAAGACTTTCATAGACAGGTGGAGGGGGTAGGAGAAGGCATTTCAGGCGCATGATTAATATGGTTAAGATGGAGTTGTCAGTCCCCAACAAGGATGAAGCATTTATTCAAGACTGAGACTGGCCCTTTCTGGGATTTGGAGGCAACACAAACAGGCCTCCCTCAGCCTTGCAGGTCTAAGCAGTAGAAGGTATATTTCACATCTCCAGTTATGACACAATATGTTCAATGTGGAAGTCGGAGCCTGTTGACTTTAACAGCCCAGCTGTTTCTGTCTTCCGGACAGCAGTTAAGATATCTTCTGAGCAGAGGGGGAACAGTCTGAAGTTCCAACGGGAGTCCTCTGGGATGCCATAGAAGAGCAGCGTGTTACGGTAATGTGGCCCTGGGGGCCTCTGTGCCCCCGCCCTGCACAATGCAGATGGGAACCACTCGGCCAGGCTGTGCTGGGTGCTGTTTCCAAATGTCAAGTCTTTGCTGCTAAAAGAACGTCCTGCATTTTGACTGATTTCTTAAGAAGTATCATTTATTTGGGCTTCCCACTGCCTTACACCCTTCTTTTTCTCTTGCCCCCTTAGGAGGAGGTAAAAGGAAAAACTCTCATTTCTTTTTGACCATCACAAACTGTGCCTCACCCGCTCTTCTCTGTCCCCAATTCTTCCCCTTCCTCTGATTGGCATGTGCAGGTTCTCTCTCCGACGGAAGGGGCAAGCCTCCCTCGCTACCAAATCTGCTCTTGGCTCTTGGCTTGCTAACTGCTAATTACATTTTAATGCCTCCACTTCCTCTCTTCCCCACCTTGGAATGCCATTACTCATGTCCAGTCTTGTAGAAGGGGCCGTCTCACAAAATTAATTGAAAAGCAATGGAAAATGTAAATGTAGTAGAAAATATGATTAATGCCTCTTCTAAAACTAAAGTAGGGTTAAAAATGGTTTATTCATTTGCCACTCAATTCTTTCCCCGATTAGTAGCTTCTCAGGGATAGCTTCTTGGGCTTCCTGGTCAATACTAAGCTGCTGAACCTTCTCACTGCTGTTCACATTGGAAGTTTTGCTAGAAAGCAGTGAGTATGTTTGTGCGTTTTTTTAACATCTATGTAATAGAATTTTGTTTAGTGAATACTTAACCTCTTCAAAATTGTCAACTTTTAAGTATATCACATGTGTCACTTGTGTGTTTAGAGTTGATGATACAAAGCTTCCCCATAGAAATTTCATCTGGCTCTGTTCATAAACAATTAAAACACGTCGGAAAACCCAATATTTTTCCATCTAAGTTATATGTGCAAGGGGGCCTCTTGCACCCGGAAGTGGCTTCGGGAGTCTGTCCAATCCCGAGTCTGTTTTTAGCTTCAGAGAGTGTCACCCCCACACCCATTCTCTCTCATGGCCAGGATGCTTCCACTATCTAAAAACATTGATCACACTTCAGGATCAGTTAATACCTCTTACCAGCTAACCTCATTCATCTCTCCACTGTCACCCTCATATTGACCCAGAAGGTTTCTACCCGCTTTACTGCAATGACTCTTTTTTTTTTTTTTTTTTTGGTGGCAGAGACAGGGAGAGTCAGAGAGAGGGACAGGTAGGGATAGACAGACAGGAAGGAAGAGAGATGAGAAACATCAATTTTTCGTTGCAGCTTCTTAGTTGTTCATTGATTGATTTCTCATATGTGCCTTGACTGGGGGGCAACAGCAGACCGAGTGACCCCTTGCTTGAGCCAGCGACCTTGGGCTCAAGCTGGTGAGCCTTATTCAAACCAGATGAGCCTGCGCTCAAGCTGGCGACCTCAGGGTCTCGAACCTGGGTCGTCTGCGTCCCAGTCTGACACTCTATCTACTGCACCACTACCTGGTCAGGTTTGATTAGCCTTTTAAGACACCAGCCACTATGTTCATTTGGATGTATAAATTCTTGTCACTCTTATTATGAGACCAGCTTCCCTGTGTCATAGTTGTGTTTGACACAGGAAAACGTAAGGGACCATGGGAGAGAAAGCTTTCCTTTACTTTCTTAAAAAATTCTTCCAGAAAATATGAGAAAAGAGGAAAATGCTCATCTCCTGTTTGTGGAAGGGGGTTGTGAGCAGCTCTTCGTGCCCCCTTGTAAAAGAGGATGATTGTCTCATAATGGGTGATTTTTAGAATTGATAGATGTGAACAGCTGTGGCTGTGAACCTCATTTCTTCATGGAGTATAAGCTCCTACAGGGCAGGGCTGTGTTGTCCACCCAATCACACCTTCTTTTGCTGATGGATGTATTGCTGTCTCTGTGCCTCCACTCTGAGGAGTGCCCTTGACTCCAACCCCTCTCAACCAGGCATCAGCCCTTGTCTGTGCCCAAGGAGCAAATACCATCACAGTTTATAGCAGTCACTTGGAATTCCCAGGCACTTGAGAGCATGTTTGGCCCTAATTAGAAAAAACAAAAAACCAAGCACTCAGTAAAGGCTGATTTGATCAACGTGCAATATTATCTGATCCCCTTCTAGCCTGGGCCTGACAATTTGTCCAGGCTTCTCTTCTGCCTTGGTGGTGGCGAGAATCCCGTCTTACTAACTCCCGCGGAATTTCCCTTTGGGCTTTCTCTACCTAGAGCTACACTTCTATGTTTTTGTTTGTTTGTTTTGCCTCTGGTCCCTTGGGTCTCAGGACTTGTGTTTGAATCTCATCTTTTTGAGGGCTTTGACTTGGTGACCCTCCAAATCTTGTCTCTAGTAGGAAGTGTCCTCTAGAACTCAAGCCCAGCCGTGGACCCTTGGCTGGGGATCTGGGTGATAGAAATCAGACAGGTGTCTAATGTCAACTCTGACAGGACCTGGGAGCAGAAAGACTCAGAGGAGTTTTTCAGTAGCCCCTCCCTGTTAGCAGGTCTGGAACGCAGTGCCCACATCCTGGGGCAGGCACTTCCAGAGTGGGTTTGGCGATAACGGTATTTGGGCACCTGGGGACATCTCTGGTGTTTTTTGAGCTTTCATGGAGTTCACATATACTTCTCAACGCAAAGCTGTCTTTGCTTTTATTTTATTGAGAACAGAACAATAGGCCATAAAATAGAGGAGCAGTAAAAGAGGGGGGATTGTCAAACAAACTAGACATGACGTCTGTAAGTTTCCTTTCTGTCCTTCTGTCCTTGTCTCTATGCCTGTGAAAATCAGGCCAAAGGAGGTTTATGGCGGGAAAGGGATTTCAGGAGTCAAGAAGCTTTGCTTCTTGATGTTTTCTTTTCTCCCTCCTCAAATACCAAAACCAGGCCTGTATGTTTTCATTTCTGTTTCTAGGACACAGACGGAATCTAGAGATTTCAGAGCTATAAGAATATTAGAAGTGATTTGATTCAAATACTTGCTCTGTACCTGAGGTCACTAAGGACCAAATTAGTGGGGTGCACCAGCCAAAGCTGCAGTCAGTTGATGGCAGGTGTGAACTTGATGCCAATCTCCTGACCGGTCAGCTAGTTCCCTGTCCACTTATGTCCCTCCATGGCCAGAGGAGGGAAGGGAGGCTGGAGAAGTAGGAGAAATGGGGTCTCAACGCCCTGGCTCTCCAGTGGCCACCAAGGCTGCCAAGTGGAAGCTGAGAGATGAGGAAACTTTGCCCAAGTATGGCATGGTGCCTTTCAGTGCCAACCTGGTGGGGAACCATGCAGAACACCTATCTAGGTGTTCAGTAGACTTCTCTAAATTTTGCAGTACAGGGTATGGAAGGCATGTGTTTAAAGCAGTATCCAAAAAACCTCACAGAAGCAGTTATGAAATATTTTGTTTTATTGGCAATGGGACAAAATATAATTGGGCATTAAATCAAGGAAATGGGGAAAAGGGAGCTGCAAATCAAGGGAAATGGTGGAAAATTAGGTCTTAGTGGAGAGAGAAATGTGCACATATGAACTGCTTGATGTTTCGTGGGAAGAAGTACAATTGAGTAAATCTCCCCTTTAACCCTTTGAACTCTATGTGCTTGCCTGACAGCCAGTGTCTGGGGAGGTGGTCATTCTCTGCAGGGAGAACCGGTTTCTACCTGTCCCACAGGGTCAGAGGTGGGATGTGATGATTTAGGGGCGCTGTGTTAAACAGGAGTCAGAGATCCATGCTTGCTCACATTCACCCCTGCTTCTGACTGGCAGGAGGTGGCTTCAGTCTGGTGGCAGCTTGGAGCCAGGGAGAAGAGCTTGCAAAGCCCTTCACTGGAGGGCACAGGGTCCCTGCTTTGGTGCCGCCTGACTTCATTAAATCCCACTGGAAGCGCACCTTTGTATCTGTCTGCTACGGACATCATGTCTGTAGATTTTAAAAGTAATAATAATAAGCACCTCTTTAATTGTATTACTCGCTTTTCTCTTGTCAATTACAGTAAACTCACAAAGCGGCTTAACGCAGAAAAAGCCTCGCAGACATCGACTCTTGCTGGATGTGGCACGAGCCGTTAGGTTGATTTTCCCATAGCCATGAGGATTAATCACAGATGAGCATCACAAAAGGATCACACACACACACACACACACACACACACACACACACACACACACACACACACACACACATATAATATAAAAATAGCAAAGTGCCCAAAGTGGAGCTACTGAGAAAGAAAACACCTTAAAAATGGAGAGCCTGGAGTTACCATTGAGGGGTGAGTGAAAGAGCCGGACCTCCTCCGTTTGATTAGGGGCCGCGGTCCAGCAGAGTGGTCGAGTGACTCTCCCTGGGATGTAGGCTGCCTTTTAGTCCTTTGTCCTTGATATTTATTTGTTGGAGAGCAGCTTTAACTCGTATAGTCTGAATGTGAATTAGGTCGTTGAATCTTTGTAGAGACAGACTGCACAGGGCTGGGAAAAACGACTCAAAGCTTCAACAGAGTTTACTTTGGACATGGGGAAGAGCTTTTTAAGAGAAGGCCACACGATGACTTGATGGCTGAGGAAGAATGAGTCTGTTTGCTTTGAAATCTTGAAAATGAGAGTCGGTTCTCTCAAATGGACAGGATGGCACTTGAGACTTCCCCCCTTGTCCTGGTTCTGTCGTAGGTCATTCTAGGGTGTGTGGTGTAGCTTAGACCAGGACCACCAACACGGTCCTCAGAAAAATGGTAGTGAAATGCTGTCCTTGACCGGTTTCCTGTGGGCAGGAGGTGGCAAGTAGACACCCACGTGGCCATCTATGATGTGACAGTCTCAGAGGGGGTCAGTGTGATGGGCCTGCAGGAAGGGAGGGGAGTCAGGGACAGCACAGAGCCTTGCTCCCTGTTCCCAGGGGGCTTCAGCACAGCTGACCCAGGGGCACAGTCTCTAGTGCTGGGGACCAGCAGGGGGCCCGACAGCTTGGGACCGTATCCTACCCTGCAGAAATTCCCAGGCAATGCTGGGGACGGGCATTGTTCGCCCACATCTTTTGGCTGGGACCCCGTCTGGCTACAGTTGCCTACAAGCCTTGGCTGGGGAGCACATGACATGCTGCCCGTTAGGGTTCCCGGGCTCGGTCAGATGGAGAATCTTAATCTGCACCTCATACCAGGTTTTCCTTTGGGTTCTTTTCTCACTGGGACACACGAGGAACAAGAAGAGATGCTTGTCTCTCCACTTTGACTTCAAGTTTCATGAAGGGATGGGGTTTCGAAGTCGTTTTTGAAGCCAGAATGGTACTTGCTCTGGGAAGAGGCCCTGGGACCCCAGGGGACAGCACAGAGGGGGAATGAAGGTATGTGCTGTCTGAGAACCAGGTGCCGAGTGACAGGAGACACAGGCTGAAGCCCCTGGCTGCTGGTTTGAACATGGCTCTATCAGTGTCCGTGGCTGTCGTGTGTGTGTTCCTTGTGCGGGATGAGATACCACGCAGCCTAGGTGAGCTGTCAGCAGGTTAAACGGGGTCCAGTCTGAGATGCTTCTCTCCATGTCACTGATGAAACTGGGCTTCTGCTCAGACTGAACTGGCTCAGCCTTCGAGTTCACAGGGCCGTTGAATCAGTATCTTTCACCGGCACTAGAAGGCTGAAATTTAAAAATGAAATAAATGTCTTTGTCGCTGCATCCCGTCCCCTTACGCCTGTATGGTTGGTTGGTCTTCCAGCAACTGGGTAAGGAGCTCCACTTGCTGCCTGCGTCGGCATCCACCTCTGCGCTGACAGGGCTGCGCCCTAGGCCACCTCCTCCCGGGCATCCCCGGTCTCCTCTCAAGCTGTTCCTCATGTTGCTTTCCACTTTAACCTTCAGGTATTTCTGCCTTCCTCCAGCGAATCTCTTGTTTTGCTTTGGGATCGTGTGGCTGTCAGTCCTGGAGATGCCCAGACGAGGTGTCTGTGGACTAATGAACAGCAGAGGGAAGGTAATTAATGCTGTCCCACCTTCCTTGCAGCCTCTACCCCCTCACCACCACATAGCCCCCCTGCAACATCTGTGCTTCCCAGCAGCCGAGCTGTAAAACACTCGTCTCTGCTCCTCACAGAACAGCCGTCTGACGGGCCAGCACCCACGTTAAGGGTGAAACTTACAAAACGCTACAAATGATAAGTGGCATTATGCCCAGGTCACAGATGTTGAGTTTTTTCCATGAAAGGGTACCGAAGAGAACTGGGTTTGGGGCATACCTGGTTCTAGTGCAGTGTGGATGAGAGGTGAGAGGGGAGTGACAGTCACCAGAGGAGAGGGAAGGGTCATCTCTGACTTCCCAGCGTCTCATCCAGGGGCTATATTCAAAGCAACAAACAGAATAGCACAGGGGCTATTCAGAGCAGATAGTCGTAGCACTTGGGACAGCCATTCTGGTGTGTACAGGCTGCGCGTCACGGATCTGGTTCCATATTCTGTGCTTTCTCTTCAGCCTTAACCATAATATCATGGATTGAGTACCTACTCGATGCCAGAAATGGTTCTAAGTGCTTTTGATGATTTTACACATAAAGGGGAAGACTAAAGTAGCTCTAATGATACTGTTAATTGTTTCCCCCCCACCCTGGTTTATGGATGCTAATTTGCGGCTGTAAGATTTGAAATCCACCTGCATTTGTAAGATCTCGGCCTCTTTGAAGTCTTGCCTTCCCTCCTTCCCCATCCAGGTATTCCTGGGCTTTCCCCGGGGTGTCTCATAAGAGATCAGGAAAGGCCTTTCATGGTCTCCTGGTCCAGGTTCCTGTTGGTATCTTACCTACAGTGCACTTGAGGGAGGGCCCCCCGCTGCTGGCACCCTCCATGGGACACTGCTTTCCTGGCTGGAGTGCTGCATTCTGATGGTCTTACCTGCAAACCATCCTGACATTACCCGGTGAACAGTGCATCAGGGTTGTTGAACTTGGCCCTCTGTGCACCTGTATAACACGGTGTGCCTGGAGCACCCCAGGTGGTCCTGCAAAAACAGCTGCTTCACTTCTGCTCAAGCCCCCTGCCTGGATTAGGCAAAGCCCAACCGGAAACCCTACACCTAGCAGCCTATTTCCTTACTTCCTGGGTCTCTCCTTGGCCAGAGTCACGGCAGGCCGCTTTCTCCCCATGCAGCTAAACATCTGGCACGTGTGGTGGGCTGTCACTGGCCCCACAGAGGCCCTTTCTGGCCTTAACTAAGATCATCCAGCATCACGGAACTCAGCTGATATCAAGTCTCAGGTTGCCTTGCCCAGGGGAATTTTCCTGGTGTTAGGCAGGAAATAATGTGGCTTTTATGCAAACGTGGTCCAAGAATGTTGGAATCAGAGCAGGAAAAGATTCTTCCCACCGCACTGACTTTAAAGCTTGCCCAGAGGAATACAGAGCTTGCCCAGAGAATCTGCTGGTCAGAGAGGCCACAGACCTGGTGCTCATGGTGGGGACTTAGTGCCGTAGGGTTCAAAAGGCTCAGGCAGCATTTTGCGGAGCTAAGAAGAACAGCAGCTTCCTAGAAATCAACTGAAGCCAGTTTTTAAAAGATCAGTCTTTGGCCAAGTGCTTAAGACGAGACAAAAACTACATTCCAGCCCGAGCAAGCCGTAAAGGCAGACACTGTGGGGCCCGTGGAGGAGGGCCTGGGGCTAGTCCTAGCATACAGCTCATCACTGACTATTTGGAGGGGACACACAGGAGTGGGCGTCAGCATCCACTGCCTCCCTCTACAAATCCTCAATAAATTCTTTACAGATTCTTAATAAACATCCACATTTAAAAACCTCTTTAGATGCAGTTAAAATATGGCTACCTGATGGGGAAGATACCACCTGACTACTAGAGTTCAGCCTCCTAAAAGGCATGACCTACTAAAGAGGTTTAATCCTTTCTGAGTGTACCAAGTAGCCACCCTTCTTTCTGTGACTTGACCTTCGTCTTTGACATGTGGATTCCTAAACTGGAGCCTGTCATAAGAGCTCTTTGTGCCTGACCAGGCAGTGGTGCAGTGGATAGAGCGTTGGACTGGGATGCGGAGGACCCAGGTTCGAGACCCGGAGGTCGCCAGCTTGAGTGCGGGCTCATCTGGTTTGAGCAAGGCTCACCAGCTTGAGCCCAAGGTCACTGGCTCGAGCTCGGGGTTACTTGGCCTGCCGAAGGCCCACAGTCAAGGCACATACGAGAAAGCAATCAATGAACAACTAAGTGAGTGAAAGAGCCGCAACGAAAAACTAATGATTGATGTTTCTCATCTCTCTCTGTTTCTGTCTGTCTGTCCCTATCTATTCCTCTCTCTCTGTCTCTGTATTAAAAAAAAAAGAGCTTTTTGTGAGAGTGCCCCTGGGGAGGTGGAATGACAGGCAAGCCCTGGTCCTAGAGCTGCTGATAGATAATCTGGTGGGAGAAATGGACAAGGACAGGCCATAGGGTGTGCTAGCTGGTACCCAGGCATGCATGATGCAGGAAGAGACCATAGGAGAGATGCCGAAACCAGATTTGGCGGGTGGATGAGGGATGGGATTAAGGACGGCTTCAGAGCTGAGTCTTGAATGTTCCGTCAGTACTAATCGAGGAAAAGGATTCTGGAAATGAGCAACCTGTACAAAAGTCGGGAGGCTTGGGGAGCACAGTGTGTCTGAGGAGCTGTCCTTGATTCACAACAGTTCAGAAATTCTATGTGTGTTACGCCCATAGTTACAAGACTTGGAGAGAAACCAGATCATGGAAGGTCTTGTTGTTGAAGGACATCATACAAAGGAGACCACAGTTTGTCCAAAAAGCAACAGGAAACCACCAACTGATTTTAAGCATGGGATTGAGAGGATTAAGGTTAAGGTTTAGGATGTTCACTGAGCTCCAAGTTTGGTAGCAGGTGTATCGCTCAGCATTGGAGCTGCGACAGAACTCCATCTTCAAGTCAACGTTGGAGACTCAACTGAGCCTCTGCATTTCTTGGTGTCTTTCATGGTTTTCCAAAGAGCACAGAAGACAAGCACTGTCCCGCTGGTTGGAGCCATGGTGGACAGCTCTGAATGCTGCACGGTTGTCATATGGGAGGATTGGGTTGACCATTCTCAGGTTTCATGTTTTGCCTAGCTCCAGTGTGGAGAGCTTTCGATGCGCCCATTTTTGTTTGACAAAACAACTGATTGAAGAATAATGTCAATCAGCCTGGACTTTTTGTCCTTGGAAAGCTATATTGGTCTCGGCAGGGGACAATCTGTTGACAGGGCCTCAAGTTACCATTATGAGTGAGAGGATCAATTGGGGAGCTGCTAGTTGGCTGAAAGCAGCTTCATGGGCTGGTTAAGTCCTGCTGTTCTCAGCCTATGGATTTCAGAGCTTTTAGTATCCAGCACACTATTATTCGGACAGAAATAATACTACCCCCCCCCCCCCCCCTGTGTTATATCTGAAAATCTGATGTATTCTTGCACTGCTCTACCTGCCTGGAAGATGCTTTTCTCAAGTCAGGGAGAAGACTGGATTAGCTAAGCCTGTACCGGCTGCTGAGAGGTGGATGCCTGCTATTCACAATGCAATTACCATGACAAGTATTTCTAATTGCCACTTTCCTTCCTCCAAGCCCTCCTTTTCTTCAGGCCTTGCTGAATTTCTGGTAATCTTGGGTTATTATCACACTGAGCTGCTAACCTGAGTCTTGACACTCCTCTTGGAGGCCCCTGTCAGAAATAATTACAGCTGAAGAGAAGAGAGGTGATTCTTCCTTCCTTATTAGCAGTTGCTGGTGTTGGTCTCTAACATTGATTAGCAATTTGGAACCAGGCATTCCTTGGCTCCCACACACGGTTTTGTTTCTTCTTCTGAGCCTCTGAGGATATATTGTTCTCGGTCCCCTTGCCTGCTTTTGCCCTGGTGTCTGTCTCTGTGTTTTGAGAAGGTTCCTTTCATGCTCCAGTGAGTTCTTTGCCTTAAACGCTATTTTCTCCTTTCTCTTGTTTTTCCAAAGCATTTGCTGGTGCTGCTGGTGAAGCAGATGGAATTCACCTCTAGAAACTGGACATTGTGTGTGGTGTGGCAGTGCTGATTGCGGAGATGGAGCCACTTAGTTCCCAGTCTTCGGCAGTAGAAGCAGCAGAGGACCTGGGGAGGTGAGGCTGGTTTGATCAGGAAAGAGGAGTTGCTGCTTCCCAGAAGCCTGCTTTTTGCTTAGAGTCAACCCCTCACCCTGCTCATTAGCCCTGCAGCCTGGGATTGCTATGGGGTGGGAGGGAGCGGTGAGGTTGATAACGACATCTCTGGAAGGGGCCTGAACTGTTCAGCTGTTATTTCTGTGCACCGTTAAATGTCACCCTGTTCTGGGGAGGCTCTCTTGCGTGTGGTTGTATATAGTCAAAAAAACTTCAGGGAGGCAGTATAGGGAAATTCCTCATCGGAATTCCAATTTCCTCTCTCTCCTCCCTCCCTTCCTCCCTGGAATTAGCTGAGCAGGAAAATTGTTAAGATACTTTCTTTCCTTGTCTGTTTTTTTCTTCTTTAGATCCACTAAATTTATAATCTCAGTCCCCAAGTATATTATAGGCACTTCTGTGCTATAATCTGATTCCTGTGCCTCATTGAACTTTTCCATACTTCTTTCCATGAATAAACACATCTTCCTTGAGTCTGGCTTCTGATTTTGAAAAGGTAACTGCCCTAACATTTCCCCAGTAATTGGATTTACTTTAACATGGGGTTGGGTGGCCACTGGAAGTCCAGGATCTAAGTGTAACAGCCTTATGTGTCATATAGTTATTTGCTCATTCATTCTTCTATTCAATAAACATATATTAAAACACTTCATCATACTGGGCGGTAACCTAGGTGTTATTAATGTTTATTGATAATCTATTATGTTCCACGAGCTGGCACACACATTATTGGAGTGCGCAGCTATGTTGCACAGAGGTTAACATGGGCTTTGAACCCAAACAGGTCTGTCTGAAGCCCTAGTTCCATCAGTTAGTACATGTATGATGTTAGACATGTCCTCTAAATTCTCTAAGCCTCAACACACTTACCTGTGAAACGGAGATCGTATTAACTCATTGGTCACCGTTCTATATAGGGAACCCAATATTTAGGAGAATTTGTGTCCTAGATTTTAGAAGTTTAAATTGCACTCACTGTTTTATAGTCAAAGCAGCTAAGGGGCAGAGAAGTCATGGAATCAGGACCCCAAGCAGGGCTCCCGGAGCCCAGGGCCGGGTCTCCTTGGTTACTTAGCATTTCCCATCACTTGCATCACAATCTTCATGGCCATCTACAAGGCAGCTCTTTGAACTGTGGGCATATGCCTGTCACCTAGGAATGTTAGCAATGTTAGCATCCTCCCTCCCTCATTTGAAGGTGGACCGCACAGCTTCCGAGTTTCAGACCATTTTCAGCTCCTCACTCCGTGCACTTTGGGCTTTTCCGTTCTCATTAACACCTCAGCCAGAAAGGAAAAGTAAAGGGAAATAAAACGCAGGCCACTCAGTTTTGCTCCTTATTAGCAGCATCTCTTTTTAAGATTGGGTGGATGGGGAAGCTGACTCTTAGCTACGGTGGGGTTTTTTGATTGCAACCACAGATTTAAATGAGCTGGGCTACCTTTCTTGCTGTCACCATGGATAAATGAGGGTCCATTGTCTGAGCCCCAGTGGGCTGTGGCCACGGAGACCTCCTGCCCCCCAGGCCGGCGGTTTGGGCCCTTCTGTCTCCTGCCCTCCCTACTTGTGTCCCTTTTCAGACCCTCCACTAGGGGGCTCTTCATTTCACATTTAAGACAGAGGATCCTCTCCAAGGTCACTGTGACCTTGGCTGTATTTGTTAGGGCCACCGCCTTGCACATGGGAAAGGAGGCCCAGATTAGTGTAGGGTGGTGGCTCTGGGCTGACTCGAGTTGGAAAAGCACAAAGCTGGAAATGAAAACATGCCGGACATCTCCTTTTTGTTCTCGTATTTTAAAACCTAGCTCATTCTCCTTGGAGAGTGCACGCTTTTCTCTGCCCCAGGTCTTGGGATCCCCCACTGCTGGTTATCTGGACTGCATTCAGCTGTGGGAAGGTAGCCTGGCAGCCAACCTACTGCCAGACCCCCCACCCTGCAAGTGAACCTCCTCCTGGTTTTCAATGTTGGAAGTGTCAATGGAATCTGGTCCCCAAATCATTGTGCTTGTTGGGGAAACATGGGCTGAAATGCTGAAACTTATTGGTGCCTGTGATACTGAGCAGCCATTTGGGAACCAGGGATGGTGACTTGGCTGAATGGCCTCATTTTCGCATCTGTAAAAGCACGAGGCTGTTCTAAACGATATGTATGGTCCCTTTGGACACTAGCTTTCTATGATTGTGTATATACTTGTTTTAGGAACTTCCTCTTCAGATTCATGGGACCAAACAGCTAGATATAGGCAAGAAATCAGGCAACTAGTATATAGTCTAATACTTTTATTCACAATATGATTTTAAATTCTATATCTCATTTTTTTCTTATGAATCTTCTGTTAAAAACCTCAGCAATATTGTAAGAAGAGATGGGACACCATTGGTAGAAAGTCTTTGAGTGTTTTACAGTAAAATGAGAAAGCTATTGTAAACCTAAGGCATAATTACTAGTGTTTAAAGGTTTCTCTGCTGGAACCTGAGAGTAGATCATTTGTTTTTAAGGACTCCAGGCAATGTTCCCCTAGAACTCAGGGATACTCTTCTCATGCTGTATGCTCAGAGTTAGACATAATTGTCTTTGTAATTAAAAAGTTTTTATAAGGTATTCAAAAAATTTAGGTATAATTAAAGTGATCTTTGTTTTTTCACAAGTAAGGAGATGAAACTCAGGAAATGTGACATGTTAGAGAGAGAGTGTACTAGATCAGCGTCAGCAGGGGTCCTGGGTTCAAGTCCCAGCTCTGTCATAACTTGACTCAGCCCCAGGAGGGCAGGGCTCTTGTTTCCCCAGCACCTGGGGCCTGAGGGGCTTCATAAATAGAATAAATATCTGACAATAAATAAAACAAAGAATAATAAAATAAAATGATAAAAATAAATAACTGGGTGACCTTCAGCACCTCATTTAACTTCTCTCTTATGTCATTAACTCAGAAAACTCAGGGCTAGGCTGGGTAGGACAGGGGACAGCAGGTGTTTCTGCTCTTGAGGAGTGGGCAGTATAAGAAGTGACATCCCTTCTTCACTGACCTCTGGGGTTGTCTGGGAGAATGGAAGGGACAGGACTTACTGTTACTGTCTGCCACCCCCAGGGCTGTGGACCAGCTAGCTCTAGGAATCCCCACTTCTACCACCCATGAGTTTCTGGGAAAATTTTTCACAGAGTGGGGGATCTTCCAGGGAGTTCCACTTTTTTTTTTTTTTTTTTCCAAAGCCCTCTTTATGTCTACATCACTCTTCTTCACCACCAGCAGGTAGAATTCATCCTGCTGGGAAGGTCTGGAATTCTTCTGCAGATAGCTCCCTGTGACTGGGATCCAAAGCACTGTGATTTGACGGAATGTTTAGGAAGCGGATGTGTGCACCGCTGGCCTCCGTGGGGCTATAAAGCCTGGCAGGCTCGATTGGCATGTTCATCTTCTGAGGGCCCCTCCCTGTCCCTTTAAAGACACAAGAGTCCTTTTATTTTATTCTGTCCCTGGCTCCCACCAGGATTTGGAACCATATAACATTCTTAATCATTTAAGAAAGAGAAAAGTGGGGAATAGGAAGAGGAAGGAGGTGAGTTGGTTGTCAGAACTAGAGTTCTTGGGGTTGAGCTTTGGGTGAAAAAGAACAGTGCTGTCTTTTGGGAAGGGCGGTAGGAAGGGAGATGTGGGTGAGCGGTGGGAGAGTCAGGGGCTCAGAGCCTGCTGGGTCTACTGCTCCAGCACGGAGTTCCTGGGAAGGGGGACCTGAAGCTAGTGTCCGGTGACTTAGAGAATGGGGCTGAGGAAGACTCTCTGGTGAGTGGCGAGGGGCCTCCGATGTGATGGGGGGACCATGTCTGCTATAAATGGAACCCACAGCTTTTCCCCTGAGAAGATTTAGGTTGCCCTGTACCTCAAGAAACATAAATGCACTGGAAAAGAAAAGTTAACAAACAGGTCCCTTTCTTCAACTCTGGGAGACAACCATGCACCATGCTATATAGGCTTAACAAATATATTTTAAAGTCTGTTGGGTTTCTGATTACAGACGTCATGCCTGTTCATTGTAGAAAATACAACAAAGCATCTAGAAGAAAACAAAATTCACCTGGACCTCCCTTTCTGAGAGATGGCCCCTGTCAACATTCAAATGTGGAGCTCTGCTGTCCACACACCCGTTTCTAACCAACAGGAGCACAACACCTACGCCATTTTGTGACTTGCTTTTTTTACATAGCAGTAAATTCTGAAAATATTATATGTCTTAAAATATTGGTCTTCATCATGGTTTTTAATGTATGCCACTCACTCTAGCTGGTTCTCCATGGCTGTGACGCCACCGAGAAGCTTGGGCAGGTACGGACTCACCAGCTTTGCTCTTCTCCATTGCTCTGGTCTCTACCGCCCCCTGCCTCCACCCCCGTCTCTGAGGCTGCAGGGCCCTGTCTTCTTGGCAAGGCTAACGCTTCCACCCTTGCTCTTGACCACACTCCTGTTCAAGGAACTTGCTTGCGTTCACTTCCTCACAGCCCAGTTCTTCATGCCTGTGGCCGTGTCCCTCGCTAAGGCACTTAGTAGACCATCATAAGAGAGTTCTTACTTATCTTCTCCCCTCCAGTGTCTCTCCTCCAACCTGTCTGACACATTATTGGCATATTAATGTAGTAATCATACTAAGTTATAGCCGTGATGTATCACTCTTCTGTTCAAACCAGGGTCTTTCCATTGCCTACCATGCCAAGCCCAGACACCCTAGGCTGGCAGACAGTGTCTTAGTGGCCTCACTCCTCATACTTGGGAAGAAACATGAACCTTTCTCTGTCTTCTCACCAAATCTACTTAAAGATTTCCCTCAATTTAGGAGGGCATTTTGTCTGATAAACCCATTGTAAGTAAAAGTGGCCATAAGTCAAAGATATATCTATTGCACTGTTGGTCAAATAAATTTGTAAATATGATATATATGTTTGCTCACTCATAGTTTGCATTGTGTGTGGGAGACAGGCTGTAAGCTGGAAAAATTATTATAGCCCAAGGCTTAGTTTTAAAACTAAGCTTTTGCCCATACCCTTGACTGTTACATGATGTGGGGTGGTGCACTCTCATAAGGAATCCCATCATGCCTCAGATAAGTGACTTTGTATTAGAGACTTCCTTGTTTGTATATTGGTTTAAAGGTTTTGATTTCTACATTATAAAGTGGGGCAGACCAGGAGCTTGCTCTCTCCCGGTTCCTGAGATTAGCATTAGAGAGAGAGCAGAGAAAGGCCACGTGGAGGAGGCCAGGAGAAGCAGCCAAGATGGTGGAGTGCTGAGTGAGAAGCCAGTTTGTGCAGGGAGAAGGAAGGAGATGGGGAACAAAGGAGAATAAGTCTGGTGAGCTAGAAACCTTTGATTCTAGGATATTTGGATAAGTCAGTAGCTTTGTGAGCCCTGAATGAGTGGGTTTTGGAGCCCAGTGTGTGTTTCTACTTGCCTGCTGGGCAAGCTAGGATTAAAGATAATGGTTCACCAGTTCTTGGCTCCATTGTTTCATTACCATCTGTCCGAATCTAATGCGAACGTGCACGGGCCAGGCAGCTGTGGTGGTGGCTGTGCCTACTGGCCTTACATGCACCTAATCTACCAAACATCATAGCTTAGCCTAGCCTACCTTAAACGTGCTCAGAACACTTTATATTTGCCTGCAGTTGGCTGATTTCCTTGAGTTTCATCTCGAGTCATTACCTTCCTCTTATTCCACTTCCCAAAGCGGGAAACTCTGTGGCATTCTGTAGACATTGTGTTTAGTGGCACAAGCACTGAGCACAATATACAAGAAATGTTGGCAGCCTGGCACACTGGAGGGCACGGGTTATTTGCTGTCCTCATTGCGTGCTGACGGGGCTGCACTCGCTGCTGCTGTCCAGTCATGACAGGGTCTCCATCCTGCACGTTGCTAGTCCAGGTAAAGATCAAAACCCACATTTGAAGTACAGTTTTCACTGAATGCGTATCACTTCCTCACTATCCTGAAGTCAAACAATCGTAAGCCAGGGACCATCAGTAGTCTCAGTCTCTGGTTGATTCCGCTCTGCCGTCCTCCTGCTGACCAGCCGGCCCCCTCTGCTTTGGCCCCAGCTCCCATCCTCCTTCTTATCTGAATCACCGCCAGAGACTGGCCTGGGGGGTTTCCTTCCTCCCGCTCTTCACGCTGCACACAGGATGCTGCTCTCCAGTGAGATAGGGTCATCATAGGCTTGCTTAAAAAATCTTCAACAGCATCCCATAGCATTTAGAGAAAGTCCTAATTTCTTAGCACAACTTAAAGGTGCTTGGTCACATCCTCTTATCAGCTCCTTGGTGTTAATTAAGCTTGTGCCTCCAGGTCCTGGAGGACCCCAGGGAGCGCTCTCCAATCGTGTTCTGGCTGTCCCACCCTTCTTTTGTCTTCCCAGCCTCCTCTCTGTCTAGTCTGCCCTGCCCTGGGTTAAATACTCACCTTAAGTCAGGGGTCGGGAACCTATGGCTCGTGAGCCAGATGCGGCTCTTTCAATGGCTGCATCTGGCTCACAGACAAATCTTTAATAAAAAAATAATAACATTAAAAAAATAAAGCATTCTCATGTATTATAATCCATTCATTTCCTACCACTCATGTTCATGGTTGCGGGTGGCTCGAGCCAATCACAGCTGTCCTCCGGGACAACACCAAATTTTTATTGGATAATGAATAAGGTACATGGGTCGTTGCATGGCTCTCATGGAATTACATTTTAAAATATGTGGCGTTCATGGCTCTCTCAGCCAAAAAGGTTCCCGACCCCTGCCTTAAGTCCTTAAGTGCTCCTTGTTTTCCTCTTTATACTGGCTCTAATCATGTTGCATTATAATTGCCCTGTTACTTGTCTATGAAGTAAGGCCTCTTAGCTCCTTGAGGGCAAAAATGAGATTTTATTTAGTATTTCACAAACACCCAGCGCAGGGGGACAGCAAGTTTATTCAGTCACTGTTGGTGCAGGGCTGGAAGGGCTAAGTATCCTAAGGGCAGATGTTTCTGGATCAAGTTCAGACCCCCAGATAGTGGGGCAGTGGGTGCTTGTGGCCCCTCCGCAGAACAGCACGAGGAGTTTGATCAATAGTTGTCTATTGATTGCCCAGTTCCCACGATTGCCCTAAGTTTCGTCTTTCCATCTGTGCCTGGAGCTGTTGATTCAGACTCTGTTTCTGGGCTCTGTCTGTTCAGCGTTGGTTGTTTTTTTTTAGGTGTTTGTGTATGCACGGCTGCTGCGGCTCTGAGCTGTCGGCTCTGATCCCAGAGGGGAGACCCCAGGCTGGGAGCCTGGATGGAGTCATGACTAGCTCAGGGCCACTTCGACCTTTAACCAGGATTTGAGAATGCGGCCAAGGGCAGTGATGATGATGGTGATGATGGAAAAACACAGAACTGTTTTATCTGTGCCAAGATACAGAGTTGGGATCCGGGTTAGGGGTGTGAGTGATGCCTTTATTCTATACCCGCCACAAGGCACATGCCTTGCGCATGGTAAGCTTGGTATTATTTCAGCCGCCTTCTAAGGCTCTGCCATGTTTTCATTCAAGGCTCGTGCTATGGAAGCTTTCAGATTAGGTTGTCCTTCCTGTTAAGACCCTCTAGCAGCTTCCTGTTTCGTTAGGCTCTGAAGTCTTTATAATGAATGAGCCATGAGGTCTCGCCACACACAGTCTGGGTCCTGCCTTTCCCTTTCTTTCTTAATCACCCCATTCTAGCCACTCGGCCTCCTTTCCCTCTTCAGTGTCTCCTCCCAGCCCTTTCCTCTGCCTAGAGTTCTCCCCCTTCGCTCTCCACGTGAACCCCAATATCCTCATCTGAAATGAGGAGATAGTTTTTTTGAGAGAGCTATTACTGTATGCTGGGTACAGTGCTAATTGCTTCACGTGGATTGGTTGAGGCCTCCCAGCAGAGGGGCGCAGAGAAAGTTCCCTAATTGCTCACGGTCACACTGCTGGTTAACGGTGCAGGCAGGATTTGAACCTGTCCAGTCTGGCTTCGGAGTCCACACTCTTGACTGCTTTGCCAGGCTAGGTGCAGGTGGTCATGAAATATGGGAATATGGAAATGAGAGTCTTCCCCCTGAGCCCTCCCATTCTCTTCTGAAAGTGTTCTGCATGAGAGCAGGTGCGTTAGCCGGCTTTCTAGATCCGTTTGGAATGTCTAGATGCCCCCCACCTTGCCCCATTTACCCTCCTTGGAAGGAACTGTGGCCTCTCTGGTTCCCTAAAGGCTGGAAACCGATCTCCAGCCCCCAGGTGGCTCTGATGAGGTGGGGAAGAGGCCTCCTGTCTTCCTGCTGCAGGAGCTGGTTTCAAACAAACACACCATGAATGCTCCTGGCCGCAACTGCTGCCTACAAGGAATTCGCTCTGGGTTGATTTTCTTTTCTTTTTCCTGACAAAAGGCAAGAACTGTGTGGGGAGGAAAACCTTTACTCTGGAAAGAATTGTTAAATGCAGGACGGGCCTTACTGTTGCACTGATCAATTCGGAGGACCCAGGCACCTGGCAGCTGGGGCAGAAGGCTCGGTGGGATCCAGGGTCTGAAACCCCACTCCCCTGAGTGGTCCCTCGGTGAGCCCCTGACCCGGCAGTGAGCGGTGCTGCGGAGACATAGGCTTTGCCTTCCGCTGCCGCTGACAGATGTCATCACACAGGGCATCCGCATTTCCACGACTAGTTCCTGCTTGCCTTCTTCCAAGCAGAATATATTGGGGGCCTGGAGGGATGCCTTTGAGCATCTAACTGGTTGATGATTTGCACCTTTGGAACTTTACCTGCAAGAGCTGCACTCCTTCTCTGTTCTTCATTCTTCCAGAGATGTCTTGTGTACCAGGCATACCAGGAGAGTCCCTTAAACAAATGTGTAACCCTCAGGGACTCTCACAGGACCCTGAGCAAGTCTCCTGCAGGGGAAGGGCGTGAGGAAGAGAGGAGGAGGTGTGCACAAAGGCCCAAGGTCAGGAAATTGTGTATGTGATTAAGAAATACTAAGCTCTTGTGTTTGATTAAAGTTAGGACACTAGAGAGGGATGCATGGGTTATTCTCCTGGTGCCCTTAGTACCTGTTTTTTGTTTGTTTGTTTGTTTGTTTTATATTTTTCTAAAGTAGTGAGAAGCAGTGATGCAGAGAGACAGACTCCTGCATGTGCCCAACCAGGATCCACCTGGCATGTCCACCAGGGGGCGATGCTCTGTTGCAACTGGAGCCATTCTAGCGCCTGAGGCAGAGGCCATAGAGCCATCCTCAACACTCGGGCCAACTTTGCTCCAATGGAGCCTTGGCTGCGGGAGGGGAAGAGAGAGATAGAGAGAAAGGAGAGGGGGAAGGGTGGAGAAGCAGATGGGCGCTTTTCCTGTGTGCCCTGGCTGGGAATCGAACCTGGGACTCCTATATGCTGGGCCGATGCTCTACTGCTGAGCAAACCAGCCAGGGCCTTTTTTTTTTTTAATGTAGAAAACTTAGAAATCCTTAAGTGTTTCTGAACACAAGAAGAACTTGAGCAGAAGAGGTCCATAGAAGCAGTGCACACGGGGTGTGGGAAGGGCTGGCAGTGGGCCTGTGAGACGTGGAGGAGGAGCCTTTGAAACCATGCTCTTGTTCCAGGACCACAGGACCACAGGACCACAGGACCAGGCTCTCTGAGAGAACGGTGGTGTCCCACACAGAACTGAAAGAGGGGCGGGGAGTTGCTCTCACTCTTGTTTTGAGGTAAGTTGAAAATGCCTCAACCCTTTCTCTGAAAATTGCGGTCATACTTGTCCTCCTTGGAAGGGCCATGGTGGTATGACATATTTCATCGGTCACCTCCAAGCCCGTTAGAGCTCAGAAAACACACAGATACGTGGTCCTTCTATGGAGGGGAGGCTTCAATGACGTCTTCCAGCACCGTTTACTTACTCTAGAGAGTTCATCCGCAGTGGCCATCTGGGGTTTGCTGAGTAGAGTGAGGTTGCATTTTTTTTTTTTTTTTTGGTAGATGTGGACTTTATTTAGAAATGAGTGGAGGCAGCAAAATATACTATACTGCATGAAGACATGTTGGGGACATGAGGGTTTTCTCTACCTTATGTAGAGAAGACCGAGGAGAAGAGGAGGTTCATTCTGTGCGATGCCAGAGGGCAGCTCTGAGAGCCGTGACTAGAACGGAGGGGAGGTGGCCGCCACTGGTTCCAGAGAGGAGCCTTCTAACGATGGGTTCCCTCTGCCCACTGGGGGGTGAACGGGCCTCTCACACAGTGGTGAGCACTTGGTTCTGATTGGGATTAAGTTGAAGGTAAACGCCTGCCAGCCTCCAACTCTGTAAGAAAGACTTCTTGTGTTGTGCTCTCAACTGGGTTGAAGAAAGTCACGTCATCTCTCATTTCCCTCAGTTCCAGCCCAGTGGTTCTGTGATTCTCCTCTCGCCTAAACACAGATGCACAGGTGGGCGGATGGCCACAGGCTAAACCAGCAGCTGTCCGAGTTCGTGGCCTTTCATTACAGGTATGTTCTCTGGTGCAAAGAGAAGACCTGACACTCTCTGAGGGTCAGAAGTTGGATAATCTCATTTTCTCCTCTTCCTTTGCTATGGTTATCTTTGTTTCCTTTAAATCATATCCCTTGTCCTCGTAATTCAGATTGCCAATGTGAGTTTCACTGGGGAATATGTAGAAGAGAGAATGAACATGCTTTGATTCCCTGGTGGTTCAACCAGCTGGGACATTTCAAAGGTGTCTTTTAAAATCTCAATTGAAGATGGGATAAAGGAACTGGGCAGTGATGAAAGCATGTCTGGGATGTAGAAAGGGTGGCAGGTAAGGAATTTCTTGCTAAATGAGGGCCAAAAAGAATCGTTTTCTTGAAGGAATTCAGAGTCCTTCTAGCTCAACCATCCGTTTGATAAGTTTTATATTGTATTTATAAATTGACTTCAAGTTTACAAACTGTCTTAGGGGCATTATCTCACTTTATCCTGGGAGGCATTGGGGCAAACAATACTCTTCCCCGGTATCAGATGAGCCAACCGAGGCTCAGAAAGACCAGGCTTCCTGTTTGAGGTCATGCAGCTGGGAGGTGGCTGACCTGGGCTTGGAGCTGTACTCCCACAGTCTTCCTACCATGTCCTGAGAGATTCAGATCACAAACTAACACTTCCTTTGCCAGGTACTGAGCTAAGCAGTGTACGTTACTTCATTCCACCCTTATAGGGATCCCCATTTTCCAGCTGTGGAAACAAGGAAGGGTGCTCCCCTCTACCAAAGCATAGACTGCAGCTTCCTCTCAACATTGTGACAGGCTCACCTTATCTCTAACTCGAGGATGAAAAGGAGTGTCGGTAGCATTCTGCTCAAGTGAGTATGTGCATGTCTGTGCATACAGGCTCTGTGTGTGCCAGGAGCCTCCCTGAGCTCTGCACTCTCTATCACTGCCTGCTGAGCATCCCCACTTAGTTATATCCCAGAAACGGAAACATTCTACTTCCCACACTAAACTCATTATCTTCCCCCTAGCACGATTCCTCCTATTGTGTTGTCTGCCTCGGCCAGTGTCACGACTCAGGCTCAACACATACACTGGGGGTTGGTGTTGAAAACCTCTAGATGATACTTTGACAAAATTGCTTGTGGCCATTCTAGCCGCTCTGCTGCCTCCATGGTGCCTTAGGCCAGACCCACATTACCTGGACTCTTTTTCTATTTCTACAGATGATCTCAAGTTATATTTTCCAGAAACATAGAACTTACCCAATTATTCTCTTTTCCCAAAATCTTCATTGGCTTCCTGTGTCTAGTCACTCATTCCTCAGAGGCTAACTGAGCAACTGCTAAATGCCAACATTCTTCTTGGTGCCGGGCAGGATAAACAAAGCAGTTACAAAGCCTGTCCTTGTGCCACTTTAAAAGTACACTCTTAGCATTCAAAGCCATCTATAGTTTGGCTTGGTTCCTCTTTCTGGCTTTTATTGTTTCCCCACACACCTGCAGGTGGCATCCACCTCCCCTGTCCTCTGGTCATCCTGAACATTCTCAGTGTCCTCTGCTTTTGCCTCGTTTGGGCAGTTGGTTACCTTGACCTGTAGATCTGCTCACCTGTCCCGATTCCTGTCAGTTACATCTCTTCCTTGAGTTCTTCCCTGATCATGGTCCTTCCTCAACCACTTGAGTCAGAATCAACTTCACCTGTACTGCGAGCACGATGCTTCTGTATGTTATGGGAACTATCACAGCCGATGTTATTTCTCGGGGTCTGTCTCTTCCTTAGACTGAGCTCCCACTTATTCATGCTTATATTCTCAGCACTGTGCTCAGGCCCTGGCACAGAGCAGGTGCCTCATCAATAATAGCCACTGTGAAACGGTTAGATGGCGAGCTCCTTGCTAATACTACCCATCCTGCCATCATCCACTGCCCCCCTTTCAAAGCTCCTTAACAAGCTTTCACAAGTAAGTCGTGCACACTAGGAAGGCGCTTTTGAGCCTCTAGGTGGCAATGTGACTGTGCTCAAAGTGCAGTTGTTGGGCATCAAGTCAGGAAACTGCATCAACCCCTTAGGGTACCTGCCTTCCCGAGTCCTCTTCCTCCCTCTCTCTTGCTTCCTTCCCTTTCTCCTCCCTTTCTCCCTTTTTCTTTCTCTCCTTTCTTGTACTTTCTCTCTCCTCCTCTCTCCATTTCTGTTCATCTATTAAATTTCCTCACAGAGCTTTAGAAACTTCAAGGTGTAATTGTAAGCCCCGAGGAAAACATACGAGGCCTCCTGCTGGCCCCGCCTCCTCCCTCACACATCTTGTGTGGAATTTTAATATTTTGAATAAATTCCATTTGAATGTGGAGATGTGGGTGGATTTTAATCTTCAGAGATGGGGAGATAAGAAGCAGTCATTCTTAGAAGCAACCGAGATCATTTAAAATGGCCTCAAACACATCTGGTGTCTACGTCCACTCCTGGATGCGTCGTGGGTGTGGGGAGCTGAGCAGAGCCCCCAGCTTTGCGGGCAGATCTGAAAGGAAATCGTTGACCAGGTTTAGGGAGCTGGTGAGGCTATGTCAGCACAGGGTGCTTGAATTCAACTCAGGACCCAGGTGCACCAGCCGAGTTTGCAGGGAGCCCAGCTCAGAGGGGAAGCCAGGGGGGAGGCAGGGGTGGGGGACTGAGTTGGGTGGCAGTGAGTAGCAGGCAGCTCTCCAGAGAGGCAGGGGGACAGGGACGTTGCTCTCTGGTAACAAATCTAAATCTCTACCTGTCTGTTTTTCTATAGTGCCCACTGCTCAAACAATGCGGCGTTTCAAACGGGGGTGTCGGGGGCAGACTTGGAGGAAGGAGCTGGTAATTTAAGTATGAAAAAAATGTCATTTTGCCTCAGAGAAAATGGCCCTTCTGTGCCTTGGCTCCTTTTGTGTGTTTCGGATGTAGGCACGCAGGGAGATCATGTGCCCAGTGCTGCTAGGAAGGCCACTGTGCTCATTTGTTATGAGATGTGGTGGGACTTTCTCTCACTGTGAAGTCGCAGCTGCCTAGCTCCACCAGCTTCTGTTTTCTGTCACCACGGAAATCTCTCTCTCTCTCTACACATGCACACGCACACATGCACACACACGCGTGCACGCCCCCCCCCCAAACAAAGAACCCCTGGATTTCCACTCATAAATTTCTCTTGGAAACAAAAGTCCATTCGCTTCCCTCCAAATCCCATTCTTATATTCTATCCACGCTTTGGGTTTAAGGTCATTGGTTGAGGAGAGAGGCTCTTTTACTTGCCTGCCATTAATTAATCCTGCTGTTAATTATTCTCACTCTTTCTCAATGTCTTTTGATTTCTACATGTGAGCTGTAGTTTCTACTCCTTTCTCCTTCAGGTAACATGTTTATTAGCTATAACTTGGTAGGGATGGGGGATGGAACAAAAACAGATTGATCCTTGAGAACTTAATTCTTCTATTGTTGTTATTTATAACTTTTTTTCTTTAAAGTTGGGTTCATCTTTAAAAGAGGTTTAGAGCTTTATTTGATTTTTTTCTGTCTCCTTTTAAGAGATACATATTTTTTATTCTGTCCTGAATTCTTTGATCAGTGCCATCCACGTGTGAGCTAGCTACCATGTTCTGCTGAAACTGGCTATGGCCACGTCACACTGCTGTCTGTTGGGGAGCAAACATCCTCCCTTCTATACTTTAAATGTGGGGAAAGTGAATGGAAGCCTCTGTCAGATAGACCTGGAATATGGTCAGGTCTTTACAGTTCCCTCAAATTCCTAGAATGAAACAATATCCTTCTTTTCCTTTCCTTGCTGTTTCAGATGTTTTCTCCACCTGCCTTGGTCCTGGGCTGTGGCTGGCAGCCCCTGGGGCTTCTTGCTTAGTGTCCCCTCCTGTTGTGGGATTCCTTGTAATTTGACTAGTGCTCGGGAGCCTTGGGGACCATAAGGAAATTCACTGCCCTCCACTGTGAGCTGTGCAAAGCCTACCTGCTGGGCCTCTCTGCTAAGTGCATTTCTAGCAATTTTCTAAAAATTTGGCTATAATGGAAAATGACGTTTCGGAGAAGGGATGGGCCCGAAGGCACCTGATAGCCTGGGGTGGCTGTGGAGGAGGGGTCGGTATTGCTTAGTGTTTGAGAGGGCGGGTTTCCAAGTCGCTCAGACTTGGGTCCCAATCCCCAGTCTACTACTGTGTGGCCTCCTTTCTTTGTATAAAATCAGGTTAATCATAATACCTCAAAGGGTTACTCTGAGAACACTGGGGATCAATTTTTTTTAAATTTTCTGTTGCATGAGGTTTTAGAATTGTTTCTATATATTTCTGCATTGATGATTCCAAATCTGAAGTCCATTTTTTGGTGCATGCTCTAGTTTTTATGCAATTTTAATTTCTTTTTGTTAACGGCATGCATTGGTTTTTAAATTGGAGTTAAAGGGCAACGACTCTTGGATTGAACATAATCACAAGGCAATTAATGTTTTACAAACATCACTTTTACATAATTGTAGTTATTTTTAAATGTAAAAAATTATTATCTGATAAAAACACCCTCTTATTTTGTTTTAAGATTGAATCATGGCTTCTTTGAGTAGGCGTAAATGTAAGAATAGTCCTGACACCTTCTGTTATATACAGTGTGTCAGTAAAGTCATAGTGCACTTTTGACCAGTCACAGGAAAGCAACAAAAGACGATAGAAATGTGAAATCTGCACCAAATAAAAGGAAAACTCTCCCAGTTTTATACCTATTCAGTGCAGTTCAATGTGGGCTCACACACAGATTTTTTAGGGCTCCTTAGGTAGCTATCCCGTATAGCCTCTACAGACTCGTCACTAACTGATGGTCTACCAGAACGGGGTTTCTCCACCAAACTGCCGGTTTCCTTCAACAGCTTATCCCACCGAGTAATGTTATTCCTATGTGGTGGCACTTTGTTATAAACACACCGATATTCACGTTGCACTTTGGTCATGGATTCAAATTTAGTGAGCCACAGAACACACTGAACTTTCCTCTGTACCATCCACATCTTGACTGGCATGGCCGTGGGCTGCTCCGCTGTATACACGGTGTTACGTCATCATCTGCGCATGTGCACACGCTGCCACATCATCCTATAGAAACTGGGAGGGTTTTCCTTTTATTTGGTGCATATTTCACATTTCTATTGTCTTTTTTTGCTTTCCTGTGACCGGTCAAAAGTGCACCATGACTTTACGAACACACTGTATGTGGCCATTATACACTTCAACATCAAAGGCGCAATATTTCATCATTTGTGACACATACATATATTGCCTATTTTCAAGTTCCCCTTGGCAATCAAGACAAGAATTGGGCTCCTCATATTGTGTGTCATAATTGTGAGGAAATGCTCCGTGACTGGACAAAAGGAAAACGCAAAGGAATGCCTTTTGGTATTCCCATGGTTTGGCGTGAACCTGAGAACCACAGCAGTGACTGTTAATTCTGTCTGATCCATACAAAGGGAATCAGCAAGAAAAAATGGCATATGATCACATATCCTGATATTCCTTCAGCAATACGACCTATCCCACATTCTGAGACACTCCCGCTTCAAGTTTTCAATGGTTTTATTTCTTTTAAGGACGAAGAAAGTGAACATGGTGATCAAGTGTATTTTGATAAGATGCATGAGGAAATGGTTGTAGAATCTGAAGGGTCTTCTTCTGATGCCAAGCAGTCATGAACCCCTCAGCAGTTTAGCCAACCCGAATTGAATGACTTAGTAAGAGATTTGGGCCTATCAAAGAAAGCAGCTGAGTTATTAGCCTCCAGGCTTCAAGAAAAGAATGTACTTCACCGGTCAGCTAAAGTATCCCATTTCAGGAAGTGTGAACAAATTTTTGTGGACTTTTCTTCCGAAGACAAACATTTTGTTTACTGTCATGATATCAGTAGTCTTCTCGGCCAGCTAGGTGTTACCGCTTACAGTCCAACAGAATGGCAGCTATTTCTTGACAGATTTAAATGGAGTCAAATATGTTCTCCTACACAACGGCAATGTTTATGCAGCAGTTCCAATTGGTTATTCAACTCATCTGCGAGAAGATTATAACGACATAAAAGTTGTCCTCGACTTTCTGAAGTATGAGGAGCATAACTGGATCATTTGTGTGGATCTTAAAATGGTAAATTTTCTGCTAGGACAACAGAGAGGTTTCACGAAGTATCCTTGCTTTCTGTGTTTGTGGGACAGCCAAGCTTGGGAGAAACCCTGAACACAGAAAGAGTAGCTGAAACGTGAAGCTCTGGAAGTAGGTGTGCAAAATATTGTGAATGGACCTGTAGTTAAATCGAGACAGGATCATTTTTCCCCCACTTCACATCAAACTTGGCTTAAGGAAGCAGTTTGTTCAGGCTCTGAATAGAGAAAGTGAATGCTTGTTCAACATATTCTGCTTTTCCTGCCTTGTCTTTCAAGAAGATAAAAGCAGGTGTATTCGATGGACCTCAAATTCGAACCCTCATACATGATGAAGAATTTGCCAGGAAGATGAATAAGGAGGAGAAAGCAGCATGGTAGTCTTTTGTGGCAGTTACAAAGAACTTCCTTGGCAACAAAAAAGCAGAAAACTATGAACTTCTGGTTCAAAGGATGCTGTTGGCTTTCCATGACATTGGATGTTATATGAGCATTAAGATTCACTTCCTGAACAGTCACCTTGATAAGTTTCCCGAAAATCTTAGAGCTGTTAGTGATGAGCAGACTACTGCTGGAGCGTCAAACGAGATTGTCCTCAACAAGTACACAAATGCAAGAGCTACAAATGCAAATTTTTGCCTGAATAGAATTTAAATAAGTTTTGCGCAAATTTTATGATTAAAATAAGTGTTTTAATATGTTATATTTTGAAATTATATACAAATTCTGATGCAATCATATCTTTTAGTGTATTAGTGTATTTACTGAATTATATAAATTATTATATTTTCACAAATATGATGCCCAAGAAGACACTCTACTTCATTATGTTAAACTAAATGTTGAAAATTTTACAGTAAGATGAAAACCTAAAATCTTGAATTGCAAGTTAACAGTAGCTTACAGAGAAAAACTAATGTCAGTTTTGAGATCAGCACACTCGAATTAGGTAAGAAGACAAGTATTTTTGTGGATGTAACAAAAATTTTGTTCCCCAGTGGAATCAATGAGATAGGAGTACATATACTATAGGTCAAGTTCTTAACAGAGTGCCTGAAGCATGCCCAGTGCTCAGTCTGTTACCTGTAACCTATAATTAACACGAGAATCTTAAGGGTGGAAGGTACCTTAGTGATCATCTGCCCCTCCCTCTTATTATAGTTGAGCACAAGACACTCAGACAGCTGTCCACGACCACTCAGCCAGTGGGAAATGGCAGCTTCTTTTTTTTTTTTATAAATAAATTTTTATTAATGTTAATGGGGTGACATCAATAAATCAGGGTACGTATATTCAAAGAAAACATGTCCAGGTTATCTTGTCCTTCAATTATGTTGCATACCCATCACCCAAAGTCAGATTGTCCTCCGTCACCTTCTATCTAGTTTTCTTTGTGTCCCTCCCCCTCTCTTTTCCCCTCTCTCTCCTTCCCCCCCCTCCCTGTAACCACCACACTCTTGTCCATGTCTCTTAGTCTCATTTTTATGTCCCACCAATGTATGGAATCATGTAGTTCTTGGTTTATTCTGATTTACTAATTTCACTCCATATAATGTTATCAAGATCCCACCATTTTGTTGTAAATGATCCAATATCATCATTTCTTATGGCTGAGTAGTGTTCCATAGTGTATAATGTGCCACATCTTCTTTATCCAGTCTTCTATTGAAGGGCTTTTTGGTTGTTTCCATGTCTTGGCCACTATGAATAATGCTGCAATGAACATGGGGCTACATGTGTCTTTACATATCAATGTTTCTGAGTTTTGGGGGTATATACCCAGTAGAGGGATTGCTGGGTCATAAGATAATTCTATTTTCAGTTTTTTGAGGAACTACCATACTTTCTTCCATAATGGTTGTACTACTTTACATTCCCACCAACAGTGAATGAGGGTTCCTTTTTCTCCACAGTCTCTCCAACATTTGCTATTACCTGTCTTGTTGTTAATAGTTAATCTAACAGGTGTGAGGTGGTATCTCATTGTAGTTTTGATTTGCATTTCTCTAATAACTAATGAAGATGAGCATCTTTTCATATATCTGTTGGCCGTTTGTATTTCTTCCTGGGAGAAGTGTCTGTTCATGTCCTCTTTCCATTTTTTTTATTGGATTGCTTGTTTGTTGTTGAGTTTTATGAGTTCTTTGTATATTTTGGATATTAGGCCCTTATCTGAGCTGTTGTTTGAAAATATCATTTCCCATTTAGTTGGCTGTCTGTTTATTTTGTTGTCAGTTTCTCTTGCTGAGCAAAAACTTCTTTTAAAAGGCAGGTCTCCCGACTCCTGACCCAGCATCCCTTCTCCCACAGTTGCGAGCTCTAGGCCCTCCGTCCTATTTTGATGATGGTTGTGGGTGGTAACACATTGGTTATGATTACATAGTCAGGCATTCGATAAATATTTATTGAGCAGATGCAATGACAAGAATTCACAGAACCTATATTCAGCCGTCCTCTTGTGTCATGGGCAAATAAAATATGCACCAGTAACTAAAATCCAGAGCACTAGAAGTGTTCATTAAGTAAGGATTTAAAAGAAGTGCTATGGAGGGGAGAGAAAAGAGGCCACATAAAGCTGAATGATGAGGTAACACTCAGTGAACACGTATTGGCCCCCTGTGATGTACTAGGCACAATGAGGCAGATACACTCAAAGAGCAGGGACTGTCTCCTCTTTCTCTTTGAATAGGAAGCATCTAGCAAGGTGCAAACATGTGGTAGGTGGACAATGAATATTTGTCAGGGGAATGAGTGATCCGAGGTTGCTATCTTCTGTCATTATCTAGAGGTCAGCCTGAGGTTAGGGGACAGTGCCATCATCTCTGCTTCTCCGTCCTCTGTTCATTTCTCCAGTGGGGTGCCTGGTGGTGCCCACAGCAGGACAGGGGCTCTCAGAAGTCAGCCTTGTGGTGGTGGCCATCATTGCTCTCAGGGAGGACCCTGCGCATAGATGTCTGACTTCTCCCAGGGGACCATTCTCTCCTTTCCATCAGAGCCCTTGTGTCTTGCACCCCATTGCCCGCAGTACTCTGTGCTATGCTAATCTAATAAAGGATTCTATTTTGAGGTGTCATTGCCCAGCTTGGCTGTTGCATTAGAAAGAAGTAGGCTCAGGTGTGATCTGATTTCTACCGGGCTCTGCTGGCATGGCTGGAGGGCTGAGAGAAACAGAGCAAGTAGATTTATTTCTCAAATAATCGTCCCGAGAAACCGGGGTTGGCTGTCTTTGTGGAATAAACGGATATCATTGGTGTTATTGATTTGACACCCCCCCCCCCACTTCCCGTGGACAGCATCTATGGCCTCACTGCTCCATTCTCCTGGGTGCAGTGAGACAATTTAGACACACTTCTAGGAAGCCCACACTCTTCCCTTTGGCATTTTGGAGAAAGAAAAACATTTTTGACATGAGTAACAAAATAATGGGGTTGCAATGTCCCAGACACAATTCCGGTTGTGTGGCCACTAGAGCCCATGGAAAACAATTTGGTGAACACTGTTCTAATGTGGGCTTTTATTTCTAATGGAGGTTCCTTCTCTGCTGGGAGCCCAGCTGACAGGTTGGGCTTTTTGGTGATTTGTGGGTGGTACCGAAAGGGGAACATTCTGATGTTTTTCCCTCATGCTGCAGTGGGGAAGGAATGCAGGCTCAGAGGACTTGCTGTTTAGTCTAATTCTTGGGTTGTGCCCATCAGTGATATACGTTCCTCGTGTGGGAGGGGCGGGGGAGGAAAAAGGGCTCAGAGCTGTCAGGCTCAAGTAGCATAATCCATATTTATTTATTTATTTATTTATTTATTGTATTTTTCTGAAGTTGGAAACGGGGAGGCAGTCAGACAGACTCCTGTATGTGCCCGACCAGGATCCACTTGGCATGCCCACCAGGGGCGATGCTCTGCCCATCTAGGGCATTGCTCTGTTGCTACCAGAGCCATTCTAGTGCCTGAGGCAGAGGCCATGGAGCCATCCTCAGCTCCTGGGCCAACTTTGCTCCAATGGAGCCTTGGCTGCGGGAGGGGAAGAGAGAGACAGAGAGGAAGGAGAGGGGGAGGGGTGGAGAAGCAGATGGGCGCTTCTCCTGTGTGCCCTGGCTAGGAATAGAACCTGGGACTCCTGCATGCCAGGCCGACGCTCTACCACTGAGCCAACCAGCCAGGGCCAGCATAATCTATTTTTAAAAGAATAACCTTTACACACACACACACACACACACACACACATACATACATATACATATATATATATTATTATGTTAGAGAAAAATCCAAAATCAGATAAATAAATCCAGAAAGTATTATTAAAACACCACAATTGACCATTTCAGACTTAGCATGGTCACTTTTGGGGTCAAAGAACAGAAATGGCATAACTGCTTCTCCACCATTGATTAAAAAAATCAGGGCTGCTTTATGCGAACCGAAGTTAATAATGAAAATATCTTGTACACTTTATTATATTTACAAAACACACTTAAGTATAGCATCTTATTTAATCTTATAATGACCCTCTGATTTAGGTTATTACCCTCATTTTATAATTAAATAGAGAACTACATACAAACCCTGAGGCTCAGAAAGGTATAAAGACTTCCTTCAATTAAATTGCAGGTAAGTGGAGGCACTAGGGCTTGAACTGAGGTCTTTTGATTTCAGAACAAAAGTGCAATCTGGCCTGACCAGGCGGTGGCGCAGTGGATAGAGCATCAAACTGGGATGCAGAGGACCCAGGTTCGAGACCCTGAGCTCGCCAGCTTGAGTGCGGGCTCATCTGGTTTGAGCAAAAGCCCATCAGCTTGAACCCAAGGTTGCTGGCTCCAGCAAGGGGTTACAAGGTCTGCTGAAGGCTGGTGGTCAAGGCACATATGAGAAAGCAATCAATGAACAATTAAGGTGTTGCAACGTGCAATGAAAAACTAATGATTGATGCTTCTCATCTCTCTCCGTTTCTGTCTGTCTATCCCTCTCCCTGACTCACTCTCTGTCTCTGTAAAAAATAAATAAATTTTTAAAAAAAAGTGCAATTTGCTAGATTCCAGCCACCTCATCATTTTATGGAAACTCTGTGTGTCGATCAGTGATTGCTGCGATAATGTTGTATAACCTACCACCTCAAAATTCAGTGGCTTACAACTAGTATTTATGTCACTAGTTAAGAGTGGCTCTGCTTCTGGCTTCAGACTGGCCCCTAGATTATACTCTAGCTCTGTTCCCTGGGAGTGACTCGCTAGTGACTAGTTTATTGTTCTCTGTGTCTTTTGGTTCCAACTTCCAAGAGATCCTTCCTTTTGCATCATCAACTTCACACAGCCACTTCTGAAGAGAGCCTCAGAGGATAAGCCTTTCTCTCTGGATCAGCAACTTTTCTAGCCCGTGCTCTGCTTATAGAACTTCTGGGGCCAGAGATCTTACATCTCAAACCGTTAGTCTTGTGTTGGTGGCATTTTACCAATGCAGATGTCTCAAAAAAGTTTTGTGAGTTTCTTGTGTTTGGTCTCAGTCAACTCCATGTCACTTACATCTATAATTCATTTGGAGACATGTCTCTCTCTTGAGACTTTCATTTGGTCTCTGTGGGATCAGACCTTCTGGTTTTCTAGGGGTTGCTTGTTCAGCTGAAAAGAACTGATAGGTATCCTTCAGTTCTTTCAACAACACCCTTGACTTAGTCTGTCCTGAGTCTGATCAGATGGGAAGGTGAAAAATAGTTTCACTTTTCAAACAAACCTGCTGCTCCTGGAATTTCTGGGCTTTTTATATTCTCTCTCTGTTTTGCTGACAAACTGGTCAGTTCCTCTAAAAACTCAACTTTGTCTTGCAATCCCTTATCCGGTTAGTAATAACTGAATTACGCTATCAACATTCTGCCTGGACACGTTCTTGCCCAATGCTTCAAATTCATAAGGCACATTTTCTGTCTTTCAGATTATAACAGATGAGTTTTTTTTAAAACCAAAAGTTATGATTTAAAAAATATTTTTATTTACATTTAAAATTTATTTTTAATTAGTGTTGACATACAATGTTATATTAGTTTGAGGTGTACAGCACAGTGATCTGACATTTATATACCTTACAAAGTGATCACCGCGTTACATCTATTAACCATCTGTCACCAACATAGTTATATAATATTATTGGTTCTGTTCCCACACTTTATATTTCAGCCCTGTGACTTATTTTATTTATTTATTTATTTATTTTAACAGAGACAGAGTCAGAGAGAGGGATAGATAGGGACAGACAGACAGAAACAGAGAGAGATGAGAAGCATCAATCATCAGTTTTTCGTTGCTACACCTTAGTTGTTCATTGATTGCCTTCTCATATGTGCCTTGACCATGGGCCTTCAGCAGATTGAGTAACCCCTTGCTTGAGCCAGTGACCTTGGGTCCAAGCTGGTGAGCTTTGCTCAAACCAAATGAGCCTGTGCTCAAGCTGGCGAACTCGGGGTCTCGAGCCTGGGTCCTCCGCATCCCAGTCTGACTCTTTATCCTCTGCGCCACTGCCTGGTCAGGCACCCTGTGACTTATTTTATAACTGGAAGTTTCTACTCCTAAATACCCTTTCAGTTTTCTATCCAGGCTCACAGGTGGTTTTTGCCAAGTGCTTCCCTGCTAAATACATGATGGCATTTCTAGCTTTCCATAATAGTTTCTTCATCATCTGCTACCTAATCACCAAACCACAGTCACATATTTTAGGTGTTCATTATGGCCATATTCCACTTCTTTTTTTTTTTTCATTTTTCTGAAGCTGGAAACAGGGAGAGATAGTCAGACAGACTCCCGCATGCGCCCGACCGGGATCCACCCGGCACGCCCACCATGGGGCGACGCTCTGCCCACCAGGGGGCGATGCTCTGCCCATCCTGGGCGTCGCCATATTGCGACCAGAGCCACTCTAGCGCCTGAGGCAGAGGCCACAGAGCCATCCCCAGTGCCCGGGCCATCTTTGCTCCAATGGAGCCTTGGCTGCGGGAGGGGAAGAGAGAGACAGAGAGGAAAGCGCGGCGGAGGGGTGGAGAAGCAAATGGGCGCTTCTCCTGTGTGCCCTGGCCGGGAATCGAACCCGGGTCCTCCGCATGCTAGGCCGACGCTCTACCACTGAGCCAACCGGCCAGGGCTCATATTCCACTTCTGATACCAATTTCTGGGTGGGCCAGCTATAGTGACAGTAATGCTGCACGATAAACTGCCTCCTAACTTGTGACTTACAGCAACAAGCACTCAGCTCACACTCTCAGGTCTCTGGTTGGCTGTCATTCAGCTGATGTAGGCTGAGTTCAGCAAGTGGCCCAGTTTAGGGATGCACATTGACCGGGGTTGGGTCCAGGCTATGTTTTAAGCTCAAGTTTTTTTCCCATGTTTGCTCTCAGTCCAGGCAGAAGAGGGGAAGCTGCTAATTGGGGTTAGCACTTTTTGTAGCGTGTAATTGGAGCACTAGCCCAGTGGAAACACAAAGCACATTTAAAGCTTCTGCTTGCATCATAGCTGTTAGCATTCTTCTGTGCAAAGCACATTGCATGGCCAAGCCTAACAGCAGAGGAACAGGGAAGTGTACTCTGTCCATAGCGGGAAAGGTAAGGAATAAAGGTTTTTTGCTGAATGATAATTCAGATGATACATTAGAAGTCACTTTCAAGATATTGATGTCAAAAGAGGATAAAAAGAAATGGACATTTATTAAATGCCTTGCTCAAGGCATCTGTTTTTTCTCTTTTTTATTGACAGAAAATATTATATGAGTTTCAGGTGTGCAACATAATGATTTGACATTTGTATACATTGCAAAATGATCACCACAGTAATTCTAGTTACCATCTGTCACTATACAAGGTTAATGCAACATTACTGACTATAGTCCTTATACTGTACATTATATCTGTATGACTTATTGATTTTATATCTACAAGTTTGAACCTATTGATTCTCTTCACTCATTTCACCCATCCCAAACCTCATCCTCTCTGGCAATTACCAATCTGTTCTCTGTATCTGAGAGTCTGTTTTTTTTGTTTATTTTATTAGATTCTACATATAAGTGAAATCATACAGTATCTGTATTTGACTTATTTTATTTAGCATGATACCCACAAGGTCCATCCATGTTGTAGCAAGTGGTAAGATTTCATTCTTCCTTATGGCTGAATAGTATTTCATCATATATGTACCATATCTTTATCCACATACCCATTGATGGACACTTAGGTTGTTTCCATATCTTGGCTATTGTACATAATGCTGCAATATACATAGGGGTGTGTAGATCTTCTTGAATTAGTATTCTGGATAAGTACCCAGAAATGGGATTGCTGGATCATATGGTAGTTCTATTTTTAGTTTTTTGAGAAACCTCCATACCGTCATCCATAGTGGCTGTACCAATTTATATTCCCATGAAAGGTGCACAAGGGTCCCCTTTCCCCCACACCAACACGTGTTATTTATTGTGCTTAAGTTGCTTCTTCTGTTAGATGCAGATGATAGTAATGTACTTCAATGATGTGGTTATAAGCATTAAGTTAATACAGGTAAGGCACTCAGAACACGGCCTGACACACAGTAAATACCTATTACATGTTGGCCACTCTTGTCCAGTAGACGGCAAGCTCTGTGAGGACAGGTTGTCTTGTCTGCTATATACTGGTAGTTACATAGATAGCTCACTGCTATCTAGTTAACAGCTAGACCAGGGCCTGGAACCAGTAAATATCTGTTGACTGATCTAGTAACTATTTAATAAATATTTGTTGAATAAATTAATGATGGAATATAGTGGCATTCAAGTGTTTTGTTCCTTTAAGACCCTCCAGAATGTTTATTGAGCACTTACTACACTTCAGACTCAGCGCTATTTCCCCCCAACACTGCAGATAAACTCTCTCCTTTCCCAGATCTCCTCCCTCTATGCTCTGTAAAGGTAAGTACTTATCAAATGGCGTCTGAATTAAACTCTGTCCTGGGAGCTTTATGGGCTCGCTCCTCACGGACAGCTCAAGGCTTGGGAACGCCAGTGTGCTGCTTTGCTGTAATTTGAAGACCCACCAAGGCCTTTCACCTTGAAGACTTTCCTTTAGTTATCTGCATATCCCTGTCTGGACTTAGAATCTATCATTAGATTACAGGCCATCATGACAAGCCTGCAACTTTCCAAAGCACTCTTTCTTTATTTTTGGACATTTTATATATATTTTTTCTCTTAAGAATACTTTGTACATGGTAACTGCAACCCATTTGTAACAAGACTCAGACTCAATGCTAAGTGATTTCATTTAACTTTATGAGTGCCACAAACTTTATGAGTTAGTTGTTACCTTTTACGGCTATGGAAACTGAGGCTGAGAGATGAAGTCAGTGGCCTGAGATCACACAGATGCTAAGGGGTAGATTCAGGATTTGAACACAGTGCTTTCTTGCTCAGGTGTGTGTGCTCTTGAGCCACTGCCTTCCCCTCCCCCTGAAGTCCCTGTGCGTGGTCCAGTTGACGGCGCCATCCTCATTCTTACATGCACCAAGCCGTGTTCCCTTGCACAGGGCCATCTGCAGTGTGCAAATGGAGCCGGGCACTGTGGCAAAGAAAACACACAGAAACCTGCATTTGGTGTCGTGGCTGCCGTGTGCTCTCCACACAGTTTATCAGCAGAGGAGTGGCGGGCAGGCTGTGACTCTGCGTGCGGAACGACTCATTGCCCCGGCTGCCCCTGTCTTCCTTCACGTTCGGGAAACAGAAGCTATGGTCGAACTTTGAGCTAATGGGTCTGTTCCACTCATTATTTACCCAGGACAGCGCTTTATCATGGGAGCGCCTAAGTGTTCAGTGAAGAAGAAGGCATCTTATTTGCGCCTGGGAGGGTCTGAGGTGAGCAGATGGTTGCTGTTTGCATCTTTTCCTAGACTGAAACCCAAATGTCTTGAAGAGTGTGGTGGAAGCTTAAATTCTGGGGATCCAGCAAGCAAGTCAGCTTATCCTTTGTTAAATGTAAAATAAAACCCTTCCTAACCTCTTGCTGTAATGCAGGTGCCCTTGAGGTGGTATTTACATGCAGTATAGTCCTAAAGGAACAAGAAGGAGCAGCAGCTCCTTGGTTTACTTTGATATATGCACTCCACTAGTGGTCAGCAAACCACAGCTCGCGAGCCACTTGTGGCTCTTTGGCCCCTTGAATGTGGCTCTTCCACAAAATACCACCTGCAGGCACTACCTCGATAAGGAATGTACCTACTCATATAGTTTAACAAATTTAGCTCTCAAAAGAAATTTCAATTGTTGTACTGTTGATATTTGGCTCTGTTGACTAATGAGTTTGCCGACTACTGCTCTAGACCTAGCAGCCGCCCCCAGCCCTGTGCATATTGACAGAGTAGATGGCATAGGGGTGGGGGTCTGCAGGTGACCACTATCTTTAGTCATTGGCCAGTGGTATCTACATCTCAAGATATCATATATTGTCAGGAAACTCTGGTTAAACCTAGGTCTTTCTTCTCCAAGAACCAATGGCTGGAAAAACCATGACTTCATTAGTTAATACTATCTTTCTGTTGAATAGAAAATAACAATAATCACAACAATATTTAGTAACTCATATGAAAACAATAGATAATATTCACTTGTCTCCTCTGTGTGCCTGTGTTGAGCTAAGTGCCTTGCCTTCCCTATCTAATTTAGTCACATCAGAACAATCCTATGGGTTTTCATGTGACAAAAATTAAGCACCTGCTATATGCTCCTGATTGTTCTAGGCATTTGGGATAGATCAGTGAACAAACAGCAGGGGAGAGTAAACAACAGACATCATAAATGAGTAATGTGGTATACTACAGGGAGGTATGTGCTATGGGAAAAGAGAAAGGAGAGCAGGGGAAGGGTATTCGGGGTAGGCAGAGGGACAGACTGTAGTTTACAGAAGGTGGTCACAGAAGACGGGGCATGGATCAGAAACTTGACAGAGGTGAAGGTGTGTGCTGCAGAGGGCTGGAGGAGAGGCAGTGGCCCAGGCTGGAGGTGAGAACTCCCCAGGTATCGGAGGAATGCCAGGGAAGGGAGGTGGCATGGAGAAAACTGGGGAATCAGAGCAGGAAATGACCTCAGAGAGGCAATAATGGGGTCAGGGTGTAGGCGCCATCAGACGCTTTGAGCAAAGGAATGCTAAGACCTGACTTAATTCTGGCTGCTGTGGTCGATTTAGTTCATCATTCCTGTTTCCTAGCAGAGGAACCTGGGATTTGGATAGGTTCAGCTGCCCAAGGTGACAGAGCTGGTAAAAATGGAAGAACAGGACAGACGTCTAGGTCTACCTGACTTCAAATCCAAGGCTGGTAGCCACTACACTTAGATAGTTTGTCTAGTATGCTCAAAACCGGTCCTCCCTGCAAACTGATGACTTTCATTTGCTCCCGGTTAGTCTTCCCACTGCTGCACTGGCCCCTCCTCGCCCTGCCCATCTACGCTAGGAGGTGGTAATTTTTGCTCAATCTTGTGGAAAAGCTTTAATCTCTTGCTATCAATGCATCCCCTTGCCTGGTTGTTTATTTGCAGATTCATCTCACACTCAAAGTTCAGAATTCCTGGAGATGCCATCTTTCTCTTGTTACCCCAGTAAGAAAGTGCTGGGTGTATGGAGCTTGCGTGTAAGTTTTGTGCCCACTTGGGGACTAGAAGAACGATTCCAGGCATTGGCATCTTAACATCATCTTCAGTGGCCCGGGGAGTTGATGGCAGGAAGATCACAGCCACTCGGTGGGACATCAGGCCTCTGTTTCATTCTTTTTCCTGAAACTAGCCTTCTGTCTCAGTAGGGGCTCCTTTAATGAATCAATTAAGGAGGGTATTATTATTGGAAGCTGTTTTCAGCCCAATTAAGACCTTGCGACATGTCAGTTGGGATAATAAAAGTGAGTTAAATCTCACTTTTTCTTTATTAGGGTGTTTATTAGAAGATTGAAATGTTCATTAGGTGGAGGAAAGCAATACATTCATCTTCTGCTCATCAGCTGCTCAGTGGAACCTGCGTTGCACTCGGGGTGGATGTGGTGGCCTCTCCTATACACTCAGCCGAGTTCTAACTCTGCTTCTGTTGCAGGGAAAGATCCATTTGTGAAACTCACGACTCAGGGAATTTTCTTTTGCCTCATGTGGTCACGGAAAACTTGACCATGTCTGCTCGCTCAGGAGTAAGATAGTATGTCAACATTTAGATTAGTGAAGAACCAATGCCAGTCTTTGTGATTAGCCCAGGGACAAAAAAACCCCACAGATTTTTGTAAGCTTTATAATTTTTAAAATAAATTTTTTTTTAATGATTATAAAAGATTTTTAAAGTTTATAAAAATTTCAAATATATAGATAAGTAAAAGAAGTAAATTATTAACACCCATATATCCTCCTAGCCTTATCAAATCTTAACATTTCCCTTATATTTATTTCCATTTATTTTTGTTAAAACATTTGGAATTTAATTGAAGCCTCTTATACAGTCTTCCCTGACCCCATAACCTGCTCCTTCTCCATTCCCAAGAGTTAACTACCGTCCTGAATTTGGAGTTTATCATTCCTTATAGGTTTTTATACCATCACTCTACATAATGTGTGTGTGTGTATTTATAAAAACACAAAGTATTGTTTTGCTTGCTTTCAAACTTTGTGTAAGTTTTAGCATATATGTGTATCATTCTGAAGCTTTTATTTATACAATATTTTGTTCTGAGATTAATCCATCTGGAAATACATAGGCTTAGTTTGTTTTCTTTCTTTATGGTATGTGTGTTTACCTCAAGTAGTTTACCTATTCTGCTGTGGATGAACTTTCAAGATATTTGCAATTTTTCCTGATTACAAATGATACTGCAGGGGATATCCCTGTGTGTCTTCTTGCTCACAGTTGTGAGAATTTCTCTGGGCCAGGGTTTTTCAAATTTAAAATAAAAAAAGGAAGAGATTTATTTTGAATCAAAAATTAGTGTATGCGGCCCTGGCCGGTTGGCTTAGTGGTAGAGTGTCGGCCTGCCGTGCAGAAGTCCCGGGTTCAATTCCCGGCCAGGGCACACAGGAGAAGCGCCTATCTGCTTCTCCACCCCCCCCTTTCCTTCCTCTCTGTCTCTCTCTTCCCATCCTGCAGCCAAGGCTCCACTGGAGCAAAGATGGCCCGGGCGCTGGGGATGGCTCCTCCGCCTCTGCCCCAGGTGCTAGAGTGGCTCTGGTCGCAACAGAGGGACGCCACGAAGGGGCAGAGCATTGCCCCCTGGTGGGCAGAGCGTCGCCCCCTGGTGGGTGTGCCGGGTGGATCCCGGTCGGGTGCATGCGGGAATCTGTCTGTCTCTCCCCGTTTCCGGCTTCAGAAAAATACAGAAGAAAAAAAAATTAGTGTATGCATGTTTGCTTTTGTATGTACACAAACCAAAAAAGTAAAAAAAAAAAATAAAAGAGAAAAGTTTCATGAAACAATACTCCTTATATCCATGAAACACTCTGATGTATACTTTGACATCCTGTTCTGTCCTGTCCTATCTCACCTTTCCCTATCCTATATTATTCTACATTTTCTTAAATTAAGAAAACATTGGTTGTAGCTCACTAAATTGAGTCCATGACCAAGGAATGAGCCAGAGAATATGATTTGAAAAACACTGTTCTGTAATATAGTATCAGGAAGTGAGAGTTCTGACCATTTTGAATCTTCCTAGGTGTTGATAGGTTGCTCTCCTAAGTGGTATACCCTTTATTTTTAATTTTTTGGATAGTTTGCTTTTGGTATGTTTGTGTTAAGAAATAATAGTTGTATTTAAAACAAATTTCAATATGATATTGAGTATTTTCTTGAAAATTTAATCTGTATATTCACACAATGATATATTTGGACTTATTTTGATACTTTTTTGTGTGTGTTTTTATCATCTTTTCCCATCACTTCTTTTATTTTTTCCCTTCTTGCCATGTGTAGATTGACAATTTTTTTCCCATCATCAACCTCTTAAATTTCTTCTACTGGTTTGGAAGATAAAGACTGTAGTATCATTCTTTAATGGGCAGCTTTCCTTACCCCTAAAAAGTATAAGCTTTACTATAAATATATATAAATAATTTCAAGTTGTTAAGCACTTTTTTCTTTTGAACATAATATGATCCTACGACACTTTTCCATTTAATATAATTCTTGCATTCTATATTTTTATTGTCTAAAGTTTAACTTTACCTGTTTTTTTTAAACATATGAAATGTTAGCATTTTTATGGCCAATAGTTAAATTTATTGACAAATTATTTTCTGTTCTTATTTTTTATTTCACTTATTATTATTATTATTTTTTTTTTTGCTGAAATACATCCTATTGTGCATCTTAGTGAGGATAGAAGGATAATATAGGCAGACCTTGGAAATAGCACAGGTTCGGTTCCAGACCACCGCAATAAAGCGAGTCTTATGATAAAACAAGTCATTATCTTTTGGCTGATGGAGAGTTTTGCCTTCAATTTGTTTAAAAAAAGGAATATTTGTGCAGCACAATAAAGTAAAGTATATATCATGTACATTCTTTGTCTTTTTTGTGAGTGAAAATTACCTTTATTTTGTCCCTACTCTATTTTAACTGTCTATCATTTTAGGTTGACATTTATTTTCCCTCAGTATTTCAAAGACAATACTCCATTGTCATTGACCCTCTGTTGCTTGTGAGAAGTCTGCTGTCATTCTAAATATCATTCCTTTGTCGGCAGTCTGGCTTTTTCTTCTGGTGACTGAAGATTTTTTCTCCCTGATGTACTGCAAGTTGACTGATATCAGATGTGGATTTATCTTGGTTTTTCCTTCTCAGCAGTCAGAGGGACAGGCTGGGTTTGATGACTTTTATATTATTAATTTGGGGCAGTTTTTAGTTCTTATCTCCTTTGGAAATCTCCATTCCATTCTCCAGATTTCTTTTTTTTTTTTTTTTTTAAATAAATTTTTATTTTAATGGGGTGACATCAATAAATCAGGGTACATACATTCAAAGAAAACATTTCCAGGTTATCTTGTCATTTAGTTCTGTTGCATACCCATCACCCGAAGCGAGATCATCCTCCGCCACCCTCCATCCAGTTCTCTCTGTACCCCTCCCCCTCCCCCTCTCCCTCCTTCCCTCCCCCCACCTCCCCATAGCCACCACACTCCTGTCCATGCCTCTTAGTCTCGCTTTTATGTCCCACCAATGTATGGAATCCTGCAGTTCCTGTCTTTTTCTGATTCGCTTATTTCACCCCGCACAATGCTACCAAGACTCCACCATTCCTCTATAAGTGATCCAATGTCACCATTTCTCCTAGCTGAATAGTATACCATGGTGTATATGTGCCCCATCTTCTTCATCCAGTCCTCTATTTTTTTTTACAGTGATTAAAAGCCTTTAAGCAAACTCTTGGCCAATACAGCAAGAATCCCTAAAAGAGTAGTGTCCTTAACATGTTCCCCAAGTCCAAGTTGGCCCCATCACCATGCCAAATCCCTGAAAAATGCAACCCAACCACAGTTCAGTCTGTTAGGAGCTGTCACAGGGAGCAGGAGTCCAGGAAAGTTCCCCACAGGAAAAGTCCGCATGGCACTGGAATTGTTGTCACCATTCTATATTTTGCAGCTCATGTCCAAGTCCCAATGACTGCTGCTTCTAGCTGGTAATGATTCAGGTAGACTGGAAAAAGCCATTTGCAGCATGCGTGGATATGAAGCTTCTGTTCTCCTCTGCCTGGAGAGTTGAGACCAGGTAGCTTTTTCCTGGAGCTCCGTGACTGTGGCCTGGTAAAGAGAACCTTGGGATACTAAGCTGGGTGGCAAAGGTAAATTCATAATACAAGTTGGCTAAAGGAAGAAAGAGAGCTCTAAATTAGGAGTAGGTCCCAGCCTGAAATATGAGTGGGGCATTGAGGTAGGAGGGATAAAGGAAACACTATATATTAAGCAAAGCAGCAGAAAATAGGACTATCAACACCCACAACAGAGATCTTTGAGGGAAGAATAAAAAACCTGACTATTCAGGCAAAACATAGTTAAGTGGCCCTTGTGCGAATGAGATCAGTTTACCTGCTTCTTGGAAGAAATACCCTAGGCTCGTCCACAGTGTCATAGATGGGGCCGACGGCCCTGGGCACCTTCAGCCTTCAGTGGCAAACCCCAGCTTTCTGGGCAAGGTTAGGTCATAGGTGGCTGGAGCAGGACTGGAAGAGACTGAATCCTCCCTTAGAGGAGCGAGGGGGAAGCCCACCTTCCAGTGTCCCTGTTTCCTCGCAGCAGAGGCGTGTAAGCCTGGCAGGCTTTAGCTCAATGACCTTCCTTTCCACTATTGAAGCAGGACCCAGATGGCATCCTATGAGACCCCTTTGGGGCGTTGGAGCCTTTAAGGGTGTATCCTAAAAGCTGGTAGTTCCCCTGATCTCTATTGGGCTTTTTCTGCCTCTAGGTATCTTAAAAGCCATTCTCAGAAGATCTCGCTGAGGGGTTTGAGGATCCCCATCCGCCTATATAAATCTTTTCCATATATCTGGAGCTGTTTGGAAAAAAGACAGAACAGTGTTATTAGCTAGATCTAATAAAGAGGATAGTAGTTTGCAGGCGAAAAAGATTTGGTGTCTCCTGCTCATCAGCATTCAAAAGAAATGTAAATTTTTTTTTTTTTTTTAAGTAAAAAGCATGATATAGTAGACCCGTCGGAGTCATTGGCCTGGTGTGCAGGATTCCCGGGTTCGATTCCTGGCCAGAGCACACAGGAGAAGCGCCCATCTACCTCTCCACTCCTCCCTCTCTCCTTCCTCTTCGTTTCTCTCCTCCCGCCCGCAGCCAAGGCTCCACCGGAGCAAATCCACCCTGGGCACTAAGGATGGCCCCACGGCCTCCGCCCCAGTTGCTAGAATGGCTCGGGTTGTAACAGAGCAACACCCCAGATGGGCAGAGCATTCCCCCTGGTAGGCATGCCAGATGGATCCCAGTCAGGTGCATGCAGGAGCCTGTCCGACTGCCTCCCCATCCCCATCCTCAGAAATATACAAAAAATAAATAAATAAAAGAAAAAATACTAAAAAAAAAAAAAAAAAAAAGGGAGGGGGCATTCCCTTGTGCTAAAGCTTCAGGGAGCATGGAGTAAGCTTGAGTATGTCCTATGAAACATGGAGCTCTATGTTTACATATAAGTCTTTGAAGAAGGAGGAACTGCTGAAGTAGTTTATCAGCATTTGTCCCTAAGACAGCAGTCTTTGTAGTGGGAACACCATACGTAAATATTTGCTGTCTGTCTATAGATTAAGGGGGGAATATGGCAAATGCTGAAAAGTCATGATCTTTGTGACCCTCCCCTCCCCCAACCCCCTCCCTCTCCTCCCCCCACCGTGTAACCCCAACACTGTTGTTCATGTCTCTGAGTCTCATCTTTATGTCCCACCTATGTATGAAAACATATAGTTCTTAGTTTTTTCTGATTTACTTCTTTCACTCAGTATAATGTTATCAAGGCCCATCCATGTTGTTGTAAAAGATCCTATGTCATCATTTCTTATGGCTGAGTAGTATTCCATAGTATATATATACCAAAGCTTTTTAATCCACTCGTCCTCTGATGGACACTTGGGCTGTTTCCAAATCTTTGCTATTGTGAACAATGCTGCCATAAACATGGGGGTGCATTTCTTCTTTTCAAACAGTGCTATAGTGTTCTTGGGGTATATTCCTAACAGTGGTATAGCTGGGTCAAGAGGCAGTTCGATTTTTAATTTCTTGAGGAATCTCCATACTGTTTTCCATAGTGGCTGCACCAGTCTGCATTCCCACCAGCAGTGCAGGAGGGTTCCCTTTTCTCCACATCCTCGCCAGCACTTATTCTGTGTTGTTTTGTTGATGAGCGCCATTCTGACTGGTGTGAGGTGATATCTCATTGTGGTTTTAATTTGCATTTCTCTAATGATTAGTGATGTTGAACATTTTTTCATATGCCTATTGGCCATCTGTGTGTCCTCTTTGGAGAAGTGTCTATTCATTTCTTTTGCCCATTTTTGGATTGGATTGTTTGTCTTCCTGGTATTAAGTTTTACAAGTTCTTTATAAATTTTGGTTATTAACCCCTTGTCCGACACTATGTCAAATATGTTCTCCCATTGTGTAGTTTGTCTTTTTATTCTGTTCTTATTGTCTTTAGCTGTGCAGAAGCTTTTTAGTTTGATAAAGTCCCATTTGTTTATCCTGTCTTTTATTTCACTTGCCTGTGGAGACAAATCAGCAAATATATTGCTGCGAGAGATGTCAGAGAGCTTACTGCCTATGTTTTCTTCTAAGATGCTTATGGTTTCACGGCTTACATTCAAGTCTTTTATCCATTTTGAGTTTATTTTTGTGAGTGGTGTAAGTTGGTGATCTAGTTTCATTTTTTTGCAGGTAGCTGTCCAGTTTTCCCAACACCATTTGTTGAAGAGGCTGTCTTTACTCCATTGTATTGTCTTACCTCCTTTGTCAAATATCAGTTGTCCATAGAGCTGTGGGTTTATTTCTGAGTTCTCTGTTCTGTTCCATTGATCTATGTGCCTGTTCTTATGCCAGTACCTTGCTGTTTTGAGTACAATGGCCTTATAATATAACTTGATATCTGGAAGTGTGATACCTCCCGCTTTTTTCTTCCTTTTCAGGATTGCTGAGGCTATTCGTGTTCTTTTTTGGTTCCATATAAATTTTTGGAATATGTGTTCAATGTCTTTGAAGTAAGTCATTGGTATTTTCATTGGTATTGCATTGAATTTATAAATTGCTTTGGGTAATATAGACATTTTAATGATGTTTATTCTTCCTAACCATGAGCACGGTATATGCCTCCACTTATTCGTATCTTCCCTGATTTCTTTTATCAATGTTTTATAATTTTCCGAGTACAAGTCTTTAATCTCCTTAGTTAGATTTATTCCTAGGTACTTTATTTTTTTGGTTGCAATGGTAAAGGGGATTGATTCCCTGATTTCTCTTTCTGACAGTTCATTATTAGTGTATAAAAATGCCTCTGATTTCTGAGTGTTGATTTTATATCCTGCCACCTTGCCAAATTCTTTGATCAGGTCTAGTAGTTTTTTGACTGAGACTTTAGGGTTTTCTATATACAATATCATGTCATCTGCAAATAATGATAGTTTTACTTCTTCTTTTCCAATTTGGATGCCTTTTATTTCTTTTTCTTGTCTGATTGCTGTGGCGAGGACTTCCAGAACTATGTTGAATAAGAGTGGTGAAAGGGGGCACCCCTGCCTTGTTCCTGATCTTAAGGCGATTGCTTTTAATTTTTGCCCATTGAGTATGATGTTGGCTGTGGGTTTGTCATAGGTGGCCTTTATCATGTTGAGGTATGTTCCCTGTATTCCCACTTTGCTGAGAGTTTTGATCATGAATGGGTGCTGGACTTTATCAAATGCCTTTTCTGCATCTATTGAAATTATCATGTGGTTTTTCTCCTTTCTTTTGTTTATGTGATGAATCACATTGATTGATTTGCAAATATTGTACCAGCCTTGCCTCCCAAGAATAAATCCTACTTGATCATTGTGTATGATTTTTTCCATATATTGCTGGATCCGGTTTGCTAATATTTTGTTGAGGATTTTTGCATCTAAGTTCATCAGGGATATTGGCCTATAATTTTCTTTTTTTGTGTTGTCTTTGCCTGGTTTTGGAATCAGAATTATGCTCGCCTCATAAAAGGAGTTTGGGAGTCTTCCTTCCTCTTGAATTTTTTGAAATAGCTTGAGAAGGATAGGAGTTAGTTCTTTTTTGAATATTTGGTAGAATTCACTTGTGAAGCCATCAGGCCCAGGACTTTTCTTTTTTGGGAGTTTTTTTATAGCTATTTCAATCTCATTTGTTGTAATTGGTCTGTTTAGGTTTTCTGATTCTTCCAGATTGATTTTTGGAAGATTATATGATTCAAGGAATTTGTCCATTTCATCTAGGTTGTCTAGTTTTTTGGCGTACAGTTCTTCATAGTATTTTCTTACAATATTTTGTATTTCTGTTGTGTCAGTTGTTATTTATCCACTCTTGTTTCTAATTTTATTTATTTGAGTCCTCTCTCTTTTTTTCTTGGTGAGTCTTGTTAAAGGTTCATCGATCTTGTTTACCTTTTCAAAGAACCAGCTCCTGGTTTCATTGATCCTCTGTATTGTTTCTTTAGCCTCTATGTCATTTATTTCTGCTCTGATCTTTATTATTTCCTTCCTTCTACTAGCTCTGGGCTTTACTTGCTGTTCTTTTTCTAGTTCTTTTAGATGCAGGGTTAAGTTGTTTATTTGAGCTTTTTCTAGCTTCTTGAGGTATGCCTGTAATGCTATAAACTTCCCTCTCAGGACTGCTTTTGCTGTGTCCCATAAATTTTGAGTTGATGTATGCTCATTATCGTTTGTTTCTAGGAATTTTTTAATTTCTTCTTTGATCTCAATGTTAACCCACTCATTGTTTAATATTGTGCTATTTAGTTTCCAAGTGTTTGAATGTTTTTCAATTTTTCTATTGTGGTTGATTTCTAGTTTAATGCCATTGTGATCAGAGAAAGTGCTCGATATGATTTCAATCTTCTTAAATTTGTTGAGCCCGCTTTTGTGCCCTAACATGTGGTCTATTCTAGAGAATGTACCATGAGCGCTTGAAAAGAATGTATATTCTGCTGCTTTAGGATGAAAGGTTCTGAAGATATCTATTAGATCGAGTTGATCTAATATGTCCTTTAAGTCTGCTGTTTCTTTGTTAATTTTCTTTCTTGAGGATCTATCTAATGATGTTAATGGGGTATTGAAATCTCCTACTATTATAGTATTGCTGTTGATCTCGCCCTTTAAGTCTATCAAAGTCTGCTTTATATATTTAGGTGCTCCTATATTAGGTGCGTAGATATTTATAATGGTTATATCTTCCTTTTGGATTGCTCCCTTTATCATTATGTAGTGACCTTCTTTATCTCTAACTATGGTCTTTGTTCTAAAGTCCATTTTGTCTGATATAAGTATTGCTACCCCAGCTTTTTTTTCATTTCCATTTGCGTGAAATATTTTTTTCCATCCTTTTATCTTCAGTCTGTGTGCATTTTTTGATTTAAGGTGTGTCTCTTGTAGACAGCATATGTATGGGTCCTGTTTTCTTATCCACGCAGCTACCCTATGTCTCTTGATCGGCTCGTTTAATCCATTAACATTTAAGGTTATTATTGATATGTAATTGTTTATTGCCATTTTTTTTTCTTTAAAACTGTTTTTCTCTTTTGCTATATTCTTTTTTTCCTTTGACCTGTTTACAACAGGTCCCTTAGCATTTCTTGCAGCCTTGGTTTGGTTGCAGTGAAATCCTTGAGGTTTTTTTTGTCTGTAAAGCTTTTTATTTCTCCTTCAATTTTAAATGATAGCCTTGCTGGATAAAGTAGTCTTGGTTGTAGGTTCTTGTTCTGCATTACTTTGAATATTTCTTGCCATTCCCTTCTGGCCTCAAGTGTTTCTGTTGAGAAGTCAGAAGTCATCCTTATGGGGGCTCCTTTGTAGGTGATAGTCTTTTTTTCTCTCGCAGCTTTTAATATTTTCTCTTTATCATTTAGCTTTGGTAATTTAATTATGATGTGTCTTGGTGTTGGTTTCTTTGGGTTTCTCCTTAATGGAGTTCTCTGTGCTTCCTGAACATGTGAGACATTTTCCTGCCTTAACTGGGGGAAGTTTTCCACTATAATTTGTTTGAACAAAGTCTCTATCCCTTGTTCTTTCTCTTCTTCTTCAGGAACCCCTATGATGCGAATGTTATTTCTCTTCATGTTGTCACAGAGCTCTCTTAGAGTTTCCTCAGACTTTTTGAGTCTCTTTTCTTTTTTCTGCTCTGCTTCCGTGCCTTTATTTATTGTGTCCTCTAACTCACTGATTCGATTCTCTGCTTCATCCATCCTGCTTTTAATTCCTTCCATTGTATTCTTTATTTCAGATATTGTATTTGTCATTTCTGTCTGATTCTTTTTTATTATTTCAATGTCCTTTTTTATATTTGTTATCTCTTTATTTAGGTTTTCGTAATGGCCATCTATGGTGGTTCTAATATCTTTGAGCATCCTAACAATCGTTATTTTAAACTCTGCATCTGGTAATTTGGTTATATCTGATTCACTTAGGTCCTTTTCTGGGGATTTCTCTTGGTTTATTTGTGTTGTATTTCTCTGCCTCCGCATTTTCTCTTCACGGGAGTGGCTGTGATCACGTGCTGGGGTGCACAAGGGTTGGTGGCCTTGGCTTTTGCCCCACCCCCATGTGTGATGTTATGCTCGGTCCTGAGGGCACTGGCGAGCACCTTTGCTCAGCTGTGGGTCTCCGCCTGTTTCCGAGCTTTCGCCCTGCCTTTGCCGGATGATCCCACTCAAGGAACAGCTGCTAGCCTTGGCTCTACCACCAGGCAGGGCTGCGTGCCCAAGCTCAGCTCCGTAGCTGAACTCCGCCTCTTCTGGGCTTTTGGCTCCACCCCCGCGGGAGGAGCCGGCTACCAAGTCAGACCGCAAGCCTGGGTTGCACGGGCGGGGCAAGGATGTGCTCCTCTGCCCTTGCTCCGGGGCTGGTTTCTACCCTTTCCGGGTTTCCCGCCCTTCTCCCGAGGCTGGATTACAGGCTGCCGGCAGCTGAGCTTGGCCGCTTTTGCACGCCCCCTTCTCCCTAGCCGGGCAAGATTGAACTCACACCTGAGCCCAGTGGTGGCCAGCCGGCTTCCAACCCTGCCAGCAGAACCGCTCTTTTGTCTCCCGCTGCCGCCCGCCCTCCGGCTCACCCTCAGCCGCGTGGGTGGGGGCGTTGCAGCTCGGACTCTAAGACTCACTACTGTAGACCCTAAAGCTCCCTCCTTCTATGCGACTCTGCTCTGAATGCTGCGGGGGAGCTTGTTTGGCTGCTCTCCTGCTTCCCTTTGCTGGTATTGCTATTTCCGGGGGAAATATTCACTTCAGCTTTGGGGAGTGACTCGTCCCAGGGGTTAGGGTGGCTATCTCCCAAAATGTTTCTTCCTGTGCCTCCTAGATTATACTCTCTTCCTGTTACTGTGGTTCTCTCCCCTCTCCCTCCGTCTCCAAGAGCCCCGGGTGAGTGTTTGTGAGAGAGATGTTCTGCGTGGTCCCTTTAAGAAGGATCCTGGGTCTGAGAAATCAGACTCCCTCACAAACAGTATCCTGACTTGTTTCTGGCTAAATACTGTCTTTACGCCTCTTCTGGGGTCTGGGGCTGCAGGCTGGGGCTTTGTTCCTGGGGCTCAGGACCCTTTCCCCTCTGCTAAACTCACTTCCCACCACGCGAGTCTCTCCCTGCTGCTGTTCGCTCCGAGGAGCTGGGCAACCCTCTCCGCGTTTCCGCTTTTCCTACCAGTCTCTGTGTGGCTTGTTCAGCGTTCCTTGGTTGAAGAGTCCTTTTAGTTTAGTCCCCAGTGGTGGATTCTTGACCTCAACATAGCTCAGGGGAGGCCTCAAGGGATGGTCTCCAGATTTCTTAATTACTTTTTAATTTACATTTTTGTTTCCTCTGTGATACTTTCTCAGGGAATTTTTTTTTCTTTCTTTTTTTTTTTTTTTTTTACAGAGACAGAGAGAGAGTCAGAGAGAGGAACAGACAGGGACAGACAGACAGGAACAGAGAGAGATGAGAAGCATCAATCATCAGATTTTCATTGCGACACCTTAGTTGTTCACTGATTGCTTTTTCATATGTGCCTTTACTGTGGGCCTTCAGCAGACCGAATAACCCCTTGCTCAAGCCAGCAACCTTGGGTCCAAGCTGGTGAGCTTTGCTCAAACCAGATGAGCCCGTGCTCAAACTGGTGACCTTGGGGTCTCAAACCTGGGTCCTCTGCATCCCAGTTGGACACTCTATCCACTGTGCCACCACCTGATCAGGCATAGTGAATTTCTTACTAGAAAAAATTTCAGTATATGAATTACCTCTTTGAATGTCCATTCTAGAGTTTACCCCATTATTTGAAATTGAAATTCAGTGACATTTCTAATTGATACTTTTTTCCAGCTTTATTGAAGTATAACTGACAAATAGAAATTTTATATATTTAGAGTGTGCATAATGATTTGATATACCTGTACACTGTGAAATGACATTATTACCACAATCAAGCTAATTGGTACCTTCTCATTTCCATTTGGTTTCTTTAGCCTCATAATTACTTGCCCTTTTTAAATGGAATTTATGACTTTATTAGTCTCTTTGAGTTGTCTAAACATGGCTCCTTTAAAATCTTTGTCAGATTGTTTTCTAAAATTAACTGAACCTGGGATTATTTTTTATGTTCCAATGAGTGATTCTGTTGACTATTTTTCTTAGCATTAGATTTCTTCATGTGTCTTGAAATTTTCATTTTTTTCCTCTCTCTCTCTTCCTGCCCTCTTTACTCATCTTCCCTGCCAATGGTTTTGTCATTTATTCTACCTTGCTTTGGCACCCCAGGTTAAAACCATTTGGGACACTGGTTTAGAAGGGACTTTGGTTATAGCACAGATCCATTCACCATGCCAGGAGCTACTAAGTTCAATTTATGATGGAGGGAATGTGTCTGGGTCTTCTTGCCACTGTGGGCCTACACCTTGCTCAAAGCCTTGGCCATGGGGAGGCTGTGAGACAGGGAAGCCTCCCCACCCAACTCCAGGCCTGAATAGTAAGCACTCTTGCATTCCTCTGTCCAGACACCTAACTTCCTGACCACAATTATTGATATCCAGACTCAGAACCCAGCAGGCAGTAGCTTTGGCTCCTCTCATGATTTTGTATTTCTATTCTATTTCTGGTTCACAGAAACCTTAATCTTGTTATTGATCTTGCCTCTGCCCTTTTTAAAAAACTTTCTATTTTCATATTTTTTCTTTCATTGGTAAGTGTGTGGAGCAGAGAGTATGTTACAAAGGGTAAATTCCCTGTGCACTCTTGTCTGGGAGTGATTGGTTTTCCTTTAATAGTCTTTTTCTGTTTCTTCTTTTCCCAAGTTAATTTTTCAGAAGGGCTTCCAATATCTTCTCCTTCTCTTATCAAACCTAAGCACCAGATCTATTTTCAAATTATTTTTTTTGTCACCATAATAACTCTAGCTAACATCTACCACCAGACATAGTCATTATTATTTTTTTTTGTAATTAGAACTTTTACTTTCCTAGCAACTTTTCTATACAATAGAATATTATTAACTATAGTGGACACACTGTATATTATGTTGCTGGGACTTAACTGGAAGTTTATATCTTTTGTGACCACCTTCATCCATTTCACCAACCCCACCTCAACGCTGCCTCTGGTAATCACCAATACATTTTCTATATCTATGAGCTCTTTTTCACATAGATTCCACATATAGATGAGGTCATATGGTATTTGTGGTTTTTTTCTGTCTAACTTATTTTATTTAGCATAATAATTTAAAGGTCCATCTATGCTGTTGCAAATGGCAGGACTTCATTCTTTTTTATAGTCAAATAACATTCTATTGTGTGTGTGTGTATATATACATTTTCTTTTTCCATTTATTCTTTGATGGACACTTAGGTGGTTTCTGTATCTTGTCTATTACAAATAATGCTGCAATGAACATGGGGTGAAGATATATTTTCATGTTAATGTGTTTGTTTCCATTGGATAAATACTGAGAAGTGGGATGCTGGATCATATGGTAGGTCTATTTTTAGTTTTCAAGGAACTTCCATACTGCTTTCCATGGTAGTTGTACCAATTTACAATATACCAACAGTGCATAAATGTTCCCTTTACTCCACATCTTCATCAACATTTGTTATTTCTTCTCCCCTACTATTTTTTTCTTCTTTTGTCAAGTGAAAGGAGGGGATATAGAGAGACAGACTCCCACATGTACCCAGACCGGGATCTACCCAGCAACCCCCATCTGGGGCTTATGCCCATTGGGGTCAACACTTTTCCCATCTGGGCCATGCTTGCAACTGAGCTATTTTTAGCACCTGAGGTGGGAGCTCCATGGAGCCATCCTCAGCTTCTGGGGCCAATGTGCTTAAACCTGTCATGCCATGGCTGTGGGAGGAGAAGAGAGATAGGGAGAGCAAAGGGGGAAGGGGAGGAATGGAGAAGCAGGTGGTCACTTCTCCTGTGTTCCCTGAGCCTGGGACATCCACATGTTGGGCTGACACTATACCACTGAGCTGACTGGCCAGGGCCTTCTTATTGCTTTGATAATAGCCATTCTAACATGTGTGAGGTGATAGCTCCTTGTGGTTTGATTTAAATTTCCCTGATGATTAGTGATGTTGAGCACCTTTTTATGTAATTGATGGTCATATATAGGTCTTCTTTGGAAAAATGTCTATTAAAATCCTTTCCCCCTTTTTAATCAATTATTTCTTTGCTATTGAGTTATATAAATTTTTTATACATATTTATATATTTTTGATATGCACCCCTTATCAGATATGTGATTTTCAAATATTTCCTCTCATTTGGTAGGTTGTTATTGAATATTTTGTTGATGGATTCCTTTACTGTGTAGAAGCTTTTTAGTTTTATGTACTCCCACTTGTTTATTTTTTATTTTGGTGTCTTAGCTTTTTAAAAAACAATTTGGGGCATAGAAAGAGAGGGAAGAAAGGGAGAGAGAGAGAGAGAGAGAGTAAGAGAGAGAGAGAAACATCAACTGATTATTTTTGCTTAGTTGTTCCATTTAGTTGTGCACTCATTTGATTGTGTCTCATATGTGCCCTGACCAAGAGTTGAACCCATGACCTTGGTCGGTGCACCAGGATAACACTTTATCCACTAAGCCACCTGGCCAGGGCCTTGTTGCCTTTCTTTTTGATGTGAGCTCTAAAAAAATCATTGCCAAGACTGATTGATGTCAAAAAGTTTATGGCCTATGTTTTTGCTAGGAGTCTTATGTTAAAGACTTTAACCCATTTTGAATTGATTTTTGTGTATAGTGTAAGACAGGAGTCCAGTTTCATTCTGTCCAGTTTTCCCAATACCATTTATTGAAGAGACTGTCCTTTCCCTATTGTGTATCGTCTCCTCTGTCAAAGTTAATTTACCATGTATGTGTGGGCGTACTTCTAAGCTGTCTCTTGTTTCATTGATCTGTGTGTCTGTTTTTACACTAGTACCATACTGTTTTGATCACTATGCTTTGTAGTATAGAATGAAATAAGGAAGCATGATACTTCCAGCTTTACTCTTCTGTCTCAAAATTGGTTTGATTATTCAGGGTCTTTTGTGGTTCCATATAAATTTGAGGATTCAGATTAATTTTTAGCACTTTAAGCTCATATTCATTCTTCTTGATAGAACTCTGGTATGGGCTCTGTGCCACTTCTGAATGGTTTAGCCTGATAGTTTCAGGGTCTCTTGACTCATTGAAGTAGGTTTAGACATGTGAGCTCTAGAGTGTGATTAAGGTCTGAATCTCTGGATTAATCATTAAAGGGCTGTGCGATCTTGGGTAAGTTACATTAATTCTAGTTTCCTCAGGTTAAAATAGATATACTGAATTGGTTTATTATAAGGATTAAATGAGATAATGCCTATGAAGTGTTTCGTTTCTTGACATGATAAGCACTCACTGAACATAAAAGATGGCCATAATTATTATTCTTACATTTACAGATAACCCTGGACATAATTCATCAGGATGGGCAGGTTGTTGGGGAATTTTTCTGAATAAAAGACAGGAGATAGTAATAGGCTATTGTAAGGGCATCAACAGAGTAAGAAAGAATTAGGAAAGAAACCAGAAAGTTATAAAAACATATAAAGGAATGTTCTCTGATGCCTTTGTCTCCTAAATCTATCATGTCTTTTGGTAACTCCCCTAATGTGAATGGTTCTTTCATATTCCAAGTGCAAAATAGGAAAAATTAACATTCTAGTCCTGTTGGACCGAAACCTGAAGCTTAAATCCAAAAGCATCTGGGGTAGAGGCAACGAGGACTATTCTGGGTAAAGAAAGAGCTGGGCTTAATCTTGGCTCCACCTCCTTGACTTAGCCATGCCTCTTCTTTAAGCTTTAGTTTCCTTATCTTTAAAATGTGAATGGTCATCCTACTTCTTAGGGCTGCATTGAGGATGAGATGAGATAATGTGTGTGTAAATGGATGATACCTAACAAGTGCTTAATGCCTTTTTATAAAGAGGAAATCAAAGGGATTTGATGATAGAGGCCCAAAACACTGTCTCTCTGCATCCCAACTTCAACCTACGTTTGTGGACTCTACCTGCAGGCCAGCTCCTCTCTGCTTTTTCTTACCTTCAAGATTTTTGCAGGCAGGAAGTGGCAGAGGGACACTGTGAATTGGTAAAGAAGTCCTGTGGCAAAGGTAGTGCGGCTCCATTTCACGTTTTTATGAGGAAAATGACTTTCCAGGCTGCATCAGATGTTGAGTGTTAAGAGGTGGGCGTGATCTATGGACATTCTAAAGACTTGTAGCCAGAGTGCTGGGGGTTGGAGCAGGTAGCTTATTCTCACTCTTTGATTTTTTATTCTCACTCTTTTCTCTCTAATGTCAAATTTTACCTGGGGGCTTCTCAATACTGTTCCTGACCAGAGGCTTTTTTATTCCTTTCCATACCGTCTTCTACCCCACTCCCACCCCTCCTCCACCCCATTTTCTTTTTCAAGTCTCCTTTTTCATTTACTTTGTGTTAAAGAGTTCACAGAGAGGTTTGGGAGAAAGGATATACTCCCATCAGTACCCACAAATGAGTCCCTTTCATGGCCATTGAGTAGGGAGAGAGTGCTATTTTCTTATTTAAAGCTATTCCCCTCTCCACTTTACTCCTGCTTCAAGTTTGTACTCTCTGTGGTACACCTGTCTGATATTATTTCCTATGGGTGTTTTGTAATTCTAATTCAACTCGAACCCTAAGGGAAGAGTTGATTCATGAAATATCCTGACATCTCACTGAGAGATAAAGATCTTAATTCTCTAACTCATTAAAACACCCCCAACCCTAATAAACAAAACCAATCCACCCAAATCTAGGCAAATTATGAGTAGAAATTGACATTCACCCCAGCAGAGAGAGAAGCCCATTGGTTGTTAAGAATAGAGAAATTGATGGTGAATTTATTTCATATATTCGAGCACTGGTCCTCAACCTGGCTCAATATTAGAGCTGCTCTCCAGAGAAATTTCCAGGGGAAAGGATCGAGAGGTAAGTACAACAACACAAGTGACTCTCTCTTTGGCTAAGAATAGCAGCTCTTTCCTCATTTAAATCATCACGCTGGTGGGCTTATTCTCTGGAATCTCCGAGGAGGCTGGGCAGGGGCTGGAGGGGAGAAAGAGTGGAACAGGACATGATTTGCTCTTTCATTTGAAAGAAAGCTAGAAATCCTGGATGAGCCCTTTCCAATGTCCGAAATATGTCCCGTCCTTCTTCCACCCAACACCCTGCCCTCCAAATTTGTAGATTAATGACTCTGAAGTTTAATCCTAACTTCAAAGGGTCTAAAACAGGACAACAATATTTACGATAACCATACTGTCGTGCTCTTTTGATGAGGCTAGCCTCTGAAGCAGGCTGCCTGCAGAAAATCTTATCTTTGCCATTTTTATTCCCTGCAAAAAATTTTATCATTTCCATTTGGTTCGTAGCATGGAAGAGAGCTCTAGGGTGGTTAAAAACTAGCTGCCTAGTGTCTGCAGAGAGAGGCTTGGGCAGAAGCCCTGACACACAGGGGTGGGGGGCGGTGCAGAGGGCCCCTCAAAGGCCCCTGGGGCACTCCAGCCAGGGTAAGTTAGTTAGCCAGCATCCTCTTGATGAGTTTCACCTGCTCATCCAGGACGTGGCTTGCTGAAAGTCAGGGAGTCTGCGCGGGCAAAACCTATGCCCGCAGCTGCAGGACCACCTGGGTCGGGGTCATGTCCAGGGCCCTGGCGGCTTCCAGGTGTTTGGGATTTTACCCTGCTTACTGTGGAACGGCCTCTCCACGTCCTGGAAGAAGGTGTCACCCCTGTGCTGGTTTTGCATCTTCAAGGAACACTGGACGGCCCGGCGTTCTCGGCACACTCACTGAAGAAGTGGTCCACGTCCTCTGGGCCACAGTGTCACATAGCCCTTTAGCCCAGGTAGAAGCCTGGAGAGTGATAAGTGTAGGAAGCCCACAGAGGCAAGTGACCAGGTGATTGCTGGTGGCCTCCAGCTCCGTGGAATCCTTCTGAGGACCCTGAGGGCTCGTGGTTGGTCGGCAGTCAGGAGCTAAGCTCAGAAATGGTGTTGGCTGGTTCTGGAGGCCGAAGGTGGCTGAGAAGATGGTTTCAAAGGTTGCAACTGGAATGGAGGTTAGAGGCTGCTGGTAGGCTGGAAGAAGGGGCGTCCCTGGGTCTGTTCCCTCTAAGCACTGGAAGCAGGAGAGGGATCCACAGGGCGGCTAGCCCACTCCCTCATCCTAACTTTTTAGTAAAGAAACAGGAAAGTTAAAGTGTGGAGGCAGGACCAAGAACAGGTAGGTGGTCTGTCAGAATAAGTTTCTAGCCCAAGACCCAGTGTCTCCTGCCTGGGGTGGCTCAACCGCAAACTGAAACTTTCTTTCTTGTCCATAAATGCTGTCTGACCAGACACTCAGAATATCTGGTCAGGGAGTCCCCAAAAGCCAGGCCGACTCAGGGATGGTTATGTGGCTCCGGCCAGGGAGATATTTTCTATTTGTCTCTTCCTTGTTCTTTATCTTTTAGCCCATTGAAGCATCTTGCCTTCCACCTCATGTTGCAGTTCTCTGAGAGGAGGCTGTTCACTTCATGAAGTGTTAACATTGTTTCTGTCACCTAAACTTAATTTTTTTTTGCTTTAATCATTTTTTAACAGTTTTTATCAGTGAAGAATGGACTCCAAAGCTGACTGCTAATGGCCTGGGAGACCAGATGCAGAGGCAAAGTGTCCCTTGAACTCTTGGACTTCACTGTTCCTCTCGTCCTCACCAAGGACCCTGGGTAAGTCACTCTTGAACTTGAGTTCCCTTCCCTTGCATGCTGCTCTCTGACCTAAATAAACTTTTAAGAATAATTGGCGTGCACGAGGCCCTGGGTTCATTCCCCGGCACCTCCACCAAAAAAAGAAAAGAAAAAAAGAATAAGAATATATTCTTTCAGGAATGGTTCTGGGGTCCTGGAAAGGTTCTAGAATAGTTATATTAGGAGTCCACAATGGGTGGCAGCTGTTGGGAACACACAGTGTAAACAGCTGGGGATGCTTAGGAAAATAAACTAAGACAAGAGATTCAGACCGTTTTGACCATCAATTTAATAATTAACTTTATTTTATTTTATTTTTTGTATTTTTCTGAAGTTGGAAACAGGGAGGCAGTCAGACAGACTTCCGCATGTGCCAGACCGGGATCCACCCGGCATGCCCACCAGGGGCAATGCTCCGCCCATCTGGGGCATCGCTCTGCCACAACAAGAGCCATTCTAGCGCCTGAGGCAGAGGCCACAGAGCCATCCTCAGCGCCCCGGGCTAACTTTGCTCCAATGGAGCCTTGGCTGCGGGAGGGAAAGAGAGAGACAGAGAGGAAGGAGAGGGGGAGGGGTGGAGAAGCAGATGGGCACTTCTCCTGTGTGTGCCCTGGCTAGGAATCGAACCCGGGACTCCTGTATGCCAGGCCGACGCTCTACCACTGAGCCAACTGGCCAGGGCCTTCCAGGGGTCTCCAAACTTTTTACACAGGGGGCCAGTTCACTGTCCCTCAGACCATTGGAGGGCTGCCAAATACAGTGGTCCTCTCACTGACCACCAATGAAAGAGGTGCCCCTTCCAGAAGTGCAGTGGGGGCTGGATAAATGGCCTCAGGGGGCCGCATTGCGGCCCGTGGGCCGTAGTTTGGGGACGCCTGGTTGACCATCAATTTAAGTAGGCATAGTCAAATTATTAAAAGCCACCAGGATGTCTGCCACTATAAAAATTTTTTTAGTGTTAGGAGTAATAGATCTATTGCTAATGAGAATCTCAGAAACCAAAGATACAAAACTGGTGGGTACAGATGAAGCACTTAAATGCTGTTAGAGCATGTTAGGATAGAGGTGTCCACAACAAGAGACTAGGAGACTGACACGACCCCTATACCTCCCCTTAACTCTCCTTTCCCTGAGTACTGGCCTAGGAACCAAAACTACTTCCAGTAGGAACTTGCATTCTTTTTCTGTGCCTTTCAGATGTAAATATTGTACGTGGTCTCTAGGAACCCAGATCATTCTTATAAGACGATAAAAAAAAAAAAAAAGGAAGGAAGGCTATTTGGAAAGTAGGCAGAGTAAAATCTTGTCTTCTTCCCAACTGTTAGTAAAATATTTAAGCCATCTGAGCAGGTAACCTTAACTTATTCCACCTGCCAGGAAAACGACTGAGATCCACCTGTTATAAACTAGTAAGTTTTGTGTTACCACACCCATTCTCATGGTTAAAATTTTAAAACAAAAGCTGTGAGATTTGTTTGCACCTGTCTGTATGTTTTTGAATGTCTATGCATATATGCTGTAATGGATGATATTTTTCTACCTCCAAAATTAATTTGTAAAAAGCTCTATTTCATTGGCTTAAAGAAAATCAAGTATTTCTATAAATCAAGTATATTTTCAGAACTAGAGAAACTAACCCAAATGTTTTTCAAGTTCACATGATGCAGGATAATCGTTGGTACATAAAAGCTAGTTAAGTTTGTTAGTTTAATTAAGATAGGCATTCTTTAGAGTTATCAGAATTAATTATAATACTTCTACTCTACTGAGATTTACTAAAAATAAGCTCATTTGATCTCTGTTACCAAATTTGCTAGCAAGAAAGATAACTTAAGATGATGGTTGCTTAGCGTCTCATGAATTTTAATGAGTAATCTGAACACAATTGTTAAAAACAAATAAACAGATGTCAGATAAAAGTTTATAAATGAACTTTTCAGAAATAATTATGCTTTATGGTGTGTCTGTTTAAAATTTGTTTCCAAAATCTTTTGGGAACTTGAAACCTTAAAGTTATTCTGAGATAACTTACATTGGATATTCATTTAATACCTAGATCATTTCAAAACAAGATAAAATACCAAAACATTAACTACCAAACATACGTTTTTCCATTTTTGGCTTTTTGGGTCTATTAGTAAACATGTTTTGTGCCACATTGAAAATTATGAGGGGCCCTGGCTGGTTGGCTCAGTGGTAGAGCGTCGGCCTGGCGTGCAGAAGTCCCGGGTTCGTTTCCCGGCCAGGGCACACAGGAGAAGTGCCCATCTGCTTCTCCACCCCTCCCCCTCTCCTTCCTCTCTGTCTCTCTCTTCCCCTCCCGCAACCAAGGCTCCATTGGAGCAAAGATGGCCTGGGCGCTGGGGATGGCTCCTTGGCCTCTGCCCCAGGCGCTAGAGTGGCTCTGGTTGCAACAGAGCGACGCCCCAGATGGGCAGAGCATCGCCCCCTGGTGGGCGTGCCGGGTGGATCCCGGTCGGGCGCATGCGGGAGTCTGTCTGACTGTCTCTCCCCGTTTCCAGCTTCAGAAAAATACAAAAAAAAAAAAAAAAAAGAAAATTATGAGGAAGACAATACTTCAAGAAATTATGAAATGTATTTATACATTGGCCAGTCCTCAGAATGCTAGTATAATAGACATTTTACAATTGCTTATTTCTTAGGTTTCACTAAGAATTAAGGATTCTAAGAGTTCAGTATTCTAATTAATATGTGTAACTAAACTACTAGAAATAATAAGGGTAACATTTCTGCAAGGTGAGTAGGATGTGTTTTTAAGAAGAGTTATGAGATATGCAAACATGTTTATATTAAGGAAAAAAGAGAGTGCTTTTGTCATAAACTAGAATTTTTGATCCAGAATGAGAAAATGAGGAAAAAATGTAAAACAAAACCTGAATGGATATAAAAATGTTTGTAGAAGGGTTGTGAAGAAGGAATCTGGGGAAAGGAATTTTATGTGCTCAAGCTGGCTAAGATTGGAATCTATTTAGGATTTTTAAAGTTTTAGTATAAAAAACACACAGTACAAAATTAGAATTTGATGTTCTCTCTTTTAAAAGGACGTTTTCTTGGACTATTGGTCTGCTCTTGATAGGAGTTTGTGAAAGGTTTTGTTTTTGTACATTATGGGTCCCCACATTGTCTTTACCAGGTCTTTGATTACTTAAGAAAACCTAGTCTTCTCAGTATTAAAAGACCTAAGTTTTGTTCATAACTGTGTAATCTGTATTTGCCTTTAAAATCTTCTGTTGGCACTTTGGTTAAATAGATAATTATTATTTCATCATGATCTGTGATTGATCCTATCTGGTCAAATGTTCGAACCTTTTAACAGCTTCCCCATGTCAAATTCTTTTTTAAAAATTTAGGTATAATTGACATATACCATTAGTCATATTAGTTTCAGGTATACAGGGTCACAATTCAATGTTTATGTATATAAATTGTGAAATGATCACCACAATAATTCTAGTTAAACATTCATCACCATACAATAGTTACACACGTTATTATTTTTTTTCTGGTGATAAGAACTTTTGAGATCTACTCTCCTAGCAATTTTAAATTATGAATGTATGATTATTGGCTATAGTTACCATGCTTTACATGCCATTGCCATGACATGTATTTTATAACTGCTCTGCTCTCTGTACCTGTGAGCTTGGTTCTTTGTTTGTCTTTAAGAGTCCACATGTAAGTGAGATCATATGGTACTTGTCTTTCTCTGTCTGACTTATTTCACTTAGCATAATGCCCTTGGGGTCCATCCATGTTGTTGCAAATGACAAGATTTTATTCTTTTCTTTTTTTTTTTTTTTTTTTGTATTTTTCTGAAGTTGGAAACGGGGAGAGACAGTCAGACAGACTCCTGCATGCACCCGACCGGGATCCACCCGGCACGCCCACCAGGGGCAACGCTCTGCCCACCAGGGGGTGATGCTCTGCCCCTCCGGGGCGTCGCTCTGCCGCGACCAGAGCCACTCTAGCGCCTGGGGCAGAGGTTAAGGAACCATCCCCAGTGCCCGGGCCATCTCCGCTCCAATGGAGCCTTGGCTGCTGGAGGGGAAGAGAGAGACAGAGAGGAGGGAGGGGGAGGGGGGTGGAGAAGCAGATAGGCGCTTCTCCTATGTGCCCTGGCCGGGAATCGAATCCGGGTCCCCCACACGCCAGGCTGACGCTCTACCGCTGAGCCAACCGGCCAGAGCCAAGATTTTATTCTTTTTAATGACTGAATAATATTTCAGTATGTATATATTGACCATATTTTCTTTATCCATTCATTCGTCAGTGTGCACAGGTCATTTCCACATCTTGGCTATTGTAACTAATGCTGTAGTAAACACAGAGGTGCATATGTCTTTTTGAGTCAGTGTTCTTTTCTCCAGATAAATACCCCAAAGTGGAATTGCTGGATCATATGGTAGGTCTATTTTATTTTTTTTAATTTGAGACAACTCCATACTGTTTCCACAGTGGCCACACCAATTTATAGTCCCACCCACTGTGCACAAGGCCTCCCTTTTCTTCATAGTCTTGCCAACACATAGTTATTTCTTGTCTTTTTGATAGTATCTTTTCTAACAGGTGTGAGGGATACCTCGTTGTGGTTGTGATTTGCATTTCCCTAATCATTAGTGACATTGAGCACCTTTCTGTGTACCTGTTGGCCATCTGTATGTCTTCTCTGGAAAAATGTCTACTCGGGTCCTCCTCCCCTTTTTTAATCAGATGCTTTTGTTTGTTTTTGGTATTTATTTATTTGATATTGAGTTATAAAAGTTCTTAATGTATATTGGTTATTATCCTCTAGTCAGATATGATTTTTCAATGTCTCCCTCAGTAGGCTGTCTACTACTAATTTGAGTTATATTCTTTTGCATATGGCTGAGTTCTCTGCCTCTGCTTCCAAAACAATTGTCCATTGATTCCACTTTACTCGCCCATCTTAGCTGCTCATCTTATTTCTTCATGAAGAAGCAAAAAAAAAAAAAAAAAAGTCCACCACTTTTTCTTGGCCCAGCACAATTCTCAACACCCTGGATGGTATTACGCTCAGTGAGAGCAGCAACACTGAAGGCCAGCTTGTGGGAGGTGTCGATGGAATCCTATTCTCCATGAAATTCATCAAAGCGGCAGCCAAGTAAAGCTGGCAGTGTAGCTGTGAGACAGCTACACTGGAACCTAGTTCCTCCCTCCTATATGCCCCGGCCATATAGACATTCCAGAACTTCTGCCTACGTCTCTCACCCACATTGTTTCTTGCTCGTAAACTCTTTTGTACAGGGTCTGCATTGCTGCATGTGGTTTTGTCCTTATTAAATGCTGCCTGCTGTTGTATGATATCTTCTCCCCAGAATGGCTGCACATGGATGTCAGAGGACTTTTGTAGTTGACCAAAGGTTCCATGAAGTCGGTAAGCCCTGTGTGCTTGCTGGTGGAATGGACTTCCCACTAGTGCCTCCTCTGTGTCTCCCTCCCACCCCTTCCTGCTTGTAGGTCCCAGCCTGCTGCTAAAATGCTCACTTCAAGCAGTGCTCTTTCAACCCAAGTGGGAGGAATTGACCTGAGGGTCGTAAAGACCTAGGTGAGTGGAAAACTTGTCTGAGAAAACGCTAGTGACCAGCTGAGTCACCGTCACACAACATTGCACTATGATGGCCTGAGGGCTCCTTTTGGAGGACCTGCAGGGAATAATCTCTTTTTTTTTTAAGGCAGTGTGGGCAGTGAGGAGCTACCCTGGGTTTGGGACACACTGGCCCTTGAAAGACCCTGAAAGGCTACCCAGAAGTACGCAGAAGCCCCAAAGGCCGAAACCAAAGCTTCCCTCCAAACTGGCGTCCCCCGAGTGTGTCTCAGAAGAGGCCGTGCGCCAGCAGGTTTGCGGAGGGAGCAAAGATGCTAATGAAGCGCCAATTGGCCGCTTTCAGAGAGCCTTCTGGGCACCGTGCCACCATCTCGCTTTCTTTCCCACTCATTTATTTATTTATATTCTTAATTAAGGGATATTTCAACTCCCATTAGATCAGGAGGAGTCCGTAATAAACAGCCGAGCGTTGGGCAGGCAGCACTACTGGAGAAGGGCAGAGGCTGCTTGTTCTGTTCCTGGATTCCAGGCACATGGCCGGCCTGGGCTCGGGAGAGAAACTCCTATGCTGGTTCTGTGTAGGAGAGCCAGGAGCTTGGGTCGATGGCCTCTGTGGCACCTATGAGGTTTTTCTTCCTCAGGCATCGAGACTTTCCTTCGTTCTGTTGTAACTAGGCAACACAGGTTTGAATTTTACCTGGCTGTGCTATCTTGAGCAAGTTGGTTGACATTTCTGTGTCTCCATCTTCTCTGTTAAAAAAAAGGTAACAGTGTCCACTTCACAGGGTAGTTGTGGGTCTTAAAGGAGGTAATGTGTGTGAAGCGCTTGGTACAGTGCCTGGTGCTTCTTGAATGCTTCCTGGATGCCACCCTCATCTTCATCTGATCACATGTGTGTGTGTTACATTGCTCCTCTCCCGGGGGCCTTTAGCAGCTGGGTGGGAATGGGTTCTGGCATCTGGTTTGGGGATGGCATTGTGAGTTGGGTTCAGTGGTGGTGGTGGTGGGTTTGAATGCATTGTCTTGAATCTTGGTATTACTTGTAAAGCCTGAAAACCCTGCATGGGTATCACTCAGGGTTCAGATGTTAATGAGGGCTTAGGCAGAGCCAGAGGCCACCGGAGGACTGAGATGTGGTAGAGAGATAGGAGCTGGAAGAAGTCACTGCTATCCCATAGCACGGGGAGCACAGCTCTAAAGGATGGCACCAGCGGGCTCTCAGGTCACCAGGCTGGGCCCTGCAGAGACAAGGGCAGGAGCAGGAGTAATTGGAGTGACCATCTAATGTTACAGGTTTGGCTCCTGGCTCCACAACCTACTGCCTATGGGACCTAGAACCCAGTTTGTCAACTTTCTCTGCCTCTGTTTCCTGACATAAAAAATGAGCTTGGGAATAACGACGTTCTCCTAGAGCTACTGAGAAAATGACACAAGATAACATATGAAGTGATGAACAGAATCCATGGCAGGTCCTCAGAAGCTGTTGACTCTTCTGATTCTATAGGTTTTATTTATTCTTGTATATATTTTCGATGCCTACCAGTGTCTGCTCATAGTAAGTGCTCAATAACTATTTGTTAAATGATCAAATGGAGACCACAAGACTTGGGCAACTCAGCAACCTCTTTGGCCTTGCTAGCCCTGATGGAGGTGGTGGTGGGGTCCTATTAAATGGCCTTGAATGCCACTTCCAGTTCAACATACAGGGATTCTGAGCCAGGTCCCTAGACGCCTACTGGGCCTGAGAGTTGTGTGCTATTTTAACTTTCTCTTTCTTGAAAGACGACATTATGTATCGACAAAGAACACAGTGGCCAAGGTCCTGGGTGTCACTGTAGAGAAAAATTTAAACCGCTGTGTTTGAGTCTTAAATGACTAGCGCCTTTCTGGGTAAGAAGGATCCGCTAGTTATCTCAGGTAGGCGATTGGATTTCTTTTCTAAAGGAAAGGGGCAACTCAGAAGGTGAGCCTGACACTAGTCGGTATTAAGAAAGAGATGAGCACAATTGGGGAAGAATTATTATTCTATCTGGTAAACCTGTGCTCTCTCCTCACCTTGGCTACCTCATTCACTTTGCGGCTCACCTGATCTTGGGTAGGACACAGCAGAAATAGGAAAGGTCCCTGCAAGGGCAGAGGCAGACGGGGTTGGGGAGGGATGACTTCCCCTCCGAGAAAGATGAAATATTCTGTTCTGAAAGGAGAGAGGAAAGGAGTGAGCCGTCCTTTGAGGCAGCGAGTGCGATGAATGGGGAGCGGCAAGCCGACTGCAGGCTCCCTCTTGCCCTTTCCCCTAATCGGAGAAAGAAGCAGCACTTGACAAAATTAAAAAGGAGCAAATTTAGAGCTGATGAAAGGAAATGCTCTCCACACAATGTATAATTAACCTGTGAGGGAACCTAACCCACTCGCTATTAACTGTGGAGAGCGGTGAGCTGGGCTCTCATGGTGGGAAGAATAACAGCCCTTTTGGCAGTTACACTAGTTAAGGCGGCAGTTTTTGAGGTCAGTCATCCTCTCCTGGAAGACATGAAATAATCACCAGGTTGGGAAATGGAGCATCCACTGGGATGCAGACACTGGGCAGTGCAGTCGGTGTTTCGACAGAGAGGAAGGGTGTTAATACTGCCAGAGGCCAGGGAAAGTGTCCAGGGAGCCAGGACACTTGACTGGGGTCACACAGCCCTTAGTGGCCGAGCTCAGCACCCCAGCTTCCTGGCTTCTTGGCCAGTGACCTCTCCTTTATAGCAGTGGGCCCAGGATGGTTCCAGAGCCTCAAACACTGTCCCATTTTTGCCTTGTCCTCACCCCACGTTCCTGGACAGTTGCTCCAACTGAAGGGATGGTTGGAATCATCAGGACAAGGGGAGCTGTCCAGCGTTTGTTGGTTCTGAGCAGGAATTCTGGCCCACTTTATATCAAGTCTCCTGCAAAGAACAGAAGGCACAAGTGTAGACTAGGGTAAGGGAAACTTATGTTTTGGGAGGAGGTTAATTACCAGTTCAAATGCCGTCTGCACTTCTTAGGTGTATGACCTTGGGTACCTTAGTCTCTCTGAATCTGTTTTGTTATCTTACTATTCCCTTCTTCATAGATGTAAGAGGCTTAAAAGAGTCGGTGCTGAAAGGCAGTTAGCATGCAGTGGCATACAGTCACCATTAAAAGATTGGAAGCTGAAATAATTATTAGACCTAGAATTAGCATGAGCTGAGCCATTAGGAGATAACTATGCTTTCACCTTTTAGATTTATTGTCCCTACATCTGTCCATCCCTCCATTCATCTGTCCATACCTCCATTCATCTGTCCATCATCCATCCATCCATCCATCCATCCATCCATCCATCCATCCATCCATCCATTTATCCATCCATCCATCCATCCATCCATCCATCCATCCATCCATCCCTCCATCCCTCCATCCCTCTACCTTCTCATTTACTCAGCAAATACTTCTTGAGCACCTAGTATGCACTGTGTTAGGTACTAGATGTACAGTGGTAAGTGAAATATGGTTCCTGTCCTGTTGAGTTCACAATTAAGTGGAGGAGACAATCATGCAAAAAGAAAAGCACCACAGTGCTATGTGAGCCGTGATGCATCAGCAGCAGCAGTCTATAAAGTATTGTGGGATCAGAGGAGGAGCTTTTGTCTGTTAAATATTTGTTAAGCAGTATGTGTTAAGCACCATGATAAGCATTCAAGTTACTTGTCAGCTAAACCCCACCCTCAGGAAAAGTGACATCTTGGAAGGGATTCCCTACTTATTGGGAAACCCAGAAAACACTGCAAGAATATGAGCTCGTACTGACACTGTCATCAAACAGTGAGCTCTGTTTATTACCAGAGAAAGTTCTGGATCACTCAGAAGTGGTTCAGGATGGCTTTTGTTGTCTTGGTAAAAGGTGCTGGTCAAGAAGCCCCAGAAAAATGATCAAGAAAGACCTGGAAGGTATCCAGAGCTCTTCTGAGACTTTGTCGGCCCTCTTCCATTTGAGGCCTTAGCCCAGATCCTATCAAACATCCTGAGTGTACCATATGGTATAAAATGCCTCTGTATTTCTCAGTAGATTTTTTTTTCTGTAAAGTTATTTTCTTATTTTGGTTTTAAAATTATTTGTGATGAGTGATTTTTGGAAATTACATGATTATTCAAGAATTCTCATAGGATGAGAAAACTTAAATGGTTTTCCAATGTAATGACTTTTTTGATGAATACTAAATTAAACAATTAATGAAGTTGACATAGTATTACATCTTATAGACATTCAACCAAACAGTAAATAATTTCAGTTTTATTCTTTATTTTTGTATTTGGAGCCACTATTTTCTTTTCTTTTTTTCTTTCTTTTTTTAATTTTTTATCTAAGACATTTATTTGAGAAGCTCTTGGCTGGTAGCCCAGTGGCTCTGAATGGTGGTGCCCTCAGCAGCTGCAGGGTCTCCCACAAGCCAGCCCCTACCTGTGCCTCAACCGTGAGGACCCCCAAGCATGATCTGGTGAGGTGGACGCCTTGGGGCCGCTGTTAGTGAGGCACATGAGGGCAGACCTAGGTCCCATGGCAGGGTAGTGGCCCATGAGGCACCTGGCGGGGCCCTTCTCCAGCTCTCGGAGGGAGCTCAAGTCTCTTCCCTTGGCCTGTCTTCCTTCCTGTCTGCCCTTCCCCTGTTCAGCTTTTTACAAACCCTCTCTCCTTTTCCTTCCCTCTTGTCCAGAGCTGTGTCCATCTGCTAGCAGACTAGCCAGTGGCTCCCCTAGACCCGCCCCTCTCTGTTGGTGCCACTGAAGTCATTTCTGACCCCAGTGGAAGCATCATGGAAGGAGGGCTGGCTACAAAGCCAGCATTTGCTGAATTAAAGGCGGTTATGTAAAAGCCCGTCAATAGATGACTGGATAAAGATGTGGCACATATACACTATGGAATACTACTCAGCCATAAGAAACGATGACATCGGATCATTTACAGCAAAATGGTGGGATCTTGATAACATTATACGAAGTGAAATAAGTAAATCAGAAAAAAACAGGAACTGCATTATTCCATACGTAGGTGGGACTTAAAAGTGAAACTAAGAGACATTGATAAGAGTGTGGTGGTTACGGAGGGAGGGGGGAGAGGGAGAGGGAAAGGGGGAGGGGGAGGGGCACAAAGAAAACTAGATAGAAGGTGACAGAGGACAATCTGACTTTGGGTGATGGGTATGCAACATAAGTGAACGACAAGATAACCTGGAGTTGTTATCTTTGAATATATGTATCCTGATTTATTGATGTCGCCCCATTAAAAATAAAATTATTAAAAAAAAAATAAAGGTGGTTATGGAGACACTTTGATTAAAGCTAGAAATGCAAAGTACCAGCCATGTATTTCTTTATAGAACCGGTGCCCTAATGTCTCTTCAGAGTAGCCTGTGTGAAATGAGCTGCTGAGCCTTGGGCCTTGGTCAAGTTTTACTGAGTGGAGAGGCTGCTGGAAATTTCTTGTCAGAGGGCGTGGAGTTCCCTTTGCTCTGCTGCTCTCATTCTGCACAGAATGCCCTTTCCCCTCCGCCTCGGGGCTCATCCCTCTCATCTCAGCTATGGGCCACCTCCCAGTGAACACACCCTCGACCTCCCCAGGACAATCTGAGTGCTCTTTTCTTGGTGCTCCCGCTGACCTTCACGTGTCTGCACAGCCTTTAAAGCAACACCCATCTTCTGTCCTAATGATTTCATTGGCACGTCTTCTGACTCCCGCTGCTCTTCATGGGCAAAGGCTCCATCTCTCCCTCTTCAGCTCTGAGCCCAACAATCAGCACATAGTAGGGTCTCAAGGAAAGAGATAACTGGCCGGGAACCCTGGATCCTTCATTCTGCACTGATTTTGAACCTTTTTTGACTGTGTAGCCAAGCCAGGGAAGAACGCCTGCTCAGTCCTTCTTTAAAAAGAAGCTGTGCTAAGCATTCACCCAGCCCATAGGGTCCCTATCTCCACATGTGTCTTAGCTCGAGAATCTACCATCACCGCAAAGATTGTTTTTTGTTTTTTTTTTAAAAGCTGGGATAAAGAAGGGAAGGTGCAAATAGGAATAAATCCCTCTAGCCATAAAAGTGAAATAAATCACTGTCACCTCTCTGTGGCCGGAGAGGCTCAGTAGGCAGAGGTCACAGCCAGACTGTAAAACATGTGGTCAGGAGGCAGCGAGGGCAAATTTAAGCTGTGGGAATGAATAGCCCAACTGCGTTTCTCGCCTTAGAATAAAATAACGTTTTCTTCAGGATCAGATGGTGGATATAAGTCTGCGTCCATGGCGTTTGATTCTGAACGTGCTGGTCTGGCTTCCAGGACCTGGAGAGCATGGGTTGTTCAGGACCACCGGCCCCTTTCAGCCGGTTATGAGGATGCCTGTCCAGGTTCTTCTGTTGGCTGGGGAGGCCCCAGAGGTCCATTACCAGCCCTGTTCATGCCTCATCTCACTGTCACCTGATGAGAACAGGATAAAGGATCTGCTACACCCCTGCTGACCTCTCCAATCTTCTCGCCAGACTCCTTTCCAGCGTGTCTCCCTCTGGCCTTCCTCTCAGGCCTCACTAGGCTTCTTGGACCATCCCTGGATGTCTCCTGTGTGTTCTTGCTCTCCTACTTCTGTGTCTGCTCCCCTGTCACCCGTGGGCGTCCCTTTTTCCTACCTTGTACATGGGACTTGTTCTTCAGGGATCATCCCAAAAGGCACTTGAATGTATCTCAATGCTCCTCAAGCTGGGAACCCTCACCTTTCTGCAAGAATTGGTCTCTCTTGAATCTTTGATCCTATGTGGCTTTATGTGTCCCTTAATGACAGCTCTTACCACATTCTGTCACAGTTAATTTCTACAATGATTATAATAGTGAATCCATCAGCATATCCTGTCCACAGTTTTGAAATACTATATCCAAAATTGACCACTTCCCACCACATCCTCCTCCACCACTCCAGGCCAGGCTTGCTGACCTCCCTGTGACCTGGTCTCCTTGCCTCCATGTTTGCCTCCCTAGTGTCCCTTCCACAGAGGAGCTAGACCAGTCCTTGTGAAAGAAGAGTTAAATTGTGTCTTCTCTGCTCAGAACCTTCAGAGCTTTTCATGTGTATTGGTTCAGGCTTTCCAGAGAAATAGAACCAATTGGATTTGTGTGTATATAAATATTATAGAAGGAGATTCATTACAAAGGATTAGCAAAGATGGTTTTTAAAAATATTCATTTTGTAAAGTCAAATTCATTGGGGTACAGGTTCAAATGTGAAACTCCATAAAATGTCACCTGCACACTCCATTGTGTGCCCATCACCCCAAGCAGAGTCTCTTTCGTCCCCGTTCTCCCCTCCTTTGCCCACTGCCCCCTGCTCCCTTACTCCCCGGCTCACGTGATCATGGAAGCTGGCCAGTCTAAAGTCTGCAGTGCAGGCTGGCAGCTGGGGATGGAAGAGAGCTGGTGGTGCAGTCCAGTCTGGAGGCCTGCAGCCTTGAGACCGAGGAGTACCAGTGAGGTCTGAGGGCAATCTGCCAGGGAATTGCCTCCTGTTCAGGTAGGCTGGTCTTTCTATCTCCTTCAGGCCTTCAACTGATTGGATGAGGCCCACCCTCATTATACAGGGCAACTGCTTACATCAAAGCTCACTGAATTAGATGTAAATTTCATCCAAAAACACGCTCCAAGTTGACATGTAAATTAACCATCAGGCCATGTCACTCGGTCCTCATCACTTCCCACCCAGCCCTGAGTGAACAACCTCTGGCTGTTTCTCTTCTGTTCTGTCCCGGTGCTCCGGCCCCTGTGGCTGCCTAGCTGATCTGGGAGTGTGGAGGGCACTGCCTGTGTCAGGGTGTTTCTCTCTGCTCTCACGAGTGCTCGAAGGTGCACTCTCCACCTGATGTTTGCACGTCTCTCTCCTTTTCCTCCCAGATGCCCAGATTCAAATGACGCCTGCTCAGAGAGACTCTCCCCAACCTGTTTCTCCTCTCACATTGAGTCCCTTAGCCTGATTTTTACCCAACCCTGGATTATGCATTTATTTATTTATTTATTTATTTATTTATTTATTTATTTATTTATTTTCTAGAATGAATAATCTAGAAGCTGAAGAAGTGAATGAGCTTGAGTCACATGGTCAATTCCACAAACATGGTAGTAAGGGGATACCTTGAAGAAGGATATATGCAGTTGAATACCAACCATTTTTAAAGTTTAAAGCATGCAAAATAAACATATTGCTCAGAGGAACCTATACTGTCAAAATATCATATAAAGAAATGAAATGAAACGTACTGAATTCAGCATGCAAGTTAATTTATGGGTGGGGGGAGAGGAAGCGATCTGGGAGGGAGACACAGTGATATTTGCAATACAGTTGATTCTTGAACAACACAGAAGTCGGGGTGCTGACCCCTGAAGCAGTTGAATATCCATATCTGTGTATTAGTTTGACTCCCCAAAACTTAACTACTCATAGTTACTGTTGACTGGAAGCATTATGGATGACATAACCACTCAGTTAATACATATTTTCTGTGTTCTGTGCATTTTATACTGTCCCTTACAATAAAGTAGGAAAGGGAAAAGAAAATTTTATTAAGAAAATCATAAGGTCCCTGGCTGGTTGGCTCTGATAGAGCATCAGCCCGGCATGTGGAAGTCCTGGGTTCGATTCCCAGTCAGGGCACACAGGAGAAGCGCCCATCTGCTTCTCCATCCTTTTCTCTCTCCTTCCTCTCTGTCTCTCTCTTTCCCTCCCACAGCCAAGGCACCATTGGAGCAAATTTGGCCTGGGCGCTGAGGATGGCTCCATGGCCTCTGCCTCAGGTGCTAGAATGGTTCCGGCCAAAACAGAGCAACACCCCAGATGGGCAGAGCATCACTCCCTGGTGGGCATGCTGGGTGGATCCCAATTGGGTGCATGTGGGAGTCTAACTGCCTCCCCGCTTCTAACTTTGGAAAAATACAAAAAATAAAATAAAATAAAATTGTAAAGTGGAAGTATATTTACTGTCTATTGAAAATAATCCACATATAAGTAGACCCTCCCAGTTCACACCTAGGTTGTTCAAGGGTTAAATGTAAATTTTTTTTTTTAGCTTTGTAGTGGATACACAAATTTTTACTGAATTCTTTATACTTTTTGTGTAGTCTAGGTACTGCCTAAAAATTTTTAAGTGAAAAAAAAGATAATTCAAGACATTGAATTTGTCAGTGCGGAAGTCATTTGTGACCTGGACAAAAGCACAGTGAAGTGTTTATGGAGCTGGCAGATGGAACCGGGAAAGAGGGAGAAAGTGGAAATGAGAACTAAAGACCGCTCCTTAGAGAAGGTTTCTTATTCAGAGGACAGAGAGATGGTGTGGGCGCTGGAGGAGGATGGAGGATAAAAGAGGGTTTGATTGACAGGGTGACTCCAAATACCAAGTTTGCCAAGACCAAGTATGGTTTGAAATTAAAATCCAGTTTGTTTAATTATTTATCCTCAGCAGATAACTCAAACCCTGTCATTCCCTTTTGGTGTTTTGGCACTTGACTCTTGGTGCTCATTAGCATCTTTACCAGAGAAAGAAGAACTCAAATCAGTCCCTTTGGATACTGATGAAAATAATTTAGTAAAAGCCTCAGTTGGGGAGGCGTTGGAAACCAGTCACTGAAGTGAGGTTTGGGATTACTTGTGGGTTAATATAGTAGATGGAGCACTGAATAAAAACATCACACAGAATGTGCACGTTCTTCCAGGTGTTTTCTAGGGTATGTTTTCTAGAATTAGAAATGTTGTTCTAAATGGTGTACATAAGGCCACTTACAACTATAACTTTCAAGGAAACTTCTTAAAGAAGGTGGATTCAGAGAGGCTTTTAATGTAATAGTAATGCACATGACCACTAGGAAATGGTCATTGGGTGGCTGTGGTGGCCATTGTTGTTTTCCAGTAGTTGGTGTGGATTTATAAAGACCTTTTCACACTATCTCCTGGAGCTCATGTAGACCAATGATAATGATTATAATAAATATAAATTATACTGAATATAATTTACAGAGAATCTATGGTGTCTCATGCAGTGTGGTAGGCATTCTGCATTTAATTCTGTATTAAACTCTTACAACTTCCATGCAGAGTAGGTCTTCCTATCCCCATTTTACAGCTAAGGAAATGGAAGCAGAACGGCATTTCATAGACAGTAAGTTCCAGAACTGGGATTGGACCTCAGGATGTCCAGTTCCAAAGCCTTCTCACTCTACTTTTCTGGGCAGCCTCTAAGAAGGGCTGTGATTAGGCTCTTGACACAGAGTCAGTTTAACTTTCTTCGTGGACTAGAATTTCTGACTAAACAGACCAATCTTCTCCTTGCTTTGTAGTGTTTTGTGTTGCCCATGAACGCAAGATGATAGGGACAGGAGTGAGTGACCGCTGTGGGAAATATCGCAGTACCTCAGTGGGAAGTTTGGGAGGTCTGCAGTGAATAGAACTGTGACCTCACACTTTGAGGTCTCTTACTTTGTAGAACATCCTGCATCTTTAACACATCCACAGTGACTGTTGTCCTATATTATTTAAATGAGCAAGTGTCCTAGTTTCAGGGGGAAGAGATTTGTTGGTTTTTTTTCTTTTCATCACATTTACTGCACATCTGTCTAAAGAATGTGGCAACAGTATGCATAACTCTCCAATCAAAATATTACAGAAGATAACCAATTTTATGATATTAAAAATGTATGGCCAGGCACAATGTGCTGGAAGTATGAGATTACCACGTGGTGCCTTTTCTGCTCTGCTTATATTGGACTGTTTAGCTCCCAATTAAATCACGTACAAAAATTCACCAGACAAAAGAGAAGTTAAACTTGGCCCTAAACTATTAAATTGATGTTATAAAAGTGTAATGTGCCACTGCAAATACAATTTTTATAACAATAGAATTTTTATAATGTCTTAGATTTTTGAAGCATTCAAATTATATATACCATTACATACAATGATGTTTTATGGCTATTGGATAATATCACAATACAGAAGAATTTAAAAACTCTTTTAGTAGAACATCTTCAAATGTTTTATAAGCAACAAAGAGTCTCCCTTTGGAGATTTCTAGAGTTAATTGGTGCTTTGTTTCTTTTGGGTAAGATCAGCAAACTGATGAAGACCCAACTGGGTTTTTATAGAAGCAGGCTGATACCTTCAGGTTTCACAATAGGAACATTCTCATTATCTTCTTTCCTGGAATATCACCGCTGATATCACCATTACACAACATCGAAATGTATGCCTGCCTTCTGTTAACAAGGACATCATTAGCAATCTTCTATATGTTTAATTCTCACTGTGGCCCTGTGAGACGATCCCTATTAGCCCATTTCATAGATGGGGAAATCAAGGTTTGGAGACATTAATTTAATTGCTCTAGGTTACATAGCCACAATCTGTGCCCTAGAGAATGTTGCATGTCTGTAGCATTTGACAATTTACAGACTTATTTTCACTGTATCATCTTGGCTGGTTCTCCCAACAGCTTGGCTGCAGGTGAGGCATGCCGGTCAGAAAAGCCAAGTGGCCCTCTCAGGAGCCCCGGTGGTGGGGCTTGGCCTTTGGATCACTGACTAGTATTTTCCATTAAACTTCACAGAGAGCTTCATCTTGAAAAGAAAGCCCTTTATTGATTGGGCCTGTGAGGCAACTCACAGAGTCTCCAGGGGAGAAGTGGATGATGGAGATGGGGAGTGGGGGGAGTGGAGAGAATTCAGAGAAAAATACTTCGTTTTTCTCATAGAGAGTTTTAGTATCCATGGCTTTACCTCTGATTCTTAGAGAAATCGCAAAAAGAAACTCAAAATGTGGGTTTCACACAAACCCTCTGTGAGACACTGGAAAAACCCAAAAGCTCCGTTTCGGGATTACAGTCTACATCAGGGTTCCCTAGGGTGTATGGGAGAAGGGAGGTCTCCCTCTTCCATGGCAGTAAGGGGCTTGGTTAATCAGGGAATAGAGGACCCAGAGGGCACAGAGCAGGGATTTAGGAGAAGCATGAGTGCCCAGAGTTGGCTCAGGGGAGAAGAAACACCAAGCTATTTGGTAATAAGGGAAAAGAAGAGGGTAAGCCACCAGAAGGGGCTCAATTTGGGAAGGTAGAGTCATGTGACTGCACGTTTGTCAAGGCAAGAGGTCCTGGCAGTCCCCTGGGGAGTGAGGGTTTGGCCCCGTAGGATTCATCTGCAGCCCGGAGGGATGTCCCATGTCTGAGTGACAGTGTGTGTGGGGGGCACTCACCAGGCTGGTGTGCTCTGGGAGCAGAGGCAGCAGTGGGTGGTGCCATGCTCTGAGCAGTGAGGCTGGTGGGCAGTTGCTGCGATGTGGGGCTTGGCCTCTGAAAGGATGATTTCATCAAACCAACAGTCTGTGCCACCTCCATGCATGTCATCCCTCACATGGCCCCACGTCCCCTTCATCCTGGAGTGGAAGTGTCGTGACATGGTTGACAAGACCCACACACATCTGGCTGCTGCCTCCCTCTGGAGACGTCTGTCTTGCCACTTCTGTCACAAATCCTGTTCCAATCATGCTGAGATGCTTATAACCCCCTGAACTTTTCTTTTTTTATAGCTTCTATCTTTCCTTCCTATACACCTTTCTCTGCCTTCTACCCACCAGTGACCCTACAGCCTCCACTTTGAGGGTTAACTCGGGAGCCACCTCCCCCGGGAGGCCTCTCCTGACTCCCTTACATGGGGTTAGATGCCTTATTTCTCCGAGAACCTCTGTCATCATCAGCATCCTCTTTTATCAGAGTCTCTTCTTACCTCGCTCATTAAACTTGCCACATAATGTGATCTGTTTATAGAAAGATCAGCAGCCCTCACCTCTGAGAAACTCTCCAGCAAGACTCATGTCTTATTTGCCGCCACATCCTCAGCTCCTGTCCTGATACCTGCACACAGAAGGCTCTCGGTGAATATTCGGAGAATGGCTGAGTTAACAGGAGCTGAATTAGGTCAGGGCAGTGGGGAATAACATGAAGGCATAGGTTCCAGAGGCCGTGTGACAGAGAGCTGCCAGGAATCTGCACATTTTTAGTGTGTGTCCTAGGTGAGATTGCCATCCTATTGGCAGAAACAGAACACACGCGGAGGCAGGGCACTGGGAAGAAGACTGGTGAATTCAGGACCGGGGCTCTGGTCTGACACACAGATGTCTACGAGGCATCTGAAAACGGCCCCCTGGGGTAGGAGGTGATCAATTGAAAGTAGCCAACAGAGCAACCCCTGGAGAGCCACCCTCTCTCCTACAGGCATTTAGTAGAACAGAAATAATAACAATAATCTTTGCTACCATCCTCTCTTTAATGTGTGAATACTGCAGATTTGTTCAGGCTTCGTGTATATATACATAAAACATAGTAATCTCAGTTATCACCTCTCAACTGCCCAACATTTTTTTCTTTTAAGTGAGAGGCGGGGAGGCAGAGACAGACTCCTGCATGCACCCCAACTCGGATCCACTCTGCAAACACCTACCCCCCTACCCCAGAGACGTTCTGCCTGGCTGGTGCCTCAGCTCTGTTGCTTGGCAACCAAGCTTTTTTTTTAAGTGCCTGAGGCCAAGGTCATGGAGCCATCCTCAGCTCCCAGGGCCAACGTTTGCTTGAACCATTCCAGCCTGCTGTGGGAGGGGAAGAGAGAGAAGAGGCGTGAAGGGGTGGAGAAGCAGATGATCCAGATGTTCGTTTCTTTTATGTGCCTGTAGGAAATCACCTTTCTAACCTTGAACCCTCTGTGACTTGGATTGAGGAACTTTAGCCCTGAGTGTCTCTTGGATGCAAACACCAAGAAAGTGTGAGTGAGTGACTTTTGTGTAGACACAAAGGAATGCATGCGAATGGGTTTTAGAAAATTAGCCTAGAGGTTCTGGATTTTCCCTTCCTTTGTGATTGTTAATTAGCAAAAGAAAAGAATGTACTGATTAATTTAGCCCTTTCTCTGGGTCAGCAAAATGGCCATTCATCATTCTTCCCCTTGTCACTTGATCTCCCTCCGTTGTAATCCTGTTATGTATCTCTGTTCTGCTTCTGACAATAAGAGCTAAGGCAGAAGGAGATTCAGGAGGTCTCTCTTTGCCTTCCTTGGCAAGCCTCCCTCTCTCTTCCTCTTGACATAAGTTTGTGTCTTGAGTAGGTTTTTCCCATGTGACACCAGTAGTTCCCAGTGGACTAGAGTACTATATGTGCCCTGAGTGGCAATCGAACCCGGGACTTCCACACGCCGGGCAGACCAACACTCTACTGCTGAGCCAACCAGCCAGGGCCTCAACCTACCAACATTTAATGAAGCAGGTAGGGTAATTATTCCCATTTTGCAGATAAGAATGGGTTCACAGAGTGATTACAGTCATAGTAGGGGCAGAACAGACATCAGAGTGTTCTCCCAGTTTCTGATTGTTCCTTGTTCTAATGGACTGCAGGCTTCCGGTCACAGTGGGAGACACACGCTATAGGAGAGATGAGGCTTCGTGTCTCATAAACCTCTACTTCATTGTCATTTCTAACAGCGTGCTGCCGTGGGAAGTGTGACCTGTGTGTCTGCAGTTCTTAGGTCTCCGCAGCTCTTATCATGGAAAGAAGCCGCTCTGGCCGTCTGCCACTCTGGTGGCATGTGGCCATTTGTAACTGCAAAGTTACAGTTTGGCCAGCAGCTTCACAATTTCATCCTTGAATTCCTTCAGACCTTGGGTGGGTGCCATCTACTCCCAGTAATTTACTTATTTTGAAATTTGTCGATTAGGTCTAAAGCATCTAGTATTTTACCACCTTACCCCCCACACCCCGCCAATCCCCATGTTCTGAAAGATAATTCATGGCTAAGAATTTCTTTAGCATACTTCTCAGTAAGTAAGCACTTTATGAATATAGTTGGGGTTTATATAGGACCAAGACTGAATTTATAAAGGCAAAAGACTCAGAATGCTTCTCTGCTGTAGTCTATATCCAGAGAGGAAGAGGGTGAAAATACTCCTCTCCTTCCATCAAGGTTGTTGAAGTTGGGAAGCTGTAGAAATAGCAGTGCTCTCTTACTCAGGGGTGGTATTTACCACCCCCCTTCCCCTTGACTTATCAGCCTGGTTACCCCCATTCTTCTACTGAAACTATTATGAAAAAGTCTACAAATGTTCTCATGAATATCAAACCTAAATGGCTGGTACCTCTATTGTTCTGTTGGAAATTTCCATGATATTTGACACAGATTTTCAGGCCCAAATCCTAGAAATCATCTCTGATTCTTATTTCTCTCTCGTTTCCCTTATGTTGATAATGATCACATGTATTTTCTTTTTAAGATTGCTTATATGGTGAGTCACATCGGTTGATTTTTGAATGTTGAATCAACATTGCATTCCAGGGATAAATTCTACTAGTTCACAATGTGTTATCTCTATATACTGTTGGTTTGTTAAAATTTTGTTTAGAGATTTAGCATCCATGTTCAAGAGAAATATTGTTCTGCCATTTTTTTTTCTAGTAATGACTTCTGTTTTGACTATCAGAATGACATTGACTGCATTGCCTGAGTTGAGAAGTAATTCTTCCTCTGCAAGTTTTGGGAGCAATTTGGTTTAGAATTGGTATTCTTTCTTTAATGTTTGTTAGCACTCACCAATGGAGCCATCCAGACCTGGAGGTCTCCTTGTGAGGAGATTTTTAAGTACAAATTAAATTTCTTTAACAGAAATAGGTCTAGTCAGGCTAAATATTTATTCTTCAGTGACATCAAAAGTTAATCTTTCACGATATTTGTCCATTTCATTTAAATTGTTGAATGTATAGCCATAAAGTTGTTCATAATATTCCCGCACTATCCTTTTACTATTGGTATAAGCTGTAATGATGTCACCTCTCATTCCCAATATTGGTAATTAGTATTTGTCTCTCTTTAGTTTTCCTAATTAATGTTTCTAGAGGTTTATCAATTTTATTGGTCTTTTCAAAGAACTGAATTTTGGTTTCATTGCTTTTTTTCTACTGTTTTCCATTTCATTGATCCCTTTATTGTTTTGACCTTTATTGTTTTTCTTTCTTCTGCTTACTTTGGGCTTAATTTGCTCTTCTTTTTCTAGTTTAAGTTTGAAACTGAGGTCACTGATTGGAGAGGTTTTTTGTGTTTTTTTTCTACTGAGGGTATTTAGTATTATAAATATCCTGTAAATTCTTAGTCAGCAGAGTTCTATGGGTTCTAGTATGCTGTGTTTTCATGTTATTTAGATTCATTTTGTTTTTATATTTGACCCATGGGTTATTTGGAGCTGGATCATTTAGTGTCCAAATGTTTGGGGAAATTCCCCTATATATATTTATTTGTAATTCCATTGTGGTCACAAAGAACATACTTTGTACGATTTGAATCCTTTTAAATGTATTGAGAGTTGTTTTATAGCCCAGAATGCTTTTTTAAAAAAATTCAAAGGGGAGACCTGAAGATGGCAGCGGAGTAGGCAGACGCACATACTCCCAGCTCACAACACCGAACTGGATTATAAACTAATTTATGAATAATCAGCATGAGAAACCAAATCTGGACTACAAGAACAGCTCTCAAAAACCAAGGAGCAAAGAAGAAGCCACAACAAACCTGGTAGAGAGCGCCTGAATCTCCCCTGCTTACAGGAACGGGTGTGTGTGTGTGTGTAAGGCTGGGCTCTCACTCCAAGGACAAGAGCAGTAAATACTGCTCACAGCCACTTGCCAGGCAACCAGGGAACAAGGTGTGTTGAAAGGGCCCACTTGTCTTCCAAAAAGAAAGGAGAGAGAGAGAGAGAGAGAGATGGATGGTGAGGGGGAGAGGAATATAGGTGATGACATGAAAAGCTGACTCATTCAGTGCTGGAGGTGGCCATAACTGGGGGAAGGACTGATCCTTCCACAAAGCAAAATACAAAAGTACTTCCAGGTCACAGAGATACAGACATCTCTCCAGCTCCAATCAGCGCAACAAGACACAGCTGAAAACAAGAAGTGGGAAGGAGGGGCAGTAACTCAGGTCTCCATGGAGATCTGAGATACACCTTCCCCTATTGAAGCTGAGAAAGCAACCCGCCCCCAGAGAGATTAACTGACAGAAGAGGACTTCAGAGCCTCAGTCATACCCACCGCATTCCTGGATACAGTTTCAAATAAGCCCCCTGCTGAGATCAGCAAACAAGACAATCACCTGTTAAGAAAACAAACAAATCAAGACTTCAAAGTGGCCCAAATCCTAAAGTGGATTACAAATAATAGCTGATGCCAACCCAAGAAGACCTAGAAACAACACAAGTAAAAACTGGAGGCAGAAAACACAAAGCCTAGACTCAACCAGCTCTACAAAGAAAACACCCAAACACCCAGACACTGTGAGAAGACAAAGAAGTACAATCCAAATGAAACCACCAGAGAAACCTTCAGGAGATGAACTGAGTGATATGGAAATAATCAAACTTCCAGATGCGGAGTTTAAAATAATGATTGTAAGGATGCATAGGGATCTTAGAACAACAATAGATGGTCATCACAAACACCTAAATAAAGAAATAGCAAGTATAAAAAAGGATATTGGAATATTAAAAACGAATCAGTCGGATATGACAAATACAATATTAGAAATGAAGACCACAATGGAAGGAATTAAAAACAGGATGGATAGAGCTGAGGATAGAATCAGTGAGTTGGAGGACAACTGGAATGAAGGCATGAAAGCAGAGAAGAAAAAAGAAAAGAGACTCAAAAAGTCTGAGGAAACTCTTAGAGAGCTCTGTGACAACATAAAGAGAAATAACATCTGCATCATAGGGGTTCCTGAAGAAGAAGAGAAAGAACAAGGGATAGAGGCTTTGTTCAATCATATCATAGCTGAAAACTTCCCTAAATTAATGCAGGAGAAACTCTCACAAATTCAAGAAACACAGAGAACTCCACTAAAAAGAAACCCAAAGAAACCTACACCAAGACACATCATAATTAAAATACCAAAGCTAAGTGATAAAGAGAAAATATTAAAAGCTGCGAGAGAAAAAAAGGCTATCACCTACAAAGGAGCCCCCATAAGGATGACATCAGACTTCTCAACAGAAACACTTGAAGCCAGAAGGGAATGGCAAGAAATATTCAAAGTAATGCAGAACAAGAACCTACAACCAAGACTACTTTATCCAGCAAGGCTATCATTTAAAATTGAAGGAGAAATAAGAAGTTTCCCAGACAAAAAAACAAAAACAAAAACAAAAAACTCAAGGAATTCATTACAAACAAACCAATGCTGCAGGAAATGTTAAGGGGCATGATGTAAACAGATCAAAGTGGGAAAAGAATATAGCAAAAGAGGAATACAGCTTTAAAGAATAAAATGGCAATAAACAACTACATATCAATAATAACCTTAAATGTAAATAAATTAAATGATCCAATCAAAAGACATAGGGTAGCTGCATGGATAAGAAAACAGGACCCGTACATATGCTGTCTACAAGAGACACACCTTAAAACAAAAGATGCACATAGGTTGAAGGTAAAAGGATGGAAAAAAATATTTCATGCAAATGGAAATGAAAAAAAAGCTGGGGTAGCAATACTTATATCAGACAAAATGGACTTTAAAACAAAGAATATAGTAAGAGATAAAGAAGGCCACTACATAATGATAAAGGGAGTAATCCAACAGGAAGATATAACCATTATAAATATCTACGCACCTAATATAGGAGCATCTAAATATATAAAGCAGACTTTGTTGGATATAAAGAGTGAGATCAACAGCAACACTATAATAGTAGGGGATTTTAATACCCCACTAACATCACTAGATATATCCTCAAGAAAGAAAATTAACAAAGAAACAGCAGACTTAAAGGACACACTAGATCAACTCGATTTAATAGATATCTACAGAACCTTTCACCCTAAAGCAGCAGAATATATATTCTTTTCAAGTGTTCATGGTACATTCTCTAGGATAGACCACATGTTAGGGCACAAAAGTGGTCTCAACAAATTTAAGAAGATTGAAATCATATCAAGCACTTTCTCCGATCACAATGGCATGAAACTAGAAATCAACCACAATAGAAAAGCTCAAAAATTCTCAAACACATGGAAACTAAATAGCAGGTTGTTAAATAACAAATGGATTAAGAATGAGATCAAAGAAAAAATAAAAAAATTCCTAGAAAAGAATGATAATGAGCATACAACAACTCAAAATTTATGGGACACAGAAAAAGCAGTACTGAGAGGGAAGTTCATAGCACTACAGGCACACTTTAAGAAGCTAGAAAAAGCTCAAATAAACAAGTTAACCCTGCATCTAAAAGAACTAGAAAAAGAACAGCAAGTAAAGCATAAATGTAGTAGAAGGAAGGAAATAATAAAGATCAGAGCAGAAATAAATGACATAGAGGCTAAAGAAACAATACAGAGGATCAATGAAACTAGGAGCTGGTTCTTTGAAAAGGTAAACAAGATTGATAAACCTTTAACTAGACTCACCAAGAAAAAGAGAGAGAGGACTCAAATAAATAAAATTAAAAATGAGAGGGGAGAAATAACAACTGACACAACAGAAATACAAAGGATTGTAAGAAAATACTATGAAGAACTGTACGCCAAAAAACTAGACAACCTAGATGAAATGGACAAATTCCTTGAAACATAATATCTTCCAAAAATCATTCTGGAAGAATCAGAAAACCTAAACAGACCGATTACACCAAATGAGATCAAAACAGTTATCAAAAAACTCCCAACAAAGAAAAGTCCTGGGCCTGATGGCTTCACAAGTGAATTCTACCAAATATTCAAAGAAGAACTAACTCCTATCCTTCTCAAGCTATTTCAAAAAGTTCAAGAGGAAGGAGGACTTCCAAGCTCCTTTTATGAGGCGAGCATAATTCTGATTCCAAAACCAGGCAAAGACAACACAAAGAAAGAAAATTATAGGCCAATATCCCTGATGAATATAGATGCTAAAATCCTCAACAAAATATTAGCAAACCGGATCCAACAACATATGAAAAAAATCATATACCATGATCAAGTGGGATTTATTCTGGGGAGGCAAGGCTGGTACAATATTCACAAATCTATCAATGTGATTCATCACATAACCAAAAGGAAGAAGAAAAACCACATGATAATTTCAATAGATGCAGAAAAAGCATTTGATAAAGTCCAGCACCCATTCATGATCAAAACTCTCAGCAAAGTGGGAATACAGGGAACATACCTCAACATGATAAAGGCCATCTATGACAAACCCACAGCCAACATCATACTCAATGGGCAAAAATTAAAAGCAATCCCCTTAAGATCAGGAACAAGGCAGGGGTGCCCCCTTTTACCACTCTTATTCAACATAGTCCTGGAAGTCCTAGCCACAGCAATCAGACAAGAAGAAGAAATAAAAGACATTCAAGTTGGAAAAGAAGAAGTAAAGCTATCATTATTTGCAGATGATATGATATTGTATATAGAAAATCCTAAAGTCTCAGTCAAAAATCTACTGGACCTGATAAATGAATTCAGCAAGGTGGCAGGATATAAAATTAATACTCAGAAATCAGAGGCATTTTTATACACCAACAATGAACAGTCAGAAAGAGAAATTAAGGAAACAATCCCCTTCACAATTACAACCAAAAAAATAAAGTACTTAGGAGTACATTTAACCAAGGAGACTAAAGACTTGTACTCAGAAAATTATAAAACATTGATAAAAGAAATCAAGGAAGATACAAACAAGTGGAAGCATATACCATGCTCATGGCTAGGAAGAATAAATATCGTTAAAATGTCTATATTACCCAAAGTAATTTATAAATTCAAAGCAATACCAATTAAAATACCAATGACACACTTTAAAGATATAAATCACATATTTCAAAAATTTATATGGAACCAAAAGAGAACACAAATAGCCTCAGCAATTAAAAAAAAAAAAGAATGAAGGAGGCGGTATCACACTTCCTGATATCAAGCTATACTACAAGGCCATTGTACTCAAAACAGCCTGGTATTGGCATAAGAGCAGGTACATAGATCAATGGAACAGAACGGAGAACCCAGAAATAAACCCACAGCTCTATGGACAACTGATATTTGACAAAGGAGGTAAGGGCATACAATGGAGTAAAGATAGCCTCTTCAACAAATGGTGCTGGGAAAATTGGACAGCAACCTGCAAAAAAATGAAACTAGACCACCAACTTACACCATTCACAAAAATAAACTCAAAATGGATAAAAGACTTAAATGTAAGCCGTGAAACCATAAGCATCTTAGAAGAAAACATAGGCAGTAAGCTCTCTGACATCTCTCGCAGCGATATATTTGCTGATTTATCTCCATGGGCAAGGGAAATAAAAGACAGGATAAACAAATGGGACTACATCAAACTAAAAAGCTTTTGCACAGCCAAAGACAATAAGAACAGAATAAAAAGACAAACTATACAATGGGAGAACATATTTGACCGTACGTCTGATAAGGGGTTAATAACCAAAATTTATAAAGAACTTGTAAATCTCAACACCAGAAAGACAAACAATCCAATCCAAAAATAGGCAAAAGAAATGAATAGACACTTCTCCAAAGAGGATATACAGATGGCCAATAGGCATATGAAAAAATGCTCAACATCACTAATCATTAGAGAAATGCAAATTAAAACCGCAATGAGATATCACCTCACACCAGTCAGAATGGCGCTCATCAACAAAACAACACAGAATAAGTGCTGGCGAGGATGTGGAGAAAAGGGAACCCTCCTACACTGCTGGTGGGAATGCAGACTGGTGCAGCCTCTGTGGAAAACAGTATGGAGATTCCTCAAAAAATTGAAAATCGAACTGCCTTTTGACCCAGCCATCCCACTTTTAGGAATATACCCCAAGGACACCATAGAACGGTTCCAGAAGGAGAAATGTACCCCCATGTTTATAGCAGCATTGTTCATAATAGCGAAGATCTGGAAACAGCCCAAGTGTCCGTCAGAGGATGAGTGGATTAAAAAGCTTTGGAACATATATACTATGGAATGCTACTCAGCCATAAGAAATGATGACATCGGATCATTTACAATAACATGGATGGACCTTGATAACATTATACAGAGTGAAATAAGTAAATCAGAAAAAACTAAGAACTATATGAACCCATGCATAGATGGGTCATAAAAATGAGACTCAGAGACATGGACAAGAATGTGATGGTAACAGGGAGTGGGGTAAAGTGGTGGGGAGGGGGCAAGGAAGGAGAGGGAGGGGAGGGGGGAGGGCAGGGGCACAACAAAAACCAGATAGAAGGTTACGGAAGACGATTTGGCTTTGAGTGAGGGGTATTCAGCATAATCAAAGGTCAAAATAATCTGGAGATGTTTTCTCGGAACATATGTACCCTGATTTATCAATGTCACTGCATTAAAATTAATAAAAATAAGATTAAAAAAAATTCAAAGGGATTAAGCATTTGAGGATCATCCATATAATGGACGGTCAGCAGTGCTCTTGTGGGCAGTTCACTACTTTTCTCAGGCGGCATCCAAAGGGGCCTCCCCACTTCCTGTCCCCCACCCCTTCTCAGCGCTCAGGGTTCAGGGAGGGCTCTTTGGGAGGCAGAGGCTAAAGGATGAGGCTCAATGTGGAGAAAATTTGGTTGACACATTTTTATTTATTTATTTTTTATTTTCATTTTTTTATAGATATGTTTTGTTTATCTTTTTTTTTTTAATAAATTTTTATTAATGTTAATGGGATGACATTAATAAATCAGGGTACATATATTCAAAGAAAACATGCCTAGGTTATCTTGTCATTAAATTATGTTGCATACCCCTCGCCCAGAGTCAGATTGTCCTCCGTCACCCTCTATCTAGTTTTCTCTGTGCCCCTCCCCCTCCCCCTAACTCTCTTCCTCCCTCCCTCCTGCGTCCTCCCTCCCCCCACCCCTGGTAACCACCACACTCTTGTCCATGTCTCAGTCTCGTTTTTATGTTCCACCAATGTATGGAATCATGTAGTTCTTGTTTTTTTCTGATTTACTTATTTCACTCCGTATAATGTTATCAAGATCCCACCATTTTGCTGTAAATGATCTGATGTCATCATTTCTTATGGCTGAGTAGTATTCCATAGTGTATATGTGCCACATCTTCTTTATCCAGTCATCTATTGATGGGCTTTTTGGTTGTTTCCATGTCCTGGCCACTGTGAACAATGCTGCAATGAACATGGGGCTGCATGTGTCTTTACGTATCAATGTTTCTGAGGTTTTGGGGTATATACCCAGTAGAGGGATTGCTGGGTCATAAGGTAGTTCTATTTGCAGTTTTTTGAGGAACCACCATACTTTCCTCCATAATGGTTGTACTACTTTACAGTTCTACCAACAGTGGATGAGAGTTCCCTTTTCTCCGCAGCCTCTCCAACATTTGCTATTACCCGTCTTGTTGATAATAGCTAATCTAACAGGGGTGAGGTGGTATCTCATTGTAGTTTTGATTTGCATTTCTCTAATAACTAATGAAGCTGAGCATCTTTTCATATATCTGTTGGCCATTTGTATTTCTTCCTGGGAGAAGTGTCTGTTCATGTCCTCTTTCCATTTTTTTATTGGATTGTTTGTTTGTTTGTTGTTGAGTTTTATGAGTTCTTTGTAAATTTTGGATATTAGGCCCTTATCTGAGCTGTTGTTTGAAAATATCATTTCCCATTTAGTTGGCTGTCTGTTTATTTTGATATCAGTTTCTCTTGCTGAGCAAAAACTTTTTATTCTGATGTAGTCCCATTCATTTATCTTTGCCTTCACTTCTCTTGCCATTGGAGTCAGGTTCATAAAATGTTCTTTAAAACCCAGGTCCATGAGTTTAGTGCCTATGTCTTCTTCTATGTACTTTATTGTTTCAGGTCTTATATTTAGGTCTTTGATCCATTCTGAATTAATTTTAGTACACGGGGACAAGCTGTAGTCGAGTTTCATTCTTTTGCATGTGGCTTTCCAGTTTTCCCAACACCATTTGTTGAAGAGGCTTTCTTTTCTCCATTGTGTGTTGTTGGCCCCTTTATCAAAGATTATTTGACCATATATATGTGGTTTTATTTCTGGGCTTTCTATTCTGTTCCATTGGTCTGAGTATCTATTTTTCTGCCAATACCATGCTGTTTTGATTATCGTGACCCTATAATATAGTTTAAAGTCAGGTATTGTAATGCCCCCAGCTTCATTCTTTTTCCTTAGGATTGCTTTGGCTATTCAGGGTTTTTTATAGTTCCATATAAATCTGATGATTTTTTGTTCCATTTCTTTGAAAAATGTCATAGGAATTTTGATGGGAATTGCATTAAATTTATATATTACTTTGGGTAATATGGCCATTTTAATTATATTTATTCTTCCTATCCAAGAACAAGGAATATTTTTCCATCTCATTGTGTCTTTTTCTATTTCTCTTAACAATGCCTTGTAGTTTTCATTATATAGGTCATTCTTTGTTATGTTTATTCCTAGGTATTTTATTTTTTTTTGTTGCAATCATGAAGGGGATTATTTTTTTGAGTTCGTTTTCTAATATTTCATTGTTGGCATATAGAAAGGCTATGGACTTTTGTATGTTAATTTTGTATCCTGCGACCTTACTGTATTGGTTTATTGTTTTTAGTAATCTTTTTGTGGAGTCCTTCGGGTTTTCAATGTATAGGATCATATCATCAGCAAAAAGTGATACCTTTACTTCTTCTTTTCCGATATGGATGCCTTTTATTTCTTTGTCTTGTCTGATTGCTCTGGCCAGAACTTCTAGCACCACGTTAAATAAGAGTGGAGAGAGTGGACAACCCTGTCTTGTTCCTGATTTAAGGTGGAAAGTCCTCAGTTTTATGCCATTTAATATGATGTTGGCTGATGGTTTATCATATATGGCCTTTATCATGTTGAGATATTTTCCTTCTATACCCATTTTGTTGAGAGTCTTAAACATAAAATTGTGTTGTATTTTATCGAAAGCCTTTTCTGCATCTATTGATAAGATCATTTGGTTTTTGGTTTTTGTTTTGTTGATATGGTGTATTACGTTAACCGTTTTACGTATGTTGAACCATCCTTGAGATTCTGGGATGAATCCCACTTGATCATGATGTATTATTTTTTTAATATGTTGTTGTATTCGATTTGCCAGTATTTTGTTTAGTATTTTAGCATCTGTATTCATTAGAGATATTGGTCTGTAGTTTTCTTTCTTTGTGCCATCCTTGCTAGGTTTTGGTATGAGGGTTATGTTGGCCTCATAAAATGTGTTTGGAAGTATGGCTTCTTCTTCAATTTTTTGGAAGACTTTGAGTAGAATAGGAAGGTTGACACATTTTTAAGAGCCAGGTATGTTCCATATAGGATAAGGGTCAGTGAGAACCCAAGGGCTGAGATGAAGCTATAAAAATTAATAAAATGGCAGTTCAAGAAAGCGGAAATCCCTTTTGCTTGAAAAAGGCCTGCCTGGAAAATATGATTGGGACCTCTGTACTTGTGGCAGGGATTTCTACTGAGAAAAGTGGATCAAAACAAAAGTTAGCAGGCAGCACTGGAAAACCCTTAAGCTTCTTTAAAATTCCACCACGTAAACAAAGGTGCTTGTGCATCTTCTAATTTGTTGTTAAAATGAAGTCATTATGCCATTTCTCCCTGCCCTGGCATCTCCTGTTTTGATGTCTTGTTCTAGGATGTTTGGTCCTGCCAAAGACAGGGCCCCTCCGTGAATCTCCCCAGAGCACCGCAGCCCAAACTCATTCCTCTCCTCTTTGAACCACTGCACTTGGAGTCATTGCCACATGGCTGTGGTCTCTACGATCTATGGGTTAACTGGGCAGGAACCCTCAAAACTAATATCCTACAGATATGAGAACAAGGGAAGGACCAAAGAGGATTGATTGGGGGTGTTTGGGGGCTAACAGGAGTATATAAAGGACTGTTGGTCCACTCACCGAAGCCGATTTTCATTATAAGAGGGACATTGTAGTAACATTTTAGTTTTTGGTGGTAGTAGAGCTATCTATTGATTCTGGAGTCTGAGTCTCAGATACACGGATTTCAGCTTCTGGGATATGGAATTCAGTTTTGGGAAGACAGGTGTGGGCAAGAGAAACCCAAGAAGCCGTAACCCCTTACTGTTCCTATATGACAGTGTTTCAGCAAATAGTTTGCAGAAGGATTTTCCAGATGAAGTTCAAACTGCAAAAGGTTCATTTTGGTGGTTCAAAGAACTGTGTAAATGAATTCTTTTTTTTCTCTTTTTCTCTTTTTAAGGAAATGAACATTGTTGCAAATGACATTTAAACCTCTGTTCTCTTTTACTAGCCTGTCACATTGCTTCAGATGTTTTGGTCCAACACATTTCCCAGAAGAAGAAAAAGATATTTATAGGATTGTAGGACTGTGATATGGAATCCTGGTATATGTCATTTTCTGCTTATGTAACAATTTGCATCACAGGACTCAGAGCCCTGCCCAGCTCCTGCCTCTCTCAGGGATTTGGTGGCTCCCATGAAAGTAGCAATTTAAAGGACTTGTAGGGTTTAAAGAAGTGTAATCCTACGTAGGGCTCTTTACCACTGTGTCTCCTCTTCTTGACTGGATGGAGGCTGAGACAGTAAACCCAAGGGTTGTTTGAGACAGTTTAGTTCTTTGTTCATAGATTTGGGTATTTTTAAACAGTCTGCAAAACAAAGGGTTTTTTTTTAATGCATTTACTTGATGTAACCTTGGGACTCTAAATCTGTGGTTAGCAAACTGTAGCCTAATCATACTCCTTTGTTTATGAAAATTATTACCATGATTCTTAGAAGAACCCTCTTATTTTATATGTTATTTTACTTTATAATATTATCCCCATCTCCAATCTTTGTTGCCCTCTTCCCATAGGCCATCATCTACTTTTTAAATGCACGTGTTCTTACGTTTATTTTTGTTTTGTGTACATGTAGTTTTGAAAGGCCTCTATGTATCTTATAATATTCCTCCTGACTTCTCCACTGAGAACAATTCTGTAAGATCCGTCATGTTGGTATGGAGATGTGTAGCTGCTGCATCTCATGCTGTGAGACACTACATAGTGCTCATCCTCCACATTGCACTCTCCCAGTGGTGGATGACCAAGTTCAGGCCCCCGTGTGCAGCCTGCGAGGTTGTCACCATCACCACTCCAGAAGCTGCCATTTGTGTAGACTACAAATACCCATTACAGTGAACACCTCGAACACATTCTCTTTTGGACCTGTATGACAATTTTTTTTAGATATATAATCTAGGAACAGGCTTGCTAGATCATAAGTTTATGTGCATTTAGTTTAAGTAGTACAAGATTGTTTTACATGAAAATATCATTGGTTTATATTCCTACCAGTAATGCAGGTACTTTCAATATATTCATATTCCCTGCCCCAATGTATGGCATTAGCCTGTCTTCTAATTTTTGCCAGTCTAGTTGGTATAGAGTGAAACCTCTTATTTTAATTTGCATTTTTCTGACTACTGATGAGTTTGAACATCTCTTGATAAGCTGGCTGCACAGGTTTTTGGCTCTCCTCTATTATTAATTGTCTGTTTATATCAATTGCCCATTTTTCTAAGGAAGAGACTCTCTTCTTGATGTTAATGTACAGTTCTGTGTTCTAGATATTAACTTCTTACAGCTTTAAATATTTAAAATATCTTCTGACTAACTTAGTCTATGATGTCATTCAGTGAACAGAAATAATAAATTTTGTTGCCATAATTCACTTACTTATTGTTTTGGATTTAGACTTAGAAAATTATATTTAGAAAGTTTTATACTCCTTTATCACAAAGATGCTCCCATGTACTCTTTGTTTTGTGTGACATTAGAAATTCAGTTGTATTTTCTCTAGTGAATCAATGTCTGCCAAATGACTAAATAGTTGTCTTCATTGGTTGAGATTACTACTTTACTGTATATTATACTCCTATAATATCATAGGTCTCTGATTGTTCTCTTCAGTTCCATTGGTCTAGTTCCTGTTTCTATGTTAATATCATAGAGTGTTTTATTTTTTAAAAAACTATCATCTTATAACAATATTTTGCTGGGCAAGTCCTTCCTATTTAGTCTTCTTAATGACAACACCCATTGGCAGAGATATTTTTCCATTCATGTGTTATCATCTGTTTATTATATTTCACAGAAATTTTACTGAAGATTTTAAATCAGTTTTAATTTATATATTAACCCAAGGATAATCATCATCTTTAGCCTATTAAATCATCCTATCTAAGCACATGCAATCTCTTTATTTATTACATGTGAATTATGCTTTTCTATGTCCTTTTTTTGACTTACATTTTCTTTATAGAGATCTTGTGTACTTTTGGCGAAGTTAACTTTTAGATACTTTGTAGTTGTTCTTTGATATTGTGATTGGTATCTTTCTCTCTCTCTCTCTCTCTCTCTCTCTCTCTCTTTTTAACAGAGACAGAGAGAGTCAGAGAGAGGGACAGATAGGGACAGACAAGCAGGAACGGAGAGAGATGAGAAGCATCAATCATCAGTTTTTCGTTGCGACACCTTAGTTGTTCATTGATTACTTTCTCATATGTGCCTTGACCGTGGGGCTACAGCAGACTGAGTAACCCCTTGCTCGAGCCAGCAACCTTGGGTCCAAGCTGGTGAGCTTTGCTCAAACCAGATGAGCCCGCGCTCAAGCTGGCGACCTCAGGGTCTCAAACCTGGGTCCTCCGCATCCCAGTCCGACGCTCTATCCACTGTGCCACAGCCGGGTCAGGCTTCCTCTTTTTTGAATGACATTTTGTTGTTGGGTTTACTGCTATAGAGAATTAGATTGATTGTTGTAGATTGATCTTATATCTAGCAACTGTTAATTAGGTTGGTTCTTCTACAACATTATTCTATGTAGAAGAACCAACCATTTAAATGCTTTCCCTATAAACTTTATACTGTTCATTGTCTTTTATTTTCATATAATATTGACCTCATGTACTAAGTTAAAATAGTGAAGATGAAATGCATCATCACAGGTGTCAAACCTTACCAACTACTCTTTCTGCATCAATTGATAGCATATATAATTTATCGACAACATTTAAAATAATTTATATATAATTATTATATAATTTTTTCATTATGAATATGGTAAATTATGGTATTAATTTTGTAAAATTAATTTTAATGGGGTGACATTGATCAATCAGGGTACATAGGTTCAGAGAAAACATCTCCAGGTTATTTTGACATTTTGCATGCCCATCACTCAAAGTCATATTGTCTTCCGTCACCTTCTATCTGGTTTTCTTTGTGCCCCCCACCCCCATAACCACCACATTCTTGCGTCTCATTTTTATGTCCCACCTATGTATGGAATCATATAGTTCTTAGTTTTTTCTGATTTACTTACTTCACTCAGTATAATGTTATCAAGGTCCATCCATGTTGTTGTAAATGATCTGATGTCATCATTTCTTATGGCTGAGTAGTATTCCATAGTATATATATATATACCACATCTTCTTTATCCAATCATCTATTGAAGGGCTTTTTGGTTGTTTCCATGTCTTGGCCACTGTGAACAATGCTGCAATGAACATGGGCATACTAGTGTTTTTGAGTTTTGAGCAATTCCAGTAGAGGAATTGCTGGGTCATATGGTAGTTCTATTTTTAATTTTTTGAGAAACCACCATACTTTTCTTCCATAATGGTTGAACTACTTTACATTTCCACCAACGGTGGATGAGGGTTCCTTTTTCTCCACAGCCTCTCCAACGCTTGTTATTACCTGTCTTGTTGATAATAGCTAATCTAACAGGTATGAGGTGGTATCTCATTGTAGTTTTGATTTGTATTTCTCTAATAGCTAATGAAAATGAGCATTTTTTTATACATCTGTAGGCCATTTGTATTTCTTCCTGGGAGAAGTGTCTGTTCATGTCCTCTTCCCATTTTTTTATTGGATTGTTCGCTTGTTTGTTGTTGAGTTTTGTGAGTTCTTTGTATATTTTGGATATTAGGCCCTTATCTGAGCTGTTGTTTGAGAATATCATCTCCCATTTAGTTGGCTGTCTGTCTGTTTTGTTGTTGGTTTCTCTTGCTGTGCAAAAGCTTCTTAGTCTGATGTGGTCCCATTCATTTATCTTTGCCTTTACTTCCCTTGCCTTTGTTTTTTTTTTTTTTTTTTTTTTTTTTTAAAATAAATTTTTATTAATGGTAATGGGATGACATTAATAAATCAGGGTACATATATTCAAAGAAAACATGTCTAGGTTATTTTGTCATTAAATTATGTTGCATACCCCTCGCCCAAAGTCAGATTGTCCTTCGCCACCCTCTATCTAGTTCTCTGTGCCCCTCCCCCTCCCCCTAACTCTCCCCCTGTCCTCCCTCCCCCCACCCCTGGTAACCACCACACTCTTGTCCATGTCTCTTAGTCTCATTTTTATGTTCCACCAATGTATGGAATCATGTAGTTCTTGTTTTTTTCTGATTTACTTATTTCACTCCTTATAATGTTATCAAGATCCCACCATTTTGCTGTAAATGATCTGATGTCATCGTTTCTTATGGCTGAGTAGTATTCCATAGTGTATATGTGCCACATCTTCTTTATCCAGTCTTCTATTGAAGGGCTTTTTGGTTGTTTCCATGTCTTGGCCACTGTGAACAGTGCTGCAATGAACATGGGGCTACATGTGTCTTCACGTATCAATGTTTCTGAGTTTTTGGGGTATATACCCAGTAGAGGGATTGCTGGGTCATAAGGTAGTTCTATTTGCAGTTTTTTGAGGAACCACCATACTTTCCTCCATAATGGTTGTACTACTTTACAGTCCCACCAACAGTGAATGAGGGTTCCTTTTTCTCCACAGCCTCTCCAACATTTGCTATTACCCGTCTTGTTGATCATAGCTAATCTAACAGGGGTGAGGTGGTATCTCATTGTAGTTTTGATTTGCATTTCCCTAATAACTAATGAAGCTGAGCATTTTTTCATATATCTGTTGGCCATTTGTATCTCTTCCTGGGAGAAGTGTCTATTCATGTCTTCTTCCCATTTTTTTATTGGATTGTTTGTTTGTTTGTTGTTGAGTTTTATGAGTTCTTTGTAAATTTTGGAAATTAGGCCCTTATCTGAGCTGTTGTTTGAAAATATCATTTCCCATTTAGTTGGCTGTCTGTTTATGTGGTGGCGCAGTGGATAAAGCGTCAACCTGGAAACACTGAGGTTGCCGGTTCAAAACCCGGGGCTTGCCTGGTCAAGGCACATATGAGAGTTGATACTTCCCTTGCCTTTGGAGTCAAATTCATAAAGTGCTCTTTATAACCAAGGTCCATGAATTTAGTAGCTATGTTTTTTTCTATGTAATTTATTGTTTCAGGTCTTATATTTAGGTCTTAGATTCATTTTGAATTAATTTTAATACAAGGGACAAACTGTAGTTGAGTTTCATTGTTATGCATGTGGCTTTCCAGTTTTCCCAGCACCATTTGTTGAAGAGGCTTTCTTTTCTCCATTGTGTGTTATTGGACCCTTTATGAAAAATTATTTGACCATATAAACCATGTGGTTTTATTTCTGGACTTTCTATTCTGTTCTATTGGTCTGAGTGTCTATTTTTCTGCCAATACCATGTTGTTTTGATTATCATGGCTCTATAATATAATTTGAAGTCAAGTATTGTAATGCCCCCAGCTTCATTCTTTTTCCTTAGGATTGCTCTGGCTATTCAAGGTTTTTTTATAGTTCCATATAAACCTGATGATTTTTTGTTCCATTTCTTTAAAAAATGACATTGGAATTTTGATGGGAATTGAATTAAATTTGTATATCGCTTTGGGTAATATAGTCATTTTAACTATATTTATTCTTCCTATCCAAGAACAAGTAATATTTTTCTATTTCATTATATCTTTTTCGATTTCCCTTAACAATGTTTTGTAGTTTTAATTACATAGGTCCTTTACATTCTTTGTTATGTTTATTCCTAGGTATTTTATTTTTTTGGTTGCAACCATGAAGGAGATTGTTTTTTTGAGTTCGTTTTCTGATGTTTCATTGTTGGCATATAGGAAGGCAATGGGCTTCTGTATATTAATTTTGTATCCTGTGACCTTACTGTATTGGTTTATTGTTTCTAGTAGTCTTTTTATGGAGTCTTTGGGGTTTTTGATGTATAGGATCATATCATCTGCAAAAAGTGAAACATTTACTTCTTCTTTCCCAATATGAATGCCTTTTATTTCTTTTTCTTGTCTGATTGCTCTGGCTAGAACTTCCAGCACTACGTTGAATAAGATGGAGAGAGTGGACAACCTTGTCTTGTTCTTAATTTTAGGGGAAAAGTCCTCAGTTTTATTCCATTTAATATGATGTTAGCTGATGGTTTATCATAGATGGCCTTTATTATGTTGAAATATTTTCCTTCTATACCCATTTTGTTAAGTGTTTTAAACATAAAATGATGTTGTATTTTATCGAATGCCTTTTCTGCATCTATTGATAAGATCATATGGTTTTTGTTCTTTGTTTTGTTGATATGGTGTATTACGTTACCCATATGTTGAACCATCCTTGTGATTATGAGATGAATCCCACTTGATCATGATGAATTATTTTTTTAATGTGTTATTGTATTTGATTTGCTAGTATTTTGTTTAGAATTTTAGCATCTGTATTCATTAGAGATATTGGTCTGTAGTTTTCTTTTTTTGTGTTGTCCTTGCCAGGTTTTGATATGAGGGTTATGTTGGCCTCATAAAATGTGTTTGACAGTATTGATTCTTCTTCATTTTTTTGAAGACTTTGAGTAGAATATGAACCAAGTCTTCTTTGAATGTTTGATAGAATTCACTAGTATAGCCATCTGGCCCTGGACTTATTTTTGGGGAGGTTTTTTATAGTTGTTTCTATTTCCTCCCTGCTTATGAGTCTGTTTAGGCTTTCTGCTTTTTCATGACTCAGTCTAGGAAGATTGTATTGTTTTAGGAATTTATTCATTTCTTCTAGATTGTTAAATTTGGTAGCATATATTTTTTCATAGTATTCTACAATAATTTGTATATTTATGATACCTGTGGTGATTTCACCTCTTTCATTTTGGATTTTGTTTATATGAGTCCTTTCTCTTTTTTCCTTAGTGAATCTTGCCAAGGGTTTGTCAATTTTGTTGATCTTTTCAAAGAACCAGCTCCTTGTTTTATTAATATTTTCTATAGTTTTTCTGTTCTCTATTTCATTTATTTCTGCTCTGATTTTTATTATTTCCTTTCTTCTGCTGATTTTGGGTTGTCTTTGTTCTTCTTTTTCTAGTTCCTTAAGATGTGAAGTTAAGTGGTTTACTTGGGCTCTCTCTTGTTTGTTCATATATGCCTGTAGTGATATGAACTTCCCTCTTATCACGTCTTTTGCTGCATCCCAGAGATTCTGATATGTTGTATTGTTATTTTCGTTTGTATGTATCTTTTGATATCTGTGTTTATTTCTTCTTTGACCCACTCAGTTTTTAAAAGTATGTTGTTTAGTTTTCACATTTTTGTGGGTTTATTTACCTCTTTTTTGCAGTTGAATTCTAGTTTCAAGGCTTTATGATCAGAAAATATGCTTGGTATAATATCAATCCTTCTGAATTTGTTGATGTTATTTTTGTGGCCCATCATATGGTCAATTCTTGAGAATGTTCCATGTACACTAGAGAAAAATGTATACTTTGTCACTTTGGGATGAAATGTCCTGTAGATATTTCATCTATCATATCCAATTGTTCTAGTGTTTCATTTAAGGCCAATATTTCTTTATTGATTTTATGTTTGGATGAATGATCTAGAGCCATCAGTGGTGTATTGAGGTCTCCAAGTATGATTGTATTTTTGTCAGTTTTTGTTTTTAGGTCAGTCAGTAGCTGTCTTATATATTTTGGTGCCCTTGGTTTGGTGCATATATATTAAGAAGTGTTATGTCTTCTTGATTCAATGTCCCCTTTATCATTATGAAATGACTGTTTTTGTTTCTGATTACCTTTGCTGTCTTGTAGTCAGGATTGTTAGATATGAGTATGACTACACCTGCTTTTTTTTGGATGTTATTTGCTTAGAGTATTGTTTTCCAACCTTTCACTTTTAATTTGTTTCATCCTTGTAGCTTAGATGTGTTTCTTGTAGGCAGCATACAGTTGGATTTTCTTTTTTAATTCATTCTGCTACTCTGTGTCTTTTTATTGGTGAGTTCAATCCATTTACGTTTAGTGTAATTATTGACACTTGAGTGTTTCCTATTGCCATTTTATATATTGCTTTCTGATAGTTTTGTATCCTGTTTGGTTCTTCTCTTTCATTTTTCCATCATTTGTTTTTGTTTGGTTCTAATCCATACTTCTTTTCTCTGTTACTTCTTTTTTCAAGCCATGAGCTTCTGTGGTGATTTTTTCAGGGGTGGTTACATTAAGTAATGGAAAGGATACATGTCATGTTCTTTGTAGTACATTATCTCATGAGTGCTTTTGTACTCCATCCTCCTTTGCTACTGTTAATCTTTGTCCTCTCCCCTTTTTTGTTTTTGTTGTCACAGATTAATCTTGTTTTTGTGATCTTGATGGAGCTTTTACTTGTAGTTTTGTTTTGTTTTGTCTTTGTGTCTGGTCAGAAAATCCCCTTTAGTATTTCCTGAAGTAGGGGTTTTTTGGTAATAAATTCCCTCATCTTTTCTGTATCAGTGAATGTTTTTATTTCTCCTTCATATTTGAAGGATAGCTTTGATGGGTATAGTATCCTTGGCTGGAAGTTCCTCTCTTTCACAACTTTAAATATTGGGGTCCACTCTCTTCTAGCTTGTAGAGTTTCTGCTGAGAAATCTGTTGATAATCTAATGGGCCTTCCTTTATATGTTGTATTCTTCTTTTCCCTGGCTGCCTTGAGAATTTTTTCTTTGTCATTTGTGCCAATTTCATTATGATGTGCATTGGAGTAGGTTTGTTAGGGTTAAGATAATTCCGTGTTCTGTTTGCTTCTTGAATTCGAGGCTTTAGTTCTTTCCACAGGCTTGGGAAGTTCTTTTCCATTATTTATTTGAATATGTTCTCCATTCCATTTTCTCTCTCTTCTCCTGATATATACATTATTCTTATGTTGATTATTCTTATTTGATATACATTATTCTTATTTCTGATAGAGTCAGACAATTCCTGTAGGGCTATCTCATTTTTTTAAATTCGTGAGTCTCTTCTCTTCTCTGTGTAGTGCCTCTAGTTACTTGTCTTCTATGTCACTAATTCTCTCCTCTATCTGGCCTGTTCTATTGACTAAGTTTGTTACCTCATTTTTCAGTTCATGAATTGAATTTTTCATCTCTGTTTGATTCATTTTTATAGTTTCAATTTTCTTGGTGATGTATTCTTTCTGTTCATTGAATTGTTTTTTGAGCTCCCTAAATTGCCTTTCTGTGCTTTCCTGTATATCCCTGAGTATTTTTAGGACTTCAATTTTTAATTCTCTGTCATTTAACTTCAAGGTTTCTAAGCTATTGAATTTTTTTTCTATAGATTTTTTCTCATCTGCCTGAGCTACATCTCTGTCTTTTGTATCCATGATATTCGATTTCTTTTTTTTAATTGCATTTGAGAGTGGTATTGTTAATAACACTAATAAGAATTGATAAATAAAAATTTTAAGAAATGCAGTGAAAAACTGAAAATTCTATTGTGCTAAGTGGGACAAAAATACATAGAATGGAGGGCCTAGATTGGGGAGAAGTGACAAAGAGGTAAAAAAAGCAAGGCAAGAACCCACAAAATGCCACAAGGAACAAATTTGGATCAAGAAGAAAATAATTTGTTTGTAAATAACAGTTGAATGAGAGAAACAGTGTAAGAGAAAAGAAGAAAAAAAGAAAAAGAGAAAAAAGAAAAAATACAGTAAAAAATGAAAATACTATTGTATTAAGTGGCACAAAAACTATAGAATGGAGAGCTGAGTTGGGGGAAATGCTAAAGAGATAAAAAGTGAAGTAAAAAGCACACAAAATGCCACCAAAAAAAATTGAATCCAGAATAAAATAATTTGTTTGTGGGTGAAATTCAAATGAGAGAAAACATGAAAGAGAAAAGAATAAACAAAAAGAAAGAGAGAGAAAAAATTGAGTTACATTTTTTGGAATGTAACACTCATAGAAAAAAAGAATGGCAAATGTAATACCTATGGATAATAAAGTTCAAAAAGAAAAGAAAAGAAAGAATAAAATGGAAAGAGGATAAAATGACCAAGGTGGAAGAAAAAAAAGATAAAAGTACAAGAAAAAAATGGAAAAAGTTATAAAGACTGTGTACTTTTCCTGGTTTTGAGAGGTTATCTTCTTCTTTTTTCTTTCTTCTCTCTCTTTTTGGTCAGTGGTGATGTACTCCAGGTTCTGCTCCTGTGGCACTCTTAGGCAGAGATTTGCTGTTGCGTTGCTATGGTGATGACATAAACTAGGCCTCAGTCCCATTGGTAGGCAGGGCTTATTAGCGTTTGCAGGCTCTGACAATGGGAGAGTCCATTTTTCTGGAGCCTCTCCCCAAATCTTTCCTTCCTGAACCAGCAGCCTGGGGACCCAGCTGTGAAGTTGCCCCAGCCACTGCCTGAAGAGCAAGAGGCTCTAAAGGCTGCCAAATCCCCCCTTTATCCCCGCACAAAGCAGGGTTCTGCGTAAGGCTTTGCCAGCCAGAACTGCCAGTGTAATCAGGCAGGGCTGGGAGCTGATTGCTTTTCAGGTGTCTTTCTATGAGCCTCCAAGCATGTCTAGTATGCCTTAGCACTCCGTAGGTCTACTCTCCCCAGGCTTTTTGCACTTTGTAACCTGTATTGACTGGGAGGAAGATGCTTCAGTCACTGCCTGCAGAGCAAGAGGTCCTAAAAGCTGTCAAGTCCCTCCTCTGGGTTCGTTCAAAGCACAGCTCTGTGTATTGAAGCTTTGTCAACCAGAGCCACCAGCTCAAGCAGGCAGGGGAGTGAGCTGATTTCTGGTCAGGCTCCTTTCTAAGGTTCCCCGGGTCTGACTAGTTAAATTTGCCTCAGTGCTCCATGGGTCTGCTCTCCACAGGCTTCTCCCTTGTTGGGAAGCCTACAGTCAAGCCCGCCCAACTTCCGCAGTGTTCTCTGAGATCTGTTCCATGGGATTGTACTTTTTAACCTATATCTGCTGGCTGGAAGTTGCCCCAGCCACTGCCGGCAGAGCAAGAGGCCCTAAGAACTATAAAGTCCCTCCTCTGAGTCTGCTTAAATCGCAGGCCTGGGAAAGAAGGCTTTGTCAGCCAGAGCCACCAGCATTAGCTGGCTAGGCAGTGAGTAGTCTGCGGGCCAGGCTCCTTTCAGTGTTCTGTGGGTCTGCTTTCCAGAGGCTGCCTGCAAGCTTTCTGTGTGCTCTTCCCCCTACTACTTTTGCAGTTCTCTTCCCCAGGAATGTGTTTTGTTAGCCTGTATGGCTGGCAGAAGTGCCGCACCCGGACAAGTCCAGGTGTGGGGAAGCCAGCTTTTGTGCACTTCTTGTGCGCTGTTGTTTGGGAAGCTGGGATTATTCAGAAACTCTGGTCACAGCCCATGCAGAGGGCCACTACTGACAGTCTCCGCCCCAGCCCCTCCGTTTGGGAATGTGGGCACCCACGCCCGAGGTGCCAGGTGGATCCACTCGCACACTGCCTGCTCTTGCTGATTGGGATACTGGGAGTAAACAAGGCAGCTACTCACCCACATCTGCCAGGGTCTGCCGCTGGCATTAGCTCTGTGTGAGTTGAGCTGTGGGCACACTCTCTCCTCGGCTTGAACGTCTCTGCCCTAGCCCAACTTTTTCTCTTGGCCCAGACCTCCCTTTCTCTCAGTTCCAAGTAAAAGCAGCCCTTCCTCAGATCAGTGAGGAAATCAGAATACTCCATTCTCCCTTTTATTTCCTTCAGAGTAGATTATGTATTCAACCACCTTTTCGCCCAATCGTACCTTTGTTTGATGTATAATATGTGTATTTCTGATACTCCTGAGATAATTTTTCTGTCTCTAGTTGTTGAATTTGTTGAAGTTTCAGGGAGAGGTATCAGGAGCACCCCTCATGGTGCCATTTCTCTGACATCACTCTGGTATTAGATTTTTTATGTATTCCTGGGTAACTTCACTTGAGCTTGATACACACACACACACATCATTCTGTTAGCTACTATTTCACTTTGTATCTTTGCATCTAATTTTATAAGTAAAATAGCTCTATAATTTTTCTATATTGTGTTTATCTGGATTCAGGATCAAGATTATATTTTTGTCATAAAATGAGCTGGGTGGGTTTCCCTATTTTTCCATTTTTTTTTAGAAAGTGTTTAAAATTTGAATTTATTATTTCTTGAGGATTTTATAGAACTCTCACGTAGTCTACCTGGAGAATTTTAGAGCAGGAAAGTCATTGAATTTCCTTCCTAGCTCTTTTAAATATGTATTGGTCTCTAAGCTTCCCAAATTTTATTGTTATAATTTTGGCATTTGAAAATTGTTGGTGGCCCTGGCCGGTTGGCTAAGTGGTAGAGCGTTGGCCTGGCGTGCAGGAGTCCTGGGTTCGATTCCTGGCCAGGGCACACAGGAGAGGCACCATCTGCTTCTCCACCCCTCCCCCCCTCCTTTCTCTCTGTCTCTCTCTTCCCCTCCCACAGCCGAGGCTCCATTGGAGCAAAAAGATGGCCCGGGCGCTGGGGATGGCTCCTTGGCCTCTGCCCCAGGCACTAGAGTGGCTCTGGTTGTGACAGAGCGATGCCCCGGATGGGCAGAGCATCGCCCCCTGGTGGGTGTGCCGGGTGGATCCCGGTCGGGCGCATGCGGGAGTCTGTCTGAGTGCCTCCCCGTTTCTAGCTTCGGAAAAGTAAAAAAGAAAAAAAATTTTTTTTGGCCTTTTATTAATTTTATCAGTGTTTTCAAACATATTCACTTACAGCTTTTTCCCCCCCTTAATTCCTTCCTTCTATCCATCCTTCTTCCCTGTAGAGAACATGCTGCTTTTCTCTGTTGTTTTTTTTTTTTTATTGGTCTTGCCAGAGATTTTTATTTTTAGTAGGAAACAAAACATCATCTGTATTTGGTAATCTTCTGTTGTTTTTGTGTGTTCTCTGTTTTGTTGTTTTTTGCCCTTCCTGTTTTTATTTCCTTACTCTTCATTTCTTTGGTCTTGCTTAAGTTTCTTTTTCCATCTTATAAATAAGTTGCATGCTTTGCTAATTTATTTCTAACTTTTCTTGATTCCTAATAATTTATTAAAAACTATAAATTTTTCTCTAAGCACAGCCTTACTAATGTCGTACAGATTTTGACAGGTGGTGTTTTAATCATTCAGTACTGAATATTTCTAAATTTTCTTGATCACTTCCTGTTTAACTCAAGAACTGTTTAATAAAATGTGATTTCATCTTCAAATATGTTATTTAATTGATCCTTTGTAGATAATTTCTAATTCTATTTCATTATTGTTGAAGAACATGCTTTTGTTGATGTTCTTCAGTAGTTTTAATTTATTGAGATTGCCTTAATGGTCTAATATGTAGTCTGTTGTTGGAATTGGAAGTGTGATAAGAAGTGTATTTTCTATTTACTGGGGTAGAGTTCACATATATATTCTTTAAACATTTAAAATTTTTTTTTATGTATTTTATAGAGAAGAGAGAGAGAAAGAGAGAAGGGAGGGGGGAGGAGCAATAAGCATCAATTCTCATATGTGCTTTGACTGGGTAAGCCCAGGGTTTTGAACTGACAACCTCAGCATTCCAGGTTGACACTTTATCCACTGCACCACCACAGGTCAGTTCTCTTTAAACACTTTTAAAATTTGATTTTTTTTAAATTTTAATTGAATCTATTGAGGTGACATTGGTTAATAATATTATATAGGTTACCTTTCAGGTGTACAATTCATCTGTATATTGCATTTTGTATTCACCACCCAGTCAATTCTCCTTCCATCACCATTTGTCCCTACTTTTTTTTTTTTTCTAGGTAAGGGGAAGAGAGAAAGATGAGAAGTATCAACTTGTAGTTGTGGTACTTTAGTTATTCATTGATTGCTTTCTCATATATGCCTTGACCAGGGGGCTCCAGCAGAGCAAGTAACCCCTTGCTCAAGCCAGTGACCTTTGAGTCATGTCTATGATCCCACACTGAAGCTGGAGACCCTGTGCTCAAGGTGGTGAGCCTGTGCTTGAGCCTCTGGCCGTGGGGTCGATGCTCTGTCCACTGCACCACCACCCATCAGGCTCACTTACTGTGATTGTGTTTTCCTTTTTATTCCTGCCTTTCACTAGATACATTGATATACTTCTAATTTTGATTTTGTGATGGTTGTTCTGAAGACCCAAACTTAGATTTATATTGATTTTTATAGTCTTTCTTCCTTTCTCCCTCCTTTCCTTCCTCTCTTGCTCCCTCCTTTTTTCCACTCTTATTATTTTCTCTCTTTTCCTTTTAATAACATAGATACATTGGCATTTTTTTATGTCTTTTAATACCATCACCTCTACCTCCTAGGCTGTTGTTAGGATCAAATGTGATAAGCACATGTAAATACCTAGTACAATGCAGGACACAAAATAGGTGTCTGACAACATTCTTTCCCTTTCCCATTTCAAAGAGTGAGTTTCCCTACTATCATTGCAAGCCAATAACTTAAAGTTTTTCTGTTAAACAACCAGTATCAATGTACTTATTGAACCTTGTAAGCTATTATAGTGCATGTGCATGACATTTGAGGAACAATGTCTTGATGTTATTATGAAGTAGGATGGATAAACACTTTTTGGCAGTTCAGGTGACTTGATATATTTAAAGCATAAATGTGAGGACATGGAAGACAGAGGGAATTGGAGCTTTAATTCTTATTTCCCTTGGCTCTTGGCTCTTCTCTCTTCCTTTGCCCAGTCAACATTGGTAAGGTAAAATATCCCCTTTAAAAATCCCTCATAATGGCATCTAATGATGGCTGAGATTTAAAGTCAAGTTACTGAGCTCTGTGTTATCTATTTTAATAAATATACCATCTATGGAAGATGTCTCCAATAAGTTTCTTCTGCTTGTAGGCAAAGGATTCTACACAGGCATTCTGGTATCATGAATTAGGTTTTATAGCACAGGCTGCTTTCAAGTTTCTAACACGGGTTAGAATCCTTATTCATACTCATTACAATGGCTTCTGGGAGATTTTTCAGTAGTAAGGTGCTGATTTAGTAATAAGGTACTAATTTAGTAATAACCATGACCATATGTGAAGTTTTTCTGTTATGGATGTTTTATAAACATTAACCATTTGTATTTTTTACAATTCTGAAACGTAAATGCCTAATTCCAATAATTCAGATAGTGAAATTAAGGATCAGAGAGATTAAATAACTGACCTAAAGTCAGTTAAGTGCATATGACGAAGCTAAGATTTGAACCTGTTTGCTGATTCTGGTATATTTCTTCTTCCTGTACCACAACTACTCCAGCGTAGCTTCAAAAAAACTTAAATCTGGCCCTGGCTCAGTGATAGAGCATCAGCCTAGCGTGCAGGAGTCCTGGGTTCGATTCCCGGCCAGGGCACACAGGGAAATGCCCATCTGCTTTTCCACTCCTCTCCCTCTCCTTCCTCTCTGTCTCTCATTTCCCCTCCCACAGCCAAGGCTCCATTGGAGCACGGTTGGCCCGGGCGCTGAGGATGGCTCTATGGCCTCTGCCTCAGGTGTTAGAATGCCTCCAGTTGCAACAGAGCAATGTGCCAGAGGGGCCGAGCATCGCCCCCTGGTGGGCATGCCTGGTGGAACCCAGTAGGGTGCATGTGGGAGTCTGTCTCTCTGCCTCCCTGCTTCTCACTTCAGAAAAATACAAACAAAACAAAACAAAATAAAAAACCACATAAATCCCGAGAAAACATACTCCTCCAAATCTTCCCTTATTTTATTTTAGCCCATTGTAAGGGGCTCACTGGTACAATTTATCCAGGACACACATGTGGCTAAGAGGTCAGCATCCCTCTCACTCCCTTCACTTGTGATCCAAAATCATATTGAAATGCTGACCTCCTGAGAGAAGAAACACTGGTGGGTTATTGCATTCTCTGGTTTCTTGATGACAAAATATTAATTTTGTCCCTAGCTCCTCATCTGGTTTTCCTCCCCTTGTACTGAGGGTGGTGAGCTGGGCTGGGGAAGGAACTCAGCAGGGGACGCAGCTCCAGCTCTGACTTTAGTGTTTGTGAATGCAGCTTATACCTTTGGAAGGACAGGCTCCTTTGCTGAATTTTTTGGCCAACACTCCCTCTTGGGGGGTAGGGGAGCAAATGCCTGGGGCCATATCTTGACTGGGGAGGGGGAATGCTGGGACAAATGATGGTCAGAGGCCTTTGTTTTTCTCTTTATTACTAATAGTTTCAAAAGGTAGATGCAAGAGGAGACTATACTGGGGGCAGGGGGCGAGGAAACAGTACAGCCTGGAGTCCAGGCCCAGTTTTCAGGGCATCTCCACGTGTCCCTGTGAGGCTGATGGTTTTGTCATTTTTTAAATTTTATTTTAAGCTAGAGAGAGACAGGAAGAGTGAGAGATGAGAAGCATCAACTCATAGTTGCAACACCTTAGTTGTTCATTGATTGCTTTCTCATATGTGCCCTGACTGGGAGGCTCCAACCGATCCAGTGACCCCTTGCCCAAGCCAGCAACCCTGGGCTTCAAGCCAGCAACCATGGGGTCATGCTGATGATCCCACACTCAAACCATGGACCTTGTGCTGAAGCCAGATGAACCTGTGCTCAAGCTGGTGACCTCGGGATTTCAAACCTTCAGCGTCCTAGGTTGATGCTCTGTCCATTATACTACTGCCAGTCAGGCAAGGCTGGTTTTCTGTCCCTGCCTCTTACTCCTGAAGCATAGGTCTTCCTTATGGGACTCAGACTGTGCCAAGAGTGGAGGAATGCCATACATATTTCTGTAAGTCACTGTGATAGGTGGGAATGTGGCCAAATGCCCCACACCATTCATTTATCATTCCATGTAACAGGCCGCTGCTGTCCTAGGTTCCTGTGGTCCAGCTTGTCCCAACAAACTCCTCAGCATCCCAACTTCCTTAAGGGAGCTGCTGGATTCACCTTGACTGACACTGGGGTGGGGTGGTGGCGAGTTTCTGAGAAGTGGGTCAGCTTTGTCAGAAGACCTGCCCACTGCACTGTTTTATTTTGTGCTGCAGGGGCAAAATAAGCTCATTTTATTTTCATAATAACTCTGTAAGGTAGTTATAGTTTCCCCTATTTTATAGAGTTAATAACTGAAGCCAAGGAAGTTAAATTGATTTCCTAGCACTCCACAACTAGTAAGAGGTAAGAGTGGGATTCAGACTCACGTTTGACCCCTTGTTATCTTTCTTGTGACATTGATCCCTCTCAGTTGTGCTGTTCACCCCAGCTAAAAGGATGACCCCTCATCAATACTTCAGAAATGTGAACAGTAGTGATATTGATGAAGATGGATGTGCTCATTCCAGGAAGAATGAGTAAACTTTCCATTGGAAGCTCTTGGATTTCATTAGAATTTCATCTTGTCTGAGTTACAGAAATTAATGAGTTACTAGATCTGGACCTGGTGTTCCTTGATACAAGGACTTATTTTTAGTGCCTTAGCATTTAAAAGGATCTGTTATAATTTCATGCTTAAATAACACTCAATAAGGGCCTGTGTTTGTCTAGCATAATTGGAAGAAGCAAAAGAAAAGGGAAACATTTACTTCTAAACAAATGGCCTGAATGCATCTTGGGAGAAATTTGAAGATGGAGAAACTCCCAAATAAAACAACACCAGGGCTTTAATTATCCTCCCACAGGCCAGAGATGACATTTAGAACACAAAGACCCACACAACCAGGCTGGAGGTGGGTGGGTGGGTGGTGGTGAGCGGCTGGGGCAGGTGTGCCTCAGGGAAGCAGTGCTGCTGTCCATCAAACTCGGACTTCGGTTGCCCGGGAAGAGGGTTAGCAGAAACAGGAGTGAGTCTCCCTTCCTTCTCTGACTCTCTCAGGGATGATTTTGTTGACTTGTCCTTTTGCCTTTAACATCTTCATTCTCTGGTCTCTGAGACCACTTAAGTCTTAGTACCTAAGGCAAGGGAAGTTGGCTGAAATAAAGAAGGATGGGAGAGGGTAGAGCCTGTGCCATAGTAAAAGGACTGCTCTTTCAGATCTCTGGGCCAGCCCAGAGTCACTGAGTCTTGTCTTCCTTGCTCTAAGTGCTTTCCTGCCTAACAGGTCTTCATGGCACATCTGCTTCCACACAGAACATCTTGGTCCCGCCCCTCTGAGGTCTGGCCCCTCTAGGCCACACCCCTCTCCACTCCACCTGTACAGTCCAGGCTCCCACCAGCTGCTTTCTCCCACAGTAAAATTTTGCTCTTTGTGCATTTGCATTTCTGCTGACTGCAAGGATCAGTTTAATTTCATGGGTGTCATTTCCTTCAAGAAATCTCTCTCTGAGCAGCAGCCCATCGAATCCCCGATAAAACATATTTTCTTATGGTAATGATTTTATGGGCCCATAAGTTATGAATTTATTATGATCTCAGCCCCTGCTGCTGATTGCTGTAAAATGCAAAGTAATTAACAGGGAGCGGTAGCAGTTATTCCCACCTGGTAACGTGTTCCTTTGTTCGCTGATGGGTTTGATTAAAGTAATGACTAAAGAGCGAAGCCCGGCTGTAAAATATTAGTATGATTAATGCTGTATCCTAAATAAGAAACAAAACTAACGGGCATGGTCTGAGAAATTAAAACACACACATACACTCACACATTCACTCACATTCAGTCACAAACTCCTGCTACTCCCCTCCCCCCTTAAGGAATTGTTCTGGCTCATTTAGGCTATGCCTTCCTTCCCATTATAATATATGGATTCCAAAGCCACGGGCCGCCTAGCAGAGCATGTCCCACAGTTTGCATAACATCCTAAGTGCTGGAGCTAATTCTTCTCCCTTTTCCTCTGGGATTTATAGAATAGAAATTGGATGGCAGTATCCTTTGAGATGGAGTCTAGATAGTTGCTAAAGGGTTCCCTTCATCTCTACAGGGGTGCAGGTCTTCCTGGTCCACATAAGGCATGAGTGAAAGAGACTTCGGTGACTTTGTTCCTCCTCAACCAATTGGAGCCAGGAGAAAGACACGGGGTTAGGGAAAGCCACTCCCAACCAGAGAGCCACGAATGAAGTTCCTGACCTTCAACTTCACTTTTCACAATGTTAGGCAAAACTTGTCTCTAGTGTTGAACTGGTCTGGGGATAAGAACTTATACAGATGCCTATTGCAGTGCCTACACAATCATCCTTATTCAGTGCCCTGCACAGAACTCCAAAGAGTCTTGCCCTCTCCATGCTGAGACCACCCTCCATTCCAGAGAGCCAAGAGGATGTAGGCAGAAACAGACCTACAGAAGTAGCTATGCGAAGGTGGAGGGGGGGCAGTGGGCTGGGGGGGGTAGTGGCTAGAGGTGGCCTATTGGGGGAGGTCATGGAGATATGGGAGTGGCATGCCTTGTCCTCCTCCAGTGGTCCTAGATTTAATTTCACATGTATCTTTGTAGGCTGGGAGAGAAGAGACAGAGAGGGAGACCAGGATATGTAGGAGTGTGTGTGCAGGAGGAGAAAGCTCAAGCATTTGGCTCTGGAAAGATTTAGGAGGGTCTTTCTTATGAGAGGATTGTTTGGTTAAGGGTTGGAAGACTGGATCTTTGGGAAGACAAGACCCCGTTTTATGAACTCATTATTGGACGCATACATACGCCAGCTATGGGAGTACAGTCTCTGCCATTAAGACACACCCAGGCCAGAAACTCAGCTAGAAGGGAAGACGACAAAGAAGACCTCACTGGCAAAAGGCAGGAGTAGAAGAAGACAGAAACATTGGAAAAGGACTCCTGGCCATCATGGCCTTGGGGAGGGGTGTGTATGAGGAGCTAGAGAGAGGGTTCCACCCAACTACATAGGAGACAGAGGTGGTTCCCAAACATGGTGCACTCTGTGAACTGGGAAGGGGAGAGACGCTCTTACGGGAGCAATGGGCATCAGTGTTCCGGCTCTCAGCACGGAGAGAGGGAGAACACTGCTGTCGGTTTACATCGCCCCTCGCTTCAGGAGAGCTCCGAGCATTTCAAAACACAGAGCTCCCTGAGAAGGAAGAGGTGAGAGACAGGTGTCTATATAGGATCATCTTAAGGACTCAGGGATCTAATTATGAAGAAAGAAATGATTGGTGCAAAGCCACTCAGAAAGGGCCAGAGATGTGAGATCAGACCCATGTCTTCCCCATTAACCAGGCAGTGCCCATTTGCCCTAAAGGATTGTGCTTCACGAGCTGGCTTTCTGGAGGCCATGCTTCCAAAGCAACAGGCCACCTGGCTGTGTTTGCGCAGATTACACACAATGGCAGTCTTCTCAGCTCTGTGGTGTCACATGAGCCTCCCCATGAATGTATTTGGCAGAAAGGCGTCATTTTTCCCTGCAGCAGAAAGACAGCTGCTTCCCAAGCATTGGCCTAATCGAGGAAGAAGCAGCGATGAGTGAGGCTGTGTGCCAGGTGAGAGGAAGTAGATTTATAAAAACACTTTTTTATTTTCCTCTTCCCTTCCCTTCTTAATAAATTAAAAAAAATCCTGGTTGCATGATGTTTCAGAAGAATCACAATAAACACGTGCCGTTCTGCCTTTGCTCCTCCAGCTCCGCTCCTCGCAGGGGCGGATGAAAGGGGAGCTATTGGGGCGGAGGTGCTGGCACCAGGGAGATAAACGCGGAGCCTCCCTCCCTCCATCGCTGAACAGGTCAAAAAATGATTGCGTTGGGCATGAAGGATTTATGTCGGCCGTGAGTCAGTCAGAGTGTTGGGGTAAATCAAGGCTGACATTTTTAGCATCTGGGAAAAAAAGCAATTGCATTTTATGTCTACATTTTGCTCGGCTAATCAAGGTGCGGAAGAGACAGTTTGCCTGGGGAAACTTTTCCACTTTTTATTATTTAGGTAGGGTTTGGTTTTCCCTGTGGAAACATGGAGCAAGTCTGTAAAGGCTCCAGTTTAGAGTCAGGAAGAAAGGAAAAGGGCCATTCCTGTCAGATTTTATTTGGAGAGGTGAGTTGGTGAAATAAGACCATCAGCTGAGAAAGGGGGTTGTCTGAGCAGTCTCGGAAGCAAGGAAGTGGATGGTCATCTTTGCAAAGAATTTCTCCTTTCTCTACTTCTCCAGCAACACCTAACTGAACCTCTAGGGAAAAAGTTGTTGGAAGCTTTTGACTCAATTGTCTGGCTACTAATTGACCACTAATCTGTCCTTTACCTGAAGCAACCAGTGCAATAACTAAGTAGATCAGTTAAAACCGTGGAACCAGTTGATGAATATTGACATAGTCCAAGCCACAGCTGATGTGTGCAAGGGAAAAAGAAAAATGAACACATTAACTAGTGATATTTCTTTTTAGCTTTCCAAGGCTAATTATTGGGTTATCTAAGTGCTTTGCCTTAGTAATGAGAATGCATTTGGATTTCAATAGTTTTCTATTTTGCACCAAGGACTAGACTGAGCAAACACACTCTCATGTGTTCATGGACAGTAATCACGATAGCTGATTCTTTCTGAGGGGGAGAGGCTTTAGATCTCATTAACTCTCCAATGTCTTGGGAGATGGTTATGCCCCTTATTTTACAAATGGGGCAATGGAGGTCTAAAGAGACTAACTAAGACAAGAACAGATGGAGGGGGTTGAATATTTTCATATAGAACTCGATGGTATCATGAATGGACAGGTTCACGGCAGAAAAGCAGGGCCCAACACCACCACCACCACCAGAACCTGTTACTTCCCTGAACCCATCCACATCCCTGACTCCCAACACATCCAACGCAGCCTCAGATCACATTAATCCCGTTAGAATTATTATTTTTTTTTAGAGAAAAACAGAAACCACTGTTTAGAAAATTGAAGATTTCAACTGCTATCATAATGATTAGTCATATGCCTCTGCTCCCCTTTGGGTCAGTATAATAAGGCTCTGCAATAATTAGGAATCTCCCCAACTCAGAGCAATTTTAACCACAGCCTGGCCCCGCTTCCCTGGTCTATTGCACGGTTCTGTAGCTCCTTGGCTCTCTCACCGCTGTTCTCTAGGACCTCAACCTTCCTAGGCATCAGCCTCCCAGCCCAGTCTCCCAGCTCTCGTTCCTATAGTCTCAGCTCAACTACTCCTCTTCTTAGATCTCCAAGTTCACCAGTCAATGGTAGAGGACAGTGTATATCTATATACCTAGAGAGAGAGGTTGTCTAATACACACCATGTTACATCCAGCTCTTTCTAGCTGGTAAGATCTAGAGAAGTGATTTGAACAGAGGAATTCTGCCCCCACAGCCTTCATCCCGCATTTCTATGCATCCTGCTTCAGGTTCCTGAAGATGCGCAGAGCATCAAAGCACAGATGCGGTTATTCTGACCACGTTAGGACCAAGAGATTCAACCAAATCAGATTTCATGAACGACTAGATTTTCCTTGTCAGGGCCCTGAAAAAACGTGGGCACCAGCCACAGGTCCTGAAAGTGTGTATTTACTGAGAGGAATGGCCAAAATGTATTGCCCTCTTGCCGTGTGGCAGATACCGTGTGAAGCTCTTTATGTGTATTTACTCAGTGAAGCCTCACATAGCCTGTGATAAACCCACGCTCCAGATGAAGAGACTGAGGGCCTGAGAAGTTTAGAAATTTTCTCATGTGTTTATGTCAGGTCGTTGGCATCAAAGGCCAACGCTCTGTCTGATTGAGCTAAATGGCTGGGCCAGGCCAGAATGTGCTTTAGGTGAGATAATAGTGTTGGCAGTGGTTAAATTTTCGCCTGCCTTCTGGTGTGTGCCCCTAAATAACTTCTGTGAGATACCTGACTGAAGACTTCCAAGTTTTCTCTTAAAATTTTTGAACTCTTCCTCTATTATCACATATTTAGTTTAGAAAGAAGGGGGAAGAATAAAATATCTGTAATTTCAATCAGTGCTTCTCTGCCTACGGCCTGAGGACCCCTAGAAATCCTTTAAGGAGGTTGTAGGGGACATTAGAGTTATATTTACTATATCAAAAAAGCTTAACTGAAATTAGTTTACTGAGAATAAGGTGTAAGTGTGTAACTCAAATGCTATGTTCATGGAACTTTTTTAATTCAGCCAGGGACTGTGGATTATTGCATACTGATTGTTCTTTGGCAGGCATCCCCAAACTACGGCCCGCGGGCCACATGAGGCCCCCTGAGGCCATTTATCCGGCCCCCTGCTGCACTTCCGGAAGGGGCACCTCTTTCATTGGTGGTCAGTGAGAGGAGCACTGTATGTGGCGGCCCTCCAACGGTCTGAGGGACAGTGAACTGGCCCTCTGTGTAAAAAGTTTGGGGACCCCTGTTTTGGTAAATAAAGATAGGGAAGTGAAATATTCTTTAATAATGGTTTTCAATTAGACAAAAAGACATTAAAATAGGAAACCATATAGGACAAAGAATAAAGGGGGTCTATTGGTGCAGAAAACTGAGGAGCCCCTGATTCAAAGATTTCTTTTCTTTTTGTTCCCTGTAAGCTTGAGTATTTATTGGAAATGTTAGTAAAATATCTTTCAAAGCCCAAAGAGATAATTCATGTAAAGTGTTATGCAAATACTATTTTTTTGGTTAATATTAACAGTAATAGTTATGGAAATAATCTTGCTGTGGAGCAGGTGATTTCAGGTAACAATTGCACTGAGAACCTTAATTTTAAACTTTTCATTTCCTGAGGTTAAGTTTGTTCTTTTCCTCACCCAGTCTTAAATGAGCATAGGTGTGCCCCAAATGCTGTGTGCTCCATGTGCACGTATGTGCCTGTGTACTGTGCCACACACATGTGCACATGTGTAGAGCACGCACACCATTGTTCTGTGAGTGTCATGTTGCCCTCACGTCCTCTGTCTTGTGCAACTGCACCTTATATTACTCTTTGTTCAGCAAACTTATTTGAAAGGGCGATGAAGCATTTGGGTGGTGGTGTGGGTTTTTATTCTCACACTTTTGCCATTAATTAGACAACCCTCCACACCAAATCTCTCTTGCCTCTGTGAGGAGCCAGATTTGAAAATCTGGCTGTCCGTGTCTTGGGCCTGTGCTTATGTCCACAATGTGGTTTGAATGTCACAAACAGGTTGTGAAATCGAGTGTCCCAACACATACACCTCATGCCAAAAATGGATTTGCCATAATACTTTCTTTTTAACTAGCTGTTTTGATGTACTTGGGAGACAGTCTGAGTAACACTATTAATTGAGCTGAGATTAGCACATAATCAAATCACATCTGCTTTTAAAAAATTGAAGCCTCTTTATTACCATAGAATAAAATGAAAATTGATCTATAGCAACCTAATTCTGTTTTCCTGGTTAAAAAAGAAAGAAAGAAAAAGAATAATATCAAGTGGAATCGGATCGGCATCTGCTCTCATCTTTAATTGTTATCAGTCTCTTCTTAGGCTGCCTTTGTCTCATTTCACAGAAAGCCCTTCACATCCTCTCCTCTCGGGCTCCCTGAGGTTTACAGTCTGTCCGTGGCTCCTCTGCTTTCCCCATCCTTCCCTCCATGGCTGCTTCACTCCAGCTGATTCCAGGCTCACACCTGCCACAGGCCACGTGGCCTCTTGAGCACCCAGGTCACCCTCAGGGTCCCTGCTCACGCTACAGCTCTCCTCTGTTTCTTCTACGTAAAGCTGTCCTTCTGCTCTTTGTGTGGCTTGGGCACTCCTAGTCTCTTGCCAGCCCCTGAAGCAGTAGCCACCCCGAGCCCACCACCACCCTATGCACACATGAGCAGGGCATTCTAAACCCAGAGGGCCCCTTTCCAATCACTGTTGTGTCATTTCTTCCGTGTGCCAAATCCTGTTATTTAGTATTCTCTTTTGCACAGACTAGGCCTCTTCTACGACATCCTTTCTCACAGCGTGTCAAATGGTTTGCCAGGGACTTAAGATAATTCCACCCCTTCTTATTTCTGTTATTTAGGTTGAATAAAATGATTAAAATCACAGTGTGTAGGGGGGGCTTTACAGAGAAGAAGCCCAACCTTGACCTTCCAGAGGCTCCAGCAGTCATTGACTGGGTCAGCGTTGAGCTGGGAGGTGGGTAGGTGGGTTGGTTTGAATTGCCCTCTTTCTTCTTGGCAGTCTCTGTAGGGAGCCGGAAAACACAAGGAATAAAATGGTGGATGGAAAGGTGGTCCAAGAGAGCATAGGCATCCATTCCCCAGCCTGGAAAAGTGGGAAGGTTTTAGGCTTCAGTGTGTGGCATGAGTTCAAATCCTAACTCCCTGGTTTGTTAGCTGCATGATCTCTAAGTTTCAGTTCCCTAACCCTTTACTGGGAGCAATGATACCTCCCTCACAGGATGTTAGGAGAAATAAGTGAGATAAAGTATTTAAAGTATCTCACAGAAAGCACAGTTGGTGCATGGCTGTCCTGTGCTGGAGGCGATCCAGAGAGAGATGCACGTCCTTGGGGGATGTGAGACTTAAGTTGTTAGCACAGTCATACCTCAAGTGAGTTCTGCAAGCTGGTGAAGGTCGATGAGCATAGTCCTCGCTGGAATGAAGTTCCTATGGAAACCACAGCTGTTCTGACGAGCTGAGCCCTGCCCTTCTGTGGGCAGTGGCTGCTCAGGGGACGTCAGTCGCCCATGAGGTGGCAGAGAAGCAGGAGCAATGGAGCTGAGCCAGGTTAGTTCTCAGCCCCCAGGCAGTGCCTCTGGTGGGAAAGAGCCGAGATCCTTATAAGCTGGGAGACACGACTAGAAGACAAGTTTTTACAAAGAACCGAGAGTCGGAAAGAGATTAGGAGAATCTCAGATGGGTAACTTCATAGAAAATCAGGTGCAAAAGTCTGAAGGCTGAAATGTGGGAAAGAGAGGGGCACAAACTAAGGGAGACCAGAAGGAAAATATTGGTGGCTCTTGGAACTCTGTTGACAATCAGTAAGATAATAGGACTATATGAAGAGTCTTTCACAAAGTTATGATAACACACACACACACACACATACACACACACACACGCACACACACACGGCCAGGATGGTAATCACTCCTCTTGACAAAGACTAGCTCCTCCAAGTGTCCCCTGGGTCACTTTCTTTCTTGCCTCCATAAGGTCTGCATTTTTCTCCTCCCATCTGCATCATCAGTTTCTCCCTTTCTTAGAGCATCATTTCTAACAACTTCCACATACGTTGTAGTATTATACTTTCCACGTTAAAATAAAAATAAAATCCTCTCATGACACCTTATTTGTTCCAGCCAATGCCTTAATTCTCTGCTACCCTTCAAAATCAAACTGTTTCTGAAAGTTGTCAAATTGTGCTTCATTTTCTCACCTCTTGCATTCATTGTCCATTTTGCTCCTTTGCCCTGAAGGTGGCTCAGGGTCACTGACAACGTCCTCATTGTGCCATTCAAGGGTAGCTTCTTCAGCCCGCACCTTCATGGCCCAGCAAGCACTACCCCCAGGGCCGGCCTGTGCTGCTCAGCAGAGTTCTCTTGGCTTCTGTGACTCCACACATCTCCCGGTTGGCCGCATCCCTCGGTTACAGCTTTCTGCGTGTGGCTGGGCTCTAGGGCTCAATTCTGGGCCCTCGGCTCTCCTTACACTTCCTTCCTTCCTTCCTGATGTCCTCTATCCCTGTAGCTTTAAATGCCATCTGCATGCTGATAACTTACAAATTTATGTCTCCAGTCCAAAAGTCTCCTCTGAGACTCAGATGCATATATCCACCTGGCTCCTTGACATCTCTACTTGCTGTCTCACAGGCATCTCAAAAGAAACATGGAAAAATGGAAATTCTCATTTTCCTCCCAAACCTGATCCTTTCCCAGAATATTGTATCTCTGTAAAAGATGCCACCGTGAATGCAGTTGTTCAAGCCTAAAGCACTCAGTTCACAAACGAGTTCTGTTACCTCTGTTGCATTCATTTGTTCAATTAGCAGTTACAGTCAGTTCTTATTATTTGAAGTAGTCATATGCTGTAAAGTCACTGAGAACATTGATTTAGTGAACACTACACCATTGTTCCTAGGGAAAATACAGAGTGAGGTTCCCATGAACCTCTGGTCACAACGTTTATGCCAACTGCTCAATATATTTTCTGTTTGTTTCTGATTAAAGACCCCTTCTTAAATAGATATTGTTGAATCATTAACATTGAACTCAACAGTGCTATTACTGAACCCTTGACATAATGCACTGGAGGATACAGCACGGGGAGTCTCTAAAGCTTGAGAAATCTAGCCTAGGTAGTCTCCACAGTTAACTTCCACCTTCGGATTTGGGCCTTGCGATCCCCATAATTATATATTCAGCATTCATTCAACAAATATTGATTGAAAGCTTCTAAGTGTCCATCACTGTTCTTGGCTTTAGAGATTGGTGGTTGATGTTATGTGTCAGTCTGGTTAGGCTATGGTACCTAGTTATTTAAGGAAACACTCACCTAGGTGGTCCTGTTTGAGTAGAGGAGATTCCTCTTAGTAGTAACATACATCAGCCTTCTAGTCACTGGGAGGCTTTAATCGCAAGTACAGGTTTTTCTGGAGAAGAAGAAATCCTGCTTTGAGGCTGAGGCATCAGCTCCTGCTTGGGTTTCCAGGCCCTCAGCAGCTCTATAGGTTTTTAGCTCTCCAGCACTCGGAACTGCATAAGGCAATTCCTTTAAATAAATCATATATATATATATACATATACATATACATATACATATACATATATATAAATATATATATATAATGTGTCTATCTATCTATCTATCTCTGTCATCTATCTATATATCTATCCTATCTATCTATCTATCATCTATCTATCTGTCTGACTATCTGTCTGTCTATCTATCTTCTATTGGCCTGTTTTCTTAGAGAACCCTGCCTGATCCAGAGATACAGCAAAGAACAAAACAAAGTCTTTGCTCTAATGGAGCTTAAATTTAAGGTTCTGCAGAGGGCTATTATGTTTTCAGTTGCTTCAAATTTATTGAAACTTTTTTTATGACCCAGCATATGGTCTATTTTGGCGAACATACCATTCACTTGAGTATATATTCTACAGTTAAAACTAGAATAGGTCAAGGTGGTTGAAAGTATGGTTTAGATCTATGTTACAACTGATATATTTTTAACCTTTTATATATTTATTTAAAAATATTTTTAGAGAGAGAGACAGGAGGAGAGAGGAAGAGAGAGATGAGAAGCATCAACTTGTAGTTGTTTCACTTTAGTTGTTCATTGATTGCTTCTTATACATGCCTTCCGGGGGGGGGGGGGGTAGCTGAGCCAATGACCTCTTGCCCAAGCCAGTGACCTTGGGCTTAAGCCAGAGACCTGGGTTTAAGGCAGCAACCTTGAGCTTCAAGTCAGTGGCCTTTAGGCTCAAGCCAGTGACCTTGGGATCATGTCGATTATCCTGTGCTCAAGCTGGGTACTTTTGGGTCTCCAACCAGAGCCCTCAGCATCCGGGATTGATGCTCAATCCACTGTGCCACCACCAGTCAGGCTGATCTTTTTTTTTTTTTTTTAATTTAAGAGTTCTATTAACTGTTGAGAGATGAGTGTGAAGCTCTCTGATGTCGTGAAGTTGTGTGTCTCTTTTAATTCTGCAAATTTTGGTTTGTGTATTTTGTAGTTCAGCTATTATTTAGGCACAAGGTACATTGATATTTATGTCTTTTTGATGAATTGACCCACTTCCCACTTTAAAATGCTCTTTATCTTTAATGTTCCTTTTTATATTGAAACTATGTTGTCTGATATTAAAATAGCTACTTCATCCTTCTTTTGGGGTCGTCAAACTTTTTATAAAAACCGCCCACTTTTGCAGTGCTGGTCAACCTGGTCCCTACTGCGCAACCAAACAGCGCTGCGATTGGCCCACCATGAAAGCTGGACCGCCCACTAGCTTTTAAAAAAAAATCCATTCTTAAAATCTGTGCCTCATATTGGAGTGTTCAGTCCATTAACATTTAATGTAATTATTAATGTGTTTGGATTTTGGTCTGCCTTTTATCATTTGTTTCTCTTTTTTTGGTTCCTTTGTTTCTTCCTTCTTGCTTTCTTTTTGATTAAATAATTTTTAGATTTCACATTAATTTATCTATTAAATTACTTTTTCACATTAATTTATCTATTAAATTACTATTAATTAAATAAATTTAATTAATTAATTTATTAAATTTTTACTTTAAAAGTAAAGTTTAATTTACTTTTTAACGAATTGCATTTGTTAGTGATTGTTCTAGGGACTACAATATAAATTCTGAACTTTCCACAATCAAGTAAGAGCTACTCTTGTACCAATTTATGTAAAATATAGAAACTTTGGAACTGTATAGGTCCATTTACCTCCTCAACGCCAACCAGGCCTTCATACTATAGTTGTCATGTATATTAAAGCTACAGAAGCCCTATATGATATGATTGTATAACCCAATATTTTATAATTCTTTTTTTTTTTTTTTTTTGTATTTTTCTGAAGCTGGAAACGGGGAGAGACAGTCAGACAGACTCCCGCATGCGCCTGACCGGGATCCACCCGGCACGCCCACCAGGGGCAACGCTCTGCCCACCAGGGGGCGATGCTCTGCCCCTCCGGGGCGTCGCTCAGCCGCGACCAGAGCCACTCTAGCGCCTGGGGCAGAGGCCAAGGAGCCATCCCCAGTGCTTGGGCCATCTTTGCTCCAATGGAGCCTTGGCTGCGGGAGGGGAAGAGAGAGACAGAGAGGAAGGAGGGGGTGGGGGTGGAGAAGCAAATGAGCGCTTCTCCTATGTGCCCTGGCCGGGAATCGAACCTGGGTCCCACGCACGCCAGGCTGACGCTCTACCGCTGAGCCAACCGGCCAGGGCCTTATAATTCTTTTTAAAGCAGTCATGTATTTTATAGAAGTTAAAAGGAAAAAAAAAACAGTACTGTATATTTGCTGGTAATAGAGTCTCATTTAAAAAAAAAAAAATCTGAAAATGCTTTAATTTTGCCCCAGGTTTGAAGGATATTTTTGCTAGATTCAGAATTCTGGATTAAAGTTTTTATTTTAGTACTTTGAAGATGTTGTCCTGTTATCTATTGGCTTGCAAGGTTTCCAGTGAGGCTCTGGTAATTCTTATTTTTCATTCTTCTGTATGTAATGTGTCTTTTCAGTCTGTTTGCAAAGTTTCCTCATTATTATTATTATTATTATTTGGCAATTTCATTATGCTACACTGAGGCATGGTTTTCTTCATAATTATCTTAAAGCTCTGAAATTCTGGAGTCTGTTATTATCAAATTTGGGGAAATTTTGGTCATTATTTTCTTAAATATTGTTTTCTGTACCATTGCCTCTCCCCTCTTTTTCTGGCTCCCCAATTACGCCCATGTTTGATGTTTTGCTATTTTCCCAAGCTCTGAGATTCTGTCCATTTTAAACTATTTCCTCCTTCATCTTCAGATTGGCCCATCTACAAGTTCCTTCTTTGCTCTGTCGTCTCATTCTGCGGTGAAGCCCATCCTGTGAGTTTTAAATTTCAGGGTCTGTATTTCTCAGTTCCAGGATTTTCAGTTTAAAAAAAAATAGTCTCTCTGCTGAGATGGCCCACCTTTGGTCATTGGGAGCACACTTTACCTTGTAGCATTGAGCACAGTTGTAATAGCCACTTTAAAATCCTTCCTCTGCCAATTTCAACATTTGAGTCAACTTATTGTTAATCTCTGTTGACAACTTTTTCTCTTGGTTCTTTAAATTTTTATGGTTCTTAGAATGTCAACTAATCTTGACTTTCCCTGCAACATGGAGTCTGTTTTGTTGTGGACACTCCAAAATCAGTGATACACCTCTGAAGAATTTCAACTTTTTCTTTTGCCAGACAATTTGGATTTAAACTGTAAATTCTCTTTGGGCAAACTGCCATGTGCAGCGCTTTTTATCCTTAGCTGAACTGCTGTTGAGTCCATCGGCACTGGGAAGTTCAAGGCTGAGCAGAGGTTTGGTGCAGGGTTTATGCACAGAAGTCGGGGCTCCATCTCTCTGGCGCTCTATCTCCGTTCCTGGGATCCCCTTTCCAGTGGCTGTGTTTGTGCCAAACTGTCCTCAGGTTCTTCAGGCCAGGAAGACTGTTTTTCTGTTTTGATGAATTTAAACCACCCTATAAAATTCTGGCTCATTATTAAAAGTTAAAAATGTGGCACTCACTTTATGCAATTTCCTTCTGCAAAGTCTCGCCACCCCTGTAGCATCTGCCAGTGTTGCCTACCAAAATCGCAGCCTGGTTGTTGAGCATTTGCAGGTTTAGAGGACAGAGGGTGGCCATGGTGTCCTGGGGGATCTGTCTGCAGCCCTCGGCCAGGATGGGGCCTGGAAGGGGGCACAGCTCGGGTTCAGGCTGTCCACAGGTGGACCTTTTCTAATTTGCATGGCACACAGACAGTCTGAGAAAGGGAGAGGGGTCAGAAGAGAAGGACGACACAATAGGAGGAGACAGCGCTGAGAACAGGAGGACACATTCAGAGGAGTTGCTCTGCATCCTTAGCAGGAGGAGCAAGGCACAGACAGGAGTGCCAGGGGGCTAAACACAGGCCTCGGGGCTTGTGTGATAAGCCATTAGCCACCCCTGCCTTCCTAAGCAAGAGGAGGAGTTGGCCCATTTCAGGACTGAAGGTATAGCTGACCTCAGTACCCTCTGTATGTACACATGGCTTATAGATTTGTTTGATATATTCAATATATATCTTCAGCTCCGGGGCCTTTGGACCTACTCCAAACCACTATCTGGCATTTCATGTAAAATCAGAGGTTTCCTTATGAAGGATGTCAGGTTGGAGCTTTGGTTCAGAAATTGGGGACTTCATCATGAACTTCCTGTGAGTTCTTGAGGAAGATCATAATTCCATGTCATGCCTCAGCATCTCTGTTTTATAATTATCCTCCTTGACCCCCAGCCTCTCACAGGGGAGGATGGGCACAGGAGTGCGGGGGGAAGATCGACCTCCCTACCTTCTTTGCTTTCCACAGACACCTTAACCAGGTGGATGACAGGAAAACTTCGTGCCACTATGGACCTCTGTCTCTTCTTCTGCTTCCCATCTTATTGCAGGATACCACCGTCCCTTTTGTGAAAAGCACCTTGCTTAGCTCCCACCTCGCCCTTGCGCACTTCCACCCCCAGACACTCATTTACTCTTATTGTGTCTGCCTCATACATATTTCTAAAATTTATCTACTTGTCCAAAACCCCATTGCCACTGCTTGATTCAGACCAGAGTCATTTCTTCCTGGGCAAACACAGTTTCCTAATTCTTTTCCTTATCTTTGACCTTGGTCCCCTCTACCCATTACTTCTCCAACCCAAGCGAGGGATCATTCTCAAATGTGAGCCTCGTCCTGCTGGATCCTGCCTAAAAGCTTTCAGTGCTACCTTGCTGCCACCAGGTTGACATCCCAACACCTTAGATTTCAAAATCCCGAAGTTGTGGATGGGGCCACTGCTGATGGCCCAGGCCTCCCTCCCACTCAAACCCACAGTGGGCTCCAGTCTTGAGAAACCGTTCACAGAGCTCTTGTTTCCTGGCGGTCCATCTGCCTGGAGCTCTCTTCTCCTCTCTTTCCCACGTCACTTTCCTCATCCCGCAGGTTCATGTGCCTGGAGCTCTCTCCTCCTTTCTCTCCCACATCTCCGTAGGTTTGTGTGCCTGGAGCTCTCTCCTCCTCTCTCTCCCACATCACTTTCCTCATCCCGAAGGTTTGTGTGCCTGGAGCTCTCTCCTCCTCTCTTTCTCACGTTACTTCCCTCATCCCGCAGATTTCAGTTTAGGCACCGCTTCCACAGGGCTCTTTTCCGTGAACTTGCAAAGCCTGGATCAAGAGCCCCTCTACATCCTGTGTTTATATCCTGTGCGTCTCCTGTCACGTAGCCCTTTGTCCATCCCTCGTGAACGTGCTTTTGGACTGGTATAAATATTTTCAAAGTGAGAGCCCTGAGAAGGCTGGGGCCATGTAATCCCTCTTCACTTATGCATGTCCAACCCTAGTGCTGTGCCTAGGATAGGGGCCTGATTTGTTAAATACGTGAATATAAAGAGTGACTCAAATGTAAGCTATATACAGTGTGTCCGTAAAGTCATGGTGCACTTTTGACCGGTCACAGGAAAGCAACAAAAGACGATAAAAATGTGAAATCTGCACCAAATAAAAGGAAAACCCTCCCAGTTTCTGTAGGATGATGTGGCAGCATGTGCGCATGTGCAGATGATGACGTAACAAACACTGTGTATACAGCGGAGCAGCCCATGGCCATGCCAGTTGAGATGTGGACGGTACAGAGGAAAGTTCAGTGTGTTCTGTGGCTTGCTAAATTCGAATCTGTGACCAAAGTGCAATGTGAATATTGGCGCGTGTATAACAAAACGCCACCACATAGGAATAACATTACTCGGTGGGAAAAGCAGTTGAAGGAAACCAGCAGTTTGGTGGAGAAACCCTGTTCTGGTAGGCCATCAGTCAGTGACGAGCTATACGGGATAGCTACCTAAGGAGCCCTAAAACATCTGTGCGTGAGCCCACATCGAACTGCACTGAATAGGTATGAAACTGGGAGAGGTTTCCTTTTATTTGGTGCAGATTTCACATTTCTATCATCTTTTGTTGCTTTCCTGTGACCGGTCAAAAGTGCACCATGACTTTATGGACACATTGTATAAATGTTTTTGAGCAAGGGAAATTTGTTATTAGCTTAAAGAAGAACCAAACAAAATTGCTTCGTTGCAGAAGGTCATTGGCATTTTCTCCAATACCATGTGCCCTTTTCCAGGAATAGGAAGTTTGCGACATTGCTCTTTCCCCCTGGAAACATTGTCTGGAAGGAAGGTCTGCCTCATGAGATCGACTGTGATAGTTTGTGGGTGGTCCAACCTCATAGGCGGAACACAGCTTCTGAGAAAACGTGAGATCTAACAGTGCCTCACTTAGCTGGTAGTCTTGAGTGAGACAGGGTTTGTGGACTGGGGTGACCTTTCTGTATCTCTGGGCCGCTGTGCCCAGAAAGGGCCTGATGGGTCCTAATTGTCCTGACAATGCACAGGGAGCATGTGCTGAGCGGCAGAACAAACCTGCAGCCTGGCTCCCTTTGTTCCTGGGTGATGAGGTGGGGCCCTCGGGCTCTGACAGGCCACCAGCCTGGGCCTCCGCCATGGTGTTCACTGCCCGGTGCTGGAAGAACAGAGAACAGTGTCCTGTTGGCATGGAGGACAGGCCCACTGGGAAAACAGGAGTTGGGACAGAAAACTTTTTATTCTGTCACCTGATGTAAAATCAAGGGGATGTGGAAAAATCACAGGAATTAGATTAAAATAAGTGTCTGTGGCTCTGTTGTGTATTATAGAGCTGGTCTAACTGTGGCGACAATGTTAAGAGTTTTTATAACACTTCTATCCCCTAGGGCACAGGGCATTTTACTGTCTATTAACAGGCTTTCAATTGAATGGATTCCCCTAGGGCCTCAGTTTTGGTATCACTTACTTGTTTTGCAGCATTACGTTTGTGTGTTTTTTGTTTTTAAATTATAGTGTGTGGAAAAATGTGTTGAAAAATAGTCCGTATTAACAACAGAGGGCTAACTAGGGGTGTGTTTGTGTATGTGTTAAATTCAACCATTAGATATCAGATAGAATAGGAGAATATGTGATGAGCAGAAGGAGCTAAAGAAATAAGAACCAATTTGCACAAATCATTACATTCAGTGTGGCACTGTTGGGAAATGAGGGCCAGTTCATATGTTGAAAACAGCAAATAATTGGAAGAAAGGTTTCTTTTACATTCAAAGGATACTTTTTTCTCCATAAGAAAATCTTTCCGTATCCTTGGAAGTTATCACAAAATGACTAAATATAAAACATGCACAATGGACTCAGAACAAGGCCATGAGAATGACTGAACCTTTGATTTTGGGTTTTTGGAACTAAAAGTAAGCCAACACTGGTGAGCTTGCCTCTCCTTACACTTCTGTGGCAGTGTGATTTACAAATAGTGGAAACCAAGGTGGAAAAAGAAAAGCAGTAAACATTCACATTGTTTCAATGAAGCTTTTTACTGAAGAAAAAAGAAAACAATGACATGGTAAATGTGAATATATATTTAGGTGCAGAGCTAAGGAAGATTGTTGAGAATGACTTGAAGTTGTAGCAATGAAAGGCAAATGGTTGGTCTATGACAAATAGTTATTAGACAGTTAGAGGGAGGGTCATCTAGATGCGAGTTTTATAGCAGTTCCAGTTAAGGTGGATGACTTATGCTTCCACTTGTCAATACGGAGTAACAGAGGCTAGATTCATTCACTCTTATGGACAACGTGTATGACACAATGGTTTGTAATATGTTTGACACCCAAGAAAAAGGACAGTGACCTCTGAGAGAGAAAAAACAAATCCTGCAAGTCCTGTAATTATTCCAGCATATTTCCAAGAGAGATTTTTTTTTCAGGCCATGGCACAGGTAGGGCAATGCAGGAAAATCTTGGTGGTGTGCCTATTTTGAGCAGACAGAGCTGGGAGTCTGAGGAGGCCAACGTGGCTAGATGACACAGGGCAAAGTGCTCTGAGGAAAGCTGTGAAGAGAGCTTTGGAGACCTGCAGAGAGCCCCATATAAGTATTTAGCTGAGAACTAACTTATCAGCACCTGCTTATAAGGAAACTACCTGAGGCTAGGAAAGATCAGAAGGAACAATCTCTAAAGCTCACACAAGCCTGAGAATGTATTCTGTTCCCACCAAAGTGGAAAGTCTCTTAATTCATGGGATATCAGTTAGAGCAGACAGAAGGGTCCTGCCCTAGTAGTGGGTTGAAATTAGTCCTAGACTAAGTACTACTCTGGTCCTGCCTAGCAAAGCTTAAAAGAATGATTTAAAAGGATCAAACTGTTTCCAAGTAAATTAATGGTGAAGCAGAAGAAAGCTCAAGAATATTAATAGAGGTATGGAAATATCCAGCACCCAGTAAAGATAAAATTCACAATGTATAGCATCCAATAAGAAATTACTAGGCATGCAAAAAAAAAAAAAAAAAAAAAGCAAGGAAATACATTATCTATAATCAGCAAAAAAATTCATCAAAATCAATCCAGAAATGGCATAGATGACAAAATTATTAGATAAAGACATTCCATATGCTTAAGAAAAGATCAAGCATGTTAAAGATTCTATTATGGAAAATTAAAGAAATAACTCCTAATGATAAAAACTTCAGTTTCTGAGATAAAAAGAAATACAGTAGATAGGATTAATGGCAGGTTAAAAAAACACAGAAGAAAAGCTTATGGAACATGAAAACACAGATTAGAAACTATTTAAGATTAGAAACTATCTAAAATGAAATACACAGAGATAAAAGACTGAGAAATAATGAACACAACATCTAACTGTACTGTATGTCCAGTAGCCTAAGACACATGTAATTGGAACCCTCCAAATGAGGAGAACAGCATCAAACAAATTCAAAGGCATAATAGCTAAACTCTGTCCAAATTTGATGAAAACTATACATCCATAATTTCAAGGCTTGAAGAGAATGTCAGCAGAGCACATCATAATCGAATTGCATGGCACCCAATGATGAAGAGAAAACATCCTTAAAAGCAGCTAGAGAAAAAAGGTGCAGTGTATATCAAGAGACAAAGTTAAGGATGGCAATAGATTTCTTATCAGAAACAATGCGAGAAAAAAAGAGTGGAGCAACATTTAGAGTACTGATGGAAAACCATCAACTTCAAATTTTATACCCAGTGAAAATATGTTCCAAAAGGTAAGGTTATATAAGGATTTTTCAGATCTACAAAAACTGAAAGAAAGGTGGTGCCAATATCTTCTTACTACAAGAAAGGAAATCCGCAGGCAGAAGGAACAGGATTTAATTAAAATATGGGTTTCAACCAAGAAATGAAGAGCATTGGACATGATAACTATGTGGGTAGATATAAGACTTTAAATAATTAATTTATTGAAAAGAAAATGATAATTTAAAACAATATATGTTAGAGTTTATAACATGTATAGAAGCAAATGTATGACAACAATATCACAAAGACTAGGAGAGAAGAAATTACATTTAATGGTATTAAGTTCTTGTACTATAAATAAAGTGGTATAATATCACTTGAAGGTAGATTGTGTTAAGTTAAAGATGCATATTATATAAACTGTAGTGCCATCATAAAATAATAGTACAAAGAATTCTAGCTAAATATCCAACAAAGTAGATAACATGGAGTTATAAGGAACACTCAACTAATCTTAAAGTAGGAGTAATTATTATTGTTATCTTGATTGCAGTGATGGTTTAATAAGGTTATATAGGTGACAAAGCTGATCAAATTGTACACTTAGAGTATGTGCATATTGTTGTGTGTCAATTTAACCTTAATGAAGCTGTTAGAACAGATGGGTTTAATGACTTAACATAGCCAAGATAAAATATTTATTTTTAAACAATAGAGTGGTCCATAGTTCAGATTAATGTGCCAGAAGTACAACTGTACAATTTTGGAGATGGATTAGAATTGTAGAAGCATGGCATTTACAAAAGCTGGATGGTATCTTAGAAACCACTGAGCCTTCCTACCTCATTTCACTTACATGGCAGTGAAGGTCCAGATAAACAATGTCAGGTGCTCCAAGTTATAATCAATCATTCAAGATGAGAGTGACCAACAATAAAAAAGAAACCAGTCCTTACTTAATTTGCTTAGCTTTCCATGAAACTTCCCAGGTACTGATCTCCATGGGTTATAGGCAAAACCACATTCATCACAGTGTGTCTCCAAATAAGGACAGTGTTTTGACTAAGATGCTGGGAGCTGACGCTAAGAATACAGCAACGCTAGAGCTCCTGGGAATAGCAACAGCTGAATTATAGCATTAAATCCGAGGCAGCCGCCTTGTTACCAGTCATCATGATCATCTAGAATTCTTCAAGTAAGCGGTGGCTTCAAAGACCTCGTGTATTAAACTTCAAAAAAGCACATTTGGAGAATTAGTCAGTCTAATAAATATGGTGCAGAGGGAAGAAGTATTAAAATCTATAACTGGATGGAATTTTGAACATCTGAATAGACACTATAATTAAAGCATAGTGGATTACAATTGCCCTGGAAAAGAAGATTGGAGATTGCTTGCTCTCTGCAAAGTGCATTTACAAAGGGTGGCTTAAAAACCTATGAGCAAAGAAAAAAAATTCTGACTTGGAATGAAGAGGGACAGGAGGGGATCAAATGAGAATATGTAACTCAAGTTAGGGCAGCCAAAAAGCAGGGTGAATTAATGTGAGCAAATGAGAATGAGAAAAGGCTTTTCTGAATAACCAAGAAAAAACGGAGGCATGGGAAAAGAGAGGCTGGTGGATGGACGAAGATGAAAGATGACTTTGAAGGTTGCAGAGGTATAGCCACGTCCCCCCATTCGCCCTCTGCCAATTCTGCTTTAATAAGAGAAATGAAGAAAATAAAGTCGAACAATTAACGGGCAATGAAGACTCCTCTGAGGGAGTGTCTGACAAAACTCAGGGAAAGAACATGTTATAACCTTGGCTCTCCATTAGGAAATAGTCCTGCTAATCAAAACCGGAAGGCAGTTCAGTATGGGGCTCGCCTTAGGAGGATTTTTGGTATTTGTGTAGAATTTAAATAAACTAGGAAATAAATGATGGAAAAATAAAAGCTGTCAGAAAAGCTAGAAACACTTTTGTAACAAATGTCTGCCAAAGAGTGATGTTAGTGTTTAGCAGAATAGTGGAATTGATTTGGGTATAGAAAAAATACACAACTATGAAGAACATTTATATAGTTTTTAAATAGCCCAAGTATTTAAATATTTAAATTAAATCAGTCAGGTCATGGTTTAACTCTTTGAAGCAAAATTTTAAAAAATGGACTATGTGTTATGAACAGGAGAAATGAAATGATCTGTTATAGTCCCCTTTTCTAATAGAGCTGTGAAAATAAGCCCTGGTTGTCATTTTCTGGGCTTGGGGCTTGAAGGAATTTTGGACAGCAAGCCCCCAGGTCTTTCTCTAAATATTAGGGCAGTAGTCATCTACCCACCTCATTTAATATCAGGGATCTATGAGTTCCGCTCACCCTGGCATACTTCCCTTCTCCATCTGCCAGGAAGCTTGAGACACTCCAGGCACAGCCCTTCAATGGATGAAAACATCAGTTCAGGCTAAATGCAGTTATATTACCTGGGAGAGGTAAAATACATTGCCCTTAAATAATACTTAATAGAGGGATTGATTTGGATTGATTTTCTGAAAGAATGACTAAGAGATGTAAAGGCTTAAATAATAAGAGCTAACATTTACAGAGTGCCAGGTACCATGCTAAGTGATTCACATGCTGTTCTCTTGTTAATCCTCTGGCCAGTTCTTTGAAAAGGGCACAAAAGGAGCCCATTTTTTGATGAGAAAACAAAGGCAGAAAGAGATTTAGACAGTTATCCAGGATCCAGTAAGTGATGGCGAGTGGAGCTGACATTTAGAAGGGTGTAGAGGACTGGGTGTTATAGAGAAGAGGTGGGACCTGTCAGGGAAGATTTCCAAAGACCAAAATCCCCCACCTCTTATAAATAAGAAACATCTTCTGATTTGCCTACACTGGGGGAGAGAAGTTTATGTTTTCATTTTTTTGGTTGGACATGTATACCTAAAATTCTATCATTCTGCAGTTCCATTGGAGAACAGGGTCCTAGGAGAATGAATTAAAAAGCGGGTAAATTTTGATGGGAGGTAGGGAGGAGATTGAGAAAGTGACTTAAGAAGGTGGGACATAGTCTCGGCAATGGGACAGGCTGGGAAGTTCAGAGCAGCTGAAGAGCTCCGCTTGGTGGCCTCAACCCCTCACCCCTTCCGGCACTGAGATTCTCTACTGCCTTCTCAATGAAACCCCCTCCCATAAACACAAAACCTCTATGATCATACACATTTACCTGGAGCACATAAATATATTGTCTCTAAGGCTTTATGCATTTGTAAAGCTTTTATGTTGCTGTGGACCAGGGAGGAAGAATAGATTTAGGTGGACAAGACTAACATCAAGAAGGGGCTCGAGGGGAGACATATTGGATACTCTGAAGGCTCATTTCTGCCCTGCTTGTGGTAGCTGAGCTAGAAGTTGGGTCAGCTCCCTGAGTTAGCTCACGGGAAGGACAGACGGATGTCAGTAGCTGATCTCTTTAGCCCTAAAGCTCTGATTGCCATACAGTCAACTAGATGTTCCTCAGCCTCCTTTTCTTATTGATTTTTAGAACATGATGGGATTGGTTCTTTCTACTGGAGCCCTTCCATGGTGCGCCCAGCTGGGCTCCACCCAGAAGCGTCTCGTCTCCCTCAGGTGGCAAAAGCGTGGGAACCTTTGTGCTTTGATGCTTTGCCGATGGCTTCTCAAAGACTCTGACACTGTATTTTGTGGCACAAGTAGTGGTTGTACTTGCACCCACTTTGCAGGTCTGGACAGTGATGGGACGGTGCCCACTAGGACTGAAGAACAGAGTGCAGCAGGCTGGGTGCTCAGGCACTGTTTGAAGATGCCTGCAGTTATTAGCTCTCAGAACAGGGATCAGTCCTGAATTGTGAGAGGTAGCCCGGATGGTTCCCAGGGAAATGACAACTGAATAACCAGGAGGTAGAACCCAAGCCAATGCTAGGGAACAGGAGTCTAGAAACCTAGGGTAAAGCACTTGGGTAACAGGAGTTTGAAAACAGAGGTAAGCAGGTATGGATACAGACACAGCGCTGGGGATAAGAAGAAACCAGAAGTGCATACAACCCTCTCATGTGTGATGCACACGGACAGGCCCGGCCAGGAAGAGCTAACATTGTCCGGGGCAGGTTCAGGTATGGGTGGGCAAGGACAGGACTGAGTGTATGTACAGGGAGTGCGGCATGGGATGAGGAAGTGTATGTCTGCACAAGGAACCAGAACTAGGCAGAACCCAGGGTCAGCTGGGTGAAGCCCCCTGCTGGTAGGCTGGGCAAGGCCTATGTAGTCTAGATGGGACTCTGAGATCCATTGTGCAGGGTCGCATGCCCAGAGAACAGAATGCGGTGTTATCTGAAGTCAGCTAGTGGAGGCTGAAAGCTCAAGCGAATTTGTGAAGGTAAAGACTTGCAAGGCAGATCAATCATTACATACCTAGGAGAAAGCTAAGGGAGCTCTGTCGTGGACAAATCCCCTGCTGAGGAAGGTCATTTCTTTGGCCAACTCCTAAAATCCCAGATGTCCCTTCCTCAGAGTTTAGCCCAGAGGCAGTGGAGGATCTCAGCTTGCTAGGGATGCTCTTTGTCTCTTGGGGAAGGGAAGGGGAGGTGTTACCCCCATTAACCTCGATATATTGGGACCTGGGTTCTGAGGGAGGGGCTAGACTTCAATGGCAGTCTGTTGGGGTATTTGTTTCTGGGGCCTTTTGTGACTAGTGTAGGAGGGTGGTGGTCATCCTGTGGGGACTCATCTTCCAACCTGGACTCTTCTCCTTTAATATCCAGCCCCTTCCTATGTTTCTGCAAGAGAAGTAGTGATCCAGATACATAAAGCCCTGAGGAAAATGATAGCATTGGTTTATTGACTTATTGATTAATTATTCATCTAGTGAATGCTTATTGAAAACCTGCGAGGCATGGTTCTCTGGATATGATGGTGGACTTTTTAGATGCAATCTGTGTCCTGCAAGCACCTTATAGTGAAGAGGGCAAGACAGAAGTTAGCAGCAGTGTTGCCATGTGATCAGTGGGCTACGGCCGGGGTATACACGGGCGCCGTGGGACCGAAGGCAAGTGGTATCTAACTCTGACCTGGAGGGTCAGCAGAGGTTCTAGGACGTCATTAGTCCTGGTCTCTGAGACTCCTCTCAGTGGCCTCACCTCACTCATCCTGGCACTGCATTCTCTACCACTTTCTAAATGAAACCCATTCCTGTAAACATAGGTGGACTTTGTTATTATCGTACACATTTACCTAGAACACGCTAACATGTTATGTCTAAGGCATTTGTAAACTCTTCATCTCTAATTGTGGGATGCAAGAGTACTTCCTGTTCAAAGGCGTTTCAGGCTTCAGCAGATGGCAGTAATGGGGACTGTATATTTTACAAATACTGGGAGAGCAGGAGAGTAGGCTGCCTGGGAAGTGAGCAAATGGACTAGGATCATAAAGGACCTAATCAGACTGATTTCTTCCACAGAGTCTAATACGCTGTCAAAGTTAAGAGGCACGTTATAAACTGGAAAGAATGTTTGCAGTACATGTAATAGATAAAAGAACTCTCCTCGACGTATAAAGACCATTTAAAAATCATTAAGGACTAAGAAAAACAACCATGTAGAAATACGGGCACAGGACTTGAAAAGACACTGTTGTTCTGCTCATTTATACTCTTTTAACTCGCACAAGAGGAAAATTCAGAACTGTTAGGAAAATGTACAAGAAAGTTAATCTGACACGTTATAGAGATAGACATATTATTCCTGTGTTGCATGATAATTAGGCTTAATTTGCATAAAGCCTGTACAGTAATTAGTATTACTTATAGCTAGCTAAAGTTCCATTTTTTCTCACTTTTTAAGTTCCTTGGTAATTATAATTATTGTCCAAGATAATTTCCCTCAGCAGCCTCATGTTCACACACACACACACACACACACACACACACACACACACACACACACACGCTAGACTCGCACACACAGGGAAAGTAGTAAACGTCCTCAACCCGGTTCCTGTACCTATGCTGTGTCTACCGCCGTGTCCCACGACTGGAGCTCCGTCTGTGGTCATCCAGGCTCTCCAGCCTCTGGAGCTGGTGTTTGTTGAGCAACAGGGAGCTCCCAGCTAAAGACTGCAAGTCAGGGGACTCTGTGCTTTGAGAGGGTGGGCGTTCTTTCCAGGGGGACAGTGGGAGCAGTGTGGGCGGCCTTGGATGAGGGGACATGAAAAGCCAGTGATGGTGACTTGGTGGAAGGGAGAGGCAGGGATAGAAGGACTGAACTGTGTAGTCCCAAGGTCTAAGGATGAGAACGGATCTGGGAAGCCACAGTGCAAGAAACCAGCAATTCCAGACCTTTCCCCTTGCAAACTGCAGAAAAGAGTTTCTTGGGGAGCAGCCAAGGGACGTGCACAAAGGACTGACAGGTGAGCGAGAGAACAGAGCAATCCCGGAGTCTGTTCTCCCTGACACGTGCAGTCGCCTCTGGTCTCTGTCCCTTCCCTCCCTGAAACAGCGTCAGCTATGGGCCCCCAAGACTCAGCAAGGTTCTTAGGAGCCCCGGAGGCCCGCTTCCACCTCTACTCTGTACCTTGCTAGGTTGATGCATGAAATTCCTTTCATGGGAGATAAAACCCTTAATTCTACAATTAAAGATAAAAGGCTTAAAATTACCTAGGGGAACTAATGCGTTATTATGAAGGTGTTTTTATCAAATTGTAAAAGGCTTAAGGTTATGGAATCCTCTTCTGTTTGAAAGCAATGAGAGGGCAGAAGGACCAATGAGAGGGCAGACAGGCAATGTTGGAAAGAATTACACCAGGGTGACTATTACCCTGATATCTTAATGACTTTTCATGAGTCTTTAAGAAATGAAAATGCCTGAGGCCCAGTATCCCTCTGGTTCATACTCTAGAAATGATGTAGTGAGCCTAAGCCGGAGCACCAGGTGAAGACGGGGAGGTGGCGGGTGGCAGGGTACACTTCCTGACAAGCAGTTGTGCCCCTGGGCCTCCCAGGACCCATTTCCTCTTTCCATGGTAACTAGAAACTGCAGATCAGGAGGGACAAGGTGGTGAGGATCTGCACAGTGTTTAGCTTCTGGGTTTCCTCCTGAAGACAGCTGGGTGGGAGTGAGTGTAGAGGTCTTGGGATGGGGAACCAGCTGTCAGACGTAATGACCAAGGCCCATTTTTCTGTGACTTATGTTGTCATCTATGTAGCCCTTTATTATTTTATGGCCCACTCTTGACGTTTTATAGTCCTATAATTACACAGGGGCTGAGGCACGGAATACGGGTGAGAAAATGCCTTTTCTGGTATTTTAGCCTATGCAATATTTTATGCTCATGGTATTAAATACATGTGGCCAGACCCAAGAAACAGGAATTGGGAGGTTGAAAAGGTTAATGAGAGAATCATAAAGAAGCTGGCAGACTCTTTGCAAACACTGCTTCACACTGAGGTTATTTAGAAATTTGGAACCTATATGAGTCCCTGGAGAGAAAAGGGGATATTACAGGAGCAGATATTTTATTTATTGTCTTCTTCCCAAACTGTAAGTAATAAACAGATGAAACCACAAGGTTAGGGAATTGTATTACCTTTTGGCTTTGGCCAAGTAAAACTTTAATTTTCCAGCCAGAGATAACAGACAACTTCTATTACTCTGAGGCAGGGGAAGAGCTGCTATGAAATCTTCACATAAGGGGATTTGTTCTGGGCTTTAGTGGCTCCCGGGGAAAATGCACTGGGGGCTGGGTGCTCTCGGGGAGAGTGTCATGGATTAGGGTAAGCTCCCTCCTAGCGGCTGGCCAGGCAGATAGAGGTACCGTGGTGCCCGAGCTCCAACCGAGAGTCTTGATCCAGTGGTAGTCAGGGCTGTTCCTTCTTCCCTTCCCGGCGATTCTGGCAGCCTCCCACCTCACGTGAAATGTTCAAAAGACAAACAGGTCCGTGACTGATTCTTCCTAGCATTCATGTCCTGCAGGGCCTGAGTCAGCTGTTCCTGGTTACAACATGTGTATAAATCAGGTTAGATTACTCTAGGCTGCAGTACCAGACAACCCCAAGATCTTAGTAGCTTAACGACAAAAGCTTATTTCTTGCTCCTGAAAAATCCACTGTGGTTTCCAGCAAATGTCCAGGAAGTTGTATCCATCCATCCATCCATCCATCCATCCATCCATCCATCCATCCATCCATCCTACTTCAGTATTTTGACCCTATTATCTCAACCCACAGCCTCCAAACTCTTCACCAAAGGGAAAAATGGACACAAGGGAATCTCACTGAGATTTTTTTGCTGACCTGGCTTTAATCACTTGTCATATGATTTTGCAAACTGCAAGGTGGCCAAATTTTGTAATCTTTCATAAGCCTTGGAAGGAAATGATAACTGCATGTTGTTAAGGACTGGTACCATAGTGTTCTCTTGTGCAATAAGTTTGAAAATGAATGATATGTGTTGTCTGTATTATTATCCTTTTTTTCAAAATAAGACATCATGATTCAGAAAAGTTAAGGGCTCGCCTGTAAGCCACTGAGTCAACATTCACAGCAGGTCTGCTTGACTCTCATACATAGGGTGTTTAATAAAAAAAAGTATGTTGAGTTGAATGGCCTATGCTCTTTCAACCCTGAGAAACCATCTCTCTCACCATTGACTGACATACTGACATCTGGTAGGACCTTGTAAGCATAGCGAAGAGGGGAGGGAAGCAATCATTAGGTGCAAGGAATCACTCCGTGCAGTTTAGGCCAAAGCACCCCATTTTTCCTGCAGCTATCCAGCATGTGTGTGTCTATGTGTGTTACTCTTTTAATAGTGTACTCAACTGTCCCAGCTCAGTTTTGCCTCTGCTGGTCATAGTTATGAATGTCTGGGGGCCTCAGTCTTCCCATCTGTGAGATGAAGCCGAGGAGAGCTTCCCTGTACCACGAAGGGATGTCTTGGTGTTGAATTACTTTAGAAGGCAATCTGAAAAGAGGCCCACGGTTTCCGTGGCAGCTAGAGCTTTGCAGATATCAACTCTTACCATCCTTCTTTTACTGGTGACAGGCTTGTAGCCCATGGGACTCACTTGGAACCTGTCACTTACCTTTCTCTTGATCCCTTCCTTTAGCGCTTGATCTGTCATTGCATCTCAGGATCAAAAGAGTCTGTGAAATCAGACTCGTGGAGGTGGTTCTGGCAACGCACTGTGTTCTCCAGGACACCATGGTGCTCGGCTGCCTGCAGCAGCTGGAGGCCTTGCAGGAGAGGCTGAGGTCTGGTTCACCTGTGGTCTCCCAGTCCACATTATTTCATTAGCCCCCACTGTGTGCTGAGTACACCCACTGTGTGCCACTCTATTAAGAAACGTGAAGACTTCCCTTAGCAGAGAGAACCCGATCTGATTCATACAGCTTTCCTAGCTACTGTCTCTCTTGTCCAGACTTTCTAAAATAGCATCTTCTCATTACTCTCAGCTGGCTTATTTTTTCCCCTTAACCCTTTTATACTATCTGACATATCATAGACAGACAGATCTCATTTTATTGAGCTTCACTTTATTGTGTTTTACAGATACCGCATTTTTTATGCATGGAAGGTTTGTGGCAACCCTGTGTCGAGCAACTCTATTGGTGCCATTTTTCCAGCAGCTTGGTCACTTTGTGTCTCATAGTCATATTTTGGTAATTTTCACAATATTTCAAAACTTATTATATTTGTTATGGTGATATGTGATCAGTGACCTCTGATGTTACACACAAACCATGCCCACATAAGATGGCCTACTTAACTGATAAATGTTGTATGTGTTCTGAGCGCTCCATCCACCAGCCATTGCCCCACGCCCCCTTGGGTCTCTCTATTCCCATAGAAGCGACACGATTTAAATTAGGCTAATTAAGAACCCTACACTGGGCCTCTAAGTGTTCAAGTGAAAGGAAGAGTCACACACCTCTCGCTTTAAATCAAAACCTAGAGATGATTGAGCTTAAAGGGGAAGGCCTGTTGAAAGCTGAGAGCAGCCGGAAGCTAGGTCTCTTGTGTCAAAAAGCCAAGTTGTGAATACAAAGTCTTATTATTACTTTACTTTTGAGTCTTATTATTTAAGAAATATATTTTGTGCCCTGGCCGGTTGGCTCAGCGGTAGAGCGTCGGCCTAGCGTGCGGAGGACCCGGGTTCGATTCCCGGCCAGGGCACATAGGAGAAGCGCCCATTTGCTTCTCCACCCCTCCGCGCTTTCCTCTCTGTCTCTCTCTTCCCCTCCCGCAGCCAAGGCTCCATTGGAGTAAAGATGGCCCGGGCGCTGGGCATGGCTCTGTGGCCTCTGCCTCAGGCGCTAGAGTGGCTCTGGTCGCAATATGGCGACGCCCAGGATGGGCAGAGCATCGCCCCCTGGGGGGGCAGAGCACCGCCCCTGGTGGGCGTGCCGGGTGGATCCCGGTCGGGGCGCATGCGGGAGTCTGTCTGACTGTCTCTCCCTGTTTCCAGCTTCAGAAAAATGAAAAAAAAAAAAAAAAGAAAAAAAAAAAAAAAGAAAAAAAAAAAAGAAATATATTTTGTAAGGCTATAACTGCCATAAACCAGTGATTCCTCTGAGGTGCCTGGGCAAAGTAAATTGAAAACCTTCTAGAAAGGACTCATCATTCTAGATGCATTAAGAACATTTGTGACTCAAGGCAAGAGGTCAAAACATCAACATTAACAGGAGTTTGGAAGAAGTTGATTCCAGCCCTCAAAGATGACTCTGAGGGCTTCAAGACCTCAGTGGAGGAAGTACCTAGACCTGGAAATAACAAGAGAACTAGAATTAGAAATGGATGTGACTGAAGATGGGACTGAGTCGCTGCAGTCTCGTGATCAACCTCAAACGGGCGAGGAGTTCCTTCTTAGGGATGTGCAGAGAAAGTGGTTTCTGCAGATGGAATCTACTCCTGGGGAAGATGCTCTGAAGACTGTTGAAATGACTGCAAAGAATTTAGAATATTGCATAAACCTAGTGGATAAAGAAGCAGCAGCATTTGAGAGGACAGACTTCAATTTTGGAAGTTCTATCACAGCTAAAATACTATCACATGGCATCGTATGCTACAGAGAAATTATCCGTGAAAGGAAGAGCCAATCAATGCAGCCAACTTCACTGTTGCCTTATTTTAAGAGCTTGCCACAGCCTCCCTGACCTTCAGTGACCACCACCCTGACTAGCCCGCGGCCATCACCATTGAGGCAAGATTTTCCAACATTAATAGGATTACAACTTGCTGAAGGCTTAGATGATGTTTAACATTTTGAACAATAAATATTTTTAAATTAAGGTATGTGCATTGATTTTCAGACATAATGCTATCGCACACTGAATAGACTAATATAGTGTAAACGTAACTTATATACATTGAGAAACCAAATAATTCATGAAACTTGCTTCACTGCAATACTCACTTTAGTGCGGTCTTCTAGAACCAAACCCGCAGTATCTCTGAGGGATGCCTATCTTTGTTTATTATGTACTACTGTCTGTATCTTCCCCGCCCCATAGATGACTGGAATATCAGCTTCATGAGGGCAGGGACTCTGTTTACGTTACCATGCATTTCTCAGTTGTAGACAGGGCCAGCTGCACAGCAGAACACACTCATTGAGTGAACAGTTGGTAGGTCGTCTTGAGCTCTGCCTCTTATGTGTGTCTGTCTCATGAAGGTCTGTTTCTGAGTTGTGTGTGCAGTGAGCAGAGGCTATATCGGAAAAGTAACACCAGTACCTTGAGACACACCTCAGGACAAGGACACAATGAGACACAGTGAGATACAACACCAGCACCTTTAAATAAGAGTGTAGTTAGGGGACAAGGCTAAGCTGCATGATGGAACTCCATGGCTCTCCCAAGAGATTCTAATTGTACACATTGTGCCGTGCCTTCTAAATTCCCCTTGTCCGGTGCTTGTGGGCAGGCTAGCTTTCTTTATTCTCTTTCTTGAATTAACAGCTGTGATATTTCCCCTTCAAGCTGCCTGGCGCCCAGCAGTGTGGTGAAGTGATCCCTGTGTTAGCTTACTGACATCCATTTGGGACATTTGTCCTCTGGACCAGCTCCCTCTCAGCCTGCCCCGATGATTCTTTAATGGCGTAAATCATTTTAATCTGAGATGCTCTGCAGAGGAAAGGTATGGCACACATGCCATATAAGTTAATGTTATGATGCTAAGACCATACCATTTGTCTCGGGATTTGTGATGATTTACTTTTTATGGGTAGAGTTTTATTCAACTCTTAACAGTGAACCATAAAACGGTGACAATGGTAATGAAACCTATAAAAGCACAGAGAGTAGTCTCAGGTAAGATGTCCCTGAGGGGGTGATGATGCTTCTGAGAAGAAATTGAGGAAGGCTTTGGTTATTCATTCTCAAAGGTGTTCTCAGCATATTTGAGATGGTCCTAGGCCAGAGCCCTGAGCCAGTCTTGTTTGTAACTTCAGTTCACAGTCTCTAATCAGCATTAAATTGGGAGTTCTGAGTGTTTAAGGGAGCCTAAAAAGGTCCTCAAAGAGAGATGGACTTATTTCTAACCCATTTGCCAAATATAGAGCAGGTTGGGTGTATCAGTCATGGTTGCAGTAGGAAAGGAGATGGTCTGATTATATTGAAATACTTTTAGTAGATTTTATTAAAGGAACTATTTTCAAAGGTATGGCTATAGGAAAACTGTGATAGTGCAGTGCCCTGCAGTTAGCAACAGTGGGGCTCTAGGCACCTTGGTCTGTAGAAATGGGAGACCCAGTTGTTCCTGGAATCCTGCAAAAACAGGGCTTTTGAGGAGTGTCATTTGACTATAGCTGAGATCTCTGGAAACATAGCCAGCCTATAGCAACCTTCCAGGGGGGAAGTGGAGGAATCCCTATCCCCTCCCACTGGTCTCCTATTATTATTCCCAACTGGCCAAACTCAACTGGAAGCCAGTGCACAAGGGAAGCCATGTATGTCATCTATATAGGTTAGACTTGTGGGAAACAGAGCCATGTATGTGGAGCATGAAAACTCTGTTTTTTTGTCTTTGTGACTTGTGCTTTGGAAGTTGTATTTTAGAAGTCTGTCTCTACACACAGGCCACATAGATATTCTCCTAAATTTTTGGTTGCTTTATAAAAAATACTGTTTACCTTTAGATCTTTAATCCATCCACGTCATCACCTTCCTATGAGATATTCAGTAGAGATCTAGTTTTATTTTTCTCCATGTAATGAGCTAGTTTCCTCAACCTTAGTCACCAAACAACCATTCTTTCCATGTTGATTTGTGGTCCCATCTGTACTGTATAGTAAGTTCTCATACACATACTGGCTTCCTCTGACCTATAGTTGTTCCCAATAAAACAGTGCTATTCCATTGTTCATATTTTATTCTTATGACAATATCATCTAGATTTGTTTACTATGGCTTTATTACTATTTTTAATATCTGTTAGCATAACTCCCTGTTTCTATCTAAACTTTTTTCAAGGTTGACTTAAATATTTGTGAATTTTTAATTTTCTATATAAGATTTCAAATGAGTTTATGGAGTTCCTCAAAATTCCAACTGGCATTTTGAATAACATTTGAATTTATAGATTAATTTGAGAGAGGACTGGCATCTTTATGATATTAAAATCCTATTGATTTTTATAAATTGATCTTATTTTCTTCAAACTTGCTGAATTCTCTTTTTCATCTGCCTACAAGTACTGACAGTTTTATCTCTTAGAAAACATTGTTTCTCTTCTTTCTCCTTTCCTTTCTTTATAGTTTTGGCTAGAACCTTCAGTACTATGTCAAAAAGTAGAGGAACTAATGAGGACTTACTTTTCTTGCTTCCAGTTTTATAGGGAAAGCACCTAAATGTCTCTATTACATGTAATGTTGCTGGAGGCTCTTGCAATACCTTTATAAAATTAAGGAAGTTGACTGGATTCTTGATTTATGATGTTCTTTTAAAAAAAAAGTCATTGTAAACTGAGGTGTTGAAACTGAGGTTCTGCAAGGTATTAAACCTTGTCAAATACTGTTTCTGCATTAATTGAGAGAATCATTATTTTTACACTTAAGTCTTTTACTGTTGTGAATTACATTTATAGATTTCTCTGATTTTTGAAAACACTGGTTAAATACTGGAACAACCTATTTACAATCATTTTCTTTTGCAAAATTTAAAATAAAAAGTACAGAAAATGGTACTTTTAACCATCTCCTATATACCCACCACCTAATTTCAATGATTCAGAGCTTATGGCCTGTCTTGTTTCATCCCTTGTCCCTTTTTCACATCCTTTAGACTAGATTATTTGAAAAAAGTTATAAACATTTTGTTGTTTCATCAAAAAATGCTTCCATATATATCTTTTTTTAATCGATGTGTGTTTCTGTGTGTGTGTGTGAGAGAGAGAGAGAGAGAAAGAGAGAGACAGGAATGGGGGAGAGTGAAGGAGGAGAGAGATGAGAGGCATCAACTTGTAGTTGTGTTACCTTAGTTCATTGATTGCTTCTTAGTTTATATCTTAGTTCATTGATTGCTTTTCATCTATATTATCTTTCAAAAAAATCTTTAAAATCACATAATTACTATTTCATTTGGTGCATTTATGTTTAATCACTTAACTAAAATTCTATTTATATTTCCATCCACATTTTTTAAAAGAATTTTTAATTTTATTTTATTTATTGATTTTTAGAGAGAGAGGAGTGAGAGAGAAAGAGAGAGAGAGAGAGAGAGAGAGGAGAGAGAGAGAAGGGGAGGAACAGGAAGCATCAACTCCCATATGTGCCTTGACCAGGCAAGCCCCAAGGTTTCAAACCGGCAACCTCAGTGTTCCAGGTCGACGCTTTATCCCACTGCGCCACCACAGGTCAGGCAAAGAAGTTATCCCCTAAATCTGAGAGATTTTTTTTTTTTTTAGATTTTATTTATTCATGTTAGAGAGAGAGAGACAGAGAGAGAAGGGAGGGAGGAGCAGAAAGGATCAACTCCCATATGTGCCTTGACCAGGGAAGCCCAGAGTTTTGAACCAGCAACCTCAGTGTTCCAGGTCGATGCTTTTACCCACTGTGCCATCACAGGTCAGGCTCCATCCACATTTGACATGATTAATTTCTTAAATTATTTTTAGTTGGTTTTAAAGAATGATTATAGTTGCCTCATGAAATTAGCTGGGTGTTTTTTGTTTCTTCCCTCTTTTTGAAAAAATGTGTATAATAGCTAGTCCTTGAAAATTTGTCAGAATTTACCTCTAAAACAAGCTAAACATGGGGATTATACTTTTTATTCTTTGCAGGGAATAGCTTTATTTTAGATTGGACTATTTAAAAATACCTGTTTGCTTATTCATGTCCTCTATTTCTTCTTATACTAATTTTGGCACTTTACATTTTCTATTTCTTCTAGATATCAAAGTTATTAATCTGTAGTTGTTCACAATATTATTATTTGAGGCTCTGTTATATTTATATTTGTTTGCTGTTTTCCCCTGTATTTTATTTATATGTATATTTTTTTGTTTTCCCTTTCATCATTTTACCAGAGATCTTTTTCTCTTGCTGATCTGTTTAAAGAACTAGCTTGAACAATGAACAATAAACATTATTCAGATATTTAGCTACCTTTATGCTTATCTCTTGCAGCATTTCTACTTTATTCTAATATCCTGCAAGAGTATTAAATTTTTTTTTTAATTCATTTTAGAGAGGAGGGAGAGAGAGAGAGAAAGAGAAAGAGAAAGAGCTAGAGCAGTGGGGAGGAGCAGGACATATGGCCTGGTCAAGGCACCCATATGTGCCTTGACCAGGCCAGCCCAGGGTTTCAAACCAGCGACCTCAGCATTCCAGGTTGACACTTTATCCACTGCGCCACCACAGGTCAGGCATGCAAGAGTATTTTTGAGACTTGTTTGGAGGTTCTAGCAGGGGAGCGCAGCTACTCGTATACCCTTGACTGAAGAATGGTCCTCTATCAGGGAAGGTCGTTCTCTTTGACCGAGTGTGCAGCTTTGGGAGGGACGCACATGGAGCGGTGAGGGAGGAAGGGGACACCTGCCTAGCCAGCCAGGTCAGCCGAATCAACCCTGGCGATCAATGGGGTGACAGATGTTGCAGCCAGATCGCCCTCACATCCCATGCAAGAGTATTTTTAATGAGGATTTTCATATGTCAAACCACCTGAAGTCTTGTATAGTTGAAAATATTTTTTATTATATACATATATATACACATTTATTATATATAATTATATTTAAGCTATATATAATAAATTACTTGTATAAATTAAACATATAGATACATATTTAAATTCCACTATCATCTTTCAGCATTACTGAAAATTTCAGTGTTTGCCTGGCTCTTGATCGAAGGTGAACTTTTTTCCCTTCTATTTTGGAAGTTTTGGCATTTTTTCTTTTCTTTATTCTTTAATTTTATTATAACATGAGTGTATTTTTTTTCTTTTCTATCTTATTTGATCCTCTAAAAGATTTTCATTCTGAAGGATTCTATCATTTATTAATCCTGGAATGTTTATCTTCATTATTTCTTTAAATAGTCCTTTTTTTCCTTTTCTCAACCCCAGTCCTTCTAGCTTTATCTGGTTGCCAGTACTTCTAATTCTGTCCTTAATATTTCTTAGCTTTAAATTTTTTCTTTGGTTATATTTTTTCTTTATTCCTTCTTGTTACTTTAAGGAAGAATTTCTCACTCTGGTCCTCCAATTCACTAATTTTTTCTTTAGCTCTATTTTATCCTATTATTTATCCTGTTTCAACTACTATACATATGTTTTTTGCATCTAATGTATCACTTAGTTCTTTTAAAGATTTTTTTCTTGCTTTATTTTGCTAATTTCTTTCCATATCTCCTTAAGTATAGTTATTATTCTAAAGTTATATTCTATTTGTTCAAATAGTTCTGCTTCAGATAGCATATGATGTTCTTTCTGTTTGTCTTATCTTTGCTAGACTTCAGTTACTTGGGTTTGTAAATTCATGCTTTTTTGTGGATATCAGCTATTCTGCCTGGTAATTTTTCTTTTTTCTCTTTCTTTCTTCCTTTCTTTCTTCCTCTCTTTTTTTTTTTTGTGGAAGGCCAAATATCAGTCTCTAAATTCTGTTTAGGTATGCTTAAAAGGGGGGGGGGGTCATTGTTGAACCCCAGACACAATGCTAGAGGCACCATAAAAGCACTTTGTTTCATTCCCTTTGCTGCTTCTCCCCTGGGCAACTTCCACTGTCAGGGGTTCTTTAAATTGAATTACTGGGGAGCAGCAGCACTGTAATCAGTTAGTCTCCACAGACTGTAATTCCCCTGGGGGGGGGAGTTTGGAGGAGGAATAAGTAGGGGTCAGGATGTGGAAGGGTTGGGGCTGGTACTCATAATTGTGCAGGTGGACCCTACTCAGGAGAAGGGGGACCAGGAGTTGCCATTCACCCTCACTCCCGAGTTGTGTACCCTGGTGGGGAGGCAGGGTGTCCTTTCCACACACATATGATGTCACTGTGCGCTCCAGAAGAGCCTGCTTAGCTGGCCCTGCTGCCAGCCTGTCCTCATCCAGCGTGCGTCAGTGCTGCCTTGATTCTACTGCCGACAGCAATGGTCTGGGATGTAAAGGGTCATCTGCAGGGATGAGGTTGCTGACCGTTTCCTCAAAAAGTGAGGGGAAAGCCCAGTGCCGTGTGAATAGCTTTCTTCCAATCTACCTTCTCAGTGTCGTCTCTCAGCCTTTTGTTTCAGAATGAACCTTCCAGTTAACCTCTTTTGGTCTCCTCACGAGAGTCACGTGCTTTTTGTTGTTGTTGTCAGCCCCAAACATGCATATTTCCCTCTTATCCCTCATAGCCTTCAGAGCTGAATTTGAAAGGAGTCAGAGGTGTCAGATCAGTATCTTCTTAGGATCTGGAAGCCTAAATATATACATTTGAAACTACTACTTTATGTGACTTTTACTATGAAATATTTTTTTGGGAGGGGAGGCTGTTTCTTAAAGGTATTTGAGGCAATTAAAAGAACCTGGGATGTCTCTAAATGCGGGTTGATTGGTATATTAGGCTTCTCAGTAACAGAACCGATAGTGTATATACAGGAAGAGATTTATTATGAAGAATTGCCTCAGGTGAGTACATAGACTGAGAAGTCCCACAATCTGCTGTCTGTAAGCTAGATACCTAGGAGGGCTGGTGCTATAATTCCAGTCTGAGCCTAACAGCTTGAGAACTGAGCAAGCCAACAGCGTAAATCCCAGCTCAGGGGCAAGGCGGACCGATGTCCCAGCTGCAGTAGGTATGCAGGAAGCCACTAAGGTGAATTCCTGTGCCTTCTGCCTTGTTGTTCTGTTCCGGCCCTCTGTGGATTAGATGCGCCCACCCACACTGTGGAGGGTCATTTACTTGACCAATCTCATCTGGAAACACCCTCTCAGACACACCCAGGAATGATGTTTAGTCTGGGCACCTCTTGGTCCAGTCAAGTAGACATGTAAATTAGCCATCACAATTGGAAATTGTGGGGGACACTGGGTAGAGAAAAAAGGACACTGACCACCAGGTGACAAGATTCATTAGACCATGATTCCATCCTCATTCAGTCAGTCACCCTCTCTCTGATTAGGTTTCCTTGCCTATAAACTGAAAATAAGAATTCATACCCTGTTGGCCCCACACGGTTGTTGTGATGCACAAATGGGATAATATCTGTGGAAGGCACTTGGTACATCACTACACACAGGGCGAGAGAAGGCAGCAATATTTAGCATGAACCAAACAGCATTTGAAATGATATTAAGTCTCGGGAGACAGGATGTTTTCTGGCTTGGAAGGCAGTAATCCCTCCCCTCAGCGACCCCAGTGAATTTCAGACAGATCTTCAAAGCACATCAGGTCTCCGCAGCACAGAGTGGTGAAAATATTCCAAGTTCTCTAGCCTCCCTGCGCTGGGGAAGGTTGGCATCAAGGACAAAAGCTTTCAATTGCATTGAACATGGCCTGGACAGTTTCCAAGTGGGTAATTACTTTATGCTTACTTACAATTTCCCTTCAGCTTTTAAGGGGTAGAGCGTCCCTCGCTTCCTGGACTAAGGAGGCTGTTCAGAGTTGCTAGGCATATGTTGAGCAGTCTCCCCAGCCACCCACCTCCGCAGACGCCGCATTTCAGTAATAAAGTCAGGGCTCAAGTTGAGCGAGATGGTAGCACATTGCTTTGCTGAGTGTGCAGGACAACTGTGGCCTCTCTTTGGATGGAATGGAGGGCATTTAGCATGTTTTTTTTCCCCCTCACTCACATCAGAGGCAGGAGGAGAGTGAGCAGGTTTTGTGAGAGCCAGCTCTGAGAGGCGCTCCAGAGTTGAATTAAGAAAAATTTTAATTTTATCGTGATCAATAACCACTGCAGTTACTCTTTGATGATGAAAAATACCTACTCTTGGAAAGTGGGGGGAGAAACAAAATTTCTTCCAAGTACTTGGGTCTTCTGAGCATCTGATGTCATAAAACGGACGATGTTGGTGGGCAGAAAAATACCTCCAAGCTATAGGTAGGGGTGAAGGCCATGTCTGGGCCATGAGGGATATCACGTGACTCCAGATTGGAAGTGTGTTTTAAATGGTTTCGAATATGCTGATTCATCTGTCTCTCTCCCACCCTTCACTTTTCCTACTGCCTGGTTAACACGGTGGTTTTGGTCTAGGCACTCACCTATTCTGAGCATCAGGTTCTGTCCATCAGAGAAGGATCATATTGGCGGAATAAAGGAGCTAGTATTCCCAGCACACGAAAAGAGCTCAATTAATGTTAGTAACTATTACTACTGTTTTTATTCCTTTTCTTTCTGCTCCTTGTTTAAATATCACTTAAATACCAACCACTACCTTCTGCCCCTGGTCCAAAACTAGGTTAGGTAAATGGCTTTGTGCTCCCATAGTATACTTACCTAGTATACTATGGGAGCACAAAGTATACTATGGGAGTTCATAGTATAAAGAACACTTTTTGAGTATATATCAGGTTTTCTGTACTCTTTTGTTTTCCATGTATATGTTATCACCCCATTTTACAAATAAAGGAACTTAGGTGCAGAGAATTCATATAACTTGTAAAGGGGGAGATTCGAATGTAGTTATTTTCTTCTAAAGCTTGCATTTTTAACAGTAGCATTTATCATGTTTTATGGAGGTTATTTGTCTTTTCTTTGCCAGCCAGTAAGCTCTGTGTGTCCACTAGCCTCTCATTCTTTTCAAGCCACCACTGACTTCCGGTCTCCCTCTGTCCAGCACCCACTGATGCCCCCGCTTTCTTCTGCCTTAACTCCTCAGTTCCGCCCCAACAGTGACGTCTTTCTCTGTGTTCTTCATTTCTAGTCTCATCTTCAGTTCAAGGCCATTGCTTCAGTATTGCTCTTGCTGACAACTAGATTTGCTCTCATCCTTCTGACCATCTGCCATACCGCGTGTATCAGGCAGAGGTTTTGACCCCAAGCGGTAGAAACTGTCTCTGATAATTTTAAGTAGAAAGGACACATATGGGAAGGATATGAAAGGCTCAGAGAACTGATGAGATCAGGACCAGGCTTAGAAAATTAGAAGGAACAAAGGATGCTATTACTCCTGCTGCAGCCTCCAATAATCCATATCTTCTTGTCTTCTGTCTTCAGGGTTCAAAGTCTTGGACTCTGACTGGCTGAGCATAGTCCTCCCACCCCCCTTCCTCCTTCCTAGGATGGAGAAGTATGAGAGGAACCAGGATCTGGCTGTTTTTAGCTTCCGTAATGGAAAATGGGGCCGGAAGGCACTGTGGCTCACTCATGCCCAAGACCGCATGCACACAGGTGGAAGGAGAGAATAGGTGCTCAACTCTGGTCACCATCACCAAACTGTGTAATTTCCCACTCTCAGTTTCTCAGGATTGAAAAGTGTTTCGGAAGACAGCCCTGGTTCACTAATATACCATGTGACTTCACTTAAGAGGTTTCCCTGTGCTGAATCCTTTGTGTCTTTTTGATTTCTATACCACACGTCGCATATAGAAGCCTGTCTGGTTCCCCCAGCTAGGTATTTTAGGCCTGTACCTTAAAAATCAGGGGCAAAGAATGCAATACGAATGGTCACAATGATCTTATCTATTTACAGCGTAGTGTCTTGGCTCTAGGCCAGGGGTCGGAAACCTGTGGCTCCCGAGCCAGATGTGGCTCTTTTGATGGCTGCATCTGGCTCGCAGACAAATCTTTAATAAAAAAAATAATAACGTTAAAAATATAAAACATTCTCATGTATTACAATCCATTTATTTCCTACCGCTCATGTTCATGGTTGAGGCTGGCTGGAGCCAATCACAGCTGTCCTCTGGGACACCAAATTTTTATTGGATAATGTGTAATGTACACGGGTTGTTGTATGGCTCTCACGGAATTACATTTTAAAATATGTGGCGTTCATGGCTCTCTCAGCCAAAAAGTTTCCCGACCCCTGCTCTAGGCAAACACACTTTTCCCAGCTTGTTCCTCTGAGACATCTCTCCAAGCCCGTTCCTGCAGTCTGGATCCCTGACTGTGCAAATGCATCTGCCTCTTTTCCTACTTCCTTCCACTTTTCAATTATTTTTCCGGATTACTGAAAAAAATGGGCATACCTCACTGTTCTAAGTTTAAGGCATATAGCTTGATAGTTTGATTTACATATATCAAGCTATAGGATTACCACAATAGCTTTAACTAACACCCATCTTCTCATAGATTCAATAAGAAGAAATGAAAAAGGAAAACACAATTCTACTTGTGATGAGAACTCTTAGGATTGACTCTCTTACCAGCTCTCCTGTATGTCACACAGCAGTGTCAGCTGTCATCACTACACTGTCTGTCACATCCCTAGGACTTATCTTATGACTGGATGCTTGTGTCTGTTGACAACTTTCTTCCATTTCCCCCTTCTCCACCTTCCACCTTTGGTAGCCACAAGTCTGATATCTGATCTCTCTCCATTCCACATATAAGTGAGATCACACAGTATTTGTCTTTCTCATATACATATACATATACATATACATATACATATACATATACATATACATATACATATACATATACATATACATATACATATATACATATACATAATCATGTGTGTGTGTGTGTGTGTGTGTGTGTGTGTGTGTGTGTGTGTAAACCACTTTTTCATCCATCAGTGGACAATTAGGTTACTTTCATATCTTGGCCATTGTTAATAATGTTGCTGTGAACATGGGGGAGTGTATATCTTTTTGAGTTAGTTCTTTCATTTCCTATTTAAAATTTACTGGTTTCCCTTCCTTTCATTGCCATAGCCTACACCCCTCCAGAATGCCTGAATGTCCATGTGCCCCTGGCCATTCGTCTTTACTCCTGCGTGCTCTTGTGAGGGCTGTTTTTACTCCCCCTGGCTGTGAGGTTTTGAACCTAGTTCAGGAATCTTATGTTGCTTCACTCCAGCCAAACAGCTGTCCTGGTGTTCTGTATCCTAGTCTGTCTGCACTGTTGCCTGAGCCTTGGCACTGTTACTGCTGTTTTAGTCCTTGTGGAGTTTCCAGAAATCATGGTAGTAGGAGCAATGAATGTACTATGATCTTTGTGACTAGTTAGAAGAGAGGCCCATGATTCGTCCTATTCGTATATTCCATTTACCCCACTGTCCTAAATTCTAATAAATGGCCTGCTCTACATTTTCTTCAACGACTTGTACGCAGACTGAATCTCGATTTTAGTGTAAAGCTTTTGAGCCGTTCCCTTTGTGCCGGTCCTGCTTTGGTAATACCTTAGTGCTTAGACTTTTCCATGATTGCACACTTGTCTTATACTAGAGTCCTGACACGACCTTGAGCCCTGCTGGCCGGGACACATTTCTCTGGTGCCACCTGCTTGTTTGTTGATGCCAAAGGCCAAGCACATCTTTAAAATGTTCTAGGGAGACAAAGTGGCTACAACTATGAACAGCTTGATAAGGACATAGCCAAACAGCCTTGGATGTTGTAAAATAGCAGAATTCACAGAACGGTGCTAGTTGGAACTCTGATACCCAGATCTGTTTCTATGTTTGCTCCTGAGCTCCAGGTCTTCCCTGATCAGCTTGGCCTTGATCTTTGCAAGTGGCTCTGAGTATTTCGTGTCCCTTGGGATCTGATGCAACACTCCCTGGTTTCAGTTTTCTTCGGTTCACTGCCATAGGACGCACTTGACCATGCCTTTGCCTTCCCTGTGAGTGTTCATTAGCCTGTCTGGAAGACACCAGCCCCATCTCAGCAGAAGGTTTTATGTCAGATGACCCTCAGATACTTGCCCTGTTTTACTGAATACAACAAGGACATCTGACATAGACCATGTTCCAAAGGGGACACTTACGTGTTTTAGCTCTTCTAAAGCTTCCTCACTCTCCTTAAGTTTCCCACATTAGCAACCTTCTAGCCCTCTCACCAATCGGTCTTGCTTTTCTAAGACTATGGAAGCCATCAGGTAGTGTCTTCTTCTCTACCTGCTCTCTCAGAGGCTGCCTTCATTCAGCTCCTATTCTGGAGGAGAAGGAGGAGTCCCCATAGGAACGAGGCCCGTTCCTGGCGCAGTCGGTCATGCTGGTCCCTGTCTCCTCTTCCAGAACGGTGCTCTGTCTGGTGTTCTGCATTTTCCTGGGCATTTTCAGTCTCTCTTACTCTCTCTGGGCTCCTTCCCATCTGCCTTTAAACCAGCTTGATCTACTGCCTCCCAAAGAATAGTTTTGTGTTCTCTCTTTGCCAAACTTCTTGACTATGTGGGTTGTACCCATGGTCTGGGCTTCCTCACTCCAATTTCACTCCAAATGCCCCACAATCTGGCTTCTATTGTCACCAAATTCTGAAGTTCCACTCTCGGAATTCATGTAACTTCCTATCTGCCAAACATTAAGGCCTGTTCTCAGATTATATGTCCTTTGTCTTTTCAGCCACACTCATCCTGTTAAAATAGTTGATCTGCTCGCTTCTGATTAGAATTACTTTTTTTCTATATGACTATGTTATTTTTATTGAACTTTTGAATGCTGTTTAGCTTCTTCTATGCATTTCTCTGTTCTTGTCAGCTGAACGTAAGTTCCCCGAGGCTGGGTGCTGTGTGTTAGAGATGATAGACATTGTTGTCCCAGGAGCATTTAGCAGTATGTTGTGCACCCAATAGGTGTGTGATAAATATTTTCTGAATGGAGAAATAGCATTCTTCGGAGCAAATGATGCATTCAGTCACTCATTTAGGAACAAATGCTTCTATGTGCCCACTGTATAGAGATGCTGCTGTATGCTGTGATGGAGTAATTCACGAGACATGTGCAGCCCCTGCTTTCAGAGAGCTTTTTGTCCAGTGGGGCATGCACACAGGTCAATACACAGTTATGATACATAAAAGAGCTCTGATGGGGAAGCACTTAACTGGAGGGGTGGGGGTCAGGAGAGGGTTCCTGGAAAAAATAATAGATAAGCTAAGAAGTAGGCAAAAGGAGGGAAAAGGAAGCAAGTGCTCCTGACAGATGGAATAGTGTGTTCAGAGGCTAGAGAGCAGGAACTGACTGAAGGGAAATCAGAGCCACTGAGGATAAAGAATGAGGAAGATGAGGTTCTGTGGGCTGGGCTCTGTTGGGCAGTTCAGTTCTGCTCCACGTGGGAGTGCTGGGCCTTGAATGTCAAATATGGCTTCTTTGTTCAGAGTTGGTGCACAGAATTGCTGTGCTTTCACCAGTGTAGTTTGTCTGAAGAGTTGGACACTGACTGCTCTTCTTTCTCTTGTTCTGTGGAGCCTATTCAGAATGCTGACCTTGGCTCCTCACAGAATGAAGATCTCAGGGTAATTGGGTTTTTAATATATGATGCCTGGTTTCCAAGAGGGAAGAAGCAGCAGCTGTAAGTACTGTTAAAATCTGGATCCATAAGACCTAGAATATAGTTTCTGATACATGCTCTTTGTTCAAAGCAAGTCACAAGTCCATCCTAGATTCCACCACTTAGTGCAGCAGTTCTCAACCTGTGGGTTGCGACCCCGGCGGGGGTCGAACGACCAAAACACAGGGGTCGCCTAAAGCCATCCGATGTGTTTTGGTCTTTCGACCCCCGCCGGGGTCACGACCCACAGGTTGAGAACCGCTGGCTTAGTGTATGTAGTGGCATGTGTGTAACTGGAGAAGAAGAATTGGTGGGGTCGTCTGTGGCGATGACCCACCTCACTCTTCCCTCTGGCCACTACACTTTACACCCTCCCATGTGAAAACCACTATACCCCCTTCCAAAATCACCAAACTCCCAATTGTGGCATCAGGCATCACTCCAGCATCTTGGGATTTGTATCAAGTCCAGAAGTGGATGAGGCTTCTCAAGCGCATCTCTTCTCAGTCAGGAGAAAAAGTTACCTGCTCCCTTCCCCTCACCCCCCCCCAATAAAATCCTGAGACAGTGATAGAATAACTGCAATAAGCACTATATTTAAAATTTGGAAACAGAGGCCTGACCAGGCAGTGGCACAGTGGATAGAGCGTCGGACTGGGATGCGGAAGACCCAGATTCGAGACCCCGAGGTCGCCAACTTGAGTGTGGGCTCATCTGGTTTGAGCAAAAGCTCACCAGCTTGGATCGAAGGTCGCTGGCTCAAGCAAGGGGTTACTCGGTCTGCCGAAGGCCCGTGGTCAAGGCACATATGAGAAAGCAATCAATGAACAACTAAGTTATCACAACGAAAAACTGATGATTAATGCTTCTCATCTCTCTCCATTCCCATCTATCTGTCCCTGTCTATCTCTCTCTCTGTCTCTGTAAAAAAAAAAAAAAAAGGAAACAGAAAGCATGGAGCAGCCTGACCAGGTGGTGGCGCAGTGGATAGAGCGTCGGACTGGGATGCAGGGGACCCAGGTTCGAGACCCCGAGGTCGCCAGCTTGAGCATGGGCTCATCTGGTTTGAGCAAGAGCTCACCAGCTTCAACCCAAGGTCGCTGGCTCGGGCAAGGGGTTACTCAGTCTGCTGAAGACCTGCGGTCAAAGCACATATGAGAAAGCAATCAATGAGCAACTAAGGTGTTACAACGCGCAATGAAAAACTAATGATTGATGCTTCTCATCTCTCTGTTCCTGTCTGTCTGTCTCTGTCTATCCCTCTCTCTGACTCTCTCTGTGTCTCTATTAAAGAAAAAAAGAAAGAAAGCATGGAGCAGTCAGTGGTTCATAGCAACTTTGAAATCCAGTTGGGCATGTGTCCACAGAACCCACTGCTCTGGGGAACATAGAGCATTCTATGGTAAAGGCTCAGTCTGCTCCTTGAGGTTGGTTCTTCAGCTTTGGCTGTGTCCTCTGGGGTCTGGACCATGCTCTCTGAGATACCCTCTTTTTCCCCTCAGGAAATGGTCTGAATTTTCAGTTGTGTAGCATTCTTAGACTTCTTTATGTCCATAGAACTTTTATGTGCACTTTTTCTGTGGATTTTAGTCAAATTTATGATGCTTTTATTAGTAACATTATCTTAAAAACCTTGATAAGTTTTCTATGAATTTTACTGATGATTTATTCCATGACACAAAGCCACATCTACAGATCAATTTGAGATGGGCCCCGGTCTACTTTGAGCTGCAAGTCTGGGTGTGTTGATAAAATGCTGGAAGATCCTTAGAAGCCTTTATTTTTGGTTTAGCTGAGGGTATCTAAGAGATACCACCATAAATCTTTCTGAAGTCTTAACAAGAGGTCTCTTATAGCTACACTATTAATTCGATCTTTACCTTGAGGCCACGTTGTAGTGGTAGTGCCCTAGACTTGGTCTTTGGCCCGAGAATATTCTTACTTAAAGAACCTTTGCCAGCTGGACAATTGGGATTAAAAGCATACCAGTAGGGTAAATATCTCTGTTCCTTGAAATGACCCAGAAGGAACAATAACCCAGCACCTATGAGCACCCTTAGTACCCGATCCATGTCTATAAATACTATTCTCAACTCAGAGGAACCAGGACTTCTTGGAGAAATGGCTGATTCCAAGTTTAAAGCAATTAATGTACATGATGATTTAAAGCATCATGCTGTGCCAAAAGTCTGGCCAGCTATCGAAGACTAAGGGGGTCATGTTAGTGAGAACATGGAGAAAGTGGAAGCTTGTACATTGCTGATGGGAATGTAAATGGTTCAGCTGCTATAAAAAGCAGTTTGTCAGGTCCTCAAAAAATTAAACACAGAACTGCCATATGACCCAGAAATCCTACTCCTGGGTGTGTATACAAAAGGAAAGAACACAGGGATTCAAAGACCTGCATGCTAATGTTCATTGCAGCATTATTAACGATAGCCTAAAGGTGTGGCAACACTGGTGTCCTTTGACAGATGAATGGATAAACAAAAGGTGGTCTATCCATACAGTTACACAGAGGGTGGGGCTAAAGTAGGTTTACAGTTGTGAGTATGGGAAATGGAGTTTATTCCTGTGTGATTATTTATAAAATCTTTTATTATTTTCCATGTGAACGTCTGTAAGCCTACTTTCGCCCCACCCGTATTATGCACCTTTAAAAAGGAGAGTATAAATGATACCTGCTATACAACATAGCTGAATCTTGAAAACATTGTTAAGTGAATTAAAGCAGACACAAAAGCACAAATATTGTATAATTCCACTTATAGGAAATATCTGTAATTGACAACTTCATGGAGACATAAAGTAGGTTAGTAGTTCCCAAAGGCTGAGGGTGGGAGTAGGATATAATTGTTTAATGGGTCTAGAGTTTCTGTTTGGGGTAATGAAAATGTTTTGGAAATGGTAGTGATGATTGCACAACATTGCAAATGTAATCAATGCCACTGAATTGTACAGTTAAAATGGTTAAAATGACAAACTTTATGTTGGATATATTTTACTGTGATAAAAATAACAAATGGTCATATAAGTACAGCGAAGCCAACTTGAAGGGGCTCCCAACTGGCTTATATTGGGACAAGTTGATCATGAAAAACATTAATAACTACAACTTCAGTACAACAATGGATCATTAATGAAGAATATTGGAGAGAGCCACGGATCCCATTGGTTAATTTTAACATCACTAAAAATGAGACCCCAATCCTCACATGCCTTGTGATGTGGTGAGAAGAATACAGCAGCACCTAAGAATGATTTTTATAAAAAACAAAATGAACAACAACAACCAAACCCCCCTCCCCCAAAACCTGAACTTGAATCTAATCAAGCCTTTAGCTTTAACCTCCAGTTTATAGAAATAGGAAAAATAGAAGAACGTGTTCAGTAACTCTATGAGGAAGCAATCAGCCAAATTCAGAGTACAGGACATTTTAGAGAACAAATGCTCCATTTTACTGTTCTGGGAAAAAAGGATGAGAGAATGAGGAAAGGAAGGGAGGGGTACTGCAAAATCAAGCTAGCCACCGATCAATGTGTGAACCTGTTTAGATCCTGAACAGGGCAGCCGATTCTTTTGTGTGTGTGTATTTTTCTGAAGCTGGAAACGGGGAGAGACAGTCAGACAGACTCCCGCATGTGCCCAACTGGGATCCACCTGGCACGCCCACCAGGGGCGACGCTCTGCCCACCAGGGGGCGACGCTCTGCCCCTCCGGGGCGTTGCTCTGCCACGACCAGAGCCACTCTAGCGCCTGGGGCAGAGGCCAAAGAACCATCCCCAGCGCCCGGGCCATCTTTGCTCCAATGGAGCCTTGGCTGCGGGAGGGGAAGAGAGAGACAGAGAGGAAGGAGGGGGAGGGGTGAAGAAGCAAATGGGCGCTTCTCCTATGTGCCCTGGCCGGGAATCGAACCCGGGTCCCCCGCACACCAGGCCGACGCTCTACCGCTGAGCCAATGGGCCAGGGCTGGGCAGCCGATTCTAAATGGTGCCTTGAGACAGCCAGGGACATCTGAATATGTCCTCATTATTTGATGGTAATAACAAATACTTCTTTATTTTTCCAGGTCTGATAATGACATAGTGGTTATTATATATGCACAGATAAATAGGTGATCTTACCAGTTAGAAATCCATACTGAATAATTTTTGAGTAGAATAGTATGGTGTCTTGGTTTTGCTTTAAAATATTCCAGGAAAAAACAAAAGCAGCGAATTTGAGGAGCTAGTTGGAGACCAGATTGGTAGCATGTCAATGATTATTGAAATAGAATGATGTGGGTTCATCGGGGTTCATGATATTATTCTCTTTATCTTTGAGTGTTTAAAAACAATAAAACACTGTTAAATTTGCATTTGCTTTTCTTGAATAAGAAAGTGTAATCCCAAAATAGAGCTGGGCCACACTCCCACTTTGCCTAGATTTTGAGACACTAGGAAAGTAGCTCAGGAGGGGCAGCACATGCCGTGGCAGGAAGGAGCGGACACATGGCGGCTCTGCTTGGGAACACAGAAATATTTTGAGCAGCAGCTTTGAGGGGCTGAGATTGGAATTGAGTGAAAAGACATGGCCTGCATACAAACAGTTGGGTGGTATCAGTGAGGGACTTTGTGTTCCTTTTGTGCTTCTGGCCTGCCAGTCCCCTCTTTGTGCCAGCCTCTCAGTCTCTCACAAGCTGGAGGCCAATTCTTCATTCAGTGAGTTAATTTTAAATGAAATGAAAACCCAAGTCATAATGTTTGGTTCACTACCCAGGCAACAGGCACTGTCTGCCTCATTAATGATTAACACGGCAGCTGGTAATGTCTTGCAGCTGGTTGACCAGTTTAATGATGCCACAATTTGGCTCCATCCTCCTCCTGCTCTGACCAGTGTGGGGGTCAGCTTTCCTCACTGTGGCTCAAGCTCGGTGCTTCGTGGATACCTTACCCACCAATCCACATGGGTCATCTAGGAGAAGGAATGATATTTCTTGTACTAGGACCTACTCAGGGGCAAAGGCTCTAAGCTTTGGTTGGGCCAGACCCATAGAATGCAGGACCCAGAATAAGTTTATCTGATGTTGAAAGAAATAGGATATTAGCAATATCCTATTTAATGGGCAAGGCAAAATCTCAGAAAGACTTAAAGAGCCACTGATATAGAGATAGGCCCTGGAAGAAGTTTCAGAAGGTTCCAGATAGACATGAAAAGTATTAAGAACCTGCTCTTCCAAGAGGTGCATAGAGGGTCTAAAATCAAAGACTAAGGAACAAGTTGGGGCAGGCAAAAGTTTTGAAATCCAGGCTTATGTGAGCCGAATTAAATAAAGATGCAGCCTCCGCCACATTGTGATATGAATATCAAACTCTCTCTACCTACATTTCTGCAGAGCCCCAGATCTGAGGAAGCTTGAACCTTGCAGTGCGAGTAGGGAAGTGCCCGCTCTTGGCTGACTGTGGCCAATCATGGCATTGAAAGGCAGGCAGAGCAGAATAGAGGTGAACAGGTGGGCTTTGACGTCACTAACCTGAGTTAAAATCATAGCCATTCTATTTATCATCCTGGTGACTTTGGACAAGGTTCTTAATCTCTTGAGATTCATTTTTCTCATGTATTAAAATAGAGCATTTATAGGATCAAGCAACTCACAAATATAATAAGTGGAGCTATTATTAATATTCGGAATGTCTCAAATATGAGCATCATTTTTCTTTGTCAGGTATACATGTTTATGCATACCTCATCTCTTATTTATTTGGGAAAAAAAGTCCTGTGATGTCGATAATGTTCACTTGATGCCTTCGGTGAGGAAACCTGCCCTGGTCGGGACCTGACCTGGTCACTGCCTGAGGTTGCAGGCTTGGGACTAAGCCAGTTCTCCCTTCTGAGCCTCTTCCTGTCCACTCTGCCACAGTTCATCAACCTCTTAGCCTTTCCTTGTCTCAATTTACTTCCTGCTCCAGCATCCCTGATTGCCTTGACCCGCTCCCCTGGACTGCTTGGCAGGACAGCTGATAATCTACAAAAGGGTAGCTTGGCCTGCCATTAGAAGGGGCCACCTCTGTGAGAACAGAGCTCCAACCCGGGCGGCTGCCCTGTTCTGGCTGCTTGACTTTCTAGATGCCCCTGATTAAGATGGTGGTATTGGTATTCTAGGCTGTGCAGACTGCTTTTGAGTTAAGTACTTGTACACTTAATTTGCTTTTCCCTGATGCCTGCTGTGACTGTACTCTGTGCCCGTTCTGTGACCTATGATACTCATTTTCCAGCATTAGCTGTTGCAAGGACATGAGCAGAGGGTTTTGGGAGTCACACCAGGTCCCATCCCTGCCCCGGCCTCCTGTTCACATGGGCTCACCGAGGTGTGCATGCATGCGTGAGCCTCTGCACTTTTGTGTTGGAAGGAAGCCTCCCCGGTGCCAGAACAGATACTGTTTTACTTGGAAGAAGTGGTTCATTTCTACCCTTCTAAACCTTGTCAGGGGAAGAAAAACGGAAGCTGTGACTTTTCGACACCATCTGGTCAGTTAGATGAACATCGGCACTGGGCTGCGGGTCTGTGTGCTGAAACCGGCCTCCCTGGGGTCCAATAGCTGACATTCCTTGAGCTCTCAGGGAAAGGACTCATTTCGAGGCCTGACTCCCTGCCCCCAACCATCGCTACCACTTTTTGAACACGCTCATCCCGTGTGAGTCATGCACGTGCTCAGGCCCAGATCACCTGCCCAGGCTCTTGGCAAAGCCCCGATTCAGTTAATGAGGAGTTTAATAATCTCTGTGCATGCCGACGTGGGCTGTAGCATCTGACTCCTTTCCATCCAACCCCAGTCATTTCTCCTGCATTTTCACAGCAGCACTGGTAGAAGCAGCTAATTGCAGTCCCTGCAATGAAACCTATTATAAAAGTGAAAACTGAGGATGAAGAGAGCCTTCCTGTTGGCTCCCCCCAGCAGGGCTTTCTTTGCAGCCAGAGCTGAATGCCCAAATGCGCATGTCCCCAGCCCAGGAGGGGTCGGCAACATCTGCCAGCAAGTTGGAAAGATGGCAGCATGAGGTCACTTCACTGGTGCAGGTGCCCTGGGGCTGGAGAAGGAGAAAGAGAAGGAGGAGTGGAGGCTGGGTCAGACCAGGCCTCTGTCTCCATCTCTGGCCCTTGGCACCTTTGAGTGACATTGCAAACTCCCTCAGTTGTGCTTCTCTGTCCTTCCTCCAGCCCTGTCGTGGGCTAGTGCTGCCAGCCTGGAGCTCCTGCTTGTAACACCCTGACACTCAGCCTGCTGGCAGTGGCTGGCCAGGTTCTGACCCTTGCTGCTGAGAGAGAGGCTTTAGATCAGTGGTCCCCAACCCCTGGGCCGCGGACCGGTACCGGTCCGTGGGCCATTTGGTACCGGTCCGCAGAGAAAGAATAAATAACTTACATTATTTCCGTTTTATTTATATTTAAGTCTGAACGATGTTTTATTTTTAAAAAATGACCAGATTCTCTCTGTTACATCAGTCTAAGATTCACTCTTGATGCTTGTCTCGGTCACGTGATACATTTATCCGTCCCACCCTAAAGGCCGGTCTGTGAAAATATTTTCTGACATTAAACCAGTCTATGGCCCAAAAAAGGTTGGGGACCACTGCAGCGTCTGGGCCTGCAGTTGTTCTCCCTTATTCTGGATTGTCCAGGTTCTCTGACTTTTAAGGGTAGATGGTGTGTTTGACTTCATGGTTGAGGACCCTGGCTTAAGGACAGCCGGACCACCAAGGCCAGGGCCAGACCAACCACCGAGGCCAGAGGCAAGAATCGACATGCATTTTGGTCCATGCCTGGGGGGCTGTGGGTCCTGCGTGTTCTTACTTTCCCTCACTTTTCTGACTGCCGCCTCCCAGTGGACTCCAAGCTCCAAAAGTCAGTGGTACAGAAGAAATTGCTTCACCAGGTTTCACAATTGCAGAAATCACATCCTGTAACAAATCTATTTGTCCATCTGTCAGCCTGCTCCTCTCTCTGTGCATTGGCCAGGTCTCCTAGTGAATCTGTTTCTTTGATTGAATGCTGACTGACAGAGATGGAAGTAGACAGGTGAGCCCCATGCGCCCCCTTGAGACGGCTGCCCATGAAGACAATGCACAAAGGACTGGGCACATCCAACATGTCTTCCCATTTCCTGTCCTGGGACGTGGTCCCCATCCCTTCCATATCCCACATAGGAAGTCATGTTTGCTGTGTGGGTCGATATATTAGTATTGCGAAGGCCTCTTCCAGCTGCCTATCAAGTGTCCCCCTACTGTACACAATTTCCTCCTTCTCATCCCTACTCCCCTCCTGCTCTTGAATCCTTGGGACACTTGGGACTCTGGTCCTGAATTTTCCTAAGCCCGGTAGACCAGGTTCCCTGCAGGAGTCAGGGGGGAGGGAGGCTTCCAGGAAGGGACCTAGCTGGTCACTGAATGCAGCAGATCTTCATGGCAGCCCCCACCTCGTGTGGGCAAACAGGTAAAGGACAGAGCATGATTTACTTACTGCTGTGTGGGACCGTCACAGATCCATTGCTCAGTTCAGGATCAGAGGAAATGCCAACTACTTTGGTCCAGCCATCTTCTTTGTCCTGCAGCTACTGGGAGGGGTCTGGAGGATGGAAAGCGATGTCCTTCTCCTGCCCCAGGCCGCAGACACAGACTGGGTCCCTCCTACCCCCATCTCAAAAGATACAACCTGGGAACACTGGCACCTTGGACTTATTTACCCCAAGTCCCTTGTCATGGCATGTGTAGAGTGTTTTGCATTAGGAGGTTTGCTGGGTAGGTCAATGCCCCCTGGTAATTTTTTAGCACAAAATACTGACAGCTTGAATAAAACCCAGTGGTTACAGTTCTCCCCCCCCCCCTAATTCTTAGTTATTGTTTTGCACTAGCTCATTATTTCCCCTAGTTAGAATTGGTAGCAGAAACAGAAGGGGTAAAATACCACCAAGGGGACTACTGCCTCAGTGTGGTTAGCAGGTGTCTCCATTAGGCTTGTCCTAAGAGCCACATCCAGGTGTATCAAATTAGTTTAGAGGGTCACAGGTTCATTTGCATGTGATCTGCATATGGTTTTTGAGTACCTAGATAAACAGTGCTCTTGCCTTTCAGGCAATTTCAAGTTGCTTCTTTCTTGGTCTTTTCTTCTTTGTCCTTTTCTCCTGTTTGCTCCTCACAGCTTCATGAATCTTGGCTTCAGAATCCACATAATTACCTACCTGGAGGGAGTTTGAAGGTGGGGAGAGAGCAGAGAGCTCCCTGATGAAGATTTCAGTGCTGCTGTGCCCTGGGGTCTGTTAATGCAGAGGACTTCAGGCAGGAAGGAGAGTTGTAAATACAAGAGCCTATTCTCGAAGGATTTTTCCATCTAAAAGATTAATCATGATGAGAGGGGATGCTGTTGATGATGATGACCATGGTGACAGCAGTAGCCATTTGGTTCTAACAGGATGTGAAGCTCCCATGTGACTTCTCTGGACCCCAATTACACTCAGAATGCATCCCTTTGATCTCTTCATGAATGAAAATACTGGTTTAATTCACTGATCCATAACCTACATAGTGGCTGAAGCCTGTATGTGCGGAGTACTGCTAAGTGAAGCCACACTCTGTATTCCAATGACTCTGCTCCTAGTACCCTTCAGGGAAGAGCCAGTCATTGGCCCCTGCTGCCCCCGGTCACCTGTCCTCCCTTTCGCAGCCATTCCTTCTTGCTGCCGTCAGAACCAGAGTCTGTTCAGAGGCTTATTTTCCTCGCCAACAGCCTGCGGGCTTAGGAACACAAGCTCTCTTTCCTTTGGCTGAGTTAAAAGAACATCTTCATCTGATTTCCTTAGGGACTTGATACAGTTTTCTATAACTTTTTCTTCTTTTTCCTGTCTCTGCCTGTGTCTTTTCTCTTTTCTACATCTGTCTTTCCTTCTGGTTTGTTTCCTCATCTTCCCCCACCCTCACCTCCACCCCCACCCTCACCTCCACCCCCACTTCTGCACTCTGCACAGAATGACAGAAAGCTCAGTCCATGGAGAAAGGCAGAGAACAGGGTGGTGGGCGCACAGCCCTGTGATTACACACTCTGTTAAGTCCTGCCCTGCTGCAGCCAGGTCCCATGGTATGAGGATTAAGTGAATTTTGTTAAGACCCTTAAAGAAGCAGTGAGTGGCAGCAGTTATGGGGGCTGTAGGAGATTTGTTGGAGCCAAGTGAGACTGGGCAGCCTGGCCTGGTTGGAGGGAAGGCAATCTCATTTTCCAGACCTGCCCTAAGGTCTGGACACTGGAGGGACGTGGATGCCTGGGGGCCGGGGCGGTGCACTGACCAGCCTTCCCATACTAGAGTAAAAGAGGCTCTATGGCAGACCACAGGGAACCTACAAAACAACTTGGTTTCATCTTCCTGTTGACTTGTCTTTGTTCTTGCTCCAAGGAGCTCAGCGTGTTATCTGTGCCCCGCACGGTATTCTATTCACCCCACGTTTTATCCTGCATCCCGGGCTGAGTGAGAATGGGTGTGGTGGATGCCAGTCATTCTGGACCAGGATCTGAGAACCCGTGCTTAGTCCCCGCGAATTAATCTCTAATCCAGGTCAAGCCTGCGTTCTCTTAGAGGAGTAGAAGTGATTGGCAGCCAGCCGCATTCCGCTGTTGGGCAAAATTATCCATGGGAAAAAAGGGACATTTTCAGAATGCCTCACTAGCAGAGGCCCCTTCCAAAACCCTGAGAGAGTGCCCATAACAATATATTTCTATGATTATATCTTTTGGAAAGTATTATTATTATAATTATTATTATTATTTTACTGCAATTGGTTAAGGTCAGTGTCTCTTTCAACTCCAAGTTGCCCTCTGCCTCTCTTCTCCTTGTTCAGGAAACTGTTGGGATTCCATGGGCAATTTTGGAAGGTGCCTAAGGAGAAGCTGAGACGTTTGGGTTTAGTGGATAAGTTGATATATGTCACTGTCACTTCTATGCATAGTTACTGCCAGCTGCCCCAGTACAAGAATGGCTTCCAGGAATATTTCTGTCACCTGCTGCGCCATCTCGCCAGCCTCCAGAGCTGTAGGACTGGAAGTCACATCATGATAGGAAGATGTGCATGGTGCCAGGCACCGGGCAGATGAGGTTAGGGAAGGAGAAACGGGTTCTGGAATGTAGACTCAGAAACTAGTCTGGGAAAAATTTCTTTACATCTTACAGCTCACATAGGAAAGAAACTTGATAGAAGTTGTTTTTCCCAAATATGTCAACAAGCCTAAAACTTTACACGCCATTGCTAATTATAAGTTACGAAGCTGAAATGAAAGGAAGGTCTCTAAATTATCAATAACAAAAACCAATGCTCATCAATTATGTAGAGGAAAGGCTAAATTATCTTTCTTTTCTCTTTGAAGAGACTAACTGCCGTAGGAAGAGGCGATTAGGCATTTAATAATGCATGAGGGAAAGCAACGTGGAGATGCAACAGACAATTAATAAAAGCACTAGGTTATTTTTAAAAATTTAAAACATTTTTTTATATTGGTGGTATTCAAACATGTCAGCTTTCTAAATTTGTAAATTTTTGTGATTTATTTTCTCTTTCTGAACAAACACTCACTTTTATACTTACTTCTGAATTTGTCACTTTGAGTTCTTTTCTAAAAGAGAAATTCCCAAATTGTGTGAGCTTCGGGCTCGCGGAATACCGAGTCTGCCCTGGGGTCTGACTTGTCCTTGGGGACCTTTGCTCCCCGTGGCTCTTCTGCATGCTAGGCAGGGCCCTGTCGGCCTGACCCTGAATCCAACATCTGAGCTACAGGCAGATCCACTGGATGGACCCTCCCTATCACTTGTTTAAAAGCTCAGGCACAGGGCTAAAATCTCTGGGAGTATCTTGCTTTTTCTATAGGTAACCTTGGCTAAGTCAGTATGTCTTGTTTAGATCCCAATTTCCTCATCTCTCACCTGGCATGATCATGACAGTCCATTCTCTGTCTCAGGGTTATGGAGGGTACCATTTGGATTCAATGAGAGGTTGAAGTTGTCTGAAAAATACGGAGTGCTTTGTAAACAGAAGGGGCTATGTTTTCTTTCTAAAGCCACAGCAGCCATCTTCCAAACCTGAGACTTTTTAGATACTTCGCTTGGGATTCCAAGTGAGTCAATATCTCCTGCGTCTGTTCTTCCGATGGTCACAGCCACTTTGTGTTTCATGTGTCTGGCGCAGAAAGCCGTGGCACCTTGATGGTGGCCCTTGTGATGGGGCAAGCAGCCATTTCTCTTAGATGTCAAAGGTTATTAGAGGATTTGGTGTGTGAGAGGGGGCTGAAGTCAGTGCACAGTCTCAGGGCTGCTTCTATGCACTGACTCCTCTGCTGCTTCTGATTGACTTGAAAGTATCTTGCCTCTCCTTGGACCTGTCACCTAGGCCTTTCCAAGTACATTTCCAGACAATCGGGATCAATACATTGTTTAGGTTAAGCATACAAGAGAGTGATTGACAGCCTAGATGAGGATAGGCTTCAGCTCCCAGCATCAGTTCCGATAGTAGGAGTCATATCTACGAGCAGAGATCAATGATCTAGGAAGACAATGTCTTGGGAAGAGCTGCAGCCTGGAGTACTGAGTTTGTCACAGGGATCCTCTAGGTGCAGACTGCCGCAGAACTGGGGTTCAGAGCCAATTCCAATTAAACTGTTAGTAGCTGGATTCCTGTTTAGTTCCAGACATTGTATTGTACATGGCAAGCTATGAGGAAGATCAAGCTTGTCCCTCCCTGTCATGAGGTTAAGTGGGGGTTAAGGCAGATGTACAGCATACTCACATCATTTGGGCAATGGCTGTAACAGCAGTAGAATAAAAGTTTAATGCAAGGAGGGAGAGACAATGTCCTCTCTCTTTGGCCTTTGCTGCTCTTTGTTTGAACAGTGGGACAGGCCTGAGTACAAAGAGACTTAAGCCAAGGTTTGAGGGAGAAACTCCCCTTGAGGGAGCAGCCCCTGAGAATGTGAGTTGTCTTAAGCCCCCTGTTACACGCCAAGTCCTCTGCTAACCTGTGCAGGGGGAAGCTTTTCACCAGCTTCGTCCAGGATTGACTTTGTTTTCCTTCTCAGGCGCTCTTTCCCCATAATGTGTTAGTTACAGTACTGCTTAGACCGAAGAAGACCCACTTCCTGTCTTCAAGGAGAGCACGATCCAAGACTGCGGCCTTCTGTGCATGCACACGGTCCTGCAGGCTGTCATGGCAGCACATGCATGTGTAGAGGAGCATCTGTGCTCTTGTGCTCTTCTGTGGCCACTTTCCCACTCCCTTCTGTGACCACTACCTTCTTCTGTGACCACTCACTTCTCATGTGACCCCTCACTTCTCATGTGACCCCTCCCTTCTTCAGTGACTGCTCCCTTCTTCTATGACCACTTGGTTTTGGTTGCAGGATGGTGAAACGGCTCTAGGGGGGTATCTGTGGACGTGGCCTACCACAGCTTAGACCATATGGGGATTGAACATATAACCTTGGCTTCATTTGCTGTGGCCCAGTCATCTGCCAAACCAGCCTCCTGCAGTGTCCTGCCATTCCGGGGGCTTTTGTCCTTACAAGTTGAGGGGCAGGAGAATGTATAAACACATAATAGAAGAAGATCTCTGAGCAAAGAGTTATGGACTTAGAGTTCAAAAACCTGGATTCTGGTCCCATCTCAGCCACAGGGAATTGTTTACTTCCTGTCCACCCTCAACTCTGCCTGCACACTTTCAGTTAGGAGTGTGTGTGTGTGTGTGTGTGTGTGTGTGTGTGTGTGTGTGTGTCTAGACATAATCACCTTTACTTGTGGGTCGATGGCTGGGCTCTCTCTGGAATCCCGCTTGGCAGGGCAGTGTCCACACAACAGTAATGAAGAGAGGCGCTGGAGCAGCCAGGGTGGCCAGTCAGCCTCGGGGAATTCACAGGAATCGGAAGCGAGGGGAGAGGGCCAGACAGGAAGGCGAAAAGAGGAGGCATTAAGCACAGAGGAGGCCTGCTGGTTGGCGGCCTGTCCCAGGCTCACAGCAGTTCCAGTCTCTTACCTTTTGGAGCTCATTCAGACAGATGACGACAGGGTTGCTATTCTGCACCAGCAAACTGAAGCTTTCCATGCTGGTTATTTAAGATAGCTTATTTTAAGATGGAAGCCACAGTTCATGAAGAGTCAACATCAGAGGATTGCCAGACTTTCATCATGTCATCAAGACAGGGCGTCTTCTAATGGGCTCATTATGCATCTACAGTAGCCCCAGATGAAATGCTCAATTTCTAATGTCTTTATCCAGTGAAAAATGAGATCTGTTGTTCCTATTACGGCCCTTAAAATAAAAACTCTTCAAATGATCCTTCTGAGAAATTTTCTCATCTAATTGGTTTCAAGAAATTAGAGGGAGGACTTTCCATTTTATGTAACCCAGACTAAAACAGAGTTTCCTATGGCTTAAGGTATTGATGAAGAGGTTAATTTTTAGGTTCCTCCTCCAAAGTATTGGTAATATAGAAATGAGCAAGGAGACATTATTGGGTGACATGGCTCATCCCTTCCCTTTAGCTCATGAGTTCGCTATGTAACAAAGGATTGAGGAATTTTCTTCTTGAGCTGCATACATCACAACAGTCCCAAACTCAAATGAGGGCCCAGCTCCATCAGGAATAACAAATACTCACGCTGTTTCAGACCATAATTTATGTCTGTTCCCAGAGTTTGTCACGTGACCTGCCACCACTGCTCATTTTCTGAAAATAATTTCTCCAGATGTCCACAGGCTTCCAGTTCTCATCACCTGGACCAGTAAAGAATAGTCACATCACCTCACATCATTTATCCCAATGTCCACAGAGCTCTCTGGGTTTCCACAAACAAAGCAGAATGCAAAAAGCAGCATAGAATTGTTCGTCAGTGCATGGGCCTATCTCCAAGTGGATAATAGAAAATGTGAATGGAGGAGAAAATTGCGGGCTTGGGACTTTTAGCCGGTGGCTCTGATTTTATTCTTGCTTCTAAACTAAATGGACTTCTGGCTACAGATAGATTCCTTTTGTTTCTAATATGAAATACCCATTGTGGATGGTTCAGTGCACTTTGCTCTAAAATCAAACTTTGGGATCCTGTCTCAGCTCTTTTGGGAAGTACCATAAGAGGCACTCAACAGCTAGAGTCATGTGTCAGCCTAGAAAGGGGAACTCGAGTTTAGACCTTGGAAGAAGAGCTTGTCCAACAGCCATCTCCTTATATGTTTACTTCAGAGTCACTGGTGTTTGTGGTAGGTACCGGAGTAGCAGGAAAGAGATAAAAGGCCAGGAAATGAGGAGTATCATGGCCTGAGTCAAGATGATTACGTGTTTTCTTGCAATTACTCTCAGATAAATACTATGTTAGGAAAAGCTAGAGGGGGAAATTACAGTGAAAAATACACCACGAGTATCATCAAACTCAGTAAAGTGAGTCCCATGGAAGAAGCCAGCCTAATGTTGCTCTTATATTTGGGGGAAGTAAATCAAATACAGCCAGGGAATGCCAGGGAAATAACTATAATCATTATTTGGAATTTTGTTCTGTAATAGCCCATCACTCACCCAGTTCCTGCCTGTATAATTCCTCCTCCCATTTCAAGCCCCTTCTGTGTCCTACTAAGGAGTGGCTGTTGACTTCCCACTGCCTCCTCTCCCTTCTCCCCTCTCTCCTCCTCCCTTCTCCCCTCTCCTCTCTGCCCTCCTCCCCTTTCTCCTCTTCCTCTCTCCCCTCACCCCTCACCCCTCACCCATCGCCCAGCACTTGGTTTTTCCACTGCACCTTCCTCATCAGCCAGAGAATGCAGTCACCCCTGCCTGCAGTATCTCTGTTTTGTCCGTATAGTCATTCTAAAACAGCTCATTATTTTGTAATTGCACATCTCTCCCCCGTATTTGATTATTTATCACAGTCACCTTTACAACACTGTGCCCCTCACGTGTAGGAGGGTTTCATGTTAATTTATTGAAGAAATAGATTTGGAATCTAGAGGAAAATTTTATTTTAAAATATTCTGTGGTCATATATATATATATACACACACACACACACACACACACACACACACACACACACACACACATATGTAATTGCTGAGCTATCTTTAATAAATTGAAATCATAGGTTACTCACTATATTAATCTATATACTATTTTAGGCCTTTCGATTTGTTTTTTATTATAAACTTCTTGCATTTAGGCACAGTTTTAAAACTTGTTTTCTTCCTTTCTCATGCATCTCTAGTACAGTGCTAGCATTATGTGAACTTGAATGGGTTTAAACTTGAATAAGAACAGTCTCCCATCTAGTAGAGCCGAACTCCTAGAAGCATAGAGTAGTGGCTGCCTGAGGCTTGGGGGTGGGGAAATGAGATATTGGTCAAAGGCTACAGACTGCCAGCTATAAGATGGATAAGTTCTGGGGACCTAATGTACAGCACGGGGACCGAAGTTAATCATCCTGTATTATATACTGGAAAGTTGCTAAAAGAGTAGATCTGAAATGTTCTCATTTCAGAAAAAGAAATGGTAATTATGTGAGGTGAAGGAGACGTTAACGCACCCTGCTGTGGTGATGATCACTTCACCGTATGGAAGTGTACCATGTGATCACGCTGTGCACCCTATACGTATACAGTGTCATATATCAATCATGTTTCAATATGGCTGGAGAAATATAGCAGTCTTACCCCCGGAAGTACACATATTTTCTCAGTGAGGTACCTTGGTTCTGTTCAAGGGGTTTGAAATTCTCTCTTGCATCCTGCAATGGACCACGTGCTCGACAATGCCGTTTGCTGACAAATCCTAGCTCTTAGAAAAGTGTTGCATTTCTGCATTGCCTTTTTTGTCAGGGGCTTTTATAAAATTCTGAAAGCTGTGAAAACTTACAAGACTCTTCATGTCTTTACTTGTGTCAGTGAGGACCAGTGGAATTTATCTGAATAGTTAATGCTCATGACCCATTGAGGCAAAGGGACTCGTCTCATGCCAACTCGCCCCGTTTCTTTCTGTGTGTGTGAAGCCCTGCCCTGGCTTGTCTGCAGCTGCGAAGGCTCTGGGCTTAGGAAGACCTCACGTCTTCGGGGAAGGTCAGTGGTCTTTCCCTCCATTCCTGCTCCTTAAGTGTCCCCAGGCCCCTTTCCTGTTCCTTCCTTTATTTCAGGTGCTCTAGACGAAACAAAACCTGCCATCATCGCTCTCTTTGATAGAGGGGACCTGCTGTCTCCTGCTGCATATCTCTCTGAAATTAAAGGATTATAAATGTACCTCTTAAGTGGCAGCTGCTGTGTTTTTATGATGAGTGACAAATTAATTTCTTATCTGGCGGTGCTGGACTATCCTTTTCCCCACGTGGCATGTCTCTTAAGAAGCCTGTAATTCTCTCAGGCATCTGTGCTCCTAACTTAACTTTGCCTTTTTTTCTTTTTCCCTTCCTTTCTCTTTTTGGCTTTGTGCTTGACTTTGAATGGAATGCTTTCTTGGATGTCCAAGGACTCATCACTTGGGTTGCCAGGGGTCACTGGAAGCCTTGAGATCTCTAGTTCTTATTCCATTATTTTCACTTCTGACATTCCCCAATCTAAAATATATATTTTGATTTTTTTGTTGAACAGGATGGGGTGGATGGTGACTTTTAAGAATGGGTGCTGACACACGTGATTATGTTTGGGGAGATTGCTTGTTACTTTGTACAGTACAAGTTCTCACTGTTGAGAGGGGAATTTATAGCACTAAGTGCCTACGTTAGGGAAGAGGAACAATCTCGTATCAATCGTGCAAGCTCTCTCCTAGAAAAAGAAAAGCACAGAAACCCAAAGCAAACAAAAGGATGGAAATAGCAAAGATGAAAGCCGAAACAAATAAAATGGAAACCAGAAACATAATAGAAAAAATAAACAAAAAATTGTTGTTTAAAAAGATCAATAAAATTGACACACTTCTAGGAATATTGAGAAAAGAAAAAATACAGAAGACACAAATTACCAATATCAAGAATGAAATCTAAATGATCTCTTCTAGAAAATAGAAAAAGAGGGGACACTTCCCAATTCATTTTGTAAAGCTAGTTTTACCATGATACTAAAATAAAAGACCACAAAAAAACCCTACAAAAATTTCAGACAACTATCCTTGAAGCAGATAGCCTTAAATATTAGCAAGTAGAATTTAACAATATATATATATATATAAAATCATGCACTATGACCAAATGATGTTCATTCCAGGGATTCAAAGCTGGTTTAAAATAAAAATGTTAATCAGTGTAATACCATATTTTTGCTTACCATATCCTTTCTTCCTTTCTGACATTCTAAAATTTCTTTCTGACTTCTTTTGTGTCTAGAGCACTTCTTTTATGATTATTTTTAGGATAGATGTGTTCGTGATGAAGCTTTAGTTCTCCACCTGAAAATGCCATGATATATTTTCTTTATTCTTGAAAGTTATTTTCACTGGATATAGGATTCTGGTCTTTCAGTTCTTAAAAAATGTCATGTGCTTCTCAGCTCCATGCTTCTCAAAGTTATATGTGTGATCATTCAAATGGTTTTTCTGACTGTAGGCAAAGTGCCACTATTCTCTTGCTACTGTCAAGATTATTATTTTTTTTTCTTAAGTGAGAAGCGGAGGCAGAGAGACAGACTCCTGCATGTGCCTCTGACTGGGATCCACTTGGCAAGCCCAATAGGGAGCAATGCTCTGACCATCTGGGGCACTGGAGTATTGCTCCTTTGCTCAGCAATCAAGCCATTTTAGTGCCTAAGGTGAGGCCATGAAGCCATCCTCAGTGCCCAGAGCCAACTTGCTCCAACTGAGCCATAGCTGCAGGAGAGGAAGAGAGAGATAGAGGAAGAAGAAGGGATCATGGAGGGGTGGAAAAGCAGTTGGTCGCTTCTCTTGTGTGCTCTGACTGGGAATCGAACCTGGGACATCCACACGCTGGGCTGACACTCTACCACTGAGCCAACCGGCTAGGGCCGCAAGATTATTTCTTTGTCTTTTGGTTTCACAATTTGACTGTAATGTTTCTTGGTATAGATTTCTTTAGGTTTATCCTTGTTAGAATTTGCTTAGATTCTTTTTTTCTTTTATTTTTATTGTGGTGAAATATTGTATAACATAATTGTAATTTTTAACAGTTTTTAAGCATACAATTCAGTGGCATTAATTACATTCACAATGTTGTAAAACCATGATCACTATTTCTAAAACTTTTTTTATCACCCCAAACAAGTAAACTCTATTCATACAAGGAACAGCTTCCTCCTCCCCTTCCCTGGAAGCCTCTGTCTACTCTATTCTCAGTCCCTATGAATTTGTCTATTTTAGATATTTAGTGTAAGAGGAATTGTACGATATTTGCCCTTTTACATCTGATTTAGTTCACTTAGCATAATGTTTTCAAGACTCATTCATGTTGTAGCACGCATCAGAATTTGATTCACTTCTTTGGCTGAATAACATTCCATTGTGTGGCTATTTCATATTTTATTTATTCACTCGTCTTATCATGGACACTTGGGTTGTTTCCACCTTTTAGCTATTATGAAATAATGCTGTTCTGAGCATTGTTGTACACATATCTGTATGGGTCCCTGCTATCAATTCGTTTGGTTATGCACCTAGCAGTGGATTTGATGGGTCCTATGATAATTCTATGTTGGACTTTTTGAAGAACCGCCAAACCCTTTTCCATGGTGAGTGCAGTATTTTACGTTTTCCGTTGGCAATATTTGAGGGTCTCAGTTTCTTTACCCCCTCACCAACACATTGTTTTGCATTTTATGTTTATTTTAGCCATCCTAACGGGTGTGAGATAGTATATCATTGTAGTTTCGATTTGTGTTTCTTTAATGACTAATGATGTTGAACATCCTTTTATGTGCTTATTTGCCATTTGTACACTTGTTTTTCCCTGAGAAATGTCCATTTAAATACTTTCCTCATTTTAAAAATGAGGTTTATTGTCTTTTTGCTATTGAATTATAGGAGATCTTTGTATATTTTAGATGTTAAACTCTTATTAGGTATATTGATTTGCCAATATTTTCTCCCATTCTGTTAGTTCTTTTTAATGTTTTAATAGACTTTATTTTTTAGAGGAGATTTAGGGTCATAACAAAATTGAGGGGCAGGTAGAGAGATCCCCCACATACCAGCTGTCCCCACACATGCATAGCCTTCCTCGCAATCCATAAGCCCCACCATGCGATCTTAATGATGCTTTCTCTGTCATTTCTGACGTTAGGATTCATGTCCTTGTTTTTTTCTTAGTTAACCCTGGCACCCTGTCAAAAGTCAATTGGCTTTAGATCTATACTCTCAGTTGTTCTGGATGCCTATCCTTATGTTTGATTACTATAGCTTTGGAATCAATTTTGAAATCAACAAATATACATGTTTTTTTATTCTATTTCAAGATTAGCTATTCAGAGCCCTTTGCAATGCTATAGGAACTTGAGCACAGGCTTTTTCATTTACACACACACACACACACACACACACACACACCCCATTGGAATTGGAAAGAAATTGTGTTAAATCTGTAGATTGCTTAGAGCAGCATGACATCTTACCACTATTAAATCTTTCAGTGTCTGAGCATGGGATGTCTTTTCATTTGTTTAGGCCTTCTTTATTTTTTTTTTAGCAATGCTTTGTAGTTTTCAGTGTACAAGTCTTTCATTGTTTGGTTAAATTTATTTGTAAGTGTTTTATTTCTTTGGATGACATTGTAATGGAATTGTTTTCTTAATTTCCTTTTTGGATTGTTTATTGCTGGTGCATAGAAGCACAACTGTTTATTTTATTTTTCAGTTACAGTTGACATTCAAAATTATTTAGTATCAGTTTCAGGTGTACTGCATAGTGTTTAGACATTTACATAACTTAGGAAGAGATCCCCGGATAAGTCTCGTACTCACCTGGCACCATACATCATTATATATACAATATTAGTGACATAGTTATAAAATAGCAGAACTGTTTTTTGAGTGTTGGTCTTACACCATGCAATTTTGTTGAATTCATTTATTACCCCTACTAGTTTTTTGTAGATTTTTAGAGATTTTCTATATATAAAATCATGTCATCTGTAAATACAGTTGTACTATGTTCGTTTCCGTTTGGATGTCTCTTACTTATTTATTTATTTTTTGCCTGATTTCTCTATCTAGAACTTCTAGTACACGGTAAATAGTGGTGAAAGTGGGCATCCTCATCTTGGTCCTGATCTTAGGGGGAAATCTTTTAGTTTTTCACCATTAAGTATGATATTAGTTGCAGGGTTTTATTCATAAATCTCTTTATCATGTTGAGGAAGTATCTTTCCATTCCTAGTTTGATGAAAGTTTTTATAACGAGATTGTTAGACTTTGTCAAATGTTTTTTCTGTATCAGTTAAGATGATTGTCTGTTTTTGTTTTCTCTTTCTTCTTTTAATATGGTACATTATGTTGATTGATATCTTGTATTGCATTACCCTGCATTCCTGGGGTAAATCACACTCTGACTCAGCTTCTTGAATCTGCAGGTTTACATTCTTTGCCTAATTTGTGAAGTTTCTAGTCATTACTTATCTGAGTATTCTTCTAGTCCTACTCTCTTTTCTCTTGAACGTCTAAATCACATGAATGTTACATTTTTAATAGTCCCACATGTCCTTGAGTCTCTATTTCTTTCTTTAGACTATTTTATCTCTTTTTATATTATGTAATATATATCTTCCAGTTTACTCATTCTTTCCACTGCTTCATTCATTCTGTTGTTGAATTTTTAAAATTGGTTATTGCATTTTTCAGTTCTAAAATTTCCATTTGGTTCTTTGTATCTTCTTTTTATTTGCAGGTACTTTCTATTTTTAAATATGTTATAGGCATGTTTTAAATTGATAATTGAAGCATATTTATGATTGCTGCTTTAAAACATTTGTCAAATAATTCTAACATTGCTGTCATTTCAGTGTTGGCATGTATTAATTATCTTTTTTCAGGTATGATGTCTTTGTGTTCTCTGGTATGATGAGTGGTTTTTAATTTAAAGCTAGACTATTTGTATATTGTGTTATGAGACAATAGCTCTTATTAAAACTCTTGGTTTTAATTGGTTTCCTATGAAACCTCTCTGGAAGGGGAAGGAAGTTTGCCAACTCCTTCCTGCCAGATGGGTGTAGAAGTTCAGGTTCCTCACTCAACCTCCATTGACAGCTGAGGGGAGTATTAATGATGGGTAGGGTGGAGATTCTTGCTTCCATCCAATACCATTTTCTCTATTTCTGTGAGAAACAGAAGTTCCTCCTTACTTCTCACATGATCTCTGCTGACACCACGTTGAGGGTGGCCTTTTACTTCTGGGCAGTGGGGAAAGTACTGATACACCACTAGGCCTTCTCTGGCACGATCCCAGTGAGGCATGGGAGGCATGCCTTGGCCCTGCTGGGTGGAGGTAGAAGCCCAGGCTCCTTACAGTGTCTCAAGTTACAATTCAGACAGGGTTGAGAGGAACTCGTTACTACCCAGGAAGATGGAAGTCCCAGCTCCTTACACAGCCTTGTATGATATTACCACATTGGGTGGGTCAGGGTGCCCTGTTCTAGCCTTGTCTAAGCTTCCCATTTAGCCTTTGCTGACATGCATGGGAACAGGGCCACGTTGTACCCACTAAGTCTGGCATAAAATGGTTATTGTCTAGGACTTTTCTGTATTTATAGGCTTCCCCTTTCTTAGTGCTTTGTTCAGAGAGTGCTGACTTTTGTCTCTACTTGTTGATGCTTCCAGGCTCTCAGCTTCTTTAGCTCCAAGTCTGAAATATATGAGCAACAAACAAACAAATGAACCAATGAACAAAACGCCCAGAAAACTCAGCAGTATGTCATTCTTTGGATCCTACAGTCTCTATTATTCTGCCTTCTTCCGGTTACCTTTCAGTCTTTTTATGTTTGTTTTACATACAGTTCCTATAGTGTCTAGTTGTACTTTGAGGAATAGGGCAAAGTACACCTTTTCTGTCTTCCCAGAACTGTTCTTATATTAAAAAAAAATTAAACTTTCCATATACTTTAAAGCATTATCCTTTTTTACTCCTTTTCCTGACGAGTAGCTCCTTGTTAAATATCTTAATCAGTGTTTCTAAAACTGCAGGCTGTGACCCATTAGTGAGTCATAAAATCAGTTTGATGACCAGCATTAAAAAGATGAAATAAAATATAATAGAGTGCAAAATAAAGTACATTGTACATAGGAACAGCAAGAACTATTGGATAACATTTTTGATAGTTGAGTATGTATGTGTGTGTGCACGTGCACACACACATGTTTGTGAATACTGGGCTGCAAAGTAAAATGTATTTCTTAACTGTGGGTTGCAGCTAACAGAGTTTGAAAGCCACTCACTTGGCAAACAATGTTGAGAGGGAGACAAGCAAGAGTTATTCAGGCTGATGTAGATGAAGCCCCTGCCACCCACTGGCACTGGTCGGTTTAGGGGATTGTTTGTCTGCTGGGTGCTGATTGAACTGAAGGCTCATGTTCGCTATTTCAACATGCTTTCTGCCCTAGGAGTGCTTACTTGTGGTTTTAAAAGGGGAACAGGACTCAGTGTCACTACTGGCCCTGAACCAGAGGGCTTCTTTCCAACTCCTGAGCTTGGCAGCAAGTGGCTTCTTGCAGGGAATGTTTGGAGACTTCTTTAGACTTCAGCCATAGACTCCTCCAAGCAGGGTCTCTTAGGACGAGAGAGTAGATTAGTGCCATCCTCACCTCATCCCCCAGTACCTGCATGTCTGAGTTAAAAGCAAGGGCTTGCTGGGTACCACTTGTACTTTGTTGTTGGCACTGAATGAGAAAGAGGCAGGAGGCAGAGACAGGAAACCAAACCTTGCTGGGGAATCCACAGGGCTGTTTCTTGGGTAGGGAAATAAAAATGAAAGGTTTTAGAACAAAATCATGTTGAACTGCAGGACCTGTTTTACTAAAGCATAAGCACAGGTTGGGCGGAAATCAGGTAAACCTTAAATGGACGGAACACCTTAAATTGCCTGGAGTTCTCTGTATCCCTTCACCTTGGGAAACGCCATGCTAATTATTGACTCATGTGATCTCATGCCAGATGGATTGTGTGTGTCCTGGCGATAGATTCTAACAATGAATCTTGATTGCCTTTTTGGGGGGGAGTGGGATTGTCTCAGTGCTAGACATTTTTATATGGGAATTATATTGACTCCTTAGAATAGTCCTAGGGACTAGTGTTACTAGTCCCAATTCACAGGTTGAGGATGGTGAGGCTCAGAGAAGGGAAGTGACTTGCCCAAAGTCACAACTTTGTAGGTGTCAGAGTCGGGATTTAGACCCAGATGCATTATGCTTTCCCTCATACCACAGGTGAGTCCATGCAGTGAGGCTCGGAGAGAGTGCAGCCATCTTGTATGAAAACTGGGAGGCCCAACTATTTGAGAGGTCTGCAGGACCGACTGCTGATATGTAGGCCAGTGCAAAGGTTTCATGACACAGGATGCTTTCTGCAGCCTGGCTATTTAAAGTAAACATATCTTCTTCCCTCAAACAAATTTTGCTGGTTAGAAAGACATCAACATGACATCCACCAAAGCATAAAACAAAATATGAACTATGACAGGAAGCATACACTGTCTCATCTAACACTGAATGGTGCATTTTCAGGACCAGCTGTAACTTAAACAAAGGAACGCATGTTTGAAACTGTTTAAGCCTCTAACAACTCTTTGGGACAGTGATGTTGTTATGGAAACTCACTGCCAGTGACTAAAGAACCCATAGAGATAAACTCTGGTAAATAAAGCCTGTCATTTTAGCAATGGCGTGGAAAGTACTTTAATAAGAGGTTCATGACGCTGGACCCGTTCCAGCGGCCCTCTCTTCAACATCTGGCCGAGGTGGCATGGTCTAACCCAAACACCAGCCCTCTGCCACCCTTTCTGTTCCTCTCCTCCAGCCTTGTACAAAGGAAACCCAAACAGACACCTCAACACTCCCTGCCTCAGCGTCCAAAATAGCAAAGCAGTTCCAGAGCAGATTAATAGGGACAGTGCTAAGGGGGAAAGTGCAAACTGAGCAATACAGGCAGAAACCTTAATAATGAGCCAGTACAGGATTCTTCAGGGGCCGTATTTTATAACGCAGCACAATCTCCTGCATCAGCTAGGCTGGCTCTCTTAGCTGAATGGGGTTCCGGAAAGATTTGAACATCTAAATCAGGTGAATTATAAACTATGCAGAGGTTTAATTTTAAAAAAAGGAAGGAATTATATGCTGTTACATTATGTAGGAAAAAATTTCTTTTTTTTTGCGTTTTTTTAACCATAATTCCGTTGACACCTGGATCATTATAGCGAAGAATTTAAAATCTAATTGCCTGCAAGGTGTTTACATATGTGATCACAGAAGCTCGCAGAGCAAATCAAGGTAGACCGAGGTACTTTTTATTTAACTTGCAGTCAGTCTTCTCTTTCCAGTTCCTCAGATGCAAATATAATATCATTATAGAGGTAACTCAATTTACATAGATATATTCCCGAAAACCAGATGTGCGGTGTGAAAACCAAATTGTTGTGGATCAAATTAGGTTTTATATCCTAAGGGAACTTGTTATTTAAGCATCTGCGATGCTTCCTATGACTTAAAGGGTTGGCGTTTATGGGCCGACTGGTTACCTCTGCGAAGGCGGTGTGCCTGTGTTGTAATCAGGGTCGTGTTAGGCTGTGTCTGACATAGGAAGAACATAAATGTCAATGACTTAATACAACAAAGATTTCTTTCTGGTTTTCATCAGAATCTGATGCAGAGGGCCCTCCTGTGCTGCTATCTTCCAGGGACCCAGGGACCTAGGGACTTAGACTGTTTTTTTTCTTGCAACTCCAACATTTCAGTGTCATATGACCACAAACAGAGACAGGGAGGCAGAAAAGGCAGTCAGGTGAGTTCCCAGGAAGTCTAAAATGGTTTGGTGAAAGCAGTCTGCCACCCTGGTATATTTATCACTGTGTGATTGCTTCTGTGGGTTTTTGAAGCATTCATGAGACTTTCTGGAATAGCCAATTGATTTTCAGAGTTCTTGGTCCATTATTCGCCCAGTCGTACTTTTTGTATACAAATATATATAACTCTTCATGAAGATAATGATAAAGGCAGTCCCATGAAAGGATATACTGGCCATCAGATTCAGAAGCGAGGGGAGGAAAATCCGTGGGAAAGGGTTATAGGCCCTCACAAAGTCCTATCACAGCACAGCGCTCTCTGTGCAGTCTCATTGGTCCTATAGTTCATGCTTTCTAGTTTCCTTTGCCTTGACTTTGCAGTGACCTCCTGGAGATAGTCTTAGATTGCTCCCTTGACTCCAGTCCTCCTGTTGACCTGTGTTTGGCCTGCGTGTTCCTGACCTGACCTCCAACCTCACCTACAGCTCTGATTCCTTATGCTTGCTCAAGGACATCACTCTTGAAATTCTCCCCCATCCTCAACTCCTCCTCTGTGTTGAGTATGCCCCTCTCTGCCGCATTGTTTCATCCTAAAAGAAAGAAAACCAGTTTTGACCTCAATTCCCATTCTAGTCAACTCTATTGACTCCTTCTCATGACTTAAGAATGCCTTAAATTTCTTTAATTACTTTAACTTCTCTCCTCCCATTCTCACCTGAATCCCCCCACCCCACCCCAATCAGACGTTTGCCACCAATATTCTCCTGAAATTGTACTTGTCAAGGTCACCCTTGATTTCCGTGTTGCTAAATCCAGTGGTTAGTCTCAGTCTTTGTTTTACTTAAAATCTCAACAGCACTTGACACACAGCTCTTCACTCTTCTCTGTGAAACTCTCTTCTTGGCTCTCAGGATACTGAACGTGCCTGGTTTTCCTCCTACCTTTGTGAATGCTCCTTCTCACTCATCCCCCATACCCTACCCAGGTTTCTCCTCATTTCCTTGTTTTCTAAATATTGGAGCACCCTAGCACAGAGCCCTTGGACCTCTCCTTTTTTCTATCTGTTAGCACTCCACAAGTGATCAAATCCGGATTTATAACTTTAAATAGCATCTCTGAGCTGATAGCATCCAAATTCTTATCTTGAGCCCGATGTCCTTGATGCAGACCCATACATCCTGCTGCCTCCTTGGCATCTCTACTTGGATGTCTCCTAGAGATTGCAAATTTAACATCACCAGAGCTAAGCTCTAGATCATTCTCTAAACCAGCCTGTCTTATGCTTTATCCCATTCCTGTTTATGGAACTTCATTTTTTAAATTGCTAGGATATTTTTTAAAAATATCTTGTTGCTCAGCCTCCTCTTCTCATGACCTTCATCTGATCCCTCAGAAATCCCTGACACATTCTTCTAAAATCTGACCATTTCCCATCACTCCCATCACGTCCTTCTTGCCTCCCCCTAACTTATCTTTATCAAAGCAGCCAGAGGGACCCTACCTATGAAAACATAAACGAGAGCTTGTCATTCTTTTGCATATTAACTTCCATTGGATTCCCATCCCATTGCTAAAGCCCTGCATCCTCACACTCACCTGTGGGGTGACCTGGCTCCTTGTCACTCCCCTTTTCATTCTTGCTCTCCCCACTTCAGCTACATGCCTCATTGCCACCCTTAAACACACCAGGCCTTGACCCTGCTGTGTCCTCTGCCCGACATGCTATTTCCCCGTTATTCATGTGGCTCACTTACTCACTGCATGTTTTTATTTTTAGTCTAATGCAGCATCTCTGGGAGGCCTTCCCTGGCCACTGTATCTAAAAGTGGGTAAGAACACTTAGCATGAGATCTATCCTCTTGACAACATTTTGAGTGTACAATACATTCTTGTTAGCAATAGGTACAACATTATACAGCAGATATTTAGAGTGTGTTCATCTTGCATAACTGAAACTTTGTGCCTGTTGATTAGTAACTTTCTAATTCCCCCTCTTCCTACTTTCTGGAAACCACCATACCACTCTTCAGTTCAATGAGTTTGGTTATTTTTAGATGCCTCTGTAAGTAGAATCATGCTGTATTTGTCTTTGTGTGACTGGCTTATTTTACACAGCGTAATGTCTTCAAGGTTCATCCATGTTGTCCCATACTGCAGATTTTCTTTCCTTTCTAAGGCTGAGTAGTAGTCCACTGCATGTAGATACCATGTAATCTTCATGCATTCATTCATCTGTCAATGGACCTTTAGGTTGTCTCCACAGCCTAGTGATTGCAATTAACACTGCAGTGAGCAAAGGAGTGTTAGTGCCTCTTGGAGATCCTGATTCCATTTCCTTTTGGATAAATACCCAGAAACAGGATTGCTTGATCATATAGTAGTTCTATTTTTAATTTCTTGGGGAACTTTCATAGTGTTTATCCAAGTAGCCGCACCATCCATTTTGCATTCTCACCAACAGTACAAAGATTCCAGTTTCCCCGCTTCCTTGCCAACTCTCGTTATCTTTTGTTTTCATTAATAACAATCATGACAGGTATGCAGTTTTATCTGATTGTAGTTTTGACTTGCATTTTCCTGACAATTAAGTGACAACAAGCATTTCCTTCATATGCCTTTTGACCATTTGTATGTCTTCTTTGGAGAAATACCTATTCAAGTCTTTGGGGGCATTAAGAAGGGCGTGTGTGACACCTACTGGGGGTGAGTGTCCCATCTTGCATCACATTTGAGGTACGGTACTTAATCCAGGGCCCACACTTTAACCGAGACATGAAGTGGCCATGAGTAAGGCAGGCTGGTGCTGTGGGCTCTGAAGACACAGGGAGGAGAATGGCTGCCCTGTGGAGGAGGCACAGCCGGAAGTGGGAGTCAGAAGCTTGAGAGTTGCGTCGCTATCAAGGGCCATTATGTTCAAGAAGGAAAAATTGGGGACTCAAAACTGACATTAAAGAGGGCTTCAGTTATAGAATTCCAGAAATGACAAAGGGCTCTGTGAGGCAGTGAGGGCCCTGTCATGAGATGTGTTCAAGCCAGGCCGGGAGCATTATGAGGATGCAGCAGAAACAGTTCCTCCAGTGGCTGGAAGGTTTGAAAAGCTGGCTTCGAAGATCCCTTTAAATGGTAGGAATATATGAGTCTAAGAGGCCCTCAGTCCAAAGGGTAAGCTGTTAAATCTTCACACTCCATTTGATGTTACAAGTACCATTTTAGATTGTATTCTTTATCCAAGGTCATTTACCATAACCCTTTGTATAAATCAATAGATGATATGATTTTAGCAATTCCCAGCTGATCTAACAATATATCAATTCTAAACATAGAATACACATTAGATTTGGTTCACAGATCAAAGAGTTTTAGCACTATGAGCTATGAGGGGCTTAGAGATTGTCTGTCAAATCTTTTCATTGTAGAGATGACAAAATGGAAGCTAAGAGGTAGTATGTCTGCTCCAGCCTTACCTAGCTCCTTACAGGGTCATTAGGAGTGCCTGTCCCCTACAGGCTCACACCGGCTCATCATTAAGCCAGTACTACCTGGGCAGGACACAGCAGCAGTCTTTGGGTCACAGTAGAGGAGGCCTAGAATTTGCTGAATAATGATAACTACTATTTGTTGAGTGCTGACTTTGTATCAAGCACTATTATGGATGTTTCTCAGGCAATGTGAAACTTAAATCTACAAGAACAGGATGGTTATCCTTATGTGACAGATGTGGTACGTGAGGCTTAGAGAAGTTTTATGACTCACGCAAGGTCACACAGCTCATAGGTGACAGCTGTCAGATCCCAGTTCACAAAGATTTGATCCTATAGCCTGTGCTCTAAACTACCTCATATGGCCGTTCAGTCACAGCCCGTCCCTGCTCACCTCACCTGGGCCATGGCCTTTGCTCACCAGGTTGGACCTTCGTACTCCAGCCTTCTCCTGGATCGTGTCTGATTTCATTAACTCCTTTTGAGTGCAAGGTATGGAGCCATTGACCTGCCCCTCAGGGAGTATTGGCAGCCAGACCATCACTATACCTTTGAGGTTGTGATGAAATAGTTTTCCCTCTGAGTTAGAGCAGATGAAGTAACTTATTTATGGATGTAGTGTAAATGAAAGATCTGGGACCTGGGCCCCAGAATTCTAATACCCAGCACAGTGCATGTTTCTCTGTAGTTCATTCTGTCTCCCCATACAGCTGTATATAAGATATATACTTTTTGTTTTTTAATTAGGGCTTCATAGACGAATACAAAACAAAAAGACACAAAGTCTGTATCACTGCCTCCTGGCACTACCACTGTAAAAGCATCCAGGATGACGAGGGTTTCTGATCCCCTTGCAGAGAACCCAACATTTTTCTCCTTGTACAGTGTCAGCCTGCAGGGTCAAACATTTCTTATTTATGAAGGATTTTCTAAGTATTTATTCTAGGCGATTTGGAGTACTATGTTATGAACACTGAATTTTGTATGTGTTGGATCTCCTTTGTCTCTCATATCACCTTCTCTTGAACCATGTTTATAACAGGTTCCATTTTTCTCTTAGTTTATTTATAGTTAGAAATTTTTTAAAACTTAATTGTAGGGGGTTTGTCTATTTCTCTTTTCAGTTATTCCTTCATGAATCAAAGTTCTGTTAATAGTTGCATGCCCATTTAGGATTGTTCTATCTTCTTGAAGAAGTCATTATTATAAAAAAAAATGTTCCTCTTAATTCATGATAATAGCCCTTGTTTTATCCATGCTGTTATCCTTGAAGTGATTTTCTTGTAGATATCATATCATTGGGTAATTTTAAAAAATCTGTTCTGTCCATTTCTGCCATTTATTGGTATATTTGCACCATTTATATCTAAAGTAATTATTGATATATTAGATTAAGTTTGTTCTCTTATTGTATATTTAGTTTGTTTCCTGTTGTAGTCCATTAGGTCAAGTTCACTGGTAGTTTAATTAGTTCAGGTATTCTTTGACTTTTGTTTTTTTCTGTGCTCTCTGTTGTCTTGTCCGTATTTCCTTTTGCATTTTCCATGTGAAATACAACAGTCACACGGGGTCACAACATTTCTTGAAAGAAATGTTGCTGATGTTTTTAATTAAGATAGCATGAATGGGACAACTGATATTTTTATGGTAGAGTATCCTTATCTATAAATGATATGAATTTTTATTTTTATAGTCCTCTTTATTATCTTTTACTTTTGATTTATACTTTCTTCTTGAAAACATTACCCATGTTTTGATGTAGTCATTCCTTGGTACCTTATATATTTTTGTAGCACTTAAAATGGTATATTTAAAAATGTTTTTTTTTTAAGTTTTTGTTTGTTTTTAATTTTATTTATTAATTTTAGAGAGGAGAGAGAAAGGGAGAGAGAGAGAGAGGGGGAGAGAGAGAGAGGAGAGAGAGACACAGAGAGAAGGTGGGGAGGAGCTGGAAGCATCAACTACCATATGTGCCTTGACCAGGCAAGCCCAGGGTTTTGAACCGGCGACCTCAGCATTTCCAGGTCGATGCTTTATCCACTGCGCCACCACAGGTCAGGCAAAAAATGTTTTTATTTATTGCTATTGTATAGAAGTACAGCATTCGTATATAGACTTTAGTCTAGCTACTGCCAGATATTTTTATGAAGTCTAGTAATTTCTCTGCAAGACCATTGGGTTGTCTATGTAGATAATCATGTCATCCGTGAATAATAACAGTTTTGTTTCTGCTATTCCAATCTTTATAGCTTTAATTCTCTTGAGCACTACTGTCAGGTTAGACTCTCCCCCAGTGTTGAATAGGAGTTATTTTATTACAAAAAATTATCCTGTTTAATGATTTTACAGAAAATAATTCTAACAATTCTCTTCTAAGGTGATGTGTCTTTCAGGTTTTTGGTTAGATGCCATTTACTAGGTTTAGGAAGATATTCTGTACATATCTCTGTTCTCAGAATTAAGTTCATACTAATCCCATAAAATGTACTGAAAGTCTACTATAGACCAGAAATTGTTCCAGAGATTGAAAGTATCACACAGAGCAAAGCAGATAAAAGTTCCTGCCCTTATATTTCTTATATTTTATTGTTCCTTGAATACTTGGTAGAATTTATCTATAAAACAGTTTGAGAGCAGTGCTTTCTTTGTGGAACATTTTGAAATTATTGGCCCAGTGTCTTTTATGGTAATAGTTTTTTAAATTAAAAGTCAGTTTGGATATGTTAAATTTATCCAGGAATTTGTAAATTTTTCTACATTTTAATGCATATTGGTATAAAATTAGCAATAATAATCTATATCTTTTACCTCTTGGCTGTATCAATAGTTGTGTTCCTTTTTACTTAAAATATTAATGTCTTTATATTTTTTGTCCCAATATTTGAATTTTTACTTTGTACTTTTTTTTGCATATGAAATATATTTATAGGGTTAAAATTCAGAAGGTTAGTAATCATAAAACTATCTTCTCATTCTTCTCTTCTAGCCATTAAGTTACTCTCTAATAAGAAATGTTACCAATTTCTTATATAGCCTTCTAGATAAGGGTACACAATTTATAAGTAAATAGAAGTATATTTAAATAAGTAGTTTTACACTTTCCTAAATGATAGTATACTACACATACTTTTGTTCTCCTCACCTTTGCCACTTACTCTATATGTTAGAGATTTTTTAATATCAGGAAATAATGAGTTTTTGCATTCTCTTTTATTGATGCATAGTATAAGCCTGTATGGCTGTATATAATTTGTTTTCCCTATTTTTTAATCAAAGGACAAAAGGTTCTATTCAGTATGTTGATATTAAAAGCAACACTGCAATAAATAACTTTGTAAATGTGTTATTTTGCTCATATGCAAATGTATCTTTGGATAACTTCCCCAAAGTGACATTACTGAATTGAAGGGTACAGGAAATATATTTTATTCATTTTGAGTGGGCTAGATGTATATGTATAATAAAATTTGAAAGAAACAAAGGGGTAAATAGTAAAAAGTAAGTCCTTCTCATCTCTTTCCCCAAGTTCCTCTTTGAAAAGCAATCAGATGCATCTTTCTAGAGATATTCTACACATGTGGAAGTATACCTGTGTATATATCAATAGTATCAGTTCTCTCATGTCTCAAATTGTGTATCAGTTTGTCTGGATCAGAACGTCTTTGCTAATTTGTTGGCTAAAAAATCACTAGACTTAGTGAACCCACTCATTTAGAAGCATATTTTTTGTTGCCTCAGTTGTCAGACTTGGCTGTACACCACTGTCATCCTTTAGACCTCATGGGGACAGATGACATCTATTGACATTTATTGTACCCATTTGTGTTTTGGAGAGAAGGGTGACTGTTTTACAAAATTTTCCAAACGCAGACATTTCAAACATGGCCCAGTATGCCAGTTTGCCTTGTTTGCCATCTCACACCTTCTCTTTCAGTATCATGTTTGATAGTTTATTGCTTTTTACTTATTCTATACATTCCTTTCTCTGATTATTTAAGCATACTAAAAATAGTTATTTCATAATCATCTATCTGATAACTCTAATACCTAGAGTCTCTTTTACTGTTGCCACTGTTATTCCTAGCTTTTTTTTTTTTTTTTTTTTTTTACAAATGGTGGCTTTTTAACCCTGAGTTTTGTGACTTTTGTTGTGAATTTATATTTATTAGGACATTCTGTGGGCGTTTATAAGGCAAGAATTGATCTTCTTTTCCCCAGGACATTTTGTGTTTGCTTTTATTGTTTTATGTTTTTTTCTTTGAACTCTAATGTTTTCCCTTTAAATGAATATATATATGTATAATTATATATATATATATATAAAACTCCCTTTGAATATATATATATATAATTTTTATTACTATTTTTCAACAGAGAGATCAGTTGTGTATAAGTTTTTGAAGATAAAGGGAAGAATTATTTATTTAAAATAGCATTGTCTGTCTTTTGGTGATTCCTCTCATGTGTAATTAGCATAATTGTTACATGTTATTGTTCATATTTTTGTACTCAGTTCTTTGTTTTGCTCTGGGAGTCACAGCTGCTCAGAGTCCTCAGCTTTTTTTTTTTTTAATTTTTTTTTTCTTTTTTGTATTTCTCTGAAGTTGGAAATGCGAAGGCAGTCAGACAGACTCCTGCCTGCGCCCGACCGGGTTCCACCCGGCACGCCCACCAGGGGGCGATGCTCTGCCCATCTTGGGGCATCGCTCTGCCACAATCAGAGCCATTCTAGCGCCTGAGGCAGAGGCCACAGAGCCATCCTCAGTGCCCCGGCAATCACTGCTCCAACGGAGCCTTGGCTGCGGGAGGGGAAGAGAGAGACAGAGAGGAAGGAGAGGGGGAGGGGTGGAGAAGCAGATGGGCGCTTCTCCTGTGTGCCCTGGCCGGGAATCGAACCCGGGACTCCCGCACGCCAGGCCGACGCTCTACCACTGAGCCAACCGGCCAGGGCCCAGAGTCCTCAGCTTTTAAGAGTGAAGTCTCAGCCCTGGCCGGTTGGCTCAGCAGTAGAGCGACGGCCTGGCGTGCGGGGGAACCCGGGTTCGATTCCTGGCCAGGGCACATAGGAGAAGCGCCCATTTGCTTCTCCACCCCCCCTCCTTCCTCTCTGTCTCTCTCTTCCCCTCCCGCAACCAAGGCTCCATTGGAGCAAAGATGGCCCGGGCGCTGGGGATGGCTCCTTGGCCTCTGCCCCGGGCGCTGGAGTGGCTCTGGTTGCGGCAGGGCGACACACCGGAGGGGCAGAGAGCATCGCCCCCTGGTGGGCGTGCCGGGTGGATCCTGGTCGGGCGCATGCAGGATCTGTCTGACTGTCTCTCCCCGTTTCCAGCTTCAGAAAAATACAAAAAAAAAAAAAAAGTGAAGTCTCAGAAATTACAGACTTCCCGTCTTGTGATCTGGTGATCAGTCACAACGGCTTCCTCATCATCCCCCCCACCCCAGTGATCTCCCTTGGCAAGGGGTTAAGATCAGAGATAATAAAACTGAGATGCCAGCATTGTTTCTTCTTAAATTTCTCTTCCCCTGAACGCAGTGATGTCTGTTTGCATCTTCCAAACATTTCTGACCGGCGGTCTATTAACCAGCCTTTCCTAGATAATTGCTTTTAAGGATCCTATTGAAGAGCTGAGCGGCTCTGTCAGCCCCTGGACTCCCCCGTCACTTTAGTCACGGGTTCTCGGTATTGACACCTGTGCCTAGTTGTTTATAGCTGTTGGCTTGTTTCACTGACTATTCAAGTTTTAAAACATTCTTTCCTCATTGTTCTTGTTTTTGTGAGTTTAGAAGGAGACTTGTGGAATAAAAATGCCCTTTCTCTTCCAGCTTTACCTGTAAATCCCCTCATAATGTTTAATAGTTTAAAAATGAATCACAGTAGGCCCTGGCCAGTTGGCTCAGTGGCAGAGCATTGGCCTGGCGTGCAGGAGTCCCGGGTTTGATTCCCAGCCAGGGCACACAGGAGAAGCGCCCATCTGCTTCTCCACCCCTCCCCCTCTCCTTCCTCTCTGTCTCTCTCTTCCCCTCCCGCAGCCAAGGCTCCATTGGAGCAAAGTTGGCCCGGGCGCTGAGGATGGTTCTGTGGCCTCTGCCCCAGGTGCTAGAATAGCCCTGGTTGCAACAGAGCAACGCCCCAGATGGGCAGAGCATCGCCCCCTGGTGGGCATGCCGGATGGATCCTGGTCTGGAGCATGCGGGAGTCTGTCTGACTGCCTCCCCGTTTCCAACTTCAGAAAAATACAAAAAAAAAAAAAAAATGAATCACAGTGAAGTAACCAGTTTGGGAATGGGAACTACAGAAGAAGCCAAAGGGCTAAAATTAATTAGATTAATTAATTACTTTTTTAGAGAGAGAGGCAGGGAGAAAGAGACTGAGAGACAGGAACATTGAGCTGTTCCTGTATGTGCCCTGACTGGGGATCGAACCAGAAACCTCTGTGCTCCAACTGTGCTCAAATTAATCCCAACAGGGATTAATTTTTGATTGATTGATTTTTAGAGAGACAGAGAGAGGGAAGGGGGAAGTGAAGTATTTATTTGTTGTTCCACTTAGTTGTGCATTCATTGGTTGCTTCCTGTGTGTGCCTTGACTAGTGATCGAACTTGCAACTTTGTCATTTCGGGATGACAGTGGAACTGACTGAGCTAATTGGCCAGGGTTTGTTAGATTAATATGTGTTTTACCTCTTCCTTGGAGTTCCTATCTCCTCTTCATTAATATATAACAATTGGTAACATTGTGACCACTATACTTAGAGCCTGGCTAGGTCAGATCATCATGGTACACTTTGGCAAAGATGGCTAACTTGAATCCAAAATTCATGCTTGTCCTTCGAATGGTTGGGTGGTCATTGTAAAGCAGCTCCACATCTGGGAATCCTAGGTTCCTTTGCATCCGGGGCATTCATGAGACTAGTTCCCACTGATGGAACATAAACAAAAATAATGATGCCACTCCAAGGCCCAGGATATTAAGAAGAGGTGTGACTTCTGCCTTCTCTTTTCCCACCTGCCGGAATAGAACAGATGGCTTCGAGGCTCTAGAGGAAAGCCATAAGATGTTCAAAGGAACCCAGGTCATTCAGTCACCAAATAAAGAAAAGCAGCTTATTTACCAGGAGCGCCTCTATTAGAATGTGGTTTAAATCAGAAATGCACTTCTATTTTGTAAGGACGCTGAAATTTTAGGATTGGTTTGTTCTAGCTGTGTTTATTACCTTAATTCACTTAGTCTAGGTATTCATTCTGAAGTACCTATTCCCATTTTTTTAATAGTTAGGAATACTAGGAAATCACGCTTAGATGTCCTATTGTGCATGATTCTAGCCATCATCTTTAATGATCATCCAATTTTGAGTTCCTGTATGAGGTAGCCTCTGACACATGGTTTTGTGTAATGACATATGTACACCTTTTTAAAGTTTTGTTTTATTTTGTATATTGCCTGGGAGCTGTTTTGCAAGTATGGTCATTAAGAAAGCACATTTTTATGCAGTCCACAAGATTTCTACATATAAGGGCAGACGTGTACCTTTTCTTCCTCTTGAGACATGTTACAGAATGCTTTTTTAAAACCCCAGGACTTTATGTCTGCTCTGTTTTCCTGTACCAAAGGTTCTTTTTATTTAATATCTTCTGGAGACTCAATACATAGTCTAGTGCTCTTATGTTCTCTTCTGAGGGCTTTGATGACACGTGATGTCCTTCTTACTTTCTTCCCTGTTCTGTAGGGAGAGCACACTGTGTCCCTGGTCGAGAGCTCTCTATCCACATAGCAATAGTCATCATGACAGTTTTAGAAGAGGATAATCTATTAGTCAGTTGTGGACTCTTGCTAGAATTGGGTATAAACAAAGGGCTGACCTGCACTGATCAGATTCCAGGCTCCCATGTTAATGAGAGTAGGGAGGAAGAGGAGTTGGAAGCCTCCCTAGCTGTGGTAAGGTGTGTGTGGGGGGGTCCATTGGACTCAGTTTCTCTGACATTCAGAATCTTCTTACAGCCTCTGCTCATACACCAGGCTGAGTGTTCTGGAAGATCAAGTGGAGCATGGATTGGGTCACAGCAACCAGAAATTTTCTTATGTGTCTGTAGGCAGTGACTGAGTAAGCATGGGTTACTGTTCCTGGCACTGAGACTTAGCAGGTTCAAACAGACAAAAGCAGGGAACTTGTCCTGAGAATGACAGGACACTGGCAGAGATGGGCACAAATAGGCTTACAAGGCTAGTTAGTGGTTCTCCTGTACCCTGGCACTTTGTCTTGATGGGTCTCTCCAAGCAGCTGAAATGACCGACCTGCATGTGCCCAGTGCTAGTGCGGAGGAAGCTCGTGCTCTGTCCTACCCGCAGGTTTATGGAGGGGCCACTCATTCTACCCCTTCAAGTTTCAGATGTTTGATTCATGAAGCGTTCATCTTGAAGCATTCCCCGCTGGTTTGACACAGCACAGGGGTTAATTAAAGCTGCAGAAAGAGACAGGCTGTTTGGCTTTTCCTTACAGCTGGGCTGGGAGGCCACAGTCCTGGGGGCTTGAGCACCAACTTGGAGGGCCTCCCAACTGGAATGGAATCAAAGGCTTCTGGGGTGGCAGGTTTGTTTACTTTTCGGGCCCTCGGGCTGTTAGGGAGGCAAGAGGCACCGCATGGTTATGACCCAGAGTCAGGTTAGCACTGGGAGGCTTTACATGCAAATGAGATCATCACTTGCATATAATTGTTTGCCCTGAAAAACACAGGGGGTGAGGGCTGGGCCAGCTGTCTGAGACATTCCTGTAACTCCCCAGTGCAGCTGGGCTTCCCCCGCCCTTGTGCCAAGCAGGCCTATCATTATTAGATCACAGTGCTCTGGGCCATGTGACAGGCATTCTGTGGGGCAAAATAATACAGTAAAGAAGAATGGAAAAGGAACTGCATTTCCTTTTCTTTCATTCTCTTTGCAGAATGCCTGCTAGTGTTATGCTAAAATCTGCCTATTGATTTGGGTATAAATAGCCCCTTTTTCTAATCCAGATGCAGCCTTGAACCCCTCTGTACCAGGTTAGTGATTCTCTGTTGTGTCTTGGGAGTAATAAGGAGATTCCACTGGAAAGAATGCAGGCAAGCCAGCCCAGCTGAGATTACATAAAAGGAGAGGGAAAATTGAAGAAAGTATGTAATAAACCTCAATATCTAGCTGAGTGTGATTTTTAACAAAAGTCTGTTGCATTTAGCTCAATGACTTCAGATCTTTAGATAGTAGCTAAGTGCATTTTATTCAAACCTTTTCAGTCTTGGGCAGGATACATTTCAGTCGGCAAGGCAATTCTTCTGGAAAGCCATAAGCCACCACAATCAGAGGCTTAGGAGTGGATTTCAGCTCCTTGGTGACTTGTTTAGACCTTCCAAGGTTTGGGCCCTGCTAACGAGCAGCAGCATGTCTTATGGGTAAAGTTCCACTTCCCAGATCTGGAGAAAGTCCTTGTGTCTCAAAAGGTCTGGAGACTCTTTGATTCACCCTTGTACTTTTATTATTCCATAGATCCACTATGCTTGGACTTCAGTGCCTGCCAGTTTATTTTGTATTTACCTCAGCCCCGGCTAGGTTTCACCAATGCTAACCCTATCTCCTTCCCTGCCGCCCTTGGATAGTTAGCCTTGTAGACAAGCATTTCCCAAGTGTGTCCCCATCTGATCTGCGAGGTGCTGCACAGTGCAAGACTTCACGGTCAGCTTAGATGGAGAAATGATGCACACTACGCACCTGTCTTGGGAATTTGTAGTGTACTTTTGAATAGGCACTGCAGGAAAGTTATTTGTTTTTGTTTATATGAATATATGTATACGTTTAACTTCAAAGTACCTATTAGCCTTCTAAGAATTACTAGTTTTCAGAAGTTGTTTTGGGCATTGCTACTACATAGACTGAAAGTCTGAGGCAATACAGGTTACTGAGAGACAGCAATAGATCATGAAATCCTCTGAAAAGGCTTTTGCTTGTTTATTAATGTGTAGGTCACATAAAATATTACATGAAAAGGCTTACTTTTGAAGGCAAATGATGAGTGCCAGATAATTGTGTCAACAGAAATGAAAGGAGTCAAAAGTTTGGGAAAGCACGGATTGGTCAGCGTAAGGTAGGTTGGCTGCTGTCCACACATAGAGTTGCTGAAACAGGGATACCCTTGGTCCTGTTAAAAACAAATCCTTGGCGGAGTCCTTTAAAAAAGAACTGCTCAGAGAGTGAATTCTTGGTGCCGCATGGGATGCCTAGATGCAAACCCTGTGTGGTACAATTGCATAAGAGACAACATGGAGAAAAGAGGCACGTGCTAGACGGGGAATTAACAGACATGAGGTTTGATCTCACGGCTCTCACTGATTGGATGTGTGGGCCTGAGCGAGCCATTTAACCTCCCCATACCTTATTTGTCAAGTAACATGATTGGACAGGGTGCAGGTTCACTCCCATTTCTAAAAGTCATGCTGTATAATGACTCTCCAGGTTGGTCTTTATGTGAGCACAGAAAAAATCAAACCAGTCACTTTTGATTCTTGAGAGATTCTGAACCATATGGGTCACACTAATTGGTTCAAGTATTCCATCCTGAGTCAGTAACAAACCACAGTTTTAGGAAAGGAGAAAGCACCTCAGACGTTACACACATCTTATAATTTTCAGTTACCTCTATTAGGAAGAAGGTTCCCCTTTGCCTTCTAAAAGTGGGCAGTTTTTAATCATTTACTTAACAAACATTTAATTAATAAATAGCTATTGTGTTATGTACTGTGTTCTGTATAGGCACCTGGGATATGTTTGTGTGTGTGTGTGTGTGTGTGTGTGTGTGTGTGTGTGTGTATGTGTGTGTAGGGGAGACCAGAAGACAATATTTCCTACTCTTGAGGAGCTTATATTTTAGTGGAGGAAGACAGATAATAAACAATATACTCAATAAATAATTAAAGTATATGGCAAAAAGTTAATTATCTATTAGAAGATGACAAATTCTATGGACAAGGGTAAGGGCGCCTGGAGGGTTGTAATTATGAATGGGGCGGTTAGGGGCAGCTTCAGTGCAAAAGCGCCTTGGGGCTAAGACCTAAAGGTCATGAAGGGGGGAAGCACATGCCAATCTCGAGGAAGAAGAGCAGACAGAGGAACCAGTCGGTGCAGAGGGAAGGGCGTGCCTGACAGTTTCCGGGAGTGGCCAGGCAGCCTGTGGACCTGGAGTGATGGAGTAAGCTGCTGTGTTGAAAAGGGGAAGTCTGGGCTGTTTTGTCTGGCTGGAAAACCCATTAAACCTACTAGAGAAACTTCTGTGCCCAACAGCAGCCTAGCCTGGCCTCAGACATCGTTGCTTTGTCGGGAGCCTTGTAGGAATCCCTGAGGAGTGGGGCTCCCTGCCTGGCTTGCGATACTCAGTCAGCATCTGCAAATCAGAACGTCCTCTCCCCAGCAGTAAAGCACCCAGCCTTTGCATCTGCAACAGCCTCCCCCTGTAATTTATACATTTTGTGATGAGTTTAAATGCTGACTCTATCATTATCTGAGTTTATTATTGTTCCATTTGCATACGTTTGATGAGGGGAGGGGTAGGATGGCAGGGAACCTCTGGACAGATTCCAAGTTGGAAGCCTGCATGTCTATCCTTGCTTTTACTTCTCCCCCAGTCCTCTGCCTTCCTCAGGACCTGGGCCAAGGCCCGCTGTTCATAGAGCTATGGAACAGGTAAACATTCCTGGGAGCCCTGTTGCCCTCTCTTGTGTCTGCTCTCTTTCCTCGCTCCCAGCATTCCTGACTTCTAAGTACTCAGTACAGCACAGCAAAGCTGCCTCCCTTCCCACCCCACAAACCATCCATGCCGACTCTCAACCCGCAGCTGATAAAGTTGCTCACATCAACAGAAGCCTAGTGGTTACCTCTCATGATGGGGGAGGAGTGGAATCCTGCTTTTTGACAGAGAATTAAAAGAATTTCTCTTTTGTCATTTCATGTGTCATCAAGTTGGAATGGAGAGGGCAGGACGTGTTGAGGAGGCTTCTCAGCATCCTGGAACCTCAAAATGATTACACAGTGCTAGGCAGCCACCTACCCGGAGAGCCAGCCTTGACTCCTGCTACCTGCTGTGCCCCATGTCAGCTCCACTTGATACCTGCTTTCCCTAAATCACCTTTCTGCACAGGAATTCACTGCTTTTTTGTTCTCTCCCTCTTTGCCTCCCTCACCTCTGCCTCCTTCTCTGGCCAGAATACCTTCCATAGAAGGTAAGCTAGGAAAGGAAATGTTCCTCTGAGCCTTGGAATTGCTCTCGGGGGCCAGGAAGCAGCTCAAGCATAAAGGAGGAGTAGAAAGAAGTGTCCAGTGGCCAGCAACTTGGTCCACTTCACAAGCTTGTGCTTTCTGTGGCACTTGCTTTGTGCAATAGTTTGCACGGTGCCCCCATTGGCTTTAATTCTAGCACTCGTCATGACTGCTGGTCCCAACTGATCACAGCCAGACCCCTTCACCGTTTGCCTTTGCCTGCTGGGCTGCAGTCCATAATGGGGAGCCATAGCCATGCACTGAAAAGACTCAGAGTCCATAGCATGTCTGCCTCTCTCTCCTCCCCAAATTTTCACCCTTTTAGAGTTTTTTAATGCAATCAGCAATGGGTCTAATCTACATTTCTTTGGAAAGAGGCACTGTAAACCTACAGAGATGATTGCACTGAGTGCAGGAATTACATATATTAGCTGTGCAAAACCTTATAAGAGCTAAAATGAGTAAGGGCATAAAAATGACCTGTTTATTCTCCACCCCACCCTACCCCCGTTCATGCCATCACCATCACCACCACCATCATCCTCGTCATCAACATCTTCTTAGATTAATACAGTAACTATCATTTATTGACTATTTATTGTTTTGTGACTCTTATAAGTATTTCATAAGAAGAGACTCTTTAAATGACCTCAGTTACCTTAAAAAGGCAGTTATTACCCCCATATTACAGGTGTATAAACTGAGGGTTTAGTAACTTGCCTCAAGTTGAAGTTAACCAAAATAGGCAAAGGTTTCTATAGTCAAGTAAAGGTAAGTAGTTGAAATGCATATGTAAAAAAATAAAAGTGGGGTTTCCGGCAGTAATTCACCTTATACAAGATTCTAAAGAGTTTCTTCACATCGGAAACTTTCCTGGTATCTTAAGACTCTGTCACATGTGGACTGCGAAGGCACACATTTCCTGATCAAATAAGCCACCTCTGCGTCACCCTTAGCCTGACCCCTCCTTTTTCTTTGTTGGGTTCCTTTCTCTGTATCTCATGGGGGACATCTAGCTGGATCCTGGATGGGTGCCTACAAACACAGGATGCAGAGCTTTCTTTGTTAGTGAGTCTAAACACCACCGCCTCTGAGAAGCCTCCTGTCACCAGGGAGGAAGGCACAGAACTCCTGCCTCTCTGTCTGCAAAACACGTTGTTTCTAGTTCAATTAAAAGCCCCGCTCGTATTATTAACAGTACGCTCTGTGCCTTGCACGGCCTCCACAGCCCTTCCCCGGCGGTACCAGACTTTGTTCTCAGAACAGCGTTATTGACTCATCTAATCCTGCCCGTAACCCTGCAAGGTTTGTGTTATCACAGAGAGGCGGACGAGGCACAGAGGGAGCGGTACGTTGCTGAAGGTCATCTAGATACAAACAGCAGAGCCAAGATTGTGGACCTGGCCAGTGTGGTGCCAGCCCCGGGACCTCAGTCACCTCCCCTTTCAGCCGTGGCTTTTACCTGTGCCCATGGCTGTTCCCTAGCAAGACTGTGACCTCCAGGGCGGGGAGTGTCCTTCATGTATCTCGTTGTCCTCGGCTCTGGACACGTTGCCTGGCGTCCAGGAGGCACTGGGAAATTACTTGTCGAGAGAGGGAGTGACAGAAGGGGTGGAGAAGGACGGGAAGCAGCAGGGGAGGCCACCCGCTTTGTCCTTTGGCATTAGGGCACCTCCCTGAGGCCTGGGCACTGTCTCGGGGCAGAGGGAGTGGAGGGGGTGTCGCGGAACAAGCCTGTTTGGGATTGTTCAAGCTGGGACCTTGTCTGCCGCTGTCCTTGCTTACTTCTCTTCTGTTGGCTTCTAATAACACGCCCTGACCGCTCCCCCCCACACTGGGCTGCATGTACCCCCCTCTCCTTGGTCCCCTCAGCTCCAACTCCATTGTGCCACCTGTCTCAGCTCAGCTCATCACAGCCGTCTACTTGTGTCTGTCATCCCTCCCGCCCGCCACTCTGAGCGAAGGACCTGGTCTTCATCACCCTGTGCCCAGTGTGCGGAGCAGGGCCCGGCCCACCAAGGCCCCCAGGCTTCTCAGGTGAGAGGGCACCCAGCCACTGGGGACCCATGGGACAGGTGGGCAGAAGACGCGCAGGAAGGGGTTGGTCAATATTTTGGGGGAAAGAAAGGAGACACTGATTTCTGGCCCAAGGATGTGAGGATCATTTAGAACTTGTTTCTCACGTTGGCTCCTCTCCTCCCTGCAGCGCTTGTCATCCGGTGAGTGCTGCGCACACACCCTTCTCCCAGGCTGGGGGACAGGCGGCTGGAAAGGTGGCGGATGGGGCGGGGGGCGGAGCGTCAGAGGAAACATAAAACAATAAAGATGATTTAATTTATATCTGATGGCGGCGACCAGCTGGCTCTACCATCAATTATCACGCCTTAGAAGTTGTTAAAGAGCACCTCTGTCACAGGCCCCTTCTTAGCTGGGGATTTATGAAGCTCGGAGCCACCCCGGGAAATACTGATGTCTCGCTCAGAACAGCACCTGCGGGTGTCGGGGTCGTCTGTCTCCTAACCCCGTCTCATCCCCTCTCCTCTCCTCAGGCTCCGTAGCCTCCTGCTCGACCCCCAGAATGTTTCGCTCCTAAAGGTTGCGCGATGGTCGCCAACCTTACTCACGTGGGCTTTGGTTCATTCTGTGTCTGTCTCATTCCTGTGGCTACCCTGGTCCTGCTTTCCAGGCGGAAGGTGTTCTGGGCTCATTCAAATGTTTCTAGAGTTTTCAGTGTCACAAATAACCTCCTTTGATCTACTTTTCAGGGTAAAGACCTAGACATGGGGTTTTATTTGATGCAGATCTCATGTGTGGCATGAATCCCAGAACCCGAGCCCCCATTTCCGTGCCTGTAATTCATCCTCCCTCCTTGGGTCCCTGGGCAACTGGGGCTCAGTCCTCACTTAGGGAAACTCCCAGTCTCCTTACTCCGGCAATGTGATGGGCTTAATGTAAGTAAGGAAGTTGACTTGACATGAAAGGCCCATTGCTTTTTAACACAATTAGACACTTCACTCATCCCTAGGAGCAATTTCTTCCTAATTATAACCAATTATTATGTGTGATATCAGAAAAACCCACCAAATTGCATTTGAACATTTGAAACCGGCACAGGAAAGAATGATATAGAGCCATTTACGTCAAACGCCAGACAGTTGTTGAATTTTTCCTTTGAAGATAACGCGTTTTAAGAACTGAAAGTGTTTCCACATTTTGATCCTTGAAGTACCAAAGTGACAACATAGGCAGGAAGAGATGACACAAGAAAAGTGGCAATTTAGTTATTTACCCAGCAATGAAGAGTTAGGTGTTATTAATGAGCAGCTAGATCACACTTGACAGTTTACAAAGTGACTTACAATCGCACCCGTGCGTGCACCTACACACACGCACACGCATGCGCGCACACACATGCATGCTCCATGAAGAACAGACTGAGAACAGAACAGAACTGAGTCCCTTTCTCAGGGGCAGAATCTACTGTGACTAAGAGGGAATGAGAAAAGGACATGCATGAAATGGAGAGATCGGGGGTTCAGTCCAGGAATGCTGGGAACTGGCTGGCTGCGTGTATGTGCACACACATAAGTCACTCTGTGTACACATGCAGACACATTGACATCCTCTTACACGTCCTCAGTGGGTCTCAACTGTGTCCGTGCTCTGATCCGAGGGTGGAGGGCATCAAGCTGTGATCGGGAGCGGTGACCGAGCAGGTCCACCCCGTCATGCCTTCCCGTGGCAGCTGACCTCACCATGTCTCCGACAGCAGCTGGGCAGGGTGAGTGAGTGGCTCTTTATTTCTTTGTTCCCCCTTCCCAGCTTTATTGAGGTATAGTTGACAGATAAAGTTTGTACATGTTTAAGGTGTTCAGCGTGATCATTTGATAGATGCGTACATTGTGAAATTACCACTACAACCAAGCCAATGGGCACGTGCATTGATTGCCTCACATAATTATTTTTTTATTTGGTTTTTAGTGTCAATACTTAAGAGCCAGGCTCTTGTTTCAAGTATGTATTGCTGAGCTTACTGTAGTCACCATGCTACACATTGATCTCCAGAACTTACTTTATAACAGACATGTTATAGCTTTTGACTAACAATCTCCCCATTCCATTCAACCCCTAAGCCCTGGTAACCATCAGTCCGTTATCTTTTTCTGTGAGTTTGACTTTTTCAGATTTCACGTATGAAGTAAGGTCACATGGTACTTGTGTTTCTGTGTCTGGCTTATTTCACTCCAGTGATGCCCTCCAGGTTCCTCCATGCAGTCATACGTAACAGGGTTTCCTTCCTTTTCATGCCTGAATAGTATTCTGTTATTCAGGGAATATTCAATGGGTGTCTGAGATGTGCCAAGCCCTCTTTACACAGTGGACATGTGTCAGCTGTGTGAGACAAAGTCCCCACCCTCGTGGAACTTACTTTACTGTCAGGAAGGACAGAACCCACAGCAACCGCTGGACCTGAGACGAGGAGCAGTTGCTGCTTCTAGGGAGGCGTGTGACGCCTGCAGTCCACCACAGTTCCTGGCATTCTCTTGAGATACTGCTGTGTCCTCATGCCTACCGGCTTCTCTTGTTTCAGTTCCCTGGCTGGCCTCCGAGAGGCTTTGTGATGGTGCCCTCTGAGCTACAACTTGACCATTATAGATTAAGAACCTTCTGAAGTACCACAGTTAGAACGACACAATTTCAGCCTCCCCCCCCCCCATCCAGCCGGATGCAGCCTTTGGCTATTAGAGGATGAAAAAGTGGGGCTTTGTGATTGGGACAGACGGGTGAGGACACACGTTTAGACAAAGTGGGGATATTACAGATCACAACTGAGGGACGTCTGAGGTGTGGGAGGCTGGAGGAGGAAGGGCAACTCTAATCGGAAAGAGTGATTATGAAATCTAATTAGCCTCTCATTTCCATTTGCTGAAGGAACATTCAATTCACTTAACACCACTCTGCAGATCCTTCTTCTCTCATCTGTACCCGGGGGAAAACAAATTCCTGTGTAATAGAGCATTTGGACAGCAGCAGACTATAGCAGGGAGGGCACAGAGCTGGAAATGAGGAGGCCTGGGCCCCAATCTTGGCTCCGGGTCTATTGATTCCATGACCCTGGACACAGTACCTGACCCCTAGGGGGCCCAGGGCCCATCTGCTGTATATGGAGATTGGATTGAAGCATTTTAAAGGTCTCTTTAACTCTGAAGTGCTATATTTGTGTTTCATTGCCCATTTCCTATACTGTGGCTTTGTAAGGTATGCAGTGGTGATTTTGAAATTACTATATATTTTTTTATATAAAAGTTTGAGGTTTTAGAAACAGATAAATCTGAATTTCAGTGGTGACCCTACTCACCTAACTTTGGGTTGGCTACTTAACCTTTTAATTGTTAATCTATAAAACCAGGACAATAATACTAGTATTTATTTTATAAGAATTATTTTGTGTTTTAAGTGGGCTATGTATTTGAAGCGCTTTGGACAGTGGTTGTGAATAGAAAATCTCAATAAATGTTTACTATGATCTAGTGGTCTTGTTTGCTTACAGAGTTTTAGAATAACTTGCATATTTTACTTAAAAATTTTTTTAAAAACATGAGGTGGGTCCATTAAAAAAAATGCTTGATGACCTGACTGGGGAGCTCTAATGGTGGATAAGCTAAGTAATGGCCCGAGACCGAAATAGCTCCATGGAAATAAGGCATTTAATGTGGGAATAAATGAAGTTGCCACCCAGAACTAACAGCCAGAGTCCCAGCCAGGCTGTAATTAATGAATGCAAGGGCCAAGATTTACAAGGATATTTTAAGAAGTGCACTGCATGGAGCCCTGGGTTTTACTCTTGGGCTTAAGTAAGATCAATGGGAAATCCATTAGGCCCAAAGATTTAATGAGTGAGGATGAGGCTTGTCCCCAGCACCAGGGCTTTGTGCGTGGTGGCTGCCAGGGTTGTTTGGGTGGAGGCCGAGGGGATGTGGAAAACATTCTTGATCCTTGGAACCAGAGGAGAAAGAATGATGGCCCACTCCTCTTTCCTTGTGAAAATGCAGAGAAGAGATTCCCAACCCAAACATTTTTTAGGGAGGGAGCCTTCTCTTTTAATGACATGTCCCAGCCAGCAGGCCACGGGGGGTTCCCCATCCTTCCTTCTTGAGAAGGTCTTTGGACAGAACTGCACTGAGCACGGCTCACATCCTCCGCCGGAAGCATGGTCACCCTTAGGGTGTACATGCCGGGTGCTGGGCACAGCCGTCCGGAAGCTGCAGGCCTTTGCACATGGCTTTGCAGAGCATAGGACTTCTGGCCCTGACCCAAAGTGCATTCCAGGTGACCCATTTGCATCCTGAGGCCCTGCGGTGTGCTGGGATTTACTTTGTGCCTTGCCTTGTTTTCATCAGTAGCAGAGAGAGGTGACTTTTAAGGTCCTTTTAAGACCTCTGGTCTGCAGTGGGCTGTGGGGATAAAAAGCTCATATATGTTTTCAGTTCACCTTCCAGTTTGTGCTCAAGGAGGACTGGAGACTCAGAGCACGGCGTGCTCAGTCTCCCCGGACCGTACTTCTGAGTATACTAGGCCAGTGAAATGGCTAACCCAGGCTCCCCGGGCAAGGTGGTTTTCCATCTTCCCTTGGTCTGTGAGTAATGCTTCGTGCTGCACCAGCTTTGTTACTGTTGTTCCTCCCACCTGGATGTCCTGCTCCCAGGAGCCCAGACTCGCTTCTTTAAGGGCCTCTTCAACTAGCAATGACCTTGGCTACATACAAACCTGGCGCAGCTTGTTCTCATCGCTCACGGATTTCACCCCTGGCCCCCTCTGTAGTTGTAGTTTTTGTAGCTGCTTGGCCCTTTCTTTCTTGTAGCTCACTATTCCTTAATCCTGTCTCTTTTATTTTATTTTATTTTATTTTGATTTTTTTGTATTTTTCTGAAGTGTCAAGCAGGGAGGCAAAGAGACAGACTCCTGCATGTGACCAACTGGGATCCTCCTAGCCTGCACACTAGGGGGTGATGCTCTGCCCCTCTGGACCATTGCTCTATTACAATTGGAGCCATTTAGCGCCTGAGGTGGAGGCCATGGAGCCATCCTCAGCACCTGGGCCAACTTTGCTCCAATGGAGCCTTGGCTGGGGGAGGGGAAGAGAGAGACAGAGAAAAAGGGGGAGGGGGAAGAGTGGAGAAGCAGATGGGTGCTTCTGTGTGCCCTGGCTGGGAATTGAACTCAGGACTTCCACAACACCGGGCCAATGCTCTACCACTGAGCCAACCAGCCAGGACCTTTAATCCTGCTTCTTAAATATACTTTCTTTGTAACTACTTACAAGTTTCAATCACAGATCTTTAGGTTGTTCCCTGGGTATAATTCTATAGATCTTTCTCAATAATGGTTTACTCTGTGGGCAGAGCACCAGGTGGTATTGCCTGTTCATCTGTCAGCCCATGTGTTTGTGTGCACGTGTGTTCCATGCATGTGTATGAATTTGACATTTTAAAATAATTGTTAAGTAGTTATTATTCATTGAATGTTTATCAGGTACTGTGATAAACACTGCAAAAATTCTCATTTTATCATAAATCACACCCATATTATGCCAATTTTACATAAGGAAACAAAGGCTACAATAATTTTAGTAGCCTGCTTATCCTTACACAGTTAGTGTACCCATAAATATTTGATCCCCATCTTTGTAAAATTTTAAAAAGATCTTATTTGTTGATTTTAGGGAGAGGCAGGAGGAGTGGGGAGGAGTGGGAAGCATCAACTTGTAGTAGTTGCTTCTCATATGTGACTTGACCAGGCAAGCCCTGTTTTCGAATTGCTGATCTCAGCGTTCCAGGTCGACGCTCTATCCACTGCGCCACCACAGGTCAGGCGTGGATCCCCATCTTTTAGTCAGAGTCTGTAGTTCATAGTCAAACTTAATTTGATCCCCTCAACAATACTTTAAGGTAATTATCATTATCCCTCTGTTATAAATGAAGTAAGATAGAGAGGCCCAGGAAAGTTAAGTGACTTGCCTAAGGTGATCCAAGTAGAAAATAGAAAAACAAGACATGAATATGGGTCTTTTGAATCTAAGTTTGCTGCTAATCAACCACATCACAGAGCCAGCCCAGGAGGCTGGGACTCCTGTGTGTTTTTCTTATCTTCCATGACCTGTAGTCTCTGGCTTCATATCAGTTTTAGTCCCATTTCTTCTGTCCCTTCTTCTTCTTGCGGAAGCACCAACAATGAAGGTGGCAGAGCCTTTGCGAATCCCATGGAAAGTCATGAAGAAAGTATGGCCTTATCCTAGAGACAGAGCATCTACATTAATTTTCTCTCAACCCATGTTCTTCCCTTGGGATCTGGAAGACAACTCAACTTAGTAGTCTCAATACATGTACATCTCAATTAACGCAAAAAGTAGGTAATCGTTATAACCCAGGTTACCTTTCTGTCTGATGGGTTAGGAAATTACACAGTGTTCCAGTCATTTACTTTGATGAACGGTATTCATCATATATCTACTGAACACCTAGGAAAGTATTAAGTACCATAGGGTGAGGGCACAAAGAAATGACTACAACATACAATGATTTGGTTGCTGAGGGTTCAGGAATAATCAAGACACAGATTTGTCTTACTGAATCATAATCAGCGATGGGGGAGGGCTCTGAAGAAGACAGACCCAAGCTATAGTTATTACCTAATGTGTGCGGTGTATATAGACACATACCTTAGTAAGGTGTATCTGAAGGTCAGATCGATCTGTTACTTCATCCCTCTCTCCCCAGTGCCTACTCTGTGCAATGCACATAGACACTTTCCCCAAGTATTTTATGACTGAAGGAATAAAAACATGGAAATGGAGAGGAGGGTGGTGTGGAGAAAGGGCATCAGAAAAAGGCTTTGTCTCTAAAAATGCACAGGAAGGGCAGGAAGAGCAAGAATGGGGAGTTCTGAAAGAAAATGGCTCAGCAGATATAACTGGGAAGGGAGTTGGGCCAGACAGGGAAGGACCTTGGGTGTCATGCTACAGAATTCAATTTTGCTTTGTGAGTGATGGAAACCAGAGTGTGTTAAGGCCAGGGTAGGGTGTGGGGGAGTGGTTTTGACAGGATTAAGTCTCCATTTAGAGGAGGAGAGAGACTTGGAGGTAGATGGTGACAGAGGCGAGGACACTGCAGCCTTGCACGTGTTTGCAGAGCACAGCTTAGGATGACCTAGATGAAACTAGTTAGTGATAAAGATGACACTAACTGAGATGAGAAATTGGGAATGAAGAGGCATTGTGAGGATGGGGGCAGGGGAAAGTGGAGTGGAAATTATGAATTTCAAATGTATCGTGTTGAATTTGAGATGACGTTGGAACATCCAAGGGGATGTATTCAGGAGATAAGTTGTGATATAGCACTGGATTTTTGGACAGAGCGGGATCTAGGAACTTATATTTAGAAATTTTCAGGATGTAGGATTTATGTAAAGTGGGTATGAATGAAGTCACTTTTGGAGAGCATTATGAGGGCTTATCAAATGCCTTCTTGGAATTAACCATCTCATTGCTAAAGTAGTCTAGGATACCGAGACACGTTTGTCTAGAAAGCATCTTTTCAGATAACATAGGAAAGATCCATTTAATCTATGCTTCAGTGAGAAAGAAAATCTTGAGATTATTTTTATGAGCTTTAAATGGAGTTTCTGATTCATTCCTTCATCCCTCTAACACCAGTCAGGCCAATTCAACACCCTGACCAAGCCCACAGTATACGATAGTCAATGTATTAGGCATATTAGGATTTATAGAAGGAGTGAACGCACTCTTTGGAGTGTGTTCCGAAAGGACTGCATTCCTCAAGGCACTTCTGACATTTTAGAGAACAGTAATCCAGGTGGAATACAGCAAGTGCCATTTATATTAACTAATTGACTGCTATGAGTGTTCAAAAGATGGAGGAATCAGTATGTGTTGCAGAGGTCAAGAAATGTGCTATAGAGAAGATGGTCTTGTGGAAGGAACACATTTATGACCAGCAAAGATAGTAGAGATTAGTGATTGAAGAAACAATACAATGAAAGTGACAGAGTAGATTGAGTATGGCTTTGTAGGGGAACCTTGGGAGTAAACCTAAGGAGATGGCTCAAGGCCTTGAATGAATGCCAGGGTGAAGGGATTGTAGCGGTCAGTATTAGGCCTTCCCCCTATTTCCGAACCAATGGGTATTGGAAGACCTGTGGTCCCTTTTCAAGGAGAAAGTTAATTGATCGATATACAGAGTCATCGTATATGGTCAACCCCAAAATGAAAATCAGCTTTTGAAGACGGACGCCATTCGTTTAGAACTAAGCCGCAGTCCCAATTCCCACTCCCTTAGAGGCAGATCTGCATTTTCTTAGACACAGCTCGTGTTTTCCTTAGACTGCTCTTGTGTCCTCCCGAGTCATTTGTTATCTTAAATATTGGCATCTATGAGATAAGAGTTTTCTAAATCACATTTACAGAATGCTCGCAAACACTCCTCGTGTTCAGAACAAGTTTCTTCATTGACCTTGTGCCACTGATGAGCTCGGGACTACTCCAGTGCACAAGGAAACACACTCCCAGCCGTCCCTCTTCCCCCTGCCTGGGCACGGGCCCCGGACGCTTACGTGGCCGCTTGCATAAGCGGTCCAAAGGGATTCTCAGTAAAACCTGAGTTGCCTTAGGGATACAATATTTCTTTCCCTAATTGCTCATAATTTCATCCTATTTCTTCTAGCAGCAATTTAAGATGACATTACACTCCCTTTTATGTCAGTTGATAATGCGTAATTCTCTCCTGGAACAGCCAACGATGGTATTTACAAACACATTAAAAAAACATTGATGTGCATTCAGGCCAGAGCCATTTTTACACCAGTATTTTATGTGTGCATCAGATGGCAGAATGTTGACAAGGGGTTCATTCTTATCAAAAGAATGAACAACATTGCAGGCAGACTGTACAACCAAAGGCCTGTGCATAAACATATGTACTGGTTATTCTCCATTAGTGCTGTCCCCACTGAGTCCCACTGCAGCCCCTGATCGATTTCCTGTCCTTCTCCACCTTGCTGTGTATTTGGAGGCTGCCCGCTGCAGACTGCATCACCTGAGCCCCTGTGCCTGTTGGCCCCTGATGGGGTGTGGCCAGTGGGAGGCGCCAGCAGGAGCCCAGAGGATGGGAGGAGAGGGGTGACGCTGTTTCTTCCTTGCTCCCTTCCTGCTATCGCATGGTGTTTCCGGCAGCAGCTGGATCCTGTCATGGTGGTAGCCTTCACGGGGCTCTGGTTACACTAATCCTTCCCCCTGTCCCTTCCACCCTGGAAGCACAACAGCTTCCATCAGTTGCCAGTGTCCGGGCACCTCCATACCTTCACTCATCGCTTTGTAGTCAATCCCTTCCTCTGGGTCTCTTTATGTGAGCCATTTGGGCTATGTTGCGTTTCCCATTGGGATTCAGATGAAAACACCAGATACTGCAGTTTCCAAATAAATCATTTGGTAAATGAGCCATCTGTTCACCTTGTCTATAACCTCGCTGGACCTTTCTTTCATGGTCTTGAAAGGGGCCCATGATAGAAATTTCAGTAGAAGTAATAAATTAATTATAGCACACTGAAGCTTACTTTAGGAAAATAAATTGGGTCCAGAACCTTCTACTCTGATGGGTTGCCACTGCTGATGGTTGTGATGCGGATGGGACGGAATGGTATGAAATTGCACATGAGCCTAAGTACTCTTTTGTAAGAAATGTACAGCTTGCTCAGTGGGAGGATTCTGGAGACCTAGAGTCAGTCCCAGTCCCACCACTGTGGAACGCTCCCCCATCATTGTGCCTCGATCTTGCCAAACGGGGATAATTATAACCATTTTAGCTCTTTCACTGGATTGCTGTGACTGTGAAATTTAATTATATATAGGAAAGCACTGGGGTGTACATACATGATATCTACTACCAAAATAAGATATTTTTATCTTATTAGTAGACATGAAGGCTAAATATTATTTTTATGTGAACACTGGCTATGATTTGGACACCAAGCTTGTTTTCCGCAGGCTGTGTTTGGTGGGGCTCACTAGGACCCAGAGCTCAGATGTGTGAAACCATTTTGCCTGGCTACTGTCCTGCCCACAGAGGAGCCGCAGTTCCTATTTGTGGGCTGGGTTTGTTTTGTCTAGATGCGTTGGGGTATCATGAACATTTTCTACACTGCAGTGGCATAGACTGAAACACCTTGGCGACTTTTCCTATAATGCCTTATTTTGATTGGATCACAGCTGAATTAGTGGGCAGGTTCTCATATTCAGAATAAGGACTAAGAGTGATGGACAGTTTCCATTGGGTTTCCATACCAATTAACAATACAGAATGTGCTAGCAACTGTTGTGTTCAGTGACTCAGTAGAGCAAGAAATGAGGCAGTATCCAAAAAATTCTAAATTTAGTTGAAATAATAATGGGCTTTAAAAAAAATGAATAAAACTGACATAATCTCTTCATGCCAAAAATGGGAAGAGGGAATCTATACCATGAGAGAGATGCTATAACATTGTTAAAACAGCATGAGCTGTGGCATGAAAAATCTTCATCCCTAATTGCTTGTCCTTGGAGTAGCTTTCTCTAAACCTCTTTGAGTCTCAACTCTCCCATTTGTAAAGTGGATGTGAAATGCTTATGTTGTTATAAAAATATACACTTGTATTATATTTATATTTTAGTGTGTATATATATATATATATATATATACATATATATATGGCTGAGCACAGTGCCTGGCATAAAAAACGTCCTTAATAGCAATTTTTATAAATGAAAACAATAATCTGACTTCAATTTTCCATCCCTTCTCCAGACTGCATTAATCAGGACAATGTTAGAGTAACAGATAACTCTGAAATATCTGGGCTTAACATGAGAAAGGTATATTCACAGTTCATATTCTGACATGGACTGGGTGGCTCTCCTTCAGCAGGGGCTTCAGGGATCTGGGTTCTTCCATCATGTAGTTATACCAACCTGCACTCGTGGTTTCAATGGAAAGAGAAGCAAAGGATGGAAAATGTTGGCATGATGCCCTTTTAGGGCCAGGACTGGCCTCACATCTCCTTTACCTACCTTTCATTGGCCCAAACTTAGTCTAATGGCCTCTCATCTAATTGCAAAGTGCTGGAAAATTTAATTTTTGTATGTCCCCAAGAAAATAAACATGCTGTCTCTCTGCTACATATAATAGGTGTAAGACTCACCGACTCTAAGAGAATGGATTGATAAACTGCTTATTTTGTACTTGGGGTAGTTTTCCGAATGTTTTCTATTGCAGTGTGTCTGGACCTTGGTTCGTAAATCCCGCAGCCCTAGGAAAGGATCAAGCAGGTCCTAGTTTGCCGTGAAAGGTGCGGCTGCACAGGCGCTGAGGCCTGAGCACCCTCCCTTCCACCACGCCCCAGACATGGACACGCGGCAGCAGGAGGAGAGAAGGTTATTGGCCTGGAGAGTGGGGGACATGTGGCGAGCAGTTGTTTGGCTGCAGGGACCTGCCAAGAAGAGCGGTGATGTAAATCTGCTCTGGCTTTGAGCCCGTGAAGCAAGATGCTCAGAACATCCTCGGAGATGAAGAAGAACAGAGACATCTCAGCGACCTGGGGTTATCATGGCTCTGGAAGGAAGGGAAGCTGTAGTTCACCGTGTTGGGGGTGGGGCTCTAACAGCAAGGCAACATCTGAGTCCTGACAAGGGGTGAATGTTCAGGCAGTGATCATTATAAAAGCCAGGAGGAGCCTTTAACTTGGGGAAAAAGGTTTAATTGTTCTGGGCCGTTGTAAAAATTATGTTGGTCCAATTATCTTTTACTTTTTCACTACCAGTAACATTTACATTTGAGATACTACTGGTGGCTGGACCTAGACTTTATATGTTTGACATTTATTAGTGATACAATCTTTATATCATGGACAATTTGGGCCTCAAACTCATAAGCCTTGTTCACTCCTATCCATGTGTTCACACACCAGTTCCCACTCTTATATCCCTTGTGTATTCAAACCTTGTCTTAAGCCTCTAATTTGAGTACTACGTCTTCCACAAAGCCTTCCCTGGGGATGTCTGCCTACACGGTCTATTGCTAATGAACTTGGAAAGCATGTATTGTCCATGTGACTTTATTGGACATTTAATCACATATCACCTTGTACCATTTCTTGGTTGGTTTCATGTTGTTTACCTCTAGAGTTTTTGGGTTTTTTTTTGTATTTTTCTGAAGCTGGAAACGGGGAGAGACAGTCAGACAGACTCCCGCATGCGCCCGACCGGGATCCACCCGGCACGCCCACCAGGGGGCGACGCTCTGCCCACCAGGGGGCGATGCTCTGCCCCTCCGGGGCATTGCTCTGCCGCGACCAGAGCCACTCTAGCACCTGGGGCAGAGGCCAAGGAGCCATCCCCAGCACCGGGGCCATCTTTGCTCCAATGGAGCCTCCCTGCCGGAGGGGAAGAGAGAGACAGAGAGGAAGGAGAGGGGGAAGGGTGGAGAAGCAGATGGGCGCTTCTCCTGTGTGCCCTGGCCAGGAATCGAACCCGGGACTTCCGCACGCCAGGCCGACGCTCTACCACTGAGCCAACCGGCCAGGGCCTACCTCTAGAGTTTTTATTGAGCTTTTTTTGTAATTGTGTCTGGGCTCTACAACCTGAGGCCCAGTGCAAAGCATACAGTAGATGCTCCTTAAATGCATACTGTGATGATGGATGTGTGTCACGGTCCAGATAAGTTAGGGGTAGAAGCGGAATTAGGTGGTAAGATGTGAAAGCATGCCAAAAAACCCAGCTGCCTTTGTGGGAGTTCAGATTTGGGATGTGGCACTGGCGGCCTTTCTACGGGTGCTTGCCTGCATCACCGAGGGGGAGATGCTATTCGCAGAGGCATCTCTCTTTTCCCTTTGGTAAGCGACGTGGCGGGGGTTTCAGCTGGAGCCTCATTGAGCAAATCTAGAAACACCCAGCTGTCAATCTCCCATGCGAAGTATGAATCTTGCACATGCAGTTCATGAATTTAGAAGGAAGTGAAGTCTGTAGACATATCAATTTTTTTTCTGTGGTGGTCGTTATTATTGTTCTTGGGATAACTATAAGCATAAATAAACCTGCACTCTCACAGGAAATGAGGTTTCCTAGGACACCTTGCAAGTTGGAGAAAGAGAGCTCACAGAGTAGGCCGGCATCCCTCTTCTGACCTGTCAGCCCTGTGTCTCTGTTGCCCACTGGGTTTGAAATTCTGCAGCTGACTCGGTGTCAGGGCCCATTACAATCTCAGGGACGCCCTCACTCCTCCGAGCAGCAGCTCCCTTTAGACTCTGACCAACACCAGAGGGGACAACCTGAGTGGTCACCTGGAACCTCAGACTCTTCTGCTTTTATGTTGACTGAATAAAAATATATGCACCGTGAGTACATGCTACGTGCCAGATCTGGGGAAGGGAAGCCAGTTTGGGCCCCAGTGAAAAGGCACATCAGAGAACATCAGGAAATCAGTGTCGAGAGCCAGAGCTGAGCCTCAGCATCCTGGGCCTTTGGGTTTCACTCGCTGTTCCTATTGAGCTATCATTTCTTGAGCTCTTACTGTGCATCAGATACTATACTAACTTTTTGCACATGTATTATTTCATTTAATACTTTATGTATTACTAAATTATCTCATTTTGTCTGTACAGTATTCCTAGTGTTCTCATCTATTCATTCAACAACTCTGTATTGGGCACCTACTATGTGTCTGGCAATGTTCTAGGCCCCTGGTTGGTAAACTGTGGCTCGTGAGCCATATGCGGCTCTTTGGTCCCTTGAGTGTGGCTCTTCCACAAAATACCATGCGCAGGCACTACCTCGATAAGGAATGTACCTACCTATGTAGTTTTAAAAAATTGGCTCTCAAAAGAAATTTCAATCGTTGTACTGTTGATATTTGGCTCTGTTGACTAATGAGTTTGCCGACCACTGTTCTAGGCCCATGGAGTACAACAATGTGTATTTATTACGGACAAAATTCCACCTCATAGGTACCTTACAGTCATTATTATCAGCTACCAGTTGAAGCAGATAATAAGCAAATAAATAAGTAAAATAATCAGTGTATTAGATGGTGTTAAGGTTTATGGGAAAATAAAACAGGGCAGGGAAGGAGGACAGGATGGTTGGGAAGCCGAACTTTGAGTAAAGACCAGGAGGAGGGAAGGGAGCGGGCCAGGTGAGTATCTGGGGGAAAAGGATTGCTGAGAGAGGAAGCTAAAAGTATAGAGGCCTGGAGACACACGGAGACACCTGTGGCTGTTGTGGGAAAAGCAGAGACCAGGGTATAGGGAGGCGGGGCATGAGGCCCTGTAAGTTACTGTAAGGAATAACGGTGGCATTTGTAGTGACTGACATAGGATATCTCCGGAGTGTTCGAGCAGAAAAGACACACAGTATGACTTACTGGTGAATGGCTCGACTGAGGGTGTATTGGGCAGAGAGGCAACAGGAAGCTAATGAAATAGTCTGCATAAGAGGTTCTGATGGCTTGACAAGGGTTCTAGAAGTAGACTTGATGAAAAGAGGCTGGGTTTAGAAAACATTTTAAAGATAGAGCACATAGGATTTCCTGGTTCATTGCACATGGGGCATAAAAGAAAGGTGATAAGGTCTTAGGGCTGATCATTTGGAAGAATGAAGATGCCAGTTAATGAGATCAGACAGAGGATGGGAAGAGCAGATAAAAGGGGAAATGTTATGAGCTCCACTCTAGCTATGTTCCGTCTTAGATGCCAGTGAGATATCTAAGTACAGACGTGGAGTAGGAGATGGGCGAATATGGAGTACAAGGATAAGGTTTGCATTCGACATCTGAATTTTATTTTTCTTATTTTATTTTTTTTATTTTTTTTTACAGAGACAGAGAGAGGGAGAATCAGAGAGAGGGATAGATAGAGACAGACAGACAGGAACGGAAAGAGATGAAAAGCATCAATCATCAGTTTTTCGTTGCGACACCTTAGTTGTTCATTGATTGCTCTCTCATATGTGCCTTGACTGTGGGCCTTCAGCAGACCGAGTAACCCCTTGCTCGAGCCAGTGACCTTGGGTCCAAGCTGGTGAGCTTTTGCTCAAACCAGATGAACCTGCGCTCAAGCTGGTGACCTTGGGGTCTCGAACCTGGGTCCTCTGCATCCCAGTTCGATACTCTATCCGCTGCGCCACCACCTGGTCAGGCTCAACATCTGAATTTTAGCATCATCAGTGTATGGCTGGTGTTTAAAGCCATCAGCTTGGATAACCAAAGAAATAATAATAATAATTAAATAAAATAATAATAATCCAAAGAATTAATGCCATTTAATAACTTACCCAAGATCATCTAGCAATAGCAGATCAGGGACTGAATCCCGGTCCATCTGATCACTGAGCCTGGGCCTTTCATCAGTGGGGTATCCTGCCTTCTTTGATGGCTGATAGTGAATAGCTTCCCTGGACTTGACCAACTGGAGAGTGGGGGCTGACAGAAGAAGAGAGTGATTGATTGGAATCTGGAAGAGTCCAATATTGAGAAGCCAAGAAATCCACTGCTGCTTCCCCAGTTTGCCAGAACATGCTGACAATAATGTCTTGCATTTTAAAAATGTATATAGTAAGCATGTATTAACAACCCATCTCTTTACACCTCCCCTCAGCTGTGCCCTTTGTCATGGAACATTCCAGTTTCACCTGCTGCAGGGGCAGATCATATTTTTCACTCTTCTACCTCAGGGTCACCAGTGTGACTTGTTTCGGCCAAGGAAGGCTAGCGGGTGTGATGTGAGCAAAGGCTTGCAAAGCTCTTGGGTCACTGGGGTTGCTCTCATGCATATCCCATTGTCAGGAGAAGAACGTGCCTGGGGTAGCCTGCTGATGTCAGCAGGAGGAAAATAAACGGGTGGGTTAGGGGTGATCTGCCTTCCTGGGTCCTGTCTAGACCAGTGACTCCAGTCTGACCACCACTCCTGTGAATGGAACCAGCTGAGATCAGGACAGTTGTGTAACCATGCCCAATTGAGCCCGACCCAACCCAAGACATCAGTGAGAATAAACTAATGCTTTAAGTTTAGGGGTGCTTTGTTATGCAGCATGCTTTTGGCAATGTTTTTGCCTTTTCTTTGCAAATCAGAGAGCTCAGAGCCAGCCATTTGGGAAGATAGTTTGTGCTCAGAAGATCCTAGAAACAGCATCTTCCCTGTTAATTTGGAGCTCTTGATTTACATACCTAATTCTTGATGTATTTTATTGGCTCTTGGTAAACCCACACATGTGCATATACATGCACACGTGTTCACTCACTCACTCACTCACTGGGTGATCTAAACCCTGCTCTTCTCCTACGACGTAGTTGAATCTATTCAGGGTAATGGCAGGGTGGAGAAGGCATCTTGGCACCAACCTCAAGGAAGCCCCATTCTTGAAACCCCATGGTTGAAAGCTTTCTTTCAGCCTTCAAGACCTCTGCTCCTACCCATCCTACAGAGCTTGTATCCATTTCCAAAGACATCTCTGTTTCCCAAGCAGTTCTCCTGGAGAGCATACTGCATTCTGGGAAGAAACTGATGTAAAAGGCACAGTGGTTGGTCTAATGATTCACTGTCTGAAAATTAAAGCCATCTTTGAATTTTCTGCCAAAGGAGAGGTGACTAACATGTTAGCAGTCCAGGGCAGCTATAATCTTATTTGTGTTCACAGGATGCTCCAAATCAGAATATGATCTGTTCAAGACTTCAGACAAGTGAAAAATAGTTCCTCTTGGCAAAAAACCGTGGTGATTGTAATAGATGATAACAGCAGGATGTCAGCTCTCTGCGGCTGTGGCAGAGGGTGCGAGATGAGGGGCCTCTGTCTAGCCCAGAAGACAGAAAAGCACTGTCACCCTCACCTTTTCAGCCTCAGCTCCCACTTTCTTTCAAGCAAAGCTCCCACTTGGGCCAACCAGCCTCCTCACTTCCTCCCCTCCCACCACACCTAGGGCTTTGCCACTTTTGTGGTTTTGTTGACACTGGCCCGTGTCCTTTCCCAGCCATCCCAACTAATGAGCACCTGTATGTGCCCATCACTGTTCAGGGTGCTGTACAAAAATAAAATAAGCAGACAAAAAACCCTCCCTCTAGGCAGCTTGCATTTATGTGAGTAGAGACTGAGCATCAACAATAATACGTCAGTGGCTTCAGACGGTGATGAGTGACAGAGGAAGTTAACAAAGAGGCGGGCATTAGAGGGTCTCAGGGGGAGGGGTTGCAGTGTTCAATAGGTTGGTCAGGGGAGGCTTCACTGAGCAGATGCCATTGAGCAATGCCCTGAAGGGGCTGAGGGTGAGCCATCAGCCATCTTGGGGAGTGTGCCTGGGGTGTTTGGAGAATATTAAGAGGCGCAGTGTGATTAAACAGAGTGAATGGGAAGGGGAGGTTGGAGAAACATAGGAGCAGATGAGATCCTGTCAGAGAATTAATGGAAGGCAGGATCCTCTGAGCCTTGTAGGGCACTGCACGGAGTTGCTGAGAAGCCAGAGGAATGCCACAGGCTGACTTAGTTTCCTTGGACCTCCTTGACTACTGTACGGGTAGTTGTTTGTAGGGGGGCAAACCCAAAAGTGGAGAGACATTTAAGAGGCAGTTATAGTTATCCAGGTGGGCGATGATGGGGATTCGGACGGGAGAGGCTTGACAGAGGTTAGGGAAGTGGTCACATTTTATAGGATGTGTCTCGAAGGGAGAAACTGGGGAATCTGGAAGGGCATATGACAGAGCAAGAGCCAGGGGTGACGCCAAGATGCAGAGACCTGCAAAGTGATATCTGTCTTTCTCTAAGGGCCAGTCCAGCCTGGCTACTCTGGGAAGACTTTGTTGAGCCCTCCAGAAATCTTTTCTAAACAAATATTATCAGTGGGCCACTCATCAGACACAGACACTGCCCTGACCCAAGAGCTCTCTCTTGTTGACACTTCTGTGTGTCATCTTCTCAAGAAGCCTGTAAACTCTTCAACAGCTGAAAATGTGTCTGGTTCTTCTCCGCCTCTCTCAAGGTTCAAGAAATAGTATCTGGCACTAAAGAAACAGAAATGGTCTTCTCATTATGAATTGACATAGGACTGTGTGGAATCTTCGCATCCTTTAGTCAGAAGGCTTGTCAACAGCTACAGTGGTGGGAGTGTGAGAGACAAATCCAGGGACTGGTCACCAATGGAATGAACTTAGGGTAACACAGGTGCAACAGCTGGAATAGCTTCTCACAGGAGAAGGCGTACATCCCAGAGAGGCCGGGCCTCTTGCTACCAGAATGCTCTGGTGTGGTTCATTTGGTATTCAAGATAGAACTTTCCAAAAGTGGTAAATGATGGGAAAAATATAAGAACAACAACAACAAAAAAAAATAGCTTCCAGCAAGGGCTGGAGTGATTTATAGCTCCTCTTAGTTTCAGTGCTTAGAGTAGTTCAAGAGTTCTATTTGCCTTAGAAGGTTCCCCTAAAACTTTGGGTCTCAAATAGTTTTCAAGTTACTACTTATTATCTTGAAAACGTGTGTGTGTGTAGTTAGATTCCAAGACTGATCCTTCTTGACCTGCCACCAATTCTAAATGGCTGGATAAGGAGGCAGAGGGCCAAGGCTCCGGGAGGCGAGGCACGTGGGACTTCTCAGAAACTGTTCTGGGTTAGGACTAGGAAGCGGGACCTCAGGCTCAGTCAGTTGAGAGGTGTAGGGAAAGGGAAAGCTCCTTGTGAGGTCTTCAGCATCTAGACCAGTGCTTTTCACCTCCGGATTGAGATTGATTAGTGGGTTATGAGTTCAATTTAGTGGGTTACAACTAGCATTTTGAAAATGGAATAGACTATAAAATATCAAAATGCCTTCAGTATGATGGTTTTATTTTGGAGAAACTTTGTTTCTGTGTTGTGTATTTATGGATGTGCATCCCCTAGGTAACAATGTAAGATCTATTTCAAATAAATGTAAAAGATATTTCAAAACAGGAAACCACCATTAAAGACAATTTGGGGGGCAGTGATATTCTAACTTGGAGGGAGACACTCTGCTCCTTGAGCCCTCTCCCCAAATCCTAAGCACACGGAGTCATGGGATTTCCAGGAGGTAGCCAGTCACAGGGACCACACTTGCTCACCAATCTCTTAAATAAGGAGTGACTGTCCTTTAGCTCACACTCCCCGAAAACACACCTACATGTGCCAACACAGACTCACACCTTCTCTTGGAACAGATCTCCCCTGTCTGGGTGATGTCATGAAGCCCCGGTAGATTCTCAGAAGTGAGCCTTCATCTCAGGATGAGATTCCAGAGAAGGGGGCTGTCAGTTCCCTGCTGGAAGCTGCCTGTAAAACTCCTGGCAGAGGCCCCACCCCCCTGCCCCGCACTGATGTTGGCTGGAGCCATGCAGGAGTCCTGATTAAGCATGCAATTCTAAGCAAGGAGCATTGACTTCCTCTTAATTGAGGCATAATAATTAGAGCATTAGCACATTAGGAAGGTGCGACAGCATGTTTAGCTTTTGTGATTAATTATCTGAGGATTGTAATAAGTTGTTAAGACATTAATTACGCTGGCATGTTTACTGCTCTAGGTGGCACAGGCGCAGCTTTGCGATGGCAGGTCGTACGGTGTCTACGGAGGCCACGTGATAGTGGCTCGGCGGGCCGGGTCCCCCTCGGTGTGTCTGAGCGGCACCATGGCCCCGTCCTACGGAGCCCGCCACTCTCCTTCCAGTCTTGTGTGGACTCGGGATGAGGGAGAACTGTCCTTTCTTCTGAATGAAATGGAAGGCACCAACCTCTCCAAGTTCACAGTGTTTTCCATGCCAGAGGTCGGTAAAGATGTAAACCATGTCACACGCTTGGCCCGGAGCTCTGGGCACAGTCCTGGGGAGGAAGTCCTAGGTGTCGTTTCCAATGTCACGGGATATGGCCCCCTGTGCTGCAAAGGCATGAACACGGGCCGAGTGTGCAGGCCATGATGGGGGCAGACTCTCATGTAACTTCACATGGAAGAAACTTACCACTGAGGGAGGAAGCTCTGTAGCGAACCTGAGCCTGGAGCACTCCCGTAGTCATCGTTTAGTTCCTCTGTGCAGACTTCCTCGGGAGGTGGTCACTCCCTTCCTGCTGAGAGTGGTGGTCAGGGGGTGGAGCCTGGGAGAGGCACCAAGCACACACTGTGGCCACTGGTGAATAGCCATGTGTTCTAGTCAACACTGGGCTGAAGCCAAATCTGTCCATTAAAGAATGAACTTCTGGGTTACAAGTCTAAATGACAAGTTTTGTTTTAAACATTTAATTATTCCAAAAATATCATTATGGAAAAATTTTAGGTGCCCTGTTCTACGTTTGACATGGTGCAGGAGCAACACAGTGTCAGCTCCACTGGCCGCTGGCTGGGCTCTGGGGACACTGGCTGGCCACCTGCCACCTTCAGCCACACTCACACCCAGCTCGGGTGGTGGAGGAGTCGGAGCACGGCCTACGAGAAAGCAAACACCTAAATATGAGTACATTTCTCCAATATTATTTTGTTTAGTATTATCAATGCCAGGGTTTTGTTGTTGTTTTTTTGTTTTTAAGTAGCCAAGATTAGAAATATTTAATCTCTGTTACCCTGCCAAGGATGGTTTACTTTGTAGTAAACATTTGTGGTTGCAAAGGGTGCAGTGCTCTTGCTGAAGCTCTCTGGAGAATACGCTCATATTAACTCCCCATTAACTTCCCCATTTATTTAGCAATCTGAAAGTTCTAAATAATTAGTTCTGTTCTTAAAATTAACAGCTTTCACAATCAACATTAATTTCTGAAGTGTTTTACCCTTGCAGTAAGAAATGTATACTTAGACGGTAACAGACTGGTAGAATTTTGACACATAAAGCACATAGGGAGATTTTTCACTCTGGGGTCTATGTGCAATGCTTTCCTCCATTTGAAAGTAAGCATTCAGATGTCAATGGTACATTCAGATGACATGGCTTGTTTTTGTTTGTCTTGCTTTACTGACAGGATTACCTGCACTAGAACAGCTAGTGGCCTAGGTGGTTATACACTCATCATTCACTCACACACAGGTTCAGGGGCCCCAGAAATGGCGTTGAAGCGGGCCTTGGGTTATTCAGTCTTTCAATGGCCACTGCTGAGACAGAAGAGCAGGTATTGGCCATGCCCCATGGCTGCGGGCTGATGTTGGACCACAGTCTCATTTGTGAAAATACAGCCGCAGCCTCTGCATCAGGACATTACCGCCATCAAGATGTGGGGCCACTGTCTCCAGGGCAGGGTGGGGAAGGCCTAATTTCAGGGGAGGGAACTGCTACCCTGGAGCACACGGAGCCGGGGTAGAACCAGGACATAACCCACCCCCACCAACATCCTCCCCTCTGGGCAAGGGAAAGCCTCCTCCTGCAGCCCAGTCTGGCCTGGGGAGGGAGGCCGAAGGAGGGGGATCTGTCAGCGCACCCCAGTGAGAATCACCAGCCTTTGCAGCCCAGAGATTTGAGGATTGGAATGGGACCCTCCTTCCTTTCATCTCCTCCCTCCACCCTCCTCCGTCCCGAAGAGCTCTTCCTTGGCTCCCTGTAAGAAAGTGCAGTTGTAAATCCAGAGTGTGTCTCCCTGAGCCCGTTTATCTTGGGGGTTCTTAGGGTCTGCCCTGCTAGGTTGGGTCAGAGACAGACCTCCTGGACGGCAGCGCGTGCCTCTGACCTGACCTGCAGCTGAAGGCCCAGCGGGCGTCAGATCCTACGGAGAAGACATCCTTTCTCAGCTTCAGGCTCTCCCCTCCCTGTCCTGTTTGCTGCCTTTCTCTGCCCGGAGCATTAGACGGGGTGTGCTAGGTTGTATTCCACCAGACCATCCCTAGAGCTCGGAAGATGGAGGTTATCATTGTTAAGTACATTTCAAGTCTTCCTCATATTTAAGTGTAGCCAACATTAAAAATTAATGCCTCTACTAATAAAACTCAGAATAACAAGGCTGTTATTCCTAATTGTAATTTATTGCGAACTGGGAGTGTGTTAAGTGCTTTGAAAACATCAAGGTAAAAAATTAGCCTCCTTGAATAGGTGAGTGAGATGAGTGGGTCCCCTACTCCTGAGATCACCTGCACACAAATAGTTACAGAGCTGTCATCAGGAACATCTCCCTCCTGGGTACAGGCCAAGCCCAGCCCCTTCCTAGGAGGGGGTCGAAGGGGAAGAAGAAGGAAGTCTTGGGGGACCATTTAAAGGGTGATGTTAACCATTTTCTTCTGTGGCCCACAAGGTTATGATTCACATGGCTGGTATAATTGGCATTTGATATTATTAGTTATCTTTCATGTATGCTATCAGTCTCTCTACTAGGAAATAAGTCTCTTGAGGTTTAGACTATTTATACCTCTCAATGAATGTTATAATGTCTTAATGTGCATTATTATAAAAACTTTTTTTTTTTTTTTTAGCAAGAGAGACAAAGAGGGACAGATAGGGATAGACAGGAAGTGAGAGAGATGAGAAGCATCAATTCTTCGTTGTGGCACCTTAGTTATTCATTGATTGCTTTCTCATATGTGCCTTGACCAGGAGTCTACAGCTGAACCAGTGACCCCTTTTGTTCAAGCAAGTGACCTTGGGCTCAAGCCAGAAACCATGGGGTCATATCTATGATCCCACGCTCAAGCCAACAATCCCATACTCAAGCTGGCAACCTCAGGGTTTCGAATCTGGGTCTTCTGCATTCCAGGTCAATGCTCCACCAACCACCACCTGGTCAGGTTGTAAGAACTCTTAAAATGAAATTGTGTGTGTGTGTGTGTGTGTGTATGTGTGCATGCCTTTTGGCCCCCACTATTCTTAGTGAGACCCTGTCCTGCCTATCAATGAATATTAATTGGTTTAATATGAAGGTATGTTAACTTTTCTCAGCTCTGATATTCTTACACAGCAATTAGAAATGCGATTCTATACTTACTCATTAGCTGATTGATTTATTCATCAGATATAGGTGTTTTGCATTATACTAAGCACTGTGCTAAATGTCAAGGATACAGAGGCAAACCATGCAAGTCTGTGCCTTCTTGAAACTTATTTTCTAATAGGACAGACAATGATCAAGCATGTTAATAGGCAGGATCACTTCTAAGAACAGTAAGTGTTGGTAAGTAAATTATGAACACAGAGCAAGGTGTGGGTGGGGGTTGGGAAGGAAGCTATTCAAAGGGTCACACGAGAAAGTTTCTCCAACACAGAGAAGTCCGGGGCATTATCTCCAGGTGCCCGGGGAGGGTGCTTCTGAGGTGGAACTCAGCCTGCTCACTCTGCTCTATCAAATGTATTCATTCAGTGAATAACTCCTTTAACATTTGTTGAGCCCATGAGTCAGGGGTTCTGAACTTGGCTCTGAGGATCTGGAGATAATTGTCGCATAATCCTGCTCTCGAGGAATTTGCTGTCTAGTGTAGAGACATGAGATTCCAGTGGACTCCAATGAGCAACAGGACAAAGGAGCCCGTGGGTAGGAAAGAGAAAGCGGGAAGACAGCAGAGAGGCAGCGGGGCTGCAGACTTGAGCACCTCGGTGCTCTGAACGAAACTCCAGGCAGGGTCTGTCCAGTGGCCTCGTGCTTCACTTCCATTTACTTCCTGCACCATGAATTGCTGAAGTTCTTTGGAAAGTAGAGGAGTCATGACTTTCCTGGAACATTCTGAGTTAGTGAGGTTTGTGCTCATGACATCTTTCTGCAAGGAGGAACCAGACTGTATCTCTTTTTATATTCTCTGCAGAGCCCATTAGAGTGCTTAAAGCCTGTATGTCAAACAACCATATATATATATATATGGTATTTCCTTGAGGTCTGGAACCAAAGAAGGAAAAGGATATTTGGTTTCTGAACGGAAGTACTCTCTCTTGTCCCCTAAAAGATGTGCCACAAAAGTGTCAAAAGAGAAACACGGGGTTATATGTTCTTCCTGGTTATTGCATATAAATTGCTTCTTTGCCTGAAGGACCGTGTTCCCTGGGGACCAGCAAGTGACGGGTTTAATATTCTTGGTCCCTGTGTCACAGAGTGAAACGAGTTCTTCCCCCCAGCCCCCCCCCCCCCTAGTGGAGTGATTGTGCCTAGAATACCAAGTGAAGGACATGGGCACTAATTAGGGCTAATGGCCTATAATTGGAGTAGCCTTTATTCCTCCTTCCATTCTCAAGCCTGAGGTTGTCAGGAGGCTGGTTTTCACTGAAGTGTCATAATTAATGCAGAACCTCATGTGAAAGGCAGATGAGGTTGGAGCTCAAAAATAGCTCAGAACTACCCAAGGGCAAGTGAGTGCAGAGCTGGGGGCAGCCAGAGTGGGAAACGCGGAGGCTGGCATTTGGGTTGACTTCCAGATGCTTCCTTCCAGAGGGAGTCCGAGGGTTAGCACTGCCACCTCCCTCTCACGTCCCTAAAAAGAGTGCTCTAAAACACTCACACATTCACTGATGGGCTGGGGTTTCAGGATCCTGGGCTCCGGAAGTCACAGAAACCACACCTGATGGGTCTCACATCTTCTGCTTTCCTTTTCCTTGCTTGTAAGAAAAGATCACCTCCCCCATGAGGCCGACATCTTTTTGTGGGGTGGAAGTGCGGGGACCCGGGAGGACTGGTGAATGTAATAATGTGTGTGAAGCCCTCAGAACATCTTGAAAGAAAACTCAAGGTATTTCTCTTATTACTGCTGGTCTTCCAATTCCCTGAACTCTGCAAACCCATTTAAGTGATTACTTCATGAAGAGCCTAGTAGAAAAGCAAGACTAATCTATTTCTTCACTTGGCAGCTCCCACACAGCAAAGGACCCTAAGTGCATTTACAATTACTATCATAGTCTCACTTTTCCCCCCTCGGTCTGCTTAAAACATAATGAACTAAACACCTGCAATCTATCTCTGAAGAAGACCAGATTTTATGGACCTTCCTGCAGGTGGTTTGTACTACTCGTGCACACATGCATAACATTTACTTAATTCTGTACCACTGGAGAATGGGGAGACGTGTACGATGGGGAGGGGGTGCTTCTGCCACGTTCCAGCTCCAGGTCCCTTATTAAGGGAGAGGAGCAACAGAAAGAGAGGACGCTGTTGAATGGTCTGGGTTCTCGATGTCAGCTTTCTTGGATTAGTCAGACAAGAAGCCATGGGTTTAGTTTCCATCCTGAGTTGTTTACTGGAAGGGGACCCCTAAATATGTGCAGTTTTCCTCTTTCCATCAAGGGGAGGTCCTAGGGGGGGCTGTCACAGGGTTCTAGGTGTAAAGGGAAAAAAGGTTGCTACTGTGATTGGGGGTGACTGGCGCATTGAGCCCATTGTCTTATTTCACCTACTGTTGTAAGGCGCTCTTGTGATGTGGCAACCTCAAACCATGCAGGAGTACTCTGGTGAAGGTGGGAAGAGGCACCCAGATTAGTCGCAGCAGCTGCAGGTCAACAAATGCTGGAGGCTCCCACATTGTAGAAACCAGCTGCTTTGCTTCTGTAGAGTGTTTTTATGCCCTAGCGGGTTTTAAAAAGTCCTTTCTCTTGGGCAGCAATTTACAAAGTCATTAAGTTGCTTCATCAGATTTCTCTGGATCATTTGGATTTTTATTTTGATGCCTTGCCATTCTGGCAACATTGGGGATCAGTCATTTCCCCAATCTTGGAATAATCAGAGCCGGGATTATTATAGAGACATTGCTTTCTGATTTTTCAGACTTCCACTGACATTTAGTGATTTACCAGAGCTGCAATAATTGCAAGGGCAAATAAGGCAAGCCAGAGCCAGCCAACGTAAACATCTTAAGAGTTACCTGAGGCAGAGTCACTTGGTGCCTGCAACCTTCGGGGCTGACTGAGTATGCGCATGCTGAGGACTGGTGTTTAGCTGACACGCACTGTCTGATGTGGCCCTACAAACCTCTTCTGATGGGTGGGTGCCTGACGTGTGGGTTGTTTCATTGCTTGACTGTCACATCTACGTGCAGCCCAGTGCTCCGGTTTTGACAGTGGCACCAAAGTGTTTTGAAGAGAAGATGGTGTTGCTCTTAGCCTATGGGGCATTTATACCTTAAATACATACAATTTTAAAAGTAGGCTGGAGATAAAGCCCCAGATCTCTCTGCACTTTCTCTGTAATCTATAAGGGGCTGCAATTCTTCACTCTTTTTTGGTCAACATTTCTAAAATGTTAGAATTTACGAAAGCATGAGATAACAGACTGCTTTCAGGATGCCTCAAGTTTCAGACCACTAAAGAGCAGGCAAGGCATGTGGGAAGAGATTAGCAGACAGGGCTGTAAAAGGCCAGTTATGACATGCACTGAATACTGTGCTATAGTTATCTGGGAAAGAACACCGGGGACATGGGGTAAGGTCTCAGCTTTAGAGTTTAATCATCTGCGAGACTCTGGAAAAGTCACACCAGCCCCCTATTGTCAGTTTCTTAATCTGTCAGATGAGGAGACGTCATTGAAGAGACCCAGGTTCTTTCCATATTTCTGCTCTGCCATCCTCTGACTGTGACATTAGCTCCACTCGTGGTTGCAAGGGGGCTGCTGCAGCACCTAGCAGCACACAGTCACATTTTAATTTCTGAAAGCACACAGGCCTACTGTATTTCACAGATTCTAACACATCTTTGGCTGTGAGATATACCGTTATTTTATATACCACCACAAAAGAAACAACACTGACAATTCTATTATGACAAGTAATTTGCTGTCAGATGCACCTGAAATTATCCAGTCAATGCATTGCAATATATATTTTCCTATATCCCTATATTTTATTTTATTTTATTTTATTTTATTTTATTTTATTTTATTTTTTTGCTTTACAACTTCTCCTCTGCCGGCAGACTTCTTCCATGCCATCTATTAAACCATTCCCTGGAGGTTCCACGGTATCTGCCTTATCTTGTGTCAGCCTTCTGTTCTCTCGTCTCCTGGGCCCTAGGACATATGCAGCTGCTGCGGCAGTGCCCTGTGCCAGTCCCATGCCAGCTACCACAGTTTGCTAGGTCTCTGGCCCCTTCCACCACTTCTGCGCTTAGCTGACACACCACACCAGTCCTTATGGGGCAAATACTTACAAGTGGGAGACAGAGAATGGGAAGAAATTTGTAGATCGATTGCTTTTCCATCCCCCCCACCTGGAATGGCCTGTTCAGAAGCAAGGGTTGTGATGGAGCTGTCCGGAGACATCTCATGTGGCTCAGTCACTTTGTTTCTCTTGGTGAAATGCTGGCCAACCTGGATAGGCATCGATTTTTAGTTACTTCACATTCTTCCTTGCCTCACGTTCTTCCTCCTTCACTCTTCGTGCCCTGGCATCACACCTCCCAACCACACACTGGCCCCTTTGCCTCGCCTCAGGCCTTGCGTTCTAGGAACATGGCTGACACGGCTACCTCAATTACCTCAAACCCATCACGATTAGCTCCGGTTCCTCAGGGAGGAGTGGACTTCAGAAGAAAACGAGGACTCTGCCAATATGGAAGAGGAATGGCATGGCTTCGAGTGGACTCTCAGCTGTGCTTGGCTGCCCTGGGTTGTTCTGAGTTAAAAGAGACAATGAGCCCTGGCCGGTTGGCTCAGTGGTAGAGCGTCGGCCTGGCGTGCAGAAGTCCCGGGTTCGATTCCCGGCCAGGGCACACAGGAGAAGCGCCCATTTGCTTCTCCACCCCTCCCGCAGCCAAGGCTCCATTGGAGCAAAGATGGCCCGGGCGCTGGGGATGGCTCCTTGGCCTCTGCCCCAGGCGCTAGAGTGGCTCTGGTCGCGACAGAGCGACGCCCCGGAGGGGCAGAGCATCGCCCCCTGGTGGGCAGAGCGTCGCCCCCTGGTGGGCGTGCCGGGTGGATCCCAGTTGGGCACATGCGGGAGTCTGTCTGACTGTCTATCCCCGTTTCCAGCTTCAGAAAAACACACACACACAAAAAGACAATGAGGTGGGAATGGGCTCAGTGAACCATAAAATCACATGAACATGTACACTTGCCATTAGACTCATGACTATTCACAAGTTCAAGAACCCTACTGTTAGTTATTTCACTTAACAGAAGTTATTTAATGGACTTTGCTGTTCGCCAGTCGTATGCTAGAATAGATAGCACACTAGTTCCCATCCCGCAAGAGCTTGTTGTCTGTAGGGGAAATGAGCAAATGAATGACATGTTCACAGTTTTCTAGAGGGAAATAGAGGGTGTGTTGTGAGAGCCTGGCTTTGGGAGGTCACACAAAGCTTTGTGGACAAACTGATCATAAGCTGAGAGCTGGAGGATGACTAGGGGTTAGGTGGTTGGGAGAGGTGGGAAGGTGGGAGGACAAGCTCATGCCAACGTGAGAGCGAGGGTGGCCTTGCTGTTACCCTTTTCAGTGAGGAGGGGAGAGGCCCCTTTAGGAAGCATGGGCTTCCTAAAGCCACTCTAGCTTCCTTCAAGATTGGATTGAATTATGCTGCGGCACCACTGTGTGAAATGTGGTATTTCCTTTCATTTACTTAATTCAACCTTGAGAATTTTTCTTTGTATGAATATTCTTCATAATTTAGGCTTTCATGAATATGACGGACTCCGCACATGTCTCTGATGGCCCCACATATGTCTCCTAAAGGAGAGGTTAGCATTTGCAAGTATGTACAGCATGGAAGGGATCTCTGTGGCCTTTACCCCGACAGTCATCTGCTTGGTGGCTCTCACTCTCCTTCTGTCTGTGCTGCTGCTGCTAGTTCTGATTATATCCAGGGGTCCTAATAGTGCAAGGGCCAATCACCTCCGCAGAGAGGAGAACCACAGATTCAGTCCTGCTATGTGGCTGGTCATCTGCGGCCCTGAGCATCTGGCTTCTCAACTGACATTTATTTTCTTACAGCTCTGGAGGCTGGAAGTCCGAGATCAAGATGCAGGTGGATTTAGTTCCTGGTGAGAATTTTCTTCCTTCTTGCTGTGTGCATCCATGGCCTTGGAGAGACATGAGAGAGAGAGAGAGAGAGAGAGAGAGAGAGAGAGAGAGAGAGAACGCACTCTGGGTGATCTCTTCTTAGCGGGCTCACTAATCCCATCATAAGGGACCCGCCAGTGTGACCTCTTCTTGCCTGAATTATCTTCCTAGGGCCCCTTTCCAAATACTGTCCCTCTGGGGGTTAGGACCGCAGCATATGAATTTTGAGAGACACAAACATTTCACTCTATACCACTTCTTTTTTCACCTGCCCACCTTCTTTCCATCCTTCCTTTTTTCCTTCCTTTTTTTCAATAATTTTTTTTTCATTTCATTTACAATTATTGGACATTATCTACAGATGGGCTGCACTATCAGGTGCTGTTGGTACAGAAATAAACTAACATCAGCCTGGCTTCACGGAGGTTTGGGAGGGGAAGAGAAGTGAGACAGAAGAAAGATGGCAGTGTGGTGTGAGCGCTATACGGCGGAAGGGGTGCATGAAGCGCACGGGGGTGCAGAGGAGGGGGTGACCCTTCACAAATGGAGGGTGTATGGCCGCACCACCCTGAACATGCCCGATCCTCTCGGAACCTCTGGGAATGTCATCTTCCTGGTGCAGAGTGGAGGGGGGGGCGGCGGACGAGCAGGTGGCAGCTCGTTGTTGCAGAGAGAGCATTAGGAGACTCTGAGGGGGAAGAGATGTTTGAGCAGTCCCGGAGCAAAGGAGACTTCCGCCGGGCTGGGGTGCTGAGTGGAGGGGTCACACAGGGAGGGTGTTGGGATATATGGCAGCATGAAGTGTGCCAGGAACAGCACGTTTGCCAGGAACGGGGAGACCTGGGCGACTGGGGGACAGTCAACAGAGGAGGCTGGGAAGAGGAGCAAGAAGCAGAACATGAGAGTCCTTCTGTGGAGCTTTGAAGTGTGACTTTATCTGAGGCGTATTAAGAGGCTCTGAAGGTTTCAAACAAGAGTGACAAACACTGGGTTTTGGGAGGGTGAATGAATTTTAGAATGTGGAGGGTAGATAGGCAGGGTTGAAAGCAGAGAAGCAATTACAAGGGTGTTGATTTGTGAGTCCGCTCTCAACACTGTTTGTCCTATTAGCGAAGGGTCAGCAGCACCAGGGGTTTTACCCGCATAGGATGTTACATAGAGATGGAGAGGCAGAGCAAAACTATTGGGGTTTGCATAAAGGAACAGGGAGCATGAACACTGTTCTAGAGCAGATGCTCACTCACCGTGTGTGGGAGATAGGTTCTAGAAGGCTTGGCGACCAAGGAAATCAATGAATTCTATAAATAGTCACCCACTTTTTAAGTACTAATTTCATTGTGAGTATACTTTTTTTCCTCTTTAGTTGCCCCCAAAATAAAGACTATTAAACATTATGAAATAATGCAACATATACTGGGTTTGAAAAAGGGTCTCATCTTTCTATGTCAGAGAGAGCATGCTTGTTACCAGAGATGGTGATAAATCTAAGGTCAGAACTATGAGCAGTGGTTATGGCATAGTTTTAAATTTGTTCCTTTTACTTTGACAAGAAACAAATGGGGATAGTATTAGAATTTCTAAATTTTCCCAAGGAGTTTCGCTTTGAGATTGGTAAAATTAACTTAACTCTAAGCTTTCTCTCTTCCTCAGAAGAACATTTTACTAATGGGGTTTACTACCCAACAGATTGGTAAAATGCTAACAAATGATCTTTCCTCTCATTTTGTTCAAGAAAAAAAATCATGTTGTTCATTCATCCTTCTCTCCTTGAATAGAGGAAGGACATTTAATCTGCATGTCACTTTCTTTTGCCAGAAGTCAGTAACCCCCAGTATTTTTAGCTCCTTTTGAAAGTCCATTAGTAATGTTGCCTTTTTTTTTTTTTTTTTTTTGAGACCTCTCTTTCCTTGTGCACTGACATCAGCATATTCCTGGTTTTCTGCCTGGACCTGTGGGAGAGGTTTGGGGGATGTTGCTCTTTCATTCTTTCCTGTTCGTCAATACTTCCTAGATTTTCTTAAGTCTCTTCCTATCTTTGTACTTTTACCCATTAAGGCTTGTTCTCATTTTTGTCCGTTCTTTTTTTTTTTTTTTTTTTTTTTTCATTTTTTTTCTGAAGCTGGAAACAGGGAGAGACAGTCAGACAGACTCCTGCATGCGACCGACCGGGATCCACCCGGCACGTCCACTAGGGGCGACGCTCTGCCCACCAGGGGGCGATGCTCTGCCCATCCTGGGCATCGCCATGTTGCAACCAGAGCCACTCTAGCGCCTGAGGCAGAGGCCACAGAGCCATGCCCAGCGCCCGGGCCATCTTTGCTCCAATGGAGCCTTGGCTGCGGGAGGGGAAGAGAGAGACAGAGAGGAAAGCGCGGCGGAGGGGTGGAGAAGCAAATGGGCGCTTCTCCTGTGTGCCCTGGCCGGGAATCGAACCTGGGTCCTCCGCACGCTAGGCCGACGCTCTACCGCTGAGCCAACCGGCCAGGGCCGTTCTTAATGTTTGAGGTGTTCCTAGGTTGTATGTCATTCCAAATAGCCACTCACCTACTTTACAGGTTCAAGGCCTTGCACCTGTGTTCTCCTCACTGACTGTATGAGCACCTTCCCAGTGGGACACGCGAGCTGTGGGGGTGGCCTCTGTACTATGATATGCAGAATTTGTAGGCGTACTGTGATGAATGCGAGATTCAAAGGAGCTATAACTCTGGTTGATGGAGCATAATTGCTTGGCTGTAAATCAAGGCAGATTATAGGGTGAAAACAGCATCTGGTGGAAATCTCTTTATAGTCTATTTATTCAATACGTAAGGGGAACTTGAAAACGTACTAAATAAAGATTGGGAGGTGTCCATTCTATTTGTTTTATCAATGAAAGTTGGGGCTCACTGCTTGTAGCATGCAATCAGAGAAAAACAGTATGATTCTCTCTCCTCTAATTGCTACCCTTCCTGTGTTTCCTGCCAAGAGAAAGAAGTGAGATGCGTGTGTCCCAAGTGGGACACATGTATATAGACATTAAAGAGTCAAAGAGTAAAGCCCTAGTTATGCACCAATAAAGTGAAATAAGGCACAATTTCATCACACATAACAGCATTAACTTCAGTCTTTAGTTGAGGACATTTATTGTATGAGGCAGGATTAGCCACAGATAATTTATATCAGAGAAATGAGGGAAGGCCTTCCAGGAAATCCAAACAATATGTATTTCTCATCTAGAATCAAAGACTTAAAGCAGCAATGTTCAACCTTTTCCATTTCATGGTACACCTAAACCAGGGGTCAGGAACATTTTTGGCTGAGAGAGCCATGAACGCCACATATATATATTTAAAATGTAATTCTGTGAGAGCCATACAATATATTTAACACTAAATACAAGTAAATGTGTGCATTTTATATAAGACCAACACTTTTAAAGTACAATAAGTCTCTGAATTCTTTTTAATAATGTTGTTATGCTGTTGCTAACCAATGATGAATAAAGTACTTCTTACCATTAATGTGACTTCTGGGGCTGCATGGTTTTGCTGATGGCTTTGTAGTCTGGTTGATACGTGGTGAGGTTAAGCTTCATGCAGGTGTTGAGACTTCCATCTGTTACACGTGATCATAGGTTGGTCTTAACATTCTTTAGATGTGAAAAAGACTGCTCACATGCATATGTAGAGCCAAACATTGTCAGTACAGCAATACTCACACGCTGCAGTGTGTGGTATGTGGCAGGAAGCACGTTCCAAGTTTTGACAATCAGCTGGTCCGCGGGTTGAAGTTTTTTCATTTCTCCCCACTTGTGTTTGCTCGCCAACTCCTCTTGCAGTCGTGCAAGTCTTTCCAAATCTTCATTCATTGACTTGAACTTATTTACCTACATGTCTGAGGCCTTCAGGTCAGCAGCTTGTAGCTCAAAATCTCTGATGGAGACACCGGGGATGTAACTCAGGTCGGCGCTGTCCACTGCACACTCGTGTGGATGGGTGATGAACTTAAAAAGATGAGTGTGCTCATGAAATTCTCCGAAGCACACTTTGAATGACTGCAAGAGATTAGATGTAAAGTTCACTAGCTGGAGATCAAGATGTTGAGCAGGGTCACTTGCTGTGCATGCATCTTTAAACTCTCCCAGTTTTTCAAAGTGTAGTAAATGATCTGTTTCAATGTCGGTGATGAAGAGTTCCAGCTTGTTTCAAATGCAAACACTGCTTGTTGAAGCGATAAGACTGTATTTCCAGCGCCTTGCATTTTCACATTGAGCTGGTTCAGATATCAGTCATGTCCATGAGATAGTAGAACTTCAGGAGCCACTCAGTGTTAGCTAACTCAGGATGCTCGACGTTTTTCATTTCAAGAAAAGTCCAGATTTCGCTCAGACAAGCTGCAAAATGGCTGAGCACCTTCCCTCTTGACAACCAATGCACATTGCTATGCAGAAGCAGACCAAGATAATTATTCCCAGCTTCATCCAGCAGTGTTTTAAACTGGTGACCATTTAAAGCTCCGGCAACAATAAAGTTGACCACCCGAAGACTGGCGACATCACCTCACCAAGCTGCTTGCCATACATCTGAGCACAAAGTGCCTCCTGATGTAGGATGCAGTGAAAACTTAGGATGGGTCTCTTTTCATGTTCACAAAGAAGCGCTACGAATCCTCTGTTTTTCCCAACTATGCACAGGTACCATCAGTAGACACCGAAATAAGTTTATCCATTGGTAGATTTTTTTCTTTAGCAAACTCAGTAAAAGACTTGAATAAATACTCCCCTCTTGTTGTCTCTTTCATAGGCAAAACAGCAAGACTTTCCTCACATAGTGTGTCACCAACAGCATACCTTGCAATCACGCTGAACTGGGATAAATGGTTTACATCTGTTGACTTATCCAAAACAAGAGAAAAGAATGGTGCTGCATTTATGTCCTTCACTTGTGTTGCCTCAATTTGATTTGCCATCATGATGGTATGTATGATCGTGAACAGTTCTTGCTGACAGAGGCATATCTTCTATTTGTCTGATTATCTTGTCTTTATCCAAAAAGTCATCAAAAAGTTCATTGACAACATCAAGCATGAATGTTTTGGCATACTCCCCATCTGTGAATGGCCTTTTGTTTCTCACAATTTCTAAAGCACCAGTAAAGCTAGCTGAATTGCAGTCACCTTGTTGGGTCCAAACACGGAGTTGCTGCTGACTAGCTTGCACTCTGCACAGTAGCTCTTGACATGCTTTCTTCCTGCTGTCCCCCACTGGATATTTCAATGCAAATGTAGTATGGTGTGTATCGAAGTGCTGCTTTATATTTGACCGTTTCATTGATGCAATTTTATCATTGCATATTAGACACACTGCAGAACCTACTCTCTCCACAAAGGCAAATTCCTCTGTCCATTCCTGCTGAAAAGTACGATACTCCTCATCTTTTTCTCTTTTAGTCATCTTCTTTGTCAAAAGTATTTCTGCAATTAGCTATCTGACTACTTGATTAAAAGGAGGAAAGTTTACTTCCTGACCTCACAATGACCCGTGTATGTTATGCATTATCCAATAAAAATTTGGTGTTGTCCCGGAGGACAGCTGTGATTGGCTCCAGCCATCCGCAATCATGAACATGAGTAGTAGGAAATGAATGGATTGTAATACTTGAGAATGTTTTATATTTTTAACGTTATTATTTTTTTTTAAAAGATTTGTCTGCAAGCCAGATGCAGCTATCAAAAGAGCCACATCTGGCTCGCAAGCCACAAGTTCCCAACCCCTTACCTAAACTAATTACTAATATTCTGCAGCACACCAAAAATATATCTTTTTGGCCAATCTGACAAAAGAAAAATAAGTATAATTTTGATTCATTCACACTGGACAACTATTGTTGTGTTGCTGTTGTCTTTGTTTATTTGAGGATCTAAGGGAAAAGAGGTTAGTAGTTAAATGCTGCGTGTTTTAAACATTTTTGCATCACATCAGTTGCAAATTGCTAACCTGGTCTCTGGATACTTTGCCTCAGGCTCCTTGTCAGTGAGCTCAGTTCTTCTTCTCCGATGGCTCTAGCTCCACCTTCATTGTCATCCTACCGGCTACTACCAGCCTCCTTACCTTTGGTTCCGCTCCAGGTACCATTTCCCCCTCAATTCTTTCCTGCTCCTCCCTCCCCTTAGTGGGTCAGTACCTCTCCATTTACAGTTATGCCCTCTGAGGATCTTAATAAACCTCAAATACCATGTTCCCTAGCCTAGAGCTGAGGTAGGAGCCTTCGTTAAGGAATTCCCGAAGGTAACCGAGCATCCGAACAGTTTACCTGGATGGCAATGCCTCAGGGTTTTGCTGCAAGCCTTTCTCATTTCTCACAAATTCTGAAAGCCGATTTGGACAGAACTGTCCCTAAAGGGTCTACCTTGTTGCAGTATGTGGCTGATTCACTTCTTTGCTCTTCCTCCCAGGTGTCCTCACAGAAAGACAATATCTACCTCCTAGAACTTTTGGTCTTAAAGGGACATAAAGTCTCTAAAGAAAAACTGCAGGTTGTTCCAACTCGTGTTAGGTACCAAAACTAAGTGTCAGTTTCGAGGCTTTCTTAAGCTAGTTGGCTACTGCCTGAGTTTTTACTTTTTGTATGTGAAAAGAGAGGAAATTCCCTTGGGGTACTCATACAAAGCCATGGGGACCACTATAGACCCCTAGGATACTATAGTCAGCAACTGGAGCCTGGGGCTTGGGGACACTGGTTGAAAATTGCTGACTTAAAGCAAAGCAAGACAAAGCAAAGCTACTCCGAAGAGGCAGGCGTGGGCATTTGATGAATTATACAGGCACAGTCACATGACCTGTTAGCCTGCATTGCCAATACCTGCACAGTAGCCGGTAGGAGGTAGAGGTAGAAATAGAAAAGGGAGAAGAAATTGCAAGACGCTGCACTCTTGAAATCTGATGGTGTAGCTGCCTTCAAAAGGAGGGGCTGTCAGTACAGCAGTTTCGGTGCTAGAGGGCTCTTTTTTCCTTCCAAGACTGACTATTATTTTGTTCAAAGTATATGATTAATCTGCAGATGAGTCACCAACATACAAATATTAGGATGAGTGTTTGTTCCAAAGAAATGTTAATTTTTAAGGATTATTTTCTTTGTAAAATTTTTCTAGTTACAGCTTTACTTTCTTTTCAGGAAGCAAAATTTACATAACATGAGATTTAGAAATTTTAAGTGTTCATTTTACTGAATTTCAGCGAACATATATAGCACTATGATAAAGATACAGAGCATTTTCCATCTCTCAGGAAGTGCTCTTCTGCCAATTTTAGTCAATTGCCACATCCAGGTGGCATCCAGGGATCTGATTTGTGTCACCGTAGCTTAGTTGTCTGTTCTTGAATATCAGATAAGTGAAATCACAAACTGCAGGCACTCTTTCCTGTCTGGCTTCTTCTGCACAAGGCAATATTTTAACATTTACCCACATATGGGTTTCTTTCTTCTTTTTTTTAAGGTGAGAGGAGGGGAGACAGTGAATCAGGTTCCTGCATGTGCCCACCTGGCAACCCCATCTAGGGCCGATGCTTGAGTACTGAGCTATTTTCAGTGCCTGAGGCTGATGTGCTTGGACCAACCAAGCTATCCTCAGTGCCTGGGGCCAACACTCAAACCAATTGAGCCACTGAATGCAGAAGAGGAAGAGGGAAAGAAGGGGGAGTGGGAGGGGAGGGGGGAATCAGATAGTTGCTTCTCCTGTGTGCCCTGACTGGGAATCGAACCCAGGACGTCCATATGCCAGGCTGACGCACTATCCACTGAGCCACGAGCCAGGTACATTGTGGGTTTCAGTAGTTAATTGTTTAATTAATGAGTAGTTGTCTATTATATAGATAAATTACAGTGCATTAATTTCTTTTGCTCATAGACATTTAGTTTTTTCTAATTTTTAAAAATTATTAAAGCTGCTATAAACATTTTTGTGTTTTGACAGGTATTTTTGGGTTTTTTTTTTGTTGTTTTGTTTTTTACAGAGACAGATTCAGAGAGAGGGATATATAGGGACAGACAGACAGGAATGGAGAGAGATGAGAAGCATCAATCATCAGTTTATCGTTGAGACACCTTAGTTGTTCATTGATTGCTTTCTCATATGTGCCTTGACCATGGGCCTTCAGCAGACCGAGTAACCCTTTCCTCAAGCCAGTGACCTTGGGTCCAAGCTGGTGGGCTTTTGCTCAAACCAGATGAGCCCATGCTCAAACTGGTGACCTCAGGGTCTCGAACCTGGGTCCTCCACATCCCAGTTTGACACTCTATTCACTGTGCCACCGCCTGGTCTGTTCTCATTTCTTTTGATTACAGATGTAGGAATAGAATTACTGGACATGGAGTAGGTGCATATGTATGTCCCTGGGGAACAGCCAGACACTTCCCTGATATGGTTGACTGTTCTGCACTTCTGTCAGCAATAATGTGTTAGAATGCCTGTTGCTCCACATTCTCAGCAATATTGGGTGTTGTCTGTTTTTTAATATTTTGCTCTTTTAGTTGGTTTGAAATACAGTGGTACCTTGAGATATGAGCAGATCAACATACTTTTTTTAAGATACGAGCTGCGACTAAGTCTGTATTTTTGTTTGAGATCTGAGTGAAATTCTGAGATACGAGTCCTGATTCGGGAAGCTGCTGGTAATTGGCATGTTGGCGCACGGGTCCAGTATCGGCAGCACAACACCAGCATCTCTTTCTTTCTCCTCCAACGTTACCCACAGAATCAAGTCGAATCTCGTGTGCTGTACTCATTCTTGCATCATTTTTCCATTTTTTACTAACTTTTTTTGTGTGCTATCATGGGGCTGAAGAAAGTGAGTGTAAATGATAGTGGTGAGAAGAAGAAGAGAATGATGTCAATAGAAGTAAAGCAAGAAATAATAGAAAACATGAGCGTGGTGTACAAGTGATTGAACTGGCAAGGCTGTACGACCACAATACATCTACAATTTGTACCATCCTTAAACAAAAGGATGTCATCAAAAGTGCAAATCCAGTGAAAGGAACTATAATTCTGTCCCAGTTAAGGACAAATATCCATGAAGAAATGGAGAAACTTCTGCTGGTGTGGGTGAAAGAGAAAGAGCTGGCAGAAGATACAGTGACAGAGACTGTAATATGCAAAAAGGCATGTATTATTTACAGCTACTTGAAGAAGAAAGAACCATCAACCTCAGAAGAGGCAGCAGAAGATACATTTAAGGCAAGTCATGGCTGGTTTGAAAATTTTGAGATCTGGCATCCACTGGGTAGTGAGGCATGGTGAAGCTGCAAGTGCTGACGTTAAGGCAGCTGAGGAGTACATCACACGTTTTGCTGTGCTTATCACAACAAGTGTTCAACTGTGACGAAACAGGATTGTTTTGGAAAAAAATGCCCTGGAGGACTTTCATTGCAGAGGAGAAGAAGCTGCCAGGCCATAAACCCATGAAGGACCGTCTGACCCTTGCATTGTGTGCAATTGCTAGCAGTGACTGTAAAGTAAAGCCACTGCTAGTGTATCATTTCAAAAATCCTCGACCTTTTAAGACTCACAAGATTCTTAAAGAAAAACTACAGGTTATGTGGCGTGCCGATGCTAGGGCATGGGTTACACAGCAGTTTAAATCTCGTCTTTGGTCCTGCAGTGAAGAAATATCTTCAAGAAAATAAACTCCCAATGATAGCATTACTTATCCTTCATACTGCTCCAGCCCACCCACCTGGTCTTGAAGATGACATTCTCGATAAATTCAAATTCGTGAAAGTCCTCTACCTCCCACCCAACACAACTTCAATCTTGCAACCTATGGATCAGCAGGTCATTTCCAACTTTAAAGAGCTTTAAACAAAGCACTTGTTCCGCCGCTGCTTTGAGGTGACTGAGACTACAATTCTAACCCTTCGAGAGTTTTGGAAAGATCACTACAACATTGTGATATGTTTACGCATTATTGACTTGGCATGGCAAGAGGTTATAAGAAGAACCTTGAACTCGGCATGGAAAAAGTTATGGCCTGATGTTGTTGCAGACAGGGACTTCAAAGGATTTGAACCAGAGACCGAGACAGAGGTAGAAGCATTGGAGGAGATTGTGTCCCTTGGAAAGTTGATGGATCTGGAGGTAGATGAGGGTGACGTAAACGAGCTCGTTGAGGAACATGAGGAGGAACTCTCAACTGAGGAGTTGAAGGAGCTACAGATGATGCAACATATGGAGCTTCTGCAAGAGATTAGTTGTGAGGAGGAGGTAGAGCTGGAGGAAGTGATTTTTACAAGTGAAATTAAAGACATGCTGGCAATGTGGGAGAAGCTTTCAAGTTTCATTGAAAAGAAACACCCAAGAAAAGTTTCAACTGGTCGTGCTTCAACACTTTTTAAATGACACTTGTTTGTCACATTTCCGTAACATTTTAAAAGGCAGGCAAAAGCAAACCTCTTTGGATATTTTTATTCAAAAGTCCTGCAAGTGAAAGTGCTGAAAGTACAGTTAAAAGGGCAAAAACAGGTGATGATTAAATGAAAAATATGTAAACGTTAAGCTTAGGTTAAGAAAGTATATTTTTTTACAATTAAGTTTTTATGGTTTCATTTTAAGTAAAGAAAGTGCACTTTTAGTTTTGTTTAAAGTAAAAAAAAATGCAGTTTTAGTTTACATTTAGTGTTAAGAAAGTGCAGTTTCAGTTTACGTGTCTACAGTGCCTGTATTCTTTCTTCCTTCCCTCCTCCTCCACCATTCACCTCTGTTAGCCACACTCGTCTGTCTCCAAGGTAAGAATACAGGACTAAATAACAGTTTTTTCTTTTATTTCATATATTTTGTTATGCATTGCTAAAGTATACATGTGTGTTTCTTAATTAAAAACATTTCATTTTTCATAATTTAGGGTGGTTTGGGGCTGTTTCACAGGACTGCAACAGATTAAATCTATTTCAGTTATTTTAAATGGGAGAAATTTGTTTGATATACGAGTTGACTGACTTACGAGCTCAGTTACAGAACGAATTAAACTCATATCTCAAGGTACCACTGTAGTAAATGGCATTCCACTGTCCCTTTAACTAACAGTTTCTTAATAAACAATTGTTTTGAATACCTAATTTTGTACTTCCATGCCTTTTATGTGTTATAGTATGTGCTCATGTACTTCCTTGTGAAATGTCAGCTCAGTTCTGCTGTCTGCTTTATAACTGGGTTGGTTGTCTTTTTCTTAGTTTATAGAAATTCTTTGTGTATTCTAGATACAAATTGTTTTTGTCAGATATATGTATTGCAAATATTCTTTTAGATCATGACATGCCTTTTATTTTTCTTAACAGTTCCTATATGGGATTCTTTATAATTCTAGTGTATTTTGTCTTCTAAGAAACTTTTTTTGGCAATTCCAAGTTTATGAAGACATTCTCTTAAGTCTACCTCTAGACTATTTTTAGTATATATATAATCCTTGTTGATTATATTTGAATTATATATTTTTTGTGTATATATGAGGCCGGGGTTGAAATTTTAGTTTTTATTATATGTTATCCAGTTATTCCAGCTGTATTTGCTGAGAAGACTTTTCTTTCTCTTACTGAATTATCTTGGCACCTTTGTGAAAATCAGTTGATATGACATGTCTGGTTATATTTCTAAAATCATTTTCAAGTCTATTCTTAGCCCAATACCACAATACTTTATAGGATGTTGTAAATTCAATGTAAATATTTATCTTTGCTTTACTTTTTCAGACTGTCTTAGTATATTCTTGGTACCTTGCATTCACATAAACATTTAGGAATTATTTTGTCATTTTCTACAAAGAAAGACTGTTTGCAATATTATTTTGGATGATGCTGAATATGATATCTTAGTATTGGATCTTGCAATAGTCTTCTTTAATTTCTCTCAGCAATGCTAGTGGATTTCAGTATGCAGCTATTTCCCACTATTGTTAAACTCACTCTCAAAGATATTTTTAGTGGCTATTGAGGTGTGATTTACATATTATGAAAAGCATCCATTGAAAGTGCACATTTCAGTGCTTTGGATAAATCTATGCATAAATAAATAAAAGATTATGCAAAAATCATCTCAATGCTGTTGTAGAACATCTCCATAACTCAGAAAAAAAATTTATTTATAAATTTTTATTTATGAATATTAATAAAATATTCATTTTATTATAAATATAATAAAATATTTATTTATAGTTAATTCCCTTTTATCTTTCCAACATTAGGCCACCACTAATCTACTTTATATCTCTAAAATTTGTCTTTTTTAGATATTTAGTATCAATAAATCATACAAGTGTTTTTTTGTAGCTGGCCTTTTTCATTAACATAATGTTTTTGAGGTTTATCCTTCTTGTAACATGTGTCATTGGTTTGTTTTGTTCAATGTCTGAGTAGAATTCCATTGTATGGATATACTACACTTGTTCATTCATTCACTAGTTGATGGACTGATGTTCATCTGTTGAATACAGTTCTGAGTTTACAATAATAATCCCACTGAAAAAAATGTTTATCTTACATATTATATTTTTCAGATAGTATACTGTTGCTTTGTCTTCAAATTTACTAATCTTTTCCTCTGTGGAACCTAATCTGCTTTTAATCTCACCCAGTATACATTTTTATCTCACACAGTGTAGTTTTTATCTATAGTGCAGTTTGGGTCCTTTTAATGTCTCTTCCTTGTTTCTATTTAACACTTCCTTGTTTCTATTTAACACTTGTAATTTTTCTTCTACCTACATAAACAACTGGCATATAATTCTAATAACTGTCAATATCCTTGTCTACGAATTCTACCACTTATGCCATTTATGTGTCTATTTCCATTGATTGATATTTCTCCTCATTATGAGCTTTATATTATATTCTAGGTTCTTTACAGGTCTCAGAATTTTTGGTTAGGTAAAAGCTATTTTGAATTTTACTTTGTTGAACTGCTGGCTATTTTCATATTTCTGTAAATATTATTCAGCTGTGTTCTGGCATAGTTAAAAGTTGCTTGAAAACCACTTGATCTTTTTGAGGCATACTTTTAAGCTTTGTGAGAGGCACCAAAAAGCTCTTATCTAGGGATAAATTTCCCTTCCTACTACAGCAATAACTCTGTGAATTATGAGATTTTTCTACTCTGGTTGTGGAAACATGAACTTCTTCTGGCCATGTGTGACTTCTGAGCATTTTTTCCTCTTTTTCTTTTGAGTGGTCCTTTCCCAAGTCTTGGGTAATTTCTTGCATACATACTCTAATTCATACTCATCAGGTAGACCCTCTGCAGTTCTCTTTCAATGAAGATTTCTCTTTTTCAGTATATTGCCTTTTGAACAATGGTCACATGGGCCTTCCCCGCATCCCATCTACACCTCCTCAACTCAAGGAAATTCCTGGGCTTGGGCTTGGCTTCTCATCCTTTGCCCTGCATCTTGGAAGCTCTCTTTGGGGAGTAAGATGAAGCAATTGTAGTTCTCTCCTCACTTGTTTCCCTTGTCTTCTGCTGCCTGATATCCTATGTCTTGAAAACCATTGTTTTATACATTTTTGCTTTTTTTTTGTTGTTCAAGTGAAAGGGTGAATGCAGTCCCTGTTTCATATTGGCTCAAATGGAAGTATATTTTTATGTAATTTCAAATGCATAGAAAAATTTCAAGAATATTATAAGGTATCATCCTATGCCTTTTACTCATTTCTACCAATTGTTTATTTTATTTTTTTATCAATTTCCCTATGTATGCTTTCACTCTCTGTAGAAAATTTTTGAGAGCAAGATCAAGATATCGTGTCATTTTATACTTAAATATGTCTGTGCATATACTAAGAAGAACAAGGGCATTCTCTTTTATAACCAGATTAGAGTTGTTATAACCAGGAAATTTGATATTAATACAATACTGTCATCTTATCCTTTTTATCAATTGTCCCAACAATGCCCTGAAAAGCAATTGATTATTCCCAGTCTAGGATCAAATCCAGAATCCTGCATTAAATTTAGTTGTCACATATCTTTAGTGTTTAATTTGGAACAGTTCTTCAGCCTTTCTTTGTGCTTCTTGACCTTGATGTTTTTGAAGACTATAGGCCATCTGCTCGGTAGAATCTTCCTCAATTTTTATTTGTCTGATGTTTCCTTATGATTAGATTCAGGATATGCATTTTTGGCAAGTATCCTATTGAAGTGATAGTGTATTCTCCTCAGTGAATCTTATTAGGAGGCACATAATGTCAGTTTACTCCTAAATTGGCTGTGTTAGCTTTGATGACTTAGATAAAATGGTGTTTTCTCTAAGTTTCTCTACTTAAAAAACTTCCCCTTTGTAATTAATAAGTAACTCCTGTGAAATATTTTAAAAATATTTGATTATACAGCTGTCATCAAACTTTTATCTACTAGTTTTAGCATTTAATGATTTTCTAACTCCATCAGTCCTTTTTATATTTATTAGTTGGATTCCACTATAAGGAAAACCTTTCCTTTTTTTATGATGGTGGATTCTTGGATTTTAAAAATTTTATTAATGGATTATAATACATTATTATCATTATTTATTTTGATACTCAAATTGTCTCAAAATTTAAAAAATCTATTCATATACTAGAAATATTGATTGTCATAATTGCTTGGCCGTTTGTCTTCCTATTTCATCTTCTCCACCCCTAAAATGCTCTCCACCACCCTGCTTCTAATAAAACTTTATCTACAATTCAGGGTGCCCATGAAGTATTTCCCCTATGATCAGATGGGAGCAGTGCAGAACCACAGCGTTGGCTCCCGTGATCCTTTGCTGTGTCTTCATATTTCTTTGGGGACTTTCTTAGTTTCTGGCGTAACAAGGTACTTCAGGCTCTGTTTGTGCTTTCACTGCCCTAGCCCTGGAACCTTTCTGTAAGGTGTCTTGGGTTCATAGTAAGCATTGTAATATTTAGAAGCCAAGATATGGGCACAGCAGAAGCTTATTATTACAGGAGTACCACCATTTCTGAACACCCTCCCCTAAGAAAATGTAAGTTAGAAATATCTCTCCTTCTTTCCCCCTTCCTCTATCCTCTCTTCCCCCTCTCCTTCTTCCCCTGTCCCTCCCCATCCTCTCCTGTCCCTCCCCATCCTCTCCTGTCCCTCTCCATCCTCTCCTTATCCCTCCCCATCCTCTCCTGTCCCTCCCCATCCTCTCCTTGTCCCTCTCCATCCTCTCCTTGTCCCTCCCCATCCTCTCCTTGTCCCTCCCCATCCTCTCCTTGTCCCTCCCCATCCTCTCCTGTCCCTCCCCATCCTCTCCTGTCCCTCCCCATCCTCTCCTTATCCCTCCCCATCCTCTCCTGTCCCTCCCCATCCTCTCCTTGTCCCTCCCCATCCTCTCCTGTCCCTCCCCATCCTCTCCTTGTCCCTCCCCACCCTCTCCTGTCCCTCCCCATCCTCTCCTTGTCCCTCCCATCCTCTCCTTGTCCCTCCCCATCCTCTCCTTGTCCCTCCCCATCCTCTCCTTGTCCCTCCCCATCCTCTCCTTGTCCCTCTCCATCCTCTCCTTGTCCCTCCCCATCCTCTCCTGTCCCTCCCCATCCTCTCCTGTCCCTCCCTATCCTCTCCTTGTCCCTGCAGTGGCCACTGCAGTTGCACTTTGTGCAGACTCAGTTCAGCCCTCTACTAGGAACTGTAGGTGCCTGTCCCTGCAGAGCCTGGGGCCCTAATATTTCGTTTACACAACTGGATCCACATACTTCTGCTCTCAGCCACAATAGACTCTTAAATTTTTTTTATTTGTTTATTCATTTTAGAGAGGAGAGGGAGAGATAGAGAGAGAGAAGGGGGGAGGAGCTGGAAGCATCAACTCCCATATGTGCCTTGACCAGGCAAGCCCAGGGTTTCGAACCGGCGACCTCAGCATTTCCAGGTCGACTCTTTATCCACTGCGCCACCACAGGTCAAGCCCGCAACAGACTCTTATCCCACCCTTCTCCGCAGTGAGACCTGGGCTCTGGTCTGACTCTCTCCCTGGGCCAGGTTCAGCTGACAGAGCTGCTGTGACCATGGGTTAATCCAAGCATTTCCTTTCTCTTACAGTCCTGCTCTGCCTGTCCTCTGTTCCTATGGACAACAGGCTCTTCTGTTTTGTCCAGTTACATAGTTCTGCAGGGTGGCATGGCAAGTCAGTGACCTAGTTACTCTAGCTTAGCCTGAGGTGAAAGTCCATTTTTTAAACTCTCATTTTCCATGCAGGTGTGAGAGATGAGGACTTGGACCTAACAGTCCCCTTCCCTCAGCCCACATGTGCACATCTAAAGTTGGAACCCTTAAAATGCTCCCACCTCAGGAAAAAGGTACATGACAGAAGCAGTCTCCCTAAAATCACAGGGAGGTGACAGGGACATTTCTATGTCTCAGCCTGGCCTCCGGGTGAAGGAAAGCATTCCCAGATTTATTTGAGGCATAGGCCTGTAAATCACGGGCGGTGTGGTAGATTTACTCAGGCTCTTGTCATGAAAGATGCCAAATTAAGAAATTAACATAAAATGCAGTCCCAAGTTGGTGATTTTCTGGTTCTGACTGGCATAATTAAATAGAAAACCATTCTGGAGGAATAAATCCTCAACCTTGGCTGCACTGTCTTTTCACAGAAAGAAGACTATTGAAGATTAAACCAAAATTCAAATTATGTGATACAGGGAAACATTCCTCCATTCGCAAGAGTCAGCAGATACAACAAACATCAGGGCATTGGGTTGTAAAACATTTCAGGTTATTGAACAATCTGAGATGTAAGTCAAAAATGATTACATCAATAAAAGAAAAAAGGAATAAAGAGAGGAGCAAGATGCTACAAAAAGACTAAGCAGTTGCTAAAAGGAATTAGTTAAAAGTTACAGATAAAAAACTTTTATTTATATAAAATAAAACCAAATAGTTTGGTTAAATAGGCACATCCTTCTTAGCCAAAGTAGTAAATATTGTGCAAAAAAGCTTCTCAGTGTGCCAGTATATTTGAAAAATATGGAAGAGAGGTCAAGAGATATAGAGAAGAGAATATTTTGTTAAGTATTTTAGACCTAACACTCCTGAAAGTCAATAAAATTACAATAAGTAGATTTAACAGATGGTAAATCTATATAAAAGAACAAATAGATTTAAGGGAGGACTTGATTGGTGAAGAGAAATAACAAAAAAAATTTTTAGAAGAATAAAAGAAGATGAATGCGTATTAACTGACTTAGTGTGCTGGAGGAAGGCAATGTGTAATAATGCCATGGAATAGTCCAAAGGAAGAGAGACTGTTGACCCCACAGGACTTCAGAGGGTTTTTGGACTTGGTGGCATCCTGGTACCTCTGAACCCAAGTGTGATGTGGGACCACAGCCAGGAAAAGACAACAATATAGAAAATCTAGACTCGGGAATGCAAAGTGCTGCAGTGGTTGGGTGTGAGCGCTGCATGTATGGCTGGTAATTCAATAAAATTCTACATCGTGAATGAGGTTCCCATCCCAGCTCCCAAAGCACTAGCAGTTGGATTCATCATAGACGACGTGGAATACAGTGCGTATGATACCTGGTTCACACGGCCCCCTGCCCTCAGCTGTTTTTCAACAGAGTCCTGGATGTACGTCCTGTGCCTCATCTTCTGATATCCACAGCAACAGTATGTCCATAAAGTCATGGTGCACTTTTTACTGGTCACAGGAAAGCAACAAAGACAATAGAAATGTGAAATCTGCACCAAATAAAAGGAAAACTCTCCCAGTTTCATACCTATTCAGTGCAGTTCGATGTGGGCTCACGCACAGATTTTTTAGGGCTTCTTAGGTAGCTATCCCGTATAGCCTCTACAGACCCGTCACTGACTGATGGCCTACCAGAACAGGGTTTCTCCACCAAACTGCCGGTTTCCTTCAGCTGCTTATCCCACCGAGTAATGTTATTCCTATGTGGTGGCGTTTCGTTATAAACGCGCCGATATTCACGTTGCACTTTGGTCACGGATTCGAATTTAGCAAGCCACAGAACACACTGAACTTTCCTCTGTACCGTCCACATCTCGACTGACATGGCCGTGGGCTGCTTCGCTGTATACATGGTGTTACGTCATCATCTGCACATGTGCGCATGCTGCCACATCATCCTACAGAAACTGGGAGGGTTTTCCTGTTATTTGGTGCAGATTTCACATTTCTGTCGTCTTTTGTTGCTTTCCTGTGACTGGTCAAAAGTGCACCATGACTTTACGGACACACTGTATTTCAGCCTCCCCTGTGATGAAGGTCGAGCCTTCACACTTCCTCCAACGTGGTGGTGGTGGTGGTGGGGGGACAGCAACTCCAGCGCTCAGTTCCAGAACAGTCAGACTCACACACATGGCTCTCTCCACAGAGGCTCCAGAGAGCCGTCGTTGTGCTGGGTGATGGCTTTGGATCAGGGTGTTCGCAGGGGTGAGGCTGTTGGGAATCCTACTGGGGTTGTTCTCATCAACTTATATTATCAGTAGAAGTTGAGCCCTGGTGAGCAGAAGGAAAAGGAAAGTCACTTTTATGGATAAAACGGCTTAGGAATTATCGTGTAGAATTCTTTGGTTTTGACATACGTTTTAGTTCTTCTGGTTTTGTTCTTGTTTGGAGTGGAGTTTCTGGTTATAAGATAGATGTGTGTTTGTTTTTATAATAAGCTACGCTGTCTTTTCCTTAAGTGGTTATACCAGTCAGTAATCCCACCACAATGCGTAAGAGTTTGGGGTTGCCAATGTTGAGTCTGGTCTGTCTCTTAAATTTTTAACTATTCAGGTAGTTGTATGGTTTCATTTAATGATGATGTAAATTGCATTTCCTTGAGAATTAATGACATCAAGCACTTTATCATCAGGTTTTTCCTTGATGAATATGGCCAGGTTTTTGCCAGTTTTGCCAGTCTTTTCCAACACTAACTTTTGGCATTGTCATTTTTTCCCTTATTGTTTATGTTTTATTTTCTATTCTTATATTTTACTATCTCCTATCTTAACCTTATGACTAATTTTCCTTAACTATACTGTTGCATGCGTAGAAATTGATACACCTCAGGATTATTTTGTAATAATTAAAGGGGAAAATGTTTTCTGGCACATAATACTAAATAAATGGTATTCGTTCTAATTATCCCAGAGACCTCACTGGTATTTCCTGTGAAGTTTCTCTAAGTTTTTAGTTAACCATGATTAGTATTATGCATTATCTTTCTGTATTTACGTAGCAGCAATTTTAATCAGATGGAGACCAAGAGCTTAATATTTTAAGGTCTTTATTGGATACAATAAGTAACATTTATAAGATTGTTGTACATTCAGAATGGAAACAAAACAGAAACTGCCTCCAGCCGAGGGAGAGAGACTTCTCCTAGACTGCAGCTTTGGCCGCTTGCTGTCCTATGCGGACATGTCGTAGAGCTGTGCTGACTGGATACATGTACTTTGAATGAGATTGGGTCTGATTCAAAAGGGGGGAGGGATTTATAGGACTCAGTATCTATCGCAGCCTTGAGTACAAGAGAAAAGACGTGGAAGGTGGGAAGGCCAAGAACGGGCGGTAGAGGTACTTCTCGTTGAAATCAGCTGTGTGACAGGCCCAGGTTGGGCACTTGACCTACGTTATCTCTGCTGCTCCTGATATTATGTGACACAGCTGATCATTTCCATTTTAGAGAAGAGTATATCCAAGGTCATAGTGAGATATAAGATGGGATTCAAATTTAAGACTGCACGACCCCAAACCCCATTTCTTAGCACTGTGTAAAGCTTACACATAGCCCCCCCCCCCTGCAACGTGAGATGGAGGACCATACTCTACTTTGAGCGTCCAGGTGGTGTCAGCCAGAGTACGGATGAAGCAAATTTGCAGATACTCACCTGCAGCCGCAAGCATTAAAACCGGCTGTAAGGAAAAGTGGGAAGGAAGCTCTACGTAAACTTAAAGATGTCTTTTTTGGAGGAGGTCCAGGAGGGGTGTCTACAGTAAAACAACTGTGGACTTTCCAGTTTATGTTTCACTAGAAGGTAATGAGGGCTTAGGGAGTTGTAAAAGCCCCCAGGAATGTAAAAGTTGACCTTGCTTTATGCACCATGCAAAACTAATATTTGTATATCACATTTCTCTTGACATAGTTTTGAGGCTTTGCTCCTCTGTGGGAAATACACACACTAAAATCCAAGGTCTTGACTACAAGACCTCATAAAAACCACTCCTAAGCATCCTAACATTCACTTCAAAGGGACGTTCTGTCTCTGTCAATATGCAGTCCAGAGTGATTTAATTCCCAGAGGACGCTCCCGTAGACATTGGCTGAGTGGGTGATTCGTCTACCTGATCGTTCCCAGTTGGACTGAAACATAGCTGCGGGAACCCAGACGCTGCCTCCCCTAGGAGCGGGTGGCAGGTGGCTGCCAGCCCGGCTGTGGCACGTCCCCCTACTCCACTTCCCCTGCATCAGGAAGGGCAGGGCAGTGGTGGAGGGCAGAAGCTGGGTCTTCCCTTATTTGAATCGCATGCGGACTTTCTTGGAAGGCAGCTATGCTCACCACTTATACTACCAACGCTTCAAATGCGGACTTTCTTGATGCACACTGACTCCTCAGTGGTTCTCTCTTTTCCTCCCTTTCTCACCCCCCCCCCTTTTATTTCTTCCCCTAGGCTACCTTCAGTTGTTTTGATAAGAGTTCTCAATAAATGATAGTAGGTATCTCTTGACTATGTTGGTTATAGTCTTACTCTAGAACCAATTACTAGAGATCTCAGAGGCTGGGAATCCTATAAGAAGCTCCTTTATTAGAACTGTCTTTTTCAGAGATAGAGTGAGCCATGACTTTCATTCTTCCATTCAATTGGTATTTATTACTTCACATCAGGCACTGTTCTAGGTTCTGGAATAGAGCAGTAAAAATGAAAAGAAAGAAAAACGGCATAGAGTTGGCCCTTGAACAGTGCTGGGGTAAGGATGCTGACTCCCCCCATGCAGACAAAAATCCATGTATAACTTGACTCCCTCAAAACTCACCTACTAAAAGCTTACTGTTGACTGGAGGCCTTCCCGATAGTGTGAGCAGTCAATTACCGCATATTTTATGTCTGGCTTCTTTCTCACAAGCTCAATCTCTGTGACTCCTGCCTGTTGCTCCCACTTGTCTCCTGCTCTCCATAGAGATAGTGGTTTTCTCATTTGATGGCATCTCTTCTTATGCCTTCACACGACAGCAGGAGTTTTGTTTGTGTTGCCCACTACTGGATACTCAGAACGTGGCACTTCCTGACACCACGCGAGTGTTCCATAAAATATCTGTGAGTGGAAAGAATGGGAGTTCTCCCTTCTGCTCCAGCAGAAATCCTTACCTTCAGTCTGCTCCTAGAGGTAGTGAGAGATGCACATGGAGATGAGGACGAGCATCTCCCCTTCCTGGCTCCTCACCCCCACTTTCCTCTTTTCCTAAAGAGCAAACCTTCCTAATGCCCCAGACCTCAAAGAGTGACATGTCTGTCAAAGTTACTCACCTCTTCTCTTCCTCAGTCAAAACCCCCATCCCCTCAACAGAGGGCATTTCCCTGAGGAAGAAGGAGGAACACAATCTATTAAAGTAATTTACTTTGATATTCCAATAATTACATCAGAGCCCTTGTGGGGGTGTCTGCATTGTCAAATGAGGGAAGCTTGTTCATCCATACAATATTGTGATCTCAGGAATGCCATGGAAAACTTCCAGTGACTTTAAAAGAAGTCAGATAGTTTAGGAAGGTTATTGCCTGCTTCCTTTTATGAGAGACATTCCCTTAGCATTGCTTTTTTATTTGCGAACCTGTCTTTTGTCCCTTCAAAACCCGAGTGCGCTGTCTCTGCGTCTCATCATGGCTATTTTCAAACATCCATTTTGCGATGCCTCTCTCGCAGTTGAGGCGTTTCTGAGTGACAGTTCCCATTAGGTCTGCAGGTGCATCTGACCCACCTCCCTGATTGTCCTGCATCAGTGCTGTAAGGGCCAGAGCGGGCACTGTGACTGTGGGGTGTCCTGGCCAATGGCTGAGCTCTGTGTGACTCAGCGTGCTCTGCAGCTAAAAGCTCTTATTCTAAACGCCTTTCAAGGGGCAAAAAAAAGGGCACCAAAGTGTGGCTTGGAAAATCAGCAGTCCTGTTATTTCGTAGAGAACCATTTCTAATGGTTTGGAATCAGAGTCAGGACATCTGTCCTGAGGGGGTTGGCATGTCTGGGGTTAGTACGGTGGCTCTCTAAATAATGGGCACAGTCACAAAGTAAGGCGAGGTGGACAGGGAAGGTAGGCACTTGCAAAGCACTTTAACTTTCCTGGTGTTCTGTCGGATTGATTTCTTTCATTAGGAGAAGTTACTTCCATCTACATACCGATCCAGCCTGAGGAGGTAGGAGACTGATTTAGTGGTCTTAATTTTGTAGCGTTCTGAATTTTCAGGAATTTATTGTTTAATATTTGAACGCCCATACATGATATTTGGATTAATCGACTTGATTTTGGTACAAGTCTTTTGTGGGTTATGCCTCAAGTTGCATTCGAAACACTATTTCCAATTAATGGAGTTACCATCTTGGACACCAAACCCAGAGGTAACAGATTTAAATGCTAATTTCAGTACCCCCCCTACCCTCCACCCCCCATTTAAAACCTACAATAACTCCCTATTCCTCTGCCTTAATCTCCTTCGCCTCACCTCAGGACCCTAGATCAGAGATTTCCTGACCACTTTTCTGACCTTATTTCTCTTTACTCTCTGGCCAGGGGCCCCAACAGAGGCATTGGAAGTATGGAGGAATTTTAATAGTCATTATTATGTGGGGGCAGTACCAGGATTTGATGGGTGGGGTTTAGGGATGCTGAAAGTCCTGTGATGTGTCACAGTCCCATACATGAAGAATGGATTCCCCGCTCCCAACGCCAAAGGGCACTCGCTGAAAAATGCCGTTTGTCTGATAACCATCTCCCTCCAGCGCTCTGTAATTATCTCTCTACCTTTGCTGTATTCTTTGTTCTCACGCCTCATCTGTATTCGTGTTTGTCCTCTTTTCTTTGCACATCTGTACCTATGCCCCCTGAGTTATCCACTCGAGTACCGCCTGCCTCTCCGAGTCCATCCCGGAAGGCTCCGCTTCACGTCCACCTGCCCCCACAGCTTTCCCAGCATGCCCCGGAGCGGCCTCTGCGTGCAGCGACCCCCCTCTCCTGCAGTGTCATTCATCACTCTTGGGGGAAACTGAGCCCACGCTTTTCTTGTTCTGTTTTTAAACTTTTGAGATGTGCCTGTTCTTGCTCCCTAAGCTCCTAGGGAGCCGTCTTCTGTCTTACACTTTCCATCTTCGGTTTCACCTGTTGATCAGCTCTGTGCTCCAGCCACCGGGTTTCCTCTTTTTCTTCCACCCGGGCTGCGTGGTGACCCCAGCACATCTCCTTGTCGCCCTGGATACACCACCAGAGGTCTCCCTGGCAGTTAGGGGTGGTGCTGGGACCAAGTTGTAGCCAAGGAATGTGGGTGAAAAGGAGCTATATCGCTTCTAGGCCTGACACATGCCGTTTCCACATTTTCCACTCTCTCTTGTCCCCACGCCCCAGCTAATGGGACAGGACTCCACAGACCTGGAGGAAGACAGCGCCACAGGCTGAAGAGACCTGGGTCTTTAAGTCAGCTGCTCACTGGGAATATCTGAACTGTACTCTGTATGGACCAGACTTTTAACGTTCGTTTTGTTTAGCCACCGAGGTGGTGGCATCCTTGTTGTAGTAGCAAGCATGTCTAACACACGTCCGTGCACCTCCTCATCTGTGTGAACTTACTTACAAGGTTCCCATTGCCCGGAATGCGTTTCCTCCCTACATGCTTAAGTTTTATGCTTCATCTGATACCTAGATCAATTCCTAGCCCCCCCTCCCCTTGAGGCTTGCTACGACCTCACCAATCCAGTGACTTCTTCCTCCCTGAATTCTTGAAAATCGCACGTACTGCTTCACCTCTCAGTTAGCAAATATATACATTGCACGCACTATTATTTAGCTTCTGTGTGTGGTCTGTCTTCTCTGGTAAATTTCACGATTCATCAAGGTGGCGCCTTGGTCTTAGCTTCACAGTATTAGGGATGTTGTAGGTGCTCAGGAAATAATTGTGCAGTGAATGAATGATTCCACTCAGGTCCTTTTTGTACATCTCATTCCTTTTTCTTATCGACATGGCTGACACTGTGGTATTTGCTCCTCCCATGGGTGATTCCATTGGCCCCTCTCGCCTCTATCTGTTTTCAGTCTGTTTTTCAGTTCGAAATGCTGTTGCGAGAAAATGATGCCTTTCCAGTCTCCCTTCCCTTTCACCCTCTTTACCCTGGTGCTGCTTGTTTTGCTGTGTTTAATATATACCAATTGAATAAGTGAATCTGAATTCAGGGAAGAATATAATAGGTGAAGCATCCCAAACCATCTGTTTTTCGAGCTATCAAAACATTGTATCAAATTTCTTTATTTTCTTTGTTATCATGGGAGTAATCACAGGGCTGGCTGGCTGTTGTAAACGAGGTCAATCATTACTGTATTGACTTTTGTCTAACAAAAGAAAAAAGTCTTCAGTCTGGTTAGTGTGATCATGGCTTTTGCTGGTTTCATCCTTGAGTTAAACGTATCCTCATGCACATATTATTTTTCAAATGTGTGGGGAACTCTGCTGAGACTTTGCTTGTAGGGATTTGTTTGAAAACCAAAAAAAACAAAAACAAAAAGAAGAAGAAAAGCTCACTGAGGCAAAGGCCTTACCAGGAAATAAAGGTTATTAAAAAATCAAACTCATAAAAGCAAACAATAGATTGGTGGTTACCAGAGGAGACGGGGGTGGGGGGTTGGGGAGAGGGCAAAATGGGTAAAGGGGGTCCATTGTACGGTAACAGATGGAGAGTAGACCGTTGGCAGTGAGCATACTGGAGTGTATACCGCTCTCTAATTATAAGGTTGCGCAGCTGAAATTTCTGTAATGTTATAAACCAATGTAACATCAATTAAATATTTCAACTCTCTACTTGGCAAAAAAATCTCATTTATAAAAATTTGAGTTATTAATTCTGCTTTTTTTTTCCTGCCCCACTGAACCTTGAGACCCCATTCAGCAATCAGTAGTCACTGTTAAGAGGAGATCCACAGGAAACCTGACCTCTGATTCCAATAGCTGGGTCCCCAGCGACCCACTTCTTTCTGCACTACTCTAGCCATGGGAAAGTGGGTCAGTATATTTGTCACTGTCTTTTTGGTATCTTACTAGAGTAATGAGGCAATATTAATAACCATAGAAGTGATTCCTGTGTAATGGACAGATAATAGGCAAAAATTCTCATAATATATTTGTGTTATAGTCTTTTTGAATCAATATAAAGCAGATGGCCTAAGTCTCTGACTAGTCTCAGTTACATGGATGTATCAGATGTGTAATAGCAGGTCTGCATCCTCTGCTTAGATCCCTGAGTTTCAGCCTTGGAGGGGACAGGTGTCAGGATGGAAGGGAGAAGGCCAGTGTCTGGAAAATTCCTAAAGTAGCAAAATGAGAAGCTCCTTTAGTGAGGGAGTGAGCAAAGAGCGAAGCCAGGGCTCCAGCGGTTGGTCCTGTCGAGAAGAGCCGTGGAGGAAGGAGACTTTTCCAGCCAAGGAGAGGAGCAGTGACGGGGTAGGAACATCCTGTGGTTCAGGGCACGGCCATACAAAGTCATTAACTAATTAGGGTTTTAATTTAACTTCTGCCAGTACTTCTTTATAAACTGTCTCATCCACTAATTATTGAATATGTCTACTCAACTTAAGTGCCTGCCAATTAAAGCCAAGGACTCGACTCATTTAACGTCGACTTTCTGTCTACTACAATGTCGGCACAGGGGAGACGTTGGGTGTGCACCTGAGGGGATTGATGTCTGGCCTTGGTTTCTGTTTGCTCCATTCTGTTTTGTGTCAGATCCTGGCACGTGTTTTCATAGATGCATTTAGATATTAATTCCCTTAGTCATTCAATAATTGTGTATTAAATGCCCAATACTAGTCTGAGCGCTAGAGACATAGTTTATACACAGCTTATATTCTTGTGGGAAAAGAAAGTGTCTGTGTGTGTGTGTATACACATATATGTGTATATATATTATATATATATGTGTATATATATATATAATATATATACAATTTAAGTAGAGTCCTAAATAAAGGGAGGGAGGAAGCCATGAAAAGCTCTAGAGGGAGAGAATTCCAGGCAAAATAATTGCCTGGGGCCAGAGGCAGTCATGTGCTTGCTGTGTGTAAGGAACGGCAGGGAGGCAGGGAGACAGGGTGCGGGAGCAAGCAGGAGAGGTGTAGCACATGGGGTTGAAGAGTGAGACTGGGCCCAGAGTTCTCGACCCTCTCAGGCAACGGAAAGGACTAGGGTGTCTTCCAGGTGGAACAGGAAGACATCGAAAGCCTTGGAGCAGGGGGAGAACCTGGTCTGAGCTCCTTCTCAGATAGTTACGACCGAGGCGTGGTCTCTAGATGTAAAAAGGAGGAGTGCAAAGGGTCTCTTCCTTCGGTCCAGCGAGAAATGATGGTGGCTTGGACGAGGGGTAGTGGTAGAGATGGCCTGCTCCCTCAGTCACCCCAGTCACTACTGGGGGAGAAAGATGATACTCTGTTTTACAAGTCTGGAGGCAGAGCCTACAGTACCATATGGAAATTAGAGCACCCTGATCTTGCTTTTGAAACTGTGATCTTGTGATCAGGGCTTCAGATCCTGATTGGAGCTGGACTGGGAACGTGGACGGAGGACAGTACAAAGGAAGTCAGAGCAAGAGAAGTTGGAGGAGAAGCAGAAGGTAGAGATAGAAGGGTAATAGGGTATGGTTTCTGGTGTCACAGGGATCCCTGACAGCATCTTCGTCACACCTGACAACACAGTCCAAAGTGAGTGCTGAGGCACTGCCCTCACAACCTGTTTCCCCCTCAGCCCGTTGACTTCCATGTCCACCATTCCATAAGAAGCCTGCTGTGCCCAGGTCATCAGTGACCTCTAGATAGATGGACAGCTGATGGCTGTGTTTCAGTTGGCACCTTCACGGACTCTCTGTAGCACTGGGCACTGTGTCCTCTCTTGGTTTGCAGAACATTGCACTCTACTGTTCTGCCTTCTGCTCCTGACAGCCCTATCTGTCCTTTGCGAGTCCTTCTTCCATTCACATTTCAAATGTGGTGTTCACCGGGCTTTGTTCTCTGCGCCTTCTCCTCCTTTCCGCTGTGCTGGGGGCTCTCAACCAGTTCTGGGCTGAGGCCCCTAAGTATATGCAACCACCCCTTCTCCCCTTGTCTTTATTCTTAGTCCTAACTTCAGACCTGAGCCTCAGCCTCACGCTGTCATCCCTGCTGCTAGCTGGACATTTCTGCCCAGCTGGCCCACTGTCCCCTTAAACTGCGTTTGCAGCCTCAGCCTTCTCTAGGCTTGGTCTGTTCTTTCTTTCTTCTGTTTCTCGGTTTGTGGAGCCATGCTGCCTTCCTCCTTTTTCCCACCCAGCACCTCTTCCCCTATCAGACATTTACTCAGCCCAGATGGCTTTTACCTGCTGGAGATCCTCCCCACCAGCACTTCCCTAGCTGATGGGCTCCTCCTCTGTTTCCTGGACTCCTAACTACTCTCCACGCCTCCCATCTATTGTCTTCACCCCCTCAGGAATCTACCTGTCCTGCAGCCTGAACATGTCACTCCTCTGCCCGAGCTCCACAGGGCTCCCTGTCACATGCAGTGTGCTGTCTGCTTCCTCAGGAGCCAGGTGGGGCTGTCCACCTTCTGGTCCTTGCCCACCCCTCACCCCAGCGGGAAGCCCTACATGACTGTGCCCGCCCTCCCTGACTTCCCACTCCCGCTCATTCTATGCTGGCAATACTTTCGATCATTCTCCAGTCACGTCAGGTTTCAGGCGGGTGCCCTCGCCACTTCCTCCACCTGATCAGTCCTTCTCCCTCCCTTCCTGTCTGGATAATTCTGAGTGAGTCTTTACAACTCAGCTCTGTGACACACATGCTTGGGGATGCCTATCTGGATGTCCCCAGGAGGCTTCCTCAGTGTCCTGGGTTCCTTCACAGCATCCTCCACTCATCACTGCACCGTCAGTCTCTTTGTGTTCTTATGCGTCTGTTTCCCCTTTCTGAGCCTCCATCTCCTTATCTGTAAACGGGGGATCATGATTAGTACCTATCTCATTTAATCCTCATTTGGAGGATTAGATTAGGCAATCCCTGAAATGAATTTAGAACAGAGACCGGTGCCTAGACAACATATTCATTAACAGCTCTATCAATAATAAGATCAATGATATTATAACATAACAATTATATTATAATTAATATTATTGATAATTATTATACTATGGTAAACTTGTTGATAATAATTAATACAATCCTGACGAAAAGGACCCCCTAGGCGGCACCTCTAATGAGCTGACCATTAGGCAGTTTTCGAGTGGTGTTGCAAAGTTTACACGCCTGCAAGGACGTGAGCTTTTCCACAGCCTACAGTTAGCTGGGAATAGTTTGAACCATGGGAAAACAGGGACAAGAGTCTGAGGTGAGAATAGAGTGTGTCCGGCCCGGGGCTGCCACAGTACGCTCCTGGCCAGCAAAGAGAGAGGCCCTGATTTTCAAATCCTGTTTCCCAGGCCCTGAGAACAGCATTGAACAAGTTAAACAGGTATCAAAACACACTGAAATTACTGACCCTAGGGGCTTATTAAGAGTAAAGGCAAGGGCTCGTAGCAGAAAATGTGCGGGCCCAGGGCCCAGAGAGGACAGGGGACAGGCACTTCCTGAGCAGCTGTAAGTATTTGATATTTAATACCCTCAATTCCATGGGTTAAATGATGCCGTCCTGTCTGCCAGTGGGGCACCCAGAGTCTTGCCCGATACCCCGCACCGTAGAGCTAACTACGTACTCTGAGCAAGCCCCGTAGTGTAGTGGCTGCCTACTTACACTTCACTTGTCTGGTATGACCAAACCCTTCAAGGGTTATAATTGTGTCAGGAAATTTCCACACCTGGGTGTCCATGTTCTCACAGCACCCTGGGCTGGCAGCCTCTATTATTCTGTAGCCAGGTGTGACTGACACCCCCTGTTCCCTCTGGGCAGAAAGGCAGGTCAGACTGTAGCTCTTGGCTCCACACCTTGGGCACCAGGAACTAGTCCAACGCCTGGCTTACAGGAGTGCTCAGAAGATGCCAGCTTAATTGGCTTCTTGTCTTGAAAAAGAGACGTCTGCAACGCATAAGCTCTAAAGTTGTTGCCAAGTCTGTGTTTCCAGTGAGCGTGTTCAGACCTCGCAGGGCAGAGACCTGAGTAGGATTCTGTGTTCCCGGATGCTGATGCTGTAGAAGGGCCTGTGTGCAGCTGCTGTGGGTGTGGGTGCTTGTCAGCAAGTCTGGCCAGGCCTTCGTCACTCCAGCCGGGGCTCCTCACCCTCTCACCCCTTCCTTCCGGTGGGACCTGCTGACCACTGATGCTGTTCATACACCCCCCCCTGAATACCCTCTTGCCCAGATCTATGTGGGAAGCGGGGTGCATTCCTCCTGCAGAGATGGGGCACAGCCCCTCTCAGTGTACAGAGCTTCACTATGAATCAGCTCAGAGGCACAGTTGGGAGAACTGAAATAGTCAATACAGGGAATTTCTATTGCTTAAAATGTGCTTGATTATCAGAGGCACAATTCTTGGCTTCTAGTTCCTGCTCTGGACTGGCCGTTCAGGTGACCAGGCAGGGCTGTCCACTCTCTGGTCTTCATGCTGCTGGAATTCTAACCCTAGCTATTGGAACCTCCGATGCTGCTCTGGAAGATCAGGGTAATGGTATCTACTAGGTTGAAACATATGAAATTGCTGTTTTGGTAGGTCAGAAAGGTCAAATATTGACGATTTCATGTAACGCAACTTAATACATCATAGGATTGTTCTAGGCGCAATGAATAATGCATGCAGGGCACTTATCATAATGCCTGTCACAGGGTACTCAATACATGCGAGCTGTGATGATCCTAACGATTTTTATCTGAGACAGTGACTGAGGTCTAATTGGACTTCTGCCCTTAGTTTCATTTTTCTAAGTGGCACCCGCCAAATGCCTAATGTTATCTGACCATTGTTGGAAGGTAAAGAGCGAGCAGGCAGCCCCGGAAGCCCACTCTTCCCACTCGGTCACCTTGCAGATGATATTGGAGAAGAACGACAAGGGCCTTATGTCCCAAGTGGACAGGTTAAATCTCAAAACCCTCTATTCTTGAGGAACCCAGTCCCCAAGCCCCTTGTACACTGGGTGGTCACCTCAGAGGCATGGACTTACACTGGATACTTAATACCGCTGTGACCCTGCTTGAGTAACAATAGTTGAGTGTCAGTGCATTTTCAAACAAAATGCATTAAGTGTTTGCTGGGTTTTAGGCAATGCCATCATGTTTTCACAAACGAAAATTTATCCTCGGGGTACTATCGTCATTTATTCTATAACTATTTACCGTGTATCCACTAGATGCCATGGCTTGTGTGAGACAATGGATAAAATGGTGACCAAACCTCATACAGTCCCTAGGAGCTTATGGTCTGCTGGGAGAGGTCAATATAAAACTGCAATTGTGGGAATGTATTATGAATGAGAATATTTGGTATTGTATGGCATCAAGCAATACAAAGCCATGACCTAGTCTGGGAAAGTAGGGCAGGCCTGCCAGCTAGCTCACAGCACACCTTTGAGAGAATTAGATAAATAGGTCCTGGGAAATGCAATTCTGTGCCAGTGGAGTGTGGGGCTAGGTTCCACCCAGCATTTGCTTCTCAGCGAAAGGGACACAGCAGCTTTGGGACTGCTCTGGGGGCCTCCGTGAGGAGATGAGGCTGGAACTCCTGCTGTCTGAGAGGGAGAGAAGCTAACTGTAGTATTTGAACATATGTGTTTGCATTCGGTAGAGCTGAGAGGTAGAGCAGTGCCCCAGACCAAGGGCTGTGTGTGCAAAGGCTCTGTGGCAGGAAACAATACTTGAAACACAGAAAATGTTCAGTGGGACTGGATGGAGGTCAGAAGGTCGTGGAGGGCAAAGTGGGCAGTGAGGCTGGAGAGATAAGCAGGGATCAGAATCTGTGGGCCTTGTGGGGGATTTTGGTCTCTGCCATGAAAGCCATGAAGAGTCGCTTAACTGTTTTAAGTAGTTAACAGTAAGAGAATTGAGTTTATTGTGCAGAGAGGTGCCAACAGTCAGTATAGGGAGAGACCAGTTGGGAGAACGTCCAAGGTGGGAAATGATGGTATTTTGTGAGAGGCATTCAAGGATAGGGAGAATACGGTACATTTCAGTGGATATTAGGGGTAAGCTTGTTAGAAGTTGCTGATGGATTGAATGTGGGGAGCGAGGAGAGGAAGCAGTCAAAGATAAGGCCAGGGAGCTCGGCCTGTGGAGCAGCATGGGTAGTGAAGCCATTCTCTGAGAGAGAGGACCTGGGAGGGGTCATGTGGGGCAGAGGAGAGGCTGCACTGGGGTGTCGTGTGTGGCTTCCAGGTGGACTTGTCAGCTAGGCAGCAGGGTTCCTGTGTCGGCAAGTCCGAGGCGAGATCTGTGTCCTGGAGAGAGGCCCAGGAGGTGTCAGAACCAAGATGGTGACTGCAGCCGCAAGTGTGATTGTGATCACCCAGGGGGAAAACGCAGGTAAGACTCAGGCTGAGAAGTGAGCCTGGAGGAAATCCAGATTGATGGCCAGAGGTAGAAAGAGAAACCTTCAAAGTTGTTATGTTTCTTTTTCCCGAAATGAAAGTTAAGAGGAGTTGAGTCATTTGCCCAGTCCAGAGGGCTAGCAAATGGTGAAGGTGGGGTTTGAACCTTGGTTCTTATATTCCAGAACCCTCACTCTGTACTAGGTCACATTTTGAACAATTATTAGGTTTGGAAAACTTTGAAGAATATTGCCAGTATTTTGTTTAGCATCAAATAACTTATTTTCTTCAAAACAATTTAAAATACCCACACTGTGAGGGTCGAGAGGGAAAGTCCTAACAGGTGCTCTAAAGAGAAAGGACAACCAGAAACTCTACCCCCCCTCTCCCCCCAGGAGCCTGGTCTTCCCCAACTTGGCATAATTAGGTGTTCACTTAACACTTAGTAATTAACTGACTTTTACACCAACTAGTTGAGAAAGAAAAAAACCAGTGTCAGGTGCAGCAGACCCCTCCTGGCTCTCACAAAACCTGCTTTCGCGGCTGGGTTCTGCCCCGGCTCCCGCTGAGCCGCTAAGTGCAGTGTCACACCTCCATGGGACATGCAGCTTTCCTCACTGTCTGTCTGGGGTCAAAAGCTGAGAAACGGGCCCGCCCCAGCCAGTCCTGGGAAGGCGGTCCTGAGCTTCTGATGACTCTGTTGTGTGCCAGTCACCGTGCTTTGGTTAAAGCAGGCTCCCTGGCAGTGGGTAGCATGGCAGTAAGGCCAAGGGTTTTGTGAGCCTGTTTTTATCACAAGAGCCATGGCATTGGTGGGAAATGACATCTGAGTCACGTGTGGTGAAAATGCCACGCCCGAGCAGATTCTGAGAGAAGAACGTGTTTTCTGCCGCATTAAGGTTTACACTTTTGAAATATATATTTCCTGTGTATGTGTGATTGTCATCACATCTCCCAAGCCGTGCCCACAGGTCTTCCTGGGCGGAGCCTCCCATGTGGCTCTGGAGCACAGAAGACGGGGGTTCTGTGGCATCATTCCCAACCCTCATGCGTGATGCCATTGCGAGGTCCTGACAAAAGCCTGATCCTCCGACCTTACCCTCAGGCACATAGTTCTTACATTCCATCTCTGTTTCCTCTTGTGGTTCAAGAGGGTAAGTGTGCTTTATCTCAGCAATTCAGGAAACCCTCCTTCAATCTGCTGGAGTGATGAATGGCTAGATGGAAGATATAAGGAGAGAAGGAAGGAGGGAGGGAAGAGGAAAGAAAATGAAAGGTAAAAGTTCTCAGGATTTGAGCTAATTTGTTAATAGCAATTACATTCCAATGGAAGGAAATCCAGATCTGTTTGAAGTAACGAACCAAAACAAACTTCACTTTCAGATGCAATAAAGAAATGCCTCACCATGGAGAAGCAGTGTGTTTATTATGACCTGAACATTTTATGGGAAAATGGATACTTGAGGCAAGTCAAGCCCCTTCCCACAGCCATGATCAACAATATTGGGGGTGAAAAATACAATGTGTAACTCAGTTCTGGTCCTAAAGGCATGTTATTCTAGAGGCTCAATTTATGAAGGGACCATAGAAAATAGCACCCGTGGGTCATATTAAGCTTTATGTTAGTAGGGGCCAAAATGGGGAGTATAAACCATTGGGCGGCAGGAGAGCACAACCCAGGTAGAACTGGCCCATTGGTTCGTTTCATTGACATGCAGGATCACTCATCGGAGAGATACAAGTCTTGGTTCAGCAGTGGGTTCATTGGTTCCTTCTCATGTGGGCCAGCAGTTTTGTTTTTGACGTGTCAACTGCTTCTGTTATAGGGACAGTAGCCAACCCCATGGGCCATTCCTCTTCTGTAAACTCCACTCTTGGCAAGAATACTGGGTTTCTGGCCATTTTCTTTCCTTCTTCTTGTTCCTTTTATTTTTTTTTAAACTAGCTTGCTTCTTATATACCTTCAGCCATTTCAACTTTTTGTCCTTTTTTGTTCTCAAACGGTTCACTCCAGGGCTTACAATCAGCAAGATCATACTGAAAGAAAGAATAAGAGAGAAAGCTGAAGTTCAATGCCTGTGCTTGTAAGCTCCTGGATACAGTTCCAGGGTATTTTGAATATTCCGAACAGTGTGTAATGGTAATTGATAATGGTGAAACTGTATAGTAGCTTTAAGTGGATGTCAATGGAATGAGAAGATACTATCTGCTCTCTATTCAGTTTCTAATTCTCTATCAATCCCGCTTCAAAGCGGCTGTCTCCTCCAGGTGATGCTTAAGCCTGTCCCTCTCCTCCTCTCACACACCTTATGAAAAATGGCTTTGCCATCTGCAGCTGTCAGGAGGCTGTGGAGTATGGAGCACGGCTCAATGAATATACAAATGTGCAGCTGGACCACAGCCCCTTCCAGACGGTGGCTGGAATATAAATCACAGGAACTCACACTTCTCAAGTGATGGGCTGCTATGGGGGAATGCCCAAGGCACCGGAGGAAAGTGGATGGATGTCAGGACGGTCCGGTGGAAACAGGCCCTCCAATATGTGGAGAGGCAGAGCCAAGGGTCATGTTATGAGAAACCTAATTTCTGGTGCTCTTGCAAATCATGGAACAAAGCTAAGTGCACCGTGGGGTTAATTGAGCTTTAGTATGTTTCCCCATGAGCTGATGGGAGTCTCTGAGGATCAATCTCTTGCTCTCCTTCCACATTTCATCTGCTGGGCGCTGTCCAATGTTCTGGAGCCACAGGTTTTGTTTCTGAATCAAACGGAATCACTGTGTTCAGTGGTGGAGGGGCCAGGAGGCTGGCAGTGCTGTTGGGGAAAACAGGCTTTATAGGAAGGATGACTAGAAGTTAAATCAAAATGCAATGTGATGAGTCATCATAGAAATAGGTCCCGGGACCTGTGAGCTCTCAAGAGGCAGAACAGGTAAGTCGTTTGGGGCTGGTTTTTCAGAGGTGACCTTTGAATGGAATCTTCCGGCATGAGCAGAAAAGTCCTGCAGGAAGACTGAGATGAAACAAGGTCATTGTGGATGTAAGGTAGGAGGCACAAGGGGTACATTGGTCCTCTTTTGTGGCCAAGAGTTTAATCTATTCAAGTTCTTCCAGCCCCTCCTGTGAAAGTCAGTGAAAATTCTACTGTGCACTTGTCCCCCACACTCTGGCTTTACTCCTAAACACACTCTGCCCATGACCCCTGGCTCCTCATGTAAAGTCAACTGCTTTTATTGTCTCTCATACATACACATGCTCACTCATACTCACATATGTGCACACACATGCATGCACCAAGGAACCTGGGCAACCTCGAGACTTACAAAAAAGCAAGAACAAAACATTCTCCTTAGAGTCTTCAGAAGGAAACACAGACCTGCTAACTCCAAAACCCAGTGAGACCCATTGAAAACTCCTGTGCTCTGGAACCATAGAATAACAAATCTCCGTTGTTTTAAACCACGAAGTGTGTGGTGATTTGTTACAGCAGTGACAGGAAATTGATACAGCTCTAGTATCTGAAGTGATGCGCTGCTGTAACAAATACATAAAAATGGAGAACTGGGTTTTGAGCTGGGAAATGGAGAGAGGCCGGAAGAGTGTAGAGAATGATGGGGAAAGCTTAGCTTGCTTTAAACAGACCCTGTTTAAAAAATGTGTGTGTTAACGACTCTGCTCATAAGTACTCAGGAAAAGGTGAGGAACGTGCTGGTGGAAGTGTGGGTGCTAATGTTGCTGCCATTGGGACTCAGATGGAAGAGAGACACATAGTGGTGGAAACTGGAGGAAAGGAGACCCTCGTCGTCCAGGCAGACCTCAGAGATATTGCTGGTTTGGTTCCAGACTGCTGAAATAAAGCAAGTATCACAACCAAGGAAGTCATCGTCTTTTTGCTTGTAAAAATGCCAAGAGCCATGAAGTGCAATAAAATGAGGTAGGCTTGTATAGTGACAGGAAGCTTAGCTGAATTTTATCCTGTAGTTATGAGGAACGCAAAACTTGTACAAATTGAACTTGGCTATTGAACTAAGGAGCTATCCAAGCAAAGTGCTGAAGGTGTGGCCTGATTTCCATTGCCGCTTATAGCCAAATGGGAAGAGAAAGAGATGGATGGAGGGAAGAAGTGTTAAAACGAGGAGCCAGGACATGATGATTTGGGAAATTCTCAGGTTTTCTAGATTGTAAAAGATACTAAAATTTGGTGATCCCCTGCCAGGAAAGTGTGCAGTGGAGGGAAACCCAAGGATGTGGCTGGATAACCTTTTGTTTATGTCTCTGAAGGTCAGAGAATCGAGCCATACAAAGGGCTCTTGAAACAGATTAGTCATATGATTCCCCTATCCATCTCAGGAGAATCCAGGAATATAGATGAGAGCATCTAGAAAAGCTTTGTGAGGGAGCCTCTTGTTTAATGGAGTGAATTTTCATGACCTGTGCAGGAGATACATTTTTGAAAATTTTATACCAGTGCAGACATTACTCCCTTGGACTAGTAAAGGACAGAGGGAATACAGAATGAAAGAAGGCTGTTAGATCTCTACCATTCTACAGGCAAGAAACTGGCTGATACAATTACTCATCTATAAACATGTGCTACCCTTCATGAAAGTGGAAGTGCAACTCACGGCAGAACTGAGAATCAGGGCGGGTTTCTTCCCAGTTTTGGAAACCAAATGGGAGGTTTCCTGGATGGGTTTCAAAATTGCTTAGTAATGCTCATTCCTTTTCTTTCTTAATTTCCTCCGTTTTTTGTTTGTTTGTTTTTGCATGTAAATATCTATAACTGTTATGCTATACCTTTCCCACCATTCTTTTGGGAGCAGATAACTTGGTTCTTGTGTTTCAAAGGTTCATAGATGGATGTATTATACCTAGACTTTTACCCGTACTTGATTAAGAAAATTTAGGATCAGATACTGGTTTCATTGATTTTTTTCTTTCAATTTCATTGATTACTGCTCTGATTTATTTATTATTTATTATTCATTCCTTACTTCTGTTTACTTTAGGCTTGAATTACTCTTCTTTCTCTATTTTCCTAAGGTGGGGCTCAGATTATTGATATTAGGTCTTTATTCTTTTCTTCTTTTTTCTTTTTTGTATTTTTCTGAAGTGAAAAGCAGAGAAGCGGAGAGACAGACTCCCGCATGCACCCAACTGGGATCCATCCAGCATGCCTACCAGGGGGCGATGCTCTGCCCATCTGGGGCATTGCCCCATTGCAACCGGAACCAGTCTAGCATCTGAGGTGGAGGCCGTGGAGCAATCCATCCTCAGTGCCTGGGCCAACAGTGCTCCAATAGAGCCTTGGCTGCGGGATGGAAAGAGAGAGACAGAGAGAAAAGAGAGGGGAAGGGTGGAGAAGCAGATGGGCGCTTCTCCTATGTGCCCTGGCTAGGAATCAAACCTGGGCCAACGCTCTACCACTGAGCCAACCAGCCAGGGCCTATTCTTTTCTAATATATATTCTTTGTGCTATAAAATTTTCTCTAATCATTGCTTTCTCTGCATCTCACAAGTTTTCATATGTCATATTTTCATTTTCATTAGTTAAAATGTTTAATTGACATTGGTATTTCTTTTTTGATAAAATGTACTATATAGGAGTATGTGGTTAAATTTCTAAATATTTAGGGTTTTTTCAGCTGTCTTTCTGTTATGGGTTTCTAGTTAAATTTTATTATAATCTGAGATCATAATTTATATGATTTCTATTCTTTTAAATTTGTTAAGGTATGCTTTATGGCCAAGAATGTAGCCATACATTGGTGAATGTGCCCTGTGAGTGTGTATAAAACATATATTCTGCTGTTGTTGAATGGCATAGTCTATAAATGCCAATTTAGGTCAATTATCACATGTTGTTTAGGTCAACTTTGTTTTTCCTGATTACCTGCTTGCTTGATCTTTCAGTGGCAAAAAGAGGGTTGTTAAAGTCTTCAGCCTGAATAGTGGAGTTGCCTACTTCTGTTATATCAGGTTTTACACTCCATTTTTATATGCATGCACACTTAGAATTGCTCAGTTTCCTTGGAGAATTGACCTTCATTTTTATAACTAGATGTCCTTCTCTATTCATGATAGTTTTTCTTGTTTTGAAGACTGGTTTGATATTAAAATAGCTACTCCAGCTTTTTAAAAATTTTTATTAGTGTTAGCATGGTATACATACATTTTTCCATTTCTTTGTATATTTAGTCTATTCACACTTAAAATCATCATTGAAGTTGAATTAATATTTATCATATTTGTGACTATTTTCTATAAATTCTATTTGTTTTTGTTTCTCTAAAACTACTTTCTCAGTTTCTTTTGTTTTTGTTTTGTTTTATGAGAGAGAGATGGGGGTAAAGGGAGAGAGGCAGGAAAAAAGATGAGAAGCACCAACTCATAGTTATAGCACTTTAGTTGCTCACTGATTGCTTCTCATACGTGCCTTTACCAGGGGGTTTTCATCTCAGCCAGTGACCCCTTGCTCAGCCAGTGACCTTGGGATTAAGCCAGCAACCATGGGTTCATGTCTATGACCCCATGCTCAAGTTGGTGAACCCACCCTCAAGCTGTTGAGCCCATACTCAAGCCTGTGACCTCAAGGTCTCGAACCTAGGTCCTCAGGATCCCAAGTGATCCTCTATTCACTGTGCCACCTCTTGGTCAAGCCTACTTTCTCAGTTTTAACTAAGCATTTAAAAAGATTACATTATATCTCAACATATTCATTATATTTATTCTTTTGAAAAGTTAGCGGTTGCCCTAGGACTCTGCAATATACATTTTAAATTAATCTAAGTCCATATTCAAATAGTACTATGCTATTTCTCATGTGGTATAGCTATCTTAAGACAAAATATTCCCAATTCTTCCCTTCTCTCCATTATGACATTGTCATTCATTTTACTTATGTTTTTGCTATAATTATGCAATATGTTGCTAGCATTCTTACTTTGAATATTAGTTAACTTATAGGTCAATTACAAACAAAAGAAAATAAGACTTTGTTTTATCTTTATTTCTTTTCTGATGCCCTTCATTGCTTTATACAGATTTGTGTTTTTGGTGTGTATCATTTTTCTTCTCCTTGAAGAACTTTTAAAATTTCTTGCAGATCAGGTATGCTGAGGATTAATTTCCCCTGTTTTTTGTGTTTTAGAAAGTTTTTATTTCTCCTTTTACTTTTGAAGGATAATTTCACTGGCTTTGAATTTTAGATTTGTGTCTCTTTTTTCTTTCAACACTTTAAATATTTCAATCCATTCCCTTCTTGCTTGCTTGGTTTCTGATGAGAAGTCCACTATAATTTAGGCAAGGTGACATTTGCTCTGATTTTTTCTTTGTGTTTGAGTTATAGAGGTTAGAAAATGACAGGCTTAGATCTGATATTTCTGTTTTTGTTATTTATCCTGCTTGGTCTGAGATCACTGAATTTGTGGTTTGGTGTCTTTAATTTTGGATAGTTCATCATTTTTTCAAATATTTCTTCTCTTTTCCCTCTTTCTTCACCTTCTGGTGTTTTCATTATGCTTGTGCTACATCTTTTCAAATTGTCTCATGTGTCTTGGATGTTCTATTATAGTTTTTTTTATTATTGTTGTTCTCTCTCTTTTTTTCTTTGTCTTTGCATTTTAGTTTGGGAAGGTTTTTTTGACCTATCTGCAGCCTCCCTGAATTTTCCTGAGGCTGTGTACAGTCTACTGATAAGTTCATCAAAGGCTTTCTCTATGTTGCAGTGTTTTTTATTTTTCACGTTTCCTCTTGATTTTTCTTAGCATTTCCATCTCTGTTTATATTACCCATCTGCTCTTGCATACTATTTACTTTTACATTTGAGCTCTTAACATATTAATTATAGGTTTTTTAAATTCCCTCCCTAATAGTTCTGACATCTGTGTCATGTCTGAATCTTGTTTGGATGTGATGTTTGCTTTGTCTCTTCAAAGTTTCTCTCTCTCTTACATGTCTTATTATATATATATATATTTGCTGTATTGCTGAGGATACAGGGACATGGGCCATTAGAGTAAGCATTTATATTAATATGTCCATAAATTTGTGTTCAATGTTTGGTGTAGCTATAGGTGTCTTGAAACTTTTAGTTCCTCTAATGTTCTATGATCGTCTTTTCTCTTGATTTTGGGACACCCTGTCTACTCCTTTTCACAAATAGTCTACATATTGCAACTCTAATCCCCCGTTCTGTGGATCTCCATTGATATATTGGTCAGGTATGGGGCAGAGAAGGGTTTGTCATTTTATGATTAAATCTCATTCTTTTACTAAGCTTGTGACTCTGAGCTATGATTCTCATAGGTGATACGGTTCTTATTCACCCTCAAAGTGAGAGAGGAAGGCTTGAAGGGGCAAGAGTGGGGAGAATACTCTTCCTCTGCTGGGATAAGTCTTTGGTAGAGTCTTTTTCTGTGGAGGGTGGGTCTTTGTTGTGGAGAATGCTCTGGGTGCATTTCAGAGTGATGCTTCTCTCCTCCCCAACCCTGCCGGAGCCACAAGGGTATTTTTCTTGGATCTTCACTGTGAAAATCTAGTGCGGTGCTTAGAGGTAAAACTCATAGACATATGGTAAATACCTGAGACTATGGTCTTCATGATCTTGTTACTGTCGTGCTAGTCTACACTCAACTATGAAGATGTTGTCACACTTGCTGTCTAGGTGTTCCCATTAGTTGCTTTAGAAGCTTTTGCTTCAGATAAGCAGATCTTGGCTCTGTCTCTCGAATGAGCCTGTCTATCTGGGTTGTGGGGTGATCCTTATAAACTCAGTTCTCTGATGGTTTCCATGAGAGTCATTGATTTCCCCTTTGTCCAGCTTTTTCTTGTCATAAGAACAAGTGTGGCAGCTTCTCAGTGATTTACACGTTGAAGGTAAAACTGGAAGTTGCCATTGTTATTTTTGTTACCATCAGTATTCCAACCCTTACATACTGGTTTGAGGGAGATGAGGTAGAAACTGCTGATTTCTATTTCTTGATGGTCCATGTGGTTTTTGCATTTAGTGTGACAAAAAGAAGAAAACGATCAGGTTTTAATCATTCATTCCCCACTATAAGCATTGGTTTGAACCTGATTTATCTTGAGAATGGCTATACATACCTGGAAAAAAAATGCATAGTTTTGCTCTGCCTCTCTGGAAGTCAGGTATCTAGCAACCTCATCTCTTTGGAGTGCAGCTGAAAACCAGCAAAATAGTATTCTGAACGGTTCTTCTAAATGTCGCAAATAGCAGGTGCTAAATTTCTTAAAACATAATTTTGATATAAGTAAAACTATATATAATTGGATATATAACTTATGAAGCATAATGATATAATCATCAACTATGAGTCTGCCACCTGTCGTAAAAGCTAGAATATTACCATACTTTCAAAGCTATCTCCCACCTGCAGGCCAGCTAACCTCCTGCAGATAACTACGCTCCTAAATTCAGGGCATATAATTCATCTGTTCTTTAAGAAAACATTTTCTTAAATATATATCCCTAAACAACATCATCTTGAGTATTGTTTATTTTTTTAGTTTTACTAAGAGTGTCATGCTGTATGGAGTCTTTTGATTTGCTTTTTTTTTTTTTCATTTGATCAGCTACCTATACTGTCTGTGCCTAGTGTTCTCCTCTGCAAAATGGACCTAATAATAATTCCTTTCTCATTGTATTTTTATAAGAATTAAATAAGTTAATATTTGTAAGTCACTTGGAGCAGTATCTGGCGTATAGGTCATTCTTTATATACTTGTTAAAGACTATGTTCTTGATATATTTGGAGTTCATTCATGTCTACTGTTATATTGTAATATTATATTTTATGCATTCCATAATTTTTTAATCCCTTCTCTTGTCGACTGGCAGTTAGATGGTATCGGCTTTCTGCTATTACACATGAGACTCATTTGAATACTTGTGCTTATGTGTTGTCATCCACCAGTGTCAGTTTCACTAGGGCCTCTACTGACAGTGGTAGCATTGCCTTGTCACGGGGCTGGGTCATGCTCAGCTTCACAAAATAACAGCAAAGTGGTGGCTCAAGTTTGCACCTCTATTAGCAGAGTGGAGGATTCTCTTGCTGTTTCATTCCCTGCTATCACTTTCCATTGTCAAATTTAGTAGATTTTATACTCTAGATGGGGTAAAATATGGCTAATTTTGTGTGTTTTCAGAATTTCCAGTGACACTGAGTATTTTTCAAATGTGAGTATTTTTCAAATGTGGGTATGTCATTTGCCCACTTTTCTATTCGGTTGTTTTGTAGATAGATAGATAGCTAGATAGATAGATAGAGATATTGTAATTGTGCCTTATTTATCTTCATACTAATTTCTTGTCTCTTAAATATGTTGCAATAACCTCACATTCTATGCTTTATCCTTTTGCTTACTTTGTGATTTATTTGAAATAGAAGGTTTTGATTGTAAAGTGATCAAGTTAATGTTTTTCATATGTGTACTGCTTGTTTAGGAAACTCTGTTAGCCACTGCTACAAATCCACTCTCCTATATTTTAAGATGTTTAAAGTTTTGGGTTTCACACTGAAGTCTTTGTAATTCACCTTATATGCGGTATGAAGATTGGATCACATTTTATTAATTTTTTTGTAGTTGAAAATTCATGGGTCCTAATATTCCCAAATCCCTATATCTATTGAATTATCCGTTCTTTCCATATTGATTTGTAGTGATACCTAAATCATAAATAAAGCCTCTGTATTTGCATGGGTCATAGTTCTATATTCTGTTTCTCTGATTGAATTATCCACTTCAGCACTAGTAACACACTGACTTAATTATATAGCTTCGTCATTAATATTTGCATATTTCTCTTCTACTGGAGGGTTCTGGCTCTTCTTTAAACTCTGTTGTTTATGTAGATTTTAGAATAGGCTTGCTGAGAACATCAGTGTTTTATTGGAATTACATTGAACATAAAGATTAATTTAGGGGAGAATTAATATAATATTGAGATTCCTATCCATGGACATGGTATATATTACAGAAAATCCTAGGTATCATTTTCTGGGGAGAAACCACAACCCATACCACCCTGGCCCCTCCCCACAGACCTTGCTAGTGCCTGGAGGTCTCCATGTGACTTAGCTCAGTAAAATCACTTTATTCCCATTTTATAACCCTGAACAAAGGTTAAATTATGCTGTATGTATTTTTGTTAGGGGTACTGAAAATGACCTAATGCCTTTTAGAAAAATTTCCATCCAAGATAACTAAATCAAGAAACTCTCATTAATTTTTTTTCTGGAAAATTTAGAAATCTTCTGTACAAATTCTAAATACAGTAACTATTATAGTATGTACTTTCTTCAGTCAACTTTCTATTGGTTAGTTTTTGCAGGATAACAAACCATCCTAAAATTTAGTGGCTTTACATACCAACTCTTATTTATTTATTTATTTCTGTTCATGACTTAGACCAGAATCAGCTGGGAATTTCTGCGGGTCTCCATGGGCTGTCCTCCAGTGCCCCACTCACACACTGTCTGGCAGTCAGCTGGCTGATGACTCAGGTAGTGGGCTATTTGTCTCTTGTCATCCAGCAGATTAGTTGACCTCATTCATGTGATGATAGATTTAGGGTTCCCCAAGGGCTCTTGAAGCTGAAGCTCAGAACATATGCAGCATCACTGAGAGTTAAACCAGTTTCTAGGCCAGCCAGCTTCAAGGGTCAGGGAACTAGACCTCTCTTTATGGGAGGAGCTGCAGAGTACTGTGGCCGACCTAGCAGTGTCCCTGGAGTATTGGCACTGCTGAGCCTCCCATCTAAGTGCAAGCTCTGCAGACTGTCCCTGTCCCTGCCCGCTCATCCCTTCCTCTCCCCTCCCCTCCTCTTATAAACGCTGGGCCATGGTGGAGCCTTGAGGATAATAACTTTGGGGTAAGTCTAGGTGGTAAATTCAAACAACAGGACCAGAGGTGAAACCTAGCAGGCCTGTTAGCTCTTAAAAATTTCTTTCTTGATCTTAAAATTGGTCTCTGATTTGGGACCACTTTGTCCCTCCATAGGCTTTGAATGTGTGAGGTTCCAGAGGAGAGCCAAGGGGGTATGCTCTGCATGTAAGCTCATTTCTCTGACACATGCGTATGCCGTCTGTCCTGGGTGAGGGTGATGGTGGGGGAGAGTGTGAGAGCGTACCCTCATTATATTCAGGCCCACTTGCTTTCTGCCTCCCTGAGTTGCTCTCCCTCCTTCCCCCTCTGGGTAGCACCACATGGTGGGCAATTGCAACTTACCACTTCTTTGGGTGTGATAGCAAAATCTTGGTTCCTTGAATAGAACAGTTTAATGTTAATTTTCAGTTGGCAAGGAAGCGTGTATGTGTACACAGGTGAGTGTACATGTGCACGTGCATGTGTGTGTGCCGCGCGGTATTTGTTGGGGTGGGAGGTGTTGCTGTTACTGAGAACAGATTCAAACTGAACCATGCTGCACCTTTGGTAGAAGCAGTAGTCACTCCAAATCCTTCCAGGTCCCTTTCCCACACCGTCAGCTCTATTGGTATGTCATCGTCCTTTGCTCATCACTGGCCCCAAATTCTCCTCCTCTCTCCAGCTGAAACTCAGAGAGCTCCCCTACGGATTTCCTTGTGCCACCCACCCCCATGGCATGCCTCTTGATTTTTGTACTTACAGTGATCCAGCTCCGCCTTGTTTCATTATTTCTCCCTTCTTCCCACCACCTAGACCCTCACTTTCCCTTTCTCATTCTTTATATGTCGCGATATTTTTCTTCTATAACATGCTTTTAACTAAACACAAACAAAGGGGAAACAGAAGGAACAGCAAAATACTAAGCAATATTTTCAACAGGTTTTTCCCCCTTGACAGAGAATTAGGATCTAGCTACAGGCAATTCTGTGATAGGTAATATACACAGTGAGCTACACAGGTATGATCCCCAGGACTAGGAATTTAATTCTCTAAGGTCTGTGCTTCTGGTAGCTCTCCAAAATTCAGAGCAGCTCATGAGTGACCATTTTAGATTACATCGAATCCTATGAAAAGGCCAATGCTCAACCATTGCTGACCAACAAAAACAGCAATTTCACATGCTTCGAAACTGTACATTATGTTCTCCCACGAATAATGTGTTTAGCCAATTATTTGGTCAGCTATTTATTGGTCTGCTGAGTCCAGATTAACCTAGAAAATACAGCATCATCCCTTCCTCCAAGTTGCCTCTACTATTGCAATAGCTTCCTGTGTGGTTTCTTTGCCCCCATCAAAACCCTCCTGTTCTCCTCCAAATCAAGTCACACCCTCATTAAAAGTGTCAGTGACTCATCAGGATAAAAACTGAGTTATAAAAACTGGTCTTTCCTTGTATGAGGCCCCATTGACTTCTCCAGCCTCTTATACCTTTGCTCTGTCCCACGGGGCTTTGGAACCAGTTCTGCAAGAACTGAACAGGTGGACCATGGGTAGGCTGCCCCTATCTGCAAATGTGTTTGTGTTTCTTTCTACCAAGGATGCTGTTTTCCACTGGAGTGACCCCTGCGCACCCTGCGAGGCCTCCCCTCTGACATCAGCCATTTTTTTTCTATCCTTCCTTGACCCACTCCTGTTGGATTAATTGCTGCTCTTCCTAGATTTCCATGATATGGCACTCTTATCATTGTCCCACCATTTCATCATAATAACATACACATTCATGAATATGTGTACCCTTTGATAGTTTCAAGTCTTCCAAAGAGTTGGCCTGTGTCCACTTTGTAGCTCTTGCATTGCCTGGCCCCTGGCCAATGCCCCATAAACGTTGGTGAAATAGATTCTGCAATTCAGGACAGAAATAAAAAAATATTCAGAGGCAAGCAAGTTGCTAATATTACCGTTAATGAGCTTGCAAACATTCCATTTAAATTTGGAGAGAGAGAAAATATTCAAGGCAGCCTTTGTTTTCCCTAAACCCTCTACCTGTCCCAGCTGTGATTAGTTATTTTACAAAAGATGAATATATCTTTAATTCAACTACACCACATATTTCTCACTTATTTTAAGCAGCAGAGGACACCTTTCAGATTTAATGGCGAAACGTGCAATAATTTCTATTTAAGTATCACTTTTTTATTTAGTTATTTATTTATTTATTTTTTATAATAATTTTATTTTTTTAATGGGGTGACATCAATAAATCAGGATACATATATTCAAAGATAACAAGTCCAGGTTATCTTGTCGTTCAATTATGTTGCATACCCACCACCCAAAGTCAGATTGTCCTCTGTCACCTTCTATCTTGTTTTCTTTGTGCCCCTCCCCACCCCCTTTCCCTCTCCCATTCCCCCCTCCCCCCATAACCACCACACTCTTATCAATGTCTCTTAGTTTCACTATTATGTCCCACCTACGTATGAAATAATACAGTTCCTGGTTTTTTCTGATTTACTTATTTCGCTTCGTATCATGTTATCAAGATCCCACCATTTTGCTGTGAATGTTCCGATGTCATCATTTCTTATGGCTGAGTAGTATTCCATAGTGTATATGTGCCACATCTTCTTTATCCAGTCATCTATTGATGGGCTTTTTGGTTGTTTCCATGTCCTGGCCACTGTGAACAATGCTGCAATAAACATGGGGCTGCATGTGTCTTTAACCGATGGATTTTTGTTTTTTCCATTCATCAAATTTAACTCAATCCTTACAGTATCTCAGGGGAGTGCAGCTGGCCAAGGATACCTCCCCCCCCACCCTTTTGTGGTTAAGTAATGAAACTCCTGCTTAGTTCTGAGAGACTGAGAATTTTAAATTCCAATTCCAGTTACATTTAGTATAGAGTTGATGCGAAATACCATCGCCTGAAATGCTAGGGCTCTTCTGCTCTCTGTGGCTTCTCCTTCTTAGCAAGTGCCTTGAGGAAATCAAGTCTGTTTTAAAGTCAGAGGACGTTAGCCGCAGGTATGGCCAAATGCAGCGAAAACCAGACCATGCGAGCTTCCCACAGCTCCACAGAGAGCAGTCAAGAGCCCTGGGACTCGAGAGGCAAGAGGCAGAAGGGTAGGGTCCTCCCAGGGGGAGGCAGCCAGTCCCTGATTCAACAGCATTTGCTGCGCAGGCTGGAGAGTGGGCCGGGGCTGTGGGTACACAGTGGGGGGACTGCACAGTTGTCACAGGTAGATCTGCCACCAGCAGCAGCCATAACAGCGGGATGGGCTGGGGGAGTGCCCTTGCCAGCAGCTCTGAGCTAACGATGCCCTCTTCTCCCTACTCAGCAGTTGTTCCCAGAAGGGGTCTGAGGGACTGCTCATTTTCTGCAGTGTTTTCCCCTTCTGCCTAAATAGGTTTTTATTCAAGGTGTACAGAAGCCCCTAGGTCAGGCCATTGGAAGGTGCAGGTGAGGAACAGACTCTGCCCCACCCTCGCCAGTATTCCTCCTCATTTATCACATAAACTTAAATCACCGCCATTGTCTTTTGGGAAAGGCAGCCTGGGGAAGAGAGTGAGTGTTGAGTTATGCTGATGGTCAGGCTAGGAGGTTTAGGATGACAGGTGTACTGGACTTCCCTGAGGGGCCCGGACATCATATGTGATTCCTCACAACTTACTGGGTCCCGCTGTGTTTTTTGACAACAAACACATGTAGGAGTTACAAAATCTAAATCCATAAATTCAGATGTGTCAAAATATAAATTCATGTATTTTTTTTTCAGTATCTTGAATTAGTTACATCATTTCCACTGTGAGGAAATTTAGCATTGGGCAACTTGGGATGAACTCAGTCGATTCTAGGTGTTTCCTTCTACCTCTCTCCTTGGGGGGTTCTGAGTTCCCAGTGTCATCGGTGTGGTTGGGGTGGCACCTGGACTTGGCCATATTCCCCACCCCCACCACCCAGCATCCACGGGGAAGCTTGTCTTTTCATATGGTCTGGAGTGAGAATTCCACTCAGATATTTCTGCCCCATCCACGTGGAAACTGGGAGGCAACTTCAGAGCCACCAGACCTCCAGCGGCTGCTCCTTCAGATGCCCTGAGTAATGTGGGAAGGTTCCATATGCCTCTTAAAGGCACTTCAAGGAGTGAGGAGCTCGGGCTGCATTAGGACCTCCCTTTTTATACAAGTCACACCCACTTCTTCCCTTTTGCTGAGTGCGGCAGCCTGCAGACAGGGGTCCTCTGGCACCAACCGTGGTGCTCTCCTGGGTCCTATCTGGCCTGTAAGGCACAGGTCCTCACTGGTCTAGATTTCCAAACTTCTCTGGAATTTCTGACTTTCCTGTCCCGAAAACTTGGCCGTGGTGGAGGACAGAATTGTTTAAAAGAGAAGTCCCCACGGACTTGCCATGGAGTCGGGTAGGGCGGGCTGACCCTCTGTCTGCTCTTCCTAAGCCTGTGTTCATACGGGACAGGCTTTTTACTCGGAGTCTTTTTAAACTTTTAAACATAAAAGGCCTTTTTCACCCCCCTCAAAAATTGTCTCTGGCAGTCATTTCAAAACAGACTTTTGAGACTCAAAAGCTATACTGAGCACTTTAGTGTTTCTGTTATAACTATCTCCCCTTGAAGTAAATGGACATTTTCACTACCTGGGTGAGGGAAGGGCAGTAAAGTCATCAGAAGTGGTGGGGAAACCACAGTATATCTCCATTGTTACCTTGTCACATTTATGTTAAGTTCTTTCTACTTGTTGATGATAGATACCATGAAAATGAACTCTTGGCGATTTCTCCCCTGAGATGATCTAGCAAGAACCATACATTGCGGGAATCATTGAGGAGCAAGGTTGTGGAGGATCAGTTTCCTCATGAGAACACTGAGTCTCTGCTTCAAGCTCTGGTATGTGGGTGCTATTTGTTTAGATGAATTTGACATTGCATCACCCTCCCTGACTTCCTGTCAAAGAAGACACCAGAAAAATCTCAAGTATGGCTTTAAGAAGAACTGTCACCCTCCTGCCCATCATTAGAGCCTCATCAGACCACAATCCAGAGCCTTTCATTGGGATGGTGTTCAGGCCACTCGTGTGTTCCCACTTCATCCTAGTAAGCACAGAGTTCTCAAAGAACTTTACATTAAAAGGGATTGACCGTTAAGGAAAATTGGGAAAACCATTTCATATCGGGGTTTATTTTACCTCCTGGGCCAGGAAGTACCCAAAGGAAGATGAAGCAAATGACTAGGAAGGAGTATGCAGAATGAGCAGAATGCAGGACCAAGGGAGGGATGCTGGTGCCAATGGTGTTTACAAGGAAAACCCGGAAGGGTGCAGGGGGGAATCCAAGTGGTTCTCCCTGGCTTTGAATGTCTCAGGTTGCAGCAGATATGTAAATGTTGGCTTTCTCATAGGGCCACTTTTGTGAGGTCTTCAGAGACCATTGCCCAATGTCAAGACCTCCTCATACATCCCCATATATACCCGATATTAGTGATGGCTCTTTGGCTGATCACTTCCAATTCTTTCTCTGCCTCTGCGATGAATCTAACTTCTGACCATCTCTCCCTCATGGATTTCTACATTCCTGGGTCCACCTCACCATCCCAGGTTGGGAGTGGACTCTTGAGTGAGGTCTCAAGTTCACCTCGCTCCTTTGCACAGGTAGAGGTGTGGTCTGTGAACAACATATACTTCTCCTGACAGTGGCTTCCATTGGAGAACTCTTTCCCTGCTCCATGGTCAGGGGGTAAGTGTCAGTCAACCTTCAGGCTTTTCCAGGAAAAGGCTGATAGGATTAGGGCTGCAGTCAAATGGTTTAAGCATCAGTCAGGACTCTGGTTTCCGGAGAAGACTGGGTGCTTGATACAGAAACTTAAAGCTGATTCTTAGTCACATTGGTTAGGTTTCATTGGATGTAATTATTAACTGGACATGACAGGGGATGCATGTGTGTATAACTTAATCAAATTATCCTTACCTAAGACATTTATGGTGCCAACATCCTTTGTTCAAGTTTTCTTTTTAGTTAGAGAAGAGTTCAGCTTGGCATTAGATTCAGACTCTCATATTGGTGGCTGTCTATCATTTTGTGGCATGTTCCCCATCTTGGGTTTCTGAGTCACCCTCAGTGTTAATTATGGCATTTATTCATTTACTGCTCTTCTGCCCTTAAAACCCAGGTTATCTAAATCATCATGATGGGAAGTTTCCATCCAATTACAATGAAAAAAAAAAACACCAAAACACAAAGCTTATGAGACATGTGCTATTAGAGTTTATCATTTTTTCCCCCCAGTACAAATGCTTACCAAAATAGGCTATAATTGGCCACAGAGCATTTGGAAAGTATTTTTGGTTTCTCTCTACACATGAACTCTATTTTAGCTGTTATTTTGAAAAGTATGACATCTTTTTACCCTCCCCTCCCTCTTTTACATCAAATTTACATGTGTATTCACCCATCTGAACTTTTATTCTCTGTTTGGAGTTTCTAGAGGGGTTTATTCAGGAGAGTGTCCTTTGGTTTGTCCGAGCTAGGAGCTTGCAGGGTGTCAGCTCCTGCGGAGTCCCTGGTGCCCCTCCTCCCTCCCCCTTCCCCAGCAGCCTGTACCAGCATGGATGTGCTTCTCCTCGAACCTCATTACTGCTCTCCCTCTTACCCAGCCCTCAGCCCAACTGTAGGCTTCATGAAAATGGTGACTTCCTCCCCGAGTCAAACACAATGTGGCACACACAGTAAGTGTTGATTGTGTGCTTGCAAGATGACTGGATTTCACTCTGGTGTCCCAGTGTCAGGCTTAGGCTGGGAATACTCGCAAAGCGAAGGCCTCCTGGGGTCTACACTCATGTATTATTGCAGAGAAAAAATGTGATGTTTGTGTCTATGTATGTGTGGGGGAAGGTTGTATTGAAGGAAGGAATAAAGAGAGAATTCAAGGGCAGAGAGAATAAAATTCCTTGACCTTCTGTCCAAATTGAACTGAGGGGGACACAACTTTCTTCCTACTGTGACCTCCCTTTGCACTGGCCGCCTGTACCACTCATTTTAGTGTTTAATTAGCACATTGCCTTAATTAAAGTCACCCAGAACCACAGAGGGTTGTGATCTGCGTAGCTGCCTGAGGAATTCTGTGGTGCCGTAACAGGTCACGTGAGGTTCGGTGTTCACAAAATTGCCTCGGGAGCGACTGTGATGGGAACTTTGGGGAACCCTGGGCAAGGAGGGGAGGGCAAAGTATGTTCTCCAGCCCCTTAGCCAGGTGTCCCAGGAAGTCAGAAAATGTATCCTGATGTGGGAAAAGTCAGGAGGGCTGTCCTGGTCCTTGGCTCCCAGAGGGAAGAGCGGATAAGCAAGATTTCTGGCAAGTTCTTCTGGGGTCTCACCAGCTCTGAGATTGGAGGGGGGGGGTTATCCACAGTTCACAGCTGGGCCATGCTGTGGGAGCCATTCCCTGAGAAGCGGGGCTTTATACTTGGGGAAGGAGAAGCAGACACGCTGGGCAGACATGGACAGAGCCAGGCCCTGATGGCGGAGAGACAGAGGAGTGGGTGGTATGGCTGGAGGCTACTAAGGCTTTGGGACAGGGAGGCTGAAGCCCAGAGACAGCCACTCTTCTTTCCCGCTTCCACTGAGTGGCGCTGACACACACAGGGAGGTGGCCATGGTGTGTGTCTTTGTTGGCTTGAAGCCCACCCCAACCCCCACCGCGGTGATACCAGAGCATTTTGAGCCAAAGGAATTCTGGGTGTAGGTTTGAGTCAACTCCCTCAGTCTGAGATGGACTGAGAAATTGAGGTTGGTAGTTCTTATTTAAACAATGGCTTTCATAAGTCCACGCATCATAAAATATGAAGCAGAGAACTGTCTTAGCAAAGTCATCACAGCCCAGTGCCAGGCCTCGGCTGTTGTTCTGTTGTCGTGGTGATGGTCGTCATCATTGCCTCCCTCGGGCTTTCTCCAAGCAAGTGACTCCGCCACCTGAATTTTTAAAAGCCCCAGTACAACCGTTAGATATTAAACAGTTATATCTTTTAACCAACACATATAATTAAACATACACAACAATTCGCTCATGCCAGACTGCCAAGGTAGTTGCTGTGATGCAAATTGTCGCCCAGCCCACCCTGGCTCCACTCCCCACCCACGCCCGCGGATTCCGCCGGTGTTGCTCTCCCCGGTTCTCGGTGCTGCCCACAGACATGCAGGGTGCAGCGCACATGGGATTTCCCGAGGAGCCGCTGCCTTGGCTCATTTGCACCACTGCTTTCCAACATTAGCCTGCATACTCCAGCGCTGGTCTTATGTTTGTCCACTGTGCATCCCTAGTCACAGTCACGAGGGGCAAAGGCACGCTCTGATCTGCGGAGCACCTAGAACGGTGCGGGGCCAACTGCAGGCGCCTATCGTGAGCTAATTGGATGCCAGACTGAACGCCAGATGGCAGCTCTTTGAATTGGTTCCTCTCAGGTCTATTTAACTACAATTCCCATTCCACTGGGATTTAGATCCCACTTTATCACCATGTTCTTCTGATGGCGGTGTGAAGAACACACTGGAACAGCCCTTGACTGTGATCCACATGAATGTTGAAAGCTCCTAACAGTGAACAGAGACTGAGCTGAGCTAGGCATCTCCACCCCAGGCATTTAAACAATTCAGGTGTTGGTCAGTGTCCCCTCTCACCTGTGACTATGATGCCTAATGGTCCCCCACTAGAGTCTCTTCCTCTCTGAAAAATAAATTTTTTTTTAATATAAGTACCCCTAAGTAGGTAGCATAGTAAGTAGTCAATAGCATGTTGGTGTAAATAAGCATAAGTACCAAATCAAGTTGGGGTATTTAAGATGGGAACTTGGATAGAGATTAAATGTTTGTTTAAATATCTATAGCCTAGTCTGACCAGTGGTGGCACAGTGTATAGAGTGTTGACCTGGGACACTGAACACCCAGATTCGAACCTTGAGGTTGCTGGCTTGAGCCTGGGTTCACCAGCTTGAGCGTGGGGTCGCTGGCTTGAGTGTGGGATTAGAGACATGATCCCATGGTCGCTGGCTTGAGCCCAAAGGTCCCTGGCTTGAGCAGGGGTCACTAGCTTGGCCTGGGCTCCCTGGTCAAGGCGCATATGAGAAGCAATCAATGAACAACTAAAGTAAGGTAACTACGGGTTGTTGCTTCTCATCTCTCTTTCTCTCTTCCTGTCTGTCTTTCTTTCTCTCACTTTAAAAAAAAGATCTATGGCCTAAGGACCCATTCTACATGAGGGTAGAGGCGAGGAAGATCTTTAGCCATGAACATAGCCCCAGCTTGTCCTATGGGTAGTCAGTGTATGGGGAGGGAGGAGGTTAGTAGGCTCCAACTTTAAAAATAAAAATAGGGAACGGAAATCAAATGTAGTTTTCAGCTACAATCTAAGGGGAGCCATAACTGCAGCCTAGAGACCAATGCTGCGGAAACTTTGAAGGATTTCTTAAGATTTGTAACTTCACTGTATTTATTGTCACTGTTAGTTTTTTGGCTGCTTTCTTTCTGTAGTTATTAAAAGCAAAACCATTAAGAGCAAACGGGCCTTTATGGTTATCTTGGGGAAAACAGGGAAGGGGAGAGAGCTTAGCAGCCTGACTCCTACACCCCTGCCTGATCTTGGGGAGGAAATCACACAGGTGAGCCACAGAATGAAAGGAACGGTAAGGGGATCAGAGGAAGGTGCACCACCTAAAAAACAACTTAGGGCTTAACACTGGAAAGGCCCCTTTGGTGGCAGAAACCCAAGCTCGAGGCTAGAGGAGAGGCATGTTTGAGAGCGGGTACTGCAATAGACTGCTGGGAAGGCCAGCTGGGAGGCCAGGCAGGAACGGAACGAGGGCGGGCGTTACCTCTGACCAAGCTCAAAGAGGTCACCTTCCTCGAGGGCCAGGGGCTCCCGAGTGGAAAGCAAGCTCTTGGTCTCAATTCCAGGCATATACTGTTTTCTTCCTCAAGTGAGTTTAGATCACATTTCAGCAAGTGTCCTCCTGCAGAGAAAGGTCTTTGTGTTAAAAATAAAGGTCACTGGAGACACGCTTGGTATTTCCAGTGGCATTTCTACCTGTCCCACCCAGGGAGGCCTTAGACCCATTGTCCATCACTGCCTCTGCCACACTGGCTCATGCAATTCAAGTTGCTGGGTTTAATCTATCAAGTTTTAACAGTGTGGAGCCTCCTTGCTTCTGAGGTCACCCCTAACGCCATGTGCTCTCAGCTGGGTGGAACCACATTCCCAGTGCTGACTTGAACTTGAGAAGAACTGGGGCTGAGGTAAAGGGATGCGGGGTGGGGGTGGGATGTGGAGAAGTATTTTGCAACCCTGATTCTTTCCCATGTGTTCAAAGTCCTGCTCTGCTGCAAACACAGGGCTTATTCTTAGGCAGTGAGGTTAGAAACCCAGTATCTGAATGAATCTGTTTGGTTGCCAGAAATCAGACTTATGTGCACCTCACTGAGTGTGCATTTTTCATTTAACTGTTGGTTGGCATGAATCTTCTGTGGCAACTTTTGGTAATATGATCCTCTTTTAACATGGATTGGATAGGTGTTCTCCAGGCTTCCATGTTGAAACAAAATGGTAGCCAATAACTTTAAAGATGCATCCTTTACAAATTTTGCAAGAGACTTTGGATTTTTACAAAAGGTGATCTATTAGCTGAGATTGTTAAAGTAAACGTGCATGCAATGTAGTGACATTCCTTTAAGCTTGAATGATGCTACAACGTTCTAACTGGAGGTGTCTTAGGAGAGTGGCTTGTTGATGGCCTTTCTGGTTGGATTGAAGGTAGGTCTGGATACAGTATGGACCCCACGAAGGACAGGCGCTCAGTGGCTCTACCCCTTACGATGGGAATTGGAATTGCACAAGTCCTCCCTGAAAAAGGTAGGAAAATAACCGAAGGGGGAGGCAAAGTTCCACGCTGAATCCTGCCTGGTACAAAGCAGGCTCTGTGTGGGAGGGAGCGGGGAGCCCGCGGAGGGTGGAGAGGCAGTCAGGCCGATTTGGCAGAGCCGGCACCATGGCGGATTCGAAGATGCTCTCAGAACTCCCTCTGTCGCGTTTGAACCCTCTGGAAAAATAGCCCGAAGCCCCAAGAGAAATGAGAGTTCTCTCCAATCACTGAGTGAAGAAATCCTCAAGATGAAGGTTTTATTCCTCACAGTGGAAAAGAGAGAGAAAGAGAAGAGGAAAAGAAAGAAGCAGTTTTGCTTTCCTCTGCTTGGAGTTTTGAATAATGAGGCCCACGGCAGGCAGGGAGAGACCTGGGTACCAGGGATGGACACAGGAAAGAAATCCGACAGACCTATATCTGGAGCCCTCTCGCTCTAATTTTCTACACGAGTGAGGATCCGGCACAGGCCATCAATCACAGTCAGAATGACCTCAGATCGCCACCTTTGGCAGTGGGCCCTTCGCCTCCTCTCTCCCAGGCTCCCCCCTCCTTGAATAGCAGGTGTATTATGTGTGACTAAAAATTCTACCTCCTACTTCCATGCTATGTGATTTATTATTTTGTTGTTGTAGTAGTGGTTTTTTTAAAAAAACAAGTTCTATGTTACAGTTCATCTGGGTATTATGACTTCTTTCTCTCAAATTTTAACACAGGCTCGCTTTGCAAATGTGAATTAAGTAAGAACTATATTGCTGTCTTAAAACTTGCCTGTAAGTTCTTCTTGGCTGAGGTCTAAATGGCCACCTGCTTAAAACGCACCTCTTCTTGGAGGTGTCTCAGTTTTTGAAGCATCTGGGGACTTAAGTTATGGATGGGAAATTACATTACAGTCGGAGAGAAGAGAGATCAGCAGGGGTGATTTTTGTGAGGGAGGCTGTTGGAGATCAGGATTCCGCCCTCGCTTGTTCTAGTGACAGGAGGGGGGAAATACGTGGTCCCCTTCCTTCAGAGAGGTGACCTCTGCCTTTTTGCTGAGTGGGGGCGGGAGGTGGGAGAGGAGTGGGGGAATAACGAGACTGAGCCATGGCAGGGAAAGCAAATTGCTTGTCGAAAACTGACTGTTGGGGTTTCTCTTTTGAAATCATTGCTTCATTAGTACCTCTCCATCTGTCTCCCTGATCTTATATTTCAGTTTCTGGCAGGTTAATCAGGAGGCTGTGGCTAAATCATCTATTGTTCATGGGACAATGGCCACCCTCCGATGCACCACTAGGCATAAGAGCTCTTTGGTGACACCGGTCACTTTCTGCCCGGGTTGCTATACCCGGAGTGCTTCAGCTGCCGGTTACCATGAACGCCTCCTTTGGTTTTGTTCTCAGAATGTCACAGTGACCAGCTTGCAGGTGGCATCCTGCTACAGATGCTGGCACACATTTTCAACCATTATGCTGCCTGTACTGATTCTGTTCACTATTTGTTGCCAATGACAGCCGCTCTCATCTTCCTCTCCCTCCCCCTTTCGTCCTTTCCCCACGCACTGGGCTCCTTCTGAATCACTCAGGCTTGGGAATCAGAGAAAGAAGCACCTCCTTTGAGGCTGATCCCAGGACTCCCAGGTTTCTTTGGGTTCAAATTCTGCCATGAGCAGCCCAAGCCCTGTGGGTCTTGCCGACTCCTTCCTCTCTCTCTGTCCCCAGGCTCATGTCCCCTCCCCACTCTTCCCTGGCTCATGCCAAAACAGACACAATTTTCTAATCCTGTCCTTTGCTGATTTCACCACATGTGAGAATCCAATGGATCCCAACGTCAGCCCGTGCGTTATAACATTCCGGGAACCACCAACCCCTGAACAGTCCTGTGGCCCTTCCCTTTCCTGCTGTGGTCCACCAGGAACAAGCTGATGTCACATTGAAATAAATGAGTTTTGCAGGTGCCACGAGTAGCATTTGTTGCCTGTCAGTGGGAATATGAGTGTGGGATGAAGCCGAGAAGGGCTTGTTTAGAGTTGGGGGAGCTTGATGCTCTGTGAGAAATGAATATGATTTCCTGGGAGATAGAACCATCCCAAAAATAAGCTCTTCAAAATGTCCCGAGAAAACCCTCTGGAGCCAAATAGAATAGGTGTTCCTTCCATTGCAGGGCAGAAAACATGGATAGAACAGTGAGGAGGCCGTGGACAAGCACAGCAAGAGAGATGCTCACATATGTAACAGTTCAGTGATGAGTTACTCCATAAAGTAAAATTGTTTGTTTGTGCCATGGTTCATTCGACCACCCAAAGATGATGCATGCAGCCAGCATTTCCTGGGCACTTATTTTATGCCAGGCGATGTTGTAAGTATTATATCTGCTTTGTTTCATTTAATCCTCTTGGCCATGCTATAGTGAGTTACCGTGTAATCTCCATTTAAAGCAATGAAGTTCCTTATCTAAAGTTCAAGCTGGTAAGTTTTGAAATCAAACTGTGAACCCAGACCATCTGGTTCCAGACTCACTTTTAACCTATCTGCTAATTCCATTCAATGGCAATGCTTGCCTCGCAAGGACTTTTCATAATGCAAACGTACAATATACTCAGTGAGTACAGTGGTACCTTGAGACACGAGCACTTTAAATCTGAGCAATCTGAGAGACGAACAGTCACTCATGGGATTTTTGGCTTTAAGTCAGGAGCGGATATTTGAATCTCGAGCTTCTGCCACCCTCCACTAGATAGCCTGCCGAACATTGTGAAAGGGAGGAAGAAACAAACTTCCATGGAAAGGTTTTTGTTGAAACGGCTTCAAAGTGAAAGTGAGGAAAGTGTGGCAAAAAAGCCAAAAGTCAGTGAAGAAAATGATGATTAAGCAAAGTAAAAAAATAGCAATTAACTTTAGTGATAAAGTTACATATCATACATAGAGTGTAAGTTAGATTTTGCAATTAAATCTAACATTAAGTATGTAGAGCAGTGGTCCCCAACCCCTGGGCTGTGGACTAGTACCAGTCCGTGGGCCATTTGGTACCAGTCTGCAGAGAAAGAATAAATAACTTACATTACTTCTGTTTTATTTATATTTAAGTCTGAATGATGTTTATTTTTAAAAATGACCAGATTCCCTCTGTTACATCCATCTAAGACTCACTCTTGAAGCTTGTCTCGGTCACATGATGATACATTTATCCATCCCACCCTAAAGGCCAGTCCGTGAAAATATTTTCTGACATTAAACCGGTCCGTGGCCCAAAAAAGGTCGGGGACCCCTGGTGTAGAGAGTAAGTTATGTTGAGGGATAGTGCACGAAGTGAAAACCTCCTCTGCCAGTCTCCTCCCCCTCTGCCAGCATCTTTTCCTGACCTTGAAGGTAAATACACTTCATAAACCAGTTTATTTCTTTACATTCTCTCTTATTATGTGTGTGTATATATATATGTATTTGTTATTTATAATGTACATTTTCTTATTTAAAAGTATATAAAACAAAAAATTGTGTGGTTTTTGGGGGCCAGATCAGATTAATTGCATTCTCATTCATTTAAATGGGGAAATTCTATTTGACACATGAGCAAATTGAGTCACGAGCTTGGCCATGCAACAAATTAAACTTGTGTGTCAAGGTACCACTGTATTTGCTGAAAGGCAACGGTTGCTCAAGGCAAAAAACCAACCACATCTCATTAGAGGAGGCAGCAAGGGGTGCAGGAAGCTGTCGATAGTGACTCTGTCTCCCCAGGACTATAGTCTTGGCTGGGTGGGGGGCTGGGGTTGAGGTTTTCTCCAGCACAGTGGAAAGGATCAGGATGCCCCTCCCTGTCCCAGAGAGTCACAGTCTCAGAGTTGGGTCACAGCTTCTCCCCTCTAAACACTCCAAACTTGGCAGTCTTATTCTGAGCCACGCCATGCATAGTCACCCCACGACACTGGCTGTTGTCTGCATGGCTTGAATAGCATTCCTTGTTTTCGCCCACAGGACAAACTTAACTATTGTTAAAAATAAATAAATAAATAAATAAATAAATAAATAAATAAATAAATAAATAAATAAATGACTAGCCTTTTCTCCGACTTCTGGTCCACCCTCTCGACTCTGCGGCAGCTGTCCTTCAGTGTCTGTCTCGATAGGACTAGGTGTAACGTCTGGTTTCCCCACCTGGCTCTTCGCAGGCGGGCACGTTTCATTTCCCTGGGCACCCACAACACCAAGCAGAGCACCACATGTAGACCCTGGTGCTCGTAATACAGACCGTAGCAGATGGCACTTCTTGTCCGCTGCAAGTCACATCTTCCAAAAAGCTCTGGGCCTGCGTGGGTGCTCGGGCCAGAACAACGGCAGGGGATGGCTTACCTATACCTCTCGTGTTGACTGGCCATCAGCCACTTGCTCCGTGTGAGGGTCAACTTGATGTAAATGTTCGGGATTGAGGAAGACTATGTCTTGAACTTGACTAAATGATTCTTATAACCAGCATCAGCCCATTGACCTGTCCCTCAATTTTAACTGTTCCATCAGCCAAACAGCTTACTCAGCTTTTCAGAGGCCTTTTACTTGGTCTGAAAACACTGGCAACATTTCGGCCTCCAACCCAACTTGAAGCCTGTTAAGGATAATGCATTTTCTCTATATTAGGTGACGCACCTTGGTTGTATTGGAGAAACATCAGTTACATCTATGTCTTGGCTAAAATGAGCCAGATTTGGGAGTGTGCCAGCTTTTATGTCATTGCTAACAGACTCTTTAATTAACCTGCTAAAGCTAGTGCACGATTTACTGTAGTTTTAGGGATGAATGTGTAACTGGCATACTTTTCCTTCCATTACACTTTTTTTTTTAATTTGTCCAGGTTATTCGACAAATTCTCTTGGGTTGTACATTAAACCTTCTCAAAAGAAGTGAGATTAGAGAAAAACCCAACGGGACTTGGTTTCTTTTCATCAAAACCTCTTGATAATTGAGTTCTTCTCTCCCAAATGTTTAAACACTTCAACTCAATCTAGAGTGCCCCCTTTCCTTATAACACCTCCGTTTTCATAAACTACTATCTGTAAAAGAAAAGGCTGGAGGAGCCTCTTTGGGGAGTTCTTTTAGGAAGTCTGTTCCGTGAGAGGGGAAGCTATGCCTTCCCATGCTTCTTGGGCCGTGCCTATGCACGCCTCCCGCTCGTCACACCTGAAACAAATTTGCTACCTGTGTTTGTACTTCATGCTTTGCACACAGTGCCCCAAACTGCGACTCTTCAGGAGGCGAAGCCAAGGACGCCGTGTTCCATTTCTTGATGAAGCGCAGATTCCCCGTTGAACCTAATCAACCTCCATTTCGAAAGGTTGATGAGGTGGATACTTCAACAAGTCAGTTGGGTAAATTTATAGTCCTGCGAAAGAGTCCAGTCCAAGAATATTCTCTGATTCCAAAGCTGGAGAATTTTTATTTGATTGTGAATCAAAATTGCATTTTCATTCCCTTCCAGTCCTTGCTTCTCAGGTTTGTGTTCCTCAAAGAGAGATGTACTTGTTGGCAGTGAGTGGCCTTGGTCTCTGTAACACTCTGTCCAAAGGAAAGGCCCACAGTCTTTGTCTTTCGGTCCTGTTCCCATCGGGGGAGTGTTAGACCAGTTGATGGGAGAGATTTGCACGAGAAAGCGTGGTATCCTTTTAGTCAGGAAGGAGAACTAACCGTGTCAGTTCCTGTGTTAGATTGTTAACATGTGCTGAGTGGTTTTCTGGCAACTCTGTGGATGGGTGCTATTGTCTCCGTTTCAAAAATAAAGGTACCTGGACTCAGAAAGAGAAAGCTGAGAAATTGGAACAGAGAATGTATGACCTGCTCTTCTGTATTATTTTATGAGATGGACAGGCGTAGCCCTAAGAGGAGACAGAAGACGAGGCTCAGGAAAACAATGTTTATTACAGTTACAGGTCCCAGAAGCAGGAGCCATGAAGCATCCTGCAGGACCGTGCTGGAAAGACAACAGGTTGGTCAGGAGGCCGAAGACGGGGACAGGAAGAGATCCTTGGCCGTGACCTTTCCTGTGGTCTCTGCTGGAAAGGCAAAGCAGAGTAGGGTACATGGTTCAGGTTGGGCTAGTTGGAATAATTTCAGCAGGTGTTAGGCTGTTGGGGTGGTCTCTGATGTCTGGTGCCTGGCCTTTGCAGGGTTAAGGCAAAGGCATATCCTGTGGCCTATAGGGGCGCAGGGGCCAAACAGGGGAGGCAGGAGTACTTCGTTTACATGTGGAAGACATGCCTGGCTGGGCTCTTTCCTTTCCCTGGGACTCCATTAGCCCTGAGAGGGGCAGTCTCTCCCAAGCCAGAAAGGTTTTCTCAGATGTCAATGCATCAGAATGTACAGAAAATTAAAAACACCTATTCAGTATACCTGCAAAGCCTAAATTATGTTCTATCTGACCTTATAGTCAAGTTTTTCCAATTCTTTCGAGAATCCTAGTTTAGAGAGGCCGACTGGTACATCTTAGATTAAGTCACCAACTGAGAAGGGAGCCAGGTGTGTGTCCTCACCATGAATGCCAGACTCAGAGCCACACCACCTGGAAGTAGTGATCAGAGTACCACTGAGGCTGACCTTTGCCAAAGACTAGAGTCGAGACATAGTTACCTCTGAGAGAATCAGGTCTAACGAGAGGAAAAATCAAGGTTGCAGCCCCGCCATAGTGCGGTCCGTCCGTGCTGTGGCCGGTGGATTTAAATGGAGTGGGGAAAGCATTCCCTTGCAGGGGTCTAGCACAGTCATGGGTTTATCCGGCCTGAGAAGAAATTCAGGGTCCAACCCAGTCCTCTTTATCAGAAAGGCAGGGTCCTCCCAAAGTCAGACAGAGGCAGTGGTGGTGGCCCCGGGAGTCAGTTTTATCTGAGACCTCATTTTTACCCCGCCTGCGTCTCCTACACCTCTTAGTTTGACTTTTCCCAATAGAGCCCTTGTGCCTGTGCCTGAGAACCAGGTTGGTGTGGACTCTGTTCAGAGATGTCACTTCTCTGGGCTCCATGTATAAACATTTGTCAGACCTGGGCCTCAAATGGCCACACCAGTGCCTATTCCTGGGACATCATTGAAACCCTGAGAAATCTGTCCTTTCAGGTTTTTGCCGTTGGCCTGGCATCCAGATTAGCTAGAACGTGACCTTTGGGGAACTCCTCAACAGAAGTTGCAGTTGACCTTTCTGAAGTCAACACCCATAAGCACACCTGCCACATCATTCTTACTTGTCCCCTGCGTTTGGGTGTTGCAAGCGGTGACAGTGATTTCTGCAGGCCTCTAGCATTTTATTTTCCTTGGTGGTACCCTTGTGTCTTTTTGAAAGGTTCAGCTGAGGTTTTGACAGTTTAACCCCCTTCTTTGGTTAGTTCCTCCTTTTCTTGACCACGTGGAAGATCGGCAGTTTTATTGAACTAAGTGTTCTCTTTCCTCTCGCCTTTTTGACCTATGGCCCAGATAGGAACGATACTCAGGTAGTCAGCCTTCATTATAGCACAGGCGCCAGCCAATCACAAGAGATACTGACTGTGAATAAGGCCCATGGGCATGTCCGTGCATACCTGCCAGTGCATTCCAGCCGAGTACCAGTCTGGCCCCAGGCACGGGCTCTTTCAAATGTCACACTGGTGTATTTTTTTCTTGTGGAGCCCTTCCAGTGAGACCGGAAAGGTCTGTGCATTCTGGTCAAGGAGCTCATCAATGGTTCCAGCCAGTCCTCTGCAGCATCCCAACACCGAGTGGGTCAACTTTACCCAGGAAGCCGTGTTGTAGCAGGTCAGCGTGGAGAGCCCTCCAGATCTCAGCGTTGCATTGAGTCCCCCAGGTTTCTGTTACATGTTTTATTTGCTCCTCTAATTCCTTCTGATGCCCAATTTCACACCACTTTGAGCCTACTCCATGAACTACAGCCCCCAGCGGCGAGCGGGTGCCGCTCACGCGGGCTCAGCGTGCACACCGCTCCCCAGCTCCACGTAGGGCGATATTGTATCCAAAGCTTGAAACCAGCCCCAGAGGGAGGATTTGTATCGAACAAATTGGCAAACACTACAAATAAGGCGATTACTTTTTTTTCAAGAGATTGGATTGTTAAACATTGATCATCACAATACTTGCATCCGCACGGACGGAAACCTACGGTTCCCCTCAAAGTGCCTTAATTTCCATTGTTAAGACGAGGAATGAAAACACAGAGACAAAAGTAACTCCCTCTCAAAAAACAAACAAACAGAAAAACTGAGTCTCCTTGACACTCACCTTGATATTGCTATTTATTTAATATTTATGCTGGTCTTTGTTAAAGTTGTTTGCATTTTTTTCCTGAAATTTGATTGTACCTCTCCCAGCTCTTGGGAATGGTCCCCCATTGGCTTTTACCAGGAAAGACAGTCATCAGCTTTAAAATGAGTGGTTTCCAAACCCGAGCTCCCTAGGACGCTGCAGGTGAGGCTGGGCTCTGGCTCCCTCATTCAGTGGGGTTTCTTTGACTGGATCCCTCGCTTGTCATCGAGAACACGTGAAGCGTCCCCTGCCCCCTTCCTAATCATCTCCTTTTGGGCCATTTGATCCAGGAGCATCGCTTCTCGTATCTGTCCCTTGGCTGCAAGATTTTATCTTCACATTCAGATGGGTCTCGGCCGTCCCTTAGAGCTCCGAAGGAAAGCCTCTTTTTTTTCTCCCAGAGCTGCTTATATGATAATAAGGTGCTACATATTTTTTAAAGCAAATCTATTTTCTTTTCTGATTCCCTGGGACTTTTCCAGACAAAGACCTGTAATAGCAGTCACTGAGATTTTTTTTTTTTAATTCCTTAATCCAAGAAGATGCTGTAGCCATTATAAAAGAAGGGTTTCCATTCTTTTAAAAAATGGACACAAATAAAGTCCACCATCTGGGGATCTGATGTAGCTAGCATATGGTGATTGTAGTTAATGATACTGTATCTTATACTTGAAAGTTGCTAAGGGAGTACACCTTAAGTGTTCTCACCACAAAAACAGAAATGGTCTGATGGAGGTGCTAGCTAGCATTGAGGTGGTAATGATTCTGAAATATATATGTGCAGCAAGTCAAGACATTGTGTGCCTTAAACTTAGCTAGTGTTCTATCTGAATTATATCTCATTAAATCTGGGGAAAACATGAAATAAAACCCACTGGAGCCAGCCCGATGTCCTGACACAAGGGATAACCACTGCAACCCTATGAACATGCTGCGTGATCTTGGAAATGAACCCCTCCCCACTCCTCCGACTTGGCCCTGAGGCGATTCAAACGAACACGGCAGCACTAATTTCTAGAATGCACCTTCACCGTTTTTCTCCTAGTCATCACTCAGACTTAAGCTTAAATACCGTGTCTGTAAAGATTTCTCAGACTCGCCGGGTAGAGTCTTTTTTTCTCTCTACTTTGTTCATTCTGTTTTCTTGTTCTTGCATTGTATACTAATTTCTTTTCTTTTTTCTACAATACTAGAAAGTAATCGTAAATTAGGATATCTTTTTGTTTTCTTTATATTCCCGGGACTTAGGACAATGCCTGCCACATAGCTGGAAGTTTGTAACATTTGATTAATGATAGGATGCAACATTTTCCCCCTAGGAGTTATAAAGTTTACCTTAAAAAAATTGGGTGTCGTGGAAAACTGGTCATTAGATGATGTGTTCCATCAGAAAGCTATTGCTCGTTAGTCTTACCTGGGGCCGAGCAGGTTGAGGGTAGTTCTCCTGCCACTGAGGGTGGATCCTTTAGTCTTCTCGTCCCTCTCTTCATGGGCCAAATGTCTACTTTGAGTTTTACAACCCTGGCTGTGATGGTAGGTACACGCAGAGTAGCATCTTGCGTCGGTAATCCAATATAACCACAGTAGCCACTATATCCATTCTTTTATGGCCTAATGGAATGAGCCCAGGATTCGAAGCCCGAAAACTCCCTCGTGGATATGCCACAAGGAACATCTCTGTATCCTTAGGCAAATCATTTGATCATGGTGCGCCCCTGGGTCCTCATGTAGGAAATGGGCTTAGGAACACCTATATCTAAGAGTTGCTTTGAGGATCATATTGGAGACCTTGAAAATATTCCCTAGAAATTGGTGTTTCTATGTGATTATTGCTGGAGTCAACTAGAGTGAATTGTGGACTCAGATCCTGAGAGACCCTGTGTAATTATGAACCGTATGCCGGTTCAGGTCATTCGTCTTTCTAATAACAGGAAGAGTTAGCTGTCTGATCATGAACTGAGTTTTCTTCTTCTTCTTCTTTTTTTTTTTTTTTGAAACATAGAACTCATACAATTCCACTGGCTTCCTTGCCTCAAAGTCCGACCACACAGGTTTTTTCCTCGAGGAGTTATTTTCCTTGAGTCCCCCTCTCAAGGCAAACACTGCGCCCTCTCGACTGTGATTGCGGAACTCAGAAATGTCTAAAGCCATAAGCGTCAAACCTGGCAGGGTTGTTGTCTTCACTAAGAAAGAAAAAGTCAAAGAAGATTTGAAAGATTTGAAGGAGAGACTTTCACTCTCTATATTTTTCTTTTAAGTTAAAATTTAAAACGAGTTGTTATTTACATGTTTTCTTTCTGCTAGCTAATACCATTGTTGTATGGCCTACAGAGATTTCAGTATCACCATCTTATTGACATATAGGATAGAGCCTATTTCTACTGTAGGCAGGAGTGGGGTGTAGAGATGGTGCTTGTTCCGCAAGCAATAGATGCTTTTCATCTTCTGTTAGAGTCATTTGTACCCAATTCTAATATTGAAGTCAATTCTGGTCAGCAAAAGAGGTAATTGTCTTCAGGTACCGCCCATGTCAGAATCCTCCCTACTTGAAGCACAAGTAAAATTCTATTCCAAGATCTTCCTTTTTCTAAACAGCTATACTTTTTGTGAAAAGGCAAATGGTAGTTTATTACCTGTCGACTGCTCTGAATGAATAAAGAATCTGAAAAGAGGTTTTGAAGGGAGTTGGAGGAGGTTGTGTATAGAGACTGTGTGTGTAAGATTAGCAGAAAGAGGTTCAAAAGCTACAACACAGAGGATGAAGCAGTCTCCATCAACTGACCTGTCTTAAATACGCCAGAAGGGACACACTTAAATGTAATTCACTCGTAAGGAATGAGAACTACAGAAGGTACCCTCAAAAATATAGGAAGGGGTGGAACAGTTAGAGTCTAGACTAAGACTGAGGTGGACAGAGCAACATGGGAAGGTGAGACGAAAAGTCAAGAGATGCCCAGAGGATTTACATCTTGGTCTTAGTCCAAGAGTAGCAAACACATGGGTCATCGCAGGTGTGGCTGGCAGAGGATTCCTGCAGAACAATGCCCAGTGTCCTTGGACAGATTGGTGGTCAGCAGCCAGATCCCCAGGTGTTGAACACAGATGAGACAGAGATCCAGAGAGTCAGCTAACCTCCAGGCTATACTTTTCCTAGACTTTCTCACCAAAAGGGATTCAAATTTTGTATTTACTAGAAAAAGAGAGAGAGGAAGAGAAATATTTTAAAAAGATATGACTTATAAAGCCTGGAATTAATGGAATTTTATGTCTGGGTAACTCATACCTGAAAAAGTTTGTTAGGCACTTGAGCTAACAAACTAACTCAAGTTACCTTTGTAGTGGAAGTTTCTTGAAAGGGCACACACAGTGATGGAGAAGACTATTCTCAGGGCCTCTAGGAACATCCAGAACCCTCGTTCCCAGTTAGTGCTCAGTCCCAGGATCGTCTCTGTTGTCTCTTTAGGAGCAAGAATCTGCAGGTCTGCACTCTGACACCATTCACAGGACTCTGGTATTCCTTTTGGATGCTTCCCTTTGTGCCTGTTCCCATTTCTCCTTCCACTATCTGGAGATCCAAAGCGACAAAGAGCATGGATTCAGGAGTTAAAACACCTGGTTTCAAACCCTAACCTCGATTCCTTACTAGGTGTGTTAAGTTACTCTACCTCAATCTCCTCATCTGTAAAATGTGGATAATAATGGCACTTACCTTCCCAGTTATTTTAATAACTAGTGAGTTCATATATTTAAAGTCCTAATTACTAATACAGCCTATCAATTTCCCTCTATTCTAACTGGAGAAAGATACTGGATATCTTGGAAAAGGTATATGACCTCTGTCGCGTAGATCTTTTTATTATTTTTCTTTTTTACAAGAGTGCCTGATGGTTAGTAATCAGTGTGTAGATTGCTCACACTTGGGTCAGATGTCTGTGCCATCTAATGACTGGACAACCCTTATTATAAAATACCCCAGGGCTATTTCCTTCAGGAGAAGGCTGTGGGTAGACAATTTTTTCTTGGAAGGTATGATGAACGTGGCAAGCTCCATGACTGACAAGTCCATTTTATGAGGGATCAGTGTAAAGAAGATGCCTTATCTAATTAACTAATTCCATCTATCATGCTTCTATTAAAATCTGTGACCCTTCTTTCTTTCTCATTTAACTTGTAATTACTTCAATTACGCATTTTGTCAATTATCATAATTATGTATTTTTATTGAAGACATTCTTAGATGGAATGATGTTGGCGAAATGATCTCTAAGGCTCCTTCCTGTCTTGATATTCAATTAGGATGTCTTCACAATGATTCCTGTTAGTTCTGAGGGCAAGGACCTTGTCTTCTTGTTTACTGTCACAGTCTCAGTATCAGAATAGTGTCTGACATGTGGTAAGTGCCCAATAAATATTAATTGAATGACAAATAGAACGGAGACTTGGAAAACGGTCAGGCAGAGAGATACTGGGCAATACATTTCATGGGTCTTCTGCTAATGTTTAATGTCTAATGTTCTTCTATTACAAGATAGAAAATTATTCATCACTCATTTTTTTACTGGTGTATTTTTCTTACGGGAACAAAATAAACTTTACAGAGGTCAGGGCAATGAACTAAGTCTATCCCTGAACAATCAGAAATAGAGATGGAGATGTTTATACTCATCAGTTAAACTGGTATATTGACAATAACTAGAAAAACCATCACCAAGCCACACTGCAGTTGCCATGGATACTATCTTGGGTGCCCTGAGGTGTCATTGCACAATGGGAAGAGTCATGCAGAGTTGGGCTCAAATCCCAAGCTGTTCTTCATTGGTTGTATGGCCTTGGACAAGCTATTTAAACTCTCTAGAACCTCATTTTTCTCATTAAAAATTGCATAGATAGCAGAGTTGGACTGAAGATGATAATAATAATAATGGCTACTATATAGTGAACATTTCCCATTAACCAGCACTAATTCTTCTAAATTATTCTGTAACAAAGGTGTTACTATCCCCATTAAAAGATGAGACAACCCAGATCCAGAGGATTAAACTCATTTGTTGAGATCATCCAACTAGTAAGAAGTGGAGCTGAGATTTAAACCCAGCTTTGGCCTGAATCTCATCCCTTGGCTAGAGATCATTGATGTAAAGAGCCTGGCACATAACAGACATTTAATAAATGGAAATATTAAGGTTACTTCCCAATATAGACTTCCCTCAGGACTTCCTCATCCTCACTATTTCTCCCCTTGTCAGAGAGCTTTTAAGACCCTCCTTTCCACCCAACACCACTTTCTTACACCATGTCGTGATTGTCAAAGACCTTGTAAATGAAGTATGGCCACAGCCAACACAACTGGACACTTCTAGTCTGTGCTGCCAGCAGAGGAGAGTCCATTTCCTTGGTTTGAGGGACTCTCAGGGGTTGATATGTGTCTTACAGTGGTGTGCTCAGATCCCTAACATCTGGATACAGTGGGCCAGGGAGGCTTCTTTCCCCAAGTAAACAGAGAAGTATGTGTCAGTGTTGCCTTTTCACATGTTCTGAGCTACAGCCATGAAAGAGTCTTTATAAAACCAAATTAGATTCTGTCCACTGGGTCAAAGAAATGATTACACCCCAGAGGGCTAAAACTATTATATAAGACGGAAAGGAAGAAGAGGGTAAACACTGGGGTGGGAAATAATTACTGTCCAAGGCAAAGGAGATTGGCCGGGAGTATGACACCTGTGTAATTGAGGCAACGTGAACATGAAACTCTGTGATGCTTTCCAGCACGGCATGCAGAGGTCTCTGCGACTGGTGTGCGCAGCAGGTGGGGTGTTTAAATGTTTGCTCATCTCAAATCTTTGCTTTTATAACCTGCTTTTACAAGACCTATTTAAGGAGTCCACTTTCCTGCTGGCAGGGGAGTGGAGCACAATAAAACTATATTTAAAAAATAATTCCAATTATCTTACATTTCTTATGGCATTCTTTGTGTCTTAAAACTTGCAGTTAAAAACTTTAACCCTCTCCTGACCTTGAAAAGCATTTCTGATCAGTACTGATTTTCTATCTGTGTAAACGCAGATGACGTAAGGGGGAATGATGTAAGCGCGGATGACGCAAGCGCAGATGACGCGGAGTAAAAGGGGAAGCCTGTGGACCTCGCCTGTTCCACACGTGTACCTCCTGCCTCCATGGTGTCTATTCTTTGTTAGAAGCTGGAATTTTTCTCTGATTTTTCTAGAAACCTACTTCTTTGGGGAGAATTGTATCCCAGCCAACAAGTTGTATTGGACAAAGAAACCAGGGGCAAGGCAGGGGCATAGTTGAGGAAAAGCTGAGATACTGCCTTCTTTCTCTGCCTCCACATTCTGGATTGCCCCTTTTGTGTCTATCATGAGATTTGGGCTCAGTCTGGAGGTGGTGTGGTTGTTACATGGAGTGGGCTGTTTTGCTTGATGTTTAGAGCTCCTACGGTCTCCCCTTTATCTATCTTCTCTCCTTTCCCTCCCCCTCTCTCCCTCATCCCTCTTTCCCTCCCTCCCTCACCCCTCTCCCTCCCCCTCTCTTCCTCCCCCTCTCTTCTTCTTCTCTGCCTCCCTCCTACCCCCTTCTTACCCTCCTCCCCCCTCCTTGCCTTCCTCCCCCCTCCTTGCCCTCCTCCCCCTGCTCCTCCCCCTGCTCCCCTACCCCCTCCTGCTCCTCCTCCTTTTCCTCTGCTTCCCCCCCTTTCTCTTCCTCCTCCTCTTTCAGGCCCGTCCATGCCCATACTTTATCTCTCATCTGTTCTACTTTCTTCACTTAATTTTTTTGTCTTTGTTCTTCCTCCATATTTCAAACCAAACTCATCATTTATAGTTTTGTCCTAAATCTCTCTCTCTATCTCTTCTTTGATATTTTCTATTTCTTCAAAATATTACTTATCACCTTTTCAGAAGAATATACATCTTGAACTGTAATAACACCCCCTCACCACCAGGGGGGAGAAGTGCAGGTGAAGAGCTCTGTTCCCTGCTGCACAGTGAGCTGGCTGGAGGGAGGGAATAGAGCAGTGAAGACTTGCCCCAGGGTACGGGACACATTAGCCTAGGCCAATGCTTCTCAAACTTTTTGAAGTCAGGGCGCATTTAAAATCCTACAAATAATTGTAGGTACATGATATACAAATTTCTGAGAAATATGTTATAATTAAGTCAAATATTAAAGAAAAAAATATAAAGTCCAAGCGTGCTTTTATGGTAATTAAAATAAATATGACAAAATTAAATTTATTCTGACATAAAAAACATTTTTATGTTACATTTTTTGTTATGCTTTTTAGAATTCGTAAAAAAGAGGCGTTAAAAATTTAAAAACAACAAAAAAGTTATTTTTTTTATGTATATAGATACATTCTTAGTAAGATTTAGTAAATTCTGCAGATTCTGGCATGAATGTGTTAAGTTTTTTCATTCTTGTGTTTATGAGAAAACATGAGCCTGATGTGTACCAGTGATTTCTTCAATGTTTGGGCATATATTTGAAAGGCAAACTCTCATTTTCTCGTCAATACATTGAAGAATCCCTCCTTTTTACTCTTAACTGTGTTGAGTGCAGAAAACCCCCACCATACATATCATCTTAACTTTATACCAAACAAAGGATAGAAGAAACTTGCCTCCAGTCTTTCTGGGAACATGGGGGGTAGTGTAAACAATCCAGCACCACAGTTTAACAGCCTTTTGCAACCTAATCAGGCAAGTGAGGTGGGGGGTTGGGCAGACTGTCAGCTTACAGCCAATTCCCCACACCTCTGTCCCCCAAAATCTAAACTCCAAAAGCTCTGTTGGTTTTTTGGTCCCCAACAGGTACATATTTCTCTGGAATACCGTAGGGCACACCTGGAAATCTTCTAGGGCACACACTTTGAGAACCACTGGCCTATGCTGAGGGCTGTCTGCTTACCTCCGGATGGCTCTGTTGGCCCCACTCCTCAGGAGACCATTTTGTCAACTGTCTGACCATTTATAGCAAAGCTTTCAATTTATTTATCTGTTGGCTTTTATTCCCACCGCCAATAAGTCAATACTCATTTGCTTTTGAAGACAAACAAGCAATGTAGAAACCCTCCCCATCGGTGCTTCCCCACTCACCGTGCTCAGAAACTTCCCAGGAGCAGCGGCAGAGATGACCCTGCAGATCATTACTGAGGAAGGCTTTGATTCTGAGCAAAGCCACAAATCAGTGGTGAGAGCCAGATGAAATATCTGAGGATCAGTCAGCAAAAGAAGAAAGGAGCTTGGGGCACAGACCTCGTGAAAGGTGTATGGGTGTCCTGTAGCCAGAATCAGTGAAGAGGCGGGGGCAGGGCCGGTGGGTGGCGGGGACCGACACAGACGGCTACAGCAGGAAGGGGAGACGGGTGGGTAATAGCGCTAAGCCTAGCGATATCCTCCCAGTCCTCCTTCAAGAAGTGTTGTCCCAGCTGCAGGGAGTGCTCTTTGCCCGCAGTCCTCAGCTCCGGGTCCATTTAGGCACTGGATCAGCTGCAGAGAGCATCTTGTCAAAGGACACACCTTCCTGAAGTGACCTACATCAAATGACTGACAGAGGCAGGAGGGAAAATGCTCAGGCACTTTAGGCCAATGCAGGAAGATGCTGTTGGGACAGCCCAGCCCCAGAGCTCTCCACTGGACTGGCTGAGACTGCCATTCGGGTTCATATCACAGCGCACCTTTGCCCTGTCTCCAGTTTCCTTTCTCTCCCCTCCCAGAAGTACTTTCCAAGTGAGCATCCTCTAACCTCCATCTTAGTCTGCTTCCCAGACAACTCAAGCAGTGACTCTTGGTGCCAAGGTTGGTCTGAGAAAGCAGGCACTAAGATGGAATTGTTAGAGGACTCAGTACTGACGTGGCAGCGAGGACACCATGACCAACAGAGCGCAGTAAGACCCTGGCACAAGGAGGAAGTTCAGTTACCCTGACCTTCCCAGGGTTGAATGGTATACCAGCGGGAGGGAATGCTATGTACCAAGTGTTTGAGAATGTGGGGGGAATTGTAACGGGAAGAATAATGGGACTTTGCTAAGCTTGAATGATGCACTAAACTAGGGGATAGCAAACCGTGGCCCATATCTCTCCTACCCTTTCATCCACGTTCATGCCCCTACTAGTAGTGGGTGAAATTCTGCCCACTATTCATCATTTACATGCTGTCTATTGCTGTGTTTTTGTGTGGCAAAGGCAAGTTTAATAGTGGTCATGGAGACTTTATGGACTCAAAGCTTAAAATGTTTACTATATAATCCTATAGAGAAAAGTTTGCTGACCTCTGCTTAAGAAATAAAGACAGAGAAGGAGTTGGAATGATTGAGAAGCATTTTCGAAACCAAATATGAAACTCAGAAGACCTTTTCCGATAGGGGTTCGCATCTCACGCAGTGGGTGGGCAGAGAAAGCTATGGAGCTAAGCCAGGTTCAGTGGAGCGACGCAGCTCCAGAGAAGATTTAACTCCCCACCGAGGAAGGTCTGTTATGCGAAGGTCGGGGCTCTAGTTGGGAGGAAAGGGACAGAGACACAGGATAGGAACATCTGGATTGCCGTCTCTAACAGCCTTGAGTTTCTAGACTCTTCTGAATCCTTTGAGCCTAGAGAAGTGGCCCACCCATTCCTACTCAGATCGAAAATACTCCTTGTTACTTGAAGAAAATGCCGAGACCTATCCCTCGAGAAATAATACCCGGTCCCCCCAGAATCTGCGCCGTCTCCCGTCCTGGCCACTGGATCTAGAACCAGCAGCCAGAAGTGTGCAGAGCGTGCAAGGAAAGGAAAGCGATGATCCTTTACAGTGGTCGGTAAACTGTGGCTCGCGAGCCACATGCGGTTCTTTGGCCCCTTGAGTGTGGCTCTTCCACAAAATACCACGTGAGGGTGCTATCTCGATAAGGAATGTACCTACTTATATAATTTAAGTTTTAAAAATTTGGCTCTCAAAAGAAATTTCAATCGTTGTACTATTTGCTATTTGGCTCTGTTGTCTAATGAGTTTGCCGACCACTGCCCGAGCCACGGGACCTGGCCGGTGTGTACTGGAGGGAGCATGGGGAGTGTGGTGTGTGTGGGACTGATTATGGGGGTGCTTGGTCAAGGGGACTAAAACATATGGTTGGGTAAGGGAGGTTGTATTGAATTAGGAGTATTCTTCTGAGATATTCCATGCGATACTGTGTCGAGGGCCTCACAGGTATGGCAGACTTGTTACAAAGTCTGGGAGCATGAAACATCGATAGTCCGCCCTGAGTGAGGCCAAAGTACCAGAATTCCCACGGAGGAAGATGCAGACAATACTCAGAGACTGCGGGGAGTAGACATAGAGTAGGTGTGCTAAAACAGACGGACTGTGTAAATGTCAGAACCCTCACCAGATGGATGCGTTCCGTGGGAAGACCAGAAGGTGCCCAGTGCACCAAGGGTGCATGGAGAGCTCTGATGAGAGAGTCACCCGCATCAACCAGCTCAGCGATGCCTCCTGTCTATAGTCCATGGATGATGACAGGAAGAAACTGTCACGGTACAGAGTTCGCTGATAGCAACGGGATGATTTGATCCCTGAACAATCGAGGCCAGGTGGCGGCATTTCACAGTCAGAAGCCAGGTAGATGTAATTTTCATTAAAAAACCACAGGGTTGGAATGGCAGCCAAGAAGACATGATCGGCAGAGAGTTATGAATTGTTAACAGGCTGTGGCATCCGTTGGGGCAGAGAGATAGATATGCATCTGATAAAGGTGTTATTCAACTTGTCCCATCAGAGGAAAGCAAGGTTGTATCATATCATCAGGGGGCTGAGGGCGGTCACCCCAATCAGAAGCTATTGTTTTGTGTCTATTTCCTGGACCTGAGCCCATTTTTTGGAACCTGAACTCAATGATTGAAGAGGAAACAGGGCCTCTGGGTTGAAAGACTGCAGCGCCGTGGCCAGGTATACATGATAATGACTCCTGCAGCCCTTCCCCATAGGGCTGTCTGGCAGTATATTCAGGGCCACTGAGCAAATAAAATGCCCAGATACTTCAAGGACTGTTGGATACAGTGTTGGGGTTCACACTGTTACCTTGAGACATGAAATAGTTTTGTGGCCCCTCTGTTAAGATAAAGACTTAGGGGGCCCACTTAAAACATAGGCTTTCATGAAAGTCTAGCTTATTGTTTATTCCTTGGGCTTGTGAATCACCCTGTGATAATTTCCCCAGTCCCTGAAACTATAATAAGTATAGAAATACTTGGTAATTGGTGAGACCCACACACTGAGGTCCCTGGCCAGTGGAGTTAATGCTGTCCGTAATGATTGGGAAGGTCGAGTTCAAGTGCCTAAACTTTCCCAGTCCTGGAGGAGATATTAAGTAAAAAGGAAATTGCATTCCAAGTGTCGTGAGAGCAGAAGTTAGAGTTGCCATTAAGGGTCTAAGGAATCAGGCATGGTGGGCCCCATTGCATCTCCATTTAGGTCACCAGTCCTGTGCCTGTAGAAAAACCAGACTGATCCCACCACAAATTCAACCAAGTTGTAACCAGTATTGCAACTTCCACGCCAAAAGAGGTATTTCTTGCTAAATTGGTTAACATGGCCTCAGGCACATCCACTCACTTGGTGAATGTTTAGTTTCCTATTCCTGTTGGAAAAGAGAATCAGAAACAGTTTGAGTTTCTGTGGAATGGATAACAATATATATTTGCATTTTATCCACAGGGTTACGTTAATTTATCAATATTTCGTCATAATACAAACCAAAGATATTTGAGTCATCTGATATCCCAGAGAACATTGCATTGATGTACTATATTGGAGACATTATGCTAATCATGTTACATGAGCAGGAAGTGTCTGGCATGTTGGAGACCTTGGTAAGACACATGCTCTCAAGAAGGTAGAAGACAGACTGTCTGAATGTCCAGGGCCCTGCAAAATCAGTAAAATCTGTAGGAGTCCAGTGACCAGGGCATCCTGGGATATCCCTTCCAAAATAAATGCAAACCATTGCCCTTGCTCCTCCCATCCCAGAGAAAGAAGCTCAGGCTTGTACTCCTTTCCAGGCCTTGGAAACAGCATATGTCACACCTGAGAAGACGGCTTTGTTCCTGTCTCAGGTGATACAAAAGCCTGGGAGCTTTGAGTAGGGCTCCGCAGGAAAGGGCTCTTCACCGGATCCAGGCTACGGGCCAAGCAGCCTGCCCTGCGGTCATACACTGCAGCTACTGTCTCTCCATCTCTCCATCTCCACACGGAGCAGACAATATCAGTGGTGAGAACAGATGCCATGCGGAATCTATGGCAAGATCCAATAGAAGAATCACAAGGTACCCTGGAGTTCTGGAGCTCGGGCCATGCTATCAGCAGTGAAGAATTACAGTCCTTTGGAAAACAGCATCTGCTGGGCTGCTGGGCCCCAGTAGAGACAGAATAGAGTCAGAGATCACGGAGCATCATGTTATCATGCACTTAAATCTCCCATCAGATTCTGGGTAAGATTGGACAGGTCTGGCGACAACTCATTATAAAATGTCAGTGTACATTGTACACCTAGGGTCAAGTTCAGGAAGGACAAGAGGGCATGAGCAAGCAGTCTGAACAGGTGGCCCAGATCCCATGTCACTAGTGCCATCCCTCAGTTCAAACCAATGGCCTCTTTCAACTAAAGGTCAACCAAAGAAGCGTGAAGAAATAAGAATGAAGATTGAGACCAAGGACTTGTGGGCTTGAAGCATGTGGGAAAATGTATGGGAGTGGATACAAAACGTGAAGATCACATTACTACCCACCAGAGAGCACCCATTGTGAAATTCAGTTTCAGAATGAAGTGGGAGGAGGAGTCAATCATTAGTAAGAGTGCATATCGAGTGAAACCACAGGCATGTCAGGGGTGTTGGGGCGTGGCGGTGGGGATGTGGTGTAGGTGGTTGTGGAAGTCTACACCACCTGTGCTGCCCTGAGGGAGCTCACGATCTCTTGGTAGACGTGGCTGATAATCTGTCTATATAGAAGCATGTGTCCCTGGTGCTGGGCTAATGATCCAAGTCTGGAACTCCTTTTCTCAGATTTTCCCAGCCACTCCTTTCTGTTTCTTCTGTCCTTCCATCCTCCTCCACTCACTCCCTCACTCTAGATCCCCTGGTTCCTGCTGCACATGTGCTTACCCTGAGACGTAGGGTGGCCTCCCTGCAGATCTGTCAGCCAGCCAGGCCATTGTGTCATGCGCTTGGATGCAGACCCTGGGAGAAATCTGTATGATGAGAGGCTGCGGGCTTTCGGTGAGCCAGTTGTGGACCTCAGGACGTTAGCCAAAACCCTTATCACAACATATTATTGTGGTTTTGAAAAATTTCCAACATTTCTCCTTCCATAAATTTTGCTTAGAGTCTCACTCTTACTGTGGATGCATATGGAATCAAAGAAGCTAGACTCTATAACCATGTTACTTTTAGCCATGGTCAGCCACAGGAGTAGGGGGAGGGATAGAATTCTAAATAGTATTATTTGGTGGATTTGGAGATATCCTTTTGTCTCTGTTCTATCTCAAAACTTAGCAATGCTTTCCTTTTAGGCATAAGGCTTTGCTTACCCACCCAAGCATAATCTTTTGAAGAATGAAATGAAAAAAAAATTAAAATAATCTGAGTTGAAGTTCTGCTTATTACTTTTATGAATGACCCCGGTGAAGTGACAGAACCCCTGTGAGCTGAAGGTTCCTTGAGTATAAAAGGAAATTAGCCTGACCAGGTGGTGGCACAGTGGATAGAGCATCGGACTGGGATGCAGAAGGACCCAGATTTGAGACCCCGAGGTCACCAGCTTGAGCGTGGGCTCATCTGGCTTGAGCAAAGAGCTCACCAGCTTAGACCCAAGGTCGCTGGCTCCAGCAGGGGGTTACTTGGTCTGCTGAAGGCCCGCGGTCAAGGCACATGTGAGAAAGCAATCAATGAACAACTAAGAAGTCGCAACGCCCAACGAGAAACTGATGATTGATGCTTCTCATCTCTCTCCATTCCTGTCTGTCTGTCCCTGTCTATCTCTGCCTCTGTAAAAAAAAAAAAAAAAAGGAAATGAGTGGCCATGTGGCCCACCTCACAGGGATTGTTAGGAAATAAAGGCAGTGGAAGTGAGTTTTATAAACCGGAAAGTACTATGTAATTGTAAGGGGACATTGTTTTCAGCAGTTCCCACTTCATTGTGAATATTGTAAATGATATTTCCTGTCAGTTTTCTCACTTGATTGCAGGATGCCGAAAGAATGGTGGTTTTAAAGGAAAAAAGGGAAGGGATGATTTTGGAGAAGTTGCATGTTTTATGTTTCAGGGGTAACTCTGGCACGTGTCTAACTGGGGGGCCGAACGAACTGCATAAACCCGCTCCATAGGAAACTGGTAACGGGGAATTGCTGGCCACAATAAATTAATCACCTGCAGTTCTAGAGAGAGCTTGGGACCATACCTTGTCCAAAAAGAGCTGAGTACAGATAACCTCATTCATTCAATCATTCATTCATTCATTCATTCAAAATCCATTTAACCAGCATTCACTTTGTGCTCGACACCAGAGAAGTTGAATGAAACACAAGCACATGGAGAGGTGGCAGAGACAGGCTAATAGAACGCCCATTTCAGCAGAATGTGACAAAGCCGTAACAGAGGTAGCAGCGCCAAGAGCAACACAGAACAGGAGCATCTAAATCAGATGAGGAAGCTCGAGGAAGGCTTCTTGGTGATGCCTGAGCTGAATTCAGAAGAATGAGTAAGTCTCAGATGGCATGGGGGCGGAGAGCACATTTTCCTGGAAGAGGGAACAATATGTGTGAGGATGTGGAGGCCTAGAGCAGCAGCCTGTTGTATTTTAAAGGATCCCAGGTGACTTGAAATGACTGTCGGGGGTGGAGATGTGTGCTGAAGGCAGAGAGGTGCGTGTGGAGCTGGGGAGAGCAGAGAATTAAGGGAGGGTGTGGCCAGAATATCTGAACTTGATCCTGTACTTAAGCTACATGGAACCTAAAATGGGGAGACAGCAACTTAGTCAGAAATGCAGCCTGACCTGTGGGGGCGCAGTGGATGAAGCGTCGACCTGGAATGCTGAGGCCACGGATTCAAAACCCTGGGCTTGCCTGACCAAGCCACATATGGGAGTTGATGCTTCCTGCTCCTCCCCACTCCTCTCTCTCTCTCTCTCTCTCTCTCTCTCTCTCTCTCTCTCTCTCTTCTATCTAAAAATGAATAAATAAACATTAGAACAAAACATTAAAAAGAACATGTTAGAGAGATGGACAGAGTTGGTAGGGAGGAGTGAGGCCCAGAAGCAGGCGGCTCTGTTAGGAATCTGAGCAGCCCTTGCGGCGGCGTGGACAAGGCAGTAGCCTGGCGTGGAGACGGAGAGGCGGGAGCAGAGCTCACAGGTTCTGCAGACGTCGGTAGCACAAATTCAGTGCGTGATCATGGAAGTATGAATATGACTAGTGAGAATGCCTCTCGGAGGCCGACAGGTACAGATAAGCCGGGTTTGGTCACGTGACACCTTCCTTTGCCCTGTTTGGAATTTACGTGGCTGGCGATGGCCGACCTCCTCTGCGGTTCCGGGAGGGAAGTCCAAGCAGGCATCGTTTCCAGCTGCACGGTGAGAAAGGACCGACCACCTGCCATGCCCACTCCATTGCTAACTGAGAGATCAGGTTCGTTTACAGCAAACTGTCACAGACCTCACATTTCTGCAGTGCCCCACATTCCCTGCCCTGCCCTCCCCACCCCCCAGCAGTGGTTGGTGACCCAGAGCTGCCTTCTCCACAGGGTCATCCTCTCCAGTTTGGGCTCCCCCGCCCCCCAGCACACATGCCGTCCTCTGTCGGAAGCAACGTGACTATTTTGGTCTTGGGATTCTCCCTCAGAGTGCGTCTGTCTCTTCTGCAGCCTGAGATGAATGGATTCTAAAGAGCTTAAAGGCTGTTTGGGGCCGATGCATCTGTTTTAGGCTAAGAGTTGCTGACACCCAGGAGCATTTTTTGATAGAAAGCAGAGTATCGGAAAGCCATGCCCTGCTCTTTTTCACAAAGCGCCGTTTCCATGCTGCCTGGTGATCTGGGTGGCGTGGTGCACTTTGGAATACACGAATGTGACCTGAGCGGGTTAAAAAAAATGGCCACAGTGTCCTGCTGGTCTCCATGCCCTTGCAGTGTGACTTTGTAGTTCCTCCCATCAAGAAGGAAAGACTTTCCCTTTTTCTCAGGGTATTGAAGGAGCGGGAGTTTTCAAAGGGAAGAAGGAAGGAAGACCCGAGAGAAGGGGTGGGTTTCACTCGTCACTGCACTCAGGGACAGCGGCTCTGGGTGTGCATCTGCCTGAGAGGTGGAATGTCCTGGGCCAACCTGAGAGATAGGAGCCTTAATTGGTTGCAGGAGGAATACGTGAACTGCTTTGCAATTCTCCAAGAGAGAGTCCTATACCGTGCAGTGTCCAAAAAGAGCCGAGTGGAGATAACTTCACAGTCATTCATTAATTCACCAGCTAATTGATTATCTCAAAAAACATTTACCAGCTCTCAATCTGTGTCCTTCTGGTACCACAAGGGTTGACACAGGTTACTAGATCATCCATCTGAGTATAATGTGGCAGTCTTACTCAGATTTGCTGAACTCACCCCAGCCCACCAAAAAAACCGCCTACAAGAATCATGAGTCAAATAAATGGTGACATTTCAAAGCCTGTAAGTTTTACAATGGTTGGTTTCACAGCCAAAGCTAACTGAAGCATGATCTACATCTAAAGCAGTGGTCCCCAACCTTTTTTGGGCCACGGACCAGTTTAATGTCAGAAAATATTATCATGGACCGGCCTTTAGGGTGGGATGGATAAATGCACAAAATAAAATTATGCTTCCAGCGTAAAAACTGTGGCATTTTTAAGTATATGATATAATTATTGAACTTACAAGACAAGCGTCAAGAGTGAGTCTTAGACGGATGCAACAGAGGAAATCTGGTCATTTTTTAAAAATAAAACATTGTTCAGACTTAAATATAAATAAAATGGAAATAATGTAAATTATTTATTCTTTCTCTGCGGACCGGTACCGGTCCATGGCCCAGGGGTTGGGGACCACTGATCTAAAGGGTTAGTATTTTGGTTTTTATTTCCCTAGAAACTGCCCTAGGCCTCCCTGAAAGATGAGTGATGCCATACTTTACTACATTTTTGTATTTAAATTTTTTTTTATAAGAGTGTATTTGAGCCAAACTGACAACATGTGCCAGGGAGCAAGATCCAAATGCTCTTGGGTGATGCCAGACTTTAAAGTAAAAATGTCCCATGCAGGAGAACGCAGCAAGGACACTTCATGCTAGAGAGGAACCTGACTGTGCCAGCACTGTTGGGAAGCTAGAACACAGCCAGGATTAGGTTTTAAGGGTATGCAAGCAGGCTAGAAGCCAATAACCTTTAAAATTCAGCAGCTTACAGCTATAAGCAAAGCAATTTCTTTAAATATTTTTATTGCCCCAGGTAATAATTGATTGGGTGATTTTTTTTTTCTGTTAATGATTATTAAACATTTTCAGCTCATAAAATCCTTACACTGAGTTTATTACAGATATATTTCCTTTCTGTGTCTTCTGGGTAATCTACAAACTCTAATCAGTTTATCAGAAAGAGCCACGTGACACCCTGGGATGATGTGAAACTTTCAAAGGTTCTCTTTGAGAATACTAAGATAACAAACATATAATAATAATAAATTAACTATTGTAAGTTTCCTGTGGACGGGACACTCTGCTTAGGGCTCTAAATTTGTTATCTCATTCAATCATTTTATCAGCTCATACAAGAAAGAGTCCACCCTCATTAGTGACTCCACTTAGGAGGTAACTGAGGCCCAGAGGCGTTTCATGAGGGAGGAAGTTAGCAGAAGGCAGCTTTGGATCTGAGGGCGCTGGCGCCTGGATGCTGTGCTCTTAGCCATCACTTTGTACTGCTGCATTTGACCAGGATAGAATCCACACACATCCGCCGTTCTCTGTCATTGCGCGTGGACCGGCCATTCAACTTTGTGCACTTTAGTTTCTTTATCTATAACTGCAGGTAACGACAAGACATGCAGAAACGGAGAGCTGACATGTGCCACTTTATATTAGTGCAGTAGGAGAGACGGAAGCTCTCTGAGAATATGAAATGGGACTTGCACACACAGTCGGAAGTTTGATTTTGGCCCTACAGAAATTGTCAAGGCGCGCAGTTAGAGCCCCTGGATCTCAACTGGCCTCCGCATTTCATCTCCTTCCTCTTCCACGCTGTATTTGAAAGATGTTCCTGAAAAATGAATGTTGAGAACAGTTCCTGGTTCTGGTCCGCTAGACTGAGCCCCAGCCATCTTTGACCCAAACAGAAGACTTGTCTAGAAGCTCAGAGACACAAACTAGTCCGTCATTATCCATGAGAGATGCACACATTGGTAACAACAAGGATATTCAGTGAGTGCTAATGGAGGTGAAATGTCTGTGAGGACAATGGGTACATACTGAGGGAGAAGGTTCAGGAAACTCACAAAGGCGGTCTGTGTATTCAGCAGGAAATAGTCACCCCTTTGTGCTTCCCGAGGAACTCAAACCTGAGTTAGGTGCACAGTGGATGAATGGAGTGGGTGCCTAGACGAAACAGGATGTTTGTTATCTGGAACTAGGATTTGTCTTTTGTGTGGTCCCAAGCAGTCCCAACCACTCAAATACACAAACATGCACAGGTACATGGACGCTTGTGCACACACACACACACACACACACACACACACACGTGCAGACATATGCACACAAAGCCAAGCACACATCACAAAAGATGCGCTCATGTGGCCCTGGCTGGTTGGCTCAGTGGTAGAGTGTTGGCCTGGCGTGCGGAGGTCCCAGGTTCAATTCCCAGCCAGGGCACACAGGAGAAGCACCCATCTGCTTCTCCACCCCTCCCCCTCTCCTTCCTCTCTGTCTCTCTCTTCCCCTCCCACAGCCGAGGCTCCATTGGAGCAAAGATGGCCCAGGCGCTGGGGATGGCTTTGTGGCCTCTGCCTTAGGCGCTAGACTGGCTCTGATCACAACAGAGCGACCCCCCGGATGGGCAGAGCATCATCCCCTGGTGGTCATGCCGGGTGGATCCCGGTCGGGCACATGCGGGAGTCTGTCTGACTGCCTCCCCGTTTCCAGCTTCAGAAAAAAAAAAAGATGCACTCATGCAGTATTCCTGGATTTTTTAAATAGTTAGCAAGTATAGCTAATACAAGATAAAATGAATCCTCCATTCCTTAATAAGAAGAAGGGAAAATGTACAAAACGTCAACACCAGGATCAAGGCCAGGGACGGGGGCTGCCCCTCTGGTCTCATCAATCTGCGTTAACAAGACAGGGATTATCAGCCATAAAGCATCTCACTCTCACACGGTGTCATTTCCATAGAGATGGTATAGAAAGAACACGACGATGAGTGCTAACTCAGGTCACCGGGGAGAAGACAAATGTTCATAAAGGAGCTTTGATAGTTAGAGCGATGTTTTAGAACTTGTCTCAAAAGAACGTTACAAAACTGCTGTGAGGAAATAAATACACATGAGCATGTGTATCTATAAGTGCATATGGGAATAGTTAGTTTTCCTTCGGTACTACCCCATCAGCAGGAATTAGGCTCTTGGGTACGGAGGCCAAAGGGACTAGATCCTCGAGTTCACGGCAGCATTAACTGTTCTGTTTTCCTCGTGTGTGTCCTGAATGATGTCACAGATGTACTTTTTACCAGGCCACGCCTGTACTTCTGGAACACAGTTCAGGCTTATGAACTGACTCTTGTCCCAGTCACCAAAGCCACTTCTGGTCAATAATGGTCTCTAATCAAGAGAACGTCCATCCATTCTCTATGCTCATGAACACAAGGTGGGTGCTCTACCCTCAGAGGAAGTGGAGCCAACTTTCTAACTTCATTGTCTCCTAATCTTTTTAGTCCCTTTCCCCAATTGGCAACTCCTAATATCCCAGTCTCACTTCTGGCCCTGTGGGGGGACTTCATAACTTTGAAGGACCCCCAATTCTCTCTAAAATAGAAATCTCGAGGGCGCAGACAGAGGTGTTACACTCTCTCTGCCTCGCCTCCCGAAGGTTGTCAGCTGACCCCATGGACAGCACCAGATTTATGAAAAGAACAGGGTTGTTTTTTTTGTTGTTGTTAAGGTAGTTTTTCCTCCAGAAAGAAACATACTTCTTTCCCCTACTTCCAAAACAAAAAACAACTTGGCCTGCCTTCTTAACATTTTTATCTATCTAGCTAATCTTTTCCTTTAACTTGAGGCCCATGGCAAAAGCAGACACGTGACTATGGGGCTCAGTTTGACCTCCCATATTCCCTAAGTGTCCTTTAAAATCGCGGTAGTGGCCCTGGCCAGTTGGCTCAGCGGTAGAGCGCCGGCCTGGCGTGCGGGGGACCCGGGTTCGATTCCCGGCCAGGGCACATAGGAGAAGCGCCCATTTGCTTCTCCACCCCCTCCTCCTTCCTCTCTGTCTCTCTCTTCCCCTCCCGCAGCCAAGGCTCCACTGGAGCAAAGATGGCCCGGGCACTGGGGATGGCTCCTTGGCCTCTGCCCCAGGCGCTAGAGTGGCTCTGGTCATGGTAGAGTGACTCCCCGGAGGGGCAGAGCATCGCCCCCTGGTGGGCAGAGCATCGCCCCCTGGTGGGCTTGCCGGGTGGATCCCGGTCGGGCGCATGCGGGAGTCTGTCTGACTGTCTATCCCCGTTTCCAGCTTCAGAAATATACAAAAAAAAAAAAAAATTGCGGTAGTAGGAGTTATAGTCAAACTTGGGTATCCAAGGCAACAGCCCTAGATCTCGCCTCACTTAAACCTGTGTTCACCCCTTCCCCTTCCCTCAACCCCACCTCCAACATGCACAGAGCACAGGGACATCTTAGCAACCTAGATCTCAGAAAGGGTTCTAGAGACCTGAGGGGACACGCATTCACTCATCCACGCATCCATCCAACAGGAATTTTTCACAGGTACTATGCTGGGTGCTGTGAAGTTTCAAAAATTAAGATGATATATGGCACTGGCCAGTTTGCTCAGTGGTAGAGCGTTGGCCCAGCATGTGGAAGTCCCAGGTTCGATTCCTGGTCAGGGCACACAGGAGAAGCAACCATCTGCTTCTCCACCCCTCCCCTTCCCCTACTCTCTCTCTCCCTCTCTTTCTCTCCCCCTCTCCCTCTCCCCCTCTCCCTCCCTCTCTCCGTTCCACAGCCATGGCACAATTGGTTTAAGCAAGTTGGCTCCAGGTGCTGAGGATGGCTCCATAGCTTCTGCCTCAGGCACTAAAATAGCTCAGTTGCCAAGCAACAGAGCAATGACCCAGATGGGCAGAGTATCACCCCATAGGGAGCTTGCTGAGTGGATCCCAGTTGGGGCATGTATAGGAGTCTGTCTCTCTGCCTCCTCGCCTCTCACTTAATTAAAAAAAAAAAAAAGATGATATGTCTCTGCCCTCAATGAGCTTTAAACTCTGATAGTGACATGAAATTTCATTATAGCTGAACTTCCTAGGATAATGTTCTCAGGGACTCATTAAAGGCAGGGGGACTCATTAAAAGGGACCACTGATTTAAGGGAGGACAGATACAACTGAAGGATTGGAAAATGGGGGAAAGCTAGAGGAAGCAGTATTATTTAGCACAAAAGAAAAAGGCTGAAGTGATGACTTAATAAGAGCCTTTAAGTGTGTGGAGGATGGACTCCATTATGGATCTATCATCCGCAAATTTATCTAAAATCCTTTTTGAAACCACATTATCTTTTTTCAGTTTGTGCTATCTCTAGGGGTAATGAGTTCCTTATGTGGACTGCCTGCCGTGTGAAATAACACATGCTTTTTGCATCTGAAATTTCCTCCTTGAAGCTTATAGAAATTCCCGCTAATTCTGGGTTTCTGGCCTTGGAGAACAGGTCCTCGTGGGGTGTGTCCTACTTGGCCCCAGCATGATTTTACTGGCTTCTTTCATGTCTGCCCTCAAGCCCCTCATCTTTCTGGAGCCCCTGTTTTCCCAGATAGAGAAGACCCTCACGTTTTGTTATGAAGTTAGCTGCACAATGTTCTCAAATTTTCCTAGCTCTTGCATGTCCTTGTAGGGGTATGCTGACAACAACCAATTTATCAATCAAATGAAAACACATTCACCCCACATTTTAACGTCTCTAAAGTCGATATACGTTCTATAATCAATGTTAGAAAGCAATGTCTCGGTGCTTAATTGGCAACATTCTTTTTAGCAGTAAGAAAAGAAAATGGTGCAGCTTTACCGTCACCTTCAATTTCATGAAATATGGTATTAATATATCGGGGGTCTTTGTGCAACAGCGGAGGCCAAAGCACAATGGTGATGTTTATGAGATGCCTCTTGGATGCCCCAGGATATAATTTGTATATTTGTTCAGTGTTTATTCAGGTGTATTTTCCCCCCACCACCATCTTTGTTGTCTCCGAGGCCAAACCAGCTTCTCTGTCATTCATAGCTCTTCATATAACACCACATACCGATCAATACTTGAAGAAAACTAGCCAATAAGACGGGTGAGGAAGAACTGGAACCCGGCTTCCATTCCTACCCCCGTTCCCCAGGCAAACCCCACCAATTTCCCACCATTGATTCTGTTCAGAAGTATAGAAACAACTCTCCACTCATCCTCTCAACAGGTTTGACAATACAAGCTAAGACAATGTCAGGATGCTCTGCTGCGTTCCTTGGGAAAACGAATTGCAGAACACAGTATGATATCATCATTATGATCATGTTGACCACGTCCCTGGAAATCTAAGTCATTCTAGAGAATGGATTTCTGACTCAAGTCCAACCCTTTAATCGAAGCTTAATTGGAGGCAGAGCCTGTGAGCGGCCTCTCAGCATGGTTCTCCTTCCCAAGGCGGATTGTATTTCACTTTGCATAATGAGGCAATCTTTCTATTTACTGATTATTTCCTTTTATAACTTGATCACTGAAACGCAGTACCCACCAAGAGCTCGAACAATGGGCTAATAAACATGTTCCCACTCCCGGTGTGCAGAGCACTTCCGCTCCCTGCTCTGCTTGCAGGCTGAAGTTTGTGCCTGCTGTATGTCAAGAGAGTGCATTTTGCCAGAAGGGAAGGTTTACGCTCCTGGCATTTTATATAGAAAACCAGAAGGGAAAGAACACGTTCATGTCTCCATGGCTGGCATCTTGAAGATACAAGACAGGATGTGAAATTCCTAGGGTTGACCTAATAATAGCGCAGATAACATTTGCATAGCACTTTATAATTGCAAATTAATTTGCTCCTTGCCACCATCATGAATGAAATGAGCAAACTGGGTATTATCCCACTTCCTATAGGAGAGAAGCAATGGTTTATAAGCAATCAACTCGCCCCAAATCACAGTAACACTGGGCAGAACCAAGAACTGCGTCCAGGTGTTTTGATGCATAACCTTGGCTTTCACACTGCCTCCCCTTCAAAGCTGACTACCATAGACATCAGGGTTCAGGAACCTACGGCTCATGAGCCAGATGTGGCTCTTTTGATGGCTGCATCTGGCTCAAAAACAAATCTTTAAAAAAAATAATAACGTTAAAAATATCATATAAAAAATTCTCATGTATTACAATCCATTCATTTCCTACCACTCATGTTCATGGTTACAGGTGGCTGGAGCAAATCACAGCTGTCCTCCGGGACAACACTAAATTTTTATTGGGTAATGTGTAACGTACATGGGTCGTTGTGAGGTCAGAAAGTAATCTTCCCTCCTTTTAATCAAGTAGTCAGATAGCTAATTGCAGAAATACTTTTGACGAAGAAGATGGCTAAAAGAAAAAAAGATGAGGAGTATCGTACTTTTCAGCAGGAATGGACAGAGGAATTCGCCTTTGTGGAGAGAGCAGGTTCTGCAGTGTGTCTAATATGCAATGATAAAATTGCATCGATGAAACGGTCAAATATAAAGCGGCACTTCGACACACACCATACTACATTTGCATCAAAATATCCAGCGGGGGACAGCAGGAAGAAAGCATGTCAAGAGCTACTGTGCAGAGTGCAAGCTAGTCAGCAGCAACTCCATGTTTGGACCCCTTCACTATAGATTGTATATCCTTGAACAACAAATCTGTGTTCAAGGTGGCCATGGCATTTTGGAGTGTCAACCCAAAATCTTGAATTATACTGCCAGAAATACCATATCCTCTGCTTTTAGTTCTGCATTTACTATATTATAAACCTTGGTTATCTCCTTACAACCTCTGGGAAATGGAAAGGAATACCAACTTGCACACCAGGGACCATTGTAGTGATGCAGTCTAGATTTCAGAAGAGCAGTGGCCATATTTATGGTCTTCTTCTTGGGTTCAAGTGCTTTCATAATTTTTTAGATTAACTCAGTGGATCAGCCAATTTCCCCAAACTTTTGTGCACAATCTTGGTAACACAGTAAGATGCAAAGCTAGCGTTCTCAGCTCTGCCCATGGACCCATATCTCTTGTAAAGCTCAGTGAAGCTTCAAGAAAAATCTTTAACCTCTCTTGATCACATCAAGTCCCTCTGTGCGGACAGTGGGCTGTGTTGGTAAATGTGCTTATTAAATTGACCCAGTGCTTATGTTTTAGTTAAAACTGGTAGCATTGACATAAGTCAATATTATTATCACTGTCTTTGATCTGCTCCTTGGGATGGGAACTGCATGCAACTGCTTCTAACAGGTTGGATGGACATCAGTAGTACATAAAAAATTATAAACAGAGGTCACCTGCTGATTGGTGGGAGGCACTGAGAACCATAAGCTTGCTTCTCTGACATCTGAAGCAATAAAACCTCCCTCACCCATCCTTTCCAAATGTGTTGCTTTGTTTTTAAAGACTTGCACTCATTAGTGTAAAAACACAAAATCAAATTTAACCCCATCTGCCCCAGGAATATGATCCCTAATGCTGAGACACTTTGGGGTACATAGACATGTTTTTTTCTAAAAAATAAAGCAGGTCAGGATCTTCAAGTTATATGAATAAATATGAATTTATGAATCAACAAGAAGGAAGCAATGTGCGTATTCTTAGAAGCATAGTATTTCTGAGGAAAAGAAGTTCACGATCATCCATCTAATCTAATATTCCAGTGACCTCTCATTACGGATGAGGAAATGGAGACTCAAGTAACATGGCATGTCCGAGGACACGTGGCTACTTAAATGCGGGAGTGGTGTTTTTCAAATGTCCAATTGAATGTGAATTGTAGATGCCAGCAAAGAGGATATGGCTGAGTTTTTAGACTTGTCAATCTTTGGCTTGTTTCCTCACTGGGAGGAATATTTCTAAAGTTTCTTTCCAACTAGCCATTCTCAGTTTTTGTGGATCACCTGACAGTAACAGGGAAGCTCCTAAGAATTAAGACAATCTTGAGAACCCTTGTGATATTGGATATCATGTTAGAATGTGGTTATCTGAGCACTTTGTCTTGCGTTGGTGGAGGAAGAGGGGGATGGTGAAGGCTGAGGGGATGGTGGGGGCAGGAGAAAATGAAGAGAGAGCAAGCCCTCTGTGGGCCAGGGAGAATTAACCCTCATGCAGAGATGCCTGTCCCTTGTTCCACCTGTGTCACTAGGACAGACCTGAAGGAGACTTCTTTCATTGTAGCTCCTGTTGGGCCTGACCCAGGATTAGAAGTGGCTTGAAAAGGAAAGCTTGCCTATCATGTTCTAGGATAGTCTTCCTCAATTTCAGGTTAATTCTGGAGGCTTCACCTGCTGGTCAGCCCTTGATTTCAAAAAGCAGCTCCTACGTGTGGAGAAAAATTTTTTTAGTAGGACGCCCATCCCCGGGATAATGTTCTTAGATCCTCAAGTCACTCTTGAGAACTTAATGCAAATACTATTCCCCATATTAATTAGAGAGTTATGATAAAAGTAAAAAGGATAATATCTATTGTATTCACATGATAAGTCACCTATCATGTGACCTATTAATTTTCAGTCTACTATTTAAGGATTACTCTCATTTTTGTCTTTGAGGGCAGGGCAAGAGTCATATTTACAGGTGGTGGGAGTTTTTTCTGAACTTTGATTGGTTCATATCCACCTGTCTCTGGCCATCTCTTGCTTCCTCAGAGGATTATGCTTCCATACTTTATGCTTCTGGAATTGTCGCTGTCCTGTCTGATTTACATTCTGAGTCACTTTAATGTCTCATGTGCCAGTGGCCCGATCTGTGTCACTGACTCTCTGAAGTTTCTTAAAAGATGAGCATCTAGTGACTGAGCAGAATAACCATCAGTGAATTGATGAAACTTGATGCAATTAACAACTTTTAAGTCTTCCTTTAAAAAAAGAAAAGTAGCCAAACCTGTCCACCAGCTAAATCGTAGTGATGTTTCAAACTGGGGTCCCACTGAGAAGCCAGGAAGCATGGCCATGTCACCAATTAGTCTATGTAAGTGAAAGGGACAGTTAACCCAGTTCAACAGAATCTACCAGGCACTGTGCTGGTGATGTGTGACTTGCTTCAGGGATATCCTTCACTGTGGTGTGGGCACTGGCTAGCCTTTGGGAGCCCTGGGCTGATGCTCGTAGTTATCCAATATTGGGTGGATTTGGGAGAGAAAGTATATCTGCCTAGATATGAAAAGTGGGCCCCCTGCCAATTAGTTTTCCCACTTTAATCAAGTTGCTTGTGGTCTAATTTTCCAGCCATTGTCCACAATACAGGAGCAACAATATCACTAACCTTATAGGGATGTGGAGACACTAGAACACTTCCTGGCACACAGTGAGTAATAAAAAATGTCATACTTACTGTTAATGACCATTTGATCAATCTGTTTATCACATAACAATGTTGAAGAGGGAGCACACCATGAAAATTAACCATTTTCTTGGTTTTCTTTTTTTTTTTTTTTTTCTGAAGCTGGAAATGGGGAGAGACAGTCAGACAGACTCCCGCATGCGCCCGACTGGGATCCACCCGGCACGCCCACCAGGGGCGAAGCTCTGCCCACCAGGGGCCGATGCTCTGCCCCTCCGGGGCGCCGCTCTGCCGTGACCAGAGCCACTCTAGCGCCTGGGGCAGAGGCCAAGGAGCCATCCCCAGCACCCGGGCCATCTTTACTCCAATGGAGCCTTGGCTGCGGGAGGGGAAGAGAGAGACAGAGAGGAAGGAGGAGGTGGGGGTGGAGAAGCAAATGGGCGCTTCTCCTATGTGTCCTGGCCGGAAATCGAACCTGGGTCCCCCACACGCCAGACCGACGCTCTACCACTGAGCCAACCGGCCAGGGCCCATTTTCTTGGTTTTCATGACAACTGCTCCAAAGTACAATGGAAAAATTGAATTAGAAACTATTTTGAGCCTGACCTGTGGTGGCGCAGTGGATAAAGCGTTGACCTGGAAATGCTGAGGTCGCCGGTTCGAAACCCTGGGCTTGCCTGGTCAAGGCACATATGGGAGTTGATGCTTCCAGCTCCTCCCCCCTTCTTTCTCTCTGTCTCTCTCTCTCCCTCTCTCTCTCCTCTCTAAAAATGAATAAATAAATTAAAAAAAAAAAAAGAAACTATTTTGAACGATGTATGATATCTTGAGCTCATTGCCTTACCTTCTAAGATCCAGTTTCTTATTGTTAAATGGAGCAGTAATATCTACCTCGTAAGTGGTTTTGAGGACTAAATAACATCACATACAGGATGGGACAAAAGTAGTGATACAATAATGAATAAATAATAATACAAGAATAAACTCAGCGTTTCGCCTATGCACGACTGTAAACACTTGGACCCCACCCTGTCTAGCAAGCACTGCCTGATAAGAGTGGTGGTCTGTGTGTGACACTTTGCATTCCCTGCCCAGCCAAACAGGGGAGAAAAGCAATGCTTTTGAGTCAGGGTTTTCAAAATGAGGAGGAAAATCCATTTTATTGTTAATCTCATGACTATTTATTGAGCACCTACTATGTGGCAGGCCCTGTGCACTGCACTCAAGATGCAGTGGAGAGTGGACTCTGCTCTCGTAGAGCTTGCAGTGGACTGGAAATGGCACGTCGATAGTCAGAGTACAGCAGGAAACACTGGTGATTATCGTCTCATAAAAAAGAAGACTGAAGGAAATTTGTGTCTGAGAAGGAAGTTGCCTTTGGATGGTTCTGTCTCCTTGAATCAGACTGCCAAGCCCCATCAGACTATGACACCTGTGCTAGCGCGTCACCCTCCGTGGAGAAAATAGAAAAGAGAACTGCATGTCACTGATTAGGCTAATTTCAGTGTCCCATCTGTCTTCATGGCTCAAGATTTTTAGTTGCAGTTCCAGGATCCTTCAGAACTTAAGACCAACTATTGGTTCTCACTAAGAGCTTACTGGCTGATATAGCAGGAACTTGGAAAGGTGGCTGCACGCCAAGGTGCTTTGTAGAGCTCAGAATCACGAAGTTTTCTCCTGGGAGCTTAGAGTTTAACTTCGCCAAAGCCATCTCATACTAAACAAGGAATGTATAAGAAGGAGAACTGATCTGTGGGAGAAGGGCGTGTGGTAGTGTGGAAGAAGGCTGATCTTGGACTCGGATGGACCTGGACTTAGGAAAGGAAGGTGATCAGAGGTATATAGGCTCTGGACTTGAAAATACCTTGGGCCCATCATCTTCCTAGCTGTGTGATTTTTAGGATGTTACTGTGCCTTAGTTTCTTTTCTTTTTTTTCCAAGTAAGAGGAGGGGAGCTAGAGAGACAGACTCTCTCATGCGCCCCAACCAAGGATCTACCCGGTAAGGCCCCTCTGGGGCCAATGCTCTGCCCATCTGGGGCCATGCTCGCAAACAAGCTATTTTTAGTGCCTGAGGCAGAGGCTCCACAGAGCCATCCTCAGCACCTGGGACTGATGTGCTCAAACCAATCGAGCCATGGCTGCCAGAAGGGGGGAGAGGGGGACAGAGAGAGAGAGAGAGACAGAGAGAGAGAGAGACAGAGAGAGAGAGAGAGACAGAGAGAGGAGAGGGAGGGCTGGCGAAGCAGATAGTCACTTCTCCTGTGTGTCCTGACCAGGAATTGAACCTGGGGCATCCACACACAGAGCTGATGCTATACCACTAAGACAACTGGCCAGGGTTGTGTACCTCAGTTTCTTGATCTGCAACATAGGGATAATAACAGCTTCATCAGGTTACTGGAAGGATGTAATTCAGTGACATTCCACTTAAAAATGTTCTGGCAGAGTGAAAGGAGGTGCTGTTCCAGGATCATTCTGAGCAAGCAAAGGGGGAGGGTGCTCTGTGGGGAAGTGGCAAAGGAAATATACCACATATTTATTGAGTACCTTCTATGTGTTATTTCTTTACTGGGTGCTGCAGAAGGGGTAATCCAGGGGAAAAGAAAGCACTAATGGGTGTCTGAGTGCCAGCCAACTTTCCCACATTATTTAATTAAATCTTCACAACATCCTTAATAGGTGGTAACTTACATAATCTATAATTTACAAATGAGGAAACAGGCTCCAAAAGTGTATACAGATAATAAATGACAGATAAAACTCAAATGCCAGGCACACTCATTCCCAGAATCCATTCTCCTACTCTTCCAAAGATGAACAAGAACAAATCTTTCTTCCAAGGAGTTCATGGTCTAATGCAGTAAAAACACTATGACTACGTAGAGGGCATGAATTTCAGCATTATAGACTCTGCTATATTTTTTTATTTTATTATTATTATTATTATTATTATTATTATTATTATTATTGAGAGGTGGGGAGACAGAGAGATAGACTCCCACATGCACACTGACTAGGATCCACCAGGCAAGCTCCCTATGGGGTGATACTCTGCCCATCTGAGGTCATTGCTCTGTTGCTCGGCAACTGAGCTATTTTAGTGCCTGAAGTGAGGCCATGGTGCCATCTTCAGTGCCCAGGGCCAACTTGCTTGAATGCGCCATGGCTGTAGAGGGGGGAAGGGGTGGAGAAGCAGATGGTTGCTTCTCCTGTGTGCCCTGGCCGAGAAACAAACCCAGGACTTGCACCTGCCAGGCCAACACCCTATCTATCACTAAGCCAACCAGCCAGGGCTCAGACTCTGCTATGTTGATGAAGCTTTATTTCCATATATCTAAATTTACCTTAATTATTAAATCTAAAATTGCACCAATGGGAGAAATTTTAATCATGTCTACTTAAGGCAAACAGTCACTTCTATCATTTCTCCCCCATCATTTTGAATAAATATTTAGTCAGTAGAATTTTTCTCCTCTCCCTTAACCCAAAGGTGATCTAAATTCCAAGCCCTCCAGTAATTTTGGGTATTTTGTTGATGGATGTTTTCTGACGTTGCTCACCTTTGCAAAGGAGAAATCCACCCACCAGTGTACCCTCTGCTCCTCTGCTGATGGTCTCTGACCATCATGACCCAAGCTCCATCTCCCCATCTTGACAAGTCTCCTTCATGATACACGGATACCGTTTCCTCATTAGGCTATTTAAAACATTGCCGTTCTTCAGAAAAATATTGGATTTATTACATAAGATAGTTGATGATTAGGACTATAAAGTACTCATCTGCCCCTAAGCTGCGATCTGGGCTTTGCTTGAATAGCAGAGAGCTCCCCATATGCCCATGTCAGAGAGCCACTCCACTGTCCTGTCACACTCCATGAACGGCATTAAAGTTAACTCGCACATCTTTGTCTTTTCCACAGGGAGAAAGAGTCCTTGGGTCCAGGATTTGAGAGCCTAGCATGCATCTCAGAGCCTGGTACATGGTGAGTGCCCAACCAATGTCTGTTTTAAAACAATGTATGAGCAAATTCACGAATCCTGAAAACATACTTATAAACCAAAGACAGGTCTTCTTGAATGTTACTGATAGGCACGGGTTACTGATAGGCACGGATTCTTTGATGCTCTTATTTTCGCTTTGCTCATCTCAAGTGGGAGAACATATATACATAGTTCTAAGTTAAGGAAGAAAGGTAGAAAATCGAGGAGATTACCGGGGAAAAGAAACAAGGAGACCAGTATTGAGCACTAACTCTGAGACCCCATGCTAACTCACCTGCATTAACTGCATGAGGAAAGCTTTGCCTGTGCTGATCAAGTTATAGTTAAAAAAAACAGCCCCAAATCCTTGTATTCTCTTTTAGGTCAGACAAAATGATTTTGGATTTTTAAAAATGCCGTTTACTAAATCCCAAGGGCAAACATCGTGACAAGCTATCTCACCCTTGAAAGGATACATATTTTTGAGAACATAGGTGTTAAATGCAAAGCTGGATGAGACCTTGTTACAAATTTCCTTTGACATGACTGTCTACAGGGTGCTGCACGTTGACTCAAATGTGCTAAATCCTGAAGCCCAAAGGATTAAATCAGGCTGGTGTTTCTCTGGTGAAATGGACCTCTGGCAGGAAATGATGTCAGAGAGTATGAGCAACATGCTTGAACACCAAGCAAAAAACAGGTAGGATATCCAGAGAAAAAGGAGAAGGGAATAATGTTGATTGGGTCCTCATTACGGACTGGGTATCTTAAATCATCTCATTCTTATGGCAAATTTATAAGATGATCATTATTACACCCATTTTTCAGATGAGGTAAATAAAGCTCAAAGCGTTTAGAAAACGTGCTTAGTTCGCAAGTGGCAGAGCTAGATTTTGCACCTGAGGACAACATGTGAGGGTTTAAGACATGCTGGGAGGCAGAGCCCGAGTTGGAAGGCCAGGCTTGATGTTCAGAAAGCCCAACTAGACAGAATGCATGGGCTAATACACGGCCCAGCAGAGCCCAATGCCCAGGGGTAGGATTTGTGTGGAGATGAAGTCTGGTGGGAAAATGCAGACTTGGCCAGCTTGGACTAGAATGCTTCGGGACTTTGAACATTCCAAAGAAATATCTTTCGCATGGAGCACGGATCCTGAGGCAGGGACTGTGTCTCAGCCCTGGGCGGGCGTGAGGCCACCTTCTTGGCAGGAACAGGTAGGTCAGGTACATGGGTAAGGTAAAGCTCTGCAGGAGCCGCCTCCTCTGAGGAGGCCTCATGCCTTCCTGAGTGACACAAAAGTGGTTTTGATGAAATGTAGTAGCTTTCTCATTAGACATGAAAATTTGAGTAAATGCTTGTCTGCAAGGTAGGGAGCAGAAATGTGGAGGTCAGGAGCAGGGCAGGCAGGGCCCACCCATCTGCCTAACAAGAGGAGATGAGAAGGAGGTAGGTCAGTGATAGAACTCTTGACCTGGACTTCAACATTTCCGAAGGGTGCAGTGAGGATGGAAGGTGGGATGTAATTTACCTGTCAGGTAACTGATGAAAGGGAACATTTATATCCTGGATCTGGGAGGTATCTTTAACCTCACCTGGAAAAGCCAATAACTCCTATTGTTCCTCAAGGGTATAGCGACTAAATAAAATGTGCGACCAGCTCCAGTGTGAGCTGGTTATAATTGGGAGTGTGTCATAATGTGGGTCATTCGCTCTAAAGATGGGGATACAGCAAAGACTAGGTGATGACTCCAGATTCAGAAAGGAGTGCCCTCTTCATCTTTTGTTGATGACAACGGGGAGCCTTTAATTTGAGAGTGACCCAGTTTTTGTAAAAGTCTGAATTCCCCCATTTTGTCTGGGGCCGCTCTGGAGTTTTTCTATCTGAGAAATGAGATGGAGCTACCTTATTATATCTAATAAACCAATAAAAAAGAGGAAGCCCATCCACCAGGCCATTTTTTTTTTTTTAAAGCCATAGCCCCAGCCCGCAGCAGGCTTACCTGGTGCCTCCATATCCTTAGTAATATGAGCGACCTTTTCTTTAAGGGCAGGAAAGCCATCATCACCTGAATGAGAACATGCCTTGGCCCAGGCAGGGGAGTTTCCGTTTTCTATGAAACATCCCATTCACACTCCAGCTTCTCCCCTGTCCCCAGGCGGGAGTGTGGACACTGGCGTGACTGGGGGGACAGTCTCCTCCTGTGCTGGTGTTTGGGGCTGTGCCACCTTGGTGCACACTAGCCAGAGCGACAAGTCCACGACAGGAATGTTGGTGGGAAATGCTGGGGGTTTTTTGCACGTCTACCACAAGCATCAGGTTTTATTAACAGGGAAGACAGCTTTCTAATGAAAGATGGCCCTTAACGTCTTTTCTATTTGGTAATCTCCTGAACTCTTTATCCAAATGGAGCAGAAAGCACTTACCACTGTGTTTTGCCGTGGCGCTGACCGAGGGGACATATTCATTTGCTGGAACATGGGGTTCAACGGAGTGGAAAATAAGCTCTGAAAATTGCTCTTGCTACAAAATTGTATCAATAAATAGGAAAAGCCCATTTAGATTTCACTGACCACCCCCCCCCCCCGCGCCCACCCCATGACAGAAATGAATATGGCCAAGTGGTTGATGAGAGAGGCCTGGCTAGCCGTGTGTCAAGGCCTGCCTGGTGTAGCCCTTTCTACTGTCCACAGAGCTGACCGATGGCGGCACTGTGGATGTGGGGCTGGGGGGCGAGGAGTGGGAGGTGTTCAGAAGCCTGTAGGGGTGAAGCAGGAGGAGCATGTGGGAAGCACCCACCCGTGGGCCATTGACCACACCCTTACTCTTGTCTCTCCGAGTCCGCACAGACTGAAACCTGCCCCCGAAGGTGTCCAGCCCACGTTCAGAAAATGAAATGCAAGCTCATCCTGTACTTCTCTGAGTCAGTGTGGTTTCTGGCTGTCAGTTCCATCACACCATATTCTCATAATAAAACTCTGGCAGACACGTCCGAAAATAAACACATGGTTGATCCTGTGGCTTACCCGTGTGGAGATGAATAAAATATCAAGTTCAGGTATAAAGTAGCCAATTAGGATGTTAAGACTTCATGGAAAATACAAAGACTTGTGAGGGGTGCTATGGAAGAAAAGTTGCACTAAGAGTCAGAACTGACGCTTTCGGCATGATTTGGGGCACACCATGTGATCTCTCTGAACTCAGCCACCACATTTGTAAAAATGAACCTAATGATGGCTCTGCTGCTTGTCTTCTCAGAATTGTTGTAATTAAATGAGATTGTGTAAGTGAAAGTGGCCGCGAAGGTCTGTAAACATTCAAGGTGTTCTTACTGTCCATCGACTCAGCACTGAGGGTGAGGGACAGAAAGTACTCACGGAGGTCAAGTCTATCCTTCAGATGACTCCTTTGTGCCACTGGGAGACACAGAGATGGTGGCTCTGTGCTTCTGAGGAGCTAGCTGGATTCCAGTACTGGCCCTCCGGTGCGCCCTTGGGCAGCTACCGTGCACCTACCTGGGAAATGAGATGACCATACGAATACTCTCTACAGTTCCTTTCCAGCACCAAATTTTGCCTTTAATCAAAGAGGTGTCACAATAGAAACCCAGATAGTCAACTAGAAATGAAAGAGCATATGTTATCATTTCTAAAACATTTCTCTTGTAAGTTGATGTTAAAGGATGAGGTTGTGGAGGAAACTCTGAAACAGTTTTTAGAGATCTGTACTCTCTAGAGTACTTGTGCTGTTACATGAGACCTTCACATTTTTTTTATATATTTGTCTCCACTTGAATCATCTGTCCAAAGGTAGTGACGCTTGTTAGAGATGGTAGACTCCTCTCCTTTCTGGTTACCCACTGAGTTTCTTAAGTCTTAGCAAAGTAAAAACTATGTTTTTTGTTTGTTTGTTTGTTTTTGCCCTTTGCCACGCTGGTAGAAGCTGACTGTATTGCTTCCTCTCCTTGCCACCTTGCCAATAGAGGTGTTTTGGGGGACCTTTTTTATTCTACATATGCAGAATAAGATGGAGAGTATTATAGGCCTCTTGCTTGCTGACTACACTCCATCCCAGCCCTCTAAATGCATGTCAGGAAGCCCTGACAGGTAGAACTCCACGAGGCACTCCATGTAAAAAAACAAGGCCACCTTCTCCCTCTGCATGCTCTCGCCAGAATGCCCCGTCCACCCTGCAGGGTGTCTGTCTGCTGCTCCTATTCATCAGAATCTAGCAGATGATCACGCAGACTTGTAGCAGGTGGAACATGGCAGGGAACATTGACTTGTAGTCTGTGTCCCATTGGCAACATGGGTGATGAGAGTCTGTGCTGTATTCTGTGATCCTACTTGCCAGTTATACTCTTGGAGGAAGTGCAACTCCTCAATCAAACTTTAAAAAAATTTATCAGTGTATATAGTCAGCCCTTAGCACAGTGTTGCAGTCAGGGCTGAGATACCAGCTTTGACAGTTTTGGTTAAACCATCCTTGGTATCTTGATAACCCAGTTGATATTTTTTTTGAATTAATGAATGAACTATATGAGAACATTCTTTTTGAACAAACTCAAGGGCAATAGAAACTAATTTACGACCGCTTATCATCTCTTATCCCTACCCAGAGGAGAGCACTGTCGATCATTAGCTTTTACAAACATGTAGTGGAATGTAACAGGGTTAGGAATGTGAGTGCGGCAGAGGAGCGACGGGGGACCTCCCCGCAGGAGAAATGAGCCCGCCACTCTCACCCTACGATCCCCTTCTCCAGATGTACATGAAAGGAAATGGAGGTGTGATTTGTTGGCTTAGAGAGAGGGTGCTCTGGGTCTTCTCTTCCATCTCCAAGGGGAGTCGGAGGGGGTGCTATGGCCTGATCCTCAAACCAAAGGAAGAAGGCTCAAAGAGAACCACTTTTATATTTTGGAGGGTTCCAAATATACAAGAAGAGGAGATTGGTCTCTAATTCTCTGATTGAGCGTTTGCTTAGGGAGTGGACTTGCTGGTCTTCACTAAGCACTGATTTGAACAGGATAAAAGAATTGGATAGAAAGGACATTGTAAAGCCACATTTGTTTGGTTTGGCAAGGATAAAGGAGTTTTCTGTGCCTTAAGTGAATGTGGAGGAAGGTAGCTTGAAGATTCTAGGTGTTACCCTGACCAAGATGGCTGACCTCAGAAGAGGAGACCCTGTCAGCAAGAATATATGCTTTAAACACTAGAGTCAGAAGAGGTCAAATCTGAGCTTTTCATCTATTTCAGGAAGAACTCATTCGTATTCCTCAAGAAAAATGCCTGCCAACTCAATGGCATTAAAAGCCAGGTGATGTCAACCAGGAGAGGGCCTCCAAGGCACAGCGGTTCCATTTCCCCTCTCTACTCCAGTTCCCTGGAGAAAAGACAGAGATCTAACAGAGGGAGGGGGAGGGGAAGAAGCAAAAGAACAGACTATGCATTCCCCCCAATCCCAGTCCACCTCCAGCCAGGGTCAGGCTGAACGAGGTGGGAGGAAGGGTGTGAGATTGATGGTTTAATCTGGGATAAGTGGGTCAGACTAAACTGGAGTGTTTACTATGGGAAAGGGATCAGAAATCTATGGGCCTGTTCTATACATCATTAAGGATTGAAAATGGAGATTCAACACAGTTAAAGGCAGTGATTGAAAAAAAAAAAAAGAATAAAGCAATCCACATTTGTAATCCAATGAATCAGATTTCTCATTAAGGGGTTCCGTGTAGAAAGATATAGTGTTGTTGGCTTGTTTCAACATTAATAATATCATAAAGTGTATATCATATTGTAGCCTGCTTTTCCTCACTCAGGAATATGTCTCAGAGAATTTTATTTGTCAGTCCACACGGGTTTTGTTGTTATTTATAACTGCTGCCTAGGCTGCCACAGTGCAGCGTTCCTGGAGTTGATTCGGCCATTATGTGGCTGGTGGGTTTTCAGCAGCTGCTGATTGGACACAGTGAGACTGTAAGAGAGGCCACGGGTTGGCATTGATCTCTCCAGCGGGGCCGTGCCTTCTGAACTGATGACGAGCGTGTCCAGGGTTTCTGAATCCCCAGTACTCTTAAGTACGTGGAGACAGGGGCAGTGTCAGGACGGCCTGCCTAGGGACAGAGCTGTCTCCTTTTCACCCTGCTTATTACGATTCTTGAAAACCCCAATCTTACTGAGATATAAGCAAAGCCAGTGATTTCAGCTCAACCCTCTGCTTTCTCACCCCGAAATTGAAGTGCATTTGTTCCTTCCCCCCTCTTCCGAATTTTGGTTTTGTGGCAATTAACCAATAATGTCAGAAAAGTACTTTGAAAATCTTGAAATGGAGATTTATTAGAAACTTGAGAATTTATTGAAACAAATCACCATATCACTTAGATGTAATGTTTCATATACATTTGTCAGATACATATATTTTTGCCCTCTAATTTATGTGTTTAAAATAATGCATACTCTTAACAGCAAAGTGTATTTCTTTTGACACTTTGCCTCATTGCTGGTAATTACTGAACAGATAGATGTAAGGCGATCCAGAGAACCCCATGCAATGTCAAGCATGTGATGCTGAACCGAGAATACATGAATTTCACATTTTTATAGCACTCTAGTCATCATGGTCAAACATCCATAAATACATCTTAAAATTTAGTGAGCTCCTCCTCCTACTTCTAAGAATTTTGTTTTTTATTGGCCTTTTACAACCTTCCTTATGAAGCTTTAAAATGAGCCTATCACATTTTCACCCAATGGAACACTCTGAAATATCTGTCTTCTCCTGAGAGTAGAAGAATCTGGCATTGTCTTTGTGGGCAGTTTTCATTGACTTACCATTGCTTTTTGTCTTTTGAAGGTTCTGTTCACCTTCCAGAATCTTAGTGTTAAGTTTTTAGCAACAAACTATTATCATGCACTGATCTGGTTTGCCGGATGGTATGACTGTGTCTTAGTTAAGATTAGGAAAAATCACCGCTCCATATCTTCTTCCTGATTTCTTTTTTTTTTTTTTTTCCTTTTTTCCGAAGCTGGAAACAGGGAGGCAGTCAGACAGACTCCCACATGCGCCCGACCGGGATCCACCCGGCATGCCCACCAGGGGGCGATGCTCTGCCCCTCTGGAGCATCGCTCTGTTGCATCCAGAGCCATTCTAGCGCCTGAGGCAGAGGCCACAGAGCCATCCCCAGCGCCCGGGCCATCTTTGCTCCAATGGAGCCTCGGCTGCGGGAGAGGAAGAGAGAGACAGAGAGGAAGGAGAGGGGGAGGGGTGGAGAAGCAGTTGGGCGCCTCTCCTGTGTGCCCTGGCTGGTAATCAAACCCAGGACTCCTGCACACCAGGCCGACGCTCTACTGCTGAGCCAACCAGCCAGGGCTCTTCTTCCTCATTTCTATGCTAATCAAAGCTCTCATTTGCAGGTGGCAGCAAACCCCACAAGATTGTAGGTGGGTACTGAGACAGGTGAGGAAAGGTCTTTCTCCTGAAAATTTGGCCCGCAGATGAGCCACTTGCCATCGGTTTACAGCTTTTTATTTTTAAACTCAGAGGAAAATATAAACAAAAATCACTTGGTATGTTTGACAGTCTTCTGTTAGAAGGGTTTAGAGAATCACAGGGCCAGAAGGGAACTGAGGAGCCCGTAGATTTCATTCCCCAGCCTTCACGCAAGTCAATGATTGGCATCCCAAATAGGCTGGGTCCCTTCTCTTGTTACAGCTTTTCAGAATAAGAAATTGTATTCTTCACTCTGGTTGACTCATTCTAATATTAATAATCCTTATTGTACAACGTTCTCTTTTAACCTCTCTGAGAAGTCGAGTTGGAAACTGATGGGTTCTTGTCTGTTAGATCCAAGCTGGGACTTGGCATTGTAGGTGAGCTAATTTGCTACATTTGAAGACATGCTCTTTTTGACACAAAGAGATTTGTGTTTTTATTATTTTTGTGTTTTGGTTTTCTGATACTTTCACCAAGTGCCCAGAGTCAGATCCAGAAAAGTTACCCCTGCCGTGTTGCTATGCACAGAGCAGGTCAAATGCTAAAAGGGCCCTCGCAATTTACTAACAGCAGGTGTGTGTGGAAAAGTCAGATGTCTGCCTTTGTATCTGAGATGCCCACTGTGTGAACATCTGTTGCAAGGAATGGGAGGCATTTGCTCTGAGGTCCCATTTGTATCAGTAGGAAATCAAATGTAAACTTCTGAGCAGTTTCCATGGAAGTAAAGGCAGAAGGCTCTGCAAGTCAGTGGCCTCATTCGCCTTACCACCACCATGTCCCTCGTGGCCTGATGTTCGGCAGAGTTTGTTCCGTGGTCTTGCTTCTTTGCAGTGATACCAGCCACCTAAAGCTGGCTAGCCAGAGGACACAGGTCAGGCCAAAAACACATCCCAACATGGCCTATGTCCTGGGAACAGAGTCTGACCTTTCTTTTGATATCTTAGCTCCTTACCTTCATCAGTTCATCTCAGGGAAACAATCCTAGAATTTATCTATAATAAATAGTGAAGCATGGAGTTTGGTTGATAACGTGGGTTCTTTTCTATAAAGAAGAATGTGCATTATTAGTATCAGGGATGCTTATGCTCTCTAGTCCAGATTTCTTCCCAACATCAAGGTCACAGGCTACAGAAATAGTAATTGAAAGTTGCTCAGAGAGCCTCAAATAAAAAGGAGTTGAAAAATTTTACAAGAAATGTCAAATACTCTACAAAAGACCTGACTTTTTTTTAACTAACTATATTCCTTTTGAGCCAGGACTTACTGTCTGCCTTCAAGAGCTTAGCCTAGTGAGAGAGGGCCTTCATAGTGTGTGTTGTGGTGTTAAATAATGCCACAGGAAGATGTCTCAGGTCAGGTGCTCCTGAGTTAGCCTTGAAGTGTAAGCGGGCTCTATCAGGTAAAAGAGAAGAGAAACAGCCAGGGCAGGTGGTAGGAAAGAGTAGGGAGCTTCCCCAGGGATTTAGAAATTTCCCAGGATGGTGGACTACAGGGGGTCCATGGAGGGGAATGGTGAGATGTGATTGGATGGATGGGCAGTTTATAAAGCATTTGAGAGTTAGCCCAAAGGCAGTAGTAGCACATCATTGCAGAGAAAGGGCACCAGCATAGCTGTAGTGTGGGACTCATTTAGGAGAGGGTTGAAGAAACACAAATTGATGGAGACAAAGTTGGAAGCAGGGAAACCATTCACAAGACTTGTGAAATAATCATAAGATAGATCTGAACTGAAGTAGTAGCGTTTGTATGGAAAGATCCATAGTGGCGGTGGAATTGGAACCATCTTACAGAGGAACAATTAACAGAATTTGATTGACTGGCTGTGGCAATCGAGGGAGAAGGCACTCCAAGTTTGGGGCATGGCAGAGAGGGCACTGAATTCAATTTCAGATTTATAAATTGTGAGGTGTTTATGGGGTATCCAAATGGCAATGTCCAGCCGGTCTGGGCTTGCTTTGAGAGTCCTCAGCATATATTTGAAAAAAAAAAAAAAAAAAAGCCATCAGAGTAGATGAAATTGCCCAGGAAATGTGCAGGGAATGCACCCAGCCCCTACTTTACTCCAGAGCACAGTTCTCCAGGGACTGAATGTGGCGGTCAACACTGACAGTGTCACTTCCTCTGGCACAAAGGTAGAAAAACACTCACACTGTCATCCCGCGGTCTGGACTCTACAGACCCTCACCTTCTGTTGTTATAATCACATCAATATTTCATGATCCATTCTAGTTCTTAGGATGAAATAGACAAATGTTTTCTTCTTGATGGCACAGATAGATGTCTTAATCTGGGTATTAGGCATGCGCACACACCCGAGTAAAGTGAGGTGACATAAAAGCCCGTCTGGTCTGCTGTATGTTAATGCCTCTGAGGCAGCTTTAGCGGGGACAAGTCCTTGCCTTGTTACTGGCCGTAAAGACAGTTGTTTTACTTTTCATTCTGTTCCTTGACTACCAGCACTAGATACTAAAACCTTGACCACTGTGTTGGTTTCCACAGAACAGTGTGTAAATCTGTTCATCCCTGACTTGCCTATGAATTGTTGTGAATGTTTATGGAAAGAGGGTTAGGGGAAGGAGGGGTTTCCCAAACTTGATTTTCTAAGGCTTGACAACAGAGTAAATATTTTTAGAACAGGAAAAAAAACCCAACAATTCAGCGCGGCCAATCCACGCCTCTCAGTGTGCTGGTGGTTTGAACGTTCTAAATGTGGAAACGCAGCCGACGCACTGTGCCTGTCTCCTCGCCACATCTCAGCTTCCCTTTGAGGCACTGGGATGCGAGGGCTGCGAGGACCAACATGGTTCACATCTTCCTCCTTCCACTCTGAAATAACCCCACGCTAGCAGGTCTCTCGATATTCCAGATGCTGCCTTGTTGTGTCAAAGAGAATGCCAGGTAGAAGCATTTGCAATTTGAGCACCAGCCTCTGGACGTCTAAATGGGAAGCCAGATGTGCTCCTCCAATCTATCAGAACAGAGAGGATGTGATTCCACGCCCATTTATGTGCTATTTGACTTGTATTTGCTATGAGACCCTGTTGAAGATGTTGCCGATCTAGACGTTTGAGAGATGAGCTTTGCCCAGATTATCTGGTTCTGCCAACTGTTTGCCTTCTTTGATTCATGAACACTGGGCATGGCTCTGCCCATGTATGTAGTGTGGAGGGAAAGGACGGTGCTGTTGACGTGAGCTGCACTGTCAGGACTCACCCCTGGCTGGTTGGACTTTGGGGACAGAGCTTCTGTGCTATTAAAAAACTGCTGCTAATAAGAGTGTCATATTGAAGGATTCAGTACACTGTGTTCAGGAAAAAAATGTCTTTATTTAGATGATAAAAGTGTCAGGGGGAAAAAAGAGCGTGGCCTGAGTGGGATGGGTTGACTGAACTCGAGAGAAGGGTAGCTGACTGGAAGCAGGTGGGGTGGGGGGTGAGGCGAAAGAACTGTTTCTAGGTAGAAATGAGTCAGGATGAGTTCTGGGGGTGGAAGAGCCATTTATTGTGGCAAAAAAAGGACATACAGACTCAATTTGAAGTTCAAAGTGATCCTAGAGATTGAAATTAAAGAACTGTAAAAATAGCTCAAAGTTTTGGAAGGATGCGTCTGATTTGGTACTTGCACCCGAACCGTTAACTACATGGGTCAAGACATGGCCGATTCTCAGCCACCAAAGTGGAAGCTGACTATTCCAGGACCAGCGGCTCCCATTAACAGACAGTGCCAGTGCTGACAGCAGGCAGCTTTCCAGGAGCTGGCATTGCCAGGGGCATTGTTTGTGCATGTCTGCATGGATTTTTGTATAAGTTATAGTCACAGCAGCAGCTGAGTGCAGTGACCCGAAAGCTAAGAGCAATCTCGATGAATAGTGGTCTTTCCTGACATACCCGGGCTCATATTTTTTTACTTTAGTTTATATACCCTGTGGTTATATAGGTCACCACAGGGCATGATGTGGTCTACCTTAGAAAAGACCACACCATCTGGACAGGAGGTAGTTCTGAAACACTGTGAGCCTGGCTGACTTCTAAAAGGTCAGCTTCAGTGGGAAGGTCATCTCCATAAACCAGGGTAGTTGGGGTACAGAGTAATTCTGGGAGCCAGAGTCAGAGATAGTGGGAAAACAACTGCAGATCCCTTCCCTCTGAACTAGATGCAGTTATGTGCGATCACAGCCCTTTGGGGCAGCTCTTATTCTTGTCCTGGGTTAGGGTTCCTAAAAGCAGAGCTGAAGTCAGGAGTTTGAGTGCACTTGGTTTACAGAGGGGGTGATCTCCAGAGAAAGGGAGTAAGGGAATGGGCAGAGAAAGAGCTAAGCAAATATTTGGTTTCACCCTGATCCTCATTCTGGGGAAAGGCAGGGGCTCAGAGACTAGACAGAGTCCCTGGGAAAGGTCTCCACTGTGGACGGGAAAACCTGTTTTTAAGTCATTTCTCTTCTAAATGTTTGAAATGGTATAAAAGCAGGGTTGAGGCAAAAGCAGGTGTACAGTTGTGAGTATGCAAAACAGAGTTTATTCTTGTATTAATATTTATTAGTTACTGTATTATTTTCCATACAAACAACTATAATCCTACTTTTTCCCACTTCTCTATATTATATATACTCTGTCTTACTAAGTTGGTACTCATAACCAAGGAAACGGTCCTTATTCCCAACCCTAAGATGCTCTGGGATGGTGTCTCAGTGACTCACTGTCCTGACAGCTGGTTCCTCGCTGATATGTGTAGCCTCAAGCCCGAGGTGACTCCTTGACATGTTCCATGCCCATTAGCAAGGGTACCGGAGGCTCTGTCAACAACAGCGGTTCTCAGACTTCCTGTTCTGCCTCAGCCGATTGCTAACTCCAGCACTTTCTGCACCTTCTTTGTTAGTGGTTAAAGGAATAACTATATCCTATGTCCAGAACAACCACATTTATTTAGCTGCAGTATAATTCTTTTAAATATACACAAGATTTATTCGCTCCTGCAAACAAATCATGAAATGCTAATGCTGGCCTTGGGAGAAACTGGAACCAGACTCACCACGTCCATCTGCACATTTTGTGCCCCAGCACAGATGCCCAGCCAAGGGGCAAGTGGGTACTGGAGCCCAGCCCTCGTTCTGTTCCCCACGCTGTGCTCTTTGACAGGAGGGTGTGTCTATCCAGAGGTACCTTCTGCTCACCGTCAGGGCTGGGTCCTCCCAGGCCGCGGGACTTCCTAGCGAAGCCCCTCAGAGGAGAGCCCACCTTTGCCTCTCATCTGCTCAGCCTTGCTCGTCCCTTTCATTAGGAGCCTCGCACAGAGCTTGTGTGAATGAGGTACTCACAGCTCAAGCATGTTTGCAGGACAAACCTCGGTCGCTAACCAAGTGTGATAATTGAGTTGGATGGCAGTAGCATCAGTGTTGCTGCCATTCACAGTCATTAGAAGATCTTTAATACTAGTTACTGTGATTATGAAAAGAAAGAGAAAGAGCATAAATACTGGGGGGGGGGGGAGGATGAGGGTACACAAGTCCAGTAACTAAATCCGAGGCTCCTGCAGAAGCATGGTTTCACGTCGGAGGAACTTAGGGACAGATTTGATGCCGAGGGAGAACACGTGAGTTCCGACTGGCAGGAGGAGCTCGAGAAGCTCTTCAGCTATGCAGAAAAATTGGGGGAGATGAGAAAGGAGATTATGAATATAGATGACAGAAGACAGCGACGTTACCAGATAATTAGAAGTGCTTCTGAAAAGGAAACCCAAGCCACTGGAACCAGATAAAATGAGGAAAGAAATTATTTAAGATGTTTCTTGAATGGAGAAAAGATCTTGCATTGGGATGACCAAAATTGTTCACTTGTATAGACAAAAATTAATAAAATGATTACTATGCCCAGATATAGTCAGGCACAATTTTTGAATTATAAAGAGGGGAAAATCCTGTTGGTACCCCTGACAAAGGAAGAAGACAGAGAGCTCATCTACAGAGGCATTAAAGTTAGGCTGGTGGCAGCTTCTTTTCTTCAACAGTAAGTGCAAGAAGACAGTGGGGCAACACCTGGAATTTGGGTAGCTGTGAGAAGAAAGAGTATTCACCTATATTTTATATCTAATCGAACAGTTATTCAAAAACAGTTTTATTAGGCTTAATAAGCATACGACCCACTACCCTTTCTGAAGAAATTAAAGACATCCTTTAATTGACTAATAAATTTTTAGTAATTACATAGAAAGTTATTATTAAAATATAAATCTTAGTACAGAACTGCTTGGGAACGTGTTGGAGTTAGATTTCATATTTGTGGCTTTAACTGTTTTCAAGCAAGCCCAAAGACCTACGCTATGTAGCGGGTTTTAATTGTGCCAAAGAAAGAAGGGGGAGAGTGAATCACAGAGCTGGACAGCTGCTCGATCAGCTCCTCAGCATCTGCCTCTTCAGATGTGTAGTGTTTCCCTTCAACTCCCCTAGAGTGATTAAAACTACAATTATTTCTTTGTTTTCAAAAAGTGGCCATCAGCTGAGAGAAGAACAATAGCAAATGTCAAAAAGGCAAGTCATGTTGTAAGAATATGCTCAGTAAACACATACTAGATATATGTTAATGATTTTATTCTAGAAGTATTCACTGAGCACTTACTGTATATATGCCGGCCACTGTCCCAAACCTGGGAATAAAACAGATATGGGACATGCCCTTACGAAATGAATGGAGCAAACTCTTTTTCACAGTTAAAGAAAGTGTTACAGGCTGAAAGGTGTTTTGTTTAAGAATACAGACGAGGACTTACTTTAGATAGAATAGTGAGAAAGTGATCAGAAAAGGTGGTTTTCAAGCTGAGCCTCAAAGGATGAGCTGTGGCCATCATGAGAATAGTCGGGAGCCTTTTATGCCACACGAATTTGCCGTCTGATCAGTCTTAAACCAGTAAGTAGCGGAATGGGATGAGCTGGCTCACATTTTGAAAGATCACCTTGTCTGCCACAAAGGGAATGGGGCAGAGGAGGGCAGAGATGAAATCTGTACTCCAGGCGAGAGCTGATGACACCCACGTGACAGGTAGAAGAATGGCGCAGGAAAGCAGAGTAGCTGTGGAGGAAAAGAGATAAAGTATTCCAGTTTGGGGCATAAATCTGAGATGTCTACGAGGCATTCCAATGGAGATATGAAGTGAGTAGTCGGGATGTAATCCCTGAGGTCAGAGAAGAAGTCGAAGGTACAAGTTGAGCATAGAGTTCAAAACCATAAGGGCATAGATGACATTCGATACCATGAGATTAATGATGTCATCAAGACAGAGAGTGTGGAGAGAGAAAAAGACCAGAATTGAGTATGGAGTGCCCATGCAAAACAGGGCAGATAGCAAGCCAGCCATTCTACCAGGCTATTGAAGCATCATTCCTTGGGAAGAAAAGCTCTTAGACATAGGCATTGCAAGAGGTATCCAGGTTCTCTACTGCCTGTTACATTCTAGGTCAAGGCCCCGGAATTTAGTGGGGCCAAATATTGGACTTTAGCCCTTACGCTGTGGGGCTCTTGAACTCTCTAAGAAAGCATCAACCCCGTACCTGGCAGTCAGTGGCCTCTGTTCAGTAACATGGGAGTGGAGGGATTTTGCTCTCATCCGGTTCTGCCAGCTCCAGGTTTATGGTTGATGAAGCATCAGCCTTACTTCTGATGTGAACAAGGAACCAAGATCTAAACCTTGGAGTTGCAATGGTATAACATGGTGATTTACTGGCAAGATTTCCTACATCAGCATTTTCGGTTGGAAAAACATCAGAACCTTCTGTGGTCTGATCAGGTTCCTTGGGTCTACACATTCTGGTTGACTGGCATTGTTTGACTGGAGCCCTGGACCATGGCCAGTTCCTAAGGATCTTTGCTACAGTCTTGAAGGAAATGAGTCTTGATTCTCTATCTACATTCTGCTTCCAAAAGGTGGTGTCTACGTACTATATCCCACTGTCAGAAATCTATACCATTTCAGTTCTGAGAGCTATGAGCCTAGTCACTGACATCACTTTAAGAGACATTGAAATATGGTTAGTAATTGTTAACTTACTAACCCCAGGAGTAGGATCCTTTTTATCTAAGTCATACAAGGAAGTCCATTTATATAAGCAGCAAGAAGGGGCATATTTTTCAGTCTGAAGAGTATAGCTGAGTCAACAACATCTGCAGCTGTCATCCAGGGGTTGAGAAACACCAACTAAAGTTTGCAGCATACTCTCCAGCCTCCTCCAATGATTCCTGAGGGAAAAGAAACATCTTGCACAGTTTGCTCAATCTGCAGTTCAAGGCTTCATTGTGGTTAGTTTATTATTCGGACACTAAGTCATGTAATTCAGTGGAGTTTGCCAGAAGGCACTACAAATAGGCAGAGAGGTTGCTGTTACCAGTACACACTCAACTGTCTACCACTCCCCCCCTCCCCCAGAGCACAACTAGTACCAAATAGCAAGTCCAGCATCATGGCAGATTAGCTGAGGAGACCATCACCCATGAGAAACACACCACAAAATTCATAACGACCTATGTAAAAATTCTCCCAGACGTATTTAAGGTCAATTATTATGTACCCCTATTTTGTCTCTCATGATTTTAGATGTTTCCTTTCAAATAAGTGAGGGACTTCTTCTTCTGGAAGTACCCTTCCTGTCTTTCCTGTCCTTGGGGACAATTATCTAGGCAGGGACCTTGGAGTCACCCCATCACTATTTCAACACTATGGTGTTGTGATTGTTGAATGCACTTAAGATGAACAAAGTGGCATAGTGCCCGTATGGAAAGCACATGGTAAGGAGTCTGGGTCCAGAAGTTCAGTATCACATGGAATAAGGTAAAAGTAATGTGGATTGCTAATACTCCAACTGGTTAGCTGGACTAATAAGCAGTTTCTCTAAGTGGTATCGTCCCACTCCTTAGCACAAGGTGTAGTCTGGACTTCACCACCTCCTGAAGAAGTCAGCATAGTCATAGTTGTACCTCTGATTAGCAGAATCAAACTGGAAACTGGCATGGAAGTAAGTCTGAAAAATGTTATTTTAGGTGTGCACCCTTAAGGAGAGAGATGAGATGAGAATCTCAGGAAAGGTACAAAGCTTAATAAATAATATCTAGTACAGTCTACCCCTTTAGATACTCAGTGTGCAAAGACCTCCTGCTATCCGTAATTAACTTTTAAACAATAACAGTATCAGCATCATGTACCCACCGAATAGCAAGCATTTATGTATTGTATGAATAACAAGTTACTCTTTCTCCCCTCCCCCCCAAAAGGTAGATACAAAATCCTATGTATTCGTGCATGGAGGATGCTCATTCCTTTCTCAGTCCAGCCCAAATTCCTTTTGATATTCTGTAATCTAAAGACTAAATTAATAATTACTACCAATACACCTCATATAAGATAGCAGGTAAATAAAGAATTATGAAAATGGCGTAAATCATTTCTGTTCATATTTTTTGGCCAAAACTAGTCATCTAAAATCATCTATCCCAGAACCTAGATACAAGCAGCTAGCGGGGCCAAACCCAGAAGGGAAGGAAAAGTTGTTTGGTGAACAATAGCTTTGCCTCTGTCATATTAAGAGCAGAGAGTTTTAGGAAAGAGGGATTTCTGATTAAACACTTTTATTTATCTCTCATTTTCCCATCCCTGGAATAACCTAAAATGACAATAAAGGATTAAAGAAGGTAGATGTTGAGAAGGCAAAAGAGACTGGGAGGTGCAAAACTGAAAGAGGATGGTAACAAAATTTGGAGCATGAAAATCAGGTGAGTTAGAAGAAATGGTCAATGTTTGTAAAGAAGGTGACAAAGAGAAAACAGATGCTATTTCCACCCACCCCCAGGTCCCTGGAAAACCTCAGGTATTGGAGGAACAAGGTGTATTGTTTAGATCTCGTCACAATAAACACAGGTAACAATTAGAATGCCTCAGAGGCAACCAGTGGTTCACACATCGGAAGACTAGCTGGATCGAGCGTGTGTTTGTGCATCAGCTGGGGCTTTTCTCAAGGCTGAGCGTGGCCGGACTTCCCTGAGACAGCCCTGCTCCCCAGGTTTCCATCCCCTTCCGGAGTCCAGCGTGCTCACACCACGTCTGTCTCATAGTGAGGGCAGAGGCACTGGAGCCCATGGGAAAATTCCAGCCCTCTTCAGGATTGGGTTCAGAACCGGCACGCTGTTACCCCTATGCTGTTGTTCAAGGCAAGTCACCTAGCCATGCCCAAATTCCTGGGGGAACAGATTCTGACTCTGAAGTGAGAGAAATGGCCAAAGTCACATGGCCAAGGCCTGGGTGAAAGGCGAATAGAGAATTAAGTCCAGGGCCGCAGTCTGCCACTGCAGGACTAGCTGGGAAATATGAGCGATCCAGGGAAGCGCAGTCAGAACCCCAGGGTTCTCTCCCGGTGCCGGGAACAGTGGAGAGCGGCGGTGATTGTGAATATGAGGGAAGTGAGTAAAAAGCTGCATTTCCAGAGAACTAAAGGGCCCACGCCACCTTCCCTCGTGTGTCTCCATCCCGCAAGTCTGCAGGAGGAATCCGTAGTCTTTTGTGGAAAAACTGAATGGACGCGAAGGGAAGACCTACAGCGAATGCTCCCTGGGGCTGAATTTGTGGTGGTACATGGAAAATGAAGGATCATTTGAAAACAAGCCACTATTAATTTATATGCTCATATGATTATTAATCAGTTCGATAATGACGAGGATATAAAGTCATGTGTTCTGTATATGGTGATTTGTCAGTGATAATGAGTTAGAGATGACGGGACACCAGCCCGCGAAGACCATTCTCTCAGGAGGTGGAGACGGGACCTGAGGGGGAGAGGGAGGGATGTGCTGCTCTCACTGATGTTGTACCGGAGGTTTTATGATGTAAAAGAGATAGGGCAGAAACGAAAGCGCAGAAATCTTTGAGCAGGTGAGGTGGTCAGGAATTTGGAGATTCCTAAATGTTTGTTATTTTGCAACATATATTTATCTCACTATATCCACATGGGCATATTTAAAGCGTGAAATCAACGTATAAAATGCTAGTAACGGTTATATCTATGAAGTGGGATGGGTGATTTTGTCCGTTACGCTTTTCTGGACTTTCTAAATGTTATATAATAAACATGCATTCATTTCAAATCTGGGTGGGTGGGGAGGGGGAGTGTTGTCTGTCCACCTACTTATTTATTTGCTTCCTTCAGAAAATGGATGTTCTGGAAGGGCGGGGAGACTACCAAGGAAGTAAAATGTAAAATACCTTGTCTTTTTAGGAAGGATTTGCCTGAGGGGATGAATGGATGACCTAACACAGGGGTCCCCAAACTAGGGCCCGCTGGCCGCATGCAGCCCCCAAGGCCATTTATCCGGCCCCCGCCGCACTTCCGGAAAGGGCACCTCTTTCATTGGTGGTCAGTGAGAGGAGCACATTGGCCATCTCATTAGCCAAAAGCAGGCCCATAGTTCCCATTGAGATACTGGTCAGTTTGTTGATTTAAATTTACTTGTTTTTTATTTTAAATATTGTATTTGTTCCCGTTTTGTTTTTTTACTTTAAAATAAGATATGTGCAGTGTGCATAGGGATTTGTTCATAGTTTTTTTTATAGTCCGGCCCTCCAATGGTCTGAGGGACGGTGAACTGGCCCCCTGTGTAAAAAGTTTGGGGACCCCTGGTCTAACAGGATCCCAGGAAGAAAAGAAAATGTCCCCTCTTCCCTTCCTGAGCTCCCAGAGCCCTTTCTTCACCAGTGGAGGCTGCCTCGGCCTCCCCGGCACTGTTCACTCTCGGCAGGGTTTGTCTCTCATTCCCTAGGCTGTTTTGGTTTGCCCTCCCCACCTCCTTCCCACTGCCTGATCTATTTTCATGTAAAAAGCATAATTTCTGAGAGTCCTACTTCATTTTTTCTGGTCCCCCTGTGGACTGGCCTGAAAGCACATTGTCAGAGAATTATGTTGCACTGACTGCAGGAAATGAATTAAATTACTAGTGGATCATTCTCTCTCAGGACCTAGAAATAACGCCAATAAACTGGCTGTGTTATCTCAACTCCCTATGGTGACACTGTGGTCTGCTGGGACCTCAGGTTCTCTCTGGCCTCCCTCTTGAGCTCTTAACCCAAGTGGACTTGGATTAGAAGCTCTGCCCCTGCTCAGCCGTGACTTCGGGCAGGTTCTAATGCTCCCTAAGCTTAGGAGTCCTTTGTGGTGAAATGGCATAATAACACTGAATGCCAGGCTGGGGAACAGCTGCCCTTATCTGAAGAGGGGCCCAGCAAATAGCCATTTCCAATCTTTCTTCCTACGTGAGCTTCCTACTCTCTCAGTTCCAGTTTAAGTAGCAAGAAACAATGGTCCTGTCACAACATAAGGAATGAGCTGCCTTCATCTGCACAGTTGAGACTGGGCTAAGCTCAGAGGCAAGTGGAGACAGAATTCAAGGCTCTGAGCTATAGGGGAATGAGAGTCGAGAGGAAACCTTTCTCAATTAAAATAAACTAATATATAATAACCTGCCAACCTCCCACACTGGATGATCTTCGGTATTTATTTCCTCCCTGGGTGATTCTACTATGATAGGTTCTTTTTTATTTTAACCTTGTTTAAACCTGAAGCAACCCTGTGAGACATTGTCATTCTGGTATCATAGAGAAGAAAGTGAGGCTCAGAGAAGTTGCTCAAGGTCAATGGCTGGTAAATGTGGGAGACAAGATTTGAACCTACAAGGAAAATGTACTCTACATAAGATCTCAGGTAGATTCAACTGCCTCCATCTTACTCCAATTTCTTGTCCCTGTTTCAAGTAGGGACACAATAGGAAACTGAGTTAAAAGGCAATGTTTAATCCAAAACACACCTGTTTAGCCTGTTAGTTATCAGGCTGTTTTCTTTGAAAGGCTCTTTCCTCTCTTTGTTTCCTATTTGTTGCCTTCTTAACAACTTGTGATTCAGTGGATTGGGTTCGGGGGATTACCAAGGCTTACACTCATGCACTGTTCATGCTTCTTCCATCTATCAACCCAGGGCGTGCTGGGACCTGGGCCGGGCACTAAGGAGACACAGATATTGATGAGTTGTCTAACCTCTGTTTCTGCTTCCTTGCCTCCCATGTGCACTTTGACTCACTCCAATTAAATTTCCATCTTCATCACTGTTACCCTTATCAAGACATCAATGACCAGTCGTCAGTTTTCAGTCCTTACTACTTAGCTTTTTGGAACATTTGACACATCTGGTCATTCCTCCTTTTTAAAATGCTTCTTTTTTTTTTTTAACTTTCAAGTCAGTACACTTTTTTGACCATCTGCATACATCAGTGGCCACTTCTTAATCTCCGCGGCCATAGCCTCCTCCTTTAAGCAAGCCCTAAAAGCTAGCCTCAGTCCTTGGACCTCTTTCCTTCTCATATTTACTCACTTCCTACATGAACTTATCTAGTCTCGTGGCTTTAAATACCATTCATATGCCGAGATACTCAGAAATGGACTCTTGCAGTTCCCTGAGCATCATGCTTGTTTATCCCACTACTTATAAGACACCTCCGTGTGGATGTCCAATGAGGCAATTTGCAATACTGTCTGACATCAACTTTACAACGTTGTAACAGAGATAGTGGGCTCCAAAAGCGTGTAATTGTTGCTTCGAGCTACAGAACGCTGCTGTGATCAGGAGTTGGCTCTGCAGCTGGCTTCATTGCGAGGCCCCTCTGCAGAGGCGGCCACCCCGGCACTTCGGCTATCTTAAGCCCATCAACACCAGACATTTTCCTAATTAGCATGCTAGAGTCAAAACTGAGTTTTCATTTGTGAAATTAGTGGCTTGTTAATCAGCATAATGGGTGTTAGAAACAGGCTTTCATAGATCAAATTAGAAGTAATCAAGATACGGGAATTGGCTAAAGTAATGTCGGGACATTCTCTACCCCTATAAAGACAGGATGTAGGACTCCAGCAAGGGCGATAGGCTCTACCTCTAGGGACAGTTCCTGATCCTTGTGTTGGATCCCGAAGCAGGTCTGTTTCCAGCCCTTAGGGCAAAGGATTCCTGGATGTCTGACTCTGCCTTGGGTCATGATATTCTGCTGAGTGGGCCCCTCATGCAGTACAGTGGTCAGAGCACCAGAAGGCCAGTGACTTGGGACTTCATCAGGCTTACAGAACAGGCGTATAAATTGCTTTGTGCCTGCTTGTTAATGACATAATGTCTGTCTGTGTGGCAAAATCTGATCTGAGACTTGCTCTCATTATAACTTGGTAATGAGGTTGTGGGAGCAGTTACTCACCCACCCATTTGAACTTTTTCTGTGGCTATATTTGTGTACCACAATGAACCTAAGAGTTGTACATAATCAGACTGGACTTCAACTGCTGTATCCCCATGAGAACAAGTGTTGAGCCCATAGTAAATGAATATTCTTTAAACATTTATGGAATGAATGAAAGGTCCCAGTAATATGACATACTTCTCTGCTTCTCCCATGTTATAATGCCCAAACCCATTGCAATTAGAAAGGCAATTAGAGAGTGAGACATCTGTCTGTGGGACAGGCTCATGTCATGTTCACCCATTCATCGATGTAGCTGATTTTTCTTGTGTGCCTTCTGCCCGTCAGACCATGTAGTGAGTGAGGATGTAGCTGTGAGCAAAGCAGACATATTTTCTGCCCTTGTGGAAATTACCATCCGGGGGAGTTATAAACATTAATTATTGATTGTGATGAGAGTTATACATAGGAACGCCACTAACCTACCAAGATAGAGAATGGCAGGGGAGCATTGTAGGAGCTGGTTAGAGGCAGCATCTCCAGAGAGATGACCTATGTTGAGGCCTGGAGGATGAGGATGAGCAGGACATGGTAATGAGGATGGCACATGCAAAGGTCCTGAGGCAGGAAGGACTGAGAGACCTATGTGGTTGAAGAGTTGAGAGTGAGGGGTGGGAGCTATGCTTGACAATGAAAGGAAAGGCAGGGGCTGGGCAGCAGGACATGGTAATGAGGATGGCACATGCAAAGGTCCTGAGGCAGGAAGGACTGAGAGACCTATGTGGTTGAAGAGTTGAGAGTGAGGGGTGGGAGCTATGCTTGACAATGAAAGGAAAGGCAGGGGCTGGGCAGCCGGAACTTACCCGAGGTGCCTTCAGTTAGAAGGCAGTCATGATGGTTGAGCTAGAAATGACAGAGGCTTGAACTAAGGTGGTAGCAGGAGACAGGGAAAGATGGAGCCACGTTAGAAATATCTGTTGGAGATAGCATTGAGAGGACTGGGGGAGGATGGTATGTGGGTACTCAAGGCTAGGTACATGACAGAGCTTCAGTACATATGTGACTGTATTGCATCATTGGGGAGAGAGGAGAAATAAGACTATTACCCAGACTTCTGGCTTTCACAACAGGATGAAAGGGCATTGTTGTGTTCTGAGAGGATGGAAAAGACAGAAAGAAACATCTTTAAGAGGAAGACATACTTCTGATTTGGACATATTAAGTATGAGGTGAATCTGACACGTCGTTTAAGTAGACAGTTGAATATGCAAGGGCTGAGTGGAGGAAAGCTCTGGTCTGGAGGGAGCAGTTTTGTATCCATGGGAATATAAGGGGTCTTTAGAGCCATGGGGAGGGATAGTGTCACCCAGGAAAGACCAGTGAAGAGAACACATTCCCAGAGAAGGTACTGGGAAAGTCTAGCAGTCTCTATCAATCCAAAGAGGAGAGTCACTGAGGAGGAAATCTGACTGAGGTGAATGAGAGGAGCCCCAGGATGGTGTGGTATCCTGGGGACAGAGAGGACAGTGTTCCTGGGAAGAAGTTGGTCAGCCAGGTCGAGTGGGGGTGAGACACACAGAAGGATGAGGAGAGAGCAGGGTGGGTAGCATTGGCGCCCTGGAGTGGTTTCAGGTGAGTAATGGGGACAGAAGTGAGCTGCTGTCGGATGAAGAGTAAATTAGAGACATTCACAGTGGAGACAGCTTGTGCAGAAAAACCTGGTAGGAAGTTCAATTGTGAAGAGGAACAGAAAAATGTCACAATAACTAGAGATGTGGGGTCGAGGGAGAGCTTACCAATGTTTTTTTAATATGGGAGATGACAGACTCTTCTATGTCATGGTGGAGCCGTTTCAGGGGAGAGGGAGAAACTGCAGAAAAGAGAGGGGAGGCTGCCTTTAGACGTCACTAGGGAATGGGAGCTAAAGCAGAAGCAAAGGGAGTGATTGGCTTTTGAGAAGAGTTTTCATTTTAGGGAGCTCAGGATGTGAAGAGTACTTCTCCTGTTTTGCTGCCCGGGCCCCAAAGCTGAGAATAATAGATAGGGAGTACTACTTCTGAACTCTGAAGTGAGACACGCCATCATCTGTGCAGGACTTGGAAGGATGTGGACAGACCTGTTTTACACATTAGCCCATCAACCAACTCCGGGCAAGGAAGGAGAAGTTGTGTGTGAGTGAGGACTCTTGGGAGGGTCGGTTTGCTGTTCGCTCAGACTGGGGGGGAGCAGAGGGGTGCTTTCCCCCCATTCAAGCTAGTGAGGAAAAGGCTTCCTGGAAGCACTTGGGAAGTTTGCCTTGTACTCCCTGGAGCTTGGGGCACTCAGGGACCTATCTGACCACCCCTAGAAAAGTCTGTCGAAGAAAGTCCACGTGCAGGGGTTGGTACCCGCAGAGCAAAGAGGACATGGCCTACACATCCCAGGCCACCAAGTTCAAAATGTTTGTCTGGTTTTCCCTGGGGGCTGGCCAAATGGAACCTCACAAAAAAGCAGGTAGTGTTGGGGCTTCTTAAAAGAACCTTTCTCAATAGGACAGTCTGGGGAATGCACTACAGGAAAGAAAGTTTATGTTAATGGTCCCAAATCCAGGGGATGACAGAGAATCACAAAAGTCCCACTGGACAGGGTATTTCCCACATTGGACAACTGCTGTGGGAAGCCTACAATGAGGAGATCGTGAAGGATGCACAAATTTGGTCCATACAGGAAAGACTTCAACTGGGTGTCTGACACACAGAGGGTCTCGAGGCCATGACAGACACACCAGCGAAGGGTGACGGTGGCCTTCCCTCTTACCACTACGGCCGAAGTGGGGCAGAAACAGCAGTCAGAATGTCAAAGAGAAGTAGAGAAGAGAAATAAAAGTGGGAGTGGGCAGAGAGTGGGCCTTTATTCCAGGCTCTAGACCAGCAGGCGGCGGAGTGGGGACTCCAGCTGATGCGTGGGGCCTGCCATGAGGGTCGCTTAAGTTGGTCAACTGATTGGAGCTTTCATATCAAAATGGAGTGGACTTTCTTATACCATATAAGCCAGGCTTTCCATTAATGCCTGAGACTGATGGAGAAAAATAAGGTTATGCCCAAGAACCCTCCTTCAGTGGGGGAGAACTCTGTCACAGTGGGAGGGGGGAGGGTCAGGGTGAGAAGGAGTCCAAGTTGCTCCCTGCCTGCCCCTTTCTCATTCTAGCCTGTTCAGCCAGCCGCTTATAGTTTATATTTGTTTCCGTCTTAAAACATTGTGATGTTTACGCTGTTGCAGTCCAAATAAAACCTGTGTATGACAGTTTATAAGCACTGCCATATTTCCTGTTCCATCATGTTTTAGACCAGGTTTGCACATTGAAAAGCATCCAAAAACCTAGCAAGTAGCGAAAATAAATGACGCAGGTCAGAAGCAATACACTAGAGGAGAATGAAGGCTGCAGGCTGCATGGCTTTGACACATTTCAGAAACCCTCTCCCGGTCCAACAACATACACGTGGAGACTGCTAGCTTATGGCTTTTGTGTTAGGTGTCAGATACACTTCTCCTCCTCCCCTGGACATAGCAAGCCTATGCGGCAATGAGCGTGGCCCTGGGGTGGGGACAGGGTACAAGGCAATGTGACATGCCCCCGCCTCACATTCATACCTACTAAGCTAACGCCATTTGTCAGGTAAGTGTAGAAATATTTTGAGATTTCCCAAGTCTATAATTTGTAATTTCTTGTTAACATTCTTGGCACAAATAGGAAAGCAGCAACCTCACATCTTAACATTCACAGTAGGATAAACGAGGGTAGAAAGAGAGAGTGTGTGTGTCGCAAAACTCCTTCCCCCGTTCTATGCCGGATCCTGGTGACGAATACAAGGACGAGCCATTTGCTTTAAGGGAGGAAACTACTTTTCAAATGGCTTCCATTCAATTCATTTCATATTCAGGAAGTGCCTACTATGTGCAAGAAAATATTGGAAGGTCAACTTTGACCACAAGGATCAGAACTCTCTGGTGTATAATCTTGCCATTTGAAATTATGTCTGAGTAACAATACATGATCCTCAAGCAAAATAACTTGTCAGCAAATGGCTTCCTCAACCCAAACCAAGACATGTGAAAGAAATATCAGAACAGTGTCAGAATAAGAATAGTGATATGCTAGAGGGAAAAGAATTTATTTCATTAAATGCTTGCTTGCAAAATGACTCCTTGAAAAGGAACCCAGTTAGAGTCTTTACACTGTATGTGAAAACAACTACAGAATCTCAGTCGTTGGCTGGATCCTCAAAGGCTGCCTGTACCACACTCTTAAGTGGGGACAAGTCTCCTCCACAGAGTAAGGCCCTTGTGAGGTGGTTCATTCCACCTAAGCTTGGCCACTCATGATTATTATAACCAGATCCTAGTGGTGGGAATTGTTTCAGACCAGATGCGACTAAGTGCTGAATCTAGAAAGTTCTGTGATTCTGGGCAAAAGTGAAGGCTCTGGTTATACAAGACCTGTGATGTAAGTCTGAGAGTCAGCATATAATTAGGAAATAACCGAGGTTTGTAATGACGGGTGAAAGGACTCAGGAGACGAGACAGGCCCTCAGTAGGTTGTGCTGGTTGTGAAGTCTAACAGCAAGCATCAGAATCTAACCGGAGGAGAGAGAGCCACAATAAGCAAGAGCACCATCCCTGACCACCGGAACAAAGCAATGACCAGGAGCACAGCCATAGCTTAACAAGAGTGCCCAGAAGCCAGACCTTGAACATCAAACGTCTGTCTGCCCCTTCCCCAGCATCAATGCCGGCATGGGTGGTCTTTGCCAGCCAGGAGGGCGGGGGGTAAAGTTGTTTTCATCACCTAGAATAGGAGAGATGCAAAAGCAGTAAGGTCTCACCCAGGGGACTGTGAGGTTCTTTCCATGGTAGGAAAAATTCAATTTTTATGGCATTTTTAAAAACGGCTGACTTCCCCTTTAAAGACTTGACTCTCTTGATTTTCACTATTCGACCTTCTCCTGGCTTTTACCTTATCTCATTAGCCGTCCTTTTACTGACTCTACTTTCTCACTGATCTCCAATTGGTGGCTTCCAAGATTCAGCTTTGAGATCTGTTATTTCCTTCTTCCTCTAGCCCCATGGCTCACATTCCATCTAGGTGTTGGCAACCCCCAGTATTTGTTGATCCTGCCATAACCTCTTCCCTGGCCTCCAGACTAATGTGTCTCAGGACATATCCACTTGGGAGTCAAAACAGGCTTTCAGCATAATATATCCAAAACACAGGTCTTTATTCTGTCTGTGGTCTACTACCTGCTCCTCCCAAGATTTCTCCATTTAATGAATGGCAGCCCCATCCAATTGAACAGTTAAGCCAAAAACCTAAAAGTCACTTTAATTCTCTCTTTTCCTCTTTGACGCCCTCCCACCCCCACCCCACCATCCAGTTCATTAGCCACCCAGACCAAGCTGGCGCCTGCCCTTTGTCCGCCCAAATTCGGCCACAGCATTAACCCCTCCGCACTCCATTCCACGCACAATGGCCGGAGTGACCTTGTAAAGTATAATTTAGATCATTTTACTGCTTAAAAAAAATCTTGTCTGAAACATACCCAGTAGTTTTCCATCTCACTTGGAATAAAGTCCGTCCCCCTTGCACCCCCTTCAGGCACACTGGCCTGCTCCCCTGTCCTCGGTAGTCCAGGCTCAATGCTGGCTTCCGCCTCCTTCACTTGCTTTTTACTCTGCTCAGAAAGCTCTCTCTAAGTCTGGCTTCTCTTCATTCTGATCTCAAACTGTCCCCTCCTCGGGGACATCTTTCCCAGGACCCAATCTGATGAGTTCTTCCACTACCCTTGCATTCTTCCCCGTGGTCACACTCTATCTTTGTGCACTTCACTCCTCCCGCACTGTACTCATCAGTATGTACAGTCACTTATCCTGCTGGTTACCTGTCTCCCTGTCAGTAGCTTGTGAACTGGAGGAGAACATGGGAACTGTCTTTTCCTTCATTAGCTCCCTGTACTGGTACCTAGACCCAAGCCTGCTAAACATGGGTCCTCAGTAACGATCAGGAATATGTGAATGCTACCTGCATGTAGCTTCCGCACAATGGTCTGCTGGAGATACATTTTATAAGTCTATTGTTTCTTCTATGCGATGCCCTTTAAATATATATTTGGAGGAAGTCTTTATTATGTATGAAAATGTGTGTGTGTGTGTGTGTGTGTGTGTGTGCAACGTGTGTATGCATGCGCACGTTTGTGGTATGTGTTTCTCCTGGATAAATATCTGCAGGCATTTTACATCAACCTCACTATCCAGGTCAGCCTGCCCTGAATAAACTCCAACAGCAGATTCTCCAAAGTTAATTCCAGTGGTGTCTAAAAATAAACTGAAGGGGACTAAAAATAGATAGTGGGGGGGGGGATTCTTTCAGGCTGAAATTAACAGCCACCCCCTGTCTTGGTAAAGGATTCTTTCTGTAATGCAAAATCGAAGGCAGAGGAAATCTTAAAAGATGTCCTTTACTCTTCTTTTCTATAGCAAATGGCTCACCTCCATGGCTGCCAAACAATCACCTTTAAACCTGTATTATTTACTTCATTCCTCCCTGTTTCCCAAGCTTGGATCCAAGAGGGGAGAACTGGAAGACAGGTTCTCTGCTTGCGTTTCCAGCCCTGGCCTCGTCTCTGAACTTCAGACGTGGACATCCAATATCCCATATGGCATTCCCCCCAGTTGTCACATAGGCACCTCAAATTCAACACATGTCCCAGGCTGGACTTTTCTTCCCCTGTCCCAACCTTCTTTTCTCTTTCATTTTCAGTGCCTGTAAAATGTCACCTCTGTCCAACTTGTCACCCAAGCCTGACTTCAGAGTCAGTTTAGACTCCTCTTCTTCCTCAGTATTCCATCCAAACAGTTCCCGACTCTCAAAATATGCCATTCTCTTTAGTTCTGCTTTCGCAACCCTAGCTCAGTTCCTCCGTGGTCTCTGGGTTGTAGCCTCCTGAGCCGGGCTCCCCATTTCCCATGCCCTGTCCTGCTCCATGTAACCAGTGTTCCCCGCCGTGCAGTGCTGCTCCTTTAGGATGGGGCCCAAACCTCCAAACAGCATGTCCAGAGCCTCCTTAGACCAGACCTGTCTACCCCTCTGGCGGCATCCACCATTTCCTGACTTGCACTTAATTCTAAAAAAAAAAAAATAGCTAAACTAAGAATCCGCGACAACACTATGCATATCTGCCCTCCATGCCTTCTCTTTACCCTTTACCTAGACTCCTGTTCACACTTTTCTTCACCAAATAACACTGATCTTCAAAACCTGGAAGGGCAGCTGCTTCTCCAAGGAGCCTTTCTGAACCCTGTGTCGGTTGTGCACCCCCCCTTTCCGGCTCAGATTGCACCCTGGGTGATTCTCCGCCTCTGCACCCAACATTAGTGATTGAAATGATCTGTTTTTGAGCTTTTGACAAGGCTGAAAGCTCCTTAAAATCCAGCAATATCTCTTCATTATCTTGGTGCCTACTCCCTAGGGCACATGGTTAATATTCCACGAGTGTCTGCTGATCCCAAAGACCCTTTAAGAGGCTGAAACATGAGTTCTAAACATGGAACCCTGAGACTTTAAAAATCATCAGAATTCCCATACATTACAAAATGAAAGTGTTTGCAGCTCTCCATGGCTCGTAGTTCCCGATATTTCAAACCCTGTTTTCAGAAACACTTCTGATAGGATTTGTCACGCCGCCGCAGCGCAGGATTTGGAGGACTTAGGGTGGTTAGTGCTGCAATTCTATACTCCATTTTACCTTTGTGTCTGCAGCCAAATCCCGATTAAATAAGATGGATGGTACAATATGTGTCTGAGGCCAAGGCAGTGGAACCTTTTGTGATCTAACAGCAGATAGTTACCGAACAATAGAAACCCCAGTGTGCTGTTGTCAATGCGAGCTTGTCTGAGTCCCTACAGCAGTGTTAGCACCTGGAAGACAAGACTTAGGACTCGATTTCTCTTGGCTCTCTGAGAGTCTCCATTACGATGTCCCACACTCAGAAGGCCCTCCCGAAATGTGTACTGAATTGAATCGAAGCAGCTAAATGCAATGAAGCTATTTCAAAGAACCACTTTTGTTTGCAGTCATCACAGGAAAATACATAGTGACCGTATCTTTCAAATGCTTCTTTGAAAGACAGGTGAAATTAATTGCAAGACCGCCGAATGTGCTGCTGTATGTGATCTCTGGGAAGGCCTGGGAGACAAATGGCATCGTGTGGCACAGCTAATGTACAGTCTCCCCGAGTCACAGCAAAGAATCCATTTGACATTACGATGAGTCATGACATCAAACACTTACAGTCGTAGCAAAGGGCGTTGTCCCTGGGCCCTGGGAGCGACGACACCTTTCTTCCCTCCTCAGCCTCCCTTGCCCTGTTAAGCTCCAGCAGGTGGGACCCTCCAATGTTCAGCCCTGCAAGGCTGATGTCCCCTCAAAGTGTTCCCTCACTTAAGGCAGGGCTGTCTTTGATTTCAACCTTCTCCAACCTTCATTCAGTCACTGGGTCAAAAGTCATCCATCAAATGCAAGTCACATGTACAAAATAAGGCATTTATGACAAAGATTCTTCATGCTGTTTCCCACGGATTGTCTACAGGCACATAAAACCTGAAATAAGGATACTAGTCTGAGGGGCACGGCATGCAATTAAATTAGGAGGAAAAGTGACCCTGAGTTCAGAAAGGTCTCGTTTTCCTGTCATCCGTGAGGTACCTGTAGGTCCCTTGAAAAATAAATTTGTAGAGAATGTGGATATTAATTTTCTCTCACCTTCAAGTACGGAATCATTCCACACGTACAGGAGAGAAATGTGACTTTTCCGGATGACGGCCCACAGCAAGAACTTTCCCACTAGGAAAACCCTCTCTGTACACCACGAGGGTAGCTCGTGGGCAGTGCTGCCAGAGGAGCGAAGACCCATGCCTTTCTGTGTGGGGATCGGAAGAACAATGTAAACGAGCGGACACAGCAGAAACAGACTCATGGACACAGAGAACGGACTGTTGGTGGCCAGCAGGGCGGGGCCTGGGGGACGGGATGAAAGGGTGATGGGACTGAGAAGCACCGACCGGCGGCCCTGGGGGACAGGGTGAGGGGGTGACAGGACGGAGAGGCGCTGCCTGGCCGTCGCAGAGCAGCCGCGGGGCTGGACAGCACAGCACGGTATGTTACCGCGGTGACTATGTTTGGCGCCAGGTGGGTACTGAAGTATCGGGCAGAACACTTTGTAAAGTTGTCTGCGGTGCTGGACACCTGAAACTAATATTGAATGTCAACTGTAATTGGAATTTTTTTTTTTTTTTAATTTAGAAAGAACAATGCCTTTCTTTTCCTCCACCTTGCTGTCCTGTAATTGGAACACAGCCAGACACGGAGCCAAACGCCCTGACTTTCATCCTCTGCTACTTCACACCTGATGTTAGGAATATTGTTTAACGTCTAACCTGGGTTTCTTATCTGTAAAACGAGATTCTAAAATGTATCTCCCAAGGTAGTGATAAAACTCATTAAAATACAATGTTCAGGTATGCACAGCATTGCTTCCTGTGTTTGCCAGTTACCAGTGTTGGATCCAAAACATGGAGGAAAGCACCTGTGGAGTTTCTGCGAAACGGCGAGTTCATGCTAAGCCACTGAAATCTGCACTCCACAGCGGCGAATCCGCGCTCGAGGGAGCAGGGTGAGGGGACGGGGCTGTGCTGCCGCTGCCCACGCGGCTCCTCCAAACAGACGCATGAGCGCCCAGCTCGCTGAGGCAGGACCCAGCGGGACGCGGTGTGCCTCCTTTCCTGTGCTGCTCAGTGCGCCCCCAAGAGGCCTGAGCTTCTCAGCACAGTGCCGTGGTCCCCAGTGCGGGCCACACACATGACTCAGGCAGACCGCAGGTGACCTCCTTGCAAGAAGAAAACTCGTCCCTAGTCTGAATCCTGAGGGATGCTAATTAACAAGCAACTGTGCTTCTAGCTTGCCCCCTTCCTTCCTCACTTTATTCTCTCTCCTGATCTATTGTACCCACACAGGGGCCCCTCTGGCATCGGCCTTCTCCACAGCTGCCAGGAGACCTTCTGAACCCCTGCCACCCGTGGTCCTGGCGAGGTCTCTGGAACCCCAGGCCATTGGTGTCCCCACCCTCCGAATGCCCATGGCACTCAGCATACAGCACATGGTGGCTTTTATGACTTCTCTCTCTTGGAGGAATGAGAGGTTCTGGAAGGCGGGTACCTTCCCTCATGTGTCATTGTATCTACTGGGCTGTGTGGGATGAGGGGCCTCTTTGACCTCACGTTGCACCAGGGCAGTGATTCTCAACCTTGACCGCACATTTAGAATTACCTGGGGAGTTTTAAAGGCATATATCCATGCCCACATCCAATCCAAGTTCAATGTGATCAGAACCTCTGGGTGTGGGGAGGGGGTCCGGGTAGTGCTACAGCTCCCAGTGACGCCGTTGTATAGACAGGGCTGAGAGCCAGTGTCTGTGTGTGTTCGGGCCTGTCACTGTTGCTCCCTCGCTCACCCGAGTTCAGGAGCAAGCCTGGCCTGTAGCTGGCCCTACTCCTCTCTTCCTCTCTGGGCCTTGCTTCCCTGCAGAAAGCCGCCCCCCGCGCTCCTGGCTGGGCCTTGAGCAGAACAGTCAGTGCTCTGTTTCCATGGGCAAGCCCTGTGGCCTGGAGAGCTGCCTGTGTCCGGGCAGGCCCCGCAGCCGAATCCTCATCCTCTAGGACGTGTTTTTAATAATAACCTTGTTATCCATATCTCCATTTGCCTGAACTCCACCCCCCATCACAACTATTGACTTAGAATTTAGGAAGGGAACGTATTTATTAACTCCCTCAAATCCACAGCCTCCTCTTTTTCTTGCCCGGGGCTCGGACCATAATAGATGTTCAATAAATATTTGTTGAATGAGTCAATTCCCTATGCACTTGTAGTAATATCCATTCTCTAAATTTGGGTTTCTCTTGCTCGCTGTCTCTTCCTTCCTCCGCAAGCTACAGATGGTGGAAATGCTGCAGTTCCTGTGAAGACTGAGAAAGCAGTCCAACAGATGTGTTCTTCATAGCTCCCTAGTCAGGCATAACTAAACATTTACATTTATTACCAATTAGAGGGGAAACAGACTGTGGTTTTATGCTCTGTGTGTGGCTGGATGTATTTCTTCTTGGGATCTCACTAAAAACTTCAAAATGTATCATTAGATCTCATTCTCTTACCAACTCGAACCTCATTGAAAATGCCATTTAAATAGAGATCTTCCAATGACAGTACAAATCTCCATGTCATGCCCCTACCCCACCCCTCAATGGAGCACCATAAAGGTGGACAAACAAGGTCACGGAAGGGCAGCTGACCCTGTGTGATTGAGGTGACCCTACTCCACTAGGGATTTGTAAGCACGTGCAGAATTGATGGAGTCATTGTAGACTTTCTGGAAGGCAGTGGGTGTAACATTGTTGACGGTACACAGTGTCAAACTGTGTGCACACACCAAGTTTTGCTGTTTTTATAGCCCTTTTTCCTTTTAGAGCAAAATAGAATGAGTGAAAATCCATCCCACCGAGCTTCAGACCTCACCCGGAAGAATTCACTGTTCCTAGCCAAGTCTCACCTGTCTGCTGTGTGTCTGACCTGTAGAGCCCCAGGCCAGCCTCATCACAAAGTCACAGGGAAGTGCTGGCAGAGGCACAGGCAGCCTGAGTTCTGGTCTCAGCTCTGGTGGACTTCGCTTCTGCACCTGCCAAGTCAGTGGACTGCCCCCATGAACTTGGCTAATAATGAGATTTACTTAAAAATGTACGTAGGGTATAAAGATTTCACCCCATGGCTATTTATGATAGGGAGAATTTCAAAACAACCTCAATGCTAGCAACAGTGTAGGGACTGGTTAATATATTACAGAAAAACCAGACGAATCATACAACACTAAAAAGTTGTGGTTTTACCATGGTGAGATCCCATTTACACCCACTGTAATGGATGGATGGCTAAAATGAACCCAAGAAAGGCAGAAAATAACAAATGCTCATGAGAATGTGGAGAAATTGGATCCCTTGTGCTTTGCTGACAGGGACATAGAATGATGCAACAGCCGTGGAGAGCATTTTGGTGGTTCCTTAAAAGGCTTATGATTCTGTGATCTCACTCTCAGTTGTATACCCGAAAGAACTGACAGCAGGCACTAAAAGAAGGACATGTACATACAAGTGCACAATAGTACTATTCACAGTAGCCAAAGGTGGAAACGCCATGTGTCCTTGAACGAATGGATAGGTAAACAAACTGTGGCATATACATACAATAGAATATTTTTCAGCTATAAAAGAGAATGAAGTGCTGATATATGCTACAACATGGGCGAATCTCAAAAAATAAGGCCGAGTGAATGACAAAAGGTCATTTATTATGTGATTCCATATATATAATATATATATGAAAGATCCAGACTAGGTCAATCTAGAGACAGAGTAGGTTGGTGATTTCTAGAGACTGCAGGGAGGGAAGGTTGGAGAAAACCACTTAGTGGGGATGGGTTTCGCCTTGGAGCGATAGGAATATTTTGGAGCTAGATAGAGGTAGTTGTACAATATTGGGCATTTACTAAATACCATTGAATTGTTCATTTTGAAGTGGTTAATTTTATGTTATGTGAATTTCACCTCAATAGATTATTATTATTATTATTGTTATTAATGTAAATAAGAGGAGGGGAGATAGGCAGATTTCCACATGTGCCCTGACCAGGACCCACCTGGTGTCCCCCAGTCTGAAGCCGATGCTCTGCCCATCTAGGGGCCAATGCTCACAACCGAGCTATTTCTCCACAGAGCTATCCTCAGTGCCTGGGGCCAATGCACTCAAATCAATCTAACTATGGCTGCAGGAAGGGAAAGAGAGAGAGAGAGATAGAGAAGTGGGAGAGGGAAGGGAGGAGAAGCAGATGGTCACTTCTCCTGTGTGCCCTGACTAGAAATTGAACCCGAGACTTCCACACACCAGGTCAACACTCTACCACTGAGTCAACTGGCCAAGACCAATTATTTTATAAAATTGTGATTTTGAAGGATATTTACTGACACAGGGAAATTCACAGCATGTATATATTGTTAAAAACTAGATTTATGATATATTCTTAACTTTATAACCTTTAAAATATATGTGAGTGTGTGACCATGTATATGTTTATATATGCATACAAGCATGCACATATGTGTATGCACATATATTTTACATATTTATGTACATGTACATCATCCTCCCCCCCAAAAAAACCTGAAAAGAAATGCAGAAGTTCAATAATTGAATTATAAGTTATATCATTTTTTTAAATTTGTATTTTTCTGAAGTTAGAAGCGGGGAGGCAGAGAGACTGACTCCCACATGTGCCCAACCAGGATCCACCTGGCATGCCCACTCAGGGGCGATGCTCTGCCCATCTGGGCTGTTGCTACATTGCAACCAGAGCCATTCTAATGCCTGAGGTGGAGGCCATAGAGCAGGGGTCCCCAAACTACGGCCCACGGGCCACCATGCGGCCCCCTGAGGCCATTTATCCGGCCCCCACTGCACTTCCGGAAGGGGCACCTCTTTCATTGGTGGTCAGTGAGAGGAGCATAGTTCCCATTGAAATACTGGTCAGTTTGTTGATTTAAATTTACTTGTTCTTTATTTTAAATATTGTATTTGTTCCCGTTTTGTTTTTTTACTTTAAAATAAGATATGTGCAGTGTGCATAGGGATTTGTTCATAGTTTTTTTTATAGTCTGGCCCTCCAACGGTCTGAGGGACAGTGAACTGGCCCCCTGTGTAAAAAGTTTGGGGACCCCTGCCATAGAGCCATCCTCAGTGCCCAGGCCAACTTTGCTCCAGTGGAGCCTCGGCTGCAGGAGGGGAAGAGAGAGATAGAGAGAAAGGAGAGGGTGAAGGGAGGAGAAGTAGATGGGCACTTCTCCTGTGTGCCCTGGCTGGGAATCGAACCTGGGACTTCCACATGCCAGGCTAATGCTCTACCACTGAGCCAACCAGCCAGGGCAGTTATATCATTTTTATAGTGTTTTTATATTCCTTTAAATGAGCATATGTTAATTTTATAATTTGAGGGAAAAAATATTATTGAATAAGAATTGGGTTGCAAGAGTATTGCTAAGGTTTCTTTCAACTCTACAATTCTGAGTCTAAATGAGTTACATTTACTTGAATGCCCACTAGAGGTTGGGCAAGAGCAGATGAGCTTTATGGGCAGGTACCAGAAAATGATGATTTAAGGCCGGCAGGCGATAATGGAGCACAGAGACATTCAGTTCTTGTCACATTGTGCATAAGTGGGCACCACCAGAAGGCCATACTTATCTGTTACCCAGCTCCATAGCCCGTTCTCTCTGATGGCTTCTTAAAGAATGATGGTAACGTTCATGGCTCTCCTGTGGACCCTTTCCATAACACGTGCATCTGAAAAGAAAATAAATGTCCCCGTCCTGCACAGCTACCCTGGCTGAATTCCTACTAGTAAAAGAAGAATGAGCTGTTGACATTTTCTTATCTTTATTTGCTTAGAATAATATGCTCCAGTTGATGTATTCCAATGGGTGGCTTCCTACAGTGATCATCTCTTGTTTGGCTTGTCCGTCCCGGTGAGAGCCTGAATTTTTTATTATCCTTAGTTCAGCCTATCTCTTCTCATCCTATCATCTCATAGCAATGTGAGTTTTTAAAAACACTGAGTGGTAGGCCCTGGCTGGTTGATTCAGTGGATAGAGCACTGACCCAGTGTACGGATGTCTGGGGTTCTATCCCTGGTCAGGACACACAGGAGAAGTGATCATCTGCTTCTTTTTTCCTCCTTCTCCCCCTTTTCTCTCTCTTCCCCTCCTGCAGCCAGTGGCTCAGTTCAAGCAGTGGCCCCAGTGCTGAGGATGGCTTGGTTGATTTCGAGCATTGGCCCCAGATGGGGGTTGCCAGGCGGATCCCGGTTGGAGTGCAAGCGGGAGTCTGTCTCTCTATCTCCCCTCCTCTCACTTAAATACACACACACACACACACACACACACACACACACACACACACACACACACACACCAAGTGTTAAAAAGGAGAGTTCGAGCCAATGTTTACAGTCAGAACATTTTTCTCCATCTTTACAGGCGTTTTGGGGTCTCTCTTTGATTTTTATCATTTCATCATCTTCAGTAATTCTCCCCCAACCCTAATTAGCTTTGTGAATTAAAAAATCTCCACCTCACCACCCTGGGTCAATAGGGTTAAAAAAACAAACTGAGTTATTGACGTGTCTGTGCCCAGATGATACCAGGAGGTCTGTTTCAGCTGGTGGACCGTCCCCGAGGGCAGAAGGAACATGGGCTCGGCCCTACGAGGAGAAGTGTAAAATCTCACGTAGTGTATCCAACAGAGAAGATTCGTAAGGAAGATGGATTCAGGTGCCGTGTCAAACTCCGAGTCATCATGCACGGAAGGCGTGCACAGCGGGAGAGGAGTGGGCTCACAAAAGCCTGAAGAACCCCGACACCGAGGGGTCATTGGCTGTTCTCGGACCCACAGAAGAGGAGGTTCGGGGAAATTCTGTCGACAGAATTTAGGGATGCGTCCAAGATGAGTTCTGAGAGGGTTAAAGGGGACCATCGTGAGCTCTGCTCAGTATAGTTTTATAAAACTGAGTTCACATGGAGCTGGAGTTCTCAGTGCTGAGAATCTGAGACATGGCTCCAATTCTCCCCAGAGGAAAACCCGGGAGAAGAAATGGAGGTGTCATCAAAAACCTGACAGGGTCAAGTTCGAGTGTGCCAAGCTCAAGTGACTGCTAAGGCACGTCTCATCATTGCAGACTTGGGGGTAGTTGTGCCTCAGTGAGGTCAGCCACACAGGCAGAGGCGGGCGCCCTGAGCGTCTGTGGGTGCTGTCCTGAAAGTGGCCCGTGGGTGCCTCCAGGTTAAGGAAGAGTCTGGGGCTTTCAGAAGAGACTCCATTCCTACCTGACTCCTCCTTCAGCTGACTGCATTTCTGTTGAAGTGTAAAGTCATGAGCCCTCAGTGGATGGATACCCTGACACACTGATTACTGTTTTTCTGGCTCGCTCTTTGCAAGGACACTAATCCAGCCCCAGGGGAAATAAATGGCCCTGGGATTAGCAAACAGAAGCTATCTCCCCTTCCCTCTCCCTCCCCCTGACCTAGATCTCCAGTGGAGGTCAGCTCTGATCAGGCCAATGCCATGGGGTCCTAGCAACAGAGTTCACAGGGCTTACTGGGCCCACTCTGGGGCGGTGGGCTCGCTTCTTAGCACACACTCTGGACCCCCTCCATGGACTCTTTGCTCTAAGACATGACTTCACGATCATCTGTATGACACTTCACTTCCTTTTCTCCAGTCTCAGGTCACACAGAAGAAAACAGTTCCCAAGCCCCCCTGGATCTAGCACAGGGCACCTGATTAGTTGCTGGGTCTGTGACTTTAGTTTCTCAAGAGGAAAATTGCATGGGGTTGGCAGGCTGCTCCGCCTCCTTTCCACGTGCCAGTTCTGTGAGGTTCTGGGCTGTAAGCAAGGCATGTCATGTGCTTTAAGTGACATGAAAATCAGGACGTGTTGTTGCTGGCAGCCTCACAGATGCATGCTTCTCCTGTTGCATTACTCAGGGAGGCGTCATGGGAGATCTGGTTACTCATTATGAAGGTGAAGAGACAGGAGATGGTGTCAGGTGCCACAGCTCTGAATGGACTTCAGCTCAGGGCTAACAAAGACCTCTCTTGTTCCCCAGGAGTTCTCCGTGTTAGTAAAACTAAGATGTATTCCTCCCATGGTAATGTCTTTACATTTCAAAGAATTAATTGAGGGTGAAGAACAAGAGAAATATAAGGGATTTGCTTCCCCCCAAAGTGTCTGGATTTTCGAAAATGAATTGAGCTGCCACTCACACAGAAACCTGGTGCTCCTGACTTCTTCTCACACGTGTGTCTTGCTTGGGTTCTCTGGCAGTCAGGATGGTTTCGTGGGGCACCACACTCACACTCGCTCCTCATCTCCCTTGTGACCAGTGCTCTGTGACAGCAGGTTAATTAAAATCAGAGCATGTTACTGTCAGAAGAAACAGAAGCTGCCCTGCCCAGCATGACCTAGAACTACCATCCCCACCATGGGGACATCCGGGTTTGCTCTGGAGAACCAGGAAGAGGCTGAGTTTAGTTAATAATCCAAAAGGCAGGGTCAGATGGTAGGAGGTCAACAGCAGAGGATGGGACAAACCACGTCATTCTCCAGAGGTAGCAGGGGCAAGGAATGGGGAGCGGATGGGGGAGACAGCTGGGACTTTGGGGGACAGGACCTAGGGGGTTCCCGGTGGTTCTAGACAGTGTTGGGCAGTTTTTGACGGGCTGGGTACAATTTTGCTACTGGTAATTTTTCTACAGTAGACTTTATGGTCAAAGCCAGAGTGGTTGGGGATTGATATCAAGAGTCAGCTCTTTCCTGGCATTGTGGGTCAATAATACCAGATTTTTGTCTCAGTCTGATGCTCTGATGCCGGGCAGTCAGGGGTGGGGGGGGCTTAAAATAGAGCTTTCCTCTGGGAAAGGGTAACATTATCAAAGCTCTTGACATATGTGGAACCTGAAAAGGTTAGTTATCTTTTATCCAGCTGCCCAGGGGGAGCCTGAGCGGCTTCCCTCTTCCCCTCGGACAGAGTGAAAACGGACCCTAGCCTTGGGCAGAAATCTCAGATTTCTCTGAAGGCTCGAGATAGAAATGGCTGCCTATGACTGTAGGTGGGCCTGTCTCCACTCTGCAGCAGGGACGCTGCGGACAGAGTGGCCCACTCTGTTCAGAAGCCGACGGGTCAAGACCCTTCCATTGAGACCCTCTGTCAATGTGGGAAACATCCAAACCCGTAAGAATCGTATGAGTTCACTGGAGCCAATATGATGACACTTGCTGTGAAACAAAATCTCAACGGGTTGAGAAAACGCTCTGGAAAATGGCGTCTATACATCAGCATCAAGGGGGAAGACGTCAGGGGTTCCGTGAAACCCACGGGTGACAGATCAGGGAGGAGGGAGAAACAAAGTGGGGAAGTCTTTCGGATTGGATAAGAGTAAAACATAGACACCCCCTTTTCCTCACATAGACAGGGATGGGATAGTCAACAATTAACATGTTAATAACAGTGAGGAATCTGTGGTCTCTGCTCTGGTGCCACGGTTGTGCCCTGCAGGGTAGAAAGAAAAGGAAATTATCCTGGCATTCCAAAGATACGTTATCCTCAATGAGAAAAGACAATAGTCAGGCTCTGTTAAGGTAAAGATTGACCTTGGCCAGGGAAGATGCCTGCTCAGGACCTGACTACCTGCCCTGGACTGCATTTAGTGAGAAAGTTTGCATTTCAGATCATCGTATGTGTTGACTTTCCATCCCTGGGTTTGTACGTTGGCCACGCAGGCCTCCCCAGAGCTTGGCAGGTTTGGTATGTGGCCCTTTCTCATCCACACTTCTTACCTCCCCCACCAAGGCTCCCCTTTTGCTCTCACCTGCCCCGCCCGCCTCCCCTCCACACACACCTTTGTTCTTTCCTTCTATTGATTCTCAGCCTCTCTCTCTTTCCCAAAAGCTCTGTGTATCCTTGGGTTTTAGCTTTATTATAATCTTGCCTCTTTTAACCTCCGGGTGTTAATCTCTTACCTTGATAGCTCGGAGCTCCTCTGTGTTCTCTCACCAGGTATTTGGACCTGTCTCAGTTTTGAATTCCTAATCATTTTCAGTGTTCAACCTAAATGTTAACTCTTTCCTTTTTCTTGTTGCTATCTGTTGTCTTTAACTCCTTTTCAAGTTTCTGGTCTTTTAATTTCATTTTCTAGTCGGTAGTTTATCTGTTATTTAAACTCTCTTTGCTCTCTTTTTTTCCTCCCCTTTAATTTTCATCTTCCTGTTAGCTGTGTTCTGTAATGAAGCAGCAGAATACCAGCCTGGAGGTCTGCATGGTAGAGGGGGCAGTCATGTGGCTTACTGACGGGGAATCGAGTTCCTCCCAGCTGCCGTGACACATGTCTACTCCTCCACTCCTCTTCATAGATTTTCTAGCTTTGCTGAAAATGACTTTGCAAGAGACTTGGCTCTAGGAGACTTGAGAGACTTCTGGGTATAATCTCCTAAGAGCCCAGACCCCACTGTTCAGAGCATACCGTATTTCCCCACGTATAAGACGCACTTTATTTGGAAAAACTTGGGGTCTAAAAACTGGGTGCATCTTATACAGTGGTTGTAGATTGTTTTACTTGCATTTCCCACTTTTTCTTCACACTTGTTTTTATCTTCATTGTTGAAGACAGTGATTCCTCATCAGACACAGATGAGGACAAGCTACTGGATGGGGTTTTGACAGTGATGAGGAGTTGTATGAATTTTATGATGAATAAAACTTGAATTTAATAACTTTATGTAATAAATTTTTTTTTCAAATTTTGGGCCCCCAAATTAAGGTGCATCTTATACATGGGAGCATCTTATCCATGGGGGAACATGGTATGTTTTACTCACTGAGTATTAGTTATTCACAGTTCACGTTATCCAGGCATTTTCAGAAAAGTTGTGCGCTTTAGCAACTGTGTTCTCCGCAGTGGGCTGTGAATAAAGCACCTGAGGGGTTCACCTGGGATCCGCTGGAAGCGAACCAGGGCTGCCCTCCCCTGCCACCTCAGGGCACCTGGCCTGACTTGGTAAGGAGGCAGGCAGGGCTGAGCAGAGAACAAGGGTAGGATTGTGATGCCACAGTGACATCTCTGGTCCTCGCCAGCTGTTTCTCTGCCCTGTCTGGGAGGACCAGTGAGGAACCTAGTTAAATGTGGCCACTGCTAGCTTCTTGCCCTCGTCATGCGAACAAGGAGACCCTGTCTGTGGCAGAGGTGGTTATCAAAAGGCTTTCTAAACAGGAGTGGATACTCTGTAAGACCACCTGCTAGGCACCGGACAGCAGACTGTCCCCAGAAGGCGTCACCAATGGCCCTTCTCCCCACCTCCCAAACCCAGGACATCCGCAGTGTTCAGAAGAATGGTCAAGCATAATCTAGTTCTCTACTAGGACTCTCTGAGGAGGGAAGATGGTGGGGTTCCCATCACCTGCTTATCGTGACAATTTGCTTGTCAATTACGCCAAGTGGACTCCTGAGATTTTTCGCCCGAGAACTAGTACTTCTCAGAGCTTGACAACTGAGCGCTTGACACAAACAGGTCCTAGTATTAGATGCCGAGGAAGGGACACGGAGTGTATCAGTGCTTGCCTTTGGGAACTGTACAATGTATCATTGGTGACCTAAGAAATACACATAAAATAGTTCTGTGGCTCACAGAGTTCTTAGATCTTCAGGTGGTTCTCTCCCTTCTTTTTCCCGCATCTCACTAATGACCTACTCATTCTCAGGTCAAACTTCAAGGTTACTTTTTCAAGGAAATCTGCCGTCCTTGGGTGAAGCCTTTTCTGGCCTTTACCATCGGGGTTTCCTGTGTTTCTGCCTGTTTTCCCCAGGAGAGAGTAAGTTTTCTGTAAGAGCAGGACTGCCTCCACACTGTGGTATTACCAGCAGACAGTATGGGGAGATGCTCAGCAAGTTATTTTTAAAGAGTGAATGAATCAACAGTAAGATGTAGCATCCGTCACATGCAGAAAGCGTAGAGGAGACAGATTCTGCATGCATTTAGGAGGAAATGGAGAACGGGCTTCCTCGAGGTCCCATGGTGAGATTGTGGGGCTGGTGCAGTCTGAGTGGTCTGACATGCACGCACGGTCCCTTCTCACCTGGTGTCAGGCTAAGGTACGGAGCCCCTCGGTCACAGGGAGTTGATTAACATTCCTCTGAAAGAAGTGGCGTTGTGATTCTGAGCTCAACACTTGCAGATCTTTCTCCCCCTCCTCTCTGTCTCTCTGTCTCTCTGTCTGTGTCTCTCCCAGCCAGGCTGTCACTAGCACTTCCTGAAAACCACTGCACATAGCAGTCTGGGCCATGACAGAAAGAGCCTAATTACCACAGCCCCCAACTTGCATTCTGGTGGGAGAGCTCGGGCACACTTTAAAGAATGTGTACAGAAATACCTCCAAGCATAAGTGACGCCCTCGGAGAAACCTTCACAAACAAGCACACTGCGCAAAGGACACAGACGTAGAAACAACCAGTGGACAGCTGGCTTGAGCTGTATAAATAGACCACACAGGAGGAGGGAGAGAAACTTGTAAGCCATGTAAACTATTTTATGCATATTTCTTGTGTCACCAACTACATTGTAAGGTCCTCAAAGGCAGGGACTAAGACACAAGCCAAGGAGCTCTTAGGCACCTAAGACCCGTCTATAATAGGCACTCAGTAACTTTCAGCTGCTGCAAATGGGGGGGGGGTCCCATTTTTAAATAGACCACATGCAAGGAGATAAAGCGAGGCAGATGGGATTCCTGCTACTAGCCAGGGAAGGCAGGTAGAGGTGGCGAATGAGGACAGTGGCTGGTGGACAAGAAGAAAGAGAGAGAAATACCACACGTGGCCATGCCCATGGAAGCGCTGTCTGTATCAAGTGTCACAGAGTGTATTCCATGGAGTCTGCGGGTGTAGGCTCGGCTGGGAACTTGTGAGCTCGTGTGGAGAATGGAGAAGCGAAGTGTGAAGGGTGGTTACTTTGCAGGGTTCGATACAAGTACACTAATTTAGTAAATTCATCCTGAGGATCTAGTGTGGGCTTGGGACTACCCAAAGAGCTGGCAAGTGTGGTGATAACGGGGACTCTGTGAGAGTGGGAGGAGAGAGATTGAGAGGTTCAGACTCTGGGAGGGGTGCTCTCAGGAAGAGAAGTAATCAGGCGCTTCTTGAGGTGTCTGAGAAGGGCAGTCACCTGCTCGCATGGTCCTTGAGGAAGATGATTTACTGTCAGAATCCAGATTGGATTGGGGCGAGGGAGGACTTGAGCTTGGGATGCTGGCCGAGGGCTGCCATGGTCTTCAGGAAAGGGGCAGCTCCTGGCCTCGAGTGAGCGCACAGGCGGGAAATGCCTACAGAGATGTTTCCGACTCGGCTTTGATGTTGCGATGCTGAGGGATGAGAACAGACAAGGAGGAAGTAGCCACAGAGTTCCCATCCTTCCAAGGCTAATTAATCTGTTAAGGGGACCTGCTTGGGGTTTCTCTATGGAAGGAACCCGGCCAGGAGTCTGAAACACGGCTCTATTCCTGGCTGTTGGGTCTGGGGAGAAATCATTTTACATCACCTTTGGCTTATTTATCTTAGAATGAGGCCGTTTCAGCCTTAAATAGCCTATGATTTACAACAGTTACCTTGGTGGGATGATGTGAATTAATGATATGCTAAATTATACTACTGCTGGCAATAATGACTGAGATTTGTACACTTTACCAAGCATTGTTTGCATGCATGATTCACCTTCATCCTTACGAAAACCACTGAGGTAAATATCATTTCATTCATATTTTGTAAATGAGGAAACAGATGCTTAGAGTCTTGTCCTAAGATCATATGGGTAGTCAGCAACAGAACCAAGACTCAAATCTCCAAAATCTTGACAACCTATACTCTGTGGGAACTTTGAGGTTTCACTTATTTATTAAACATCAGCTGTGACTTCTTGTTGCATGGAAGCCAGCATTAGATATCATTGTCATAAATATCAACATCTCAGGACATTTGTTATTCATTGATATTAACCCACCCACACATGCATTATATGTTTAATGATCACCTACTATGTGTCGGGTGTAGAGCTAGGCTCTGGGGATACAGCAAAGAATAGAACATGGTCTTCGCTCAGAAGGGCCCAGTCTCGTAATGATACTAGACTGTGAAGGTAAATCAATACTTACAATCCAGTGTGCTGGGTCCTCTCACGGAAGCACACGTGGAGAGTACTGGGGACATGTGTATTTAAGTCTATTTCACGTGGGGCTGGCACCATGCCAGTCCATGTAGAGAACAAACCTCTCACACATGGCTCAAGGGCCCCTTCTTGCTCAAGGCTTTCCTGACTTCAGTGACCATCCTGCACTTTTCTCAAAATCCTGCGGCCCCCTCTGCTACCACCATTTGGCCTATGGTGTCTTAACTTTCACTTCCTGTTTGTCCATCTCCTGTTCACTGCATGTTTTCAGCACTTTGTGGATAGAAGCCTGTGGGAAATGCACATTGGCTTTTGCTCACGAGTACCGTAGGTAACATTGGTTACCCAGTCACAGCCCTGGGTCTGAACATGGGTGGCAATCAACAAAACGTTTGTTTCATTGATTAAGATTCCCAGATTGAGAATCCACGTGGGTGGGAGATACCAAACCAAATCCTCTAAAAGTACTGCAGTGGAACCACGAGAGTGCCGTTCCAGGCGGCTGCCATGCTGTCCCAAGCATTTTAACGGGATGACTGTTGTCCCGCAAGCCCACCCTTGACCCTCCTCGGGCCATAGCATCAGGGGCTTAAACAACTGCTTTCAGGGCACACAAGCTCCCTGTGTCAGGGAGATAGGGAGACTTTGGCTTTTTAAAGTTGTTTTGTAAAGTAGATCTAAATCCAACAGGGAAGATATTAAGAAGCAACAACAGGAAGGAAGGAAAGAAGGAGGGAAGGAAGAGGAAGGAAGGGAAGGGAAGGAAAGGGAAGGGAAGGGAGGGGCGGGAAGAGAAGGGAAAGGAAGAGAAATTTATTGTTATTTTTATCTGCATCCCGTGTCTGGCTGTGCCACAGCCCGTGAAGGGGCCACGGCACATGGGCTGCCCTGTCCTTGATCCTCAGCTTGCAGGGCTGTGTGAAGCCCAGGAAGGTGATTTCTGTGCTGTGTTTGCAGGAACCCAGATAAAAGGCACTGTGTGCAGAAAGGCGGTCGCTCTTGTTCCAGTGTATGCTGTGGCTCAGAAGTGTGGTTAATGCCCTGTCCCCTTTCGTCAGGTCTCCTCGCCCTAAAGTCTGTTCTGATCTCTCTGCAGTCAGATTAAGTGAACAAGGTCCTTTGAAATCCCTTCTGGTCCACCTAGCCGTCCCATCTTCTGGGGCATTCGGCAGGCTCTCCTATTCACTGAGAAGGGGAAAGAGACATCACTTGGAATGGCAACTCCTTTGTTCCTGTATGGGGTCAGCTTTCTTCCTGCGGGGTCCCCCTGCACCTCAAGCAATCTCATCTGAAACTCCCTGCACACTGTGATGGCTACACGCAGGACTCCCTGGTTTGGTTGCCTTGGCAACAACTTGTGTTTGTTGTGAGTTAAGATAAGTGCTGGGTAGTGATTGTTTTCCCTCTGCCTCATGGTACAACAGGGGCAAATAAACTTGGCAGATTAGATGGAACAAAGGAAGCCGTCCAATGCGTGACAGGAAGAGGTAGAAGAGCGGGGGCAGAAAACCTCTAGAAAGGCCGCTGCTGGGCCTTTGGTACCTATTGAGTCACGATACATTTAGCAATGACTAAAAGCCAGGAAGCAGTTACTGTGGAGGATTCGTAGAGAGGTGTGTAGAGGCCTTGGCATGACAGAGTCACTCCTCTGACTCCTACGAACAGGGGACTCCAAAGCAGGGCTGCGTCTCTGTTCAGGGCAGACCTTAGGACCACACTGGAGACATTTTCCTCAGCCTCCACGAACTCAGACTTCAGGCGTCCACTGGTGTGGACTGACGGCCTGCTCAGGGCCAGGCTCTGCGGTTCACGGGACAAATGCAGCAAAACCCTTCCCCAGGGGATCCGCCTTGCTCACGCCTCCCTAAAGCACAAGCACGCTATTCAAGTGGTTTTACCTAACACAGGCTTGTTACTTATTTCTGCCTTTTTTTTTTTTTTTTCATTTTGCTTTATTCGGAAGACTTGGCACAGTTGTACCACAAAAAAGACAACTTTCAAGACATGTGAGTTGGAGAGAGAGGAGCCTTCTGCCCCATTTCTACTGCTAAGCTTTGCAACCTACATAGGGGACTCAATTCTTTGCGCTGTCACCAAATGCAAATAAGAGCAAGGCGGACTTAGAGGGGACAAGTTTGTTTGAATGTCAACGATGGGTTTAAAAAAATGGACAGTTACAGACTTTTCATCCTTTATTTCTTCACCAAATATGTATTGGACTCTGACACTTTTCCAGGCACTCCTGGGCACTGGAGGCTGATAGTGAAGGAAACAGCGTGTCTGCCCACCCTGGTGCTGTGTTCTGACCCAGTCCCTTCGGCAGCGTTGGTGCTCACGCAGTGCTTCTGTTTTAGCAGACAGATTGCATGGAAAATATCAAACACTGACCCACCCAAAGCTTACCATGAAATGACACAACGTTAGGATTGAAAGGACCTTCCAAAACCATTATCTCCAAGCAAGAATTACTGTCCTGAGCACCCCTTGCTGGTAAGCATCACCCTCCCAAGTTCCTCACCTGTCACCTCTCACCCGGAGGCAGCTCCACCCCCACAACATCTCTCAAATCTGCCCCCCCCATGCCCCTCACCTGTCTCATTCCGCGGGTCTCAGGGCAGGTCTCCCTGTGCCCAGTCTTCCCCTCCTCCATAATCCATTCTCCACGCAGCTGACAGTGATCTTGTAAAAATGCAAATGAGATCATGTCTTCTCTACTTAAAACCCTCAAAGGCACTCTCTGCACTTCGATTAGAATCTGAACTTGTCCCCAGCCACATAAATCCGCTGCGCGCTCAGGCCTGCGCCGCCTCCTGACCTCACTCCCTGACATCTGAGCGCGGTGTCCCCACCACCTGAGACTCAGCACTGACTGCTTGTTTTCTGTAACTGCCCCAACTCTGCACCACGGACCACAACACATACTAAGAACTAAGCTCTTTGGCAGCCTGTACTTTGATTTGTTCACTTCTACTTATAAATGTGTCTCATGCAATAGACATTCATCATGATTTGTTGAGTTTTAAAAAAATCTAGCCTGTTGAACATCTTTTTGAGCGACAGTGGACTGTCGATCAAAGGGTCACCAGTGTATACATTATTCTAACATTGTGTTTGTTTTGTTTTTTCTGATACCATGCAACATTTTCTTTCCTGTAAGCCACTGGTCTGTGTTCCGGTACATGAAATTAAACCCATTTCGTATATGTATAGGAAGCTCTTCAAATGTTGTTTGTAGCTTTTAGGTCTCTCCTCTTCTCTATTTTCCAGGCTAACTACTCACGGTTCCTTGAACCATTTGACCTGTGCTGTTTTTCTCTCTAGCTTCCTTTTCTCTTGGAAATTACCGGTTTGCCTGGTTCTCTCTTAAAGTGTAGTGAGTGGTTTAATTGTATATCACAGCTACCTAAGAAAGATAGGTTGAGCCAATTAACAGGAAATGTTTGGCCAGTGAAAAAGAAACTTGATCCAATGTTCTAAAATGCTATTTGATCGCTTACATGAAACTAGTTTAATGTCTGACCAATTAAACCTAATTGAAGGCTCTCCTCTCTGTCAGCCCAAGTGAGTACACCTTCCCTTGAATTTTGAGGAACGGGCTGATATGCATATCAGTGAGAGGAGTTAAAAATGAATTCTCTGTTCTTAATCACTCCTAATACATGTTAGTGCTCAATAAATATGATATCAAAATAATTATAATAAGATTATGCAGAATCTCAGACATGGTAATTAATGAAGAAGTATTTGAACTGTCAGTGGTGTCTTGAGCCCTAAAGGGAAAAATAATAACCTGACAATATAAATGAAATATGAGATCAACCAATTAATTAGCAGAATAATTTAATCCGATGCTCAGAAAGTAGGCCAATTTAAATGCACTGTTACTATTTAACATTGATTAAGCAAGGTGCTAGATCCTGAACACAGCTTAAAAATAAACCTTATTCCTACCCTCAGGGAACATAAAGCAATTTAAGTGGCAGTGTATAAAAGGGCCGGAAAACAGGGGGTGTGGTATTGCCTTGATTTACTGGGAAGAGGGGTTACCACCACCACAGTGTCCCAAACTTCTCGTCTCTCCTTCCCACCTTCACTGGAGTGTGGGAGGGGTCTATCTGCGGTCAATCAAGATCAGAAGAGATAGGCAAAATAAATAAATAAATAAGAAAGAAATGAAAGCTTTTCAGTAAACATGAAGTTTTCTGCACTTGAGCTAGGAAAGAGGAACCCAGAAACCATGAATGCCTTTGATAATTCATTGGGGATAATTCATTGGCTACTAATAAAAGAACAATAACAATAAATATGAAAAAAGAAAGAAAGAAACCGTCTTGCTTCCAGCATACTTAAGGAAATGCACGTACCCACTCTCAAATTTAATGATGTTATAAAAATAAAACACAGAGTGGCCCATTAACTGCTCATTTACCTGTAATGAATTCTGATCTCTGAAATAAATAATAATAATAGGCATGTATTTATAATTCCAGAAGGTTCTTTAACCTCTTGTAAGCCTTCTTTCTCCCTGTGAAAAGCTTAGGATTCATGGTCTCCCCTCCAACACTTGGCTCACCGTGTTGGATGATTAATAGTTTGATATATCATGACACTGTCCCTGAAAAGAGAATCTTCTATCCCTTCCGTCTCACTAGAAGGACACGCAGGAGAAGCCTCCCTCTCTCCCTTCTGGAGTGCGTGTTTCCTGTTGAGGTGCCCTGTGAATTTTCTGTAGCAGCTCAAGTAGATTGTGTGGAGGCACTGGTCCTCTTTTGTTCTCCTTGAGAACCAGCTGTATCCCTCCAGATGCTGGGAAGAACTGCCTCTGGCTGGAGCCCAGCCCTGGCTCTCTGACTCAAGCGACCCTCCCTCTAGGTTTAGGACTGACAAGCATCATTCCTGTTAGCATTCAGCAACAGAATGGCCAAAATGGGAGATAATTTGCCTAAAGTTGTCGTAGGTTGTTTGAACGCACTAAATTATTGTATGTGAGCACAAAAGAGCTCTGAATTCATCTCCTAAAATGATGACCAACTCACAAAGTGGCATTCACCAACAGCTCTCTATATATTCCACCTATACGTCCATGGCTGTAGGTTAAAGAGTGCTCATCTAAACCAATAGCACTGTCTAGAGCTTGACTTGATTTCTTGGTGCCTGTTTCCATGAAAATGAAATGGTAACCCTGATGAAAACTGTGAGTAGTGAAGCTCTTACTAAAATTTACTAAAGCGAAGTATGTTCCATGCATTATTTTATTAAATTCCCACAACCTGTGAGGCAGACATTACCATTAATTCTCATTTTATAGAGGTAAAGAAATTCAAGCCTAAAAATTAAGTAACGTGGTAATTGGCAGAGGAAAAATCTCAGATCCAAGTCTGTCTGGTGTGAATTTCCCCTTTATGAATCTCTGTGCTTTATTGCCCTCTCAGTAATTACGTGCCGGGGTATGAAGACTAGTCATTGCGTAGACATACAAGGTTTGGATAACTTACACATCATTGATATACTTAGCCCTTATCTATGCTGATTTGATCTTTCCTTATAAACTTCACATGCATTATAGTTATACTTGATTATTGTAACAATTTTATAACAAATTGCTGAAACCTAAGGATGCTGGGCATCTCCATGGTGACCACTCTTTTCCATTGTGTCTACGGTCACATCTGTACTATATTCCCAATGACCTAAATAATTGAGTTTACTTACTTAAAAATGTATGTTATTTTTCTCCTTTGCCCAGCCTGAAATTAGAAATTTGTACCTCTACCTCTTCTCAGAAAGAAGAAATAGAAGAAAAAATGGAGTAGAGTTTTTTATTTTTATTTTTTGACAGTTGCAATGTATCACTTTTTTTGTCCTGAGGGCTAAAATAATGTTTGAAATTGCAGCAAATTGGGATCTCAGGGCCAAATCTATCTTCCTCTGTAGAGTTTTCTACTCTTCCTTGGAAGTCCTTGGGATTTCCCATTTATTTTATGTTGCAAATTTAAGATCCGCATCCCCCGAGTAAATGGTCTGAAGCCCCTCTCTACCTCAGTTCCCCAGCCCAGCAGGCACAGGCCAAACTGCCCCCGGGAAGCTTTTGTGTGCCTGTTTTCCACCTGACACTCTGGAATTTACTATTTCTTACCACTCAAAGGGGAATGTCTAGGGCACCAATGACATGGAACATGGAGGAAATTATCTGAGTGTTCCTTGGGCTAGCGAAGTAATAGTGTGTTCAGCTGATAATGGGTAAATTATCTAGTTATGGCCTTCAATCGCTGACATTTCTGGTGGAGAGAAATTATGAAGGACCAATCAGAAGGCCTCAATGACTGCTGAACTGTAGAAGACAAGGAAGAGGGGAATCCCTGCAGATGGAGACATACTGAGCTGAGATTGCTGGGAGAATGATGATGCTGTTAACAGAAGTAGAAAAGTCAAAAGGGGGAGCCACAAGGGATGGAGGGAGGAGGGAAAGGAAATGGTGAATTTGGTTATAGAGTTGTTGAGTTTGAGGAAATTAAGGGAACCTCTAGAACCTGTCTAATCTCCCATCCCAGCTGAACCCTGTTACTGAAGAGAAGACTCAGTTGAGACACTCCAATAAAACCCACACTTTGTAACTACATTGTGCCATATGAAACAGCCATTTATTTTGTCATGCAATAATGGTCCTTTCGTATGGCTCATCCTAATAACTGGGAAATTAAGGACCAAGTGTCTGGTGGGCAGTTTGAATAGTAGATAGAGATGAGGTTTAAGGAAAAAGTCAAGGTGTGAGATAAAAAGTGACATTCATGTGTATAAAGTTGGATGATGTCTCCGGTTGAGAAGAGGAATGAGGCTTGAACCTTGAGTAATAACTTTAACTCTTTGAGTAGTATGAACCTTCATGTACATCTTTGTGCCTCCTGACCATCCAAATAACAAAAATTTTTATTTTAAAAATGTGTAAGGCGGCCCTGGCCAGTTGGCTCAGTGGTAGAGCGTCGGCCTGGTGTGCAGGAGTCCCGGGTTCGATTCCCGGCCAGGGCACACAGGAGAAGCGCCCATCTGCTTCTCCACCCCTCCACCCCTCCTTCCTCTCTGTCTCTCTCTTCCCCTCCCGCAGCCAAGGCTCCACTGGAGCAAAGTTTGCCCGGGCGCAGAGGATGGCTCTGTGGCCTCTGCCTCAGGCGCTAGAATGGCTCTGATTGCAGCAGAGTGACACCCTAAGATGGGCAGAGCATCGTCCCCTGGTGGGATCCCGGTCGGGTGCATGTGGGAGTCTGTCTGACTGCCTCCCCGTTTCCAGCTTCGGAAAAATACAAAAAAAAAATGTGTAAGGCTACATTAAAAAAAGGCAAATGTATGTTCTTCTTGTTTCCATAAACTGGCTATCAAACAAACATGATTTTAAGTTAATAAAACTGTAACTGTAACTAATTTCATTTTTTGAAAAAACTCACTCCCAGGGGTCAGTGAGCATGAAAAAAACTCACTACTCAAAGGGTTAAACAAAGAACCAACACAGAAAAGCCAGTTAAGAAGTTAGAAAAGGAATGGACCATGCGTGGGAGAATAAATAGGACTGTGCCATGTGTTTGACACCAAGGAAGGATAATGGACTTTCTTGTAATGGGCTTTAAGAACTCAATCTGATTCAATATGTTGAAACAGTTCATAAGCTAGCAAATGCTGTACTGGTTCTTACTTGTAAAGTTGTTATTTAAAACCAACATATTAGGAGGGAATAGAAAGTATTGAAAAGATTCAGCATTAGAACCTCTAGAACCTGTCTAATCTCCCATCCCAACTGGACCCTGTTACTGAAGAGAAGACCTAGTTGAGACACTCCAATAAAACCCACACTTTGTAACTACATTATGCCATATGAAACAGCCATTTGTTTTGTCATGCAATAATGGTCCTTTCATATGGTTCATCCTAATAACTTGAGCATGGTTCTCCAAACCTAATCTGATGAGTTTGGCCACCTTTGAACTTTATGAAGTAGTTTTACTTAATCTGACCCAGATTCCCTTCCTTTGGCCTACTTCTTCTGTTCATTCTCCCTGGGGACTTCTGAGGGCTAGAGAGGGTACAGAATTAATATTCTACAACTAGATAGACACAAGGCTTAGATCAAAAACCTATTCTCCTAACTCCTACCTGGTCCATATTGTTGGCCTCCCTTCCATACCGTTTCTCTGAGCTAAGTGAGCATATTCAAGAAATCAAGACTGTGGGAAGTAATGATTCTGACTTGATCTTTCCGTGACCTGAACACAAGAGAAAAATTCTCAGTGATCTAGTGAATCAGGACACCCTTCCCTCTACAGAGCAGATAATCAAATAATCTGGAAGTGCAGTTGGGACCGAGTAAGGGTCAAGGTGTGTCATCATTCTGATTGACATGCAGACCCTTCTCCATGGTCTGGTGAGTTTTATGGTCAGAGTGAAGTGGAGCACCAAGAGGATTACTTCAATTATGCAAATCAATGACCCAATTAAGAACTTCCTTTTGTACATAGAGTCCCAGCATTCGCATGCCTGGTCAGTTAGTTGTTCAAAGGACAGAATTTGACTCAATCTCATTAACATATCCTTAAAATGCATATTCACCCAATTAATGTAATAGCTTTGTCTCTGCAAATAGAATGCTTCCCAAATGTGTAAGTGGCTCTAAGTAGTTTAAAAAGTTTTAAAAGTCCAGTAAGTACCTTGTACATAGCCTGTTGATCATTAATAGAAGTTCTGTAAAGTGGAAGTCAGCAGAGAGAACCATTAAAGTGCAAATAGGGCAATTACGACTGCCAGCCAGCCTGACTGTCCCTGTCACTCTCCATGGTTACTGTCCCTTTGCCAACTTCACAGCAGTTCAAGGAAGCAGACATATATTTTTTTCTTTTTTTTTAATTAAATTTATTGGGGTGACACTGGTTAACATAATTATACAGGTTTCAGGCGTCCAGTTCTACAACACATCTCTATACACTGTATCGTGTGTTCATCACCCCAAGTCAAGTCTCCGTTCATTACCATCTATCCCCCCCACGTCTCCTCCCCCCTCCCACCTTCACAGTGATGCTCACGTCCGCGTCAAAGAGTATTTTCTTTTTCAGTTCTTTTTTGCTCAATCTCTTGATTTAGGATATGGTTTTAGAGAAGGGAGATATTCCAAGGCACATCTGTATACCCAGAAAAACATACAAGAAGATGAGATAATGCCTGATTATTCCAAAAATTAAAGACTGACCTTATATTTCCCCTCCAAGTAACCACTGGTTTCTGAGTGTATCTTTGCCTCTTCAGTTTCTTGTGATGTTCCCCTCAGTCCTCCACCATGGCCGCTGCTTTTCATTAATGCAATTTCATGGTGAGAAATGGAAAATAATGTGACCGCAGTGGGTTGCCAGGACAGGTCGCTGCCCCTGCCTTTTTCTTCTTTGAGATGTAATAAAACCCAGCGAGCCTTTTCATTTTAGATAACCAGAGAGATGCATGTGTCGAGACACTGATACGATGTCAGATACGTATTATAAAACTATCATACCACAATTACATTAAAACTATATCTAGCTTACATTTGTATACATTAAATTGATATGATGCCTGTTTTATTTAAATGGCCAGCAATCTATTTTAGAAAATCGAATGTTAATTTTAAACGAGCCTATAATTTTCGCACCTATGGGGTACTTCAGAAAGTTCATTTTCTGCAGACTGGTAACTTCAGCGAGAATATTCAACTATATGACTCACGCTCATGAACAGCTTCCATGTATTGAATGAAAATCAGGTTTGAAATAGGATTTGGGGCTGTCATTTTCATAAATGAGGTTCTTTCTGCATATAGCCCCATTTTTAATACTTTTTAAATTTGAAATTGATTAAGAAAAAAAAACTCCACCGGCATTTTTTAAAGAAGAAGGCGCTGCTCGCCCTCACCAGACCACTCCACCCCTCGAACTCCCTGAGAGCTTCACCTGGGCTGCGGTCTTTTCAGCGGTCCTTCTGCTGTGACTTTGTTAGTGGGTTTTCAAAAGACAACAATACTAAGTGTATAGATTTGCTATAGGCTGGAAGTCGCCTAGCAAATTGTCTGCCACGTCGCAGCTTGTTTCTAAAAACATCATAATTATTCTTGGTGGAATGTTGAGAGCTTGTTTTGTCATCATTAGTTTGTTAACAACTTACATTTTTCTGATAATTAAGTACTTATTTCTGAGGTTTGGGCTGAGGTCACTGGACTGCAGCGGCAGTGGACAGATGACTGTTCTCTGTTCTGGAAGGTCAAGGACACGACTGGTAGATGTACCTTCTGTCCGTCGTTGTGAAAGAAGGATGAATGGCAGGCAATCCCTGGGCTTCAGGAAGAGCACATTTTTATGGGGTTAGTGTCTCGGTCTTTACTATCCCCTCAAATGTTTATTTCGACAATGTGAAATAAAGCAGCCAGCATGGAGGGCCAGTGAGGTATGAACTGTTACTTCCCTTCTCTCCAGTTCCTATTGGATGCCTCACCCCAAACCATGCCAACTGTGTTTGTATATTATGCATGTAGTTAATGCACCCACACCCCAAGTTAAATCACGTTTGTACATGATTATAGAAAGCTTGACCTGAATTACAGTTGACTACTTGGTACAATGGCTTTTAAAGATATTTAAACATGTATGACTTTTGTTTTCTTTATATACTTTGGAGTTAAAAAAATTTTTTTATGGTCTAAACTATTTTTCTAAAAAATCCTGTAGGTCGTAGATATTGAGCCTCAAAGTCTTCCCTTTTCTGCTGTCTTGGAGGAAAGGCATCGTTCCTGCTGACTAAGACCAGCCCCTTCTCTGTGCCTTCAGTACCAGCCCGGCCCCATCAGCAAGCACGGAGGGAAGGCCCGCCGTGTGAGCACATGGCTGGAAGCACTGAGCACGTGGAGTGAGCATTTCTCTAAGACAGAGAGAGGACAGGACTAACGTTCTCAGGACACAGCTCAGGATGGGTTCCCGGAGGAGGTGGCATGCATGCCGAGCCTCCTGGATGACTTGGGATTGGCTCGATGGGGAAGGGTAGGCTGGGGCAGACGTTCCAGATAGAGAAACAGCCTCAGCAGACACACCCCCTTCCCTGAGGTCTTGTCTACAAAGCATCCTCACCTTTCTCACTTTCAAAGACTTGAAAGACATTGTATCAATTTTCTTCCATTTTCCCTGGCTGTTGTTTTGACTCCTACCACCATGAAATTAGATTCTGCCCCCAAATCCTGTCCTTGTCTCCCTCTTTCTTCATGCTCTTTCTTGGTAATCAGAAGTTTTCTCAAGGTCAACAACCATGGCCCCGTGTCAGCTCCATCCTTCCCAATCTCTAGGGCCAAACCTTCTTCTAAACTAAATGTAGTTTTTCTGTTTGTTTTGTTTTTGTATTTCATTTGGACGGTGTGCATCTCCACACGTCCCAGATTCAGCATAACTGCTCTTCCAGGAAAGCCTGCCCTTTGTTCTGTGTTCCTTATTCAGGCAACTACGAGATTTTCTTAAGGCATTTAGATCCAAAACTTGAGAGTTGTTGTTGACCTCTCCCTGAGGCCTTGGCCCACCACCTCCAATCAGTTCATTGTTCTTAGTTCTCTCCTACTGGGCTCTTGCTCCCTGCCTACCACGCTCCCTCCCTGCGCGTTAATTATTCATTCCCCTTGCACCTGGGTCCTCACCTGACCTCCTAACCAGTCTGGCTCCGTTCCCATTCACCTAGTCTATACGCCTGAGTTACAAAATGCCCATTTCTGATCCTTTCTCTTCTCTCCTAAGGATGTTAAAAGATACCCAACTCTCCGACAAACAAGGTTCGAAATGCTCAGGTCATGTTTGAAGTCTTTACTATTTACTTTGCCAATAGGAAATCAAATATTCACTTTTGTATACCCTTTGCCCCATCAAACAGCCATATTTGCTGCTTCCCACAGGCATACAGACTTTCAGATTCCATCTTTGTGTCTGGAAGACCTTTGCTCCCCCTGGTGAAATCTGACAGCTCCTTTAAGATTCAACCAGAAGGCTGCCTCCTTCCCAGAGCCCCTCCTGATGCTAGCCTGCCCCCCCCCATCATTCATTGCCCCTCTCCTCCAACCCCACCTCATATTAAAAAGGAAGTCTCCTTCTTTTAAATTCACAGTTATTTTATATTAACAAACTTCCTTGGATTTCTCTGTTTATAATCCCACAACCCTTTCCTCATATCTCTTAGGGCAATTACTGCACTTTGCATTGATTCTGGAGACGGTCCTCCATAAATATCTAGTGGATGAATGAGTGTGGGCTTTATAGATTTTTTTCCCCCCTCTAACAAGTCTGCCTTCACGTCTCTAAGTCAATTGAAAGAATATTATACGTGGAGGGAATTTCTGTGTCTCGCAACAAGTTATTTTGAAGAAGAATTTGAGAGGTGCTTATTTCTGGTGTGGAATTGCAATTCTCTGTGTAACTATAAAGAGAGAAATTAAACTGGTGATTGGGTAATTCTGGTGATATTCTCTTGTAGAAGAGTTGAGTTAAAATTCTGTATAATAAAGCAGGGATGAGTCAAGGACAATCAACAACAACAATAACAATAATTGAATAACTTATTTATTGAGAGCCAGTTGTGCCACATACTGGTCCCTATGATATATGCACGTTCTTTCCATCCTTGCCATTTTTACAGACTTGCACATTGAGGCTCAGAGCAATCACCTTCAATGATGTAAGTACTCAAAGTCACAGTTTAAAACCCACATGGTGGGCTTGTTTCGCTGGATCAGAATCTACCCCTCAAAGTATTTTTAGGTAAACATCATATGATTCCAGGTACCTCCCCTTTATTCTAGTAAAGCCTGTTGCACTTTGGGTCAACCTGTGGTTTGCATCTGCTCTATGAGCGTGAAGTCTTTTCCCCCCGACTTTATGTGTTGATGTGGTGGTTGTTCCCAGAGGTCTGAAAAATAATGGACAATACATGGACAGCATCGGCTTCTCCTCACTATGACTCATCTTAGGATACAGGCCAGCGGTGCTGGCATCTGGAAAGGATGCACATTTGCCCAACGATTTGTTTACCAGGCACCATTCTTTCTTTAATATTGGCATAATCTAGCCTAAAATATTAAATCTAAGAAACCGGACTATTGTTCAAACAACAAAAAAAGTAAGTCTGCACCAATGTATTCCGACAATGGCAACTCCCACCCTCAGCACCGTTCCCTGGAGCTATGGAAGTTCCCTATTGTATTAGGGAGCCTCCTCTAGGGAGGTTGGGGGCAGAGCAGAGAGCCTGGGCTTCAGATCTTGGCTCTACTGCTTAGGAGCTGTGTGGCTTCTCAGTGCCTCAGTTTCCCTGCTTGTGTAATGAGTGGGGGGAAACGGGCAGGAGAGGAGGCGACACCTATTTTAAAGAGTAGCTGAGGCTGGAAAAAACATTCAGACCTGGTAGAGATGAGATTCAACAGATGGTACTCAGGACTGTTATTGGTCTCCCAGGAAATCCCTAGTTCCTAGCAGAAGGGAGGGACCTGCATTTGTTTCCTGTAGTTGCTTAATAAGTGACCATAAACTAGGTGGTTTAAATAATACAACTTATTCCCTCCCAGTTCTGGAGGCCAGATGTGTGAAAGTCAAGTGTGGGGAGGGCCATGCTTGCTCTGGAGGCTCTAGGGGAGATCTCCTCCAGCCTCTGGGGGCTGCCAGCTTGCCTGGACTTATGAACACATCACTCCACTCTCTGCCTCTCTGGTCACGTTGCCTCCTCCTCTGTCCGGGTAGTCTTCCTCTGCCTTCCTCCTATAAGAACACTTATCACTGGGTTTCAGGCCCACCTGGATAATCCGAAATGATCTCATCTCAATGTCTTTAATATGATGATGTTTGCAAAGATCCAGTTTCCAAATAAAATATCATTCAGAGCATTCACAGGTTCTGGGGATGAGGACATGAACATATTTTGGGGGCACCATTCAACCCAGGTGCTGAAGGAATGGGTGAAGCATTTTGTTTTGTTATCTCTGGGCAGATGGACTGACTCTACATGGTGCACAGAGGGCCTCCTGGTGGGTGATGCAGTGCTGTTGCTGGCAGCCAGAGGGCAGCATAAGAGGCTGAAACAGATTCTGAGAGGAGACAGACAGACGTCCAGGGAAACAGCTCAGAACCAGGAGAAGTGTTGGGAGGCCTGGACCCGGACTAACCCCTGACTTTACAGTGTGTCAGAGGGCAAGGCCTTTCTCCATGGGCTTCAGTTACCTCCTCTCTGAAATGAGAACACATTGGACCAGATCAGACCTTAAATTGACTACATAAGGTTGAATGTCACTTGCCCAGATGTTATATATATATTAAGTGAATGCTTGATATTTGAAGGTCTCCTTTGCCAACAAGGAGCTGCAGGTTGTGTGGTCCGGACATCACCACGACCCGGCCATGACGCCCTGTTGGCTTCTGACAGGGCTGAGCGCCAGTGGCATCCGGCCCTCCCACACCACAGGCTTCCTGATGGTAGAGGAATATGGGTCTGTGTCCAGGTTTTCATCAACCGTGCAATCCAGACCAACGGTTTTCCCCACACCTAGCTGAGTTCTCTCACTTCCGTGACCCACCTGCCCCCCCCCCCGAGTTTTGTGTTTGTGATGCCTGAGTCAGAAGACTGAGGCCCCCTCTCATGGTGACGCGGACCAGCCAGGTGCCGAAAGGAAAGGCTTAGGGGTGCCGGAGGCGCATGTGACCGGGGTCTGCAGGCAAGCTCTCCACACGCCCACCCGGCACGTCCCAAACCTGTTAGCGGGCGACTTCTCCACTCACAGATGCGGTTCTCGCCCCTCTTCTTGCTCCTTATAACCAGATCCTCCCTCCCCTGGTTTCCTTCTCCCTCAGTTTCTTTTCCTCATCTTTCTGGACATTTCCACGGCTCCTGCAGAAGGTCTTCCATCCTCCGGCTCCTGCCAGGGAGTGCCCCTGCCTGTGGTCTGGGGGAGCTATTACACCGCCTCCCCCACCTCTGGACTCTCCTGCTCTCTCCACGTGATTCATGGCCCAGGCCTGCAAAGCATCTTTAGAGCCTTGTTTGCAGTGGAAGAGAACCAGGCAAACAAAGAAGCATATTGTCCTTAATCTGGTCCCTCTCATAAGGGATCTCGTTAAATTTTTTTAGATTGTAAACCTCTAGTAATGGACCATCTGAAAAGACAGTCTTCATCTCAGTGGGAGGGAGGAGTCCTATGCCCTGCTGGCAGGCTGGACCTGCCTGGGCCTTTCAGACCATCTGCCCACCTCGCCCCCTTGTCCCAAAGCCTCACTGTTCTTGTCCTTTCCAGAGGTCTCTAACTAAAGCTGCAGAGGGATGTCACCTCATCTCCCGCCCACAATGTTTTTTTAAACATTGGTTTCTTAAACCAGCAGGGCGACCTGATCACTTGGGTTCTACTGATGATAGTCAGCTGACTAAGCCCATTACAGAGGGAGCCCAGATCTCTCACACACAGATGAAGCCTTTACTTTAATTTTAATTTCAATTTATTATTTTTAATTTTTTTTTCTGTTACTGAACTTCCTTGCAAGTATCAAGCTGGGGAAGTTTAAACAATACGCAAACTGCAGAAGAGCTGACTCTTTGGGCCCTTAGCTGTGTGCAGCTCAGGTCAACCAGCAGCCGGGGGTCTCCTTGGTGCCCTGGCCGTGTGCATGTCCGGGTTCGGGCTAATGAGACGTGGCAATGCGCGGCCTTTGGAGGGAGGTGCTGAGCTCAGCGGCAAAGACAGCAAAGCTCAAGCAGCAGGTCAGAGGGAATGTCTGGCAAACACAGAGGCAGGTGGGCTGGGGCAGGAAACAGTGACTGAGGCATGAAGGAATATTTTGGGTAGTTTCACGTGCGGACGAGGGCAGGCCCGAGGCTTTCGTGGACTCTGAGGGTGAGACGCATCTCTTGAAGACCCATGTGGTTCTCTCAACAGCATGGACTCACGGGAGATGATGTCCTGTCGCCTGGCTCCCAGTTTCCTCTATTCTCTATGTTGATGGTGCCCCGTCCACCCCGCTGCTCTGTGCCGAGACTCAGATCCCTCCTGCCGCCCACTCTCCACCCCTCACCTACCCTGTCACCCATTCAGTGGTTGTGTTCTTTGTGTGTGTGTATGTATGTGAGAGAGAGAGAGAAAAAGAGGGAGAGAGGGACAGACAGGAAGGGAGAGAGATGAGAAGCATCAATTCTTTGTTGTGGCTCCTTAGTTGTTCATTGACTGTTTTCTCATATGTGCCTTGACCGAGGGGCTCCAGCAGACTGAGTGACCTCTTGCTCAAGCTGGCGACCTCAGGGTCTCAAACCTGGGGCTCTGCGTCCCAGTCTGATGCTCCATCCACTGTGCCACCGCCTGACCAGGCCAGCAGTTCTGTTTTCTGAGTGTTGAATCTACCCAGCCACCCTGCTGGGTCTATTGCAGGAGCTTTCTATGCCATCACTGCCTCTAGTCTTTTTTCTTCTCCTTTATTCTGCACAACGGCCATTTGATCCCATTGCTAACCTTCCTGTAATCTTTAGAACCACCACCACCACCCAGGCTTCTGCGGAGCAAGCTCCCCAGAACACGTACTCTCATGTTTGGGTCTCACCTCCTTACCCTGTGATCTGCAGTCATGATTTCAGGCACCCTAGACCAGTGGTCAGCAAACTCATTAGTCAACAGAGCCAAATAACAATAGTACAATGATTGAAATTTCTTTTGAGAGCCAAATTTTTTAAACTTAAACTATATAGGTAGGTACATTCCTTATCAAGGTAGCGCCTGCACGTGGTATTTTGTGGAAGAGCCACACTCAAGGGGCCTTCCTTGAGTGTGGCTTGCAAGCTGCAGTTTGCCAACCAGGGCCCTAGACCTTGCGGTTTCTTGACCATGCCATGTTGTCCTCATCGGCACCTTCATGTTGCCATGGCCTGCCCTGGGGCACCTCTTCCTTTGCTCCTGTACCTGTGGACCCTGTTTATGGCTAGAAGACTTGAGATGCTCTTGAAGACCCACTGAAACATCCCCTTTTCTGAGAAGTCTCCCCTGGGTTATTTGCTGCTTAACTCAATATAGGACGCGCCACCCCCTGCCTTCCCACATCAGTCTACGCAGAGGGCACCCACGTCACTCTGCAGAGACCTCTGTTGGCTCTCAGTGACCCACACTCTAATCATTTGCATGCAGTTTGGATCGTGCCACCCACCTGCACTGATAAAAGGGCAGAGATCCCATTTGTCTTCCTCGTGATCAGGCATTCATTGCATCTCCTCAACACTTAGCAGGTATTTCCAGATCGTCAGCCCTGAGTCCGCACTGGAGATGTCGCGGTGGGAAACTGGGCAGCACTCTGTGCCCTCCTGGAGCTTACCTTGTGGTTGAACCTGAGGGTGAATAAGGTAAAAATAAAACCCACATGTCACAAAGTGACGGGTGCCAAGGAAAGAGCTGACCAACTCAAAGGATCAGAGGGAAATGTTTGTTGAATGACCCATCCCTTCTCCGTGGGACTTTTGTGAAATGCCAGGACAAGGGATGAGGTAAATGTAAGAGAAAGCATGAAATCTGGATACAGCACAACAATGCTTATAAAATTAGGCTTTGACCCTCAGGTGACAGGAATTAAGAAGAACCCATGGTCTGTGAGGGGCAGGGTCTGAGCAGATGTTTATGCAGAAGAAACAATGCTGCAAGCACCAATCATTCTTGCAGCTTCTATCTGAATATTAACACGTAGACGTGTGAATTTCTTTCATCTTGGGACTACTGGCTTTTTTCCTTATTTTCTCTCTGTCCCTTTCACATGAACCCCTGGAACCTGTTCGCTGCCGACTACCTGACCTTGCGCCCTCCTCCCATGCAGTAGTCTGTTGTGATGTTGTGTCACACAAGCAACAGGGCTTCTGTTATCATTCCTCCCAGCACGATGCACACACTCCCAAATACTCTTTCTCTCTCTCACACACACTCACACACACACACTCACACATACACACAAACACATGCACACAAACACAGACTCTCTCACACTTGCCCTCGTGCACATACCCTGAGACGCCTGTGACAGAACCTCACCCAAGGGCCTCGGAAACAGTCAGATCACAGAGCCAGCCACCTGTGTCCTCCCCCTCCCTTGGCACTCACTTTCAAATGCAGTAACTTAAGGACCCATCTAGGGGCACAGGTCAGTTTCCACGAAGCCACCTTTGGGTGTTTTCCGCTTGCTCTGCTGTAAATGAATCCCGGTTTTCCTGGTGCAAGTGTCTGTGGGTGCCATCACCCCTTCCTCGCCTGTGGCCACCTCCCCTCATCCTCCGACCGCCTTGCTCATGGTGGTTTCTCTGAACGCACCCTTCTTCCCCTATCATGTGGGACCCCATAGCCTGTGAGAAAGGCAGGTCTGTGGTGGCCTGTGAGGTGAGGACATGGGCATGCCCCTGGGCTCGGACGCAGGGACAGCTCCATTCTTCTGGGGGAGGGGGTACCCTCATCACCAGTGTGGGCATATCCCTGGGATTGGACGTGGGAACAGCTCCATTCTCCTGGGGGGGGGGTACTGTCATTGCCAGTGTGTGCATATCCCTGGGCTCAAACACGGGAATGGCTTCATCCTCCTGGGCAAGACCACCATCGCCAGCATCCTTTAAGCCCTGCCCTGCCCAGCAGGAGTGAGAGGCCCCAACAGAGCAGTGACTTCCTTGATCTGATCCCACAGCCCACCTGCTGGTATCTGGTGGTGCTTTGCTTCGTTGGAGACATTACTGTCCAGTCAAGAAAGAAATGAAATTGCTCCTGTGTCAGAAATTGAATTAATGAAAGCAATTACGACTATTATCCCCAGGAATGGGATGGGGAAGTTAGGGAAGACATGCCTCTTTCCTTCCCAGATTAAAGTAGAATCTTCTTTATTTCCTTCTTTCCATTTTTGAGCCTCCACAAGGAAAAAAGCAGCAGCACATTTCCGAAGAAGCTGGAAAATGGAACGAGAAGGGGAACTCATTGCTCACCCATCAGCTCTTGTCGTGAAAGCGGCAGATTCTGCAGGGACTGGGGCTGTGCGAACAGGCTGACCCTGGCCCGCCTGGCCGGGCCTTGGGGGCTAGCGCTCTCCACAGAGTCTTTATTAAGAGGCCGGAGGCGGGGGCCAGTTGGGGAGAAAGATGGGGTGCACTCTTGTACAGCACGTTAACATGCAGAGCCGCTGCTTTGTGGGCCAGCACCCCGTCCTCTCTAAACCCGCTGTCAGATGACGGAGCCACCATATTATCATCTGCCTTTGGGGCTGCTACCCTGCGCCCTGGGGCCCCTGAGTACAGAGAAAGTTCACGTCTTGGCAAGGGGACACGCCTGGGAAGCAGCCTCTGCTGCTCACGCTGCTCACGCTCTGCTGTCGCAGTGGCGGGATTCTAAGATGGTCTCCAGGACCCCCATCCCCAGGTGTACACATGGTTTCTCCCACGAGTTCCAGCACTCACTCAATCTAAGTGCTCCTGCAAAGGGATCTTGCAGAGGTCATGAAGACCCCAAGTCACTAGACTTGAAGAAAAAGAGCAGATCCCAGATAAATCTGACCTAAACAGAAGAATGTGTAAAAGGGCTCTTTATGGACTCTCCCTAAAGAGTTAGAAGTGGGAGAGTGATTTAACTCCAGGGAGACTCTCCATTTCTGGCTTTAAAGGTGGAGGGGGTGTTTAAAGGTTGCTACTTTGGGCAAACTCATCTCCCAGACTTCATTCAGTCTTGTTATTTTTAATATAAAGGTAATGACTCTACTTCTTGGAATTGTTGGTAAAAATAAAAGAAGTAATCCATAGAGCCCATTTAATGTCACAGAAGCCTAAAGTAAACGATCAATACATTTATGACAATTAATTTTATTTGCTTTGAAGCCATAAACATACATTAAGCGGCTACTTTGTGCCCGGCTAGGCACTGCGCCAGGTTCCAGAGAAATGATCACGAATGACACCAGTCCTGGCCTCCAAGTATTGACAACCCATCTAGTCCCCACCGTGTCTTGGGTAGTGTGGTGTCCGAAGAAGGAACTCAATATCTTGGAGGTGACTGGTATTGGAGTGGGCTGTGAGCAGATCCAGGCCAGACCTAGAGTCACCAGGAAAGTATGTCAGAAAAATCTACCTGCCTTTCCCACAATCCAAAGCATACAGGCATCCCCAAACTACGGCCCGTGGGCCGCATGAGGCCCCCTGAGGCCATTTATCCGGCCCCCCGCCGCACTTCTAGAAGGGGCACCTCTTTCATTGGTGGTCAGTGAGAGGAGCACTGTATGTGGCGGCCCTCCAACGGTCTGAGGGACAGTGAACTGGCTCTCTGTGTAAAAAGTTTGGGGACCCTTGACTGGGACTTATTTCATGAGCACCCCTCACTGATCCTAGACAGTATCCACTGCTGTATAACAAACTTCCCCAGACCTGGAGGGTCAGAAGAACCACCATTGTATCACATGTGCAGATTGTGTGCAGTAGCAACGTGGGAAGGGCTTCATGGGACAGTTCTGTTTTCTGTGATGCTGGCTGAGGTCCCTCGGCAGTAGTCAGTGAGCGGGTGAACTGGTGTGGAGGGCGCAAGGTGCCTTCACATTAGAGGTCTGTCACCTGTCCTAGGATGTGACACAAGGCTCCCAGCATGTCCCAAGAGACAAGTGTGTGCCGATTTCTCGGGGCCTGGGCCCCAACACTTGTTGAGTGCCTTCCTGGGCCTTCCATTGGGTGGAGCAGTCACAGAGCCCACCCAGAGCTGAGGGGCTAGGACACAGACCCGCCTCTCAGTGGGAAAAATGTGGGAAAAAAATGTGGCGATATTGAATTGGCCACATAGTCCATGCAGAGTTAGGAAACTTTGCTTTGCCAGAATTGTAAATGGCTAAGGCCTCCAACACCGACCGTTTCTGGAAGTTCTAGAATAGAGGCCAGCACATTTCTTTCTGTTAAGAGCCAAATAGCAAATATGTTAGATTCTGTGAGCCACATATAGCCTTGATCACATATTCGTCTTTGTTTTATATCAAATTATTTAAGAAAAATGTACAAACTATGCATAGCTTGTGGGCCATACAAAAATAGGCTACAGGCCAGACATGGCCCATGGTCTGTAGAAGAATCTTCCATGAGACAGTCTGGCTGCCCTGAGAGATTGGTGGCGGCCCCAGCCCTCATATCCCCTGAGTAGTAAGAGCCCAGAGGATGTGAGCTGGAGAGGACCTTGGGAGTCGCCCACTCCAAACCACCCATTCTAATGATGTGAACACTGAGGTCCAGAGAAGTTAAGAGACACAGCAGAAGAACCGTGGCTAATTCATGGCAGGTCCACAGAGATCCCTGGGCCTTCTCTCTCCTGTGCCTCAAAATGCTGCTTCTCCGTCCAGCAGAAATAGCAGTTATCTGGGAGTGAAGGTTAAATGTGGCGGCGACGAAAGGCGCTTAGACCCTCGGGCCTCAGCGCGTGTTGACCCTTGGCTGTGATCCAGGTGGTGAGAGGAGCCTGATCTCGTGGTGGCACTGCTTGGTCTGCTTATGGCCACTGGCTGGTAAACCAGAGGGCAGTCTGTCCCATAGGACAGATCATCCGCTGGCAGGGTAAGGATGTAGAACACGGAGGAGGGACGGTGGGCAGAGGTTACACAGGGAGCTGCAGGGGGTCGGCTCGGGTCCCCATGTTTCCCTGCTGGGGGAAAGCAATCCGGGCTTTAAGGATTAAACTTAGTCCTTGGTTGGGGTGCGGTTCAGGGGAGAGTCTCGCTTCTGTGCTGAGTTCCCCAAGAAGCCCTGAGTTTGAGGTTGTCGCATTTCTCACGTCTCCACGCCTGTGGGTTGGCCTCTTCTGTCTGGGACGCTCGCAGCCCTGCCTGCCTTTCTGGAAAACTGAAGTGCGGTCTCCTCTGAGAAGCCTCCCCTAACTACCTGGAAGGTTAAGGCACTTGTCCTTTTACATGTTATTAAACAATACAAATAATCTGGTCCTGAGTCACCTAGTGAGCTTGAAACAGGTACTAATTATTTCTGCTGGACATCTTTTTTGTACGTATTAGATAATTGTGTTGTATTATAATTATTTTCATGTCAGTTTCCTGATCAGATTATAAGCTAGTTGAGGGGAGAGATCATGCCTTTTTTTTTTTTTGCTCCCCAGCCCCGACTGCAAAGCCTGGTGCAAAGTAGGTGTTCAGATAAATGTTTGCCAAATGAAGAAATGGGTGAATTTATGAAAGCGGGTGTATCTGCAGTAAAGCAGTACTGCCTTCCTCCAGGGTCACTATCCTGGACTACTCTCACTGCCTGGGAGTCCTTGCCAACATTTTCTTCATTACTGGCTCTGAAAAGTTGGAATCATTACCATGAGGAACTTATGAAGTAATCTCATCTGGGTCTTAAATGTTAGAACCGTTTCTTTCAAGAGTTGCTCAGGCTCAAGTCTGTTCAGCTGGCCTTGCACGGCCTAACCTTTAAGTTACGAGTTGGGTATATCCATCTCCCCACCCCGATGTCCCAGATACGGGGCCTTCCAAACCCATCTTATGTTCTGGCTCTTTCTAAAGAGCATACAAGATCAGTACTTGGCTTTTGATAGCTTGGTTCACAAAACATTTGAGGACCTTTGCTTAACGTAACTCCTACTTTGGAGGAATATAATTACAGACTCCTGCTGGGGTCCTCTCGGCTGTGTCTGGGCGGTCCTGGCTTCTCTTCATGTGATGTTGCATTTTGATTCAAAGTAACTAGACACTGGCTGGTCATATCCCTTTCCACATATCAATTTATTTTTTATTTTTTATATTGATTCCTGCCTGAGCCCACATAATGCAAACTTTTATTACATCTGTCCTGACCTCTTTGCAGCTGCAATGCAGGGTAGGAAGGCATTATTGTTTTTCCAACAATTCTAGGGAACTTGACCAATTGTTTAATACCGATATGGATTCCAGGCCCCTGGAGAAATGAGCTGTCTGTGCAAAGGAAGGATGTTTTGCTTGTCTTCTTGCAGAAAGAAGGGATGGTGTCTGGTGATTGGTACAGCCCTTCACGTCTGCCCATCCCTACAGCAATGCTGCTGTTGTTTTGCTGAGGTTTAAAAATAACTAGTTGGAGGGAGAATATGGACTTGCAGTGGTATCCGACTCTGCAGAGAGATTTAAAATGCTGTGGGCATGTTCAAACTTTCACCAGCTCTCAGAAATCTCCCCTTGCCCATGGGTTTCCTTGCAGGCGTGCGTCATTCAGAAGAGAGCATGGGTTACGGGGGAAAGAGAGCAGCAGTGTGGGACCAAGACTTCACATTTTTATTTATAATGTCTTTGGACTTTGTCTCTAGTTTTGCTTATTTTAGACCTAGTCTAATTTCTTCCACCCCAGAAGCTGGGAGTGGAAGTGAGGGACACTCAGGGTATGACGTTAATTTAGCTGTTGCATTTTAGCAAATGTTATGGCTATAGAAAGCCAAGAATTCCCGCTAAGGATGAATAAGGATGTATATACTCACACAGGACTCCTGTAATGGAGAGAAGTCTTTCTGATTTTCTGCTGCAGCTGGATCTCACGTTCCATTTGTGGACATATTACTTCCTGACTTGAAACCTCTGTGTCCTTCTGTAAATTGGGGGTAATCTAGCACTTTGCTTGGCCACTCACATATTGTTTAGTTCTGCTAAGTGCTCATAGCCTATAGAAGTCAGGACTGGACCAAGGCAAAATTGTACCCCGTGCAACGTTCATATGCAACACCCTTGGAGGTCCACTTCCAATTCCAACTGCGTGCTCACGGGCGAGAAACGCAGCAACGGGGATGCGGCCAGCTTCTGAATGTCTTCCTTTTGCCTCCAGCTAGCAAGTGCAGATTGAATGTCAAAGTGGACTCCGGAGATCCCAGCAGGGGAATGGTGTGTGTGTGTGAAGAGGTTGTACCTATTCTTAGTGAGACCCTCCTCAGAGCTCAAGTGACTAACCAAGTCCCTGTCCCCCTTCCTCACACTCCCCAAAGAGTTGGCCTGGTTATGTTGTAAGAACAGGTAAAGAAACATCACCAGGGCCCTGGCTGGTTGGCTCCATGGTAGAGCGTCGGCCCAGTGTGTGGAAGTCCTGGGTTCGATTCCCGGCCAGAGCACCCAAGAGAAGCACTCATCTGCTTCTCCACCCTTCTCCCTCTCCTTTCTCTCTATCTCTCTCTTCCCCTCCCACAGCCAAGGCTCCACTGGAGCGAAGTTGGCCCGGGTACTGAGGATGGCTCCATGGCCTCTGCCTCAGGTGCTAGAATGGCTCCCGTTGCAACAGAGCAACGCCCCAGATGGGCAGAGCATCGCCCCCTGGTGGGCATGCCGGGTGGATCCCTGTCAGGCGCATGCAAGGAGTCTGTGTGTCTGCCTCCCCCTGCTTCTCATTTTGGAAAAATACAAAAAAAAAAAGACCAGTGTGAAGCCCTCTGTCCCAGGAAGGCTTTTGCTCCAAAACAAGGACAAGAAGCTGCTATCCTCTGTAGGCGAGAAGCAGCAGCTTCTGTGATGAGGGTGCCCAGACACGACACTTCCGAAAAGAAATAGCAGAAATCCCCACTTTAAATGACGACAGTAATACAAACAGAACCGGGACTGCATTGATACAGACAGAGTGAGCGTGTATGGCCTACCAGAAAGCCCTTGGAAGAAACTGGGCGTGTAGAGAGAAAGAAGGTAAAGGAGGTGGAGCTGAGCCGGCAGGGCTGGTGGTGCTTAGTGAACATCCACAGTGAAAGCCCAAGGTCAGGGTCCGCAGACCCCAGCCCAGGAGCCAAGGCCAGCCTGATTTCCAGACCTTCCACGAACTCCGAGTGATTTCTGTCCATTTCAGTTGTGGGGGAAAAAATAATCAAAGGAAGAATAATGTTTTGTGCCATATGAAAATTATGTGAATTCAAATTGCAGTGTCCATAAATAAAGTTTTATTGGAGCAGAGCTCTGCCCTTTGGTAATTGCCTGCCACGGCTTTCACCCTTGAATGGGCAGGGTTGGGCAGGTGTGACAGCGACCATATGGCCCCCAAAGCTAGAAAACTTACCACCTTCCTCCTCACTGGCAGATTTACGATCTGCTGATCCCTGCTGTCGTTAGGGTCTTAAACTCTGGACGGTCAATGCAGTTAAACCTTCCCCAAAAAGGAAGCGCTGAGCTGTAATGTTTCTGGTGAACCGCAGGCCGCAGCTGCAAAGGCAGGTGGGGAGGGCATGCCAGGCTCTCCCTGTCCCTCTGCGCGCCCCGCCCCTCATGCTCCCTGCACGCAGCGCCCCGCCCCTCAGTCACCCGCACCATCCTCGCGTGGCTCCTGGTGCTCTTTCAGGAAGCCAGGTTGCCCATGGAACTTGATGTTCACGAGATTTTCATTTGAGCAATCGCATTGGGACTCCATCCAACTCTTCGAAATATCACAGATAAAAAAAAATAAAAGTGATACATGGAAGTATGTGTAAAATGTGTTACGATGATTTCCGTTTCTTCCAGCCTAGAAGCGCGGCTCGGCCATATCTGACTCATCGAATGTACATTAATCACAGGGTGATATGCGATGTTATTAAACTTCATCATAACGGCGAATGTCTCTTATCATATGTTATAGCTCATCTTTGGCAACTTAATCACACTCATGGCCTATATTTTGCATGGCTGCAACGAAGACTGATGTATCTGGCGTGGTCACTGCTCCACATGAAGCACACAGTAGGCATTCACAGATGCGTGTTTTCCCCCAGTGGTATTTTTTATGCCGCTATCATATGCAGAATGGCTTTTGGAAAAGAAACCTCCATTACCCAGTACAGAATTACCTTTGTTCCACCAACTACAAAAATTAGGGGACCAGGGAACATGCAGATACTCCAGTATAGTGCATTTTCACCAATGAAATAAAAGTTGTTTTTGCATCTTATTTGCATAATCAAACAACTTTCTTTGACTTGTCATTTGTTTTTCTGATGTTCTTGTTTAATAAAAAAAAAATCCAAATGCTTCTTTTTTTTTATCACTTCATATTCGTTTTTGAAATATCCCTTCATTTTTGTGAGCAGTATAGTTCTTGCCTTCATTGGGTTCCTGTGTAAAGTAGCCTTTAAAAAAAAAAGTAGTGGGGTGTTTTTTTGTTTGGTTTTTGACAGTTTGCTTTACTTCTAAGTGACTGGCTGAACCCTCACATATTCCCCAAGGAACTTGTTACATAATCCACAGTGAGAGTTGGAACACAGGGAAATCTAGTTCAGCGGGAAGCAGAGGGCTGCGGGTAGACAGGTGGACAGATGAAATAGTTATGAGACCGCCTTGTGTCGAAGCCTCCCCAGTGCGGGGAAATGTGGGGGCAGATTCAGATGCTGACAGGTGTCGAGAGAAAAAAAAAAGTGGTGGAGGGTGGGGTCGGGGAGAGGGGAAGAGCCAGAGATGTTTCTCTGAAAGACAGAGAGGGAAGATGGCATGGGTTCCAGGTCAGAGACAGAAGGGCAGAAGGACTGTTTGATGGAAAAAAGAAAGAGGCCACGGGCACGGCCAGGGCCTTGGAGGCAGGATGAGCGCGTGGTCCATGTGGGGATGTGGTTTCTCTTGCACCGTGCTTTCCTAGTGAGCCACTGTCTAAGGAGCCGTGTGCGAGAAGGTGGGTGGGTGTCCGAGACGGAACTGGTGGGCGGCATTTGAGTGAAGGCCGGGGACGGCGTTGGGTCTCTGTGTGCAAGTGTTGTGCGGATGGGAAGGAGAGAATTCGGAAGACGGGAGCCATGGGGAAGGCATTAGTTGCCTCCATTCAGTTTCTGCAACCTGACCACAGACAGTTTCCCCATCAGGCTTTTTAATGGACCGCGACAGTGAGCGTGCGGACCCGGGCCCTGTCAGGATGATGGCATCGAGGTGGACAGCCCTGGGGCTCGCTTCCCCCTGCAGTTCATCAGGTCTGAATTGAAAAGGGAAATTTTTTGGACAAGTCTGTTAAGTGGATGTTTCTCCAGCAAGAGTGGGAGGGCTTATGGAGCTCTGCTTGGATGGAAACAGCATCTAACCACCTTGGGCTGTATCAGGAGAGAAAATTTATATACAGCATTCACATAACATCTTTGCTTCCTTCATTTCCCGTGTTCCAAGGGGACTGGGGCATCTTTCCAAAACTGCCTGGTGTGAACCCACAGACATCTATCTCCTAAGGTGTCCACAATCCACAAGATTCACACTCTCTGATGGGATCTGTTTCAGCAAGATTGTAAGTGAGCATGTGTTCGCCTGGACATGTGCATGTTCGTGTGTGGGTACACGCGCATGTGCATGTGTGTGCGTCTGCATGCGTGCATACACACGTGTGTAGCACTGTAGAGAGAGGAGCCCTGGTTATGGAGATCCCCAGCAGTACTGCTTTAGGAAAGAATCACAGCAAAATTATCTGCACACGTTTTGTGCTTCTCTGTAGGAGCGACACGGAGCCCCAGAGATCTGAGCTCCAGGGATGGTCCAGTTATTCCATTCCCAGACTGTTTCCCACAGAACGCGCACCAGGGGAAGTCAAAAAGGAGGAGGAGAATTTTCCAAGCTTGTGTTAAGTAGAAACAAAATGTCACCTTGTGAATCGTGTCAGATCCATACACCGGGAAAGGGAGGAGACCCAGCTGCTCAGCGAAGGGGCCAGTGTGCTGGCATGGTGTCCAGAGCAAGCCTCTCTGCCGGGGCGTCAGCACGTCTCAGCAGCACAAGGGCCTGGAAGGAGGAGCGGACGTGAAGCTGGAGAGAGGCCTGCTCTGCCAGGAGCGAAGGTGGGGCCAAGGAGGAGAGACTGTTGTCGTGGCCAAAAGCGTTTCTGGGTTCTGCTTGCTCCATTAACTCTGCAGAGGAAGGGCCTCCGTCCCAGCCAGTGCAGGTGTGAACACTCCAGTCCTTGCTCGGAAAACTGGGCCCCAGAGGCAGGAGCCGCCAGCTGCTCCGTGATGGGCTCTCACGGCGTCCAAGTCCGGGCTGTGCCCAGTGTTCCTGCCCCGGCACCCCTTTCCCGGCAGTCAGCCCCCCCATCCCCTCCCTCCAACCCTCCGCAGCTTCCCATGTAATTTGCTTGTAATAAGCCTCATAAAGTTTGGTCGTGCTTGCGAGGACTGCAGACCGACGAGTGGAGCGGGCTCCTGGTTCAGGCGGTGGTTCCTGCGCGTCCCAGGGGGAGCCGCCCGCCTGGCTTGTTCGGGAATGAGAGGCACTTGAGCAACCTCCAGACTTCACTGTGTCAGAAAGTAAAACCCAGTGTGCTCAGGGTGGGCTAGATAGCCCTGGTCTCTGAATTTGTAAGGTTCATCAGCTCTTTGTACTAGTCCAGCCTCCTCTCTCCCCCGCGCCCAGTTCCTGGGGCCTTCAGATCACCACGAAACACAGCCTTTCTTATCTCCTCATCCCCTGGAAGCACAGGGCCCATCCAGTGTCTCACCATCTCTCCGGTCACTCTCCGCCCTCCAAACGTCTCCCACACCCCTTTCCACTGGCGTTTTCCCATGGCATATGGCTCCTCTTCCTTCTTTCTCAAGATTCCTACTTCTTGCTTCCTCTTCCCCTGTTTTTCTCATTCTCCCTCCCATTTTACCTTTCTCTCTCCCTCTCCCTCTCTCTCTACCCCCTTTCTACCCCGTTTCCCTCTCTCTCTCCCTCTCTCTACCCCCTTTCTACCCCGTTTCCCTCTCTCTCTCCCTCTCTCTCTTTCTCTCTCTCTCCCCCTTTTTCCTCCCCCCCTACACTCTGCACTTTTCTGACCCTCTGCCATATGGCTTATTGGCTTGGCATCTCAGTGGCATATGGACAGATGGACAGAGACCAGAGCAATGAAGTCGGCAGTTTCTCAAGGTGAACTAAAAGGCTTTGCTCTTGGTCCTCCTGGTTCACCTAAGGCGCTCATCAATTTCACAAACACGTGTAGAGCACCGTCCTGTCCCACCGTGGTAAACACGGGCTGTCTCTGCTGCCGGAACCCGGTTGACCACAACCGGTGTTCCTGATGTCCTAACTAAACTCTATCCAGATGATTAATAACTACATTAATTACTACTAATTCATATTATTAATTAATTACTATAATTAGTAATTAACAAATATTGTTACTCTCTACACTTACAAGCTTATTTAATAACTCCCCATTTATTATTCATTCAAATAAACACATCCTTTTTTGGTACCTTCTGTGTGTTAAGTCATTATGCTAATGGTTGGGAATATAAAGTGCCCTTCCTGAGACTGGCAGAACTCTCTGGAAGAGCCCAGGTGACAGAGCTAATGAATGGGCAGCTCAGGCTGTTTCTCGTCAGCACTGACGCTCGTCCCTGGGCCTGGCCTCTCCAGCCTGGCCGTCCAGGGGAACCACCTGGGAAACTTGCTGTGCTGACGTCTGGGCCCCCTCCCGGGATTCTGGTCTCAGTTGTAATGGATACGTCTTGGGCTCGAGATTTTTAGACGTTCCCCCAAGTGATTTGAATATGCAGCAAAGAAGCAGTGTCTAGAGCACTCTGTTTCCCCTTTTTATTGGCTTTATTGGGATGACCCTGCTTAACAAAATTATACAGGTGTCAGGTGCCAGAGTTCCACAGCACGTCACCTGTACACTGTACAGTGTGTTCACCACCCCAAGTCAGATCTCTGTCCGTCACCACTTGTCTTTCCTATACCCTCCTCCCCCTTCTCCTGGCAGTCACCACACTGTTGTCTGTGCTCATGAGTTTCTTCTCTCTTTTTTTCATTGTAGCCCAACCCCTCCACACCCTCTACCCAGCCCCCTCTATCTAGGTGTCTCTCTCTACCTTGCTTGTTAATTCATTCCTTCGATGCCACGTATGAATGAAATCGTGTGGTGCTTGTCTTCCTCTGACTGTCTAGTGTGGGGCTCTGTTTCCATGCTTGTTTGCACATGAATGAGCCCGGTGTCCTTTGTGAGACTTCATACACAACGGTGCCTCTCACATTCTCTCTGTGGCCCGTACGGCTCAGCACCACGCAGAAGGCACCATAGAGAGGCATCAGCTCCTTGTGGCATTCTTCAAGCATTATGACAAGTGGCGGGGTTTGGTGGCAGGAAAGAATAGCACAGCAGTTCCCAGGCCCCATCCCATAGCAGAATGCCGGAGCCACTTTCTCTGACAGCTCTTAGAAATGCCACACGACCAAATCAAATGCCTCCTTTACATGTCCCATGAGCTCCCAGGCTCGCCCTCTTTCCCGGTTCCCCACTCTGACAGGAGCCTTTTCCCCAGGAATGCTCTCTCCATTTTGAATTTTCTATTTTTCAGACTATAAACAGATGCCAGGTTGGCTTTCCAGAACCCTCCTCCCCTCTCAAAGCTGGAACCTAGAAGCCAGGCTGTGCCACCAGCACAGGTCTGGTCCTGTCTCCCCACATGCAGACAAGGGTCTCAATGCAGAGGAGGCAGTGCTGTGAGCAAAGCAGACAGACCTCACAGCCTTCAGAGGACAATCCTCCCCAGAGCCACCTTTACGTGTCCCATGGCAATATTGCTCTTCTTTTTTATTTTTATTTTATTTATTTATTTTATTTTTTTCATTTTTCTGAAGCTGGAAACAGGGAGAGACAGTCAGACAGACTCCCGCATGCGCCCGACCGGGATCTACCCGGCATGCCCACCAGGAGCGAAGCTCTGCCCACCAGGGGGCGATGCTCTGCCCATCCTGGGCGTCGCCATGTTGCGACCAGAGCCACTCTAGCGCCTGAGGCAGAGGCCACAGAGCCATCCCCAGCGCCCGGGCCATTTTGCTCCAATGGAGCCTTGGCTGCGGGAGGGGAAGAGAGAGACAGAGAGGAAAGCGCGGCGGAGGGGTGGAGAAGCAAATGGGCGCTTCTCCTGTGTGCCCTGGCCGGGAATCGAACCCGGGTCCTCCGCACGCTAGGGCGACGCTCTACCACTGAGCCAACCGGCCAGGGCTTCTTTTTTATTTTTTTTTTAAGATTTTATTTATTGATTTTAGAGAGAGGATAGAGAGAGAGAAGGGAGTGGGAAGCATCAGCTCGTAGTAGTTGCTTCTTGTTTGTGCCTTGACCGGGCAAGCCTGGGGTTTCGAACCAGCAACCTCAGCATTCCAGGTCGATGCCTGGAATCACTGCATCACCACAGGTCAGAGGGCAACATTGCTCTTCTTAGTATACACCTGAAACCCCTCCCAGCCTCGGCCCATTGTCCCGACCCAAAGCTGCTTCCACACCATTAGGTACCGGTTATGGCCGCGTGCCACCATCAGAATCGTGTTCTGTCTTTGTCGGCTCAGGCTGCTATCCCAAGTACCACAGCCTGGGTGGCTTACATGACGGACATTTAAGTCGCACAGTGCTGTGGCTGGGAAGTCGAGATGTAGGCACACGAGCTGACTCTGTGTGGTAGGGCCCTTCTTCAGATGGCTGCCTTCCTGCTGCGTCTGCGCATCTCAGATAGGATCTTGTGCCTCTCTCTCTTTTATGAGAACATTCCTCACATCACAAGGGGCCCGCTCTCATGACATTACACGGATGTATCTCCCATATGCCTTACTTCCAAAGACCGCCACATTGGGGGTTAGGGTTTCCATGTGTGAATTCTGAGGGCAGGACGTGCACATTCAGTCCATTGTAACCTGTGTCTGTGGCAGGGAATGGATAGCATTTAGCTCAGACAAACTCAGAGGATCATCTGTCAGCAAGGCTCCTGGTTCCAGGAAACAGAACCCCAAGTATCTCTTGGTTCTACGAAAATGTAAAGAACTCTAGGTCCAACAACCAAAATGTAGAGTTGTGAGATATCAGCGCAGGGGTGGGTAGTATCTTTACTTTTTAAAAGCTGGTTGAAAGAACTCATTCATTCATTCACTCAGTTGGTTGGGTAACAGTCACTGAACCCTTTGAGCAAACACGAGTTCTAGGAAGAGGGATGAATGAAGCATGAATTCTGCCTTCTAGAATTCCCGGCTTTCTGGGCAAGAGAGATGTGTATGTAAATAAATGCCCCAGGGGTGAAGTGTGAGGTGGGGCAGAGAGCAGAGGTTCCTGCCCAGTGGGAGGGGCAGGAGGCAGTGCTCAGGGAGGGCTTGGGGGGAGCTAGGGGAAAGGTTTGGATTAGAAAGAGAAGCAAGCATAGGTCATGAGTGGGTACAGGGGACAGTGCTGTCCCTGTGTGAGCACCCAGGACTGCATTTGATGAATGTGGGGCTCAGTGAGAGTGGAGGGCATGGGATGGGAGGAAAGTACAGGATGGAGAGGTCGCCTTGCAGGAAAGGCCTAATGTGTCATTCTGGGGAGTTTGGACTTCAGGCAGCTGACTGGTCACAGCCCTAGGCTCCAGGCAGTGACTGGCCCGTCTCTGCCACAGGACCTCTCTGCCACTATGCACTCGGGAGATGGGATTGCCTTCGAAAGCAGCCTCCTAGATGTTCAGTTGGTTGTCAGATGGCAGTGCCACCACCTCCTACAGAGGTCCTCTCAGGTTGAAGTGTCAAGAACATTTCTCCCGTCGTGTTGAGCTTGTCTGCAATACAAGGACATAGGAGGCAGTTTCTGGGTGGGTGTTGCCTTTCCTTTGAGAGCTGCAGTTATGCCGGCAACAGGCTACACATCCACCAGCTTGTGTTAAACAACGGCTTTCCAAGAAAAGAAAAACAAACCTACGTTCCCAAAGGCGCCTGCTGCAACTCCTCTCTATTGATGTCGGGGATTTTTAGGGATAAAATGCTCCATAACTTTATTTTTTAAAGTGCCACTGAAAATGTGGTTCAGTTCCTCTACCTTCTGACACTGTGGCTTCAATAAGCCATGTCCTCCCCTGCGTCCCTTTTTAGCAGAATAAGTGCAAAACGCAATCCAGAGCTGAGGCCAGAAAAGACCCCACTGAGTAGATCTTTGTTTGCTTTTATACCATCATTACAGGGCCACCCGGAAACTCTGTGTGTTCTGTTTGCTGCAGGGCCTTCAGTTCAATGAAGCTGAATTTGTGGAAGCCCCAAGGGATTTCCATGTCCCGGGCCACACACCCAGGGACAAGCACCACTGTCTTACTTCTGGATAACTGTGGCTGTGTGTGTGTGCGTGCGTGTGTGTGTGTGTGTGTGTGTGTGTGTGTGTGTGTGTGTGTGTTTTCTTAATGAGAACTCTGTTGAGCTTTTCGAGAAGGTAAAAAGCTTGTTTCGGATCTGGGTAGCCATCTAGTAACCTGACTTTTGCTAAATGGAGACGTTAGTCTCTGTCACAAGACAGTTATTTTCAAAAGTAGAAGGAAATGATGAAAGAGGAGGCAAAGGATTTGTAGGGGAAAGAGCCAGGCTCCTGTCGGGTAGCAGGGACGTGACAGAGGCAGGGGAAAGCACCCCCATTTTACAAATGAGGATGTAGAAAGTCCCGTGATTGGAGTCAGTTGCCCAAGGTCACAGAGGTGTGAGGTGGTCGACCTGGCTTCTACAGGTCAGTGCACAGGGCAGGATCCTAACTCACATCTGTGGATTTGAAACTCCATACGCAAAATTTGCTGGTACAAGAGAGGTCCTCTCTGATTAATTTGGGAGAGTGACTAACTGGGGATGTTAAACATGATAACAAGGATGTGCCGTCAGATTTATAAAGTGCTCCCCACTCCCCCTTACAAAGCCTCCCGAAGCTCTCGAGCATGTCATAGGCTAGCAGGAGCCCATGAAGTGCGGGTTCCTCAGGCAAAGACCCTGCACCTCTGGGTCACTCAGTGCATTAGTTACAACGAGGGTGGGGACCCAGGCTCCCAGCACCTATGTCAGAGGCCTCTTAACATGACATTGGTGCATCTCAAGCCCTGACATGCTTCAAAATCGATACAGACTTCCAGACACCCCCCCAGTCACTGCACCCAACTCCCCAATGATTTTTCCTGACACCAAAGTTTGTGAATACATATACCTTTTTTTCTTTTGGTCACTTAGACTTTGTGCATTGGAAGACCTGGCTTGTCCCTCGCACAGAGGTAGAGTCCCCTGGGTACCCTCTGGTCTCTCAGTGTCTTCTAATCTAAAAAACTGTTTTAAAGTGAAGACTAAAAAATACCCCTCGTTCTCTCTCATTTTTAACAAGCCTCACTGTTGGCTGTTCTTCCTTGCATCTAACTATAGCTTTTCTTTATTCGTTTTCTTCCACTTTATCATTGGGAAGAGAGAACATATGATCACCATCCCTGGTGTAATAACAGTCCCTATAATTGAAAGCAACTCTGATGTTTTTCTTCCGAATCCTCTACCACAGACTGAATACTCTTAGCATCAGAATTATGGAATATTTTTAGACTGAGGCAGTTCTGAGCTACGGACCCTGAGGACAGCACCACAGAGAAGTCCAAAGATATACTTTCTCTTTTTCCATTGTGACATATTTTGAATAAATATTATTTGATATTCCCACTGATTTCACTTAAGAATAGAAATATGCATTTCCCCCATTTTCTCTTGTTGCCCTACATTTTATTTAAAAACCACCAGCCTAAAGTTATAAAGCATATAAGAGAAATTGATAACTTTTTTAAAGTTCCTGATCATAATGATATATTACTTAAACAAATCAATAAAAGTGATTGGACTTCATTTATCCATAGCTCAACCAAGATTTATAGCTGCTCATTATCTTGGGGAAAACATTGGTCAGATAAACTCATAGTCCTCCCCCCATTGTTCTGTAGGTCCCCCATCCTTATGAGAAAGACATTAAAAGTTAGAAAAAAAAAACACCCTTTCTTTCTTTGATCTTTGCATCTCCATACCAAAAATCAAACTATTTCTTTTTCCAAATCCCTGGGAGGTGATTTCAGTTTGGGCTTAAAAAGACGATCCATGTGTCCGTCCTGACCAGAAAGGTTTGAGCATCGTCCCAATGCGCCAAGGTTGTGGGTTCAGTCCCTGGTCAGGGCGCATGTAAGAATCAACCAATGAATGCATAAATAAGTGGAACAGCAAATTGAGTTTCTCTCTCTCTAGCTCTCTAAAAGTCAATTTTAAAATTAGTTTAAAAAAATATATTCATGTATATATTTTCTCATGGTGCTTTGGGAGATACGACAGCAAGGTTAGCAGAAAGAAGCAGAGGTCTCCATCCACAGTTGGGCCCCTTTCTAGGACTTGGCTAATACTTGTGCTCACTCATTCTGTGACACCTCTGCTGCCATAGGGGACCTGGGACTCTCTTGGCTCTATTCTGTATTCCAAAAACTTAGTCAGACATGTGCAGTAGGGTGAGATTCAATACCCAGTCAAGTTCCAAGTTCTGAATCCAGGAAAAAAAACAAAATAAGTAGCTAGCTGCTGTTTAATTACTTTTGTTCTTCCCTCTCATCTCACTTTGTAGAAAACAAAAATATAAATAGTTAAAAATAGCCAAGTGAAAAGTAAAATTAGTTGAGAAGGTGTTGAGTTCAGGGCTCTCTTCCTTCCAAGTTCTACCAAAGGACCTGCCACAGCAGAATTATTTGGCAAAAAGACCCGAACACCCTGGGAAGGAGGAAGTCCTGACATTAACACACGGGCCTGTGTGCAGAGAGAGTGCCTGTCGGCAGGAAATATGTGCAGACATGGTGCTTTATGACCCGTGGACACCAGTCTTCCCACTCCTGGCCAGCTTCATCTGGAAAAACCATTTTGCTTGATGTCCTAAATGTCACATGCAAAAGAGCTTTTTTGTTCCCAAATGATCATTTCCTCCTGCAAGGCTTTTGTCTGCCAACACATAAAATCTACACAGAAAAACAACACGCCATGCTTGGGAAGGACATCAATGGCAACACCTTCCTCCGGCTCAGGGGACCAGGGCAGTAAAGGAAGACAAGAGAGAGATCGCCAACCTCTTTCCATCACGGCCAGATACAAATGTGCTTGCAGATGCCTTGGACAGCGATGGGCATTTGGCTTAGAACTGCCTACATTTGTTTCACAATCACCCTCACACATACTCTGATGGAAGCAATCAAACACTCTCTCTTCTGCCCGCCCTGACCAGAGCACGTGCCCTCCCTGACCAGGCACACACACGCGGCTAAGCAGGTCAGACAGTCCATCACTCCCCACAGGAAAGATGCTCAAACGCCCCTTCCACACAGTGGGTCCTCTCTGAGAACCATGGTGATAGCATCTCTTCAGAAAGAGGTGAGCATTCAAAAGCAGTTTCTTCAAAGCAAGACATCCCTGTGCCCTCAGGGCCTAGAATGCCTAATCCAACCAGGACAGAAGGAGAGCCCTGGCTCCTTTCATTGTCAACTGCTGAGGAAGTGCGATGTCCTTAATGTACACAGGCCCATGTCTGCACCAAAATGTACTCAAGAGGCATTCCCAAAGGTTGGCTTCGTGGTACATTTTCTATTGGCTTCTCGCTTCCTTTTTCTTTTCCTGGCACATCTACTTCCTGCCTTCGTCCCTTCCGGTTGTTGTCCGGGAGTGACTCCCTGTCTTCAGACCTGACCTTGGCTCACTCCTGGGGAGGTTCTTGGGGGAACCTAACTTGCCTCCGGGGGTTCTCCCAGCTCCACTGGAATTGCGACAGCGATGGCGGGCACTTACAGCATCCTACCAAAACAGCACTCGTTCTTTAAAAGCCTTTGTTGATGTCCACACTCTGAGGAAATGTCAATGGTGGCCATGCCCACTACGGGCTAGGCCCGTAGAAGTCCCCACACAAGTCATGGTCCAGGGTTCTTATTTCCACAAAGACTCCTAGATTCTAAAGCCATTTTATTTTATTTATTTTATGTTTTTCAGAAGATGGTCCCTCTGTGCAATTTTTCCTTTCAATCCAGTTCAGAAACTATTTTGTGACTACTCGAGACATCGCTGGCCTGGGTACCATGGAGGAGCTGGAGTAATACACCTCGTTGTCTCCAAGGAACCTGTCGCTGCAATGGAGACTCATCTGCACAGGTAATAGTCACAAAGTTGCCGAGAGCTCATAATTGAACACTCAACTCTGGTGCCGAGCTGACGGTACTACATGAATTCAAAGAGGGAGGGATGGATGTGGGTGGCTGTTCTAGAGGGGTGGGTAGGTTTGGGGATAGCAGGCAGAAGGGGAAGGCTGTTTGAGGTATAAAAACGTGCTCAGCTTTAGTAGAGATCAGAGCTAACCTGAAGCCGATGCTCCGAGTTGTCACTACGTACCAAGTGAGAAAGGCTGCCTCTTTTGAATCATGTTTTGCCCCTTTAAAGGCTCCCACGGCGAAGCTATTGTGAGATGCCACTTGTCCATACACAGGCAGTCAACAGGCAGTGCTGGTGATCTTAAAGCCTGGTCCTCTTGGCACAGCCTGGTAAATATCTGTCCAATGCTTGGGAAGTGAAACGTTTCCAAATGATTTAGTGCCCAAGGTCAAGGGATCAATCCTGGGTTGGCCGGTTAGCTCTGCTTGTTTCACTACATGGGTCTGTGCTGCTAATCCTGGGCCAACTGGTCCACGTCACGTATGAGAAGCCTGGACAAGAATATAAATGAATTATGATAAGTCTGCCATCCTTAAAAAAATTCAGTTTGATTCTGGCTGGGATTACTGATGGGTTTGCAAATTAAAAGTTGTTTTCTTTTGGTTTTTTTTTTTTTTTGGTCTGTCTTTGTTTTTATAGAGCACATCATTAAAATATACTCACAGGGCAGTATGCACAGTGGCTAGTGCAGGCACTGAGGCAATTGCTTGGGTAATAGCCTAGTGGTATTGGCTGCATGACTTTGGACAAGCTACTTAATGTCCTTGCACCTCAGTTCCTTTTTCCTTTTTTAAGATTTTATTTATTGATTTTACAAAGGTGAGGGTAGGGAACAAGAAGTAGTTGCCTCACTCTAGCTGTTCAATGGTTGCCTGTCATATGTGCCCTGCCCAGGCAAGCCCAGGGTTTCGAACCAGAGACCTCAGTGTTTCAGGTTGGCTCTCTATCCACTGTGCCACCACGGGCCAGGCAATCTTTGCATCATTTTTTTTTATTTGAAAACTAGGGGTGATGATAATAATATGCCCATAGGATTATTCTGAGGGATGAATGAGATAGTACATGTGGAAAAATTAGAAGGGTGCCCTGGTATGTATCGTGCATGCAATCAATACCGAGTCGTCCTTACAAGGATGGTCATCATCGATCCAGAATGGACCTTAGAGGGCATCTAGATAAATGCCACAGTTTTACAAATAAGGAAACTAAGTGCTTGAGAGATCACGTGATTTGCTGACAATCATTAGTAAAGCAGGACCTGGCACCCTCGGCTCCTGACTCATAAAAGAAAAATGTACATTTCTGGGTTATCGTAACTATTAGCAAAGCACGTTGGCACACATTATCTCCAAGCTCTCCCTGTGAGACCACGGGGCCTCTGCAGCCTGAGCCCCTGAGACATTGCTCAGGCACCCAGGGATAAGAGTTCACTAGGGAGCAATCCTCAGTGAGTTCCGGAAAGAGGCCCTTGTGTAATGGCACGAGGGACAGGCACTGGGAAGGCGTGTCATAACAGCGCAGCGGACGAGCGTGAGGCCCTCAGAGCTGCGGCAGAGTCCCATTCCATTGTTAATCTGATGCTGTGTGACGTCAGCCATCTCTGTGAGCAGCACAGAGGACTCTTTCTGGGGGGAGCTGAGCTCTATTCTGTGAGCCCAACCATCCCAACAGGCTATCAGGCCAGTGCCTGTCTCCGCCGAGCGTAGGGGCCGGTGACTAGCGTGATGTCAGGTTTGGGGCATTTCTTCCTTCTTGAAGAATTGAGTCGGGTCTCTGAGACATAATATCTGCTTGTCTGTGGTCACTGGAAGCCTGCCTCCCCCACTCCCCGGGTCCTTGCATGAATCAGCCCACCCACCAGCAATGACTAACATGCTGGTGTGCCGCAGTCATTCCCAGGGGTTGTCCTTTTGACGGGTGTACCTGTCCTGTGCAGGCGTCAAGCTCTGATTCTATCTTTTCTGAAGCAGATGGAGAAAAGAATGTTTTACTAGAATTTTTCCGAGGGAGACCAGCGTCTGTTTGATAAGTCATAGGGGTTGATGGGTTGAGACTTCAAATTTAATTTGTATTAAATTGCAGGGGTGTTCGGGTTAGAGGCAGAATTACTTGGAGCAATAGAGGTAAAAAAAAAGGCTGATGTTGGGTGTAGGAATTCTGTCTGAGGACCACAGTAGGAGTCCAGGAGAGTTGTCTGGTGAGAAGATGCAAACTATTTTGCTAGGGGATTTGCAATGTAAGCCCTCCTTACTATTTTTCTCATGATTCTTTAGTAAATTCTGTGAACAAACCATGAACTGGATATCTTTAAAAACAAAACAAAACCACAAAGAAGTCTGTATTGAGACATAATCTGGCAAAGACAAGACACAGACCTTCCAGGTGACTGGTGGGAACCAGAAGGCAGGAGGGAAGTTTTATAGAAATGTGCTGAGCTGACCACGATGACCTGAAGAGTAGAAGAATTCTCCTTTCTACCAAGAGCTGCCTAATCCTAAGTAGGCATGCCCATCCTTCCACTGCCCTAAGTTTGGAAACATTTTTCCTCTTTTTGTTCACTTGGTGTGGGAAATGGACTGAATTGTGCCCTTCCAAAATGCACAGGTTGAAGCCACACTCCCCACTGTGATTGTAATTGGAGGTGGAGACCTGAGGGAGGAAATGAAGGTTAATGAAGTTATGTGAGTGGAGCCCTAATCCAATAGGATTTGTGTCCTTATGAGAAAAGGAAGGGACACTGGAGAACTCTGTCTTTGCACACACACAGAGAAAGGCCATGTGGGGACAGTGAGAAGCAGCTGTCTCACCAGACACCAACCCTTGCTGGTAGCTTGATCTTCCAACTTCTGGACTGAGAAAACACATTTCTGTGGTTGAAGCCACCCAATATTGGCAGCCCAAGCAGACGGATACAGTGAGCTATTCCATTAGAAGAACACCCTCGTCTTCACTGTTGGGCATGGCTTCATATTCATTTTTTCCTGCCTGTTCTTTTACCTAAATGCTGCACCACACAGTGTCCACCCTGTCCTGGAAAGACCGTTCCTATGTAAGCCTATTTAGTCGGTGGACAGGGCTAATGTTCAAATGTGCATTGGTTCTTGGTCCATCAGAGTGCAACAGAGGAGCAGAAGCAGGAGATATGTGTGTGTATGTGTATCTATATATGTTATATATGTGCATAGTATAGATTATGAATAGGCAATGCAGTTGTAGGAGCTGGCTTCTGAAGTCCCCAGGGTGAGGCAGTCAGGAAGGGAGGAGAGCATGTGCAGTCTAGCTACTGCTCACGCCAGGGGGGCACATCAGAGGCTCTGTAACAAAGAGGTGAGTACAGAGATCTCAGGATGTACACATGACCTCACCTATATGGGGGATCTAAGGAACAAAATAAACTAATACACAATATAGAAACAGACCCATAGATACAAAGAACAGACTGACAACTGTCAGAGAGAATGGGGGTTGGAGGGCTGGGTGGAAAAGGTGAAAGGATTAAGCAAAAAACAAAACAAAAAACTCACAGACACAGACAACAGTGTGGGGATTACAAGAGGGAAAGAAGAGTGGGGGAGGTAGAAGAGGGTCAAGGGGGATAAATGGTGATGGGAGGAGACTTGACATGAACACTACAATATATAGATGCTGTTTTATAAAACTGTACACCTAAAACCTATATACTTTTTTTCCCCCCTGAAGTGAGAAGCGGGGAGGCAGAGAGACACACTTCCACATGCACCCTACCAGGATCCACCCCGGCATGCCCACCAGAGGGGGATGCTCTGCTCACCTGGGGCATTGCTCCATTATAGCTGGAGCCATTCTAGCACCTGAGGTGGAAGCCATGGAGCCATCCTCAGCGCCCATATCAACATTGCTCCAATGGCTGCAGGAGGGGAAGAGAGAGAGAGAAAGGAGAGGGGAAGGGTGGAGAAGCAGATGGGTGCTTCTCCTGTATTCCCTGGCTGGGAATTGAACCTGGGAGTTTCACACACTGGGCCAATGCTCTACCACTGAACCAATCAGCCAGTGCTCTATATACTTTTATTAACCAATGTCATGCCAATAAATTCAATTAAAAATAAAAAAGAATATAGAAACATTTTACAGTTAACTTCTTCCTCTATTACTCGGAATCTATAATATTCAAGGAGGGTTTAGTCCCTCTTTAAAAGACTTCCACCTAATTAAATCAGGCCTTCCAGGATAATCTCTCTTTTGATTAACTCAACATCAACTGATTTGGGACTTTAATTGCATCTGAAAAATCCCTTCACTGTAGCATCTAAACTCGTGTTTGATTAAATATCTAGGAGAAGGTGTGTGTATATTACAGAATGACGGCTGTCTTCCTGTGAGGCTCCGGCTCTCTGGAAAGACTCTCCTTTTAGCCCACCCAAATCAGAAACATACAAAATGGAATTCTGGGGAATGTAGTTTAGCTTAGCCAGGTTGTCCCATCACAGTGCTCAGTGGTTACATGGGTACTTTTTCTTCATTCTCAGGTTTTTATCCCACAGTGTATCTAGAGCCAGTCTATCAAAAACAAAACAAAACAATACCAACAACAAAAACTTCTCTGTTTGTGGAAAAGACCGCCAGACCTTAGAAAGACACATTGTCCTCTTCTGTTCTTCCTCTAGTCGTCCTTGGGTTCAATCCTGTCTAGTGTCACCGCGTGGCAGTCTCTGGCTCTGTTTGCTGAAATGTCCTAGGAAGGAAGGATCTATTCCCTTATCTTTGTGGTTTGCTTTGTTGTTGTTTTTCCAATTGTACTCTGAGGTTCAATAATGGCTCTACCACTTCCAAGCTGTGTGAAGTTGGGCCAACACCTTACTTCTTCAGGGCTCCAGGAAAAATGGCCTCTTCAGGTTGCTCTGGAGGCTCAAAGACCGGAGCCAGATAGATGATAACATGTCATAACCATTATCACCTCAATATTATTCTTTATTATTTCCTCAATGTCTTTGAAGACAATCACAGAAGAAATGTTTTTACCCAAAGCCACAGCTGAGAATTTATATCAATTGGTTTGCTCCTTACTCCACCACGAGTTGTCTCAAGTTCCTTATTTACTTTAAGACATGTATTCAGAAGGGCTTCTAATTGATATCAGTTCTTTATCATTTTTCTCACACATAGGGCCTACAAAATTAGCAGCAGTGATGATAGCGATCATAATGATAATTTCACAAAACCTCAATGTGCTAAAGTATCCATTGACATTCTGAACAGCAGGAGAGAAAGTTTCTTCCTACCAATTAATGGGAAGCCAGGTCTAATTTGCCACCTGCACAGCACTTTTGAACCTGTTGAAGAAAAAGGAAACCAATGAACCTTCATCTTGTCACCAGGCTTCTTGGGGACTGCTCTCTAAAGCAAATGAAAATAACGCTCATTAGAGTAAAAAATTGAAGTCCTCTGTCAGCCCCTTTTGCCCTCGTCTTGGCTATAAGCAAAATCCATTCTTGTCATTGAGGAGGTGGCCCCAAAAACCCACTGAACCTACAAACTCGTTTCCTGATGCTAAAGAATGATGTCCCCTTAAGCTCTTTAGAAAAGTTTAGAGTGTTAAGTTGATCAGTTCTCCTGTGACTTATGTGTCGAGGGACTTTACAAACATAAAAAGAATTCTACTGTTGCAAAATCCTAAGTCTAGGAAAATGCTCTAGAAGCCAAGATAATTCCAAGTAAAGAAGACAGGACTTCTGAGATGGGGCATTTTCTTGTCTCCCCTGATCATCTGGAACAATAGTACAAACATCTCCACAACCCACTGTTAGCATGTTCCTGATTACAACCAACATGCAAACAGAGACAAAATGAACAAACCCACAAAACCCTCCCCGATAGATTTACTAATACCTCAAAATTGTTAAATTTCCTTTCATGTGGCACTTTGCTTATATTTAAGGATGCAACCACTAAAGAAAAGTGTGTAATATAATAATACCACGAGGTTAAAAATATGGGTCATAGCTTATTCATTCAGTAATTAATTAATTCAACATGTATTTATTTAATGGTCCTACCATGTGCTAGAAATCTTGCAAGGCAAATCTGTTTACATTCCAGGAATTTTGCCTTAGATGAAAATTATCATATATTTATAGCTATTTTTATATAAATTTTATACTATCAACTTTTAATATATTGATGATGCACCTAATCAGAAATAACAAGCTCTAATAGAACATTTCTCACAAATTATGGTAATCTAGTTTTCATCTTATCCTCGTAGGTTGATTAAAACTACCTCCTTCCTTTGTTCTGAACCTCACCTCCCATCCGAACTGGCACATTACTTTGAAGCCTTTTTGCCATGGCAGCCCCTCCTCGGGGCTTTCCTCCACTGCCAGGGACTTCTTTCTCTTTGTCCCAGTTATTCCTGATCTGTTCACCCTGTTTGGAGTTTGGAGGCAGGTGGTTGGCTCAGGAGCAACCCAATGTCCTCTCTGTCCTCCCAGCCCCCATCTCAGAGTGAAGAATGGATGGTAGCAGTGGACCCAAGTCAAGGTGATTTACTGAGCTGAGAGGTCTGAGGCATTCTCTCTCTCTCTGTCTTTGAGGATATTTCCTCGAAGTCCTCTTTTTTTTTACAGGATGCCGGTTAAGAGTCTGGGACTGTGTTGAGAAGGGAGCTTGGAGCCCCGCTCCTTGGGAAGTGCGCAGAGCAGCGTGGTTGAAGAAAGACAGAATCCTGAACTCTGATTGTGTTTCTAGCTGTTTCTGAGCAGCAACCCAACCTCTTTTGAATTAGAGGGACACATTCCATTGTCTTTTAAACTTGCGTCTGAGCTCTCTCTTTTTGGACCCTGTGTCTCCTCTCCTGTAGGTTGGGCTGACACATGACAGAACTTGAAGTTCACTTCCCTGAGATTACAACAGTTCTCTCTGATGTAACAGAATTAGAAATAGAAATGTTTTCCCTTGAGAAGTCCTTCAAGTTTCTGACTTTCAGATCAATACTTCATTCATAATCGATGACTTAGGTTGTCTCTTGCATATCATGTTCCAAGATTTGTTTTCCATAAGCTTGTCTCTCTCACCACAGAACATTGTCTGACAACATGTATAACCAGGGACTTAATGAGTCTTAATAAGTTAGAGACTTAATTTATTTTTGTCAAGTCAAACTGCCATGATAGGGACATTTTATTGGACCCAGGCATCTATTATAGGATTATATCTCTTTCTGTAAATAAATGGAAATATGATTCTATTTTACAGTTTATATAAATGTCAGTTGAGATACAATCCTATTATGTATATATACACATATACGTATATAGATATATATACATATATAGATATATATAAATATTGCTTTTGCCTGTTTGTCATATTAGACATAATAGAAATATGCTCAGTTCAGAAAATGTTAAGATGAAGAAATAAAAATGAAGGTAAGATTGGAAAAGAAAAATTGAATATATTTCTCTTCCAATATATTTTTGTCAAGTATAGAGCATGAATTCCACTAGTCATTTGGGATGTTCTTAGGCTACCTGGGCATCACTGGAGTGTCCCATGTGAGCCCATTTGTGTATTAAATCAGAATATTTCAAACTAGCACACATTAAGCCTCTGGGATGCCCAGGTTCAAGGAAGCTCAGGGTAAGAAGAATTAGAATTTCCTGAAATATGGAAAAGTGGATTGTGAAAGCAGTCTGTCCCAAGACCACTCCTCTTACAAAGGAAAGAGAATACCCCAAAATGAAGTATATTATGTTCTAATTTGGAACAGCACTTGCAATTGGATATATAATTTTCTATTTTCAAAGGCCATTACAGCTCTGACTTAAGTAGGTTCCCTAGATATTTATATATGTAATCGTATACATGTGTGTGTAATCATATATACGTATATGATTCATAGGCAGAAGGCTTTTAAGACAATGAGTCATGATGTACAAAATCCTCTATAAATTTTACATCTCACACCAGTTCTAGAAAATTCTAAGAATGACTTTAATCCAACTAATAGTCTATAGGTCAAGTGTAGTTGGACTGAACTTAAAATCTCATGAGAACAAAAACCTCCCCTGATTTGCTCTGTCTCTTGTCTTGTTGGACAGGACCAGCTGAGCCAGGTGGTAACAAATACTTCTGGCTCTTGATGGAGCCCTTGGACCTCATGCGAACCTTTCAGCTACAAAGTTTCCCTCATAAGCACCTTAGGAGAATAGCGTAGAAACTTCCTAGAACTGTGGTTAAAAGTTCTAGGGAAGCACTCAGACCATGGATGCGGATTATTTGTTAAAATATAAATGTGGTGTCTTCATGACTTTTTTAAAACCTTTAAAGGTAAACAGATATTAATTTTTTAAATGCAAAGTGCTATGACGCCGTGATGGAGAAATCTCAAGATAAGAAACAGTCTCCAGATTGGGGGCGGGGCTGAGAGGCAGCAGAACTGACCCCCTTTAGACAGAGAGACAGTGTTACAAAAAGGGAAATTGAATGTAGAGCGGACATAGGGAGGAATAAAATGGGGGGGGGGGAATCCGAAAGATAGGTTTGAATGGTGTGACATGGCAAATAATAACTAAAGTTCTGGCTGGATTGTGTAGAAGGTAAGTCCAGCCTGTGTGAGGACTCATGTCCCAGGTTGAAGAAAGGAGGGAGGGAAGTCACAGTGTTCCAGGTAAGAGTCAGGTGCACACGCTGGGCTGGGATCCCTGGTGCTGCCAGGACGCCGTGACTGGGAGCCAGCGGTGGACTTGTGAAGTCGAGGAGATGGGAACCCTGCAGGAGTACTGTTTGCTGAGCTATTTACCAGTATTACCAACAGAGCTATTCAATACTTTAACACCAAGCATGTAGAAAATATTAACTTTTTTAATTTTTCAATTAGGGTTCACATTCAATATTATTTGTATTAGTTCAGGAATATGGCATAGTGGTTAGACAGTCATATACTTTAAATGTGTCCCCCCATCCCTTGATATTTCCAGTACCTCGTTGGAACTATACATACTATAGTTATGACAGTATTATTGATTATATTTTCTATGCTGTACTTTACATCCCATAACAAATTTTTTTTTTAATTAAATGAGAGTCAGGGAGGCAGAGACAGACTGCCGCTTGTGCTCAGACCAAGATCCACCCCACAACCCATGTCTGGGGCTGATGCTCGAGTACTGAGATATTTTAGGGTCTAGGGCTGACATACTTGATCCAACTGAGGTGTCCTCAGTACTCAGAGCCATTCTTAAACCAGTTGAGCCACTGGCTGTGGGAGAGGAAGAGGGAGAAGAGGAGGAGAGAAGCAGATGATTACTTCTCCTATGTGTCCTGACTGGGAATCAAACCCAGGGCATCTGCACACTGGGCCGATGCTACCCACTGAGCCACCAGCCAAGGCCGGTTCATTTATTTTGTTCTTTGGATTCCACATATAAATGAAATCATATGGTGTTAGTCTTTCTCTGATTGACTTATTTCTCTTAGCATAAGAAGATCTTGTCGGTCCATTTGTGACAGCCTGGGTTAGAAAGCATTCACTTCATTAGTTGATTCAACAGATATTTGTTAAGGACCTGCTATGAGTAAGGCTTTGTGGTAAATACTTTCTTGTTCTTTACAATAAAGAACAAAGTAAAGCCCTTGCCTCATGGAGTTTTCATCATATAGGGAAACTATAATGTAATAAATCAATAAGTGTATAAGAATATATGCTCTGATTAAAGCCATTCAGACAACAAACAGGGAGCTACGATTGAGAAACATGTGCAGAGATGGGCCTGCTGACGGGTCTGGGAAGTCCTCCCTGAGGAATTGTCCTAAAAAGAGTCATGGTGAGGGCGTTCCAACCAGTGACAGCAGAGGAGACAGCAGACCCAGAGGCTCAGAGTGTGAGACAGCTTGGTAGATTCTAGAAACCAACAGCAGGCAGCCTAGTGGGAGACAAGTGACACTGTTGAAGTAGAAGGGGACAAAAAGTGGTTGGAGATCAAATGACAACTTGATGGCTGAAAAGGAAAAAACAAGCTAGATGGTAGGGTGTGGCCTAGACCTCTGGATAAGTGGCTTATTAACGCACCTCCAAATTAAACACTCACCAGGGCCTAGCTGGAAGAGGCCAGCCCCTCCAGTGGGACCTGCATCTGCAATTTACCACATGAAGCAACAGAGAACAGGTCTTCCCAGTGAGCTGGCTGGCACCCCAGAAAGAGGGAAAAGAAGGGGCTGGACCACGTAACTGGAGTTTCTTTCCTACACCCACCAGTCACTGAAGTTATTCCTCTCCCCATGTGGCGATCAGAGGCCAGGAGGCTTAGTTCAATGGTAGTCCTTTTGTTTTGAAACATGAAGCAGGATAAGGTAGTTCCTGTAAACAGTGACTTAGGTTGGTGCCTAACTGTGTGTTTAGAGTAGAGAAGGCAGCAAGGAAGAAATGATACGTTGCCATGGAGTGGAAAGAATTGTGGTTTTTGATGGGAGAAACCCCCCATAATTCTCTCCAATGTTTTCCCCCTTTGGATAGGGCCAACCAACAGCACCACTAGAGAATGTGGCAGAGATGGCGGAAGTAGAGCTCTGTTTCGGTTTTGACCCCCGTTATGGCTAAACTGGGCTTACAAGGAGGAAATGCTGTCTATCAGGACTGAAGCTAAGCTAACGTCTTAGCTGATTGATGCCTAGGTTTTTTTTTTTAATTTCTTTTATTAATTCATATTTAGAGAGAGAGTAGAGAGAAAGAGAGAGAGAGAGAGAAGGGGAGGAGCAGGAAGCATCAACTCCCATATGTGCCTTGACCAGGGAAGCCCAGGGTTTTGAACCGGCGACCTCAGCATTCCAGGTTGATACTTTATCCGCTGTGCCACCACAGGTCAGGCAGATGCCTAGGTCTTTTAACTCATGCTACTGTGGCTATATGCGTTCAGGTATGTGCCTGGCTCACCTGCATTCCCTGTCCCTTCCATTAGTGTGTAAACTTTATTAGCTGCCTTTATAATCTATCCATAGAGCCTGGTTCCATTTTAGAAATTCAATTCTTGCTGCTTGACTCACACATTAATAAGGCTAAGAACAGACTCATTCAACATTGTTGGAGTCAGACCGATGAGAAAAGGTACCTATTCCTTATTTCATCCAAAGCCTCTACCTTCCTTTCTTAAACATCACAGTTGCTGGGAAACAGAAGAGGGAAAAAAAATCCCACTTAGAGTGAAAAGAGTCCTTCATCCTTTGAGAAAGTGGACTGGGCTCGGTCTGATTCTCACAGAGTGAAATCCTGCTTGGCCCAGTGTTTGCTATTGTGTCCCCCAGGACCATTAGCAGTGGACTTCTTGGCATCTGTGGCTGGCAGAAATGAGATCACCCAGGCCCAGTAAGCTCCAGCCCACTGAAGGCTGAGCTGCCACCCAGGCAGGCTGAGGACCCCACTCAGTAGCAGTCAGGGAGCAGCTCCATGGCCAAGGGAGCTGTGTCATTCAGTCAAGAAGGACGAACCCCTTGGTGGTGTCCAGTGGATACCGCCTTCAGTAAGATGATTGCAGTTCTTTCTTAAAGAAAACATTTTAAATTTGACAAGAAGTGCATAGTTCCAAAAGTTCAAGTGAGTCCCTGAGGTTCACGATCAAATCCTCAGTCTCCTGCCCAAGCCTCGATTCTCACTCCCTGGAGACAATTACTTTCAGTTATTTAATCTTTCCTTTGGTAGTTTCCTCAATAATTTTAAGTAACATGCTCACACTACTCTGGTTTTTCAATTTTAGGAATAACTATTGCTTTCATACTAGAATATATATGCTTTGTCTCCCTGAGGTCAACATACATGTGTGCACATGAACACACACACGCGCACTGACACAACTTCTCTTCTACTCACCACCCCTCACTGTCATTCCCTCCTGTTGTCATTAGCCGGTGTGCACTGTTTACATTACTATGAGGGTATAAATAAATGCTTCCACTGCCAAGTCACATGGGGCACTGTGATCTTTCTCTTGTACCAATTTCCCCCTGAAGTCAATAGTGAACTAAATTTTCTTTTCATTAAGTTATATAGGCAAGTCTCTTTCATTTATCCCTAAATGAGATCTCTCAGTGGTTTTGAAGTGCACGGGGTCATCTACTGGAGCCCCTGCTCTGCTGGGGGCATGCTTGCTCCTGTCTTGCCGTTTGGTGGCTGCTGTCTGAGCCCTCCTAGCCTCGTCTGTCACTCACAGACCACTCGGGGCTTACACTCTCCTCCGTGGTGAGGTCCCTGGTTTCCTACGGCCCCCTTTCTGCCTCCTGCTTCATAGATGTTCCGGTCTCCCAGTAGGTCTCCACACAGGGGGCATGAATTGGAGGTAAATGTTAGATAACTTTTGTTCCTGAAAGACGCCTTTCCTCTCTTCTCTCTAAGAGACTGAGCACGGAAACAGCTCTCCCTCCAAACACTGAGGTCATCTATCCATCACCTTCTAGTTTCCTATGTGACTATTGAAAAGGTCTCAGATAGTTTTTATCCCAGTTCAAAAATGTTTGTAATCTATTTTTTTCTCTATGGAAAGGTTGGGGATTATTTTCTTTCCATTTCCCCAGCATCCTGAGGTTTTGTTCCTCTGGACTTTTCTCACTGCAGGCAGTGGTTCTGGCCTTCTTGGACATGCTAAGTTCATTACTGCTTGTTCATCTACTCTCTGGCATTAAAATTTTATAGCCATTTCCTCATTTATTCATTTTTTTTTTACCCTCATGACTGTATGCAGCCTTTTAAAAAGCCTTTCCTTGTCCTGTGGGTGGTGTTTCCAGAGGATGCAGAGACACATCAGCATGTTTATCTGCTACTCTTTACCATGATACTACTCAGTGCATTTCTTGTGAACCTTCAATGAGAGCCACCATGCGCCTCATTCATAATAGATCTCCTTAGTCCACGAGGCTGCTGCCAGTCATTAGTAAGGGACTGGAGCTTTGGGCCTTGAGAGGGGGCTTCCTGAACCGCCCACGGGCTCTCCCTGTGTGTGGTCCGCACCTCACGTTTGTGGGCGGGCTGCCAAGGCTCAGGTGATTGCCATTCGTGGGCTGTCTAACCTTGGGCGACTGCAATAGCTGACTCCAGTTCCTTCCCTTACGAAGAAAAAGGAGAAATGCATTTCTGCTTCTTCAGGGTGGTGTTAGGTTTAGAAATGATAAACTGTGAAGCTGTATGCAAATAATGGGAAACATTACGTTTGAGTGGTTCCCCTCCTCGCCTCCCACACATATCAATCTGTGCCTGTTTATTTCACAGCACAAACCGCACTCTCGTTCAATTTATATTTTCCTGTCCTCCTGCATTCGAATGAATGGTGTCTGGACAGGTATACTGGCTGTGATTTACTCTGGTTGGTCTCATCACGTCCTAGCACTGGGCATGGAACATAACAGTTCTTGACTAAAATGTTGGCCGGATAAAGAAGAGGCAGAGCCATCTGGCGCCATGGACTGAACCCATAATCTTCATCTCTCTGGTCGTAGCTTCTAACCAGCTGTATGTACCATGGAGAGAACCCACTTCCATGATGGAGAAGGCCCATTCGGAGCAGGCTCAGTGCAGCCCAGGCTGGTGGACGCTGCTGGCCTGGGAGACTCGGGGGCAGACCTGAAGAAGAGTAACCATGCTAAGCCCAACTCCACGTTCTATTACCCACCCCTGGAGCCATATGTTTAGCGACTTATATTTAATAAATACAGCAGCAGAATCCGATTATAGAGAGCCCGGTGATAGTTAAACTTGATTGCCGGGAAAAGAGAGTTAGAATTTTGAATTGTTTTTATGTCTTGCAATGGGCGGTTGGAATGCCTGTTCCATATGGCGCTGATTCTGTCCATTGATTGCACAGTCCATTCCCTGTCAGATGGTCCTATTTGGGGTCAGTGATGATGTCAGGGAACAATGTATAGAGGCAGGTGATCCCCCAGGGGGACTATTAGATTTCAATGGTTTCCCCTCAATCTCTGTCCCACGGCAGACCAGTGGACGCTGGCACAGTTGGGCTTGCATCCTTACATTTGTAATTGACACATTGGTATTTACGATGCCGGCTCGGTCCAGGGTTTTGGAAAGGCAGAGACAATGGTGGGAAGAAAATAAATGCCTCCTATAAAGGTTAGCGGATAGTTTTCATGCTTGCAAAGGCAGGGGTGGGTTCTTTAATCTGCACAGTTCACCCGTTTCCAGCTGTCATAGTTCAGAGGAGCATCCACAAGACTGCCCAGTGCTCAGCCAGGGGGGACTAGCGCTTTCCACTGCTCCGCCTGCAGTGACATTTATTTTTCTTCTCCAACTGCCCCTCCAACCCTCTGGAATGCATTGTCCTTCTTCCTTCTTGAGTCGGCCTGGGGAGTGTTTGCCATCCTTTGCCCCGGGAGGGGAGGAAGCGGCTTCCTCTCCCTTCACTGCTCAACATTACAGAAACTTCCTTAAAGATGGCCCCCTCTGGCTCAGGGGCTCAGGGCTCAGCTTATCAGTGAAGCAATTCCGCAGCTTTCCAGGGAAATGGCCTGGGAGAAGCCTGAGGTCATTCTGGAAAAAAGGATTCCATTCAGATCCCAAATAGAGACACACTCCCTCCCATGCCCTCTGCTAAGGCTTTTGTGAATGCTTTTAGAGTCTATTACAGGAGGCTGGCTCTGGTACATTATGAATATCAATGGAGTTCACATCACCGTTCTCCTGTCATAAAGGAGCATTCATATAAAATTCACCAGCCTGGTAGAGACAATAAGTCTGGTTCCCCGCCCTGGCCCGTTTCCCTTCCTGTCAAGAGGAATCAACTCAGTGTGGAGCTTGGGCAGCCCGGATTTAAGTAATGACTGTGCAAGCTGGCATCTTGAGCCAGTGACTTTCTTTGCTGGCTGTCTGTCTGTCTGTCTGTCTGTCATGTGTCCTTTGTGGGGATCTTCTTCCCTGAACATTCTTTCCATCTTGCAGTTACCTCTCTCCCTTTCTTGCTCTCTTTCTGTAGGTTTTCCCCTAAAAGCCCATAGCCAGGTTAACTTAGGCGGGGGCTGTTGCAGTGTCACTGGGGACCTCTTGCTCAACGGCCAGGACACCAAGTCCTTTGCTCTTCACAGAAATGCCAAACCCCTTTCAGCCAGAGTTTACAAATGTCTTGAAGTCTTAGAACCTTCTTATTTAAAAAACAAAATTAAGCCCCCTGGCTTGAGCGGTGAAGTCTCCGTGACCTACATAGCGCAGATGACAATAAAGCAAAACAAGGGCCGCTTTATGGCCAGCCATTCTAGGAAAGAGGTGTGCGAGAGGGCGATAATAGTCCTAACGAGGAGCAGACATTAGGGGAGGACAGCTGGGAACAGGGATTGCAATAAAACGCCCTTCCCATCACAGGAGATACCCCGTGAAGCAAGAGCGAAGATGCACGTCCTTCCCGGGCAGGCAGGCCCACTGGCCTTGGCCCTCCTTCTTCTGACTTCGTCCTTGGTTACTGCAGCTGTGATCCAGATGGGGCCGCCACCGGGAACCCGGAGGAAGGAAGAAATGGGTTTCCTTGCCTTCTACCATCTTTATCTCTTGCACTGCGGCCAGAGGTATACCCCCACCCCCACAATCAAACACAGTCATCTCACCAAGGCCCATGGGCCACTGTCCAAGTCTTGGTCATTTCAGAAGAGTCATGTCAGACAGACTCCTTGCACAGGTGGGCCTTGTTCTCAAAGAGAAGGTATTTCAGTGCGCTCTAGGGTTCTGGGGTTTGTAGATGGTTTTGGCCATACGGGAGTAGCTCAGAGCTAGGGGAGGCGGTACCCTTCCATGTCCCCCAATGGGTCCACCCCAGAAAGTCCATCGGTAGCAGGGATATCTGGTTTTATGTTTACATCCCCCTTGGCTTTCCCCTCTGGTGGTCCCCAGCCTTCAGGAAAGTCTTATTTGAATATTCTCCCTGGTCTCCGCTGTGCGACAGACTTGGCAGGATGGGACCCCAGCTTATGTTTGGCCGGAACATTCAGTAGGAGCTGTGGTAGACCTAGTAATTAACAAAAGATTTCCCTCAGGCCGCATTATCCAAAATGGGTTGCATATAATGTTAGTTCTGTTTGAAGATTAATAAGCCCTCTGGGGGGGACAGTGCCTTCCGTGGTCACCCAAGTCTGGGAGTTGTTGGGTTATACATCTTCACAGGTTGACTTCGAGCAAGACTCTTCCAGGCTTTTTAATGAGTTTCCTGTGGCTGCTGTCAAAAATTGCCCCAAACTTGATGGCTTGAACTCCTCCCAGTTCTGGAGCCCAGAAGTGGGCAGTCAGCATCCTTGGGCTGATGGCCGGGTGTGGGTGGGGCCAGGTCCCCTCGCTGCATTTTAGAGGAGACTCCGGTTCCTGCCTTTTTCAGCTTCTCATGCATGTCCATGATTCTTGACTTGTGTCCACATCTTTCCAACCTTTACAGCACCATCTCCAAATCTCTGTCTGCTCTGTCTTCACATCTTGTTCTTGCGTGCATGTGTGTGTGTGTGTGTGTGTGTGTGTGTGTGTGTGTGTGTGTAACCTCCCTCAACTAGCTTCTTATCAGGATACACGTTACCCGCATTTAGAGACCCCCTGGATAATCCAGGATAAACTCCTCTTGAGATTCTTAACTTAATCACTTTTGCCATATTAGGTAATATTTACAGGTTCAGGGATTAGGAAAGGAATAAATCCTCTGGCAGGGTCCCCATTTAACCCACTAATGCCTCCTGAGCAGTGTGCATCTCTAGAATGAAGAAAGAGTTGTGAGGTGTTTCTCAGACCCTGTGACAAAGCAGTCCCATGTCGAGGTATTTTTGTAGGGTCGGTGTTCTGAGGAACACCATGTGGAAAATTTCACCAGTGTAAGAGGAATCTTGGGGTGGGGGTAGGGGGATGGGAATCAAAGCTGATCAGTCCAGCTGCCCTTCTCCCTGTAGATCTGGGTTTCATTTTGCTAAGGAAGATGGCACTTTTCTTCCTTCAGGAGTTAATATTATTGTACAGAGAAAATATGAAAAAAAATCAGCAATTTTACAGAGGCATCTAAGCCAAACTCCACAGGGGACATAGCTCTAGGGAATAGTAAAAATAGCATTATATTAGGAGTTTCAAAACCTGGATTGGATTCCTGATCCTTCTATATATCAGCCAAATGATGCTGGGGAAGTAATTAACTTTTCTCGGCCTTGGTTGTCTCATCTGTGAAACGGAGGTAATAACCAGGCAGACCTTGTTATATCATGCGAATGCCATGTAGAAAAGCATTTTGTTAAATGCGAAACTTTACACAACCTAAGAAATTATTTTTGCTCTTTGAACCGCCCTCCCTCCCCTCAAAATGCTTGTTCTATAGGGTGATGATGGGGGGGTTAGATTTCTACTGGTCTTCTCTGGAGGTCAAGTTGTTTTTGCTCAGTGAGAGGCCAAAGCAACATGTCTGTGCTTTCTCACCCATTGTACTATGTCCCGTACTATTCGGTCTGTGCTCCTCAGATGGGGGATGAATAAACTCTTCTTGCCCAGATCACTTCTCCTCAGTGTAAGTTCCACAGAACCAGGGAAGTTTGGGGCTGGGAGGTCCCCTGAGACACCATCTAGAACAGTAGCTCCCCAATTCTGACCTGGGAAGTGCTGAAGGCTGGCTATGTGAGAATCCAAGTCCCCAAGAGATGTGATACCACTGGTCCATACAATAATCTAGCCTTTCCCGTTGTCCTTGTGTGGAACCACTCCTAAAGTATCGCACTGGACAATCCTGCTCTTTGTCAAGATCCCCATCCGCATTTTGTGACTTCCTTCACTAGAGATGTTCTTTGTACCGATTGGTCATGTGAGACGGCCATGATGCAGGGCACCTGGGTTCATTCATTCATTTACCTATCTATTCATGCAAATGTGTAGTGTGCCTCTACTCTGTGCCCGTCACTGTGCTGATTTATTCCACTGCATTGCTTCTCAAGAGACCTGCTGTCCTAAGGGACTCCACGAGTTAAAGCTTCTCATTTCTTCTTTACCTTGAATAAGTAAAGATATAAGAAGATGTGCCTTCTTAGATATAAGAAGATGTGCTTCACTATTTACTTTTCTCTTCTCCTGGATTATCTCTAAAGTAAGAAGGACATTTTTCTTCCCTTAAATAATGACTCCTTGAGTTCCTCAGAATTATGGCTCATACAGTTAGGAGGGGTTTCAAGAAAGAGTTCTCAGAACTGTAAGGCACCTTTATTCCCATTCCTTCATTTACAAATAAATTGAATAAAAGCCAGGGATATAAAGTGATTTCTCCAACCTCAGAATCAGGGAATGCAGGGCTTAGCTCTCCTATCTTTCCCCTTTTATTTTGTAAAGCAATGGCTTTATTTTTTCTAACCATATCAAGTCACTATACTTAAAACCATGTGCTAATGGAAGTGCAGTTAATGTGAGAACAGTAGCAGGTCTTTCTTCAGATCTCTAGACTTATAACTGATTTAGAACCAACCCTTCCAAGTATATATTTACGAATTCCTCTGTGCTTGGAGTATGCTGAGTTGTTGCTGCAACAAGAGCGGGAACATTGGGTTTGTTTTGACCAAGGCTGGAGTAGAATATTCCAGTAGGTGGAGTTCCCTGCATGGACCTTGAGTTTTCCTGAAAGATATCTCCATTTGTAATCTAATGATTTTTTGCTTCCAGAAGTTAAATGTTATTGTTAATGAGTTTCATTGTTACTCATTGACTCTACACTCTGTAGCAGGTAACGGAATTTCGTTGGTGGGAGGAAATTCATCATCAACAGATCCACCCTCTGAAGCCTTGTTTGATCATTTGCGTTTTGTTTTTGCAACTTTCCAGGTCAGCTCTTCTGTAGGTCACCCTCGGTAGTGGCCCTGGGTTCAGTGATCATTAGGAATGACGCGCCGTCATCACAGTACTTTTCTCCTTGTTGGAAGGCTCGTTCCACGGGCGTCGCTGGCATTTCCGTGTATGTGGCTGCCCGTGGTATGTCTCTTGGGTGTGGTTTGTTTTGAGCGTGGGGACTTGCCCAGTGACCGCCTCGTTGGGCTGCCTGGTGGCAGTTGTGACCTAGTGGATTTCTATAAATGGTTCTGTAAAATAGTGTTTATTTAGAATATTTTTATTCTAAAATAATTTATATGACAGCAATGTTCTCCTATGTAAAAAAAAAAAAACTCTGCCTTTCGAATACTCATCTGGTTGGCTTGAAGAATGGGCTCTTTGTTTTTCTGCAGGGCTCATAATTGTTTATTGACATCTGATATTCACCAGCGTACGCTTCCAAATAAATATCGCATGCCACCCCAAACGGAGCCAGTCAATATCTATTAAATGGTGGGTGAGTAGATGTTGTTAGCTGTACTTTATCTTCTAAGCTGCAAAGGGCCTTGAGTTTTTTTAGAGTCCCTAGCCCTGGAAGGTAGGAGTCTCTCCCACTGAGCCCCACTTCCCCTGTCCTTGCTGTGTCTCTGTTACCGACTGCTTCAATTATTTGTCACCAGCTGCCTCCAGTGTGGCTAGGGAGGCAGGTCTCCAGGCCCTTCTGAAAGCTGTCATGGGATCTGCTGGAGCCAGGGTGTAGCAGCTGCCCCCCACAATCCACCGCCGCCCACCCACAATCCACTGCTCCCCCCCAATCCCTTTTCTTCTGGATACTCAAACTTCACAGAGTTCAGAAAAGTGCTGCCCTCTTGTGGCGAGTGACATCCTATGGGTAGGGTGGGGTGGACCCGCATCTCTGGCCTGTGTCTTGGGGATCTGGCCGGTCTCGGGACTTGCCTTTTTAATTTTAAACAAAGTTCTGACAGATCTTATTATATGTCTGTCCTTCTTTGTAAGGGTTTCTAGACAGTGATGCTGCCCTCCTATATCACATTTCTCTAGAAATCAACAGATTTCCAGATAAATGGTGTGGGCACCAGAGAGGTCTCAGCAGGGCCAACAGTCAGGGACTCGAGTCCTGGGATTGACTGCGGGACTGGGATTGTGGTGGCCCTCATGGGGCCATTGGGAAGCTTGGGATCTGCTCTGTTTTTCTGACCAAACACAATGAACACAATTAGATGTTCAGTGGCCCCAGAGAAAGGGTACCATGCTCTCTACCTTCCTGCCTTTTCTCCTTCTCGCCTTTGGTGCCTGGCGGGCAGGAAGTCTCTTGATGAGGCTAGGTGGTCTTTTGTCTTTTTCTTTCTTTCTTTTAAATTGTTGAAATTTTTATATACAATTACTATCCTGCATTATCACAGCATTTTTACTGGGAATAAATCATTAAAAGTAGCCACAAAAATGCTGCTAGCAGTGAAATCCAGAGTTCAGAGGATCTAAAGAAATTAACTGTTAGAATGTCAAGAAATCATACTAATTATGAAATGTATGAAATTTTCACCTTTTTTTTTCCTCTCATCCCTCTCGCTGCATCTGGTTGGTTCAGCTTCCTTGACAAGTGATAAACTGTGGCGTGTACAAAAATGCACAATGCCTTCCTTTCTCCCCCCTCCCCAGCTCGCTGCCACCCCCAAACTCCTCTCTTTCCACAAAAGAGCCTAGATTAGGGAACTTTCTGCTCTGTTTGCAAAACTGGGCATTCAGGACCCCCCCAGCAGCAGACCTGATCTTTGGTCCCCCTGAGTGTTCAAAAGGCTATTTGCATATTTCCCGAGGAGGATAGTCACAGGGAGCCACTAGTGTCAGCCGCCAAGGCCACCCTCCCGGGATAAGTGGAGCGGGAGGACATGCCTCATTGTGTCTCAGCTTCGGATATATTTGAGGCTGGGAAATGGGGGGTGGAAGGGGACAGCGCAGGGCCGGAGGAAGACAGATGAACGGTTAATGGGGGCTGAAGTGGCAGATTGAGGGAGAGCGCCAACACAATGGGCAGACGGATGGATGGTGAGATTGGGCCCCGAGATGTAAATAGGATAGTTTATCTAAGCGGTTTAGAGCCCCTCCTTCCTATCTATCCATCTATTTATCTATGTATCTGCCGTAAGCAAGGGCTGAGAGGGGAACAGACAGATAACAGGAGCGGGATGGATTAGCAGCGGGCACGGGAGCGTCCTAGCATCCCCGCCTCCGGGAGAGCAAAGGGGCTTCCGGACCTGGAGAGCCTGTGACAGACACTTTCCTGGAGGGTTGCTGCCCCTTCTGTGCCCCAAATAAAACACGATCAGCTGCCAGACAGAGAAGGTGACTCAGGTGAACAGGGAGCCTGCTCACCTGCCTTCCTGTTCCAGACCCCTCCTTGACAATTAGCAGGTGTTCTATTTTCAGACCCCGGGAAGTGGGCAGAAGCCAATCTGAGAAGGAAGCCGAGAGATCAGGGCTTGGTGCTGGCCTGCGTTTTTATCCCAAAGCCTTGCTTTAAATTCTAGTCAGGCTTTCAGGCTTGCAACAACAACGAGGGAAAGGAAAGGAGAGGAGAGAGAGAGAAAGAGAGAGAGAGAGAGAGAATGAGAGGGAGAGAGAGAGGAGAAAAGCTAACCAGGCTGCTCTGGAAAGCTGTCAGCTGTCAGGTCTGTTTAACCAATAACCTGGCTGGCCTCAGAGCCTGGGGAGCCCCGGCCCCCGGAGGGGAGAGGTGGGGGCTGGCCTGGGGGTGGGCTGGGGGCACTGCTGCTGGCTGCTTCCCCCCTGCCCCTGCCCTGACCCTGGGCTAATGAGCAAGCCCGGAGGAGAGGCCCAGGGAGTGAGGTGGGGCACGTTCTCTGGTCTCCCGGTCCTCCTGGGGAGGAAGGGGCCACTGCGGAAAGGGGGCTTGGCTGCAGAGAAGTCAGGGCTGTCAGGACGCCCTTCTTTGTTGTAATGGGAGGGGATCCTTAGGGCTCTGGAGGGGAGGAAGTGGAGGAGGGGAAGAGGAGGAGTACATGCAGAGAGCCAGAGCTCACGCCCGATACACAGGTGCAGGGTTGCTTACCGTGTGGCCTTTGTCCTAGGCCCCACTACTTGGGCCGTGTCACAGTGGGATTCAGCGACAGCCTGCAGGCTAGCTAGCAGCCACAGCCAGGACTAGCTGGCTTTCCGGTCTCCTCATTTGTAAAAGCAGGCTGCCAGGACCCCCGTCCTTTCTCCTCCTCCCTCTCTTTCTGCTGGGCCCAACTCCTCAGTATGAAATTCTTGTAACACTCACACCTTTTTAGGCCAAACTCTGTGTCAAGTGGGCAGTCCTCTGGGCTCGATTCCAGTCGCCCCTACTTACCATGTGACTTCGTTCTAATCCCCACTACAAACTCCGTATGTGGCCTTGATCCTGACTCTCCCTCCTTGTTTACTATTGACCTCCATTCCAGTCACCACTACTTACTGCATTCCAGTCACCACTTACTTACCGCTTAGATAATAGTAGGTGACACTACTATTTATGTCACCTTGATCCTAATCAGTACTAGTTACTGTGTGACCTTGATCCTTGTCCCTACAACCTACTTAGGTGTGATTTTGAACAAATAAGACTTATCTCTAAAAGGGAGAGCATCTTAAATCCACCGATCAAACAAAATTGTGCACATGGAGACATTCCATAAACTATAGGCATCTATAAGACATTATTCTTCCCTGATTTATCTTTGTTTCCTTGACAGCTCCCAGCACAGTGACTTACAGAGAATAGGCACTGAGTAATAGTCAAGGGAACAAATAAATAAGTGGGTGAAGAGACGCGGTAGAGAAATGTTTCTCTGTGCTCGATCGTGGGCAGCTGAGCCCGACCTCAGACCTGCAGAGTCAGAAACCCCGGGACAGGGTCTGGGAATCCCCACCTCCCGCCAGCCGCACAGGGAGGCAGTGCCCAGAGCTGGCAGGCTTCTGTCCTAAGGAGGGAAGCCGGGGACATGTAACAAGCCTGCTTCTTTTGTTCGGAAAGTGGACGGTATCATCTTTGAGTCCCCAGCACATAACAGAGTGCCTGATAAACAACACTTTGATTCCTCCGGACAGAGTTTGACTTCATGAAGGTCGCAATCAATGGTCTAGTACCAAGGTCGGCAAACCGTGGCTCGCAGGCCACATGTGGCTCTTTGGCTCTTTGGCCCCTTGAGTGTGGCTCTTCCACAAAACACCACATGCGGGCGCTACCTCGATAAGGAATGTATCTACCTCTATAGTTTAAGTTTAAAAAATTTGGCTCTCAAAAGAAATTTCAATCATTGTACTGTTGATATTTGGCTCTGTTGACTAATGAGTTGCCGATCACTGGTCTAGTAGAAAGCAGGCTGTTGGGGTTTCACTAATGAATTAAGTATAGTCCTACCCTCAAAACATGCAGAGAAAAGTTCAACCGTCCCTGAAGTGCAGCCGCAGACTTACACAGGGACATTAGTGATGAGGGAGAATACCTGACAAGGCGGGGGGGGGGGGGGGCACCTGCCACCAGATTTAAGGAAGCGCTACTCTCAGATTTATGGAAGTACCTTCTTAAATCTCGTACGTAGGGGCCGCCTGCCCAATCCGAGTCCTGGCCCAGGGGTGAAGGGAAAGGTGAGAAAAGCTTTGGGGAGGAGCCATGAAGTCTGAAAGGATGGACAGGAAGGCATTCTCCAGGGGACTCCTTTTTTTTCTTTTTTTTTTTTTTTTTCTTTTTTTTACAGAGGCAGAGATAGACAGGGACAGACAGGAACGGAGAGAGATGAGAAGCATCAATCATCAGTTTCTCGTTGTGCGTTGCAACTTCTTAGTTGTTCATTGATTGCTTTCTCACATGTGCCTTGACCGTGGGCCTTCAGCAGACCGAGTAACCCCCTGCTGGAGCCAGCGACCTTGGGTCCAAGCTGGTGAGCTCTTTGCTCAAGCCAGATGAGCCCGCGCTCAAGCTGGTGAGCTCGGGGTCTCGAACCTGGGTCCTTCCGCATCCCCGTCCGACGCTCTATCCACTGCACCACTGCCTGGTCAGGCTCTCCAGGGGACTTTTAGGGGGAAAGGTATTTCAGGCCGAGGGACGAGCATAAACAAAGCAGAGGCGGTAAGAACATGGTGGTGGCTGAGTTCACACATGGGGGCAGCAGGAACGTGAAATTAAACATGGAAAGTGGGAGACAGGAGAGACGGGGAAGGAACATGGAGGGTCGTGTCAGCCACACTAAGGAACTGGGAATCTGTTTACTGGCTAGGGGAGCAGGACGGCGAGACGGTCAGTTTGTGGTTCAAACAAACATTCTGGTCAGTCTCCGCACACTGCATAATCCAATAGGTATTACATGCCATAAGTGCAAGCCACATGTAGGACTTTAAATATTCAACTGGCCACATTAAAGAAAAAAAAAGGAACCCTGGCCCAATGGTTCGATTGACTAGAGAATCAAGGATGCCGGTTCGATCCCCAGTCAGGGCACATGCTAGAACAGATCGATGTTCCTCTCTCTCTCTCTTTCTCTCTCTCTCTCTTTTCTCTAAAATCAGTAAATGAAAATAAGAAGAAAAAACAGAAAGAGGGAAAACTAGTTTGAATAATATATTGTATTTGACTTACTTATAATAATTATTATAACCATTTCAACATATAATTCATGTTAGATAATATTAATGAGTTATGTTATTTCTTTCCTTGTACTTAGTCTTCAAAACCCAGTATGTGATTTACGCCTACAGTACAATTTGGTCAAACGCTCAGTAGCCACATGGAGCTAATGGCCACAACACTGAACAATGTCTGTCCCATGGACAGAATCTAGGGGCTAAAAAATGAGGCGAGTTTTTGCAAGGTTTAGGGGATGATGATAAATTTCTAATCCAGGACACACATCAAGTGACTTAGCTTTCCCTAGGCTCTATGTGAAACTGGACACAGTGTTTACCTTTCAGTGTGATGCAAAGATTCTTTTGATTATAAGTCCTGATGTTGGTTCTGGTAGGGTTCGGTTGTGGTGTCGAAAGAAAGGAATTTCAAAGAACCTGCATTTGGAGACACTTAGGCTGTTGCAGTAAGATTTATTCAGGGTTGAACTAGAAGGTTGCTCACAGGTATTCGATGTCTCATCTCCGTCTTTCCTGCCAAGGAAAAAAAAGTCTGGTTTGGCTCTGTTGACTAATGTTAGTCTTCAGGAAGCCCAGTATAAAGACTGAAGCCAGATGTTCTGCACCCTGGTATAGCCCGTTTCAGAGTTCAGTCCAGTTCAGGTGCTGCTCAGAGCCTGTACGTGGGAGAACAAACGTGGCTAGCATATTTCTGACAGCTGGAAGGCACAGAGAAGGGCAAAACAGGTTAAAAGGGTCAGATTTCTATTAAGCCTGTGTTTCTATTTTCAGGTTGGGAAGGACTAGCTTTCCTTAAGCTGATCAATCAGTTTCTTTAAAATTTCGTGGGCCCTGGCCGGTTGGCTCAGTGGTAGAACATCGGCCTGGCATGCGGAAGTCCCGGGTTTGATTCCCGGCCAGGGCACACAGGAGAAGCGCCCATCTGCTTCTCCACCCCTCCCCTTCTCCTTCCTCTCTGTCTTTCTCTTCCCCTCCCGCAGCCGAGGCTCCACTGGAGCAAAGATGGCCTGGGCACTGGGGATGGCTTCATGACCTCTGCCTCAGGCAGTAGACTAGCTCTGGTCACAACAGAGCGACGCCCCAGATAGGCAGAGCATCACCCCTTGGTGGGCATGCCGGGTGGATCCTGGTCGGGCGCATGCAGGTGTCTATCTGACTGCCTCCCCGTTTCTAGCTTCAGAAAAATACAAAAAAAAAAAAAAATTCGTGGGCTTGTGTTCTGCAAACTAATATTCCTTCCTTGATGGACAGATTTCTCCTCAGCCTGGCAGGCAGCCTGGTGCATCTGCCCCATATTGTCACTGGGCTGTCCTGTCCTGGGAGACTTCCTTTTCTGGTGGCAGGTTCCCTCGTGGCTCTTACATACCTGACCCATGCCTGTCATTAATTTGTGACTTAAAAACACCTGGAGCCAATGGTGGAATAAGGAGAAAAAGAGACAGGAGACAGAAACAGGGGTGGGGACAAGAGAGAACGGATCCTAGCTCGGCAGGGGAATGAGATCTCTCAAAGCTTACAGCATGCTGCCCCTTCTCTGGTCCCTTTGGGCTGTCCAAAATCTGTTGCTGGTGAAAATGGATTTGTTTGCAGTGTCAAGAGAAAAGAATCTCAATAGCACCCACATAGAGAAGTTTAAACGTCGTGGCAAGATTTATTAAGGGAAATCAGCACACCCTCAGTGACCAGGAGGCCAGGCAGGCCCTAGTAGCACTGCCCTGACTCCAGATTATTGTCCATATATTGATTCTTCCTGGGCCTGAGTTGGACCCTTCCCTTATCCAGTCTCGTCTCCGGACCTCCCAGGTTTCACAGCTCCTGTCCAGTTCTGGCTTCTGTTGTGCACATCCTGAAACTGAAGACTTTCCCTCTTGCTTCCCCCAACACCGGACCAGCAGTGCTTCGGGCAAACTCCTCCCAAACCTGAATCTGCAGAGCTGAGGGTCCAGTGGGCTCTGAGGACTTTGTGGATTCCTGAAATGTGCAGTCAGCCTGTGAATACTGTAGCCCTCTAGCCAATTAAACTAAATGGGATGTTGAAGCTTCTTACTGAAGCAGACCCTCTAGTTTTAATAAATATGATGCCTAGTTCCCTTTGCTGCCTTTCTTCGTCAATTTCTATCTACCTGCCCACATTGAGATCATGTATATAAAGCACTGGCCCAGATTGGTAGGAAATGTATGCTTAGCATTCTTCCCGCTACCCAAGCTGTTTGATCTCCCCCAAAACGAGAATTGACATCCCACGTGAAGAGGTGACGTTCACAGCCCTGAAATGGTACGGTACCAGGCCTGGACTGCAGACGCTCAAATAAATCACCGCGCGGGAGCCCCGCCATTCCTCCCCAGGTGTCTCTCTCGATATCACCCGGGTGGAGGGAAGTGGGTAGCTAGCTGTCAGGCGGAGGCTGGAAGAGCTTGGCGAAGCCAGGCCAGGAGAGGCAGAGAGGCAGAACCGCTGACGTCCGGGCAGCAGCCGCTCCGACTATCAGCAGCCAGCAGCTGGTGGCAGCCCCAGGTGATTGAGGACCGAACAGCTTAATTGGAGAAGCGAACACTGGCAGTGCCAGGCTGGCCCAGTTAAGTGCAGGAATGTGTCCCCAGATCCCTCATTCTTTGCCTTAGGTTGATGTGCCCATGCTGTCTCGAGGAATGCCCCCAGCCAAACCCCTGTGCACAGATCAACAGCGTCTGTGTTTCTTGGAAGGAAATAAAAACAAACACATTTCTGAGTCAATGCAGGATACAGCTCTCCGGAGTTGCTCACACTGTGGAGAGCATGAGGGTAGAGGGTAGGGAAGAGAGGTCATTCTCTACTCTATGAATAAACTCCACACAGGGTGTCCAAGTTGTAGCACAAAGCCCACAGATCGTAGCTGCGTTTACACCCTCTGATAACAGGGAAATCTTGGCTACTTCCTGTTTCCGTCAGGGTGACTTTCAGATGAATATTTGTTTCTTATCAAAATGATTATTTTGGTCAGCTGAAGTCATTGGGTAGGTGCTGAGCATCTGAAAGAAGTTACCAAGTTCTCTGGCTCTGGGTTAGAGCATCATCCCAATGTGCCAAGATTCTGGGTTTGATCCCCAGTCGAGGCACATACAAGGATCAACCAATGGGTGCAAGGGAAGGTGGAGTAGCAGATTGATGTTTCTCTCTCTTCCTCTCTCCCCCTTCTCCCTCTCCCTCCTCCTCCCCATAAAATAGATTTAAAAAAATTTTTTTTAAAGAAATTACCAAGTAATTAGTGCCTAGAGCTGATGAGAAGCACAGCTCAGATTCCCTTGGGTTTGCTCTGGTCACTTTCATTTGCCATCTCCACATTAGTCAGCACAAGCCAGCTGCTGTAACAAACAACCCCAAACCGGATAACATGACTAACGGTCATCTGTGTGACAACAGTCGGATGTGGAGGAGTGGCTCCCCAGACAGCTTTCTTCTAAGCAGACATCCAAGGACTCTCATGCCTTGCATCTCATGGCCCTGACCTTCACTCCTCGGAACCCTCTCCTGTTTCTAGAAGAGGAAAGAAAGAAGATAATTGCATATGGGAGCATCCACGGGGCAGGTCTGGGAGGGAGTATGTCATCTGTCCCATTCCTTTGTCCTGAGTTCAGGTACTTAACTTCGAGAGGTTGGCAAACACAGACTAATTTCATGTCAAGGAGAAAAGGCTTGGTGACCATGCAGTTGTTCTTTGCCATAGTCATTCTCTCTCTCTCTCTCCCTCCCCCCTTCCCCCCCCCCCTCAGTGAGACTAAGATAGACTATTTTGGGCTCTGACTTGACCTGGGAGGTTTGAGAGTCAGGACACTGCAGGAGAGGGGCAACATTAATTAGAGGGGTCATGCCCTGGAGTTTCAAGGTGATTATTAATGAGGACAATGTCATGGTCAAGAAGTCGTAATGCCAAACTAAATTTTTACTTCCTTATACTCCACAGCTATTTTGTCAGTTTCTGAGCCAAACAAGGGGAAGGTGCTCCGAGCAGAGTGCCAGCAGAGAGAAGGGCTAGGCTGGGTAGCACTAGGTTGCTGCCATGGCCCCCACGTGTCGGTCAAGTTCAGTGCATCATTTGTGGTGGTACGATAGTGGAAAAATATTTTCTCTTTGCTTTCAAAAGCAACCCTGAAAGACTAGAATAGAGACAGGCGGTGGTCTTGGTGGGGTCATAATAGAGATGGTTATTGTAACAGGTATTGTCCTGTGCCACAGGGCTCTTCCCATCAGTGCTGACACACACATTTCTTTGCTTATTGGAATATCAACTGCTGACTGCTCACAATTCATGGCTGAGACTATTGCTAGGAGCTGCCTTGTCCAAAGTTATGGCTCCTCCCATGCATAACTCCAGCCAGGTAGCCTACGGCCAGTGACTACCTGCTTGGAGATTTAAAACTTGAGCTTTCCTGCCTCAATTTGGTACAACTCTGAATGGTCACTTAGGCTCCAGTTAAAGCCTTATTGCAAGTCAGCTTCTCCTTCTGCCCAAACTTGCTTTCTTCAGTCCCTTTCTTATGTATCCCTCGAGTCACCCCACTGCATGTGACTTCTCATCTAAGGATTGGTTGATATAAAAAGAGGTTTTAGGAAGTGGACTTTCAAAGTGGGGTTTTAGAGATGAGTCATTGGGTCCCTGGCTGTGCAGACCCCATCACTCGCAGTGATGCTAGCCGCTGAGATGTTGTAGCAGTGCAGTTACGTGAGGAAAATTTCTGTGCAGTTGTTAAAGCTTCCATCAGCAGTAGATGGACACAGGCTGTCCATAGAGGGGGATACAAAGTCTGGTGCAGTATTTCTCGTGATTGAGCAGGATACGGGAAGTGGTCATTACAAGGACCATGGAGTTGGATGTCTGTTGCTGAGTACCATTGATTTTTGAAAGATAAATAATGATAGGCTCAGATGATTAATCACCATTTCAAGGCAACATATGAAAGCTAGAGGGCCTTCTTGGCAGCATTTAGAGAAGCCCTGATGTCCTCTAGCAAGAAGACCAAGGGAATAGAAAACTCGGCTCAGAACTCAATGGTTAAAGTACTAAAGCTTCAGATAGGACTGACTTCAGCCTCAGTAAGTCTCCTATGCCGAGTACAGGACCTAGATGGAGTAGCAGGACAATGCTGAGAACTGGAATGTCTGAGGAGATGCAGCTAAGTATTTCGGCTTGCTGGTTTCAGAAGTCTCCTCTACCTGTCTGCCTTGTTAGAAGAAAGTAGCCCTCCCCTGGCTTGAAGATAGTACAGAAACTTCAAGAGTCAGGTGCTTTGTAAGACAGTGCTTGCCTGTTTCAGGACCACCCCAACTTCCCTCCTGGAAACCAGCTGAACAAGGCAGCTGGAATCTCAGAACAGCCAGGCTAGAGACAGACACGCTGAGCCTGCTGTGGAAGGAGAGAGTACACGCCACAGGTGCTGCAGGCAGGGCTAACGGTTACTCGCATTAGCCGGTCACATGGGTGTGGTGCCGACTCCGGAGTACTGGATCAAGAGGGGAAGAACATCAAGGTCGCAGCAAGAGGATGGGGAAATGGGAAGCATCTCCCTTCGAGGATTTGCCACGGTGGCGAAGACTCAAGATGATCCGAGTATGTTGCTTAAAGAGCTGCTAAAATCTGGAAAAAGCAAAGGCCTACCCTGTGTACAATAAAAGTCCTGGAACAGCCATGTAGAAGGGTGAAGGAATGAATCAAAAGTTCAAAGGAGTTGGCATACCAGTGTGCATGTGCTGTAGAAGGCTGGACATCGCCCCTTGAATATGTCCCATGGGAGGGCCCGAAGGACACTGCACAAGTGTCAAACCAAGAAGGAGTCTGTGGGGTCCACTCGGGATGGCTGCTTGCTGTGGGCCAAGGCTGACGATAGGAGAGGCAGATTTGGGACCAGACCTCCTGACAGCCCGAAGGAGCCCCAAACAGTGCAGATCCAGGGGGCGGCACCCGCACCTCGGAAACAAGGTGGTTGCGGTTACCATAAGGAAGCAAGGTGGCCACAGAGACTACATTATGTGGTAAAATCCAGGTGGCATTTAGGTTCAGTCAAAGGGGGAATCTAACCTTGAAAGAGCTGTGGAGATGGTACAAGAACTTGGTGTTTCCGGAGGCAAGTTAGGTGAGCAGTCAAAGGGCTGTTTCTGAAGTCACACAAGCAGAAGATAGCAAGACGGAGTGGTAAAAAGTCAGAGGGAAGCCTCTTAAATTAAAATTCATATCCCTTTGCCAAGTTTTCAGGCTTGAGTCAGTTCTCAGACCCAGAACACTAACAGCAGAAAGAGCTGCTGCTTCCTCATGAATCATGAATACTCTGGGAAGTATTGTCATTCAGTGAGGCTATCTGGGGACAGGAAATGAATGGGATCCTGGAACCCTGGTGATCTTGAGAAAGTCCCTGCTAAGTACAACAGAAGACTGTCACCATCAGAAAGCAGTTGCTGCGGTGCTACCTAGCCTTGGTAAACACAGAGCTGCTAACCAGGAGCTTCTTCTTCACGAACTGGGTTTGACCAAAGCCACCAAGCTATAAGGCAGGACCAGGCCTACAGCACTTCATCCTAAGATGGATATGGTACATGTAGGGTTGGGAACAAGCAGTGAAATAATGTAAGTTAACCAAGGAGGTGGCCCAGAACCCCCTGCCATCCATTGATGCTACTCTAGTGTATCTCCCACAGCTCCCATGGGGGGCTTAATGGGAGGACCTTTATGATAACAGAGAAGTAAAAAGGCCAAGCTTTGTTTATAATGTGGCTTTGATGGATAGTGATGAGGGGAAATCCTCCTAGCAGACAGAGTTTTGCTGTTAGGTGCAATTAGTCATCAGCTTTGTGTAGTAAGAGAAGTGGCTTGAAGTTAAGAAAATGTAGTCCCTGGCTGGATGGCTCAGCAGTAGAGCATTGGCCTAGTGTGTGGATGTCCCAGGTTTGATTCCTGGTCAGGACACACAGGAGAAGTGACCATCTGCTTCTCTACCCCTCCCCTTTTCCCTTTTATCTCCCACAGCCATGGCTTGATTGGTTTGAGTGAGTTGGCCCTGGGAGCTGAGGATAGCTCCATGGCCTTACCTCAGGTACTAAAATAGCTTAGTTGCTGAGCAACAGAGCAGTGGCCTGAGATGCACAGAGCATCTCCTAGTAGGAGGCTTGCCAGGTAGATCCCGGTTGGAGTGTATGCTGGAATCTGTCTCTCTGCCTCTCCACCTCTCACTTAATAATAATAAAGAAGAAGAAAAAGAAAATATAGATGAACTCATAGGCAGTGGTGAATGACATGGTTGGTTGGTCAAGAGCCTGGAAGGAGAAATATTGGCAGATTAGAGGCAGAGAGGTCTGGTAACAAGATATGTGACCGGATCTGTGGAATTGGAAGCAAGAAGACTTTCAAAGTACACGTTAACACTCAGCCGAAAACATCTACCATGGAAGAGCTGCTAAACAACTGGGCAGAATGACTTGATCTGCTGGTGAAAGCTGGTATCTGTGATCTGAATAGCCATGGGGACCAGAATGGGTTCTAATTTGTGAGGGCTGATCCAGTCACTGGTGCTGTTGAATGGCCCTTGGAGGCAACTAAGAACTTTGGAGATAGGCTATGTACACACACACTGGCTTATTGATTGTTCTCAACTTTTCATCATTCTAGCTTTTGGATGCCTTTGTGTACCCACAGATAATGCTGAGAGTGATATATTTGTTCTGCAGGCCAATCTGACTCTGCAGGAAAACAATTTTCTCAAGTGCTTCTGGTAAGAGCATAAAGGAGAAGCCCTCCTGGCCCCCTGGAGGCAGCAGAAGCAAGAATGAGTCCTCACAGCAAGAACAAGAGTGCATTGGCTGAAGTTGAGTTATTAGGAATAAAAGGAACAGTAAAACTACGTTTGAAGATGATATGCTCTTATATAGAGAAAATTCTAAGGAATCCACATTAAAAAAAACTATTAGAACTAATAAACAAGTTTAGCAAAGTGGCAGGGTAGAAGATCAATACTGTATATGAAAATCAATTGTAGTTTTGTATACAAACAATGAACAATTCCAAAATGAAACTAAGGAAACAATTCCATTTATAATATCAAAAATAATAAAATACTTGTAAATAAATTCAGCAACAGTAATGTGAGACTTTTAAGGCTAAAAACTTACAATATACCATTGAAAAAATTATTTAAATGGAAATATGTTTTGTGTTTATGGATCAGAAGACTTGATGTGGTTACAATGACAACACTTCCCAAACTGATCTACCGATTCAACACCATTCCTATCAAATCTCAGCGGCCTTTTGTGTGTGCAGAGAACGATAAGCTGAACCTTAAATTCATATGTTAATGCAAGAGACCCAGTAGAGCCTAGCCATCACATCTTGACAATGAAAAACAAAGTTGGAAGATATATATATTTCCTGATTTTAAAACTTGTTACAAAGCTACAGTGATAAATACAGTGTGGTATTGTCTAACTGATACAGATCAATCAAATTGAGAGTACAGAAATCAAGCCATACATTTATGGTGAATTACTTTTTGATACATATGCCAAGACAATCCCTTGGGAGGTAAAAAGTCTTTTCAACAAATGTGCTGGGCTAAGCGGATATCCACATGCAAAAGAATGAAGTCCAACCCCTGTCTCACACCATACACAAAATTTAACTAAAAATGTATCAGAGACCTAAATGCAAAAGCTAAAACTCCAAACTTTTCTTAAATTCTTCTTTAAACTTTCTTCTTAGGGTTTTTTCTTTTGTGTTCCTGGAACACTTTCTTCTTAGAAGATAATGTAGACATGAATCTATGTGATCTTAGATTAGGCAATAGATTTTCAGATATGACATCGAAAAGCATAAGCAGCCAAAGGGAAAAAAAATAGAACAATTGGACTTTATCAAAAATTTTAAGCTTTTGTGCTTGAAAGGACGCTATCAAGTAAGTGGAAAGAAAATCCACATAGTAGGAGAAAATATTTGTAAATCACGTGATGTTGATGCATCATATATACTATATGATTAGATTTATATGAAGTGTTTAGAATAGGCCCATCTATAGAGACACAAGATGAATTAGTGGTTGCCAAGGACTGGGAGTTAGGGAGGAATGGAGAGTGATTGCTGATGGGCCCAGGATCTCCTTGTTGGGTGATGTAAGTGTTCTTGAATTAGATAGTGGTGATCGTGCATAACCTTTTGAATAAAAACTACTGAATTGTATGTACTCTTTAGAGGGGTGAACTTCATGGTATGTGAATTATATCTTAATAAATCTGTTATTTTATAAAGAAGAAGAAAAAATATGAAGGGCATTGACCCAGGAGGCTGGGTTTAGAACATGAACATTAGGGTGAACCATCATTGTGTCTATGAATATGTGCCCAGACACACGCGACTCCCTCTTCTTAGAACATTGTTCCCACCTTTCTACCTATCCATGTGTTATGCTTCTAATGTAACTGGAACATAAACTCTGTCTCCCTTATGTCTGTATCTAAAAAGCTTATGCAGTACTACACCCTGGTTCCCCATCAAAGAACTCAACCAGGAATTGACTGCAATCTGGAATTTGCTAAAAGTGCACTTAATATACACTATTAGAAAGAGACAGTCTAATGGACATGTTAACTAGCCATTCACTTAGGCACTCCAAGCTCGATCTCTATAATAAGTTATATCATCAGAAACAATGTTCCCAGGCCACATGACCCAGCCAGGCACAGGCATTTTGGTGAAGAGTGATGTTATATTTTATTCTTTGCTTTTATAGAGGATCTATATTAAAAATATCCATTTGAATGGCTTATCTAAGTCTGCCATAAAATTATAATTGAAGACCTTTTCCATTATATTACCCAATGACCCTATGTAAGGGTCCAGGTGATAAATGTCTCTGTTGCCAGGAAGAGGTTTGCTTCGGCAAGTGAGTAACATGGATATTTCTTTTCAATTCTTGTGCTTCTCTTCCCTTCCCCTCTCTTTCCTTTTCCCCAACCATTGAAAGTATGTAATGCATTAAAAACAACCCACACTGGCCCTGGCCAGGTAGCTCAGTTGGTTAGGACGTCGTCCCATACGCCAAGATTGCAGGTTTGATCCCGGTTCAAGGCACATACAAGAATCAACCAATGAATGCATAAATAAGTGGAACAGTAGTACATCAGTCTTTCTCTCTCTCTCTCCCATCCTCCTATCTTCTCGCTCTAAAATCAATAAAGAAAATAACCCACATTTATTAAGCATGTAATCTGAGTCTGCCAATGTCCTTTACACGCCTTACTTATTAGACCATCACAATATCCTACATCCTGCTATTGCCCCTTTTACATAGATGTGTAGACTGAGGCTGGAAAAAAAATTAGATGACATATCCTGCTTCCTACGATGAGTAAGTGGCAGAGAAGAGATATGGACCAAGGCAGCCTGACTCCACAAAGCATTCTGAGTCCAACTTCTGTCTTCACGTAGCTAGACAGCCTCCCCTGCCCCAGGTTTCATTTTCTAAGTCACCTGTGCAATTTTTGAATTAAGGGAGTGCATATACTAAACACATGTTTGCTTTATTCCCCACATCTACTAGCTGAAAATGCTCAATAAATAACATTGATTGATTCATTCCTCCAAGTTCTGAGGTCCTTGGAAAAATGACCCTACATAAATTCTGGTGGCTGTTTTTATTAATGATGCAAGGGTAGTAGTAATCGTATAGGCTGGAGGAGAGGAGGACAGAGCTGAAGACAAAAGCAGTTTATTTTCTTTCTTAGATGAGGTGCCTGGAGGCAGTTCGGCACCTTAGCAGTCCAGAGTCTAGGACCTCTGGGTGCTGGCATCTTGCTGGTGTAAATTTAATCGCCTCGTCTGATATACGTTTCCACAGAGTGACAGGTACTCTTTGTCCCACTTCTGAGCAGATTTACTCCGATAGGCCTGGGGAAAAAGACCTTCACTCAGCCAGCGTGATTCAGCTGGTCTGTGGGCTGCTTATCAGTAAACACACTCATAGGCAAGCCAGCTCTCAGCCTGCAGACTTGTGATTTACTTATTGTTTCTATTCTTCTCTTCCTCCTCTGTTTTCTTACCCTATTGGTACCTGTAGGCCAGGTGCCTGGCTCCTAACTGGTTGAAAGATCAAAGGCCAGTAGAGCACTGAGGTTTTCACAAGTGAAGTCCTCACCTCCTAGCCGGGCTTGATTAACCTTTATAAAGGTTTCTCAGTCCCTGTGCTTCTGGGAGGTTCCCGTTTTAGATTGCTGATACTGCAGGAACGTAACAGGCATGCTCTCTAAGAAGCTTGCTCCTGGAGGTGTGGTCCACTGACCTGCAGCAGTAGCATCACTTGGGAGCTTGCTGGGCGTGCAGAATCTGTTCCCCCACCCCATCCCCCACCCCGGCCAGACCCGCTGAACCAGCATCTGCAGGTGAGTCATATGCACCTTAAAGTCCGGGAGCACTGTCTGGAGAAGACTGCACCCTCAAGGGGTGGAGGCAGCTCGGCTACCATTTAGACTTCCCGTGTCAGTTTCCTGATCGTGCCTCAGACTGAATAACACGGTGCCTCTGTGGGGCTCAGGAGTTACAATAAGGGCACCGACCAGACAGAGTGTGGGCCTTTGGTGGGGCTCTGCTGCCCTCTTCACACTTTTCTGCTCCCTGGGAAGGACCCTCACATTATACATCAGGTCTTTTCCTCCCCTGGTATGTAAAACATCTGGGCACCTGGGGTATTGCTTCCATAGTTACTAGAAAGTTCACAATTGATGCTGTTAGTGTCTCTTCCAGGTAGAGATGTGTGCCCTTTCTGCGCACCATCCATACTCAGTAAGAACATCTCTACTAGAGAATGCGCCGCTCTGATTGGCTTATGCATCCCATCTCCTGCATCTTACTACCCAGAGCATGTTTCATAGAGGCCTGAGCATCCTACTCCTTAGCCTAGTACCAGCACTTAAAACATGAATGAAAGAAGGAAGGAAGGAGGGAAGGGAGGAAGGAAGGTGAGAAATGGGATTGAGTTTTGGAGGATTGAAGGTCTACATGGGCCTCAGGTTATGACAGTTTCGACATATGGCATTTCAAGTTTATGACGCTCACTCCCATAAAAAAGTTTAAAAAATTGAGACGTGAGTGTTTTGGCTTATGCTGTTAGCATTGTACTTACGGACTATGTGGGTGAACTAGTTTGGTTGCGCACAGCAGAAGAATATGCAGTAATGTGGTGTATGAGTGAGGGAGTTGTCATCCCCCAGTATGCTTACCTACGCCACTTTGGACTGTTAAAAGCATAATTAGCCTGACCAGGCGGTGGCGCCATGGATAGAGCATCAGACTGGGATGTGGAGGGCCCAGGTTTGAGACCCCGAGGTCGCCAGCTTGAGCGCAGGCTCATCTGGTTTGAGCAAAGCTCACCGGCTTGGACCCAAGGTCACTGGCTCGAGCAAGGGGTTACTCCATCTGCTGAAGGCCCGCGGTCAAGGCACATATGAGAAAGCAATCAATGAACAACTAAGGTGTCACAATGAAAAACTGATGATTGATGCTTCTCATCTCTCTCTGTTCCTGTCTGTCTGTCCCTATCTGACTCTCTCTCTGTCTCTGTAAAAAACAAACAAACAAAAAACCACCCCATAATTATTTTCTTTTAGGCTAGGGTGTTTTAACTTCCCCAAAAATTCGGGTTATGTCACTGTTATAGGAATGGAACTGTGTTGTAACCCAAGGATCCCCTGGATTCTGGAAGTTGAAAAGTATACAGCAAAAGTGTGCAGAAAAATGAGTGTTCAAAGGAGAAAGGAAAGAAAAATCATAGGGAGGTAGGTGAAATAGTTGAGTTAGCAACTAAGAGGATATTAGGTCAAGAATTAAGGTCATTTAAGTATAAATGCAGAGCCAATATGCAAATCCAGGTTTGTTTGACTTAGGGGACTGTCTTCTGTCTCCTGTGTCACAGTGCCTTTAAAAGGATAGTACCAGAAGGAGCCCAATACCCATGTAGGAAATCCAACTCCCTTGCCCACAAGGGAGTCAACCGAGGCCCACAGAATTGGGGTCACTTGCTCACAGGTATAGAGCCAGCTAGTGGCAGAACCAGAAGAATCAGAAGAAAGGTGTGTGTCTATAGTCAGTCACACTTCCTGAATTTTCTAATCTACCCTTCCAGGCCAGGAGCTCCGGCCACAGCTTTGTCTGGGCTGGCTCCATTGGTCCCCATTCTTACTGTCCTGCTGGAAGAAGGAACCACTCTTGGTGCCCAGCAGAATTTGCCCATTCGCCTTCCCTGCCATAGTCCTAGTCCTAGGGTCTATGCTTACCCTGCGGACTGCACAGCCTCAGGCCTTTGGATGTTGGTGGTACCCAGGTACCTGTAGCCTTCACAAGAAAGATGGTTTGCAGAAGTTTTCAGATTCGTAAAGACATTCAAATTCTAATTGGTGTTTTATAGAAAATTTTTTATAAGAAATTAGAGGCAGGTTGTTGTGACTAAGATATACGTAGCTGATAGAGTCATCAGGAATCCAGCAAGGTGATCCAAACTAGATGGAAATCTGTCCTCTACGTGCCTAAAGTTTGTCAGGGGGAAAACGTTGATCTTTTCCTTTGGCCTGTTTGAGAAGCTGGTTATTTTTGCTAAAGCCAATCTCAGGAAAAGATATGAAGAGAGTCCCACCTCTCAGTAGTCCTTCCCAGGACATTGTACTTCCTTCATCCTCATGCTCCCACGCCCTGCCCTGGGTCCCTGTCATCTCCCAGGACCCAGAGGTCATTTACTGGCAGAGAGAGGTAGAGAAGGGAGCAGATGAGATGCTACTCCCAGCTCTGCTAATAGATACAACTGTGGGCAAGTCCCGTTACCTTTTCTTCCTCACATCAGAAATGAGTGGACTGACCTCTAAAAACTTTCCAGCTCCAAAAGTTGAATCCTCTCCCTAGCCCGTGGGTTAATATCTAAGATTGATTTCCTCCTAAGGGCATTTTATTTTTCATACAGAACATAATGGACAAAAAAGAAAAGGAGAAGGAGGAGAAGAAGGAGGAGGAAGAAGAGGAGGAGGAGGAGGAGGAGGAGAAGGAGGAGGAAGAGAAGAAGGATGAGAGGAGGAGGAGGAGAGGAGGAGGAGAAGGAGGAGGAGGAGGGAAGGAGGAGGAGGAGGAGGGGAGGAGGAGGAGGAGGAGGAGGAGGAGGAGGAGGAGGAGGAGGAAAAAGATGTTTCTTATGTGCATGAGAACAGCCTTATATAATGAAATTACAGATTTCATAGATGATATTTTGAGGTGGGACATCACGTAGCAATGTATTCCATCTATTTAAGGTGGCTGGGCCTGTCATGATGGCTGCTTTTGTATTTGTAAAAAGAAGCCAAGAACTAGATGTGAATTATTCGTGATACCCAGTATGTGAAGCAATCTTCATTTGCCATTTTGGCTGTGAATGTGTGAGTATGCCTGTTGAACGTAGCATTATATTATTAGCAGCAGGTATTAAGTATATTATTTAGTATTAGAGGTATTAGTCTTGAGTATTAGGACAGATTACATTTGATGTATTAGTTCTTTAAGGTTACAATTAAAGCTTGGATTCCTGATTGTAATAGCCATAACTGAATTGTGATTTGGCTCTTAATTCCACAGTGAGTTCACCAACATTGACAACCCAAGACTAATTAATTAATGACAATTCTTTATTTGCAACTGCAACTGGTAATAGTTGGCTCACATCTTCTGGTTACTATACACTTCTAAAGTGATGATTTTGATGGGGAGATCACCTTTTATTATTATGGCATTTCTCAGCCTAGGTTTTTGAGAAATTCTATGCTGGATTCATGGTTTCGAGCCTTTAAAACCTCATTAAGAAAGCTTGTCTGTCCTTTATTTGTCTGTCTCCTTACACCTACCTTCTATTAGGGAAGCATTCTTTGGACTGTTGCTTTGACCCAAGACCTTATACACCAGGTACCCCATCACTATCTCAGAACAGAGGAGTCAGGCACCTGTCACAAATACCAGGGTCAAATATAAACATTTCTACTACTGTAATTAATTAATACTGTCTTTTAAGCCTTCTATCAGCACGGTACTTGGCATCTGGGTTCAGAAGGTCACTCCTGATATTGACCAATGTGTAGTGGTACTTTATTAGATAGAGTTGATCCACTCAGCTTCATGGTTTAAACCTTCAAGCAGTGAACATTTTTGTCACTGGATCTTTTTCTTTCTAAAGCCATAATACATCTCACCATCATCTCCCCAGAGCCTTCCCGAGACAAGGAGTCTGAAATAAAATGATACAGAGTTCTTCCTAATAATTACACAAGAGTGCACTTGCCCCAGTCTGGTCTCAGACTGAGACTGACAGCTGAAGTTCGCCATCTCAGCTGTGGGACTGGCCCAGCAGGGATGTGGGCCCCATGCACTGACTCGCTTCCCACCGGAGCAATTACTTTTGTGCTACTTAGAGTCTGCACCGCTTGCTTTGTGCAAACACAGTCTTGATTGCTTTCTTACCCACTCAAAATATTGCAGTGCACCGTGTCCCTTTCATTGGTAGGTGAAAGCATCTTCCCACCCATTCCTACAGCACGTAGACACACACACTCAGGGTGCTAAAATCACACTCTAAGATTTACCTTACACTCAAACCCCACCACTGGAAAGAATCAAAACCCTCCCACTGAGAGCATCCTCCTCTAGCACATCAACAGCCCCATTGATGAAGATGACATCTGCTGGTTCCGTCTCCCTCAGAAACAGAGCTTGAGACACACTCCCGAAAGCAAGCAGCAGCTGAACTAGAAATAGACAGGCAATAACACGTACCCCTAGTTCATCCATCACTGTGCATTTTCACCCTGGAAGCCCTCAGGGAGCTGTGAAGAAAGAAATGCCCTCGGCTGCTTATCTACCCAGGATTACTGGTCCTCATGGATCGAAGGAAGGCTCAGGGATTAAATATAATGCCGGATTCTTCTCTATGCAACGATAAACGTACAAGCTCTTGGGCAGATAGATAGGACCATCCTCTCATTGTCTCCCAGTTTATTTTGTACCAACTGAGATGTACCACAGGCACCAAATGGGGTACTTAGTATTTATGCAGTGACTTTCACTTGAATAAAATGGGGGTTGTCATGCCTACAACGCATTGTGCTCAGAACATGTGGAGAATAGACAGACATGGTTCTTCAAAAGATTTGCTACAAAGCGATTCTCATACCACCTGGGGAAGGCACTAAGCAGAGAAGGATGTATGGCCCTGTGTGGCATATGCCAAGCCTGCATTTTAGGCAGGGAAGGTGATAAACAGAATGGAGGAAACCAATGCTAAGTCTGCATCTTTTCCGATTTCCTCAAAGGCTGATCGCAGACTTGACGATGCTGGGTGTGGGAGATTCTTCTGATTCTCCTGATGTCCGCCGTGGTGTCGGCAAAGTGGAGCTCCCTTTAGCCAGCATTTGCCCGACACAAAGGCTGAAGTTCCCTTAAAGAGCACAGACTTTCATACTCTTCCCTGATGGTGGGCAGTCCTGGTTGTAGGACCCATGTTAGTCCTCACTACTAGGAAGTAGGGCAGCCAGGCAATTATCTGAGAAAATTCTGCCTCACTCCATTCTGTGTTCTCTCTCTCTCTCTCTCTCTCTCTCTCTCACACACACACACACACACACACACACACACACACACACCCCTCACACCCAGTCTGGAGAGGCATGCATTCTCTTGTGTTTATACTAAGCAACCAGCCTCCCACACAGCAATATCGCAATATCCACCATCGAAGACACCCACGTGTCACGTGCAGAGCAATTAAAAATAAAAAAACAAAACAACCCAGGGAACTATACTATACTCTTTTTTCCTTCTTTCTCTCTCTCACCTTTCCCCTTAATAAAGATCTTTTGAAAAAATATATCAAACCAGTTAAATTTTTTACTCATATATTCATGTGGCTGGAGCAGATTGACAAGGAAAACAATCACAAAATAAATATTTTTGATTTTGTTTTTAAAAAAGAATGCTTCCCTATACATTGTCTCTCTTTAACTTGACAGAGCGGCTTTCTGGGACAGATCGGGTGTTGTTGGGAGCGGAGGTCTGGCTGAACCTCAGGGGACTATGGGACAAACCAGGGCCCCCAAAACCGGGGTGGCCAGGCAAGCCAGGGGGGCTGGAGGGGGCAGGGGCCAGGAGGGGCTGCAAGGCCACCTGCCCACCCTGAGCGTCCTCAGTTGGTGTCTCTTCTTCTGTTTCTTAAAGGAGCCGCCTGAGGAGCAGTCAGCGTCCGGTAGGGCTCAGAGGAGGCCGAGTACAAAAAGTAGGAACCAATGTGGGAATCACGAAACACTGCCATTTTAAGAAATCTGGTTAAAAAGAATACAAAAGTGACTCCACCAGGGGGAGAGGGGGCTCCCACCCCTCCCGTTCTGGTCCCCTCTTGGTTCCTTGAACAGTATGAATCACTTTTAGGGATTTGTTTGTTTTATGGTTTGGCTGGTTCTTTTTTCTTAATCTCTCCCTTGGTTCCTGTCCTTCAAGTGCGTTCGTTCTAGGAAGCCCCGACTGGTCAGACATGAGGCTGCTGAGTTGCAGCCTCCCCGAGGGAGTGTGTGTGTGTGTGTGTGTGTGTGTGTGTGTGTGTATTCGTGTGCCAGTGTGTGCGTGTGTGCAGTGGCTGTTTCTTTCTCTCCTGCCTGCTTCGGTCCAAGCCCCGAGGTCCTATCTGCTAGGTGCAGAAAGTCTCAAGGGGGCACCTGGGTGGCACCGCGGTGAGGGCCTGGGTGCGTGGCTCCCCTCCCTGCCCCGCACAGGAGTAGGCTCCCCATTAGCTACAGAGTTTGCCTGTCTCATACTCCACGGGGTTTGGCAGCTTGGAGTTGAAAGCCCTCAGGGAAGACTGGATCCTGCCCACCTCATTGTTGGCCAGCTTGAGCCGGTGCCGGAGCAAGCAGGAGAAAAGGTCCAGCCGGACTTTGCCAGGTGGAGAGAGCTGGTTCACGCGGTCCCTGAGCTCTACGAGCTGCAGCAGGGCCGAGTCCTGGGAGCCTTGAGTGTACGGGTAGTCCAGCTGGAGGATTAAGTCCCGGATAGCCTCCGGGTCAAAGGGCAGGCTGTAGCCAAAGACCTGCAAGGTGTTGATTTTCATGTAGCCCAGGTTCTTGGAGGGATCGCTCATCTCCAGGGGCTCGTAGTAGATTGTCTCGTTGGAGCTGTCATCCAGGGACTTGATTCGGCTCCGCAGGTAAACATGGACCGTCTCAAAGAAGGTCTTCCACCTGTTCCCCAAGGTGATAGTCCAGTTTTGGCACTGGGCGGCTGCATCCACGTTAGTCCTTTCCCATTCTGGGAAGCGGCCCTCGTTCACAGGCATGAACCAGCTCTCGGAGTGGCTGCCCCCGAAGGGGTTGACGTAGATGGCCATGACGGGCTCCAGGGTGCTGTTCTTGGTGAGGCAGATCTGCAGGGACAGGGCCAGCATCACGTGCACAAGCCCCGGCTTGTACTTGTTGCTCTTCAGGGTGAGCAGCATGCGCTTCCGCCAGGAGGGGTCGAACCAGCTGCCCAGGCGCATGTCATTGCTGATGAAGATGGAGTGCACCTCAATGCGGCTGTCCCACTTCTGCAGCAGGTACTTCAGCTCCAGGTCCTGCAGGTCTGTCTCCAGCCCCAGAAAGTTCTCCAGGGACTCGGCCACCTCTGGCCGGCACAGCCCTTGGGCCAGCACATAGCCCGGGTTGCAGCTCCCGCAGCGTGTGCTATTGTCCCGAGCGCAGTGGGCACAGGCGGGCCCTTCCCCCAAGGCACAGGGGATGGGGCCCTGGCAGGCAGACTGGTCATAGGGGCAGCTGCAGCTGTGGCTCTGTTCTAGGAAGGTGCCCGGGAAGGTGCTTTCTCCGCAGTACAGGAAGGACTGGATGCGGTTCCACCAGTAGGACAAGGACCTTTGGGAGAGGAGATAAAAATGAAGCCAGAGTCACCGGGAGACATGCCCTGTTGTCTTCCCTGAGGGTAGCAAGACACTGGCTAACAGGCTATGAGGAAGAGAAAAGCCCAAGTTCTCTAAGAGATGGACACCCTACTGTACCACTTCGCAAAATCTGACTAGGCGGGGAGCCCAGTGTCGGAAGGAACTGCCCCAGAAATATTTGACATCAGCCTTGTCCTGGAAGCAGCCAGGTTCTTCCCTCCCAGGTATCACCTCACTCCCTCATTCCAAAGCCTACAGGAGCTCTCCACCACCTACCGAGTTGGTGGAGATTAGGATAGTATCGAATATGGTTTGCAATCTTCTAAATAAGATCTAACAGCCGGCTGGCCAGACTTTTTTCCATCATACCGACTTCTTTCCCACATCACGGTTGGTCACTGTCATTTCTACTCTCTGCTTCTCTCCTACTTCCACCAAGAATAAACGTTCCCTAGGTCAGTTTCCTCTAAAGCTTTAGGCTCTGTTGATAACACCTCCTCAAAGAGGTCTTCCATGACTTCCCTTTCAGAAGAACCACCTGCTCAGTCTATAGCCCTCGCCCTGTTTCCGTGAACCCACAGCAGTGATTGGTATCAGAAACGATTGTGCTTCTTTATTGTTGACTTATTTGTGGACGGCTCCCTTACTAATGCCAAGGGAGTAGAGACACTGTGTTGTTCACCAGCATATTCCTAGAAACCACAACTATTCCTGGTGCATGGTAAACATCTCAGAATTATTTGTTGAAAAAGAAATGAACTGTAATTGGGAACCCTTGCTGGCCCACCGTCTGTATTACTGTTCCTTCGCACCCGTGCCTCAGTTAGAGTTGTGCCCCTGGGGTGCTCCCAGGGCAGCTCTCTCCCTGCTCCTGGAATGCCCCATCTCCCCCTCCTCCCTCACAAGCTCACCATGACCTCCTTCCCCATGGTTGCTTTTCTCTTTGGCCTTTGCTTCTAGACCACCATCTTTATATATGCTCCATGGACATGATTTTTTTTTTAAATTTTTCTGCAGTGAGAAGTGGGGAGGCAGAGAGACAGACTCCCGTATGCACCCGACCGGGATCCACCCGGCATGCCCACCAGGGGGTGATGCTCTGCCTATCTGGGGTGTTGCTCCATTGCAACCGGAGCCATTCTAGCACCTGAGGTGGAGGCCATGGAGCTGTCCTCAGCACCCGGGCCAACTTTGCTCCAATGGAGCCTTGGCTGTAGGAGGGGAAGAGAGAGAGAGGAAGGAGAGGGGGGAGGGTGGAGAAGCAGATGGGTGCTCCTCTTGTGTGCCCTGGCCAGAAATCGAACCCGGGACTTCCACACACCGGGCTGACACTCTACCACTGAGCCAACCAGCCAGATATGAATTTAAAGGGCTTTAAGTGGCTGCCACAGAGTTGTAATTCTTTTCAGTTTTTATGTTACTGTATATATATTAAATCTTCCCAAATAACAGACCTCCCCCACAGCTTAATTAAAGGACATGCGACATGGAAGGAACACAAGCTTGTTGAACAAATGGGTGAACGAGTGGGTGAGTGAGTGAGTGAGTGCCTGAGGTGACGCAGACCCCCTCTGTCCCCGAGGACATGGGACCGCTGCCCCCTCGTGACTCAGAGCCATCACTCGTTTGAAACAACCCAATGTGTGTATCTCTGTATCTCTCATCCCATGAAATTGGTGTGTGAGCTTTGGCTCCACCCCTTTCTTGAAATACTTATCAAATTGGAAATCAGTGAGAATTTGATTATTAGAATAACATTTGAATCTACTGTCATTTATAGAAAACGGTAATTAGCCTCTCTCTTTTTTTCACTCACTGTAGCCACATGTCATAATTGAGAATGACACAAGAGTAGGTCAAGATAACGAGAGAATCAGAAGGGCCCTGTGGGGGTCACTGCTCCCAGATCTCCCGTGTTGGGTGGAGGGTCCTCGCTGGCCTTCGCCACTGGGGGCAGAGGCTGGGCTTGGGCTCCGGCATCTGGGGGCTCACCTCTCCTTGGGCAGGCGGAAGCGGGGCTGCCGGTGGCAGCGTTTGCAGAGGTTGAAGAGCCGGCGGATGATCCGATGGGTCTTCTTGAAGAGCCCTTTCAGGCTGGCTCCCAGCTGCTGGTAGCGGTGCTGGAGGCTGGCGTCCGCGGCCCAGAACTGGGAAACGGCGGTGGAGTTCAGGAACCTGTCATCAGGCAGTCTCTTCAGCAGGGCCTGGAATTCCTCTGTGGGCAAGAACACGGGGCAGAGCTGAGCAGGAGCCTTGCCCATACCCTGGGAGGGGCAGGCAGGTGCCCCACAGCCCTTCAGGGTCACTGCGTGCAGAAGGAGTCCACCCATTCACTCTCCAGGCCCTTCGTTCATTTCTTTTTCACTAGCTTCATGGAGAAATCATTACTATGTCATAAAATATGTTCTCAGGATTCTTTCCCATCCTTCCTGCCCTTAACATGCTTCTGAATTTCAAAACTGATCTCTGACACCACCCAAGGGACCAGTGACCTTGGGATGTGTCTCCTTTCCCTTTCTAGCTCCTTGTAAGTCACTCACAGCAATGTCTCAGGTCAGTCTTCAATAGCTACAGAACGCTCTATGGAAAAGGACGGACTTACGAAGATGAGAATTCACAGGACTGACAATACAGACACAGAGAAGATAGTGCACCCAGCTTAGAAATCTTCCTATAAACTTTTCAGTCTCTTCTTGGCCAGATACCCATTCTGTCCTGTAGCTAATCCAGAAGCAACGTGCTTTCTGGTTCTCAACTCCTACAGCAAGTCTGAGATCTCAGAGTTTCCTGGCACAACATGATTTCTGAATTCATGCTCAGATCTCTGTCCACAGCTCTGCTTGTATGAGATCTGCAGCCACCGGTCTCCTGGTGGAGACCCAGAGAATCCTCATTGACTAATTAGCGGTAACTCATGGTGGTGGAAGCCCAAAGCCATTTTCCAGACCCAGGAGAGGTAGGGAGCCAATACCCCCCGGAGCACGTAGCGGCTGGGGTTGGAGGACTGGAATGTGCTACTCTTCTGAGCTGCTTACTGGCTGGTCTAGAACTTGGACAATGCCTGGGGCTTCCGCTGATTCTGATTCCCACACACCTGGTCCTGCATCCTCCCAGAAGACTGGAGGCTCATCCCAGTCATGAAACTTACAGCTACCATGTGCACAGTTCTGTTTCTAAAACATTTAAGCATACAGAAGAGATGAGCGCCATGTGCCGACCACCTAGCATTTGGCATTTTGCCATATTGGCTTCAGATTTTATTTTAAGGAAATAAGACAAAACAGTATATTTGAAGACCCCAAACTTCCTTGTCTCCATCTAGATGTTGGCACCCCTTGGATGCTTTCTTTAGCATTATCACATATTTTTAAGTGCTCTACACGTGTATTTGTCTATAAAAAGTACTAAGTATTGACTATCATGTTCTTAAAGTTCACATAAATAGCATTAAATATATATTATATTTAATAATTATAGCATTATGAATAAATATTACATATCAATATCTATGCAATATATACCTTTTCCATCTTGCTTTGTCTTATCCAACATTTTGCTTTTGAGATACACTCATCCCTCGCCATATCGTGGTTCACTTTTCGCTGTCTCACTGTACCGCGGATTTTTCACTACATCGCAGAATTTTGCTGTATATGGGTATTTTTATATATTTATTATTTTAATTTTTTGTGGTAAAATAAGCAAGATAAGTGTGAAAAAGGTGAGTAATAGTGTGGGAAAGGTTTATAAGAGTGTGGGGAGGGTTTATTAAGCCTTAAAATATATATAAATAATAAAACAAGTATCAGGTCGCTACATTGTGGATTTTTGCCTGCCATGGTTCTGGAACCTAACCCCCGTGACAGACAAGGGACCACTGTATATCCATATCCTTCATTAGTATTGAAATGTATGACTATGGTGCAGGGTTCTTTTTACATTAATTTTATCTAAATGATCCCAACTCAAGTCTTCTCTCCAACTATTATCGATACTTTCTCTGTCGAACAGATGGGGAGGCTGAGGCGCTGAGATGCTGTTGGCCCATCTAAGGTCGTAGAGTTGGCTGGTCCCAGGGCGTCTCAGTCCGTTCAACTGCTTTAACAAAGGAGCACCAACTGTGTGGCTCATAATCAACCGAAACCTATTTCTCACAGTTCTGGATGCTGGAAGTCACAGAATAGGGTTCCGTGTGGTCAGGTTCTAGCGAAAGTCCCGTTTGGGGCTGCCGATGGCTGACTCCTCCCTGTGTCCTCACAGGGTGGAAAGGGTTAGAAGTCTCTTCAGGGCTTCTTTGATGAAGGCACTGATCCCCTGCCTAAAGGCTCTGCCCTCATGCCCTCATCACTCTCCAAAGCCATCACCTTGGGCATTAGATTTTCAACATATGAATTTTGGGGAACACAAACATTCAGACCATAACACAGAACGAGGATGCAAAACCAAGTCCTTGGGACCGAGGTCTCAAGGGAACACTGATAGTCATTATTCCAGCAACAAGCAAAGCCTAGGATGTCTGGGTCTCCTAGAACTTTTCTACGCACTCCATTCATTCAGCAAATGTTTACTGTGCACCTGCTGTGCAGGAACTGGTCTAGCCACTGTGGGATCAGCATCAAACAAGACAGGGCCTATGCCTTCGTTAGCTCTCAGTGAGCTTATTAAGTCCCTAAAACATGTCTGTTTGGTAGGTATTATGTCCGCTTTCATCTAGAACAAAAAGAAACGCCTTGAGACTCAGAGTGGTGACAGACCCTGCGTGAGGTCGCAGAGGTGGCTGAGCCAGGATCCAAGCTGAGGCCCCCTGATCTCACCCTGCACCTCACAGCCACCTCCGGTCTACAGGGAGGGAAACTGGGACTGGCGCCTGCTCACCTGACTCCTCAAACTGCCGGGTGTGAGTGGCCCAGGAGTCCTGGATCTGCAGCAGGCTGTCCTCCATGGCCTGGATGTCGGCGTCGGGGCAGTTGCACTCCGGGAAGGCGGGGCTGCACTGGCACCAGCAGTCATTGTCCTTGCAGACAAGCTCACCCTCCGAGCTGCACGTGATGTAGCTGAGCGCGGCCGCCACAAAGCGCTCGCGCAGGTGCTCGGGCAGCAGCACCTGCAGGCCTAGGGAAAGGGCAGGTCAGCGAATCGCCAGGCGGAACCACTGGGCACTCTGTTTCCCTCATCCATGGCTGCAGGGGCCCCAGCTGGGGTCCTGCTGCCTTGTGCATCCTGGGCCCAAGCACGGTCACCCCAGGGCCTGATCCCGCTGAGCCGGTTGGGAGAGAGGGTAGTCGCTGCCCCAGTGACAGATGGGGGAGGATCTGAATATGTAAATGAGAAACATCAAAGCCCAAGGCTCAGTCGAACCCCTTATATCAGCCAAATTGAGAGTGTGCATATCATATGAACAGGCTGCTGGGCTACACGTCAGCATTTCTAAGCTGGAAACAGGAAGATGTTTCAGATAAAAGAAGAGCTTACAGCTCTCATGGGGGAGGAATCAAGCCTTGATGGGCTTTTTGCTTTGTCTCTGATAACTATCCTGTTTCTAGCTTCACGGAGATTAGCAGCAGGCATCCTAGGATGTTTGGTGAATGTCAATTCTCCTGGGCATCCCACCCCAGCCCTGATGGCAGAGGCTGCCCTGGTTAGGAGGCAGGGACAGGTATTGTGGGTACCTCGTGGCCAGGCACTACCCCAAGTACTTTTCCCACGTAATCACAAGTGACAGAGCCTCTTATAGGTGAGGAAATCCAAGCCCAATGACCAAAGTGACCTGCCCCAGTCACCGTACTAGTAAAGTCAGCTTGGTGTCAGATCCTGCCCTTGTTCCTTCTGGCCACACTTGCATAACTGGGACTGGCTGCCCCATCTCAATGTGATTCCACTCTTGAGGAAGACTGAAGGGAGGACAGTGGTAGACATCCCACGGTCAGTCGGGCCTGGGTAGTTGTGAATGGCTCTCAGCAGTCTTCTAATTAGCTTCCGCTGATCTTGGCTGTAATCCTCTAAAGCTATAGTTCTCCCACCCATTTGTAGTGGCTGCTAGTTTACCAGTAGCACAATATATGCCTAGTTGGCTTCAAGCCACCCAAGGTGGCTGCTGGAAGCATATCAAGGGATGGATGAAGAACAGGTGAGCCTTTGGACACAGCCTGCGCGTGTTCAAGGTCAGACCTGCGGGAGGCTCACCCAGCAAGGTTCACTGTGAGATCCTGTGTCAGGAGAGTGAGGAACATGGGGACTTCTGGACATGACGTGTGCTCCCCTTTCCTCAAATGTCTGCCAGCTCTTTATTTTCACACCCTTGACCCTGTCCTTGACAGGAAACCAGAGAGCTCATAGTATGTATCCCAGTCTCAGCCGACCTCAAACTAGAAGTTAGAATTGCAGCAGCAGTGGGTGTTTGGGGTTCTTGTCTGTGGTCTCCCTCCGATTCTGAACTGCTCCCAGATCTTCCTTTCTTTTCTTTTCTTTTCTTTTCTTTTTTTTTTTTTTTTTTGTATTTTTCTGAAGTAGGAAACGGGGGGAGGCAGTCAGACAGACTCTCACATGCGCCCGACTGGAATCCACCCAGCATGCCCACCAGGGGGCGATGCTCTGCCTATCTTGGGGCATCGCTCTGCCGCAATCAGAGCTATTCTAGCGCCTGAGGCAGAGGCCACAGAGCCATCCTCAGCGGCGGGGCCATCTTTGCTCCAATGGAGCCTTGGCTGCAGGAGGGGAAGAGAGAGACAGAGAGGAAGGAGAGGGGGAGGGGTGGAAAAGCAGATGGGCGCTTCTCCTATGTGCCCTGGCTGGGAATCGAACCCGGGACTCCTGCACGCCAGGCCGACACTCTACCACTGAGCCAACCAGCCAGGGCCGGATCTTCCTTTCTTGCTGTTGTGCCCAGAGGTGCTTGAGCAGTCCTCCCCACACTCCCTGTCCGCAAACTGGCTTTCAGCCCTCACCCCCCTGACAGTCCGCCCTTCCACCGCCCCACACGGCCTCCCTCCTCCTCACCGTAACATTCCCACTGCTCTGCTCTGAAATCAGTGCCCAGAGCAATGTCTGCGTGAGTGATGAACTATAAATTTAAATGGCATTAACTATTCCAAATGAACCACCAGACATTCCGAACTATACTTGTTGCTAATTTCCATGCACCAACCCATCCCATCCAGGCACACAGGAGGAGAGGGATGCTAACTGCATTAGGTGCCTTTAAATAAATGAGTCTTTTACTCCTCTCTATCCTCTCTTCCTTGATTCCTAAAGCATTTATGGGTTGCATCCGGCTCAGGTTGCCTGGAATGTGTAATCATAGATCCTGGATGAGGGCTATTGATTTTATAATACAGAGACAATAATATCTTAAGCAGAGTCCAATTCAGTTAGGCCTTAAGAAAAATGAACTTTCCCCACTGCCAAATAGCTCTGTCTGAATCGGCATGCATGCCCAGGGGACGGGGCGCGGGAGCCGTGTGCCACCTTCGTCTGCCAGCCTCCGGACCTGGTGGAGCTCCCTTTCCAATGGGTTTCCTGCTTTACTGTTTGCTGTTCCATCTTCAGCTGAGATCCCCACTCCTCTTAAACTCTGTCCTGGCTTTTCTCTCCCATGGGAGATTTCAGGCTAATGACAGAAAGCAGGGACCGCGCTCAGGGTAACCAGTGGGCCCATAGTTTGCACAGTTCTTAGCTGAGCTAGAGTTGGAGGCCCCATAACCATCCTGCAAGGACAGCTGTTCCCAGGGTGACCTTAGGATAAAAGCAGAGGGTTCTCTGGGCAGCAAAGGAGACCAGTGAACTCGATCAAGCATGTAAGGGCGGATGCTACGGCTATAGGACAGTGACAGAGTTCTCGGAAGGACTGTGAGGCGAGGATTTGGGTGTCGAGTGGTATGAGCAATAGGTCTTGGGTGTGGGGCGAATCCCATCAGAAGTTTTCTCAAAATAACAATGTAAAGTTGTTCAAGTCCCAGAACTCGTCTTAAGAAGGGTTGCGCAAGTGGGTGGGGCAGGCGGGACTTCCAACCGCTCGTTGGTGGTCCGGGTGTTTCACCAGGTGTGAGGAGAGTGAACCCCATCCCCATGCGACTTACCAAGTAACTGCACTTTGTTCTCCGGACTCTGCACCAGGACCGAGCTGACCGAGTCCAGATTGTCGTAGTTGCTGCAGCCCAGAGGGCCGGTCCTGGTCTCGGTGACCTAGAAAAGGAAATGCAGGGTTAGACAACAAGAGGACACCTTCCCTCTCCCCTTCACGTCTCCACTCAGCCCATCTCTAGCTCTGTGTCCTGTCCTTGACCGGCCAAAGGAATGGCATGTGTTCCCCCACCCCTGGAGCACAAAGTCACTTTCTGTCCTCGTCCTAAGACAGTGACCGGCAGTGGTACATGGCTGAAAGCAGTCGTTACACACAGTGGGCGCCTTTCAGAGGCAGCCAATGAGAGAGAAGTCCTGTCTGGGAGGAGAAAACCCAACGCAGGCAGAAGAAGCTGGACCTTTAAGCAGGGTCCCCCCCTCCCCCGAAGGAAGACAGGAGGCCAGATGTGGACGCTGTCAGCCTGCTGGTGAGCCCAGCTGCAACCACTTACTGTGATGCTCACAGGCTTTGGGGATCCCAAAGATGAAAAGCACTAGAGAAATATGAATTATGAGTATTATTATTAGTATTAAACATTTAAGTCCCACCTCGGCACCGAGAAGTCCTTAGAGAAAACCAGCCAGGGCTTACTGCATATTTTACTAAGTATATTAAATATACATAAAGTCTTATAGCAGTGTAACATTACAAAACACCATAGAGTCATTTTAAAATATTATAAAGTCGGCCTATCAGTTTTTCCCTGATGTTTAAAGTATAGGATGAAAAATGGGGCGCTTTAAATGCACGGAAATAATTATGTAATAAGAATGATGGGGACCTGAAGCCTTGCTTCTTGGGATCTCCGAAGGCTTTGCCAACAATCAATCAACCAATCAACTAGTATTTATTGAGCAGCCACTGTTTCAGTTCCATGCAATTCATCAAACATTCATAGCGTGCCTTTCCCTAAGTCCTTCCAGGAAGTCCACCCCGATCCCTCTCGCCCCCTCCCCTGGCTCTAGGCACCTCTCTCTGCAGCAGGCAGGTGGGCTGCTGTGTCCCATCTTTTTCTGCGAGTATTTTGTTCCTGTCTGGGTCCTCTGCCCTCCAAAGGCTCCATGAAGTAAGCTTGTGTTAATTTTGCTTACTGTGTTGTCAGCAGCAATTAACACAGTGCCTGGCACATGGAAGGAACTCAATAAATTGGAGAATGTATGAGTAATAGGCTCCAGGCTTTGGGGGTGTGTGTGGAGGAATAGGCACAAGTTATAGACCATGTTATAGACCATGTCCTCCAGGAGATTACAATCTGTCGGGGAGGAAGGTGCATAGACAACTGACTGATACACAGCCAAGCCAAGCAGAAGCCATGTGTCATGAGTACCAAGGAGGGCACGGCTCTAAACAAGGAGAAAACGAGGGAAGAAGTAGTGGAGAAGAGGCCAACTGAATTAGTACTTACAGATAAGTAGGAAGTGGACAGGAAGAGAAGGGAGAAAAGTGAACTCTGAGAAAAAGGAGGGGCCGCATGATCTAAAACACATGGTTCCAAAGGGTGGATACAAGTGTTTAGTGCTCTGTTACTCACCGTGGTGACTACCAAAGCATAAGTGACATGCTTAAAGGAAATTTAGTATATTTAGGCTTAAATATATATATTATAAATATACAGTGGTACCTTGATATACAAACAGATCAACATACGAATTTTTTAAGATACAAGCTGCGACTCAGTCCATATTTTTGTTCGAGATCCGAGCGAAATTCCGACATACAAGTCATGATTCGGGAAGGTGCGGCTAGTTGGCACGTTGGCGCAGAAGTGCAGTATTGGCAGTTTGATATACGAGTTGACTGACTTATGAGCTCAGTTACAGAACGAATTAAATTCGTATCTCAAGGTACCACTGTATATATTATATAAATATATATAAATAAATCTATACAAATATATAATAATTTATATTTTATATAATTAGGTATATAAATATATATTATAAATATAAATATATATATCTTTGGAACAGAGTAATCAAATGAGAGAAGGTGTGATACTGACTTAACATACAGTGGAGAGAGAGATGGGGGAGATACTGGTAGCTTTAGTAATCAAAGAAGGCGTCATGCAGGAGGTGAGCCAGCAATTGGTCCTGAAGGATGAGTAGGGATGGGATGGAATGGGGAAGGAACTGAGAGAAAAGCAGGTAACAAAAAAGACCAGGGGACAATGGTTGATATAGTACATGAGGGGCACCAAGACAGCCTGAATGGAGAAGGTGGCCAGGATCACGACAGGGGCAAGAACAACCTCCCTACAGTTTTCTAAGTCCATCCTCCAAGTTCCTCCTCCAAGGTCATCCTGTTTCACCTTCACAGTTCTTCTCTGAGATGAACGTCACTCCTGTCATTCTCCAAAGGAAGAACCCAAGGTTTCAGGTTGCTGAGTAGCCGAAACAGGATTTTAACCTTGAGTCCCAAGAACCCAGTTCAATGCCCCGTGTCTCCTGTGAGGGCGCATCTACAGACTGCAGAAAACAGTGAGTGAGACCCGTTAGATGACATCACTTCTTAAATCCTTTAAACAGCATATTTTTGTCATCTGCCTTCTCCTCAGAATGTGAAACTGGGGCAAAACAGATTGTATGGCCTTGAGTTTGTAGCGTCCTTATGTTATAAATGAGCAAACCAAGGCCAGACTGCTTCAATGACCTAGTCAAGGTCATTTACTAAATATTCAAGGAGCAATCAGAGCTGGGTGTGTAAGTCACTACCATAAGGAGTGTATAGACAAGTGGAGATGTGTTTTCCACAATCCGCGAGTTCTGACTGTTGCACGCCCAACGGGCAGGCGATGGGGGCTGAATAATGTCTCTGTATTGTATGCATGAGTGATGGGCGAGTTGTCGGGCTGAAGTGGGAAGGTAGAGCTTTGCCGTAGTGCAAGGGAGGTCCTCTTTATCCACATGGTATGAAAATCCCTATGAGAAGAGCCATGGCTGAGGACCAGCCCACCTCTTCTGGGAGAGTCAGTCCCTTTTGGAATGGATTGGGCTGAAGGGCAGGGTGGGATGGTAGGTGTGGCATTTGGGAGACCTGCCTATCCCCAGTTCCAGGTGAACTGGCCACCACACTGTCACAGAGTTCTGCACAGGGTTTTCCACCCACCCACTGCTGAGTTGGTCACTCCCCAGCACTGGGTCCAGACAAGGAGGGGGCTACCCACCGTATGTAGACCAGGATGACTGCCAGGGAGGAAAACTGAGAATGGCCACCTTCCTCTCTTAGTCCCACCACTAACCCTTCCTCCCTACCACCTTCCTGCCTTCTAGTTAGCATTCTGGGGCTGCCTCTGGTGCTCTTTTCCGACCTTGTCTTTGCTATTTCCAAAGGTCAGTTCCACAAGAGGACAATCAATTAGGTAAGTTATTGAAAGAGCATTGAGTAGCTTTGCTTTATAAATTGTATCCCAAGGATAGGAATGAGGAGGAGACAGGGACCGTGGTCCCCACGGGCTCATTGCCTGTTAGCGGGAAGTATCTCGCCAGGCCAGACCTCCACGAGGAGGAAGGTTCAGTCTGGTGTCACTCGATCCCCTTGTCATCTCTCTTCCTGTGGCCATTCTGCTCTGAGCTACCTCGGTCCTCCCCAAGCAAGCGGGGAGGAGAGAGGGGGTTGGAGGGGGCGCTCTTGCAGATGGTGCCTGAGCATGGACTTGAGAAGCAGCTTGGTGGCCTGAAGTCCCCATTCCCAGCGACGGAAGTCTGACAGGGTTGGCCTGCAGAACCCTGTGCCTTTGTATATAGAAGAGGCAGGCGGCTCAGGCAGGTGATCACGAGGGCCCACAGAGGTGACGGGAAGCGCTGCTCACTCAGCCGCACACGCTCAGGGAGCATCTCAGCTCAGCTTTCAGAAAGGGAAAATAATTGTGTGCTAATTGGTCTGTTGACAGAGACCAGCCTGCCATCAGCACGCCCTGATGGGTCTCTGGTTCATTAGCACGTCCAGTTTTCCATAAATACCAGGTCGGGCGAAGCCTCATTCCGCAGCCTACTTTCCTCCCCCTGCCCTTCACTTCCGGCTGCTCCTGTCCTACCCGATGGGACACCTGCAAAGCTAAGGGCGAGTAAAATGGGCTCCTCCCTGGGAGCCACGGAGCCGCCTGAGAGAGCAGGGCTGGTGCCTGTGTGCTGACAAGACCTGCGAACTGAACCCCTGGCCGCTGCCATGAGCAACCAGAACCAGCCATCCTAAGGATGCTCGTGAGGACAGCTCCCTTTTGCCACCTCGGGAACCACCTGAATTTTGGTGTGGGCTCTTTTCAGTTCACTCCGGAGCGTCTCAGGCCCTCCCTGCCAAGCCCTTCCCCAGGCTTCCATTAAATAGAGGGTGAGCTGCAAGTGAGGACCAGCCTCCCTCCCCTCCTTCGCGGCTCTGATTCTGTCTTGGGAGTTGTGGGCAGGATGGAAATATATTCAGCCCCTGACAGTTTGCAGAGTGTTTTTATGTGAACCATATCATTTGGTATCACCCCAGCCAAGATCAGAGGTAATATTCACAATATTTATCCATAGGTAGGACAGGGTGTGCCCAAGCAGGGTTATGGAGGCTTCCCGAGGTGCGTTAGCCGTTTGGTTACTGTCACGGGGAATCTGGAGTCTCCAGGGGAGGGGTGCAGTGGTTACAGTGTCACACAGACGGTGATGGTGAAGACCATTTACCAGCTAATATAGAAGTGTTTTAGTATTTTAGTAACTGTGCGGCCGTACAACTGAATGTAAGCCCTGGGTTTAGGTAAGTCACATAGTTGGAAACTCTAAGTCAAGTTCGGTAACTCCCTAAGGTCCTAGAAATCAGAAGCATCTAAGGCTGAAACCTAAGCCCAGATCTCCTCACCTGAGCAAGTTTGTTTCTCCCTAAACCATTCAGCCCATCGTCACCTATCCACCCTTTATCGTGTGTCTTACCATGTGCCAAACACTGTGAAGGGACCCAGAACCATTTGCATGCCACAGGGTCCCTACTGCTCTAAGCTGTCCTGTCGTTGTGGGTGTGGGGATGCAGGAGGGGTGGCATGTATACAGCTGCACTGTAATGTGCCAAGTCTGATACTAGAGGTGTATGCTGATGGGGGTACACCTTGCCTCAGAGGGCGATCGCAGTGGGCTCTCCGAGGACTGTGTTGGATAACTGGAAGCTGATGGTGGAAGGACATTGTTAAGGAAGGGTAAAGAGTAAGAGCACACCTGCTTAGATAAACAGAAGACAGGCAGGTATGATGGCAGACTGTTCCTTTTCTGGCTGAGCAGGTGAGCAGTCCCTCACCCGACCCACTGCCCCCCAGAGGAAGGACAGCGTGGGGAGCCAGCTCAGCTGTAGCCAGGGAATGCTCAGGCCAGGGAAGTGGGAAGCCAGCACCACAGTGGCTGCGCGCTGCCTGCTCTGTGGACCTGTCAACGCGATGCGTGCTAGAGCAGAGATGGTCTCTGGTGGGACACCTCTGCATCGGGACAGGTCAACCTAGAAGGTGAGCAGAGCCGTTGGGTGGGATGCCAACACCTCCCCTTGCCCCTTAGGTTAGCTGTGACCTTGGACAGGTCTCTAGACCTCACTGTGCCAGGCAGAGCTGAGGGCTCGGAGCAGTGAAGGGAGAAAACACTAAATGACCCCGTATCTCGTGGTTCTCTGAATTACATTCCCTGGGGAGAACCACGGTCCTCAACAGAAAAACCCCAGGTCAGTCCGCCCAGGGGCAGCTGAGAGTCTTCTCACATTTTATGTGTGAATGGAGATGTTCCAAAGAGAGGCTCCCAAGAATGGTGGCCCCCCTCTCAGGGAGATGGACAGTGGCGATAGTTCTGGAAAGGACTCCCACGGGCACTGTAATAGATGTGGTTTGGGGCACGTTGCCGAACCCTCACTCCACAATCTTTACGGAAGAGGTGAGTCCAGGAAGCCATGGCTGAGACCATGCAGCCCCCCTCTTTACATTAGACTAGGGTAGGCTCTGGAACGGATGATTGCTCCCGGGAATTTAGAACAGTGAACTGAGAGAAAAAATCTACAGGGCGATTGTGGACACTTAACAAAAATCAGAATAAATCATTGTCAAGCACCAGGAACTGAGGATAGAACAGTGAGCAAGAAAGTGGTCCCTGCCCCTATGGCACTGGGGGGAGATGACACCGAGAGAGAGCCTTCCGTCAGGGCCAGAGTCAGCTCCACAGCAAGGCAAAGGCACGTGTACGCGGAAACCAGAGGCGCATGGGAGGGTCTGGGATAAACAGAGGCGAGAACTTACACAAGAGATGCAGGTAGATGAGCAGGTGGAGGTGGAAAATAGAGACATGGGCAGAAACAAACACGGAGGAGTAGGCTGGGAGCATGACTGTTCTTTCACAAGCCCCATGTGTCTGGATTGGATTTAGGGTCCTGTCTTGGAGATCTGTGACATTCTTCACCAAAGTCCTCTTAGTAGTCAACCATCTTTATACTCAAGCTACCTTAAGTAGATTTGATTATTTCAACTGACATGCTCATATGCATTTGCACTAACACCGAGAGGAGCTTAAACCATGTGAAAAATGGGGTCAGTGACTCACTCATTCACTCATTCATTCATTCATTCAACAAACCTTCACTCCTTACCCAAAATGTGGCAAGCTCTGTGCTCTTACTGAGACCCAGTCCCTCTCACAAGCACCTCGTAGCCTCAGAGGTCATTGTGTCAGCTAGAAATGATAGATCAGCTGATCAGCCCCATAGAAGACGCATGTAGGGCTGCCTGTTTTTCCACACCTCACTCTCCTGGGCATGGAAGTCAGATGAGTCTGCCACTGTGATATCCTGGACCCGTTTCCCTTTCCTCTCTAAACCACCACCAGCTCCTTCAAAGCTAGAACCGCCAGGACTCCGTCACCCACCACTGCCCTGGGCACGGTCTATTTTTCCTATTACCCCCCTTCACTCATTGAGGATTTTCAATGTTAAGCTTGCTTGCCACCATCTTTCTGACCACTACCAGGTCTTGCATCGTTCCTGTTGATGTTAGCATCCATGTTGATGGCGCTTTAAGCCCCTGGCCTCTCAGTTCCCTGGCTCCTCCCCTCACTGCCTCATCTTGTCCTCCAACCCCATCTTGGCCACTGGTTCCCACGTCCCTGCCCCAGGTGCCGATTTGTGTTGGCAGCTGCGCTCCCTCTGTAGTCTCAACAGTAAGCATCACACACTCGTGCCTCCTTCGTCTCTCCCCTCAAACAGGTCATCATACCTCCCTAATGTCAGCGACAATGTAAACTTGAATTTAGAGAAACCCTACTTAGACTTCCAAATTTTTGACCTGACCAACTTTGCACTTTCTGTCATCCCATGCTCTCAAATCTCATGGTCCCTCACTGTGATCACTCCTGTCTGTATACTCGCAGCTCCCTCGTGTCTTTTTCTTTCATCTTGAAAACACACACACACACACACACACACACACACACACACACACACACCTTAATGAAATCCAACCCTTCATCTATTTCATGCCTGGCTGAATATGAATTGCTGAATGTAGCTGATAAAACTCACAACTCTGCTGACTGGTCTCGTGCTATAATTATGACCGGGAAGTCTCAAATGGGCTGTCAGAGCAACCACCCAACACATGTATCTAGTCGAGTGCTATACTAACTCCCACTCCCTGAAAGGACCATTTCATGCATTCTTTTCTCAACAGCTCCTCTTCCTGTTAGCCAAGAACTTTGCTTCTGGCTCTATGGAGGAAATGAAACCCATCAGAAGAGAACACCCACACCCCTCCCCACACCTGGCATCCCACTGTATTCATCCTGTGCACCCCCATCGCCTCCTCTTACAAAGGACAGAGTGTTCATGCTCCTCTGTGCACCCTCCTTCTCCACCCTAATCATCTCAATTCACATACCAATATTCTGAAATATCTCACCTGACAAACAGAAACACAGCCTCTCCTGACCCCGCAGCACTCTCCAGCTATCACCCTTTTTTTTTGTTCTTTGCCTTGATAGCCAAATCCTAAAGCATTGTCCCTACTTTTCTGATTCTTCCCTTTGCCTCCTCTCTTGAACTGTCTCCACCCAGCCTTTCCCTGGTTCGTGCCACTGAAACTACTCTTATCTCGGTTCCCAGTTACCTCCACGTTGCCCAGTGGAAGGTCAGTTCTTAATCTGACTGCTCAGCGGCATTTCACGCAGTTGCCCGTCCTTTCTTCCGTGACATACTTTCTTCACGCGGCTTTGCAGTCCGACTCTGGTTCTCTTCCTCCCTTTCTGTTTGTCTCAGCCACTTTGTCGGGTCCTCCTCCTCTCCCCCGTTTCCGGATATTGATGTGCTTCACAGCTCAGCCCTCGGGCCACTGGACCAGCGACTCACTCCTCGGGTGATCTCATCTCGCTTTTCCCCCTAGTTATAAATCCCAACTATGCATGTCTATATATTTGCATGCCAAATTTATATCTCTAACCATGACCTTTCTCTTGAAATCCTGGTATCCATATCCAACTGCCTGTTAGGTATCTCTACTTGGCTTTCTAATAGAAATGTCAGGTTCAATATGTTGAAAACCACACTCTTGATTCACTCCTTTCAGATCTGCTCCTCTCCCAGTATGATCCTTCTAAGTAAATAAAATTGCTGTTCTTCCAGTTGCTCAGGCCAAAAATCTTGCTGTTAACCTTGACTCCTTCCTTCCAATTCATTAGTGATCCTGTAGGATCTGTTATCAAAATGTATTCTGAATCTACCGACTTCTCACTGCCTCTTTACAGCCAGCTTTGTGCAAACACGCCACCGTTATTTCTCCCTGGCCCACGCCACCGTTATTTCTCCCTGGACCACGCCACCGTTATTTCTCCCTGGCCCACGGCAGTAGTCACTAACCAGCGATGCCCTCACGACCAGTCCTCTATAACCGTGTGGTCCCCTCTGCCCCTTCACCCCTCTCTGACAGCACTCCAGATGGTGTTCCAGGACCACCCCAACAACACTCCCACTCGAGGGCTAGTGTTTGCTCTTCCCTCTGTCTAGAATGTGCTCACTCAAGATACCCATGTGGCTTAATTCCTCATTTCATCCCAATCTCTGCTTAAACGGCATTCCTCCAGACTGGTCTTCCCTGATGCACCAGGCGCCCATCACCCGCTTTGCTCTGGTTCCATTTTCTCATACCACTGATCCATCTGGCATGGCATGGTTATCTAATTATGCCTCCGCCGCTGGAATTTAAGCTGCATGGGGCCATGGGCTTAATATGTTTTGTTGACTCTTGGATTCTCAGTCCCCGGGACAGTGCCTGACACATAACAGGCATTCGAAATAGTTATTGACTAATAAATAAAAAACAGAACTTCCTTGTGAATTTTGGGTAGGATAAAGGCAGGATATCAGACACGATTAACCCTTACTTGCCACCCAAACTTAATATTTGGAATTTTGAAACTCCACTGTTCTCAAGTATTTTCACTAGTCTTATCTAAAACAATATGAACTTTCCTGGGACTCTTCTAGATGGACGTAGAGACAGTGGGGTGGAGGTTATGGTTATTAAAGATGCAGTTGTATTGATCTTTTCATTCCTCGGCTTAAAACTCTCCACTTGCTTTCCATTGTGCTTGGGCCGTTTCCAAATTCTCGATCGTGGCGGTGTGATTCGGCTCCCGCTACTTCTGAACCTCATCTTGTGCCAGCGCCTTTCCCACTCACCTCCCTGCAGTCAGAGCAGCCTTCTCTGTGTCCCGCCAAGGCACCACGCTGGCTCCTGCCTCAGGGCCTTAGCACAGACTGGTCCCTCTGCTCAAACATCTTCCCTCAGATCTACACACAGCTAGCTTCTTTTCTTCCCAATCTCAGCCTCAAAATCTAAAGCCAAGTTGCCCTCCCCCGACCAACCTGGTGAATATTATCTGCTCCCTTCTCTCCCCCCAAGAAATCTGTACCTTGTGATTCTGCCTTTTCTTTTGAGCATTATCAAAAATTGCTTTGTTGCTATTTAATTGTTTACCATCCCTGTCCCCTACTAGAATGGAACCTCGGGAGAGGAAGGACCATGCCTACCTTTCTCTGCAGTCCCTCAGCTGGAGCGAGCCTCAGAGCAGATGCTCCATGACTGTTTGCTAGGGTGCAGACTTGGACCATGTTGAGAACTGGTTGTGTCTCCATCAGAAAGCTTCCTCCCCCTTCAATCAGTCAGGCCTGGCTGACTTGGAGTTGGCTGAGACTCCGGCTCCCCTGGGTCTCCCTCTGCCCACCCCCACCTGCCCCCAGGCCCTCTCAGGCCATTACCTTGATGGCCCCTGTGGCTATCTGGATGTGGTGCAGCCGCCGTAGTGTGCTTTCTCTGTCGATGAAGTAGGAGGCTGCCAGCTGATGCAAGGTCTCCAGGGACACAGCAGAGCTGTTCCCGCCACCCCCGATGGTAGGGGCACTTCCAGCTGTCTCTGTCTTCCGGCTCAGTTTCCGCTTGTCCACAAAAATGGTCAGGGACTCTTCTCCTGTAGCAAACAACATGGGTTCACGGGTGAGGCCTTCTGCTCCCTCGGCCCCTACCAATAAGAACATGAAACTCTTGGCCAGGACAGACGGAGCTGAGAAGGAGCCCAGTACTCCTGCGGATGGCCTCTTCCCCGTCCCTTTCACATTTAGAAAAATCCCATTGGACTGCGTCACAGGACAACGGGCGTTCCCGCCTCACGAGATGCCCTCTCCCCCTCCTTAGTCCTGTCAGTCTCCCCAAAGTCTCTCTTCGCACCCAGCTTGTCCATTCCACATCCTCCATTGATCTCTATCTCGGGCAATCTACTTCCATGGGGGAGATACAATTCTTCCTCTCAAGTTGTTTATGAGAAATTGCCATGGATATATCTGCTCCCTCCAAAAGGGCAAAAGCCTTGAAGTTCAAGGTCCCTCTCTCCCCATCAAACACTCAACACCCACCACATGCGGCAGCTGGCTGCAACCCTCGGAGAGCTCCTTTTTGTCCACCAGACCACTAGACAGTGTATTAAATGCTATAATAAATCCTGCCTTTTTTCTTCCCAGGGCAGAGAGGGCTCTGCCTCTTCAGAGCCCCTGGTTATACTCGGGGTCCTAGCCAAGGTTACACTGTCCCCACCCCACCCTTACCTCCCTCCAGCCCAGAGTCATTAGAATTGGTTTGTCGGGATACCAGTCTTTATATAAAGGAAGCAGGGGGCAGGGAGTCAATAAAATTTGTTTCTTTGCCAATGGGTCTGACAACTGTAGCCATAGCACGTGTTGGGATGTGGAGAAACTTCAGGGCTAAGTGGCTCAGTCAGAAGGAAACTGGGAGCGCCCCCTGCTGGCCAGGGTTTGGCAGACGTCTGTGTCTGCCCCAGATTCTTTACCCCAAGCCCTTCTTCAGGAGGATGCTGATAAACCAACAGCAATGTCCTGGGGTGAATTTGGACGTTAAGAAACTATACCATCCTCAAAGGCACCAGAAAGGAAACATTTCTCGGGCAATAAGAAGCCAGGAAAAACAAAAAGATCCAGGAGGACTGTTGAAACTATACTCAGTGGGCCTTCAAGCTATATTCAACAACCTGGCAGCCAGTTCACACAGCATCACCACGCTGCTTACCTCCCAGGGTGGCGGAGAGCAGGAAGTGAGTGCCGTACTTTTTGATCAGGTTTTCAGTAACCTGCTGCAGGTTGGGTCTCCTTCCCAGGAGACGGATGTTTCGGATGAACTCTGGGGCAAGAGGCAACGGCAAACTGAAGAAGTCCTTCCTCTCCAGAGCCAAGTTGTTCACTTTCCAACGGGCAAACTCCCTGGAGGAAACGTCAAGGGATAAGGAAAAGCTCATTGTATTTTGGAACAAGAGACCTAAAGGCTGCAGTTGGTCATGTTCTTCCTGCCCAGACCCCGCTCATCCACTCTCAGGTCACATCTGTCCAGAGGGAGTCACTGCTGCCTGAAAGAGGGCCTTGGCCTCCCCCCAGCTTCTCATTCCTGGGCTGTGAGCAGGCCCTACTTCGGCTGACCGCCGCCATAACTTACTCTCATAGCCTTTCTCATTGGAGAGTAGCAGATCTGCTCAATCATACGAAGGAAGACTCGGTAGTAGTGTAGGAGGGGAAATAAACAAGAAAAACGTTGGAACAGCGGTTTGCAGAGATAGGATCTAGTCACCACTGGCCCCATGCGATGAATCACATCACCAGGCGTGGCCAGGTCTGTGTAAAGTTGGATATTGGTACAGGGGTCTCAAACTCAACTCAGCATGTGGGCCGCAGAGCAAGATCACAGCCGTTTGGCGGGCCGCACTAGGTCTACAAAAGGCAACTGTTATGCAACACTTTTCTCACTGCAGTTGAAAACAAAAAAAAAATCAGTACATTGTTCGGCGGGCCGCATGCGGCCCGCGGGCCGCGAGTTTGAGACCCCTGGTTTAGAACAACACTTCTCAAACATTTTCATCTCAGGACTCCTTCTCACTCTTCAAATTGATTGTCTCCTTTATATTTATGTGGCTTACATCTACCAATAATAGCCATTTTAGAAATTAAAACTGAGAAACATTTAATTAATTTATTATTGAAAGATAACAGCAATAAATCCATTTCATATAACATAAATAACATATGTATATGATACCAACTATATGTTCTGAAACAACTAATTTAGCACAGGTGAGTCACATCAGTGCATTTGTGCAAATCTCTTTACTATCTAGCTGAGCGAGAGTTGCATTCTTGTGTTGGCTTCTGCACTGAATCTGTTATGATCATTGTCAATATTCTCTTATGGCACCACGCTACATAAGAAGGTAGTGCCTTAAAAGTTAGTTCCAGTGTGGAATCTGGAGCTGTATCAGTGGGCTTCTCATATTCTGTTACATTACAATCCAGTGTTCCACATTGTGCTTGGAGTAGATCTTGCAACCCTTCTCATTTTGTAATACCATGCATTAGTCATCTGGGAAATATGGGAACACTGAGTTATTCAGATCTTCTACATTTTGACACTTTTCATTATATAACATCAAAACATTATATTCATTAATATTACCACCAATCTCATCAGAAAAGTCTTTAAATATTGGAAAGCTGTCAAGCTCATGATGACAGATAGGAGTTCTCCAAAAATACTCATTTTTTGTTTGAAAGCTTCAATTTTATCATTGGTAATAAATACTGTCAGTTGTTTTCTTTAAAGAGACAGGCTTACTTCCTTCTCCCTCTCGCTCTCTTTTTTCTTTTCTTTTCTTTTTTTTTTTTTTTTTTAGAAAATGTCTGCCAAGCACTAAAATCTGAATAACCATAGTTTGTCTGTTGGTTGTCAAGAAAAAAATTAGTTCCATGTAAAAAGTGACTAGTTCAGCTCACAACTCAATCACAAAAGTACTTTTCTGTAAGATAATCATCATTCTTTAGTCACCTCCGACACATGCTTTATGTGTGTTATCATACAGAAGATTAAAAAGATATATACTCAAAGGTCAAGATCCAATACAATTAATATATTTCACTGCTTCAAGGACATTCTTACATAAATCTAGCATACGTGTGTGCGCACATGTGTGCACGTGTGTGTGTGTGTGTGTATGTTTCGGTGCAAGTATGCAATGATGAAGATACATGACCACTGGTGTACTTTGATGAGACTGCCTTTATTCAAACTAAGATGCCAGAAGTTTTATTCACTATTGTTTTTAGATCTTCAGTGCAAATGTTAACATGGAAATCCTGAACGGAACTCAGAGCACGTGCACTCTGAGAAGCCCTATTCTAGAAGACGGCAATGGTCCTTTCCAGTTCCATCTAGAATCTTACTCTTTATGCTTTGTTCCTCCCTGAATTGTCTGTATTTTAAAGGGAACAGATTTCCAAGGGGAATCTTAGTACTGGCATGAAATGTAAAGGATCATCTCCATTAGTAAGAAAGAAGTTTCCCATTGCCTCTTAACTTATACTAGTAAGGACCAGCTCTACTGCCTTAGGAAATGACAAAATGTAAAGTCTTCTTAACTTTATCATCCATCTCAACTCTTCTCATCATGATAGTGCTAAGCCTTGGTCTGATCTTCCCCCTAGTTCATGAAGCACAATGATAGGTCTATGAAAAAAATGGTTCGAAATAAATAAATAAAAATCTATGCTCAATTTGAGGCTATTGAATCCCTGCATCTAAATCTAGAGACTGTATTTAGACTAGAGAGGAGGGGCACGTGCCAAACATCACCAGGGAAACAAAAGAAAAGGGATGACTAATAACTCACAGTTCCAACAAAGTCTTTTAAAATGCCTGCTGTGTGGCTTTATTTATCTAAGCAGGCAAGTTCATAATAATATGTTATTATTTATTTCCTTTGTGCATAAAATGCTAAACTTTAATGCAAGTACAGAGTATTTTTCAAGAGTGTTTTTTTATCCCAAATCCCACTACCATGTGAAGAACAGTTGCATGATCTCATTTCTGATTGGCTGGATGGCCAATAAAAAGACACAGAGTAGCTTAATGGATTGAAAAAATAAAACAAGGCCCTGGCCCGTTGGCTCAGCGGTAGAGTGTCGGCCCGGCGTGCAGGAGTCCCGGGTTCGATTTCCGACCAGGGCACACAGGAGAAGCGCCCATCTGCTTCTCTACCCCTCCCCCTCTCCTTCCTCTCTGTCTCTCTCTTCCCCTCCTGCAGCGAGGCTCCATTGGAGCAAGGATGGCCCGGGCGCTGGGGATGGCTCTGTGGCCTCTGCCTCAGGCGCTAGAGTGGCTCTGGATGCAACAGAGAGACGCCCCAGAGGGGCAGAGCATCGCCCCCCAGTGGGCATGCCGGGTGGATCCTGGTCAGGCGCATGTGGGAGTCTGTCTGACTGCCTCCCCGTTTCCAGCTTCGGAAAAATGAAAAAAAAAAAAAGAAAAAAGAAAACAAGACCCAAGTGCATACTGCCTATAAGAGACTCATTTTAGCTTTAGGGACACATGTACTGGAAGTGAAAGAACGGAAAATGATCATCTGTGTAAATGGACACCAAAAATAAAGCTGGGGAAGCTATACTTTTACCAGACAAAAGAGATTGGAAGCCAAGGGCTGCAACAAGAGACAGAAAAAGTCATTATATAATGATGAAGATATTGATTCATTGAGATTTTATATTTGTGAAAATGTGTGCATCCAACATAAGAGCAGATAAATATATATAGCAAATATTAACAGTTATGAAGGGAGAGATAAAAAGCAATACAATAATAGAAGGGGACTGCAATAGCCCACATTCAACAATGGATAGATCATCCAGACAGCAAATTAACAAAGAAACATTGGACTAGATGGACTTAACTGGTTCTTAGAGATCATTCTACCAAACAGCAGCAAAACACACATTCTTCTCAAGTGCACATGCAACATTCTCCAGGATAGATCATATGTTAGACCACAAACAAATCTTAATAAATTTAAGAAGATTGAAATCTCATCATGCATCTCTTGTGACCCCAATGCTATGAAATTAGAATTCAGTTATAGTAAACTTTGGGATGCAGTAAAAGCAGTTCTAAGAGGAAAGATTATAGCAATAAATGCCTATATTAAAAAATGAAGATCTTAAATATGCAACCTAACTTCAAAGAAATACAAAAGAACAAACAAAGCCCAAAAAGTTAGTGGAGGCCCTGGCTGGTTAGCTCAGCGGTAGGGCATTGGCCTGGTGTGTAGAAGTCCTGGGTTCAATTCCCAGCCAGGGCACACAGGAGAAGCACCCATCTGCTTCTCCACCCTTCCCCCTCTCTTTTCTCTCTATCTCTCTCTTCCCCTCCTGCTGCCAAGGCTCCATTGGAGCAATGTTGGCCCAGGAGCTGAGGATGGCTCCATGGCCTCTGCCTCAGGTGCTACAATGGCTCCAATTGCAGCAGAGTAACACCCCAGACAGGCCCAGCATCACCCCCTGGTGGGCATGTCAGGTAGATCCCAGTCGGGCACATGCCGGAGTCTGTCGGTCTGCCTCTCCCCCGCTTCTCACTTAGGAAAAATACAAAAAACAAACAAACAAAAAAGTTAGTAGAAGGAAGGAAATAAATAACAAAGATCAGAGTAGGAATTAAAAACATAGAGACTAAAAGAATCAACAGAATAGATCAATAAAACTAAAAGCTGTTTTTTTTTTAAAATAGTAACCAAATCGTTAGCTAGACCAAGAAATAAAAACAAGACTCAAGTAAATAATATTAAACATTTAAGAGGTGACATTACAACTAATAACACACAAATACAAAGATCACAATATACTACTAAGAACAATTATACACCAACAATTTGGATAACCTAAAGGAAATGTATAAATTCTTAGAAACATCTACCCAGACTAAATTATGAAGAAATAGAAAATCTGAAGAGACCAATTTCTGATAAGAAAACTGAATTAGTAATTAAAAACCTCCCAACAAAGAAAAGTCCAGGTTCAGATGGCTTCCCTGGTGAATTCCACCAAAAACTTAAAGAAGGATTTATAATATTAATCCTTCTCAAGCTCTTCCAAAAAGAAAAGGAAAAAGAAAAAGAAAAAAGAGGAAAGAAGACTGCCAATCTCATCTTACAAGGCCAGCTTTACCCTGTTACCACAATCAGACAAGAAAAGTGTAAGAAAAGACAATTACTGGCCAATATCCCTGACTTACACAGATGCAAAAAAATCTCAACAAAATATGAGCAAACTGAATTCAACAGGACAGCACAAGGATCAGGCACCATGATCGAGTGGGATTTATTCCAGGAATGAAAGGATGGTTTGACATCCACAAATCAATTAATGTGATCTACCACATTAACAAAATTATGGATCATATGATCATCTCAGTAGAGTCAGAAAGAGTTGACAAAATTCAACATCCATTTATGACTTTAAAAAAAAGATAAAGAAAAACCTCTCAACAAAGTTGGTTTAGAAAGAACATACCTCAGCATAATAGAGGCAATATATGACCAGCTCAGAATTAACATCACACTTAAGGATAAGAAGCTGAAAGCTTTTTCTCTAAGATAAGGAATAAGACGACATTGGCCACTCTTACCACTTTTATTCAGTATAGTACTGGAAGTCCTCATCAAAGCAATTTGACAAGAAAAAGAAATAAAATACATCTAAATAGAAAAGGAAGTAGTAAAATTGTCTCTGTTTGTAGATGGCCTGGTATTATATAGAGAAAACCCTAAAGGCTCTGCCAAAGAACTATTAGAACTAATAAACAAATTCAGTAATGTTGCAGGATACAAAATCTATATAAAAAATCTGTTGTATTTCTAATAAGGAAATATCAAAGAGAGAAATAAAGGAGATAATCCCATTTACAATTGCATCAAAAACAATAAAATAGTATCCTGGCCAGATAGCTCAGCTGGTCACCCCCTTAAATTTAATTTCTAAATAAAATTTTAAAAAGAACACATAGGTTTCAGGTAAACCCCTCTATAGTATTTGAACTGTTGATTGCTCTGTGTGCCCATCACCCAAAGTCAAATCATTTTCCATCGCTGTATATTTGTCCCTCTTTTAGTTGTTTGCAAATTATTGACAACTTGATTAAAGGAAAAAGTTACAGAATGAGACTACATAGACGCAACAACCAATTCATGATTGATCTGAAATGGAAGTGAAGCATTATACAGGTGTATAGGTATCAATGGAAAAATTAGATTTGATTTGTAAACATGTAACTTACATAACTTTGTGCATTTTTAATATATATAAATCAAGGCACTGATGGCATTTTCTTATGCTTTATCTAAACTGATTCTGGGTCCTCTTCCATTGTCTTCAGTGCACATGGACAACTTCCCATGACTGTCCACGGTCCACGGCCAGTGAATACCGAGCTTTCCCTCCGACTGTGCTGGGCATCACGCCCAGCATTAGAGCCCCGCAGGCTCAGTCATCTCACTGGCTCTAACAAGGTCCCCCAAGGAAGTAACTGTCTTGGAGTTTTGCACTTTTCCTTAGACTTCATCTTCCGTTGTCCAACATCAGATTTGGAAAGTCATGTATTTTATCCAAACCAAAGAGTTTTGAGTATATCCATGTACATGAATAAGGATCTCAAAGCTCAAAAAGCTAAGTACTTTGCCTAATGTTACACACAGTCAAGAGGGAAATTTGGACTGTTAGAATTAGAAGAAACATTTGGGCACTATTTGCCAATTTTTTTTTTCACATGATGGCATTCATTGAACATTCTCTTTATGGGATGTGCTGGGACCAATGAACAACAGCCCTGAGGAGACCAGCACAGGGAGTCCTGCTGACCCTGCCCAGCTGCTCCAAGGCATCCATCCCTGGGCACGCTTCTAATCCGTCTGCGGCCCTGCTAGCACCAGCAGGCATAGCAGTTGAGAAGGACCACTCAGTCCCCTTATGTTATGAGAAAACCGAGAAACAGGGAAGCAGTTTGCCTAAAGCAATATAACCAGTTGGAACCAGAATCAGGACAAAAAGCTAGTGTCCTGAGTCTCCCCCAGGGTTACTGACAACTGTGAGGATGGTGACAATAGCAACAATGAGACCCAGAGAGTTACTAAAGTAAAGTGCACGTCTCCCAGCAAGTGGCGGAGCTGAGATCAAGTCCCAGGTCAGGCCTGACCTGTGGTGGCGCAGTGGATAAAGCCTCAACCTGGAAATGCTGAGGTTGCCGGTTCAAAACCCTGGGCTTGCCTGGTCAAGGTACATATGGGAGTCGATGCTTCCAGCTCCTCCCCGCCCCTTCTCTCTCTCTCTGTCTCTCCTCTCTCTCTCTTTGTCTCTCCCTCTCCTCTCTAAAATGAATTTAAAAATAGAAAAAAGAAAAAAAAATGACCCAGGTCAGTACCAGACTGCTGTTACTGTGGCAATTTTCCTTGTGTAGGTTAAGTGTATTTTATTGCATTTTAATTCTTTTTAAATGGTTACTGTCTTCTAACCAAAATATTTTCATTGCCTGGAACATTATATTCTTTTAATTATCTACACAAAACATGAGTTTACAGTGTGTCTAAAACACAGTGCACCATTTACACCAAAGCAAAACCTTTTTGGATTAAGGCAGTTTCCATACGCCCATTTGCAGGAGGAGAAATTAAGTCCTAGAGAAAAATGAAGGGTACTAGGGGAGGAATCAAACATAAAGGTCTTGTTCCAACTCCTGTGTCTGCTCAAGAAATTGCAACACAGAATAACAAAGATGTTAAAAAAAATGAGTGATGCTGTCTTAGGAAGCTTTTTATGCGCAAATAAAAAATGAGGGTTAACAATTCAAAGCATCTTGTAAGTATCAACCAATGTAATATTTAAAACATCCCTATAAGGAGGAAAATATAATTATCCTTATTTTATGGATGAGGAAATTGAGGCACAAATAAGTTAATTTCCCAGTAGGTAACACCCAGTAGGTGGAGGAGTGAGAATTTAACTACGAGCTGTCTGGCTCCATTTACTACCGTGCTATTCCGCCTCCCCTGCGAAACTCCAAGGGGCAATCATGCTTTTGTGAGCAGGAAAGTGTATTAGTGTGTATGTGGTGGGGGAAGTGAATTTCATTGAAAAAGAACAGATGCATCAGGACACTGTCAGGTCAGAATCAGTCATGAGTCCTCAGCTGGCTGCAGGAAGGTTCAGGCTCCCAGGGTGCCCAGGGGTCTTCTCTTTGACTTCACTAAGTTCCTTCCTACCCTTTAGAGCCTTCCATGAAATCCAAATAATAGAGCAAATGTCTGCGAATGGAGTCTGAGTCAGAAAGTGGTAAAGACATGATTGCAGAACTTATTAACCTGGTTCTTTCCAGCAGCTGAAAACCTCAGACGGCAGTTCTGGATATCAGCCTGAGCTATTCAAAGAATAAATGTTCGTCTCTGATTTTTCATCTAGTAGTTTTCTTATTCCAGTAAGAAATCATCTAGGTTCCTTTCCTTCCTAGGAAAAGGATATTTTCCATATAGCGATTAATTCGTGCATGCTACCTCAACGAAGCCATCATCTTTGTTTCAATTAGGGCACCAAATACATCGCCACTTCACCTTAGCCGTGTCTCTGAAAATCTTCTCCTACTGTGTTCATGATGCAGTAAACCGTCTGCGAAAGCAGACATTGCAAACATGAGCAAGGCCCCAATGGAAAGTGCCTTCAGAACAGCAGCAGCCATGACATACGGGGCTCTCAACTGAAGCCACAGGGTGACCAGAGCTCTCTAATGTGGGCTGGACCTGTGAAAGGTGTTCACGCTGCATGTACTCCTAAAGGGTGCTTCAGGAAACTGCTATACTTAACAGAAGTTTAGTTCCTTCCCCATTATATTTTAGATCAGCCTAGAGTGAACAACATACCCCTAAAATGATTAATAACAACCCCCCTAAAAATGTTTGGGAAAGGTATAATCCAGTTTGGAGGATAAAATCCAACGTGTTCAATGAAGCTACTGTCCATTACCAACATAGAATTATTTTAACTCTAACTCAAAAATCTCTATCTCTATCTATATTCTGAAGTGATTGCAGTTATCTTTGTCCCAAACTGCTGAACACTAATGGTCCAGATTGTTAATAAACGATGCTTCTGGTTGTACATGAGGTTAGGGATTTCCCCAGAATCCAAAGGGAGCCGCAGGAGGAGAGGTGAACAGCCATGCAACAGGAGCTCCAGGGGGCTTTGGGCCTGGACCTGGGCCTGGGCGTGGGCCAGGGCTGGGTTTGCAGCAAAAGGGTCTCCATGGGAATGCTAAGTGGCTGAAGGTGTTCCTCTTTTGAAAGATGTAAATAAGAAGGGATGCCTCCCAGTCATAGCTACTGACTGGAGTGGCACTGACAGCCCTGCAGCACGGTGTTCCTTCACCTTACTCAAGGTCAACAGAACGCTGCCAGCAGGAGTCCTCCACAGGGTCCCAGCGCCTGGCCAGTTAAGACTGAGAAAGAGCACAGCCGGGGTAGTCCGTCCCAGGTGCTGTCTGCAGCAGCTGCACACCACGGCACCACTTTTCGGGCTTGGAAACTGGTCACATTGATCGGGCCCCCACGAAGAGTCATTACCCAGGAAGCCTCCCTCCCTAGGAAGCCTTACTGGAAAGAGTATTTAAACAAAAAACAATCCATAGTTTCAAAAACAAAAACAAAGCTATACCTCAAGTGGGGCTGACATCAGGTAGTAATGAATCCTGCAGCCCACAGGGTGGGCTGTGGTGCTGAGGTCCGAACAGCTGGAGCACTGTGCTCCCCTTCTCGAACCAACCGACATGTCTTTCCATCTCGGTGTGGGAGGCCCAGTGAGGCCCAGTTCCAAGGCCACCAATACAAGAATTTGGAAAGGCACACTCCCCGTAGCCTGTGTGCAGTTGTACCCCCCTCCACGGCGCCTGCTTCAGGCTGGATACCCATGTCAGTGTGCCCTCTGGTGCCAGGAGCCCATTTGCTCCTCCTGAATGAGACTCCAGGCGGGCTCACTGTGGGGGTCATCAATGCTGCTCCCAGTGGAGCCGGCCAACCACCGCCTGCCCCTGCAGGCGGCACGTCTCGGATTGGGATCTTGTTCTCTGAAAAGGTGGGAGAGGTCTTCAGGAAGCCGTGCAGCCCAGGAGGCTCAGCTCCAAGCACCCCTTTGCAAACAAGAGTAGAAAGAATGTGCCATCGTGGTAGGAAAAATTGCCCTTCTCTGTCCTATTCCAATGACCTCTGTTTGGGGGACCCAGTCCTCCAAACCTCGGTGTTCAGAGGGACTGTAGCGCTGAGTGGGACCACGGGCTAGATTCTCCGGGTGGTTTATTTTGGTCTGAACCTTCCTGGAAGAACAAATATGATTGGTTTTCCTTGAAAACTTAAAGAAGACTCATGACAGGCTATTGAATAAAATATTTAAGAACTTCGAAGCAAAAAGGATGGATTGGCCTTCAGCCAAGGACACAGTTTTCTTGTCATTTTTTTGGTGACTTGACTTTGTCTATGTTAACTGTCAACCAGTGACAAAGGGATGATCCCTCACATACCAGCCAGTTCTGGGTAAATACAAACCTACCTGTTCTCAAAACCCACCTTTCTTTGGAAGAGTTGCCTTTTCCCAAATAGCCGGAGACTTTGATAGAGGGGTCTCCATAGACCCCACTGATTATGGGAGTGCTGATTTTCTCAGCGTTCCAGACACAACGCAGCCTTTTCTTTCTGCATTTTCTATCAATCAACCTCATGCCTGGGGCTACGGCTTCCATCACAGAACACAATGTCCACTAAGACATTACCATTTTTCCCCAGAGGGTTCACTTCATCTTGAACAATTCACACGAACAAGAACAGTCAGAGCCGACATCCACATTGAGGGATGTCAGTTACTTAGCTCAGCAGCTCAGCAGAGACGGTTTTATGGTCTCTAACTGGACATTTTAGAGGCGGAGGGATCTGTCATGTTTTGGCTCCTGTGCGGAAGGCAGTATTTCTAGACACATCCTATCATCGGGAGATTTCTATCTCAACAGCAGATTACTGTAATGTACTTGGCTGTTAGAGCCTGTACTGCTATAATGAATAAGACATGATTAATCCGAGCTATAACAAGAGATTATAATAAACACCATAATCTCTCATATTGGTGTAGGGCTTTCCTCTAGATTTTTTTTTTTAACTTGTACACAATTTTCACACACGCTCAACTATAGTATTTTATCTTATACAAAGACCTCGGAAGAAAGGAAGAGAAAATATCATTATTCAAATATTAACTTTTACAGGTTAACAAACGAAGTGACAGAGAAACTGAGAAAGCGACCTAAGTCTCAATGGATCAGCAATAGAGTGTGACGAGAACCCAGACCACGCTCTGAATGATTTCCTAACTTTATCTATGACCTATGCGCAAGTTTAGAGACCATTGTACCTTTACCATACCTCTCAGGAAATTCTTTTGCCATGTTTACCACTGTGGCTGGGCAAAATCCCCAGGCCAGAAGGTGTCAATCTAGCAGCCATTTGATTAAATAATATCTGGGCCCTGCAACTCTGGAGGCACAAAAGCGGAACGGAGGCCAGCCCTCCCCTGACATCCCCTGCCCCTGTCCCTCCCACTGTCTGGAAGAATTCAAGAAGCCTGGTGTGGAGGTAATTTAACAGCCTGCTGTGTTCTCAAACAACGGCCCGTAAACAATGATTGGCCAATTTCATTCTAATCTTCCCAATTTTGCTCTAATTAAAATCAAGCTGCAGCTTTCAAACAGTTTAATTAAGGCTGATTGGGAGAGGTAGGGAGTGCAGACTCAAGCTTAGAGGAGAGGAAGACACCGACTGGAGAACTTCACCCTACCCTGGTGGGGCTCGGGGGCTTGGAGCGGGCACTGAGAGTCACGTGGAATCAACAGGAAGTACAACACACACGTTGGGATGGAGGACCAGTGCATCCGCCAGCACAGAAGGACATGAAAAGGGAACTGAGATCTGTGTTTAACGGGTGCAGAAACCCCAGCTCTGTCCTGACCTCCCGACCTGCTCCCCACGGCTCCTCTGTTCATCTGTGGAAAGAAATGGCTCTGTTCACCACTCTTCACCTTCCACTGTCCTTGTCTTTGCTCAGCAAGTGGACAGCCCATGCTGTGCCTGTCCCCAGCAAATGGCCACGGGCTTCCCATTGTCTATTTAATTCTAGAAGAATTTCCCTGGACTGGCAGCTCCTTCCATTATTTTACAAGTTTATTCCATTTGCAGTGAGATAGCCCTTCTGCTGTTTGGGTGCGTGTCGTTTTTATATGGGCCACTCTTCTTTAAACTAAATATTTTTAGTTCCTTTAATATAGTTTCCAGATCCCTAGGCCATTATGTCCAACCTTCTCTGCTTGCAATCTAACTAGTCAATACATTTCTTTTTAAAATGGCAACCCAAATTAAAGACAATCCCGTGGGTGTGTTCTGAGCCACCAAGAGTGCACTAGGATACAATATCTGAGTGTGTACAGCGGAACCATCATCATTAGCACTACATCCAGAGCGCCTCTTTCCTGAGAAACCCAGAGTTCCTGGGTTGCCAGGCTTGGGACCGGGTGCCTTCCATATTTTTTCATCATCACCACAATCTCACAAATGTCAGTGTACTCAACTGATCCCTCACTCTTGTCTGTATTTGAGCGTCCTTTGACATGTGACTGCTGTATCTTTCACTCATCTGGATGGAGCTTATTTCCCTCTGCCATTGATATTGGACTTGGCTATGTGACCTTGATCTACCGAAGGACTATGGACAGAAGTGACAGTTTCCCACCTCTGGGCCAAGACCTCAAGGGGCATTGCACAATTCCACCCTTTCTTGCATCTCTGCAGTTGCCATGGGAGTTGCTTTCCCCAGGTAGCTGCAGGTGCTGCCTTTTCAGCCCATACATCAGAATAAACTTCAAAGTAAAGAACTAGTGACTGCAGACCTGCATCCTAAAGCACAGCTAACCAAGCCAGCCTACACATGAGAACAGGTGATTATTGTTTTCAGCTCTTGAGTTTTGGGGTTATCTTCACGTGCATAATTGTGGTAGCAGTTAGCTGATACACCCCACGCACTTTAGTCCTATATTATAGCTCAGCTGGCTGAGGCTCAGATAATTTAAGTACCTTAGTCAAGGACACCTAATTAAGCAACAAATGGAGATAGTCACTGACCTTTCTACTGTATATATTTTCTTGATCAATGCACTTGAATATTGTATTCATTTTTTTAAAAGACAGAAGTATTCTTGGCTAATGGTAATGTTATAATCAACCAAACTTCACATTTTTTTTCAACCCCAGAGTTTTTTTTTTTTGGTCACAGCTAAGTCAGGCTTCCTATATGTTATATTTGTAAAGTTGACGCTTGCTCTTAAATTGAGGGCTTTGCATTTCACCCTCCTCTTGCATTCTGCCCCTTGTGGCAGAGACTGGAAAGTTGTCCTCTAAGCTGTTTCTATTTTCCTTCTAACTCAAGGACATTTTCCCCCCAGCTCTCTCTGTATGAAGTGTAGCCATGTGACTGACCCCAGGCCTAGCCTGTAAGATCTTCCATGAAATGCTTCATGCTGTCTCTCTTTCCTTGTCTACCAGGACCCAGAGGGGAACTCTGAGGTCCCCAGAGTGACTCGGTAGAAGGAATCTTGGTCCCGAATGATTCCGTGAAGCAATCTCCTTTTAACCCTTCCATAAATTGTGCTGGAATGTGACGTGAGGGAAAAAAGATAAAACCTACCAAAAAATTCCTTTTATTAAGTCGTTGAGATTTGGGGACCGGCTGTACCTGCTGTAGCCTACTCTCACTAATACTACCTTGCTTGGTATGTCAGTCATTTTCCAGTCTGGCAAAAGAACCTTAACTCTTGATGTTATTGCCTGTCTAGATTAGGGTCCCCTTCAGTTATCTGCTTTTTCATTGTCTGAGAGGTAAAACACCCATGCCCCCATTTCTCCTCAGCTCAGTAACATCCCCTTCTTATTTTCTCAGTCTAGGTGGGAAACAGTGTTGGTCTCGAGCCCTTGACTTTTAAGCTGTTGGACCATAGTGTGTGAATCATCTCCACAGGGAAAGCTCCTATTACCATTAAGGATCTATTTTGAATTATCTATAACTATAAAATCAACAGATAGATTAACTCAGGCTACAGTTAGGGAGAGCAGTGTGTGGATTTTAAGTAATAAATCTGATTAACAGATAGAAATTGCAGCAGAAAGGTTTTGATAGAGTAAGACGGCCCACTCTTCCTTTCCTCTTGATCCACTAACCTCCCTGCATCTTCTGTTTTTCGTCTCAAGAGTCCCTATGCTATTATTTTTCATATCGACTCTCAGCACCCATTACAAAAGGAAGGAATGCTTACCTAAAATAAACCAAATTTGTTTTTCAGTTACTGCCAAAGAGTTCTATAAAGAAAGGCCTATTCTTTTTTCTACCCATTTTACTGATGGGAAAACTAAGGCACGGATAGAAAATAACTCATATAAGTTCACACAGTTAAAAATAGTAGAACTACAATACAAACCCACAGTGTGTGAGTCCAGAGCCTGGAGTCTCAACCACTTGCTGACTGCTTCATGTAATCCAGTCTCGGGACACCCTGCGTTTTATTCTCTTATCACATCCTTGTGTGTGGCCGACCTCATGCTGGGCGCTGGAGATCCAGAGATGAAATAAGACATGTTCTTTGCCTGAAGGAGCTCAGAGCCAAGTGAAGAGCAAAGAGAGTTAGGAAAATGAAGGAAGGGAGGGAGGGAGAGATGGAGGGAAGATAGGAAAGAGGGAGGGAAGAAGGAAATAAGATAAATCGCCAAAATATGAACAGATTGAAAGGAAATCATAAGGAGGGCTAACTCTTGCAGGACTCCAAAAAGGCTTCACAGAGAGGTGACAGTTAAATGGGTTGGAAAGGTGAGCAGGAGCTCGCCTGGTAGAGAGACCGGACGAGGCTTTGCAGGAAGAAGGAATGGGATGTGGACAGACACGTGACTCTAAAGGAGCCTTCCGTGTCCGGGCCAACCTAGGGACGCTCACTGGGACAGGAGTGAAGGTAATCAGGAGGAAATGGTGCAGTGTGACCAGTGCTGCAGAGTCAGTATTCATGGACTATTTGTTAACCTAGTGAATGACTGAATTTGAAAGGGACTTACATTCTAAAAATAAATAAATAAATGGATTTGGGCACCAGGAGACCAACAGAAGACTTCAGATAGGTTGGATTCGAGAAGAGAGAGACATCCAAGTGGTAACTGATGAAGCCAGGAGGAGAGAGAAGGGACTGGATTCTGAGGTCGAAGCCATACAACTCTGTTGTAGACTGTAAATGGCTAAAAGCCTTTGTAGATTTGAGGCTTAGCAAAAGGCTAAGTTCTCACCCTTCCACCTCCATATTGGCTATGATGCTGAGTATTTGCACCCACTTCACTTGCTTCCTTAAGTTGCTGGAAGCAATTTACATGCCCTTCCTCTTACTCTTTGTTTGTTCAAATGTTGGTTGATTTCACTTATGCATGGTAGGGGGATTCCTGTTTATGCCTTGGGAGAGTCCTATTTTTGCCTCAGATGTGTAACTTTGTATCAAGGACTTCCTTGATTTGCATATGGCTATATAATAAAGCAAACTGGGGCTATGGGGCGCTCGGATATTGCCATCAGCATTGAAGAGGCCTCCCGATCCCATCCTTTTTTCTCAATGAGTCTGTTTTCTTAATTCCGCACCGTTCTCACTCAAGACCCAGAATTACAAGCTGCGCTGGTCCACGGCACAACTCCCCTTGGTGGATCAGGAAGAGGGAGGAGGGAGCTCCAGCAGCCCCATGGCTGGTCACTCCGGGGAGCATGGCCAAGGACACAGAAGACACAACTGGTGTAGCAGGAAGTGTGACGAGCGCCGTTTGGGCTATGACTTCACCGCAGACACTGAGTCCAGCCGTACGAAATCAAATCATGTAGGAGGTAGCTGCACTTCTTTCAGAAGCCCAGGGAAAAGTTAACATTTTTTCCCCTACATTTAACTTGAATGGAAAACCTGTCCTTTCACCATAAGCCCGGCAGTGATTCCCAACTTTTCTTAAAGCACTGATATTTCGGTTCCAAAGGAGAGTCACACTCTTCCTGAGGTGCGCCTGTGACCTGGTGTAACCGTCGCTACCCTTCAAGAATGGCGTGGAACGCAGGAACGTAAAGAAGTCTGTGGAAAGGAAAAGGCCTGATTCAAGAAAGTCCAGACCAGTGACAAAAATCGTGAGCAAGCTTGCTCCCTGGGAGCCAGAATTGGTTCAGGGAAAAAAAAAAATCTTATGTCCAAACAAATTTTTCATATTTTCCTTATGGAGAAAGATGAAAATGGGAGAGATTAGAAAAAGCAACAAGGACAGCTTGACGGGGAGACTGAGAGGAGGCAGAGAGGACGGAACTTCTGGAGGGCAGTTACAGCATGCTGAGAAGTCTGAGGCTCGGGGAGGAGGCCACCTGTCCTCAGAGAGAGTCTAGGGTCGTGCTGTGAGGAAGAGGTGCTCAGACTCACTCCAGAGAACAAGAGAATGCAGAGTCAGGGCCAACCGTGGAATTCTGGGACCAAAGGCTGAGCCTCAATGTCAGAAAGCTCCTGAGAGTGTTCGAGGGTGTTGAATGGAAACTGGCTTCATGAACACACAGGAATGGAACTGCTCAAGTCCAGGCTGTTGGCCAGCTTGGGGGTTTATAGGGTGGTTGTCTGCCTTGGGTAGGAAATGGCTGATTTCGGAGTTTCCTTTTGATTCACAGATTCACGCATCAAGCATCACTAGGTCCTGTCTGTCACCGATGTTGTTGGACACCACACTGTCTGTGTGGCTTTGGCTCTTATCCCAGCCCAGCCACTATCTCCAGTTCCCAGGTATAGATAGTCTCCTGGCCTTCAGGCACCCAGATAGACACCACCCTACTTAGAGGTCACAGAAGACGAAAGAATGTGTTAGCAGCTCCTAGAGCCCACTTTTCCTCTCACATCTCATTTGAGCGTGAGCTTCTGTCTGTCTGTGGCTGACACCCAGGGACTGGCACAGCCGGCCTTTTTCCCCATGCTGTCTCTTTCAAACTCATTAGTTAGAACATGTATAAAACCAGCTGTGCAAGAGGTTGGCTCACTACACTCAAGTTTACCTCTGTTACTAGTAAACCAACTGTGGTACTCCGGTCGAGAGATCATTAGGTGTTTCCATGCCTCTGCAGATCCAGGGGGACTCACACTCCTAAGAGCCTTACTTTCTGTCCCTCCTCCGTCACTAGCATGTCCCCAGGTAAGGCCCAGACTCTCTAGCACGCCAGGAGAGTGAGGGTTCAGAGCAGTGCCGGTTCTGGCAAACTCCTTTTCCTCCCACCGGGGCCAGTGACACTCTCGCAGTGACTCATTCTGACTCCCAGAGCTTGTGCGCTCTTGCAGGCAAAGGGAGAAAGCAGCGCTTTTCCAGGCTCAGGGGAGCGCCTGGCACGGCGGGAGAATCAGGTGCAGAGGGGAAAACGCAGCAGGAAGAGGACGCTCTGCTGGGTTACTGCATCGTCCCCTAGCCCTGTCCTGGTGTACGAGCCCCAGTGTGCCCATGCTCACACCTACAAATCCTACTGCTGACTCGGGGATCCAGCGCTAGCTCATTTTCATGGTTTCATCCGACTCCACAGTGCATGGTGCACGCAGAGGGCAAGTGGAGTGACCCAGAGGACCTATCAATCTTGTCTCTAGAAGAAACTCCAAATTTACAGAGTAGCCCAACAAGCAGAGGTTATCTGCAGCGCCAAAGGTTTCTTCTGGCTTTGTGGAAATATCTCTTGGAATAGAAGTCCCTTCCGAGTAGGTATTGGTGTTTACAGATAAGTAGATATCTGCTTCTCAAGGCAAGAGCTAGAGACCGATTTAACACCAAGTTTTTATAAGCCATTGCCAAGCAAAAAAGTAAAATACCATGCTTCAGAAATGGCATGAAGTGTCCCTCCAGTAGAGGATTCAATTTACACAAATTCAATTTACGCTACACCTTATAGAAATACAGAGACAATGCAAAGCCAATAGCATTTGCTGGGGGTGGAGGTGCGAGTTGCTTCAGGAGGATGCATCTGTAGCTTCCTCCCACAAAGGGTTCCCCAGAGACCAAATGCAGGTGGAGGACGCTGGTGGAAACAGAGGACCACAGGACCTTTGCATGGGACAAGCCACCTTCTGGCCCCTTGAGGCCCACCTTCTGCCTCCCCAGGTTCTGCTGGAATACCACCAAGAGGAGTATGAGGGACAGAACACAGGCAGTTACAACTAGAGACACCGTTTTCTCAGATTGATAGGAATCTAGGCTCAGGTTATTTTGTTAATTCAATTGTAATAGTTTAATGGTCAGGTTTGCTATTTTATGGGTGGAGTGCTGGCTCTTCCTCTTACCAGTCGTGTGACATTCTCTAAACCTCTGTGTCATTATCTGCAGTGTGTGTACAAATAGCATCTCCCTTGATAAGAATATATATACATCACTTCATAAAATGTTGGGCAGAGGATGAGCGACCAATTTATATATATTAGCTATTATTTACACGATTAATGTTTTATAGTAAATGGAGAGTCGTTTGCTTTCTTTCCCCAAGTTAAACAGAAACGTTGGCCAACTTGTTTGCCCTTCCAGAACCATCTCTTGTCTTTGCCCCCTTCCTCCTTCTGTCCCAGGGGAAAATGGAGGAGATTGGTGGCAGCCTGCTGTCTGTGGTCCACGTTTCAAAGCTGTATCAGGTTGATGCATCAAGATCCCTGCTCACAAAGGGCTCTTGTCTTTTGGGTACCATGTCCTCCAGGGGACAGTCCCTCTGAGGGTTTTCTCCTCCTCACTGGTAGCCTAGCCTCACTACCAGCCGTGCCTTCTCCGATCATTGGGATCAGGCAAGTCAGCTCCATGGAATGGCGGGCTCCTGTTGACTTTAATGCGGGTCAGGGATGGATTTGAGAGTAGGAATCTGGGTCCAAACCCTCCAGTCCAGCCCAACTGTATAGTAATAATTCTGTCCCACTTGGCCTCAGCCATTGATACTGTGAACTCAATCCTGTTTCCAATCCTGGAGGGGACGACGGGCGACTGGCATGGGAAACATTCATCACAGAGCGCGCTGACTGCCTCATAGACCTCAGATCATTCCCAGTCGCTTGCTCCAGAGGTCCTGCTTGGGGGCAGAGCTCCCTGGGTCCCAGGCTTTATCTCGTCCACAGCCATGTCCCCAGCATGCTCGATAAATGTGCCGAGTACACGAATGCACTATGTGCCACTCACGGTTCTCAGTGCTCTGTGGATGGAAATAATTTTTTTGTGGGAGATGTGGGAAGCCCTGAGGTGGGTTAAATGTGGCAGAAGCTGAAGAGAGAGGAAAAAAATGGAGATTTCCTGACCCAGAAAAATCTCTTCTCTTGAGAAGAAAAAAACAAAAAAGGAGACCATGTGACTCACTAGTGTCCCTATCTGCCTGCCGTCTGTCGTGACAGTTTCTCGATGAAGCCTACCTCACTCCTTTCCACATGTGCGCGTCTCTAAGTAGCAGTTCATTCATGAATAACATTAATTATTTTTCAAAGCAAAAATTAATCCTCTTTTTGCCTGCCTGGCTGCCTCAAGATCTCACCACTAAATCTCATTGGAAAATAAAACCAATCAGGCCCTCTCCCCTCGGCCATCCTGCATTCTCTCTTCACTTCCTGCACGTTCCCATTTTCCATCTATACTCCGCACACCATCTCTGCAGTCCTATTTCAAGCCTGGATGGATGACCCAGCAACAGCCTCAAAAGACATGCAGAAATGTGGGCGAGAGTACTGTGTCCCCAGGGGAGCCTGGGCCTGGCATCCTGAGAATTCATTCTGACATGGCACCTGAAGGCCAGCACTAGCCATCAGTCATAGAGAATGGAACAAAATGTCCTCCTCTCCGCAGCCCTTGAGACGCTACACGCCGATGTGTTTTCTGCTGTGTGTGCTGTCACTCAAACTGGACTGCTGAATCCCCAGAAATCAGCAAAACTCTGTTTTCTCTATCTCTTATAGCCTGCGATGGTGCCCAGAATGCTTTGTACAAAAAAAAAAAAAAAAAAAAAGCAGCTCCACAAATACCCGTGGGAGGACAAGCAAGCAAACACACAGTGTGGTAAGTTTTCCCTGAATTCAGCATAAATGATGCTGGGTTTTCCATCAGACTAGTTGGTTTACAGGACCTTACAGCGCAGCTGACTGCCCCTCCCCTGGGGAATAGTCACACAGAAAAGGACCGGCCTTTGGTCCTCCCTTCTCCAGACACACACTTGCTTTCACTTCTCTGCACTCGCCCCCAGTGCAGAAGTGACACACCCCTCCAGGTGCCCTTTTGGAAACTGTGCCCTGGAAGAAACCAGTGTCTCAAGGGAGCCTTTTGGCATTCTGAGGGACAAACAATGGTGGAAATGACACAGTGGGGCGGAGCCAGGGAGGGAAAGGCACAGTCACATGCACCCTGACATCCACGTCAGGCACGAGGGACTGGCTGCACCGTTCCTAAACTGCACCTTCGTCCCCATAACTTTGGGTAGGCCGTCTACCACACCAGTGCCAGTCGCCCAGCCGACTGCCTGGGGATTCCCACTCCTCCTCCTGGGTTCCACCCAAACATCACCTTGTCTTCCAGCCTTCCTTGACCTGTCTTTGTCGACTGACCTAGCACGATTTCCAAGTGTTCTTACCTGGAAATTTCATCAGATCAAGAACGGTGTCCCCCTTGCTCATGGTTTAGTATCAGAAACTTCTAGAAGCAGAAGTGCATAGTCGGCCCTCAGAAAGGCTGGTTGAAGGACTAGTGCTTTTGAGCTGTAGGTGCTCGCTCTGTGCTATTTCTTCTCGCTCCAAGAGGGCAGGAAGGGCTCTTTCTCGTTCCGTCCTTCACATGTAACAGGAGCGTCATGTAGGCCATTGCACAGGTGGGGTGTTTCCCGTGTCAGAGATGGGGCTAGGTCTCTGCAAGGCCCAATTCCCCGGGGGGGGGGGCTCGCCTGCCAGACACCCCAGGAATGAAATTCCTTGGGCAAAGTGTTCATGCTGGGTCTACCGTCTAGATGACATATTGTATGTTGGAGGTACGATACATTTAGCCAGCACAGAACTCTTGATTAAAGCAGGTTGTAAACGTAGCACTTTGTGGACTGAGACACTGTGCCCGTAACCTGAATGGCAGGCTCATCGCTGCCACGGTGCCTTTCATTCGTTTTCACTTGTTTTGCTCTACTCAGTTCCCTGCGCCTTTCTCCTTGCATCACAACAGACTCCCTTGCTGTCAAAATATAAGCCCAGTGAGAAGTCCAGAGATGGATCAATGTAGTCAGATGACCGTCATTTTCCAGGGGACTTCCCCTCCTTCCCTGCCAGTTTACTGTCCCCCCCACATCCCACCACCCGAGAACCGTGGCTTCTCTAGCAGTGCCCTGCGGCTGTGTGCTAACAGCCCGATTCTCCACCCTGTAGCTGTAATGAATGCCTGGTACATCCCTGGGACTTGCCCAGGCCAACCGATGCTGCCCTCTATTTACGTGCATTGTGATCTCTTCATTGGAGACGGTGCCTCTCCCAGGGTTCGCTGTCATCCCAATCGGTACTTGTTAGTCAGTCTGGGAGAAGTGGCTGGGCTGGCGCATGGGCTCTGGAGCCCCTCCTGTGATCGCTCCCACTGCTCTCGGCGTCCTCGCCTCTCCAGCTCCCAGAGGTGCCCGCGGGCTGGTGCCCGGCGCCGCCAGTCTCTTCTGCTTTTAACTTGTTCTCCCAGCTGCTGGGTCTATTCTTATGAGTTCATGTGCCTTGGCACTAATAACTCCTAAATTTAACCTCCCTTGATTACGATTCAGGCTCACTTGTAACATCTTCTCTAAATATTCTCACTACCTCCAGTGCATCATGGGAGATGCCGCCTTCCCGCTAAGCTTTCAGTCCCTCCCCCCTGGTCACTCCTGCTCCCCTCTTGGTCCCCCAAACACTTTGTGGAACCAAGCACAACCCTCCACAAGTTGGATGCCATGCTGTTCATCCGGGGTTTTTGTGAAAATGCGGATCCTGATTGCGCAGGTCCGGGGTGGAGCCGAGGGGCCTGGAGTTTTCACAGGCTCCAGGTAAGGCTGAGGCTGCTGGTTCAGAGACCACATTTGGAGCAGTCTGGGTCAAATGCTGGCTCTTCCCTATTTCTCACTTCCCTTACATGGAAGCTGTCACCATGTCTGATTTCTCATCCCGATGAATTGCAAACGGAGTTTCTTTTCTAAGGGTTGTTGCACTGGTGCCTGCTGAACACGTCTCTGGCCCTCTTTGCTCTTGTTCATCACATCCTCCGACTCCACCCCTGCTTGCCTTACTGATGTTCCCAGATGCACCTGCCTGTGGGTACCACTCCACGCTCTTGGTTTTCAGCTTTGTTTTACTTCGGTTCTCAAAATTTACAAACTTTGCCCAGACTATGATCAGAAAATAATGTCCTTCTTTTGGTCAATGAAAATATTTATTTAAGGAAGTTTTTGGTTTATTTTCTTCCCAAAAGACTTCCACTGTTTTCCCCAGATCCTTCCTTTCTGAATAAAAGATAAAGAGGCAGCTAGAAATGAAGGGAATATTGACTAAGGTCAACCCCTTGGAATTTCACCGAGCCTTGCCTTCCCCATATCCACCTCATTATACCCGTGGTTCTGTGTGATTTCTAATTTTCTCCCCTAATTTTAATTTATTCTTTCCAAGTTTTAAGCATTTCATCATAATGGTTTGGATTTTTTCCAATCCCATGATTATCTCTCTATTAAAGCCTTAATACAAAAAGAAATTAAAAAAAATTCAGACTGCTCATTACGTTGATTTGTAGCAAAGAGTGAATGGAGCATTACTGCTAAGAGTGTTTCGAGAAACCATATTTACATTTGCATCAGCTCAATTTAGGTGCCTGATTAGGTTGCGTGTTATGATGAAGATGCACTTACCAGTCAAAGGGAAGTGGTGTGGTCTAGAGTAATGAGCAGGAGACTTCGAGTCAGGAGCCCCGAGTGCTATTTCTGTCTATGACACTCTACCTCTCTGACCTTGAACAAGGAAGTCTGTCTCATTGCCTTGGACCCTAATAGACTCCATGTGCCTCAGAGGGCTGCCGTGAGAGGCTGATCACCTAAGTGTTTATTATGGTAGGAGTGAACTGGGGACTGGGCGGGGGAGAGGGTCACAAATGGAATTGGAGATGGGATCTCTACTCTGATAGCTCTTTCCACTAGCCTATTAAGAGACAGCGTCTGAAAAGTAGGCTGACTGCTCAGGTGTTGGTCTGACGGGGCTTGAGGACATGCTGAGGGGTTGGGCAGTGAAATTTAAAAGCTTGCCAAAAGTTGGATGAGGTGGTTGAGCCATCCTGCTGTTTAGAAAGGCCCAACAAAAGTACGTGTTGTCTTTCTTCTCCTAACACTGCCATCCTCAGGTTGTTTGTGTCACCCTAGGCACCAGCAGCTGGCAGCGGCCAGCTTCTGCAGGACATCCTAAGGAAGGCCTTCTCAGTTGGCAATCCCTGACTTTAGGAGACAGACCTTTACCTGTGGTGACTCTAAACCAGGCGTCCCCAAACTACGGCCCGCGGGCCGCATGCAGCCCCCTGAGGCCATTTATCCGGCCCCCCACCGCACTTCTGGAAGGGCCACCTCTTTCATTGGTGGTCAGTGAGAGGAGCACTGTATGTGGCGGCCCTCCAACAGTCTGAGGGACAGTGAACTGGCCCTCTGTGTAAAAAGTTTGGGGACCCCTGCGTCTAAACCGTGCTGGAAACCAACTCGCTCTCTCTGTTAAGCCCACAAGGCCAGGAAGAGTGTGCCCAGAGAAGATCCATTCATTCTTCAGCTGAGTTCCTCTCCCAGCAGAGAGATAGATTGAAGGGGAAAAGTTAATAGGCTTTGAAAAAGAAGCAAGGCAATTTTTTTTTTCTCTTTCTTATATAAGTTGTTGAATGCTGAGCCCTCAGCAGACATCACAACAATAGCACCTGTGGCTCTCGCCTTGCTATCATTCTTGCAATGGCTAAAGTTTGTTGAAGACAATCTAATAATGATGGGTGGTGTTTATTGAGCACTGTTCCATGTGCTTTACATCGGCTAACAAATTTAACTTTTACATTTATCTATTAGGTGGGTCCTATTTTTGTCCCGATTTTACAAAGAAGGAAATTGGTGAGCAAAGAAATGAAATAACTTGCCCAAACATCACACAGCTAATAAGCAGCAGCTGCAGGTTTAGAACCCAGGTCTGCTGGCTCGAGAACCTTCCCTTTGAAGCACATATGCCTACATGAAAACAAACCTGAAATGGAGAGAGCAACAAACTTGGAGAGGTCAGAGCTATTCTAGAATGTCCCATCATCTCCTCAAAGTAACAGCACACGCTGTTATTCAAACAGGAGAGTGTGTGATTCAGAGCTGAATATCGGAACCTTGCTGTGCACTAGTTCTGATCTGTTCACATAGCCGGAAGGGAACGAGGGTCCCTCCCCTGGTGCAGTCCAGCCCCGTGGAAAGTCTTCTTCTTCCCCATCACAGCTCGTCTCTTTTCTTATACAGAGAGCACAGGTGGATACCATTTGTTTTCTATGGACCTAACACTTTCTTAAAGAATTGGATGAGAGACTAATGCTGTTTGAGACTCAATCTTGCACCACAGAACATTTATCCCATCCAAGTACTAACCAGTCCTGACCCTGCTTAGCTTCCGAGATCAGACGAGATTGGGCGCGTTCAGGGTGGTATGGCCGTAGACGAACATTTCTGATACATTCTGAAAGCCTTTCCTCTCTCTCTCCTGGATATCATGCCCTTCTGGTCATGGGAGTGACCCTCCATGTATATTTTACCAGTTTTCTTTGACTCACTTTCATCAAAGGAAGCAAGGTCTCCAATGGGGCAGAGGGTGTTGCTGCTAGAGACGCAAGGGGAGAGGATAAGAGCGAACTCCCACAGGGACAATGTAGACCCCCGACCACAAGTGTTCATGGACCCACTACTTTGCTTAATAACTAAAGGCAAAACTCCCAGAATGCTCCTGGAGCAGCCATGTGTGACCATTCTTTCGTCCCCCACCAAGAGGGTCACAAATCAGAATGCTGCATGCCTGTCAGAATGACTGGTTACTGTTTCCCCAAGTACAGGTTCATGTGCAATAACTGACCCCAGAGAAGCAGAATGGCACAGTGCAAGAGTTGTCACATTAGATGATCAGAAAACCATTACTGACTGATAGGATGGCGGAGAGCACAGAAGTGATTAAGGACCCTCCTCCCCATGGGCTAGCCCGGAGCTGCCACCAGGCCCTCTGTGGCTGCTGGGCTGGGTCTCAATGAGAAGAAAACTCTGTCCAAGGAGGAAACGGAAGGTTGATTCCCTCTAGTTCCTACAGCCCTTTGAAGTAGATGGTGAGGCTGGGGTTCCCAGCCTGACATTTCAATTCCAATATACTTTTTAAAATATATTTCTGGTGAAAACAGTACTTCTGAAAGATTTGGGGGTAAACTGAAAAACTTAAGGTAAATTCAATCTTATTTTCTTGGACTGGAGGAATTTGCTGCTTAAACACATTTAAGAGTAGACCCTTTCTCTCTCTCTCTCTCTCTTTCTTTCTTTCTCTCTCTCTCTCTCTTTCTTTCTTTCTTTCTTTCTTTCTTTCTTTCTTTCTTTCTTTCTTTCTTTCTTTCTTTCTTTCTTTCTCCTTTCCTTCTTTCCTTCTTTCCTTCCTTCCTTCCTTCCTTCCTTCCTTCCTTCCTTCCTTCCATCCTTTCTCCCCCCCCCTCTCAGATGGAAATATAAATTCTTTGATAAGAGAAGCATCACCCTGAATTTACATTATGGACATTTTGCAGGGGGCAATATGTCTAGTTTCGTATCAATTTGCTGAGAGTCAGGTTAGGCTCTTTTGGTCACCTGCTCTCACCTGAGCGGGGGCTAAGTCCGCCACTCACAGCCTGAGCTGGCCGGGTGCTGCCCAGGGGCCATGCGTGGATTTCCACCGCCATCTGTGGAGAACGGCAAAGGGCCAGAGTCGCTAAAGCAGAGAGCGTGAACTTCAGTCTCTTCCAAGGCCAGACATGGTCCAAGCACACTGGAAGGGACATGGCCTGACAGACGAGGTGGACAGGCACTCCTGGGGGCAGGGCTGCATTTCTGTGTACCTGTGCCCCCAGGACGTACCAGCCCCTCAAATATCTGATTGTGTCCCTTAGTCCGCATGTGCCCGTGGGAACCATGAGCCAGGAAACAGGCCGCAATAAATGGCTGCTCTTACCATTTGGGCATCTTCCAGGGCTGAATACCAGCAGTGAGTTTTTTTCATGCTCACTGACCCCCAGGAGTGAATTGTTTTGTTTGTTTTCTTCAAAAAATGAAATTGGTTCCAGTTATAGTTTTATTAACTTAAAATCATGTTTGTTTGATAACCAATTTATGGAAACAAGAAGAACATACATTTGCCTTTTTAAAATGTTGCCTAACACATTTTTAAAATAAAAATTTTTGTTATACAACCGTCCTCTGGATGGTCAGGGAGCACAATGACATACATGAATATTCATACTCAAAGGGTTAAAATCTTATTTCTGAGACCCCCGTACTAACCTAATCAGATGCCATAGTTACTGCAGAAGTTAAAACAAAAACAAAACAAAACAAAAAAGACTCAGAAATAGAAAAGTATCTAAATCTATTTTAAGAACCCAGATTCTAGGGTCCAATTATTTGGGCACTAAGCCTGGCTCACCATTTACTGTGTGTCCTTTGGTAATTTCCCTAACTTCTCTGGACTGCCATTTCCGAGAATTGTTCTTCCAGCATAGAGTTGCTGCAAGGATTAAATGAGTCATTGTACTAAAGTGCTAGATCTAGCAAGAGATCCAAACACTTGAGCGTGTTCCTAGGACTGACTACACAAGCACGTGCCACACGGCTAACAACAGCAACCTCGAGATGCTAAAGGAGTAGTTGGTTTTCTGGTTCTGTTTCTCTTTGTGCTTTATTTTTTCATATTTTCTCTCATTTGTTGCATTAGAAGCTAATTCATAATTGGAAAATGACTGTCTTTGATAAGAGAAAAAAAAATCAGCAACACTCCCAGGACTGTTTAGAAACTAAGAGCATGGTGAGGGAGTAATGACCAGAGGGCGAGTGGGCAGAGCAACGAAGGAGACGTTTAAATTCCGGGCTGCACTCACGGGAGCCCCAAGGTGAGGATTTCGAGGTGACTCCTGCTTTGGAAGTGCTGGTCCAGCAGTCGGGATTATGTCCCTGCTTTGTCCCTTGTTGCATGGACCAGATGGGTCTCCTGCCTGACTTTTGGCTACCTCTGGTGCAGCTGAGGACCGGCCTGAGAGGCCAGGAAGGCCAGGTGAGGCTGCAGCATTGACAAGGGTGAGGGCCGGCTTGTCCCTGACTCTGCAGAGCTCGCTCCCCCCACCCCGACCCCGCCCCACCGGGGAGCAGGAGCCAGAGTATCCTGCCTTCATTTGCATGTCTGGGTAATTACAACTCATAAAAGTAGCTAACCCATTAGTTAAAACCTGGCCCCAGCCTCAGCGTTTGACTCGAACCTCCCATGGCCACACGCTGACTCTATGCCGCCTCATTTGTCCTCAATTTATAAGCAGCACAACCTATAAATAGAAATCCTTTGCTAACTTCCCCAGGAGGCATCAGCAGGTTTTCCAGCCCATGTGTGTTTTCTTCTTTCTCTTTTTAAACACCAACATGGCAGGCTTATTTTTCCTGCCCCCTGCTCCTCCCGTGCGTGCGTCTGCGTGCACTCCATCCGGCTGGCTCAGCGGCCCACGGTGGTTTCTGTCCGTGGTGGGCTCCGACGAAGCCCCCCCGTCTCGGTCTGCTCCAGGAGTCCCCACTCACCTGTAGATCCTGTACCTGGTGGTGAAACCCTGGCGGTACCGCTCCACGAAGTCAGTGTACTCCTGCGCGCGGTGGAAGGGGCCCCGGTCCGTGAGCAGCCAGTCCAGGGGCGGCTGGCCGGCCGAGGACGCATGCTGCTCTGGAACCACAGCAGCAGCCGTGGCCGAGACAGCCAACACCCAACCGGGGAAGCCCAGTGCCAGCAGGGCTGCCCACGGGGCCGCCGCCAGCCGGAGCCCTCTAAACTGCGTGCCGCACTGCCACCTCATGCTTCTCCCGCGCGGTTGGTGTCTTCATTCTCTCGCCACACTCTCCCCTGCCGTGCGCTCCTCCAGGGCCCCTGGAACCAGAAAAGGACACACCGAGATGTCAGGGGAAGGCCCTGGCCCTACCGCCACGGGCCTGTGAGCATCAAACATCACTGGGCAGCACCCATGCTAGGAACCTTTAGCCTAATGACACATCTTCCTTCTGGTCATTCAGCTAAGTGTGGATGTAGATTTCATGTAACTCTTAAAACAATCCTATAGGAAATACTACCGCCAGCAGTTTACAGACAAGAAGGATGAGGTTTAGAAAATATTTGGAATAAAAGTTACTTAAGTTCAAGTAAGCTTTTAAGAGAGGAAAGTGGAATTTTAAACTAAGGTGGTCTGGCTCTGAACCTTCGTTGTACGTTGCCTCCATGTATCCAGTGCTGACCCAGTACCACCTGCTCGTCTTCCCCTCTCAGAAATGTTCACATGTTTCAGTAGGAGCCTCACAGACCGTGTGCTGCCTCTGGAACCAAAGGCAAAGAGCAGCCCTGATTTTCAGGGGCGAGGTGTAGGCAGAGAAGCAGTGACGTCCCATGGTTGCTGTGAGGCGGGGGTGGGGGGACTTGGGCAAACCACCTCCCTTCTCTGGACTTAGTTTTCTCTTCCTGAAAATTAAGAGACTTTGGACATCTGGTTCCTTTTACAAAAGGCCTTGCGGGATGATGAGTTAGAGCAGGAAATCAGATTGCCAGAGCACCATCATCAGAGAGCTGATCGATCGGTCGTGTATACAAAGAGACCTGTCCAGTTCTCTCTCAGAGCAACATAAAAGCTCCCTGAGGGCAGGGCTGCATCCTAGACTAGCTCCTGGGAGTGCACAGCACGGCTTCAGAGACCCTTCCTGAAGGAGTGAATGAGTTCATGCCCTGTCCTGTCTGAGTTAGGAAGGTGCCAGGAAAGAAGGTGTTGGCCAACAGAAGTCTTGACTTTCCTGTGACTTACCACAAGCTTATCTGAGGATAACTGTAACCTGGGTAAGCCTCTGGTCAGGTGCAGGGCACTGATTCACTGTTATGGGGGTTCTTGCAGCAGATCCCATTTCTTCAATCGGAATCTCTGACTTGCTGGCAGAGCTTTGCCTGTCTCCCTCCACCAGCACCACTCGGTGTGTGCTAGAATGACTGCCGACCCCCGGCACCTGTAAAGTTGTGGCTTTCAGGAGTATCTGTGGCTGCCGACACCCAGAGACAGGCTTCCTGGAGGTGAGGCCAGGGGTGGCAATTCCCCAGCACTCCCCAAAGTCCTGTAAGGACAGGCAAAGCGGGCTTCAGCATTTGGTTCATGTCCCCTTCCCGAGACCCCCAGTACGCTCTGGAGTGGCCCCAGTTCAACAAAACCACCAGTCGTCCCTTGAACCAATGTGAGCCCCAAAGAGGCCACCCAGAGACTGGGGCCAAGTGCTACTAACCCTGGATAATCCCAGCCTAAAGACTGGTCTGAGTCTGAGAGATCCAAGACGTAGCATCTGTGCAGGGTGCTCTCAGAAGGGTTGCAACTACTGCTCATAGGATGGAGGGACAGAAGCATAAGAGCCTGGACCCTTAGAGTCACTTCTCCATTCCAGCTAGGTGGTACTGACACCTTTTATGTGCAGAGCGATCCTTAGAAGTCGCCCCAGTGAACTCGCACAGTAAAAGAGATGTAGCGGGATTATTATTATACCTTTATGTTTTCCCGGGACTCAGCAGAGTTGAGCTAGGAAGATGCAGAGGTAGAAAATGAACCTCAGTCTGGCTCCACATCCAGACCTTGCCAAAGCGTGCTGTACTATCCAGGGAGCTGGAGCAGGCAGCAAGACAGACCCACGCAGAGCGGACCGGGTCAGAGAGGGGCCGAAAGAAGAATGAGGCAACGCCGGCCCTGCTGCATCTTAAAAGAGATGATAAAATCCCAGTAATTAAAACAGGTGATACCGACACAGAAATTGAATGGGCAGATCAATGATATAGAACAGATTGCTCAAAAAACAGAGCTTATTATACACAAGAACTTAATATATATTTTAAAAAGCATTACGGGCTAATTGGGTTGGGGATAGAATCTTCTATACATCCTATTGGAAAATTAGTTCTAGATGGATTAAAAAATCAAATATAAAAAATAAAATCACAGAAGGAAGAAAAATCCCCAAGGGTTTTATAATAAGCGTGCATTCCTTTTAAATCAGGGGGGAAAGGGATATAAACAAAGAGGGGGCGTCGGCCTTGCACATGGGGGAAGGCATTTCTCACAGGATATAATCTGATGAGGATGCCCACAAAGATCTTATTTACTCATTCACTTATTACATCTATTTATTGAAGATACATAGACTAAGGCCTCCTAAGTGCTGGGCGCTGAGCATTGACAATACAGAAGCTAGTACTCGTGACATTACCTGAAACCCTGCCCTTAGTGGTTACCTCCTCTTGTAAAATATTGTTCTGAAAGGCATACTGATGAAGGGGAGGGAACAATGTTCATCTTGGAGGCTGGGCCCACCTGACACAGCAGGCCAAGGTGGCAAATACAGTTAGGTGGATGTGTGCGGGCGGGGGTGGGGGTGAGGGGAGTCACAACACAGTAAATGGCAGGACTCTGAAACAACCCCCAAGTTTCCCATGCCCTTCAGTGCATGCCCTCTATAGTCCCCTCCCCGTGAGTGTGGACAGGACACGAGAGTAAGATGGGATACCACTCCCATCATCAGTTGAAATGGGGAAGGATTCTGGGGTGGGCCTGGCCTGGCCTAATCAGGTGAATTTTTAAACAGTAGATGAAGTTTCAGAGAGACAAATCTCCCACAGGTCTGGAAGAAAGAAAGAGTCACGCTGCAACAGCCTATGGGGGCCATGCAGCAAGGGACTTTAGGAGCTGAGAGCAATTCCCAGTCAATAGCTAATAAGAAAATGAGAATTCTGGTTTATGCGACCACAAGAAAATGAACTCTGCCAAAAGCCACATGAGCCTAGAAGAGACCCCTGAGCCCCAGTGAGAACCGTTTCCTGGGCTGGCACGTGTGTGTGTGTGTGTGTGTGTGTGTGTGTGTGTGTGTGTGAGACAGAGAGAGAGAGACAGACAGAGAGAAGGACAGATAAGGACAGACAGATAGGAAGGGAGAGATGAGAAGTATCAATTCTTGTTGTGGCACCTTAGTTGTTCATTGATTGCTTTCTCATATGTGCCTTGACCAGGGAGCTACAGCAGACCGAGTGACCCTTTGCTAAAGCCAGTGACCTTGGGCTCAAGCTGGTGAGCCTTGCTCAAACCAGATGAGCCCACGCTCAAACTGGCGATCTCGGGTTTCGAACCTGGGTCCTCAGTGTCCCAGTCTGATGCTCTATCCACTGTGCCACCACCTGGTCAGGCTCCTGGGCTGGCACCTTGATTTCAGTCTGCTGACACCCTGAGACGTGGACCCAGCAAACCAGGACCTGACCCACAGTGACTTCAAGATAGTAAATTTGTTGTTTATTGTCTTATGCCATTAAGTTGGTGGTGATCTGTTATGCAGCAATAGAAAAATAATACAGACATAGAAAAGACAGCGCTACCTCTCCCCCATTCTGCATAAGGCGCAGCCTGGGGAGGGTTCCCCACGTGCTCCCTGAAGACGAGCTATTATTCTTCGCACCAGACAAAGCCAGGGTGGCAATTTCTTGAGCAGAGTGGTGCTGAGCCTCTCCCCAAAACCTGATCACTTCCACACACACCCCCACCACCCCCATCCCGATTATGGAGTCCTCTAGATCAGAGGCCAAGTCTTTGTTTTGTAATCCTGACACTCACACAGAGCCGGTCCTCAAAACCACGTGAAGAATCCATTGCATGCATTTCATCAAGGGATTACTGTGAGCCAGTGACAGCCCGTAGCCTGGGTCCAGCCACTGGACCTCTGGGTGCCCTGCGCAGTGACGCGGGGGTTGGGAGGGACAGGTGACAGTGTGTGGAGAGGCTGTGTGCTCGCGGAAAGAAGAGAGCTGTATTAAGCCAATGTGTGCTTCCTGTCGTTCTCCTTTTGTAATTATGCTTTCTCGGAGCTCACATTGTGCTGGGACCTGCCTGGTGGTAGGAATGTCAGCTTCAGAATCAAATGGTTTTGATTGCGGGCCGAGTGTGCTGAGCACAGCGAGAACGCCCAGATCTGGCACCAGCGGCTCCTTGGAAAAGCCTGGCCCCGGGTCACGTGGTTTCTGTTCCCACTGGCGTCCTGAGCTCTCCAGACATTTTGACTAAAAAAAAAAATCTCAAAATCTCTTTTTAAGAAAGAGAAGTTTGAAAGAGGTTTCAAAACTTTCTTTTTAAAGAAAGTCCTAGAATATGTTCCTTCCCCTTTAAAAAAAGGAAAATATAATCACTGTGTTGACAGTTGGGTAAAAATTAGGCTCCTTAAGGGAACCACTTTTGGCCATTTCCTGTTTATACTCCACAAATATTACAAGGAATTTTCTATTAGCGACCTGTCAAGCAATTTTTAACTGTCTAAATCCTCACGACTCCTAGTGGCCTTGCTAACATTCATCAGGAAGGCTAACTAATTAGCACCTTCCCCAAGACGCGTCCACACGTCCTAAAGCTGACTGTGTAAAGTTATCCGTATTACAGGTTGGCAGACTAAAGAGATGGTGAGGCTAGCTCTTTGATGAAAAGAAAATTATAGATTCACTTATGAAAGACCAAATTTAAGACGGAGTTTTACATGGACCCAAAAAATAAATTAGCTTTGGACCAGAGGTCCAAGTGAAATAAGCCCTGAGTTTTCCTTTGTGAGTACACTAGCCCAAATCTGTTCACAGAGCCGTGATTTAAATGTGTTACCATTGTGTCCGTAGAGAAAAACGCTGTGGATGAAGTCATGTGAGAAGTAGCCAGTGCAGCCTTCCAAATGGGGGGAGCTTGTAAGAGTCCTATCCCCACTACTCAGAGAAGGTCACCCAGCTGATGCCTTCTGGGGACTCTTGCGTCTTCCTGTTGATCTCAATGTCCATATGTGCTCGGTGTGTCAAGATAGAGAAGATGGAATTGGGGGCATCAGCTGCTTGTGTACAAAATCTTAGCAAGTGAGATAGACCCCCCCCCTTTGAAAATTACTGCAGAGGATGGGTGACATGTTAGAGGGGTTCAGGATATGGCTAAGCTATTGTGAGCGGCCAGAAGAGAAGAAGATGGTGTGAAATCAGAGTTGTAATGAACACAATGGTTAATATTACTAACAAGTGTCACGGAAAACCCCAGTAGAAATCATTTGACATTTGTAGGGAACTTCCCACTTAGGGAGCACAGATAATTAAATCACATTCAATCCTCATTTCCCAGATTGTCTGTCCCCCTATGACAGATGGGAATACCAAGGCTGGGAGTACCATGTCATATACATCAGTGGAAGATCCAGGTCTACACACAGTAATCCTATAGCATTCACACCTCCCTGCACCACTGACATGATTTAGAGCCATAAAACCACATGGGCTTTGCCACTTAAAGTTGGTGCCCTCGGGAGCAAGTCACTTCCTCCTGGGGGTCTCCCTTTGGTCATCAGAAAAATGATTTACGAGGTAAGACGAGCCCTCTGGTCCTGCCCAATGCCGAAATTCTATGCAAATAGAAGGGGCACAGATCGATGGGAAGAGGCATTAAGATTTTATTTTTAGGAGGAAGCTCTGTGCTTCAGAAAGCGAGTGGAGCATAAGAGGAGGGAGGTATAAAGCAGAAATCCTTGCCTGTTGGAGCGGTGACATTTAATAAAGTGATTAGGCAGTGACATTAAATATGTTTTCAAGCCATTTGAGTGGTTAATTGGCCAACTCTATTGAGGAGATGTTTTCCCGAATAAATCTGAGGGTGTCAGCGGTAAAAATTCACAGAAAGTGTTACTTGTTCTTGTCAATCATAACATCTTGATGCAAAACCTCTTGTGCTGAGCAGAAAAAAAGTGGTGGACAGAAGAAATGACAGGACCTTCTGGGATGGGATACCTAAAGGGCAGGGGTAAGTGTGGGTGCTGTTAGATCAATGACTTTCATTCTCTCCTCTTATTGGGACAAGGCATGGTGTTTTTACTCCAACAATACATCCCCAGTAGCAGGTCAGAGAGCTGTAGCAGGTTCCTGTGCTGAGTTCACGCCCCCATGTGAACCCGGGCAGATGTTATGCCCGGCCCCCTGCCTGCCACTCTCCTCTCTGGGCTCTGTGATACGACCTTTGGTTTCACCCCCAGAACTGGCATGGAACTGGCAAGCAACATTTCCTGCAATTCCTCAATGCTAGTCAGGAAACAACTTAAAATGGGTGAGGCATGTGGATAGCATCCCTGCATAGAATCAGGTTAACCAGATTAATGATTGTTTGAGCAAAGGTAAGAGCTAATCCTGATTGCTGTTTACTAACTGTTCTTACATTCATCTGAGACCTGTAAGAGGAGAGGCTGGGAGAGAAAAGGGGGCTTGGTGGAGGCCTCTCCACAAGGGAGCAGAAAGGAGACACAAATATTCTGAGTCCAAGACCTACACTCCATGCTCCTCTTCCTTACTCACCTCTGCCCACCAGTCCATCGGTTACTAAGCAGCTTGTGTGCATAAGAACAGTACTAGGGGGAGGAAGTGAGTCTGACGACCAAGACGGACCTAGAGTGTGCCCGCGTGGAAAAGGAACAAAACATAGGACTTGAGGATCCTGTAATGAGCTTAAAAGAGTGATGATATAGATACTGTCTCTCTCTCTCTCTCTCTCTCTCTCTCTCTCTCATACACACACACACACACACACACACACACACACACACACACACAGCTTTAATGACACTAGACCTTGTAGGCGCCATCCCCTCAGAGCCCCAAATTTATCGGTTTCTGCTGTGTGATAACCAGCCCTTCACGTATCAAGGACAGAATCATCTGTCAGTTGCAGAGGCTTCATAATTGCCAGCCGGGTGTCCTTGGCACTTTTCTTGGAGAGTCAAACTAACTGCCAGGCTTGCCCAGAGCCTTGTGTGATCAAGTCCTGGTCACAGTGTGCAGACCGGGGAGGCCCCCCTGCCCAGAGCTTCCCCTGAGGTCAAGGAGGTCTCCAGTAAAGAGAAAGAGGGCACTACTCATCGAAGAGAACCTCTAAAGGAAAAAGTTGCACATTTCAAAGCCTTTCTAAGCCTCATCTCCGTGCCAATTAACCATTCTCAAACCATTTCCAGATACTCGTTCTTTAAGAAACCCCAGCAAGCTCTTGCAGCCCTGATAACAAACCTGCCTTCCTCTGCCAGGCACCAAGACCCCCCACCCAACCCCCGTCAGCTGCTTCACAGTGGAGGTGTTATGAGCACAGACCACCAAGCCGGAATGCCTGGCTTCTCATGCTAGCTTTACCTTTGTGGCCTCAGCTTTCTCCTCAGCTTAAGAACTACCATCATAGCCTGACCTGTGGTGGCGCAGTGGATAAAGCGTTGACCTGGAAATGCTGAGGTCACCGGTTCGAAACCCTGGGCTTGCCTGGTCAAGGCACATATGGGAGTTGATGCTTCCAGCTCCTCCCCCCTTCTCTCTCTCTGTCTCTCTCTCTCTCCTCTCTGTCTCTCTCTCTCCTCTCTAAAAAATGAATAAAAATAAAAAAATAAAAATAAAATAAAATAAAGCTTTAAAAAAAAAGAACTACCATCATAATCATCATCACCGTCATCACCCTCATCACCCTCATCACCACCACAATCACCACCACAATCACCATCACCACCACCACCACCACAATCACCACCACCATCACCATCACCACCACCACCACCACCATCACCATCACCATCACCACCACCACAATCACCACCACCACCATCACCACCACCACAATCACCACCACCATCACCATCACCATCACCACCACCACCATCACCATCACCATCACCACAATCACCACCACCACCACCACCATCACCATCACCATCACCACCACCACAATCACCACCACCACCACCACCATCACCATCACCACCACCACAATCACCACCACCATCACCACAATCACCACCACCACCACCACCATCACCACCACCACAATCACCACCACCATCACCATCACTATCACCACCACCATCACCACTATCACCACCATCACCACCACCACAATCACCATCACCACCACCACCACCATCATCACTATCATCACCAATTATATTTAGATATTGGTTACTCTGTTATCAGACACTGGTCTAAAAACTTCCCATTCATTCATGAAACCTCCCTGAAATTGATATTGTGAAATTCCCATTTCACAGAGGAGAAAACTCAAGAACAGAGAAGCCAAGAATGTTGTCCCAGGGAATCCTTAGGGCAGCCTCGGTGGCCTAGAAACCTAAGACCTAGACTTTCCTCAGTCAAGGGAGCTGTTGTCACAGCAGGTTACCTGAGATTCCTCTGCAGGACTTGCATTTAAAGCATCGCTGCAGATTGACAAAAAGTCTAGAACCTTAGGAGTACCAAAGTAGGACTCAACTAAATTCAATTTCCTGACTTGGATGAGGCCCTCTAAGTATCCGCCATCTGGGGAAGCTGTGAGGCTGCTGTTCTGGAGGCCTCATCCCAGACTTGCCTGACCCCCTCTCTGCTTTGGAACTGCAGAGCCACCTCCTTCTTTGTGTATTCTGACTAGCAGGTCTGTCCTCTTGTTACCAAGATGGCCTGAATTATGCCACTTGGCTCCTGCCTCTGGGCATGCCCAGCCACTCTCCTGCAGTTCAGCTGCTGAAGCTGGCTCAGCCAGTCAGTCCACACCCCTGGCGGACAGCTGGCTGTGTCCCCCAGCGAGGAAGCCTTCTCTGTCCCTGCCTCCTCCCCACCCGCCTGCCTTCCATTGCGTAAGCCGCAGCTCACCCCCCAGCAGAGCGAGCCCCCGTGTACACGTAGGATGGTGTAAGTGTTTCTCTCAGGCCTGGGGGGCCCAAATGAACCGAACCCCATCACAGAGACGTCGCTCAGCACGCTGCTGGCTCCAGAGCCGAGGTGGGAGTACAAGCCAACTCTCCATGCTGACCCGCACCTGCCATGCTAGTCCTGCTCTCGGCTCTCTGCCAGGCCTGTCACCGAAGCTGAACTTTTCGCCCCAGCTCTGCCCTGCCCGGGCCTTGGCCTGGATCAGAATGTAAAATGATAAGGCCCCGAGCTGTGCCAGGCTCCTGAGATGTTACAGATGCAGCTGTGACCAGCAAACACATTGTTTCCAGGATTGTGTTTGTAAATATATGAGTTGCCTGACAGCTTGCGGAATTAAATATAGATGCTACATCACAAAGCCTAGCTAAAATAAACTATATGCTGCCCGATGAATGTCAATAAGTACACTGAGAAAGAATCATTACCCCTTTCTGTGATGTAGTCCAAAAAACCGATTCCTGAGTGGTTTTCTTTTCTGTTTGTTTTTTAGGTTATTATTTTACTGCCCTTTTTTTTTTTTTTTTTTAATGAAAGTGACTTGTTCTCCCCACAGGCTTTTGCCTGGTACTAGGGGCCAGCTGTGGGGAGGGTGGTGTGAGGTGACAAGATGGGTACAATCAGGAAGGTGGCTGCATTGGGCGTGATGTGTACAGATAGTGTGGTGGCGAAAGCCACCTTGGCGGCTGGTAGGTAGACGAGGAAGTCACAGTCAGCCTCTTGGGGGCACTGGCCTTGCGGCACCTTTTCTGAGTATGGTCCCAGGCCCACTGGCAGTGGTTTGGAAAGACCTTCGGATGCAGAGCAAATTTACCCATCACTCAGGTCCTCCCTTCCCTCTGGAGCCCAGTGAGTCTCCTTGCTTCACATGGGCTGCTTGTCTGTTATCAGCCTCTTAAAGGAGGATGGGCCAGGTACCTGACTTGCACCCTGGAAGAGTTTTCTGCGCACGCTCAGTCGGTCTCCAACTGGGAAGGCTCCTTGCCTGTTGCCATGTGACCTCGGTGTTAGGGCTAAGCCCACACTGCCCTACCCAGGTCACCAAAACACTCACGCTGGGATGTTGTAAAAACGAAGGCGCCACGAATTCAGGGCCACCTCGGGTTTGACGTTTGTTGACCATTTGGAATTTGTGCAGTTGCTACACCTCTGCCAGATTTATTTGTTTGGTTGCTGTGCTCCTCTCTAGTTTTTGAACACCAAGATTTTTCTCCACTCAAAAAGTGGAACCATGGACTTAGGTGGACGGCAGGGATTTGGGCACTCTTGGGTGGTCCTTGTGCAGAAAGGTTAAAGAGCCTCTAAGTGAAGAACCAGTGTAATTCTTTAAAAATCTTAATTCAGACTTCATTCTGGCTCGCATGCACTAATTAGCTAAACCACTTCTGACACATTACACCCTTTGTAAGATGTGGTAATAAGTTTCCCACTTCCTTCCTTTTAGGACATTTAATAAATATCTACTCATTCAGCCAACTAATGTTTATTGGACAAAGAAGAGTCCATTTAGTTAAAATGTAAAATGCATGAAGGAGATGGTGAGAGACAATACCAGAAGGTAATGCTTGGATTTCTTTGAAAGTGCAAATCCTTGTTATAATTCTCTTATGGCCTTATTAGCCAAAGTCACATTAGAATGACTCTTTTACTGACTAGGATTTGCATACATTTGCAACTCAGTGATAACTGAGGCTTGAATCAGCGATTTCCAAATCAAAACAAAGACTAAATTCTTTTCAGCCTAATTTTATATTGCATCATTGATTTTCAGGCCAGATCTTTGGAAATGGAGTATAAAGTAACCCTATTAAGAATCTTAAAAAATGTATTTTTATTTGATTGATTTTAGAGAGAGGAAGAGAGATACAGGAACATCAATCTGTTCCTGTATGTGCCCTGACTGGGGATCGAACCGGCAATCTCTGTGTTTCAAGACAATGCTCCAACCAACCAAGCTATCTGGCCAGGGCTCTATTACAAATTTTAAAAATTAAATAAAATATTCTATTCTTTAAACAGTGTAACAGAGAATATAGTTAAGACAGAGCCAACCATTTATTTACTCAACTGGTGTGTGTGTGTGTGTGTGTGCGCACACATGCACACACGCACACACACATGATATTTCTGCCCCAAGAGACCTTTGTCAATTTCTGGAGAAATTTTTGATTGAATCAATCTGAAGGGAGGTACTGTTTCTAGTGTTAAAGGCAGGCAGCCGTTAACCATCATAATGTACAGGACAGCTCCTCACAACAAATAATTCTCTGAGCCTAAATGTCAGTAGTGGTGCTGACATTGAGAAGCTCTGATTTGTGCCCACAAATTCTAATGAGCCTGGACTCATAAAGTGTCTCTTAATAATGGATGACCAACTTCTTAGGGAAGTTTTTCATGCATATCTGGTTTGCCAACACATGTCATGATATCAAAGACCAAAATTACTCATCTCCACGCTCTCTTTGTTTAGGACTCCTGTTTCATTCTTAATTGGTCCTTGATAACAATAACAACACAAAACCAATAAAGAGCCCTATTTATTGAGTGCATATTTTCTACTGGGCACTTCCTTTTAACAAGGTGGGTATTATTAACCCATGAGCAAGTATATATTAGAAGGAAAATGAGATTCTAAGAGAACTAAGAAGCTTGTACAAATTCCTCCCTCCTTTCCTTTCCTTTCCTTTCCTTCCTTCCTTCCTTCCTTCCTTCCTTCCTTCCTTCCTTCCTTCCTTCCTTCCTTCCTCCCTCCCTCCCTCCCTCTCCTTCCTTCCTTCCTTCCTTCCTTCCTTCCTTCCTTCCTTCCTTCCTCCCTCCCTCCCTCCCTCCCTCCCTCCCTTCCTTCCTTCCTTCTTTCCATTTGGTGAAAAGCCAATAGGCAGGCCTGTGGGGGAGGCAACCTAGTAAAGGTCTGTATCATGTGAGGTCAGTGGTTGAGTGGGGCAGCAGCTCAGTGGACTCAGGAAATTGGTTGCATGCAGGGGGACTTAGCCAATAAGAAAATATATTGAGAATAATAGGAGTGAAGTTTTTCATGGTCAAAGAAGAGAGCTGTAAATATGGAAAGGACGAAAACTAGAATAAACCATGCCGTGTGTGGCCTTGAGACAAAAGACATTACAAGTACTATACGTGCAATATACGATCCTGGGCTGAATCTTTTTTAGGTCAGTTGCAAAATTTGAATGGATTCTCTGGCTAAAGAGCATATGGGCATTTACTTGTATTCTTGTGTAACTTTTCTATTACATTGAAATTCTTGCAATGTGCAAAAGAAAAAAAATTTGTACATGTTTACATAGCTCCTGCAGCGAAAATTGAAACCCTGTTATTCTAACTCTGATACCGATGCTTCTTAGCAATCCATGATTCTAAAATATATTTGTCTATAGAAATAATTGAGGGGTGTCTAAGATACAGTGTTAAGACAGACAGCCACTCATGGTTTATAGCTTAGAAGACATTAATGGAGACTTGCTACCTATAGCTGTATCCAGTGTTGTCCACACTAAAAATATAATGCAAACCACATGGATATTTTAAATTTACTAGCAACTACACTAAAAAGGTAAAGTAAAATAGATACAAGCAAACTGAATAACATATTTTATTTAACCTATGAAACCTAAAATACTGTCATTTGAACATATAATTAATATAAAAGATTACTGTCAAGATATTTCATACTTTCTCAATCTGAGTCAGAAAAAATGGGGTGTATTTTCCACTGACAGCACATCTCAAAGTAGATGCTATTTTTTCATCAGAAATACTTTACTCTGTATTGAGATTTGAAATAATTGACATTTGAAAAAAAATAAATTTACATACCCAAGTTATTCCAAGCGTATTTCAAGTTTAGTTACTAAATTGAGTTTTGAATTTTAAATTAATTAAAATTAAATAAAATTTTAACAGTTTCTTCATTGCATGAGCCACATATGAAGCACTCATCAGCCACATGTGGCCAGTGGCTACCATACCGAACAATTTAGGGTGGAAGGGTCCACAATTCACCTGCTCCTGTGGGTCCCTGCACACGCATGTTGCTCGCCCCCTTCCCATACATGGAGATGCACAATCACTTTACGAGGAGCAATACACCCTTTCCGTAAATTTATTTTTCAATTATAGTTGTCATACAATATTATATCAGTCTCAGGTGTACAACATACTGATTAAACATTTATATAATTTCCGAAGGGATCACCCCGATAATTCTAGTACCCATCTGATACTATACATAGTTATTACAATGTTATTGACTATATTCCCCATGCTGCACTCTATATCCCTGTGACTGCTTTTATAACTGCCAATCGGTACTTCTGAATCCCTTCACGTTTTCACCCAACTTCTAACCTGCCCTCCGTGACCGGTAGTTTGTTCTCTGTATTTAAGAATTTGTTTTGTTTGTTTGTTTATATTGTTCTTTAGATTCCACATATCAGTGAAATCATAGGGTATTTGTCTTTCCCTTTCTGACTTATTTCACTTGGTGTAAGACCCTCTAGGTCCATCCATGTTGTTGCAAATAGCAAGATTTCATTCTTTCTATGGCTGAGTAATAGTCCACTGAATATATGTCCCATATCTTCTTTATTCATTTGTCTGTTGATGGACACTTAGGTTGTTTCCATATCTTGGCTATTGTAAATAATGCTACAATGAAGATAGGGATGCATGTTCGTGTTTCGGGTTTCTTCGGAAGAATACCCTGAAGTGGGGTTGCTGGGTATATGGTAGTTCTGTTTTTCACAGTAGCAGCATCAATTTACAATCCCACCAACAGTGCACGAGGGTTCCCCTTTCTCCACACCTTCGCCAACACTTGTTTGTTGATTTATTGGTGAGAGCCATGCTGACAGGTGTGGGGTGATATCTCATTGTGGTTTTAATTTGCAATTCTCTGATGATTAATGATGTTGAACATCTTTTCATATATTTGTTGGCCATCTGTATGTCCTCTTTGGAGAAATGTCTATAAGGTCCTTTGCCCATTTAAAAATCAGATTGGTTGTGTGTGCGTGTCTGTGTGTGTGTGTTTTAGGTTGCATAATTTTCTTACATATTTTGGATGTTAACCCATTATCAGACGTATCACTGGCAAATATCTTCTCCAGTCTAGTATGTTCTTTTCATTTGCTGGTATTTTCCATCTCTGACTACTGGGTTAGCCTCCCCTAAATCATGGGTGCCTCTGAGCTAGAACTTAGGTGAATAAGTATAGAAAGTACAGAGCAGGATGTACCACAAGAGGAAATTCTTTACAACTGAAAAACATTAGACAAATGTTAAATTGTTCAGGCTGTTTCTATTATTAGGGATCAGAACCAGTGGACAGAGGACATTGTCACTGCAAAGATTTTGAATGAATCAGAGAATGTGTGAGTTTGACTTCTCTGTAATGATAATACAAGGATGCACTACCCCCTCCAGCCAACCCTCACATACCTATGAATTTGAAAATATCTGCTAAATATTGTGCTCCCCTGAGGGAAAAGTGTGTTAAGTGAATTTATATTGATTACTGTTGCCTGTGCTACAATTATAAATACGTTTAATTTCTTTATGATTTTATGTTCCAGTTTTCTTCCTTTTTTTATTTATTTTTTTACAAAACAATGCATTATTTTTGTAATCAGGAAAAAAAAACTTTTCTGATTAAAAAAAAATGTATGTGAGGTATTCGGAGTAGTCTCCTGTCTCCATTTCGATGACTGAATGAGACTTGAGTCAGCTGTTTTCACTCACGAACTCCAGCCACCCATTGGAACAGCTGTCAAACAGTCCTCTCCTTCCCAGGCGTCTCAGCCCCTCACACTCGGTGGCTCCACGGGTGGGAGGCGGAGCTGGGGTTTAGTGGCAACGAACAGAAACAATTCATCATACTCATTCACAAATGTCGCTCCTTCAGCTCTCGCCTGTCCCTGCCATCCCTGACATTCTGCCAGCCCTGTTGCCTTGTCTTGTACTTGCTCGGTCCTCGGCCAGGCTGTCGTGGGGGCGGCCCAGGCAGATCCTGGAACTGGCACTGGTGAGTCAGCAGGACGGGGCTTCCTGTCCCACCCCGTTCGTCCTCACTCCTTGCCCTGACAAGCTGCGCCAGGGCTGAAACGGCCCTCCTGCCCTCGCCGCGGGCGGGGAGGGCCGGCGGAGCCATCGCCCCTGTGCTTGCTAGGCTTGTCGGCCCTGAAGTTTCAATTAACAGCGCTCTCAGTTCTTCTTTGCTTGTTCGTTTGTTTCCATCCTGATTTGGAACCCTGCCCTTCCCTCCAGGCCGCTCCATACCATGATTCAGACTCTCCTTGCATGACACCAAGAGACGCCATTCATACTGTCGTCTAGAGGTGAATGGTGTCCTGCGTTGTTGAGCAGAACACAACCTGCGTGGTCACATCTGGGGCTCTGCTGCATCCTTCATTTTCTCTCAACCTCCAGAATAATAAGTAAGCCTCCCTCTTGGTGATGCAGTGAAGTGACAAAGGGGTAGGGAGCGGATTCAAGAGAAGACCAAAAAGGCACAGAAAATAATGAAGGTAAAATTTGTTTGACCACGTTGGGGACATCTCTGGGTACCATCAACTCACCCCAAGAGAGGATTTGTCAGGGTTAAGACCTGTGAGGCTATGATCCAAGTATACAATGTCATAGAGTAGGAGCCAGAGAGTAACACACCGGCTTATAGATTCAGTCAATACCTGGGAGGTAATTCTCTGAAGAGCATTTATCAGGAGTTAGGGGGTCATAACTACCACCACACCGGGGACAAAGGGAATGGTAAGCACACTTGTTAAAATGCTTATCTTCCCATTTTTATTTGATTTATTTCAGAGACACAAATCTATTCCTCCCCGAACTGCTTCTCAACACTATTCTTAAACCTCCTCACATACAGCCCGCCCCCACTCCACAAACACCATTAAACTTGACTTCTGCAAAACCCACAGCAACTTTCCAATCTGCAAACCAGAGGGACTTTTCAGTGCCTGTGGCTAATACTTATTAAGTAATAACTGGGCACCAGGCGTTGTTCTCATTGCTTTACATACACTGTCTCATTTGATCCGCAGGACAACAAATAGCATTTGCGTTCCCCTGTTATTTTTTTTCTATGGGAGAGGAAATTAGGAGCTAAAGAGATCAAGTAACTTCTCAAGGTGCCAGCATTTTATGGCCGAGGTGAGTTGTCAGGGTCCACAGCTCAGGTTGTGAGGCTGGGCCCCACCCTCCTCAGTCCACTTCTCCTCCCCCATCCTGACTTCTCCAAAGGATCTGGCTCCGCTGGCCTCTCTGCCTGCCTTCGCTCTCCCCTGGGCTCTGCGTTTCTCTCTTCTCTTGCTGTTCTTGCCTCCTCCTCCAAATTCGGCTTCCAGATCCAGTCCCTGTCCCTTTCGTGTGTCCTGCTCTAACTCTCAGCTCTGGGCACCACCCTTCTGAAGGAAGTGGAAAGGGTTGGAACTGATGCAGAGAGACAGAAGCCCCGGGGTGAGGTCCGTCACACCAGCCACTGACACCTGGGATGCTAGAACGGTGGGAAGACAGACCCTTATTTCAGAGAGGAACCCAGAGTGTGGTCACACGGTTGAGGCGATGTAACCAGTCAACAGAGAGCTGGGGTTAGAAGTCAAGGAGGTCTTCACCACCCAGCCCAGAGACCTTCACTGCACCCCACTCTTCAGACAAACCTATGGTTCCAAAACGGACCCAAGGGACCCCATTACCCACATAGGACTTCCCCAAGCTCACTCTTACATATCTGATCCTAAGGCAGCATTCCTGTCCCCAAACCCCACTCTTCCCCTTCACAGCCTCTTTCTACCCGACACCCCACCTCTTTGTCTTAAGCACTGAGATTTTTCAGATCCTGTCTTCTGTCTCCCCGGTCACCTATAAACTCCGTTTGTCCAAGCTGTTAGCCGCTGCACTCTAGGTAATCATCTTTCTTCTTCTATAGGGTTGTTTTCAGCAGGAGACAAAGGCCATTAGTAAATCAATAACCCTTTATTGAGAAAAGGGGGGAGGATGGGACCCGGAGTTTTTTAATTCCGATCTAGCAACTCCTGGGCATTAGCAGCACGTTCTAAAATTAGGCCCTTGGAAAGCATGCTGCTGCCGCGGCCGTTGGAGCTTTATAGCTTCCTGCCCATAAACAGAAGCAGCCTGCCCTGGGAGGGATCGTTAGCTGAACCTCCCTCTCCTGCCGTTGCGATGTCTCCGTCTAACTCCGACACCATATCCCTCTGACTCCAACACCATATGCATTATCTATTGCTTTAGGGCTCTCGGTTCTTTTTATTCTTGTCTCCTCTCTCTTCTCTCCACACCACTCTTCCCTGGTCTCTGTCTCCGAGTTTCCATATCATGATGTGTTTCTATCTAACTTCTGCCGGGGCGGAAAGTGTCATTGGTCAATTTAGCCACCCAGAGCAGCCACAAACACAGACCTCCCCGGTATAGTATTTACAAAGATGACCCTCTGTGTCAGCACACGCCCCAGGACCCATCCTGTTTCCTGCCAACCTGTAGGGACTCCTGTCATTGTCCTGTCCTTGCTCCTGTCCCAGTCCAACTGTCTCCATGCAGAAAACAAAGACACGGTTGTGAGACAGGCGTGTGAATGTCATGGCACGAGCACACCCTTTCAGGCCAATGCCCTGATGGTAAAATAGCACACTTATGACATTGAGTTGTGCACAGCCTAAATGAGAACTTTAACGGGATGTCTCAAAACTTTCTCAAAGTCAACATACCCCCAAGAGAGCCTCGTGATCTTAAGTGGTTTCCTTTGAGAGTAAAGGACAACACAATCCATCTGTTCTCATGGTCCTCAATCTTTAGTGCCTACTGGAATTATCGGGGAAATCCTTTACAAAAACTACCAGTGCCTGGATCTCCAAAGGTTCTGGTTTTAAAGTTCTAGAGTTAGGCCTCAGAGTCAGTATTTTTAAAAGTTCCCCCTCCCGCCCTGGCCGGTTGGCTCTGCGGTAGAGCGTCGGCCTAGCGTGCGGAGGACCCGGGTTCGATTCCCGGCCAGGGCACACAGGAGAAGTGCCCATTTGCTTCTCCACCCCTCCGCCGCGCTTTCCTCTCTGTCTCTCTCTTCCCCTCCCGCAGCCAAGGCTCCATTGGAGCAAAGATGGCCCGGGCGCTGGGCATGGCTCTGTGGCCTCTGCCTCAGGCGCTGGAGTGGCTCTGGTCGCAATATGGCGGCGCCCAGGATGGGCAGAGCATTGCCCCCTGGGGGGCAGAGCACCGCCCCTGGTGGGCGTGCCGGGTGGATCCCGGTCGGGCGCATGCGGGAGTCTGTCTGACTGTCTCTCCCTGTTTCCAGCTTCAGAAAAATGAAAAAAAAAAAAAAAAAAAAAAAAAAAAGTTCCCCCTCCCTCATCAGTGGGTTTGAATGAATAGACAGTGTTAAGTGTCACAGATCTACATACTCAATAGGAACATGGTAGTAATTTTTGATATCTTCCTCTTCCTAGCCCTTTAAGTGTAACTCATCACTAAGTGCCATCAACTTTATCTCTAAAATATTGCCCCAAATTAACCATCTGTCTTTGGGGTGTGACCACCCTAATCTAAACGATCACCTCTTAGCCGGTCTTTTGATGCGTTCTGTGTAATGTAGCAGATTGGGACTTGTCATTCCTTTTTCCTTCTTGTGGAGGACACACACTAAGGCAGGGGTCTCAAACTCAACTCAGCATGTGGGCCGCAGAGCAAGATCACAGCCGTTCGGCGGGCCACACTAGGTCTACAAAAGGCAACTGTTACGCAACACTTTTCTCACTGCAGTTGAAAACAAAAAAAAAAATCAGTACAACAAGCATAATCGTACATGCAGTTTACTCAGTGTCACAAAACGACCAGAAACTGTAGTTCGCATCACAACTGCTGTTAACTAAGCTAATATCTAGCTAGGATGCTAGAGAAATGAAAAATACAAGTAGGCCCCTAGGCTTACTTAATTTTATCCAAAATATTTTGAACTTCGTGGATTAGTCTGCGGGCCGCACAAAATTGTTCGGCGGGCCGTGAGTTTGAGACCCCTGCACTAAGGTGTGTTTGTGAATTTACCAATGTGTATTGTTTCAGGATTAGGAGGGAGATGTCAGATACAAGCAATGACAGAGAGAAGAAAATAAAAACATATATACGAATATATATATATTATATTTTACTCACAGAAATCTCCTAATTGCCTATTTTGAAGGGCAACAGATTCCTGAAGAGTTTCAGAGTTTCAGGGACTGAGACTTCGCCTAACAAGGTCCTCCATCATGGTTATACTGCTGGTGGAGGCACCAGATTTGGAGAATAATATTAGTGCCCAACTCATAAGTTTGTCACTGGAATGATTAGATGAGTTACAGGGGAAAGTGTTCAGAGCAGTGACTGGTTATGCTAATTGTCAAGCAAATGTTAGCTGTCCTTATTATTCTCTGCCTGGCAAAACGGGACCCTTTGTCAACATTCGTCTTAAATTTCACATATGAAGAAAGCTTTCTTGAGATCGTCAGGCAGAATCTGTAGTCTTATACCTATTTCCTCGTCACCCCCTTAGGGCACTTACGGCAGGGAACCATGCTGCTTATTTACACCTTGTCTGCATGTGGCCTGTGGCTTCCATGCACTGACTGGCTTAAGGATGGGACCGTTGCCTTATTTCTCGTTGATTTCCCAGAATATGCCTGGCACAGAACAGCTGCCCAGTGGGTATATTCTGATGTAAGAAGTGAAGGCCACGAGTCTCATTTTTTCGAGAGTGCATATGCAGGGTGGGCAGGCTAAGCGAGGGCCATTGTCCGGGCTATCATTTAGGTTTCCACCTAAATTCTAACATAGGAGATTTCCTTTTTGGGCCGCGGAGTCATGCTGTGATTATGATCAAGGGCAGAATGACCATTTCCACCCAGCTGAAAGCTGGGCTTCTTCCCAGACTGGTGTGGGAAGATTCCCCGATGGGAATCTCGGGGTGTGCAGCCCGACCACTGGTAAGTGTCAGAGTCCATCGAGCCATTCTAATGGATACAGAGGATTGTAAACAACCGGGCTAGGAGCATGCAACCTATTAAAATGTGCAAACCATTCAACATTATCAGGCTCCTCCTCCCGACCACGAATTTGCTTCTCTTATCCCAATATAAATTGCCAGCTTTGAGCAGTTTTGAAAAGGGGTAAATAGAGAAATTAGCGTTTGTGGAGCACTTTACAATTTTCAAAGCACTTTCCTACTTGGTGCGTCATCAAAATCTTAAAATAACCACAGTGAGGAAGGTATCATTATTCTTCACAAACGCAACAGCCCGGGGAGCGGGGTACACACCAAACCCTTTTAAAAGAAGCAACAAATCAGCAAAATGCCATCTGCCAGGTTTTCTTTTTTTTTCTTTTCTTTTTTTTTTTTTTTTGCTCTTGGCCTATCTCTCATGGACGATGCTACCTGCAGGCTGTCTTTGCTGCTGCTCACCTAGGACTTGGATTCCAAACATTTTTCTCCACTTGGCATGTGGCGCACCTGGTTGCACGGTGGGTCAGTGACTCCGGCATCGCTCCTCGGCCTCCCTCAGTTGACGTGGCTCTTTGCCGCCGCTGCTCTGGGCTTGACCTCCTTCCCCCGACTTGCGGGCATTGGTGTTGGCTTGACTCCACTCTGCCCACCGTCAGCATCCCACAGTTTTCCCAATCTTACAGTGTTCTGAGACTTTGGTTCCGAGGACTTAGATGACTTGCGCAAAGGCAGAGAGTCAGTGAGCAGCGGGGCGGGGACTCAAACCCAGGTGAAGTAAGAAACCTCAGGAAGACTCAGAGCTCTGCGGTCGGGAGTGGGCGCAGATGAGGAAGGATGCCCTAAGGAGACTGCGCTCCCTTGACAAGTCTGCCTAGGGCCACGTCGGAGTTTGTGGGCGCCGGATTAGACTACACAGTGATAACAATGGTTTTGCTAAACAGGCGAAATCGAAACATCCAAACAGAGCATTTTGCTTATCAAAGAAGCCCCTTAGGTACACTTTTATTCCTGGTATGTGGCAATGACCCAGAAATATTCTTTGAAAGGGCCTCCAAAACCCGAAGCACACTCTTGTAAATATAATTAATGGTGGCAAACATTTGTCCTGGGAGGCAATAATATATGTTCAGATTAAAAGCTCACTTAGAACCAAATACAATGAATAAGAAAGAAGAGAGATGACTAGAATTCATTTAGGGAAACCCAGGGCTTTGGCACCTCCGGAATGGTGAGCCTGTCATTTTCCCTTTTATACCTGCAGGCACGGCCCTGTCGCTGGGCCTACAGGAAGTGACCAAGAGGCGTTTGGGGAGCAATGAGCCAATCAATGAATGAGTTAAAAATATTTTGGTGTGAGGCCCAGAAGGTACTATTTTAAAAAGAATACCCACAATTGCTCTAATTATTAGATTATCACTGAAGAGAGTGTTGAAGCTCTCCAGGAGACTAAAGGTTATTTGATGGCTAGTTCTTACTGAATAATGCCGGTCCTAATGTACACGCTTCCCAGCCACGTGTGCACACGCATGCACATGCACGTGGCCTCATCCCTTTACAGTCCTACCTTTTCTATCCATATGCAAATATGTAGGGAACATCTCTACATGTACAGAAAGAGAGGTAAATCTTCTTAGTCATGGTAGCTATTCAGAAGAGAGGGGAAAATGAAGGTTTATTAAAATCAAAAGGGGATAGAAGGAGATTTAATACACTAAATGGTTAGACACAAGCTTTTGCCTGCAAATTAAGAGGTACCTACTCCTTTCTTCTGATCCCAGGAAAATGAGCATTCCTCATCTTCTGTGTGATCCTGCCCATTTAGACCTATGCATCCTGGTGACGCGGAGTCCAGGATATAGCATAGCGTCCTCAGCCTGGGCCTGGATTCTCAGAAACCTTGTAGTGGGGAAGAATCCTGTGATCTAGCCCTCTTTGAATTGTGTATAACAAAACCATGGCGAAGGAAAATATTCTGTTAATGGAAAGATGCACGACTAAGATTATATTACAGAGACAGATTTTTAGGGTGTTGGGAGGAATAGAAAATTTGTTTTTCTATAGGTTACCTTAAAAATGTCATTGAGAAAAGGAAAATAAAATTAAAAAAACAAAAACAAAAAAAAATAAAACAAACCCTCCCATGGTTCTCCTACTGAATAACGAGGGAAGATAAAGAACATCCGTGTTTTCATTTCTGCTTTGTTTACAAACAATAAGATAGAAGCTAAACATCTCATAGGCATCATTAGCATCTCCTTCATGTGTCAGTCCCCATCTAGTTCTGACACCAGCATTTGTATTTAATTGTAGCAATAGTCCAGGATCATGGACCAGGAAGAATGGGACCTGGGTTCAGGTTGCAGCTTTTGCCAGTATCTATATCTCAATGACCTTGAACAAGCTAGCCCCCCTCCCACAGCTCCAGCCCCAGCATTAGTTGCCTCCTGAAAAAAAAATGAAGTGACTGGAGTAGACAACAGCTGGGGCTTCTTCCAGTACTGGCAGGCTGGTACTTTTTAGACACAGTTTCAGCATATATATACTGGGAGAGACAATCATAGAACAACACTGTTCTGCAAACGCCCCAACAATGTCTGCCGAAAAGACTGCTCCTTTGCCGAGGGCACAGGTGGGACATGGCCCAGTTCTCGCTGTGCCATTCTACCTGAGGGACGCTTTAATGGCGTGGCTCAAATTCAAGAAAGGACATACTTTTATTTCCTTCCCCATGCGAAGAGAGACAAATAAATAAAGATTTTTGTTAAATTGTCCAACAAAGGAGAAACTAAGAATTTCATGCAATTACATGGTTCCTGAAGGTTCTTCTAATTGAGTTAGCACAGGCGCCTGTTGGGCGATCCTGGCTGCGTCCCCTGTAATTTCAGTGGCGTTGCCTCGGAGGGTTCTATAAACGCCATTAACATAAGGCGGATATTTGCTTTCAGTAAGATAACACAGATGACTTTTTCTAATTGTCTCTCTAATCCCTCCCCCTCACAGCCTGGGAAATTGCTTGTGATTGCTCAAATCCAGGACTTTATTATTGTTAATCAAAACTGCTTTGGAAACATGACAGCGTTACCCAGAAGGTCTGGCTCCCCCGTTCACCCATCATGCGCACCTGTCTTCCAGGTCGGTGAAGGGAACCATCCCTACCGGGATCCCCATGTGGAGCCCTGTAGGGAGGAAGAAGGGCAGACAGCGCCGGCCCCAGGCCTCACTACCCTGGCTGTGGAACGAGACTGGCCTCCCACGCAGTTCATGCCTCAGCACCAGGTGGGTTCCCTCTCCCGGGGCTCTTCTGCCCGGGGTGGGCCATGGTTTGCTGTAGGATGAGTGGTTGTATCCGTTGGAATGGGAGTCACCATCCAAGGGCAAGCAGTTAGCTATTGTTGGGTACCTATGTCCAATGGAGTAGGACACTCTGAAGCCCTTGTTGGCTGGCCAAATTTCTGCTATTCTTGGGCTACTCGATCTTGGGTACTCCTAAATCAGCTCTGTTTCTAAGTTTGTCAGGGTCTTGGCTTGTTTACCTTATGTTTTCAATGGTGGGAGTGCTCATTCATTTCCACTGATTGGCTTAGCGGGGTCAAAGCTTTGCCCTTGTTTTCTGCTCCAACAACACATTTGTAGGGGGGCTTGGGAAAAACAAAATTTAAGTGTTCTTTGAGCCACATTTATGCATGTTCAGACTCACCACTATAAATAATCCCAAGTTGAATATGAGGTCTGGCCACTGGTCAGCGGTAGTAATAAAATTTGACACTCAGTTGTATGAGGGGATGAGTGATGTTCTTAATAAGAGTCCAGCTTGGATGGACTCATTTCCCGTTCACAAACCAACCTATACACATAGACACAGGTGGTATAATAAAAGGGAAAAGTAACTTAGCCTAAGTTGGGGACCAGATGGCTTTCACAGTGCGACCTCTAATCTCACCTCTATTTCTGCAAATCACTTCCCTCCTAAACTAATCCTTTGATAATTACCAGGCCCCTCCACCCAAAGCCAACGTCGGCGTACGCTGGTTCACTGAGAGGTGTGATGACACAAGCAGCGGGCTGTCAATTAAAGATTACGGTCTCTCGTCTCAGCTGCAGAAGGTCTACCTTCCCTTGTTAGGGAAGGTTCAAATCAGAACACTCCTAACGTTATGAGATTGGCGAGGAATCTCAATCAAACATGGGAAGTAATCAGAGGAAATGAGGTTAGCAGGAGAACCCTATTATCTCTGCTCACGGTGGAGCCCTTATTCCAATAATTGGAGTAACAGCTCCACTGTGAACACGAATCCCACGGTGAAAGTTGTTTCCCCATGATTTTCATTATTCCAATGGATTGCTGCCACTTTTAAACCGATTTGAAAGAAAGGTGGTCTTCCATCATAATCTTTTATTTTTTTAATGTGAGATTAAACTGAGATAGGTATCAGAGAAAAATGTAAGAAGAAATACATATTTTATATAACATAGAAAAATCGACCTGATCTTTGTAAGGGTTAGTCACTGCAAAATTTTAGCTTCAAAATATGCAGCTAGAGGACGGGAAATGTGCGGTGTTTCCAGCCCGGGTTTCCTCTGTACACGTTAGAGGTAAAAGACACAAATCCAAGGAGCAGGATTTGAGAAGGAACCACCAGGCCTTTGAGTCCTGTATCCTTAAAGGCAATGGCATAATGGCATTTTGTTCTCATTCTCCAGCTCTCTAGAGTTTTATGCAGTTTCATTTGAAACGTCTTCTTTTTTTTTTTTTTTTTTGTGACAGAGACAGAGAGAGACAGGGAGAGGGACAGATAAGGACAGACAGACAGGAAGGGAGAGAGATGGGAAGCATCAATTCTTTGTTGCAGCATCCTAGTTGTTCATTGATTGCTTTCTCATATGTACCTTGATGGGGGAGGGGGGGCTCCAGCAGAGCAAGTGACCCCTTGCTCAAACCAGTGACCTTGGGCTCAAGCCAGCGACCTTTGGGTCATGTCTATGATCCCATGCTCAAGCCAGTGACCCTACGCTCAGGCTAGTGAGCCTGTGCTCAAGCCAGCGACCTTGGGATTTCGAACCTGGGTCCTCTTCATCCCAGTCCAGCGCTCTGTCCACTGCGCCACTGCCTGGTCAGGCTCATTTGAAGCGGCTTCAAGAATGCATTTCCCAGGGCAAAGGTTGGCCTGGGTAACAAAGCCAACCATCAAAAGCCTTCCAGATACAAGTTCTCACTGTTCTTTGAAATTTAGCTCCAGAAATGCACTATGTGCAAATCACTGCTTGTTCGATTAGGATACATGTTTTAGGGCTTTTTGGTGATGGGATCCTAGATTAGTGAGCTAGTCCTCTGTGGCTAAAGAGACAATGGAGCCTTTACACTTTCCTGAAGGGATGAAGCTCCCTGGACAGACAAGGACAGAGCCAGGACCCTCTGCACTAGGAAGGTGCTGGATACTTCTCTTGATGGTGGAGGGAAACATTGGGCTCTTTTAGCTCCGTGGTCCGGGATGATGTAATAATAAGAGCTGACATTTACGGGCCAGGCAACTGTGCTAAGCTAAGAATGATCTCATTTTATCCTAAGCACAGTCCTATAAGGAAGACACACATGACCATCTCTACATGGTCTGTGAGGAAGCTTAGCTCTGTGAAGGGACTCAGGCGTGATCACAGCACTAGTGGAGTCCAGCGCTGAAACCAGGCTGTCTGACCGTGGAGTCTGTTCTGACCATGCCCTGCTGTGTGTCGCTTCACCTGGGTCCAGGCAGGCAGACTGGTACCCCGAAGCCCTCTTCCCATCAGAGGGGCTCAGTTTGCTTACAGCTGCTTCAGAGGGACCCACGTGCTTTTCTTGACTACCTCCCACCAGGGGACGAAAGAGAGGAGAGAATAGGAGCCTGCCAACCTCAACAGATGGCATGTGGGCTGCTTTGGGGATGGGAAGAGAGAGGTTTTTGCTGGCTGACAGAGAACAAGGGAAGGAGATTGGAGGGAAGTGTGACATAAGCAGAAAGGGCTAAACTTGACATATATGTAGACGAGAAGACCTAGGGATAGGGGCGGGTCTAGGGGACAGATGGATGAATTGGCTTGAAGAGACATTTTTAAATGCCACATAACTCCAGTGTTGTGAGGAAAAGTGAGCTAGGAGACATGGTCACACTCCTCTCTGTAGTGTTTGTAGTCTCCCAATGGGGATATTCAAAGGAACTGTGATTGTACCCCAGCCACCCAGGGAGTTAGGGGTCCATCTCCATGTCCAAAGGAAGCTGGCCTTAAGTCGTTCTAGTTTGGAATCAGCCTCCAGAAGAGCAAAAGATAGGAACATTCTCAGGAAGCTTAGAATCATAGTAGTTCCCAGCCATTGTCAACAGAGTTCCAGAAAGGGGGGCAATAAGATGTAATTGGAGTTTCTGCTTAGTTGGCCCTTACGGATGCATCACCTGTTACCCAGCTCTGAGGACCTCCCAGGTCTTGGCTGCGAGATGCCTGATGATGTGATCGGTGTCCCACGCCCTCCCCTTCCCTTTTCCCTCACAAGCCAGGCTTAAATTATTTATGCACACGACTGAACGTTAAGATGGTTTATGCATGAGCTTGCCTTAGGAGACAGGAGATAGACAACCTGCTTTTGTGAGGGCCCCTCCGGGGAGGGGCCGCTGCACAACCAGGCTTTGTGAGGACAGAACACATCTCAGTGTTGAGGCCTCTGTTTAAAATAATGATCAATGCTGCCTCGGTCCCATGTTGAGAAGCATTTATATTGACACAGTTGCCGGAAGAAAAAAGGCAAAAGATTCTTCAGCACCAGGCAGGGCAGGCCTGTGATAAGCAGGGCAAACCAGTACCTCTGATTGGTTGTGTCTGTAGCAAGCCCGAAGGTAATTTACCATTGTTGGCTGTGGTTCTTCTCTGGAGGGGAACAGGGGCAACCAAATGGATCATTCTGGATCTCTGAACACCCTTCAGTGTGGATGAGGGTTGGCCAGAGACCTGTCTTGGACCCTATTCTGGGAGGTTTGGTTACTAAAGAACCCAATTACCCAGTGGACCTTACTGACAAACAGGTCTTACTTGTCAGGTAGCTTCATGGCAGAAAATCTTGCTGACTGCCTTATAAAAAGTTTTTTTCAGGTCTGTTTTTTTGCATACTTAATTTGCTCTCTGGTCATTTGTTTAGATTTTTAGAATCAACTCTGAATAGAACTATAGCTTTCAATTCAGGTCACACAATGAATAACTGCAATACTTCATTGGGGTTACTACTTTTTAAATGTGTCACAGTTAGGAATGCATTAATGACCAGAGTTCTGTCTCTTCCTTGCCCTCCTCTACCCTGGCCCTTCCCACTCCTTTGAGAATCCTCTTGCGCTACAGATTTCCCTGCAATTGATTTGGGTTTTGTCCTGAGTTAGCTTAATTGAAAACCTCCAGCTAATAAAACATGGAAAAGATGAGTGTTTTATAGAGGTGCTGGTGACAGAGGTGAGTTTTATTATAAGCCTACACACTGCAATTTCTGCTCTTAAAAAGGTATTCTCAGGCAAGATAGGTGCAGGTTTATTTTCTATAAACAATTGCTGAGGTTTTAGCCCATGCAGAATACTGAGGAGGGAGCGCTATGAACTAGCACAAAGGTCAAGTATAAGACATGCTCCTAGCTATCAAGAAACCTACCGGCGGTACAGTGGATAGAGCGTCAACCCAGAATGCTGAGGTTTCCAGTTCAAAAGCCCAAGGTCGCCAGCTTGAGCATGGGCTCGCCAGCTTGGTTGCAGGGTCACTGGCTCTGAGTGCAGGATCGTGGGCATGATCCCAGAGATCACTGGCTCGAAAGCCCAAGGTCACTGGCTCGAGCCCAAAAGTCGCTGGCTTAAGCAAGGGGTCACTGCCTTGGCTTGAACGTGAGGTCTGATGCCTAGTCATGGCATATATGACAAGCACTCAATGCACAGCTCAAGTGAAGCAACTGTAAGTTAATGTTTCTTACTATCTCCCATGGGATAAAATATGCATACCTGTTGTGCGATAACAGGTGTCCAGAGTGTCTCTGGGTAGTTACTAGACAACAGATAGTAATTTCCCACCATTGGGAAACGTCTCCTGATATCCACTTGACTCACCGCCCCACCTTCTTGCAGCCTTTGCCCAAATGTTGCCTCCCCAGTGAGTCCTACCCTGGCCGTCCCACGTCATCTGCAGTGCTCCAATTCCCCTGCGAGATGTCTCCCCCATAGCGCTTGCTGCCTTATAACGAAAAATACCACTCACTTATTTATTATGATTTTGTTAATTTTTGTCTCCTCCCACCAAAATATAAGCTCCATAGAGACCGGGATTTTATTATTTGTCTACTTAGTTCACTGATTTATCTCAGGCTCCTAGGCAGTGCCTGGCACCTTGGAGGAGCTCAGGAAATATCCCTTTTGAGTAGTACAAACGTTCATGTACGTCCTCACTCAAAGGGTTAACAAAAAACTCACTACTCAAAGGGATATTTGTTATTCTTATTATATGAGCTTGGAATTGAACTAGATGGAATGAAGACACAGCTCAATAAAGTTACAGTACTTGCTGTAAGAAACTCACAAAATGATACTAACAGGCAAGATAAAGGGGTAATAATGGCAACAATGATAGTTGTTATTTACCTGGCACTTATTATGGGCCAGTCATTGTGCTAAGCTCCTTATTTCACAGTTTCATTCAATTTCTACTCCATCATATTGATAAGAAAACAAAGGCTCAGAACATTTAAATCACTGGCTCCAGATAACACAGCAAAAGAGCGATTATGCTGAAATTTTTTAGCTTAAGTCACATTCACTCCAGAATCCATGGTTTTTAAAATCCTTTTCATTACAGACCTTTCCTAAACACATACAACAGTGGAAACAATCAATGTTAACAAGCCCTCTTGACCCACCACTCAGCTTCAACCTCCAACAGTAAATCCATGGCCAATCTGGTTCCTAGAATCCACAGTGAACCACTTGGCATGTGATCAAATAAGTGGGATGGAAAATTTACTCCTTATGATCAGAAGTGAGCTCTACATACAGCAGTGGTTAGGAGAGCCTTCATGAGGTCTCTTTGGTTAACCTCTCCCTTCCCTCCTCCTTCCCACCAGCTGATCACCCAGACTTCTCGTGAAGCCCCCGAGGATGGGTGCTCAGCCCCTGCTCTGTTCCTGATCCTGTGCTCAGGATGCGTGAGGCCTGATCCAAAGGAAAATTGCAAGAGAAGAACTCAATTTGGTAAGTGGACGTGCTTAGTTTGGGAAGGAAGAATTTCCCACGGAAACTCGTGACTGCCAAGGGGTTTGGTGGTCCAGAGGAACAAGTTCAGCATGAAAGGCCTTTGAAGTAGTCATGGACTAAGATCAACTGTCTCCGTGGGCTTCCAGAGTTGGCGGCTGGTGATCGGTCCATTAGCCTGGACGCGCCATAAGCATTTTCTGTTAAGAGATGGGCGCACGTTATGACAGCTGGAAACAGCCGACTTAGGAGTGCCAGAGAACTTTAGGTATAAGAGAGGGTGCTGGGGAGGCTGATTTCAAAGATCTTGGTGTGATTTTTAAGTAGCTCTCTCTAAGTTTGCATCACTCAGGAGCTGGTCCTCAGTTGTCCCCTCCTGCCTTCTTCCTTCCTCCCGTACCTTCTCTGAGGGGTTGGGAGTGGGATCGGGGACTGGGTTAGACAGATCTGAAGGGCATTTGGCTCTCCCTCTCCCTCTCCCTCTTGTGTGATCTCAGGCTAATTACAAACTTACCTAATTCTCAGCTTCCTGATCTTTAGAGGAGCAACTGTGTGATTTGCATTTGCAGAGTGTCTAAAACGACACCTGGCACATGTGAGTCAGTTCTTTGGAAATCAGGGCTAGGAAATTCTCAGCCGTTGCTGTGGGACACTTCTCCTGCTTTCATTAATGAAGATGTAGAGTTCCCTAGTGGGATGTGCCTGTAACTAGTATGATTCATATTTTACGAAGAGGGAAATTACAGTAACCAAGAATCCTGGTTGGAGTGTAAATCCCAGTGACCCACATCCCATATGTAGTTGGGAAAAGATCCAGGACCTGGGAGCCAAGGTGTATCTTTCTCAATTCCCAGGACCATAACTCTGAACTCCTGTTATCTCCTCATTAGCAACAGGAAAAGTAGTGACAAAGAAAGGTCTCCTACTGCCACCGTTTCATCCCCTGGCCCTGACAGTGCAAGAAGCTGGATATATTTCCGTGTGCCAAGCACTGGGATGAGCATTATGTACATGTGTGTGTGTGTGTGATGTGTGCGTGTACTAATTCATTCCTTATAACAACATAGGTGTCATTAGCTTCCCTTCTCCTCTTTTTAAGATTAGGAAACATAGGACCAAAGAGTTGAAGTAACTTGTCAAAAGCCAAAACTGGAATTGTGTTATTCCGCCCAGCTAGCCCATTGAGGGATACCGCTCATGCTGAGGAACCACGAGGAGATTGAGAGTAGGGTAAAGACTACTGCATTCCATATCCAGGTGTCAGCAAGCTAGCCATACCTTCAGCTCAATTTGGGATTTGGGAGGCACAGGATATGCACCTAATTCCCCTTCCCCAGGCTATCAGACATCCTCCTTGCTTAGCCATTTCCTGCAGCTCCCCACTCACTTTGTTTATTCTCTCCTTAGGACATTTAGTAATAAATAGTAGAGCTGAGTTGCAATATCTGTCTTGTCCAGTAGGTGCCACCCACCGCTGTATGGCAGTGTTTCTCACACCAAATTCATCAAAACTGAATAGGTTCTTAGCCATAAAATAAAAAAAAATTATATAAATAAGAGTTTCAAGGTCAAACCTATCAGAACTATTTGGTTAAACAAAGTTAAAACATGTTTCTTTACTGCAAAACTTTTCACAACCTCCGACACACTCTAAGTGCATTGTAAACCTCCAACTGACTGTGAGGGGATGGGTGGGCAAGGAAAGAGAGCCATGTCCCCCAACTTTTCCAAGCACAGACCTTTTTGTTGTTGTTCATAACATTGATTAACCACCTGAGAGACACTGCTGTTCCACCAAACTGAGTTGGGTAACATTTCCCGTGGCTTGCCTTAAAACGGTGTTTCTCAACATGTGGTCTTTACATCATCTGCTATGAGAAGGCAGTTTTCTGCATTTTACACAATAACTACAGAATCAGATTCTCTGAAGGAGGGGCTGAACAGGCTGCATTTTAACAAGCTCCCCAGATGCACGTTAAATTCTGAGAACCACTGCACTAGAGAAAACACTTCCCTAATTTGGGAATTCTTTAAATTTGAAATCCTGAATACTAAATTTTCCTTAATAGGAGAGATAACTGCTAACTCCTAGAATCCCATATTTTTATGCAAAGAGGGTGCTATGGCAAGGTTCATTTCGTTGCATAAGCATTCAAAGTTTCCCCTGTGCTAGGGACCATGACGAGGAACTTGGGATACAATGACAACTAAGGCTGAGATCCTGCCTTCCAGATGTTTAGAGTCTATCACTAAAAAAGGATCCAGGAGCCTGACCTGTGGTGGTGCAGTGGGATAAAGCGCCGACCTGGAACACTGAGGTTGCTGGTTCGAAACCTTGGGCTTGCCTGGTCAAGGTACATATGAGAGTTGATGCTTCCTGCTCCTCCCCCTTCTCTCTCTCTCTCTCCCCTCTCTCTAAAAATCAATAAATAAAATATTTAAATTTTTTTTTTTAAAAAATGGATCCAGGGACACTGCTCAGCCTTGGGCTGAGCGTCACTGTAGGATCTTGGTGGCAGTCACCTTAGTAGCTAAGTGCACGTGGGATACAGCAGGTTTAGCCTGGGAAGCCAAGGAGAGAGAGGAAGCAGTCATTTCCCTCCTGAATGGCTCCGTCACAAACAAACCACCAAGATACTGGTTTCCATTCTGTGTTGCTTTTTGATATCCTAAAAATAATAATAATAAAAATAAAAAAATAAAGTAGGAAACAGGACAAAGAAGTCAACGAAGCAAAGGATGAGAATGGGGACTCAAGGGAGGGGAAACCTAACAGCTAGATGAGTTAGAGGAAGAGAAAAAGCCCAGCCCTGCTGACTCTGTTCAGTTTCAGGTGAGAAATAACAGGATTAGAATGTCAAATTGCTGAGTCCTGCAGACCTGAACCATAAACCTTCTCTAAGCTGCTCAGCTTTTTCCCCTCTGCAGTCACTAATTAAATATTGCCTTAAAAGAAATAAAATAAAATAAAGCCCTTTTTTGAGTCAAGTAGAACTGTACATCATTAGCCTGTAACAGGTCCAGGTTTCTCGTTGACCTATCCTAGGGGTTGTGAGTGGATAGGAACTATAAGAGAGAAATCAAGACGACAGAGCTTATCTTTCTTAAACTTTTTACAGTCACTTCTTGTTTCCTATGCAATCTTTGTAGCATCTTGCTTTCATATGATATTTCTTCACCGTCATCAAAAACACACAAGATTCCCTTTTCAATGTGCTTTATGCAGATCCGACAACCAGAGGATCCGATTCAAGAACATTACGAGTAGCATTTGAAGCCCCAAAACCATCCCTGTGTCCAACTGAAAGAGTGATCAGGCAAAGTTGAGGTATCGCCCCAAATCAGGGTGGCTCGACAATTTCAGTATCCTTTGTGCTCATCTCACCTGTGATTCAGACACTATCTTTATATGCTCTACCGTCATGCACATAAAGCTTGCTGTATGTGCATCCCTAAGTCTCTTCTCACTCACGTCGTGTAAACACGGTGTCTGTGTCCCAAGTTTGGCGGCTGGCATCTTTATGCTCGAATATATCCATCTGGCACCCCAGGGCCAGGGCCAGCCTGTTTTCCACTGCAGCCCCTCTCCTGGGTGGAACAGGTCCACCACCCAAGAATTCTTCCAACGGAAGCCCTACCAGAGACAGACCGCTGCTCTGTGCTCTTTTGTTGTCTGCCTGGGCTAAATCTATCATTTCTCCACATGCATATGGCGTGTGTCAACTGTTTTAAAATTAGCCAATTTTCCTCAGCATAAAAATGGATTTTTGTCATATCACATGAACCATATATCACAGAAACAAACCCGTTTTTGTTGTGGCATTTTTTTTTCCTTTTCAAAATGCATTAAGTCTTTTTAAGTCACTGCCCAATCCATTTCGCTCACTGCATTTGTGAGATACATTAAAAAAAAAAAAAACTAAGTGGGGGTGGTGGTGGTGGTGGTGGGGTATCTCACATACTACTGTCACCTGAAAAGAAGTCTAGTTCAATCATCAAGCCAGCCACGCCCAGGGTGCTGGACTGCTTCACCCGCTTGGGAATAGCAAAGGCAGCAGTCAATGCCGCCCTGCACTCGGAGTTTGGGATAAGGCAAGAATAACAGACACAACGACAAGGTGGTGAAGAATAGGAAAGGCCATTTACGGAGCACGTTTTGTACCCCAGACAGTCATGCTAATTCTGCATGACTTCATTTCATACTCAAAATGATCCTGTGGCATGAGGCTTCCTGTACCCATCTGACAGATGTGGAACCTGAGGCTTGTGTAGCTAAGCAACTTGGCAAGCTCCATAAGCAGAACCGAACACTTGAAGCCAAGTTGATCATCCCTAAGCCTGTGCTCCTGATGCCCATGTGATCTCGTGTGTCAGGGAACACCCACCAGACAACAGGAGGCACCTCTGTGAGCTCTTGCATTCCAGGCTTATCTTAACAAAGGCTAGATGGGGGTTGTCACAGACTCGAGGTCTTGAAGGATTGTGGCTGAGAGCATCCCGCTGTGGGACATTCTGCTTGCTCCCTGCACAGTGCCCCTCACGGGGCTCAGCTTGGTGGTGCAGCATCTGCCCTGAAGGGGCGGCTGTCTGCTTGATACATTTTGAGGGGTCTCCAGTTCCTTTCAAGAGGGAAGAACACGAGTCTCCTACTTGCCTTGAAATCTGTGAATTTCTCTTTCTAAATGCTGGAGTGTTAATTGAGAGGGCAGTATATTAAATCGTTATTAGTCATTAATACTTCAGCACAAATTAGTTGATCAGGTTACTGAGAGGTGTGAAGGGCCTCAAGGGAAAGATATTTTGATGGAGGTGGTGGGGAGAGCTGACTTCGGGTGGCTGCAGGGGTGAGTAGGGCCAGCACAGGGGGTGCTGGCATTCAAAGGGAAAGTGGGTGAACAGGGAAGGAGGGAGGACCACACTATTGCTTCTACCACACACACACACATACCATACACACACACTCGGGGGTGGGGGAAGGACCATACTACTGCTTCTATAACACATACACACACACAGGGAGGGAGGGAGGAAGGAAGGACCACGCTATTGCTTCTACAACATACACACATACACACAAACACACACAGGCATGGGTGGGGGGAAGACCATGGTATTGCTTGTATAACACAGACACACACACACACACATGTCTGTCCTTGTCTATGTCGAGCTTGCCAGGACTGCACATATAAGCAGGGGTTTAGGAAAGGTAACAGCCATGCAGCAACCTCCGTTAAGAACCTTAACTGTGCCTCCACAGCCCGGGGCGTGTAACACAGCCTTTGGCCTCTAGGGGTCTCCAGTACCCCGAGACTTGAAGAGGATGCTGACCTTGCTCGGTTATCCCGAAGGGCTCAAGTCCCAAAGAGCTAAGATTTTGGAAAGGGAAAGAGGCACATGCATGGAACCCCTTGGACCCTGTCGGTTGAGGAACACGGCACATCTACCCTCCATGCTCCTGCCTGATGGCTCGTCTATACTATGCTGAGTGGCTGAACACTGGAGTGGGCGGGACAGAACTGAACTGCCCATGTACTCCTTATTGAGGCTTGAACACTCCCCTGCTTCAAGAGGATTCCAAGGATGTCCCTCTGCAGCCCCATGGCACACTATTCCAGGAAGCCCCATCTCCAGGAGGCCGGAGTATAGCTGAGCAAGAATTCCTCCCCACCCTGAAATCCCACCTCCAGACCTGCAGCCTGGCACTCAGGATGCTGCACAGGGCCCGGAAGAGTGGGACAGGGCAGCGCCCCCTAATCACCAAGGTCTCCCACCACTGGAGCTGGACATCAATAGACAGGAGCTCCTAAGGTTGCGGACAAAGAGGGAAGGGACAATGAGGGAGGACCATAGCTTGGTTCTGGTGAGACTTCAGCACCTAGAAAGCAGAGCCATTGAAGTCAAGAGCATCCAGAGAGAATCCTTCTGTAGAACTTCACAAGTGAGGAGTACTGGGAAAAGTAATGGAGAGAAGTACTATCTGTCACTCCCGGTCTGTGCTTAAAGAGGCTGCAGCCCTCGGTGACTGCAAGACCCTGGCCCTCTAACCCATCCCACGGCTTGGGTTTGAATCCCAACTCTCCTGCTCACAAGCTGTGAGATCTAGGATGACTGACTTACCCTCTCTGTGCTTAACTTTTCTCATTTTCAAAATGCGGATAAGAACATCTCCTTCATAGGGAGTCATTAGGACTGACTCCCCCTGCTGGTAGTTCCCTGCGCCTGACACGCAGGGGGCGTTGCTCCACGGGCATTGGATTTCACGCATCTTCAACCATCGAGGACCAAACGGGACAACAGCCATTTGTCCTGGACTCACTGAACTTCACAGGTGTGTGCAGATTGGTGAGAGTCTTATTTTAAAATCAATTTGGGTCTGTCACCTGTTATTTGAAATGAATCGCAAGCCTTGCTTTCTAAAGGAATCCGGCAGTGTGGTAGTTTCCAATGCGTTTCGAACACCCTTTAGATTCTCAGAAGGTGACTCAGGGACCACTGATGGGTGAAGAAAGAGAAGGGACAGGTGGGGAAGCTCCAGGTCCCTGGCCTGCTCTCATCAGGGAGGTCGCTTTTATCTGCTTCATCTGTTGGGGTTCAAGGTAAGAGTGTATTTGCTTAGGGTCTTCTACTGCTTTTGTAAAAGATTAAAAACTGCTGCTAATACATCCTTGTGTAATTAGGGGAAACCTCTTAGGACACTCAAATCTTACTTTGTTTTGAAAGCCTGTTCTTTTGAAAAGGGAACACACCTGTATTCCGAAACAGAGGCACTCGAAACATTCAGCCCACACATCCTAAGTGCCTAGCACATAAAGCATGGCACTCAAAAATGTGAAGCGTTTTTGAATATGCACCAACCCTCTTGGCCTGTCCCAGAAATCCCCAGAGGGGGAACAATACTTCTACCCCACTCCTGACCAATGGAGCTCCGACCCTGGGGCAGTTAAACCTGACCTTGACCACAGAGGTGCCCTTTCCCAGAGCGTGCGCTTTGGCATCTGACAAACCTGGCTTCCAACCTGAACTCTGCTACTTCCCAAGTCGGGTGACCTTGGGCTCGTGACTTAATCTCTCTGAACTTTAATTCCTCGTCTATTAATATAAACAGAAGATAATAACCCTGCCCGGAAGGCTGTTAGATGATTAGACGAGGCAGTGCATTGGAAGGCACTTAACATGGTGCCTAGCATAGGGTACTATTGCCGGGGAGTTCCTGATTCACTGGCCTCGAACAGCTTACACTGAAGCTACCACCTGACTCTGACCACAGCTAAAAGCCATCGCTGTTCTTTGAGGAAGTCCAGGTCTCAGGTGCTTCCATGCTTGGGGAGACAAAACATCAGCTGCCATTTTCTGAATGCCCATTGTGCGGCGGGTAGCTTGGCTGAAATTTTCAAATCATGTTCTCTAGTCTTCATGATGGTTGTACAAGACAAGGGGTTATTGTTTCTGTTTTACTAGAGGGGATGCTGAAGCTCAGAGAGGTTATATAACATATCTAAGGTCCACACAGTAAGTGACGCGGACTAGATGGAAGCCCAAGTTCATCTGACCCGGAAGTCGGAGGCCTTTGGTACCCACCTTGCTGACTCACAGTGCTTCCCTGAAGGGTCTGAACCCCCTGCCTTGTCTTCCTCAATGTCAGCCTCTAACCAGGAAGCGTACTAACTTCGTAAAGCTGTGATAAAAAATTAATGAGGTCCTGGCTGGTTGGCTCAGCAGTAGAGCGTTGGCCCTGCGTGTGGAAGTCCCGAGTTTGATTCCTGGCCAGGGAAGATAGGAGAAGCGCCCATCTGCTTCTCCACCCTTTCCCCTCTCCTTCCTCTCTGTCTCTTTCTTCCCCTCCCGCAGCCAAGGCTCCATTGGAGCAAAGTTGGCCGGAGCGCTGAGGATGGCTCCTTGGCCTCTGCCTCAGGTGCTAGAATGGCTCAGATTGCAGTGGAGCAACACCCCAGATGGGCAGAGCATCGCCCCCTGGTGGGCATGCCAGGTGGATCCCAGTCAGGCACATGCCGGAGTCTGTCTGCCTCCCTCCTGATACTCACTTTGGAAAAATACAAAAACAAAACAAAACACAAAAGAAAAATTAAATGAGATAATATAAGTAAAAACCAACAATTTGTACCATAAAGTAGGTTTTGGATGTACATTCAGTGTGTATGAACTATCTCCAAATTATTTTTAAAAACTTTATTGAATGTATCAGGGTGACATTGATTAATAAAATTATACAGGTTTCAGGTGCACAACTCTATAACACATCACCTGTGGACTGTACTGGGTGTTCACCACCCCGAGCCATCTCCTTCCATCACTATTTAGCCCCCCTTTACCTTCTTCTACCTCCCCCACCCATCGGTCCATCTTGTGATCCTCACACTGTTGTCAGTGTCTGAGGTTTTTTTTCTTTGCTTAATCCCTTCACCTTTTTCACCCAGTCGCTCAAACCTCATTACCTCCGACAGCTGTCAGTCGGTTCTCTGTATCTATGAGTCTGTTTCTGTTTTGTTTGTGAGTTTATTTTGTTCCTTAGATTCCACAAAACAGTGAAATCATATCTTGTCTTTTTCTGACTGGCTCCTTTCACTTAGCGTACTGCTCTCCACGTCCATCCATGCTGTCACAAAGAGTAAGATTGCCTTCCTTCTCACGGCTGAGTAGTATTCCGTTATGTAAATGTACCACAAATCTTTTATTCACTCATTTTCTGATGGGCACTTGGACTGCTTCCAAATCTTGGCTATTATAAATAACATGGCAGATAATTTTTTTAAACCTTATTATGAGCAATAGTCATAGAGAAGATAATATGTATGTATGCGTATACATGTGGTGTGTTTTGTGTGTGGATATGTGGGTACGTGTGTATATATATCTATATTGATGTGCATGTATATGGAAAATTATAGCACAAACTACCATCCAGGTCAAGAAACAGACATGGTCAGTATCCCAGAAGTGCCCTCTTCTGTCTGTCCGTCCCTGAACAAAGTCTCTCCCTCCAGTCCAATTCACTCCTCATCTTGTTAAAAAATAATTTTCTGTTTCCCTTTTGCTCACATCTCTGGGTTGTGTCCAGCCTTTTGGCTGTGTCTATGCTTGGCACTTCAACTAAGGTTCCAGGTGACACATCACTCACCAGAGAGAAGTCAACTAAAGTGGTTCAGCAGAGTGGGGACGCGTGTGTGCGCGCGTGTGCGTGCATGTGTGTTTCCATCCACACCTTCTACCGTCATGGACAGCAGCAAACCAGATACCTGGTAAGATAGATCTTAACCCAAAAGAACTAAAGGAACAGGTGGGGACTGACGGGGGTGAGGTTTGGGACCATTTCGAGAGTTTGCTGCTCCGTAAGGCCACCTGGGACCAAGCGTGGCACCTCCAACAGTGAGGGGCAGGGATGAGGGCAGCTGACACCGTGGCTGCACAGCCCATGCCGCCGTTCTTCCTTAGATGCCCGGATCCCACCCACCCAGAATCGCTGCCTTCCTCAGTGGACAGATGAGCTCTCAGTGTAGAAGTCCCCTCCTTGCAGAAACCTTTCCTGACCACGGCCGCAGCCACCTCTCCTCCAGTACTCGCTTTTAATAACTGGCCTCGTTATCGGCACCTGAAATCCTCTCCCTTTATTTCTTTGCTCACGTGTGTTTCTTTCTGGATACCATAGTGACAAGGAGTAGAAACTCAAGATCTAAATTGGGTTAGAATGTCAGCTACCTGCTTACGGGCTACATGACCTTGGATACAGTCTTTAACCTCTCTGGGTTTCTAATTCATCATCTGTAAAATGGGAATATAGGATTTTTAAAAATGGGAACTCGAGGATCATTTGGTGAAGCAAGTGAGTTAATGTACATAAAGGCTTTCAGTACCATGCCTGGCACATAAGTACCACCAAAGTGTTCCCTATCAACAGCAACATTAGTAATAATGGTTCTTGTGATGATCAATCCTACCTTCCCTCTAGAACAGGGGTCTCAAACTCAACTCAGCATGTGGGCCGCAGAGCAAGATCACAGCCGTTCGGCAAATACAAGTAGGCCCCTAGGCTTACTTAATTTTATCCAAAATATTTTGAACTTCGTGGATTAGTCTGCGGGCCGCACAAAATTGTTCGGCGGGCCGCATGCGGCCCGCGGGCCGCGAGTTTGAGACCCCTGCTCTAGAATGTGAGCAACTTGATGGCAAAACTTTTGCCTGCTCTTCACTGCCAAACCCCCAGAAGAGTTCCTGGCACATATTTATAATAATATACTAATAATATACTATTAATAATATACTACTAATAATATAATAATGAGAAATCTATGTGTCTTACCACCCCCATCCCAGCCCCACCTCTGAGCGCCGAATGGCCAGGGGGGGGGGGGGGAAGGGTGGCGGGGCGAACCGAGTTGACGTGAGATGTGTAGGAATACGGAGGAGGCAGTTCATCCCGGCCTAGAGTCCCAGGGAAGTTTCCACACAGGAGATGATTTTTAGAATCTTAAAGCTCAGAAACCCTTGGGAAAGATAGAATGGGGCCAGGAAGGTCCTGCAGGAAAGCGGCACAGCAAGCCTACAGCTTTGGAGCTGCCCTGTCCGCCCCATCCCCGGGTTTCAGGTTGCAGAGCAGGGCGGGGAAGTACAGAAATGCAAGGAGAGGCTGTTAGACCAGCTCAGGAAGGGTCTCCTGGTTGTCATACTAAGAAATGGGGAGTTTTAAGGGGAGACGTACAATTCTATTTACCATTACCAGGATCACCCTTGCTGTGAGAAGGAGGCTGGACGGGCTAGCCTTCAAGGGAAGAGACAGGGAGACCAAGTCTTGGGAAAGTCCAGGTGAGCAGGGACAACAGCCTGACGAAAGATTGTGGCAGGAGGAGGGTGGATGGCTTTGAGAAAACATTAGGTGAACCTTGTCAGGTCCTTGGGATTGCCTGCACGTAGGGGGAGGCGTGTGAGAGAAAGTGGGGCCCAGGACAACCCATATTTCTTAATTATGCCTCTGGGGGTTTGGCTGTGCCATTAACCAAAGCAAGGAACTAGGAGAAGGGAATTGCTTTATGTGTGAAGTTGGTGTATAATGAGTTCACCTTTGGCCATTTTGATCTTGGCAATATCAAAATCAAGACCTCGGGTGAGAAAGGATGTTGACATTTTTTGAGCACTTTCTATCTGCCTGGAACTGTGTTTGCCACTGTATGTATTTTATCTCATTTAACATTTAGAACAACGCTTTGAAAGATGCGGCATTACTATTTTTCATTTTGTAGATGATGAAACACACGCTCAAGAGAGGTACTGATTCCTACTTTACACAGTTAACATTGAAGAACAGTCAATAGACCAGTTTGATTAAACCAGACTGAGTGTGCATCAAGAGAAGGGTTAGAAAACAAAAGTACAAGGATTGGTTTGGAGGCGGAGCGTGGAAAGCTTTGAGCGGCCTTTCCCATTCCACAGGGGTGTTGTGAGAATCAGGTGGGAAAAAGCTCCTAACACATTTTGTAAACCGTGGGGTTCTGTGCAAACATGAGGGGTGCAGATTGTGGCCAAACCTTATCACCATGAATAATAATGAGTGAATTAGAATATTCAAACCTGTAATTACTAAGTAAAATTCAGCTAGGATGCCTCCTCCCCATTCTTCTCACTGATAGGCCCACAAAAGAATCTTGAACACATAGTGTGTCGTTTCTACCCCCCCCCTCCGCCCCCAACCATCTACATGTCAGGTTTGAAGGAAAGTTCTCAGAAGGAAAGGTGATAGTGTGGCAGAGAAAACCAAAGGCACCCAGCTGATCCCAGCTATTGTGTCCTCGTACTTTGGAACGAAACCCTAAAGATCATTTATTTGGTTATTTCCACTGTCAGGCAGGACCTCCAAAAAATTAGGATCACATTACCAGGCAGCCTCCCTGCTAACTGTTTGCATGTGAGCTGACAGGTGCAATGCTCTTCAGATGCGTTGGGTGGGCTGAGCCAGTTGGTGAGGTCCCTCAAATATAAGCCTGTGTCAGCTGCCTGCGCCTTCCTTGACCTTAGACTTCAGACGCTCTGGAGCTGCTCCCCCCACCCCCATGCTCTCTCTCTTCATGTCTTGGCTTCTCCTGTCTCAGCCTCTGCAGGGCCTGGACCAGCGCCATCAACAAGAAATATAATGCAAGCCACATATATGATTCAACTTTTCTAGTAGCCACATTAAAGAGTAAAAAGAGATGGATGAAACCAATCTTGATATATTTTATTTAACCCAATCATTTTAACATGTAATCAATATTTAAAAATTACTGATCAGCTATTTTATATTCTTTTTTTTTTAACTAAGTCTTCAAAATCCATTGTGTAATTTACACTCAGCACACATTCAAGTGCGTAAGCTGCACACATGGCTGGTGGCTTGTGTGCTGGTGGCACACCATGGGCTCGAGCCCAGTCTTGTGGGGTGTCAGACTGCCCACACACTTGGCTCAATCCAGCACCCCACAGCTGATGGGCCTGGCTGTAAAGATTTCATGCTGTCATCACCTTACTCAACTTTATATCCCTCTGCATGGCAGAGTGACAATTTCAGGACAGATCAAACTGCATCCTAATTGGTCAGACGAGACCTGCCCTCTGAAGCCTGAGTCTGAGGCAGAACTGAGCTGACAGTCTCTTCACTCCCTAAGAGAAGAGGTTTTAACCACGATCACCAGCCACATGTGCACACGTGGGCCTGGACCTCTACCTTTGCCCTCAAACGTGGCTGTGGATACCTGTGAGCAATAAGGAAAAAAAGGTGTGAGTCCTACCTTCAGGCTGTTTGGTCACATAACACCCGAAAGAAAAGTGACAATAGGCCTGGGGGGGTTTTCATGAGAAAGAGCATATCCCTCAGGACTTGCCCCTGTGGTGAGCACCTGGCACTCAGCAATCAAGCAGAATGGGTTCTTGGGGACTTTCCTCCTGACCTGAGAGCCAACAGGATGTGACTTCAGGCAAGTCATTCAACTCTCAATGCCTCACAGGGACTTGCTCCATGTTGGAATGGGGCCATCCAAGCAACCAGGGACATGCAGCATGAGTAGGGGTCTCAAACCCAGTGAAAACCAATGACCAGGGTGGTTGTGTCCCCAGTTCTCTCACAGTACCTATGTGTTGCCTTGACCTTTTCTCTAGGTGACCAGGCTCCTGGCCAGAGCATAGGAGTGTGGCTGACCGGTCACAGGCATCTCCTGGTGGTCTGCAGCCCTAGGCCCTTCCTGGGCGCTGCCCAGGTTGGCAGCTGGCCTCTCCCCTCTGCTGCTCAGCTGAACATCAATCAGTACCCCGTGGTATGGCTGCAGGCAATCCGCACCCCACTCCTCTGGCTTTTTGTGGTTTCCTCCTTTGTGACTGCTATGGCATATGTTTTATTAAAAGGGAAGAGGAGGAGAGACAAGAGGTTATGTACATGGGCATGCTCAAGAATCTTAAGATTGAAAATCTGCTGGATGCGAAATGCCTAAGGGCTTTGGCATTATGCCAACTCTAGGCTCTAAGCAAAACCCAACAGGGGCTTTTGGGTGGGGAAACGGGAAATGGAGGAAGAGCAAGGTTCTCCCTTTGGAGAGTCTAACTCTAAATTATGAAAAGACTTTTTTCATGTTCTCTTGCAGTTTGCCTGCTTTCCCTCAATTTCTTCATTCAGCTTTTTTCTTCTTTGATGTAATGTTGATAAGCTCTCTGACCTTGAGCTCTGTTCCCCCATAATTCATGAATTAGGCTTGAGAGTGGGTGGAAGGCTAGGTAATTGTCATGCCCAATGAGATGTCCAACATTCCAGTCCTCTGCCTGGTCCGAGGGCAGCTTCCTCTAAGCCAGTATGTACTTCAAATAGTTAACCCAAGCGTATGGCCTTGCCAGGGTGCAGATGGAGACGTGGCACAGGGTAAGACCCCACAGAATCATGCGAGCCTGATGTTTCTAGGTTCTCCAGCTTGTGCTGCCCTTAGCACCCCTGTCAGCTGAAGTCCTTTCCCCATTTCTCCCTCTTCAAACAAATCCCACCCCATCCCCCATGGCACAACATAACTGGCCCCTCCTGCAAAACGGATAGCTCTTGTTATCTGGACAAATCAATTGTCGATTAAGTAGGTCAGCCTCACAAATCTCAAGTATTGAATTGCTGCTTAGACTGTCTATTGCCATTCACCTTTCCCCAGAGGTAAGCCTGTTTTCCTAACTAGACTATAAGATCATTGAGGGCAAAGACTTTATCCACTCACAGCCCTTAGGCAGTGCCAGAGGGGCAGCTGTATGTCACTACAACCTCCCATTCCTGTAGAGTACAGAAAAATTGAATCAAATTACAGTCACGATGATTAAGCCAGTCCAAGGAGAAATCGTGGAGCTTGGGGTTGGTTTAGCAGTGACCGGAACCATGCCCCACCTGACAAGTTCCCTTAATTGCCATGTGACCCTGAGTAAAGCAGTTGGTTCATCTTCCCAGGGTCCCCTGCCCTTGCTTTTCTAAGAAGGAAGCTAAAATCATTCCAGCTCTACTTCTCAGGGTAATCAAAGATTAATGAGACAATAAGCCATGTGAGGATTAATTAGATGAGCTCCCTACAATGCTCCCAGCCTTTTGCAAAAGGATGCCATTATAAAATGTAGACAAGGTCTTATTTAAGAGAGAGTTGAATTGCCAAAAATACACGGCACAGTGGGGAAAACAAACCACTAACCAGAAAACCTCAATATGAAGCATCCCAGTCAGCAGAAAGTGCCCACGCAGCTGTCTCCAGTCCCTCCACATTACCTCTTGTTTGTGAGCAGGGGAGGGATTGGGGAGCACCATCCCAGAGGGGATCTCTTTTATGGGATGCTCCCCAGTGTAGCCTGGGCCTGGGGAGAGAAGATCAGAAGGTCTTGATGACGCAGGGATGTTCTTTGCCCTCTGGCCTTGCTCAGTAAACAACCTGTTAGGAGGCCAGACAGGAACACCCAGAGGATGATCTTTAAGGGCCAAAAGGGAGATGCTCTCCTTGCTTGAGATTGGCCCAGTGCTCCAGAGCAGGACCCTCCTTCCTCCCCTGCCCTTCCCCCCACTCCTCTTGTGCCCACACTGCAGTGTACATCACCCCAGTTGGGGAGACACAGCTGGCCCCATTTTTGGTGAGGAGGAAGAAGCCAGAGTCAAGGATGCTTCTGTCTTCTCCATGGCTGCAGGCCAGCTGCCTTCCAGCTCGAAGACCCTTGTCTGACATGTGCTACCTTTCCCTCAAACGTCTCGCATCTGTGCTCTGTGCCTACCCAAGTCATATCCGTCCTCAAGAAGCAAAGAATGCATCTTTCCCCACAGTAGGCAGCAGCCGTGACATTGGTGAGATCCCAGGGCCATTGTGGTAGCATTGCTTGGTCATGCCCCCAGGGCTGCAAAGCAACTTGTTCTGGCCTGAGATGAAACTCCAAGAGTCCTGCCTTAAACAAATAACATACACACAACTGTGTGAAGTCAAAAGGGAAAACACACCAACTCCAGCATCCCTCTGCTGTTGCCTGATGTCATCAGACTGCCCCCCAGGGGATGCTGTAAAATACTTGAGCTGCTTGGTTAACACTGGCATTGCATGCATTCAGCGAGTATCCCTTCCACATGCCCATGTCTGGAGAAGGACAGAGGCAGAAATACTTAGCTGACAATGTACCTTTTAGACTCCTGATTGGTCTATGCTGACATATCTTCGTCGCTGTGGGATAAGGCTCAGATTATCCAGCTATAAACAGGCCTGTTTTAATTGCTCTCCTTTTCACAAAACATTTCTTCCTGCTCAGGGCACAGGCTCCCAGAGCTTGGAAGAGCACACACACAGTGCTATACAGAGGGGTCTGTTCAGTCACGTTAGAGTGCATTCGCTTGATGATTAGTTAATATTTGGCTTAGGTCTATATACCCTGGATAAATATGCACCTTGACTGCTTGTCAAGGAGAAAAGTCCTCAGGGCCGGAACAGCAGCTCCCAAGTTCAGGCTCCTGGTAGGAAGGAACACTCCAGCATCTGGGGCCTGGGCGGAGAGCCGCACATGCATGGCTCTTCTGTTGGCAGCCCGCTTCCTGCATACAGCTGTGAGCACGGGCGCGCATACACACACACACACACTCACAAACACACATACCACAGGCAGCCTCAGGGTGTGCAACCAAACGATCAGAACCAGGGAAAGAGATGGCCAGATAATGCCAGCACACCCCTCCTTCCAGTGTGCAGCCAGGCTCAACTCCATCCATGGGTTCCTGCCACCACCCTGGGGAGACGATCTGCAGCCTACAGGGTTCACTCTTTGGAATGTTATTTTCCCTAGCTGCATGTGCATAGGAGGAGTAGACAGACCTCGACAGACATGTCACGGAGATCCATGAACATGTGAATATAAATGTATCATGTAGCACGACCTCTGCACGATAGGGTCCGTCGCAAACATAGCGGACCACGTACAGCCTCAGCACAGCAGGCAGAAGTCCTCATCGTTTTCTGCAATTATGCAGCTGATTGGATTTTCTAAAGCTAATGGGAGTTGCACTAACTTTGAGGACTTAGACCAGGTGAAAGCAATATAGGTCAGGCAGAGTGCCCAAGCCCTGTGACAGCCATGCAACACCAGGAAGCAGTAACAGGACCATCTCTAGCTAAACCCCAAAGTGCACGCCTCGGCTCCACCAAACAGAAACTACCAGATGGGATCATTCCTTCTGCCTGCAGCTGCCAGGCACCAGGGCAACAGGGTCTCAGGGGGAGTGGGGATGGGGGGCCAATGATCCCCTTACCAAGGGTCACACCAAGAGGACAACGGAAAGGGGACAGAAAAACCACCCAAACCCTGCACAGTTACCTTGGATCCTTGCAAGAGCCTTCCTGGCAGTATCAGCTGCTCCCCAAACCTCCACCGACTGGGAGGACACTCCTAAAAGATTCCAGGATTTTGTACAACATCTCCGGTGGCAGCTTTCCAAAGTTTCTACTTCATGATTTCTTGTGGCTTTTTCTCATTTGGGGACACGCGAATGCCTCCCTTTCAGCGCGTGAGAGGGAAAGGAAGTCTTTTTTCAAATTCTCTTGCTCCCAGCTTTGCCGCCGCCGCCGCTAGACCCCTGGCCAGCTGCCTTCCGGCTGAGCAGCCGGGATCCCCGGCACTCAAGGCGGGTCGGAAGTGGGGCTTCGGCGCACGCAGGCAGGTGGGAGAAGGAAGGAAAGTGTAACACCCAGCCAGGGGAGTCCCCTGTCCCTGCGCCGACGAGGAACCCACGATCTCGCTTTCCCTGCAACTCTGAAAGGATTCACCCGCTGTCTCTCTCTCTCTCTCCCGAAATCACTGCCTCGCGCACGGGCAAAACCCTTTCCTCCGGCTTCAGCGCTCGCTCGGCTGCCCGCAGACCGGTGCCTGCGCTCGCACCGCGCGGCAGGTGCCCATCCCCGGACCAGTGCGAACGGGATGCTCGCGCAGCCCCCGCCGCCGCCGCCAGCAGCTTCCGAGGCGGGCGATTCCAGCCCGGGCTGCCGCCCGCGTCCCCGCTCCGACACCGAGCTCCGCACCTAAGCAGTGTCACCTGCAGCCTCAGACACCAGATGAGTGTCTTAAGATAACAATGCTGCCGGGCCTGCCTCTCTCTCTCTCTTTCTTATGCACGTAGGTTGGCAGCCAATGGGACGCAGCGCCACAGTCCCCACGGGCGCCCATTGGCTGGCGACTTGGCAGAGGGCGGGCTCGGGGCCTCACCGCTGTCTCCTTTGGTCAGCGGGCGGGCGGGGGGACCAGCTCTGTGAACCCTCCCCGCCTTGCAGCAGGGGCTTTTTGGGATGGAGAAGGAGGGTTTGGATATATTCAAGGATGGGAGTTGGCGAGTGTAAGGAGGCTGAGGAATAGGAAGAAGCTTGGGAGCTAATTACATTGTCTTCTCATCTTCCCGAGTTCTAATAATCATTTGTCCCAGACCATTTTGTTTGCTTAACTAGAACTCCCAGGGATAGGGACCCATTTGAGTTATTCTTCTTTCTAATTTGAGGTTTTTGTTCAGTCGTGTTGTGTATTTTAGCCTCTTGGTCCTGAATTACTTAACTGGAAATGAGTCCCTAAGTGAGAAAGACTTATGTCACTCTGTGTGTGTGTGTGTGTGTGTGTGTGTGTGTGTGAGAGAGAGAGAGAGAGAGAGAGAGAGAGAGAGAGAGAGGAGAAATATGGAAGAAACTCAGAAGAGTAGAAACAGATTTAGAGACTTTAAACAGCTAAATCAAGAAACATTCTGTCCCCAAACAGGATTGTGAAGACAAAGGCAAGAAGAACTTCTGGGGAGAAGTGAAGGGGGGGGGGGGTGTCCTGCTTCCCAAAGAGGGAACTGTACTGCCTGTGCTGTTGTCCTTCTGTGTGTCTCCTTTCACTTCAGTGAGTGTCAGGAAGAGGGACTGTGCATCTCCATTTGGTTTTTAAAGGGAGACCAGAAATTCAGAACAGGACCAGCCTTGTTTCTATGAAGCAGCTGCTGTAGCTGAGCCTGTGAATTGGGGATGGGGGGGGGGGGAGAAAATATTAACTTTGAATCAAAGACTGTGAAATATATTCTTGATGTCCTAACGAGGATGCACAACTGAATTGTGTAGAGCTAACTAGCACACGACACTAAATTTTGGCAAGAGCAGTAGAGAGTTATAGTTGAAAAAACCTCCCATTCAGTGGAAGAGCTCGGGGTTGGAGCTGGCAAAGGAATTTGGGGGTTTCACAGTAAGTCATGTGTTAGGAGAACTATAGAGAAAATACAGTCAAAAAGGGAGAGAAGTGGTTTAATTTAGTACCTTGAAGGAAGAGCAACACTGAACATTAGAACATTTTGTTAAAAAGAAAACTGGAGAAAAAAAAAAAAGAATGCAGAGGTTTAATGAATGTCAAAGTAATGTAAATCAGGATTAGCTAAAAAGCATAAAGGAACCAGATTTTCTGAATGGATGGGGGGAAATTAGAACTATTCCTCACATACATACCCTTAGTCCCAACCATCCACCATTTTCACCTCTATTCCCTCCTCTGTATCTTACACAGGTTTGACCTTCCTTCTCCAGCCCGTAGGTATTTGTTTGCCTAGGCTACAAAATGTGACAGAGAGTGGTGGCCTCAGAGGGTCCCCAACTCTCCTATTGGATAAAATATCCAGGTGAACCAGTGACGTCCTAAATCTGTTGCTGTCCAACTGCTGAGTTATTTACTCCTGCGCTGCTCAGTGCCAGAAGCCCCCTGCACTTGTCCCAGGTCGTAAGACATTAGCTGCTGTGACTCTCATAACACTGGGAAAGGGACTGAGTTAAGGGAAAGAATAGTTGAACAGATTGTTATCAATTTCAAAGGAAAGTTAAAATTTCAAAGATCTCTAAGGGAGAAAAAGGAAAAGGGGTGAAGTGGGAGACAAGAAAAGAACATGAAAAAAAGAAAAAGTTGCCTGTACTTCCTTCTATGGAGTCCTGAGCCTTGTAAGAAAACCTAATGAGGTATAATATACATGAACCAATTCCACAGGTGTACAGTTTGATGACTTTTTGCCTATATACATATCCGTGTGAACACTAGCCACATCATTTCAGCACTCCAAAGAATTTGTCCTGACCTTCTTAGTCAAAACCTCTCTCCCAGTGATAACCATATTCTGATTCCCATCTTCAAAGATTAATGTTACCTGTTTTTGAATTTCATAAATACAGTATTAGAGTAATACATTTTTACTCATGTCTGGTTTCATTCATTTATCTTTATGTCTGGGAGGTTCATCCATGTAGTTGCATGTTTTTTACTGTTGTGTAGTATTTTGTTACATGATTGTATGACATTTTTTTATTCTCTAATTGGTACCTATTTGGATTGTTCCCATTTTTTTTTGTGGATTGTTCCCATTTTTTAAATCTATTATGAGTAAACCGCTATGAATGTTCTTGTATGTCTTTTGGTAGACATATACAATCATTTATCCTGGGTATAGAGCTAAGAGTGTAAATCACTTAATTTGCTTTTGGCTACTACATGGGGAAAAAAGTCTCACAAAGAAGATTCTGAAGTAATTGAATAAGGGGATAATGGCAAAAGCTATCATACTGAGCACCAACTAAATGCCTAAAATGTGTCAGATCCTTTATACATAATTTCATTTCCTTTTCACAACTATTCTAAAAGGCATATATTATTGTTTCTATTTTGCTAATAAGAATAATTGAATGTAACACATTGTGTCAGGAAATGGCCTTTGGCCTCCTACGTGTGTGTGTGTATGTGGGGGGGGGCCTCCATGACCGGAGCTATGAGAGGAGGCAGTCAAGACATAGATGAGGCAGGTTATTGGTCTGCAAGAATGGGTCAATCTGGAGAACACAGTGGTGCATTCCAGGTAGACAAAATGCACAGGAAGAATGAAAATGGAAAACGGACTTCAATTTAATTGGAGTGTGCATGTGTGTTGTGGGGGAGGGGCAAGGACAGTGTAGTAAGCAATAAATATACGAGAATAAGTAGTATGCGATTTGGAAGAGTTTTTAAATTTCTAAACCATGCTTGAACTTATTCCCACAGGTGGCAGGTGGTTCAAATGGCATGATGAAAGCAAGATTTCATGAAGATCAACCTGGCAGCTGTGATAAGAGTATGTTAATAGCAAGGGAAGCATTTGGAATCAAGGGAACATTATGAGTCAAGGAGAAAGGCCATTGGCACCTGAATATAAGAAGTTGAATTTCAAGAGAAAAGTCAGGATTGGGGATAATAGAACTTGATATTTTATAGTATCTTAGCACATATAAACACTTACACTTGTATTATCTCTAGCTTATGGGATGGGCAGAGATCACTAACCCCATTTTATTGTTGTGGACACTGAAGATAAAAATGGTCCAGGCTCATCTGACCTGTGGTGGCATAGTGGATAGTGTCGACTTGGAATGCTGAGGTTGCTGGTTCAAAACCCTGGGCTTGCCCTGCCAAGTCATATACAAGAAGCAACAACTACGAGTTGATGCTTTCTGCCTCCCCAATCCTTTTCTCTCTCTCTCCCTCTCTAAAAAAAATCAACAAATACAGTCTTTTTTTATTATTAAATGAGAGGCAGGGAGGCAGAGAAACAGATTCCCACATGCACCCTGACCACAATCCACCCAGCAAGCCCACTAGGGGGCAATGCTCTTCCCATCTGGGGTGTTGCTCTGTTGCTTGGCAACCAAGCTATTTTAGTGCTTGAGGTGAGGCCATGGTACCATCCTCAGCACCGGGGTCAACTTGCTCCTGTGAGCCATAGCTGCAGGAGGGGGAGAGATAGAGTAGGAGGAAGGGGTGGAGAAGCAGATAGGTGCTTCTTCTGTGTGCCCTGACTGGTAATCGAACCTGGGACTTCCACATGCCAAATTGATGCTGTACTGCTGAGTCAACTGGCTAAGGCCAAATAAAGTCTTTAAAAAATAGAATGGTCCAGGCTCACCTCTAAATAAGCAAATTGTGGAGTTGATACTTGAATCCAGATCTGTTATTTCACCGCATCATACTGGGTATCCACAAAGGTAATGAGTGAGATGCATATAAGTTTCTACCAGTCCCATTTAAACATAAAACATTACACGGTTCAGATGGGCTGGTTTCTGAACTTCAACCTCTCCCCCATCTCTAGGTATTTAATTCCCTAAGAGACCATGTGACACTGTATCCAAGTTTATAGGAATTCAGTGCTTGGGCAAAATACTATCTCTTTTTATTTGTACAGTTTTCTTACTCAACTGTTCCATAGTGAAAGAAGTCTGTAAAGGCTTAGACACCAACTCCCAACTATTTCCAACTATATATACATTTTTAAATGGATATTTTATCCATGAACTATTTTTCCTGTACATATCAATAAGAAAGCATGTAAAAATGACAATAGGTGGGCATAGAATACTAGAAATTGATTTATCAGAAAATGAATCCCAAATGGTTCACTTGGGTTTTCTAAATTCACTCAAGACACTTCAGAAAATTAGAAAGATTTCAAGATAATTGATTGCATGCTACTCAAAAGCAGAGGAGTAATTTTCTCCCTGTATCCATCCATGCCTAGCCTAATACCCAGCATATAGTAGGTATGCATATGTTTACTGAATGAGTTACCATGACCCATAAAGTCCAATGATTATCCATGGATGCACCTAGATATTCCATACCTGTGTAGTGGAAAGAGCACTAAGGAAAAAAAAATATCTTGTGGTCTCCACCCCTCCTTAGCGGAATGATCTTGGGTGAAACACCTATTTCACTGGCCTCAATTTCCCCATCTGTTAAACAGGAGGCTAGGTTAATAGATGATCTCATAGTTTCTTGCCATTTGCCCACATTCTAGGAATACGCGTGTTTTCCTGGCGTTCACCCTGATTTTTCAAAGATAAACCTTGTATAACTAAGTTTAATACTGCTTTTTATGCTACTGAGAGTAGGAAAAAGGTATCCTGGAGTCTTTTTCCACCTCAGTGCCTCCTAGGGGAGTAACAAAGGTGAGGATGAGTCTTAGGAAGGTCGTTAGCTGGTAAGTCTGTTTTGTACCTGGTACTATACCACTGGGTCAGTTCTCAGATACATTCCATTCAGACTTGCCATGAAGTTTTCTTTCTTTCTCTTTCTTTTCTTTTGTGGTAAATATGGCTCCTTTTCTCTATTCCCATCCATCAACTAGAGAAACTTTGTGAAATATGTGGCAAAAGCTTATTTTTAAGGACATGCATTCACATATGCCAATAAATTGACACCAGGTAGAATAAGAATGACATTGTTTCTAAAATGGGAGTCCTCTTTGGAGAGCTTAGTGCATTAAATTCCTAGAGAGTAGGAATTACCAATAACAGTCTTATAGCACCTAGTATTTAAATCAGCATTGAATCAATTATGGTGGAGGGGCATACTTCTCCAAAACGTTATTGGTCATCATGTCAGAGAAAGTTCAGTTAAAGACCAGATTCCAGCACACAAAAATGTCATTTTCTACTACTGTTTATTGCACACTGTCATCATTTTAAGACAACATAGCCCAGCACTAAGGGAAACAAAACATATGCATTGTTGCCGTTGTTGCTGTTGTTTTCATCTACCCTGCTCTACTCTTGACTGGGCGGAGGACTGACTTGACCCATACCCAAGGATATTCTTTTATTCCTTTTCCATTTGTTAAGAGTGCTTGGAAACTTTATCTCATTTTCTTCTAGCTCTGTTCTAGTCACTGGATTCTCTAAAATTAAAGGCTCAACATTTCTTATTATAGCATTCCCCCAGTCATCTTCATATTGATTACAACAGATAGCATTTATAACAGAAATGAAACAAAGAGGCAGAGTGAAGTTGCAAATGAAAGTTCTGGTCTGCTGCTTAACTGTATGTAGTAGGTTAGCTTTGTTCTCTGTTGTTCATATCTATAACTCAATCTAGCTATATCTATAGAATTAATATTTTTCTTTAACTATTTCTGCCAAGTTAGTGCTGAGTAAAACATCCACAGTGCATTGATCCCGACACCAGCTTATCCAATAAACAAGTCTAACTAGTGGTTTAAAAAAAGACAAGACCGGGACCACCTATATCCACAAAATAACTGGGGGTGTATTTGCATCTAGAGGGATCCCCCCACACCTGCTCTGAGTAAGCGCTTTTAAAGGCGTGTACCCTTCCCGAGCCTTCAGGATAACGTTGCGAGAGGGAAGACTTTGCATTGCAAAGACCGGTTTGTGAAATGCTTGGCAGGTTGTCAATAGCCAAGCGTGGGCTCCTCGGGAGGGATGCAAAAGAGAAAGGCTTGAGCACGGGGAGCCTGCTGGGGGCTGACCTGATTCCCTAGAATCCCGGGCTCCCTTCCTCTTTCCTCCCGACGTCCTTCCTTCCCTTTTACTCCTCTCTTACCCCCCTCCCTTTTCCCATCCCTAGCTCAGCAGCTGGAAGAAACAAAGAACGCGGGCTCTCTAGGCTTCAGCGCTAAGCCCCGCGCACGGCCAGCGGCATCTCTTTCTGGGTACCGGGGTCTCCCGCTGCGCGTCCCCTCCCCACCGCCCCCGCCTCCCGCGCGTGCCCGCTCGCTCCCTCCCGGCTCGCTTCCTCCCCCACCTTCGCGGCGCTGGGAGGAAGGTGCCGGGGCTCAAGATGGCTTTAGCCGGGCTCTGCGCCCTGCTCGCCTACTGCTGGGGGCCGGCGGCGGTGCTGGCCACGGCGGCCGGCGACGTGGATCCCTCCAAGGAGCTGGAGTGCAAGCTCAAAAGCATCACGGTGTCGGCGCTGCCCTTCCTGCGCGAGAACGACCTGAGCATCATGCACAGCCCCTCGGCCTCCGAGCCCAAGCTCCTCTTCTCGGTGCGCAACGACTTCCCGGGAGAAATGGTCGTGGTGGACGACCTGGAGAACACGGAGCTGCCCTACTTCGTGCTGGGTGAGTCCCGGGGGAGGTCGCGGCGGCCGGAGACGCTGGCCCGGCTCCCCACCCCCCACCTCGGCTCGCGCTACACAGGCACTGGCCGGCGACTTCCCCTCCCCCACTGCTACCTCGCTGGATCCGCCCCGTTCCAGGCCGTTCTCCACACCCACTTGCGGGCTGGCGCCTCGGTGTCCCTGACTTCTCCCCACATCCCACCTGAGTGCTGGGCCCTCACTCTCCTGCATCTGCCCTGACTCAGAGGAACAGGTTGCCAGCGTCCCTGAAACCTTCCCAGCCTGACCACCCAGCCTTCATTCAGGAGCGCATCGACAGCCCTACGGGGCTGCTACCAGCTGGGCCCCCATAAGCCTGGCTACCTACTCCCTGGCCACATGCTCAGTTCTTCGCTTCCCACTCCTTGGACACCCACGTCCACCCACAGCATTTCCTGGGGGAGTAGGAAACAGGTATCTGCTGTCTGTCGCCTTGCCAGGCGTGTGCGGGCCACATTGCACTGGCTGCCTCTTCACTTACTGAGAGCTCCTTATCTGTCACCAGGTTACTGACACTCTCTCTGGCCTTTCCTCCAGGACACTCAAGTTTCCTGTACCTCTAGTGTCCATCCTGGTGAGTCCTACCTCATACCTACAAATATGACAGCCACCTCTACATCTCCGTGCCACCTCACAGGTCCCTGGATCGAGAAGTCACCCAGCCGAACTCCTTCCGTGGTTTTGCTCTCCTCTTTGTTCTTGAGAACACCCTGGGTAGGCAGAGGCACCCCTGGCCTCCCTGGGTGAGCTGCTCTTCCATCCTTCCTTTGTCTACATATCTCTCTTGGTACCCCTTTTTTCATTTCTTAGGCCACAAAACTCCTTCAGGTACCAGAAACTACTTCACTTCTGACCCCCCACTTTTCACTACCAGGTTGCAAAGGGAAAGGGACTGTGGTCCTGCCCCAGCACCTGGCGAGGCCCCCCCCCCCCACAAGTTCCTGTGATTTCTGCAACTGAAATTCCCCTTGCTTCTTCATGGCAGGTGTCTCTCTCACCCTGCTGGGCACACCTACTGTGCAATCCGGTTTCTTTAGTGATGCTGTCCATCATTCTTATTTTGCCCAGGAAAGAATTCAGAAATAACCACAAGTAAGTCTCTAGATTCAAGAAAAAATATGGTAATGTCTAGGAGACTGTTTTAGCTCCTTTATGCCCCACCAGCTAGAACTCACTTTGCAGGGACATGGCTTCCTGATGGACACATAGGCTAGAGCCACAAGTGGAATGTCACCTGACATCTCTTCGTGCTCTTTCTTCACACAACGGATAGCTTCACACTGAAAACATGAGGAAGTTTCCCATTCCTATGGAAAAACAATTTCTGAAATCTCCTGGCCTTGGACGAGTTGGTTTACAGGCCTGGAGCGCAGCTCAGCAATGCCATTGAACCAACCTATGCTCTTGATGGCATTATTTATTTTTGCATTAAAAATGTACTAATAGTATAGAAGAACGGGGAGCTGACTGGGAATGGGGACACTGGATATGCTGCTCATCACAATGTGCAATTGCTGGTTAGTCGGGGCTGTAAATCTCGTGTGGAAGCCCTGCTGACAGGCAAGTTCAGTCTGTTTGTCATAGTGCATAGGAAAGAGTAAAGGGAATTGTGTGTTTCTAAATAGCCTGTTTTGAACTTTATATGCAGTGTGTCCTGTGCTACATGGAGACATGTGTGGTGCACGACAAAGGGACCATTAGACTAGCAAATATTAAAAATTCCACCTCTTTTTTTGCAGAATCCCAAAGCTAGGGCCTAAAGCCATGATGTGCCTATTAGGATCCCATGTGCACAGCAAAAGCCCAGATGTTAGGGAATGGGTTTTTTGCACCTCTGTGCAAAGCTGCCCACTGCTGCACCCTGTTGGAGTTGCTATGGTAACCTCCTGCAACTTGGCATTTACACCCAGGAACAGACTCCCTCTCACTTCAGGGCCAGATGCACTCGCTAAATGCATTGATTGTCCGCCGCCCTCCTAGTCGGTGGGGTATGTTCAGAACCAGGGAGGGACTGGTACCTATTCCTCCTGGCCCAGTATTCCCAGGAGGAGTCAGAGTGACTCTCAGCTTGGGTGGTGGAACAGAGCTGGGCAGAAAGGGAGAAGAGTCCAAGTTCATGGAGGGTAGTCCCAAGTGTAGTTGCTTTTGAAGTTAACTTTTGTGGTTCTGGATTCTGCCACTTGCAGCCAGTACTAAGGCTATGGGGACTTTGATTTGGAACTCTTCCTACTCTTATCCCTGGAACCTAGTTTGCTGAATTTAACCCCTGGAAAAATCTGAATTAATAAAAACTGGGAATTCATTGAGCATTCGCTCAATATTCATACAAGTTAAAAAATAAAATAAAAGGCTCCCATCCTCAGGTCTTCTGTAGTTAGTGGAAACAGACTGAGGAGCTGTAAGAGCTGTAGGTAACAATACCTGATTGTGTGGTGGAGGAAGGTGGAGGCAAGTTGAGGAAGGAGGTATTGGCATGATAACATCAGACTCCATGAACACAGGAGCTTGACTAAGGGCCTTGACCAAATCCAGATTCTTTGGTTTCCTTTTGTTTCCAGGATCTAGTTCTGTCCCTTCAGTGAGGCAAACAAGGGGCTTCTCCTGACCATAGATAGCTGGCTTCTCCAGCCTCTTATCCCTGCGAGCCTGTTGGGGCCTTTCAGGCCTCTTCCAGGACTTCGCACATGCTGTTCCCTCTGCCTAGAATGCTCTTCCTGCCTTCTCCACTTGGCAGTCAGTCATCCATTCTTCTAAACCCTGCACCCATGTCACCTCTCTCTGAAGTCTCCCCCCCCCCTCGGTCCCCAGACCATCTTAGTCCATCCTGCTTCCATGCTCTCTTCTTGGATTGAGAAAACGAAACACAAATGACTGGAATTAAAGGTAGAGTAGATTGGTTTGGCCTGGGGTAGGCTAAGCCATTTGACATCATGGAAGGCAGCTGAGTCAAGGAGGGTGGTGGGCATGGCTGCAGGTCGGCCTTCTGGTAGGATAGTGGAGAGGATCACACCTGGCTCTGTCATGTGGGGCGTGGTTCTCCACTTGAAATCCTGCAGGGGGGGCTGACCGAGTCAGAAGGTGGTGGGGTGCAGCCCGACCTCCGGAGTTGTCTCCCAGTCCCTGGTGTCGTTTTTGCCTGTGGGATAATCCTGAGCTGCAGCTTTGGGGATGGCGGACTCTCCTGTTGTCTAAGGTAAGGTTTGCAAATTGTGGTGCAACTTCCGGTTCTGTTTTGCTCGCTACACAATTTAAAAATGTTTTTCACTTTGAATGTTGTTGATTAAGGCGCGCCATCTTCAGAATGCCATGCTTCCCACAAACACGGATTTTCCTGCGGCAGGGCCTCTTTTCTATGGTACTTATGTGGGGCTCCGGGTGAGGTAACCGACACGTCTGTTTCAGAAGTGCTGTAACACTCTCTGACCTCCTAAGATAACTGTAATTTCTCATCTAAGATATTTAGAGAATAAGCCTTATGACCCTCTCAGGAGAACGTAGAAAGTTTGTCAAGTTGGACAATTCAAGTGTCACGTGTCAACCTCAGTTTTGTTCCTCAACTTTCAAAACAGCAGACGTTCCTGTTTGGAGGCGTATTTGATTTTGGAGACAACTGGTTAACCTGAAGTGTGGCTTCCACACTCACGCGTGATTTTTTTGTGCTGTGACAAAACATATTTAATTTATTAGTCTCACGACTAAAAGGGATGCGCCCCTGTTTCAGACCCAACTGCTGAGCTTGTGCACATGTGAAAGTTAGTGAGGGACACTGTTCCCCTTGTGCCTAGGAGTTTAGCCACAGCGGTCCTGGTTTTCATTTGGAGAAGGTACTCTGGCACTCCTGAAGATGAACTGGCTGGCCTGCCCAGCTGCGGTGAGTTCCCCCCAGCCAGGTGCTGTTTAAAGAATCTGGACCAGTCCAGTGGGAAACAGGTCTGGTGTCTAATTCCTGGCTTCCTAATTGTCCTCTAACAGGGGAGGAAAGTGAGGATCGGAGAAGTTTAATAACTTAGGTTCCTGTAGCTAAAGGTTGATGGGTCCATCACTCACACTTGGGTCAATCTAACATTTAAGGCTTTCTCTTGGTTACTATTTTATAGGCCTTAATTTTTTTCAAACTGTGTTCTTTTTCATGGTTGGCTAAAAGGAGCGCTGGCAATGGTTAGCACAGGGAAAACATACCTGGTTTGTATACAGGAGTCCTTTTGGGTTCTATGTAAATGCATTTAAAACATTTTTTTTCCTATTGATTTGAGAGAGAGAGAGAGAGAGCATCAACTTACTTCACTTATTTGTTCCATTTAGTTGTGTGCTTGTTGATTGCCCTGACCGGGGATTGAACCTGTGACTTCGGCATGCTGGGACTATATTCACTGAGCCACCCAGCCAGAGCTGTATGTAAATGCCTTTTGAATATCCTTGCCCACTGATTTCTCACACAAACCTTAATGCAGAAGAAAGTGAGCTTCATTGAGAAATATTTACCTAAGTTGGTATACTTCCCTAAGCAGAATTGGGGAATTCTTGTTTCATTCATAGTCTCCAGGTATGGGTAGCCACGTTAGTTATGGCACCCACGGTTGTTATGAATGAGGTGGGTTATAGATGAGTGAAGTTGACATGCCCAGTGCTCTTCTTGGAAGGGCCCACAGAAATGCACACTGGGAATCTGAGGAGAATGCACCATCATCAGATGGAGCCCTGCAGAAGCTGTCGTGGTTCTAACTCCTTTCCCAAGTCCCTGAATTAGGTGGCCCTGTGCTGAGACGCTGCCATCAGAGCCCAGAGCAGCTGCTTAAGAAGCAGTGAGTAGGTTTTTGATTAGCTTCAGATGCACCATTGGACGTAGTTTTGCTTATGGGTGAGTCCTTGCTTAACAGGAAGCTCCCTAGGTTTTTGTCACACATCTCTCCATCTCCCCATTTGAAAAGAAGCTTTAAGATTTATTTCTTTTTCCTCCTTGGTTCTCCTCTACAGTGAGCTGCCTGGGTTAACAGTAAACACATGTGCACAGAGTGCCAGCCTGTCCACGGCATGGGGGGATGGATGGTAGCGACCTTCAGGTGGGGCCTTCAGCACTGAAATCACTTCTGCTAGCAGAACGCACTAATTCACACTGTCATTAGTTTACTGTTTCTCTACAGAAATGGAGAATTGTTTTACATCAATGGAATTTTGAGTGCGAGAGTGATGAATTTTACAGTGCCTCAAACGCTCTTCTAGTATTCCAGTATATGGCTTAAATGCAAATCATTGGAGGTTTTCAAGGAAAAAGAAGTATGAGCTTCATTTCTTGATTCATCTTTGGAGGAAAGATTTAGGTCTTGTTTTGTAGAGCCCCACCCCGCCCCTTTCCTTCCTTCCTCCCTTCTTCCCTCCTCCCCTCCCTTCCATCCTTCCCTCCCTCCTTCCTTCCCTTCCCTCCTTCCTTCCTTTCCTTCCTTCCTTCCCTTCCCTCCTTCCCTTCCCTTTCTCCCTTCCTCCCTCTTTTCCTTCCCTCTTTCTTAGGAATGTAATTAAACTTATCTCAGATGAAGGCCGGTTCACAAGAATAGAACTTGGCACCTTGTTCAGTAGGAAAATGCCAAGTCTTTATTTTTTCCCTTGTACACCAAGTTCAAATATATGCTCACAGATGGCAGAAATATCTCTATATTGAGCAAGTTAATCTCCCAGGACAAGTTAAGGTCTATGGTAATTTCTCATGTAGCACAATTTGGCATCTACCACCATTTTTTTGTTGTTGTTACAAATATGAAATTGTGATTTAAAAACCAAATAATGATTTTTAAATCACATAGAATGTAAAACTTTGAGGGGGAAAAAAGTGCCTCTATTGATCCCTAAATTTCCAAGGAACAAAATTTAGGAAAAGTAAATTCTCATCAGAGATGATCTAAATTGACAGGACAAAAACCCTTTGGCATTGGGAACAGAGTTGAAAACATGCACGCCTTATGACCGAGCAATTCCACCTCTAGGTGATTATGACATCGGAATTCTTACATGGACACACAAGAACATTTGTGGCCATGTCTTTGGCCACAGCAAGACCTGGAAGCAACCTGATATCCAACATAATAGTAGGTGTTCCAGTGTACATGGTGTTCCAGTCAGCCAGTGGACTATCATCCAACCATGAAAAGAATTGAGCTGCAGCCACATACACCACCATGGGTCAGCTCGCACCTGCAGTGTTAAATGGGAGTAAGATACCAGCTGAAAAATACATACAGTATAACTTTATTGATATAAAGTTCAGAATAACAAGATATTACTCAAGGACATGGCGACATGGCAAAATTTTTATGAAAAGCAAAGAAACGCAAAATCAAGGACACCATTTCATCTGGTGGAAAGGGGACATCATGTGAGAGAGGGAAAGGAGAAGAGGGACTTCAGATGTTCTGGCAGTTACTTGATGTTTGCTTTTCTTTCTTTATAAATCGTAATGTTCTATAACAGTTTTAGATTTACAGAAAAATTGCAAAGGTAAAGAGTTCCCATTAGGAACATGTTACATTTGTATGACACATGTGTTACAATTAAAGAACCAATATTGATATATTATAAAGTTCATACTTTATTCAGATTTTCTTAGTTTTTACTTAATATCCTTTGTTGTTTTGTTGTTGTTATAAGATCCCACCTAGTATACTATGTTACTTAGGGTCTCCTCTTGGCTGTGATAGTTTCTTAGACTTGTTCTTGATGACCTTGGCAGTTTTGAGGAGGTCTGGTCGGGTGTTAAAGTTACTCTTTCCCCCCTTTCCATGCTGTGCTCTTTGATGGAGATCATTATGCATAGTCCATACCAGTGGAATGGGGAATTGAGATCCACCTCCTAAAAAACTGTCTACATAACATATATTGAATTATTCTACATGAGAGAATTGTCTTTTATCTCCCATTAATTTATTTATTTAATCATTTTTTATATTATATGGACTCATGAATATTAATTTTACACTTTAGGTTATAATACCATATTCCTTTATTGATTTTATTGCTCAAATTGGTCCAGCTTTGGCTAATGTGAGCTCTTTCAGTTGACCTCTACGTCCCTTTGACATACCCTCATCAGTGTGGGTCTTGGTTCTGTTTTTGTTTTTTTGAGCACTATTCTTTTCCATCAAAACCACCTGCTCTGGGCTCATTTTATATATTTCCTCCTGGGTCCTGGAGTCGGTGTTCTGCATGGAGCCCTGATTCTTTCCATTGAAGAGTGGTATTAAAAACTAGATGGGGGTGGTGTTGTGTCTAGGCTCCCTCAACTGACTGAACAGGGAAAGAGATCTGTGTCTACTAACTCATATTTAACATATCTATAAACATTGCTGTATGTAACCATCTGTATACATAGTAAGTTAAGCATGAGTTCATACTGATGTCTCCAGCTCTAATCTATAATCTGATTATCATTACCTAATTTATAATTTAATCCATCGATCATACTAGTCTTCTCCCTTTGCTCTTCTCCAACAGTGAGAAATTTGGTTCTCACTATCTTCCATCTATTAATTTAATTGTTCAATTCCACTATACATCTATAGCAGCAGTATTGGAATTCTTTACCCATTCCCCCGTGGGGGAAAAACTTTATCAGAGTACAGTTTATATGTACAATCTTGCACTGCTTGACAACAGGTATGTTATAAGAAATGAGTCGTTAGTTGATTTTACCCCTGTGCGAACACTTTAGAGGGCACTTAAATAGACCTGGATGGTAGCCTGTGGCACTCTAGATGGTAGAGCCTGTTTCTCTGTAGGGCAGGAAAAATAATTTTCCCTCTCCCCTCATGGGTCTGTGGCTGAGACTTCCCTGCAATAAAAGACAGATTGACCAGAGAAAAACAAAAGTTTAATAACATGTGCGGCCCCTGTCAGCACTAGAGTTTTGAGATCCATTCATGTCACTGTGCTACTATTTGTATCTATTCATGTGCCTCTCTATATTGTTTTATTTACTGAAGCTCTGTAGTATGTTTTAATATTTGGTAGGACTGGTCACTACTATTCTTTTGCAGAATTCTCCTAGCCATTTTTTTTCATGTAGCTTGTCTAGCTCCCAAAACAACAACAAACAACAACAAAACAAGAATAACAAAAACTAGCAGTGTTTTTGTTTCAAATCCTGTTAACATTTTTAACTAAGAAAGAAATCCTTATAAAATTAAGGTTTTCTGTTTAGGAAGCTGGTATATTTATTTGTACTTGTTCAAGTCTTTAGTCCTGTGGTAGAGTTTTAAAGGTTTTTTTTTTTCCTTTATATAGCACTTATATATTTCTTGCTAGATTTACTTCTGTGTATTTTTTTGGGGAGTGCTTTTGTTAGAGGAGGTTTGCTTTTATATATACATACATTCTAAACGATGACGGTTTGTGTATATGAAAGCTGCTGATGTCTGGGCGTTAATCTTTAGCCCTGCTACCTTCTGAGGTCTCGATGAGTGTGCTTCAGTTGGCGCTCTGGCATATCTCAGCTTACAGACGTGTCCTGGGCGAGCGCCGATCAGGTTGTTTCTTCCTCACAAGCTTTTGTGCTTCTAATTTCGTTCTCTTGTCTAATTGCACTGGTAGTAACTCCCATACCATGTCAAATAAAAATGTGCTAATGTGAATTCTTGTCTTTGCCCGATGTTAATGGTAATAAGCCTGCTGTCTTGACATTATGATAATGGATTTGGGGTTAAAATAGATAAAAAGTATCATGTTAAAGAAGAATTTAGTGGGTTTTGCCTAATTACTAAAAAATATTTTTTAATTAAAATGTATTTTCAGTGTTTATAAGCCTATATTTTTCTATTTAGATTTATTAAAAGGATGAATTATATAAGTAGATTTTGTATTATTGATCTTAGCATTCCTGAAACAACGCTCACTTGGTAAATGATGAATTATTTCTCTAATATGCTGTTGGATTATGTTTTATTATTAAGGATGTTTTGCATCAGTATTTCCAAGTGTGGTTAGCCTTATATTTTCGTTGTGTGTGGACCTTTGTCAGGATTTGGCATTAATTTTGCATTTACTTCCTAAAAATAATTTTCAAGTCTTCCTTCTTTATTTGCTCTAGATTAATTTAAATAGCATCGAAGTTATTTACAGAGCCTATAATCTTGGCCACTGTCCTATCCAGTGTGGTGGCGGGAAGGCTGAATTAAGTACTGGCTCCTTTGCTAGGAAATAATTAGACACTAAATTAGACAGGATAATAGGAACTTCTTTCCCAAGAAAATGGTCTATGGTGAGATTAAAGGATAGTGGGATTTATGTTGGTAAGCATGGGGGTTCTGACTTTGGGGGATAACTTATGAGCTCTAGACTAAGGAAGCAGGAAGTAGAAGGCGTAAAATCAAAATGGGTCACAGGCTGCATAGCAGAGAAATATGCAAGCTTTTACACTTTGCGGAAGACCTTGCCTCAGACTTTACCTAACAAAGTGAGACTCATTTCTAGACACCTTCAACTCCTAAACTTGTAGATCTACCTCCACATTTATTCTTACTTTTTCATCTCCAATTGCCAATACTTTTTAAAATTCAGTAATATATTTTTAACCTAATATATTCAAAATAGTATTTCAGTATACAATCAATGTACAAATATTAATGAGACATTTTACATGCTCTTTTTGCTCCAAGTCTTCTCAATGCAGTGTGTATTTTACACTCACAGCATGTCTCGGTTTGACCAGCCACTTAAGTGTGACCACTAGCTGTTGTATTAGACAGTGCAGATAAGTAGTTGTAAAGTCACTTCCCAGTGCATAGAAGCTACCACTAATATCAAGTAGCTTAAAATCACACATGGCAACTTGCCTAGCTTTTTGAAGTCAAGTTCAGTACCTTTTAGAAAGGAAGTACTCCAAGTTTATTTTTCTAATTGAATTATTTTTCCCCTAGGTGAGTGTCCTTACTTGTTTGATGTATCTACAGTCAAAATGTCTCATTGTAGCAATGCATCATTTTGTTAGTCGTGAAACGTTAAAACACTCCATACATTGTACTTTATTTCTCAGAAATGAGAGCTGTTTTAAGAATGTGTTTTCATAAGATCTGCCAAAAAATTTTTATTTTTTATTTTTGCATAATAGCTCTTTTTTTTCCCCCTGCCAATACTCTTGAGTAGCTACTTAGTACTGGTCATGATAGATCTCTCCGGATATAAAGAGAAGTAAAAAAGACACAGCCTGCCTTCACAGAACAAGAATTCTGCGTTCTGGGACCTCACTGTATCTATTGTTTCTCACTTCTAGATCTTGTCTTCTTCTTGCCCCTTATTTTACCTAGATCTTTCCCTTAAAACTACAGATATTTTCATGTTTCTCCCACTTTAAAAAACCGAACTTACTTACCTGTGTACCCTCTTAGCCGGCATCTTATCTCTCTCCCTGTTCACCGTGGCTTTGACGTGTCCACATCATTCCATTGAGGTTGCCTTTGACCCCCAGTGTTAAGTCCAAGTGACACTCTTCTCTCCTCATCTTAACGGCCCACTGTTGCATTTGCCACCGCTGACCTTCCTTGACATTGTCCCCTCCTTTTCCTGGGTAACGCACAGCCTCTTCATAGGTAAGCAGGTACCTTGTGAAACTGAAGGAAATCCAGTAACAATAGAGTCCTCCCCAGCTCAGCTGGTGGCACCTTTGAGAGCCTCGTTACTCCCCATCTGACGGTACTGTCTGAGTCGCAGGACCTGCTGGAGGGTGCTCGGGGTTCTCAGCCCAGCACGAAAGGTGCTCCAGATGGTGGTCTCTGTTTCTTCAACACCATCTCAGATTAATCTTGTATTAATTGGAACTTGTTCATTGCAAGTAAGAGAAAACTTAGTTCAAGCTGATGTCAATGATAACGGGGGTTCATAGGCTCCAGTCGTGCTTGTATCCAGGCTCCAGCTGTGTGTCTCTGCAGTTCTCATGGCCTTGGCCTCCTCTGTGTGTGACCTACATCCTTAGGATGGTAGTTCCAGGCATCACATCGCCATAGAAAAGGTTTAGAGGAGGAGTCGGGATGGCTTCCGAGAGCTCTCTCATCAGAGGACAAAGGGTGTTCCCTCCCAGCAGTCCCCCGGAAGCCACTCCTTACAACTCTGCATTGTGAGATGACTTAGGCTGGCCCATCCCTGGATCCGTCTCTCTCTCTGCCTAAGGGATGCAGTAACTGGTCAGCTTCCACTAGTCAGGCTTCATTCTGGAGCTGGGGTCCCAGACCACGTGGGGGAGGGAAGGCAAGGAGGAAACCTTCAACAATTCCCCTCTACTTCATACTTCAGGAATGGTGACCTGTTAATCTCTTCTGGTTTTGCCCCTGAATCCTTTCGTTCCTCCATATACTGTACATCTTAGGTGCAGCCTCTTCTGAGAGTGTTTGCCCTTCTCTATTGTCAGAGCAGTCCACACATCACCCCTCCCCCAACTCTCTTCTTGCCCCTTTGCCAATCCCATGAGACTCAGGCTCCTTACTGCAGACGATTTCCTAGTCATCTCAGCATCCTCGGCTCCCAGCACGGTGCCTGTGTGACACGGAGTAAGGACTTCATGAATGCACATTGAACTTGGTTTCACTGAACTTGACCCGACCGACCCTTGTGCCGCCTGCTGGTCTAGCTCGGTGGGAGGTTTTCGAATGTTTCAGACATCTTCCTGTGGACCGATGAGACCCTTTCTAGAGGCTCTGGGAGGGGGAAACGCTATTCCTCACACTATTAATATGTTCCTTGTCCTTTTCACAGAGTTGATATTTGCACGGAGGGAAATAAATGCAGTGAAGCCCGCCATCCAGAGTCACTGTACTTCTCAACACACGCATGGTTTCTGTTTTTGAAATCCAGCTCTACTTAGGGTATCCAAGACGAGTACTTGTCCTCTCCGTAACTAACTTGACAAAATGCACATGAAGCGTTTGTGCTACAAGCTAAAGTGTGATTGTTCCTGACCAGTGGAAAACTCCCTGCTTTGGTCTTATACTACAATCTTTGCCAGGAAAAAAACAGCTTCAAAAAACAAGCAAACTAGAGGGTGGGGCAAAGGTTTACAGTGTGAGTACGTGAAACACAGAGTTTATTCTTTTTTTTTTTTTTAATTTTAATTTATTTTACTTTTGTGGCAGAGACAGAGAGAGAGTTAGAGAAAGGGACAGACAGATAGGAAGGGAGAGAGATGAGAAACATCAATTCTTCATTTGGCTGCTCCTTAGTTGTTCATTGATTGATTTCTCATATGTGCCTTGACCGTGGGGCTACAGCAGACCGAGTGACCCCTTGCTCCAGCCAGTGACCTTAGGCTCAAGCTGGTGAGCCTTGCTCAAACCAGATGAGCCTGCGCTCAAGCTGGCGACCTCGGGGTCTCGAACCGGGATCCTCCACGTCCCAGTCCGACGCTCTATCCACTGCGCCACCGCCTGGTCAGGCGAGTTTATTCTTGTATTGTTATTTATTGTATTATTTTCCATACGAAAGACTCTAAGCCTCCTTTTGCCCACACTGTATATTTTATTCAGACTTGGGTATTTGGTCCACGTAGTCTTGAAAACAAATATAGTTCATTGGAAAACAGTTGACAATATTTGTAGGCAATGAAATTCCGAGCTTTTAAGAGGGAAAAAAAATGGGTATTATAAAAACTTGTAAATGTCACAGTGAGCTTGCAGCTTTCCAATACTTTGAGCTGTTTCTCATGAGACCCATAATGCTATTAATGAAGCAGAGTTGTTGAAATTGTGCTATGAGATGTGCCAACACTTGGAACATCTGTGTAAATCCATGAGACCATATTTTCAAAATAACCAGTGAGTGACATTTCAAAACTGTGCATCAATAAAAAAAAAAAAAAGTACATTCACATTTCCAATGGGTAATGAGTTTTAATGAAGAGTAGACAGAATGTTCAGTGCACAGCTGCTGTGTCCACATCCCCACTTACCTTTGAGAAAGTAACACTTCCCGAGTTTTGGTGTAATGTCAGAGAGTGGCCACACTTTTCTGGAACGGCTATTAAAGTTCTCTCTCGTCACAATCTCTGTGTGAGGTGGGGTTTTCCTCATGCACGTCAGCCAGAATCACATGTTGCATCGTATTCAGTGCAGAGGCCAAGATGAGGAACCAGCTGCTGTTTGTTAAAAGACGGATATTTAACCCTTTGAGCAGTAAGAACGTTCATGTACGTCCTCATGCCTCCTGACCATCCAGAGTAGGATCGTACATGTACGTCTTTAAAAAAAGGCAAATAAATGTATGTTCTTCTTGTTTCCATAAATTGGTTATCAAACAAACATGATTTTAAGTGAATAAAACTGGAACTGGAACTAATTTCATTTTTTGAAAAAAAACTCACTCTTGGGGGTCAGCGAGCCTGAAAAAACCTCACTACTCAAAAGGTTAAGAGCTGCTAAGTGTACAAGACAAGTCACTCTTCTCATTATTTCTTTTATCATAAAAATATTTTTTCATAAAATATATAGTTCATGTTAACATACAGTGTGTTTCTTACAGCTTTTAAATTAAGAGATCTTTAAAACATTTCTTTTAGTTCTGGTTTCAAATATGGTAAACATTAATAGGTGTAAGCCCACAGAAACAAAAGCCACTTGTGGTTCCCAGTGATTTTTAAGAATGAAATGGGTTGCTGAGACCAAGCAGTTCAATAACCAATGACCTAAGTTGCATGGCACCTCAGATGGGGACTCACCTTATACAGTGGTACCTTGAGATACGAACAGACCAACATACAAATTTTTTTTTTTTAAGATACAAGCTGTGACTCAGTCCATATTTTTGTTTGAGATCCAAGCGAAATTCCGAGATACAAGTTGTGATTTGGGAAGCTGCCGCTAGTTGGTGCGTTGGCGCACGGGTCCAGTATTGGAAGTTTGATATGTGAGTTGACTTACAAGCTCGGTTACAGAACGAATTAAATTTGTATCTCAAGGTACCACTGTACTCCAGGAGGAATTAACTATCTTTCATGTGAATGTTGGAGTCTTACATGTATACCTCTGTTACAACACTTCCAACAGCATAGTACTAGTTGGCATTCCTGCTTTTCTCTAGCCCAGCAATTTTCAACTTTTTCATCTCATGGCACACATAAATTAATTACTAAAATTCTGCAGCAGGCCCTGGCTGGTTGGCTCAGTGATGGAGCGTTGGCCTGGCATATGGAAGTCCTGGGTTTGATTCCTGTTCAGTGAACACTGGAGAAGTGACCATCTGCTTCTCTACTTCTCCCCAACCTCCCCCTCTGTCTCTCTCAATCTCTTCTTCTCCCACAGCCATGGCTCAAATGGTTGAAGCAAAGTTGGCCCAGAGGGCTGAGGATGGCTCCATGGCCTCGCCTCAGGCACTAAAATAGCTCAGTTGTCGAACAATGGAGCAGCGGCTCAGACAGGGAGAGCATTGCCTGGTAGGGAGCTTGCTGGGTGGATCCCGGTCAGGGTGTATGCGGGAGTCTGTCTCTGCCTCCCTGCCTTTCATTTAATAATAATAAAAAAAAATCTGCAGCACATCAAAATATTACATTATTGCTGGTCTGACAAAAAAAACATAGGTATAATTTTGAATCATTCACACTGAATGGCTTTTGTTGTGTTGGCTGTTGTCATTTTTTATTTGACAACCTAAGGAAAAAGAGGTCAGTGCCTCTGACTAAATAGTTAGGTATTGCATGTTTTAGAAATTCTTGTGGCATACCTGTTCAGAATCACTGTTCTAGCCTTTGAGCCTCATGCTGGTGCATATCTGATAGTCAATTCATGATGAATACTCAGAGAAAAAAGATGGTAGATGGCTGGCTAGATGGATATATGGATATTCCTGGTTTCCTTCTCCTACTCCAGCTCTGTATTTGTTACTGAATTTTAATGGGTATCCTCCGATTCCTTTGGTGGGCAGAGCTTTACACACACACACACACACACACACACACACACACACACACACACACCATGATAATCTCTACCCACACACACTACATGATAATCTCTACCAATTAGATGTGCTGTCTTTGGCCCCTGCCCCATCAGCCATGTGGGGAGTTTTTAGAATTCAGGAAAGAAGTGTGATTATGAATCTCTGGAATGTGCCTAAAGGTGCTTCTAAGGTGCTTCCCTTTAGCCACTGTCTCAGGATTTGGGGTATGCAGTAAGCCTGAGCAGCACACTGTTATTGTTTCTTAAAGGTCCCAGGAGGCACCGGTTGAAAGGCTGACTTTTAACCCAGATTTGGTTTATTTCCCCGGTGTCTTGAGATTAAAGGCCAGGGGGATGGTTATTGTTCTAGAGCCACTGGGCAGTCAGACTGGAGTCCCGGGCGTTTTCACCTTCATCTGCCACCAGAGGAACAGAGCTAGATGTTGATTTTTCAAAGGCTGCAGTATAAAGGAATCAAGTGAATAGCCTTGGGTTTCTCAAATCTTGGTTGTGGATTATGTAGTCCTGGGGGATTAGACACTTGGAGACTCAGGGATCTAAGGATTTAAGGCACTTGTTCATGGCGGATCTTGCTATGTCTTCCTGCAGTAAATTACATGTCTTCTTGTGGCTGGAGGTGATGGGTTTAGGGACTGTGGCTCATACCAGATCCCACCAGTTACCCCAAGGGTTGGGGGTGAACATCACTGCTTATCTGTAGTCCATTTGCAGCAAACCAGTATGCCATGGCTTACCTACTGGGAAATGCTGTTCCACAGTGTCTTTGTGGGAAGGAACTGAAATCTCCTCATACCCTGCATGGATTCTTCATATGCCATGAGAGATCACTAATAAGGTTTCTCTTTTCTCAGCATCTGGAAACTTTGGCCCCTTTAAATTGGATCATATTGCCCCCAAACCCCTGGGGCTGTTACCCGGTGGATTAAGCCAGTTTGGAGATAACATCAAACCATGGGGCTTCACTCTCAGTTCCTTTTTGGTCTCTGCCTTATGTACTATTTAGGTTTAGTCCTGTGATCAGGCACAGAGAGCACATTCCAGAATTTCTCATGACCTCATCAACTGCAAGTGTTAGTCTGTGGAAGTATGTAATAACCTTAATTTCCACAAGGACTTGATAAAATTCTGGTGAAACCTAAAGGCAAAAATAACTTGATATTTCATTTACCTGGGAGTCCTTGTTCAATGTCAACATTTCCCAATAAATGGTAACTTAAGATTTTGAAATAACGTGAGACTAACAGAAAAGTTGCAAAAATAATGCAGAGAATGCCCTATGTCCTTCACCCAGCTTCTTCTGAGGAACCTCTTGCCCAAATGTAATGAATGATCAAAACTAAGAAATTAGCATTGGGGTAAGAATATTTTTAGGTGGTACATGAGCTACACTTGATGAATATATATATATTAAAACATATGTTTGAAAATATGGTTTAGAGAAGAATATGCATATCAGGCTTGTAATTTCATTGATTTTTATTCCCACTAAGTTTCAGGTTAAGCAACAAGTTGATATAACATAAATTTTCATTTAAAAACATGAAAGCCACTACAATTTTAGGTGGTCTGTGGACATGGAAAAATTCATTATAAAGGTATTACTTGAAGGAGTGACATTTGGGGATCTTAATTAAATGATTTGGAAGCATAAAAATTTCCTTCCTTTTTCTTACCCCCTTGGTAGAGAGGCTCTGTGGATGACGGCTGCCGGGGCGGCTTTACTGCCTCTGGGTACCACTCGTGAGTGATTGGCATTCTCCATCCCGTAGGTGATGATCCTCCAGCCTGTAATAACGTCCCTGTCCTTGAACATAGCAAATTTGGCTTCCCTGTAATCCTCCCATTTACAAAGCAGATGGATGATTGTGGTGGTCGTGATGGGAGTGAATGTTCTTCCTAAGACTGGACAACAAAAACTTGGAAATGCTCATACTAGAGGGAGATTTTAAAGGCAAATGAAAACTATCCAGTTAATGGACTCTCCCCAATAGAAGTGTAAAAGCCGCTTTCATTCTGGGGTCCCCATGGGAATCACCCTGTTGCCCCATGGTTTTCCATTCCCCCCAGGTGCTGTGCGGAGGTGTAGACTTGGAACCCCGGAGCAGGAAAGCTCGTTGAGGGGTGCAGATGGCCTCGGCGGCCGTGCAGAAGGCAAGGCGGACTTGTGTTTCATTTGGAAGGGAATTTGCTGACCACATCTGTCTTGTGAAGTTCAGCCTTTCCTCCTCTCTCAGGAGTCAAAATCATTTTAAAGAATTTGTGACTCTTGAAACTCAACCCTTTATTTTTTTAAAATATATATGTTCTCCCTCCTTTCTCCCGGCTCAAAAAATCCCAATTTTTCATGCATGTTCTCATTGTCAATAAGTGTAAGCTTGGTGGGACATAGGGCTTAAATTAAGGTCCCTCCACTTTCATTGTCCTTATAGAAGTCAGGAATTTCCTAGATTAAATCATGACCTCCAGATAGGTCATGCTTTTTTGTTACATGGAGTACTTTTTTATTTTATGTATTTTTAAACCAGAGTCTTTGTCAAGGAAAATAAACTCAGTCTCATTGACAACTATGTAGAATCTCTGGCTTTTTCCTATTTTTTATATAAAATCTTGACAGGAGGAGTGACAGTGATGCATAAAGGACTCTTTGATTGGTAGGTGACACTTAACAGTCTTCTGTATTTTTCTTTTTTATTTATTGATTTTGAGAGACAGAGAAATAGGAAAGGGGGAAGAGAAGTGACAAGCATCAACTTGTAGTTGCGTCACTTTAGTTGTTCCTTGATTGCTTCTCATATGTGCCTTGACAGGGGGGCTCAGGCCGAGCCAGTGACCCATGCTTGATGATTCTTCACTCAAACTGGTGAGCCCATGCTGAAGCCAGTGACCTTGAGGTTTTGAACTGGGAACCTCAGTGTGCCAGGTCAATGGTCTATCTACTGCACCACGGCCAGTCAGACTGTGTTTTTCTTTAATATTTTATATTGGCCTGGCTTCCTGGATCATTCCACATCAACCAGTATTCCAGAGTAATCCCAAGTCGTGGGGTGCTCTGGAACAACAGGTGGGCAAGGCTGGTTGCTAAATGTCAAGCACATGAGCTGGAGTCAACTCACTTTTCTGGTTCTGCACCGGCTGTTGTTTATTAACTTTTCTATTCTTTTCCTGGGTTTGCTTATCATGTAATCACCACTGGCAGGACAAACACAATTTAAACAAATACTATAGCAATTTAACCGCAGAACCTCATGCTGACCGTCTTGCCAATAATTTGTAAAATTGCTGGTAATGTGTAATTATTAATTTTATTGCCTCAAACAGCAGTAACTACAGAGTAAATATAACCAAAAGGAGCTGTCATTAGAGCCTGTCTGTATAACCATTAGAGATAGGGTTCATGGTGTGACGGTATAACTGTCCCCTGTGGATGTCGTTTCACTAGTGGACACTGAGATGTCCCCTGGACACATGAGAGCATCTTTTAAATTGGCTCATTTATTTGTACTAACTTAGCAGGTGAAAGCCACAACACGTATGTGCACTGTAATGACACAGATATGAACTAACCTATGGATGACTTCATTTAGTCAAGTGAGACAGTAGAACATACAGCTCAGCTTTGTCTGTCCCTAGGTGCCACTGCTGACATGCTTGTCATTGGGGTTGAGTGGACCCAAGGGATGTCACCTCTCTCTTCACCCATATCCAAAATTAGTTGAAAGGGTGAGACAGGAGATAGTTGGTGATGAAATCAGCGCCCTTCTTACTGATAAAACTATTCTGGGAGACACAGGCTAGATGTGGTCAAAAGCTTGCCTAACATTGTTTTTAAGTAAACTTATGTTCCCAAACATTAGATTTCCTGGGAAATAGCGCTAGCCTTGCCAGTCCCCGCAGTGTGCAGAGAACAGAGCAGAGGTGCACCTTCCTCAGGCACGCAGGCTCCAGAAACACACAGTGAGGAGTCCAGCTTTGATTTTTGCTCCACACTCATCCCTCAGGGGGGTTTCCCCTGCCCCCGGGCGGAGCTCGGGCAGGGGCTAGCCGTGCTAACCTAACGGAGACTTCTCACGTATGGAAGCATGGAGCCAGCAGATAGGAGCTTCCCCATCACCTCCACACTCTGTGCTGAGGACCCTGCCTCCATGATGTCCCGCAGCACAACAGTCCTCTGAAGTAAGTACTATTTTACTAAAGTACAAAGAGGCTTCATACGGGTAGTTTCCCCCAGATCACACAGCGAGAACATGAGTGAACAAAGTTCATCCTCCCGTCCACCTGAGCTCGAAGCCTATGCCCTTGACCAGAGTACTGTGAAGCCTTAGTCATTTCATGTGTGATAGGACTTCTTACCTCAGCACTCTCCTGGATGTGCTAAGTGCCACATGACCCTATTTCTTTGTTTCACTGTCTGCTCAAGGAGGAGGCACAGATGAGAGAACTTACAAGGAATAGATAGTAAAGAATGGTTATGAATTAGCCGCCACACACATGCAAACCCAGTGAGTCCACATCTGGATGGAGGGACCACACTTTCAATGGGAGAAGAGTGTGCCCTGCTCTTCTCGGAACGCTCTTCATCTGTGAGCTGACACTTCTGGGTGAAGGAGGTTAGCCTTGTTTCCCATAAATGAGTGCTTGGGAGATTCTGCCATTTACTTGTTCATCCATAAAACACTTATAAGGTGTCCATTGTGTGCCAGGAAGCTTGGGGCTAAATGAAGAGCATGCTTTGATCGGATGGATAATGCTCACACGACCCAGGACTAGGAGGTTCTGTCCATACCTGTAAATGAAAAGGGACTTTAAAAAGTTATAATGTCTGCTCAGCTATGGTGGATTCTTGACAGATCAGTTTTCACTGGCATAACTCCCATTCTTCTCAAAAACACTTTCACTGCATTTGAATGCCTGAAGGAAAACACTGTTTCTTTCACTGTGCTCACAACACTTCTGACACCCAAGATGTGGTTGTTTTTCATGCACCACTCAATTTTTCAACTCTCCGGACATCAGTTGGGTGTCCTGTCATTTAGTTATGACTCTGATACCTGAAGTTAGTGCAGAACTTACACAGGTGAGGGGCTCAGTCCCACAAGCCCCCTCACTTCAAATGCCAGTCACAAGCCCTAGGTTGTCACCTGTACTTCTGACCAACCAGCTGTAAGCTGGGGTCTCTGCATCCCTCTCCTCATTTTCAGTTATTGCTATAATGGCTTCCAGAATTCAGGGCAACAGTTACTTACATTTACCGGTTTATTACAAAGGGCATAGTAAAGGAAAGCAGATGCAGAGGAGCATAGGATGCGGTCTGCAGGGGTCCCAAGCACAGGAGCTCTGTCCCCACGGAGCTTTGGTGCGCCACTCTCGGGACGTAGATGTGTTCACCAACCCAGAATCTCTTCCAGCCTCGTACCCTAGGGATATTTATGGAGGCTTCATCATATAGCACAATGGACGAGTAACTCAGTCGCCGGACTCTCTCCCTTTCCCAGAGGATGGTGGGCAGGACTGAAAGTTCCATGCATCTAATCATGGCTTGGTCCTTCTAGTGACCAGTTCCCGTACGGGAGCCCCCCAAGAGTCACCTCTCATTAGAACACAAGATGGTCCAGCACCCAGGAAATTCCAAGGGATCCAGGAACTGTGTGTAAGATACTCCTCACCACTCAGGAAAATAAGAGGGTGTCAGGAGCTCGGTGCCGGGCGCCAGGGACAGAGACCTGTGGCATCACCGCAGTGAGAGAACCCGTTCATTCATGCGTTCATTCAGTTACACGCTTGAAGGTGGCTGTGAAGACATATGTTTGTTTCTCAAGATTCTCCTTGATTGGGGCCAACTAGAAAAAAAACCTGAAACAGTTTTATTAATTTTATTGGAATCACATTGATTAATAAAATTATACAGGTTTCAGGTGTATAATTCTACAGTACACCATCTATGTATTCCATTGTGTGTTCGCAACCCCAAGTCAAGTCTCCCTCCATCACCATCTATCCCCCTCTACCCTCCTCCACTTCCCTTGACCCCTTTTCTCCTCCTGAAATTCTCCCACTGTTGTCTGTGTCTCTTAAGTTCTTTTTTTCCTTTGCTTAAAAAAACTTTTCAGATCAAAATGGCGCTGTTTTGGAAATGCTCTCACTCATTTGGTGGTTAGTGAGCTTTGGCTTATTTACTGGTATATTTGTCCTCTTTCTATTCTAAATGCAAACATCTCTCAGCTCTCTATGGGAAAGCTTCCCCAAAGTGATTTATTTGTAAGTGATAAAAATGCCCTGATGAAGCAGGGAAGGGCTTGGGATATTCAGATGGAACAGACCAAGGAGCCGTGACTCGCCCTGGTGGGTATGTTTCCTCAGTGGGGCCCTGGGAGGGAGACAAGGAAGGTGAGGGGAGGGTGTCCAGCTGGCTGTGTCACGCCTTCTTGCTGTTCTCTCTAGGCAAAGTCATTGCATTTCTGTGCACTCTGGGTCTTCTACTTGTAAGATAATTGCTATCAGATAACTCCTACTAAACCCAAGGTTTCCCCCTCATGTCTAATAGCCCTCCTGACATTCAGAAATGTAGGTTATTTCTAAAATGTCTCTGACCCAGCAAGGCTGGCCCCATCACTGTGTCCGAAGTGTCCTCCTTGGTTCAAGTTCTTAAACTTCTGTTTAGGACAGGTGCCGTGGTCTTGACTTGGTTCATAGCATGTCTTCTCTTCCAGAATGTTCTTCCTTTCTCTTCCCCCTGAAATGCCAGTCATCCTGCAAAGATCAGGATGAGTCCTTCTCTTTCCTGAAGACCTCCCATAATCCTCCTCTCTCACTCAGATAGCGCTCACCCCCTAAGTCCCACCGCTGCTGTCGTCTAACTTGCGGTATTTTATATTACTTAACTCTTTGCTCCGTTTATCTTTCCTCCCAGCTAGTCGGGAAGCTCGTGTACAGGAGGGACTGTTTTTCTGTGTCTTCCGTTAGAGCCCTTGTCTTTGTTAGAGCCCAGAACAATGCTCCGCTTGGGGCAGATGCTCAATAAACAGTTACAGAATAAATGCAGGAGCCCTCCTCTGCTGAGGTCCACTAAATCCTGAACGCCGCTGATAACTCGCCCCCGGAAGGGCTTTCAATGGATTGTCCTTTCCCTCCTAGCTTTTCTGCATGCTGAAGTGGAAAGAGCATAAACTTCAGTGTCAAAGAATCCACCACTTACTCATTCAATGACCATGGCCAAGTTTTATTCAAAGCCTCCAAACATCGGCTGCCTCATCTGCATAGCAGAGATAATACTTTTCTCCGAAGAGTGCAGGAAATCACTTCTGTAGGGAAGCTGGCACCAGGTTTGGCACCGAAAGGATGTCTCTTCTCGCTTCCCACTTGGACTCCACCCAGCCTGCACCTTCTCCTCTGCCTTTAATCAGGTAGTGCCCAAGTGTTCCTTCTGTTCGGTTACATCCTGATTAATGAAAGCTTTCTGAGTAAGCTCAGTTTGGTGCAAACCAACTCACAAAAACCTCCCCTAAATCTTGTTAAGCGGAGCTGTCGGAGCACATTAGCATGACAAAACCACCTCGGGACACTGCTATTTGTCCCAGTCCAGTAGAAGAGGGAGCCATGTTGGCTCAGCAAAATGACCAAAGGCTCTAAGTATATCTGTTTTCCCTGCCCCTTCCTTTCCCCGCCTTCTTCCCTCAGCGACTTCCCCTGGGCCCCCCTACCCCAACCGGGAAGGACCTGCTATCAGTGATGCTTGATGACCCGATTGGAGCTGAATGTGAATTCAGACAGTGTGATATGTTAACCAGTTTTATTTGAAGCCTCTCTGTGAAGGTACAAGAAACTCTGCCCCATGATGAGCGACCTCCAGCCTCAGCAAGCAGGGAGATTTTTGGAGCAGGGACATTCTCCAGTTCCAATCTACTGGCTCTGAGGTTGACCTTGAACATAAACCAAATTTAGGATTTTATTTATTATTTTTTTTAAGGGCGAAGGGGGAGAGAAAGACAGATAGAAGCATCAACTGATTGTTCCACTTAGTTGTGCCACTGAATGCTTCTCAGAGGTGCCCTGACCGGGGCTGGAACCAGTGCCCTCAGAGGTCGAGCCAGTGCCCTGGGGGTTGAGCTGGAGATCCCAGGCTTAGCTGGTGACCCTGGGCTTGAGCTGGTAGCCTCCGTGCTCTGGATCAACGCTCTATCCACTGGGCCACTGGACCCCAAATTTAAGATTTTTAAGATGATTGGATATGTGGGCTCAGGTGGGGTGTCTCTCGTTCCTCCATGGCTTAGCTCCCACCTCTTTTGGGGAGAGTTGACGCAGGCTGGGTTCTAGCGTTTGTTCTGGTGGCTGGTGGTGACTGGACCGAACAGTGATGACTGGATCGTAGGCCCCTGACAGCCTCTGTAGGGTTCTGTTCCCTGCTGCTGGAAGGCACCCCCTTCCTCCCTTGACTGAGGTACCCTAAGCTTATTCTAAACTCTCTCCTTCTCATTTTCTATTCTGAGACCCATAGCTTGGCATTCTATGTTTTCCAATAGAATAGAACTCTGGATGCTGTTCTAGTTAGCATTTCATTAACAGACTTTCCACACTGTAAACCTTCTCATCCATCACGACAGGCAGAGCGGCACAGTGGAAAGAATATTAGGCTGTGATACAGGAGACCATCAGACTGCACAGCTGTCACTGGTCCTCAGTCTCCTGTAGGCCTGTCCCTGGGTGCGGAGTAGCAAGGACTGTTCATACCAATCCTGAGCCTTCACAGACCCTGAAGCCTGGTGTTCCAGCTCTGCCTCCAGATAATGGCAACCTTGGGCAGGTGCATTTACCTGTCTGGGTTGCGCATAGAATGATGGCGTAGGGGTAGGCGGATATAACTCCCCTTCCAGCTTTGGAGTCTATAAATCTATGTGTGGTAGACCTGCCTCTGGGAATTAAATACATCAAAGTGGTATTTTCATACCACGATGGCCCTTCTTGTCTGACAACCTTGAACTCTCTTCTTTGTCTCTTCATTCCCATCTTAGTTACTGAAGTCTGTGGCTGAGAAACAGCCTGTGATGGGCACCTCTGCTCTTCAGTAGGAGATATTTGCCAGAATTAGAGGCAGGCGGTTCCCTGACTACCTCTGGAGATGTTCTGGTCACCACACTGAGTGACAACGGCTGTAGGCATCTGGGGGGACAGGCCAGGAATGCCGCTGAACCCCTTCCAGTGCACAGGACAGCTCCCCCAACAAAGAAGTGACGGGACCAAACTGGCTATCATGCTGACATTCAGAAACCCTCGTATAATCATTTTTAATTCCTTAACTGCAGGAACCAAGTACGTATGTCCATTCCCATGTAAACAGCATGCAACACAGGGCTCTGTAATGAGGGAGGAGTGATTCATTGGTGTTTGACCCCTGGGTGGTGAACACAGCCACCATCTCCATACAGTCGTGTTACAGTCTCCCAGCACATCCAGGGAGGGAGGCAGGCTGCCTGAAACCACGGTGTGATATTCCGTGCAATACTTTGAAATGTCTAAACACTGTTCTACTGGGGCATTTACCAAATGCAGTAAGACCGAAGACCCTCAGGTGGTCCAGTTGAGACACGTTTAAAAAAGGACACGCCACACATGAATAGCCACAAGGACTGCCGTGATGGTGTGTGAGGCATGGGCTGTCTGCTGTGAGTGGGGTTTAATTTGATGATAAACTTGAACCCTGTGTCAGGCCCTCGTAATGGGAAACAGGGATACTTTCTTCAAGAGGCGAGGTCATTTAATCTGGCATTTGTTTCTGCTTTATAATTCCCAAGTTAGAATTGATGATTCTCTAGAAACTTGTGATAAAATATTCTAGGGCAATGCTTGTACAACTTGCATATGCATACAAATCACCTGGGGATATATTAAAATTCAGAGTAGTTTTAAGTATTTCTGGGGAGGGCACCAAGGTGTCACATTCGTAACAAATTATAGGTGATGCTCTCTCTATATGCAGTTATACTCCTGGGCTGTGGACACACTTGGAGTGACATGGTTTTAGAATGTTAAAACCAGGAAGCATTTTAAAGGCCAATTAACCCAAGCCTCTGTTTCCCAAATGATGAAAGTGAGACCTGGAGTCGCAGACAGTGTGGTGACCAGATGTCCGTGCTGGGGCCGGTCCTCACTCTTTGCTGATCCCAGCCTCGCTGCGCAGTCTTAGGCAAATGACATACTGTTGCTGAGCCTTGGACTTCTCTCTTTAGAAACAAGTGGGCTGTAGTCCCTCTGTATTCTGCCATCATCACCCAGGTGTCATTTCCTTCCAAACTGTGTCATCTGGATGCTGACGGTCACTACTGCTCATAAGTCTTTTTCTGTTGCCTTCTGCCTCTCGGGAATGAGTGTGAGGCATGCAGGGAGTCGGGCTAGATGGGCAGAAGATGGCAGGGGGCTGGGGCTGGGCTGCCGGCAGGATAAGCCTGCACTGTCTTCCTTTGGTGAGCGCACTTCTTTGAGCTGGGCTCTAACCTTGCTCACAAATGAATCCTGGCACCCATCAAGCGGGCTCAGGGCCACCACTGCTGCGATGAGCGGCACAGAGCTTAATGTGAAGTGGCGTCCCTCGCTGCTGAGACACAGGCAACAAAGCAAAAGCAGCGTCCTGTGGCCATGAGCACACCTACCCACTCCTCTGCATGTGGACGCACAGGGACGGTACTCCCATCAGTGCCGCATAGGAGGGCGGCGGGGAGCGGGAACGGAAGGAGAAAGGAGGCCCACACCTTCATTCGCTTGACCCTCTTCATCCTGTGTCTGCTGTAACATCTTCTCTGGTCTCTTGCTGCTTTTCGGGTCATTCTTACAAGTAAGCACTATGATTAGCTTTGGACGTCCCTCTGGGAATTCCTATGGCGTGTCTCACAATTCATTCGAAAGTCATGATTATACCTTTTGCTCATAGATTGGTTATTATTGTTCAAGTTTCGTCTGCCTCCCGTATGCATTTTGACCACTTCCTCTTTGTATTCTGTAGTAGCATCCAGCAAAGCTGTTTTTAAAACTTAAGGGCGGGAAGAAAAAATCTATTTTAAGCAATAAAAGTCCATTGTTTTTCACAGGTTTTTTCTTTGAAGATTTTTGCAGACATCAGACAATAAATCTCCTTCGTGTTCTTTTAAAGTACGAAGGAAGGTAGCTCTTCCTCATTCTGAGTAACAGTTAAGACCGAAACATAGCAATTTAGCCTTGACCCCAAGTCCCTTTCTGTGGTTGGAGGGGAGTGGTCCCATGTCAAGAACAGAACCAGGTTACCTGGTTGAAAGTCAGACACCTTGTGATTCTGAACTCCGGTGAGGCTGTCCCCTGCAGTACATGAGGCGGGGCTCCAGAGGTGGAGACCGGTGTTCTCTAACAGGATCAGGACTGTGAGAGCTGATTAGACCCGCTCACTGGAGCAGGAGTGGATAATGAGTGGTGAGAGGTCAGTGAGCTATTCCTGCTTCCCTGGCCCGCGGTACCGAAGCAAGAAGGCACTCAGTGAAATGAAAATGTAACCCATTTAGTGTTGATGAAATGACATTCTTATGTTTGCAATCCATTAGTAATCTGGGGATTTCAGTGCTCCGTGGAAGCGCAGAGGCCAGCTAACGGACAGGGAATGATGAATTCTGAAGGTGTTAGAGCAATAGATTGGGATTTGTGGGTCCCGAAATCGGTGCCATTTCTGCTCCTGTTGTCTGTAATCAATAAATGCTTTCAAGCCACGACCTCTAGGTGACTACTGGGGACACAGCACAGTCCTAGGTGCAGGTGATGTTGTCCCCACTAGCATCTGGTACATGGTAAACACTCAGCATACGTTCTTGAGCAAGTCAGGGTGTGAATGAAGTGATGTGTAAACTAAGGCAGACAAGACCTGTTCCTTACCCTCGTACCACTTTCAGAAGTATGGGGTCTGAGGCACATTAGTCACATCCTTGTGTCTCATTTTCTCCACCTTTAAAAAAATAGCCTTTACGGGGCTAACCTGTGAAATCATATGTTCCCACCCTTTGGATAAGTAGAAATGCTTGGCTACAAATTACCGTTAATGTTCAAGTCCTTACGTTAGTTGGACTATAGATAGAATAGTGACCTTCATCTTTGTTCTGATGACATTCAATCTGCAAGTCATATTAATTGTGAGATATAGCCCCGTTTCTTCCCCATCATTATGCTTGGACCGTCTCTGTCCATTTTCTCCATTGTTCTGCTTAGATCAGTGGTAGTCAACCTGGTCCCTACCACCCACTAGTAGGCGTTCCAGCTTTCATGGTGGGTGGTAGCAGAGCAACCAAAGTATAAATAAAAAGATAGATTTAACTATAGTAAGTTGTTTTATAAAGATTTATTCTGCCAAACTTAGTGAAAATCCAACATAAAGTATCATACTTGGTAAGTAATTATTATTATATGCTTTAACTTGCTGTAACTCTGCTTTATAAATTTTATAAAGTAAAGTTACTTCCCTACTTTATAAATCACCATTACTGTGGAACCGGTGGGCGGTTAGAAAATTTTACTACTAACAGAGATACAAAAGTGGGCGGTAGGTATACAAAGGTTGACTACCCCTGGCTTAGACCATCTCTCTCCTTGCTTCACTCATCACCTATTAGCAAGAAGAGAGGCAATGGTGAGGTGTTTGGGATTATAGGACATTCATGCTTACACAGCACCTGGATTTTGTACCGTTAGTTTTGGTAGGTAGAGGGCAATCGTTTCAATCTCAAAAAACCCCAAACAAACACAAAACCCTTAATGTTTTTTGGGATAACACAATGTTTTGGAAAGAGAAGAGCTTGGGTTTTGGTAGACCCTGTTTTGAATGCTATCTGTGATTGACTGCTATCCAGTTACTTAACTTCTCTGAGCCTAGGGTCCTTTTTGACCATGGGGAAGTTTAGAAACAGTATATCGGCTAGCCCATGGTCACTGATTTTAGCTCTTACTCTGGTGATTATTTAGTTCAATACTTAGTAGGATCTTTGCAGATACCTCATTGGGACAATTAAGGTGACATGTGATGAAAACAAGATCCCATGTGTATGATTCTAGGACATTAGAGCCACCCTAAAAGCTGTCCTTAAAAGTATATTGTGTGATCATTTGTACTTTATGAACCAACCTGAAAGGATTGTTTATCCTGGAGGATCTGATCCAAGCTAGGTGACACAGAGAGGGAGAATATGCCCATTGGGACATCTCCCTCACCTTCTCACTCCCTTCTCACTCTGGGTGTGGCTGACTGTCCATTAACACCGTTAACACCGATACTCCTCCTTGGGACCTGCATAAGCAATGTATGCGCTCCGGGTCTTCCATGAACAGCTCTGTTGGTGTCATAGCAGCTCGCACCTGTTAAACACAAGCAGTTTGCTCAGCAAGTGCCAGAACATATACCACGACAGGTGCGAGGCAGTTTGCAGAGACGAATTACATCAGCTTTGTTTTTCCACGGGGCCTTTGGCGTCCAGGAACCCAGCTGGCCCCCAGCCTGTGCTTGGGCCTTGGAAGGACCCTAGATTATTGTTTCCAGACTTTTTTTTTAATGTTCTGTTCAAAGTAGGACCTTAATGAAGAACTGAGCCCCTGCTGCTGATGTGCCTGAACCGTCGTGATGAGAGGGCTTCGATGTTGGGGTCAGCAGGGTCACTTGGGGATTCAGCCCCAGAATCACAAAGCCATCCCCATGAAGCCACAGGATGGGGAAGGCAGACTGTCACCTTTCCTCTCTGGTGACTTCATTTGCTTCCTACTTATCTCTATTTGGTGATTATTAAGTCCAAATGGAAGATAGCACTTGGTAGACTGAACGGCAGAAGTGAGTCTTAGCCGAGATAAGAGTCACCTTTCCTGGTTGCAGGGTGGGGGTGGGGTGGGGGGGAGTGTAGGGAGATTGCGTTTCTCTTTGTTCATTTGTGCGTTTTTAGAAATGCAGTACTTTTCCCATGTCCTTCAATTACAAAAGAAATACATGTTCACAATTTTTTGTCATAAAACAGCAGAAAAGCATACAGAAAAAAAGAATCACTCTTGCACTTACCAACTAGGGGCAACCCTGTTGACACGTAGGTGTGGCCCATTCTTTTTTTGTGTGTGTTTTTCCGAAGCTGGAAACGGGGAGGCAGTCAGACAGACTCCCGCATGCGCCCGACCGGGATCTACCCGGCATGCCCACCAGGGGGCGATGCTTTGCCCATCTGGGGCCTGAGGCAGAGGCCACAGAGCCATCCTCAGCGCCCGGGCAAACTTTGCTCCAGTGGAGCCTTGGCTGCGGGAGGGAAAGAGAGAGACAGAGAGGAAGGAGAGGGGGAGGGGTGGAGAAGCAGATGGGCGCTTCTCCTGTGTGCCCTGGCTGGGAATCGAACCCGGGACTCCTGCACGCCAGGCTGATGCTCTACCACTGAGCCAACCGGCCAGGGCCGGCCCCATCTTTTTAAGCATAGGTTTCACATACTTGCAATACCATTGTAGGTATAGTTTAGAATCTTGGATTTTCACATGAAATTTTAATATAAATAAATCCCCACGTAATTAGAATCTAAACACATTAATTTTACAAACTCAGAAGGTAGTGACTTGGGTGTAGGTAGTTTACTATTAAATTCTCAGTGCCAGCCAATATTTGTCAAATAAAATGAACAATGATATTCTAACATATGGATATTCAGTATTCTACTGAACAATATTGACGTTTCCAATTTCTTTGTTTTTATAATGCTGCAGCAATTGTCTTTGGTATAACAGACTTTTGTGTTTCTGATTATTTTCTTCAGATAGATTCCCTGAAGTATAATTATACACATAGTCAAAAGGCTAAGAACACTTTTAAAGTTCTTGGAACGTATTACTAAATTGCTTTCCTGAAAGGTTGCGCTAATTTATACTTCCACAAGAAGTATGTGAGAGGCACAGTTCACCAGACCCCAGGCAGATAGCAAGTGAACAGACCAAGGACCACTGGGGCAGCTCCCTCCATCTGGGAGGATGGACCAGAGCAACTTCTGGCGAGTTAAGGGGAAGGTGTTTTTAAATAGGATCTGAAGACTGAAATGTGTCATGTACTTTAATTTTAAAAAATCTAGTAAGTGCAAACTGGGGCTCAGAGTAGAGAAAAAAAATGTTTTAGGAAAATTAAAAGATATGCCTTCTCCTGCTCAAGGGACTTAGGGCCCAGCCCCCGCAAGCCTCCGCAGGGAGGCTCCATGCTAGGAGCTAACGGTAACCTTGTCTGCCTTCCCCACTCAGTGTCAAGTACTTGAACATGAACTAGGCTCATGCCAAACTCTCCCGGTGACACTAATCCCTGATTTAATTACCCTTGACAGTGTTTGATGGGCCTTAACGAGCCAGGCACCCTAATGAGCTGCATCTTGGGGTTTCAGAGCATTACCTGGAAAGTGTGGTCCTCACTCAGGCTGACTGGTAGGTGCAGAAAACCAGCTTCCAGACCAAGGACCTCAATGCAAGTGACAGGACAGCACCGGTGACCTGCAGTGGGATGCTTCTAAGTGGGGAGGTGACACATGATATTTTCCTGGCCCTAAGTCATTAGAAAGGAAGAACTATAGGGACCATTTAAAGAGTACCAACCACTTTCCCTGCTACACAGTCATCTTTCTGGGGACAAGGGACATTTTGCTTTTTTCCTCTTTATTAAAGTTTCCTTTTTGCCATCTCATAGGGCTGGGGTGGGAGGGTACACCACCAACTACTCTGGTGGGACATCCTAACTTTATACCCGGGGTGACTTAGACCACCCTGTCCCTCCCTCCTAGTCTAAGGAAGATCGGGGTTGGCAGAGCTTCTAGATCTGGTGACTGAATAGATCCTTCCCAGTAACCTGCTTTCTTATTTCCTGGGACCCACAGACCCGATAAATGCCGCTCTCGGGTCTTATTTCTCCACATTCCACCGCCTGTCCCTAGACTCATGTCAGTTTGAATTTGAAACCATTACTATCTCTTCCATTCATGTCTGGTCCCCAGTGTCCTGGGTGTGAATGTCTCACTTAGAATTCAGACAGGCTAGTTCTATGAGCTTAATGGTTATACAGCCCTGGAAGTTACACCCTCGTCTCTTACACATGGTTTCCTGGGAATTCTGGACATGGCCTGATGTTTATTCTTCAGTTTGTTTCCCCAGTAGGACTAAGCCTACCATTTGATGAAATGTGTGAAATCTTCATCTACTGGTCTAGTAGGGCACATTGACCTGATCTTAAAGCCCGAGTAATCCTGATGTCGACACCATCTTTCCTTGGAATTTGTTCCTTTGATAATCAGAGGCCCATTCAGTATCTGTTTTTAGACTCATGCTTCATTTTTGGCTGTTTACCATATGTTTGTTTCATGCTGATAAGACATTCCAACCCTCATAGCTCATTCAGAGCAGAAAGAAGTAATTGCTGTGTCCTAACGCCTTTGGCTGACCCAGAAGTTGCTGGGTTGGCTTGCTGGTTCTGCCCACTTCTCCAGTTTCTCTTCCATCTATTCTATAACATGGAAGAACTCCTGCCCTCAGGTGACCCTACAGGGGATGAGTCTTTTAGAGTCTTATCTAATACTCAGAGCATAAACGTACTGTTGAAATCGCAGGAGGAAGGGAAGAGTCATTTTATCGTAGATGCTTCCTCCAGATTTGAATGTCGTCATTGCTTACAGGTTCACAAGTTCGGTGCAGGCACACCGGGCAGACCCATCCCGACTTCAGACATAGCTGTGGTCCTGTGAGTGCCCCCAACTAAGGCGAAGAATATTTGTGAAACTCTGGGCTTTTTCAAAAGTAACTTGTTTGACTTTTGAAATCAATATGCGCAGAATTTGAGGATAAAATTTTTAACTCTTTAATAAAGTTGGACTTTTAGAATTTAGACTGAATTAAGCAACCATTAATTGTAGTTTACAGTCTTTGAAGTCACCATAGAAAAAGTGCCAGGCTTAGGGTCCCTTTGTATGTAATAAGAAAATCATGGGAAAGAAATGTACTCCAGACAAGGTAACAAAAACACAAAGGATACCTTTTTATTTTCTTTTTTATACAGTATTTCCAAATTATGACTCCTCTTCAGAAATGTACTGTTTGCTCAAATTCGTCTAATGACAAGAAATTATATGAATCTTTAAATTCCTGTGTAGGGTTGATAAAGGTCCCCAAACCATTTTACTGTTCATTTGAAACTTACATTTGCATCATTATTATTACTATTTTTATCAGACCCTGCTGATGGCTTCACCAGGGCATTGCGACTTACTACTTGTAAGGAAATTGCATCTCTCTGAAATAAAGGTCATTTTCTCTTGGTGCATAAGTTGTCATGAAAAATTACATCTACAGTGAACATTTTTGTTTTGAATCATACGCATACAGGATGTGGTTGACCTGACAAACTGTTTAAATAAATCATCAAAATGGAATGCCATCCATCCAACAGTTTGGAAAGAGCTTGCAAGAGAAATTATAAAACTGTGGGCCCCAGGTGTCCGATGGCACCTGTGTGAGCCACCCCGGGCAGTGGCAGTGGATTGCCTGTGTAACTGTCAGAGATGCCCAGCGGTGTGCAGAAGGCACCTCTGGGTGCTCAAATCACCATTCCATTGCAAGAAAGAGCTGAAACACTTATAAGAAGAGGGTCGTTGACTAGATAGAGAGCCACAGCCAGAGTCAAAGGGGAGTATAGGGTTAGGCTCTTGGACTTTGGCTCCTGCCACGGTGGGTCAGAGAGCCGAAGCTGTTGGGTGATAGAGAAGGTGCCGGGTGTGGGTAGGACGGCAGAGAACCCCGTGACGTGGGAGAAGAACTGGACGTCAAAGGAGACGATAAATGGGTGCTTCTCGGAATAAAAAGCATTAACCGTGGGGTCTTCTAGAAACCACTACTTCAAAAATTTCAATTTAACATTTTAATATTTTTATAGAAGAGAGAGGCCATAATGAAATTTCTTTAGTGTGCAATCGACATTAAAGTCTTTCACATACAGGAATGTCAAGCCAATAGAAATAAATTTCAGAAATATCGGTGAAGATTAGATGAGGGAGTTGAAAGGTAACTTGGGTAAAAGATGAAAGCTTTATGCTTTGCCACGCAGGTGATTATGACCTGATGTGACCTGGACATGGTGTCTGAGGGTTCCAGTGACTCTTGACCCTTGTTAATAATACCTTTGATGCTTGCTGTTTAGGCTATTTACTTGTCATGGTGTGTTTGTGAGCTTTAAAAAAGGACTTACCCTTTTCCATAAATTTTAAGTCTCTGATCGCATTACCTATTTCGTTCTGGTATCACTAGAACCTGTGACACAGAACCCAGTCACTAGATCCTTAATAGAAATTTAGAGGCATTCTTGATAATTACTTAGCTCAGGCTCTCTAGAAAACAGAGCCTGAGGACTAAGTTCTGATGCTTTATCTGCAAGACAAGGACCCAGATAGTAAGGAGATAGGGCCACGAGAGAGGGAACAGTAAGAAAAGATATGCAATGATGTGTTGTCCTAGTGGCCACTGCTTCATGACACCAGCAGGAAGACACAGCAGGTCACCTGGCACACCCATTTGGCTCTTTTCAACGGGAAATCTTCAGACAGAGCTATACCACACCTTGGAGCAGTTTGCAGAAGGCAGGGAGTAGAGATCATTTACTGCATGGCTTTTTTCCTTGTCCTGTTTCCCACTGGTCAGTGTCTGAACCAGAGCAGTTTACCTGTGCTTCTGGGTTGCGTCACCTGGTCCCTGTAGTGACCACTCAGCAAGCCAGATCTGAACCCCTAAAGCGTGGTGCTACATCTGATCCAGAAATTGCAGGAGATGCCAAGACTCTTCAGCTAGTGACCCTGGTTGAATGTCCCTAGCCAAGGAGGAAGGTCTGTCACCTCCAGGCAGTAACTGGTTGGCTTAGGTCAATTCATCAGTCACAGGATAGTGGAGGTGAAGAAAGCAGAGCCTTCAAGGCAGGTGAGGCCTAAGGAATCAATGAAGCCCATAGGTGTAGCTGAGACGATGACAATGACGATGATGAAGAAACACCACCAGCAAGAAATGGAGCCAGGAAAGCACTTGAAGAGGCCAACAAGAATCAACAAAGACAGAAAATTCTCGGTGTAAGGAGGGATTTAGCACTAGTTGGAGAGGTGAAGGTCAAGAGAAGTTCTAACTTACGAATATAGATTTGTTTGCAACATCTGGGAATATTAGAAACAAGGGGCATCCTCTGAAGCTTGAAGGAGAGACTTAATTTGGGAGAAATGGAAGCAGCTATTATTATTATTATTACTTAATATAGCGGGTAGTAAACACACAGAATGCATTACCCTCAGAGATGATACTGTCAGAAAATACCAATTGGTTGAAGAATAATTCAGGTAAGTTTATGTTTTATGGAGCCATCGTCGGCTGCTAGGAGGAAATTAAGGGTGTTTAGGGTACTAACCCTAACCTTTGCAGATTGAGATCACAAAAGACAGTGATGTCCTTCCTTTAATATACTTGGTGTCATTTTCAGTGACTGAATCCTGGTCTGAATGGATCATTGGTCTGAGCCTCTATGGAGTGTTTATCATACCTATTTTTATCATTAATGGCCATGGTAATTTCAGGGACTTTTTCCCTTGCGGAAGGTGTGGGGAGATGTGAAGGGTGCATCAGAATCGTTGTCTCCAAATCAAGGAGGGATGATATTCACCTTAGAGATTACTCTGTCTTTGTCAGTGCTCCGTCTACTTGCACTTAATACTCCTCTACCCACAGTGGGGAATTAAATGGGCACTCAGTCCATTTGATCTTTGTATAGTTATTTGAAACACAAATTATAAAATACATTAGTTTCATTATACTCACTCTGAAATCTTGTTCTTTGCCTAAATGATCTCTATACTCAAGATTTTCTTCTCTCTCTCTTTGTCCAAGTCCAGGCACTGAAGGGCTTAGGCCGGTTCCCCTTTTTCCATAAAACCGTCTCTGACCGCTTCATTCCTCATGCCCTTTCCTGATTTAAGTCGTCTGACATTTATTGTCTTCATCATAAATACTTAGCATTAGGCTGCTTTGAATTGTTTGCTAATCACTTTGTTTGCACATAGATCACGTCTCTCTAACTAGATTTTAAACCCTTATAAGACGGGGAGTGAGGTCTCCTAGCGCTCTTAGGTCCCCTGGCTTCCAGCACAAGTCCAGACACTTGGGGGACACGGAGTGACAGGTTGGCAGGTCAGGGGGATGTATGTGTGCCATCCAGACTGACTCTGGGCGGCTCTCTGTCGCCTCTTGTGAAAATGCTTCCTCCTTGCTTTTGGATAATGAAAACCATCCTTCATTTGCAGAGTAATAAAAGTTACTGCCCTTGTTAGTGGTGCTAACTCAACTCCCACTCCCTCTTCTTATCCAAACATGCCTCTTAATTCTAAAGACCTCCTAATTGATAATAAGGAGCATGCAATCTCCCACCTGACTTTATAAAAAGAATTTGCCTTCCCCATCCTTGTCCTGCTGCTCCTTGGGGCAGGGCCACTGTGCTGGCCGTTAGCGAAGTGCTTTGGGCAGCATATCTCCAAGGCAGAACGCATCCTGCCCACGTTCCTCCCCAGCTCCAGTCTGCAGCTACCCCGTCGGGTGGAGCCAGAGCAGCAGCAGCAGCGCACACCTGCTCCCTCACCAGACCTGAGAAGGGTCTCAGATCTGGGATGGGTTCATTTGCAATAGGAGGCCGAGAAAAGAGACGGAGTGAGAATGACTTGAATCGTTCGTCCTGGAACGTGCTGCTCAGAGTCCATCCTTCTCAGTTGGGTGTCTCCCAGATGCTTTCTGAGAGGATGAAAGGAAGAACACTCAGACCATGCGCAGGCGAGTGAGGGGGGTCAGCACTTCGTTGGTAGGTTGTGCCTCCTCACCAGGGTTCTGGCTCCCTGCTTCGATCTACTGTGTTCATTGGCCGGGGCAAGAGGCTAGTGCCCTGTGGCTCTTAGAAAGAGGGCCATGGTGTGCACAGTTGGGAGGGAGAGTGGGGCCTTTGGTAGGAAGCAGTCCCGAAAACCCGGCAATGTTTAGGTGCGCAGCTGAAAGGCTTCCTTCCAAACATTTCCCATGTGGAGAGAACAAACATAGATGCCCTTAAGTCCAACCTTTCACCCAATGGGCCTGCCCCTCCCGGGTAAGATGCAAATAGGCCGCAAGTCTAGGGCTTACTCTTACTTTGCACCTCGCCAAGGGACTGCTGGAGACAGCTTTCTGCTTGGGGTTAGCTCACAAGTCCATCCTGAGGCCTCCCCAAGGCTTGGCTGTGCCAGACGCCACACCCTCAGCAGCGGTGTGGGCAGTCCACAACGCCGGGGCGGCTAAGAAGCAGTGCGGAGCACACATCCTGTCTGTTGGGAAAGTCTGCGGTTGAGAACTGGAACTCCTAACAGAGAGCAGCTCATGGGCTACCAGGAGCCCCCTGGTTTGGGGTGAGGGTAAGAAGGTGAGGTAGGAACGTGAGCGTCTACCTAGTGTGATCTGTGATTGCGACCACTGGGACGTTGGCTTGGGGCTGTAGACTCTGTAGCCCCTGCTGCCTGCCTCGTCTGGAAAAAGGGGAAAGTGACCCCGTCCTGCTTCCAGCACGGGGTTCTGGTGAGAGGCGGCTGCTCCGTGGTGTTTATAGCGACTCGGTGGACCACAGAAGGTGCTCTGCACTTGTTGGGCATTGTCACTAGTGCAAATAGAAGTCCAATAGTGATTATCACTTCCTGAAGTTTTCCTCTTTAAGTGAGTGCTTGGAAAATTTTTGTGCCAGTTGGTGTTGACCTTCTGTGTTTCCCATTGACTGCTGGAATGAAGCCATCCCCTCCCTGCAGAGGTTTGCTTAGGGCCGCTAATAATGCATTCTATCAGCACATACTGCTTTCCTTTTTTTTGTGTGTGTGTGACAGAGACAGAGTCAGAGAGAGGGACAGATAGGGACAAATGGGAAGGGAGAGAGATGAGAAGCATCAGTTCTTCGTTGCAGCACCTTAGTTGCTCACTGATTGCTTTCTCATATGTGCCTTGACTGGGGGCTACAGCAGACTGAGTGACCCCTTGCTGGAGCCAGCGACCTTGGGCTCAAGCTAGTGAGCCTCGCTCAAACTATATGAGCCCACACTCAAGCTGGCGACCTTGGGGTTTTGAACCTGGGTCCTTTGTGTCCCAGTCCGACGCTCTATCCACTGCACCACCACCTGGTCAGGTCACACTGCTTTCCTTGACTCCCTCTGAAACCTTGCAGAAGAATGTGTTGCTTCACTCCTGATGGTAAGTGACTCTGTGGTCCAGTCCAGCTGCATGTGGCTGGGGTGTGGTTTTAACATACGTGAGGTAGAGCCAGCTTCCCCGGGTGTGCCCTGGAGTGTTGAAAGGTGCCACGGCCTTGAAGCTGGGGGCTGGCACTCCAAGGCATGCTCAGCCGGGACGATCCCTAGAAGGAAGAAGGCAGTGAGGGTCCAGCAGAGGCCGTGCAGTTTAGTGTGTTGATCTCACTTTCTGTCTCCAGGGATCTTCTCAGCCTTTTCCATAATTTATTGCAAACAGCTTAGAGGACCTTTTAGATCCTGGGCATTTCTGCTTTCTGTTCTTTGAAATAATAAGGAGGATGATTCCAGTCACCTCCTTCGCAGGAATGCAGTGAGTCTGCTGCGTTAGGTAATGTCTGGACAGAATGCTGGCCACTGTGAAATAAGGATTGTGGGATTGGGTGGTGACATGAGAGGTCAGGTCACTAGGATGGGGAGGTGGAGCCCTCACCTTGTCTGCAGGAGTCTGAGCTGAATGGGGGGTTGGAAGGTGGTGAGGGGTGGGGTAGGGAAGAGAGGAATGGCAAGATCGCCAATTTACTCTTGAACAGTCTTGACCTTGCAAGTTGAGGCGCTACCTTGCTGCCACATTCCAGCAGCAGTCAAGTACTTGTGACTTGTCGTTGCTTAGCTCCCATGTCCCTGGATGTTACGACTAATTGGGTTGACAGGAAGCAAAGATAGGCCCACTGTCTGGGTTTTGTTCTGGTGGCATCACGCTCTCCCTCTCCAGGTACAGGTGACACGTGGCTCCCAGCACCTCTGGTCCCCGTCAGCCTCCCGGTCCAAGCCCGCTGGCCATCCGCGTGTCCCCGTGAACTCACTGGGCTCCGGCACCTTTGGTCCCCGTCAGCCTCCTGCTCCAAGCCCGCTGGCCATCCGCGTGTCCCCGTGAACTCACTGGGCTCCGGCACCTCTGGTCCCCGTCAGCCTCCTGCTCCAAGCCCGCTGGCCATCCGCGTGTCCCCGTGAACTCACTGGGCTCCGGCACCTCTGGTCCCCGTCAGCCTCCCGCTCCAAGCCCGCTGGCCATCCGCGTGTCCCCGTGAACTCACTGGGCTCCGGCACCTCTGGTCCCCGTCAGCCTCCCGGTCCAAGCCCGCTGGCCATCCGCGTGTCCCCGTGAACTCACTGGGCTCCGGCACCTCTGGTCCCCGTCAGCCTCCTGCTCCAAGCCCGCTGGCCATCCGCGTGTCCCCGTGAACTCACTGGGCTCCGGCACCTCTGGTCCCCGTCAGCCTCCCGGTCCAAGCCCGCTGGCCATCCGCGTGTCCCCATGAACTCACTGGGCTCCGGCACCTCTGGTCCCCGTCAGCCTCCTGCTCCAAGCCCGCTGGCCATCCGCGTGTCCCCGTGAACTCACTGGGCTCCGGCACCTCTGGTCCCCGTCAGCCTCCCGGTCCAAGCCCGCTGGCCATCCGCGTGTCCCCGTGAACTCACTGGGCTCCGGCACCTCTGGTCCCCGTCAGCCTCCCGGTCCAAGCCCGCTGGCCATCCGCGTGTCCCCGTGAACTCACTGGGCTCCGGCACCTCTGGTCCCCGTCAGCCTCCCGGTCCAAGCCCGCTGCCCATCTGCGTGTCCCCGTGAACTCACTGGGCTCCGGCACCTCTGGTCCCCGTCAGCCTCCTGCTCCAAGCCCGCTGGCCATCCGCGTGTCCCCGTGAACTCACTGGGCTCCGGCACCTCTGGTCCCCGTCAGCCTCCTGGTCCAAGCCCGCTGGCCATCCGCGTGTCCCCGTGAACTCACTGGGCTCCGGCACCTCTGGTCCCCGTCAGCCTCCCGCTCCAAGCCCGCTGGCCATCCGCATGTCCCCATGAACTCACTGGGCTCCCTTCCGTCCCTCAGGGACACAGAGTCGCCCTCACTTCCTCCTCGTTGCAACTTACTTGAAAGCCACTTTGGCTGTAGGAGGGCGGGATTTGGCAGGTCACAGTAGGGTCCCCATGGGTCCCTTTGTTTCACTGATGACAACCCCAAAGGGCTCTGGGTAGATTAGTCCCTCTTCCCTCAGCATTTATGTCTCTGCTTGAGCCAGGGAGTGAGACTACTGCCTCCATGCTGAGCAGGGCAAGAGGTTACCTCGTCTGATCACGTCTGCTTCCAGCCTGTTGACAATATCGGAGCCTCTCTGTTCCATCAGCAAGGCCACCATCCGCGCCCTCCACCGGGACTGCCCCAGCTCAAACTCCTGGCACATTTAACCTACCTCTCGGGTCAAATCTGGGTCCTCATCCCCAAACCCAGCTTCTTGAAGGGGGATGCAGAATGTACTCCGTAGGCCTGTCCTTTTACCTCATTTTATAGGGCCTCTCCGATCAGCAAGTCACATGTAAACGGAGAGCAGATGGAGGCCTGAAGGAGCCGGAGGAGGGAAGGAGATGGAGACGGAAACGGTCTCACAGACATTTATTCTGTGACGAGTAAGATGCTATCTCCCTTAGTTTCACCCCAAACGCTGTGAAGTAGAAGAGCGGGCAGATGAGGAACTTCAGGCTTAGAGAAGATGATGTCTTGCCCACTGTCACCCAGCCACCAAGGGGCGGAGTACACACTGCACAGCCGGGTCCCTCTGATTTCAAGGGTCAGGTTTCTTCACAAATGCCCTTTTCCCATCGTAGAGTCCACCTGGTTCCATCGTTCCATTTCCCTGCTGGGCAAACAGAGTGTGTGTCACCTTGTCAAGGTCACTGGCTTTTTTTTTTAGGGACATAGACCTGTCGGTCTTTTACTCGGTATTCCTGGAAGGCACCCAGCACTCCTTTCACCTGTGCAGGATTGCAGGTATGTCTGGTGGTGCTGTCTCAGAGTCCCGACCGACGTCGAAACCTCCTGTCCTCACTGAGCTCACCCGTGGTTTACAGAGGGGTACAGGTGAGGTTAACGGGGTGTTGTGACATTGGCGTGCTCCTCCTTCCAGGAAGAAAAAGCAGAAGCTGCAAGAAGAAACCACAGTGAAAAACAAGTCGTAGCTCGCTTACAGAAATTTTAAGTTGCAAACCTTGGATTCCTCTGGGATGGAAGAGATCCACACTTGCAGGCCACTTGCAGTTCCGCACCTCAGCCCACCAATCTGGTGCACGCACACACAAACTGAGGCGATGGGAGGGTCCACGGGAGCAGCTTCCCCTGAGCTCAGTCCAGCAGAGGGAGAGGCTCTTGCGCAGGAGACCTTAGGCACAGACAGGACTCTGTGCCAGCGACGTGGCTTTGCTCACTGCAGCTGGAGCACCTCATCAAGTCAGATGGATGTCTTCTTTCTAGTGGCTGGACTTCTCCCATCCAATTCCTGCCGCTGGGAGAAGAGCTTGGGGAAACACCAGCTTAGAGAGCTGAGAGGCAGCCTGCGTGAGTGAGATAGGAACAGGGAAACTCCTTCTGGAAGAGAGGGCTGCCGTTTTACAGCTGAAGGACCCTCCTTGGATCTGGGACTCATGAATATTGCATCAGAAGAATCAGCTTATTTAAGAAAAGGGAAAAAGATCCCCCAGAAGCCAAGAGAATTCAATAACCGCTGGGAAGTAGCCTTAGGAAGGTCTTTTCAGATTGCTTGTGGAAGTAGGAGTCTGTCCTACTTCCACAAGCAAGGTTCAATCTTGGATGTTTAAGCCTTGTGTGAATCCAGATCAATACACCCCTTCGGGGTAACCGGAGGGGTGGGGAGGAGAGAGCCCTTTGTGAAAAGATGGCCGCAGGTGACTTCATAACCACCTGCATGGCTCACGGCACTGATCTGGCTTCTCAGTGCTTGGCTTCTATTCTGTCTTTATGTATAGTTTCCCAGTCCAGTCCCACTGGGGTAGTCATGGATGTTTTAAGGTGCGTATCATTGTTGCAGCTCAGCCTTTAATACTTAAGTTAGGTATCGCGCAAGCAAACAATCAGGCTTCCAGGGGGCTTTCCGCCCCAGATCAGATAGGAGCTCCACTGCGGCTCCATTGTCCAGTTCTGCGGCCACACAGCTGCTGCTACTTGTGTAGAGTGGAGCCAATAAACATCACAAAACATTATTGCTTTCAGGGGGCCACGTACAACAGGAAGAAGATGGCTGTACCCTGGATGATTCATTGAGTTTTTGACCATGACTTGGGTGGACCATGAGACAAGGCACCCAGCTTCTGGATGGGGTGAATGGGTTCTTTCAACAGTACCCCCTTTTCCCCCTGATGGCCCTATTTCTTTTCCTGCTATTTTGGGACTGAGGGGCTAGCTGATTGTCATTAGGAGGAGGCAGGTTGTTCATGGACGAACTTGAGGCAGGTCTGCGTGATACTGCGAATGAGGAACGAGGAGAACAAAAGGCAGATGAGCGGTGGAGGCAGCACAGAAGCAGTGAGATAGCCCAGAGCCACGTCCACACTGTTGGCGGGGGCAGGTCCGCCCAGGAGCATGTGGAATCCTAGGACACCCAGCTCCCAGAACTGGGCTGGCTTCACCTTTCGAGTTGCTCAAATACGGGGAAAGGTTCGGGGAGAGGGAGAAAAGGAGAGGGAACCCAAATATCCTTTATATTTCTGCAGCTTCTTTGGAGTTGAGAAGGACTCTTTAGCCAGAGCCTCCATCCAGAACCTTGTTTCTATGGCAACCCACTTGCAGCCTGCAAAGCTGACAGCCCAGTCTGGAGCTAGTGTTGCTGAAACAGAAAATGGAATAAAAGAAGTTTTGTATCCTGGATTATTAACATTTAATATATACACACGGAGGTATGTAGGAATCTGTGCATTTAGTAGTGGATGCTGTTTTTCTTCCTTGACTTTAGTTTGCAAACCTCTGTGCATTTATTTAACACTTACTATAAACTGGGTGGGTCCTGGGGATACAGAGGTGAGTAAGACGTAGCCTTTGACATCGGTGAAGCTGCCATCTCTGGTGGCATTGCCACACCATGAGATTGGTGTCTCTAGAGCATGTGGGCGCTGGGTTTTCACCAGCGCAGAGGAGTGTGCCGCTGCTAACTTTGGTAACAGTTGGGAAGGCTTCCCCATGACAAGAACATTCAAGAACTGACAAATAAAAAGGAGTAAAAGATTTTTCAGGTGGAGGATGTGGGGAGAAGGGAATCCCTGTGGGAATGACATCTATTACATGGTATATAAACCCAATTATGATTGTATCTCTTGATGTGTTCTTGTAGTCCCCTAACCCCCAGTGGAGTCTTGCTGAAGAATGTTCTGGCTACGGCATTATCACGTCGGGCTCTTTAATGTCTGGGGACCAGCTCATTGCCCAAGCCTTCATGGGGCTTACACCTCCCTACTTGCTTTGAGGGACAAGTACTTCCTCCCTCCCTCCCTCCCTCCTTCCCTCTCTCCCTTCTTTCCTCCCTTCTTCTCTTTCTTCCCTCCCATCTTCTCTTTCTTCCTTTTTAAATTATTTTAATTTATTGACTTTAGTGAGAGGGGGAAGAGAGAGACCAGAACATCGACCTGTTCCTGCATGTGCTCTGACCAGGGATCCAGCTCGCAACCTTTGCACTTTGGGATGGTGCTCCAACCAACTGAGCTTCCGGTCAGGGCTCATGTCTAAGTTATGTGGAAATGTAAAACTGGCAAGCCAAAGGTCCCGGGGAGCTCAGAGGTTAGTCACGGCTGATTTTAAGAAAACTTGTAATTAAATATTTGAAGTTTTTTGGTTGGGGATTAGAATATTTTCTCCCTAAGACATCCCACCATTATTTGGGCTCTTTCCATAATGACTTTTTAAAAAATTTTATTTTTTATTTTTCCGAAGTTAGAAGTGGGGAGGCAGTCTGACAGACTCCCGCATGCACCCAACTGAGATCTACCTGGCATGCCTACCAGGGGGTGATGCTCTGCCCATCTGGGACATTGTTCCGCTGCAACTGGCGCCATTCTAGCACCTGAAGTGGAGGCCATGGAGCCATTCTCAGCACCTGGGCCAATTTTGCTCCAGTGGAGCCCTGGCTGTAGGAGGGGAAGAGAGAGACAGAGAAGAAGGAGAGGGGGAAGGATGGAGAAGTAGATGGTCGCTTCTCCTGTGTGCCCTGGCTGGGTATAGAATCCGGGACTTCCACATGCCAAACTGCTGATGCTCTCTACTGCTGAGCCAACCGGCCAGGGCCACGTAATGGCTTTTTAAAAGAGTGAGTACCTGTCCTGAACTACCTTCGTGGTCTTTACTTTAGCAGGTCTCTTTATGCTCCTGGGGATTTACTGATTTGCATATTGACACCACAGAATATAAAGATAAATTACTTCTTTCAGAGCCCTGGAGAGTGAGGCCCACCTCAGTAATGTTCCACAGAGCCCCCCCTAGGATCAGTGCCAGTCATCCTGTGAACACTCCATGCATAGTAATTGGTGATAATTGAAAAATAACACCCATCATCCTTGAAGAAAAAAACCCAAACCGCCCCAACTGATTGCACTTTTATACATGGGCTATTTTTATTGCCGAGAGGCACTAAGTAATCAGATTGTCATTATTACACAGTGTATTACTACTAATATGTACTTAGTCTTTTCATTCCACAGCTATATTCCAGGCGATGTGGTGGGGGTATACATAGGAAAAAAAAACAAGCCCTATTCTCAAAATTTTTACAATTTACTGTGTTTGTAGAGGGGAAAGTGGAGATGTATAAATATTATATGGAGCAGAATGAAGTAATAGCTAAATAGCTATGTGTGTGTATATATATATACATATACATGGCTATGTACATATATATATGTTTGTGTGTATTTCACTGTGTCTCATACTTAACACATTTTATAAATGTAAAATGATTGATAGGATAAATACACCTCCATAGGAGAAGTGACTCATATTTAATTTTTAAATTTTATTAGAAAATTAACTTTAACAGTGTGACATTGCTTAATGAGAGTACCTAGGTTTTTAGGTGAACATTTCTATGGCATTTGAACTGTTGATTATGTTGTATATCCATCACTCAAAGTCAAATCATTTTCCCCCTCCCCCTCCCCCCTTTCCCCCTTTCCCCCTCCCCCCTTTCCCCCTTCTCCTCCCCCTTTTCCCCCTTCCCCCTTTCCCCCTTTCCCCCTCCCCTTTCCCCCCTTTCCCCCCTCTATTTCCCCCTTTCCCCCTTCCCCTTTTTCCCCCTTTCCCCCCTTTTCCCCTTCCTGTTCACTCAAGAAGTGACCCATCTTGACAGGTATCCAGGGCTTTCAGGACAGAAAGTAGGGTGTCAGGTGCGCCTGGGGGTGGTGGACGGGCCAGAGAGGAAGGGTACAGTGTGTTACACCTGGACTTCAGGCCCTTGCTCTTGGGGAATCATGAATGTCATCTTGCCTAGGGGTTTTGATTTTATTTTTCTGGTGGAAAGGGTGGGAAACGAGCAGTCGCTGAAATTGCTTGTGGAAGGAACTGAGGCTGCGGTGCTTGTTGCTTACTGCCGGTGGACCCCCAGTAGTGCATAAGCGCCATGTGGCGAGGCGTTCTGTCTGCTTTGCTCGCCCATCCCTCCCTAGGTCTTACCTAGTGCCTGGCGCGCAGCTGATCCACAGTGGATCCCTGCCGAATGGGATTGACCAGGGCTCTCAGAATTTATTTCTCGGGATGGAGTGAAAGTAAGGAAGTGGGAAGGACTTCAGGCGGGAGATGGAAGGCAGAAAGCTTTTCCAGAAGCTCGGGAGGAAACCTGTGAGCCCGAAGCCAAGAGTGACTCTGAGAAGGCAGAACCACAAGTGGGAGGGCTGAGGACAGCACTGGGGAATGGGGTCACTGCCAAGTGTGGGGCTGGGGGTCGGGTTTGTTCCTTGTGTATTCACAGCTGTCTGCGGCTGCCATTATCCAAGGCTCAGAGCCCCAGGGGAGGAACTGCCTCCCCTGGTTGGATGGAGGGTGGGCTGTGGCTGAGACAAGGGAGCTAGGGCTTAGCTTTTGGGAAGGTTGAAGAGGAGGTTCCCTTGGGGAGTTCATGTGAACACTCCATTGAGAGCATAGTTGGGGGCAGACAGAGCTCCACATGGGACGGGAGGAAGGCAGTGAAGGACAGGGAGTCATTGGGACAGATGGTTATTGAAATGCAGGCAGTCAGGGCTCTGGGTCACCGGGGGGGGGGGGGGAATGGAGAGCAAGATGGGCACGGACAGGAGACAAAACCTGAGGAAAGCTTACACTGAATGGGTAGGAAATTAAACACTTGAGCCTAGGGAGGAAAGTCAGGACTCAAACTCAGAGAGCAAAGGGTCAAAGAATTCAGAAGACTGTTTTCTGATTGAGGATGTGACCAAAGAGCTCAGTTTGGAAGGAAACCAAAGAGGATGAAGGCAGGTAATAGCCCACTTGGTTAGATTATCAAGAGGTACTAGTAACTCCAGTAGAGTGGTGGAATTAGAAAACATTGCAGGAAGTTAAAAATGTTGGATAAGAAAATGCAGCACACATGTTCAGCAATGAAGGAAAAAAGGGAGAGAGGGGGTTGAGTTTCAGGGAAAATCAGGTTTGAAAAGACGTTTTATATTATATGAAAAAAAATGTATGTTTGTGAGCTAGTGGGATGGAAACTGTTAGGTAAAGATTTAATAGCAAACTTCTCAGTTTCTGTAGGAGAGGAAAAGTATTTTGATTCTGAGTAGAGGAGCATTATATGACACTTGTTTCTGTCTACACAGAAAAAAACACACCCCAGAGTCATTTTAATATGATAATGTCAAAACTGTGCAAAGATGATGTTTAGTCTTATTAATAACGATCATTTGGGCAGTCTAAGACTTTCTGTTTGGAAAGAGGACTTTCTTTAAATGCTGTACGGTCAAAGAGGCAGTGACATCATGATCTGTCTGTGCCTGAGTCGCCATTACCCCATGATGGCTATATTGTCCCAAGAAGGATGAAAACCAGGTCAGATGGAGTAAGATCTTTATTGATAGTTCTGGATTTGGTTTTCATGAAAATGTTAGTAAAACCGAGATGTTGAGGTTCTTGGGAAGGTTATTGGGTCTTTCACCTTGTCCTCCATAAGATTTCCTTGGGAAGCATTTCAAAATTATGATGACCTGCCCACTGTTGATGTGTCTGGGGTCTGCCGTGGGAGTCGTATCATGTACATGGGAAGAAAGGGTCTCAGGGCATTGATTGTTCATGTGATCGTTCCCTGTTTGGGCCAGCTAGAGAATAGAGTTGGCATGGAAACAAATGGGAAAACACTTTCCTCTTTTTTTTCTTCTTAACCAAATAGCATAGCCAAATAGAAGCAAATAAAATTTGTCACCCCTTTGGTGAAAGTCGAAGATTTTATCTTGCTCTGATTTCAGAGCACTAGGGCAGAGTGACTGTGGAGAGGAACAGGAAGTTGGCAGAAATGCAAGAAGAAGGGATACTCCCCAGTCCAGACTCTGGAGATCCCCGTATCTGGATCCACATGAGTCTATCAGTTGAATGGAAAAGGTGCCTTGTTTTTTAAAAAAAATTATTCAAAGCCAACACTAATAGACAATTAACTGCATGTCTATACTGAGAGCAACATTGTTGCAGGTGCCCCAAGAAACAGAGTGGACAGAAGAAGTGATCTTAGGGAGTGGCTGAGAAAAGGTGGCGCCTCTCCAAATTCATCATACGCAGTTGTTTCGCCTATTCTAAGTAAGGAGGAAAATATTCAAGGGAAGATTTAGGATACAGATCTCTGTACTAAGATACAAGTTATGTAAAATTAAGTGTTACCATTTGCATAGGAAATGCACCAGTGGGAATATTATACTCCAGAAATCTATGGTGATAGGATGATGAGTGATTATTTTCCTCTTCATATTTTTATATACTTGCCGAGATTTATATAATGAGAATACTTGTTTTTATAAGCATACAAATTGTTTAAACCTGCACTTAAATAGCGTAAAAGTGTTAATTGCACAAGTATTCCCTTTTATGTTTCTTTCCCTTTTATTTTCACCTGAGTAGGCATCTGGGTTTGGGGAGGGGGCTAATCTGATCACTCCTGTAGGCTTGTGTTTACAACCAAACCTGGTATGAATCTGCACAGGCTCTGTTTAGACTGTAGATGAGAGCAAAGCAGAACTGACCTGTTTACCAGGTATTTCTTGTGGATGCAGTGGGTGGGCACCAAGATTAGGGAGACGGTGGTGCTGCCCCTGATCTGTGGACAAGGAAGGGGCTGCTGTGACTCCCACTCCTCCTGCTTTTCTTCCTCTCTCCTCCTGCCCCTTATTCTCAGCCCCTTTCCTCCTCTGCCCTTCCTTCTCGTCCTACACCCTTTCCCCTTCTCTTTTCCTTGGCACTGTTTCTCTGATGGTCAAGTACTCTGTTGCTATGGTAGATCCACATGCCCGGGAAGCTGAAGAGCTGGCTTAGGAATAGTTCATGGGCATCAGGGATAAAATGCACCAGGAATCAGAAAAGGCACAAATGTGCATTTAAAAAATTGATTGAAACAACATGTCTGTGGTGATGGAACTGTTGTGCACCTTGGCTGTGGTGGTGGATCTGCGAACTTACCACGTGATAAAACTGCGTAGGATAAAAACACACCCACAAGGATAAGTAAATCAGGAACTCTGAATCAGATCATTGGATTGTATCCGTGTTAATAGTTGGCTGTGGTGTTGTACTAGTTTTGCAAGATGTTGGCATGGGCGGAAAGTGAGTCAAGAATACACGCCATCTCTCTGAATTGTTTCTTAACAACCACAAGTATAATTACGTCAAAATAAAACGATTAATTAAAAAATAAAATGTACATATGAGCCATTTGTGTCATGTAAGATTCATTGTCCATGTGGCTCTAATAGGAAAAACAGAGTTTTAATTGTCTCTTAAGAAAGTCTTATGTATGAGGTGCTATGCCTACGAGGCACTTTATATGCATTATTCTCTTTTAATCAGTTCATCAGCCTTATGATGGGTATTGTTATCCTCACGTGACATATAAGGAAACTGAGGCTCAAAAAAGTTATGTGACTTGCAAATGCTCACCCAGCTAGTAATTGCAAAGAGAGGAACAAACTCAGGCGTCTGACCACGAAGCATGCACACCTGATACTCGTGTCCAGAGCTCCCTCTGTGTGTGTTCTGTCAGGTGCCCCATTTGCCTTGAATGCTATTTAACTCAGTTTGGCAGGGGTGTCTTGACTCTTCCCAGCCACCATTTCTTAGCATCAATCCTTTGGGGCTCATTCCCCTGTGAGTCTAAGTACTCACTACACCTATTTACATAACCAACTTTAGTATCTCTAGTTGACCACTCAATTTTACTGCTGTGTGTAGAGAGGTATGCATTTTCACATTAAACTCTTTTTCTCCAGTTTCTGTGGGAAGATCCTCGCTCCCCTTCCACGCACTGATGAATTTTCGAGGTTAGGTTAGGGCTTGTCCCTGGAACCTGTCAGTGCAGGGCATGTGATGGGGTCAATCCTGTAGCCGGAACCCAGAGTGTGGCGGCATCGGGAGGACCTGGAAACTGGTCCTAGGGCAGAGCCCAGCTTCCGGAAGCAGGGCGGTGGTTGGGCTCATGGAGAGGAGCGCAAAGAAGTGAGTTTAACCAAGTGGGTGCCTCGGAAGTGGAAGACAACAAAGAAAGACCAAAGCAAGGCTAGCTCCGGGACGGGCACATCCAAAGGAAACCAGGTGGTAGTAGAGGAAGGTAAGGATGAGTCAAATTCAAGGTCAAGAGGAGACAGCATTGAGGAAACTTCCTCCTGGGGTTGTCATGTATTCTTCCCACAAGGAACAAGCAGCTCCAGGACCTAGACAGCCACCCGTGTCACCCAGCTGGCGTGGCTCCGAGGTGCTCTAAGACTTTAATCCCTGCAGTTTGCATGTCCTGGCATTATGTCATTTTAGTTCAGGGGGTGGTGGAGGCGGGGGAGAATGGTCTCTTTTCTGCCCTGTGGAAGCTGGATACACCCTCGGGTGTTGACGACCTGCTTGGAGCAAGTGCAGGGGTTAGGTGTCAACGGCTCCTCTGGCGACCTGACTGCCCCATGCCACTCTCTGAGCCTGAACTCCTGGTGACACAGGGACTTCTCAGGTGATCGCTGGGAAGATGCTGAGCGTGTGCAGAGGAGGCTGGTGTGTGGGGAGAGCTGCTGGCCTCGTGTGGGTCGGCTCTGTCTGTGCTTGAACGTCCCTTTTTGTGGGGTGCTTTGTACAGGGTTGGGAAGGAGAGGGTTGGCTAGTTCAGGTTAGCTCTACTCTACAAAGAATGCCCGCTGGGGGAAATGAAAGAACCTTCACAGCCAATCAAGGGGGGAGAGAGGTCATGGCAGAGGGAGGAGCAGGGGATGATGTTGGGGAATGAATTCACAAGAAGAGCGCTGGGCCTGATAACAGACCGACCGCCTCGAAGAAAGGAAAAGAGACAAGGACTCTTGGAGGCCCGGAACTATTGAAGCTGCATGAAACGTAGAGATGGCGGGTGACGCAGCTGTCGCATCAGAATCAAGAGCTGTCTCCACCTCATGCCTTTCTCTCCAGCCCCCTCCCCAGCCTACATCTCAGACCCAAGGGCATTCGGCACTTGAGGCAAAGGGAACGGAGCTGCTCTCACGGTGGCGATATTGGTCACGTCATGTGAAGCCATTCCCCTATTGCAGTGCATAACCAACCTTTGAGTCAGTGTCCCTGGTCTGATTGTTGCCCCAGTGACACCCGCCCCTGCTGGCCGCGGGCTGACTACAAGTGTCCCCTGGGAGCACGCCCTGGTGAGCAGGGACTCAGTAGATGGATAAGAACAGGCGGTTCTGGACCATGTGTGGTATCAGTTGCTCCCTCTCCCTTTGATGTGTCAAGTCCCTACACAAAAGCCACTGTCAGCTGCAAAAACATGATCATAAGTGTTTTCCTTTCCTGCTGGAATAAAGCAATTACCGCAGACTATGCAAACACCTAAGTGACCCCATGGTGACTGGAGCAGTTTGCTGTGAAGTTGGTCCCCACTGAAATAGCACAACACTGCGGGAAAGCCAGCCTCATCACCACATTGCAGTCGGGGAGGGGGCCACAGCTCCGCGAAGGGGGCTGTCCAAACCCCTGAGGGACAGGGGCAGGGGGACATGCGTGGCACAGGGTCACAGAACAGCTTTGCACCGGCCACCTCCAAGCTGCCAGCCCCTCCCCTGGCTGAGTGTTTCAACCCCTGTTGATGGGGACCTGTTGGGTGGGACTGTGGTCATTTGAGAGCTGTTGCAGCCTTCAAGATCAGAGGAGATGTCCCCAAATTCTGCCCCAGAATGAGGGTGCTGCTTACTTGTGCTGTGGAATCTTTCCTTTGCTGAGCCATTGTCCTCATGTTCACAGAACTGACGTGAGGGCTTGGGGTGACGCACATGGTACACCCGAACCTCCCTTCTCACCCCTTTTTGTGCCCCCACACTCCATAGTAGCAGCTATGTCAGGGAAGGTGAGCCTCCCAGCCCTCAGAGCCGTTCTTGAATGTCTTAGAAAAAGCACGGCATCCCCACTGAAGCCGTCTAGTAGAAGGGTGGCGTGTTCAGGCCCACACACTCTCGTAGGGCTTGCTTTGTCCATACAGCCTGTTCTCAGCGTCACAGTAGGTGCTGCAACTTTAAGGAAAGCGGCATATAACGGAAACCACTTTTATCCTAGGCTAGTTGATACAAACAAGACTTCCTACAGCATCTCCTCAATGTTATGATGAAATGAAGTTGGACAAAACAACGTTATTCAGCGATCCGCTGTGCATGGTTTCTACTCTAAAGAGTGGTCTGCAGCCCGGGGGCTGGTTAGAAATGCAGAGTCGCAAGTCCCACCCCAGTCTAGCGACTCAAACCTGTGCTGTCACCAGGCGGCAGGTGACCCGTATGCACCTTGAGGTCTGAGAAGCACAGCCTGGGGTGTCTTCAGGGTTCCTTCACTCCTTGGCATTCGTGGGGAACAAGCCTTGTCTTTGGATGTAACCCCAGATCCAGATTTTAGCTCCTTGCTTAATGATGTTGGTTAACTTCTCTGAGACTCCTGTTCTCCCCCCGGAAGATCATGCTACCGGGGCAGTTGGGAGAATTCAGTGAGCTGCTGCAGGGCAAGTGCCTGGCAAGGAGAATGGACGAGCAAGGAGTGTCCTTACCTCCAGGTCTTCTCGCTTGAAGGACCTTGGAATGAAGCGCCCTGCTCCCATCTCTAGAAGGCTAGCTTTTATAGAAACACTTGAAAGTGTTAGAGAACGTTCCATAGAATTTCACTTTGCTTGATCGATCTTACCTCTCTTAACCTCAGCCAGGCAATCTTTTTCTAAATCGTGTCTTACTTCATAATTAAAGGCATGATATTTCCTGGATTAGAGGCAACCTGAAATCAAAGGACGTTTCACTTTTTTTTTCCTCTCTAGTGGACCGTGGTGCACTTCCAAGGGCTTTGGGCTCTAACAGGCTTGGGTCCGGACTCTGACTCTGACATTGTTTCTTTATGTAGAAAATGGAGCTGACAAATCCTTGTCTCCTAGGGTTATTGTGAAGAGTAAGAGAAAATCGCATACAGACAGAGGGCCCAACCTTGCACCTAGTAGTTGTTCCATACATATTTATTTCCTCTTGCCTTGCATCCAGAAATCCCTCTGACCATTTTGGGGGGGATGATTAAACTAATACTTAATTTTAGAACATCACTGGAGAAGGAAGGTTTGCACGTCAGGGACACATGCCTAATTTTTGATCCTCTTTTAGCCGCTGGCCACTTCAGAATCAGAGCTAATGTGATGTTAGACACTCCAGCCAAAACGGTATGGTGATGCATTGGTCTTATGACTCGTGTTCATAAATTAACTTTGAAATGTTACCTATTTTTACACTTAGGAACTTGTTCTAACTTGGTCCTCGTTTGATCTTTAAAATTTATTTTAAAAGTCTTTTTGTACGTTATTTTCCCTCTATCAGCCTTGTGATGGCCTTTGGCCAAAAGCAATAATATTTTGACCTAGTAAAATCCCTGTTAATAACTTTTTTTTTGTTACATTTCATGTACAGTTTGTATTTACCCACCAACCAATATGGAATTCTCAAAATACTATAGTTCAGAGAGGGGAAAAAATAAAATGTGAGTGTGTTTTATAGGGAGATAAATAAGGTAGTGGGAGGCGGGAGGGCAGAGAACCAATGAATGATAAGTAGTCGAAGAGGAAAATACTCAGATGTGTAATTAATGATGGACGATGCCTTCAGCTGAGCTCTTCGAGGAAGTGTAGAAGTCAGCGAGTCTGGGAAACTTGGCGGGGCTATCTATTCTAGTAGATTGGAAATTGGAGCCATGAAAGCTCTTTTACCAAAAGCAGTAGAACAGTGGAGAGAATCATATAATATTGTGAAAGGAAGTACCCATGAGAGATCTTCAAGTCTGTCTTCCTTATCTTGAGGTGTGCCCACATGTCGACAGCCCCAGACAGATGAGAACTCATTTTTGCTTTTAAACAATGCTAGAGAAAACTATTCCATGGTCTCTAGCTTCCAATCAGCATTTAACAATTTTGAATGTTTTCAACAATTTCCAGTCACAGAGAGCTTTTCCTGAAATCTAACCTAAGTCCCATGCTTCTTGCTCAACAGTGATTTTTATAGATAGTATGTTATTAAGGACTGGAGTTTTAAAATGCCATCCGACATCATTCCCACATCCAGTGCAGTCAAGTTAACTCTCTCTTGGATTGTGTGTGTGGGTGTGTATGTATGTGTATAACAGATTTCCTTTTTAAAATCACCTAGCAATTTTTATCTGGTGTATCTCAAATGTTGAACATCTAACAATTTGTCATAAATGTAAGATTGGTGATTTTATACACATACCCCTAGTATGTATGGTCCTCTTTCTTGAACAAGTGAGTTTCTTAGATTTACTACCTATTTTCTGCAAGCTTTGAGTCCATGCTTTTAAACGGAGCATACCATGTTTGAAAAAAAATCAATATCCATAATTTAACAAATTTCAATTATATCTATTCTCAGTTTTAGCTTTTACCAAACTGATGAGGCCTGACATCTTCCATGTGTTCCAGATGTTTGGCATCAAATAACCCCACGCTCCGCTGAATTTCTTTCTGTTTTTCTATATGCCTGTTCTGCCTTCTTTTCTAGCTCCGCCTCCTTTTCCTCATCACAAAATGGGAGTCCTTCAGGGCTCAGCCGTCGCCCTCTGCTGGGGCTCTGCCTGACCTCCAGAGGTGACCTCCTTCGCACTCTCGGTTTCCATTGCTACCGAGATTTCTACAACAGCTACATCTGAACCTGCAGCCCAGATGTTTTTACGAGCTCAAGAGCCATATGTATATTTGCATATGGAATGTGAGCACTGACATGTCTCACAGGCAGACATTGATGTGCCCTAAACTGGATTCACCGTTTCTCCCTGTACCTTCCGTGCCTCTTCCTCCCGTTTCCCCTGCTGCAGTGAGTGACACTGCCGTTATGCACACCACCGTTATGCACAACCTGAGTGCCCCTCAGACGGTGGATGGATAAACAAATTGTGCTACATACATACAATGGAATATTATTCAGCCTTTAAAAGGAAGGACATTCTGACACATGCTACAACATGGATGGACTTATAGGACATTATATTCCATGAAATAAGCCAGGCACAAAGGGACTAGTACTGCATGATTCTGCTTATATGACGTGCCTAGAGGAGTCCAGTTCTTACAGGCAGCCAGGGGTTGCAAGGAGGAGGAATGGGAAGGGAGTTACTGTTTAACAGGCGCAGCGGTCCAGCTGCGGGATAGGAAGACAGTTCTGGGGGTGGATTTGAGGATGATTGTACAACCGTGTGAAGTGTGTTTAATTCCACTGAACTGTCCACTTCAAATAGTCAAGGTAGTAAATATCAGGGTTTGTGAATCTTACCATTATTAAAAACAAAAAATAAATAAATAAATAAACATGTTAAAAGGACACCAAGGAAAGTAATCTACCCATTTTCGAATGTAGAACATAAAAGACAAATGACCGAATTTCTCTAAAATCTCAAAGACATAAGAAAAAGGGGAAGGAGGGAGGAACTCTTAGAGAATGCAAGAGGCTTAAGAGACAAAAAAATAATTTATTTAAAAAAACGACTAAGCTGCCTGACCCGGCGGTGGCGCAGTGGATTGAGTGTTGTACTGGGACGCATAGGACTGAGGTTCGAAACCCCGAGTTTGCCAGCTTGAGTGTGGGATTATAGACATGACCCCATGGTTGCTAGCTTGAGCCCAAAGGTCGCTGGCTTGAGCAGGAGTCACCCGCTCTGCTGTAGCCCCCTGGTCAAGGCACATATGAGAAAGTAATCAATGAACAACTATAGTGCAGCAACAAAGAATTGATGCTTCTCATCTCTCTCCCTTCCTGTCTGTCCCTATCTGTCCCTCTTTGTGTCCGTCTCTCTCTCTCTCTCTGTCACAAAAACAAACAAAAAAACTAAGCAACAACACCTTCCACCTAGGCTCTTAAGCCAGGAACCTAGAAGTCCTGCCTGCATCTTTTTGCCCGCCATGTGCGTACCTGTTTGTACATGGGCTCTACTTACAGGAAGTTCCCTGGGTTCTGACTCAGAAACAAGCTCCAAAGGGCCTGGGTAAGGGAGACATTCGTATGTTTTAGAACCGCGAGGGAGGCTTGACAAGGAAGTGGAGCTGCTGAGGGTCTGAGTGCTGGGCACTGCAGAGTCACCTAAGAGCCGGCTTCTGGAGAGAAGGTTCCAGAGAGAGGGACAGACTAAAGATGCGGTGGGGCAGGTTTGAGGCCCCATGGCAGAGACAGGAGAGGAGCTGCAGGGCAGTCTTTTTATCTGGCCCGAGGGCCACGTGGCTTCTTGTGGGGATGGTCCCTCCCGAGAGGGCTGTGCGTCCTGCCCCTCGGTTTGAGTCCCGTTTTGTTTTGGAGTTGGGCCGTGGAGTGTCCACATTTCACCTTCCGTGGTTTGAGGGAGTCAGAAAGAAATGTGATCTGATCTATTCCTAATTCAGGGAGCTTCTAGAAAGTAGGGGCCCTGCCACATAAAGGAAGGGGGGCCCCAAACAAGATGGTCATAAAAGGGTAGCTCTGACAGTGAAACCAGCGACCTGTTGATCACTTTGTGTTTTAGGGGGAGACGGAGGAAAGGAGGCATTTTCCGGAGATGTCTTATCTCCTAAAGCTGTTTCATGGATGTAAGCCAGTGGAGCCCCTGAAGGGACGTTGGGATTAGAAGGCACATGGCTAGGATGGACTTGATAAGTAGAGAATCTGGATGGAAATGCAGTGGACACCCCTCTGAGAATGAGGACTCCTTAACAGTGAAGGGGAAGCTTGTCCTTAAACATGTACAGAACGTGTTTCCTGGGTTCACGTCTACAAGTCCGGAACATCAGCCCTGGCTTCAATGGCTTGCAACCTGTTTCCCCTGGATCTTTAAGCCCCTTCCCCTCTCCCCTGTGATAGGTTATTCTTTTCCATTCTCCCTTCTTTCTGTGGACCAACAGTTCTGTTTAAACCCATCCATCAGGGTCCCAGCAGAAAGCAGGTTATGTACTCCAACCGAGTTTTATAGACTTGCCTGCAGGTTATTCAGGGGATACAGGAAGGAAGAGTCCCGTATGCAGATAATAACGGCTGTGTATTGTGTCAGCTGCAGATCCAAAGGGGTGAGACGGGGCAGTTGCTGGAACCCAGGGCTGTTTGGAGAGAGCTGTGACCTCCACTGAGGGACACAGCAAGCCCAAGGTCAGCCCATGAGGGGCCTCACTCTTCTTCACTCCTCTGCGCCCGTTCAGGTCAGCTTCCCTGAGCACAGAGCGAGGCCATGAAAAGTGGAGAGTGGGTCAGAGCCACAAATGGGATTGTCACCGTTGGGCTCCATGTTGGTCTCTGGTCATCTCCACGTCGGTGTCACTGCATTTCTCCTGAGAACAGTTTCTCAGTTCTTTACTCTTCCTTCGTAGTGTGCTTGTATTCTGATAAGTACTTATTGACTCATTTGGATTTTCAAAATGGACTCTATTTTATAGCTCGGTCAGTCCTGCTGGTCTGAACCTGAGCTCTGGACCCCGTACCCGAAGCGCTAAATACGTAATGCACTCGGGAATAACCAACTCCTAGTGCCGAGCGTGACTCGGGACGTCTGGGGAGGGGCCTGTGCATCAGCGTTTCCAACACCCTCCCAAGCGCTGCCCCTGCAGCTGGTTCCTGGGCCTCGTTGGGAAGAGCTAGGCACCGAGCGATTTGGAAATGGCTTTACATCAACCGCCAGCTGGCCCAAATTAGTTAGGTGAGGTAGTGGGAGGGTCCACCTTCCTGCCGATGGCCTGCCATCTGCTTCTTCATTATTTCTTGGCTTGGCCACCAGTTCCAGGATTCAGGTGCGCCACGTGCTTCTCTAAACCTCAGCATGTCTACCTTGTATACGGGGTTTGACGCTGTTCTTCTTCCTGGACTTGTGAGAGAACAGTGACACCAGTTTGCTGTGATTGTGTCCTGGGAACGGTGGCCTATCTGTCCTGCTTTCTGCCTCCCAGTTGCTGCTGTTGGTTTGAACACCATTCAGCTTGACGCTTACCTGGGCCAAATCAGGTGAGGGTGTTTTGGCTATTGGATCGGCTTGGCAATTGCAGGAAAGGAGGAGTCTATAACCTTCGGGTGAATTTCCCTTTAACAGGGCAAGGTATGGAAGACTAAAAATTGGGAGTATACTTTGCCCTATTGTACAGTGGAATTCTAGCGAAACTTACAAACAGCACATATAAAATAAGTGACCAGCTTATCAGAGGCCAAAGCTCTACAGATAGTGGGGAAAGCCCAGGGGAGGGGGAGACTTGTTCCTCTGGACTGTATTTCAGGCGGGAAGCTGATATCAGTGAGCAGAACTCTGAAAGCTAGGACCTAGGGGGCTCGCAGGGGGGATGTCGGGGAGGCTCGCTCGATCACTGTGGGTGCCACTGGGTGCTGTGTCCATGGGCTGAGACAGCAGTGAGGCCAGCGGAGTGAAAAATTGCGGAAGTTAAGGGAGACAGGAAGACTGTAAAATGTGACTCTGTGTCCTAATCAATGGGGAAAAGCAATGTAACATTTATGAAAATAGCTGTTTCAGCCTGAAGGTTACGAAAGGACTGTTTACTAAGTACCTGCAATATGGCCAGCTCTCCACGCATTCTTTCAGATCTTCAAGCCAACTCTGAAAAATGGCGGAAGGAGGAGCCCAGACTCCAATCGCCGGGTGTGTACCAGTTCCTGGAACCCTGGCATGTGACACTCTCAGCCCCACTGTGCTGCATGTTTGTGTACAGTGAAGCAGACCCGGACAGAGTGACAGGCTCGTAGGGTTGTCATGGGGAATAAAGGATTTGATAGGTGAAAATAACTGAGATCAATGCCAGCTTAGACGAATTTCTCAGTGCTGACGATGGTTATTATTATCATCTAATCATCTTAGATTTCCTCTTTGAATGTGAGTTCTTTCCACGAAGCCTTGTTTTCTCTTCCCCCTTGGTGACAATATAGGGGGATGACTGAGTGAGTTATGGTGGCGGGGGGAGTCTAGTAGTGTTGACACATTCACCGGGGACTTCCCCTTTGTGTTACCAGCACCGTCATCTGTCTAGAGAGGAAATTAGGGAAATGATTTGAAACTCTAAAACATAGCGGTCATCGTCCTGTGGGATGATGTCCAAGGAGCTAAAGTGAATGAAATCCACACTTGCAGTGGTGTATCAGGGCTCTTCAGTTTAGAGAACAAGAAGGCACTAAACTCTTAAAGAATCATTTAGCCCTTGAATCTGGAAAGTATTTCGGGCAAGTCCTGTGAGACTTGAAAGGTAATTATTACCAAGAATCCAGTGGGGTATCAAGTATTGGCTGAGCCCCATGCAAGCATATTATTTAATCCTCACTCATTCTTTCCTGGTAGCTAAGTGTTGTCACATAATCCCCCATCTGTGAGGAAGTGATGGGCCTAGAATTCTGAAGCAACTCCCTGTTCAAGGACAAACAGCAAGTCAGAGAGAAATCCCTCACCTGACCTATCGGTCTTCATTCTGCCTGTTAGCTCCTGAGCCGGGCTAAGTAGTTGGAGTGGAATGCCCATTTGCGAAAGAGAAACTCATTTCCAGATGGTACTTGACAGAGGGAGAGGCCCTGGAGTGCTGTTTCCCAGTGGTTACCTGGGAAGACGGGCACGCCATCTCACAGGTGAAGAAGGAAGCGTGGAAGGAGCCAGACCTTGAGGTCACTTGAGGTTTGTGTCAGTGTGGAAATAAGGGCCTTTTAGCTGGGAATGGAAGGCTGTATTAGCATCCGTGGCATTCTTTCAGTTGGAAATAGTTAAACCGGGAATACCATCCTTTTTAATTATTGAAGCCATTTATTGATGCTGTGACATTGTTTTCTTGGTGAACATAAGTAGAGAATATTAATAGATATTATATATGACTAAAGTGACCCCTTATTGACTTCTGTGTCACAACATAAACATGCAGAGCCCAATGAAACATGGCTTTGTCTTAATAGCATTATAAATAAATTATTAAGGACCTCTTTTTTTCTTCTGTAGTATTTTTACAATACTAGTTTGCTTTTTTTTTTTTTAAATCAAATGTTCCATAGACCTGTAATTAAAAGTTAAGTGACAATCCTGGCTGATGGCACAGTGGATGAAGTGTTGTCCTGGAGCACTGAGGTCGCCAGCCCAATCCCAGGGTTGCTGGCTTGGCTCTGAGGGTGCCAGCTAGATCCAGAGGGCTGGCTGGATCCCAAGGGTGCCTGCTTGACCCCCTAGGTCACTCGTTTGAGCCCTGGTCAGGACAACTATGAGAAGTAATCAATGGCACAACTAAGTGGAACAATGAGTTGATGTTTCTCTCTCTCTCTGCTCCCCCTCTCTCCCACTTTCTCCCCTCCCCCTCCTCCCACTCTCTCTTCGACCCTCCACTCTCCCCCCTCCTCCTCCCCTTCTCTCTCCCCCTTCTCCTCTCTCCCCCTCCCCCTCTCTTCTCCTCCCCCTCTCTCCTCTTCTCTCCCCTCTCTCCACCCTCTCTCCCTCTATTTCCCCCTCCCCCTCTCTCCTCCCTCTCTCCCTCTCCCACCTCTCCCTCTTCTCCCTCCTCTCCCCCTCTCTCCCCCTCCCTCCCTTCCCTTGTCTCCCCTCTTCCCCCTCTTTCCCCCTCCCTCGCTCCCTTTTCCCTCTCTCCCCCTCTCTGCATTCCTCTCTATCCCCCTTTCCACTCCCTTTCCCTTCCATTCTCTCTCTTTCTTTTTCTCAAAAAAAGAGGAATGCACAGCAGCTTTTAGTCATAACCCTCAGGAGTTGAATAAAGAATTGTCAAAACTCAGACGGAAGTAATACTGTTCCCTGAGGGCCTCAGGAGGATGGCTTGCCATCCCCTTTGGGTTGCTTATGCATCTCACCAGCTGTGGCTGAGGTCAGTGCTGTGGAGACCTGTCCAGAATGGCTGCCATGCTCTGCTTGGTGGGTGCCCATGGGCATTGCCAAAGCCAGGGAGTGGGTCTCTTTTTCTGCATCATTCGTGTCCAGCACAAGCCTGGCCTTCAGCAAACCCTCTTTAAATGCTTATTGAGTGGGTTACTGCCCTCCAGGCCATACTGTGGTTTGCATTTCTTACTGGGTTGGCCTCGAGATCTGCTCAGAGCTGGTGTGCACTCTGAGTGACTGTGATGAGACGGGAGGACCCAGTTTAATGATCAAGGGCTCTAGTTTCAGCCGGACCTCTATTTTACCGATGGCCTCACTGTTTTAGGCAAGTTATTTCTCCTTCATTTCTTTAAAAATGATTAGTATCCACTTCTCGGGCTGGTGTGATGACCGACAAACGTGTAAACCACTCCCACATGTTACAGGAACAGCCCGTGAGGCTGTTCTCAGTCACTCTGCCTGCCACCAGGTGGGAGCCTTAGAGCAGAGCCACCTGGTCATGCTGGGCTATGAAGTTTATCTATTGTTCTGCCATTTCTGCATAACCATTTAAAGTCTGCTGCTCCATCTTGGTAGCTCACCATATCTTCTTCCCTGTTTCCACCTTAACATCAGTTTCAGTTCAAGGAGTCTCAGTGGCTGCTCCCTCCGGTCCAGCCCTCCGGTATCGCTCCATTCAGTTCTCCTAGGGCCCAGTCCTAACCCCGCTGGAGAGGGCGCGCAGGGTCGATGTCCACCCCATGGTTGTGTGTACAAGGGCAGGGCTTACTGTACCTGTCCTCTAACCTGGCGAATTTCGCTCTTTTTTTTTTTCTGTCTTTGTGATCCGTCGAGTCCCCACATATAGGTCCATGTCATCACTTTGCGCGTTGCTCAAGACGCCCTGCTCTGACACAGTTCCCACGGTTCCTGGCGCTTTTTTTCTACAGGCATTACCTAATTCTTTTAACACTTTCGAGGAGAAAGTAGGATGTGCAGTCTGGGGAACTGAGATGTGGAGAATCAGACTCTTACAGGTCCTAGCAGTAACCACGGTGGTCAGGGAATAGCTTTCAGGGAAGGCCTGCCTCCAGTCCGAGTCCTGATACCTCTAAGCAGTAGGTCAGGCTTACTGTTTCTCTGAAGCCTTCTAGGTTGGCACTGTGGCGTTTTCCTCTTTGGATGTTGGCCGGTTCTGCAGCGCCAGGACTGATTCCTTCTTGAGTCTAAGAGACGTTACATACGTTGAATGGAGACATCTAACCTCTGAAGCCTGCTTTTCGGAAGCTCTCTCATAGAGCCCCCCTTGGGTCCCGTCACTTAGGAAAGAATATTGGGCCGGATCGAGCAAGTGACCTTACCCACCAATGACAAGTGTTATCATCTTCTGTGCTCAGCTTTTAAGACTTATTTCCCCAGGCAACGAGGGCGTTGTGTGTTTCCTCACTCTTGGAATACTCTTGGATGTTAGGATAGAATTGAAGCCGAGTTGAAAAGAATTCTTTGGTTCTTTTCGCCGTTCTGCCAAAGGGCTGTGACCTCCGGAGAAGCTGTGTGAGGCAGAAAGTGCCCGAGGAGCCTGTGGTCCCCACACGGAACACTTCTTCATTTACCAGCAGTATAACTCGCATAGGCTTCCGCCTTTCTCAGTCTATTTCCTTCTCCGTCAGATGAGGCCAGTGGTACCTACCTACCTGTAAAAGCTGATATAACCGTTTAACACTGTATTACGTACTCATCATGGGTTTTTAAAAGTTTATTCCCCTTTCTTCCTCCCTTTATGAGACCATGATAGCAGACCTCTGTGTTCCCCCGACAGAACTTACAGATGGAGCACAAGGGACAAGCGCCCAATTAGTTCATGTCCCGGAATGATGTGTGTTCCCTGAAATGTATCTGATTTCTCTTTGTAATTAGCGGGGCCCATCTCAGATACCACAGCCTGCCAGCCATCAACTCGAAATGACAGGCTTGTGTTCCCTCATTATCCTAATAGGTCCATTTTTAGTGTATGAAAACTGAGACCCAATCTGGCCTTGGGGCAAAAAAAGAAAAAAAAAAAAAAGAAAAAGTGCCTTGGTTGCCACATAGGAATGTGACATGTCTACACTGGCGTTTCTCATTTGTAGCCTGGAGACCAGGTTCCTAAGCAGCGATGCGGGAGCACAGGGCAGGGGAGACGAGGCTGCCCGTGGGTGCCGTCATTTCTTATCTTGCAGACGGGACGTCTGCTGATTTGTCACTCTTGCCCTATCGTGCTTTTATAGGGAACTTTTTAGGGCTTCAGGTTTTTTAAAAATGATGTACACATGCACTCATAAACTTACAGATCATAAGCATATAGGGCAATGTATTTTAACAAAAGGAGCAGCCCTGTATAATCAGGACCCTGGTCAAGAAACAAAACAGTATCACCCCCAAAACCCCCCACCCCCCTAGTGCCCCTTCCGTCACCATCACCATCACCGTCCCTAGAAGAAACACTAACTCAATTTGTAATGCCACAGGTTAATTTGATTTCTTTTAAGTTTTATATAAAAGAATCCTACAGTACAAACTTTCTGCATATGTGGCTTCTTTTACTCTCTTGTGTTTGTTTTTTTTTTGTGTGTGTGTGTGTGAAACTCTGTGTTATTGAGAGGAGCTATAGATCACTTATTGAACTGCAAAATTGTATTCCATTGAGTGACTATATCACAATGTATCCATCCTACTATTGTTGGCCCTTTGGGTAGTTGCAAATTCAGGGTTATTTTGAATAGGGTTGCTATGGACATTCTTGTGCGTGTCTTTTGACTCATATATTAGTGAATTTTTTTCCACTGTAAATTTTATTAATAAATTACAAAGCAATAGAGGGTGAAAAACATACTGATTTTTTGTTGTTGTTGATAACTTTTTGGTGAGAATAGGGTGGGCATGGTAGGGGTAAGGACAGAAAGAGACATCCCAGAAGGAAGGTTAGGTACATACCTGTGAGTGGGATTCTTGGCTTATAGTGGATGGACGTGCTTAGCTTTCATGGTTACTGCTGGACAGTTCTCCAAAGTTAGGTCCTTGGTTTTTTAAAAGACAAGATTATTGGTAACAATGGGAAAGGATCCCAGCAATCAATGTACCTTATACTTAGAAATGGAATCATCTTCCTTAAGCTGTAGTTTATATGCTACTTACAAATGGAGTTTCATTCCCCAAGTTCTGTCTTAATAGGGAGTTGCCCTTACCCAGTAAGGGTAATGATGAGTTTCTCTCCTCCTGGACTCTTGAAAGCAAAACATTTTCCATGGAGGTACTAACCTTTCTTTCTCTGGATATGAAAGCCTCAACTTGTTCATTTTTATGGTACCATAAAAGCCACATTTAAAAATTGGCCATCAGGGGTTTAGGGTATCAGTTGAAAAAGTCTTTGTGTATGCAGTTTCTAAGCTATCCTTATCCTACTTGTTCTGTTCTGTATCACTAGGTGCTGTCACTTGTCTTAAATGTTGTAATGAATGATATTTAGTTGCCTTAGGCTTTTTGGGGGCAAAGTACACACACACACACACACACACACACACACACACTTGATGCAGAAAGAGATGCACATCCACTAGGCAACCATATTGGCAAAACATTGAATTGTCCCAACCTCAAAATATTTTATTAGTTTTTATTTTTAATTTAATATTTATTCAGAAAATGTCCATTAAACACCAGCTGTATGCCAGGCACTTACGATACAGGAATAGGTCAACTGAAACACAGTCAATGAAAGTCTCTGGTGTCTGAAAACTAATCTGGTATTTTACAAGATTTTCCTTTTGAAAAAAAAATAACGGGAGATAGTATATAGTCAGACCTGATTTTTTAATAGCTTGTACAGATCATAAAATAAAAGCTCCGACTTTAAACACAGATTATATGCTGATTTATTCTTTTTTGCTGGCCTATTTTACTGAAAAGCTGTTAAGAATGATGTTTTTGGAGGAAAATAGAGAGTACATAAAAAATCGGCTTTGGAGTTTCTTTACCATAATACTTGGTGTTTAATTTTTAATTATAGCCGAATAAGAGATTATATCCAGTATATTGAGAATTGATGTTGCTTAATGGGAATGTATATTTTCCTTTAGTAATATGTGTGTATTATTCATAAAAAATACGGTCTTTCATGAAAGGGTAACTGGTCCTTTAAGGGAACGATTCTCCTGAGTTTGAGTAGCTGCTAACCGTGGTTTTGATTTGCTGCCCGAAGTGCACTTAACAGGCTCATTTAATGTTAATAGGAGCTGACCTGGGCTCCTTCATGACCTCTCGGAACCTCAGTCACAGTCTGGGTCATTGAAGAGATTTGGGATGGGTATGTCGCCAGTTAGCAACAGGTCATGGAATGTGGATTCTCCTTTATTTCCCTTGGGTCTACTCAGTGACCCATTTCCTTATCCAGGAGCAGATGGAGAGATGCAATGGAGATCAGTTTATTATGAGATTATAAACAATGGTTTTCAAAATCACTCTTCTATACTTGGTCCTTCTATTTCTTCATTTTTCTCTTCTGAATTCCTAATTTTTCTCCTTTCTTCCTTTTTCTCAGTTGTTTGCTTCTTGACCATTAAAACACCTAATGCCACGTAAGGAAAAGGCATATTTTTGTACAGGAGGAGAGAATGAGGTATAACAGAGTGACCTGTCCAGAGGATCCAGAGAAGTAGAGAAATATAAGGAAGAATAGTGACCCTTTGCATTCCCAGCTTCACTGTAGCAGTGTTAATTAACAACAGCCAAGATATGGATCTAAATATCCATTGGTAAATGAATGGATAAAGAAATAATGTGTATATATCTATCTCTCTATATATAGATCTAGATATCTTTATATATGTATAACTTAGCCTTAAAAAAGGAGACCCTGTCATAGGCTGCAGCATGGGTGAACCTTGTGGACATTTTGCTTAATGAAATAAGCCATCGCAGAAGGACAAAGACTACACGAGTCCACTTCTCTGAGGTATCCAAAGTAGTAAAACTTGTAGGAGCAGAAAGTAGAATGATGGCTGCCAGGGACTGGGGGCAGGGAGGAACGGCACGTTGCTGTTCTGTGGGGATAGAGTGTCATTCATACAAGATGACAGTTTTAGAGTTTTGCTGTGCCCTGTGTATGTAGATTTAACAATACTGTACTGTCCACAGAAACATTTGTTGAGGGGAGATTTCATGTTGTGTTTCTTTTTACACATACACATGTGCACAAGCACACATGAGAATGAAAGTACACACTGTGAATGTCAGAAGGACAGAGGGAAGGTAATGGCCTTGAGAGTCTGTGCATTTGAACTGAAACAAGAGGAACTGTTGGGCTCACTCAGAAGACAGGTGCAGAGACAGCCTCTCTTCCTTTAAGCCCCACCCCTAACACACTTTTTGGTGCACTGCATCCTTTAGAGAGATAGGGTGTACATTGCCCAAGGATGTTCAGTTTGGTTTCAGACAGTCCTGGGTTGGAGTCACAGCTCCTCTCATTATGAACTGAAAATTTCCTTACCTTCTCTGAGCCTTGCTGTTCTCACTGGTGCAGTGTAGGACTCTGTCTTGGTTGAAGAGATGAACTGAGATCATTTGTGTGGCAGACTCAAGTGAGGATGGTGATGCTTATGTATTAACACAGAGGCAGCATTGGAACATGACGTTGTAGCCACTGAACTATAGGAGTTGCCCGAAAGTTCCTGAAATTTCAGCCAAGGCTATTTCTACAAGGCAGGCTCTCCTGGGAACCGATGTCAGTATCAGTATTTGTATGTAGATCTGCACCAGAAACGCAAATATAAACCTTTGATTAAACTCTAGACTTAACAATCCCACGTACAAATACACAGATGAAAAGTCAGCCGTCATTTACACTTAAGAAAACAACTGAGCTTTAAAAAACAAAACTCTGTTTGTCATAAATCTCTGGGAAATGATTGAAATTTCTTTTTCTCTTTGTTGATTTCTTTCTTTCATCTTTTGATGAAATCCGCCCACTGTGTCATTTTCCGTCCAGGAGCGGGAGAGCCCTGGCAGAACCAATCTGAGCTCTGTGCAGGGTCTTCTGGTTTTGCTGTTACTATTGTTGCTTCCTGGGCTTGCTCTTCCAAAAAGGGATATTAGCTCACCAAGCGGGCTTTTTTTGCTCTTGAACTAACAAAGATATGATTGTGCCTGCTCTAGGATTTTGCAATTGTGAGTTTGTTAATCATGGTTTTAGGAGAGAAGGTAGAGAATTTCCTTCTCAAATCACCAAGGGAAGTCCCGCCTGTGCCAGGTTTGGTCGAACTCGGGGTTTTTCATTTTGTTTTGTTTTTGTTTTTGGTAACTAAGGGGATGGATGTCGCATGCAGCACCCTGATACTGAGGGTTAATGTCCTTTAGACCAGCAGGGCGTTTAGCAAGGTCTACATTAGCTTTCCAGACGTGATGGGAGGAGAAGGCAGAATGCTAGTGCAGCTGAGTAGATTCATATATGATGGAAATTTCATTGTGAATTGTAATCATATTTTTATTCACTCATTTACTCAGGGCTTTACCACTTGTCAGGCTTTTTTCTAGGTACAGGGGTCCTTGGATTACAACACAGTTTTGTTCCTACAACAGTGACGTCACCCAGATTTTGGTATAAATCGAAACACACCCAATACAAACTGAACACTTGTGCTTTTAATAGTTCAAAATGGCATAGGTAAGCATACTGAGGGATGCCAACTCCCTCACTCATAGCTCGTATTACTGCTTATTCTTCTGCTGCATCATCCAAACTAGTTCACCCACGTAGTCCATAGTCCATAGTCTGTAAGTATAACACTGATGTTGTAAGCTGAAACACTCACGTCTCATTTTTTTTAAGTTTTTATGGGAGTGAGCACTGTGAACTTGAAACATCATATGTTGAGACTGTTGTAACCCGAGGACCCTCTGTACTAGGGATGTATCAGTGACCAGAGGAGGCAAAGCTGTTGCCTTCATGGAGCTTCTATGTATTCTAGTGTCATGTCACAGGGCTCTTTCCTCAGTCCTGTCTTGTTCAGCATTTCCATAACTGACATTTAACGACATGTCTGCTCTACAAAGTCACAGTAATTAAGACAGTGTGGTATTGGCATAAGGATAGGCATATAGCAATGGAATAGAATTAAGAATCCAGAAATAAACCGTCATATTTATAGAAAATTCATTTTGACAAGGGTGCCAAGACAATTCAATGGTATATTCCATGCAAACGAAGGAAGAATCTCTTCCCTCATACCATTTACAGAAATTAACCCAAAATGGATTTAATAGCTAATGTAAGAGTTACAACTATAAAACTTTTATAAGAAGACATAGGTATAAGTCTTCATGATCTTGGATTAGGCAATGGGCCTTAAAAATGACACCAAAAACACAAAAAAACAAAGAAAAAAATAGATACATTGAACATCAAAGTTTGAAATGTTTCTGTTTTAAAGAACACTATTAGGAAAGTCAAAATACAGCCCACAGAATAGGAGTAAATATATGCAAATCATGTATCAGATAAAGGGTTTATATACAGAATATATAAAGAACTCGTACACCCCAACAGTAAAAACACAATCCAACTTTGGGCAAAGGTTTCAATAGACATTTCTCCAAAGTAGATGTACAAATAAATGGCTAGGAAACAATACTCAACATCATTAGTCATTAGGGAGCTTCATATAAACACCACAATGAAATACCACTTGATAGCCACATGGGTGGCTATAATAAAAACACAAACAATCAAAACCAGGATGTGGAGAAGGTAGAACCCTCATACCTTGCTTGTGGGAATGTAAAACATTTCACCTGATAGGAAAAACAATTTGGCAGCTCTTTAAAAAATAACTGTAGAGTTACCATATGACCCAACCATTCCGCTTTTAGGTATATACTTAAGAGAATTGAAAACATCTGTCTGCACAAAACTTGTGCATGAACGTTCACAGCAGCGTTATTCATGGCATTCAACAAATGGAAACAATCCAAGTGTGCATCAGCTGATGAATGAACAAGCAAAATGTGCTGTATCCATACAATATACTATCATTTGGCTATAAAAATGAATGAAGTATTGGTATTTGCTACAACACGGATGAACTTTAAAAGCATGATGCTGAGTGGAGGAAGCAGACACAAAAGGCCAAGTGCTACATGAGTCCATTTATATGGGATGCCCATAAGAGGCAAACCCATAGAGACAGGCAGTAAATCAGTGGTTGCCAGAGGAGGGACAGGGCTGCTGATGGGAATAGAGGGGTTTTTTTTTTGGCATGATTAAAATGTTCTCAATTAGATAGTAGTGATGGTTGTACAACATGGTGAATATATTAAAAAATCACTGATTGGACAATTTAAAAGGGTAAATTTTATGACATGTGAATTATATCCCAATAAAAAAGACACGCTTATCTTAATTATAGGTTACATGAAACTAGCAAAGGGAATATTTGCCTTGGATGGCAAAGATGGCAGAGTTCAGTGCTCGGAAGGATCTTGACAGATTGGAAAGACTGGCTGCTGAAACTGACCAGGTGAAGTTTAGTGAGAATAAACAGAATCCTGAAACCACATTCAAGAAAAACGACTAATAACAGCTCGATAAAAATAATTCCAGGCTTTGGTTTTATAGGGAGCCTGATGGGAGTGAACAGAATGCCACATCCTGAGAGGTTCACGTAACATTTTCAGCATTAATGGAAGTGTCGTTGCTCCAGCGAGGAATTAACATTAATTTTTTTGAGAGCTGGTCAAATGATACTCAGACTTCTGAGGTCAGTTCTGGTGACTGTATTTCAGGAAGCCGCTAGGTCAGTAGGTGAATCCAGTCCAAATACACATGATTGTTGGTGTTCATAACGTCTGTTTTCTCATTTGGAGCATTTGGGTAGAATAGGCCTCTCCCTTCACCTCCAGGCCCATCACGCCTTCGTTTCCTTAAGCAGAGCCAGACTCATACACGTGTGTCACCTGCTTTTTTTTTTTTTTTTTTTTTTAATTTTTCTGAAGCTGGAAACAGGGAGAGACAGTCAGACAGACTCCCGCATGCGCCCAACCGGGATCCACCCAGCACGCCCACCATGGGGTGACGCTCTGCCCACCAGGGGGCGATGCTCTGCCCATCCTGGGCGTCGCCATGTTGCGACCAGAGCCACTCTAGCGCCTGAGGCAGAGGCCACAGAGCCATCCCCAGCGCCCGGGCCATCTTTGCTCCAATGGAGCCTTGGCTGCGGGAGGGGAAGAAAGAGACAGAGAGGAAAGCACAGCAGAAGGGTGGAGAAGCAAATGGGTGCTTCTCCTGTGTGCCCTGGTCATGAATCGAACCTGGGTCCTCCTTACGCTAGGCTGATGCTCTACCGCTGAGCCAACCGGCCAGGGCTCACCTGCTTTTTATTAGCATTTGAATTCGGTTCCCCTCTCCACCCAATCTCAGAAACAAAGGGTTCGAGAACAGGTTGAAAGGAAAAGGAACCCTTGAATGACCTAGTTTTGTTTGACCAGAAGATCTGGAAGCCACAGGAACTGACTTCAAATATTTGCAGGTCTTCCATGGAGACGTGGGAAAAGTCCAATCAAGACAAGGCATTGGTGGGTGGAGGCTTCAGAGATGTTTTGACTCAGTGTCGAGAGCGTTTCAGCTGAGCTCCACATGGATGGGTGGCCTTTATGCAAAGGTAGAGTGTTGGTTGAGCTTTATTGGCACAAGCTGGATGACTGTTTCGGTGGACTTTATGATCAGATGGCAACAGGGTCTTCTTTTCCAGTTTTAAGATTTCATCATAATGCTAATTATCTGCTAAGCCACCCCCCCCCCCTTGCTGATTTATCTATTAGACACTCTGCCAGGGAATGGAAACATAAGACTGGCTCATGGATCTTGTCCTTTAGGAAGCTCACAGTCTGAAAAAGATAGCAGGATACCAGCACCATGGAGTGACTTTGAGGATTAAATGATATAATTTTTATAAAGGAATGTCTATGTCTAGCACATAGTATATACTCAATGTTATGGTTTTTTAGTGAAGACAGAGAAGCTAATAGACTAAATGTGATGTATGTGTATAGTAAATGAACAGAGTCCTGTTGTTTTGGTTACCGATTGTTGGGACTGTGAGTTCCTTCCATCCAGGACATTGTCATGTGGTGATGATGATTTTAGCATGTTGGCTCCTATGCTAAAAATGGATTGCAGAGATGATCAGTATAAATGTGTATAAGTCATAACTTTCTAACTCGTGGGGGCCTTGCATGTATTGTGTTGATGATAGTGGTGGTGATTAAGGGTGTGTTTATACACGTGTGCGTGTTTCACAAATGTGTCTATTTATGCTCATGTGTGTAGGGCCAAACTGATATATGGATAACTAGTGCTTTTGGTGTCAGAAGTGACAAAGATGCCCTATTTTATTAAAGTAAAATCTTCAATCAAGCACTGGCTGATTGGTCATTCAGAAAAGGTGGCTGTTTTCAGAGACTTCTAATTTCTGTTTTAGTGTCTAATTTCAAACCTTCTCTGTGGGTCAATTTTGATGAGGTTTGTAGGGTCGTGGAAGAACCCCAGAGACCCCAGTGGGCTGATGGTGCTGGAGGGTGTGATCGGTGTATGGAGCATAAGTGCTCAGGCTGGGGCAGGTCAACGAGGAGGCCATAGGGTGAGGGACAGCAGGATAAAGCAACCCTTTGTGCATGTGTGTCTATGTGAGCAGCGAGTGTGATGGAAGGTGATACAAGTGTGTAAGCATGTGTATCCTGGGAGGTATCAGATCAGGTTTCTAGTGTTTTGTGAATGGGACTCTGAGAATTCAGAAGTTCTTCTTAATCCATTTTAGTATATGAGGTCCCTGTGGTGCATTGCTACCTCCCTCTCCCCTTCCCATAATAGCTGCGAATTAAAGAGTAATACATTAGCCCAGTGATTACAGATGGCTTTAACTTCCCATCCTAGGAGCTTCTGTTATGAGAAGAGTCAAATCTGGTCCTATTCAAAGACATCCAGAAACTCTCATGAGGTGTGAGGTGTGAGCTTCCCACTGAGCAGAGACTCTTGACATCAAACCGACCAGGAGATCAGGGAGCTCCAGTCCTTCGCATCCATTGATGAGAGCAGGACAGGGGCTCCTGGGTTACAGCCTCTGCTTCGGAAGAGGCGAGGACATCACCCTAGGAAAGTCAGCATCCTCTCCTGTGTGGTGTGCTCACAGCCCATGTGTCTTCCCTGGAAGGGGAGGAGAGGAAGAGAAAGGGAGAGGGAGACAAAGAAGACACACACATGTTAATTTGACGAGTCCTGAGTCTGGGCCAGGCGAAACAGTTCACATCAAACGAGTATTATTACTGTTTCCTAAACCTCAGTGGAAGCATGTGGATGTTTTTATTACCCCATTTTGTTAAGGGAGGAAGGAAAGAGGAGAAGAAGGAAGGAGACAGGGAAGAAAAATTCCACACGTGTTTGTATATATTTATATGAGCTTCGAGAAGGGTGTGAGGAGTTAGATTTCAGATTTGAATATTAGTTACTTCCAGGGATGGATTGCCTGGCAGAGGGACAGGAGTTTGGCTTCAAAATCTTCTGGTTTCGTGGACATCTTAGAATGAGCGTGTTCCATTTTCAAATAGAAATGTTTAAAATCTTTTTTAAAATTAGCATAATATCAGTGAAATGTGGGGTTTTTCAGAAAAGTTAGTGTCCGTTGGTTTGTGGATCACTCCAAAAACCATGTCTTTTTCCCTTGTGACTGTGTCACCTCCCTTCCTGAGCTTCCTGATGGTGACACTGGCCCCATTTAGGAAGGTCTATAGTCAGGCATGTGGTGAATGCCACAACTGTGTAACCTCTGGTCTTCGTTTTTTACTTATTGGCCTGATTCCCAGGCTCAAGGGTGCCGCCCTCATCTCCCCCTGTGAAGTGGGGAACACCAAGAGAGCTTGGCTGGACTCTTAGGGGTGATGAACTTGACAATGGAACTTGGTCTTGGCTTCTTGGCGGTGGCAGAAGTGACAGGCAGGCAGGCACCTCCACGCCGCGGTCGGAAACCCTCCATTCTCTTAGGGTGCTCAAGTAGATTCCAGTCCAATTCTGTCACATCTGAGCGGTTCCAGCACATTTGCAAAATCCAAGCGCATAGGATTTTGTACACGAAATTGGCTCCTCATCACTGTTACTGCAGTTTGAGATAGAAAAAGATTAGGTGATAATAATACCTTACAGGGATACAGCTTCTTTAATCCAAAGCTCTCTGCACACAGCTGGGCAAACCCCAGGACCCAGGGTCCAGCTAGCCGGTGCTGAAAGGCAGCCAGGCCCTCGGATGGAGCTGCCTGGGGGCCAGTGAGCCACCCTGAGAGAGCCCTCACCTCCAAACCTCACTCGGGGAGGTGAGAATGAAGACAGCATTTACCAGCAGCGGCAGGGACACTTTTTTCAGGAAAAATGTAATTACCAGAGCAGGGGCTGGCCTGGCAAGAGGGGATGAGCACTCCTCAGCAACCAGAGGCCCAGTGGGCTCTCGGAATGGCTTCAGCAAGATTTGGGGTTTTAGGCTTCCATCCCCAAGTCGGCTCAGCGGGAAACACATGGTTGAGGACTAGCAGATACAGGGACATGGACACACTGGAATCAGGGGAAAGGATTTACTAGTATTTCCTAAAAACCCAGGCAGCCAGAGGGTGGAGGTGGGAATTAGAGGAGATTTGCAGAGTATGAAGGTGGTAAAAGAGGCCATGGTCACCTCCAAACAGTCCATAATGTGGGCTCTTGCTGAACACGCAGAATTCCGCACGTGGCTTGCTGAGCGCAGTGCTGACGATGGCTAAGACGCCGCAGTCGGCATCGCAGGGCCTGTCACTCACTACCCTCAGACAGACCTCGAGAACATCACTGAAAGATGCTTTTCTTTTTCCTTTTGAGACAAGTCTCTCATGCCACCATGAAAGCAGTGTGAAAATTGGGGTTTTCTGTTATATCCTGGTCAGGAAACCTGATGATTAACTACAGGTTCCTGCCCTTTCTTGGTGCCTGAACCTTCATCTGTGGCTTGGAGGGTTTGTATCATGTCAGGGCCTTTCCAACCCCCAGAGCCCCAGGGATTTCACTCCCAGGGTTCACTGGCTACCAGGACGGGGGGAAGATGGCAGTGAGGGGACTCTGGGCACACTATCCCTGCTGGCTCTTCTCTTTGTTGACATAGTGAGCATCTCTTGAAGGTTCCTTTTGAGGAAAGAGCTTTAAAAAATAGTTTGAGACTAGATGCTATTTTCCAGTTTTATTCTACCTATATTAATCTATGCCCCACGCAAATATCTTTGGCAGCTTCGCAAACAAAACACCCTGAGCATGCATATTCGTTATCATAGGAGATACCCAACAGTCTATGGCGTCAAAATAAAAACTTTTTTTTTTCATTAAACACTATTTATTGGTCACAGAAAATTTAGAAGAAACACAAAAAGTATAAAGAAGAATTTTAAAATCACCCTTAACCCCACTCTCCAGGGGTGAACTGTAAACCATTTGTTGTCTATTTTGCCAGTTTTCTATTCATAGGACATTTTTTTTTTTTTTCAAAACTGAGCCCCTATTTTTACACAATTTTTTTAAAGATTAAAAAATTATTTGAACTTAATACTGTAAGTGATTTGCCACGTCATTCAATGTTCTTTGAAATATGTGATGCATAGTGGCATTTAGTGTTAAATGGTATTTAGCCCTGTGGCCATAACTTTCTCCATCCACCGCCTCTTCCAGTGCTGATCGCAGGTGCATGCCCGTGTCCACACGTCACATTCTGAAAGGAACATTTGTGCAACACTCTATTTCTACAACATATATCTATTTAAAGTTCAATGGTTGATGGTGTTGATTGGGATACTTGTGTAGTTTTAGGGTTGTGACTGTTTCCCCTTCTTGTATTTATGTCTGAAAGTAGTTGACGTGAGAAAAAAGCTAAAGCTGGAGAAAAGGGCCCGATGAATGGGTTCATGACAACACAGAGAAGGACCCCACTGGAGAGGCAAGTCGGAACCCTTCATTTCCAATACCTAAAAACTGTGCTGTCATTTTAAAAGATGAGATGAAGCATTATTTTTTTTTTCCCCTCAATGACACATGACCTGGTTTGGCCTAGAGAAAAGAATGGTGCTTTTGGACCTACAGATTTCCTGCAAGAACCATAGAAAATCCTGAGGGCATTCCGCTGCTGGGATTGGGTGGGGCTGGAATGAGGGCGCGAGGCCACTGCTGTTGAATTTGTGTGTGATGAACTATACTTTTTACACTCTGCCCAGACAGCCAAAAACATATGGCCCTCGACACACATTATAAGGAAAATATACTGATCTACGGCCAGCTGTTGTCAGCAGGTCACTAAACCTATTTCTTTATATATAAAATAAGACTATCCTGCCTCTCCGTACAAATGTCATAAAATCTGGTAAATGCGGTCATGAAAATAAGCACTGGCCCATAACTTGAGGGCTTAAGAAGTCAAGGCTAATGAGACATGGGCATTATACAAAAGAACCAATTGAAATTCCTCCTCTTTACCTTGGGCTTAATAGGAATTTGGGTGTATTTTCCATAGAGAGCCATGTGCCTTGTGCAGGTGGGGTGTAGAAAAATAGAAAACACTGCTGTGCATTACTAAGAGGAAGAGTGGGTGAAGTTATAAATGGGGATATTGAGCAATGAATTCTATGGTCCTAATAATTTGTAAGTCTACCAGCAAGTAATGAGGCACCAGTACCTTAGGCACAATAGCTTAGACACATCTGGAGTGGCGGAGCTCCCTCCGGGATAAGGAGGTGGAGTGTGGAAGGGGTGCCAGGAGTATTTCATCAAAGGTACCTGTTATTCTTCTGGTTTCTATGGAAAACACCTGCCCTGAACGACTGAGGGGTGGGAGGGAAACCCACTCTATTGTGGCTTCTTTGAGGGCGTTCAAAGGGCCACGTCCTGGCACGGAGGCCTGCCCTGATTCTCACTTCCCTTTTCTTCTTCTATAAAGTCCCCCTGCCGGACTCTTTGTACGTGTGTCCGTGTGACAGAAGGATCAAGGGGCCACTTCAGAGGAGCTTAAGCTTCAAGCAGCCTTTTCCAGAAATAACAAAGGTAGAAGAAAGGAGAGAGAGCTGTTTTGAGTGGAGGCAGGAGCCAAGTGAAAAAGCAGGAAATGAGACATTGTCAAGGTAAAAGTCTCTGCTCGGAGAGCTCAGGAGCCCTCCCCTCTTGCTTAGTTAACAGGCGGGGAAACAGGCCCACGGAAGCACAGGCCCGGGTAGCATCCTTGGCCTCCAACCTTTACACATGTGCACACTCATAGGTGGGCTCACTCATTTCTGTGGCTTCAACTTGTGAGTGCCTATAGAGGAGAATTTCCCCAGGTGTTTCTGTTGTGTCCATTTACATTTCTATGGGACGTTCCTAAATTCTGACATGGAGGTCCAACATATTTGAACCTCCGCTCCTTCACCCAAACTTGCTTCCTATTTTTTGTTTTTTTCATGAGTGAATGGCATAAAGCTCACACTAGCCTTTCAGGGCTAACAATGCATCCCCCCCATCCCTTTGATCCCCATCCCCCATCTCCACGACCCCATGTCCATGTCCCCATGTCCCCCTGTCCCCACGTCCCTACGTCCCTGTCCTCACATCCTCACATTCAAGCAGTGACACGCTCTGTTAATCCCCTCCTTCCACATCTCTTCGGCCTCTTTCCTCTTCTGCTTTCCGTAGGGCAGGTTCTCAACCTCCCCTTGGTTGGCTCTTTAGTAGTTGATCTTCTGTCTATGGTCTCAGCTCTTCTAGTCTTCATATTTTACAGCCATCTTTTTATTAAAAGCACAAATCAGGTCTTGTCTTTCATTCCCTTTTGCCTGGAGAATAAAGTTTCAACTCAAGCACAGCAGTGTCCCCTGTCATCTGGCCCTCAGTGAGCTCTTCAGCTTCGGGCAGCCTGCCAAGTGCCTGGCGATGATTGCCGAGGACAGCCGGGAGTATGGCTGGAGTGACTTCTGCTCGCCACACAGTCTGCTGGGAGGGCCACACACTCCCTGAAACTTAGTGCAGGCCTCACCTCCTCTTCCCCTTCATGACTCTGCTCACGGACCTCTTCCCGTACCCTGATTCGGTCCTGTGTGTACGTCTCCCACAGCCCCTTGACTGCATTTCCAGTTATTTTCTTTTTTTTTTTCTCTTGTTATTCTAGAATGCAGGCTCCTTATGGGTGAGCTCACTCATATTTGTAAACTTTAGTACTTGGCATGAAGGTAGGACTCAATAAAATACTTTTTAAAGGAATGAATGAAGGGAGGAATGAAAGAAAGTTCACATAGCTCATCAGTGACCAAGGCCAGCAAGAGAGCCTTGGTTTTCCTTCTCCTAGTTCACGTTTTCCCTGCTCCAGGCTGCCCAGTGGGAGGACCCTGGCATTAAAAGTGGTGGTACCATCAATGTATTTCTCTGCAAAATTTATTTTCTTTTCACATTGATCTGTTAGCACCCACAGCCTAATTGGACATAAGTAAGGATGGGGTTTCCACATCTAGAGGGTGCCATCTCCCCTGTGGCTTGGTTATATTGTATTTTATTAGTCCACGAGAAAAAAAAATGCAGGCAGGAAGGACGCACACACGTACTGAGTGCCTGCTGTACACCTCACACATGACCTCCTCTGATCCTCACACACCCTTCGCAGTGTGCATTCTCACCTACATTTTACAAATGAGGACACAGAGGCTGCGAAGTTATGTAACGTGCCTGGGGTCAGATGACTAGCAAATGTCAGAGTTGGGAGTCTAACCACGTCTGTCTGAGTCTGAAGCCCATTCTCTTTCCCCTTCACTACACTTCCTCCCTAGGGAGACAGATCAGCATTAGGGACATAAAATCCTCCAGAAGTTTCACTAAGAGACATTCCTCTGTGACTCCAATAACAAATTGGACTGAAGAAGCAGAGACTGGGACTCCTACCTCTCAGCCTGTGGCCTGGTGTGATTTTTGAGAAAACTAATTAACCCCTCATTTTCCAACTCTTTATATGTACAGCTATGAGGCATGCAGCCTGTTCTTATCAATTAATTAATGAACAAAACTGTGACTTCACAAATGAGTGTGCGTCACTTGCTCCAGAAATGACGCCATTACTAACCATAAAAATGACCTTATTTCTCAAAGAAACTAGAGGAAGTAAGACAGCTAGGCTAGTGAAAATCACACAGTGGATGAAACATGGATTCCCTTTTTGTTTAATTTGACTTAAAGACTTTGTGGAGGTACGTGAATCCTACAGGCCTTAATGCTTGGTGATGGAGCAAACTTGGAGGAGCAAAGAGAAGTTTAGCAGGGGCAGAGGAAGGACAGGAGAAAGATGGCTGGTGAACATTGTATGTACCAAATTGACACGTTCCCCTAGATTTAATAACTCTAAGATGGCAACTGGTGTTTTTGCTTGAGCATTAAACACATAACAGAAACAGCATTCATTAGACCTCAACAGTTACCGGCTGGTGACAGAACTTGAATTTCAACAGTGCTCTATCCAGTGCAGAGAGTCTAAAATGCAATAGGCTGGTTGGAGCAGTACAGAAAATATTCAAAGTGGAAGCATTTTAGAATATAGGAATTATTCATTTCTTTCTGGATCTTGAGAGGCCGTATAATAGAAAGAGCCCCAGTGTGAGATTTCTTATGAGCTAATTTAGCTCCTCGTGACCTTGAGCAAAATACTTAACTCTCTGAGCGTTTATTTTTTAAATGGGGTGTGTGCGTACGTGTTTATGCCGTTGAAGCATCGGACATCTATCTGTAAAGTGAGGACGAATGGTATCTCCAAGTTCCTTAGTAGCTCTGTGTCCTTAGGTGCATGATGACTGGGACCCTTGGTTTGATTACCAGCCACCTTTTGAGCACTCCTGGTGTCATGACTGGAGTGAGGCAGGTGACATGTTTGAAGGCCCAGATAATGGAAAAAAAACCATGGGAACATTGTGATGAGTCTTCTCCTTAAAATTGCGATCCTTCTTTCAAAATAGAGCCCTTCCTAAAGAGATTTTTTTTTTTTTTAATTAGAAGGGAGAATTAATCCCCACTCTTAGAGGCTGAATTTTTTAAAAGATAAAAACTTTTGGAGACACTTTTATAGTACCCAGTCCTGCATAATTAAAGGGGTGTGTGGGCTGGGAGAGACCTAGCCTGGCCCTGCAGGTTGCCCCACACCTCTGTGCCCATGCACCGCCATCCTGCATGGAAAAGTCACCAGCTCCTTCCATCACGCGCCCTGTCATCTTGGCAGTCGGAATTCTCTTGCAGACATCTGATCCACTCTTTCTTTGTTTTATAGAAAGTCCAACCTTTATACACCTAATATGATTTAGCCCCGGTTTCATTTCCTGAATCTCTCTGTTGTTCTTTCTTCCTGGATCTCATGCTTGATGCTGCCAGGTTCTTTGTCCCTGCAGGTGCAGACAAATTAGCATAAAGAGTAAGTTGCAGAATTGGAGAACAGCAAATTTGATTTCAAAAGCCATTTCAGATTGAGGTCCATTTGGTGGCATTAGGAGCAAAACTAATAAACAAACCAGGTTTTTTTTTCCTACTCACATTTATTCTTTTTACTTGACAGTATCCCTTTAGAAATAGAATATTTGATCAAATTCTGATTTTAGCTGTCATGTACTGTGGTTTTTGCTTTGTTTGGTTTTGTTTCTGTACTCATTATTGCTGACTGTTAAGTTATGTGGCTTTGGCAAAAGAAAATCTTTCATCATAAAGAAGAAGGCATTGCCTACCCAGCATCATTATCTGCCTGTGCATTTCACGACCTTTCAGATGTGGCATGTTGTGCTTTAACATTGTGCTCTGGTGACTCCCATTTTGCAGATGGAAAATAAATGAAGAGACCTCAGGGCGTGCCTAGACTTTGAAAGTTCTGAAGAAGCCAGGGTCCAGTTTACTCTCTTTCACTCTCTAAACAAACATTTTTTATGACTCTTTTATAAAGAATAAGACAGAGAGAGAGACAAATACCATGTAGTTTCACTTATAAGTGGAACCTAAGGACTGAGATAAACAACAACAAAAAAATAGAAATAGACTCATAGATACAAAGAAGAGAGTGACAGGTGATAGAGGGGTGGGGTTTGGGGGACAGGGTGAAAAGGTGAAGGATTAAGAAGCACGGATAGGTAGTCAGAGAATGTCACAGAAATGTAGATGACCGCATAGGGAATACAGTTAATAGTAGTATAATAGTTCTGGTAGCGCAATAATTGTGTATGGGGCCAGATGTGTACTTGAAATATGGGGGGACCACCCTATAAAGTACATGATTGTTTAACCACTGTGCTGTACATCTGAAACTAATACAGAATAATATTGAATGTAAAAAAAAATGATATGCTACACATTTACCTGTTGTTTGGGGGAAATAAAAAAAAAAGACCCTTCTGTTCTCTGTGGCAGGCACTTAGAGGAGGCTGTGCTGGGTGTCGTGACCAAGGCCACCTAATGAGGGGCCAGAGTTGAGAATCCTTTCTGCGGGAGGCTCGCTTCTCAGTGGGCTGGCTCCTCAGCTTGCGGGCAGCTTGACTCACTCGGGGTCCTCGGTGACGGGGAGCCTGGTCAGGATTCACACGTGTCAGCAGGAAGCAGCACCTCACAGGGATGAGGGGACGGAGCCCTGCTTCCTCCGGGCCTCAGGCAGGTGGCCCCGGGCCTGGGATGGCTCCGGGGGTGCAGGGTCTCCGGGTGTTCCCGTGCTGCCCTGCATCAGTGCACCTCCTCTCGTCTGCACAGCCGCTCCGGCCTGCCCCCAGCCACCTCGCCCTGCATGTCCTCCACACCTGGGGTCTTTCCTCCACCTCCGAGCTTTGCTCCGTTTCTCTGCCTCCTCGTCTCTGCAGCTTGAAGCAGCCTGTGGCCCTGACCCCGCACCTGTGCTCCCCTCTGCCTCTCTCTGCGCTCTGCCGCTGCCACATGCCTCTTGGGTCCACGTTCCCTGTGTCAGACCCTGAGAGTGAGAATCTTATGAGCTCATCTTCTTGTGCGGAGCCGCGTGGTATGCCACTGCCCAGTCTATGGACAGGCTGCCCTTAGGTGGGTGCCCTGCCAGGGCGGGGTCAGTGGGAGGACGGGTGGTTTCCCTTGGCAGGAGCAGTGGTAGGCCTTCGGGGACATGCCAAGTGCCCTGGCCTGCCCGTCTCTTCATACACCTCCTGGGTACTGTGTCTCACCCGGTGTAGCCTGGCAACCTACGAGGAATGGCTGCAAATTAATTTCTAGGAGCTAAAATATTTCCAAGGTCAGAAAAGGGGAAACCATTCAAGGGACCATAGCTATGAGAGACTGTATTAAGTTTCACCTTTATAACTTTGTTTCCTGCTCACAATGCCCCTATCAAGTAGAGATTATGGTTTCTATTGGACTTAAGTAACCTGTTCAAGATACACTGGGATTAAATAAAACGATTGCTATTTAAACCTGGTCAGCCAGACTCCAAAATCATGCGTGCAAATGATGCTCCTTCTACATCTAACTAGGTACCAGTAACGGGCATCTTCTTCCCCAAGGTCAACATCCGCATTTCTAAAATCATTTGGTTGGAATTGGGGCTGTGATGGGAGACCCCCTCCCAGTGCTGGGATGGAGGGGAGACATCGCCCCGTGAACCAGGGAGTGTCAGCACCACAGAGTGGCAGTGTCCCTGTGAGGTCGTGGAGCCCCCCCCCCCCCCACCGACATGAGCGCGTAGTGCAGAAGTCTTCTGTGACTTATATTAACACAGATCCATCATTAATATGACAAATAGGCACACCTGCAGGCTTAATTGCTTCAATTTCCTTGAGTCAGTAATAGGTTTACGGCCTGCCCCAATTCCAGTAAAACTGAAGCTGTCTAGGTCGGACAGAAACCCATCTTACGCCAATCAATCTTTTGAACAGACCCAGACCGAAGCCCTGGTGACAGGCTTGCCTCCTAGACAGGGCAATTAAAGAGGCAGGGCCAGCTACATTCTAAGGTCCCTTCATCTGAGCTTTGTCATCTATATAACACAACCTTAGAAACTCTAGATGGAAAACATCTTTCCTTCTCCCATCTCTCCCCAAATGATCATCAAAGGCTGAACTCCCCGCCTCCGTGAGTCTCCCTTCTGAGACTGTCAGCCCAGGCTTTCTGGTTTGCTCCCATGAGGACAGCGATGGGGTGAGGGGTCTCTGCTGCAGTTGAGTGACCCCTCGCCTCGGGTGGGAAGGCTTGCCCAGGAGGAGAAAAGCCATCCTTATACCAGAAACTTTCTTCCCACCAAATGCAGGCCTGGCTCTTTAGGAGAAACCGAAGATCACACAAAGCGGGATGTCAGTCATCCCTTACATGACTGAGGAAACGTAGCAGAGAAATCAAAGCTCCCTTTAATGTATGTCTTGTGTCAACAGAACATTTTAAATATAAAAAGAAAATTTTTTTTAAAGTAAGGATTTGAAAAACTCTTAATAGATTGTTGAATGACTACATGTGAAATGATGTGTGTTCCATAGGAATTAGTTGACCAAGAATAGATTTTTGGGCCCATCATGGGTATAAGAGATCCCCACAAGATAGGAAAAAATGGTGCCAGTCAGGAAACCCTCTCATTCTTTCATGATTGTGGAGGGCAAATGAGAAAAGTTACTTATAGGAACACTTACCTTGGTTTTTAATGAAGAATTTGTGAAATTTCAACAGACCTGTTTCTTCCTGAAATTTAAGGGCTAAAACAAGTCATAATGACTACTAAGAAGACCCCAAACCAGGTACCAAGAATACTTAAATGACCGGTGCTGTGTAAGGTGCACCTGTGCATCCTGAAGAATTATGGAGGTAAATTTGGGGAAAGTAGTGTCGAAATAACCAGTTCTCCCCGATCTGCTAGACCATGCCTGTTTGTAAGGACTCTGAGCCCTCACGGGGTGGGGGTGGGGGGCAGACCGCCAACGTTGATGGTGGTGGACCAGCTCTGCACATTCTTCAACCCCGATTGAACCTAGCAGGAGTGGAAGGGGAAGGCACGGTGGGAGAGGGGAGTGGTGACCGTGGGGGGTCTCTGAAGGGAAGTGGGGTCTGAATGGTCATTGTTCCATATATGCTGATTGATGGAGGGGATCTACTTAGATTATCAAAAAGCTTAGGGAGGTTCTACCTTTAGAATCTATTTTATTTTAATGGTAAGTCATGACCCCATTTGCGGGGCATGGAGCCTCAGTTATGAAAAGCAGTATAATTAACAGTCTTCCTACATGATTTGGATAATATCAAGCTTTATCTACTAAACAGGCAAGGTGATGGAGGCTGACCCCAAGATCATTAGAATCGGTGTTAGAGGACAGAGAGAGGAAGGTGATTTTCACGCTACCGAGGTCATGCTCTCCCAGGCGAAGGGTTGAGCTCTAGTTATAATGTAAAAGGCTCTCTGTCGCTCATTAAGGATTCAGGAAAATAACCTAGAGTTCAGTAAAACCATTCTCTAAAAACATCCGCCCAGCATGCTGTCCTGGCTGAAACAGGGAAATGCGGTATCATCGTGAAAGGCCTGGGACACGTGACAGTCCTCTGCACTCACGTAGGATAATGTCGGGGTTTTTTTTTTTTTTAAAGCAGGAATTAAATGTTGTTCTTGTCACTAATCTTTAATGATTGTATTAATATTAATAACGGCAACTATTTCTCATATTTTGAAGCATTCCCATGTGCTGTTTCACTTTAACAAACCCTGGGAGGTTGATGTCGGTTTTAGGATGATCTTTCTTTCTTTCTTTCTTTTTTTTTTTTTTTGAAAGAGAAAGAATTGGAGGCCTAAAGATTTCAGAGGCTGGAGCCTTGTCTCAGGCTTAGGTTTTCCGATATTAGAATCCTTCCTATTACTGCTCAGCTGCATTACCGCACTCTAGGGAACGCATTTAATGAACCCACAGAAAGTGCACAGAAGGCCAGCTATAACGGGCAGTCGGAAGTGGGTGTGGTTGTGCGAAGACAGGAAAAAACCCTGACGCATACTAAACACAACAGCCAAGTAATGATGAGAGAACTTTGAAGGATACAAAGGCAGAGACTTGGAAGGAATGGGATTTATATTTACCGCGTCAGGTATCCCTGACCATGGTCACCAAATACTCAAATGATAGGATTCAAAGCTCTTCTTGAAACCCAGCGAAGATAAGTGTAGGGCAAATAAAAGGAGGTAATGGTTCACCCAGCAGGTATTGTGCATATGGAGCTTATTTCACAGAGTGTGGTATCATCAGAAAGTAGAAATGCAGTAAACAAACAAAAAAAAGGTACTGAAAACTTAATGAATGAAAAGCTTTCTTTTTTTGTTTTGTTTTATTTTTTAAGTTGAAAGGAGGGGAGATAGATAAACTCCCGCATGCGCCCTGACCTGGATCCACCTGGCATCCCCATGTGGGGCCAGTGCTCTATCTGAGGCCATGCTTACAACTGAGCTATTTTTATCGCCTGAAGCTGAGGCTCCACAGAGCCATCCTCAGCGCCTGAAGCCAACGTGCTTGAATCAATCGAGCCTTGGCTGCAGGAAGAGAAGAGAGAGAGAGAAAGAAGAGGGAGAGGAAGAGAATCAGATGGTCGCCTCTCCTGTGTGCCCTGACTGGGAATTGAACCCGGGACTTCCACACGCTAGGTCAGTGCTCTACCACTGAACCAACCAGCCAGGGCCAGAAAAAGACATTTTCTAAGAAGTTGAAATTGACCCCAGCTTTAAGATTGATTTCAGGGAGGACACATACCCACTGGCACAGACTTGCCTTTGAACTCTGTCCTTTTGGCCACCAAGTAAGAAGCTATCAACACTGTACAGCTGTCCCTAAGTTCCTGTCTCTGTGTCCGGACTCAAGTCTAATAATCTGCTCATTTTAGTTACCCTCACTCGTCTTCACAATCTAATGGCTTGATTATGAAACTTATACCTCTATTCTTTAGAGAGTGCTCTTATATACCAGGAACAGAAAACCCAGCACCTTATTATTATTATTTCATTTTGCAAAGCTCTGTTAAGATTGTTTTTGTTACAACCTCTAATGAGTGGGCCAGTGCTACTGAGTGAGAAGCAGGAATGTCAGCGTCACCTCTGCCTGCTAATGTCTTGACCTTTGGTACAGGTGGGGTATGCCAGGATTAGATAAGAACAAATCCCCATGGAGGGGTCCCCTTGCAGTAGAAATATGTGCAGAGCATTGCTGCACATGAAAAAATTACACCCCAGAAGAAATGTAATTCCAATTCATAGTAACAAGGTTATGGCAGAAGTCAGGAGACAAGGGGCAAGGACTGTGTAGTGAGCAGGTATGTTGATTGGAAACTAGTCTTGTAACAGGGAGCGTGTGTTAGGATGGTCCAGAGGGAAGAGGCCGAGAAATAAAATGCTGCAGAATCCAGACTCTGGAGGTAGACATCCTTTTTTGAACACAGTCTCCTCCACTTCGTAGGCAGAGTTACTTAACCTTTCTGAACCTCAGCCTTCTCACCTGTAATTGTCACCCACCTTGTACAATGGTAGTGAAAATGAAAGGACTCAAAAGCATTTCAGTAGTGCCTGTTTTGTTACAAATACTTCATTAGCATTAGCTATTGTTTATTGGGTTGATAGACAGTGTGTGTGCGGGGGCTGAGGTTAGTACGTGCTATTCTACCGTGCCTTCCTGCTCTCGACTCGATCAAGGTCAAAGGAAGAGAACATCTAGACGGATTGTCAGGTGTCAGTTCATGTGTCACCCTTTCCCCTTCCCATTCTCATGACCATGCGAATGACACCAGAGGCACTGCTTCTCTTCCCTTCACACAGTGTGTCCACAGCTGCTTCCTTGGTCAAGGGTGGCCAGGGTTGTTGGCCTGCGTGTTGACATTCCCTCACTGGACTGTGACTTACTAATTGGCAAACGGAAAGAGTGTGGCTTCAGGAAGAGTGTGTTCCTTCCTAAGGTCACAGTGCCAGAGTCCCGTGACCAGTTACCTAACCTCTTTTTGCCTCACTTTCCTAATCCTGGATAATAATAGCCCCTAACTTATGGGCTGTCAAGTAGCTTAATGAGAATGTATGTGTCCAGCCTATTACCTACCACATAGTCAGTGCTCAATATAAGTCTGTTATTGTGAAAAATAGTAATAATTACCAATTGTCCTACTTGATTCTCGTCAGTTTCAGCCAGACCATTGCATCATCCCGCACGCTTTGAACACTAAGCCGGTACTGAGTATGCATTAAAACACTTGTAAACAGAGATGAGAAGAGGAAAACATCCCCGTGCTGTGAAGCGTATATGATGATATAAACACACAGATTCAGACCTGCACTGCAGAGCCGTGACCTCACAGAATGGGGCAGGAGAAGGGAGCAGGCACACGGGGCCAGGCTGTCCATGGATGCAAAAGAGCAGAGAGAGAGTCTGCTTCCTAAAGTGCATCCTTCCTGCTGAGTGTGTGGCTTCCATTTCTCCCTGCAGGCCCCTCAGTGGGTGTCTCGTGGGTGGGGGCCAGGAGAGCAGGGAGGGGTTTGGAATTAAGACAGAGTTTAGGAAGGAAAAGTAAGAGAGATGTGAGCAAGGGATACTGATGGCTGCCTGTTATTCCCAGCTGAGCAGCAACATATTTTAGCAATCTGGTGACCTGGTAATTTTCTTTTAAATCATTGTCATTCACTCAGCAGGGACTGGATGGTTAGACCAGCATTTCCATGAGGATGTCTGTCAAGTCACTTAGAGGTCATCTTGACCCCTTTTGTAAACAGGTCAGCCTCCAGAAATGGACCCAGGGCAGTGTCTAGAGAGCCTTCAGACTGGTAACCGGGATCCAGCAAGAGGCAGACGTGATCCCCCAGGGGAGTCTGTCACAGGGAAATCACATCATATTGTTCCATGATCTATATCCGAGTGCGAATTGGTTAATAGCTCAGTTTCATTCCTGGGTCTGTGAGCCCAAACTCTTCAAACCCCTGACCATGTTTACTATTGCTGTATAACTTCCATGTATCTAATTCATTAAGCTGAGACACAGGCGGAGTGGTTCATGCTTTCTCAGTGTAAATACACACCGCATTGGTAGGCAGCCCAGTTTGGTGGGAAGAGCACTGTGCTCGGAGTTGGACGGCTGGATTTGTGCTGTGCTACCTCCGTCTCATCAGTTCTAGCCCTGTAGCTAGCTCTTCACTTACCCTCTGACCTTTGATTCTAATCCTGTAAAACCCACTATGCCGGAGTGATGAATGAAAAGAGAGGGGGTAAGGAAGGCCTTTGCAGGCTTTAATACAATGGATATAATCTGGATATTTTTACTTGCTTGAGTCTGTAAAATGCCCTTCCCACTCCCTTTTCTCAGGCTGAAGAACACCACACAGATGCCTAAGATTATTACCGCTGCTCACCTTCCCGTTTTAGGGACTTTAGGGTCAGCCCCCAGTATCGCAATTACAGACCATAGGAAGATTAAAAAATAAAAATCAAAGAATTTTAGAGTGAGAAGAGTCTTTAGAAGTCACTACCACGCCCTTTTCTTTTTTTGAAACTTTATTAAAAAAATAATTGACGAAGATATCTATTTATAGTGTACAACATAGTGATTAGATATACGTAGACCCCCTATTGTGTAGGAGGAAGTGGTTTAGAGAGAAAGCCTAGAAAGCTGACCGGCCCATGGAGCTTTGGGCTCCCCAGTTGCGAATGTGCAAGAGGCCAGTGGCCACAGTCAGCAGGGCAAGCCTGCAGGTCCGCAGGAAGAGGATGGCAAACCTTGTTCCCCGAGGTAAAGAGAGGACTGCAAGGTTCCACTTGAGTGCAGTCGATACCTCTTGGCATTTATGATGTTGAAAAACAAAATTCAACGGAATCAACTTAAAGATCTAACTGGTTTTATTTAATGATTCATGAATTGGGCAGCATCCCGTCTTAGCAGATAAAAAGGAGGTCCGAGGAGCTGTGCAAAGGGAAGGCTTTCAGACAGAAGGTGGTGAGGCAAGGAAGATATTCTAGCAAAGAGCGGTCGCTTCGGGCAAGGTCACCTTCGTGAGGTGGAGGTGGGGGGTCTATAAGGCAGATTTTCTAACCAGTGCTGACCCCGTGATTCTGGATTGGTTGATATTTACATTCCTGGAAGAGGCTGAAATTGCAATCAAGTTGGGTATTATGTCTCAGTTTGCTGACATGGAGCTTAGCACAAGCAAAGCGATTCCATGTGGCACCTGTTGTTTCATTTCTTTCTTTTTTTTTTTTTTTTAATATAATCATTACCTGCTTTTGGTCAAACTCTAAGCTTACCTGAGAGGTGATCAAAATGTACGGTTTATCAGCGCCACTCCCAACTGCCACTCACATGGTCTAGTGGTCTTGCTCACCCTCCGTGGGTATTCAGAGGTCATGACTCGGGTTCACCTTGTTCAAGTCGGTCACTCTCTTTGTTCTTTGTCTGACATTCTAGTCTTGGGGAGATCTTTTTTTTTTTTTTGGTTTTGTTTGTTTGTTTTGTATTTTTCTGAAACTAGAAACGAGGAGAGACAGACAGACTCCCGCATGCGCCCGACCAGGATCCACCTGGCACGCCCACCAGGGGGCAACACTCTGCCCACCAGGGGGCGATGCTCTGCCCCTCCGGGGTGTCGCTCTGCCACGACCAGAGCCACTTTAACGCCTGGGACAGAGGCCAAGGAGCCATCCCCAGCGCCCGGGCCATCTTTGCTCCAGTGGAGCCTTGGCTGCGGGAGGGGAAGAGAGAGACAGAGAGGAAAGCGCGGCGGAGGGGTGGAGAAGCAGATGGACGCTTCTCCTGTGTGCCCTGGCCGGGAATCGAACCTGGGACTTCTGCACACCAGGCCGATACTCTACCACTGAGCCAGCTGGCCAGAGCGAGATCATTTGTTTTGTGGTCAATGGCTGAAGATAAGCATTGAAAACTTTTGAGAAAATATGGTTGACTGTTGGAGAATAAGTCAAAAATCTTCATATAATTTAAGTTGGCCCTCCACATGTGTGAATTCCAGCCACCAGAGGACCCTTGAACAGTACAAGTTTGAGCTGCACAGGTTGATTGGACTGAGTGGGTCAACTGAAAAACATATTTGTGTGTAAGTGGACCTGCATATTTCAAATGCTCACCAGGGGGATTACTATGATTATTATAGGATTATTCTCAGTGGTTGGAGTCACTTAAAAGCCATGGTCCCTAAGACCTAAATCCATTAAAATCACATAAGTCAAAGAAAGACCCGGTTAAAGGAGTCACCTCTTAAGCCTTTGTAAGCCTTGCTCAGTCACCTTAGGTAACTGAGTTTCACCTTCCCCAGCAGTGTTAATCCAGGGACAGCAGGAGGCGTCGGCCACAGCACAGAGACCTTGCTCAACTAAAAGATAATCAAGGGCTATCCTGTTATCAAGAACAACTTCAGCCAGTCAGGCGTCCCCAAACTACGGCCCGTGGGCTGCATGCGGCCCCCTGAGGCCATTTATCCGGCCCCCCTGCCGCACTTCCGGAAGGGGCACCTCTTTCATTGGTGGTCAGTGACAGGAGCACTGTATGTGGCAGCCCTCCAATGGTCTGAGGGACAGTGAACTGGCCCCCTGTGTGAAGAGTTTGAGGACCCCTGCTCAGGTTGCTAGGCAGGTATCAGGTCTTGTTTTAGCAGCAGATTCAATGATACTTTCTAGAATTATGGTGAGATCTCTGATCATAGCTTCATTCCTTTTTCTCCTAACCAGGGAAATAAGGCCAAGCCAAAGGAAGTGACTCCTGGATCATGACTATGTCCCGGTCGCTCCTTTCTAACTCGAGGATGTAAATTCAGGGGTGTTGACCAATGAGGTGTCTCAGTTCATTTGTTTTGTGGTCAATGGCTGCAGATATGCATTGAAAGCTAAGAGGCATTGTCTAGTTGTATGCCAGCCATCTGGGCATTCACAGGCCCAAGCAAAGTGAGAACCACCACAGAAAAAGATAAACCCTGTCGGGGCACAAACTATTCCCATCAAGGTGGCACTGCCACTGGATTCTTCACAGGGATCGTTGTACTTGACCATTCGCACCATGGGTCAGTTAGGTTTTCAGCATGTTTGACGTGTAAATAAATCCCCTAACCTGAAATAAAGAGTTGGGGTAAATACTTTGCCATGATAGGTGCTGCTGGTGAGATCTTTTTGTGACTGAGGGCAGATCTGATGTAGATGATTATGAGAACATCGGAGGAAAAATGTACTAAAATATATGTAGGTATTAGTGTCTGATTAAGCACTTACAGTATAATCATAGAAAGATAAAAACAAGATACTGGATGTTCTGGCCATGAAAGTTGAACTTGGTAAAAGACATCTAAGTGGGTTGATCAGAGTTTGTGGGACATTGGGGATAGAAGAGAAATTGTTCACAGGGAGGACCAGGGAGTCTCGAGCATCCTAGGTAGATCGGAGTCTTAGATGACAAATCCATCAGTCTGAAAGGTTACCCTCCTTAGCAATGTCCCAGGGGCTGTGGGGGATAGCTTTATATTTCCAGGCCAATTCTATAGTCAAGGGAAAAAAAAGAGAAGAAAGGGTTTCATTTCATGTTGAGTTAAAGTATGAAGCCTTGATAGGAATGGGCGGATGCAGTCTACATCAATGTCAGTGACTTCCTTATTTATTTGATTTTTGAGGTCTCCAGCCAGTGTTCAGGTTCTAGAGTTCTAAGGAGTCCTGTCTTATTGAGAGATGTAGACCCAAAATTCAAGTTCCTGGTATTCGGCTGCCATCTGAGTAGTGAGGAGGACCAGGCAGAGTCCCTTCCGAGGAGGTTTAAGGACATTCTTTGTTGTTAGTGACTCCAAATCAGCAGGGTGGGAGAAAATTGGAGACTTTAGTTTGGAGAGCTGTAGGTAGCTAGATATCTGCAGAAACAGGAAGAATTAAGGAACCATTCTATTTTACAGGTGTATGACAAAACCTCACAGATAATTAACAGGTCTAGAATGGAATATCTGCCAAGTGGCATAGTTGTTTTGTTCTTTTTTCTCTCTACAATTACTCAAATTTTTAAGTCAAAGATAATCGCAGTAAAATGAAATTGTTTACAACAAAATTGGCCTGATTATTTACATCATGGCAGCAAGTGATTGACCATATAAGCTCTTTTTAAGACTGCTTTGCTAGAAGTTTTCATAAGGAAATCTCAGATTAACTCTTAAAAGCCTCCCAGGGTGCTAAGCCTAGGACTCAACAGCAGATTTTATCTATAGTACCTATCATTTGGGTGAGACTGCCTCTTCCTGAGATCCCCTAAATGTCCTGAGGTTCCTGGGCCCACTGGGAGAGGACCTTCCTCACTCACCTGGTAAGGCTGCCTACTCTGTAAGTGGAATACCAGGTTGATTTTTTCAAGGGACTTGGTTGGCTTTATAAAGTCAGCCTTCGTTCTTTCAAGCTTTCTGGTCTTAACTGAGTCTGTGCATATCTCTCTCAAATATGACATTCCAGTCAAAGCCTTGCTAATACAACCAGTGTCTCCCATTGTGTCCTGTTACAAGGAGAGCAGATTCTCATTGAACTTATGCAAATAACTAGCTATACTGGAAGTGAATCCTCAGGGGATGCTGAATTCTGAAGAGATCAGGTCGGAAGAAAAATCAGTGTTTCATCTTTGTTTACAAAGGTATACTTTCCTGAATTGTCCTCAATCATAGGCTAGCGTAAGAGAAAAGGTTTCCTTAAATCTGAGTAAATAAAACATTGCAGAAACAGCAATGTTTCAGGGGAAAAGTCATAAAAACGTTTTAATCTTCCTCAGTTCATTCAGTCTTGTGTAATTAACACTGGTTCTGCTCGAATCTAGTTTCTCATCAGTTCTGGCAATTCTTACCCTGTTCAGTTTTATGAGCTCAAAGTTATGAGAAAGCTGTACTTGTTCAAGTTCTTCTCGTGAATCTCCTTGAAGAAGAAGCACTTTTGAACCAAAGCTACTTTGGTGAAAGCATTCGAGTGAAATGGTAGCTGTTTGTATATGTCAAAAAACTTAAAAATGGCCGTGGTTAATTGGCTTTGACAAGGAAATTTGGTTATTTTCTTAACATGCGGCATTTTAAGAAATAACTAGGATTATGGCTGATTACATTTTATTTCCTAAGGCCAGAATTTTTCCGATAGCTACAAGCCTTTTAAGATGCATAGATGAGGTTAATTGTTAAAAAGGGTAAGTGGATTTTGAATTGTTCCTAGAGCTGCGTTTCTGGCCTTGCAAAAATTTGTAGGATAAGCTTCTAATTCTTCAAAGACTTGATATCATTTGTAGCCTAAATGATATAAAGGGTCTGAACCACGCATCCAACTACATTATTATTCATTTGGGTCTTTACAGCAGGGAGAAGATTTGCAACTAAGATGGAAATCCCAAAAGATTAGAGCTTTGTCTTTGGCCTGTTTTTCTTTCCTTCTGGGTATATTTAACTTAGGAAAGAGGCCCCCCAAAATTTCGATTAGGCTCTGAATATTCATGTTCAATTTTGTCGGATGTCTGATCATAGAATTATTAGATCTTTTCAAGTATCTTGTCAGGTTTCAGCTGAGACAACCAGTAAATATTTCTGGCAGTATTGCCAACCCCAGGGACTCCAGAGGCGTCCTGTCCTCACAGGGGGTGCAAATGATAGCACCTTCATTAGATCTAGAGATGCCCCTAAGATCAGTAACCAGTGGTCTGGATTTTAAAAAGAAGGGACAATGTGGAATTTTATTTTTATTTTTCTCTCTCTCTCACACACCTTCCCTCTGTCCTGGGCACTACAGACAAGAGATGGGGAGAGTTGAGTCTGGTAAGAATTCTCATCTTCAACCGGCTTCTGCCGGCTTTTCCCAGGATCCCATCTGAAGGCCCAAGTGAGGTTTCACGTAGGGTATAGCTCCAGGATCTACCAGAATGTGGCCAGTTTTTAAGTGAATTGTAATTTTAGGTTCCTCTTTGCAATGTAAAGGGATGGCTGGTAGTAGTTTACCTTGGAGACCCATCCTCTAGGTGGAGCCCATGTGGGAGCGCTCCTTCAAGGGTAGAGATGAGGATGTTAATTTGATGTTGAAAAACTTGCATGCACCCTTTGAGGACAGTCTCCTTTCCAGTGTCCCAGTTGATTACAGCTGAGATATCGATGCCTGGGCCAGCATCCTGGGTCATCCCCTAGGAGGGTATGATGTGGGCCCACAGGTGATTTTAGGTTCCTGGCCTTGGAGCTATTGTAGCACCAAAGCTAATAGTTTGGTGGACTTTTGTGTACAGTTGTGTATTTTTTAAGTCTTTATTAGCTTTTAGCCACAAATTATTTAATGAAGCTATTTTAGAATACTGAAGCCTCGTGGGAGCTCCTGTATAATGATAAAAATAAGTATCTCATTCGGTTTGTTTGATTTAGGAACCCTTGCTTTCGAGTGGACGTGTTAAGTAAGTGATCTTGTCTATTTGGAACATTCCCCACCATAGCTATTATAATTTTAGGGTGTTTTTAGTAAAATTGTGCCATCTTATAGATTTCTACAGCTTCCGGGACCACAGTTCCTAGACATAAAATAAGCAGGTGTGCTGGAAGGTGGCACACTCAACTCTTTGAAATTTAAGGATCCCATTTTAATTACCTATGGATATATGTATGTTTGTATGTATGTATGTATCTGTCTATTCATCCATTCTTTCATCTAGCTATTGGTTTGTTTGTTTATAGACAAACCTTTGGATCTGTCAGAGCCAAACTAATACCTAAAAGGGATGTGCCACTGGATTGGGAATTGTGTTGTTTTATATAGTACACCTTATTACTTGAGGTAGGCAGATGGCTTAGTGTCAGCTGACTCATTCTGTGACCAACATTTCTTAATATGAGAGTGTCTAGGTTAGGTGCTGAGTGCTCTAATAACCTTTAAATGCTCAACTCATGCTCATCAATTTTTCTGGCTTTTTGGCTTTAGAGATTCCCATTAGCAATAGCTAATGAGAACAATGGCTAATGATAATAAGCACTTACCTACACAACAAGGCAAACTTGTGCACTTTAACACACTAGCAGTAGCCAGGAAATGTTACTGCAGTCTGGCCAAAATACTTCCCATGTGTGCCATCAACACTCCCCAATGGGGAAGGAGGGCTAGGTAAAGGGTTGAACCAGCAGACCCTGAAGACTGTGGAATATGGACCATTCTAGACACATGGGGAAACTGTGGCTGTCACCAGCAGTTCCCAGTGTGGAATTGTGGCCTGAACCAAGCACTAGGGGCTTGGGTGGAACCATCTGCTAGTTCAAACTGCCTGACCCTGGATTGGAAAGCCAGTCAGATCGGGAGCTCCTCCCCAAGAGAGGAGTTTGGAAGCGAGAGGAACTTACCCATAGCCTCGGGAGATGGTTTGAAAGACAGCTCAAAAGGGTTCGCGGATGCCATGCTCGTATTTCTTGTTGTCCCCAAAGCTGCTGGAAATCTCCTTTGATGCCATCACTGCCACTAAATCTGTTAAAAACCAAAATTCTACTGAATACATTTAAAGATCTAATTGGCTTTATTAAATGATTCATGAATCAGGCAGCATCTCATTTTAGCAGACAGAAAAAAAAGAGGGTTGAGGAGCTGTATGTACAAAATGGAAGACTTTTGTAGGCAATAGCAGGCGAGGCAAGGAACTTATTCTAGCAAAGAATGGGTGTTTTGGGGCAAGGTCAACTTCTTTTGGGTGGAGGTAGGGTTCTCTCAGGCAGCTTACCTCACTAGTGCTGACCAGGTTATTCTAGACTGACTGGTTAAAGGTTGCATTTCTGGGAGAAGCTGAACGTGCAATTTGGCTGCATATTATTAAGTCTTGCTTTGCTGACATGGGGTTTAGCACGAGTGACTCCATTTTGGGCCTGTTGTTTTTTCTTCTTAACAATGATAAGCACTTTCACTGCTTAGTCTGCAGGAAAAGACTCAGCTTACCCCTGAAGAAAGCTTCGTTGTTATTTCAACACCACCTTCATTTACTTCTTTTCTCTTCCTCGACCACAGTCACTACTCCCACATCCCTTTGGGAGGGCCTACCCATCTTAATTCACAAACATCTTGCTAAGTGCCCTACAGCAAGCTCACTGGACTGGCCTTGCATGTCAACCTTGAATGGGCATGGAAAGCATGGTATCCCTCTGTGAAAGCCCTTGTGGCTGGATCTGAAAGCAAAGAGAGCATAGGTGGCGTTTTATCAGGGGCATCCAAAGAGTGTTCAGTTTAATAAGGAGCATTAGAGAAATGTAAAAGCATAACTTGGACCAGGTTCCTTAGTCTAAATGGGCAGATGTCTGGGCTCATGGCTCCTGGATGTTTGAAGGCTCTTAAGCACCTGGAGTCATTAAAGGTACTATTTGCTTAACTCTGTCAATATTATTGCTCAATTTTAGAATTTATGTGAATGATACTAATCATAACCAAAACACAGTATTAGTGGTGGTGATGATGATGATGATGGTGATAGTCATGTTAAATCGTGTCCATTATATGCCAGATAATGCTAAGCACTTCTATTCTGCTGGAGTTGAGATCTGGAAAGTGAGAAAATGAACATTGAAATAGGGGGAAGAACAGTGGCCTTGAAGCTAGGAGTGCTAGGACCCCCACCTCCCATTTTAGTATTTACTAACTAGTGAACTTGTTTGAGTATGTTGACTTTTCTGGAACTATTTAAAATGGAGATATAAATACCCACCTTAAAGGGTTATTGAGGATTTAAGTGAGCTCATGAATATTGAAAGGGCTTTTTCCCAGAGCCAGTGCATGATGGCTACATCATGACTCATTGAGTTGAATCACGGATGATAACAGAAATACAACTGGATGAGAAGTAATTAGAAATGGAGATAAATGAAGACAGTCTAGAACAGGCACTGGGCTCTTTCTTCTCCTTCTATAAGTCACTTACAGGCGATACTTTGTCATCATCAGTCTCATTTTTCCAACCATTTTATAAAGCGAGACCCACAGAGGGAACCTTCCTGAAACAGTTCAGGGCCAGAGAATTAGAACAAATACTAAACTCTTTGCTAGCGAAAGCCTGAAGGACGAGAAAGAGGAGTCAGGAGGAGCAGAGCTCTCCCTGGGTCGGTTAGGCAGTTTCCTCCCAACCTTCCTACCACCAGGGCCCCAGCTTTCTGACCTCCAGGCATTCATGTTGCTTCCAGTGCCACACAGCAAGGACGGCAAGGACGGGGCCTCCAAGGACTTGCAAAGCTCAAATCAGAATTCTAGTTGCGAAAGCACAGGTTTCAAAACGACTTATTCTCATTACAATGTATGAAATGATCCGTAAATACATATTTTAGCATTACAGAGTTTAAATATTATTACACATTTTACTTGATGTCAGATTTTGTTAAATGCGTGCCGTTATCCCAATTTACAAAGGTCAGTCAAGTGGCAGTGGCGGATAGAACTAGATCTATGTAAATTTGGTCTTCACAGTGCCTCTGTGGTTCAGATAACCCTGCCTTTTTCAAAGAGCTCTGGGCTCCCTCCCTCCACACCACCTTTTCAAATGAGACTTTAATGAGCATCATGTGGATAAACTCATCGCAGAGGTTTGAAAAGATCCAGAGAAACATATTCGTAGGAGCAAGCAAACCATTTTGGATGAAATCATAAGCCATTTGAAAGCCTCCTCGTCTCTCTCCGGGTGTGTCGGAGCCTTTTGGCCGCGTCCTCCACCGGCAGGGATGCTTTCAGCTCCACGGCTAGGTAAATAGAATGCTGGTGTCGTCACTTGATTGCTATTCATGCCGGCGCAGACTCATGCAGTGACCTACTTCCAGAGGCATCCATAGAAAGCTCCGCTGCTTTCCATCAGCCCGATGTGAAAGGCCACCCTCTGCTTTCTGTCCGTGCCTGCCCGCCCCCGCCACAACATACTATGGACCATCGAGGGTCCTTATTGCTTTCTCTCACGTCACACCGGCTTTCATTTTGGTTCGTTTTAGTCCATCTTCAACCTCTTTGGGGAAAAGAGAAGTGGTGGGTGGGATGCTAACATTTCTGATTTTTTTAAAGGTATAGCTCTATAAAGGGATATTGGTGAGGTTGCAGAGAGAAATCAGGTGAAGTTTTTTTTTATTTAATTTAGATGTCTCTTGTTTACATAAACATAATTGATCACAGATAAATAAGTCACTGGAAATCATTTGGAGGCATCTTTAGGGGCACGATTCTTTCTTCTTGGGGGCCACTGATGGAGTTTCCCTAGGTCACTGTCATGAGTTGCAATACAGCCAATCTTTCCTCTAAAAATGGCAGGCTCGGACTGAGCTGGAAGCGTCCCCAACTCCAAGAGGAAAGTTTGATTTGAAAAACATTCAGAGACATTTATCCAGTTGGCAGAAATATACTCAGCCTGCACCCAATTCGGGGGAGGGGGGGGGTGTCTAACCAAAGCCAAATGTCACGTGTGGTTTTGTGTGGTTGAATACCATGGTTAGAGATGGGGAGTCCTTAGAGACCTTCTAGTCTGGTCATTTGAAGGTCAGAAAACTGAGTTCCAGAGAGATGACAGAGCCTTATCCTCCCAACTTCCCGTTCAGTGGTCCAGCGCGCCCACAAACCTGCCATTCCCTCTCTCGTCACTGTATCGTGGTGCTTTAGGCTCTTTCATTTTTGCCATCGAGAGCACATGTCACTGAGTGAGGGAAATAGAAATTTCAGTTTTCCCTCTCCTGATCACCAGTGGAAATTTCTATTCCAAATCTCAGCAAGTCAAGAAGGTTCTAGTTACTTGAAACAGGGGCCTCCTGTGCATCTATTGGGTGAGAGGTGGTTGAACTTTGAAGCCACTGTGCTGTAAAGCCTCTGCTCCCACAATTCTGCGGCTGTTGCTCAGAGCGGTTTGGAGGCCGAGGAGCAAGAACAAGATGGTGGGAGGCAGCTGGCCCTGAGCTGAATAGAGGAACCACAGTGAGACTTCCTTTCCCAGTTGGACACCGAACATCTTCACAAAAAGGATTTCCTGGCTATGCTGTCTCCCGTTCTGTTGTTCACTTGGTCGGGTCTGTACCATTACAAACTTCAGGCAGACCTTCATGCCCCTGGCATCTGTGCTGGTTGAATTCAGGCCCAGCAGGGCACCTTGTTTTATGTGGCTCTCGGTCTGGGCGGTCGGATCGGACCACTTCAGCACAACATGCCAGATGGTCCCTGCGGTGAGAGGTACGGGGGCCCAGCCAATTCAGCCCGAAGCACGTTGTTTCTCCGGCCGGTCTCCTTCCTCGCTTCTCTTGACTTTGTCCTTTCTCTCGGCAGCCTCTCCTTTGTCTCCTTTTTCATCTGTCCCTCATCTTTCTTCACAGATGGCCAGGACACTCATGTGCTGCTCTCATTATGTTTATGGAACAAGTTGGGGTCTTCAGAGGCTGCCGTTCTAGAGGCATTAAAGACGTGGGTCACTTTTGATACCGGGGTAAAGATTTGCAGGATAATTAGTGATCCTCTACTGTTATTAACCCCTGACTTAAGCAGGTTATTTTCTTACAAAGGTGTTGAAAGTTAATGCCACTGTTAACAGTTTCAGTTGGCAGACCGTAATGAAGCCATGTGGGAACGCACACCTACCATCAATATCTTTCAAACTCTGAAATTAGAGTTGGAGGGAAAGGAAAATTAAAAAAGAAATAGAATTGAAGAAAAGGAGGTATTTTGATCACAGGCCTACCTTTGGCAAATTTAATAGTAGTCCCTGTGGAATGGGACCCATCTGTTATTCTTAGTTTTGGACAATTGGCTTTGTTGCTACTAAATTTCTGAGCTTAATTGTCATCATACAGGGAAACTCTGAATGGCAGCAGAGATAGCATTAGGGTAGTAGGGTGACCATGTTCTGTTTTTAGAGATGTTCCTTTCCCTTTTAATTCTTCCATAAAGACTATGAGGCCATTCGCCATACCGTACTTGATAACTTGAAAAACAACCAAACTAAATGAGTAACCCACCGACCCCCTTCCCTTCCTCTAAGGGCAGGGAGTTTTGTGGTAGCACATTTTTGTCTCCCGATTAATCCAGTTCTTTAAGAACTCTGTTTGTTATTCTGAGGGGGAACCCTCTCAGAAGCTGTATTAGATTTAACTGGAAGAAGCGTTTTTAGAATTAACAGCAGGTTTGAAGGTTTGAAGGCCTGGGTCTAAGCAAAGCCTTCTAAGGGTAATGGCCATCAGGGGTGTCGCCCTCAACCTGGAAGACTTCAGGGTCAGTTCATCAGGTGCCCTTGACATGAGGCTAAGAATTGACAAGTCAGTGCTTCTTCTGGCTTGACCTTGCCCCCTGAGCCGCCTCAGGGCTACTCCGGTGGGTTCAGCTTGAAACTCAGCCTTGCCAGGGGTGAAGAGGGGCCGGGTGCCAGGTTTGCTCCAAGCCACTCTAAGTTACTCAGTGATTTAAAGGATACTTGAGAACTCCTCCAGTTCCCGTCCACATTTGACTTGAAATTGTCAGTTTCTTTGAAAGACAGCATCATGGATCTGGTCCTCAGTGAAGGAATCTTTTGAAAAAATTCTGATCCTGAAACACTGACAGGTTGTCTTAGCAGCTCAGTGCGGGGATTCTGGGCGTGAGGGAATGTTTAAAGCAAGACAAGGGCATTGGATGGCATGAGGAAGTTGTAATGCCTGGAAAAGGAATTTTTGTAGCAATTTTTTGGGTGTCCTAAGCTAACCTCCACAAAAAGACAACGCTGCAAGCTCACAGCCCACAAACTAATCTGAACAATGGCCAAGGCTAATCTAAATGTGATTTCATCTCACTCGCCTCCACTCTGCCATCTCAGATAATTCTGAAGGGTGGCTTTGCCTGCCCAGGTTGTCTGTGGCATGCAGAAGCTCCAGGTTTCTGCTTTGGAAACTGCATGTCTGTGCCAGTGGGAATGAGAACCGTTCTCACCAGCTTGAGGTCCAGTCTGAAGATGGGCCTGGCTCTCACAGGCTCTGATCACATCCCAAACCTGTGCACCCTATGCTCAAAGGGAAGGGAGGAGCGGAGAACAGGTTAGACTTGAGAGCAAATTTGGCACTGTTTGTGACATTGAAATTATTGCTTTTCTGGGTGCTCATGTGAAGCACACCCTTTTCGACTTAGAATCGTGGATGGTCAAAGTAACAAGGGATCTTGACATTTATCTATACAGCCCCTCCTTATACAGATGAGGAAACTCAAAGCTAGGCAACTCATCGAAGGGTATTCCAGACCTCGGTTTCCTGAGTTCTAGTTCAGCATTTGGGTGACTGTAGGATACAGGATCAGAGTTGCCGAGTGACGCTGATTGAATCGAGTGTTTGCTCATCTCTTTCTGGGTCTTTTTGATCTTTCTAAATTGTAGCTCTATTTGCTCCTCTGTGTTGGCTCTGAACTTCTTAAACTGGCATTGACAACTTTCACAGTTGACACCAATCTGCATTTTTAGCCTCAGTTCTCCAATACTGTTTCATTTTCTCCACCCCACAGCAGGACCGGACCTCCCTGGGTTCTGCAAACACACACTGCCCTGTTCCTTTGTACACACCACTCTCGTCATCGGGACTCGTTTCCCATGTTCCTTCCCACTGTATCTTCCCCTGTGTGTACGCCCAGCCGTGTTCCACCCCCTCACTCAGCGTTGCTGTGACTGCTCTAGAGGGCTACTCACGGCCACGGCTTATTACTCGATCAAATGCTCCTGGAGGGTAGGGACCATGTCACATAGTTGACCGACTGGCAAAAATGTTGTGCTCCGAAAATATTTGTTGTGTTCAAGATAAATGGCACGCTGGTTTCTATTTATTCCAGACAGTTCTAGGGTTTCGGGAGGTGCAGCGGGGTGTGAGGTGTGTGGGGTGGACAGGCTGGGGGTCAGGGCAGCCTCACCCTCCTGCAGCTCTCAGCCCCAAGTGTGATGACGGCGTCGGCACTCCTGCCACCTGTGGTGTCTCCAGGTGACTGTGCCGGCTCCCGTTGGCGCTTGTTTTATTCCATGCATTGGAGCGAAGGCTCCATCTGATTCTCGTCTGCAGTGCTCAGGAGGCCGTGGACGAGAGCAGCTATTTTATCGCCTCCCCGCTTTCCTCCTGGGAAGACTCAGGGTGGCCTTGCATTGGTAAAGCAGTTCCTGAGCATTTCCTCTTCTTGAGGTCTGGACCAGCGTGATTGCATTGATGCTCCTTCCAAGATCCAGCTCGGCCCAGCAGCAGTGAAACTCACAAGACGTGTATTGTGCCCTGTGTGGTTTTTCACTGGCTGACCCAGGCCAGGCACAGCATAAGCAAATGCGTTCTTGGTTTAGCATTTTAGCTCATCCACGCCAGTCCCGGCCAGGAGAAGGGAAGAAAGCCAAGGAAGTACCCATCATTCTTGAATTGTCTTGGAGCTAAAATATGACAGTGCCCTCAGTGGCAGACATGGTGTCCTCCTCCCTTTCACCTTTGCCCTCTGTGATGAGTCTGGTCTGGGAAAAATGAGGATGTCACCGTCCAGAGGGATGGGCATGAAAATCCAGCAGAGAGGTTCAGAGGCTGGCCTGGTACCAAGGCCAGGGATGCTGTGCTCCCTGCCCGCCTCTCGTGGGAGCCTCTGTCAGCCCCGCCCCGCGCCTGTTCTCTCCCGGGCACCATCACTCCTGGGACCTGGGAGCAGAATACCTTTCTCCTCAGGCAAAGTCTTGGAGGGTCGCTGAATGTACAGTTTCTTTTCGGGCTGATGAAAATGTTCTGGAACCAGAGTGATGATGGTTGCAAAGCTTTGTGAATATGCTAAAAACCGCAACATTGTATGCTCTGAAAGAGTGGGTTTCTGGGTATGTGAATTAAATATCAATTTTAAGTGAAGTCATGGAATACTAACTCCTTGTGCAAAAAAATTAAAGTCCTGTGTGTAGCACAAAATTTCCTAAAGGACCATGTGGACTTTGTCCTCAAGTGTGTCCTCTCTCCGCACATGTGCAAAGGTCGGGCTGTGTGGTGTGTGGGTTGGGGGTGGAGGGGAGCTGACAGAAGTTCATCCATCTTATTCCCTGTTCTGTGTCAAGTCGGGTGACCTTGGTCTGGGTGTTTACTTGTCTTTGCTTCTGCAGTTAAAACAGAGGTAATGAGCCTGACCTACTTGATGTTCTCCCCTGGGAAATAAAAATCTGGTTGGTTAAGCGCTTTGGAGCCGTGAGGGGCTTGATTCCTTCTGACTGATACCAGGAGGGGCCGGAGAGGCTCTGATGTGGGAGGAGTAAATCCGCGGTGCGGACAGGAGGCTGGCATGTGTTGTGCTGGGTGGTTCAGTTGTGTCACTAGGTGCTGTATCAGGAACTGGGACTGCTTGTGACTCTTCTGTGCATGGTGAGAGGAAGGTGGAGTTGGTTTATTCAGCAATGCCAGGGAAAGGACTGAGGGGAGGAGGATTGTTTCTCGGGAGGACTCTCCCCACGGCTTTGATGGATCGGCTTGATGAGCAGTTAGAAGGGTCAGAGCTGCGGGGTGGGGCTTGTGACTGGAGGTCCCATGCGGCGTGGCTGCTGCTGGTCTAAGCAGGCACCCTTGGAGGCACACCCGAGAGTGTCTCTGAGCCTGGACATTCAGTGAGGTGGATCGGGAAGCCTGTGACACTGCCTCACCTGACAAATGGGGCTGTGCCGGCAGAAAATGGGTACAGAGGTGTAGGGACCCTTCCTTTCTCACACCCTGTGCCCATTGCATTTCTGCCATGCTTGTGACGGTCACTTCCCAGAGCATGGACAGCTTGCCAGCCCAGTGCCCACCCAGATGACTGAGCCCCCTGAGTGATTATGGGGAAGGGCTAACTAAGCTTTTGCTGCCAGCTGGTCCTCCCTCACACCCTCCACTGTACTCTTCACCTTGGTCTGTGGTAAGAGGTGGGCGCTCATATCAGTGTCTTTTAGGCATAGGCTAGGGGTGTGTGACTCATGCAGGTTTCTTGTCACTGGCTTATTCTGAGAGGCCCAGCCACCATTCTTCCTCATTCTCTTGTCAATGTCTGAATGTGCTTCCCCCCATCTATGTAGTCAAAGGAAGTCACCCATACTTCAAGGCACAACACCAGTATCACCTTCTACGAAGAAGAAGGCTACCTTGCTCCCCTCTTCTGCTCTCTACCCGGGAAAGACCAGTCTTTCCTTCATCGGTGTTCCCACACCACGTTGTAGCACCTGCCATGTCCGTGCATGGTGGGTTGCTTGAGAGTCGTAGTGCCTAGAACAGGGTCTTGTGCATAACACATGCCCAGCGTGTGTCTGCTAAATAAAAAAATAAATATATAAGGAAATAAATAACGTGGAGTACCGTTTGTGCCCTCGCACAAATAGTGAAAGATATTTATAAACACCATAAATATTTAAAATTGCTTTCCTCTTTATGGTTGTGGTACTTGATGAGGATACTATTCTAAATGTCTCTTATTAAATCTTTTTTATGTCTATGGAATTATTATTTTTTTTGGTCAAAGGTGATAAATTTTGGAAGAAGCCATGCCTTATGAAAATGAAGTTTTATAAAGCCAAGCTTTGCTACCATGTGTCCAGCGGAACATTTGTTCCCTCGGCAGTCAGGGTTGTTAAGGAAGAAATGGTTTGGGAGCCAAGTAACACTCAGGAGAGGTCGGGCCAACCAGGTCTCTCTGTTGTGGGATGCCCCAAAGCTTTGATACAATGTTGCTTAGGAATCTCGGCAGAGGGTCACGTTGCAGCGTACTTTGTACCTCGGCAGCAGTAGCTTAGCGCCCGTGGTCTGAAGTGCACGGTTGGCGTTTTGTCACTCGTTTGTTAGAGGTAGTCCAGTGCCTCATTCTCTTACCCTGAGAGCAGGCGAATGCTTTTGTCCGTGGTCAGGGCCCACTTCCTCACCACCGTTGCCGTGTACACCACCTCTGCTCTGCAAATGTGAAAAGACAAATGAAAGGGAATGGAAACATTGTCTGACCTGCTGCGGCGAGCATGAGACACCTCCAGTGGGTGATGCAGAAGTTACTTGTGGTTTCAGAAGAAACCTGTCAGCCCGTGGCTCTGGAGTCACTTTCCGGGATGGCTCTGTAGTGCCAGCTCTCTGCATAGTAATTACCAACACTCTCCTTGGTCCAGTCATTGGTGTCGAGCAGTAATTTCTAGGGAGCTCACACTTTAAAATTTATGAGGGAAACAACCTTGTATTTACCCCAGGAGGTGGCTGGCGTCAGAGTGTTCCGACTTGTGCTGTGTAAAGGATGCGGTTGAGCATAGAAATGTGGGGAAGAACCTGAGTTTTTGCCTCGCTATTTTTCTCCATGGGTGAGAGGCTGGTTCGCTAGATTACAGTGCACAGACCTATGGGGGATAATTTTCTTCTCAGGGTCTCTTCCCTTCCTTGAGATTTGGAGCAGCAGTGGGTCTGACCCGACTGTAGTTGGAACCTCCTCCGCTGGCTTCCGCTGACACTGGCTGATCAACGCCGGCGTCTAGGAGGAAGCTGCATGAGAAGATTCGGACTGGTCCAGTCGGGGTTCTGATGTGTGCCTTTGGTGTTTGTCCTCCAGAGATCTCGGGGAACACGGAGGACATCCCGCTGGTGCGCTGGCGGCAGCAGTGGCTGGAGAACGGCACGTTGCTTTTTCACATCCATCACCAGGATGGCGCCCCGAGCCTCCCCGGACAGGACCCAACGGAAGAGCCGCAGCACGAGTCGGCAGAGGAGGAGCTGCGGATCCTGCACATCTCCGTCATGGTAAGAGCAGCGTGGCCCGGCCCGCAGGCCAGAGCTTACAGTGCCTTGACCCGAACAGCCTGGGAGCCACGGACAGGCTGTTTTCTCGGTGAGACCCAGTGGCACAGTGACGACTGCGCACGTTAACGAGTAGGTTTCCCGTGTATGTGGAATCCTCTACCTGTCATGTATGTAAAAATTGCAGTCATTTCTATAGCACCATTACCCAGCTGCTGTCTGTAAGAACATGCCTACACCTGGAGTCACTTTTACAGACCACCAACACTATTAGACGGGGGAAGTCACCTTAGTAAGAAATGATTCAACTAGTGTATCAGAGTGTCTCATCATAGATGTTCCGTAAATGTTTACCGGATGACTGAAGAGCCAAGCTGCTTGCTGCTCCCGGGCCCTCTCCTCCCTTTCTCCACCCCGGAGGAGGTCAGCATCCTGGCTGCGTCTCCTCTCACAGTCGAGGTCAAGTCGATAGATACTAGTCCCTCTCTCTAGCCCAGCACAGAAACTTCTCCATCTGTATCCCTTCTCCTATTCAGAAAAAAAAATTTAAAAGATTATAAGATTCTAATTAGAAGATTTTTTTTCTCAGAAAAATAGAAGATTAGTCCTAAAGTTGTAGAAACGTGTGTTTTAGAAGCTCACTAGCAAGTCTGTACAGTGGGAGGCGGGGGTTTGTTTGGTGGTGTTCTGTTCACTGCTGCATCCTTAGCACTTAAAACGGTGCACTTACATACTTAATGCTTAATAAATAGTTGTGGGATAAATGAGTGAATTTCCCAGTGGAGATAAAAAAGACCCATTTCATTTGGCATTTTATGTGTTAGTGTTGTGTTGGCAAAGGCAGTACGTCTGCTCGCAGGGTAGCAGTCGTGGGCCGTATGTATGAAAGGCACGGCTATTTCACTGTTAGTAGTCTCAGCTGAGATCCACTCTAGGTCTTGGTCTGAACTTTAATTCATCGATTGTTCCGGTACCATCACTACATGCTGTTTAGTTTTGTGTATCAGATTTTGAGGAAACTGAGCACGTTTTAGATATACAAAATTTTCCACTATCCAAATATATACTTGACACTGAACACTTCCCCATAAAAATATCTGATAAAATCTTAGAATGTGATCCTTCCATCTCTTCCTCAATCGTATCTTGTGAATAACAGGTTTGATAGATCACCTAAATAAACACAAGCTACTTTATTTAAAGTATATGGTCAAGAAATGAGTTTTTGAACAGCAAATGGTAAATCTCAACGTCTAGATATGTTGGAAGGCAGACGGGTAAATGAGATTGTTATGCCCCATATTTACAAATTAAATGAAGTTTATATCTTGGGTACCATACCTTTACATCCGTAATGAAAGTTCAGTGTGTCTTGTCCCGGAGAAGGTTGTCTTCAGTGTAGTCTGTTGTTTCCAGAGAACGGTGAGATCAGGACAATCAGCTGAATCAGCCCTGGCTTGACTGGGGCGACAGATGTGGAGGCCACAATGTCTTCACATGGATAATGTGGTTTGATTGAAAAAAAAACAAACAGGGCATGGGGTGGTGGACTTCCCACCAGCTATACACATCCTCCCATATATGTGGGAAACAGTCATGGTCATGGGTGGTTTTTATTTCTTTTAGTCCAAGACTATGTCCAAGAACCAGTCTTTGTCACACCAAATGCATGTGTAGGTTGAATAAAAAATGTGTCAAGATTCCCAAGAACTAATACTGCGTGTGATTTTTGTTTGAAAGAAAGACCCTGAATACAAGAAGTAAGACAAGCGACGTGTCAGAGGTGTGTTTGAGGGGGTGGGTTGGGGGAGTAGTGTGAGCATCCTGACAAGACAATCTAATGGTTGTCCCAGTTGCTACATCATATCCTCAGTGTAGCAAGGACCCCACTCTCCTTAGATTGAGGTGTTCCAATTAGTTCCCTAGAAAAGTGTGTGTGTTTAGTGTCTGTATGTGTGCTTGTGTATGCACACACTTTTGTAGGGGCAGGTGGCAGTGAAGATAGAAATACATTGATTAAGGATACCAAAGTGTGCGAGGAAATAGATTATGGCCTTAAAATTATAACTACCCCCATGAGAAGCCCTGCATTACGAATGCAGTTCTTTCTTTGAGACCCCCTGGGCAGAGGTTCATGGACAGTAGACACTTAAAAGGAAAGAGAACAAAAGTCAGCCTTGTTCCTGAGTCTTAGATCTTTCCTTCACAGGCTACTGGTCACCCATGGGAGAGCACCAATCACATTCTGTTTCCTGAACAAAGTGGAAGATAGTATTCCTGCAGTTCTATTTAGAGTAGGTTATTTTCAACGAGGCTGGAGGAGGCAGAGGTTAAACCAGCATGGGCAAAGGGTGAGAGGGGACAAGTCTTGTGCTGGTCTCCAGCGTGGCCTCTTGGAGGTTGGTAGGCCTCCGTCTGCATGAAAAATGCAGGAAGTCTTTTTGACTTCAGCAGGAGAACAGGGTTCCACAGGTGAACTGTAGAGTCGAGTCTTCCCTCCCGTGCTCTTCAAAGATGGGGTGGTCAGTGGAGCCCCAGCTGCCCAGCCTGCGGTCTCGGCTTCTTCCATTCCCATTCCGCACCACGCACCCGCCCACACTGCCTCTCCTACCCTTCAGGTCGTGTTCTCGAGACTGTCCCAAAGTCTGAAGTTGAGTATCTGTCTCAGCTTTGTTTGAAGATGTGGTTCCCGGAGTCTCTTATGGTTGTTGCTGCTGCTTTTATTATTATTATTTTTATTTTTAAATTGAATTTATTAGAGTGACACTGGTCAACAAAATTATGCCGTTTCAGGTGCCCAATTCCTCAGCACATCGTCTGTACACTGCATGGTGTGTTCACCACCCCAAGTGAGTCTCCCTACATCACTGTACCCATGAGAGATGGTCATCACCTGGTCACCCATGAGAGAGCACCCCGTCCCCTTCCTCACAGCAGTCACCACACTGTCCCTTCCCTGGCCACGAGTTTTTCTTTCTCTCTCTTTTTTTCCCCTCTTATGGCTTCTTCTTAAGAAACTCAGAGATGGGTAGACTCTATCTGATATCCCTTCCTTTGGATGTAAACTAAGCAACAGTTCAAGGCATGCAGAATGAGAGCATTGTAAGTGTAAGAAGATAGTAAAATCCTTTGACTAATAACAGTGTCGGGGGAAGCAAAATGCACTTAAATAAAATCTAACTCTCCAAACTCTTTTAGTTATGAAATAACAATAGCAGGGCCATTTTTCATTAACGATAACCATCACTATTGATACAGTTTTAGTTTGGACCCAATTAGCATAATTTGAAAAAAGAGAAAAGTCAAGGTGATTATCAAAACATGAATACTCCCAACCTTTTCTCTCTTGTTAAGAAAATGTATATTTAAAAGCTTAACTGATAATCCTAAGTATTTCCAATATGTGCAGGGGAAATGAATGGTTCTGTGAAAACCTTAAAGTTTACATTTCTCTCGTTTTTGTATTTACACTTTCCTCGTCCATCTTGCCTCAGTGCAGGGACCCTGTTTATTTTTATATTTTGCATTCTCCATGTTTTGTTTTAAACACAAAATACAAGTAATGAGAGAATGAAAAGCCAAGGAAAACCTTTCTCGGTGTCTCTGTAACATTGTATGAATGAGAATCGGGAAGTCATTTCCTCCATGGCGCCCAAAACAAATAGATCATCAGTAACTCGTGGGCTCGTGGAAATCCAATCCCTTAGCTGGTAACATGGTAATTTAAAACTTTGAAAAACCTTCTGCTTTTCTTATTTTTCAATCGTGTCCTATGATTTTTGAATAATTTTTTTCCCCAAAAAAGGTATCATTTCTTCCTAGTGTGGAATAATTGTATTTCCCTCCTGAAACCTTATATCATTGCTCTGCGGGTCAAACAGTGGGTTTTAACCTCCTGCATGACTCAAACTTGGCTGAAGAGATTTATTTCAAATTTTGCAAGATAATGGGCATTTAAAACTACAAAGGACACAAGGATAGTCTGTTGCAAACCTTTGGATAAGGGAAAGCAAAATCATCAAATGAAAATTGATGTCTGAGATTAAACCAGAAGTCAAGGAATTCTTCAATAATAAGCAAATTGTTTATTCCCAAGAAGATCCCGGTTTTAGTATGGCTTTTCATCAGCTATTTAGACTCTGGGTAGATTTAAATTTCTATATTTTATTTTTTTTCTAACTTACCATCTGATCTACATTTTTCTTCTTAAAGTATATAAAAGAATTTAATGACGTCTAATAGAATTTTAATGTATTATGTATATATTTCATCCTTGCAATTAAAGATGGCAGTGTTAATAGACTTCCTATATGCATCCAGGTTGGCTAAGTACATTTATCACAGCAAATAGCCTTTCAAAAATACTTTGGTTTGATATATACTTTGTAGCGATAATTCCGACTGGCAGGTTATGTCTTTTATAGTTCAGCCTTCTTAGACAGAATCCACAATTATGGAAAAAAAATTTTTGAGCGTTTGTCAATCCTCTTGAGCATGTGAAAAGAGCCCATCAATCAAGGTTGGGTGCTGTTTAGGATGTCCAGCCCCTGCTGTGTGAAGCCCACTGGCTAGTGTCTGCAGGCTTTTGTGGCATTGACTGCTGGCATCTCCGGTGTCCTCAGGCTCCTCGTGTTTGGGAGTCCCAGGTGAGTCTAAGACACAGAGTTTTCTTTTATTTATTTTTTATTTTTTTATTTTTTTATTTTTTTGTATTTTTCTGAAGCTGGAAACGGGGAGAGACAGTCAGACAGACTCCCGCATGCACCCGACTGGGATCCACCTGGCACGCCCACCAGGGGCGATGCTCTGCCCCTCCGGGGGGTCGCTCTGCCACGACCAGAGCCACTCTAGCACCTGGGGCAGAGGCCAAGGAGCCATCCCCAGCACCCGGGCCATCTTTGCTCCAATGGAGCCTTGGCTGCGGGAGGGGAAGAGAGAGACAGAGAGGAAGGAGGGGGGGGTGGAGAAGCAAATGAGCGCTTCTCCTATGTGCCCTGGCCGGGAATCGAACCTGGGTCCCCCGCACACCAGGCCGACGCTCTACCGCTGAGCCAACCGGCCAGGGCCCAGAGTTTTCTTTAGGGAGAAAAAAATAGAACAAGGTTCAGGGACAGAAGAGCCACAGGTGCTGTTGTGGAGTCCCAGAGTACAGGAACAGAATGGACACTCTAGGGATAGTTCCAGTCTGGCCAAACTCGGGGTTTGGGGCTGAGTTGAGTACAAAGCCCAGAGAACATGTATGGGAGACTCTGGGATCGTGTTTCTGAGAGTGCAAACAACTTTGTGCCAGAGGGCCCATCCTTGCTCTCACAGTTCGGTTGGCGTCTGGTCCAGCTGCGTGAGCATCACGTGTGACTTTGCTTGAAGCTGTCATCAGTTCACTCTTTAAGGCTCGGCCACTTCCAGAGCAGAGAGGAGCAGTGCCAAGCATGGTCATCACTGAGTGCCACCAAGACCATCAGGGACATAATAAGTGGTTGTGGGCACAGGAGAGAAGGCAAATGCCTCTTCTGTCAGTATCTTTGGCTTTCATAAAATCTGTTACAAAAATTATTAATCAGAGTGGCTTTCTCATCTTTATTGTCAGTTGATGCTGTTTTCATAGATCTGATTGAGGATACCCAAATTTATAGGGTTCAGTCTTCCTGACCTTCATTCAAGAATCCAGTGGAGGGGTTAAATGTGTCATGCGTTACCATGAAGAACAGGACTAGAGGAATAAATTGGAAGGTACAAAGAGGCAGGTCCCGATTCAGTGCAAGGAGCACTTCCCGCAGTTCGGGCCATCTGCCCTAGGGCTGGACTGACCGCCTGACCAGCATACTGCGCCCCTGGCGGTCATCACTGTGTACCTCGCCTTACGTTAGGTCAGGGAAAGGGTGCGTGGTTCCTAAAGTAATCAACAAGAGCCCTAAAAACAAAACCTCTTTGCTTTGGGATCTTTACTCTGAAAGACTACTGTGCAGAAGGCTGGAGACATCAGGGTCCCTTTGGGGGCCATTCCAGGCACCTGGGAAGGGCTTGGTGTTTAGACCGCCTCTCCTGGCACCATGGTTAGGCGGTGCATTCCATGCAGGTCCACGGGAGTCTGTTAGCCATGCAGTCGCTCAGCCAGTCTGTCTTGCTTGTCGCCCTCTCGTGTTCCTGTTGATGAGGAGCTGGGGTAGTGGGAAAAATGCACCGGTTGGAGTTGGAAGGTGGACTCTAGATTGTGGCTTTACCGCTTTAGGTGATTTGATGACCTTTTGGGAAGCTTTATTACCTCACCGGTGAGACAGATGTGTTGGTTAGACTTCAGTTTTAAAGAACGAGACCCACTGAGGCCTTCTCTGTAATGGATGTTGATGATAGAAATTCATATGGAGGGAAGGGAGACCAGAGTCCCCTGATTACAAAATGAAACCCAAGTGGCAGACTCTCCCAAAGCCTGGAACTGGTCCATTGTACAACATCTGCCTCATCTCCTCAACCTCAGCAGTGGGCTTGGCTGCTCCGCCCCTGTTTCTATAGCTCTTGTTGCCACAAATTAGTTTCACTGTCTTGTTGACTGTAAAACCCCTCCCCATTTCTTTGCTTTTCTATGTTTGTTCTTTCCCTTTGCTCATCAAGTCATCTCACTTACAGCCCCACCTGACTTCTGTGCGTTTTACAAGCTTTCCAGAGTGGTTTCTATGGCTGCCACATTCCCTGCTTCTTGTCCCTTATTCTTCTGCTTCGGGAGAGAAGCTGATGGCTCTAGTTGCCATAGTTCCTGCTTGTTCAGAGCTTTTCCTATCGAATGATCCCATAGGTCGATGTAACCCTAACCTTCTATGGCTGTTATGAGAATGTTGGCTTCCATGGCATAGAAAAGGACCACTCCTGCTTCGGGCACAGCTCAGAACTACATTCTTTAGCAGAGACGGGAAGCCATGATCTCCTGACTGACTTGTTCAATACAGTGGGCGTAGTACAGTCTACCTTACAGAGCATTAGAAGGATTGAATGATGATAAGCATCACCATCATCATCATCATCACCTTATTTTGTACTTACAATGTGCCAGATGCTAAGTATTTTCAATGTATATTAGCTTATTTTTAAAATTTTCATCACAACACCATGATGTAGGGGTTATTATTATTCCATTTTACAGATGCAGAGACTGAGGGCCAGACAAGCTACGTAACTTACCTAAAATTAAACATCTATTAGGTTGCAGAGCCAGGACTTGAATTGAGGGAAGAGTCTAGACTCTGAGAAGCAGCCAGCTCGTATCCTGGCCCATCGTAAGCACCCAATATATGTTTATTACTTGTCCACTGACCAGCTTTTGCTGTTTTTTTCAACTTCTATCTGCTGAGACTCATATGAGACTCTTCCCCGTTGTTACTTCAAAACTACTAACTCTATGAGCACTAGGACCCAAAACCAAGGTGGAACACAGATCTTTGTTTCTGTAACTGCACCAGGCAGCTAACCCCAAAAGCTCAGATCTGTTCAGCTTGGCTAAATCCACCTGCTAACCTTGGCTACAGCCACGCCACCTCACAGCTGGCCATGGGCTTATTGGCAGGGAAGGGAAGAGGACGATTGGGGACTTCCAACTCAGAAAGTGTGAAAGTCATGTAACAGTACACTTCGGCTTTTTCATATACTTACTTTCACACTTTTAGAGTCAATTCTTAGAAACTAAAAAAGCATTTTAAAAGCACTATTGACCTATTATTGATTTAAAAGAGTCATTGACTCATTTATTTATTTAGATATTGATTCTTTCATTTAACAATATCTGTCAGGCTTCAGGTACTATTTTTTTAGCTACTAAAGAGTAGAAAATTAATAATATAAAATTCTGCTTTCAAGGAACATTCAATCATATAACACTTAACATTTGAGGATGGCCGTTGGCGGCACTGAGAGCCAGGTGGAATGTACCATGCTCTCCCTTTCTATTTTTATATCCTCTTTATAATTCTGTTCCCTCTTTTTTTTAAAATGTAATTCTTGTCTGATTTTTTTTTCAGTATTTTATTAATTGATTTGGGGGAGAGAGAGAGAGAGAGAAAGAAGGACGGAAGGGAGAGAGAGAGAAACATCGATCTGCTGTTCCACTTATTTATGCATTCATTCAGTGGTTGCTTCCGGTATGTACCCTGACTGGGGATTGAACCTGCAACCTTAGCGTATTGGGACGATGCTCTAATCAACTGAGCCCCTCGTCCAGGGCCTTGTTCTTCTCTTTCTTGAAGCTCATGAAGGCCTTAAGTTATCTCATTTTTCCAGACATCAAGGAAAACAGCCAAGAGGCCAAATTTTCACATAAAGGATACTAATGCCTTTTAACAACTTGATGTAATTTTCTGTTCAGCCATTTAACTCACTTGATAGAGAAGCCAACAATTTACTTTTAAGTACTTCGTTCCAAAAAATCTCTAAAGATCCTTTTGAAAGCAGGAGCCATAATCTCTGTGGAGTTCAAATCAATATTTTCTGGTAATAGTCATAGTAATGAAGCTATTTTTTTACTCACTGTGTCTCGGGCAGTGTGTAAGATTATTTTCATGCATAATATCAATCAATTCTATAGCAGCATTGCAAAATTAGACATACACTTCCCCATTTTTCAGATGTGAAACTCTGAGACTTAGAGTTAGCAACTCACAGAATCAAGGTCACACAGATGGAGCCAGGATTCTAGGCAAGAGTGCCGGACCGCAGTCTGCTGTAGGGCTCTGCTGCTCACCGACTCCAGGGTCTGCTGGTCTCCAGTTTGCCAGGCGAAATCACTTCGCTTCTCTCAGCTACTGCAGCAGAAACCCTTCGCTTGGTAAAGATTGGGCGGGAAGGCCCATAGAGAGTTGGGCAAGATGTTGTCATGATGGAGTCTCTGAGCCCCATCAGAATTTGAAGAGCTAGATTGGGCAAAAAGCTCAAGCATCACAAAGAAGCCTGGGCTTGGCTCTGAGCAAAGGTCATTGAGAAGTCAATGAGGACTGTGGTCTGTGGTGTTGAATCTGAGTGAAGTCGTTTATAGCAGGGGCTTTGCTGTCAGAGAGACCAATTGAAATCCTGGTTCCACCACTTACTAGATTTTTCTAGTGAACTTGGACAAATTGCTTAATCTTTCTAAACTCACTTCCCTTATCTATAAAATGGGAATAGGAATAGGTTCTACTTCATTGGCTGTCTTGGTGATGAAATGAGATGATTTTTATTAAGCACTTCCTACAATGCCTGGCCCACGGGAAGTGCCCAGTAAATATGAACTTGGTAAGCTCTTGGGGTGCCACGCAAGCTTTCTGTAATGATTCTGTGTGCCATGTGTTACCCAGGGGCCCACTGCTTTAGGGAGACAGAGAAGCAGCTGAGATCATAGCAGCCTCCCAGAGCAGTCCTGGAGGGGTTGTACTCGGGGAAAAGACCAAAGAAATTAAGGGCATCAGGGCAACAGCAGTACGGGCCCTGACAAAGCTGGGACGCAGTCGTGCGCATCCAGGGCATTGCTAAGCCACTTCTGTTCCGTTGTTTATAGGGTTTCCTAGCAGCTATGTTGTTATGGTGTGATAAGCCCAGCGCCAAGCTTGCCTGGAAGAATTTCACCAATTTATTTTTTCATCAAACCAAATGATGTCATTGTGGGAATTCTTTTTCTGCCCAGGTATCCACACATACAAAGATTGTTATTGCATTCGCAACAGGGGAAAGAAGGCATGGAACGGTGGGTGGTGTTCACGGCCAGGCCTGGTGGGAAAACTCAAGATTCGTATTCCTAATGCATTACCTTTCCTCTGGGTCAGGCCGTCTGCCCCTCGCCATCGGCCCCTACCAGAAGCTTTGGGATTCTCTCACAGACCTGAAGTTTGTCTTTAAATGTACCCTCACCCATCACACCCGTGGGCTGTGGTTGGAGACAGACTAGATCTGGTATAGTAGGTGTAGCCATCTGTATGTGCCCACAGAGGGAACGCTGGCATGGATAATGGCAGGAAACTAGGCCAGGTCTCTATAAAGGGCTAACTGGTGAACATTTTTAGCTTTGCAGGCCATAATGAGGTCTGTTGCAACTACCCAGCTCTTGCCACTGTCGTGTCAAAGCAGCCACACACAGTATATAAGTGAATGGGTGTGGTCGTGTTCCAATAAAACTTTATTTATATAAACAGAGAGTGGGTCACATTTGGCATACAGGTCATAGTTTGCTGTCCCTGACCTAGTAATTTCTCCTTATTTTGTCTATAGAGCCCTAACAGAGACTAAAATGTAATCACTTGGTAGAAGTGATAAGGACTTATTTGCAGTGTAAAGATAATAGTTTTTAATTTTCATTGACTCCCATAGATTGATTGTAATTGTCACTTAAGCCAGGCATTGACAAAGACTGTTCTTGCTACAAATTCAAGGAATGTGGTATTCAACAGTTCAGGTGATATGCAATACATTAGCCTCTCCTGAAAGGCACTAAAGGGTCTAGTGAGGGCAAAAGTTGATGAAAACAAAAATATGCTTAGACTTGACAACAGAGGTATAAACAGGACATGGATTAGCACAGTGGTCCCCAACCCCCAGGCCACGGACCGGTACCGGCCCATGGGCCATTTGGTACCAGTCTGCAGAGAAAGAATAAATAACTTACATTATTTCTGTTTTATTTATATTTAAGTCTGAACGATGTTTTATTTTTTAAAAATGACCAGATTCCCTGTTACATCTGTCTAAGACTCACTCTTGACGCTTGTCTCAGTCACGTGATACATTTATCCGTCCCACCCTAAAGGCCGGTCCGTGGCCCAAAAAAGGTTGGGGACCACTGGATAAGCAGATATGCTGTTTGTTCTTCTTGTGCGCTGATGGCTCTAGCTTGGTTTACGTGGTGACAGATACAGTAGACTTTTATGAGAAAACCTGGCTACGTTCGAACAGTTCCTTAAAGCAAGACACCTTAGAGACGTGTACCCACATGCGTGGGAGTCGGGTTCTGCTTCCAGGCAGGCCATGATCAGATTCGTTTGTGTGGAACTGATGCTGAGGACCTAAGAGTTCGCGATGGCTCTCTGCCTTGCTGATGAGGCTGGGAGTGGGCAAAGCACTTTGAGACTTCCCCTCGTAATGTCAGCTGTGACGCTCTCCAGTATCTGCCCAAGTGTATTAGGAATCTTGCCTAGATGAGAGGCTGGTGGCCTCCTCAAGGTTGCAGAGAGGTCTCTAGCATGTGGGGGGATGCCAGGAGCTTCTTGGAGCGGCCTTGCTATTTATGACTCTCTTGATCCCTCTACCGCTGCTGACTTCTGTGAATAGCAAGAGATGAGTCGAGTACCTTCTAACTTAGGATGAATCAGATGCTCTGTTTATTGATATATCGGACTGACGCTGACAGCAGAGGGTGCTTCACGGAGCAGTATCTGGGACCTGCTGGGCTCTGGCTCCCAATCCCAGAATTTGTTTAAGGTGAATTTAAGGTGAGTTCTTCCGCCCCAGTGCCATAGGGAAGACAGGGCCATATGCGGTCCCTAAGGGAGATCTGACAGCAGATGTTTACTGAAGTGTTCAACCTCTGTTTCCTCCCTTCCTTTATCTTCTGTGAGCAAGAAGGTGGAAGGCTTTGGGACTGAGACAGAGAAGCATTTTGGCTTTATGAGTGCACATGTGTCAGACTTTGGCATCTGGAGGACTTAGACACGTTATAAAATGAGGCGAGTGCACTGCATCCCCAGTGACGTGAAGGCACCCTTTTCTATTCACCTGCATGTCAAGGTGTGTATACATCCCAGTCACCATCCCCAGGCTGCCAGCTGGCTGTGTCGGTCCCCAGCGCCTCTGGCCTCAGTGCTCTGCTGATCGGACAAGCAGCCTCGGTGTCTGAGGCCCCGGGCAGTCCAGGGCATGGCCACCTTCCTCGGATGCCATCTGTCCCAGCCAGGGCCCTGCTCAGAGCTTCTGCAGCCGTGATTCAGGCTGAGAACCCTACAGGACTCATCCAAACTGCATTTCTGTGCTGCTCAGCAGGGACTAAAGCTGAGCCGAGGGGACAGGTGGCCTCATGTCAGGTAAAGACCCCTGAATTAGAAGTCAGGAGCCTTTTAGTAGGGTCTTTTCCCCATGAAAGTCTGAAGCCCCAGGCAAAGTTCCTTCCTCTTCTTGAGCCTCCGTTTGTTCATCTGTAAACGAGCATTCTCAACACGTTAGCCCTACACCCTGCTCCCCGCTCCCCCACCCCCCGGCTTTTTGCCATCTCTTTATACAGTCTGTATTGCTATTTTCTGAATTTTTTATATAAATGGACTGGCTTTTTCTGGTTGACCTTATTTTAGCTGTATCTTAGATAGACATGTCAACGACAAAGGCGTGGGTGTGATGTTCTAGTTCACTATTTCCACGTAGGTTCAGAAGAAGGACAGTTTGCCAAATAAATAATAAAGTGGAAATGTTTCACACTCTGACCAGCCATCGATCCACAGCACCTGGATGGGCCGTGGGGACCCTGCTGCGCCGGCCCAGGCCGGGGGACCCTGCAGGCTGCCCCAGCGCTCACTTTCTAGGAGCCTGCAGGTGGAGGCTTACGGGACACCAGCAATTCCTGCTTAAAACAGACTTCAGAGCAGTATGTGAAAGAACTGTATTTTGCTCCCTGGAGCAGCTCTGCTCCCCCACCCCCCGCTTAGGAACAGGAGCTAATGGTCTGTAGGGAAATGGCGGGCTGGTGTGCCCACAGGTTGGGTCGATGGAAGTGGTTCTTTGGTGGGAGGAAGCTGGTACCTCTCACTGGGCTGAGCCCTTGAAAGTAGTTTGGTGGCTTTGAGCCCTTGCCCGTGTCCTGGGGGGCCTGTCTGCGGGCAGCCAGGGTGTTGCTGAATCGCTGACCCTGGGCCCCTTGTGCTCAGGCCACTCTGCTCCTCACTGCCGTGTCCACGACCTTTGCTGACAGGCAGTGCTCTGGGGACCCCCTGGAATTGGTGTCAGGACAGAGTGGCCCCGGGCCATGTGAGGGAGGCATCCACGGGAGGGGCCTGCAGACTTCAGCCTGGGGGATTGTGTCAGAGGAGCTGTCCCATGGAGTGCTGTGGCGTCACCTGTGGAGGACTTCGAGGACTCAGGAGAGGACATTTACTCTCTGGCCTAAAATGACTTTCACGAAGCCAGAGGCAGAGGGGCTCCTGGTTGAGTCAGGGATTTGTAGTTCTTCTCTCCTACCTGCCTCAGTTTTCCTGTGTTCTCTGTTCCCAGGATAGCAGTTGTCTCTTAGGGGGGAAAGTCTGCTTTAGAAGGAAAATTCCTCAACTCCAACTTGCCAGATAGCAATATAGGGACTTACAGGGCACCTCCCGGACGTCCCTCCGGGTGGGCCCGCGGCTTCTCTGGCAGCCCCCGCACAAAGGCAGGGATAAGTCAGTGCCGTATTTCCATCAGGTTCACAGGTCCCCTCGGAGACACGGGACGCGTGGCCACCACCCCCTCCCTGCATCTCTCTCCTGCGAGTCCCAGCTGACTTCCTTCCCCTCTTTCATCAGTCTTGGATCTGACCTTCACTTTCACCCATCTCATCTAGTGGAAAAGGATAGAGGGGGAAGTGGGCCCTGTAACTACTCCTGCGTGATGCAGGGGGCGTGTTCCAAGGGCTGCTTCTGCACCCAGAAATGTCCCCAGCCTCTGTGCTCGGTGCTGCCTTACCCACTCACACCGTTCCGGGTCACGGGGGGTGCAGGGTAGGGACAGGCGCGAGGAGAGTTATCTCACTTGAAAATCACCCACACACTTAGTGCTTTTCATTATTTAAACCCTCGTCTTCATTCTTATTGCCCGGGATCCCCCTCTCTGCACCGTCTGCTCAGTGTCCTTGCTCCTGCCATGCCCGTGGCATTCTACTCTTACGTTGTACCTTTCCTTCTGTGTGTGTGTGTTCAACTCTACCTACCCTTGAGGTCCTACCTCAAATGTCCCCATCTGGCCCCCTTTCCCAACCATTCAGCCGGAGACCATGCCTCCCCCGGGGTTTCCTGTGGTCGGGCCAGCAGGAAGGACTCCTCTGTGGCTCTCCAGGCTGGTAATCTATTTCCATCCAATGTGTCTGTGTTTTGATGAGTCTTCCCTACTAGTCTCTAGGCTCCCAAATGGCAGGATCTGGTCTGAGTCTGATTCATCTTTATATTACTTACAGCTTCCAGCCCAGTGCTTCACACAAGAAACATCCCCAGTTGGTGTTTGTGAAATGAGTGTCATTTGTTTGTGTTATGTTTTGTTCTCCTCGGTCCTTACAGCTGTCTCTGCATCCAGCCATGGCGTCTGTCCCCCGAGTTCGGACTAGGATCTAGTCTCCCTGGATGACCCTTGTGAATTTCAGACAACATGGGTCAGATGAAATGCATCCTCTCTCTTCCCAACCAGCCCCTCTGCCTCCCTTGGTGCAAGGACCACGGTCACCCAGCCTAGATCCCCTTCTGTCCCTCTCCTTCCTTGTTCAGTCTAGCGCCACGCCGTGCTCATCTTGTTTTCCAGATGTCTTCCTCTTTTCTTGCCCCCTCCATGCCCAGCACTGATGCAGGGCCCCCTCACCTCTCACCAGACTGCGGCAGGGTTCTCTGCCTGGTCACTCTGCCTCTCCCGTCCCCACCCAAACTTCCCTCTCACCGCCACCAGGCTGTCCTAGGAGAACGTGCTTAGGAAAGTGTCATCTTCCTGGTGCAAAGCGTTGCATGGTTCCCTCCCCTCTGAAGGGCCAATTCCGAGGAGGAATTCATGACCTGACCCTCATCCCCCACCCCTGCTTGCTGTCCACTGTGTCCCATCCTCGCTGAAAGCGCAGTCATCTCCCCTCGACCTTTCTCATTGTTTAACGTGTCCATCGTTTCACTAGTGTTTGCTGTCCTCCGAGTGGGATTGCTTCTAATGACTCAAGGCTTCAAAGTCCTCCCCATGGCCTCCCCTAAGAGACGACCCCTAGGCTGGGCTGAGTGGCGCGTGTGGTCCCTGGCGTGCCATCCCGCCATCGTGCCCGTCTGTGCATGAGGCTGTCTCCGCCGTGTGACCGCCCTGCTGGGAGGGACTGTGCGTCTCTGTCCTCACAGGGGCCTGGCCAGAAGGGATTCTGAGTCTGCATGATCAAGTCCGTTAGGAAGGCTGAGCAAGTCTGACAAAATAGGGACCGAGACTAGATCTCAGGGCTGCCTGACTGGTAAGTAGCACTGTTGGGAGGAGGACCCAGCCAATGAGTCAGCGTCCCTTCCTCTCTCCTGCAAGACCTCTGGCCGTATTTCTGTTCAGGGCCCCTCTCTGCTTGTTGCATCTCCTTTCTCTCCACTAAATCCTCACTTTCTTCTTCCCTTTCCATATGCACAGGAAAGGAACTTTAGGGAAGACTGTCCCACACACCAGAGCCGGCTAGGTCACAAAGTTGTTTCTATATCTATTTAAAATTTTTTTTTAAAAATCCACACTGAGAAAAATCACCCTGAAAGATTTTTCTGAGTTGTTAGTGTTGCAGAGCATGGCAGAAGGCCAAGCTGGTACCCCCCCCCCCCCAGTGTGATACAGTGGAGAAGCCCCTGTCAGGGCCTGGAGCCTGGGCAGCCCCTGACCCGGACTCTGGGCAAAGCAAGTCTGCCCAGGGGGGGAAATCCTTGTTCTTCCTGTCCATGGTAAGGCTGAGTTCACACCTCTGCCATTCGTGGCCACAGTGCCACATCCCCGTCAGCTGTGAAGTGTGGCAAGTAAATTGGGTACTGACAGTGGGTGGAGGGCTGACATTTGTGATTGGTTTCCTGTTTTCCCATTAGAGTGGAGTCAACATTACAAATGACCTATAATTGGGTCCCTCTCACTCAGTGTGTATTCTGTGTGGCTTCTTAACTGAGAGAGAGAATAAAAGGAGTCTGAGCTGGTGCTAGAAACAGAGCAGCCCCTCCATGTCCGGGGGCGGGGGCGGGGTCTGGCCACTGGGTGCCCGATTCGTCATGGTGTGGCAGTGGAGGAAACTTGGAGACTGACGGTCCCGTGATTTCCCTCACTACCGAATGGACTTCGGACTTCGGAAGAACTTCTTACCTGCAGTTGATCTATAATATAAATGTAAACTTATTGTACAGAAATATTAATGTAAATATAGTATCTATATATATATGGCATAGATTAATAAAGAAAATAAAGCTTTAGTTTCTAAAGAGAAGGGACTTTCAAAAAACTTCACATCATTCTGTTTGCTTATGCTCAGGGTGATTTTTGCCTTAGTGGACCCCAAAATAATTCTCCCATTTTCACCAGTCCCCAAACGTAGGGGTTAAAAATCACTGCATTAGACTCTTACCAGAGCCCTACACCATTCTCCCAGAGAAGTTCAGTGACCTGCCCAAAGCCACATGCCTGGGAAGCTGAGACCAAAACCCTGATCTGCAGGCTCTTCCTCGTGGGTGTCTCCCACTATACCACCCTGCCTCCCACACAGAGGGCCTATAGCTGCTAGCACCTCAGCCCTGGTCCCACTGGGAACACTAAGGTTTTAGTTTTCTGAGCCACTGCAGGCAAAAAAGGAAAGAGATAACAAGTGTCTCTCATGAATCCACTTTTTCTTTGATGTGTTCCAATTCTTTTTGGGAACCCTCCCACTTCCTGGAACAGGTCCCTGATGATGCCTTACTCCTGCCATCCCCTTCTAGTTACCATGATCTTGCCATCCAACAGTCCAGCCAGCCTTCTCTCCTCTCCTCTCATCCATCCACCCACCCACCCACCCACCCACCCACCCACCCATCTATCCAATCCATCCACTCATCCATCCATCCATCTCTCCATTCATTTATTCATTCAGCTCCCTTTCCACCCAACAAAGCCTGCTTGGGTACCTCCTATGGCCTCAGCTCTGTGCCAAGCACTCAGCACTTCTTCCCATTGCTCCCCAAAGCACTCGCTTCAGAAGCGTTCAATTCTCTCCTGGCCCCTTCTCAGCCTACACCTAACTTGCTTCCATCACCTCTCTTAGGAGGCGTTCTGAAATTAGGCGTTCTGAAATGCGACACCGGCCCTTGACCTCTCTGGGGGAAAGACTCTCTTCCTGCCAAGGTCTGTGGAGCAGCATCCGGGTCAGCTAGTTTCGCTAGAAAAAAAAAATCCCATCTATTTAAGTGAGTGCTCCGCCATCTCCGACCAGTGAGCCAGCGGCACAGAAAGGGACAAGCTACCGTGAGGTTGGAGAACAGTACGCCACCACGCTCTCTCTGGATGGTAGCTCTCTACCATGGGCCTGCCATTTGAGTGTCCTTGTGTGTGAGGAGGCTGACTCCCTGCTGCCGGCTGACATCTCTTCCCGAGAGGGCTCTCTGTGGCCAGGGAGCCAGCTGAGAGGAGTGGGGATGGGCTTCCAGACGGAGGCCTCCAGTCTGGACTGACAGACAGTGTGCAAACATCGTGCTATTTGTGCTTTATCAGCCTGGCCAAGCCAGCTAAGCAGGCCTCCCTGTAATCCATCAAGCAGGGCGGTGCTCGTGGCAGCCATCCACGGTAGGGCCCTGGGCCGGGGCCATAGAAAGGTTTTAAGAATCGGTGTCTGCCTGCAAGTCTAGAAACAGCAGAAAGGGGAATTAAAGATTGATTAAGCAGTACCCACATATGCTTTAGGAGTGGGGAAAGAATGATATCTGAGGATCAGAGTGGTCAAAGTTGGTTTTAGGAAACAGAGTTATGTGGGGCCCTAAAGGGATGAAGGACTTGGTCGGAGGGAGGGAGAGGCGGCCTTGGCAGAAAGGAGCGTGCAAGGGTTCCAGGATGAGCAGCACAAGCTCTGGACCCCTCTGCCGGCTCTTTCTCTTTCCCCCTCCTTCCTGTCTTCCTCCCAACCTCCTTGTTTTATTTTTCTCTCCCTTACAATAGAACTGAATGTTAAAAATAGAAAAAATAAATAAATCACCGCTATTAATAAGTAGAAAAATGAAACCCGGGTTCACTGTGATCTGAATTAAGTCGTCAGTGCGTTGCAGGTTGGCTGGGAATGGCCCTCATGGAGTCAGGAACACATGCCCACTCCAGGCACAGAATGAAGCCTTGGCTGGGCCGATGATGTTGGCCTCCTCAGTTGCCTTGGAAGCAAGAGTCCCTGACCGTCTGTGTGTCGTGGGAGTGTCTCTGGCTGGATCATGCTGACCTGTGAATTCACTCTGCATCATCAAGCTCCTGATCAGTGAATCCAAACACCACCTGAGTTAGGCCTTCTGTCACGTCCCATGGAGGGCAGGGCAGAGGTGGGACTCGGCCCTTCTCTCTGGCCCTTCTCTGCCTGGCCAGGTCTGAATCTGTGCCCATGGTCCTGGCTTACGTGAGTAACATCTGGCCAGAAACAAAGCGACCCATGGTCAGCTAGGGGAGACATCAAGCTTGCAGGTCACAGGGTCTCTACTCCAACTTGTCACCCCATTCCCCCATCTAAAGCCAATACAAGAGAAGAATTCTAGAAAAGTAGAGCAAAGCGGACAGCATGCGGAGGAGGGTGGGTGGGATGCCAAGGTGGGAGGAGGTGGGGCAGCGTTGTTGTTGTTTTAATTAACGATGGGAAGGATCTGAAGACTTGTACAATGGCTTTGCCAGCAAAAATGTAATTAGCCAAAGACAATACGCTGCGGCTGTTAGAGCCGGGGGGGTTAACAAATGCTGCCCCAATGAGCACATCAGCATCTTGCGCAGAGATGCCTCCACAAGCCAGGCTTCTTCCCCAGATTTTGTGCTTGATTAGTTCCAGAGAAAGACTGAATTATTTTTTAGAGGGGGGAAATAAGAGCCCGAGCATTTAGTGGTGGCCCAAGAGGAGACTCTTAATTGTCAATCTTCTCTTTCCCTTCCTCCTTTGATGCCAAAAAAAGTTAGCTGGTGAGGAGTGGGGGACTTGGAAGGGATTTCGGTGTATGATGCGCTAATTGGAATGTATGTCATCTCCTGGAGTCCTTAATTCTCTTCTGGTTTTCCCCCCTATAATTTTTTCGCTCTAATAGGCATCTTGCTGGATGCCAAGATTGAACCACGGCTGGAGTGATACAGGGATGTGAGCATGGATGCTCATGGTTTTCCTCGATGTCGGGGGTCAGATCAGTTACAAGTTCAAGGAAGATTGTGTGCCGAAAGCAGCGTAGATGAGTCTTGCTAGCCTCTGTATTTGACCAGCATTGAATGACTTGCATTGGGTGTGAGCATCATCACCCTTTGGGTCCTAACGCAAAACATGACATCCTGCCTTCCCCCAAACTGTCCGGCAGTCTTTTGGGTAACCTGACTGAAGTGCAGTTTCCCTGAATGTGTTCAAGATTTTCTCCCCATTCTGTCTTCTACGTGTCTTGTTATATTGTGGAAAACAGCTACCGTTCCCTCTTAGGTCTCTAACCCCAGAACAAGGGTGAACAGACAGCAAACAGATCTGAGCTGCATCGTGGGTGGCAGGCTGCTCTCAAGCAAACTGTGTAGCGACTGTGACCTGTAGACCCTGGAGACACAGTTGAGTTCACTTCAGAAACATCTACCCTAGAACAGATATCTCCCTCGGTTTTCCCTGCCTGTCTCAAAGTGACAGTCTGATAAGTATGGCCACTCTTGGCATGGTCAGATTATTGCTTACAATTAGGCATTTGATTGACCCAGTTATAAGCTCAACTGAATAAGATTGGGGGTGTTGGTGGCAGGCCATGTAGACAGTTCCGACTGGAAACATTTGAGAATTCTCATTTGCATAACCTTAAGAGTTCAGTGTGTAGAAACAAGGCCATTCAGGGCTTCATTTAGAAAATATGGGGAGCCTGACCAGGCGGTGGTGCAGTGGGTAGAGCATCGGACTGGGATGTGGAAGGACCCAGGTTCGAGACCCTGAGGTCTTCAGCTTGAGCGCGGGCTCATCTGTTTGAGCAAAGCTCACCAGTTTGGACCCAAGGTCGCTGGCTCAAGCAGTGGGTTGCTCAGTCTGCTGAAGGCCCACGGTCAAGGCACATATGAGAAAGCAATCAATGAACAACTAAGGTGTCGCAACGAAAAAACTAATAATTGATGTTTCTCATCTCTCTGTTCCTGCCTGTCTGTCCCTATCTATCCCTCTCTCTGACTCTCTCTCTGTCTCTGTAAAATAAATAAATTAATTAATTAAAAAAAAAAAAGAAAATATGGGGAGTTGGGCCCAAACTACAGTGGTGGGCCCCTTTCTACTCAACATGGTGGTGGAACACATTATTGAGATCAGTGTTGAGTCTTTGTTTGGTCTCATACTACCACCTACACTTGGGTGAGTTCCTTAACCCCTGTGATCCTCTGTTTCTTCATTTAAAAATAGAAATGGTAATCCTTACTGCTTATATTTTTTGGCAGAGTTAAATAAGATAATGAATGCAAGCCACTATGTACTGTGTTCAGCACATGATGATTACTTCACAAATGGTAGTTATTATTATTAATATCTCTCCATTATATCATATTTTAGAATAAGGCAGTGTGCACAGAATAGGAAAATAAAGCAGCAGTTTAAGGGAGGCGTTAAGCACGTGGGATGGGATTGCTAAAGGAAGCTGAGACATGCTTTCATGGTGGTTTGCAGCATTTAAGATAGTCACAAAACTAACCCTCAGCTATGTGGGGTTGTCATCTGTCTCAGTAGAGGGACGGGACCATTGGAGAACCCATTGTAAGAGAGAACTAGGCAGGACCTCTGAGCCCTGGCACACCAGAACTCATGAATCATGAAAGTAAAGTTGTACTTCTCTGTGTGGGACAAGAATGTGATCAAGTCTCACCCTATGTGATGGGCCTTCCTTCTGCCCTCTGACTAGCGCCTCCTAGTGGCACCTCTGAGTAGTGCAGCCACTAAGGGCCTGTCCTAGTTTGTATTTGGGGAGCAACCTCACCTTTTAGATCTTCACTGGCTCAGAGAGTGACACTGGTGAATATGCACCACATTTAGGGAAATCTTGACATTTTGAATCTCACTTCCCTTCTGTCCCCAACTGTTTTCATCTGAAGTCTTGGCATCCCCACAGGGCGTCAGAATCCCCACAGGTGTCTTGCATGAGGGTCGCCTTCAGTGACCAGTTTTGAATATTGATTTTTATTGTTCAGCCCCAGCTGCTGCCCACCAAGCGGCCACACCTCTGAGACCTTCTCTCCTTCCCTTGGGCTGGATGGCCTGACTTTTGAGGCGATGGGAGGAAGAGAAGTTCAAGAACTCCATTATACGTGGAGAGAAAGAGGGTGAAAGTCTAATGGCCATTAGCATACACTGTGCCAGCTGCTGCTTCTGCTACTTGTTCAGTAATTCCCATAATGGTTTGTCCTAATGGAGCAGATTATTGTTATTATTTTATTTCATCAAGATCACCTATTGCATAAAAACAAAGAGGAGAGTAGGAAAGAAACGTGGCCAAGAATAGGCCCTGAGCGTTATCCAGCTGGAGATATTTACTTATTGACTTCACGCTTGGCTTGTGAAGATGTGCAAGGCCGGTGCACACGGCCCACGGAGAGAGCCTGTCTCACGCAGCTCTGCTCCTGGCTTTGCTGAGACAGCGGCCAGGGCTGCTTCTGCTTCTGGTTGGACCCTTGTATCTCCTAGCCATGCGTGGGTCACTGCTGTTGTCTTAACATCGACTGGGGTTCCATCGTATCTGAGTAAGCAGCAGCAGCAGCATCTCAGAACATTGTTACGTCTACATCTAGAGGGATGAGAAGACCTCAAGCTTTGCCCCAGTCACCTGATTCCTCAGACATCCTGCTCAAAGAGGGCTAGGCCTCTCTTTGGAATTAGGGGATCTCTTCGGGTCACCTGGGACCTAGGACTCCCAGCCCATAGCAAGCTGCTTTTCTCTCACCCGGCCACACCCAACTTCATTTGGACTTAGCGTTCTCATTAGATGACAGGTTAAATCAGATGGCAGGTCCTCACTGCTGCTCATGATTAGAGAGCTCTGAGCACCTTGTGAACAAATACACCCTTTTGCCGTTGCTCTGGGACAGAAAAGTGAAGGCTCCGAGGCAAGAAAAATCCCAAGAACTGAAAAAGCAGCTCTATAAAAAGAATTGAAAGAGGACAACTGGAAATAGCCCAGGCTGACTCCAGCACGCCAGCCCGCAGCCACGTTCCCTGCAGGGCTTCAGCCTGTCAGTAGACGAAACTCCTGAAGCCTCATGAAGGGATTGAAGACCAACTTCCCAAATTAAAGGCATAAGACAATGATCAAACCTAACGGAATTAAAACTTTGAGGCCCTGGGGGTGGGAGCAAAGCTAAAAAGTTGAGCTTCCTCTTAACTCTTGGCTTCATGCTCTTGACTTCTTTTGTTTGGAAGGGCACTCAAACGTCCACCCGCCTAACCTGGAAGGCTCTCATTCTCAGAGTGTGTCTCTTGTGTACGGAAGGTTGCCTGGTGCCTATCTTTACCCAACAAGTGGTATTTTAATGAAAGGGGACATCGGGGGGAAGCCTTTTTCTTTTTGGATACTTGGATCTAGAAAAGTCAGGAAGGGGCTTTGAAGCGTCTCATGGCAGCAGGCCACAGTGAGAGGCTAAGCAGGCAGGCGGCTCTGTCCCCTGCCAGCGGGCTGTGCAGCTCACGTCAGAAGCCCCAGAGGACATATAGAGGCCTCTTAATTAACATGGTGGCCCGTGGCAACTGGAAAGAATTTCTACACGATTAAAGACTTCAGAAAACCCCCAAGGGGAGGTAACGTTCCTAATAATTTATAAATTGAACTCACTGCTTAATATGCTGAAAGCGTTTCTCCCATCTTCTATTTGGGAAAGAGATGGGCAGGGGATAATGCGTGTCTCTACTCGCCAGGCACCCCGGAAGAGAGAACCTGCTGGAAGAGCAGACCAGGGGGCTTTCTCTTCTGGTTTAGTTGATGCCCTCTGGCAGTGATGAGATCCTCAAGGTCAAGAACTTGTTACTGTACATTCAATGACATCTGATTTCAAAGGCCTTCTCGTGCCTTTGGGGAAGGAGGTGGGTTGGCTTATCAGGCGCTCCACTGGGCCCCCTCTGAAGGATAGGTTCCATCATTTTCTTGGTCTGTAGTTTCTGGCTTTCCTAGGCAGGAAGAGCTCATAGACATTTCTCTACCATTCGTTTACCAGTTTCGAGCTGTTTCCAGTTGGAAAGGGACCAGTGTTACAGTCAGGATGTTTTCAGGTGGGAAGATTCAGTGCACTTCTTTCAGTCGTCTCATAGGGTAGATGAAGGCCTGGGGCCCATTCAGAAGGTTGTGCAGCATCATCCCGCTGGTTAGCCCTGCGGTTTCATTGGTGACCTTCAGGTTATTAGTGATTTAGGTCTGGTTTTCCATTGGGTTCCTAGAAACACAGGGCTGGATGAGACTTTGAAAAGTCATCTCTCTACCTCATCTCTTCCCTACTCTTGGCACATTTGAATGTAGATTAGAATATGACCAGATCGGCCCTGTGGGCCTGAGTTTTTCTCCCCTTGGTCTGTCTCCCTTGAAAGCCAGAGACAGATGTGAGTGATCCCTGTCATATATGAGAGAGGACCTGTGTCCCAAACCTTCGGGCATTGTTGTTGGGGGGAAATATTATAGTTGACATGGGACACCAGATTTTTCTGTTTGAATCTTTTTTTTTTTTAACCACCATTTAATTTCCTTTGGAATATAATTGGAATTCAGTATGTCCGGTTGCCTTGAGGGATAATTAATTATGTCTCAGATTCACTCTTCTGGTTCCTCCTAGGGTGAAACTAAGCTTTTGAAAAGTGAGCTGATTGATTGGCTCTAGTCCCTTGACAGATGGTAGCTAGAAACGTATAATCTCGGCTTTTCTATTTCTTCGCCAAGGGCTCACAGATTCCAGGTGACTTCCTAAGTGTTGATGACATTGATAGATCCAGACATTTTATTTTGAGACCTAGGATCCTATGAGACTGATTTGGGATAAAGGAAGGGTTCCACTGGCCCCTGAGATGTCACCTAGAGCAGGGATTTTCTTTTAAAGATTTTTTTTTTATTTATTTATTTTTAGAGAGGAGAGAGACAGAGGGGGAGAGAGAGGAGAGAGAGACAGAGAGAGAGAAGGGGGGAGGAGCTGGAAGCATCAACTCCCATATGTGCCTTGACCAGGCAAGCCCAGGGTTTTGAACCGGTGACCTCAGCATTTCCAGGTCGACGCTTTATCCACTGCGCCACCACAGGTCAGGCGAGCAGGGATTTTCAACCTCCAGTCCACGAGCTGGTGCCAGTCTGCTAGAAATGTCATGTTGGTCGTGATGTTGTATAAATTGTAGAGTCTATAATCATTAGGTCTGTAATCTTCATACAACATCAGGGTGGTTAACTCTGCAACAGACTGGCATGAAATTTCTGGCAGATTGGCACCAGTCCACAGACTGGCAGGTGAAAACCACTGACCTAAAGTATCGTCTTGTCCAAGATCTCTTTATCTTTCCCAGTTTCTTCTGTTGGAAGAATAAGAGTAATGACTGGCTATCTCCAGGTCTTATGGCCTGTTTTTATCTTCCTTTTTGTGCCTGCATTTATCTTTAAGAATGAATTTCACAGCCCTGGCTAGATAGCTTGGCTGGTTAGAACATCATCCCAACGTGCAGAGGGTTGCAAGTTCAGTCCCCAGTCAGGGCATGTACAAGAACAGATCTCTCTTTCTCACTCTCAAATCAGTTAAAGAAAAAGTGAATTATTTCCTCTAACTCCAATGTAAATTCCATGAGATCAGCACTTATACCTGTGTATTCACTGTAGAACCCCGATAACAGTGACCACTAGAAAAATGCCTTGCTAACATGAGAATAGATACTTGTTGAATCAGTTAGGAATGAATTCAATAAATAAGTCACACAAGGAACTGACCTATATAAGCTTTGCTTACAGGCACTTAGAAGATGTCTGTGTTGAGCCTTGGCCAGATAGCTCAGTTGGTTAGAACATTGTCCTGATATGCAAAGGTTGCTGGTTTAATCCCTGGTCAGGGCACATACAAGAACAGACTGATGTTTCTGTCTGCCTATGTCTCCCCCGCCCCCCTTAACATCAATAAATAAATTACAAAAGGAGATCCACTCACCATTTAACTGATGTATACCTCATGTTCCGTTACTGGATCAGCAGTGACGTGTGAGTTATTTCTATCCTACTGCTCAAGGTCATCGCTGAGGTCTGATTTTTCACATGTCTGCCTCCTGAGGGTACATGTTATCACGTGATACAAAGAGTTAGTCACTGCTGCAGATACTGGCATGCTGGGAGCTTGTCAAAAAATGATGTGAGTTTACGGAAAATTTTTGAAGAACTGAATTTTCAAAATTTTTGACCTCTAGCATTAATGGGTTAAAAAAAAAGATATCCATGTTGAAATAGACTCAAAATTGACCTCTTCGTTCCTTCCTTCTTCCCTCTTTCCCTTCTTTTTTTCTATAATTATTAATTAAACACCTGCTCTATGCCATACTCTGTGCTTGACCTTAGAGCTCAACTGCTGCTCTCGTGAAGTCTAAAGCCTCGTAGATTAGATTGATAGGCAAATCCAAGGTAAAAGTCTCTGTGGTTAGAGTTATAGGGAGGGTTCTATGGGAAGTTCAACAAGAGTAGGGAAACATTTTTTGAGGTTATGTCACTGAACTCACTCTGAAGGACAAATAGGAGTTAACTAAAAAAGGGAAGTATGACCCAGACCCAGGACCAACACACAAGTCCAATGAGACTGTCTTGTGGTTGACCTGTATGGCTGCGCTGAGCATGAGAAAGGAGCTCTGCGAGACTGTTCCATCCCTGGGCAGTTACCTTCAACGTGACAGAAAACATAGCTACATACAGATTCCAAAACCTGGAAGTCACCTGACAAACCTCAGGTAAGGGCCGAAAATGTCAGTGTCATAATAAAAAAAAAGCCGATTTCATTTGTTTGATCTCTATTAAAGCCAGTAGAAATGATTTATTGATTTTTCAAGAAAAACCCATTTGTAAATGCCACTTTTTTTGCAAGCAACTTGTTAATAGCTGTGGAGTCCTCATCTACCCCGAACGCGCTTCTAGTTACAAAATGTTAACAGTTTTGATGAAAATCAATAGACTAATCAGAAAACTTATGAAAAGATGAACCAAGAGCAAAATAATTTCATACCATGCAGTCGGTGGTTTTTGTTGTTGTTGTTTTTTTTTGTTTTTTTTTTAATGTTCAAAGTTTACAACTTATTTTGCTTGGGTCCAGATGTTTCTTAATTTTTTTTTTTTTTTTGGTTTTGTTTTTCATCTCATAAAAACAAACTAAGACATATACATGAAGAATACCCTCCGAGCACAGCTAAGGTAACACAGAAACAAAGTCAGGAATGCAAGTGGGAAGGACTCGGCACTTTCAGTGAGTCCTGTGCGGGGACGCTGCCGTTACGTTGGTCAGTGTGCTCACGCACACGTCCCAATGAATGCTTCTTTGGGGCTGAATGCAGGGAGCAAGTTTATTCCCCCCAACAGACTTCCTTTTGTCCGACAAGAAGAGACTGTGTAGCCCGGGTTGCCTTCCTCTTTTTGTCCTTGGTTCTCAGGGAGCTTCTGGCGGCAGACCTCTGCCTGGCGTTCTTTCTGTTCCGTTTGCCACCTCTTTGTTCTGTTAGGTGGTTTCAAAGAAAATCCTGGAGCGTCTGTGTTTTCACTAAAACTGCTTTAAACTCTCTGCAGAAGTAGAGAGATGAAAAGTAATGATAATGTCAAAGAACCATGGTTTATCTTAGGGCTGTAAAAGTCATCAAATGTGGACACTAGACTTCCAGGTTGTCACTGGAGAAGGAAATTTATAAAGGAGTCCACACCCACACCTGGAGTTTTTCTACTACTCTAGTAGGGGGGAATATATATTTACATATATATATATATATTTATCCTACCTGTGACCTTCTCACTGGAAAAGGCAGATAAGCTGTTCAGAGGTATTTGTGTGTGGTGATTTTTTACAAATTATTATTATAAGATGTGATGATTAAATTATATAATAATGTGAAACAGCATTATGCATCCAGGGGTTGGCAAAAGTAAGTTTACAGGGGTAAGTACGTGACACGCAGTTAATAACATTGTTATATCATTACCTCATGTGTTTTCCCATACAAACAACTGTAGAGCAACTTATGCCCATTCCTGTATTTTTATTAACATAATGATCCACAATCTGTACGTCATCTCAGTGTTGTGACACTTGCCACCAATTTAAGTTACAGAAGCAGAGAAAACTATCCCACAACGTCATTTAGGTACCTGAGAATCCTTCCTCCAAGGCCTGTGCTAACTTCCCCTTGATGTCCGGAATTCATTACTGGTAACTGATTGTTAAAGAGTTGAGGCCATCAGGAGTCACAGACTCTAAGCAGAGGATATGTGTTGCTGAAGCAAGATTGGAGGTGCTAAATATGCTGGCTTAAGCCAAACAAAAACTTGTGTTCTAGTTCCCTTTAAGTCAACATGTTTTTTACAAAACAAACAAACCATTCCTGAGTGTCTGGGGACCACTCATGGTAGAGGGAATTTTATATTAACTTACCAAAAATGGTACCACAAAAGAGCAGTGGACAAGAGTCTGGTCCAGGACCAGCTTGGTGTCGTCTAGTTTTGTAATCTCTCTTGGTATTATTATTATTATTTTTTTCATCAGAAAAGAAGGGGTCAAACCTGGAGATTTTCATGAGTTTCACAGTTGAGCCAGAACACAGATTTCTTTGTTGAGGTTCAACTAAATTGAGGGCTAATGGTGTCCTCCAGGCACGTAGCAATGTGCAATGCACGGTCTTACTAGCAGAGACCTTGACATGTGAGTGATATCTTCTCACAACCTGCTGTTCATGGGTGGGACTCTTGATGGGTGCTCAGTACAGGACATGTGTTTATGGCAGTGCTCATTGGACCCATGGTCAGCTAGATGGGCACTTTGAATAGCGTCTCATTTTCCTTGGAGAAGCGAGGATGGGCCGAGGAGGAATCACCCACACACTCTCCTACTTTGTCCCCTTAGGGTTTGTGTCAGAGATGCCCAGGTGCAGGTCTCCAGGGAGCTAAGCTCATTCGGGGTGACTGTGGCCTCAGGGCTAAGTATGTAGGCTCTGAAGTGGGTGTCGTTTTTGTTCCCGTTTCAGTCCTATTCATACTCTGTGTGACCTTGGGAAGTTCTTTTTTTACCTCTCTGCCTTAGCCTTTTTAAATATAAAGTGTGGAACATATAAACTAGTAAAATAGTTTAACTACTTCTTAAAATGCATGGAGCATTTAGAACTCCTGTCGGATACACAGTAAAACCCCCTAATGGACAAGAGTTCTCATTTTATTCCTGCGTAGTGTTAGGAGAGAACTGTGACTGGGTCCTACCCTAGCCCTGCAGTGGGCATCTGGAAGGAGAATCGGGGGACGAGTGGAGGGGACTTCTGAGACCTCAGCGTGAGCAGGAAAGGTGGCGTTTAAGCCAACCCTTGGAGACAGATGTTGATGCCGCGTTCACAGCTCCTTCGGGAATAAAATTACCTCTTGCTTTCACCCGCCTAATGCAATGTCTGACAACTTTCCTCACTCGGGAAGTTTTTCTTCCTGTGTGGCTTAATTACCTATTGTTGCAGTTTCCATTGGGGGTGAAGGAAAGGATACGGGTCTGCCTCTGAGGCACAGGGTCTGCTGCAGACCTGTTGGGTTGGGCTCAAGCATTCCATCTCAGCAGACTGGGGCTGGGTTCAGTGATGGCAGCTTCGAGGCTCCGCAGGGGCTCTGGGCTCGGTGGTGGCAGCTTCGAGGCTCCCCAGGTGCTCTGTGCGCTTGTCTGCAGGGCTGTCAGGATGAAGGGTGGACAGCAGGGGTGGTGGCACTTAGCCTGGATCCCGAAAACATGGCTGTGGACTCACTCCAGCTGTAACCTGAGCAGCCTTGTGTTTAATGGCTTCTCTGTACAAGCACAAGGGATGTCACCAGGTCAAAGAGAAGTTTGAAAACCTGGAGGCTAGTTGTTTGTCCCCAACAAGCCAACTGACATGACCTGTCACTTGGCAGCTCTGTTGCTTCTTAGCTCCTCTGTGCTGCCTGTGAGAAAGTATCAACATCTTGTGTGTGTTTGCTATATAGGTTTGTGTGTTTGTGTACGTGTGTGTGTGCGCGCGCATGCTCCTGTGCTCGCGGTGATGGAAGGAGAGGGAGGGTAAGTGAAAAGATTTACGGGAACTTTATAAATCCGAGACATTATTGCGAGGCTGGAGAAAGTCCCTCTAATAAGTTTGGGGGAATAACCTTTCCCAGCCTTGTGTGGGTTTCATCTCTCGCCTGTACGCTGGGGCGGCGTGATTGAAGCCCAAGGCTGAGAGAAGAACCGTTTGGCACACCCTCACCTAATGAAATAGGTTTGGAGGGCTATGGACCAAAATAAAGGGAGCGACTGCAGGTTGTGTGTGGGAAGATTTATGTCCTCTGTGCACTGAGCAGCAGCTGGCGTGCCAGACCCCCCCCCCCCAGCCTGGCTCTGGGTGCACGTCCAGGTGACATGTTCAGTCTCGCTGAACACTGCATCCTCACCCCTGACAAACTGAGTGCTCTGCTGGCTTTTAAGTGATGGCCTCAGGGGGTGACCTTGGAGCATAAGAAGGTTCAGAAGAAAACTCTCTGCCATCCTGACTCCATGACATGGGCCTCAGTCTCTTCCCTTGTGATGTAGCGAGCAAGGGGCTGCGTAGGGGGAGAAGGCTGCCTCCTAGCACAGTAGTGACCCAAAGTCAGGTCACATGGGCAGATTCCTTTGCACACCTGCTATAAACCTCTCTTTGGATTGGTCCATGGGTTTCCCAGCTGGGGCAGTGACCTTGGTGGAGAGATTTAAGGCTAGGCTGAGGACAGCCTTGATTCTGTGCTATATACCCTGTGTTGGGCACCTGACATAGTTACCTTAGTCCTGCCCACCTCTCAGCAAGGATGAGGGTGTCTTCTCTATCATACAGATTGGAAACCAGAAGTTTTGAATTTAGAGGACGCACTGATCATTGGTGGAACCAGACTTAAAATCTGTACATGATTGATTTTTAAGATGTGAGAGAAGAGGTGACCAGATCCTCGTCTGCGGCTAAAAAATGGCCTAAGAGCAGCTTTCTGTGGAGCAGATTAGCCTTAACAGACTAACCCTCTCTCTTATTTTTGCAGCTGAAACACACACACATACACACAATCGCATAGACTTCTGTGTTCAACTTGTTTGCTAGGCCAGAAACATCTGTGAGTCACTTGAAATGAGGCACTGGTCATCCCAGTTCCATTTTCATTGCACCTCAAACACAGATCACAGCAGACGGTCCCTTTGCTGCTGAGTGATACAAGTGCTTCCTGCACCTGCATGAATGAGCGAACGAACGAGTGAGTGAGTGAGTGAATGAGTGACAGCTGGTGGTAGCAGAGGGGCGGTGCCTCTCTGAGGCAGGAGCTCACCGTGGCCCCGGGACCTCCATCGGCTGCTCTCTCTTCCCAGGGTGGCATGATCGCTCTGCTGCTGTCCATCTTGTGCCTGGTGATGATCCTATACACTCGCCGCCGCTGGTGTAAGCGCCGCCGGGTCCCCCAGCCCCAGAAGAGCGCCAGCGCCGAGGCGGCCAACGAGATCCACTACATTCCCTCAGTGCTGATCGGCGGGCACGGGCGCGAGAGCCTGCGCAATGCCCGCGTGCAGGGCCACAACTCCAGCGGCACCCTGAGCATCCGGGAGACGCCCATCCTTGATGGCTATGAGTACGACATCACTGACCTGCGCCACCACCTGCAGAGGGAGTGCATGAATGGAGGGGAGGACTTCGCCAGCCAGGTCACTCGTACCCTGGACTCCCTGCAGGGCTGCAACGAGAAGCCCGGGATGGACCTCACACCAGGTGGGCGGCTTGGTTGGTCTTCGTCCGGGGGAGCTAGGGAGTGAGTCCAGAGCAGCTGCTTTCTAATTTGGTGGCTGGCAGTCACGCATACTGGGATGCACCGGTGCCCTTTCCCAGGTGGGCGAGAAGCGTAAGCTTCTTCCTGAGTTGACGAGAACCATTTTCTAGCATAGGACCTAAGCAGAACAAGTATGATTTGGGTCCCTCCCACCTCCACTTTGCGTCCAAAGACTGGGTTAGAGCCTTTTTTGGTCCACAGCAAGCCATCCTTAGGGAAATAAGAAAATAGGAGGAAAGATCTACATGTGTGTATGGTCCTTGTGTATGTATGGGCTTGTTTAGGTAATTTAATTTTTCATTGAAGTGGAGGGGACGGAGGTATTCATTCTTTTCTATAACTCCAGAGACTTTGGTTTGGGGGTGGGTTAGCTGTGTTGATTTGCTCATGTCTCTATAGTCTTTATAGGGATGTGCTTCTCCAAGGAGAATGAAGGAATGCAGTCAGGCTGTCTGACCTTAGACACGTTGTGTGTCTATGAGACACAGGGTGGAGACTTGAACGGAGTCTGGTTGAACAAAACCAGGGTCAACAAAATGCAGAGAGCTAACAACTGTACTTTTACAGTAGTTGACCTGTCCTGCTCTTGACTCTCTATGAATAAGCAACTTCCCATAGAGAAAACCCCAAGACAGTGGTCCTTCAAAGAACTGCTCTTATTTTTGAAGACGTTTTGATGCTGAATATTGCTTTATATGGGCTGTCAGTGGGCTTGAAAGAGGAAAACCCCACCCTATAGGTTTCCACTCTGCTTGTTATCGAGAAGAGAGCCTATCCTTAAGAGGGCTTAGCACTGCACCTGGTGTAGTGCTAAGCCCACAGGTGATACTCAGAAGTTACAAAGTCAAATAGATGCACTCAAGGAGCAGGCAGATAGCACAAAAATGTGCATGTGCTGGGTGGCAGGCGATAGGGCCCAGTGCAGACTGCGGTGATAAGAGGGCATGTTCTGTCTGAATGCACTCACATTCACCTCCTATTAAAACTCTTTGCTGACCAAAGGAAGCACTCTGTCATCTGTCTCTAGCCAAAGGGCCGTGCTTGTTGACCCTGTCCATACAGAATGAGTTGAATTGGATTCTTCCATTGGAAACCCTTTTCCTTCACTTCTCTCCAAACTTTGTGGTCCCCTAGACACCAAAGTATTTTAGGCTCTGCCAGCCTCTCACTTTAAAGGTTCCTTATTTGAATTCTGTGAAACTCTGTTTTCTTGGTTGATGCAGATTCCCCTGCTCTCACTGTCTTTGACCTTTTCTCTCAAAGTCCTTTCCCTGACTTTTCCCGACACAGGCAGTGACAATGCCAAGCTGTCGTTGATGAACAAGTACAAAGATAATATCATCGCCACCAGCCCCGTGGACTCCAACCACCAGCAGGCCACCCTGCTCTCGCACACCTCCAGCAGCCAGAGAAAGCGCATCAACAACAAAGCTAGAGGTACCCGTGTCTGCTGTTGGGGTGTGCAGGGCCTCAGCTCAGTGAAGGCAGGGCTCCCGGGACCCCGCCCCCCACTCGCATGCACGTCTAGAGGGGATGTGTTTGGGCACAGAATTTCTCAGTATTTCTGGAGGACTGCTGAGGATTACTGACTAAACACAAAAAAACAAAACCCCTCAAAGATACAAACCTGACAACCAAGTGATTTCATCAACAAGAATTTATCCTTGGGAAATAATTGGACAAATATGCAAAGGTGGGAGTGAAAGGCTCCCATCACATTGTTTAAGGAGAGGGAAATTGGAAATGGTGTCCGCATCCATAAGGAGGGAACGAGTTAACCGCCTGGACATCTGTCTCCTGTCCGGGGGCTGACCGTGCAGCCATTTATGGTGATAATGGAGCTCTATCCTTGCTCATATGGGAAGTTGCCCACCCATCTAGTAAATGGGGGAAAAAATGAGTTTATAAAATAGAAGGTACCACTTTAAGGGGAGAATAAAAAACGTTTATCTGTTTTTGTATCAAAAAGGCAAAGAATCAATACATCAAATGTTAACACAGTTATGCTCTGATTTAAAGGACTTAGAGAAGACATCAGGGTTGTTCCCTTTATGTATATATATTTTTATTTTTCTTTATTATTTTCTCTCTTTTTCACATGGAATACATATTAATTCTAGAACCAGAAAAAAATCCAATATTCTGTAGATATTAAGCCATATAGTTGTATCTCCCTTAAGACATAATTCCAGCCTCATATCAGCAAGGATCGGGACCTGTAATGGGGGAAGTCTCCCTTGCTTCCTGTCCCACCCACCATCTGTGATGGTCCTGTCCGGCAGGTGGCTGTCAGGAACTGCCCTCCTTGGTTAGGAGCGTGGCTGGGTGGAGGTAGGGCTCCAGCGACTGCTGTCATATAAAAGTCACTCTCTCCAATAAATCTGTGTCTCAGGAAGCTCCAGTCCCCATGGCTGCTCCTCCCAGATTGTCAGCCATCCTGCTTTCATTTTTTATCGGTTTTTCTCTTGAACTTGCCCAATGATTTGGTGTCATGAAGACAAGACTGAAGATGTTGTCTTTGCCATGGTCCTGTTCGTTCCAGCTGGCTCCGCCTTCCTGAACCCCGAAGGGGATTCTGGCACAGAGACAGAAAACGACCCCCAGCTGACCTTCTACACTGACCCCTCACGCAGTCGGCGGCGCAGTAGAGGTAGGAAGGGAAGAGGGGCAGAGTTGGGGGGGGGGCTCTGGGGACGGGAGGGCGTGGAGCTCAGAGGTCCTGGGTCAGCTGGTGGGGTCTGTGCACCAAAGCCAGTTTCTGCGGGCGGGTGTGATCCTTGGACCGCAGTTGGTGTGCCGTCCTAAGGAAGAAAGAAGAGCCCAGAGTGGAGCGTGTCAGAGAATCATCTCTCCCAGATAATGGCACTCTCAAACAGGTTTCCGAGTTGTTTGAAAGGCTATTTCTTGGTCAGAGGACTCTCAATTCCTTCTGGAAGCCTCGGGAGTCCTATGTTGCTGTTTAGAGACAGGAAGTAAAGTTGATGAAGTGTGTTGTCTGTGAAAACATGAGCAGGATGTGTAGCCTTGCTCACCCAGCCACACTGGCCTTGGGGTTGGGTCAGGCACTGAGGGGGTGGGCAGGGCACCTGAGGAATGACCTTTGGCCAGAAACCAGCATGTAGATAGGGAGATCTGGGTTCAAGCACTGATTGGTTTCACCATTGACTTGCTGTGTGATATTGGATAAGGACAACACCTTCTCTGAGCCTCAGTTTCCTCACCTATTTAATGGGTTAACAATCCTTCACCCATAGGAGTACTGTCAGGACTAAATTATATTAAAATGTGGGTTTTTGATGACTGGCAAAGGACTGAGATCTGCCTTGTTGTTGCTGTTAGAACTCACCACAGGGCAGTCTCAGATTTTCATGACATTCCGTCTTAAAGAATTTTGGACAGGGGCCCCTTGAAATACAATGGAGGATATTTGAGTGACATCGCATTGTATCATACTCAGTAGAATTTCCCCCAACCAGTAATCAAGCAGTACCCACAAAATACAACTGCATGCTGGCCCCCTCCTGCCTGCACCTGAATTCCTTTCATATTGAGGGCATTCTTCCCAGAGATTGGAAAAATCCCTTTGAATTCCTCAATTCCAGTTTCTGTAGGCTTTGCGACCATTAGTACAAAACTTCTTTCTACCATTTTTCTCAAGAAATCAGTGGGGTTCAGGACAGCTTAATGTCTGATGCCCCAGTATCCCTGGGGTGAGAATGTGGACCCTCTGATCCTCACCCCATATTTATATATACAGCAAATTGTCAACCGGGCTCATCAACCCAGGCCACACCGTAGCAAGGCGTGTTCTGCTCCAATGAAATCCTGTTTAACAAAATCTATAGTAATGAATTACAGTGAGTTTCTCTGCAGCATAAAACTGTTCCTTTTAAATATCAAGCTCCCCTAGTATGTCAACTATTTATTGCTATTAACTAGACTGTAAGCTTCTTAGGGATGGGCATGTCTAATTTATTTTTCGGAAGTGCCTGGTGGAAGATTTTGCCTATAATAGATGTTTGTAAGCATTTGTTGAATTGAACTGGATACATCAATCAGGCCGGCAAGGAATTTTATAACCTACCTGCCGTGGGTCAGGCTTTGTGATGGGGGTGGAGAAAAGAAAACATGGCACAGTGATACATTTCCATTTAATAATATAAATAAAGGAGAAAGAATACTCAGAGGTGAGAACAGTTCATTCTACCTGGCGGCAATCAGAGGCAAAAAGGAAAATAAATAGAGAGAAAATAATGCAGCTGGATTATATGCAATATGAAGAATTTATTGAAAGAGGAGAATGTAGGGTAAAGGCGTGCCAGTGGAGGGAATGGTACATACAAAACCTTACAGGCACACAAGAACCAGGTGTTTTTAAGCAAGTTAAAGAACTCCAATATGGCGGCTGTAATCCCAGCTATGAATGCCTAGCGGGGATGGGGCTGGAAGACAGGCTGGCTAGCAAAGGGCCATGCATGGGCCATGTTACCGAGTTGGCACTTGGTTCTGGAGGCCGTAGGGAATGACCGGAAAGTTTGAAGCCAGGTAGAGGCGCTGGATGGTGGGTCGGTAATGTGGACGCACTAGCGAGACAAGGACATGCGTAGCGAGTTACTGCAGTCACAGGAGAGCAGAGGCAAGGGCGCGTTCACAGGGATAACACTGCGTGGTGAGAGCTGTCACAGCGGGGTGCACCACGGGCTAGAGGAACGGCGAGGAATGAGTGAGAATTCCTTCTGAAAGGTTTCAGACAAGTGTTTACAGGGAGCTGCTGTTTGTACTGAGACTTGAAGAGTAGGTGTCTACCAGGCTGACAAGGTGACAAAATGGCATTCTGCGGGGGAAGAAATAGCCTGCACAGAGTCACGGACGCATAACCGCTGACGGTCTAGTCCATGAGCAGTGAGTGGTGTGCTGGAATGGAGCTCACAGCGCTGGTTTGCGGTCCCGCTTAGGAAAGGGGGCTGCGAGGTCGGGGGGAAGTTGGTGGCCTGGGCCTCAGGACTTGGACCTGACAATCAGTGGGAGCCACTGGAGGCTTTAAAGAAGGATTATTTAGGGCAGGATGGAGGACATTTAAGGGGAAGGGAGCTTGAGGCAGGGAAGCCAGATGGGTGGCTATTGCTGGCATCCCGGTGTGAGATGATGAATAAGTAGGCAGAGAGAGAGTGGAGGCCAGGGGAAGTCTGGGCACGGAATGGAAAATGGCTTCATGGCTTTGGTGGTGGGAAGGGGGGGGGGGAGAGAAGAGTTGGCCATGTGGTAGTATGGGCATTTATGAAACCAGGGAGATGACAGTGCCGTTCGCTGGGCAGTGAAAATGGGGAGGGGGTGGGGCGTGAAGGATGGCAGAGAGTCTGGTCTCGGATTTCCATCCGAGTACTTGACAGACATTCTGGTGGAAATTCTGCTGCCCAGGCCTGGTCTGGGCAGGAGCCGAAATCTGTAAGTGTGGGGAGAGAGACTCCATTCTCACAGGGCGCTTGCATGGGTAGAATATCTCCAGGTAGCTGGGGACAGAGGACAGGACTCACACTCTGGCCTCTGTGCCTCCCAACCTCCCCTGGTGCACCCACTCAGGGAACCTGCCCCCATAAAAGATGGTGCAGCTATGGACCAAAAACCCTTCCCTGTGTTCCTGAGGGCAGCACTTCCAAAGGCTCTGCTGGGCCCAGAGATTGAGCTATCATCGGGGCTGTGGCCTCAGCGGGACCTGTGCTTTGATCCAGACATAATAACTGCCATATTTTCTATCAATAATGAGTATGAACACAGACCACAGCAAATCCCAAAGGACCCACACATTTTGTTGACAACTTGCCTTACTTTCTCCCTTTCCCACATCTGTTCTGCCTGTATGTGAAATCGTCTCCACCCAAACCAAAAACAAACACAAAACACACCAAAAACCTCCCTTCACATAGCTGTCCCCACCTCCCTGGGAGTGTTCCTTAATCCCCAGCTCTGGTGTTTTCTCATAGCTTTCATTTATGACTTGATCCTAATGTCTGGGGAGAGCCTTCTGGTGCGACAACATTTTCTGCTCACCTAGCGGACTTTCCTCAGTTTCCTTCTAGACCGGACGGTGCAAGGACTCCCACCCATAGAGTAGGTGCAGCTGCTCAAGTTCAGGAAATTCCTTGGAAGGGAAGGAGCTGATTTGTGAGAGCGCCCTCTGTGGAAAGCTGTGGGAAGTGCAGGGAGTCTGCCTTGGGCAAGAGGTTGGAGCTCAGCCTGGTGCGTAGAGAACATGCTCCTTTATGATCTCTCCTGTGAACCTGGCCCAGGGACATTGCACATGACTTGCATGCCACTGACCATGGTTGACCCTGAGGTCCACCAGCAGGCAAGTCCCTCTGACTCTAGCCAGTGGCAGTTCCATGACGATGAATTCACAGAGGTCATGTGGCTGCACATATTTGCTGCCAGGGTTTGCCAGCTGCCTTCCCCGTTTGCTAGATCGGGCGGCAAAAGACCAAGTTGGCCTTGCGCGGGAAGATTTTGACCGCCGTGGGTCTTGCTTTTGTCTTGCTTCCAGTGGGCTCTCCCCGAAGTCCTGTGAATAAGACGACCTTGATGTTGATCAGCATCACCAGCTGCGTGCTCAGCCTTGTGTGCTCCTCTCACGTCAGCTGCCCTCTCGTGGTCAAGATCACCCTGCACGTCCCCGAGCACCTGATCGCTGATGGTGAGCCCACTTCTGAGAAGCGGCTTCCTCCCCATTGAGGGAAGGTTTCCGGTTGGGCGAGAGGGTATGGAGAAGCCAGGGGTCACTGTCACCTATTCTGGTAGGTGAGGACAGATAAACACAAATCAGTAAGGTTCCGGGCTAAACTGGATTGTCCACACACAGAATCAAAAAGCAGGGTAAGAAACTGGAGATCTCTTCCTTGGGCCCACCTGCGTGTCCCCTTTTCACTTGGTTTACAGCAAGCCGCTATCATTGCAGAGAAATGCAGAGCACACTGGAGGCAGGCTGGTAGATGCTGAGATTCTTGGAGTTTTTGAAAGGAGAGAAGCGAAGTGGAGTAGTTGAGGTGTGTAAGAACCAGTCATGCCTCAGTTAGGTGTGCCCTGGTGAGAAATTCCTAATTGTACTAACTTATTATAAGCCTAGAACTCCAGAACAATAATTTACTTTAATCCAGGGGGAGCCAAATATAATGAGGTAGCAATCCAGGTCCTGAGAGCCCCGGAACTAGTCGAGCCCAGAGCACCTAATTGACTGGCTAGTGTCTGTTTTCTTGGTTGCTATAAAGCTGGAGACACGTGGGGACTGTCCCCAGTGCGAGAGGGCCTGCTATTTCACAGCGAGTGAGGGCCAGCTGCAGGTCTTGTTCCTGGATGGGTGCCAGTGCCTGTGGCTGGCTCTGATGGAGCAGTGCCATGGCCACCACAGAGCTGTTCTGTCCCTTTATCCCCTTAGTTCCACCCTGGTAGACATGAGATGGAGCAGGGCAGCAGAGGACATGTGGTGGGAGGTCCAAGGGGTGGCTGAGCCTCAGTCTGCTGGTACCTTCCCTGGGGGCTCATTGCTGGCCCAGGACTAGGAGGAGGAATGGCCTGGGATTGGGGCTCATCTGCAGAGCGTTCCTGACTCATGCACATGTGTGTGTGTTGTGTGCACACGGGGCATGCCTCCTCTCTCTGTCCCTGCAGGGAGCCGCTTCATCTTGCTCGAGGGGAGCCAGCTGGATGCCAGTGACTGGCTGAACCCTGCCCAAGTGGTCCTCTTCTCTCAGCAGAACTCCAGTGGGCCCTGGGCCATGGACCTCTGTGCCCGGCGGCTCCTGGACCCCTGTGAACACCAATGCGACCCTGAAACTGGTAGGCGGGAGCACCGGGCAGCGGGTAACTGTCAGAGATCATGCCTCTTGCAATCACCCCCTCGAAACGCAGGCAGCCCTCCCCACTGTCCCGCTGCGACTGGGAGCCCAGACTGTGCAGGCTGCCAGCACGGTTGGGCCCCTGAGTGTGTTGGCTTAAAAAGTGGAGTCATCTTCTGGCGGAAGCCTGGGGAGCGTCCTCATTGTAGCCCCACGCCAGACAGATCAGTTTTGGCTGACCTCCGCAGCCCGTTTGCTGTCCAGTCGGGTTATCAGCCTCTGTGGCTACACTTTTTATGCATGTTTTATTGTAGAAAATTTGGAAAATCTGAAAAAGCTTATAGAAGAAAATGATAATCATCTATAATTCTATCTCCTGCAGAAATCATGTTAAAATTTTAATGTCCTCCCTTCCGATCTTTTATCTGGGCATGATTTTTAGAGGCTCAGAAGCACACTAAGTCTGGTAGAGTTTTCATGACCTCTTTTTCGCTTATTCTATCGTTAGGTTTTCCAGAACATTACATAATCCTCAAGAACATAATTTTGAGTGGCCATTTGGAATTCCATTGTATGTGTATATTAAAGCTCATTTAAATAATTCTCATTATTTGACATTTAGGGTGCTTAAGATTTTTAATTTATGTAAATGCTACTAAAATGAATACCCTTCCACGTGACTAGAGGGCACATTTGAAGTTATTTTCTCCCAGTACATCTTGGATGAGGGATTGTTGGGCTGAAGGATATAGACATCTTTCAGGGTGCTGTGTTATCACATGGGGCTGGGGCTTCTCTGAGACAGGGTCCAAGTTCAGAGCCATCAGACCCTACACCAGGGGTCCCCAAACTACGGCCTGCGGGCCACATGCGGCCCCCTGAGGCCATTTATCCGGCCCCCGCCGCACTTCCGGAAGGGGCACCTCTTTCATTGGTGGTCAGTGAGAGGAGCATAGTTCCCATTGAAATACTGGTCAGTTTGTTGATTTAAATTTACTTGTTCTTTATTTTAAATATTGTATTTGTTCCCGTTTTGTTTTTTTAAAATAAGATATGTGCAGTGTGCATAGGGATTTGTTCATAGTTTTTTTTATATAGTCTGGCCCTCCAACGGTCTGAAGGACAGTGAACTGGCCCCCTGTGTAAAAAGTTTGGGGACCCCTGCTCTAGGGCACGCAGCACTTTCTGAGCACCGAGCCATCCAGCAATACAGGTCCCGTGTTCCAGGTTGCTTTGCATTCAGCTGCAGAAGGAGGGCACCTGTAGTCATGTTTATGAAGATCTGTTTCCGGTAGCGTCAGTACCACAGATAAATCTTTCCCAGAGAGTAGTGTGATGCCTTATCACAAAGGATGGGGATGCAATGATATCGAAGACTCTCAAGTGAGCTGTTGCTGGGGTCCGGGGCCGGCTACTCCGCCTCTCTGTACCTCGTGTACAGACCCTCCCACACACACCCTGACAGATGCGTCTCTTTTAGATGCTGGGATGGAGGGATGTTAGTAGAGGTCAAGTCCAAGAGATCTATCTAGCTTTCACTTCTGTTCTAGTCTGTTACCCTGTCTCTTGGGGGGGAGTTCCAGGTCACTGCATCATCTAAAGTTCACCTTCTTGGGTCTAAAAGTTGTCACGTGGGCCCATCGCAGAGATTCCAGGTCCCCATATGGAGGGGAACGCACAGCATCTCAAACAGCTGATGTCTAGGGCTGTGCTTACTTGCTGCTCTTCCCACGCTGTGAGGCAAACACCGAACCCAGCAGATGGCTCTGCACCAGGCCCCAAACCAGTGCGCTCGGGAGAAAGGGAAAAAAGCTCCTCTCAGAGGCAGGGCCTCTCCAGGCAACTGAGCTAGTCCCCCTCCTCAACCACCCCCACTGACTTGCATGATGAGACCCAGGGACAATCTCAGTTGTTAAACTCACTTCCAAAAGAAGTGTGAGCTCCAGAGGGCCTTGGAAGCTTCTACTGAAGTCTCCAAGAACGAGAAGCCCTTTTAATTCCACGTGGAAAGCAGGGGTTGGTGTTTGCAGCTCGGAGGGTCTTGGAGATCAGCAGCCTCCTTCCTTGAGGCCAATGCTCACATTCCCCAGGAAGGCACGCGGCCTGCAAAAGTCGCACAGCACCCCTTGACCGAGTCTGTGTTCTATCCGTGTGAAATCGGAGAAGAGGTGGGATTGTAAGGAGTTGCTTAATTTCCCCAAATGTGTCAGATCAAACAAATGTGTCACCCGGAGCTGCTTAGGCAGCATTCCTGAGCATCCCTGCTTCCGGAGCCAGGAATCTTGTCCACGGCCAGGCTGCCGTCCCATCTTCACTCCTCCCAGATGTCTTACTTCCAATCCTCGCTGAAAAGGACTTTGGGAGGCCCCCTCCAAGGCTAATGGCTTTCCAGTATCCATGACGATTAATGAATTTCCAACTGGGAAGCGGTGGAGGGAGACTAAAATTAGGAACCCAAACCCCACAGCAGAACTGAGGCATGCCATCTTCATTTGGGGCAGCAGCTGAGAAGTGACACGCAGAGACTTTTCCTAATGCTGGAATTGGAAGCCCCCTGCCCCCGCCCCTCCCTGCCTCTCTCTGCACATGGGATGATGTGGTCATCCCACACACTCGCTCACCAGTAAGAAATTTTATCGCCTCCCACACTCCATCCGAGAGCCTTTCTCCAAGGAGCTCGGTGTGGGAACTGGCTGCAAGTCAAGTTGACTTTATTTTTGCAATCTTCGGGCAACTTACTTGGAAATGTCACAGTGTTGGGACGTGTGCTTCCCCAGCCACGCTGAAGGGCCCTCCCATATGAATGTGTGGTGTTCTGCATGCGCTTGGGCCTGCTTCTTCATACACGTACAAACACACAAACAGGCAGTCTCTGCGAAGGAGCCAGCTCCGGTGCCTGGAGCTTTCCTCGGGCATCCTTCCAAAGTGTTCCAAAGTTAAGCATATGTTTACTCATCACCTGCAGAGTGGTCTGGAATACCAGGTGCGGTAGGCAGTATAATGGGCCCCCAGACATGTCCATGTACTAAACCCCGGAACCCGTGAATGTGGTATGTTACAAGGAAAAGACGAATATGTTACAAGGAAAAGACGAATTAAAGTTACAGATGGGATGAAGGTTGCTAAACAACTGGTTTTAAAATAATGGGAGTGTCCTGGGCTAACCAGTGGACCCAATGTAATCGCAAGGGTTCTTAAGAGGGGAAGAGGGAGGCAGAAGAGGAGGCCAGAGTGATGTGATATGAATAGGACCCACCAGCCATTGCTGGCTTTGCAGATGGAGGGAGGGGGCGGGAAGCAGGGACCGTGGGCGCCCTCTAGAGGGTGGGAAAGGAAGGGAAACAGATTCTCCCCTAACGCCTCCAAAAAGAAACATGCCCTTTAGACATTGTGATTCTAGGCCAGTGAGACTCACATTAAAGTTTGGACCTACAGACTGCAAGATAATGGACGTGGATTGTTTTAAACCTCTAAGCTTGTGGTAATTTTTATGGCAGCTATGGAAAACAAACATACCAGGGAAGGAGAAGGACAGAGAAAGAATGAGCACTGTTATGTGACCCTCTGTACGGCCCCCTCCCACTTTGTAGAGGGTGGCTACACCGGCTTTCTGAAGCTGGGTCAGGAGTCTGTGGGAGAAGCTGAGTTGAGGTCACTTGCTGATGTTTTTTTCCATTCTAGCCTCCCTCTTACATCCTAGCAACCACGCTATTCGGGAGGGATGTACCATACCTTGAATTCTTAACTCCGTGCTAAGAAGCCCTTCACCAAAGGCACATTGACATTCTATCCGGTCCTCCCTGGTCAGAATCCTGCATGTGTCTGCTCAAGTTGGTCTAACAGCAAACCATGGAGGTTATAAGCCTTACTGCTCAGCTGGGTCCAGCCAGAGGTTGACTTTTCCTGTACTTTCTAAGGGTTGTGTCATGCTTGTGTGTTTGACTGTGTGTTTGATGGTGACAGAGACCAGCTGATTTAGGTGACTTTTGTCTGCGCTCTATTCCTGGTCTTTGTTCTGCTGTGGGAGCAGCTGTGGAGGCTTCACATTCCTGTAAATTTCGCAGCCCCCCCTCAATCCTAGCCACTGACCCTCATTCCCTCATACACATCGTGTTAAGATGTGTCGGTTTATGGGTCTGCAAGGAGCACAGGTCTCCAGACTAAGTCAAGTTTTAATCACCACCCAAGATGTTCCCCCAAGTTTCTTTGGTCCCAGATCTTTCCATAAGCCAGTCCCAGCTGTGTATAAATATGAAAAATCCAGAGTGGGCCGTTGGACCAGGTTCCAGACTCAGTGCAGCCTTCCTCCTCTCCCCATGCTCTGAACTGCTGCCTCGCTTTCCCTAGCCTTCTCTAGTTTTTCAACCCAGTTTGGCCTGCATCACAGCTGCCATTCTGTCCCTGTCACCTGGAGTGCCCACTCATTCAAATTCCCCCTTTTTTTTTTGGGGGGGGGGGCTCGATGAATACACCTTCCTTGAGGAAGGACATTGGGCATATTGCCCTCTGTCTGTCCTCTCAGAGTCGTGTGACATTGTTTGACTCTGGGCCTGGCTTTTGCCTGATGTCTCCACAGGGCCGCAGACCAGGCACTTAGATAGTACCCAAGTCCAGAGGTCTTGCATAGATTTCCCTTTTTAGATGAAGCGCATCTAATTCTGCTTAATGAAAGCCATCAGCAACCTGAAGGATAGCAGCGATTCGGAATTGTGAGCCCTAATCTTTATTTAACGCGCAGAGAACTTGTGGTGCACCCAGTCACATCAGGGGAGCCCTAGCCCCGAGGTCTTTCTTTAATCCTTCCATGAGATCTGTGGCTCGGTCCTTTGACTAGAGTGGAAAGTGACCGAAGGAGCTGTCCATCATACAAGGTGCCTCAAGGTGTCTGCTGTCTTGGTGGAGCGTAGCCATCTCCGGGCGGTGCATGGATCCCTTCTGGTGGCCTTCTCTGGTCGTGTGGTTGCCTGTGAGTTCCTCCGTGTGCCTGTGGCCATGACACATCTTTTCACTGGGTCCTATGAACACTGCCATGGAGTCAGCAGCGCGTGTGTTCCCTGCCATCTGTCACAGCAGATGCAGGGACTGTAACACTCCTAGCTTAGGAGAGCATCCAACACCCTTGTGGGGTCTTTAAAATTCACAGCTAACAGTCAGAGCTTGTGCTTGCTCAAAAACCCTCTTAAAGTCAAGATTTCGCAGTGGGTTGCTATAGCAACTTTCCTCATCGGGTCTGATCTCCCTCCAGTGTAGATGGCCACACTGGTTCTGAGGAGGAATACACGAGAGGAAAGTTTGGTGGGTTCCGGAAATGAGGCTCATTTGAGAGGCAAATTTTGGATATCCTCAAACTCGAGCCTGATGTGTTTGAAAATTTTTGTGTTGCTCTGATTCGGAGCTGCATGTGACACGACCTGGAGAAACGCTTTATCTGCTGTCAGCAGTGTGTCCCCACGTAGTCGTGAAGGAAGGAAACCTCGTAAGGAGATAATGACTATGAAGGCAATCTGAGAAAGGGAAATGTGCCCACAAATGGCAGGTATCGGCATCATTAGGACAATCAGGCTCTGCTTGAACTCTGAGTTGTTACTGCGCTTAAATTTACATGTTTTGTGGTAGCTAGATATCAGATGTGGAGGAAGGACGCCCTTTTTTGTCGATCCTTAATTCTAGGCAGGGCATCCAACCAAGGCCATCCTAAGAGTCAGAGCGGAGTAATGGGGTTGACAACCTCTTGAGGTTACTTCCGGTTTTTAATATCATCTCATGTCCAGCGTCCACAAGGACAGTTGGGAAATGATCTTCAATGGGGAACCTGGCAGGGTCCTTAGATCTCTGCATCCTGGGCTGTGGTGGTGGCGGTATCTCTAAGTGTAGGGGAAACTAATTAGTTATTTTTCATTGCGCAGTATTTATAAAAGACCTGCTCATATGGGAGATAAACTAACCTTGTTCTTGCCCTTGTGTCATGTCTAGTCTAGAACCCAGGCCTTCTTTGGAATGAACAGAAGCAGCCTTCACTGGAAGACCTTGTCATCCATCCACTGTTGAATTTTTTTTGTGTGTGTATTTTTCTGAAGCTGGAAACGGGGAGAGACAGTCAGACAGACTCCCACATGCGCCCCACCGGGATCCACCCGGCACGCCCACCAGGGGCGATGCTCTGCCCACCAGGGGGCGATGCTCTGCCCCTCTGGGGCGTCGCTCTGCTGCGACCAGAGCCGCTCTAGCGCCTGGGGCAGAGGCCAAGGAGCCATCCCCAGCGCCCGGGCCATCTTTGCTCCAATGGAGCCTTGGCTGCGGGAGGGGAAGAGAGAGACAGAGAGGAAGGAGAGGGGGAGGGGTGGAGAAGCAGATGGGCCCTTCTCCTGTGTGCCCTGGCCGGGAATTGAACCTGGGACTTCTGCACGCCAGGCCGACGCTCTACCACTGAGCCAACCGGCCAGGGCCCACTGTTGAATTTTGAGCTGGGTTTTCTTGTTTGTAACTCGGAGCTGCCCAGCCACTCCTAGATCCAGTTCAGTCCCACTGACACCAGTAAACCCATGTCTTTGTGGATCTAGCCCACATGGAAGCCTGGGTTTGCCATATAGGAGACAAAGTTACTGACCTGATGCTCTCTGTAGATCACCCCCAAACTGGGAAGTTACTCATTTTCACTCCACCCCTTAGCCTCTTGAGCAGGTGTGGGGGAAGACTAGGTGTGTCATCTTGTAACGAGGCCCTGACGGACAGTGGCTAATAGATTAACTGTGAAATGAATGGTTGAGCTCAGATCCTATAAACACCCTGCTCAGAGGCCACTCAACCCCTTTCCTCGGCAACGCTTCCTTTGTATTGCTTTTTGTCTTAGAAAAAAGAATACAGCATTCAATGCTATTGTTCTATTAATATCCTGTTCAGCGTGTCTTGCTAGGGAGATAAACTTGTATGCCCCTTGTCTCCTTAGGACAGGGCACCTTTGTTAGTTACACATTTCAAGATATCACACCCTGCAAATGAAACTACCAGCCTGTAAAAACAGTTAACACGAGGGCTCCGTAGAGCTGGTCTCAGGAGGTCAGGGATACCTAGCGTTCGATGAGGAATTATTAATATGAGGGAACCGCAGCAGTTTCCTCCACGTCAGGATTAAGTAGAGTGATTATTCCTCATCTTGTGGAGCTCATGGGTTTGCTTGTAAGTCAGATGAATGTTACGCAGACCTTCTGTGGGAAGATGCACACACTCTCTTACACACACACACACACACACACACACACACACACACACATTCACAGGTTTACATACAACGTCAGAGGGGTCGTAGACCTCTTGGTATACTAATGGAGTACCTAATGATAATGAAGCCTCGTAATCTCCTAAACAAATATAGACTTGTGGGTGACCTTTCTGTTTACCAGCCAACATGATTAGCTTTTTTTTTTTTCACTTAAAAATTTAAAACCCAGAGTTTTTATAAAACCGTCATTAGTATCAGTGGCCTCCTGTAATAGCAGTTGTTCTGCTTACCATTTTAACCATTTAAACCATTTTAACCATGCCAGGCTAGCAGCACAGCATGATGGGAGGCAAAGGTCTGTAGTCAGACAGACAGACAGAAGGATGAACTCTGCCATTGACAAGCCATCTCCAGGTCCCTTAATGTCCTGAGCCTCAGTTTCGCCCATTGACATGGCAGAGCCAATAATAACACCTGCCTTTTAAGATTCTTAGAAATACTTGATGAAATAACTCACTTAGGCGGTCTTTAAACATTCATTGATCGCTCCATATGTGCCTGGCTGTATACTGGGCAGTGAGGAAATGGAGATGGAAACGTCCCTCTGCTCCAAAATCGCTTGGCCTTTATGTTGACAGAGCCATGTCAAAGGCACTTGGTAAAGGTGAGCTTTCTCCGGTAGTGAGCGTTGTCACGTCGTGGCACGTGGAGGGTGAGCTGCTGTGTCCATTCATGGGGGCTGGAGACGGGAATGTGTTACAGTTAGAGTCCCAGTTTGATTGCTTCGTATTCGTTCTCCCCAGCGCAGACATGTTAATCAACCCCTTTATGTTTCTTTCCCTCCCTCCCTGCCGGCCTCGAAGGGGAATGCCTCTGCTACGAAGGCTACATGAAGGATCCAGTGCACAAGCACCTTTGCATTCGGAATGAATGGGGGACAAACCAGGGGTAAGTGAGGGGACGGCGGTTAGCCAGCTCCCAGGGAGGGTCAGCACTCCGTCACACAGGCCTGACGCGGAGACACCGCGTGTCGGGGAATGGAGCCAAAGGGCGGTTATCTTCGGAGCCGTGCATGGGCAAAAATGTCGGGGTGCGTTTCCCTGTTCAGATCATCCTGTGACGTCCCCACCACTGCTGAGCTCAGAGATGATGCCTCTGACTTGCAGCCCTCCCGCTGGGATCTGAAAACCAAGCTGTCCCTCTGTTCCTGGCCACATCACTGCCAGCCACGAGGACCCCACGGGCAGAACTGGCTGCTGAGTTTGTTGGAGGCACGTGGAGCCCCACAGGCCCCCGTGGGGCTCTCTCTGGGCTGACGGGCGTCCTCGGTGCCGAGTAAGAGTGTTTTTCGCCCGATCCTCAATTCCCGAGTCTCTGAGACCTTGCTTTCTCCCAAGCACAGGTGACTGGGATAAAAAGGTTTACCTTGTTGATTGCATCTTTTTATGAATTTTTATTGTAAAAATATGCACAATATCAATCATAACCATATAAGTGCACAATTCAGTGGCATTATGTACATTCACACTGTAGTGCAACCTCTGTCCACCTTCTATGGCTTTTGACAAGCAGCTTCCTGCTTTGTGTTGGGTGCCAAGAGCGTGTTCTCTGCTGGCTGGGGTGTGGAGGAGAACAGAAGGAACAGGGGATCAATGAACACTAACTAATAATAGCGATCAATGGAACAGGGAAAGCTAGAAAGAAATCAAGGCAAAGGCTGTCTCGGAGTGATTGCTTGGAGCCAGATTGGAAATGTGTTTGCAGCCTGACAAGGTTATGGGGGAAAGGCCCGGTCATTTCACACCCCACCTTGGAGGACTCAGCCCCCTCTGTGTGATTCTGATGAGGCCAAGCCTGGAATAGTGGATGTAGTTCTGGACTCTCTGAGCAATAAATATGGAGACAAATGGGTGAGAGTTTGGAGAAGAGCAATAAAAATGATTGAGGAGCCCAAGGGAGTGATTTATGGTGAAGGGCTAGAACTCAGCTCGGAGAACTTGGCCAGCTGATGACTAAGTCAAGGCATGATAGATGCCCGGAGACAGTAGCAGAGGGCAAATGTTCTGGAACGGGTTGAGGTTGAGGGATAAGGACGAGAGAATGGAGGTAGAGAAAGGAAATCTGAGTCACAGGTCAGAACACTTGCGGAAGTCAGAATGCCATGAAATTTCTCATTCATTAAATATGAAGGATAGCTCCGTTTTCATTGAATCTGAGATTTTATCAGAGAGGCAGTCCATGAAATGTAAAGGAAGATGTTCGTAGGAGGGTGAATACCTATGAGGTGGCCTGTTGTGAGGAGATTGGCAGGAAGGGCAGAGGATTTAGCTAACAGGTGTCAATTGGGGTTTTAATAAAGAGAGTCTCTGGCCCCTGAAATGTTTGTAGTGTTTCTGGAAAGCCAGGGGTTTTGCTCAGGTGATGGCTGGGAATCCCAGTTGGCGATGATTCCTACTGAGTAGAAGATTGTAAAGGGTGATGGATAACCAGCTCTCTATCTCTTAGCCTGCCAACTTGCTGCTGAAGAAAACAATGGCAAGGGGTCATTTTTCTTTTTTTGTCCTGAATGGGCCACGCCGGCTCTGCGCAGTGATTGGATTTGGTGGCTAATGGCTCAAGCTTCCGCACTCCCTTGCCTTGTAGACAGATCATGTGAGGATGGGTCTGACTTCACTTAGTAATTGCACAGGCTTCGTCATTCCCTCTGGCTGCCTGTAGAGACAGTCTTAGGATGTAGACAAGAGCCTCCAGGGACATGGTGGAGGCCCCCACATTGGTGTCGTTTAAAGTAAGGCCGGAGAACGCACCGAGACTGACTGACAGGAACATTAGCCCCAGGAAACAGACAAGGAGACCGAATCTGTCCCTTCTATCTCTAATTTCCATTATTCTCTGATCATCACTGTCTACAAGGCCTCACTGTGGACACTAATAAAATAATGGAGCAACTGTTAGGATGGGGAAAGGAGTGACTATCTTAAGAATAATGGAACTGGGAGCAATAAGCAGCATGATTTTATATGTGTATAGAAAAAAAAAACAGTGCCAGACAAATGACGGCATTTTCCTCCTAAAAATGACAAGATGAATGAAAAGTGGGAGATGTCATACGTCTTTATTTAAAGCAGGGCTCCGATGCCACGCTTCCTAAAATGATTCTTACAAAATTAATCTGAATTGATTTGAACATGAAGACTGTCGCTTGAATTGATAATGGTCTGACAGATTGCCAACGAGCGATACGTATTGGGATATTATGGAAAAATCAATGGTAGTCCTCATTTTCCTGAATGTTTTATTTAATGTGCCAGAAGGTGGAAGGGAAGAGGCCTGTGTGAGCATTTATGTCTCTCCCCTCGTCTTCTCGTATTGTGCACGTTAAAATGGCCGAACGTTCTTCTGCAGCAGAACAGGCAAATCGTGGGCCAGGAAGGGTTAAATAAAGCGAGTTCCCTTGTGGGAAGTCTAGGTGACTATACCAGGAGAAGAGTAGCCGTGAGCATTCATGACTTTCAGACGAGGAAGAAAATTGATCAAGGACATTAATGCAAAAAAATTACACATGGACGATTCTGGGAGGCAGAGGAGTGACAATGCTATCCAGCCCCGGCCTCGGGCTCTGGTTTACCTGGACATGTGTGTGGGGCTGTGTGTGCATGTATGTGCACGTATGTGCCTGTGTGCGTGGGCATGTGCACACACATTGGTTTGTTTGTAGAAATCCTTGCACCGGTACATGCCGTTTATTCTCTCGCTCATTGTGGCTGTGGATGAGCTAGGTTACTAATGGTCAGAAGAAAGATGTGGTATGTGCTCTGAAAGAACTGATATCTAGATAGGTGAATGGGCACATAGCAAAAAAAAAGTTACAGTGAATTCTAAGAACTATTACAGGTGTGAACAGAGGTCTATGGGGTTACAGTCTAAGAGGTGACTTAACGTGACGTCAGAGAATCTGGACTAGGGCTTCATGGAGAATGTAGAATTTCTCCTCTTCTATTTAAGAGGTAACAAAGGGAATGCTAAGCAGAGGGCCTGGGCTATGCCAGGGCATGGAGACAGGCAGAAGCAGCATGGTGTTTCCAGGAACAGCAAATAAATAGCCCAGTGTAACTGGGGTGTAGAAGGGGCTGACAAGGCCGGCGAAGGACTCCATCCCGACAGGCTCTTCCTCTTGCACAAAAAATCCCCGCGTATATGGCTCTAGAATTGTTAGCAGGAGGGAGAATTTCCAAGCAGTCTGTATATTTGGTGGGATAGTCCCTTACTACACATTATATTTCTGAACCCTTCAAAATAATCTAAAATAATTCTAAAAAAAGAAAACAAAACAGAACACCCCCCACAACAAACACACATAAAACCTCTTGAGACTTCCTAAAATTTTATTGATCAGGATTCTGGAAGTAAAGCCTAGTCTAGAAATGACCCCATAGATAAAAGTTTTCAAGACCAAACAGCAAAGAACGACAGAGAACCAGGGACCTTACGTACAAGGCTTGCGAATCAAGGGGGTTGCAACCACTCTTTGCCGATTCTGGTTCTGCCAGGAAGGGCCACCGTTGAGACGTTCATGTGTGGGTCTGGGTGGGAAAGCCAGGCACTGTGGCTCACCCAGGTGACAGGATCCAGGCTGCAGTTTGTCAAGTCATTGAACTCTTTACACAAGAAGTTTCTATTTCCTAGAAGGAAAAATAGCTTCAGAAAAATTTAACAAAGTCATGGATGACAGATTCCTAAATGAGTTATTTGAAGGAGTTATTAAAAGAACATGGGATGTTTGAGGTTGCATCCTTGGTCTCTGAGGTTGGCAACAAAATTATTCCCTGCCACAGCAACCCGGGGACGCTAGCCTGACAGAGAACCCAGGATGGAAGGGGCCAACCCCCCTGGGCTTTGCCATGTCTTCCGTCTAACCCATGTGAATTCACTGATTAACCTCTCCCCGGGGCTGCCTAGGCAGCCAGGGGCTGTTAGGTCCATTTGATAGTTGTTTGCTAGGGCAACAAGGGCACATTGAAAATTTTTCACAGCTGAGGAATGAAAACAATAAATGAGGGTTGAGGAGGCAAGGGAGATTGATTTACATGAAAATATTAGAGGAGGAAAAACAAATTTATTTAGCTACTTTGGAGGAATATTAAGAAAGGCTATAATAGTGGTTTTTTGTTAAATTAAAAGTGTACCCAAGGGCCTGTAGATACATTTTCCAGACCACCAGTATTAGATTACATTCATGCATGTGAAGATCCCCGGTAAATAAGAGTCTGATTTCCTATTCTGGCGTCTCAGACGCAGAGGACAACTCCACGGAGATTCCCCACTAGAGACCTATCACATGTCACTTGGTTTCTGTGCTGAAGCATGGGGATAGTGATAATTCACAAGACGTGGAGGGGCCTGCCGTGGACATGAGCAAGGACTTCTCCCGGGTGTTAGAAGCTGTGGTCGGGAATGGCCTGCCCGTTGGGGCACCCTGGGTCCTTATGCCGCCTGCTCGGGAGGCGAGACACCTAGCATGATGTCTCCAGATTAGTGCACATGCATGAAAACCCATGTGTTGCACACACGTGTGCACATGCATACGCTCGTACACAACCCAAGCTGCCTTAATACACCTTCTCCAATGTCCCAGGGGCTTATGGTTCTGTCCTGTTTCTGCAGCTCCTCCCTGCCGCTCGCCCTCCCAGGAGCGGGTGCGTAGGAACTGCAGCTCTGTGTAAGGAGCAGATGTCCCGTGCCATAGAATTCAGTTTCTCTTCTACCCAGGAATTGGGGATGGTGTCTGTCATGACTGGCCTCAGCCTCTCTGTCTGGCTCAAAGTACATGCCTGACAGGAGGCAAATCTACTTGGGCCTGCCTGAATGATGGCATCCTGGCATCTCCCTAGAGACTGCTCACAGAACAGTGACCAGCGCCCGTGGGCAGGACACCTTTGCCTCTGGGCCCTGGGCATTGAGCAGAGATCCATTTCCGCTGATTACTCAAAATGATCCAAAACCCATCCTCACTTCTCCAAAACCCTACAAATGAACAGGGACTTCAATCACACTGCCAAGCCGTTGTAGGATGGTGACGCGCATGTTGAGCTGCAGCTGATGCCAAGCCTTGTCCGGGGTGGTGTTTGGCCTTCTGTGACCTGCCCCAAGTCTTTTCAGAAGTGAATCAGATGGAGTCAGACAGTTCTGTGTGACATATGACATTTCCTGACTGTCCCTTACCCATTTCTAGCTCATCGTCTGGCTTTTATTTCCCTGCTCACATGAATATGTCATCGACGCTGTCCACCTTCCTGCAGCCCCTCAGACGAGATTCGCTGGCTGGCCTGCGGCTGCCTGTTTATATCTGGATGCCCCCCCCCCCAGCCCTGCAGCCAGACCTCACTGTGGCCAGCTCTGGGCATGGCCAGGCCCTGTACAAATGGGATTGTCTTCCCATTAGCTCTTTTTAGTCTCCTTTTCTCTTGTTTCTCTGTGTGTGTGTGTGTGTGTGTGTGTGCGCGCGCGCGCGCACGGGCGTGTTTGTCACTTTTTCTGATTATTCCTAACTTAGTCACTGACTCCTAACAAGGGTTTCCAGTGCGTTTATATGACTCTTTTTTTTCATTCTTCTCCCCCCCTTCTTTTTACATCCATCTCTTTCTCTTTCTCCAAGAGTTAATGGAAGTGAGACTTTATTTTATCCCATCAATTTCAACATCAAACCAAATGAAGAAAGCTCTGAGAATTCAACCTGAAGTTCCCAGTTCCAACTCTCTCCAAAAGCCCCCCCATGTAACCTGATTCCAGCTAAAGTACTGCCCCCTCCCTGGGTGAGCCGGCAGGAATGTGATGGGATGTGGATCTTCACCTCCCTGGACCTCAGCGGTGCCTAAGAGCATCAGGTCACCCAGTTGGCTTGGGAAACTCCACACCTCATTCTTAGCTTTTGCTCTAGTGCAAACATGTTTAACTTGACCCATTTTCACAAAAAAGTGTGCGGTCAGTCAGCTGGGCACAGAGCCACGCTTTGTACATGACAGACACCTGGCTGGGAAGGACATGAGGGCTGGAACCCAGCTCGCGCTCACCACGGCGGGAAAACTCTGAGAACAGCTGCATCTGTCCAGATGTGCGCCTTTTTCTAATTTGCACAAAGACACGTAATGAGCCAGTGCTGACCCTGGCTGTGTCATTTTTGGCAATGCCCTTTGCTCCCTGTTCACCTTCCTGGTTAACTCAGGTTGACACGGGCAAAATGTGCCCTAGTAAATGTGACTCCCTGATGCCCCCATTCATGAGCGGATACTTAAGAACTCACATTTGGGGAGCTCACTTAAAATATTGGTCTCCACTCTACCACCCTAGATTTTAATTTCATGGGTTTGGGAGAGGACCGAGAATCTGTGCAATTGACAAGGTCCTCCCAGTGGTTCTGAAGCACAGCCAGACGTCAGAACCCGTCCTAAGAAAGGTGCGGAGTCTCCAGGCCCCTCGGGAGGGCATCTCTTACCAGAGGACCATCCTGGTAAGAGGTTGGTCGACTAATGGCTGAGTACATCCTAAAGGATCCCTGCATATTGCTGATTGGGAAATGGAGGGCCAGAGAGGTGAAGACACTTGTTCAAGATCACATAGCTGACGGCCAGGGTTTATAGTGACGGGTGGGTTGTGGAGAGAACTCTGTTGGGTAGATTCAGATGTCAAAGAGAGCACATTGTGAAGAGCACATGATACTCCGGACATCAGTGATCCACTGTAGATGAGAGGTCCCCGCCCCTGGGACTGAGGAGGCACATCCTTCCCCCCCCCCCCATGACAAACAGAATCTGCAGCCCCCTGGCTGTCCTCCCCACCCCCAGAGGAGGGTACAGCCACCACAGTGTTCTCTGATGAGGCCACGGCACCAGGAGACTTCATTTCAAACAGTGCCAGAGGCAGGAACACTCAGAGTTCCTGCGGCATGACCACCGGGGTGAAAAAAAAATCAACCTCAATTTACCCTCCCATCTGCTCAAGAACGGAAGATAAATTGTTTCAATTTTATAGAAATGAATGTTTTACATCTTGCCCATGCTTTCCAGATAGTGTCCTGAATTTCTATATTCTACCGAATGCCTGGGTCTTTTCCACTAGGAATGCTTTCTGGACCATCAGCTTTCTTGGGTTTCGGTCTAAAAATACTAGGTCTGAGAGTTCTGTCACTTCCCCTGGCTTTGCGAAGCTTGGCTATTTATCTTTTTTTTTTCTTCTTTAAAATAAATAGAACAAAAATCCACTCATTATCCCGTGCTCAGAGGACGCCACCGTTACCCTTTCGACGACTGCCTGCCCATTTTCTTTTTCTGTGTGTCCAAACTCTGCTTCCCACCCCCTCCTCCATCCTGTCTGTATTGCTGTTCACTTTCGTAATTTCATAACGGGCAGGTATTACTGTTATGCTCACGCAACTCGGCAAGGGGGCTGGGGGGAGGGAGATGAAGGAAGTTTTGAAGGTATCTTTGTGGTACATTGTCTTTCTCAAAACTTGTTCCATGGGGAAGATATTCTTAAGGTCTAACTTACCCCCCCCCCCCCCTTATTGTAACCTGATTTTGGAGGAAAGAAGAAAGTAGTTCAGGGTCTGGCATTTTGGTAAAAATCCTCTGATATGAGCATGGCTGTGAGTGCATATAACAAAGGGCTGAGTGGACACGAAGCAGTGACCCTCACAGTCAGCATAATAGAAATGCAGCAGAATGTCAGTGTCACTGAAGACTCTGAGAGGTCCCTTATATAATGCAGATTAATAGCTGCCATTTATTAAGCATGTGATGCCGGGCTCAGTGCTATTTTTCTTCCTATCATCACTAGTCTCGGTAAAAATCCTACCAACTGGTGAAGAGGTGAGCAGTGAGTAGTGTTTGTGCCAGCCGCCATCTCTGTGAACACAACTTCCGCGAGAGCCATCTCCGGGCTTACTCGTCCTAGACAAGCATTTTGAATTCTTGTTCAAACGTTCATACTATAATTATCTTCTCCTAATTTTAACTTTATATAATTTCAGAAATTGGAGAGCAAAAGTCTTATCACTGCACATTTTTTTTTTGTGTGTGTGTGTGTGTTTTTTACTTTATCCTTTTTCTTTTTGTAAAAGCAATGTGTGTAATTGATAAAGAATATAAAGGGGGAAAGACTGCAGTAAAGGGAAGAAAATCTAACACCCCCCCCCCAGAAGTGTCACGCCCTGGGGAGAAGTCATTCGGAACTTTTGTTTGTTTAGGTATAATATTTTTTAACAAGAATGGTATCATGTTATATCTCTTGCTTTACCATATAGATGCACGTTTCTATACATATGTATATCTGTATATATCTAATGGGAAAGGTGCCTCTTAATATTTGAGGCTCAGAAGTAAGTTGACCAGAGTCACATAGTGGAGAACGGACCAAAACCTAGGCTTTTTCCATTCAAGCGTGATGTAGCTCAACAATAGAAATGTCTTCTCCTTCCCTCATAGTCTCCTTCCACCAAGTTTATAAACCTTCCCACAAGGTTTTCCACACTGAGAATAGCATCATTGGTGTGAGGAGATAGAGCCCAGCCCAGGCTTTCCAGTTGAGATTGGCCTTTGGATCCAGGACCCTGGGATGTAGGGGGGGGGGGTGCCCAGGTTTCTGTCGTGCAGGGTTGGGGAAGGAGGCCCCGAACAGCCACTCAGAGCTGCTCGGTGTCACTGTAGCCCAATCAGCCAGGGAGGGGGAGGACCCCCACAGGGCCGCCCAGACCACAGTTCTCAGCATGGATTGCCTCCCATCCTGAAGTATGGCTGGGACCCCCTTGTTTGTAAGCACACGAGAAAGATGACTTTAAGTGAGTGGTCATCGTTATGGGCTGGTGACAAGTGGGAACATCCCACACATCAGGGGAAGCCTCCTTGAAGCTGAGTTAACACCAGTGACCCTGGTCCTCAGCGTGCCTGGCTCTGAGCCACACACTCGGCCTTGCGGGTGCAGCAGCAACAATAGTGACGTTGACATTAGTAACAATAACAGCTGACCCTCAAGCTAAGTCCTTTCCATGGACCAGCCAGTGTAATTCTCATGTCAACACTACGGAGTAGAAGCTGTTGTCCTTATTTCACAGGTAACTCTATTTAATTCTGGCAATATTGAGAGTCTTAGAGGCAAAAAAAGGGGATTTTAGTCCCTGAAGAGAATTTTCTCTTGCCAAACCTCCTCCAGGGCTCTGAGTCTCACAATGACAGCAGGAGAGAAGCTTCAGCTCAGCCATGAGGCTCTGTGGGCAGAGGACCCGGGAGTGGTTGCCTGGGTTAAAGCAGTGACAGGTAGGCAGCGTGTGGCTAAGCATCTCTTTCAGAATGATGACAAGTCCTAGGGAAAGGGGCGAGTCACTGGAGGGACCTAGCTGGAGGTTCTGACCATAGTACTATTCATTGGCTGCTGCGTAGTCCAGGTTAAAAAAAAAAGCACTCAGACACATCCTGGGTGCCCCAGGCTGGTGATCTGTGGGCGCAGGCATCTGTTACTGAGTAGCTCTGGGCTGGGGCTAGCATGAAATAATGGTTCAAGTCACAGAGGCCCATAGTAGAAGAGGGCATGGCCCAGCCTGCCTGTGGACCCTGCGCAGGACCGATTTGCCTATTTCCTGGCACACAAGTGTGAGAATAAAACACCTAGGCGGGTCCTTGCTATCAGCAAAGATTTCAGAGCCCAGTCTCATGGGTCAGGACGGACATTGTCACATATGAAGGATGGGGCTTATCCGTGTTGCTCAAGCTGTTGGCCTCAGGAGGAGGTAGTCTGGGGCGCGGTCAGAGGTTTTTCTGAATGTCATTCACCAGACTTCACCTCATAGCCTTGGTCAGACCATTTCAGCTAGCCAGGAGGCTGCGGACACCTCACTTCCGAGAGGATGAGTGTCCACCTGCTCACATTTCCATCTGCGTGATGGGAAGAACGGAGAGTTGTTGTCAGGCAGACTTGAGCTCAATCTTACACGGTCTCATGTCTTCTACTTAAAAGCACTGTGGTTTTGGCTACTTCAATTTCCTCATCAGTAAAAATAAGAATAGTACCTACTTCATAGGTGAAGAAACCCTAAATAAAACACCTTGTATTCAATAGCGTTACGTAAACTGTGTAAGCACTCAATACCTGATGGCGCTAAGTACCCCATTGATACTTAACCTCAGTTTGATAAGATGGGTTTAGAATAACCCACTTCTAGCATGTCAGTTCCACGAGGGCCTAAATGATATCTCTTCTATATCATTGCATTGTTATACCCTAACACACTGCCTGGCACATAGTAGGTGCTCAACCCGTATTTGTTCAATAAATGAAACATGCCCATCTTCGGGCAGGGCTTCCACACACGTCTGTTTTCTGATGATTGGATCTGTAGACTTTCTGCTGTGAGTGGTGAATCATCTCCCCGGTATTGGTAAGAATATTAGCTGAATCACAGGCAATTCTATACCCTCAGAGCTGGGAGCCCACCTCAAAGTCATAACTTGACACCTGGTGTGAAAATCCCTCCTACAGCCTTTTAACAGATGCTCTCCAACCACTGTTCTTAGTGTCAGGGGTGTGATTGCTCAGAAAGGCAGCTGCTCAGTTGTTGTAATGCAGAATCTTAGCTCTTCTTTAGGCTGAGCCAAAGTGTGTTTTCCTATAGTGTTCACGTCTATGCTCCGCTTTGTCTTTTGGAACAATAAAGAGTGTGTTGATTTTCTTCTGTGCTCAGGACTGGTACTTTATATGGTAGTCTTGTGTGGATTAGAAAAATGTGCCTATCTGCTGCTGAGTGTGGGTGGGTGACTATGAACAAACAGGGTCACCAGGTATGGGGTAGCTCCGCATTCATGTTCCAGGTAATTACAACAATCTCTTCACCAACCTCTCCTGAGTGTGCCCAACTCCATCAACTTTTCTCTAGGCTGCACGTGTTCAGAAAGATGCTATTGTTCTCTTCATCTTCCTAGTTTGTCATTATACCTCTCAGATGATGTTGCCCAGGACTGATCAAATCACTGCATAGCATATATCAGGCCTGTTTCTTACTGTGCATTTTCTATTAATGACTTCTAAGCTCAGCTTGTATTTGGTCCTTTAAGGAAAGAGTCATGGTGATGGCCAACTAAAGATCTTTGTCAGAGGGAGTGCTGTCAAAAAGAAAGTATATTCAAGATTGCATTCAATTATCTTAACCTAAATTCAGGTCTTATATAAAAACCCTATTAAAAATTTTAGCTCATAGCCCACTGAAATCCTTTGACTCTTGACTCTGTTATCCTAAGTATTAGCTATCCCTCCTACTTTATGTTGTCTGCAAATTTAATTAACTCACCTTCAGTGACCTTCTCCAAGTATCTGATGAAATTGTTAAAGGAAATACTACCAAGCCCTGCTCCCATCAGAGACCTTCTTACAGGTTGACCTTGACTCGTTACTTGAAACTTGTTGGTTTCATTGTTTAACTACACAGGGATTCGCCCAATGTGCATATTTCTCTCTAGTCCATGTAGAAGATTTTGTCAATGCTTGGGTCAGAATGGGCACTCAATACATCTTGTAAACCAGTGAATGAAGTCCCGTTGGCACCCTTTGAAATGCCAACCTAGAGGCCCTGGCCTGTTGGCTCAGCGGTAGAGCATCGGCCCAAAGTGTGGAAGTCCCAGGTTTGATTCCTGGCCAGGACACACAGGAGAAGCGCCTATGTGCTTCTCCACCCTTCCCCTTCTTCTTTGTCTCTATTTCTCTCTTCCCCTCCCGCAGCCAAGGCTCCATTGGAGCGAAGTTGGCCCAGGTGTTCAGGGCGGCTCCATGGCCTCCGCCTCAGGCACTAGAATGGCTCCAATTGCAGTGGAGCAACGCCCCAGATGGGCAGAGCATTGCTCCCTGGTGGGCATGCCAAGTTGATCCCGGTTGGGTGCATACAGGAGTCTGTCTGTCTGTCTCCTCACCCCTCCACTTCTCATTTCGGAAAAATACAAAAAAAATGCCAACCTAGGAATGCCATCCAAAATGGTCATGAGGGCCCTGGCTGGTTGGCTCAGCGGTAGAGCGTCGGCCTGGTGTGCGGGGGACCCGGGTTCGATTCCCAGCCAGGGCACATAGGAGAAGTGCCCATTTGCTTCTCCACCCCCACCCCTTCCTTCCTCTCTGTCTCTCTCTTCCCCTCCTGCAGCCAAGGCTCCATTGGAGCAAGGATGGCCCGGGCGCTGGGGATGGCTCCTTGGCCTCTGCCCCAGGCGCTAGAGTGGCTCTGGTCGCAGCAGAGCGACGCCCCGGAGGGGCAGAGCATCGCCCCCTGGTGGGCAGAGCATCGCCCCTGGTGGGCGTGCCGGGTGGATCCCGGTGGGGCGCATGCGGGAGTCTGTCTGACTGTCTCTCCCCGTTTCCAGCTTCGGAAAAATACAAAAACAAACAAACAAACAAAAAAACAACAACAACAACAACAAAAAACAAAAAACAAAAAAACCAAAAAAAAAACCCCCCCAAAAACCAAAATAGTCATGAGCTTAGCTTGGGACACCTCCTTGTCAGTGACTTTATTTTAGCTCTCTGTAGACGTCTTTGCATTCTTGTTTTTTAGTTATTGATCCATCATGGTTCCATACAGCGCTCAAAACTGCTAACAAATTGCCTCCACATTTTCCATGTGGCTCCTAGGTCATCTTTTCCTTTCATTCGTGCAGTTTTTTTTCCTGCTTTTACTTTCATTAGCATTTATTTTATTCTGAAACTACTCCCGGGGCATAAGTTTTTGTTTCTTCAGTTTCTTCTGGGACATCTTTTTCTTCTGTGCAGTCTCCCCTTCTGGTTCCGGAACAATCTACTCTTGTTCAGTGAGGGTCACGTGGCAAGGAGAGCTCATGTATGGGCCCATCTGCCTTGGGGTTGTGTCAGTTCTGTGCCGCATCTTGGGAGCTTTGTTCACCCAGATGCGCTCTGCAAACAGAGAACCTCCACCTAAACCCTTAATGCAGCGCTACTCTCTGCATTTTTAAGCATACGCAGCAAAAATCCAGCACTCTTTTTAGGACACCGACCCTGTGACCAGCCCCATGATTTAGCCTGGGCATACTTCCCAACTCCACCACCATGATGATGGATGGAATGGCACACATTTCTACTGTCAAGTGACCTCCTTCAGATACTTGGTGGCTTTTTGGATGTGCATACCCTTGATGGCGTGAGCAGTTTCCTGAGTGTTCTTAAAGTGGCCACTCTTAGCTTGTTTGATTTTGAACCTCTTGAGTTGTTTGCTTTTGTGGGGTTTTCTGGGTCAAGGGAATAGTGATCCCTTTTCAGAGGTCACCTCTGGCCACTTTTGGGAAGAATAGCTCATGCAATTTTATGCCAGTTAGAGTGTTCCTTATCCAGGAGTTCTAATGATGTGTCTTTCAACAGGTTCCCACTCGAGAAGTGAAAGAAAAGATAACAATAGCTAATATTTACTGAGAGTTGATGGTTCCTGGCACACTTCTAAGACCTCTCTCTGTGTTAATCTTACCCAATTCTTTGAAGCTATCTCCTTTTTAAGATGAGAAAACTGAGAGGCACGGAGAGGTTTGGTGACTTGCCCAAAGTTTGCACCATAGTCAGTGGCGTAATTGGGATTTAAACCTAGGCAATCTGTCTGGAGCACATGCGCTTGACTCTCAGTGCCACCTGACAAGGAAAGCAGCGTACTTTGGGGGCAAGCAGATTGGTGAGTGGAGAAAGCCCCTCCCTCCCACTTCCTCCTCTGGTGTGCCGTGTGCAGTCGGACAGCTGGCTGTGGGCATGATGGGCAGATTGCCCTGCAGCCCAGCCTGTGCTCTCGGTTCTCTAGCTATGGGGGGCTGAGCTGGTGTGATCGTCTCTCCACTGTCAGCTGCTTCAGGGGTTTTTCCTCCTTGGTCCTAGAAGCATTTGTACTTGGAAGATGCCTGTGGAGAGGTGGAGCTCAGTCCAGAGGGATGAACTGCTCCAGGCATCAGTAAAGCACATTTAGAGAGAGCTTTGGAGTGCCCCATGGGAGCACGGGGAGGAGATCAGTGTGTCAGGGGCTCCGTTTATGGGTCAGGAGCTTTTTCAGGTACTTTATATCTGTTACCTTGTTTAACTAACAATAGGTAATATTTCCCGAGTGCTTTCTGTGTGACGGGCGTTATTGGTAAGTGCTTTGTGAATGTTCATGCACATCAGCCCTTCCTCGCGTTGTGCAGATGATGAAGTCGTGACAGGTCCAATCACACGTGGGAGCACACAGTTGGGGTGGGAGGAGATGGAATGAACCCCGCAGTCTGGCTCTATGTCCAGGCACTCAGTGTGAAGTGTAAGGACAAGTATGACCACCTGGCAGCCTCTTGGGAGGAGTCCTTCCAGCATTCAAGGCTCTGCATTGGTTTCCGCCCTGAATGAACTGCCTGCTCTTAACCACCCTTATCTTCGTACTTGGCCCTCTCCCCGTGCTTGCTCAGGACATTTCCTTCCCTCTGGTTCCCTCTCTCCAATGCCTGACCCCTAATTAATTCTGTCCATTATCCAAGGTCAGGCTCAAACATCTGCTGCTCCATCAAGCCTTCCCTGATTACCCAATGGGAAGCCATCTCTTCTCCCTTTGGGCCACCTCAGGCCTGTAACTCTCTCTGTTGTCCAAAGCCACATTGTGCCTTGCGTTATTTCTATCCCTAGACTCACCTTGACCCTTGTAGACTCTTAAGACTTTTGGAGCAAGGGCTTTCATTGTGAGCCTCCTTCTTGAGTACACAATGTCTTACCTATAGAAGGTCCTCAATAAAAACAGAATAGTTGCTACTGGTGAGACTTCAAGCATTATGGACTAACAGGGCAGGTATTTAGTTAACACAGAGAGAGATCTGTGTAGGACCAAAAAAGAGGACACATTTTGATACCACTCACAATACATCACTTCCATTGAGGACTTCCTCTGTTCCGGACACCCTATGTAATCCTCAGAACAGTCTTGTTAGTTCATTGGAAGCTTAAACACACAAGGAACGTAATGGTTGAGACTGTGCAAGCAGACTACCTGAGTCCAAATCCTGCCTCTCTCTCTTACTAGCTCCTCCCACTTCCCCTGGGCAAATCGCTTAAGCTCTCTGCACCATAACTCCCTACCCCAGTGAATTAGGGATAGCAATACCTGCCTCCCAAGATTGTAGTAAGAGGTAACTGAGAATCGCGAAGAGCTAGATTGTCCTAGTTTGTAGAAGGTGCTTGGTGACAGCAGGTGGTAGTGGGTTTAGATGGCTCTTCCTCCAAGAATCAGGGAACCCCACATCAGGCATCGTCATACCTGTCAGGGTTGCTTTTCAAGAGAGAGATCCTGCTTCCATTATTTAAACTCTTCCTATTTTGACCGCTGACCAGCAGTCCTGGCCAGCCTAGGTTATTATTATTTATTTTTTGGCTGGGTTGGGTTTCTACTTTTCTCTTTCTCTCTGTCAGCATCAAAGCAGTTATCCTGAAGACAGTCTTCGCTCTTCAAAAGCTTTGTCTCTCTCTGCCCCAACTTGTGCTTTCTCCCAGGCCGAGGAGGGTGCTGTTGGAAGTGCTAGCTCAAACTCAAGTCTCTGGCTTAATTACACTGCAGTCAGATTTTCCAAGAAAGCTCCTAGCATGGAAGGATGCCCTCTTTGAAGTCATTAGTCTTCACAGCAGGGAGAGCACATCATCAAAGACTCCGTTTCCCAGCAACCCCTGCTGTGCCCTTGTGCACCGAGGATTGAGGAGGGAGAGTGAGAAGAGCCTACAAGGGCATTAAGTCTGCTGTTCTCTCCTCTGGTCCTGAACCGAGATTCCTTTGAACTGAAGCCCAGGGAGAGAGCTGGTGATGCTATCGCAAAACCTCTCCCCATTCTTGCAGTTTCAACCAATTTAGCAATTAAACTTGCCAGGGCCAGTGATAGGGAATGTAGGACACAGTTAAGGTTCCAGTTGGTAATCTGAGGCCCTGTGGAATGGGGGTTGGGGTGGGAACAAAGTGCCTCTGCGGCTCCAGATACTAAGAATGTACTTGATAATGACTATGGGTAATCCACTGGGAAGTTAAAACTGTGTGTGTGTGTGTGTGTGTGTGTGTGTGTGTGTGTGTGTGTGTGGTGAGGCAACAGAGAAAATTTGGACCTGATTTTCACCCTGGTCCTGCCTGTTATCTGCCCTTTACCTGTGGGTAACCCCTTTTTATTTCTGACTTTCATTGTCTTGATCCCTTGGCCATGGAGTGTGACTGACTGTAAATGACAATGTTTAATGAAGCCATTTACTTAGATCTGGATTTTAGATTTCAGCATGAACCTGGACCTCAGATTGCAGCATTGAAGTCCTAGGACTTGGACCAGACTGACTGACTCGGTTTTGGAAGATCACTTGGTAGAACTCAGTCATGGAATGCTTAAGGGAGGTGCTTGAGTCCAGATCCTCGGGGGTGGGGCTGGGGTGGGGGGAGCTTGCCAGGAACCGAAGGATGCCCCTGGTGGGCACCAGCATGGAGCATCCCTTCTCCACTGCCACATTTATCAGACTGGCCCCTCTTCCATGGAGTCTCACGCTTCCCACCGCTCTCTTGGGCCAGCACTCGACCCCTCACTGTACCGCCAGGATCGGCTGCTCACCTGGCTCCCCGCCCCCCAACTTGACCTCATGTTCTTCCTTCTTTTCTCCAGGCACCCAAGAAGATGTGCGCAAAAAGAGCTATTTATATTACATACAGCCAAAAACTCACCAGTGAAACGTATGGCCCTACAGAATAAGTTTGGGGCCATCTAAGGTGGCCTACAGGCCCTCTCTGACTTGGTTCCTGCCAACTGATCATCCCTGATCACTCTCTTCTCAGAATTTTGTGTTCCGGTGACCTCTAACCTGTTGTGCAGGTTCTGTGTGTTCTGTGCTGTATACTATGTGTCTGAGATTTGCTTAAGCAGCTGTGCCTGGAATGGTTTTGCCTACCCACCTCCTTTGCCCACTCCCAACTTTTCTAGCTATTCCCTACCGACTTACTGTTTAAGTCTGCATCCAGGTAGTTCCCTCTGAGATAAACATCTGATGCTACCTGGTCTTCCGTGACCTTGTGGCCCCATGCATGTCTCTGCATTGTTTTCACCCCGTAAGTGTGCTGATCTATTAACTCTGTACTCATCTGTTCACTTACCTGCCTCTGCTCTTACTCTCCTAGCATGTTGCAATTTCCTCAAGCTCAGGGCTGTGTCTTGTTCATTTTTGTAACTATATGGCATTTCCCTGTCACATTCAGCATTAAGCACTGAATAAATGTTTGTTGAATGAATAAGTGATGGTTGCATACGGGGTCATATGTGCAAGTTCTATGGAAACCTATGCATGACTTTCTCGGTGCATTCTCTGGTGTTTAGGTCTCTCTAATACACAAAAGAGAAGTCAGCTTACTTATATTTAATATTTGGCATGATGTTCTTTTCTGTATTAACTCATCTATCTCCCAAGTGCCACTAAAGTAGGGTCCATCCATCATTCATTCATTTGAAAAGCATTTACCGATGACCTTTCATGTCTCAGGGTTTGCTAAGTGCTTGAGAAGGAGCTGAGTAACCAAAATTGTATAGGGCTTACCATGTGCTCAGCACTGTTCAGAGTGCTTAATATTAACTCATTTAATCTGCACACCAACTATATGAAGTATGTACTCTTACTGTCCACCCTTATTTTACAGTAGAAGAAATTGAAAAACAGAGATTGTTCTAGCCAGTCATCTAGAAACAAAGCTTATGTGCTATTTTTTTGAGGAATGCACAATTCCAGAGTAGCAAGAATAAGGGGAGGAGATAACTGAGACGGGGGGGTGAGAAGCAGAGGCAGGTGATGCATCAGGAAGCTGGCCACAGAGTTCAAGAAGCAGGTGTTCGGACATACAGAATGCAGTATAGAGCATTTGGAAATTGTACCTCTAAACAAGTGAGAGGAACTTACCGTATTTCCCATGTATGAGACACATCCTATTTTGAAACATTTGTGGTCTAAAAACTGGGTGCATCTTATACAGTAGTTGTAGATTTTTTTTTACTTGCATTTCTCACTTTTTTGCACTTGTCTTTTTTTCAAATTTCGGGCCCCAAAATTAAGGTGTGTCTTATATATGGGAGCATCTTATACATGGGGAAATCCGGTATCTGCTGATTCTTTCCAGTCTCTAGTTCTAGTTCTGATGGGAGTGTTAACATCCATGAACATCCTCATGGGAGAATGAAGGGAGGCTATGCTTCCTTCACACACACACACATGCATGCTACCATCCAGGTAAAGCTCCATCCAATAGGAGACATGCTGAAGTGAGGAAGTGAGAATTTCCATCAGAATCATGATGAAAATTCACATTTGGCAGAGATCAATGTATAATGTGCAGGAAATGCAGAACACAGAGTTGATTTTAGGAAAAGTTAGAGATTGGCTATAAATAGTCTGCTGAAGAATGAATGAATGAATGAATGAAATGTTCAAATGAATGAAAGGATGAGGCAGAAGTCCCGAAGAGTGACTGAGACAGGAACAGGAGAGGGAACCAGAGTAGTCTAAAATGGCTCCACTGACAACCAGAGTATTAATGCAAGTGGGACAGTGGCTGTGGCCCCAGCAAGAGGACAACCTGATAGAGTCCCCCCTGACCCAGGCTGGAACACTGTCAGGTGGATGCAGCCAGATGAGCAGGTGGTTCTCAAAGTTTTCCCAGGAGAGCTCTTAGGGGGCTTTTGGCAAGGATCAGGGAGGGAAAGTAGTGCTTAAGGATAAATATTATCCTTCTATTTACTTCTAACTCCTCTTCCCAAAATAACTCCCAGAACACTCTTGACTTTCTGTTTTGCTCCTCATCTCTGCTGTAATGGATTTAAAGAGCCTTCCCTGGGGCTCCATAGCACCGACATTGCCACCTGAGAGTCAACTCAGGGTCACTGTGGGCATTCTCCTCTGTTCCCCCGCTGGACAGCGCAGCAGTAGGAAGCTCCCTGAAGACACAGACTGCCATTAATTTTGGCTCTTGGGGTCTTTTTCTGTTTGTCTGTGACACCTAGCCCTCTTAGTCGTGTAGTCTAGGTGTTTCATAGAGATGAATCCGTAATGGAACCAACGAACAAATGATACCAGGTGGCTGATAGTTCCACTCTCATCACTTTCAGAGCAGAGAGAGTAGCAGAAACTTGTCTTGCCCTTCTTTGTCTGTATTCTTACAGCTACCCCCCAAAGCAATGCCTGAGAATAGAGGCTGCAGCGGAGACCCTCTTAGAAGAGATAACAAATCTTATTGGAAAGAGAGGAAGGGAGACAGGAGTTTCTTTTGTCATTTAATTCTAGACAGTTGAGAGGATGCTTTCTGATCCTCATCTAGCCCGCCTTTTCGTGCATGCAGTCGCTGCCGCCAGGGCCCAACGAGGGGTCCTTAATGAGTTTGGCGGCTGAAGCCGCGCTCTGGAAGGTCATCTCGGTAACTCTTTCACAGTGTTCAAGACACGTGCTTTTTTCTTAAAGGCAGGTTTAACCCAGGAGGTCACTTTTTCAATTTTCTTCCATCTCCTCCAGACCAGTATTTAACACTAGGGAAAAGCAATGAATCTGGATGGGATCAATTTCAATTCACTTCCTTTTGGTCCAATTTAGATGCTAGGGGAATGTTCTGATTGATAGCAGGAATAGCTGCCATTCGGGGGGGCCTCCTCTGTGCTTTCCGAGAGCTGTACTCACACGTTGCTTCCGTGGTTCCCCAGCTGTACACTGAGGGTCGTGGGGTCACAGAACTTTTACTGGGGCTCTGAGGGATAGATAGTTCTAGTTGTCAAGGGAAACAGGTATATCTGTCAGATACCATACAAACTACTTTTAACTTTATAGGTTTCATTTCTTTTCCAAATGCTTGCTAAGTTGTTAGGATACAACTATTTATTAAGTCATTTAGACCTTACTACTAAATAAATGAATCAGGTTGATGTTTCTTCAGACCTAGGGGAGCTGTGAAAATTAAGTGACTCTGAGAAAGTTTGGGAGCTTTTATTATTATTATTATTATTATTATTATTATTATTATTATTTTAGTGAGAGGAGGGGAGGCAGAGAAACAGACTCCCACATGCGCCCCCACTGGGATCCACCCTGCAAGTCCATTAGGGGGTGATGCTCTGCCCATCTGGGGCGTTGCTCCATTGCTCAGCAACCAACCCATTTCTTTAGCACATGAGGCAGAGATCATGGAGCCATCCTCAGTGTCTAAGGCCAACTCATTCAAACAAATTGAGCCATGGCTGTGGGGGGTGGGAGAGAGAGAAGGGGGAGGGGTGGAGAAGCAGATGGGCGCTTTTCCTTGTGCCCTGATCGGGAATCAAACCTAGGACATCTCCATGCTATGCTGATGCTCTACCACTGAGCCAACCAGCCAGGGCAGGAGTCTGTTTTTAATGCATATAATGTCTCCAGTAAGGTTGGCATTATTTTCTCAAGTCTACCTCTGAGGACACTAACGAACAGAGGAGTGAAGAAAATGACCACATGGTCATATGGCTTGTAAATGGTGGATCCAGCATTTGAATCCAAGACTGCCAGATTCTGAAGTCCTGATGCCTCCAGAGTCACCCTAGTGCGGAGGCAGTGAAGGCTAGAGCTTCGACACTCAGAGCCACAGCAGCCTTTGGCAGTAATCCAGTCTCACTCAGAGTCTGGCCCCATCACACAACTGGCGAGCAGTGGAATTTAGCGTAGGGATCAGTCTTCTGACTTTAGACTGCACTATTTTCACTCTGCCCTACACTCCGGTCTCTTCCCAGCTTTGGACAGCCATCCGTTATTGCGCTTAACTTTCACTATCGAAATGTCGAAGGTGCGTTATTACCTGAAGCGCAGAGGAGTGAGGGGCTTTGGGGAAAAGCACCAAGACTAATTATGGCGGCAAAGGGTTTGGTTGACAAGGAAAGATGAAAAAACCAATCATGCCATGTGCAATTTGGGCTAAGCAAGCATAAATGGGAGGTGGCGTCATCTATTAATATCTAAGTGGTATAAATGTCACAGGAAAGGGCAGAGGAGTTATTTATGGGATGCAACTAGGAAATTAAATTAGAAAGGGAAAGAAAAAAATTTAGGCTGAAAATGTGATGTTGATATTTATTCGCCAGGAGGGGTAGGGGGGGTAGGGGGAAGACTCCGTGTGCGCTGATTTATGTAAAGTTGGATTGGACCATGCACCATGGAAAATACCTGTGGGGATGACTCTACTGATCCCTGGGGCTGTCTAGCCTTTTCTGTTTGCAGTTTCTATGGTCCTTTAACAGCCACAGTTTTTCATTTGCCTTCTCCGGTGTTCTTGCCCTTTCCTGTATGTTCCCCATCCTGTTCCCCCTTCCCTTTTCCCCTCTGATTTGTCTCTGCCCCCTCTTCCTCACAGTCACTCAGGGTCTGCTTTCTCTGGCCTCCAGGTGTCCTCCAGGTCCCGTCTTCCACCTTGTCTTCCTCTATCTGGTACCAGGCGCATCCCAGGTTTCGGGCCACCGCCCTCCCCTTCTCTTCCTCCAAAATGGGAAATGGAGTTTGCCACTCTGACAAAGAGAACAAAAGCTGAAAGTCCTTGCCCAAGTTACAGGGACAGCATTTTCCCTTTTCTTTAGGGGGTTTTCATTTTAAAAGGAAAAAACATAGTAATAATGGCAGCCTCTTCTCCCTCCGCCCGCGGGGTGTTCACTGGGCCGAGAGTGTCAGTGAAGGGATCGCCCGATCAAAGGGCCACTGCTCGGTTCAGATCTCAGCTCTCCAGTTTCCTCCCAGCCTCAGCAACTTCTGACTGCCTTTCTCTGAAATCCGGGCAGAAAAGGGCGGCATTAGCATTTTTAATAAAGGGAGCTGCAGAAGAGAGAGGCAGCTCACGGAGGCTGAAAGAGTGAAGGAAGCCCAAATCTACCGACAGGCAGAATCCCCTCGTGGAGGTGCAGAGAGAGCTCCGCTTGGGGACAGAGGCAAGGCAGGCAGAGAAGTCCTTGTCATCGTTGGAATGGCATTCAGGCTGCTATAATTGGAGCTCTGAGCAGACACAGTCGGGAGGTGGGAAATTGCTGTGCTCCATTGAGTTTGACTTCACGTGATCCTGAGGCCCAGCATCGTGGAATGTTTTCTTAATTTAGCCCATTTCCTCTGTCTTCCTGGAATGAGCCATTATTCGTTCTTAGCTGGGCTGGCTATTTGTTCATCATGGTTCTGCCCCCTTTGTCCCCCCCTTGTGCTCTGTAGAAAGGGAAGATGTAAACAGGGGAGAAGGGGCCACACAGATTCTTGATTTAGAAAAAGAAGGTGACCCTTGGAGCCCTGGACTGGCTGACATCATCTTTCCCTCTCATTTTTCGGTCAGGATACAGGTGCAGAAGTTTAATGGAGTTGCTTGGTATATGTTTTGTCTAGTAGGCCATTCTACCTCCGCAGGATGAAGCTTAATGGGCTCTTTCCCACCATTGGAATAAAGCAAAAATATCTCCTTGCAGAGGTTAGTTCTCTAAAGAAAGTGGCAGTGATTAGATCGAATGCCCTTGACAGTTGGATGAAAAGTTGCTAAATAAGAATAAATTGAATGCCTAAACCGAGACTCCGTCAGGGGAGGTAGCACAGATCCCAATAGCAGAACGTTCCGACCTGTCACACTGTTCCTCCCCTGTCACAGGTATAACCCTGTGAGAGTAAAAAAAAAAAGTGGCGAACCTCCTTTACTTTCCCAAATCTTCCCATAGAGCGCCAGGGCCAAGTCAAAATGGCGGGAATACCCCCCCCCCCCACCTTGGGTTTCAGTGGCTTAAGTACTTAAGACCTCTCTGCTGGGGAATTGTCAACCCAGATCATTATAAACATGGCACCAGTTAGAGGGGGTGCTAATCCCATTGTTCAAAAGCCTTGTGATTTTAACAAAAGAGTAACTATCACAGCCCAATATTTCTTACATGTGAAATCAATCATTTTAGCCTCAGCTGAACTGACAAAAGAAATGTGTGGATTTGTATGAACGTTTAGCTGCCTCTGGGCTCTCTACACCTTAGCGCTGCTCCTTAATTTCTTCTGTCAGCTATTCCTCTTGTCCCCGTACTTGCAGTCCTGACTCAGTACCAGGTGCCAAGCATAGGAATATACATACTCTTGCTAACTGCAACTCTGAAAAACTTCCAAGATCCTTAAACCGCCTTATCTTGGAAGGGTGCAGGGAAGCAACTGCAATTGTATCTCTTAGGTTCCTTCAAGGAATAAATGCTGCCTCCCAGTTTTATGTCTAAGACTCTCAGAAACACTTAGGTTTGGATAAAGAGTAGACTTACACCCAAAGTCAAATTATTTCTAAGAGGTCAGAGGTTTTTGCCCCCTCCCCCATGTCCATTAATTTGCTAATAACCTGAAGTGAGACCTTGGCCCTCAGGTGTCCACATTAAAACTATCCTGGTCAACTTTCTGAGCTCAGAAAGGGTAGTTTTGCCCAGCGGCATGCCCTGCTACCCCTACCTCTTCCTGGAGGTTTTGGCAGGGTCCTTGTCCCCTTCTGTGACTACGCTGTTTTCCCTGGGTGATCTTTTCCTCTCCCATGGTCTCCAACATGATCTGTACACTTGTGTTTTCCAAATTCGTATCTTCAACCCAAATCTCTTTTCTTGGTTTCAGGCCTCCAGTTTCAATAGCCTGGTAGATACTTGCTCATGGATTTCCTACAAGTATCTCAAATTACCTTGTCCAGACTTGACCATGAAACCCACTCCCCAGCTGATACCTGCTCAGACTCCCACAATTCTTGGTGTAGATAAATAGCGTCCACAAATCACTTGGTCTCCCAGCAGGGGACCTTTGGGGTCATTCTCCATAATCCCCCACAATGACCGTCTCCTGACCACTGCTCACACACACCCCATTAGTCACTGAATTCTGTTATTCTCAGAAATGTTTCTCAAACCCAGCTGCCCCTCTCTGTCCCCAGAGCTGTTGCCTTGCTCCAGGACAACCCGTTCCTTACCTTTGACAGTTTCTAACACCTTCCTAATTGCGCTCACTGCCTAGGCATTCCTGTTGAAAGGGAGGCAGGGAGGGAGAGAAGGAAAGAGCTGGGGAGGAGAGGAGGAGGTGCATGATGGGAACTTACTGTGAGCAAGAGGAGGAGGCATGTGGCCCCTGCAGGAACAGTGGGTGTGAGGGGCAGTGGACCCGATAGGAGAGGCATAGAGAGGTGGGTGAAAAGGTACACGGGGTCAGAAGGCTTTGAATTTCACCTTGTAGGAAATGGGAGGCTACAAAGTATATTTTGAGCAGGGCAGGGGAAGGCGCAGGAGGCATTAGCTCAGGGATCTGCAAACTTGAGCCCTCCAGCCAAAGCCAGCGCACCACCTGTGTTTGTCAATAAACTTTTATCAGAAATCGTCCATGGCTGTTTTCCCACTCCAGAGTCAGAGCTGAGAGGTGGCAGCGGAGGCTGTGCTGCTGCAAAGCCAAAAACATTCACTGTCTGACCCTTCACAGAAAAAGTCCGAGTGTTAGATCGGGCTTTCTCCACCTCCGCAGTACTGATACTTTCGGCCGGATAAATCCTTGTTCTGGGGGGGCTGTCCTTTGTGTTGTGGAATGTTGAGTAATGTCCCCGATTGCCACCCACTACATGCACATAGCACCCCACCCCCCAGCTGTGACAATCAAGTGGCCCCAGCCAGTGCCCATCAGGAGAAGTGGCCGTGGGGAGGCCCGCAGGGTAGGAGAGGGTTTAGGAGGCAGTGGCAGCAGGTAAGGCTGATGGTAAGGACAGCCTACACATGGAGTGCTTAGCAAGCGCCTGATGCTATTAGCATGTGGCACCGTTCATTCCTTTAATCTTTTCAACAGTCCTCTGCAGTGGGTGCCGTTTATCATTAGCGTTCCCTAAGGTGAGAAACACACAGGTTAAGTGATTTACTCAAGGTCGCCCTGAATCCACAAGCTTAACCCTGAGACTGAACCGAGTGACATGAAAAAAAGAAATGGTATGTCCTTGTAGCACAGAGGATACAGCAGTGGTTAAATTTCGAGCTCCCCCCTCCCCACTTCCAAACTGTTTTTTACTTCACTCGAACCACAAACAGCTGGGCATCTGTTAGGTGTCCCTGCCCCTCTGGGAGGTGGTGCCCCCAACGACCCTCTCAGGCCCCGGCCATGTACACCCACACACAGCAACATGCAGAAGTCAGGCACGGCACACACGCCCGTGACTGTCAGCGTCGCCTTGCTCTCCGCGTTCCTGCTCCTTTATCCTTGTTCCGTGTTTTCCAAGGAGTGATGTCATATTCATTCTTAGGAAGAGATGCCCCTCTCCGTGGTTCCGCACCATCTTTGACTTTACTTCCTGTTCAGATCTGGCAACAGTTCCGTCCTCCTCCTGATTCTTCGGTCCAGAGAGAGTGCAAAAGTTTGGAGACAGGCGGGCAGGGGGCGGGTCTGGGCAGTGAAACAGCTGGACCGTGTTTGCAAAGGGAGACAACCTGCCCAGGCACTGAAGAGCAGGTTCCAGGACCAGCTCCACAGGTGGTCTGGGAGCTGGACCTTCCGCCTCCTCTGGACACCCGTCGCCCAGTGCTCCCTGCTCACAGCTCTGCTGGGGTCACCCGGGTGCCGGGGTGAAGGTTGAGGCTGGCCAGCTCAGCGGGGAGAAGAGAAAGTGGCCTGTCCTCCTCGGGCACAGCAGGTCCTTACAATCAGAGATTTCCTGAGTGGAAAGGGAAAAAGTCAGCGGGTCCAACTCGTGGAGAACAGGGTTGAATGGCTGTACCCCAGGGGGACAGGAGAGAGGACAGTACCCACCCAGGTAGAGGGGCTTTGGACACCGGGCTTTGGGCTGAGGAATGAGGTACAAAACAGGAGGCGACGCCCATAGGCTGTGTCCTTGGCTCTGGGCGGGTCCCAGGTTACAGATGGGTACCAGCAAGCGGCAGAGGGCAATAGAGAAGGCAGGAGCCTGCCATTCGGGCCTCGGAGTGCCCTGGCCCCAGCCCGGGCTCCTCATCGGGTCAGCCATGGTTCTTTAACTGCCAGTGTGTGTGGGGCACGGTGACTGTCGAGAGTGGAGCATCCACACAGGACAGAAGCTGCAGTGGTCCTGAGAACTAGGGGGAGGAAAGGAGTTCGGACTGTGGGGACAGAAGCCAAACAAAGCAGGGGATGGGGTGGCCTAGAACGGAACAGTGCCGGAGGGCGGGCACAGAGACGTGGGGCAGGAGACAAGTGTCTGCAGGTTAACGGGGAGTGGGCTCTGTGTCTTCTCTGAGATTTCTTTGCTCTAGAAAAGCCCTTTTTATGTGACCTGGGCCCTCCTTTACCCTAGGAGGGGAAAGATGGAGAGGGTTTTTGGTTCACACAGAACAGGTGATTTCTCCCGGCCAGACAGGTGTTCAGAAGTGCCTCGGCTTGAAATAGGTGAGAGGAACCTGTGAAGGCGAGGGCACGAAGTTACTTCTGACCATGGCCTGAGAGCTGGACTCGAGGCCCATGTGCAGGGGGACGTGTGGGGTCTGGGGTGGGGGGGCGGCTTCCCCCAGGTGCACACTGGGAGGCCAGCTCTGCATGCAGGGGTGGAGTGGAAAGAGTTCTTTGGGGGAGCAGTAGTGTGAGGGGGTGAGAGGAGCCACTGGTGGGAGGATGTGCTCACCTGCCAGGCAGTGACCACAGAGGCCTTGGCCACCCCACAGGGACTCCGGAGCTGGGACAGAGGTGTTCCACACTGAGGCAGGGGATTGATAGGGTCTTTGGCCCCTGCATGGACCAGCCCTGGGATGCAGGCCACCCCCTCATCCACAGCGGTGGAGAGGGGCTGAGAATGTGGGCCAAACTCGTGGGGAGCGTGGGAAATCCTCTCTGAACTGCGTGTGAGGGTCTGGCACTGCAGCGGTGCTGTCGGGGGGCCAGGGAGGGCAGTGGGGTCACGCAGGGCCTGTGTGCACCCCGCTGCTATGGTACATTGGCCTGGTCAGTCCTAGAGTTTGAGGCTTAGGTCTGGCAGTTTGGTGACAAATGGGACAGTGTCCACACGAAAGTGACCAGGACTGACAGCCATGTGGCAGGACTGGTAAAGAGTCTGGAGGTGTTCGGCCTAGAGCAGAAGTGACAAGGTGACAACTGGAGCAAGAAAATTAGACTCGGTCTGTGTTGTCCCAGAAAGGTGGACCCAAGACTAATAGGTACACATTAGAAGGAAGCGGATTTTAATTCAAACACATATGTTGAGTGTTTAGCACCATCTCAAAATACGGTGCCCTGCGCTGGAGGCAGCCAGAGTCCTGTCCTCTGAAATGTCTGCAATTTGGGAGCCACAGCCTGTCAGGGTTCAGGCATTACACGATGGTGGGTTGGCATTGAGGACTGCGGTCTGTCTGTACGTCCTGCAATTTAATGACCTCCCAAAGCTCATTCTCTCCCTGGAGGCCGTGATCGTATCAGCAACAGTTCCAAAAGGGTCCGATCTCTCTGCTGAAAGCATGACGGGGACCTCACTACCCACCCCGCAATGCTTTTCCCTCTGGATGGTTCTAATGGAGGGAAAGTCTCGCACTCCCCTCCCCCAGAGCAGTGCTCTCTGTGCCCCACCACTTAAATTGGAGAGAGAGCAGAGCCAAAGCTGAACGCTGCGGCATGGCGCTTTCAAACACTCCGTTCTCCCTGCTGTCTGCGCAGAACAATGACCAAGCCCAGCCTTTGTTCCCACCTGCCGCACAGGCACCGCCGTGGGGCGGGAAGGAGGGAAAAAGGCCCTGTCTGGGAGAATGCGAAAAGGTCCAAGAAATAGCACAGCTTTTGCTGTATCAGTGAGGCACGGAGGACAGCCTCCACCGCGGTGTCTTTCTCTGTCTCGCCTCTGGCTGGGCTCTTACAATCGCTGGACTTCCTGAAGTCCCCGCTTGCAGTCGGCTTGACAGAATGGATTAGGCTCCGGCTGGAACTTGCTACAGCGGCACCATCCAACTGTGGCTGGCCCAGCAGCGTCGTTTGTGTGTGCGGATCTGAGGCTGCTGGGAGATGCAGGAGGAGCAGCCGCTGGGATCTGAAAGCTTTTGTGAGTGCGGAGCCCCAGGCTGCCCAACCATTATGCCCAAGTTCAAGGTCAGAGTGACTGCTTCCCAGGCAAGAGAGAGAGAGAGAGAGAGAGAGAGAGATGCCTGTGTGCACGGTGCTGGAACCCTGAGATGAAAACGTTAGAAACCACATCTCCAGTCGATGCATGAGTCGTCTTCAGCAGATAAAATGGCCTACACAAGGGAACGGCCCCAAACCCCAGATCTGAAAAGGTCTTGGGAGAGAACAAAGAGGAAAATCTATGACTTTTAACTACATCGGTGAACATTTTTCATAGGAAAGATAAGGGCTGGAGAGCAGAATGAGTTAATACTGCCGAAAGGATTAAGAGGAATAAAAATGGTGTTTACAGATATACCCAGGAAAAGAAGCAGTGAGGAGAAACAGGTCCATAAATAAGGAAGGGGATTGAAATCTAGTGCCTGCCCATCTAACAAGACGGAGGCGCTGAATTGCTTTTCCCTATCTGTCTTTTACGTGAAAAATAACAAGGAAGTGGAGGCAGTTGTGATGATTTCCAGGGGGGTGGCTGGGAAGGGAGCCCCAGGAGGAATGCCAGGGACACTGTCGGGGGTTCTTCAGGGGATCCCCATGACTCCCCACATGGCCCCGAGCCTCAGCCTGGCATGCCTGCCCCTTGCTGACGGGCTGGCCACATCCCAGGACTTACCTTCCATGGCGATGGCATGTCTGTGACGTTGATCCACTGGCGTGATCTAACCAAACCACATTCTCACACATTCTTAGGCTCCCTCCCCTCCTGGACTGGAATACCCACTCTGTCACCATCGGACTTCCCTCATCCCATCGTCACTCCTGCCCTGATCCTCCCCACTTTCCAACCTGGAAAAGCCAAACCTCCTCTCTCTCAAATCCCACCCCCGATCTCCACCTGCTCTGTGGCTTTTCCCTGCATGTTTCTGAACCTCCCTGGTACATCTTCCTTACGTTTACATGAAGGTACGTGTGCCTGTCTGTCTCCCACTGGCCCAAGAACTCCTGAGGACCCGGGCCGGGTCCCTTCACTCCGGGGTGCTGGTGTCTGGGTCCGTGCCAGATGCACAGTCAGGCTGTTCTCTACCCGGGCTGCACGTTCGCATCTCCTAAGGCGCACGAAACCATATCTGTGCCCACGCCCCACATCAGACCTCCCGGGGGTTAAACCTGACATTGGCACCGTGTGAAAGCTCCCTGGGTGATCCTGATGCCCAGACTTCCAGACCAGCAGCATCGCCTGTGATGTTGATGGGGAACTGGTTTGACAGGCACTTTCTCTAGCCCACCCTGGACCTGCCGAATCAGAAACTGAGGTGGGCCCAGCACTTTGCATGCCAGCAAGCCCGCCGGAAGATTCTGATGCGCGCACTGCGGGTTGAGAACCTAGGCTGTGCTAGACACAGCGATGATAACATGAAAGACATGGTTTTGGCATCTTGTTCTCTCTCTTCCTCCTCCTATTGCTTCTCCATAGGAATCAATCAATAACCAACCTACGTAACTCGTGGAACTTTCCTGCAGGTTGGCCAGTCTCCTGGAGAAGGGAATTTGCAGACACTGCCTCACACTTACATTATACTGCAAGGGTGGGGCAGGCTGAGTTGTAAAAGCCCTTGACTAACCGAATTCCGTGTCCTCAGGCCATCTTTCTGCTGACCCATGCCTTCCAGTTACCGCCTAATTCTCTGTTTCTCATGACTCTTATTTTGACACAAAAAAATAATAGGACAGGTGTTCACCGCTTGCCTCTCATAACCTCACCCTCCCAGCTTCAACAATTCAAACTCAGTGTATCCAATGATGAACTCTTAGCTCAAATGTTCTTCTCATTTTGACAGCGAATGGAGCACCCGCCACCTGTTTGCTCAAAGCAGAAATCACGGTTTCTTCCTTTGACTTCCTCTCTCTCCCTCATTCCACATCCAATCAATGACCAGGTCCCTTTAATTCTGTTCCCTTAATATGACTTAGCGCTGTCTCCCTTCTATCTGATGGCTTCCTTCTTTCTGGCTCTTATTTCTCATGGGGATTACTTCCTGACCCTGCTAACCACTCTCCTTGCCTCCACAGCTTAAAGTCTTTTGGCATCAACCCATGACCCTTCAGGGTGAAATCCCAGTTCCCTGGGTTTGCACACAAAGACTTTGCTGTCTGACTCTGCTCTGCCTGGCCTCTGGCCTCTTGTCCAGGACTTGTCTCCCATCTGCTGGACTCCATGGGGGTGAGATCCACCTGCTGTGCTAAGTGTCTATGACTAAATCGGGGCCTTTTCTCTCTGTGGACAGGACTTCTTCACATCTTTCTTGAACCTCTTTATATTTAGCCTTCAAAATCAGGTTTCTTCCACCTCTTCTGCAAAGCATTCTTTGGCCCCCAGAGCTCTGTGGGTCCATCATACCTGAACCGTTGCCCCACTGAGTACCTTTTACTGAGTGGATGAGTTTCCTACAACTGCCATAGAAAGTATCACAAACGACGGCTCTGAATAGGAGAAACATACTGCCCAACAGGCCTGGAGGCCACAAGTCTAAAGCCAAGGTGTGGGCAGGGCCACGCTCCATCTGCAGCTGTCTTCTGTGCCTTCCAGCCCCCGGGAGCCCCAGGTGTTCCTTGGCAGGTGTGTCTCTCCAGTCCCTGCCTCGCTCTTCACATGGTATTCACGTCTTCACAGGGTCATCTGTTGACAAAAACCCAAGTCATTTTTGAAGTAGAGACCCACCTCACTCAGTATGACCTCATGTTAACTAATTTCATCCTCACGGACCCTATTTCCAAAGAAGGTCCCAGCCTGAGGTACTGGGGATGAGGGATTCAACATAACCTTTGGCAGGGGGCACAATTCCACCCCCATCACTGAGTATAAAGATAATCCATTGATTTATCTGGTTCTTTCATTAGCATGTGGGTCCTTGAGGGAAGGAGCTATTTCACTCAACTTTATACCCCCCCATGATGAGTATGATGTCTGACACATAGTAAATAAACCCTCAGTAACTGTTTGCTGACTGTGTGAATGAAGAAACATGTATTGATCTCCCCAGACTTTTTAGTTCCTTGGTCTTTTCCAATTATTCTCTATTTTAGGCCACTCCGTGATGGCGTCATTATTCTAAAAGCATCCCTCTCTGAGCTTGTGCACAGCCTCCCAGCTTCTCCTTGCCCCCTTCTGCCCTCCCAAAGATTGCACTCTTTGACCTCATTCTTTTTAGTATCTGTCAAATCCATTGTCCCTTTTCTGGCTTTGTTGCTTCCCAGGCTGCCTAGACCCCACGTAAAGCCATTTATAAAAATACGTTCATGGCCCTGGCTGGTTGGCTCAGTGGTAGAGCGTCGGCCTGGCGTGCGGAAGTCCTAGGTTCAATTCCCGGCCAGGGCACACAGGAGAATCACCCATCTGCTTCTCCACCCTTCCAGCTCTCCTTCCTCTCTGTCTCTCTCTTCCCCTCCCACAGCCAAGGCTCCATTGGAGCAAAGTTGGCCCAGGCGCTGAGGATGGCTCTGTGGCCTCTGACTCAGGCGCTAGAGTGGCTCTGGTTGCAACAGAGCGATGCCCCGGATGGGCAGAGCATTACCCCCTGGTGGGCGTGCCGGGTGGATCCCGGTCAGGCACATGCGGGAGTCTGTCTGACTGCCTCCCCGTTTCCAGCTTCAGAAAAAAAAAAGAAAAAAAAAACAAACATTCACGGTCGCCCCCGAGTCCTCATCTTTTTATTTCCTGCCACTCCTGCCTGGCCCGTTCCAAACTCTGTAAGGGTTTGCTGTTTGCTTCTCTGCTGCCCGGGGTCCTCCCCAGGCTGGGAACTTGTTGATGGGTATTGATCATTTCTGTGATTCCAACCAAGGACTCATGGCAGCATCACAATCGTCTCACTCATCTCTTCTCATGGACCTAACACCTTCTCTCTCTCCTCGGGCCCCCCAGCTCTGTCCTAGCCCCTCACGCTCAGCCCATTAGCCCAACTCTAACTTAGCAAAGCCACGTGGCACAGGCCCCTTACCTTCCTTCCTCTGCTCTCGGTCCGTCCTCCTCTTCACCCTCTCTCACCGCTGTCTCTGAAATGGATGTGTCCTTCTCCGTGTCACAGCTACATTCACCTTCATTTGTCATTCCAACTCTTCCTGCTTCCTATAGTCTTGCCCCCGGCCAACCATTTCTTGTACTGGTTGTTCTTCCCAGACACCTTCTATCCCTTACTCAAATGCCACATGACCCCTTGACTCTACTACTATCTCTCCATATCATTTTCCTCATTTACTTCCACTGCGTAAATGTCCTAAGGAAAATGACCTATGGAGTCTGCCTCTGCGTTTATCGTCCATTCGTGTCTCGGCGAAGATGGTTGATGCTGCTGCTGTCATTATTACCTTGAAGCTTTCAACTCAGTTTGGGGTCTCTCTCTTCCTTACACACACAAACACCATGCCCATGTAGAAATTGTTCTTTCTAATATCACACACTTTTTACTTATTTATAATTACCAAAGTCATTCATTAGACGGTTATTGTCTTTCCTCCCCCCCCTCCAAGTCTTTATTTTGTGCTAGGCTCTGTTACAAGTTGCAGATACTACGTGAAAAGGACTCACAGGGCTCCTCCAGCCCTATAAGGATGAACACTAACTAGGTGGGGAAGGTACCAGGACAAACCAGTAATGAACACATCACAACATACAGGCTGGGAAAAGTACAATGGGGAAACGGGGGACCCATCAAGAAGGACTAAAGGGAGCTGAGTGACTAAAGTGGGGCCTCTGAGGCCCCTTGCAAGTTGAAAGGGAGAGATGGGAAAGCATCCCCAGATGGGGAGGGAGTGAGGGCTGGCTTTTCAGGCCAGCGCACCCTGATTGGCCAGCAGAGGAAAACGCCCCGCCCCATCTAGGAGCTGTCTGTCACTCCTGGCTGAGGTGTACCAAGCAGGGAGAGAGGGGCTATGGATGAAGTTGGTGAGGAGGTAGGGGCTAGGTCTTACAGGGGTGGGGGATGGGGAGGGGCTTGAGGTCCAGGACAGGACTTTTTTTTTTTTTTTTCATTTTTCTGAAGCTGGAAACAGGGAGAGACAGTCAGACAGACTCCCCCGCATGCGCCCGACCGGGATCCCACCCGGCACACCCACCAGGGGCAACGCTCTGCCCACCAGGGGGCGATGCTCTGCCCATCCTGGGCGTCGCCATGTTGCGACCAGAGCCACTCTAGCGCCTGAGGCAGAGGCCACAGAGCCATCCCCAGCGCCCGGGCCATCTTTGCTCCAATGGAGCCTTGGCTGCGGGAGGGGAAGAGAGAGACAGAGAGGAATGCGCGGTGGAGGGGTGGAGAAGCAAATGGGCACTTCTCCTGTGTGCCCTGGCCGGGAATCTAACCCGGGTCCTCCGCACGCTAGGCCAACGCTCTACCGCTGAGCCAACCGGACAGGGCCCAGGACAGGACTTTAAAGGAAGGACATGACTCTCTCTTCCTTCCTCTCACTCTAAAAATAAACTTAATGTTTTTTAATATAAAAAAAGAGACATGATCCAATTTGTATGTGAGGGCTTACCCCTCACCTACCTTCTCAGACAGGCTGTGGTTGACCAGATGCACTGAAGGGCCACGCTCCTTTCTGCAGAGCACTCACCTTGGCTGTGATTGTATTTTCATTCCTGTGAACCCCGTGAAGCAGCACGTCACCGTCTTTGCTTTTGTTCATCTCTGCACCGCCACAACACGGAGCTCGGCCCAGGCCAGCTACTGAGTATCTAGTTGTTGAATGAATGAGTGAATGATCTTATTTATCTATCTTCTCTATGATTTTTGGTAATTTAACCTCTCTGATCCTCAATGACCCTATCTATGAAACAGGGATAAACGGGAAATTGTAAATGACTGATTGGTGGCCTTGTTGTCCTTGCTGTCTCTTCTGCCCCTGTGACCTCTGTTTGTACTCCTACTCTCAGTGCTTCCTTGTCTCCTAATTGCCAGCCCTGCTATGTAGCTTCCTGCTGCACATCTGGCCAGATGCTCCCTTTCTAGTCCTCCCTTCTCATTGCTGCCTGGCTGGGTACCTGTGGCCTCATTTCACTCCCCCTCCCAGCCAGGGCAGCTCAGGCACAGCCCTTGCCCCTCTGGCAGCACTGGGATGGAGCAAGTACACCAAGGTCATAGCAAGGACTTTGGCCTCTGGAGAGCGGTGGGCTCGAACCCTGGCTCTGCCATGTATTAGCTGCGAGGCTTTGGTTAATATTGTGTGACTTTTCTTAGCCTCACCTTCCCCATCTATTCAATGGGAATAATAGAATGCCTATGCCTCTGGGGGGGGGGGGGAGGTTAATGAGCATAAGTGAAACAATAAAGGTAAAGCACTTGGCTCATTGACTACTAGTAAATGTCCCCTAAATAATGGCTTTTACTGGCTCCATCATAAATGTTAACAAATGAAACACCATGGATTGTTTACCCATCACTCTTATCCCGATTGGCGACAGGGACCCCCAGCATTTTATCTGTGCGTCCCAGAGTTCTCCATAGTGACTGGCTCATCGGAGGCGCATAATAGCTGCTTGAGGAATGACATTAACGAAGTCCTTGATGGTAGAGAATGTGTATTAATCATTTCTGTGCCCCTTGACAGTGTTTAGCAAAGTGTGTTTTACATGGCAATCGGTTAATTAATACTTTTCAAGTAAATAAATACGTGAATAAGTGAATGAGGGCTTAAATTAATAGCTGGAACTGGCTAAGTACATGTTGAATGGAAACAAATTAGTAAATGGGAAAGGACTTCAGGAAAAGGGCAAACACTCTATACTAAATGCAAGCCCTCGGTGGATTTTGTGATGTTTCCCTTGTTTACTTGCCTCATCAAATTCCCCTGACATTAAATTACAGAAATGTAGGCAGCTCTCTCTTCTCCGGCACACCCTCTCTGCCTCTTGATCTGTTCTCTTCACTCCTGGTAACGCTGTGGTGCTGCATTACCTGCGTTGAGCTGGAATGTGCGGGACTGTAATGGAGGAGGGGAGCCCTCGGTTTGCAGCCTGCTGTGTTCAGGGAGGTGCTGCTCAGCAGTGAGTGGGTGCCGAGCTGTTTTTCTCGTACAGGGGCAGATTTGCACAGTTCCATTCCCTTGCTCGCGCACAGTTCATTTGTGAGCAAAGACGGGTGTCCAGGGATCCCAGCGCAGACTGTGCCTGTGGACAAGGAGTAAGCGAGACTAACAAGCTTTCAGGGGGATTGAACTTGAGACCCTGACTGCATTAGCCTAGGGTAAAAATCAAACTGAGTCTTCCGATTCGGAGTCTAGAGAGAAATGGGGGAAAGTTACCTGTAGAAAGTGACAAGTGTTTTTTCAGTGATTGAACCGGAACTATATTTATTCATTTAATCTTCTTATAGTCCTGTAAGTAGCAGGCAGTTATCACCACCGTCCACAGAAGAAGGAAAAAGGCCTGGAAAGGTTAGCGCTCTGGTCAGTTTCACACAGCTGGCGAGGAGCTCCATCCCGCCTAAGACCAGAAGGGAGGTCTGTCCCACCCCAGAGCCCACTCCCAAAAGTTAAGTCATGGGCTGATTTGCAGACCAGAGGTGCCTCTCTCCATGGCTGTGTTCTGCGGGATTGCTTTCAGAGTCCACAGCTGCTGCCGGACCATTGAGAGAGAAGGAAGCCAGCAACAGTGAGTTCTATCAGCCATCTGACCCCTCCCCCCGCCCCTGAAGGAGTTGTTGCAGCTGTGGCAATGCGTGTGAGTTTGTGAGTGTGTTGTAACATGTGCACAGGCACATGCATGCATGTATGTATGTATGTGCATGGGGGGAGGTGCATCTGCACCTGTGGATACACTTATGAATGCATGAAAATCTCAAATCTGTATAACACTCTTTTAATGGAGACATTGATGCACCGAAATCAAAATGACTAACAGTTTTAAAAAAACAAATGTATGTCTTATATCATTGTAATGAGATTTGGGGATCTTAATTCATCAATAACAGGGACAGTAAGGAACTCAGAATGCGTCATCTCTCATGATTATTCAGAAATTTAAAGCGTGGGTTCTCGTGAATTCTTAGTGCAGTTGATGTTTTTATGGCAATCATATTTTATAGAATGCTAGACTCGTCCATAAAGAGTCACTGGGGTAGGGGGTTGGCAGTGTGAGCGGACACACGCTGGGTCGGTGATTCCCAACCTTTTGTATGCTTTAGAATCTACCATCGAACTTTTCAAAACTACCCATGTGTGGTCCACCCTAGATATGCGAATGAGAGCGACTCAAGTTTGAGATCCATTGTGTCCATCTGTGGGGTGAGTCTGATGTCCCCAAGGCTTTAGAACCAGCCTGCCAGATGTCACATGTGAAAGATCAAGGGGAGGGGGACTTGGTGGCTTTGTCCACGAGAAGACATTTAAAGAAGAAGACAGATAGACAGGTGACCTTAATACCACCTGGAGTTTGCTAAAATTGCCCTAGGAAAAGGTAGGCAGGGGAGCAGGTAATTCTTGTGCACTTGATGTAATATCTGCGACACCCACCACCTGCACCTAGGGGCCAGGCCAGTACCCAGGCGGCATCCCTGTCTAGAGACCCAGTGCTGCCTTTGACAATTCCCTCCAGCAGGAGTGTGCACGTGACGGTGCGAGGAGGAGAGCACGGTGTGGGAGACAGGACAGGCTCTGAGATCCGTGATTGCGCCCACCTCCGTCCCTTACGAGCTGTGTGACCTTGGACAATTCTCTTAAGCTCGCTGTACCTTTGTTTACCTTTGCAATCTGGGGTAATAATTGTATCTCTGTATAGCTCTCCAGGTAGGTGGGAAACGATGTGTGGATGGTTCTGAGCTTAGTGCATGGCTGGGCATTGGTCCTGGTTCATTCGACAAATGGCAGCTACTGTTACCAGCTCTTCTCTTTCTGACTCATTCAAGGTTTCTTTCCTTTTCTTCTTCTTTTTTTCTTTTTACTTGATGTAGTCCTTGATCACAGAATATAGGAGCAGGGAGGAGTATGTTAAGTCTCTGGGCCGACTGCCCCCATCTGAGGACAGGTGGGCTCTGACCCTGCCTTCTCTGATGACCCATGAATCTACAGAAGCAGGTGTCTGGTCTTGCTCCCCATAAGGCAGATGTGAGAGGTCAAGGTGCTGATGTCTCCTGCATAACTGGGGCCCATGTCCATATTCTCCTCCATCCCTCGTTCTCTGACATGCTTTGTGTTGATGGAAGGTTAGGCGTAGATGCTATATTTGTGTATGTGTCTGTGTGTGTGTATTAGTATTCTACAGACACACAGAACCCAAAGGATGCAGAATATATAGAAAAGGCTTTAGGATAAGGAAGGGTTCGTGCAGCTATGGAGGCTGACAGGTCGTTCCCCAGATCTGCAGTCAGCAGGCTGGCGACCCACGAAAGCTGATGGTGGTGTTTCGGTCTGAGTCCAAGGGCTGAAACCCAGGAGAATCGATGATGTAGTTCCATTTTGAAAGTCAGGAGGCTCAAGACACAAGAAAAAATTGTGCTTTATTTTGACTCCAAAGGCAGAAAAAACAAATGTTTCAGTTTGAAGGCCATTAGGCGGAAAGAATTCTCTTACTCAGAGAAGGGTTCCTACCTTCTTTTCTGTTCAGACCTTCAGCTGACCGAACGAGGCCCACCCACCTTGGGGAGGGCAGTCTGCATCACTCAGCCCACCAAGTCCCATGTGAATCTCATTCAAGCATAGAAACAGAATGCTGTGTGACCATATAGCTGGGCACTCCATGGCCCAGTCAAGTTAACAAACAAAGTAACTGTCATAATGTATGTATTTGTTTTTATTGCCAATTTTTTTGTGAGGGGAAAAACCATATCTTTGAATCCCAAAATTGGGAGTGATTACAGCATTTTGTTTACTGTTATCATTTAAAAGTAATTTTACATGTTTCTAAAATGTCTTTAGGAGAGACATGTTATCATCCATGAGAACCAGCATTCCTAATAATGTGTGAATAATAGCTACTGTTTACTCAGAACTTGCTTTATCCAAGGTTATTATAAGTTATTTTTACATATTAAATCATTTAATCCTGGGCAGTTGCTGGGCTATTATTATCCCATTTTAGAGGTGAGAAAACCAAGCCACAGGGAAGCAGGGATTGTGTCAGTTCTCCACAGTTCTGCCTTTAAACGGGATCATTTATATTAAGCATGCACATACACAAAATATACAAATCAACTGCAAAAAAAGTTGATTAGAAATGAATAATCAAAACTTGTGAAGGGTCTGAACTTTATTTACACACACTTTGTGCAGCGATGTGAACTTTGTGTGGGGACGCTGTCCCTCGTGAGTGATCTCCATTCTGCACATGCGGAAGCGGAGGCTCTAGGGGGCTCTGATTTGCTTGAGGCTGTCATACCGGCAGGGAGATGGGTTTGTGACCTCCACCTGGGGCTCCTTCCCGTAGATGTCAGCACCTGTATATGTCACAGGGAAAGTCGGGGTGGCAGAGTCCTAGACAGGAACACAAACTCTTGGTGTCTAATAACCGGAGGGAGGTCCAGGCATGGGCACAGGGGAAGGTAGGAGGGTGTGGTGGGAAAAGCTTGATTCCAAGGGCCTCTGTTATCTACATCACATAGGAAGCGGGTCATTAGCTGAGGGAGAAGATGGGGGTGGGAGTGTTGGAGGTTTGAAGAGAAGGAAGATGAGATAACAACCTAGAGGTGGGAGGGTAAACAGACAAGGGAAACGTAGTTCAGTTTGAACATTCAGTAGTTTTCAGAGCCTCCCTAAGGTCCGTGCTGTGAGACTTAAAACGAGACCAGCTGCATTCATTTGTGCCAATGCAGGAACGGGGCCTCAGGGTGATCGAATTTAACCAGCGTTGGAGTGTCCCAGACAAGTGTGACCAAGCGGTGGAGAGGAGAGAGAGTTGAGGTTACAGGAGGGGGGTTAACATTAATGCGCAGTAGAATTTAATCAGAGTAAAGAGGGGAGAGAGCACATGAGGTGGGGGAGGGTCCCTAAAACAGGGGAGGGTTGAATGGATTTGAAGTCTCGGGTGGAAAAATGTGGTGACATCGGGAGGAGTGATCTGGGAAGGTCCTTCATTGGGATTTTTGAAATTGTGACCCAGGAGGGATTGTAGATATTGGTGACTTAGGCTCTGACCATGGGAGTGAGGGGGTGGGGGAAGACAGGATCATTTAGGGAGAAAAATTAAGGCATTGATTGGTTTTAGAATTAGAAGGTGTCAGCCCAGAGTGTGGAAGTCCCAGGTTCAATTTCCAGCCAGGGCACACAGGAGAAGCGCCCATCTGCTTCTCCACCCTTCCTCCACTCCTTCCTCTCTCTCTCTTCCCCTCCCACAGCCAAGGCTCCATTGGAGCAAAGTTTGCCTGGGTGCTGAGGATAGCTCCATGGCTTCTGCCTCAGGCGCTAGAATGGCTCCGGCCTCAATGGAGCAATGCCCCAGATGGGCCGAGCATCGCCCCCTAGTGGGTATGCCGGGTGGATCCTAGTCAGGTACATGCAGGAATCTGTCTCTGTCTCCCTGCTTCTTACTTCAGAAAAAAAAAAAAAAAGGAACATCTCAGCAGCTATAGAAGCCACCAAAAATTGTGGAGAAGTGTCAGAGAGGACAGTGAGCCAGGCTCTGAAGTATGGTAGGTATTAGAGAGCTGGGTGGTGGTGCCATGACAGGGGCAAGGGGAGGAGGCAGATGGAATAATCTACTGTCAGGAAATAATGACCTTGACCTTGACCTTAAGCAAGGGCACAGAGTTCAGTCATGGTAGAGGCAGGTTTCAAACCCACTCAGTCTGGCTCCAGAGCCCGCATGCCTCACTGCTTTGCTAGGTACTGACAAATAGGATAGTTTTCTGCATAAGAAGTTCAAAATGCCCTGGCCGGTTTGCTCAGTGGTAGAGCGTCGGCCTGGTGTGCGGAAGTCCCGGGTTCGATTCCCAGCCAGGGCACACAGGAGAGGCGCCCATCTGCTTCTCCACCCCTCCCCCTCTCCTTCCTCTCTGTCTCTCTCTTCCCCTCCTGCAGCCGAGGCTCCATTGGAGCAAAAGATGGCCCGGGTGCTGGGGATGGCTCCATGACCTCTGCCCCAGGCGCTAGAGTGGCTCTGGTTGCATCAGAGCGACGCCCCGGATGGGCAGAGCATCGCCCCCTGGTGGGCGTGCTGGGTGGATCCCGGTCAGGCGCATGCGGGAGTCTGTCTGACTGCCTCCCCATTTCCAGCTTCAGAAAAACACACACACACAAAAAAAAAAAAAAAAAAAAAAAAAAAAAAAGGAAGTTCAAAATGGATTTGTTTAGCTATTAGTAGATATTAAATAATGAATAAAATCACATCAATATTTAACTTTTTTTACATGAAATTTAGATGATTAAAGATAACAAGAATTTGTAAAATATGCCATGATCATCATGAGATATTTTTTTTAACAGTAATTTATTTATTTATTTTTAGAGAGGAGGGGGGAGAGAGAGTGAGAGAGAGAGAGAGAGAAGGGGGAGGAGCAGGAAGGATCAACTCCCATATGTGCCTTGACCAGGCAAGCCAGGGTTTTGAACCGGCAACCTCAGTGTTTCCAGGTTGACGCTTTATCCACTGCGCCACCACAGGTCAGGCCATCACGAGATATTTTTAAAATGCAATGTCAGAAATGCATTTTCTATTCACCAATGGGAATGTTAGCCACAATGACTAATACAGGCAGAGGTGATGGGTTTGTTCTGTGTGGCAGGCACTGTGCTAAGCATATATGTGTTCATGAACCAACTCTAGGTGCTATTTTATCCACATTTTATAGATAAAGATACTGGGGCCAGGAGAAGTTAAAGGACTCACGTGCAGTTGCATAGTGCAGTGGACAGCCTCACCCAGGACTCGAACCCCTGTCTGTGTGACGCACAACCTCATTTGTGATGTAGTCTCATTCTTTAGTGAGTACCTGCTATGTGGTATTATTACAGTAGGTAGTGAGGATATAGCAACGATGACAACAGAGTCCTTTATGTCTGCTGGGGGAACTGTTAACTAAGTATATAATGTATTAATTATAGGTATATGTTTATAAAGCAGCATGCACTGTGCTTTATATAATACAGGGACATAACCTTGTCTTGGGGCACCAGGAAAGGTTTATTTTGGGAAGTAATTTTTAAGCCAGACTTGAAGAATAGGGAAGTCAGCCCTGAACAGTTGGCTCAGTGGATAGAGGGTGGTCAGCCCAGCATATGGTCATTCCACACTTGATCCCCAGTCAAGGCTCACAGGGGAAGCGACCATCTGCTTCTCTCCCTCTCCCCCTCAGAAACAACACAGGCCTGGCTCTAACGCACCCTGTGGAAACCTTGGGCTTCATCATCCTCATTACTGAACTTCTGGTAAAGCCCCAGGTTTACCAGAGAGCCTAGGCATCGGTCATTCAGTACTTCTTCTTCCAGGACTGGCCCCCTGTTCGTGAAGACAGGGACGCAGCATCCTCGCCTCATCTCATCATTGAGGTAAATTGAGGCACGGGGGTGTTTCAGCCCACTGCTTCTCTGGAGAAACCATTTTGACCATTTTTCTCTTTGCTTCTCCTGTATATCTTACAAACAACCCTTTTTCTGAAGCATTTTTTTTTCTGAAGTTGGAAGCTGGGAGGCAGTCAGACAGACTCCTGCATGTGCCCAACCGGGATCTACCCGGCACGCCCACTGGGGGAGATGCTCTGCCCATCTTGGGGCGTCGCTCTGCTGCATCAGAGCCATTCTAGCGCCTGAGGCAGAGACCATAGAGCCATCCTCAGCACCTGGGCAAACTTTGCTCCAATGGAGCCTTGGCTGCGGGAGGGGAAGAGAGAGACAGAGAGGAAGGAGAGGGGGAGGGGTGGAGAAGCAGATGGGCGCTTCTCCTGTGTGCCCTGGCTGGGAATTGAACCTGGGACTCTTGCATGCCAGGGCGACGCTCTACCACTGAGCCAACCGGCCAGGGCCTGAAGCATTTTTAAAAGAAAACTGCTCTCTCTGTTTCACTGCTTCACCCTCGGCGAATACGTTTACCTGGGTAAGAAGAGGGGCATTGGCTCAGGGGCCCTGCAGTAGGTCTGGCTGCAGAATCTGATCCCAGGCCCCATGGGTGAGCAGTGGGAACATTGGACACCATGCTTCCACCAGAAACTTCTTCTGAGGTGGGCCAGCAGCAAGCTTTCATTTTAACTGTGGACAGATTATTATTATTTGTAAAATGTTCTCTTGAGCAACAGGTGGAGGAATATATTAAGTTCAAAATAGCTCCTAGATTCTACAGGTTAAAATGGCATATTTATCATTGCCTCCAGCTGAAACATTCCCTCTCCCTGCACTGAACTGTGTGCATGACCTGCCTCTATCCATACACACATACATCCATTCATTCATACATACCTACATACATATATATAAATATTGATCGACCATGACCTATGCAACTTACGACCATTCGACTTTACGACCATAATTGCTAGCCATGACTGCTCTGCGTCTGGCAGCGCAAGCGTTGCCCAGCTGGGCGTACGACAGTGCAGACCAGCTTCCGGCAGCACTACCATCTCCGTGTGCACCATTTCAACTGTTATCCCAGACTCGGTACAGCAATTTGTGTTTTGTGTCTTGGATATTTTTCATCAAACCCCTCCCAAGATGTCTACCAAGAGGAAATTGTCTTTGCAAATATTAAACCAGTTGTACTGGTAATGCAGTGTTTTACTTAAACCTGACGAATGTAAAAATAAGAAACAAAATGGTGTAGAGATGATACAAATGGCATAAAATGAACAAAGAAAATTATGATATATAGCATTAATGAAAGAAAATTATGATAAAATATGACTTAAAGATTTTTATAACATCATTTCACAGTACTGTACATACAGCCTACTCAACTTACGACCAAATTGTGTTACGACCGGTCTGTCGGAACCAATCGAGGTCATAAGTCGAGCACTAGCTGTACATACAGTCTCTCCACCCCCACAGATTTACTCTCTATCTCGCACTTGCTCCCCCCCGCCGTCCCTGGGCTGAGCTCTCCATAAAGAAGCCCACCACAGGCACATGGCCCCAGAAGCTTCCAGCCTCCGTGACCAGGAGCCACAGGGAGCTGGACCGTCTTGCCTGACGCAGGACAGAGAATGTTGGAGGCCACACATCTAGCTGAAGTCAGCAGACAGAGGGCTGCTCCCAGTCACAGAGTTCATCTGGCTGGACACTGTCTTTGAGCTCCCAACAGCACTCTGCCCCGGCGCTGTTGGCACACTCCGCTCAGTAATGCCACCCGCTCCGGAGGGAGGCAGCGCCTTGGCCACCACGAGCAGAGAGAAGCTCAGGTGGAAATTCCTGCTTGGTTCGGCATTCACCCCCCTCCCAGCTCTAGCCCTGAAGACCCAATGGGACTTGCCATCTGCATAGACTGGCCCAGGTCACTCCACTGACCCAGGATATGCCAAGCAGTCTCTCCAGGGATTGTTGGTTCTTACAGGCTCTGTGGCCTGATCCTGTAGAGACAGGGGCCGGAGCTGTGGGAGGCCCGTCTCTACCATGTGCAGTAGCCATCGTGACCAAATGGGCCCTACAGGGTGAGAGAGAGCAAGGAGCAGAGGACAGTTCTAAGGCCTTTAGACCCTGTTTCCGGGCATCCCCAGGGCAGCGTCCAGCTAAGCCTGGACATGCGACGCAGTGATGGGCCTCTTCTCTGGTGAGGCCAGCTCCGTCCCCTTGCTTGGACACAGAGAGCCCTAACACACAGGCTTTCCCTTCCTCTTGGTCTCAGGTAACTTGACGACAAAGTGTGTCTGGTGCTTTTCGGTTGGGCTCCTTGTCTCTTTGTCCCTGCCTCTCCCTCTGTGGCCGTCGCCTCCCCACTCGTGTGGTCCCCCGGCTGTCATTCCGTGCACTGCCGACACCCAGCCTTCTGGCACCCAGGATGGGTGCTGTGACACAGTCACTGTCACTTAGCCTGTCCCCCATACCTCATCCCTCTTCCCGTCTACTCATTCTCCCCTCCTGGTCGGGACACGTGTGTGTCTCTTCAGAAAGACTATGGGTTCCGTTGAGGAAAGGAATCTCTTTATCCCACCTCCTGTTGCCTGGTGTCACAATTCACACCCATTCAGCCCTCCGTAAATATTTGCTAAATAAATCAAATAAGAATTTCCATTTCTCTGACAGATCGCTCCTGACTGCTGGGAAGAAAATGAGTAATTTCTGTCTTATTCTTTTGCTGGAGAATTCTGCAGCTGCGTTCTCTTCCCACTTCCCCAGTGTGTCCTTTCCTCTTGTTGTGTATTTGGTGTCAACACTGTGTGGTCACTGCCCTGCGCAGTCATCGCCCAGCGAAGAAGGGTGAGGGGCTGGCCTTCCCGGGCTCATCATTGCCTTCTCTCCAGTCCACGCACGTACATTCACAGTCTGAGCCAAAGCCCAGTATACACACCGCATCTCCACCTCTTCCTCTAGAGCCACTGGGGGGCCTCCTTATTATAGTACTTATATTTATATTTGATTTAGGTAATAGTAAACTTGCCTTATTTCACAAATGCTTGTCTGACCCTAAATGCCAGACACTGCCTGCACCCTTAACTATATAACTAGTTTCTCCTCATGACCACCTTGCTGGGTAGATGCAGTAATGACCATCAGCCTCATCTTAGAGATGAGGAAATGGGGACACCAGTGATTAAGGGACTTGTTCGTGGTCACAGTGTGATTGGTGGCCAAGCTGGAATTTGACATCGGCAGAGTGTCCCAGAACCCCTTTCCTAACCAGTGTGCCCGGCTGCTTCTCAGTGTGACCAGGGTGGGGTCTGCGCAGTACGCAGCATCCCTTGGATCTAAGCTGCCTTTCTCACCCTTCCGGCGCGCCTGGAGCAGGAAGTCCCTTTGACCTCACCTCCCCAACGGCATGGTGACGTGTGCTTGGTGGTCCTGGGCTTGTTTCGTTACCTAGGACTTGAATATAGGTTTATTGATGTTTTTCTATGCGGTTAATCATTCACAATATATTCAATACCCATCCTAAAATCTGGCTCCCTCAAAATATATTTTCAAACAACCTGGGAACCGTGCCAAGAATTAACTCTAATTACTAGAGATGACTCAAAGGCAAAATGTGTGTTATTTGAAATTATTCAACTGATAGTAAATGAAATGTGATTTTGCCCGAAAGAGAAAGTCGCACATCCCGCTTCTCTCTGACTGCCCCTTCTAGGTGTCTAGGACCATCTGGGACAAATCATGATTCCTAGACCTTTTCTTGAATTAAGATACATTTTTTTTATGGTGGTTTGCCCGGAAACCAACACTTACTGTTCAACAAAAAAAAACCCACCTTCAATGAGCAGAACAAACATTAAAAAGATAAAAACCACATGGAGGAGAGCTGTTTGTTCGATGCAGGGTTATTCATAGCACAGTGTTTAGGTACTCTTCATTCGGAGCCAATTCTCGTTGCCTCAGAACATTGCTAAGTTGGATTCCAGGAACGAAGTGTTTATAAATAGCAAGCGTAAAAGATGAGTGCGTTCATCCCAGCCCTTCCTCGTGTACTCCCAATGGGCCGTCCTTGCAGCTACCCAGTCCTTGGAGCAGTTCATTGGTGAGCTGGTTGGGTTAAGCTGGTGGTTCTCAACCTTATCAGACCCCAACACCCTATTTTATAACAAATGGTTTTTAACCCCTTTTATACTTCTTAAATTCAAAGAGAAGAAAGTCTATGTGCAAAACACTTTCAAAAAATAAATATAATGCCTGAATAAGTGATTAAAAAAAGAAATAATGAGAAAGGAATTGATAAAGGTATAACTATTTTAATGTGTAAATACTTTGGTCATATTCAAATAGGAGAAATGTGGTTAACAGACAATTGCACCCAGTATGGCCTCACCATAATGTCACCTGTGTCAGGGCAGCCTAGGCTGATGCAGACCCTGAGCTGGTGATTCAGAGACCACAAACAGCGTTGTGGACAATGACGTGATTTTCCAAAGTTGTAAAGAAATGGTCAGATTTCTAAGTAATAATGTATAGTCTTTCCTTGATGTATATGGTAGTAACGTACCTAGAAAATTCATTGTGCGTTACGGCCTTACAAGCTGCTCTGTGCTTCTTTGTAAAGGAGTTAGCCATGAAGCTCAGATCATCATAAGCAGATTTTTACTGATGTCAATATGCAACAGGATTTTGGAAAGTTTGGAGGACGGGGGTGGGTGGGTGGGTAATGTGTTGTTGTGCGGAGCTCTCCTAGGCCCAGCTCTCTTCTAGCCTTCCTAGCCCTGCCTTCTAAATGCCAGCGTGCCCTCTAGCCATTGTGTCATTCAACCGCCGTGAATGTCCCTAAATGCCCTCTCTTGGGTGATACGCCCCACCCCCCATACTGCCAACTACCGGGTTAATACCTCGTATTAGATTTAGCCCCAAATAATTATGCTGATTTATTCTCTTGACTTTTTATAGTCCTTCAAAACTAAAGGCATGTCTGCAGTAAAATCCTCAATAACTGAGTTATTGGGTTAGTATAATGGGGTTGTACATGGGAACTGCACGTTCCATGAGAACGGGATCCAGTCCGTCCTCGGGGTGAAATATCTCGTGCCCAGCACAGGTCCGGGCTGCCAAGTCTCACTCGAATGAATAAACAAGTTTTGGGTTGGACATCTGGGTTAATGAAAAGATATATATATATCTTACATATATATATGTAAATGACGAGTGACATTAAAATATTAGAGAATATCTGGAACTAGAAGACCCAGCATCTTCGTGTCATTCTGAGAAGAGAAAGGGAACCTGTCTGTGTAGGACCCACGTGAACTTGGATCTTGGCTTAAAAGTTCTGCTGGGTCTCCATGGTGGTCTGTGAGGCAGCTGTGACTAACCCTGTTTTGGCCCTTGATGAAATGACCCTCAGCACAACCAATCATCTGCCCAGAGTCAGACAGTTGTCCAACAGCAGAACAAGGTTCACCCAATGTCAGTTCTAGACGCTTCACCTCCTCCAACAAATCCTGATGCCCCCTCCCTCTCCTCAGTGAGGCAGAACTAAGTTTCTGTTAAACCCACATTGGAAGGACCATGAGTCATGGCAATGTGAGGTCCCCCTTAATATAGTTTCATTCTGTATGTCATTCTGATGGTCGTGTCGATTAAATTTCACTTTCCTCGTGGTCCAGTGATTTTCTCATTGATCCTGTTCTTGGTTGGGTTCCAGCACTCAAGCTCTCGTGTCAACTGACACCGGTGAGATTCCCGGGGACAGGGACTAGGTCCTCACTGGCTATTGGTCTCGGGCATCGCACACGGCGCCCAGCACAGAGGGGGATGAATGTGCAGGCAGTGTTTGTCGAGCCGACTTTAATTGAATGCTGTTTCTCCTTTTAGGCCTTGGCCTTACACAATATTTCAGCGAGGCTTTGACCTGGTTTTGGGAGAACAGCCTTCTGATAAAATATTCAGGTGAGTGGCTGTCCAGGGACTTGCTTACCTATGTGTGTCTTCAAGCCCCGTGTCCCACCTCCCACTGAGCTTACTCTCCGAGCAGTGACATATAGAACAGCAGGCGCTTTTATTAATCATTTTTCCTTCCTTGTAATAAAAGTGTCTGCCCCCCCCCCCCAGTTGTGCCCAGGGCAGCAGGGAGACTTTTGCAGGCACACAGATTCTGTTCAGGTCCTAGCTTCCTTCCTTGTCTGCTCTCTGAACCTTGGCAATTCCCTTAACCTCGGAGCGCCTCCAGTCTCCACATTTGTTAAATGAGGCTGCATGACATACCTGGCTCTGTCATGATGAGGAACATATGAGATAATGCAGCAAGAGCCCCCGGCACAGGGCACACGGTCACTGTCCCTTCTGCCTCTCCGTTCTGCATCTGATTCTCACCTTCCTCATAAAGTCTTAAGTTGTTCATTATGAATCCCTCTCACCCCTGCCTCCTCCTTTTCTCAGCTCTACTTCCTTATTATCTTCTTCTATCACCACCCTCCTGATCAAATTGGATGTTTCTATTCCCTCCCAAATTTCTACCTGCATACCTGGGAATAGCACATGTTAGAAAAGTCTACAAGCAGAAAAAGAATTAGGGTTCCAGCCTTGAACTACTGGATTTTCAGGAAGTTTAATTCACGCCAGGCTTTAGATGGAGCTCATCTTTATTTCCAAAGATCATACCATGCATTTATTTTGTCAATCTGTCCTTCTCTTAACATGCATATGCTGAGTACCCACTACATGCTCGAAACGGCTTGGTTTGGCAGTGCGGATATGAATACATCCCCCCTCCATGAGGGCGCCCTCTGCTGGTGGAGGAAGTAAATAGTCTTGCAGGACTGAAGTGGCAGGATGCACTAAGTTACCCCATGGCGTGAGGGAGGAATGGTGGGCAGGGTGGGACAAACTTGCTTCCTTTTACTGCACTCATACTGTGTGCCGGGTCTCTCCTAGTCACTGCTGCCTTTGCAAACTTCCCCAGACCCTCCTGACCGAGGTGTTAATTTTGCATCTACATTTGCTCCTAGAGCTGTCTCTCTGCCCCAGCTTCTCCTGCTCCTCCCTGCTGGCTGGGGGTGGCCTGGGCTCTGCCGCTGAGGCGTCCTCCTAGGGCATGCTCCTAGCCAGAGTGCAGATTTACAGAATCACCCCCGCACGGGGCCTCCCTTCTCCTCCTCTCTTCCGATCACCTCTCCTGGGGCACGCTGAGTCACACTAATGGCACTGGCCGCAGGCTTCTTTTGAGGATTTGTGCTACAAGAGAAGTCAGCTGTGTTCCTTATGATTTTCAACCTTTTTTTTTTTCATGGCACAAACACACACTAATTACTAAGGTCAGTGTCCCTGACTAAATACAACCATTTTCATCTCATGGCACAAATAAATTAGTTACTAAGGGAGAAAAGGTCAGGGCCCCTTTTTCTTTAGTAATTAGTTTATGAGCGCGTGAGAAACAAAGGTTGAAAATCACTGATTACTTTCCAACAATAACTTATCATTTGGCTGGCTCCCCCCCAAACTCCTTCCTGTTGCTGCTGGCCTGTCAGGACCTTCCACGGGTGATGAAGATGAGGCAGATGGAGAACGAGGTGGAGAGGGGCTGATGGAGAAGGGGCCACTCCCCTAAAAGTCAGGAACTAACACTTTGGAAAGCAAGGTGCTTAATGAAATTGCTGTTAGGGCAGAACTTTCCCAAGAACTGTGTTTTCTTCCCCACAAGCACCATTGACTCTTGGCAAGTTTGTTAGCTGTCCCCTGGGTGTGACACCTGACCACCGCAGCAGTGATCGGTTCTGTGGTTTGACCCAAGCAGTCAGCTCTCTCAGGAGCCAGTGTGTTAATCAATAAGCGATTCATCATTTTGGTCCCTAGCAGGACAATAACTAATCTCTCAGGTGGAAGCAATAGGTTGTGATTTCCTGATCTTAGAAATTAAGAACTTGAATCAAAACCACTGTGGGGTCTGAATAAACAGACTACCAGTGGCCACTCCATTCGGTGACCTGGGCAGTGACTGTCCTATCTTACAGAAGCACGCGGCTATTCATGCGCCACGCTGCTCACCAGGGGGTTAGTGTTCTGACGGATCCCAAGCCACTGCATGTTTCCCTGGACTGTGGAATCAAATTTAAATTTTGACATTCAAATCTTTCCACCAGTGAATGCCAATGTACAACTCCCTTTTAGTAGCTGCTTTTCTCTTAGCGAGCCGCCCATCCTTAGCCAGATCTGTCTCCTAACTGACACACTGCTTCCAGAACGCCAGTATTTTTTACTCTGTGTGTGTTTGCCCCTGCTCTTTCCTCCATCAAGAATGCGTATTCTCCTCCTGGTGTCCCTGCGGCCCATGTTCATGGTCTTGACCAAGTCTCAATACCTGTCGAGCACCTGCCGGTACAAGGCACTGTTTTACATGCTGTTGATAATGACCAGACAGATATGCCCAAGAGAGTCCCTGACTTCGCAGAATGCCCGGTCTCATCCAAGCATTGTTCTCCGACCTCAGCCTTCCCTGAAAATCCTGTGTGCTCTAAAACGACCAGTGAGCTGACCCAGCACAAACCGATTCACTCAAAAGTTCTGGGAGGTACAACCAGGGCAGGAGGGATTTGGTTTTTTTTTTAAGTGCAATGGTAATTCTAATCTGTCCCCAGGGTTGAGAAACACGGCTCTAAAGCTTCTCCAATCCACTGCACCAGTCCGCAATGACTTCTCCCCCTCCAAATTTCCATAACACACTGGCCGTAATATTGACTTGTTAATTCTTTTATTTTATATTTATTTTAGCTTGCCTATCTGTTTCTACAATGAAGTGGTTGTCTTGTTGAAGGAAGGGGCAGTATCGTATATGGCTTTAAATATTTAATGTCTTAACATGAAATTTTGAGCACAGCAGGTCTTCAATAAATATCCATCTCAGGTGTTTCCTGGGGACTTGAAACCATATTAGGAAAAGACCCGATAGCCTAACGTTGGTAATCTGCAACCCTGAGAACCCGGGAAAGGTCCGGATAGACTGAAAGACCGAGTCTCCTCCCAAGCCCGGTCTGGTGCCACAGATGTCCTTAACGTGGTGGCTCCGGTCACTCCATTCCTTCCCAGACCCTCTGGCGGCAAGAATAACTTCAGACCAACTTCATCCCTCAGAGACCTTCCCCTCGAGCGGGTACCTGCATCCCAGGGCCCGGCACCTGCTCCTGGAATGGCCCGCTCCGGGAAGGAGTGGAGGTGCCAGGCCACGGGCCGTTGGTCCATGTGCCCACCTTCCATTTCCTGCCCGGCCGCAGTGATCACAGGCCTGTTCCGTCCCCTGCTTTCTGGCGAGCATCTGCCTCTGAACAGAAGTTTCAAGCTCCGGTTTTACAAGCCCATGTTCAGGACTCCGCCTGCAGCTGGGCCACCAACTGTGATGGTCACCGCCAGCTGTCAGGAGAGGAGGCCCAGCTTGGGAAGGCATTCCAGATGCTGGCCCAGCTTCTCTTTGGTGGCTTTTTGAAGTTGTTCCTGCTAAATTCACATGAATGAGGGACAGATGAGATTTCAGGACACAGCTTTTCTCTGCCACTGTGTGCTATATTTGGTGTTGGGAATTCGTAGATTCTGCAGATGAAAGGAAACATTAGGATGTCCTGGGCCTGAGCCAGCATGGGCCGGGGTGCCACTGAGAGCTAGGCTTGAGCATCAGCCCGACCCCCATCTTTCCCGTTGACGGAGGGGTGACCTCGGAAAGGCCACTAAACTTAAAATACTAGTAGACAAATAAGTAAAATGGGGCCACGTGCCCACCCTTGGAGGGCTGTTGTGGGGACAAACGAGGCAGCCACAGACACCGGCCCCGGTGAGAACACTCAGTGATGGTTCGTCTCTGTCCGCACCTTACTTGGCTCTCCCTCCGGGGTTTCACCGTGACCCTTCCAGAGAGGGGAGGTGGCACTGTCTTTCTTGTTGACCTGGGGCAGTGGGTCACGTCTCAGGAGCTGCTGTGCACTCTGGAAGTCCCTTCACAGTGCCAAACCCAGGTCCTTCTTGACCATGAGAGCCATTCCAACCCAGAGGGAAAGCCATACCTTGCTTGGAAGGAAGGACCATCTTCACCACCATGTCTACCTTTGCATGTCAAATTTGAGATCATATCCTGTGGTCGCCTGTGCACATTAAAGAACAATCTACTTATTGATCAGTCAATAAATATTTATGGAGTAACCTCCTTGGGTCAGACATTGTGACAGGCAGTGACAAAGCACTGTCCTCTGCCGTCCAAGAGAGCATATTCTTCTCCGCGGTGGTGGGCACACGAGAAGGTGGGCACAATTCATCATTTCAGGGGCAGGCAGAAGGGATCATGTGCACCTGCACGGAGGGTGCAGCCTGAGGGTTGAGCGTGAAGATCCTGGAGGGCTTCCTGGAAGGGGTGGAGCCTTAATGGAGTCTTAAAATGAGTCAGACTCCAGCAAAGAAGGGGAGAAAATTCAGAAAGAAATAAAAATACTAGGTGCAAAGGCAAAGAAGTGAAACATGCAAGCGTCTTTGGGAACTAGAGTCTGACCACACTGTCCAAGTACAAAGCATGACATCCTTGGAGATGTGAACCTCGTTCTGTGGGCCCGGGGTGCCATTAACAGTGTCACTTGGCAAAGATGCGTTTTCCTTTTTCCATTGAAAGATTACTGCATGTGGAGGATGAAGGGAAAACTGCGATGGGTGACCATGGATATCTCTCCTCCAGAAGAAAAATTCACCATCAGAAAGTACTGTTCCCTAAAATCTGTTACAGAAATTACAAGCCACAGGTCACAGATTTGTTGCTATGCATCAGTGCAAAACTTCTAATTTTAAAATCAAAATAGAAAACAAAGACTCTGGGTCCCAATAAGCTCTCTCCTCCCTGATGCCACTCAAGCTGGTGCATGGTTCTCTCTGAAAAATTCATGATACGTTCCCGTTGGCGGGGCCCTCGCCCCAGCTTGCCTGTCGTGATGTGCCTATCGCAAGAACATGCGTTACAGAATCCAAAGTGAACCCAAAAACCTGCATGTTGTTGCCTCCGTCCCACACTTATCCTTCAGTCCCAGATTCTAGGCACCTTGGGGCAATCACTTGCCTTGAATATGGGCTCTTTTTAATCTTGCAAGTTGACGTGTGTGTGTGTGTGCATGCACGTGTGAGTGTGTGTGTGTGTGTGTGTGTGTGTGTGTGTGTGTAAAGGGGCTGTCAGGCTTTTGGCTTTACCAGTTTCTTCACAGGATAGGGAAGTGGTGGGTCTCCCCCTCTGTCCCCCTGGAAATAGGCTTCCCTCACCCAGTTCAGACCCCTCCCTGCATAGACCATGCCCACTTCCCCCGCCTCATGACCCTGTGGGTGGGAAGAGTTGAGTGCCTCCTTCAGATCAAGAATCCATTTGAGGAATCCAAGGAATAATGAGAACTGAGGAACGGAATTGAGACAGAGGAGGGATCAAAGGGACCAGAAGGAAAGCGGACAGAGGGAAAGGGGATGATCGGATGGGATAAACCTGAAGGGAAGGGGGGAGGGCTCTGTAGGGAGGGGGGCAAGGGAGATGTTGAGGGGAAAATGGGAGTGGGGAGATGCATTCGGGGTGACCCTAGAATCTATGTAAACACAATTAATTAAATAAAATGTATATAAAAAAGAACCCTTTCTGGCATTTCAGTGCTGTTTAATGCAGATGTTTGGCCGCCAGGTCATAGTACAGGGGACCAAGAGTCAGGGTGGGAATTGGGGGGAAATCTCCCAAATCCTGGTCACTTCCCCCTGGCCTTTCCCTGGGACACCTGTTTTCTTTCGTCGTTGTTGTACCTAGAACTGTCATGCAGGGAGTGGGTGAAATCTCGTGTCTGCTTGTAACTCACGAGCCTTGGCGGGTGGGTATTCTCCGCATCCTAGAGGGGACAGCATTTCTCATAAAAGGTCTCACGTCCCCCACCTAGTTTCCTAGCATCTCCGCAGCCCGGGGAGCGGAGAGGGGAGCACGTGGGTTAGGGGGGAGAGAGGCGGGATTCTGAAACAGTCCTCTGCGGCCGGCATGCTAATGGAGCCGCTGCGTTCTGTCTGACTGCACGCGCCCTTCTATTGTTCCTCCCTCCACGTGAGGTTGAACGGGGACACCAGACTTGCACAGCCCTGTGATGTCCCACCCACACGAGCTTTTATCCCGTGGACTGTCTGACGGTGAGCACAGAGGCTTTGAATGCCTTTGAGATCAAATGAATAAGTAAACAAATAATCTCTCATGGTCTCTCTAAGCTCCCTCTTGAAATGCTGATTGATTCTTTTATTCCTTTTAGCCTTCATTATGAGAACTAAAAAAAAAAAAAAAAAAAATCAAGTCTTCCCTGTCTCCCAAGGGTTAAGGCCAACAGCAGAGGGTCTGAAGAGGCATGCAGAGAACATACCTGATACTGTCTCCTTCCCCCTTCTCTCCTCCCTGGCTCCCTAATCTCTGTTCCCACCGTACAGAAGCCAGAACAAGGGGCCCTTCCTCTTTCCTGTCCCTGAGGAGGGCTTCTGCAGGCACAGAGAGAAACACCCCTGCCCCTGTGAGGGTGCTAACCGAGGGGTGCGGTGGTGGGAGCCCGGCATGTCTCTGATTAAAATATTTCCAATTATATCTGACTTAAGGTAGGGGAAGCCCAGCTTCAGATCTGGAGGAAACTAGAACTCGGTATGGTACGTCCTGGTAAAAGCTGCCTCTCCCAGCCGGTGAGTGGGTGCCCTGGCTCACTCCGCAGCTGTCTGGCCACGTGAGCAGGCGGAGGCCTCCCTGCCCCCCTCAGATTCGGCATCGCAGCCACAAAGGGGCCACCACTCTCCTTCCTGCCAAGAACATGAGGGCTGGGACGGGAGGCGCTGACGACAGGCGCCAGGTCCTCCAGTGGGGCGACGGTGCCCCTGTCCTAACCACCTGGTCCTGGGTGTCCTTGCAGATTCACCTATACCCTTGGGGAGGGCATGTGGCTGCCCCTCAGCAAGAGCTTTGTGATCCCGCCGGCCGAACTGGCCATCAACCCGTCGGCGAAGTGTAAGACGGACATGACCGTGATGGAGGACGCTGTGGAGGTCAGGTGAGGCCGGCCCCAGGCTGCGGGGTCCCGTACGTGGCCCGAGGGGTTGAGTGGGAACCTCCTGATAGTATGGGATTCTGGGGAAAGACCCTGGCCAGCTGAAGAAAGAAGTCGGTGGGCTGCCTCCAGACCCCCCACAGTGCCAGGACCCTCTCCACCAGGGTCAGTAGTGCCCACCCCAGGCCTCAGGCACGGGAGAGGACATAACAGTAGGATTTGTAAGCACTTCCCACGTCCCCCAAGGACTGACAGGCAATACGATGTGAGAGAGGACCTGGTTGACCAGGTAGGGATGTGGAATATGATGCTGTCTGTTGCACCTGCAGCCCCCTTGACTCATCCACCCCCCCACACACACACACTGTTCTCCCCACAGGGAGGAGCTGATGACTTCGTCCTCCTTCGACAGCCTGGAGGTTCTCCTGGACTCCTTCGGGCCGGTGCGGGACTGCAGCAAGGACAACGGCGGCTGCAGCAAGAACTTCCGGTGCATCTCGGACCGCAAGCTGGACTCCACCGGCTGCGTGGTAGGTCGGCCCTGGCCGGCTTGTCGCGGGGGAAGGGGGCCCAGGATAAGACATAAGGCAGATATAGAGATGAAAACGCACTATAAATAAAAGGGAGGGTCGAGAATGATCCTCCCTCGTCGTAGCTGCCATCTGGTCTAAATGATGAAGTTTCTCTTGAGAGAGATGAGAAGCTGGTCACTAGTCAGTAAGGCAGGCAGTGTTTGTGGAGCACCTGCCAGGTGACCTGTGACGACCCAGGGGAGACCTCCTGAATTACATGCCATGATTCTTTCTTCCCGGCCTTGCGGTCTAGGAGGTGAGGGATGTACCGCTGAACAGTTGCAGTACTAATGAGCTGCCTAAGAGTATATTATATTAGCTGTCGTAGGAGATAGACTGTATTTGCTCTAACAGGAAATTCTAGAAAATGAATTGATCTCAAATGACATCGATTTTAATAGCAAATTTTATGAGAAACCTATCTAGGTCAATGATGCACCAAGAACAGGGAGAGAAAAAAAATTAAAATATGTCCCCTTTGAGACCATGGCAACAAACTCCTACTTTGCCAGAGGTGGTCCTCTACTTCGTTATCACCTGTACAGACTTTGGCTACGGGTAAAACGTGTGATGCTATGAACTGGAAAGGCTGTTTGGGCCAGAGTAGACTAAGCTGCCTCCTATGCCTTGGATACGAAGACTGATTGAGCCGTGCAGCTGAATGGAGGAGGGAGCAGATGAAGCCCTCAGCACCCGGGACCTTTGTATCTGCACTGTCATGCCCGTCAGCGGCATGGTCTGTCTCTAGCCCTTTCTCCTACTAAGGATGGAATGGCACAATCCTCCCAGAGAGGAGAGAGAGCGGGGCAGAGAAGGAAGGCAGGCAAGCCGGGCATGAAGTGGGATGAAGGAGAGGGGAGAGGATTCATCGAGCCCCTTGGCCCTGCAGTGTTTCCAGGGCAGGGCCCGGCGCCTCCGGCTTGGGGGAGGATACAGTGCCTCGCCTTCCAAGTGTGACCACCGCGCTCCTGTCAGGCGACCCAGAGCAGCAGCCAGCTGTGAGAATGGATGCTGGGCCAGTTCCAGCGTCCACAGCATCCTTGCCCCCCCTCTCAGAGCACCTGTGCCGTTCCGGGAGCCATTCTCCATCAAAGATGGATGTGGACCTGGGACCCAGGCGGGCTGTCTGTGCTGCGGCCTCTGGGCTCTCATAGATTAGGCAGTCGTTGTCAGGAGCCTGTTCTAGCTGAGAAGGGAGAGAAAATGAAGAAAAAGGGAGGGAAGGGAGGGGAAGGAAAGGGAAGGAAAAGGAGCTGGGGGGAGCAGGTAGGCGGAGGACTAGCAGACCCCTCAAAGGGAGGGGTAGGGGAAGAGAGGTGGCTGTCACAAAGGACAGTGCTTGTGGGGCCCAGCCTTCCAAAGGCAGCCAGGAGGCCAGAGCATGTGCCCCGCCCTGTGGCTGGTCCACTTTCAGATGTCTCGGGCAATGAGCTTCTCACCGGGTCCCTCAGGAGACAATTTCACTGTAATGCAGCTCCCAGCTGAGACCCACTTTATATGTGTGTGTGTGTGTGTGTATTTTTTTTTTTTTTTTTTTTTTTTTTTTTTTTTTTTTTACTATTCACCCTGTGTTTCTTTATCCAGAGTTCAACCTATTATTTTCTATCACTCTCTTGGGTTGTTCTAAATACTAAAACACTGCACCCATGCATGAACATCCTATGCACCTTGACCCTCCGGGCCACCCCCATGTGGGTCTGAGCGTGCTCATGCACCCACACACGTGTACACAGATAGCCTCTCCATCTTTTCCCTTGGCCCGCCCCTTTCCTGGGGCCCTGCGGGTCTGCCTGTCAAAAGCCTTCTGTTGGTGATCCTAGCCCCTTTTAGTTGGAGTATAGCTGTGCTGTTGCGTTTTTGTACTTTTAACACTGTCATCTGTGAGACAGAGTGAGCAGGAATAGTTCCGATGAATATGCATTTGCAATAAGGATTGGAGCCCCTGCAGAAAGTCACCCAGTTCTGCCTGGGCTTGGTATTAGCATAATACTTTGAAGTCCGCTAGTCCACGTGGCTCTTGGAGGGAGGTGGGGCCGGGTTGGCAGGCAGGCTGTTCAGTTGACTGTTTTCCGTTGGTTCTGAAGCACAGGAGGCCTGATGCAGGCAGGCGGATGGGTTGAGAGCTGATGTGCCACATCACGACTCTTGTGACCCTACTGAGAAGTCGATCAGGGTCTTGACTTTGAGCTGACCTGACTCCCCAGGGCATCAGTACTGTCCCCAAGCCCTGGTGTGTTGCAGAGCAGTCAGTCCTGTGTCGTCTGGAGGTAGACCAGGGACAAAGCCGTCGGCTGTGCCAACTGCCTCTGTCCTCTCGCAGAAGCCCTGACATTCAGTTCTCGGTGCTGCGCAGAAAGGCTGCTCAGGAAAGGGATATTTTTATAGAAAGGAGGAAGAACTCAGAGCGCACTGGCCCTTCGGGAACCTAGGAAAGGAGTGCACCTGTCGAAAGCAAGGCAGACAGGTGGGGTTGGTCCGCCTCTGCTGCCAACCTCCATTGTTCTTTCTAGGAAGCCAGAGCACATTTCTCAGTTCTGCATGGACTCCCACAGGGTTAATTGCTACCCAGTTAATTGCCCTATTGTTTATATGGTCTCTGAGGACAGGAAACAAATGCCCGTGAAAGGCACACACTTGGACAAGCCCCAGCCGCGCCGTTCCAAACCAGAACAAACACTCTCCAAAAGCGGGGATGGCAGACCCTTTGGGAGGGTTCCCAGAGCAGAGGCCAGCCACCCGCCATGGGTAGCTGGGACCTCTTCCATCATGGTCCTTCCTGTGCCCCGATGGAGACACGGGAGCATCCTTTGTCTGTTCTGTGGAGCCCTGTAGGGTCCTGCAAAGGTACTGATTCAGTGTCCTGTTGCTGCTGCAACAGACCACCGCAGGTTTAGTGGCTTGAAGCACCGCCCACTGCATCTGGCTCCGAGAGGCGGCCCACTATGTTTTGGCTTAAGATCCCCTTCTTTCATCCTGAAAGCCGCTCCGTTGATTTCTTCCGACCACTCTTCTGCAGCACATCCTCTCTCTCTCTCTCTCTCTCTCTCTCTCTCTCTCTCTCTCTCTCCTTTCTTCTCTTCCTTGTCCCCTTTTCCCTCTTGAGGACTGTTGTGATTACATCGGGCTCACCCGGGTAATCCAAGATAATCTCTCATCTCAAGAGCCTTCACTTGATCTGCAAAGCCCCTTTTGTCAACCATAAGGTGACCTGTTCACAGGCTCGGGGATTATGTTGCAGACATCCTTGGGGGCCATCCATGAGAAGTAGAGGAGGCGGGGCTTGGGGCAGACTTGGTAGGCTGGACCATAGCCTGCCCACTCCCGGCTGTCACCAGGATGTCCTGATTCTTATCCAGCCTACCGATGGAGGGTTATTATAGCATTTTGTTGGAATGTTTGGAAATGACTTCCAGTGCTCAAATAGAGCGGAAAGCCCACGTTGTCTGGCTCCTTCATCTTCGCACTCGTCCCGAAGATGGCCCCCACATGCCTTTGCTTTCTGACTGACGTGTCTGCTCGTGCTCAGGTGAGCGACTGCGGCGGCCTCGCAGGCGAGAGGTCGGCTATTCGTCATTCTCGTGTTGAACACATGACCTTCCCTACCAGGTTCATTATGCTCTAATGAGCTTTGAATCGCCCAATGACCTCGCCACCCTCTGTCCACATGCTGTCCACAGTGGTTTCCCATCAAATGTGTCATTTCCCCTCTCTGGGGACACAGCTAGGCAGAGACCATTACAGATGACTCCCCCACCCCCGTAGGACAGCACACAGTAGAGTGTGCCTCCAAGGCTTCAGTGATATGGGAGCAGGAGGCTGACACACAGATTTAATTCCTTCAAACATGTCCCTCTGGAGAAGCCCTGCAGGCCTAGCCTTCCACGTAGAGCTCGTGAAGCGTTCGGGAAATCGTGGTGAAAGGAATAAGCGTGTCATGCAGTAGAAGAGAACCTACTTTGAGTTGCATGTTTTGGGTATCACCCAGGGAAGGCGAGGCCAACTCGGGTCCAGGGAGTGGTCCCTCTTCTCCCAGGGCTCCTGTCTCCATCGCGTATGCCCTCTGCCAACAGCACATCCGCCTCACAACTTGCGCTCAGGTGTGCGTGTCTCGGGCTTGGCGACCTTCGATTTGACTCCTAAGCAATCAGTCAACCCAAAACCATTGGCAGGAAAAGAAAGGAAAGGCTGGTGGAAAAAAAAAAGGGGGAATGGAATGGGGGAAATCACTTTAAGCTCATTAGCAAATTACGCCACAGACCAGCAATAAGTCTGGAAGCCATGAGCATCTCATGAAAGATGATTAACCTTGTATATTTTTGGGGTCACTGGAATTTAAGCTCATTTATTAGACCTTCTTGATGGGGGAGGGTTGTTGCCATAGTACAGACAATTTTCTTCTTGAGTCTGGGGTTGATTGAGACTCTGGAACTGCTTAATGTGACCTCTGTAAGGAGAGGTTAATGTATGACCTTGGGGCTCAATCCTGAAGAGACGGTTCTCTTTCAAGGACCAAGTGGAGGGAGTGTCCGCACACCAGGGGCAGGGAGTGGCCAGCACTCTCCTCTGGAGGCCGAGTTTCTCGGCTGACCGCTGGGCTCTGGCTGCAGACACGCCTAGGAGGACAGCATGGTCTGGAGGCTGCAGTTCCTTTGTATTTGGAGCCAGAGTTTGAGGAGAGGAGCCCAGAATGTGAATACAACAGCACGAGGGACATTTCGGCCAAAACATACTTATGCCACGGAGAAATCTAATGATGAGACTCCTTGGGGAATGGGAGTTATCTGGTTCAACAAGGGTTAAGGAGAGAGCTCTATTTTTGGTTTCAGTGCCTTTTTTTAAAAAAATCTTTCCAAAACGTTTTACTCTGAACTGCAGCCCAAGTAAGTTACAGTGAAGTGAAGAGAATTGCATCTTTTTCAGTGATTGAGGAGCTTGCCTTGCCTTCAAGGTCATTGCTTTGGACAGTTGGCAGTATTTTGTCCTGTAAATATGTGCACCCATAATATGGGGTGAGTGTGTATGTGAGCGAGAGTGAGAGAGAGAGAAGGAATATTGGGCTGAAGCTACAAATCCATAATTGATCTCAGAATGTTCTCCAGGAGTTGCTTAAAAATCAGACAAGTGAAACAACACATGGACAGTACGACTTTACTTGGTTGACACGTTGACTTTATTTCTTTAAGTGTTCTGGGGAACCCAGGTTTTCTCACACTTGAGAAGAGGCAACGTGGCAGCGTGCAAGGGACACACGTGAGCTTTGGGGTCAGGCAGTTGTAGGTGAGAAATCTGACTCCCACCTCTGTGACCTTCAGTCAAGTTATGACTTAATCGTTCTGGGTTTCAGTTTGCCCTTGTATAAAATGACAAAAAAGTCTACCTGTGTTGTTGGGATTGATGATAATGTATGTAGATTGTCCTGCATGTAGAACTCCTTAGCTGCTGAGAGCTGTTATTATTTTTAGCTTTGCTTAGAAGAGAAGAAAAATCCAAGGCAGTGAACTGTCTTCTCTCCAGCTCTAAGAAAATGTAAATATCGGGTGGTCCATTGGCATACCAGAGTCGAGTAGACACCAGGGCCAGGCGGGGTGAGGATATGCGGATTTGGGGATTCCGGAACAAAGCCTGCCCGAGTTCCATTTGCTGACGTCTTGGTCTGAGGTCACGCTTGGTCTGAGGTCACGCTTGGTCGGGCAGCGTGGACAAAAGCAGGTGGTTGAGGAGATGGGTCGTTGGTTGGGACTGAGGTAGCTCACTGGGGCAAGGATTGACGTGTCGTGAGGGGGAATAACCGGAGGGCTGGCTTTGCCTCTACTTTGGTGATGTTTCTCAAGCTCTATAGAAGAAAAAAGAGCTCGTGGCAGCCAGTGCAGCCTTTCTAATTCTGATCAAACCCCTGTGTTTCAGTACCTACATCTGTGCCTGGGCTGCCTCACCGTGGTGATGCCAGCTCCCTTCTGGTGCCACATCTGGCCTCACAGCTTGGTGGCCAAGGAAGTGGATGGGTAGGGGGCTAAGTGGACGTGGGCTGCAACCCTCAGCTGCCTCATTTGCTTGTTTACCATCACCTAGCACATCTGGGTTGGCACAGCACGCGGCAGCCCTGGGAAACGTCTTCAAACGCTGTCACCGTCCAGCACTCTAGCGGGCTTCGGAGGGAGAAAGGGGGCGAACCGGGCTAGGAGCCTGGCTGGCCCACAGGGGGGCCATTTGTTTGGGAAGTTCTGGAATTAGTGTCAGCCATCAGTGCACGTCCTGCTGTCTGCGACTGAGAAGCAGGGAGAGGAAAGGTGGGTCTGAGGGCGCACCTGCAGTGGCTCGGCTTCTAGGCCCAGGTGCTCGGCAGCTGAGAGGAAGAGGCAGCCGGGCGGTAGCACGGGAAAGGAGGTGTTTAACACTGTTCCTCTCCACGTTCTGAATGTGGTGTCTGTGTTGGTCTGGGTTTGGGAGAAGCTTGTTAGCTAGCCGACAGCAGACAGCACAGCAGTTAGGAGCAGGTCAGATCTAGAGGGACGCCAGCTCCGTCCTCATACTCGCTGCCTGACCCCGGGCTCATCATCGGCCCCCATGCAGCCTGTTTGAGAGGACCAGCTGTAACGATGCCCACGTGTGGGATCTGTCACACGGACAGAGGAGCGAGATGGCAAAGAGTAGCCATTGACTTTTAGATAGAGTCGAGCACAGCGGGAAGCCCAGGCATTCACTGGCTGTCAGTGGTTTCCACATCTGTTAAATGAGGGTAATATAAGGCGCTTTGAGAAGAACTACCAAGAGCACATAGCAGAGCCCTGCAGTCCTAGTAAATGGCTGTTGAGTGAGGGACTGGTCCAGCTGTTAGCCGTCGATGGAGCCCCTGAGCCAGGGACTCCGTGTGGCGCTGCCGTGGTCAGCAGTGACTTTAGGGGAGCTAAGCTCTCTGTGCTGCGTTGTTTCATATGTACAATGGGGGTAGTCACACTACTTACCTCAGGGGGGTGTCCAGTGAGCAAGATGAGTGAAGAAGACCCTGCCCGGAGTTTGGTGGGTGCCGTGTGAGTGGTCCTGCTGCTCACCGTGTCACCCAGGTGCTGGCTGACATGTCTTGCTGGGTTATCTCCTTTGCTGTCGCTCTTGGGGAGTTTCTTGAGGGCATGGCAGTGCAGAAAAGCTAGATTTTTCACATGAAGAGTGTCCAGGGTACTGGGGTACAGCCCAAGCATGAGGGAAACACCTGTGGGTGCTTATATCTGGGAGTCTCCCGCAGGGTGTCGGGGAGGTGGGTAGGTCATGAGCATGGCCTGCAGTCAGACCTCCCTCCAGGGTCCCAGAGAAGGTCCACTTTCTCCTTCTGGTTAGATGCCCGCTCCTTGCATTCCCTCCAACACCAGTGTCTGATACCGATGTTGACAGAGTGCTTTGGACACCGTTATAAAGTCCTATTAATACGAAATCCAGACAGCAGCATGCCCTGGCCCTGGCCCAAAGCAGTGCCTGCTAATGCATTTCCTTCTGGCCCGTCACCTCCACGCGGCTGCCCGCCTGAAGCCCAGCTGGGAGGTAGCACGCCTTGCTCTGTCTGCTCCCACGCTCCCTTCCGGCCTGTTTGGAGGAACCGGCCTTAATGCAAATGTGTGTGATCCGTGCCCAGAGAGAAGAAGCAAGAGGTCAAAAAAGGTCACTTGCTTTTAAAGGCAGTCCAGCGTGGTGGGAACTTATTGCGTTACTTGCCAATGTTAATGGTTTCACGGCTGAGAGTTAAAATAGGCATCCGTAGCTACACTTCAGTTTTCAGAGAACCCAGCCCCCCCCCACCCCTGATTTACCCACCTGTGTGGCTTCTTTCTGACTGTGCCAGTGCCCATCTGGACTTAGCCCCATGAAGGACAGCACCGGCTGCTACGACCGCCACATAGGGGTGGACTGTTCCGATGGCTTCAATGGCGGCTGTGAGCAGCTGTGTCTCCAGCAGGTGGCGCCCTTCCCAGATGACCCTGCCTTGTACAACATCCTCATGTTCTGCGGGTGAGTTGAGCTGGCCCTGAGGCCGTCCGGTTTGCTGGGATGGGGGACATTAGTGTTAAAGGCAGTAAAGAATATCCAAATAAACTGGTCACCCCAGGACAGCTTTTCGGCTCTGAGAAAAGAGCCTGCAGGGCTGTAAGCAGAGTACTTTTCAAGTCAGAGTTGCAGGACCCTTGGGGAAGTCGAGTCCCATTGCTGCAGATGAGGGAGATGGCCACAGTCATGGACCACGTACACCAGAATTTTCCAGCTGTGCTTTGTGGAACTGTGAATCAGGTGGCTTGTGACGGCCTTTCTGTGGTCCAGAAGCTTGGGAAAGATGGTGTGAGACTAATCAGCTATCGAAGAAGATGAGGGGGAAATCTTTGTGCAGCCCCTCCCTCAGGCAGGGCGATTCCTTGGGGTAGTTAAAGAGCCCTGGGCTGTGGATCGTCTCATTTCCTTTGAGAGAACGGGGCAGGCACTGACACCCCATTTCACAGGTGAAAAAACTGAGGCACAGTAAGGCTAGTTAATTCCATCAGAACTGGGGAGTTGGTAAGTGGGAAGGTTGGGATTAGAATTCAGGCCCTCTAGCTTAATAAAAATTTCTGTAGCTCCTTCAAAATTGGAATTTACACCACTGACTGGGATCATCTTTAAAGATATTTCCATGTTATGTTTATAAAGGAAGTAATAATGTGATCCATTCTTCTATATCCCCTAGTTTGCTTGTCTATCATTTCTTCCCCTTCCTTTCCCACCTCCATTCCTCCCTCTCCTCTCTCCCTTTCCCTTCCTTCCTCCCCCCCTCTCCCCCTCTTTTCCTTCTTTTCCCTTTCTACCCTCCTTCCCTCTCCCCCTCCCCCTCTCCCCTCCCCCCTCTCCTCCTCTTTTCCTTCTTTTCCCTTTCTACCCTCCTTCCCTCTCCCTCTCCCCTCTCCCCCTCCCCCTCTTCCCCTCTCCCTTTCTCCCCTCCCCCACTCCCCCTTCTCCTCTCCCCTCTCCCCTCTCCCCCTGTAAAGCCAGCAGGCAGGGCCGGGGCCACCATCAGAGCAGCCCAGCCCTTGCAGGTTCGCATTGGATTCGGACAGTCGGTAAAGAAACAGCAGAGCCAAAAGCTGATGGGCCATAGCCTTTAATCCTACCTTGCACCCGGCGGGCAAGTAAAAACATACACTGGGCTCCAAAACCCAGTCACACTCAGTGCTCACAAAGCCACTGACTTATCCGAGTTTCCTAGAATCAAAGGTTTCTAGCTCACCAACCTTATTCTCCTCAGTTCCCCATCTCCTTCCTTATCCCAGATACAAACTCTGTACAGACTGGCATCTCACTCAGCACTCCGCCATCTTGGCTGCTTTTCCTGGCCTTCTCCACGTGGCCTCCTCCCGCTGCTGGCTCTATTCTCTCTGCTCTCTCATGCTAACCTCAGGAACCAAGAGCCGAGTCCCGTTCTGCCTCCCTTTTATAGTGTAGAAATCCAAACCCTTAATCCAATATACATAATAGGGAAGTCTCTTAATACAAAGTCACTTCTCTGAGGCATGATAGGATTGTACCACCTTACACCAAAAAGGGTAGGAAAGGCTTAATCCCAAAACCAAGCCCCAGGCTACAAGGATTCTGCCTGCCTTTAGCCCACCCCAACACACATTAATATCACCTGGGCAACGGCCTCTTTAACAAAGTGAGCATAACACATTTTATCTGCCCAACACCCCCTTTCTCTCCCCTCTCCCCCTTTCTCCCCCCTCTCCCCCTCCCCCTCTCTCCTCTCCCCCTCTCTCTTCCTCTCCCTTTCTCTCTCCCTCTTCCCCTCTCTCCCCCTTCCCCTCTCTCCCCCTCCCCCTCTCTCCCCCTCCCCCTCTCTCCCCCTCCCCCTCTCTCCCCCTTCCCCCTCTCCCCCTTCCCCTCTCTCCCCCTTAGCCCTCTCTCCCCCTCCCCCTCTCTCCCCCTTCCCCCTCTCCCCCTCCCCCTCTCTCCCCCTTCCCCCTCTCTCCCCCTTCCCCCTCTCTCCCCCTCTCCCCCTCCCCCTGCACCCTTTCCCTAACTCTCAGGGAGAGTGCTTCCTCTTTGTCATAAACCATGCTGGTCACTGGGCTGCAGAGATGAGGTCTAGTTCCTGCCCTCAAGGATCTCACGATCTGATAGGCTTGCAGTGGAAACCAGTGTTTATAATAATAAAGCCATACTACATTGTTGCTAAAAGCCAGTTCCTGCTGAGTAATCCTGAAGAGATTATTTGGTGGAATACTGTTATTTTTTTGTATTTCATTTTATGTTATTTCTTTGCACCTGAGCAGTTTTCACATTCAGTTTCTTGTACCATCCCAATCCATGAATGGAGGCTCGATCTAAATTTTCATGCCTCTCTAATGTTATCAGCTGTGGCTGACCCACTTCAGTGAATGGAGGTAAATTCAGCCAAAGTTGCATAGCTTTATTTATTTCATAAACATACATTTGAGCACATATTCTGTACAGAGCACCGAGTTAGGGGTTAGAGAGAGGAGAAACAGCAGGACACGAGACCTGGTCTCCGCCCTCAGGAGAGTGTGTGGTGGGACACACGGCCATGAACATAGGATCATGGGGGACGGGGTCGTGCGGAAGGGGAGCTGTCCGGATGCTCAATGGATTGAGAGGGAGCTGGCCAGCTTCAAAATTCTTTCCAGAAACACCATGTTTTAGCTAAAGGGTGGCGCCGCCTCGCTATCCTGCCCCAGACCTGGGCTGGTGCTGTAGAGTCCTCTGGGGGCCTCGAGTCACATCTGTCGCCTAGACTAATGCAGTAGGTCCCTAACTGGACTCCTTTCCTTTTCAGCCAGAGTTCAGTACACGTGAGTATTCTGTGTGCTCCAGCCGCTCTATATAGCCTTGATTTGAGGCTCTTCTGGAAAAACCAAGTCCACAGGCTCTTATAATTAAAGAGCTTTACTCACCTTTGTTCACACGAGTATGTAAATGGTAAATAGGGAAGAACAAGTAGTTCAAGTGCATTAACATGGGCCTCATGTGTGCCTCTGTGAGGAATAATGATAGAAACATTTGATGAGTACCTGCTGTATGCTAAGTACAGCGGAAGTTCTTGAAGTTCATTGTCTCGCTCACTGTCCCCCCACCCCCCCTTTACAGATGTGGAAACTGAAGCTCAGAGAGTTTAATCAGCTGGCCCAAGGTTACCCATAAAGGGCCGTGTCATTGTCATTTCAATATTGCTTCTCACCGCTTAATGCTACGATGATTTGTTCCTCTGTGTAGAACAGTCTTTATCTTATTATAACAATCACCGGAGGTGGTAATAATAAAAGATGTGTTTTAATGCCATGAACATCCACAAATTCAAAACCTTGTATATTTCTAAGGAGAAATATTCAAATGTAATCAATGTGCTTTTTAAATGACAGCTTTATCAAAATAATTCTTACCTGGACTAACAAATAATAGCCTTCTTTATATAACCACAGATAAGGTCCAGTTAATGACGTATGGTTGTTGACCCGTATTTACCAACATCAGTATCACTCTTCCATTAGCGTAACAGTACGTGCTTCATGGGGAGGGCGCACGTGGAAGGAGGTGCCACGCGGCATGCCCTGGCATCTAGTTAGTTCAGTTGGAGGAGGAGTTAATATGGGCAGACCTTGTGTTTGGACACATTCAAACCGAACACAGCTGGAAGACGATCAGTCCTCTTAATTTCTTAGTTAACTTGTCATAGGACCAGATTAGAAGGTCATTAATTTCTTAAGCACAGTGCCTTTTTTTTTTTTTTTTTTTTGGCTGCCTACTTACCCTTCAAACAAAGGCAGGGTCTGGCCATATAGGTCGTTCTGGAGAAAGGCTCCAGAATATCTTGGATTTAAAGGTGTTAAACTCATTGACAAGCTTATCCCCAGTGATTCCTACCTTGACCTATTTGGAAAATCAGACACTTAGAGGAAGACACCCTCGAAAGCTCTGGAGGCATTCTGCAAAGGTAAGGGGGAGGTTCAATGTGATCACATGGTGGAAGGATCCTCGGTTTGCAGGCTAAGGAGCTGAGTTATAAAAGGGACAGAGGTCAAATTGGGATATTCATAATCTCTAGTCATTCAACACACTCCCAATGTCATTCCCCCATTGTAGGGTTGAGTTGACTGCATAGCTCACTGGTAGAATAACCTCTCCTATTTTCCGCTGTGTTAGTTGCATAGAGGATTACAAGCTCGGCGTGGATGGACGTTCTTGCCAACTCGTCGCCGAGACTTGCCCAGAGGGAGGTGACTGTGGGGAAAGCAGGGAGCTTCCCATGAACCAGACCCTCTTTGGGGAGATGTTCTTTGGTTACAACAACCATTCCAAGGAAGTGGCTTCCGGACAAGTGCTGAAAGGAACATTCAGGTGAACCTCATGTCCCTAGAAACTATTGTTCGGGGCTGTTGCTGGACCATCTGCCCTCTAGTGGTTTAGTCGGTGTCGGGTTTTGCATCTTGGAGCAAGGTAACTGTGACCCTGAGAGGAAGGGCATGTTCTGTCCCATGGTCTGCTCCAGGTTGGCAATGCTCCTTCCAGAGTTTGAGAACCATGCTTCCTCTGGGCAGACAGTAAAACAGAAAATGAACTCTTATCGTGCCCAGGCGAGGACTGGGAGGTTTTCTGCAGAAACCACCACCACATGCTCAAGTTCTGGCTTCTCTCGGAGTTGAGGAATCAGTGTGTGAGTTAAGCTAGCGTAGCGGTCTTCAGCTATGGGCATGGACCCTGCGCGTCCCTGAGGTCCCGCCTTTTCCAGATTCCAAGAGGCCGGGTTTCTTCCTCAGCTTCAACCTAGAGGATACATTGCAATAAGTTGAATGCAGAGATGGAAATTATGCTGTCTTCTAAGTCAGACATTTAAAAAATTTGCAAATGTAAAATAAACACTGCTCTCATCATTTTTTATAACATATGTTAATATTTAATGGCTTTATTAATGATATTTCAAAATAACTGAATGAATTATTTTTTTAAATTCTTCCATTTCCAACAGGGTAAACGTTGCTAGAGGTAATCCACATGCAGAGAAGCTAGCTGCCTGGGGCCTTCAATTATTTTTAACAGTGTAAAGGGGTCCTAAGAATAAAATGTTTCCAACCATTGATTCAGAATATTTCTAGGGCCCTGGATGGTTGGCTCAGCAGTAGAGTGTCAGCCTGGCGTGTGGAAGTCCCGGGTTCGATTCCCAGCCAGGGCACACAGGAGAAGCGCCCATCTGCTTCTCCACCCCTCCCCCTCTCCTTCCTCTCTGTCTCTCTCTCCCCCTCCTGCAGCCAAGGCTCCATTGGAGCAAAGTTGGCCCGGGCACTGAGGATGGCTCCATGGCCTCCTCCTTAGGCACTAGAATAGCTCTGGTTGCAATGGAGCAACACCTCAGATGAGCAGAGCATCACCCCCTGGTGGGCATGCTGAGTGGATCCCAGATGGGCACATGCGGGAGTCTGTCTGTCTGCCTCCCCCCTGCTTCTCACTTTGGAGAAATAAAAAAAAAAAAAGAATATTTTTAGAAGATTCTCCGTTTGACCCCTGTTTTGGTCAGGTCTTAGGCTGTTTAAATACTTGCTTTCCAGGAGGTGGTGGTGATGGTGGCGACAGTGTGGTGACATGGACAAGCAGTTGATAGCAACCTGAGCCTAGACTCTTATGAGCAAACCCATAGTAAATTTCCAAGCCGGTTCTTAGAGTCCGTTGTTTTTTCCGTTACGGGCAGTAGACTTTCCCAGTGTTCTCCCTTTTAGCTGGGACGCTGCCGGCAGCAAGCAGTGAGCTGTCATACCCAGCCTTGCGGTGGCTGGAGTCTTCTGTGTCATCTAGAAGTGGGACCGCATACACCCTGATCTTATGCAGAGCAGATCAGAGAGTAGGGACAGGGAGGAAAGGACAGTCTGTCTTCTGAGTAACCCTTTTCATCTGGTTTATTTCTCATCCTCCCCAGCGCTCACCCGGCCCCTTACCGTGGTGTCTTCCTTCAGACATGCGCATTCTGTGGGCTCAGAGTAAGGGGAATTTTCTGGCCTGGAAGTTTTTTCATTGTGAGTTGAGGTATGGATTGCCCACCAAGGAGTGGGATTCACCCCAAATACTCGGCAGTAAAACATCTGCCTCTGTTTCCAGGCAGAACAACTTTGCTCGAGGTTTAGACCAGCAGCTGCCCGATGGTCTCGTGGTGGCCACCGTGCCCCTGGAGAACCAGTGCCTGGAGGAAATCTCAGAGCCCACCCCTGACCCCGACTTTCTGACGGGTAAGTGTTCCTCCTGCCCTCACTTAACCTGCGACACCGGGAGGCTCCCCTTGGTCTCATAAAATCAAGACACTCGACCTCACTTATTTCGGTTTTGAGGCTAATGATTTCCTTTGTACACAACAAAAGCTCAGTCTCAAACCTGAACACTGCTAGGATTATTTGTCAGTAAAATTGCCAGTATTGCTATATAATTGTCTGCAAAATACTCATAGTAATACCATTCCCTCCTAGTCTCATTGGGATGCTTTGACAACAAGTGGAATAATAGATAAGAGTTCAGTGTTCTCAGTGACCAGATCATAGTAGAGGTGGAGAGAGGGCAGTGGTGACTGTAGCCTAAGTCATCTGTCATTGCGAAGTACGAATGGAACAGCGTGAGGCTTGTCTGACCACCCTGGATTTGAGTCCCGGCTCTGTGATTTTAGAAAGTGCAGTCCCTCGGGAGCTCGTGGCCCTGTCATAGGATGGTGATAACACCACTTGCCCCCCAGTGCTGTCTCGAGCCCAGTGGTGTTCTTCCCCTGGGCTCATTGTGGAATTAACATATGGGTTGATGGGAAGAGGCAAGAGACCCTCAGGGGAATCTTCTCTCTGTGCCTGTGAAGACCCACAAGTGAGCATCTCCTGGACCAATGAAGACACTTCAAAGGCTTCCATGGACCCATAAGAGGCATCTAACTAGGAATCCAGCGTCAGGTGTGAGAAGGCTGGATGTAAGCTCGATTCCATGATCAGTTTTGTTCATTTCTCTGTTACTTCTCTTTCTTTCTCATTCTCTGTCTTTTTTCTTTTATACCTTTCTCCTCTTTTCCTTCCTTCTCTGGAGAATGGACTGTGTTGAGGATAAGCCTCTTCTAGATAGCAAGTTACATTCAAAATTTTAGCTTAGACCCGGATAGCATTAGAAATAGGGCTGTCAGAGGTAGCGTAGCATAAGGATGAACAGTGTAGACTCAGGAGCCTGACAGCTGGGGCTCAACTCTTCAGTGGCTGTGTGATCCTGGACAAGTTACTTACCATCTCTGTGCCTCAGTTTTTTCTTTGTTCTTTTTACCTGTAAAAATGGATATTATACCATCTTCCTTACAGGACTGATATGAGGAATAAATCAATTAATATATATAAAGTTTATAGGACAGTTCCTGATACACAGTGACATGTATATTTGTTAAGTAAAAAAATATGCCAAGTGAGAAAGAAAATATGCACAAACTACCAAATCGTGTTCTTCCTACAGGGGAAGGAGAGGGAGCAAGACAGGAAACAATCACAGGTACATAGAGTCTGGACCAGATACAAATCTCATCAAAAGTAGTTCCCCTCTAAAAGACAACTACACACACACAGAAGGGGGGGGGGAGACAGAGAGAAAACTTAAACTGAGAAAATTCCAGTGCAGCCTCTGAGCACATCCTAAAGCCCACATCTCTAGTGTCGGGGAACCTTGATCTCTTGTTTATACGTCCTGTGCTGAGACACACGCTGTGTGTGTAAAATACCTTGGACAGGAAGTGTGAGCCGTACACAAACAGGACAGAGTTCACACCAGTGAGAAACCACCGGCTTCTGCTTCAGGACTTACCAAGACCTCACGCACCATGACGGGTTGTGGCGGTGAGAGTTACTCGGACCACCAGCCTGGGAGGGCGCAGTGAGAGTTACTCGGACCACCAGCCTGGGAGGGCGCAGTGAGAGTTACTCGGACCACCAGCCTGGGAGGGCGCAGTGAGAGTTACTCGGACCACCAGACTGGGAGGGCGCAGTGAGAGTTACTCGGACCACCAGCCTGGGAGGGCGCAGTGAGAGTTACTCGGACCACCAGACTGGGAGGGCGCAGGGCCGCAGCCCTGGATGCCGCCGGAACTCCTGAGGAGGAGCAGTTGGGTAAATCTGAGAAACATCAGAAGAGAACACGTTTGGATCTACATCTTCGGAAATGAGAGATACGAATTTGATCGTCAGCCACACAGAAACCTCTTTCTCCTCGTGCCCTCTACCCTGCCTGATCATTGGAGAGGGCAGAGTATTCATTTGGATCACCTTTGTTTTCACGGCCTGGAGAGTGAAGTCTAACACTCCTAAGAGTGTAGAGGGGGTCCTTCTTAACCAGCTACTTTTGCAGCCAGCCTCAGAAGCGGCGCCGTGTAGGCCGAGAACTTTCCTTTGACGTATGAAGGAATCCGTCTGACTTGTTAAAAGCCCAGATGAACTGGAAGAGTCCATTAAAGGGGTGGTTAACCAAATCTCCTCTGTATTAACTTTCTAGTTCTGGCAACGTTTTACTTGAATCTTTCCCAAGAATCGTACAGAGAAGATCATATCTTGTCACACTGTTGTGCTATTATAGGTCATAATCCCCATAAACCTCCAAGCTGAGAAGATTTGAGCGCTAAAGTGATCTTTAAAATCCTCTATATCAGCATTTCCAAGCATTTCAAAATGGGGGGGGGGGGGGCCTGTGCTCTGCTCTTAAATAAGTTCTGTCTTCAACTGCATTTGGGAAGACTGTAGTATCCGCCTCTCAGCAATCTGTGCCAACGTAGCTTTCCACAGGTTCCAGACGCTGCAGTGAAGAAACCCTTTCCCCTTAGCTAACCCAGCGGTCCCTAAGCCTGCGGAACGAGAAGAGCCTACATCTAACAGCTGCTGCCCTCTTCCGGAGCCACTGGTCGGAAAACAGAGAAGAATATTTGGTTTATGTGTTTTTATCATGCCGATTGCTTCCCTCTTCATCAAAGTAGCGGTTCAGAACTCTGAGTGTCACCTGCCTCTTCGGTGTTGTAAGTTGTGTGGAAATCAGTGAAGACCCACCAGGTGGAAACAGGGGAAAGTGATGCACTCATAGCTTGCTGCTGAGCAAGGGGGCCGGCCCCCAGCCCCTCACCTCGGTGGAGGCCGGTGGGCAGGCAGGGGAACAGGAAGGCCTTAGAGTGGAGGAGGAAGGCCTCAGGCAGGCCATGATGGGAGCTGGTGGCCATGAGCGGGCCCACTTGCCAGGGGTGTGGCATTCAATGTAAATGTCGAGGAATATGTACATATGTATTTGACTTTCTCTGTTGGGAAGTAAGTTGGAAGCAAGAACAAAAATTGGGAATCTGTCAGTTATTAATCAAGTCCTGGACATGTTGGACTGACATTTTACAGCTGTTAAAATTTGACATCCTAGACTGGTTGCTAGAGATAGTGGTTGGTCTGACTTCCCACAAATCTGATGTGTAGATAATACACTAGCTTCTTGGGCCAATCACCATAGAGAATAGGTTAGTTTTATGGGCTGATTGTGGCAGATTCTGGGTCAGAGTTCTATTTTTATGTATGGTCTGGCTATCATCTATGGGAATTTTTATTCTCTTAATTTAGAAAGAGAGTGCAGGAGCAGACCAAGGAGGGAGAGGAGGCTGCTGACCACACTCATGGACGCGTTGGGTGCCACAGTCACAAACTCTACATAAAGATTTTGAGTTCTGTGCTTTTTGGAACTTGTTCAAGGTCAACTATAGGAAATAGACCTGAGAACTTCGGGGGTCATACATCCCCCTCACATTTCAAATAAATAACAGGAGAAAACTCCCTCTCTCCCTCTCTCCCTCCCTCCCTCCCTCTTCCTTTCCTCTTTCCTCCCTTCTCCCTTCCTCCTGCCTCCCTCACTCCCTTCCTCCCTCCCTCCCTCTTCCTTTCCTCTTTCCTCTCTTCCCCTTTCCTCCTCCCTCCCTCCCTCCCTCTTCCTTTCCTCTTTCCTCCCTTCTCCCTTCCTCCTGCCTCCCTCCCTCCCTCCCTCCCTCTTCCTTTCCTCTTTCCTCCCTTCCCCCTTCCTCCTGCCTCCCTCCCTCCCTCCCTCCCTCTTCCTTTCCTCTTTCCTCCCTTCCCCCTTCCTCTTTCCTCCCTTCCCCCTTCCTCTTTCCTCCCTTCCCCCTTCCTCCTGCCTCCCTCCCTCCCTCCCTCTTCCTTTCCTCTTTCCTCCCCCTCCCTCCATCCCTCCCTCCTCCTTCCTTTCCTCCCTTCCTCTTTCCTCCCTTCCCCCTTCCTCCTCCCTCCCTCCTTCCCTCACTTCCTCCTTCTTCCTTTCTTCCCTCCTTCCCTTCCTTCCTTCCTTCCTCCCTCCTTTCCTTTGTCTCTCTTTCCCTCCCTCTCTCTCTCTCACATAAGTCTATTCAGTAATTTTTTTCAAGCATAGGTAAGGAAAAAAATAATGTTGATTCTTGAGAAAACAGAGTCAGAGATAGTTTGCAAAAAGGAAGTCATTCAGAAATGTGTTCCAAATAATAATAAAATAAAATAAACTAGAGCTGCCTGCATGCCAAGGGTACACAGAGAAAGAATGCTGACTCAGCGGGGAAATGTATACACTTGAAAATATCCCTTTCTTGTTAAATAATGGAAATATTATCTGTAAGCGGGCACAGAACAGCCTCTGCCAAGCACTGACCATTATGTAACAGTTCCCGGCCGGGCTGGTGCTCCGGCATAAATGCACTCAGTGGCATTGCTGTTTAGCAGTTAAGTAAGGTTAGCAGTTAAGTCATGCAGTTCAGCTACCTGGCTCACCCCAGATGAACGTGGGCCCTGTCATCCCTTTTTCCTCTTCTACAGTCATGTTTCCTTCATTCTTTTCTTCCTCTGTTCTGAACTAAGCCTAGGAATTTTCAACAAAAGCATCAATTAAAGAAGGGAGATTTGTCACAAGCATCTGTAAATTATCCATTCATCTAATACCTTTGTGCATTCCATTAATAACAGTAAGGTATCTAATAAATACTTATAAAAATGTTCCTGAATAGCCCATAAAAAAAGGATTTCAGTCATGGAATAAAAATTACATGTCTAGGAATAAAATAAAAAGAAAGAAAGAAATATCAAGTTTGGTCCTGGCTGTTTGGCTCAGTGGTAGAGCATCAACCTAGTGTATGGATGTCCCGGGTTCGATTCCTGGTCAGGACACACAGGAGAAACAACCATCTGCTTCTCCACCCTCCCCTTCTCCCTTCTCTCTTTCCCTCTTCTCCTCTTCTTTCCACAGCCATGGCTCCGTTGGTTCGAGTCCATTGGCCCAGGGCACTGAGGATGGCTCCTTGGAGCCTCTGCCTCAGGCACTAAAAATAGCTCGGTTGTGAGCATGGCCCCAGATAGGCAGACCGTCAGCCCCAGATGGAGGTTGCCAGATGGATCCCGGTCAAGGAACATGCGGGAGTCTCTCTATCTCCCCTCCTCTCACTTGGAAAAGAAGAAAAAGTAAAATTAAAATAAAATAAAGAAAAAGAAAGGGCACGTTACATAGAACATTTCTCCAAAGCATGCCCATTTATGCTCCAGTAAAACATGCCTTTGAGGGATGTGACTGGAGTCTTAAGCTCCTAAAAGGAGAATCTCATTTACATGCTTTGAAAATTAACATAAAGGTTAAAAGCCAGAGTAGGTAGTATAGTATGACTGTTGTCACAAAACTTTATGCCCTAAAAGAAGAACATTTGAAAGAAAAAAGTACCCGAAACCTTCTCTAAGTCTTAAGTAACTTATCTTGGATTGCCTGAGATTAAATTTAAGCAATTGATTCACTAAGCACCTCCTCTGACCTTCTTTTTCTTTTGACCTTTCCAACAATTATGTCCATATGATTCGCTCAGAAGTGGAAATTTGGCAGTTGCTCAGCTAATATTATCAGCATTGACAAGCAGCTAATAAATCCCAGCCCCTTTTTATCTAGTCTAGGTAGGTACTAAATTAGTTGATTTAGCCTGAAGGAAGCATGGGTCAAAATGGCAGGATAATTCACTAGGTATGTATCATTGCCATTATATTTATACACATATACTATCTACATAACTATGTAAATTTACTTTAATATATGGTCATTATATTTGCATATATATTGTACATATCTACCACACAGAAATACGCACATGTCTCTATATGTTTATTACTAGAATGTGTACATAACAAACATTTGGCATAGAAATGAAGCTAAAATTGGTTTTCTAAACTTAGCGAGGTGATTTTTTTTTTTTTTTACTTCCTAAGGCCTAACTATTTTGTTTCTTTAATATTCTATTGTGATAGGGTGCCACTCTCTCTCCAAGGTGATCAAATAAGAACAGCCCACATAGCACCTCTAAGAAGCTACAAAAATGCATTTCTGGAGAGTGGCCTTGGGTGGGTAACTTGGCTTCTCAGAGCCTCAGTTTTCCCATCGATGACAGGAGGACCACATATCAAGTGTCTTATTACCGGGTCTGGCACGTCGGTGGACAGACAGACTCTTAGTATAAGGCTATCCCCGCCCCTTAACTTAGTGGCGCTGACAATGTCCCTCCTGGTAAAGGAGAAATAAGCATTATCAGCTTCAAAATAATTAAAACTTAAACACTGAACACAAATCAGTTAAATGGGACAGAAAAATCAATGTTATCAGGTACGTGAACTGAGTCAATTACTGCAACTATTAAAGGGAGTAGAACTTGGGTATGTTACAGTAAGCCCTAAAGCAGGGGTCCCCAAACTTTTTACACAGGGGGCCAGTTCACTGTCCCTCAGACCGTTGGAGGGCCGGACTATAAAAAAAACTATGAACAAATCCCTATGCACACTGCACATATCTTATTTTAAAGTAAAAAAACAAAACGGGAACAAATCCAATAAAGAACAAGTAAATTTAAATCAACAAACTGACCAATATTTCAATGAGAACTATGCTCCTCTCACTGACCACCAATGAAAGAGGTGCCCCTTCCGGAAGTGCGGCGGGGCCGGATAAATGACCTCAGGGGGCCGCATGCGGCCCACGGGCTGTAATTTGGGGACCCCTGCCCTAAAGGTTTGTATAAATTTACCAAGGGAATATTACAGAAGAATGGTGGAGACCCCCAGCCATGCCTCAGACACACCTGGTGGCCTAGGGCTCTTATGCAGACACCTTCTCTGGCTGGTAAGATGCAAATGATAACACCTATCTCACCAGGATCAAATGACTTCATACCTCCAAAGTGCTTAGCAATATGCCTGGATAGAGCAAGTGTTTAGTAAATGATGGCTGTTGTTACTATGATTCCAGAAATTCTCTCCATCAGATTTTCTCATAATCACCTGCCCTACCAACCTAGTAGATTCAGGACTCGGGAACCCATCGCACACGCTGAGCCTGTGTCTTCTCTGTCCCTAGGGATGGTGAATTTCAGCGAGGTTTCTGGATACCCCGTATTGCAGCACTGGAAGGTTCGGTCTGTGATGTACCACATCAAGCTCAACCAAGTGGCCATCTCTCAAGGTGAGTGCAGCACCAAGCCGTCCCTCCCACCTGCCCTGGGGCGTGGGGGTCCTTCCCAAGGGCACAAGCTCTTTTATCCCTCTGTTTAAGATGCAGTCTAAGGGGTAGCCACTGTGAGATAATAAATTCACTGAGATTCACCCTTAAGGGCAAATGGCTGGAACCAGCCCCTCTTCTAAGGACAGATTAAATTGCAAGTTTTATCTTGGATCTTAGAAGAGATAGAAAGGGCAAGGCATGGACCACTGAAGATAAACACCTACTTTATCACTTTTTCCTGGGGCCACCCAGGGTGTAGACAGGATATGCAAAAGCGGAGTTTCTATAAATGGACAGAATAAAACTTTCCAAAAGCAATGAGCAATACTTAGAGGTTCGGTGCAGTGAAGGAAATAAGGGAAAGAAGCAAGAAAGGTGCGGGGGGCGGAGGAGGGAAATGTGCATCGCAGATTAACAGAGGGATACCCGCCATCCCTCTATTGCCACATGCCTTTCAAAGCCATCCGTGGCATCACGGCTGCTGTGGACTTCTGCACCTGGGAGCTCACGCCCGGACCAGGCTCAGGCTTTTTCTAACAGGACACAGGTGTGGAGGGCTGTACGCAAGGAGGCCCGTGGACAGCTGGCCAGGTTCAGCGGATGTGGACATTTGGCCGCAGGCTGTCTTTCGGTCAAATATAATCCCCCTAAACAGGAAGTAAATCTGGGAGGAGCCAGGCAGCTCCTTCCCTCCATTTGTCATTTCCCAGCCCCTGGACTTTTGGTTTTCTGAAACAATAAGCAGTGTAGTAGTGATTTTTCTTCTTCCGTTATCTTCCTGTTCCTATGCCTGAAGGCGGCATTCCGCAAAGGCTCTTGGTCACTGCGCACGGTTAGAACGTCTTTCCCACCCTGACCCGTACGCAGGCACCCCCCACCCACACACAGCAGAAGTTCTGGGAAGCGATACTTCATCTCATGATGTGAAACCTTCTCCGCTAGTATTTGCGTTTCTATTTTAGACGATGCTATCCTTTTACACTTTTTTTTTTCAGATGATCTTATTTGAGCTCGCTAAATTGATTTAATGTCATGCCTTGTAATTTGAGGAGGAAAAGAAAAAAACATTGACTTTAAGCATTGGGGGTAGATTTAGCAATGTTTTCTTAACTTGTACAAAGTTAACAACATGGCCAACTGGCTTAGAGAGCTAATTTATGTAGGAACCCAAAGGTCTGATTTAGCTCAATGGAAGCACTCCCCTGAGGGTCCCAGCCTGCTCTGCAGCTCTCGGTGGGCCACACAGGATGTCCACAGTGGGAGCTGACCGGCCTGGGCATCTGGATACCTGCAGGGTGAGTCCTCACTCCTCCTCTTGGCTGATGTTTCCCCATAGCCCTCAACAATGCTCTCCACTCCCTCGATGGGGCAACATCGCGTGGGGATTTTGTGGCCTTGTTGGACCAATTTGGCAACCATTACATCCAGGAAGCTGTCTATGGCTTTGAGGAGACCTGCTCCATCTGGTACCCAAACAAGCAGGTCCAGCGGCGGCTCTGGCTGGAGTATGAAGACATCAGCAAAGGTGAGTGACATGGTCATCAACAAATCTTACACCCCGTGCAAGTACTGGCACCCTGGGTGCAATAAGACCAAACTTGAGGGGTCTGTAGGTGAGGGATTCATGCCGATGTCACCTTGATGGTCTGTGTCCATCCTTAAAGTGACCAAGATTTCATTGCTAAAACCCCATCTCAACATATGGGTATTTGGGAGAAATTGTATCATTGCTGTGTGAGTTATTGTAGAGAGAGTCCTCCAAAGGGTTTTACCAGCCACCATGCATTCTGCTACCATAGCAACAGCTGTTCTTATGGCATGGAGGGGAGGGAGGGTTGTGCTGCAGTCCCCCCACCTTTCCTTTCCTGGCTGGGAGTCCCGACCTGCCCTGGAGGGCAGCCCCTGCAGCAGCTGCCCAGCAAATCCCCTTCTCACTCCATCCTGCTCTGAGTTGAGGCCCATCTTCCCTACTGATTTGTGCTGCGAGGAACTCTCCAGTAGCGCAAGGGTCTCTGAAGTTCCAGGTGCCACAAATAAATCCTTGTCCACTGTTTAATGGCAAATTACCAGTCAGTCCAACTACATCTATGGAATTGGAATTTTTCAAACCTTCTTGGAGAGCCAGTATCCACTGCCACCATCACAGCCGCCTGGCCCATGCAGGTTCGCATTGGATTCGGACAGTCGGTAAAGAAACAATGGAGCCACGAACTGGTGGGCCATTATCTATATCCTAGCTTGCACCCAGCGGGCAAGTAAAAACACACACTGGGCTCCAAAACCCACTCATTCAGCGCTCACAAAGCTACTGACTTATCCGAGTTTCCTAGAATCAAAGGTTTCTAGCTCACTAGCCTCATTCTCCTTTGTTCCCTGTCTCCTCTCTGCACAAACTCTGCACGAACTGGCTTCTCTTTCAGCACTCCACCATCTTGGCTGCCTCTGCTCTCCTCCATGTGGCCTTACTCTGCTCTCCAACCTGCTCTCTGCTCTAATGCTAATCTCAGGAACCGAGAGAGCAAGCTCCCGGTCTGCTCCACTTTATGGTGCAGAAATCAAAACCTTTAATCCAATATACAAAATATGGAAGTCTCTAATACAAAGTCACTTATCTGGGGCATGATGGGATTGCACCACCCCACATCAAAAAGGGTGGGAAAGGCTTAGTCCTAAAACCAAGCCCCAGGCTACAAGCATCTTGCCTGCCCACAGCCCACCCCCAACACACATTACTATCACCTGGGCGACGGGCTTCCATGTGGGCAGTGCCATCTTTAACAAAGTGAGCATAATATATTTTAACTGCCCAACACTTCTGAATTTGCCTTCTGGTAACAGAGGAGTACTGGCTAATTAATGTGTATTCTGATCAACCAGGACTGGTTTGGGATTGCCGTTCATGGAATTTCTTCTCCTGAGCTAATCCTCACAGCGTTCTGAGGATGCCAAGTTAGGGAGGTGTGAGCTGCTAAAGGGCTTGTGGTGAAATGAGCACAGTGGAAAGTCATGAAGTGGGTCATCCTAAGACGTAATGATCGAGGGACCAGGGTCTGTCTGCTGTCAGTAGGCTGCAGTGGGGAAAATGGTCCCCTGTGGCTGAGGTAGACGCTCCACGCAGATTCTGGTCTTGTCTTGCTCAAGAAGTAGCGGAGGAATGAAGGTGTCTTCTGGGTGCTTTCTTCCAGAAGAAGCAAAAGGCTTGTGTCTGGGCTGTGGTTGCTACAGGCGTCACCTCCCCCAAGCCCTGATTCCTTTAAATTCAACCACGGGGTTCTGGTAACCCTTTAAACTTCAGCATCTTGAAATTGTTCTGATTCCAATTTGCCAAAAAGTGAGTATAACGGAAGCAAACATAGGTAAGACCAGTTCCAGCTGGCAGAGCGTTCTGGTGTTTCCATGCCACATCCTAGAGATGAAACCAAAAGGCTAACTCCTCCTCTGTTTCTGTTTGCCAGGCGTTCAAGGGTTGCCAGCCCCTGGACCGCTGGGAGACGAGTCTGACCTTCCCCATAACTCCTCCCGCCCTCCTGCTTCTCTCCCCAGCATTGCAGTGTCCTTAAGGTTAAACACCGAGCCCAGGAGGGAATCTTGCCCATGGCCTTGGTACTGTGCCCTGTCTGTCCTCTTTATCTCAGGCCTCCTTGCCACTCAGGGGCTACATTTGTCACAGTCCAGCTGTTGGCTTTAGCTCTGTTGTATGCAACCCCTGGCTTGTTATTGATCTTCAAAGATACTCCAACATTTTAGTATCTCTATTTTGATCTCTCTCACTTGTTCACATGCACCATCCGCCATCCCCATGTCTTCTCTCTATATTATGGCATTTATCTTTCTTACTGTGTGGTCTGATTTCTGCTCTTAAATATGTTTCTCCTCCCTTAGCCCTAATTTCATTTTATTTAAGAAGCCTGCATGAAGGCATGCTACTGGCTGAGAACTATAAGTGCCTACGACAAAGGAAAACTCTCTCCTGCACTCTGAGAGAACTGGTCTAGAGCCGCAATTATATGCTGGTGGTGACAAGTGTTCCGAGAAGGCTCTATCTACCATGACATAAAAGTGACATGTTTTTGGACAAGAGTCTTTTGATTATATGTTCTTGCCTGCTCTGACTTGAAAAACCTTCTAGTGGAAAGGGCTTCTCTGTTCTTTACTTTTGTACCTATGATCAGAGACCTAAAGTTGCATGTGGATAGACTAGGAACAGAGATTCACCAGGGGTGAAATGACATGAGAAGAGCACAGGACTTAAGGATTGGGACTCTAGAATCTTCCAGGTGACTTCCATTTAGTCCATTAACAATCAGGACCTGACTTGTCATGCCCTTGGCAGCCCTGTCCAGCTCCAATATTTGAGTTCTTATGCGTCTCCCCTTGATGTGAGAAGCTTTCTAGGGTCAGGCATCTGAGTCAAGAACCTCCTTTTCTCTCTGTAAATCACTGTGACAGTTCTCAAGTTTATTCAGCGTCACACTCCCAAGGTCCAGCCCAGAGCCGGGCAGACGGGAAGCTCTCAACAATTGTTGGCTGTTCATGCTGCTGCTAGTTGTTGTCAGTGGTGGTGGCTGTGGTGGGAAGGGTGGCCAAAGCCCTTCTGATGTAGTGATTTCCCACTTGGGTTTTATTACAGGCACGTGACATGCGTTATTTACACATGACTCTCGTCGTCTCAGAGATGGGTGTTTTGGGCCAGATCTTCAGAAGGCCACCTTCCCTTCCAAAGGCAGTTATTTGTCGTACTATCACTCCATGGTTTGGCCGTACCAATGTGTAAGAGCAACTGTCTCCACACAAGCCTGGCTGAAGTCAGAAAAATATACTTCCATTTCTGATTGTGTACAGTTAGACCATCTTAATTATTTTTTTTACAGAGCAAATAAAATGAAGTGTACCAGAAATGAAATTTCCCAACCTCCCCACTCAACACTTCCAAACTTATGCGTATCATCGTCATTTGCCCTCAGGGCCCAGAAAATGTGGTGACTTCCTCCTCTTCCGGTGACCTCTCCACCTGTGTGCTTGCTCCTCCTCCTCTGCTTCCTCTTAAACCTCAGTCATTCATTGGTCTCTTTCTTTTCAATCTTTACAACCTCTTCAGCCACTGAATTATCCTTTCCTCAACCTTCTAGCTTCCAAAAAATAATATTTTTATAAGGAGGTCTCTATTTTTCTCCTTTTCCTGGTGTCTGTTTCATTGCCTAACATCTGGGAGGATTTTCCTCTCTTGGGCCCTTGGGATCAGCAGGTTAGTCTTCCTGGCTATGACTTCCTCTGCTTCTTTCTTCTTTGCACTTTTTTGTCCCCCCCCCCTTTAGCTCTATAAATGGATATTTGCAATGGAATGATGCCCCGTCTCAGTGCCAGGACCCAACTCGGGGTCCAGCACCAAGGGATCCCCTGGTTTGGGAGAGGGCATTGAGTCTCTTCCCACTCCTGAGCCTTTGTGTGTGCTGCCCATCTAACCTTGTCCTCCCTTCTCTGTCCACTCTGCCATCTCCTCCTTCCCGCTGCTCGGAAGCCGGCTCAGAGGTCAGCGCCCCCACCGCGCCCTCTCCAGTGCTCGGGGCAGCGTTCTCCTCTGCCCATCTGGCCTGTAGAGCTCTGCGCGCGTGTCCTGTGGCCGCGGGCTTCCCAGGTCCCTGTCTGGTCATTTCCTGTATGACTGGCTCCCATGGTGGTAGACCTGACAGCACTTGACCAGACTTCTCGCTCCTTTTTTTTTTTTTAATTTAAAAAAGTTATTTAGTCTATTCAAAATGCATAAAGCAGAATAAAGTAAAAAACCAATCTTTCTCCCACTCTTATTCTCCAGTAATCTGGTTCTGCTCCCCAGAGGTAACCAGGCAACCGCTTGCTGCCAGGTTGCTTTCTGTCCAGTCTGGGAGCGCCTTTCTCTAGCATTTGGAAGTAGACAGGGCAAGCTTCAGAAGAGTAGATATATTGGGATCTGATCTTGTCTTTTTTAAAAGTTATATATATATAAATAAAATCTGTCAATCTGTCTCTCATTATGTATAGAGTATGTGTGTATATATGCACCCATATGTATATATAGGAAGTCTCGAGTTATGAATGAGGTAGGTTCTGTAGGTTTGAAAATGTTGAAGTATTTATGCCTGGTCTGTGGTGGCGCAGTGGATAAAGCGTTGACCTGGAACACAGGTTGCTGGATCGAAACCCTGGGCTTGCCTGGTCAAGGCACATATGGGAGTTGATGCTTCCTGCTCCTCCCTCCTTCTCTCTCTCTCTTTCTCTGCCTCTCTAAAATGAATAAATAAAAATATAAAAGAAAAAGTATTTATATACACAAAAGTAAAAATAAATACTATGTTAAGACAAACATCCAAGTTGTATTTATTAAGTAAATGTACAAACCTACATAACCTATCTTGTTTGTAACCTGGGGACAGCCTATATAGTGTGTGTGTGTGTGTGTGTGTGTGTGTGTGTGTGTGTAGTGTGTGTATATATACATACCATATATAGAGAAAGAAATGTGTATGCAATCTCAAAATTGCTTTATGTATGTATTTATAAGAACAACTTATCTGTTTCCTCCAAGATCAGGGATATGAGGTAGGGAATTTTATTCTTTTACACTAAAAACTTCTGTATTGCCTTTCCCACAACAGGCATGTGGCACTTTTATAATAGAACTCTTCTAAAACATTGAAAAATATATTCTGAAAAGTTTGTGTTCCCTTGAGTGAGGACTTACAAAGTTAACTGATTTAAAAAAAAAAAAAAAAAGCACCGTCGTTCCTGCAGAGAGCTGAACTTTGGATGGGTGTCTGGGAGGAGGTGCACGCCGTTTGGCCATTCCTCATTAATCTTTGAGTCTTCGTCCCGGACGCTGTGCCTGACATATAATTAGCATCCCCTGTTTGCTGGAAGAGTGAATCTTTTATTTTGTTCTCACTTCAGAAGAAACCAGTGAAGAGCTATAGATCTGTAGATTACAGAGAAGTGACCAAAAAAAAAAGAACTGAACCTTCTTCAAATAAGAACTTCCAAGGGCTTAATTTTAATCTTCCCCCTGACATCCAAGCACAGTACATTTTCTTTCTTTTCCTTCTTCTATTTTTTTATACTCTATTCAGGAGTGGGTTTCCTTGTGTCCTTCTTTCTGTTTCCAATATCATTTTCATTGTTACTTCAGCTCTGACCTTCGCCATTGCCTTTTGTTGCCGTTGCTTTTGGCGCATACCCCTGGGGTTCTCTAGGTTGACAGTTGGTAATAAGCAAGCTCTTCCTTTCTGGGGCACTTCTAGTCTAGTTGTTTGTTTTGGTTTGGTGATTTTCTCTAGCCAGTTGCTTCCTTCCCACCGGGAAAGCTAAGAAGAATAGCTTCCTCTTCTTCCAAGATATCAGCTGAGAGTTTTTTCCCTGAAGTCCCTCCTCGAGCCCTAAGATGTCTTAAGAAAGATTTAGAGTCAAAGGAAGAAGAAACTATTCCTTGGCATTGTATTTCTGCACACACAAGATGCCGTGTTTTCCACTTTCCGTCCATTTATTTTGGGGTGGATGGAGCCCAAGACGGACTCAGGTGGTCTGTCTCCCCCGGATCGTGAGCAGACTTCCGCTCTGCCCAAACCAAAGCCAGTATCCGAATCAGCAGTCAGCCTCTGATCCTGGCCAGCCAGCGCGCGCTGGCCCGCAGAGAGCTGGCCTTGTGTATCTGTTGCTGGTGCAGCTCCGAGACTAACTTGCATAATTGTGGTCCGGGGCATAAAAATTCGATTAGGTTAAGGATACAGCACAGAAATTCGATGAAGAGTCATAACTTAAGTTTCTAGAATGCTTTATGTTTTACAACCCTAGGGCTGAAACCAGCTCCAAGGGCTCTTTCGGCTCTTTCTCTGCACATTTACGGCGACGAAGTTAGCGCTCCAGCAGCAGAGCATTTATGACATAGCGCTATTTTCTTTAAATGATTAATTAATTCATTCAACAAATGTTTGCCGAGGGCCCGCTGCATGCACGGCCCTGCAGTGAGCAGAGAGGGGGCCGAGAGGAGACAGCTGTTCTCCGGCGGTCTCAGGCAGGCAGGCCTGATGGGGGTGCCGCAGAAGACAGGCCTGGTGGCATCATAAACAGAGCCTTCGAACCAAGCCTTCCCGTACATATGTGTGAGGACTTCATTAGAGTCTTGAGTCCCCGGGCTCTGATGCAAGGCATCCAGAGGAAACTGGAGATCTAGAGGTTGAGGGAGGAAGCAACTACGAATGATATTGCCAAACAGCTCCCATTTTTTTCTGAGCACCTGCATTGAGCCTGGCGCTTTGTTGGAAAACGTTATCTAGCTTTCCTCACTTCATCTTGTAACATATGTATCACTTAAGACAGTCTTACCTTCCCCATATGGAAGATTAGGAAATCAAGCCTTGGAGAGCTTGAATATCTTACATGTGGCCTCCTAGGAAGTAACAGAGCCAGGGTCTAAGAATGCTTTCACCTCCTGAGACACACGGCATGTGGCTGCATGCTCTCTTGCCAGCCGGTGGATCAGGAGAAGGTCAAGGTAAGAATGGTGGTGGACAAAATGAGGGTGAGGTCAAGACCTAATGGAAGCTAGGTCACTGGTCTAAGATAAACCCACCAGGGCCAGATGTTAATTAAGCCTGGTTAGCTAGACTTCCTGGTGCATCGATACTGCCTTGCGCCTTGAGTTTTCTGGATGTTTGATTGTCAAGTGTCGTTTTTGTTGTTAGGATCTGTGATGACAACGCAGTTGCTGGAGTAGTTTCTGTTCTCCTATTTGGTAGCGCTTCTCACAGTTTGCTGTGCCTGGGTCTCACCCGGGGGCATTGTTCAGATGGAGGCTCTGATTCAGCATGATTGGGTGGGGCCGGAGCTTCTGCCCCTCTAACAAACTCTAGGCCACACCAACACTGCTGATCCCAGGCCCGCATTCTGAAAAGAAAGGCTCTGCAATTTAACTGAGGACCGACAGGGGGCGCAATCTGCCATCATCCCTGTCCATCTTGTGCACTGCTGGACACTTCACCCTGGACCCAGGGCACGCGGCCTCCAGGGGGATGCTGTGGTGTCCTCTCCACAGAGGAGTGTCACAGATGAGAGGACGGGCCTGAATGGACCAGGACATTTCTCTGATTAAGGCATTGATCATTAGGCTCGTGTGCAGAATTGAACAGTCTTCGGCCCTTGGACACGGAAAGAAATTGGAAATGCACCAACAATCAGGATTAAAGGCTGATAAGCTGATGTTTTGAAACTCTGTGCTGTGGGCAGTCCTGTCCCTCACCTTACCTTCTCGAACATTCCCGGTTTTTGAAACTAGTGGTCAAGAAATCCCCATTTTTCCCCCTCTAGAAAGTGCAAATTGTTAGAGTTTTATATACTGCTCACAAAATTTAGGGAGTATTTCAAAATGAATATGAAGCAATAAGATATCCCCTAATTTTTGTAAGCAGAATTTTTTAACCTGGGTGATGTTTTTTAGTTGATGGGGTCATTCTGGTGGCGATGTCAAACTCCTTTCATCTAATTATGGCCCTGACATTAGTGGCATATCATCCTGTTATCCAAATAGACATACAATTTAGTGGTTAGCTATATTGTATTCTAGATTATTCTCTATTCCAAATATGTAAACTCTGCCTTCAAAACCTGATTGAGGCCCTGGCCGGTTGGCTCAGCGGTAGAGCGTTGGCCTGGCGTGCAGGGGACCCGGGTTCGATTCCCGGCCAGGGCACATAGGAGAAGCGCCCATTTGCTTCTCCACCCCCCTCCCCTCCTTCCTTTCTGTCTCTCTCTTCCCCTCCCGCAGCCAAGGCTCCATTGGAGCAAAGATGGCCCGGGCGCTGGGGATGGCTCCTTGGCCTCTGCCCCAGGCGCTAGAGTGGCTCTGGTCGCTGCAGAGCGATGCCCCGGAGGGGCAGAGCATCGCCCCCTGGTGGGCAGAGCGTCGTCCCTGGTGGACGTGCCGGGTGGATCCCGGTCGGGCGCATGCGGGAGTCTGTCTGACAGTCTCTCCCCGTTTCCAGCTTCAGAAAAATAAAAACAAAAACAAAAAAACCTGATTGATTGCTTCCTCAGAGTGGACTTATTTGTTTATTTAAAACCATCTGTATCTAAACACGGATCTAGGTACTGGGCCTGTAATGGTGAATGACACAGGAATTATTTCCTGCCTTTACGGAGTTTATATCCTAGTGAAGAGCGACAGGAAGTTGGCAAGCAACAGATAAATGAAAGTGATTAGTCCAGATATTGATAAGTACTGTGGAGAATCTAAAACCAAGTGATGTAATAGAGGTTGGCTGAAGGGTTGGGGAGCTGATCGAGATGGAAGGCACTGAGAAGGCCTCCATGGTGAGGACAGGGGTAAGAAAGACAAAGGGAGTTGGCCATGCAGATATCTGGGGACGACTATTCAGTCTAGGCAGAGGACATTAGCCAACACAGGGGCTTCATACCCTTGAGAATTCTCATAGCTTCTAGCATCATGGAGAGCAGTGTTTTTCAACCACCAGTCTGCCAGAAATTTTGGGCTGGTCCATGAAAGAGTTAACCACTCTGATGTTGGATGAGGATTATACACACAGTGATCTTAGGGTGATTCGCTTATGCTCAGGGTGATTGCCACTTATCAGCTTCTATCTTCAGTGAAAATACTATTGAGGTTGTCTTAGTTATCTTTGGAACCTGTAGGCTTGTTCAGACACCCTTTTGCATGTGCAGAGCATTTAAAAATCATGTGCAATAGACAAAAAGCATCTGGACCAACTTATGTAGTGTTCGATGCATTGGGCGTGTGGAGTTTGGAAATCAAGCACCAGCTGTACCGTGTTGCACTGTTCCGTGCGGGAAGATAAAACTTGATTCGTTGCATGTGTCTGTTTTCAGCCAGTTAGGTTCACCGGCCCCCAAGTGTAAAAAGGTTGAAAACCACTGATGTAGGGCATATAGAAGTTACCTGGTAAATATCAGACTGATAACCAACATGGCTGTAGAGAAGAGAGAGGCCTGGGTGCTCTGATGGGCTTCAAAGAGAACTTCTGCACTCGGCATGTTTGTGCTGCTTTCTAGATTCAGCAAGATGGGATCATGGGGCCAGTTTGTTTGGCCTGTCATATGTATGTATGTATGTATGTATTCATTTATTCATTCGAGGGAGAGGCAGAGAAAGACAGGAAGGGAGAGAGATGAGAAGCATCAAATTGTAGCTATGGCACTGTAGTCATTCATTGATTGCTTCTCATACATGCCTTGACTGGATGTGGGGGAGCTCCAGCCAAGCCAGTGACCCCTTGCTCAAGCCAGCAACCTGGGGCTCAAGCCAGTGACCATGGGGTCATGTCTATAATCCCACACTCAAGCTGGTGACCTTGGAGTTTCCAACTTGGGTCCTCAGCATTTCAGATCATCGCTTTATCCACTGCGCCACCACCTCTTTTATCCAACATGTCCATCAGTGCTCAAGTGGGCTGGCCATGGTGCTTACAGACCCAAGAGAAATAAACATATGCCTACAGGCTTAATAGTACAATGTATCTGTCTACCAGGACTTTTATTTTGACCATAAGTTATAGGCTTTAACCTGTAACTAATTGTATACCTCTGCAAAAAATAAAAGAAATAAATAAAAGAAAATGTTAGGGAAATAATAACAAAATAAATGATGATACAAAGGAGAGTCCACATCAGATGTGAAAATCTGAACTCGACATCGGTCGAGGTTTTCACATCTTCGGAACGAGAGCCTTGTGTGTTGTGTGGTAACGTGTCTACACGGCCCGTCCTTCTCTTAACAGCATGTTGAGGGAAAGAGCACTGGGTGGGGAGTCAGGAGATATGGGTTCTGGGTCTCAGTCTCAGTTGGGCCATCTGCCAGCCAGCTGACCTTGGGTAAATTTCTTAACCCTTTTCAAAATAAGCTTCTCATCTGTATAATAACAAACTTAATTTGGTGATGCTCAGAGTTTCTTATAATATTCTGTGACTCTATATACTCATCATATGATTTGGGTTCTGATAACAGAATGCAACATTTAAAAGCACCTGGCTCAAGGCTACCTAGGTTAGCTCAACAGATACAGGAATGAAGGGATTTAATGTAGTTGTTTGTAGCAAGGGTTTAGAATCAGACAGATCTGCATCAATTTTTTTTATTACCTGTGGCTCTCAAGAAGTTTACTTACGGGCTGTGAGCCTTGGTTTCCATGTCTGTGAAATAAGGCTAGGGAGACTTGGCTTACAGGTAAGGATTATATAAGGACTGGATACCATGCGTATATATACAGCACAATGTCTATCTAGCATTCTGTAATTGTTCACTGCATTTTGTCGCATTATTATTAGCATTATTTTAATAAAATTTGCAGTTCAGCTCATTGTGTTTGAACAACATAGCAACTGATGAGGACTTCAAAGAGACCTCAGTAACACTTGCCCTGGGTAAACTCGCTCTTCATAGGAAAACTGATGTATATTTCTGAAGTCACAAATCACCCACTACCCAGGCTAGTGGAGCAGGGGAGTCCATCTGTCCAAAAATCAGAATCAATATCACATCCTTTGACCACCATATTCCATCCCAGTTGCAGCCCCTTTGCTGGGAGAAGACCAGGAAATAAGCTTGACTTCCCCTACCCATGTATATGTTAAGGATTTTTTATTTCTAGTGAGGAAGCGAGTAGAGGCTGTAAAAATGTGCCTTCTGTAGAAAAGGACCTGAGGAAGCTTTTTTTTTTTTTTTTTTTTTTTATAAGCAACTGGGATGTTGTTGCCTTTTAAGTACAAAGGACTGTCAGGTGCATTCTCCAAAGCGGGAGGAATTCATGCTCGGTCCAGCTGCGTCAGCCTCTTTCACCTGGGACTCCAGCCCGCGCCATCTGCTTCACTGCCTGCCTGCAGAGGCAGACTCGCATTCCCCCATGTCCCAGAGGCGGGACCCTGGCCCGGCAAGCAGCCCGGTTCCACAGACGGGCATGCAAAGGTTGAGAGAGAACACGTTGGTAGCGTTTGTGTCTTCTTAGGCTCCTGTCTTTTCCTGATTTCCATTAACGCTCTGCTGTAGAGGAACACTGTGGTATCCTCGGAAGCATAGAAGGGGTCACCTCCCTTCCTACCCCCGCCCCATCGTTTGCAATGCATGGTGCCTTCTAGCGGGCAGTCAGTCAATATTGGTGAAATGTATACATGAGTGAATGTCATCCTTTCTCCTCTTCCTCTTCCCTTCCCAAGGGAAATGACAGCATATTGTCATTGTCTAGAGCAGCAGGTCCCCAAACACTTTCCCCTTTGACCTCCTGGCCTCAGCCCACCCTTTGATCATCCCTCCTCCGCATCTCCAGGTTTGATTGTCCTGTGTGTGGGGGTAGGTGGGTGGCTAATGTCATGCCCTGGAGTTTGGCATTAGATGAATAGGCTAGACATTAAAACCAAGTGATCGAGCACAAGGCGGGGCTAGGATTAAATACTAGGCACTGGAATAAATCCACGTGTGGCGGTCCAGTTGGTGATTGTTATTCCAAGTTTCCAGCTACCAGCTAAGGTTGTAGAAGACAACAGTAGTCGTCGTCGTCGTCTTCTTTTTATTAATCAAACTTGTTATGATTGCTTTCCTTGTAGGGCAGGTTGGAAGGTTCTCTTTATGGGGAGAGAGAGAGAGGGTATTGGAATATGTGTTGGGTGTAATATGCAACCTGTATTTAAACCGAAACCCTTGCTTGCCCTAACCCCACCCATCAGCAGACCCCACTGAGCTCACCCTTTGGCCACTACCCATTCCGTCTGTTCCTGGTTTCCATCCTTTTGTTGTCAGGGACAGTCTCATCGAACTCTTTGACAGTCAGTTTAATTATCAAAAGGTATAACTGAACAGGGAAATTTTTAAAATAAGGAAAAAAAAAACCTAACGTCACGGAAATCAGTAAGAAATGGATCAGGGAAGTAATTAAATTTTGAAAAAAACGAGAGTGGTTGACAACATTTTTAAACCCGGCCCCAACTGACAGCCACAGTCCAAAATGCCAATGATTAATGCCACAGCAGTCGAAGGCTCCAGAATACATCATTTCTCTCTCTGTTACTGATAAGAGGAAGATGGTTTTCCAATCAGATCAGCTTCCCTCTCTTAACATCCCCAGGGGCACTGGCGGCAGCCATACATCAGCAGTAAAGCCAGAGTCAACGACACACATAGACCTCAACTAGCAGCACCTTGAGGGAAGTCTCGGAGTTCCTTTGCAAAGCCATGATGGCCATGCCTTTATTCAGAAATGTGCATTGAGTGTTGACTGTAGATCAGGCCCAGAGGCATCAAGGTTACAATGGTGAATAAAAAAAAAGGCTTCTAACCGCCTGACCAGGCAGTGGCACAGTGGATAGAGCGTCAGACTGGGATGCCGAGGACCCAGGTTCGAGACCTCGAGGTCGCCAGCTTGAGTGCGGGCTCAACTGGTTTGACCAAAAGCTCACCAGCTTGGGCCCAAGGTTGCTGGCTTGAGCAAGGGGTTACTCCGTCTGCTGAAGGCCCGCGGTCAAGGCACATATGAGAAAGCAATCAATGAACAACTAAGGTGTCGCAATGTGAAACGAAAAACTAATGATTGGTGCTTCTCATCTCTCCTTTCCTGTCTGTCTATCCTGTCTAGCCCTCTCTCTGACTCTCTCTCTGTCTCTGTAAAAAAGAAAAGAAAAGAAAAAAGGCTCCTAACCACAGTGGGACATTAGATGTTAAAAGTGAAGCGTAACTCTTTTCTCTTCCAGCCTTGTCCTATCTCTTCTCTCCTTGCAGTCAGCTAGTCAAGGGGACCCAAGAAAGAGGCGGAGAAAGCCGTCGCAAGGTACAGAACACACTCCTCCTTCAGAGCCCATCCTGGTGCCAGAAAAATGTGCCCAGGCTGTGCACACGGTGTCCTCAGGAAGAACCTGAGGAGGAAGCAAAGGGGCGGGCCTTCGATGAAGGACCCCTAGCAACGTCAGGCATTTCTGGGGAGAGGGGCTGTTGGGCTGGCTAGGGCCAGCCCTGGGGCATGTGGGACGCCTCGGCCACCACCTTACAGCTTTGCAAAGGGCTGTTTTGATCTGGTGACTGCCCAGGAAGGCAGGAGACTGGGGACAGTACCCGCTTAAACCAAGTTCATGCCCGGGGGCTCCAGAAAGGGGTCGCAGTGTCTCCCTGTCAAGCCTGGCACAATCCGGAAGGGGTGGCTGGCTGGGTCCTAGCCACACCCGGCCCGGTCGCTTGGTTAACTCTGGCCAGGGACAGACGTGGTTAGGCGTTCATACCACAAGAGCCCTTAGCTCAGAGCAGTTGTGACCACCGCGCAGGTTCAACGAGACCTTCACGTGTTTTTGCTTTGGCTGATTTAAAACTTTTTTTTGTTATTAATTTATTTATTATTAATTTTAATGGGGTGACATAGATAAATCAGGGTACATTTGTTCAGAGAAAACATCTCCAGGTTATTTTGACATTTGATTATGCTGCATGCCCATCACCCAAAGTCAAATTGTCTTCCATCACCTTCTAACTGGTTTTCTTTGGCCCCTCCCCTCCCCCAGTCCCCTCCCTGTCCTCCCCCCTCCCCGTAACCCCCACACTCTTGTCCATGTCTCTGAGTCTCATTTTTATGTCCCACCTATGTATGAAATGATACAGTTTTTAGTATTTTTCTGATTTATTTCGCTCAGTATAATGTTATCAAGGTCCATCCATGTTGTTGTAAATGATCCGATGATTTAAAACTTTAAAACAATAAATAAGAAAGAAAGGTGGAAGAAACCTTTCTGCAGCTCAACTCTCAATGCATCTGCCAGATAAAATGAGAGCTCTGTAGGCGACGTGTGCCAGCGACACCGGCAAGAGCCCCCCGCTCGGGTGCGTCACCAGCCTGGGCTCCCCCGGCGTGTTCCTGTCTCCCTGGGGGCTGGCTGTGGTCGGGCTGATCCCACAGAGGCAGCTTCTGCAGTCGCTCTGTGCCTGTGCGTTCCCTGCCCAGGCTGACCGCGGTGGCTCCTCCTGTCGGTTCATTGCAAGTCCAGTCAGCTGCTCTGGTAATTGGTCCTGTAGATATTGACGCCTTTGGGGCGCTTACGGCTCTATGTATGTATTCCTGTGTGTCTGTCTCCCTGCCGTAGGGAGAAGGGACTCTGTGCCCACTCCTTCGCCGCTGCCCATAGCGACTGTCCTGGGTCCTGCTCGCAGCGGATTCGAGCGTAGTCGCGCTGGGTCAGAGTCGCGTGGGCGAGGGTAGGTGGGGGACGCCCGCCCTGCAGCTTTCCTGGTCTGTACGGTCTTGTACGAGGACAGCGAGTATGCCGGGACCCGGATAGAGCATGCTTCTCACATTCACTGGACTGGTGGAAGTCACTAATGATCTACAGATAAACATGAAAGCAAACTGAAATCAAAGAAAATCTCTTATAATTCAGTTGACCAGTTGGGTTTTTTTTTTTAATTCTTTTTATCATTCTTTATCTTCCATCTTTCAATGGATATTTATGAAGTTTCTACTTTGGGCAGGCATGCAGCAGATGGTACTGTGGAAGGGACCCGATTCCTGCTCTCGGGGCGCCACGAAGGGACAGCACCACCACGGAAATGAAGAACAAACACAACATTAGGAGCGCTGGGCCGTGATAGAGGGTCTCAGAGGCACTGCCCGGCTTAGAGCAGGTGTCGGGAAGGCCCGGGCGGCTGTGACGCTGGAGCGTGTGAGGCGAGCGGGAGGAAGGACGTCCCGGAAGAGGGTGTCCAGTGCAAAGACCCGAGGTCAGGAAGCCTGACGGGGCCGGAGCAGGGTGAGCCAGGAAGCCGTGGTCTGGGGGGAGGTGGGGCAGGCCCGGACGGCCATGCAGAGCCACACGTACCCCGGCTAGCACGCTGCAGAGGAGGCCGCCAAGGCAAAAGCCCAGCGCGTGCCCTGCACTGGGCGGAGTAGCAGCAAGGCCACAGCGGGGTCAGGGACACCAGTCCGAGACCTAAAGCAGTAACCCACACACTCGACACGGAGGAGGAAGGGCAGAGCAGGGTTGTTTATGGACCAGAGAAACTTACAGACAGGATGGGTCCGGGGAGGGAGGAGCTGGGGAAGAGGAATCCAAACGATTTCTAGATACTCGCTTGAACAGCTGACGATGCTGAAGTACATTTGCCAACTGGGGGCCGACGGGATGGGGGAAGGTGGGGAGCCTCCTGCAGACTTGTTGGTTTTGAGTGGCCATGGGGACATGCGGATGCAGAAGTCAGGCAGGTGGTTGGATGTGTGTGCCTGGAGCTCTGAGGAGAGGTCGGCACTGGAGATGCTGGTCTGTGAGTCTGCAGGATTCAGCCAGTGTCGGAAACCCTGGGAGTGGATGAGCTCAGCTAGGGAGGAAGGCCGAGAAGAGAAGCAGGCTCGCACCCAGCTTAGAGCTGCTTCCACAGTTAGGGGTCGGGGAGATGGCAGGTGCAGGGGGAGTTCAGCAGGTGGTTCTGTGGCGGGGCAGGCGGGAGGTGGGAGGGTCAGAGCGCAGCTGTGGTGTAGCCGAGGGCAGGTGGCTGTCTTACTTTGCTGGGCAGGGCAGTGGGGATTCGTAGGTAAATGTCACTGCCTAGTTCACCTAGAGAATTATAAAATATTATAATTGCAAAGGCCCTGAGAAATAATCATAAGGAAATAACATATCCCAGGATTTCCAGTTGTTGGTATTGTTCACGTATCCCATATGTGACACCACCCTGTGGAGGGGAGAGAGGTAGATTGCCTGTTATGACTCTATTTGGTGAAGGTTTCTTGTGTGTGTGCGAGTTCTCAGTCACTGTGGCTTCATTTTGAACTGTGAAACCACAGAAGGCCATGCTGAGCAGGGGTCTGTCCCTTGGGGCGTCCCCAGGTGAGTGTGCTGTCCCAGGTCCTCGGGGTGTTGAGCAGGTGGAGCTTGCCACACCTGGGACATCTGCCTGCAGCCCCTGTGCCCTGGCACGAGGCGTGTCACTCCTCCCAGCGGCCCAGCACCCCCAGTGGCAGAGGGGAGGAGCAGAGGTTCACACGTGAAGACGCTGGCCTGTGGCCGCACAGAGAAGGGCAGAACCAGAACTGGGGCCCAGGCCCGACCAGGGGCCGTCCCCGTCTCAGAGCTTGGCGTGGGTTTTCCCGTGTGCTGGCACCGGGTGGCTCTGGGACTTGTCCCGTGTCCCAGGTTCATCTCTTTCACCTTAGGGTCTGCCCACAGAGCTGTCCCAGGGTGAGCACCTCCTCCCGGAAGGATGCCAGGACAGGAGGTCGTCCACTCTTAACATTGAGTTGTCATGGCCGGGCATTAGTAACATAATAGCAAAGAAGATACGGTCCGTACCCTGGCCAGCTCTTATCTTGCTAACACCTCCCTCCCCCCACCGGGGAGACCTCCATCCCACAGGTTAACACACTCACTACTGTACCTCCTGACGCTAACATGTCCCGAGGGCCAGGCCCTGCGCTGTGTTAGGAATACTGTAGACCAATGAGGATGAGCCAGGCCCCATCCTGAAGCTGTTCATAAAATATGTGAGGCCTGACCTATGGTGGCACAGTGGATAAAGCGCCGACCTGGAAATGCTGAGGTCGCCGGTTCGAAACCCTGGGCTTGCCTGATCAAGGCACATATGGGAGTTGATGCTTCCAGCTCCTCCCCCTTCTCTCTCTCTCGGCCTCTCCTCTCTCTCCCTCTCTGTCTCTCTCTCCCCTCTCTAAAAATGAATAAATTAAAAAAAAAAAAAAAGAGGTATACAGGTTCACTAAAAAAAAAAAAAAAAAAATATGTGAGGAGGTGTCTAGCGAACCAGGAATGACAGTGAAGTGTGACCTGGGCTGTGAGCAACCTCGGAACAGGAAGCGCCAAGGAGGTGCTCTGAATTCAGACTGGGGAGGGCTGGGGAAACTTCCTGGAGGAGGTGCTGTCTAGACAGTGGGGAAGGAGGAGGGAGTGGACATCAGTGGGCAGCCTCCGGAGAAAGGATATTGTAAATAGGGGAAAGGCAGGGCCAGTGAGACGTGGGGCATGAGGACACGTGATCCACCTGGGAGACGAGGCCAGAAGGGGGCCAGGGGACAGGTGTAAGGGCCGCTGGCCACGCCCTATTCTCTTACTTTTATCTAAAAGTCATTTGAGAATTACTAAAGAATTTCAGAAGAGAGAAGATGCATTCCTCTTGCGCTTCAGAAGCATACACCTGGTAATAGTGCAGAGGGGGATTGGAAGATATAAAAACCAGAGAGAGGTAGGGTGACCGGTCGGAAAATTTTGGAGGAGACCAGGTAGGTGAGGGTCTGGACTAAGTGGGGAAGAAATGTCAGGTGTAAGGTAGATGTGGAAGTTACTTGGGAAAAATCAGTACTCGGTGACTCTGGATGTGGAGAGTGAGGATGTGGTAACCACGGCAATACCCAGTGCGGAAGTCCCCTGGGTGGACGTAGGAGGAACAGCTGGGAGCCCTGCGGTGGCCTCCCCAGTTATGGAACTGCCGGTGATAAAGCTCTTTAGCCTGGACATGGGACTGGCCAGATACAGAGTGTTCAAGAGCAGAACATTTGCCTTTTTAAAAACATTTAATATTATTACAATTTTTTTTTTTGTATTTTTCCAAAGTTAGGAGCAGGGAGACAGAGACAGATTCCCGCATGTGCCCGACAGGGCTCCACCCGGCATGCCCTCCAGGGGGCGATGCTCTGCCCGTCTGGGGCGTTGCTCCATTGCAACCGGAGCCATTCTCACGCGTGAGGCAGAGGCCATGGAGCCATCCTCAGCACCTGGGCCAACTTTGCTCCAATGGAGCCTTGGCTGTGGGAGAGGAAGAGAGAGACAGAGAGAAAGGAGAAGGGGAAGGGTAGAGAAGCAGATGGGTGCTTCTCCTCTGTGCCCTGGCTGGGAATCGAACCCAGGACTTCCTCATGCTGGGCTGATGCTCTACCGCTGAGCCAAGCAGCCAGGGCCTATTATAATTTTTTCAATTGCAGTTACTATTCAGTAGGACGTTTGCTTTACGGCAGTATGTTCTAGATGCTGACGCAGCTGGGGATGCCAGAGGCCGCAAACTCACATCCCTGGGCTCTCCTTGCTGGTGATGTCCCCCTCGCTAGGTGCTCTCGACCTGCAGACACACCGGGTCCTTACCTCACCAGCAACCCGCACTCCACCCTGGCAGGAGCCCCAACTCGAAGCACCTTGAACCCAGCCCAAGTCATGATCCTAACTCTCCCTGAACCCGGTCTGATTCACTGTCCGACCCCCCACAGCGGAAGAGGGTCATCGGTGGTCTTCACGACCCCTGGTTTTCAGATCCGTGTTAGTTCATCCTCTGCAATAAAAGTCACAGTAGTTTTTCTCTTTGGAAATCATTTGGATGGAGCTGAACTAGGGATGTGGGCGAAGATTGCGAATGGGAGGTAGGGGTGGCGGGATTGGGGGGTGGGTTTCAGATTGATAAAACTCCCTCCTCCTTCCCACAGTAGCTAGAGGTCATATTTCTGTAAACATTCTGATTCTTGCTATTCTGAACATATGTTTCCTTGTTATCTTTTAATTGGTTTCTTATTCTAAATTTAATACTAAACAGTTGTGATGGTAGCAGCTGTGAGCACTGGTGTGGGACATGTCAATTCTGGGGACACATGGGACATCAGGACCTTGTCTGTGCCCTCCCCGTGTCACACCCGTCGCATTCAAGAATCAGAAGATGGCTCAGCGTGCGCCAGCCTGCCTGGGTTGTCGTGTTTATAGATGTCAGGTTCTGGGGAACAGAGGGAGAGGAGTAATCTGAAATCCAAGCGATACCCCTGGAAGCCACATATCACGGCAGGTGAAGCCAGGAGATTGGAAGCTGGCGTCAGGAGGCTCTGATGCGTGGAATTTTGCATCCCAGGGAAGGACGTCAGAAATGGCTGAAAACGATGCAGCAAACTGTGGTGAGGTCTAGGATGGGGAAGGGAGCACAGGGCAAGGGGAGGAGGCGGAGCTGGGAGTTAGAGACTAAGTGTTACGGCCCCTTCTGAGCCTCGGGGTCCTCATCTGCAAAATGGGACCATGAGGACATGGCAGAGACTTGTCAGGACCCAGCGTCAGTCTGGCGGAGCATCCGGGCCCAAAGTAGGTCCTCAAAAATATTAACTATTAGTTTATTTTCCGAAATGGGCCCGGAAGCACAGTGGTCTAACAAGATAGTCTGCAAAAAACAACAACAACCCAAAACAAACAAAACTCCATATTTAAATTATTTTTGACAACATTGCATGCTGTATTTTGTTCCTTCTTAGAGATTTGTAACACATAGGAGAATTTTAAAGGCTTTTCAAAGATTTACCCAAAAACCTGCTCAACTTTTACTTGGGTTTCCCCATCACATTCCGGCTTGCAAATCTTTTTGATTGTCTGTCTGTGCTGTTTTGAGTAATGCTATTAACAAAGCCTAAGAACAAAAAGCTCTATGAAATCTACTTAGAGAAATTCTGAGTCTTGGTTATGCAGCTTCTACAATAATAAGGTGGAACTGTTTCCCTTGAAACTCCTCTCTCTGTCCAGATCTGGCACCGCAGTCTCTTATTTCTTCTGAAATACTCCCTTGATTTGCCCCCATTCTCTGTACGTGGTTGTCGCCGCAGTCTGAGCCCCACCCTCAGACCCCCTGGCCCCCGTTGTTACGACAGCCTCATGTTGTGAACGTCTCCCGTTCATTCAACGTTCATTCATTCTGACCCGTCCTGCCCTCCCCTGCAGTTTGCACCCTCCATGCCATTTCCTGTGGAGCTCTGGCAAAGGCTGCTCCTTACTGTTGCTACAAGCCTAGAATTCCTGGTCTGCTCCTTCAGGGGCCCATTCGGTATGACCCTACCCTACCGATGGAACTTTATTTATGTAAGACCTCCATGTCACAGAGTTAGACTCTTGAGTGGCCTCCTTGGCTGCCTTCACCTTGAGTTTTTTACCTTACTTCCTCTGCCCTGATGACCCACACGGTCCCTAACGGCCGGTCAGCTCCTACCCAGTCTTGAAACCCTAATCTTCCAGGAAGCCTCCTGTGACTGCTCTGGCCCTCACCAATAGTCTCTCTTCTCCAACTGCCTGTGACACTTACAGTCTGGACCGCGTAACAGAGAACTGATTGTATGCCCTGGAGTGAGACAGCCTGGGTGTAAGTTCTGCCTCTTCTGAAAATTCTGTGAACTTGAGCAAAGCAGCTAATTCTCTGTTGCTCAGTTTTTTGTTTTTTGTTTTTCTGAAGCTGGGAACGGGGAGAGACAGTCAGACAGACTCCCGCATGGGCCCGACCGGGATCCACCTGGCACGCCCACCAGGGGCGACGCTCTGCCCACCAGGGGGCGATGCTTTGCCCCTCTGGGGCGTCACTCTGCCGCGACCAGAGCCACTCTAGCACCTGGGGCAGAGGCCAAGGAGCCATCCCCAGCGCCCGGGCCATCTTTGCTCCAATGGAGCCTTGGCTGTGGGAGGGGAAGAGAGAGACAGAGAGGAAGGAGGGGGGAGGGTGGAGAAGCAAATGGGCGCCTCTCCTATGTGCCCTGGCCGGGAATCGAACCCAGGTCCCCCGCACGCCAGGCCGACACTCTACCGCTGAGCCAACCGGCCAGGGCCTGTTGCTCAGTTTTGCTGTCTCTAATATAGGGACAGTATCAGCACCGGCCACTGAGGTCCATCTAGAGAACTGGCAGTGTTGAATCTTACCTGAGGGTTAAAATCCAGTCGTCTTTTCACGTTCTGAAAACATGGCTTATTGCAAAGAACCACCCTTCCTGTGTTTACTGGTAACAAGGTCAGACACAGACCCTCAAAATTCCCTTCCTTAGCCATATAGATGATTAGCTGAACTGCGTGTCCCCACTGATCAAGCAGAATAAAAAGTTGCTAATCAGACTTGGGTTAAGCTTCTCCCCCTCCTCCAGGTCCCTGGCGTTGGCTGGCCTTTAGCTTGAGCCAGAGCCCAGCCCCTCCTGAGACGAGGTGGCTTCACACTGCCTCCCCACACCTAGTTCTTCCCACCTGTGCTTCTCTCTGTGAAAGGAAAACCTTTTGCCTAACCCTCAGGTTGCTTGCAGACCTCATCAGAGCATATAGTAGTTCCCCTCCCCATATTGCAGTGGTCCCTCCCCTTCCCACGCTCCTTGCAATCATCTTTTTGAATAAGGTGACCTTACTACATCCCACTTTGTCTCTCACTTGAAGGAGTACAAGCAGAGTGTTTAGTAGAGCACCCAGATGTCTACTAAAGAGTAGCTGCTGGTATTGGTATTATCACTGGTGTTATGTTTGGTGCCCCTAAAAGACTGCATATTCTTTGAGGTCAGTGTCATACTGCAGAGCTCCCCACAGTGCTTAGCTCTGCTGGGTACATAACGGGTCTTTAACAGATGTATGCCGACGGACTGATGACTCTGTCACTGTCGTATCCAGAAGCTGACAGCGCAGTGTGGTTCCGACATCTGAGAAGCACCCTACAGCCAGGGTAGAGCCTGCTCCAGCTCTGCGCCCAGACGGGCGATCAGAGAGGGACCAGAGCCAGCGCCTGAAGTAACCGTCACAGGCGGGGAGAGAGCGTGGTGACCCCTGGTCTCCTTCCACCTGCTCTAGCACAAAACCTGGCTTCCCACAGAGACAGGAGAGAAGCCAGGTAAGAGGGACTCGCTGCTCAGAGGTGAGGGGGCGAGGTGAGGGGGTGAGCGACTTTGGGAGGATCGTGTCTCCCAAATAAGTAGATACAGGTCCCCGTTACATCTGGGGTCAGCAAGACCTTCCACAGCCCTGGGGGAATGAGGGGGTGGAGAGGTCAGAACAAATGCTGGAAGCCTGGGTTTTCTCTTCAAATGCAGGAGAATGTTATATTCTGGAAAGGAGAGGTCATTAAATAGTCCGTCCATCCCTAGCGTGAATGGTGAAAAGAGATCCTGGTGATAACGGATCTGAAATGAGTGTACCTTGAGCAAGCCAGCATAGCCAACCTCATACTCTGCTCAAAGGATTTTTAGATGCCTAAATGCCTCTGGCTAAGGAAAACCTATCCACCATCCCCCTATCCTCCACCCCCCACCCCCCATCCCCCATTCCCATGAGTTCCTTCCATTCCTGAGAGGTAGTGTTGCCTCTTTGTTAAAGCAAGGTCTTTGCGAATCTGTGTGACCTGAGTTCTCTGAGCTTCTCTTGTGCACCTAGAAAATGAAAATGGGAGCGCCTATCTCACAGAGCAGAGTGCAGGGATTCAGGAGGCTCAGGCATGACAAAGCCTTGTATTTATAGCGAAACAGCAATAGATCGGGGTCAGCCACTGTGACCCGTTGACAAGTCCTGCCTACCGCCTGGGTCTGCGTGGTCCGCAAGCTAAGAGTGGCCTCCGCATCTTTGTATGACTGCAAAATAAAAAAGGGAATGATATCTTATGACCTGTCAGGATTATATGAAATTTAAATGATGTTTTAGTGGGACGGAGCCACACCCGTTTGTCAACATGTTGGTGACAGCTTTCTCAGCCCAAGGCGGAGCTGTGTAGTTGCTATAGAACAGCCTAAAACGTGGACTGTCCAGTCCTGCAGAGGAGGTTTTCTGACTCCCACCACAGCTGGCAGCTCTCACCAAGAACACTCTCGGTCCTCCAGGCCCCGTCCTGCGTGCCGTCCTCAGTGCGGCCTCCCCTGACCTAACAACCGTCCTCATACCCTCAGGTTCTTGTTTATCCTTTTCAAAAAACAAAAAACAAAAAGTACTTAAATTTGGCCCTGGCCGGTTGGCTCAGCGGTGGAGCGTTGGCCTGGCGTGCGGGGGACCCGGGTTCGATTCCCGGCCAGGGCACATAGGAGAAGCGCCCATCTGCCTCTCCACCACCCCCCTCCTTCCTCTCTGTCTCTCTCTTCCCCTCCCGCAGCCAAGGCTCCATTGGAGCAAAGATGGCCCGGGCGCTGGGGATGGCTCCTTGGCCTCTGCCCCAGGCGCTAGAGTGGCTCTGGTTGCGGCAGAGCGACGGACGCCCCAGAGGGGCAGAGCATCGCCCCCTGGTGGGCAGTGCTTCGCCCCTGGTGGGCGTGCCGGGTGGATCCTGGTCGGGCGCATGCGGGAGTCTGTCTGACTGTCTCTCCCCGTTTCCAGCTTCAGAAAAAAAACAAAAAGTACTTAAATTCTGTTGGTCTTACCTCCTCTACAAGGTAGTACATCCCTTGAGTGGAGCGGTGAGACATAATCCATCCCGGTGTGTTCAGAAGGCCTGCACAGTACCCTGTAAATAGACATTCAGTCATTTAGTATTTGCTCTGTCAAATTGGATTGAGTTCCGGTTTGGGCCTTCTGACTTCTGCCTGATGACAACCAACTACTTGGTGGAAAGAAATTCCTGGGAGGCCGGAGACAGATGCCTAAGAAGGGTCTACAAAGATTTACACTCAACGTAAATACTGGAATCACCTTGAGATGAGTACTTGCCGCAAGTCACACTCAATTTCCACCTCGGTTACTTGTCGACAGCATTCACTTTCCACTGTCTCCCAGAGTACAAAGTTAGATGTGCCTCCGGGATTGGGAAATACGAAGGATAAATTTTATCTGCCACCATTTTAAAGGGGTCCTTGTTCTTGGCTTTCTTGACACCGATGGAGTTTCTGGTGGGGTGGCGGTGGTAGGGAGCTGATTGTATCTGGTTGGTGTGTGTGTATCCATGCCCACGGTGGGGGGGGCAGTCATCCCATCACGTGGCATACCTTGTTTGATACTAGCCTGGAATAAAGACAAGATCTGGATGATCCTCCTGTAGGCTTGTTACTGTGGGAATGACGGGTAGCTACAAGCTCCTATAACCTCAAGCTTTCAAACAGAATTGATGATGTCATGTACCTGAAGTGGCTTATTCTCTGTGTTTCTCTTTAGTTGTGTGATTCCAGATTAACACAAGTGAATGATACCGCCGGGGTCTTGCTGCTGATACCTAGGAAGGGCTTGCTTTCTCTCTTTCCCATGAAATAAGAAAGAATCGAGAAATCCTAGCACTAATGCCTCAGTGTTATCAATAGTCATTTAAGACCTAGAAGAGAGGTCGTCAAAGGCTGTCCTTTATGTACCGGCCGCCCTGTGCAAGGACCATCCAAGGAGTGTTGCATTTGGGGGGAAAATATTTTGTAACTAGAAAGGTTGACTTGGGGGATCAAAACATCCTCTTGTTCCACTGGGGTAGGATTTTTATTTGAATTGGTTAAAGCTCAGCATGGTCAAAGCATCTTTTCTACCCATTTCCCCCTAATATTAGTTAAAGGATCACCCAACTCCCAGAGAAATTGGTTGCCAGCATTGAGGGTCCCGTGGGGACCACAAAGATCATGTCACTCTTTACAAGCATGCTGAGAATAACAAAGATGCCTGAGAGGCCACCATTGGGCAACCTGGCCACATCTTGTGATTGGTATGACACTTCAGAATTGTAACATGGAAGCACGTTGTCACAAACTACCTATGAGATGATCTCATCCTCTTTTCCCCATTTCGCGGAACCATCGGGGGCTGTGTGGTCCCTGGACAGGAGCTAGTGGGTCAGCCATAGCCTGCTTCTGCTCCCGGCTGGCAGCTCAGGCAGGTGGCTCAGAACCGTCAGAGGTCTGAACTGACTCATGGCCACCTCCGCCTGATGGTGGTGGCCAAGTGGTGGAGCCCTTTGGCAATCCTAGTTTTGCTTCCCCACACTGTGAGGACTTCTGATCCCTGCCCTGTGTAGGAACTGACCTCCCATCAACCTTGGTGAGTGACGTTCCCATAGATCTGAAGCCAGCAAGTTTAGTTCTTACTGCTGAGAATTCTCCCTCTGACTCTGGCCCAAGGAGAGCCATGTTTCATTTTTGAACATCAATTTTTTTTCATTCATTATGCATTTATAGAGGACCTGCTTGGTACCTGGACAGTGCTGGGTAATCAGGATATACAGACAGTCCCCGGGTTACGAACGAGATAGGTTCTGTAGGTTTGTTCTTAAGTTGAATCTGTATGTAAATTGGAACAGGTACATTTACCTATTAAATGCAACTTAGATGTTCATCTTAACATAGTGTTTATTTTTACCTTTCTGTGCATGTAAACACTTAAACATTCTCAAATACAACCTTAAACAGTCTTGGATGATGCAGGAGATGAGGGGCTTGTTGGAGAGGGTGGATGGTGTTAGAGTCAGGGTTGATCCTGCTGCTGGAGTCAGTGTCCTGAAGGAGGCATCCGGGGAGGTTAGGACAGAGCCTTTCTTTTTCTCATCATCAGGCCCTGTAGCGTCTCAGGCCTTCAGTAACTGCACAGTAAACTGTGGTGAACCTCTCTGTGTCGGGATCTTGCTCCTCTAACTTTGCCATTCCTGCTTCAATAAGAGGAAAAGCATCAGCTATCTCTTATGTAGAAAACTTTTTTGGTTCTGGGGATTCTATGTCCCTGTTTTCTTTCCTAAATGATACCATCTGCTGCTCCAGTTCCATAAAGTCGTCACTGGTTAGTTCTTTGCCATGGGAGTCAGGTAACTCAATTATATCATTTTCACTGAAGTCCAACTGCAGGGCTTACCAATAGCCCTTATGGTGCTCCGTTTCTAAGTACGAGTTGTATATAAATGGGATGTTTGTAACTCGGGGACTTGCTGTGATGGTGAACAAGGGCTACCAGTGAGAGCTGACAAACTGGAGGCCATGCCAATGGCTTCACTTGTGTTATCTCACTTACTGCTCAGAACAGTAAAGTGGGTTCTTATTAACCCATTTTACAGATAAGGAAACGTTAGCCCAGAGAGGTTAAGTTTGTTACGATATGTCTCCTATCATGAGATGAGGAATTCTAGGTGCAGATGGGTCTCCGCCAGCCCAGGTGGTGGCCTGGATGGGACCTGCTCACAGCGTGCCCGAGCTGCTTACACTGAGACCAGACGGGGCTGTGCCCTCTCCAGCTTCCCCCCTCATTTCCAAGTGTCTGCTGCCCACTCTCACCAATGGTCCAACCCCAGTGGTCCTGAGGACGCTGGCCCTTTCATGACGATGTCTTCACACACCCTCGGGCCTGGGAGCCTGTGCTGGCTCAGTGGCTGAGCGGGGCCCGGTCCGGCTGGCTGTTTGCTGCCGTGAGGGCTGCTGCTCAGCACTTTGCTCAGTGAAAAACCAAAATGTGTGTGCGCGCAAGAGAGAGGCAGACAGTGAGCGAGACCTTGGCTCTAATGGGCAAAGTGACAAGGCCATCTTTCTTGGGTATCATACCTGGCAGCTGTGCCTTGCTGCATGAGTAACAGCCTCCCTCCCCCGGCAGGGGGCCTGTGCGGGAACCACACAGTCACGTCACTTCAACATTTATAATTGTTTTAGTATCTACTGTTGTTGTAAGTATGCGGGGAAATCACGTAAAAATCACAGCACCGTCTGGACTGGACATGATGGTCAAATTTTCTTGACAGTGTTTGGTTTAGATGTATTAACAATGAAATCTGTGAGTACCAGCTCACCTTGATCATCCTGTCAGGGGCGAGCGGTAGATCTGGCCTCTGCATCTGCCCCCTCCCCTTTGTTGCCCCTAAACAGGGCTGTCCCAGTGAGTGTGACCTCCTCCTCTTCCCTACTACGTCCTTCCTTGATGAGGTGAGTTCCCGTGACTGCATAGATCTGTTCACTGTCAAGAGTATAAACACTTTTGTTCTTACTAATCAGATTAGGACTGACCACGTGGTGCTTTTTCTCTAGCAAAATCCCGAAGGCAAAACGATGATAAGTGGCCAGGGATGGCCTGACCAGGCGGTGGCGCAGTGGATAGAGTGTCGGACTGAGACACAGAGGACCCAGGTTCAAGACCCCGAGGTCACCTGCTTGAGCACGGGCTCATCTGGTTTGAGCAGGGCTCACCAGCTTGGACCCAAGGTCGCTGGCTCAAGCAAGGGATCACTTGGTCTGCTGTAGCCCCCGGTCAAGGCACATACGAGAAAGCAATCAATGAACAACGAAGGAGCCGCAAAGAAGAGTTGGTGCTTCTCATCTCTCTCTCTTCCTGTCTGTTTGTCCCTCTCTCTGACTCTCTCTCTGTCTCTGTCTCTGTCTCTCTCTCTCTCTCTCTCTCACACACACACACACACACACACAGTGGCCAGGGACAGACTCTGATCCTTGTGGCAGTGCCCCTCTCGGCACCAGCGTGTGGCCCTGCAGCGGGGAGCATGCTGCTTACCTCCGGAGCAGCTCAGGCCAACATCATCAGAGTCGGAATTGGGGCTTTCAAATCAGGCTGCTTGCAGCCTGGGGCTCCGACTGGATGCTTGGGTGACTCTGTAAGTAATAGAGTTGTTTATTTTGGCCAAACAGTAATGATGTTAAATGCCTAAGGAGTCTATTGCCCACTTTTTATCTCTGTCACATTTTGGGGTTACTTGTAGAATTTTAAAAACGTGTTCTGACAATATTTAGAAAATAAATGACTCCTATTGAGGGTGGTGAATCCCACCATGTTATGGGAAGCCTGGCTGGGTCAGAACAATGCACGGCTCCGAGCACAGTGTGCCCCCCCTCCCCCGGTTTAGGGACATTTTGGGAAGAGCCTGTCACAGAATCATAGAAGTTGAACAGCTGGCTTGTTAAAAGGAACTTAGGGCCCATTCCTCTGACTTGCTCCCCCTGCTGTGACATCAATGACAAGTGGTCAACTGGCTTCGACGTGAACACGCTGTCAGTCCAGAGCTCACCATCTCCATCATGTCCACCTGCCTTTGTATCAGCGGTAATCTGTTACAAAAATGGCCTCAAAGGAATCAAGAGACTTCCTGCAGCCTTCTCATATCCTCCGTTGTAGATTTCAAAACATTCTCCTGATTGTGCCCAGAGCCTGTCTCCCATGCCTCTAATGCCATTCCTCCGGGCATCTACTTTTCCGTCCACTCTGCCCACCATGCACACTGGAAAGTGAGCCTTTCCTATTTATCTGTGTATATCAGTGCCCAGTACTGCGCCTGACACGTGGTCAGTGCTCAGTAAAAATTGTGGTTCAATAAACTCATCCCCTAGTAGTTTCCCCCTCAGCTCTCTGAGATAGACAGAGTTCACGTGGCCCCACTTCCGGAGACAACCCTTCAAATATTTAGAGAGAGAGCAGCTAAGCCTGCTTCCACATCTCCTTGTCGCCATCCCCACGTGTCCCAATTCCTTTAGCCATTGTTCCTATCGTCCTGTCTCCAGGTACCCTGGAATCCTGACCGCCTCCTTTTGTCAGGAGCCTTTCTCCATTTGGGTCACCCGAACGGTGTCTGGCTGGACACAGCGCTGTTTCTCTCCATCACCTTGGTCACCATGCTCTCTCAACACAATCAGAGATTACACCTGTTGGCTTGGCAGCCTTGCTTCACTCATTGCCAGACCCTTCGCCTTGTAACCCTTGCTTCCCCAAGCATCCCACCGTTTCTACTATGTACAAATGGTGTCAAAACCAGCCCGGGCCATCGAGTCTCCACGCTAACCGGGTGTGTTGTCGCTCTCACAAGGAGACTTTTATTCGGGTTGATGGACAGCTGCAGAGACCAGCGTGTCTGAGGACAGAGGGTCGGCAGGGGTCACCAAGAAGTGAAAAGAACCCAGGTATTGGTGCATTTTAAACACAAGAGGAGAGGACCAGGAGATGAGGGGCTTATGCAGAATCCAAAGTGCCTCCCGAAGCCACAGTCTACTGGAACTGGTGGCTCCAGTGGGCAGGAAAGTGGCATAAATCTCAGTGAGGCAAGGCTAAGTGAGACCAGATTTTAAGTTCTGTCATATATAGTTAATCTGCAGAATAAATTAATCAGGGCAGCGAAGGATTTAACATCCGAATTCATTTGATGTTACAACATTCCCTTGCTGGTTGGATTAGTATTAGTATTGAATAGTACTTTTATTAAAACTTTCTAGATGGTTTGGTAGTTAAAATATCTATAAGCTAGCCTGTGTAGCATCTCTGCAAGGCACTGAGTCTCTGGGCTGTGGGGTCACATAAGCCCCAAGAGATTCCCACCTGTGTGTAACTCGGGTCAGCATCCCCAGACACCCACAGTCACACTGTCACACAATGTGCACACCATGCGCAGCTGAGTTTTTGTAATGCGGACTCAGGGCAAGTAATGGTCACGTGTCAGTTTTGCGCATTTGAGAACGGACCAGGGATTTCCCTAGACTGTGCCTCTTTTCTCCACGTTTGAAGCCAGAGAGAGAAGAGAGGCGACTACTAGGGAGGAGCACAGGGCGAGGTAGATGGTTCAGGAAGAGAATGTTGCTGCTTGATGGTTCTGGCAAAAGCTGACGGGACTCGTGGGTGCCCCCTACCTGAAAAAGAGCGCTGCATGGTAAATAGAGAGGAGCAGCATTAATCTGACTGTGGATAAAGCGCAAACTCAGAGAGGTCCCCAGGGGAGCCCTCAACGTTGGCAGAAGCTGAGGTTGGTGCTGGGTGCCCCCTTTTGCTCCGCACCCTCTCTGTTTCTGTAGTTTTCTCCCTCTGCTTTTTTCTGGGCCATCCCTGGGGTTTTCTTGGCTCCCTCTTGGGGAGGATGGAAAAGTCAAGGAGACACCTGCTCCTGACAGGTCTGGGGGTGCACACTAGCTTCTCAGCTCAGCCAGAGACAGGAAAACCAAGACCAGAGAAGAAAAAGCCTTAATCTTCGGACGAATGCGCGCGGACTGCTCTTTCTGGCAGCCTGCTGAGCATGCCCACTCGTTCACGTGGTCTGTCTGCTAATGGAGATTTGAAAATAGCTACTCCCGCAGGTGTTCCTCATTTTCACCTCCTCCCCCAGCCTGGTCCCCTCCTCCTCTCCACGCCGCTCCATCTGTGGAATCAGCAGGGATAATCCCGTGCACCTCTGCACATGCCCATGGCTGTCGCTCCGAATCTTGCTGTCAGGTTTATTTTAATATTGACAAGAAGCCGCACACAGCCACTGTGGGGCCTTGGGCCGCTGGTAGAGCGGAAACTCCTTCCCGTGGCCCCTGTGCCCTGGCAGGAAGTCCAGGGGATGGACAGCAGCTCCCAAATGGCCAGCCAATGCATCCTCATGGCTGTAGATCAGGAGAGGGCTCGCTGGTCAATGTCATGATGTTAAAGGCTATGGACGCTGAAGTGGGTTGAATAACGTTTTTTCAAAATCCATGCCTCCCTGGAACCTCAGAATGTAATCTTACTCGGAAACAGGGATTTTGCAAATGTAACTACGTGGCGGAGGCCATACAATACTTACGGTGAGCCCTAAACCCAATGATTGGTATTTTTATAAGAGGAAAAGAGAGGGAGATTTGGACACTGACATGCAGAGTTCATGGAACAGCTGAGGCCAAGATGGGGGCGACGTCGCTACAAGCCAGGGGATGCTGAGGAGGGCGGCCGCCGCCGGAAGCCGGAAGAGGCAGGGAGGGACTCCTCCCTAGAGCCGCAGGGAGGACAGCCCCCAGCAGCGACGTTGGGCCTCCGGCCTGCAGGCTGGAGGAATGCACTTTGTTGTTTTAAGCCACTGAGTTGGTAATTTGTCATGGTGGCCCTGGGAAGCTAAGCAGGAGAGACCTGATGAGAACAAAAACCTTGGTGATCCACTCAGAGTCGCATGAAAGCCATTTGCTGAAGAAAGAAATGGGACCGTAAGAGGCAAATGAAAAATTGGCATCATGTGAACATTACAAAAGGTAGGCATTCGAGAATACGTGCACCACTTTATTGTCATTCAGCCAAGACTGAGGAAGCAGCCACAGAACCCCGGGGGCTGGGCTCTGGGGACACGGGGGTAAGACCCCACCCCGGAGCGAGTGGGGCAGGCAATGTAAACCAGACTCGGTCCGATACAAACGTGGCGGAGCCAGTTACTGGCAGGGATGGCAGGAGCAGAGAGGGCTCAATAAATGTTCAGGAGGGAGAGAGAGAGGGAGGGAGGACACTCAGACATTTCTGAGGGGCGTGGGGAGGACAGCGGCATCAGCTCAGTCTGCCACACCCCTCATCAGCAAGCGCCTCCTGTTCCTCCCTCTCACCCACTCGGGTATCCCGGCCTGGCCCTCCTGGCGAACGCTACCGAGGCTTTGGGTTGTCACTTGAGGAGTTGCAGACAGAGCCTAGAAAGAGCTAAGAACCCCGTTAATTCTCTCTATCCCTGTGTATTTGTTGAACCCTTAACCAAGTGCGGGGCACTGGGTGAGAGCCACGGCAACCCACCAAGACCTAAGGCAGCTCTTGCCCTCTGGGGACTGACAGTCGATCAGGGGTCTCAAACTCGCGGCCCGCCCACCAATTTTGTGCGGCCCGCAGACTGGCCCGCAGATTAATCCACGAAGTTTGATTAGTCTGCGGGCCGCTTGGCCGCGAGTTTGAGACCCCTGGGCCTAGCTGATGAGAGGGTTCCTGTTTGAGGTAGAAGCTTTAGGGCCTCCGGCTCTTCCTGAATGAGGCTGGAGCTCCTCTTGCGGTGCACGGGTTGTGTGGCGAGGGCTCTCCAAGCGGTGGTTGCAGCGCTGAGCTGTCCTCGCCGTTCACACCATGGTGAAGACTGGAAAGGGGGTCACAGCTCGGCAAAGGCTATCTTTGCGTTATTAGCCCCTTGGGAGATGCTGCCTTCTTGTCTTAGACTCAACCTCTCATCCCAAATGGAATGCCACTACTACTGACCAAAAAGAGGCTGATGGAGGCTATGGTGAGGTCAGTCCGTTTGTCATTAAATTAACCCGTTCCCACGCCAGAGCTGACCAACAACTTCGGGCACAGAGCGCACTTACACCAAAACTTCCATTTAACATGCATCTAATTAGCCGGGAATCTCTACCAGGCAATCATTTGTTTTTGACAACAGGACCATTAAGAAGGAGGCAATCTTAAGAAAATGAGACCTTATATTATCGATCAATTTTTAAAAAGCCATTTGGGCTGTAGATACTGTTTTATTTCTGTCTCCCACCGCTCCCAAATCTGCATAGTCATAATTGATGAACAAAGTTACCACCTGGAGGCACCTTGGGGAAGGGTTTAATCCTGTTTGGTAGGCAATGCTTCACGAGGCAGGCAGGAAATCGGAAAACTGAATTTTTTAGCGAAGAAAAATGTCAACAAGGGTGGGACAAAATGTAAGCATTTTCTGGCTAAGTATCAATTAAACAAAAACTCAATTTTCCAGAAGACACCTTCTCTTGAGCCTCCCAGTTAATGGCGCTTTGCTGAGATGCCCGGTGGGTACTGATAGCTGCTAATTATCTCACTGGACCTCACCACACCCAGAGGCGCTGCTCACGCCTATGCTTATACCAAAGACCATCTGCCGTTTCCAGAAACATCCCGAAGAAATAGCTAAGTACTAGATCTGAACTGTGCAGTAACTTGAATCTTAGAACAGAAAGCAAAGGATACATCCTGACAAAGGATTTTTTTTTTTTTTTTTTAAGAATTTGAATTCAGTTTTAGGAAAGAACAAGACTATAAACCCTCTGGAGTAGGGACTGTTTCTGAACATGTTGTACAGTCGTAAGCCAATGGTTGTCCAGCATTTAATTACCAAAGAAAGATGCGCTTCCTGTGAGCCAATGGGGAGTGACGGGTGTGGGGCGGGGAGCGAGGATGGATGCCCCCCCCCCCCCCCGTGCTGGCCGGGACTGGGCGAAGCAGAAGCCTGCAGAAGGTGCAGGTTTGCACGTTTCCTCCTTAGAGCCATCCTTGGTTCCCGATGTGCGCGCCCCTTTCCCTCCCTCCCCCACCCTCTCTCTCTCTCTCTCTCTCTCTCTCTCTCTCTTTCGCTATCACAGCCATTACCTTCTTGGCTGGTGAGGTGGAATGTATGTCTGAACCCCAGCATGACTGCTCTCACCCCCACAGTGACGCACGGTCCGTCTCAGCTGCTGTTTGATACCCAGGGCCCCACAGGACCTGGGTGCCCGTCGTGCCCTCTGTCACTTTGTGACATTAGTGGGTGTGACCTTCCCACATTTTCTAGCCACGAGAGAACCCCTGCCTACTCTTCAGTGCCAGCATGGTGACTGCGCCTTTTCTCATGCTCAAATCCCGAATCCCAACATAGTTGGTTACCCTGTGGGCGTTCATGGACTTCGAGATGCAGGTGGACATTGCACAGGATTTGCAAGACATACTTCTGCAGTGTCCCCTTCAGTCTTTGCAACTAGAGCACCTCTGACCAGTGCCCGCTGCCCGCTGGTACCCGAGGGTAGGGGGACTCACTCTGGATACCTGGCCCTCTCCTCAGAAGAAAACTAGAACATCTCAAAAGGACCCAGGGCACTAAGGCAAAAAATGACTTTAAACCCAGCCTGTCCAGTTAGCCCCCACAGAACAGACAGTTGTCACTGTGTGTGTAAGTCATTACGAGTGATTTGTTCATTCAGCAAACACTTGTAGGCATTCGATAAATATTTGTTTAATGACTTGTCGAAGGCATTAGTTACGTTACATGTTAGGAACTGTGGGATATTATAGTGAAGAACAAGATGTAATTTCTCCCCTCAAGGAGGCTGCCATTTGCAGGGGTGGCTGGTGGGGTGGGGGCAGGTAAGCAGACAGGCATTGTGAGAATAAATTTAGAGAACACTCACCATGTCCCAGGCACTGCTCCACTCTCTTTGTGAATGGTAACAATTCATCTTGAGCACAGCCTTGTTAAATCAGTTCAGTTACTCTCTCCATTTGACATATGAGAGAGCCCAGGCCCTGGAAGGTTAGGAAACTTGCCTTCAGTTACACACCCAGCAGGTGGAAAGGTCAGAAATTAAGCTGGGCAGTTGTGACCACCAACTCACACCTTAAGCTGCGTGGCTCTGGGGCGGTAGGGGTCACGCAGGGAGGCACATGGTTGGAGGGTAAAGAATGGAGACTTCAGGTGACGGGGTGGGGGGATGATTGGGAGAGCAGGACAGAACCAATGACGGTGCCAATATTTCTGCCCTGAGCAGCTGGGAAGTCCATGCCCTTTGCTGGGCTGGGACCTGTGAGAGAGGACAGGTGCTGGGGGAAGGGGTGCGCTGGGACTGAGGGGCCCCATGGGCAGACGTTCAGGTGGGTTTCTGAACGTGCACATTATGGTTCCGTTACACTTGAGGAGGAGATCCTGGCTGGAGACGCGGAGTTGGCCGTCATCAGAAATGCTTTGTTCTTTTTACTGATTGCTGACGCTTTGGTAAGGACTAGAGAGCATTCAAAGATGCTTTGGTTTCATTATGTTTGACTTCTTTTAGAAAAATTGAATCTCTTATCATGACTTAATGTATTCACTCCCTTTCTCTTCTCACATATATGGATATATATGTATGTATGTATGTATATAGAGAGGGGAGAATAGATACAGATAATATGGTAACACCTAGATGGTAGATATAGATAGACTGGATGGATGGATGGGTATGGATATGGATATATACACCTGAATGAGGCAAAGTGTCAAAGGGGGAGAAGACAGTCCCTGAGCCCACAGCACTCGTTAGCTCATGTAGAGGTGTAGAGGAGTGGCCAGTTTGCACCCTTTCTTTTCCCTGTAATTATTAACCCATCATCATTTCTCTTGCTCTGAGAGCGCATCCCAAGGCAGGTCTAGGAGTTCTGATTAAGTCCCTCCATAGTCACCCGAACCTCCCTGTCCGAAGCTGTGATTAAACTTCTTGAGAGGCTGGTTTGAGCCTGGTGGTACGGACAGCAGTGTGACTTTAGGTAACTCAGGACATCGGATGTGAACTAGACGGTGTAGACTGGGGACAGGTGGGGGTGGTGTCTGGCGTGGGGGTGTCAGCGAGCTCAGGTCTCAGTGTGCTACGGCCACGTTCCATTGTCCCCACGTCAGACTGTCTTCCCTGCGGGCCCCAAGCCATCTCCAGAAGCTGGGATCTGATGAGCTTGCCTTTGATTTCTTCGCTGCCTAATGAACTACTCTGGAGCTCTAGCTGTGATGTCATTAGCATCACATTGCCTTGGGCACCAACTCGGGAGAGGGATTCTTAAAGCAGCCCCTGATCCTACAGGAATTGTACCAATTTACTTCATAACAACTAATTCACCTTCGTGACCTGCCGGTTCCCGCCAGCAGAGCAGGCCCGGTGTGGCGATGGCTCAGTCACTTTTATCATCCTCATGTGCTCCTGAGTCTAAGTGGGTCAATATGTCCATGCCCAAGGCCATGAGCATGGCCATGGTGAGAGGTTTTGAACATTGAGAAGGCCAATATTCTTACACCCCGATATTCTGTGCCATCGGGTACAGATGTAGCCTCAGGCAAACAGCATTTATTTATAGCAAACTGTATTTGCAAAAGGCTTTGCCGTGTGTGTTTGGGATTGTTAACTACATTTCAGGTTGGCTGTTCTCCTTGTAAGAAACCGAAGTGGCATGGCTGGACTCCAGAGCCTCCCGGAGCAGCGGGTGCGACTGCAAACAGTGGGGGGGGGGGGGATGAGAGGAGGCCCCACCCTGTGTTCTTGATCAGGAGGCACCTGTGCCAATTATAATCTTTTAAGACCTTAATTGGAGCTCAATTCTTATGTCTGGAGATAGTGTACTTGTTTGAAGTAGCCTATTTGCTTTGTTGAGACAATGTAGCATCTCAAATTGCTGGAGTGTTTCTATCCAGGATGGGGAGAGGGGGAGTGGGGAAAAGCTGCCCAGGGCTGTAATTGGAGTGGGCAATGGAAGAGGGGAGCCATTGACTCATAAGGAAGTGGGGGTCCCCTCCCTGCCCCTTTCCACACACAGGCGTGAAGGGCAGTTAGAAGCCAGTGTCAGATCAGACTGCCCTGAAGCGTTCAGGATTTGAACTGCGCGTTCACTTGCCGCAGGTGCGATGGTTATGGGTGTTCTCTTCGGGCACAGGGAGATTTATCTGGGCTTTCACCACCGGACTCCATCATTTTAAGGCGTATTTCCCAATTGTATATTTAACCGCGCATGGAAAATGCATTTCCTCCTTGAAAAATCTCTCTCACACACACATCTCTATTCTTTGTCGGAGCCTTTTGGGAGTGGGCTGCTCATCACTTGTGTGTAAATCCAGCCTCTCTCTAGACAGATCCATCCTGTGTGACGGGGTGGAGACCGAGGGGCAGTTAGTCTTGGTCTCCGGCAGGTCCCGCTTCCCCTGGACAGGAATATATCCAGGAGAAGGCCCATGTGATTCTGAATTAAAACAGTTGGGTGGCTTCCCACCATCTTCTTCTGCACCCTCCTTCCCACTCCTCTCCCATCCCTGACCTTGTACCTGTCCAGGGCTGCAGGATATATTGGGGTGGTGCTGCATATTGACTTTGTTGTTGTTGTCACAGGGTCCTTCCCTGCCCTACCCCTGCAGGGCCCATCCCTGCATCTTGGGGTGGAAACATGTCCTTTATGCTAAGTCTTGCCTGCTGTCAGTGACTGTCCCTAATATGTCCTTCCCAGCTTGAGTGACCCCGCTCTTTCCCTTGTCTGTTAAAGCATCTTGGGCCCACCATTCATTTAATCATTCATTCATCAAACATTTATAAGCAGTTCCCGGTGCCAGGCCCCGGGGAGACCTGACTTAAGCACCACACACCCTCATGTACTCGCAGCCATCAGTCTGGGGAGCATGGGGGACAGAGGGCCGTGTAAGCAATGATAACACAGCCCAATCAGTGCTTTAATGAGAGGACATAAGGCAGTGTGTGCCTCAGAGAAGATACTTAACCTGGCCCTGATAAACTAGGGCAGGGGACTGGCCCGAGTCTTTGGGGCGACCCTCACCCCGAACGGCCCCATCTCCAGCACAGAAATTAAAAAAGATGCGTCCCAGCTGTGGCTGGTTGGTTCAGTGGATAGACCGTCATGTGGAAGTCCTGGGTTCAATTCCCTGTCAGGGCACACAGGAGAAGTGACCATTTGCTTCTCCTTCCCTCCATCTCCCCCTTATCTCTCTCACTTTCTCTCTTCTTCTCCCCCAGCCATGGCTGGATTGGTTTGAGCATATCGGCCCCAGATGCTGAGGCTGGCTCCATGGAGCCTCTGCCTCAGGCACTAAAAATAGCTCGGTTGCGAGGATGGCCCCAGATGAGCAGAGCCTCAACTCCAGAGAGGGGTTGCTGGATGGATCCAGTTGGGGCACATGCCAGAGTCTGTCTCTGTATCTCTCTTCCTCTCACTTGGAAAAGAAAAAAAAAAAAGAAGATGCATCTCATCATCTTCCCTTCCGCCTTAAGGATCTTGATTTTTAAAAATATTTATTAAATGTATTAGGGTGACATTGGTTAATAAAATTATATAGGTTTCAGGTTATCGTCTGGATTTTAACTGGGGAAGCCAGAAGACAGCAGCAGAAAGGGGAGCAGCCCCTCAAATGTTCACAGCAATTAAGCTTTAATGATGAATTGCTAGGGGCTGGAGGCTGTTACTCAGCTCCAGACTGTGGGGTTGCAGTGCCCTCTAGTGGCCGAACTTGACTGTCAGACTCGAATATCCTGAGCAGTGAGGGGAAGGGGCTCTATAATCTATGGCTGTGGATGTAGAGGTCTTTGGGGATTGGAGGTGAGAGAAAAGGTATTTCTTGGCATCTTATTTCCCCCCTAAAGCAAAATTTATCCCACATGAAGGATATTGAGGAGGATTTATATTTTCTCTTGTGAGTTTTGTTTTTCCTTTATTATCTGTGTTTCTCGCTCTATATTTTTCTCCTTAGAATACTTTTGATGGAATTCTTTTACTTATTAACATTTTAATCAATTTATGGAGAAAAGTTATGCCACCACAACTTTTTTTTTTAAGTATCTGTGTTTTACTTTTCCATAACTTGGTTTTCTTCAGTGCCTAAGTGATGGCACCGGTTCTTTCCTCTCAGAAGTCATTTTAGACTTGATGTCGCCATCTAGTGGTCATTTCATGGACGCCTTTTCCCGGCCTCTGTTGAAGGCATTCTCAGCAAGGAGAGCTGTGGCTTGATAACGAAGTGCATTTATTGTATTCCAAGGGGCCTGGGGGCCTACTGAGAGACCCTCACGCTCTTTGGTAAGGCTTGCAAGGCAAAATTTTAAAACTCTCATCTTGAAAAGAAGCACTGTATCTTTACTGTGTTTTATTTCCCCAAATTTACTTTCCCAGTGAACAAATGCCTGTTTTTCTAGAAATAACATCAAGAAGTCAAAGACCTACCCCACCCCCCACTTACCCCTGCCCAGTTCATATAGCCCGTTCAAGAAGATGGCCAGGGGCCGCTTGAGGAGAGTCCTGCCAGACCGTGGCCCCTCTACAAACAGTTTCAGCCCTGAGTTACACAAGCCTGAATGTCAGGCAAGCTTTACACGGGGTGTGGAGTGACTCTGGGGCTAAGCGGGTGTGGCTCCTGGGCCTCCTACTGAAGAGCATCATTCTCAGTTTTGCCGTGTGCAAGGATGCAGGGATGTTGTTCTCTGGTACCCTGGGAAGGGCTGGAGCCTGACTTGGGGTCCGCTATCAAACCAGATGGAACTGTGAAATACATTGTGTCCCACATTTACAGTTGCTGAGTGAGTCCTGGGCCTCCACGCGCAGGAGGGGCCCGCGTCCCCGGGAGTGGCGGGGTAGAGATGCCTCGTCCACTAATGGGGCTGCCCATCCCGGAGACAGCAGTGCTGACATGCTGCGTATTAAGCAGCCGACAGGAGGGGCACAGCGGGGTGCTCCCTGGACCCCGTAAGAGAGGACGCTGCTATGAAGCCAATGAGTCGTATCTCGCAATCACCTTCTGGAACCACTTTGCAAAGCCTTGCAACACATTCCCCCAAAGACCCGGCCCATCGAGGCTCGCGTTCTTGCTGCGTCCGAGAGGACAGAGTGGATGTTCTGTGTCTGCCCATTGTTTCCAAAAGCCCAGTAGACTTCCTGCAGTTGTTCCATGTCTGGGGCTACAAGGGGGCAGGGGGCTCTTGAGCCAGGGCTTGCTGCCAGCAGACTCCCCTTCCTCCTTCCTGTAGGGTTAATAAGTTGAGGGGGACATCATGAAAGCTTGGAAGAGAAATACCGAGCAGTGCTTTCTTCCTCCCTCGGGGACAAACTATTATTTGCTGGTAGGCATTTCCAATGTTTGTCACCAAAAATAAACCAGGAGACCCCTCGACTCCCTTATACTTGTCAGTCGGGGTGGTAGGGACCCGTCTCTCTGGCTTGGGAGTGCAGATCTTTTTGAAAAAGTCAAGTTTCCTTCCCCATTTTCACTACATTGATTAATAATGAAGCTGAGATGTCCTGTGGCGTGAAGGTTTCAGAGTCGGACAAGACTGGATTCGGCTCTCAGTTCTCACGATGTCCTAGCTGTGTGATCTTGAGGCTCTGGGCTTCACTTTTCATCTGTAAAATGGGTAGAGTGCCCTGGCCGGTTGGCTCAGCGGTAGAGCGTCGGCCTAGCGTGCGGAGGACCCGGGTTCGATTCCCGGCCAGGGCACACAGGAGAAGCGCCCATTTGCTTCTCTACCCCTCCGCTGCGCTTTCCTCTCTGTCTCTCTCTTCCCCTCCCACAGCCAAGGCTCCATTGGAGCAAAGATGGCCCAGGCGCTGGGGATGGCTCTGTGGCCTCTGCCTCAGGCGCTAGAGTGGCTCTGGTCGCAATATGGCGACGCCCAGGATGGGCAGAGCATCGCCCCCTGGTGGGCAGAGCGTCGCCCCTGGTGGGCGTGCCGGGTGGATCCCGGTCGGGCGCATGCGGGAGTCTGTCTGACTGTCTCTCCCTGTTTCCAGCTTCAGAAAAATGAAAGAAAAAAAAAAAATGGGTAGAGTGACAGAATTCCATACAGAGAGCTGGTGTAAGGGTTAAAGGAGGTCTTGATCAGACATCACGTCCCTGGTACGGAGAAGCTTGATCAGTCTTACCGATAGCTATGGTGAGGACTGGGATGATGATTATTCAACGTTGCAAACCAGTTACGTGCTTGAAAATCATTTTGGTTTTTATTCCTTAGCAGTGCTAGAGGCAGGCACTCTTCGTGCCCTCGTTCTCTGGATGCACAAATGGCCGCAGAGCAATCGTTGCGGTTTTGTCTGCATTACTGGTGACAGCAGAAACTGCAGACTCGTCCCCAGGAGCTGACGACATTCAGGAAGGAAGCAGCTGCTCTCACACTGGGAGCATCTGGGGTTTCTGAGAGGAGGGGTTCCCCACATCAAGTGGGACAACAGAATCACATCTTGACTCCCTCAGGGACATTTTTGGACCTCTCAAGGGTGTGACCGGAGCGCTCGGGGGCCACGAGGCCTGGTCCGTCCTCACTCCGCCGCCTCCTCCCTCACTGTCCCTTTTGCGTCCGGTAGGCAACTCCCCGTCTGACGAGTCGGAGGAGCGGGAGAGAGACCCCAAGGTGCTGACGTTCCCAGAATACATCACCAGCCTGTCCGAGTCCGGCACCAAGCGCATGGCGGCCGGAGTGCGCATGGAGTGCCAGAGCAAGGGGCGGTGCCCCTCGTCCTGCCCCCTGTGCCACGTGACATCCGGCGCCGACGCCCCCGCCGAGCCCGTTCTGCTGGAGGTGACCAGAGCAGCCCCCATCTATGAGCTGGTGACCAACAACCAGACCCAGCGGGTAAGCGGCCTCGGACCCCTGGCTCCGGGAGGAAACAGCAGCGGCCGAGGGCTTTGCAGGTGGCCCGAGGAGGTGCCAGGGGGACGTCGGGGACCCAAAGGTCACGCGGGAGAGACGTGACGCAGGCGGTGACTCCTCTGTCCAGTCTCCTCGAGGACAGACAGGGCAGAGTGGGTCACAGCAGACACAACCCCCACGACAAAGGTAAAACAGGGAGCTCAGGGTGGGGGACTTCTGAGGCTAGAGCCAAGGTGACCTTGGGGATGAGACACGGCGGAGTCGCGGCAGTGAGCTGCTTACCTGCCCGAGAGTGTCCCCATCCAGGTGGGGTGATAATTGCTTTCTCTGTCCTCCTTTAAGGGACACCTGGAGTGTCACAGCTCGTTTCATAGATGGTGCCTAACCCAACAGCAGGGATTGTGCATGTGTGTTCGTGCACGTGGGTTTCTCTCACCCATCTGCCTCTGCCGCAGATTTCACTGAGTGTTTGGAAATGAGGTTTCTCACGGGAACAGAAAGATAAATGGTTCCCTGTTCCCTTTCATGGACATGACCAGGGGAAGAGGAGTGGGAGAGAAGGGGCCTCCGGAGGGGCTTGTGTCACCATGGAGACCCAAACCTGGGGCAACAGTGGCTTTGACCCAGTGCCCAGCCCTGCCCTTACCTGCCCCTGAGGCTGCTGCCATGCCCTTGCCAGGGGACAGCAGAGTCAGAACCCCCTTCCGGAAGCATCCATGGGACAGGCATGCAGGGCTGAGGTCAAGACAAGCTGGGTGGGGGGCAGAGGGCGAGGAGTCCCTGCTTCCCTCAGGGGCCTCGCGAGTGCAGGGAGGACGCTGGAGGGAGTCGGTCCTTAGGAACCCCCTCCCCGGCCCCCTACTTCCCCGCCCAGCCCTCCCTTGGCTGCCCACACAGGTCTCAAGTAGGGCTGGCAGGTGTCTTCCACCGGGTCCTGTGTTGAACACGTGACTTTCTAAGCACATAGACAAGGTGGCCAGGTGGGAGGTCAGCCACCATCATGTGTGTCTCCGCTCCTCTGCTGTCCTGGAGAAGGAAGGAGTGAGGAAGCAGAGAAGGGCCGGGTGCCACGTGCTGGCGTCAGTCCCTCAGAGCGTGCCGCCTTTGCCCCTCGGTGCAACATCAGGCCCGTTTCTGCCCCCACCCCCACCTCACTGCCCCATTGGACTAGATCATCTCTGATGCCATATTTAGTTTAATCTGTGATTGCACTCTAGAAACCAGGAGGTCCAGCAATAGAACCAACCAGGTATCTCAAACCCAACAGCCCCAAACTCACCACCTCCCACCCCAAATCCTATGGATGCTGCATCCACGTCAGCGAGTGGCGTTATTTTCTACCAAGTTGACCAAATTGGGAGACCAGGGATGAATCCTAGACATTTTTTCTCATCTTCCTCTAACATCTAGTCCAGCAGCAAGGGCCTCAAATATCTCAAATCTATCCTCTTTCCCCAGGTTTTTTTTTTTTTTTTAAATACACCTTTTGATTTGAATTTGGATCAGCCAGACGAGGCATATGTAAGCGCCCACGTGCACCGCACTTCCTGCTGGCGTGGGGGAGGGGGAACGACCCAAGCTGTCCCGCCCGTCACTCTGGGCTCAGGTGCTGGCCCTGCCCCACCTGCGAGCTTGTGACCCTGAGCATGTCACCCAACCTCCTTGACACTACGTGTCCTCCACTGTAAATCACAACTGTTTATCATGGGGCTGAAGCCAGCGTGTCAGCACCTAGTGTCAGGGCCTTGGGAATCCTAAAACTCCACGAAGCATAGTGGTGACCGAGAGTCGGTGCCCGCTCCTCAGAGGCTGCCGGTCTGAGGAGGTGTGAACACCGCCTCAGCCCTTCTGATCCGAAACGGCCTCTGTTAGGTTCTGGAAGGATGGTGCGGAGGATGCTGGCTGTGGGCTTGGACGCTGTGGTTTGTGTAGGGTTGTCTTTTTTTCTTCTTCCTTCTCCTCCTCATTCTTCTCTTCCTCCTCCTATTTTTTGGCCTAAAATTTTCCAGGCTAGCTGTTTCCTTCCTCTGATTTGCCGATTATTGTGGGTCTGGTGACCATGGGACAGAGAAGGAATCACAGGGAAAGCAGAGGCTGCAGTTGTTGGGTTGACGCAGAGAGAAAGCCCTGACCTTGGGCAGGCGTGTGCCCTGCGGCTGGGACCACCCTCCCACGCCCTGGGCAGGGGCAGGGGCAGAGGCAGGGGCAGGGGCAGAGGCAGGGGCAGCAGGGCCCCACTCCCTCCCCAGGGCGTGGTCCCGAAACAAGTTCTGCCCCCATCACGGGTCTAATTTGACCCTCATGTCCTTTCATGTACGAGTGAACGTGTGCTGTGAAACTGCTGTGGAAAGACCTGTTCTAGGCTCTGTGGTACTTAGAAGCTTCCGTAAAGGACCCAACCCTGTCATTCGGAGATGATAATCGTTGCTGGCATTTCCTGATGACTGACGTGTACTATTTATATGTGACTGACGTGTGCGTAGCCTCCGTCTCACGTGCTCAAGGCTGTGTGGCTGTGATCGGCAGGGCTGGGGTTCATGGGTGAGCAGGTGAGAGACGTCCACGGCCCGCTGAAGGAGGAAGCACAGGGCGCCCTGGAGCAGGGGATGAGGCCAGGGCAGGTGACCAGGGCAGGGAGACGTCTGAGAGAGGGCTGAGCAGCTCCGGGCAGAGGGAAGAGTGGTAATGGCTGGTCCCCTGGTCGCCTGGTAAAGAGGTCATCGTGGCAGAATGATGGAACAGACTAGCAGGGAGCCGGCAGGAGGAGTAGGACTCGCTTTCAAGTTCTCAACCACAGGGACAACTGTCATGCTAATGCGAGACGGGCCCGAGAGGTCCTAGGAGGTCTAGGCCAGTGTTTCTGAACCGCCAATCCATGGACCAGTCTGCCAGAAGTTCTGTGCCAGTGCCAGTCCACAAAAGAGTTAACCACCCTGACATTGTATGACGATTATAGACCCGATGCTCTTAGTCTATAATCACCTCAGGGTGATTTTTGCCCAAGAGGTCACCAAAATAATTCTATTTCCACCAGTCCCCATGTGTAAAAAGGCTACAGACCCCTGGCCTAGGCTTCCCAGAACAGTCTCCTGGGGTAGGAATTTCAGGTCACAGATGGTGAAGAAGGGCTACAGCCTCCTGGCTGGACATTACTGCACTTCCCCATGTAGAAGATGCTCCTGTGTAGAAGATGCACCTTAATGTTGGGGTCTGAGATTTTTTTTTAAAAATGTACTAGATAAAGTTATTGAACTCAAGTTTTATTCATCATAAAATTCATACAACTCCTCCTCACTGTCAAAACTCCCATCCATTAGCTTGTCCTCATCTGTGTCTGAGGATGAATCATTGTCTTCATATATTGCCTCGTCCTCAGTTCCATCTATGGCGTTTGAAATGCCACAACCATGGTATAAGACGTACCCAGTGTTTAGACCCCAAATTTTTCAAAAGCGTGTCTTATAAATGGGGAAATATGGTACTTCGGGCCAAAGAGAGCTTTGCTGTGTCATCCCTTGATGCTGGTGGCCCAGCCCTGGTCCCTCAACGCTCACTCTTTTCTCTGCCCTCTCTCGTAGCTCTTGCAGGAGGCCACCATGAGCTCTCTGTGGTGCTCAGGGACTGGAGATGTCATCGAGGACTGGTGTCGATGCGACTCCACCGCGTTCGGCGCCGACGGGCTCCCCACGTGTGCGCCTCTCCCACAGCCCGTGTACGAGCCCTTTCCTCTGCCTCGCTCTTGCATGCATGCCTCGGCCTTATTCTGCAGACGCTTATTACAGAGGGCTGGTACTGGGGAGCAGAAAGAACAGCCCAACACGGCACCCAGGGGACAGGGCACTCACTAGATGGCGGGAGGAGCGGCCTGAGGACAGCCCTGTGAGCCACTGAAAGAAAGTGGGAGAAGGGGATGGTCGCGTCTGGGTTTGGGGAATGATGGTGGCTTCATGAAGGTGGTGGGCTTGAGTTTGTCCTTGGAGGTGGAGAAAGCAAGACAGCGTGGCCAGAAAACGGGGTGAGAGGGCTGTTGCCGGGGGGGGGGGGGGGGGATCAGGTCTCTGACGAGGCCCTAATGAAGCCACAGCCCACTGCTGGATGTCGGGCACCACACGGAGCACACAGGTACGCGTGTCCCCCCTTGTTACAGACAAGGAGATGAACTCGGGTGGACTCCAAGGTCACAGAGCAGGAAGCAGAGCACCGCTACGAGGACATGAGACCAGCCATCCCAGAATGGAGAGGATGCAACTGAGAGGGGACCCTGGGTGGACCGGCAGGGCCTGGTGGCCGGCCATGGGTGGGAGAAGGAAGGAGGAGTTGAGAATGGACCTCGACTATGACTAGGTGGCTGGAAGGTGAATGGGCCACTGCTGAGAAAGCGTCCCAGAGGAGCCATGTGAGGAGGAGGCTGCTTCCATTCGTGCTGGAGTTACAGTGGGGCCACCCCACAGCCATGGCCCCACAGCAATGGCCGTTCATCCCACAGTGATGGCTATCCCACAGCCATGGCCCTGCAGCAGGGCCACCCCACAGCCATGGCTCCACAGTGATGGCCGTTCATCCCACAGTGATGGCTATCCCACAGCCATGGCCCTGCAGCAGGGCCACCCCACAGCCATGGCTCCACAGTGATGGCCGTTCATCCCACAGTGATGGCTATCCCACAGCCATGGCCCTGCAGCAGGGCCACCCCACAGCCATGGCCCCACAGTGATGGCCGTTCATCCCACAGTGATGGCTATCCCACAGCCATGGCCCCGCAGCAGGGCCACCACACAGCCATGGCCCCACAGTGATGGCCACCCCAGAATGGCGCAGCCCCACAGCAGGGCTGCCCCACAGCCATGGCCCCACAGCAATGGCTGTTCATCCCACAATGATGGCTATTCCAAAGCCATGGCCCCGCAGCAGGGCCACCACACAGCCATGGCCCCACAGTGATGGCCGCCCCAGAATGGCGCAGCCCCACAGCAATAGCCACCCTACAGCCATGGCCCCATAGTGATGGCCCCACAGCAGGGCTACCACACAGCATGGCCCCACAGTGGGGCAGCTCCACACAGTGGCCGGAGGGAGAGATGGTTGAGCTGTGGAAAGAAGTAAACTGTGAGAAGAGAAGAGGGTGTGACTCGAATGCAAGGACATGAGGAGTGTGGGGCCACAGCTCTGAGAAAGGATACGCCCGAGTTAGTAGCGTCTGCATTTGAGGGGCGAACAGAGTAGAAAGTGCTGCAAAGATGGCTGAGAATGGACATGTCCCGTTTCCTCCCCCTCGGGGGAGGCTGCACACCCTGTAAACCCCGACAGGCCAGGGCCCAGGGCAGCAGGAACCTCTCTTGGTCTCTGCCGTGGCCTCTGCCATTGGAGTGGAGCGCAGAATGATGGTGTCTCAAGAACGCTGGTAGGACCCACAAGGGGAGCAGGCCCCACGGGCTGGTCAGGCTAAGGAAGCCCGAAGTGTGAGGACCAGGACCCGCGGTACCACAGGGCGGAGGAGGCAGCGGCCAGACGGCAGCGGGAACCAGCAAGCGAGCGGCTGGTCTCGGCGAGCACCGCCCCCTGCCTGTCCCCGGCAGTACTGTCCCCGGCCGTGGGTGGGCATTACGGGGCCTGGCCGAGCAGGAAGAAACCCAGGACAGACAGCACAATGGCAGAGTGTCACGGCAAGCCAGCGTCTTCTTTTGCCCACAGGCCTTGTCCATGTGGGGAGTTTCAGACCCACCAGCCATTGGCTTCTTGCTCTTTGTAGCCAGACTTGGACCTCTCGAGTCAGAAGATAATGCCGCCCACTGTTAGGAAGAGCCCTTTGTTCCGGCAGAAAGGGAGCCACTGGAGGAGGATGGAAGGCTACCTTTGGCCCAGAGCACCGAAGCCACCGGACAGCGTCAGGGACACGAGATCTACCACCATGAGTGTCCGAGGGCCGACTTCATTTGTAAGCCTGCATTTACTAAATGTCAGAGAGAGAGAGCTCAGACTGGGCTGAAATCGTCACGAACAGGCACACCTACCAGGGGCTTTGCTTTTCTACTAACTCGGACCGTGTCTGAGGGCAGGAGCGGACCTCAGTTTCTTGAGGTTCCGTCGGTGGTTGGACACCGAGATGCACATCGGCTCTCCGCAGGTCTGTGTGTCCGTCACACGCACCTCTGTTCCCAGCCTGGGTCCACGTTCCCAGCGAAGCAGAGTTCTCAGAAAGGCTCCGTTCCTTGCCTCGGCTCCCTGGTGCTTTCTCTGCACAAGAGCGCTGCGCATATGCCTCTAATTAATGAATTTGTCAATATCTGCACCGTTTGGGGCCCGTTCCATCTTTAATGTCATATGCAAACTATGCGCTTCATCAGAGCAAGCCACCGAGGAGCATGTGTTTCACATTATTTTCCCACTAGTCGCATTCCTTGCTCTTGCTGCCACAGCCTCCCAGGATTTCTTGTTGAAGCTCTTATCACACAATGTTATAATCACATGTATAATAATCGTATGCTTGTTCCATGGACCACGCCGTAAAAATGGGGGCCGGCGCTGGCTTGGCCCTCGCGGCGGCTTCAGCACTCACCAGGCACATTCTTCTCAGTAACGGGGCTCCATAAATCTCTGCGGACTTGAAAGTGAGCGCTGCTCTGGTGTGCTGCGCCACAGCGCCCGGCCCAGCGATCCCGGAGGCCGGGCAGGCGCCTGTGAGCCGCGCGGAGGCTGGAGGGCCCTGGTACGGGTGGTCGTGCGATATGGGGACCCAGGACGGGAACCAGAGATGCGTGGAGGGGAGGGAGGCTGAAGGCAGCAGGAACTGGGAAGAAGTCCCAGAAGCCAGTGGTCTAGGGAGAAGCGGGGAGTTGGAAGCAAGTGAGAAACTCGAGACACACGCATGAAGTCAGAGCAGGGCAGGGAGCTGAAACCACTTGGACCGGGAGGAGATTCCTACCAGTGCATGTCAGTTAACGGTTATGGCGTGTGTCAGCAGTGCACGGAGAGGTCCGAGGCGGCAGGGCCGAGAGCGAGTGGTCAGGATGGACGCTGGACCCAGGATGAGGGGACGGCGAATTGGGGGGAGCGAGAAAGGGATGGAATCTGGAGTCGGCATATTCATAGAAGAAACCCAAGAACAAACACAGAACCTCAAAGGAGTGTACAGACACAAGACATCGGCCTGGGGACACCTGACATGCGGCCAGCTGTCGCTCGCCCAGTAAAGCTCCCCGTGACCATTGCCTCCAAACGGAGCCTGTTTCAGGGTCCAGCCCGCAGAGAGCCTGGGGGAGAGGCTGTGTTGCTAGTTCCCGTAGAGAGGGGAGGCCAGGGTGCCACCAGCAGGGCGGGTCCTGGCAGGGCTGCAGAAACTGAGCTGATGTGGCCTTGGTCACGCAGGGCTCTCCCCTAGACATCACCTTCGGGGGGCCTGCGCGTGGGCATTAGACACATTCTCTTAGTTTCCAAGAGCAAAGCCACAAATTACGTTTTCAAGCCCCATAAAGGGCGACCCCAAAAGCCCTATTGCTGACTGAGATGCAGGCATTCATTCATCTCTGTCTCCCCCACTTACCGATTCAACTACAAATATATGCCGGGTCCCTAACCTGTAACAGGCACCGAGAGGGATGAAACACAGAGTGCAAGGGTGTTCAGGAAACCCCACTCTCTCGTGAAGGAGACAGGTCCTCAGAGAAATCAGTGTAGTGGTCGGTGAAGGGAAAGGTTAGGAAAGAGCTTAGAGGGTGACAGTGGGGAAGGTGGCCCGGGGGTGGTGTCAGAAGGCCACCGTGGCAGGTCTCAGCTGGGTCCCCACTTCACCTTTCGTCCTGTGTGCCCTCAGGCTGAGACTGTCCACGGTCCACGAGCCCAGCAGCACCCTCGTCGTCCTGGAGTGGGAGCACTCGGAGCCTCCCATTGGGGTACAGATTGTAGATTACCTCCTCCGCCAAGAGAAGGTCACCGACAGGATGGACCACTCCAAAGTGGAGACAGGTGAGTGGCTCCCACTTCACAGGCTCATCTCCACCCAGGGCAGGACAGAGAGAGGGAAAGCGCCCTGCCCCCTGGCCTGGCTCCAGGTCCCCCGTGTCCTGGGGTGAAGCAGCAGACATCTTGTTCATTTAAGGGTTTTGCATGGTGAGCATCTGACCAGTCTTGTTTTGATTTTTGTCTTGCTTGTTGTTTATAAAAGAGGTGTCCGTTTCATTGCTTCCAGGCACACTCACAAAGAAATAACAATACAGTACCCTAGTTATCCTAGCCCATAATCAGGAAACAATTCTGTGCTAACCGCTGCTGTGATTACAAGGGGAAAAAAAGCTTTCTTTGCTAATAACCCCACTCTGGGCAAAAGCATGTGTGAACAGATTCGCTGAGCCCCAATGTCTTGTCCTAAAGCAAACTCTGCTTTTGCTGGAACCACCTAGAAGAAGGAAGTCGTTAAGGAGTGGAAACACCCCATGAGAACACTTCATGCCTTACTATTTCCCTGCTGCACACAGGGGAGAGCCACGCGAGTCATTCCTAAAACCTGTACGTGAACGCGGTCACCAACAGGGTGGCGGCGTCCACACTCTAACTCAGGGTAACTACCTTCCGGTGACACCATCACTGAGACCGAGGGACACATTCAGTGCCGTCAGGCCTGGGTTGCTGTCTGCTGCTTCCTCTGAGGCCCCTCCCTGCTGTGCACGTCCCACGAGGGGCTGGCAGTGACCATGCCCCCGAGCAGCTGCTCTCTCCACGGAACTTTCATAAGAGCTCACGCACGTGGCATGCCCATCTTGCCTTAGTTGTTTCTGAACGAACTCTGGTCAGATGGCTCTAAATCAGTTAGTTAAATGTGACACGGTCCTAAAAAACATCCCTTCTAAGTCTCCTTCCTTCTCGACCGAGCGGTTTCCGGTGTTCAGTGCGCACTGAGTTGATCCCGTGCGTGCCCTTGCTCGGCCACCCCGGTGTCTCACGCCTTTGCCGCCCCTCTCTCCGGGCAGAAACGGTGCTGAGCTTTGTGGACGACATCATCTCTGGAGCCAAGGCTCCCTGCGCCATGCCCTCCCGGGTGCCGGACAAGCAGCTCACCACCATCTCTCTCATCATCCGCTGCCTGGAGCCCGACACCCTCTACATGTGAGTGACGCGTACGGCCCGCGGTCCCTTCCCTCGAACACCCCAGCGCTGCAGCGGGGTGTCCTAGGATTAGACATGTGGAGTCTCTAAGGTCTTGTCCCAATCAGCATTACACAGAACCTTCTAGCCAGGGGTCCCCAAACTTTTTACATAGGGGGCCAGTTCACTGTCCCTCAGACCGTTGGAGGGCCGGACTATAAAAAAAAACTATGAACAAATCCCTATGCACACTGCACATATCTTATTTTAAAATAAACAAAACGGGAACAAATACAATATTTAAAATAAAAAACAAGTAAATTTAAATCAAGAAACTGACCAGTATTTCAATGGGAACTATGGGCCTGCTTTTGGCTAACGAGATGGTCAATGTGCTCCTTTCATTGACCACCAATGAAAGAGGTGCCCCTTCCGGAAGTGAAATAGGGGCCGGATAAATGGCCTCAGGGGTCCGCATGTGGCCCGCAGGCCATAGTTTGGGGACCCCTGTTCTAGGCACTGCGGGGGGGGGGGGTGGTGAGAATCGAGAGAGAATATAGTCTATCCTGCAAAGAGTCTGCCACATGAGGGGGGAGGAACAACTCACTTTACTCACTTCAACGTCAGGCAGAGTGAGATAAATGCTGGGTCGTAGCGCGAGGAACGCGCGGCAGAGAGAAGACAGTGATTTTTTGTGACAGCTGTCGTCTGAACTGGACGGTGTGGAACCTCGGCAGGTGGCGCCGTGCTGGGACAGGCTGGTGACCCGGCGGGCAGAGGTGAAGGGGCACACAGGTGGGCAGCAAGGCAGTCCGCGGGGCAGGCACAGATGGCGCATAGAAGGGACAGGAGAGAGGGAGACTGGGAAGAGAGTGAGTGCTATACATCAGAGATGATGATGATGATGATGATGATTTGGAGGAAAGGAGCAGAATTCCAAGAACTCTGCTTTAACAAGCTGGCTCCGTTGGCCTTGAACTAGGCTGCAGACAGAGGTTAGAGAGACCTTCGGCATTTTTCTTCAAAGGAAATACAGTGAGCTCCATAGCATGGCCCCTGGAACGGCCGTTGGCTCTGGGTGTCCTCCCCACCGCCACCCCGGGGCGCTGGGAGCAAGCGGGTAGGGTATTTGCAATGCGGACTTGAAAGACTCCAAAAGAGGAGAGAGGGCGATGGATTGTAAGTCACGGTCGGGTTACTTGGAGGTTGAGACAGAAACCGTCACGATGTCGTGCCGCGACCCTTGGACTCCGTCAGGATGAAAAACATTTTAACAGTTTACAGATGAGGTCACCAGAACAGAGGCGAGGTTTCCAAGATGAATCATTTCCACTTCCACTGTCAGAGAGTTCAAAGATGCGAAGCACGAGAAATGTGAGCGCGTTGATTACGCGGCACGCTTTGATGCCCGGGCCGAATATTTCCAGTATCGGAAAAAGCAGTGTCACTGGAGGGCCAGGTGGGCGACGGCGAAGACAGGCGTCCTTCTGGAGGAGTTGGAAAATGCAGAGAAACAGGCTAACCCTAGGACGAAGGGAAGTCAGCCTACTTGACTTGGGCACGTGTGGCCCCTTATGAGGAGTAACAGGCAGAAGGAACAAAGGTACCTGCTGAAATATTTCTGAAAACTCAGTGAAACTGGAATTATCATTTAGAATAAGGGCTCCCTACTTCCTGTTACTCAGGAATTTCCACATTCCGATGAGTGCCAGCCCTTACCCACCAGGGGACTCTCCTCGTGGTGGCCTGATGTGGCTACTTTCCTGATCCAAGAACTGAGGCTGATACCTGCTGCCACTCTGACATCCTCAGTGAACTTCCAGCGTTGGCCTCTCCTGGCTAGTGAAACACAAACTTGCTGTGAACCGTGATTATTGAGGGAGTTCAACATCGTGCGTGGGGCTGAGGGAAAAGCAGCTGGCCTCCACTAGGTGGCGCTGCAGGTTGCAGGATGAGGGCCCGGAGGGAAGCCTAGGAGCCGTTCCTGGTACAAGGATGGAAGTGAGCTGAGCTCCAGCCCTTGGTGCAGGACAGGAGCCCCGCACTGAGAGCGGAGAACATGTGGGCCCCAAGCCTGGTTCGTTTCTAACCACTCAGTGATTGTAAGGAAAGCATGTCAAGTTTCTGTTGTGAAATGGAGGGAGGCAGCCTTCATTTAGGAAGTGCTTACCACGTGAGATGAAGGTGACTGTTCCCATTTCATAGCCGAGGGCACTGATGCTCAGCAACACTGGGTGACTCCCCCAGGGTCACACAGCGGGTTGTCCAGGGCGTGCCCGGCGGTGAGGAGTGGAATCGGGGCTGGCATTGCTGCACGCGCCGCGTCTCACACCCCGGCCGCTCCAGCCCCTGGAGGATCTAGTAGCACGACCTCCGCCCCTCCCGTGGAAGCTCGGAGCTGGCCCCTCAGCTGGGTCCACGGGCAGAACTGCATGTCAGCACGGCTGGCTGACCTGGGCATCCTACATGCTGCATTTAAGGCACTCAGAAATCCTTATTCTGGGAAGCATCACAGCACGAGACCCACTGAGAATCCACAGTTGGAAAGTACCCAAAGGGTGTCTGGTCCAACATCGTCATTTTAGCGACAAGGAAACCGAGGCCAGAGTGGGAAGGTGACTCCCCGGCCTTCAGCCCCTGTCCCTTCATCACGGCGTGTGCTCGGGGGAGAGTCACCGCCTCTTGGGGGCATGTGATAGCGGACAGGGAGTTCAGAAGAAGTGAGTGGATTCGGAGTGACCAGCAGAAACGCCACACCGGGAAGGGGAGATTGTGCGGGCAGCAGACGGCAGCTTTGGACCCGGCAGCGAGTGTTCTTACACGTTAGCACCCCCAGATGGGGACCAGGGCTTCTCACTTCTGCCCTGTAGTTCTAGGTGACCCTCCTACTGTCCTCCGAGCGTTCACCGGTGGACACGATGACGCCTTCCTGAAATGACTGTACGTGGCATTTCCCCACAGCAATGTGCAAAGTGCTCCTGGGCTTGAAGAGTGAAAGTAAGCTGGGGCTCCCTCACTGTCACTGGAGGATAGAGGACACCGGGACCACTGAGGAATGGCTCTGCCTCAACCGTCCCCTCTACTTAGAAGGCTGTGGGACACGTGTATTTGCCAGTAATTCCTCAATGATGTTTAAAGAGAGAACTGCTGTGGAAAGCGTTTCCCTTCCTAATACCTCGTTTGCTGTCACAGATAGAAGGTGCTGGGACCCCACGTCTTACACGAATTGGCCCACGGGGATACCTCGGGGATGAGCTGAAGCTCAGGCATGCATATCCTGCCTCAGTAGTCCTCCAGCCTAGCTGGAGCTTAATGCAGGATGGACGCAAAGCCAGGCGGCCTGGAGAGCAGGCCGGACCAGGGGTGGGCTGACCATAGCACCGGCCAGCACGAGGCAAGGTTTGGGGAGCGGACCGAGCCACCTGTTCTGACGAGACGGGGAGGCCGAGTCCCTGGTCCCAGTCTCAGGCCCGACGGAGTCCACAGCTGAGGCCTGGGTCACGGTGCCCCGCACCAGACAGGTCAGCGCATTTAAAGTCCCACTGGAGTCTGACCTGTGGTGGCGCAGTGGGGTAAACCGTCGACCTGGAAGTGCTGAGGTCACCGGTTCAAAACCCTGGGCTTGCCTGGTCAAGGCACATATGGGAGTTGATGCTTCCAGCTCCTCCCCCCTTCTCTCTCTCTGTCCTCTCTCTCTGTCCTCTCTCTCTCTCTCTCTCTCTCTCTCTCTCTCTCTCTCTGTCTCTCCCTCTCCTCTCTAAAATGAATAAATAAATAAAGAAAATTGATAAAAAAAAAGTTCTTTTTAAAGTCCCACTGGACCCGGGTTCCGGGTAAGATGGAGGCTGCCTGTGTGCGTGCCCGTGGCTCCAGCATGGGGACTCGGGAGGAAGGACATGCTCGGACCCTGGCTTTCCCCGGGCTTCCCACGGGCTTCGCTGTGGGGGGACGGCTGTCTTCTCTCGCTGAGAGCATCGTTCCAGCACCCTCCTGCCCTGCGGGCTCAGCTGTCTCAGCCCAGCAGGTGTGTACCGGCCACTCCCTCCCGGAGCCTCTCTCTTCCTCCCTGCGCCTCTGCCAAGAGGACAGAAAGTTCAGAGTCGCCCCTCACGGCAGCCTCCGTGAGGACACACAAGGAAAGAAAGTGACAAGAAAGGCAGCATTAAGATTTCCTTTAGACTCACTGGGTTAGTGTGAGAGGTTCGGGGTACCGACAGCGGAGGTTATTGTCACGGTCACGTTCAACTTCCTCTCTGAGTGGCAGGACCTCAGCTCTGTCACCCGAGGGGAATTATCTGTTCAGCCTTTAAAAGCCAGATCTTCATCCTCCTCCTGGGGGACCGGGAGCTCTCAGAACCACATCTTCTGTAGCACGTTTCCACTCGGGACTCCTGAGCCGCAGGGCAGCATCTCAGCGGGTCCTAAAGAGCAGTGTGTAGGAAGAACCCCAGCCACGGGGACGTGGGGCCCCTCAACTCTGGTTGTTTCATTCCCAACTTTTTTTATTTTTTTTAGTGAGAGGAAGGGAGGCCCAGAGACAGACTCCTGCTTGCGCCCCAATCGTGATCCACCCAGCATGCCCACTAGGGGGCAATGTTCTGCCATTTTTTAGTGCCTGAGGTGGAGGCCATAGAGCCATCCTCAGCGGCTGGGGCCAACTCACTCAGATCAATTGAACCATGGCTGTAGAAGGAGAAGAGAGAGTAAGAGAAAGAGAGAGAAGGGGTGGAGAAGCAGATGGTCACTTCTCCTGGGTGTCCTGACTGGGAACCGAACCCGGGATATTCACATACTGGGCTGATGCCCTACCACTGAGCCAACCGGCCAGGGCCAATTACTGACTTTCAAGAGGATAACTGTCCTTAGTCCTTTGTGTCAAAGTGCTAGCCAAGCACAAGACAGGACGAAACAGAATCAGTGAGTTACACAGTGTCCCTGGGCTCCAGGTCCTGCACCAGGCCCATGTGCTGTGTTGTCTCCATTTCACAGATAAGGGAAAATGAAGCTCAAAGGAATTGAATTAACTCCACATGGCGGGGAGCAGAGGCTTCAGACTGAAGCTCTGACCCTCCGTTTCCATAGATACATACTCCTTCCGTAGGTTCAGTGGTTGTCAAGATGTAACTGGCATCAGGATCATCTGGTCCCCGCTCCAGAGTATCCGACTTAGTAGGTCTGGGGCGTGAGAATTATCATTGCTATCAAGTTCTCAGGACCCCCCAAGAAGCAGTAAGAGGCTCTAGACCAGGGTGGTGACAGGAGCACACAGTCAGGGGAACCCCACACCCCATCCAGGCAAAGCTGCCCCATCCACGGGGCCTCCGGTTCTCTCTGATGATGACGCCTTCCTCTCCCTGCCAGGTTCACCCTGTGGGGAGTGGACAACACGGGACGGCGCTCCAGGCCAAGTGATGTGATCGTGAAGACCCCTTGCCCCGTGGTGGATGATGTCAAAGCCCAAGGTGAGCGACACTGAGGCCAGCAGGTCTGCAGAGGGATGGCCCCCGGGACCTCCCTTCGCCACCGGGATAGAGGGCACAAGGGAGTCGGAAAAGGAGAATTCAGGGCCCAGTAGAGGGGCATCACCCTCCCAGGAATACTCAGCCTCCACCAGGCAGAAGTCCTTGTTCTAGCCCCTCGTCCCGCATAGTAAGGGAGCCAGCAGGAGGCGCTGGTGAAGGCTCCAGGCACACGTGCTGATCGCAGGTGCTCTGACGGGTTGAGGTCCCTGTGGCCTCTGCCCTCCGGATGTTGGTCGGGTCCTTTGCTCTCTTCATAATTTTGATACACCAAAAGAGTTTAGATTGAAGCATAGAGCAGCTGCCATTCTGGAATTAATTGCTATACCATTCTCTCCCAAATCGTTTTCCTGTGTTTCGGAGTTTTGATGGAGCTGTTCTTTGGTAAAGAGTTGTCAGTTGGCCCTTGTCAGTTGGGAACAGTGTGTCTTGGTCCACACCCATTGCACAAGCAGCACACTTCCCAGGGTCCCCCTCCCCAGCCAGATGTCCCCTGGCTGATCTGGATATTGTCCCATTCTGGGGTGACTACATCCCTGCACAACCAGAATTTAGCTCTCCTGGGTACCATGTCCACAGGGTTCTGGCACGAAAGGAACTTGATCGGCCCCTCTGCCTTCGGGAGAACTGAACCGAGAGTGTTTGCACGTTAGCGGAGGTGCTGACCGAGGCCGGGAGGGTAGGTTGTGCAGGTCTCAGCTGGAGGAGTCGTGTGGCCAGACTGATCTTCTGGTCCCCCTCCAGTCATCTTCTACATGGCTCTGGACTCCCACTGTATCCAGGTGACCACCAGAGACACCATCCCACAGCGTTCAAGGGGCCACACCTTGATGACGCAGAATCACGGGGGGTGGAGCGTGACCTGGACTGACTCTCAAATCACTGACACTAGAGCACGTCACACCTTCAGAAAGGATTTTCATGTTTATTGCCTCGTTTAACTGTTATCGGCTCCTCATTGGGCTCCTTCTTTAATCTTTTTCATCCCTCTTGTGACAAAGGTATTTCACCAGCCTATGGGGCCCTACACGGAGTGGCCCGCGCCCGCTCCGCCAGCCCCTTCCTGCCCACTCTCCCGCTGATGTCCACGTGGCACCCTCGCTGCCTTTCTCAGTCCCTCCGACACGTTCCCTCCGACCATCCCCACTTCCGCCATGAGCCTTTGCCTGGGTCGGTCCCATTTCCTCAGACGCTCTCCACCCCGCACCTTTCAGCCTGCAGCTCTCTGGTCACGTGTCCCTCCCGCAGCACAGAAGGGGTCAAGGGCCATTGCTAGATGTCCTTGTAGTTCTGTGTCCCTTTCCTTCAGGACATTCATCCCCATCTGTCATTATAACTGTGTGTTCAGTGTCTGTCTGCCTCAGTGGACAGCGAGTTCCATGCCACCAGGGACACAGGACTGACGGGAAACCTGGAGGGCTTTGAGCAAAAGAGTGACATGGTTGGACTTAATGCTTTAAGGGTCATCCTGCCTGCTGGGTTGAAAAGGGACTTGACCAGAGGGTCTAAGTTGGAACTGGGGAGAAGAGTCGGAAGACTACTCAGAAGGCAGCTGATGTTTTCACAACGGTGATCAGGGTGGAGGTGATGAGAAGTGGTCCAATTCTAAATCATTTCCATGGTAGGACCCAGAGGTTTCGCCAGTGGATTGGATGTGGAGAGAGAGAAGGGCCACACCCGTCTTCTCATTTATTGTGGAAAGTGCCAGATAGAGATACGTACAGGATGCTGAGGGGACACAAGCGGGCCGACCTAGGTGAAATGCCCGTCATGTTTCCCCAGAAGGCCCCAGCAGCCAATGAGAAGGCAGGGAAAAGGCAAAAGACAGAGCGAACTAGTTGGGAGCACCAGCAATGGGCATGTGGACTAGGTCAGGTGCAGAAGGAAGTTAATACAGGGGTAGCACCTGTATAGAAAGTCACCCCAGAATGGCATCCCCCAAGACTCTGCCTCCTGTCTCTCAGTTGCCTGAACACTACCACCCCTTTAGCGTTTGTCCAAGAACAAAGGAAGACAGACACACGCTTAAGTCTTAACTCCAGCCCACACTAGCTACGTGACCTTGGGCAGGCGTCCTTGCCTCTCTGAATGTCCTCAGTTGTAGACCCAGGGACATTCACATCCATCTTGCAGTGGTGGTGTGGGCGTTGCAATCCACACACGTCAAGTTCATGGACACCGACGCGCCTTTTAACTTGTGTGACCATACATTGTTCTTTTCTTCTTTCATTTCATTTTATTTTATTTAGGAAATTTAAATTTAATGGGGTAGACAGTAATCAATAAGAATACCTAAGATTTCAGGTTAACATTCCTATAGCATTTGAACTGTTGATCGTGTTGTGTGCCCATCACCCAAAGTCACATCATTTTCTGTCACCGTATATTTGTCCCTCTTGACTCCCTTCTGGTCATGATTTTCAATGACACTGCCCTTTGGACTTCTTGATCCCCCCCCTCTTTTTTTTAACAACCTGAGAATTTTAACCTCCCAAAAATTTGAATGGGTTTCTGAACTAAAATTATTTTTAATGCAGCTGAAGTTGCTGGTTACAAGAGTTTGTTTGCTAAGGGATTGGTGTGGCGTGGTACAGACGGGCATCACTGAGGAACCCTCGCCCACAGTAGGTTCTGCTCACTCTCAGGTCATGCATTCCATTCAGTTAGTTACCGTTTTCTTGACCTATCACCCTGTCCGGCCGTGGGCTAGCCACTCAAGCACTGAGGGAGGGGAGACCAGGCTCTTGTCCTCAGAGGCAGCGGGAGGGAAAAGGAAGGAAATGACTGCAGCGTCTCCACTGAGTAGGGGTCAGATCTACTCACTCCAACCCAGGACGCTCTTGACGGCGATGGCCACCATGCCCAGCAGCCTGGAATGCACTTGGGGTCGTGACAAGAAATTGGGTTGCGATGCCTTTCAGCTAGCACGGGGTCCAGTGGGCCAAGTCTGGCTCAGACACCTCTAGGCTAAGTTCCTTCTCCTCCAGATTTAACCTGAGAGCTGAGGCAGCGTTCCCTGGCTGATCCGAGTTCCCAGCTGTTGAGGAAGGAACTGTGAACACATGTCCTTTCTGACAGATTTAACGAGAAAACATTTCCTGATGGAGTGTTCTGAGCTCCATGGGACAGAACGCCCAGGCTGCCCCAACGCACGGCCAGGGTCAGCAGGTTCGGTGAGCCATGCACGTCTTAGAGGCAGAAGTATAAAAGGTATCAGTTAAACCAGAAGATGACTCATTTGGAAGGCAAGATGGAGACTGGATTTAATTGTGTGTCACCACAGATCTACCTGTAGGCTTCTCTTCCTATCTATCTGGGCGGCCCTAGAAAAGGCTCTGCAGTCCTGCGGCCACTCGGGGTTCCTCGTGTGACACGTGGTGCCCACTCCATCCCTGAGCCAGAGGCCTGGCCCTGCTCCCCAGGGCTTCCCTGTGGCTTTTATAGGACCCACTTGGTACCCAAGCATGTGCAACCTAGAAGTTCAGAGGAGTTAACACCCCCTGGGGGCGAATGGGAGAAGCCCCACAGACCAATTACAGGGCGGAGCAGGAGAGAGTCTTCCATCCTCCCCACAGATGACTGGCGGGTGTGGGGCTCCAGTGGCTCCTGCCTCCTCCCTCTGCCTCCTCCCTCTGCCTCCTCCCTCTGCCTCTGCCTCCTCCCTCTCTCCGGCTCGCCTGGGATCAAATTGCCTGTACACACATTCATCTGTGCACTTTCGCCTCGGGTTTCTGGCTTCTAGGAAATGCAGTTCAAGACAAAGAATGTTATAACTGAAATTGACCTAGTCCTAGGAGGTATCTGGTCAAAGGCTTTCATTTTATAGAAACCCAGTGGGGCAAAGGTAAAGTGAATTACTCAGCCCAGGTGCTGGGCTCCGTATTCTTTAGGAAACATCACACACACATACGTGTATGTGTGTATAATGCACACACACACACACACACACACACACATGCATACATGTGCCTGTGTATGTAATCGTTTATATGTGTATCTATATAAAATCTCATTTGTCTGTCCTCAGAAATAGCAGACAAGATCTACAACCTCTTCAATGGCTACACCAGTGGCAAGGAGCAGCAGACGGCCTACAACACCCTCCTGGACCTGGGCTCGCCAACCCTGCACCGCGTCCTGTATCACTACAACCAGCACTACGAGAGCTTCGGAGAGTTCACCTGGCGCTGTGAGGATGAACTGGGCCCCAGGTAACCAATGAGTTTCGCTGCATCTTTTTAAAAACATTTAGTAGTAGTATTATTTTTTTTAGAGGAGAGAGAGAGAGAGAGAAAAGGGGGAGGAGCAGGAAGCATCAACTTGTAGTTGCTTCTCATATGTGCTTTGACCAGGCAAGCTCAGAGTTTTCAAACTGGCAGCCTCAGCATTCCAGGTCAATGCTTTATCCACTGCTCCACCACAGGTCAGGCTTCACTGTCTCTTTTAGAGACCTCAGCTCTTGGAATTTTGTAGCTCCTCCACTATAGTAACGCATTTGTGCATCTGCATAGCTCTGCTGGGTGAGCTTAGGTGCTTGAAGAGGTAAGTGCTAGGGTTTTAGACGGCTGCTTTGTGCAGATCGGTTCTGGATAAGCTGCAACTAAGTAGTCAAGTCATGAATGCAGTTCCTGAGCTCTGGAAACACTTTGCCCTTGGTCTGGTTAACCACCTCCTGCCACCCACCTCTATCATTGTGACACAGCCCTCCAAACACTAACACTGTTGGAGCTGAAAGGTTGGCTTTGTGAAAGGAAATTAGGAATGCTATTGAAGAGGTTGTCCATAAATATTCCTTGCCTATGTACTTTATATATGTGATATGCATTTTACAGACACAGTTTGAGCTAAATTCCACATTTTCTTGAAAAACAAAATAATGGTAGCCAATGACCCGCCTTGACATCTATTCTGGGACAAAGTTAGGATATTATAGTGTTTGCCGATTTCCTCTGGCCCTGAGGCTGCAGCTTCCTAAGACTCAGTATGTGCTGCTTTCTGAGCACGTTACCCAGCCGGGGCCCTGTGCTACGGGCACGGGGAAGACAGTGCAGAGAGACTGCCTTTCTTTGGTTCCATTCTTTATGACCCTCTATTGCTACTTTGAGGAAAACAGATTTCCCTGGAAACCCCAGAATTTTCAGATAAACACAGTGAACAGGCTTTTCACACAGAAATGTTGCTACCTGTATGTCCCAGCATTATTTAGAAGTTCATGAAAAAATTAATAGGGCAGGGATTTTCAGAATAGGGGACAAAGAAAATGCAGAAAATCAGCACCATTGTGTCCTAGCGCTTAAAGAATTCTTACACTCCAGACAACAGGGCTTCTTTAAGGAACAGATCGCCTAGAAGTCATCCCAGATGGGAGGGGGACCCACCTCAGCGCTCCCTCTCTTGTCACCGGAGATTATAAACTTTCCTGGAAGACCACTGTTTAAGACTTCCCCCCATTTCCTTACTTTTGAAGGAAGGAGGACATTTAGGATTATCTTCTGAAAATGGTTTCATGTGTAAGGTCAGGAAGACCTTTATGCCTTCCATAAGTTATCTCCTGAGGCTTATAAAGGGTGGTGGTCCTTCAGGAGCAGACGCATTGCTGTGGACCACAACCTAGAGGAATACAGGCAAGGGGCTTTGTTTATTTTGTCTCAGCTTTGGTAAAAAGCCACCCCTGAGTGAGGAAGTTAACACATATTAAGAAATGTCCTTTATGCTCCATACCTTCTCACAGCCCTGCTTATTAGTACTCACACTGGCCCCCCTCCCTCCTCCCTCCACTCCCCCACCATCCTCCTCCCTTCCCCTCTGCCTCTGACATTTATTGGGGGTCTATACAGAGTTCTTTGTTAGGGCGCATAAATGTCACAATTTGAATAGCAGGAACATTTCCTACATCATCTTGACTTCCAAGGGCCTTCGGAGGGCCGGCTTCTCCCTTGTAACAAGAGTCAGAGCGAAAGTTGGTTAACGATAAAGGTGAGCAGGGGAGGAAATATGGATCTCACTGCACAGTAAGACCGCTACTGACACATACTTTTCTCCAAAAACTGGAGGTCCCCTCCCAGGGGACCCTTTTAGTGGTTTTCCAAGGCTCAGCAAAATTAAGAGTGAAATGTGTAGTTTCATTAGCTTGCGCAAAATCAAGTTTTCCTCGTAGTGTCGCGGATCTGAGGGAGAGCTAGAGGAAGGAAAAGTCCTCTGCCTTGAGCTCCCTCAGCCACAGTGAAGTCATTTGTGGGAACGATTAAAAGGGGGGGTCCTTGGAGTGCTGGCTTTCTGTGAGCCGGCAGGAAGGATGCCCTCGGTTTGGCTCAGTCCAATTCCATCAACGTTCATGGAGGCTCCCGGGTGGAGCTGAGGGGTTGGAGTACTTTGAGAACAACATTGGTAGCCTTGCTGTTCAGAAAGCAAAATGTTCCTGAGACAGTCAAGGGCAGACCCACATTCATGGTTATTTTTTTTAGAAGTGGGCAGTGAAAGTAGCCGCAGAGACTCCTGGGGTAAGTGCGTCCATTTGTGGGAAAGGATGGCCAGGGTGTGTTTGTCTGTCTGTCTCTCAAAGATGAGAGAGATGCTGCTCCTCCCCCTCCCGCCACTCCCCCCCCCCCCAATCTGTCAACAGCCCAGGAGCTGCTGCAGGATAGCTGAAGAGGCTGGGCCACCCAAGTCCCCGTTGGTGGTGACTTTTGGAAAGCCCGCTTGGCCCAACTGCAGAGGCAGGTAGGTGGAGGAGAGACCATCTGCATAGCATGGGATTGAGGCAGCAGGTGGAGTGCTTCTGTAATTCCTCCGACCCCCCGCCGAAGTGGGCGAGGATGTTGTGACCGGCCCTCTGGTGACCTCACACGGTCTTAGACCCATGACCTCACTCTCTTCCTGTCCTCTCCACTCCTCTCTCAGAGTGCCCTCCTGGGACCAAGGTGGGCTCTCACCCTTGTTGATGCTCCTGGCCAGGACAGAAGAGGAAGAACAGAGTGAATGTGATTGTTGTTCTTTGAAAGCTCGTTCTAAATGGGGGTGCGGAGACTTCCATTTTGATTGTTGATTTGAATTGTTGATTAAGTGAGCAGGGGTAATTTCTCAGCTGAGAAGCTAGCCTAGCACTTGATCAAGTCTGGGAGAGTTTTCACTGGGCTCCCCAGAATGGCATTTTCCAGCTTGTTCAAAGACAAGACTTCCTTCACAGTCCCTGGTCATGTAGGTGTTTGAAGAAGAAGAACGCAGCTGAGTGAGGGACGACCCTGCTCCTTCACACGCCTAAGTGCTCAGCGTCAGAGCCGCCACGGTCTGAGAGATAGATGGCTGTTAGGTAGTTCCTGTCTCCAACGCCAGATACCAGGATGCCCGGAAGAAGCCCACACCAGTCAGAGAGAGGGCCCACCCATTTCCCCAAGCTACTGGCACAGGCAGGCGATCACACTCTATTCCGGCCCAGGGACATCACTCCTTTCCCGTGTGTGTAAACTTGGGGCGGCCGCAACCTCCCCTGCTCCGTCCTCTCCCAGGGTCTGCAGCAGCAGCTCAGGTGGTTGTCACCACCTCCTTTTCCCACTGACTGCAGCTCCGTGGCAGTGACCTCCCTGCTTCTGGAGGGAGATGGCGGAAAGGAGTGTGAGCTCAGGCGGAGGCTAATTAGGTGACGTGTGCCACTCCCCCCGGAGGACGCCCTGTGTCGGTGTGCACCGAGGGCATCACTGACATCCTCCGTATCACGTTCAGTTACCTCCACATGGGCGTCATTAGTGTAGCCCGACATTCAAGCCTCGGCCGCTTAAGGCAGAAATAGCATTGACAGGGGACCTATTTCCTTTTCAGTGTTTCAAACCCCTGATTTGTCATTTAATGATGACAAATTACTGGCTTTAAAGAAAATGGATTTGTCTTTCAAAACGGCCTGCTCTGTGATTTTGAAAGGGCAGACCTTCCCCACTGAAATATTAGTGATTTTCATTTTTCCTTATTGCATTCTGTCCCACTTTGCATATCCACCCTATTATTTCTTTCATTTATTCACTTATTCATTTGACAAATATTTAGGGAGGGCCCCGGTCCTAGGTGCCAATGACGGAACAGGAAGCAAAGCAGACCAGGCTCTGACCCTTGAAAGTTTATGGTCCCGGGCTGTTCGCCTTCCCCGTCTCTCCCCTTCCTAACCCCCCTGCTTGGTCCGTAGGAAAGCCAGCCTCATCCTCTCCCAGCTCGGGGACCTCAGCAGCTGGTGCCACGGCCTCCTGCAGGAGCCCAAGCTCAGCCTGCGGCGCAGCCCCCTCAAGTACCTGGGCTGCCGCTACAGCGAGATCAAGCCCTACGGACTCGACTGGTCGGAGCTCAGCCAGGACCTCAGGAAGACGTGCGAGGAGCAGACCCTCAGCGTCCCCTACAACGATTACGGGGACAGTAAAGACATCTAGGGCCACCGTGCCAGGGAGCGGCTGCCCCAAAGGAAGCCGGAGAGAGGAGGACACGGGACATCTGGGTTGGTTTGTGGATTTTTAATATTTTTTAATGGAACATTAAAACCTCCACCACAGGTGACATCTAAACCGGGGAGAAACCGCTCCCGGCAGAATTTCTTTGGTGTGATGTTCTCTGTCTGCATGACCAGGCTACCTGCCAGCCAGGGGCTCCGTGCAGCGATGTTTCTTTCGGGGATTATGCCAGGGCTTATTTTGCCGTTGGTTTTAATCCCCAGGGCTTATTTTGCCATTGGTTTGTTGATTTTTTTCCCCCCAAGAGGTTCATCACAATGCCCCAGAGTTCCGTCATGCTTCCTACGAAAGGTCCATCAGGTGGAGGCCCCCCGTGCTCCCCAATCCCTTTACAGCCAGTGACACAGACGAGACCAGACAGCTGTTAGCCTGGCCTCAGGCCCCAGCCTCACGAATCCCTCAGGACGCAGCTGACCCTGGGAGCCAGGCCCGGGTCACAAAGTCCAGAAGATCGGGAAGGTGGCCCCTGAGTAAGTCTCATGGTCTTCCCCCGGGCCACCCTGTTGCTAACTGCACGCCTGACAGGTAGAGCCAGCCTGCGTCCAGAGCCCTCATGGCTGCCTGGAGTTTTAGTTCCTTCCTCAGGACTGGAACTGAACGTCCCTGTGCCAGGGCTCTGTCCTCTCCTCCTAACAACACCCACCATCTTTAAGAGGCAGCAGAATGCTGTCCACTGCACCTTTAGAGCAGCCGACCTGGGAGACAAGTCAGCAGCCCACATTCTGGAAGAGACGTGGAATTTCGTTTTACAAACTCCTGTGCTTCCAGGATGAGCATCCCCAGACCAGCAGTCTGCATCCTGCCGCTGGTCCTTGGTGGCGTCCGTGCCACTCGTCCCGGACAGACAAGGCCGGCGTCCGCTGGTCCAGGCAGGGTGAGCACCATGGCAGTGTTTCAGTGAACCGAAGTATTTGCTGATCACAAAAAACTTCTGCCCGTTCCCCCTTCACCCCCGCTAAATGTGCTTCATTATGTTGCTAGTTTTGCAAATACTTTGTCTGGATGAGCACGGGAAGGAGTCCAACATCTTCACCCCATCCAGTTGCAGATTCCGTACTGTTGAGCTCCGTGGACCGCGGGTAAGGGCCGGCTGTGGTGCTGGCACGGGCATCGGCGGGCACCCACGCAACAGGAAGCCCAGCCTTCCAGAACGCGCTCTGCCGGTGGACCAGAGATGGCCTTGGCTGTCCCCACGCACCTCAGAGGCCCGCACACACTCTCAGCCACCCTGCCCTTGACCAGGCTCCTCATATGGAAACAAGAGAAAGGGCAGAAAGACGGTGTCAGATCTGTAGCACTGAGCTATGCTGATGTTTTTCTAAATAGTGATCGTGACAGACCACATTCACTGAGTGCCAGTCGCTGCGCAGGTCCTCTGCATCTCACTGAACCCTCACAATGCCCCCCCCTCCACTGGTGCTGTTCGCAGCTCCATTTCCAAGATGAGGAAACTGAGGCAAAGAGGGCACGCACCTTGCCCCAGACGCCGTGCAGACTCTGAGCGGCTGTGTGACCTCGGCCCCTCTGCCAGAGCCCAGGCCGTGCCCGCCCTGCCACCCTCAGCCTTGTTTTTAGTATTGCGGGTGGCTGGCTGTCCCTGCTGTAAGCTCCACGTGGTCTTGCCCAGGAAGCGCCCCTTCCCACGCTTCCATGGTGTCGATGTGCCAGCCATGCGCAGGAGGAGGAGCCCAGGTGCTCCCCCAATTCTGCAGCTAGGGCACCTTGGGGACCACAGGTCTGCCGCACAAGCATCACGCTGGTGCCGGGAGTGACGCCTGGGCTACCGCTGTGATCACAGGTCGCTCTCACCCCTATCCCACATCTTTCCATAGGAACAGCAACAGGTGTGTCTCACACAGGACCGCCTCTCCGCAGACCCCCACAGAGAACGCAGAGAATGCGGCCGTCCCCCCTGTGGTCAGTGCAGGGCCTCTGCGCAGGTGCCTGGAGGGACGCGTTCTCACCATTGCAGGGGGAAGAGGCCCTGGGCAGTAGGACTAGTGGGGGGCTGGCGAGGTCAGGCTGCCTGCACTGCCGCTGTGTCTGTCCTTTATTCACACACAGCAGATGCCGAGGCGGTCCTACCTTCCTGCCCCAGTGAGCAGTGACAGGTGAGGACACGGAGTGGCACAGGGTCACCCTTTCATACACCTACCCTCCATACCTTACACCTATCTACACCCAGACACGTGTACAGCCACACACCCCATTCAGACATACCCTAGCCACATGTGCACATCCATGCTCCACACACCCTATCCACACATGGCACATACATAGCATGCTACACACACCCTACCCACACACATGCCACATACCCTACCCATACACATGCCACATCCACGCTACACACACCCTATATATGCATGAATGTATCTGTTACACCCTAGCCACACATGCCACATACATGCCACATATCCTACCCACATACCTGCCACACACCACACATGCTACCCGCACAGACTACACATGCCACATACCCTATACTTACTACCCACATACATGCTACAGCACACACCCTACCGACTCACACCATACATGCCATATACCCACCACACATGCTACCCATGTACACACGCTACCCACATACATGCTATACCACACACACTCTACCCATACACAACCCACACTCCCACATACATGCTACCCACACCCTACCCATAAACACACCCCAAACATATATACCCTACTCGTAGAAACCCATTACATATACCCTATGCATGCACACACACCAGACACATTACACCTACACATGATACTCACACTGTACACAACCCCAATAGCTGGGTCTCGTCTCCTTTTCAGTGGAAAGTTAGGCCATCTGAATGGGGCAGGAGAGAGAGTCGTAGGGTCGCCTGAGGACTGAACGGAAGGGTCTGTGCCCAGGAAGACACTGTTGCTCACACCCTGATGACACTTCCCAAGGTGCGCCTAGAGGAGCCCCCCAGACCGGAGAGGGTGGTGGTCTGTGCCAGTACCAAACCTCCTGTGTCCAAACTGCCAAACAGGTCTTACGGGAGCCGCTTCCATCCACCAACACCCTCCCTCCCAGCCTCAGGGCCCCCACTGGGGCTCTTCTTGGATGGACAGGGACCCCACTCACTGTAAGAGCTTAGGAGTGTGCAATCATATTTCCATGGAGTTTGGTTTGTTTGTTATAATTAGTTAACCACATTTCTTGATATTTAAGTGTTCTATGAAAAAACTGAGTGCAGAAAAAAAAAACCCACTTCACCACTGTAGAAGGAAGAAAGAATATGATGTGACCAACTTCAGGTAAAGCAGTATTGTTTAAAAGAGAATTATTGTGCAATTATTTAAAAAATGGAATAATCAACTGAATAATAAACAGAACTGTTAGTAAGTATCCAGTGTGTGGTTATTACCTTGTGTCTTTCGATAATCCGTGTCTGGTTGGACCAGCTGGGGACTTGTTCAAGTTTTCAATGTTAGATATCAAACACACAGCCCTATACCGTTCATGCTAACTAGGAACAAAAACGTTAGCTACTTAACAGGAAATTACAGACTTACAGTATTGCTGTGTAGTGATGACTCTTACTTCCTCTCTGCCCCCTTCTCCAAAGAGCACGCCAGTGAAGCGTACTGCAGAGCCACTGCCATTCTGCCACTAGGCGCAGTCGGAAGACACACTGGTCAATGAGACAAGCTTGCTCTCCATCACACAGCATGACAATTGATGGGGAATGCTGGAATTGAACGCATCATTACAAAAGTGACGCGAGCTGGGACAGAGAAGTTCAGGGTGTACGGAACCTGCTGAGATGTAGGCTTTGAACATCTGAGAAAACTGCTAGCTGGCATGCTGTGGCAGCAGCGGGGCGAGGCTGGCCGCTACGAGATGCTTCCTGGTGAGCCGCCCCAACATGCAGTCTCATTTTTTTGCTCTCTAAAGTGTAACTTTACATAGATGTTATCTCACTGCCACTCCCTTTAGCTCCCATGACCAGATGTTATGTGTCCGCACACTTAGGGGGCCCCCGTGGAAAGCAATGGCAAGTGTTCCAGCCCTCTGGGCAAGCAGGGACTGTCGCCCTATTACCACATGCCCATAAGTTCTCCCATCTTGAAGGGTGTTCTCATGGCTCTTCCCTTGAGCCTTGGTTTACGGCTATTTTAACCAATACATTATGTCGAAAGTGAGACATGGTGTGACTTCCAAATCAAAGTCATAAAAGGCCTGGAGATGTCCGCCTTCTCTCTCTGATGTGCTGGACTCGTACCCTTGGAGCTCTGTGTCCATCACAGAAGAAAGCTGAGGCACCTGACATGTGAACACAGCTGTCGGGAACCCTTAAGACAAGCCCCTCTGCTGGCTGTGCCCCACCCAGCAACCTCGATCAATGTCACATGAAAAGAAATGCCTACCCTGCCAACCCCAGGCTGAATCCTGACCCTATAAAGTATGCAACATAACACAAAGGTTGGTGTTGCTCCGAGTCAACATGGTGAGTGAGCAGAACTAAACACCATTTCGCCCAACACAATTTTTGTCTGTTTTACTTTGTGATGACTAGGGACGAGGTGCGCGCACGCGGGGGGGGGGGGGTCGGGTCCTTACATGCAGCAAAACTGATGAAGATGACATGGCCACCTTCATGTGGACAAAGCCTGAGTGTGGGGGCTGGGGCTGTGCATGTCCAGGCTCCTGTGACATAAGGTTACCAGCATACATGGAAACGGAGCCCCCCACCCCCGCATCTGCCCTCACGGTATGTGGCTGTCCACCGGCCAGAGAGTCACAGCAAAGTATGGCCCTCCTCCCCACAACTTCGTCTGGCCCTATCCCCAGACACACCGTCCCCGCTCCTGAGATGTCTGTCCAGTGAGAGAACCCTACCACACCCGCTGAGCTGTTGTGTCTACACCATGGTAACCCTGACCAAGGTCAGCCTGATGCACTTCAGCCTGCCAGACCTTCCAGACAGTCTCTCCTGGGTACCAGACAGGGGAGGATGTTTTGATCTCCACTCCGCAGCCTCTGTGTCCCTTGGCAACTCGGGAGGGCTCTGAGGAGACCCACAACAGAGGTGTTGGTGACGAAGCTGACTCGAGTGGGGCGAGGCGGGGGGGAACAGAAAGGGAGGGTATTTGGTTGCCACGGCAACACCAGCAAACACTCAAAAGGAGAGGGTGTGGTCCAGGATTTAACGAAGTGCCACTGGGTTTGAGCGGCAGCTGGAATGTCTGCGCCCAGCTGCATTTTTCCTCCCCACGGAGCCCAGGGCCAGGCTGGGCGCAGGCGCCGGTGGCCAGGACCTCAGGAATGCTCAGGGCCAACACAGCGCAGGCACGGGAAAGGCAAGCAGGCCTCCCAGGTGCGAGGCCTCCCAGAAGAAATCTGGAAAAGTCCTCCAAGAGCCAAAAGAGACTCGATCTACAAACACTTTCCCCCCAGCCCCACACTCCGAGCCGGACACTCTTCAGGCTGTGAGCAGACACTTCCAAAGCCCTTCCCTGCGCAAGTGCCCTCTGCCTCTCCCTCTGCTGCTGGCCCTTCTCCAAGGTGGTACTCTGGCAGCGGGGAGGGGCCGGGCCCTCCGAACCCCGCAGTCCCAGCACACAGAAGACAGGCTTGCAGGGGGTGTCAGCAACGGGAATGTGCGTGGCAGTGGGCTGAAGAGGCAGGTCTGGAGAGGTGCCGGACCCACAGGCGAAACGGGCACAAAAGGAGGCGGAGGGGCCATGAAGTGGACGTGGTACACAGAAGCCTGCGTTCAGGGCAGGGTCTGTGCCAACAGCACAGTGGTTCGATGAGGCTTTCACTAGCTAGATGGATGGAAAACCTGATGGGAATACCGCAAAGAGGACACCTGCTGCCAGTCATCCACGAGGAAGGAGGCCTGAAGCTCCCCCTAGAGGCGGGAAGAAGGATAACGCCAGAATCGGCCCTGACTTTCTGGTCCAGGTCTTGTCAGACTCAACCCTTCTTCGGACTCAACTCTGTTCTTACTTCATCTTCCCTAGGCAACTCTCGTCCAAGGTACAGCATGAAGGGACACTGGAAACAAGTGGTTAGATTTTAAGGATATCTGAAGTGCTAATAGGGCGATATTGGGGACTTCACTGAAAAAGAAAAAAAAAAAATCAATCTTGACCCAGCTATCCACACTTCTAGGAATATATCCTAAGAATCCCCAAACCCTAAGAATCGCAAAAACACTACAATTAAAAAGAAAATATGCACCCCATGTTCACTGCAGCATTATTTACAATAGCCAAGATCTAGAAACAGCCCACGTGTCCCTCAGTGGACGAGTGGGCAAAAGAGCTGTGGTGCGTTTACACACGGAATACTACACTGCTGTAAAACAGGAAGGAAATCTAACCTCTGTGACAGCGTGGATGGACCTGGAGACTATTATGCTAAGGGAAATGAGCCAGGCAGAGAAAGACAAATATCATATGATCTCACATATACGTGGAATCTAATGAACACCATAAACAGAGGAACAAAATAGAAACAGAGGCAGGGTCACAGGGAACAGAAGGACAGCTGTCAGAGGGAAGGGGGATGAGGGGATGGGATCAAAGAAGGTGAAGGGATTAGCCAAAAACATATACATAACACATACATACAGACAACAGAGTAGCAACTGCCAGAGGAAAGGGGGGTGGAGGTAGGAGGAGGGGGCCGAGGTAGGGGGATAGAGGTGGGAAGAGACTTGGCATGGGGGGGTGTGGCATGATGCGGTGTGTAGATGGTGGTGTATTGAATTGTATAAACCATGTCAACACAATAAATTTAAAATCAAGTGAAAAAAAACCCAAATATGTATTATTAATAAGTATCTGAACTCCAGCTAGGCAATGAGAAAGGAACTCACACAGAACACTTGCTGTCACAAGTGCTTCCAAGGCTCACTAAAGTCACTCCATTGAATGCTCATAACAACCCTGCAAATATAAATGTATCCCCCACTTGACAAATGGGCCCTAACAGACTCAATCACGGGCCAACATCTTCCTGAGCTGCGAGTCTACCTAGGTCTTCAGTCCGGAGTCTATACTCTCTGAATGGGAAGCATGAATATGTAAGTGCCTAACTGGAATGTCCACTAAAATTCACAGAGAGGCAGGCTTGAAACACACGGATGTTTGGGTCCCTCCAGGAACTTCACTTATATCCGGAGGGAACCCTGCTACTCTCGCCAAGCCACGACCACTGCCCGGTGTCCTCTTGTCTTCATACAGGTGAACTGGCTGATTCTGAAATGACCACGTGGATGGAGGGTGCTCATAAAGGAGAACGCCACCAGGCCGAGCCCTGGGACGTGCTCTGGCATTACCATGCCCCTCCGAAAGAGTGGTGGATAAATTACATTATCTTGCTGACACGGTTGTGTGTTTTTTTTAACTATTTTTTTAAAAAAATTCCTTCCCTTAATACTTGGAATAAAGGACATATTCTAACTATTTAATCTGGGGCCTTACACTGGCACATAGCATGGCTTTAAATGAATTATATTTAGTACATTAGTACATAGCCAAAGGTCCAGAGAACACTTAACTGCATGTGAGAGTGTGTGTGCATCAGAGAGAGAGACAAGGAGAAAGAAACTCCAAATTCATTAAAATAACTCAAAATTTAAGCCCAAAAGTGCCTGAAAACTCAAAAGCCAGCCACTCACCAGCCCCACCACTCCAGCTCCAGGACAGACCCTTCACATTCTCTATAGTAAAGTGCTTCAGAATTCTGTAAGCCGGGAATTATCGTTCCATTTTACAGGTGGTAAAATTGAGTCTCAAGCCATACATGACTTGCTCAGGCGAGATGGATCCCTCGCCTTCATCTCAGGTCTGGCTGTCAGATTCTCTATCTTGTCTGATTGACCATTAACTATTTCTTCCCAATCCGTGTAGAATATATACCTAGCACCAAATGTGCGCATCTGTTAGCTGGACTAAAGCACACCTTAACATAAAACTGACTAACCTGCATTCAGCGGTCAACTTGGAAATGGGTCGTTTTGACACAGTGCACTCACAAACCGCCATCTCCCATGGTGGGCTTGTCTCATTGTCACTTCTGAGACCACTGTTCAAGGGCCAGTCCCAGCATGAAGCTTACGTGTCCACAGGTCTGTCCACCCATCTCCAATCCCAAACACAGCATCCTTTTTCTTTTCGTTTACACATCCATAAAAATCTGAGTTGGGACTCACTGCAGCGAGTGTGCAGGTTTTATCCAGATAGGGCACTGCGCAAGGCAGCGCCAGGAGTCCGAGACTGAGTAAGGTCGTATTTGCGGGACCACCATGTAGGGATGTGAGGTTCTGTCCTGCCGAGGCTGCCTGGTCCAAGGGGCTAACATGGACACATATCTAGCTTGTGCTACACTTTTCTTTCTTTTTTTCTTTAATTCATATATCTATATACATATACCTACATATGTGAATAGATATATGTGTATGGATATGTGATTTTTTTTTTAGAGAGAGAAAGAAACATCTATTTGTTGTGCCACTTATTGATGCATTTACTGGCTGATTCCGGTACGTGCCCAGACTGGGAATCAAACCCACAATGTTTACAGACGGGGACAGTGCTTTAACCAGCTGAGCTCCCTGGCCAGCACATGTGCTACACTTTCCAAGCCGTGGTGTCTGATGCTGGTTTGTTTTCACTCAGATGAAGGGGTGCTTGTTTCTACTTCAAACGGCATATAAAATGGTCTACAAATGGTCTAATGATGCCTGAGTTCACCTGCCTTCGGAGAGTTTACAGTTAAGTAGGGGGAAAGACCCTGGCCAGGTGGCTCAGTGGGCAAAGCATTGTCCCAGCACACCGAGGTCCTAGTCAACCTCTGGTAAAGGCATGTACGAGAAGCAATTGATGTACATACAACTGAATGGAACAAGTGGAATGGCAAGCTGATGCTTTTCTCTCCCTTTCTCTCTCCCCACCCATCTTTCTCTCAAATTAATAGAAAAATTTTTAAAAATGGGAAAGATTACAAATATAGCAAACATCAGCCAACAAATCGTGTGCCCTAGGACAGAGCAGTAAGGGGTCTTGGCACAGTAACCCTTCCCAGAAGCGCTTCATAACCATGGAGAACATGCGAAGAGGCTATGGGCATGAGCAGGTGTGGGACTGCGGAGACAGAGCAGGCAGGTGGAAACAGAGGGCAGGCAGGTGGAGACAGAGGGTGGGCAGAGGGCAGGCAGGCGGAGACAGAGGGTGGGCAGAGGGCAGGCAGGCGGAGACAGAGGGTGGGCAGAGGGCAGGCAGGCGGAGACAGAGGGTGGGCAGAGGGCAGGCAGGTGGAGACAGAGGGTGGGCAGAGGGCGGGCAGGCGGAGACAGAGGGTGGGCAGAGGGCGGGCAGGTGGAGACAGATGCGGGCAGGTGGAGACAGAGGGCGGGCAGGTGGAGACAGAGGGTTGGCAGAGGGCGGGCAGGAGGAGACAGAGTGTGGGCAGATGGAGACAGAGGGCGGGCAGGCGGAGACAGAGGGTGGGCAGGTGGAGACAGAGGGCGGGCAGGTGGAGACAGAGTGTGGGCAGGTGGAGACAGAGGGCAAGCAGGCGGAGACAGAGGGTGGGCAGGTGGAGATAGAGGGTGGGCAGGTGGAGACAGAGGGTTGGCAGAGGGCGGGCAGGAGGAGACAGAGTGTGGGCAGATGGAGACAGAGGGCGGGCAGGCGGAGACAGAGGGTGGGCAGGTGGAGATAGAGGGTGGGCAGGTGGAGACAGAGTGTGGGCAGGTGGAGACAGAGGGCAAGCAGGCGGAGACAGAGGGTGGGCAGAGAGCAGGCAGGCGGAGATGGTGGGCAGAGGGCAGGCAGGCGGAGACAGAGGGCAGGCAGGTGGAGACAGATGCGGGCAGGTGGAGACAGAGGGTGGGCAGAGGGCGGGCAGGCGGAGACAGAGGGTGGGCAGAGGGCGGGCAGGTGGAGACAGAGGGTGGGCAGAGGGCGGGCAGGCAGAGACAGATGTGGGCAGGTGGAGATAGAGGGTTGGCAGAGGGCGGGCAGGCGGAGACAGAGGGTGGGCAGAGGGCGGGCAGGCGGAGACAGATGCGGGCAGGTGGAGACAGAGGGTGGGCAGAGGGCGGGCAGGTGGAGACAGAGGGTGGGCAGAGGGCGGGCAGGCAGAGACAGATGCGGGCAGGTGGAGACAGAGGGTGGGCAGAAGGCGGGCAGGCGGAGATAGAGGGTGGGCAGAGGGCGGGCAGGCGGAGACAGAGGGTGGGCAGAGGGCGGGCAGGCGGAGACAGAGGGTGGGCAGAGGGCGGGCAGGCGGAGACAGAGGGTTGGCAGAGGGCGGGCAGGCGGAGACAGAGTGTGGGCAGGTGGAGACAGAGGGCGGGCAGGCGGAGACAGAGTGTGGGCAGGTGGAGACAGAGTGTGGGCAGGTGGAGACAGAGGATGGGCAGAGGGCGGGCAGGTGGAGACAGAGTGTGGGCAGGTGGAGACAGAGGGCGGGCAGGCGGAGACAGAGTGTGGGCAGGTGGAGACAGATGCGGGCAGGTGGAGACAGAGGGCGGGCAGAGGGCGGGCAGGCGGAGACAGAGGGTGGGCAGAGGGCGGGCAGGCGGAGACAGAGGGTGGGCAGAGGGCGGGCAGGCGGAGACAGAGGGCAAGCAGGCGGAGACAGAGTGTGGGCAGGTGGAGACAGATGCGGGCAGGCGGAGACAGAGGGTGGGCAGAGGGCAGGCAGGTGGAGACAGAGTGTGGGCAGGTGGAGACAGATTGTGGGCAGGCGGAGACAGAGTGTAGGCAGGTGGAGACAGAGGGTGAGCAGGCAGAGACAGAGGGTGGGCTGGCGGAGACAGAGGGTGGGCAGAGGGCAGGCAGGTGGAGACAGTGTGGGCAGGTGGAGATAGAGGCAGAGGGCAGGCAGGTGAAGACAGTGTGGGCAGGTGGAGATAGAGCAGAGGGCAGGCAGGTGAAGACAGTGTGGGCAGGTGGAGACAGAGGGTGGGCAGAGGGCAGGCAGGTGGAGACAGAGGGTGGGCAGGTGGAGACAGAGGGTGGGCAGAGGGCAGGCAGGTGGAGACAGTGTGGGCAGGTGGAGACAGAGGGTGGGCAGAGGGCAGGCAGGTGGAGACAGAGGGTGGGCAGGTGGAGACAGAGGGTGGGCAGAGGGCAGGCAGGTGGAGACAGTGTGGGCAGGTGGAGACAGAGGGTGGGCAGAGGGCAGGCAGGTGGAGACAGAGGGTGGGCAGAGGGCAGGTAGGTGGAGACAGTATGGGCAGGTGGAGATAGAGGCAGAGGGCAGGCAGGTGGAGACAGAGGGTGGGCAGAGGGCAGGCAGGTGGAGACAGTATGGGCAGGTGGAGACAGTGTGGGCAGGTGGAGACAGTGTGGGCAGGTGGAGACAGTATGGGCAGGTGGAGACAGAGGGTGGGCAGAGGGCAGGCAGGTGGAGACAGTATGGGCAGGTGGAGACAGAGGGTGGGCAGAGGGCAGGCAGGTGGAGACAGTATGGGCAGGCGGAGACAGAGGGTGGGCAGAGGGCAGGCAGGTGGAGACAGAGTGTGGGCAGGCGGAGACAGAGGGTGGGCAGAGGGCGGGCGGGCGGAGACAGAGGGCTGGCAGGCCAGCACAGGGCAGCAGTACAGGGGCGCCTCCGATGGGACAGGGTGCTTGCTCAGAAGCAGTGGGAGGTCAGTGCCATGGGGGGACAGTGTTGGACTGGCCCAGCTGTGAAGGACATGCGGAGCCCGTGCACTCGGCTCCCTGAGTCGAGAGCTGTGCTTTGGGAGGAATGATGTGGGCTCAGTGTGCCGGCAAGCTGGGGGCACGTGTCCCGAGAGGGGACCCTGCTCGGCCACGCTACCATGGTGCGTTGAGGAGGTGATGGCAGCCTGCACCAGGGTGAGAGCCAGGCACACGTAAAGGTGGATGCTGGGTGGGCGCGGCGTGGAGGAGGAGTGGTGGGTTATGCACAAGCATGGAGAAACGGGCGTAATAAACAACTTTCTTCCAACTAAAAGTCAAAACCAGGACCGTGGCTAAGGAGACCCTCGATGACCCTACCATCCCTGGCATCCCTCCCTTGCTCACTTGCTCTGCCCAGCTACGCAGGCCCGGGTGTTCCTCCCCAGATGCACCGAAGCGCCCCCCACCCAGTGCATACCTGCCGCCCTCGGTGCTGGCTTGCTCCCCACAAGGAATCCGCCGGGCTCACCAGCTCACTTCCTGCATGTCTCCAACAAGCGTACCTCCCTGCAGAAAGTAGCGCCTCCTTACGTCTGGCCACACCTAACCACACCTCACTCTTCTCTGTAGACTCTTCACCAGCAGACAGATACTTCTGGATACACTTTTTGTCTCCTTAACCTCTTTCCAAGCTCCATGGAGATGGAGACTTGGTTTTAGTCACTGCTACATACCCTGTGCTCGGCTCAAAAAATATTGATTGAATGTAACAATGACATGACCAGCTGTGTGGGTTTTCTTCTTTTGCTTCCCCTCAGTCAGAAAAGTCCAGAGATAAATTATGCAGCTGTGGGACACAGTGAGTTCCTTAATACTCAAGGGACTTGCCATAAGGCAGGACGACCCATAGAAGGCAATGCTACAGCGAATGATTCGATCTCTCGGAGACCCTTTTAAGCCGAGGACTGACAAAACAAAGAGGAAGAAGCCAGGGAGGGATCTCTGTGGCAAGGAGCTGAACACAGAGAATCACACCGCCTCGCGGTGCATCGATCATCAGACCAGATTCCGCCCACAGAGTGCGCGTGGCGAGCCCAGGGAGGCTCAGGCGACGGCAGGCTTGAAAATAACCATTATTTTCTAACCTAGTCTTACCTCTTCCAGACCCAAATACCGAAGGCACACATGGCAGGCTCTGCGCACGTGGACCACGGTGAGGTGAGATCCTCACCACCGCCCCGCCCCCTTTCTATTTCTGCCAAGAACCACTGGGCAACCTGAAGTGTGAGGGCTGCAGGTCAGTGGTCTTCCTGGGGAGACGTGAAAAGGGGTGACCCGAAGGCAGCTCCAAGAGGTGCCCTGGAGCCATTCCTGGGTGGAAACCCTTCTCGCCACCCTCCCCCCACCCTGGCCCGAACCCCTCATTATCTCACTGGCCTGAGTCTAGAGCAGCGAGTCTCCCGGCTGACGAGTGACTCATCCGGTCATTTAGGTTTGTCAGTCTATGGAAACGAGAGCTCCAGAGTCTCTCCAGGACCATCCCTGGGGAAGCTATTAGGGAGGAGCAGCCTCGCCAGGTGTCTCAGGCCAGCTGGCCAGAGTGGCATTTGCAGGGGCATCTGCTTATACTCAGGGCCTGGCACAGTCAGCAGGCCCTGGGGAAGGAGGGAGGCTCCAGGAGGCCTGCTCTCCACTTTCCAACCCCGAGTGACCATGAAAGCTACGAGGAGACCAATGAGCACCTTGGAACAGGAACAGGTAAAAAGACAAGTCACTTTCCCGTTTCATGGGTCTGGGCTCATTCACCCTGGGCGGGCTGAACCTGGCACAGTGGAGGGCACATAGCACGTTGCACTTGGGGCAGAAAACTGGGATCCCCATCCCAACCTGCACTTAATCAGATGAACGCCAATCTTTTAGTAACCTCTCTGTCACTCAGTGTCTCCATCTGTAAAATGGGACAACAACAACATAAAAACACAAACCTGTTCTTGCTGCGTCCAATCCAGTAGGTAGCAATAAAGCTGAAGAAAGCACTGTGGAAACCACAACGAAATGTCGAGTGATTCTCTTGACTCTCACATGCTTACTTCTTGTCACAAACCTCTCTTCCAAAGGCACAAGCTCGCGTCCCTGGCTACCTAGTCCAGGCCATCCCCCATGGCTCACAGTGAGCGGAGAGAACCCCTGAGCCCTTGGGCAGCCAGGCGGTGCTGGCCAAGGCCAAAGACCTAGGCAGGTCATTCCCAGCTGACAAGATCTCCACCCGTGCGCAAAGCACTGATTTATACTGTATGAAACTTCCAACTGGTATATGGCCTTCAGACCGATTCCATCACAAAGCAAACATATGCATTTGCTCCCCTGGCTTCTGTTTCTCTCGGCAATGACAATTTTTATGGGTGTGTAAGCTCAATGCACAGAACTCAGCAGCCTCGTCCTTAATATTTCTCCCCCTTCCCCTCCAGTCCTCCCCACACACACCCCTTACACAGCGTATTACCGACCACTTTTCTCTCTTCCTTCTCACATCTTGGCATCTCACAGAACCAGGCCTGAACCTCAGTCCAGTCATGGACCTTACGGAACTGCCTTTGCCAGACTGCCACTTGGTGTCTTTATCGATGGCACGAGACTACAGAAGCCGCAGACTTGTTGTGAGGATTAAATAAGACTGTATTTGCCAAATGCACAGTGGGGGTTAGCTGAGCCCCACCTTCTGGCTGGGCTGCATGGTCCACCGATGTCCAAGGTCACCGGCCTTTTCCCGTCCTAGTCCCTTCTCAACACTCCTCTTCCCTTCGCCTGACTCTCCTCCCCCTCTCTCCCTTTTCTGCCTATTAAGATCAAATGCATCCTCCACGGACCGTCCTTCAAATGCCGCTGCCTACCTCGGCATCCAGGAGGGACACCTGCTTCCTCTGAACTGCAGAGGAGTCTACGAGGCACCTGACCTTCCCACTGCATCCTCTACTTCTTTGTGTCATCTTTCCTAACGAACTTTCGTGCTCCTCTTCCTCACGAGGACCATTCCCTGAATCGTTTCTAAGTCACTGAAAGGAATGGTCAGCCAATCACGACCTGGCGCAAGCAAACAGGAAAGGGATTTGGAAGTGACAGAATGAGTCAAGAACGCGACACTGGAGACACCTCACATTCTGCGTGCTGATTTTATAATGGACATCTTAGGATCTCACAAAGTAGCCTGGCTGGGGCTGTTTACATTACAGTGCAGTAGATCAGCTCCCGCCTCTGCTCCCAACCACCCTTTCACAGCCAAGTCTGGCTTATCCGGCTGCCCGTGCTCATTTCACCCTCTCGTCCCTCTACGGAGGTGGCCCCACGAGCCTGCAGGGTCAGCGCTGGGCAACCTGGCCCCAGAGCCCTGTTACCTGGAGAAGCAGGAAGCAGAGAAGTGATCTGGGAACAAAGAAACAGACGGAAAGGGTCTTCGGAGAGGCCGTCCGGGACTCCATGGGTGGTCAACACCAATCACCCCGTCAAGCGACAGAGAGCTGATATCCAAAGTCCTTCAACTTGATTAGTGACCAGAGGAGCTGACAACACTAGGCCTGGGCGACAAAGGAAGGGACTCGCCACCTGAGTGGCCAGAGCCAAGGCTGGGCAGCCTCCTGGTGGCCTTCCCGCCACCACAGACACTGTCTGCTCACTGTACCGAGGCCGTGGGAATTGGAAGTGTCACCGACAGAGAAGAAAATATCTTTAACTAAAGGATAAGCGAGAAATGTTCCCGCTGCCCTCCAGTGGGGAGAGCAGGCAGACCCCCCATGGCACGAACCCCGGGCTCCACTCTCTGTGGGTGGGCTGCCACCCCCCGAGCTGGGCTGTGTGGGTGGGGTGACCGGGCTCTCGCCTCGACCCCAGACGTGGCAGGACCCCCTCCACAGAGCCAGACAGCTGTCCAGGAATTCAGGTACTCTCCCCAAGGAAATGATTTTATAACTAATCTAACTGTTTCCGTTTTCTCTCTCCTTGGAAGCCTAACCAAACCCCAGAAATACACATGTACTCTCTTTCTGGGAACACTCACTGTGAGCCCAGACAGAGAGTGGCGCCCCGCCCGCCCCTCACGCTATAAGCGGAGAGGATGGCTTGTTTGGACAGACAGGCTCTGCTCCTTCCCTTCCATGGTGTCTAAGCCACCCCACTTCGTGTCCCCACAGACACAGACGGATATGTCCCCTTCTCCTCTTCATTCCATTCCAGAACATTCTTCTTCCCTACACGAAGTCTGGCTCAAGATTGCAGTGGGTGAGACGTCCTCTTGTCTGCAAAGCCCTGGCTTCAGTGCTGATGGGAGAGCCACAGGGCCAAGGTCATTCTCTCATTCTGGCCTGTTCTCGGCCTCCATCGGAGAGGCTTCGAGGGAGGGCAGCTTCCGGCCCTTCCTGAGACGGTACACTGGGGTGTCAAACAAGAAGTCAGCTCCTTGCTCTCAGTCCCCGGGGCCTAATCCAGAAGCTGTTACCAAGAAACACAGCTGTAGCTGACCCAGCCCGGGCATAGGTAGGGGCAGGCTAACGTGGCCACGGCCAGCCCATCTCCTGAACAAGAAGGAACAACAAAATGGACCCTAAATAGTTGAAATTCTTCTCTCTCCCCACAGAGTGTCACCCTTGCTCCACGTGTTCCCAGAGATTGCTCGCAGAGAAATCTCTGGGCCACTGAGTGGACGCATCGTGCCGGAACAGCATGTATCTCCGATTCTGCGTTACTCAAAGGATCCCTCCAGTCAGCCCTGGGGCCCGAACAAGGCGGAGTCTCCTAGACACATTCCATCCTTCCGCCCAGGACCCTGACCCTGACCCTGGCCCCCGGCCTCTCCCTCCTCTACGGCTTTCCTGGTCTCCTCCTAGCCTTTCCTCCCCGCCACTTCCATGACATTTCCTTCCCCGGAAAACTAACGACTGGTCCTGTGGCCGTGAACAGCGGCCAGGCTCCGGAATTCAGAGGGAAGGAGACCAGAGGCCAAGTTCAAGGAGCACGTGACTTGCTGTAATCCCGCCCGTCAGGGCATGAGCCCTTGTACGACCCTGTTGACTGGCTGGCTGGCAGAGAGCCATGCAGGGACCGGCGCATGTGGGAGCGGAGATATTCCTGGGTCTCACAACCCCCACTAAGGGTTCTGAGAAGCAAGAAGTCAGTAATATTCCTTCTGGATGGCCCAGTTCTTGGACCTGTCAACAGTGGGCACCCCCACTCAACTTCCCAGGCCTCTTCGTAGCATCACACCAGGCCCCCATCTCCTCAGAGTGGGCCCGGCTCCCAGCTCGTGAAAAGACGAGTTGCTGACACGTCAGCATCAAGAACCCCATCCGCTCTCTCTCCTCCACTTCCCTCTCAGCCTGCCCACCCCCATCCGTACACAGATAGCAGAAGCACCAGGCTTTCTGTCCGCAAACCTTCAGCGTTTATTTGGGACGTGACTTTCACAGCAGCATGTGTGGAACAATGGATAGTTTTCAGCTTAGTAGACAGCAAAAAATATAATATATATATAATATATTTATATAATTATGTTTAAATACTTATAAAGAATAACTAACCTCATTAGTACTAAAGGGAGACTACACAATGACAAGGAGAGAGCCAGCTGAGCGTAGGTGAGTCCTGACCGGTGGCGATTCGATCAGACTGTGTGTGAAGAGCGTGTCCCTGGCCACTCCCCTCCTAGTGTTTTGGTGCTGGTGTACAATGCGGGGGTGGGGCTGACGAGGGGGTAGGGTGCCCAGAGGGGCGTAGGCAGGACTTGAGAGTGGAGTCGGGTGGGACATAAATGTGGGAGGGAGGTCCTTGTACACTGATACTTTCCCCTTATACTTTTAATCAACTGCCCCTTGGAAGAAAACTCTGCCTACGACTCTTCCCTACGTGAGCTACCTGCTGTGACAGGTGGCACCTAGAAGCGTCCCCCGCGTTCCTGACACGCTCCCTCGCACTCTTTCTCCATCTCGTGACCTTCCTTCTTCCTTCACCTCGGGTTCCTTCTGTGGAGGCCCCCCTTTCTTCCTGCCCCCGGGGCAGCTACTGATTCTCTTCCGCCTTGGGGTCTCGGCAGGTGCACTCGTCTGAGTCACAGTCCGCGGCGAACGGGATGACCTAGGGGGTCAAAGGAAAGACGAAGTGACCCACTTTTGTGCCAAGCAGCACACTTCCCCTGCTGGGCGCCAGAGGAAGTGGGGAGTTCTGTGTGAATATCACAACACTTGCACACCGGGTCGTGGCGGGCAAGGCGAGCCCTCCTCACCCCACTCGCTCCATTTAGAAGGCAGGGAGGACAACAGTAACTACCCCAGAGGATGCTGGTGTGATCTGAATAAGATAATGGGCATCCAACACATATTTCTAGGCACCTCTAACTCCTGTTACCACTACTTCTAATATTACCAGTAATGTCTAAAACTACTGTTGTTCATGTTCTTGTTGCATTACTATTGTCCCCAAATCCCTGTAAAGTAGGTAAGATGAATGCTAGCATTTTCACAGAGAAGGCCAAGCGAAGGTGGGTGACTTAACTCAAGGTCATGACTTAGCTCAAGGTCATGACATACCATCTGAAAAACCAAGGCGCTGGAGCCCAGCTCCGTGACTCCTACTCCCTGATGTTCCAGAACAATAGGTCAGCTCGGTCATCTTCATAAGCATGCGCGTTTGCCTTCCTTGAACCAAGGATATTCTCTGGCTCAGTACACTGCGCCTCTCTACCCCTTGTTTGTGGCTGGACTGCCCTCTTGCTATGCGATCTCTCCTTCACCCCAGAGGTACTCCCAAAGAGTCCGCGCTGTTTGAACGGCCACCAACAGGTGCAGATACTCTGGGGAAGTCCATGACTAGCTTCAGAGGTTGGGACATTTGGGACACATGATGTAAATGTGGCAGAGATTCTTCCCTTTGGGCATGGACAATCAGCGAGATAAAAATAGATATGTTTTAATAGTCTAAGTATACTGGACAGAAATACCATCTCTTGCATATTTCTGATTTATCAAATTGGCCAACTGGCATCGAATATCTTTGGAGCACTTGGTTGTTTTTTTTAAATCCACATTATTGCAAAAGTTCAGCCCGTTGAATTTTTTAGGTGTAGCTTAAGCATCCCTGCTAATTTAATAGAACCCGGAGCCACAGGAGTGAAAGGCGGCGAGGGAAGGGCTGCTGTTCGGGACATGGTCCAGGGAGCACTCCAGGTAGTGTGGGGTGGCCACTCAACATGTGCTTGCAATGTGCTTTAGAGGATTACTGCTTTGATGATGAAGATTAATAACTGGATGTTACTTCACTGGCAATCCCGCTTCCCCAAGGGGCGGAGGCCATTATTCTCTGTCTCCGGAGATGTGTCTTGGACAGTAAGCAGGTGTGAGTCTTTCAGGAGCAAGCGCCACAGCTTTTCTGAAGGACTTAACTGGTCTGACGACTAGAGAGTTAGTATTCTTTAAGACTCTATCCTAAAAATCACAACCCTGAATCCTGTTGCTTCAGAAAGCCTAATATTTGTTCATTGCAACTCCCTCTTCTTGGCTGCTGAGTGAAAACAACTATGACACAGCCAAGAGAGCTAGCCAAAGCCCCTGCCGGGACTCCTGGGGCTGCCGCCCTCCCCCCACCCCGTCCCAGGCGCCATCACTTACCTTCTTGGAGGAGAGGGTGGAAGAGCAGCAGTCACCCCCATCATAATGGCAGTAGGCCCGATTGTTGATCGTGTCACACCAACCATCTGCTTGGAAAGGCTGGCAAGGAGGTGGGAGTTTAGTGTCTGAGTCCAGCTGCACGGGTCTCCCACTCACCCCCACCCCCAACCTAATCTGCGGAACTCAGGGGTATCATGGGAGAGCACCCAAGGGGCAGGACACAACTGACCTCACATTCTCAAGAGGTTGAAGTCTCAACATGAGACCACTGGACCTAAGGAATGATCAACTTTCACCTGTGGCACCTGCTCCTGGCCCACCTGAGGGTCCAGAAGGGCTCATCTGAACTCTCTGATGAACTGTTTCATACTCTTGCAATAATAGGCCCTTATGACATGTAGGTTACAAAACAGCTTCACACATGTTAGCTCTTGATCGCCAGGAAAACACCTGTTCATCAGGCAGGGTTGGCTTTAAAAGTTCTATGCTATCAGTGAGGAAAGAAACAAGTGCGTTTAGATGGCAAAAATTGCCTTGGACCACACAGTAGGGCTTGGGATTGGGAGTCATGTATCTTGACTTTTTTGTGCTTCTCACAGATTAAGGGCCATAACTCCCCCTCTTCTCCTGCTACTTGTATGTAGAGACCCAGGTAGTCCTGGGGTGCTATGAAGACTCAAATGACATCTGTCCAGAATGCAGTGGTCCTGGCGTTTGGGACACCAGTGCCGGAGCAGAGATGGTCCCACATGCACAACCACCTGTACACGGCGGCGAGACACAGGGGCAGAGCAGAGAAAGCTAAACTCTTTCCACTCGGCCTACCACTGCGAGTTCACAGGAACCGAAGTTGGGAAGGAGCCCAGGCCAAACCAGAGTTAATGGAGTGTTTCACCCCAAAAGGGAATGCACGATAAGAATAGCAACAAGCAGTTAAAACATAGCTTAGCAGCCCCGATCACTGTTTCTCTAGAATCACTCCTGGAGGGAAACGGTGGCCCACAGCGTCCTGGAGGGCCCGGCAGCCAGCCCACCCACCCAATCACTTGAGCTCTCCTCAGCCCACCCACCCAATCACTTGAGCTCTCCTCAGCCCACCCACCCATCACTTGAGCTCTCCTCAGCCCACCCACCCATCACTTGAGCTCTCCTCAGCCCACCCACCCAATCACTTGAGCTCTCCTCGGCCCACCCACCCATCACTTGAGCTCTCCTCAGCCCACCCACCCATCACTTGAGCTCTCCTCAGCCCACCCACCCAATCACTTGAGCTCTCCTCAGCCCACCCACCCAATCACTTGAGCTCTCCTCAGCCCACCCACCCAATCACTTGAGCTCTCCTCAGCCCACCCACCCAATCACTTGAGCTCTCCTCAGCCCACCCACCCATCACTTGAGCTCTCCTCAGCCCACCCACCCAATCACTTGAGCTCTCCTCATCCTGAGCGAGGCCCGAGGGCAAAGCCTCCAGAAGCATCTTGTGGTCAGACTCTTTGGGCCACAAGATGGTCATCAGACTCCTGGGTTCTGAGGCCACTTTCCAGTTTATAGGTTCCAATCACTTTCTCTCCCCCAACCTTCTTAAATATCAAATAGAAGGGCCGTTCCCTATTTTGCTGCACTTTGATGAGACAGATCACTAAACTAAAAAAAAAAAAAAAAAAAAAAAGATGGTCAATTATTTTCAGCAATTGAGCGACATCAGAACGCGCTCATCCAAGATATTACTTCAGCGTTTTGATCTCTTCTGTGGGGTCCTGAGGTCATCTGAGCATCATTCCAGATGTGTCCCCGTTTGCCAATCACTGGAAAGCTGCTACTGGTGGGTTGGGACTCAACAGCTGTTGCCCAGCTGCGCAACAAGGTCAGCAGACAGCAGGAAGTGAAAACAAACTCTGTTTTCAACATGGGCCTCGCTGGGACGAAAACAATTCCAAGATGAGCATTTGTCTCTGACCCTGGGGCCGGGTACTCCGAGTCTGCAGAGCTTGGAGTGAGCTACACAGTCAGGCCCTGGGTCCACCGCTGCAGCCGAGCAATGGGGCTCAAAGTACAGCGAGCTGCAGCCTTAACACCTCACAATGCCCGTGGGTCCACTCAGGAGAACCACAGACACCTCCTGAGATTCCCCCACCCCAAACTTTCTCTTCCTTTCTCAAGTGTTTGCAGTACATTTCCTCATAGAACATGGCATCTGTTCCCCTTCCTCCAACCCCGTCTGACTCGTGGGCACAATTGGCTCTTTCTTTTTCTGGCAATCATCCATAAAAAAGACCACCTGAGATGCGTTTCATATATATACATATATATACACACACATACACACATATCATATATATATATACATGTATATGTATGTATGTATGTATCTGTATGTATCTGTTATAGTTTCAGTATGGAGGATTAAAGGGAGCTTTAAAGAGCTTTCTTTTCATAAGAACAACTTCAGCATGTGGATGGATTAATAAAGAATGCCAGGACTCTTTCTTTCCAAAGTTCTCCCCAAGCATGGCTTCTGGCCTCAAGAACACTCAGGAAGCAACATTGAAAAGAGTAAAGGGCCAGGTGACCTCCTCTAGCTCCCGCTGGACTTCTGTTGCAACAGCCCAGACCTGCTTCCTAGAAGCTGCCTCTTTCCTGCTCCTAAAGGGTCATCTGGGAAGAGAAGGGAGTTCATAAAAAAGGAGCAGGAATACCGAGTCCCTAATTTACTATACACCTATTAGAATTGCTCCTCCCCCAACCTGCCAGAAAACAACGTCCCCACCCGAAACAAACAGAGGCTCCTATGGCAACACGGTCCTGGGGAGCTTGCAATGGAAAAAAATATGAAGGGAAAGTGACTAATTGATTCCCAAGCTTTTTTAAGCGTCTGAAGGCTGGATGGAGACCAGGAGATCTAAATCTCAGGAACTGAAAGGTGTCAGACTGGGACGTCACTCCTTCCCAAAAGAGGCTTTCCCGAGGGAGAGCACGAGGCCTGGTGGCTCTGCGCAGTGTGACTGTCATGTATCCCTCCTCTGTCCCATCACATGAGAAACAGTGTATTTTTCAAATGCACTTTTGAAAAAAAAATGGCTTTAGAAGCCATTTTTTATTTTAACCATTTTTGACAACAGAAAAAAAACAAAACTTTATAAAATGTCTATTTCCCAGACAACTTCAAATAACTTATAGAATACAAAGTCATCAACATGAATGCTACGTGCACGCACGTGCACGCGCGCGCACACACACACACACACACACACACACAGCTTCCTGTGTCATTTACCTCTGAGCCTGACTCAAGCTTCTAAGAATACTTAAATCGCTCAGTCTGAGAGAGTCTGGGTTGCTCTTCTAGTGACGTCCGAGCTGGGTGATGCTATTTTGGTTATTACTGGAAGGCTTTTCTCGCCAGTGCTCCGTGCTTGCCGCGTTCCAGGAGAGGCGGCGGCCCAACAAAGGGCAGTGTGGACGCGAAGGATTACCCGGAGAAAGGGTGCCTACCCATCTGTCCCCCTGCATGGCTTTGGAAACGTCTCATGAGCCAAGATCAGTTTTTCTTTTCACTATGTTATCTGGTGAGAATCATGTAAGGTTTTTTGGGGGAATCAGCCATGGAGATGGTAGCCCTGTCTGCTGACCACAGATGTGGTCACTTCACTGCTTTGATCAGTGTACACTCTTTATCCCACACCCACAGCTGCCAGGTACTGTTAAAGGGACATGTAAACAAACAAAGAAAGCCTGGCTGCAACCCCAAAGGGAGCCCACCAGAAGCACTTGTCGCTCAAACACCTGATGAGGGCTAGCCCGGACTGGTGGGCAGGAGAGAAGTCCCTGATCCAGATGTGAGGGGAGGGGACCTGTGTGAGCTTTCAGGGGTGGGCTCTACATTGAGCCCTTGTGGGGGACACTTACAACTGGGCGGCCGAGACAGAAGGAGGAGCCTGAGAAAAGTGTCAGGGGAGAAGAGCGTGAACCCAGAGCGGCAAGTGGTCCCAGACTGTGAGCACAGGGCCCACTCTCAGGTGGAGCTCCTCCAACTTTGATTGGCTGAGAATACGTCTACTACCCGAATTAGATTAAGAACATTTTATTTTGCCCTGGCTGGTTGGCTCAGTGGACAGAATGTCGGCCCAGCAAGCAAGCATCCCAGGTTTGATCCCCAGTCAGGGCACACATGAGAAGTGACCACCTGCTTCTCTTCCCCTCTCCCTTCTCTCCCTCTTCCCTTCTCTTAGCCATTGACTTGATTGGTTTGAGCATCAGCCCCAGGCACTGAGGATAGTTCAGTTGGTCCAAGCATTGGCCTCAGGAGCTGAGGATAGCTCGATTGATTCAAGCATTGGCCCCAGATGGGGGTTGCTGGGTGGATCCTGGTTGGGGCACATGTGGGAGTCTGTCTCTCTATCTCCCTTCCCGTCACTTAAAAATAAATAAAAATTAAAATAAAAACACAAAAAACAAAGAACATTTTTTTATTCTACAGCTTGAAACAAAACTCATGACCCCAGTGATGTTTTAGAAAGATTAGTGTGGGCTTTCTAGCCTACAGGTTGGGACCTCACCCAGAAGTGACCATACCCCCCAGAGAAAGTCACGGGGCAGAATCCTGACAAGCACCGGGAGGAGGGTTGTCCACCGGGAGAAGAGGTCACCAAGTGTTTGCCTGAGGCTCTAACGCGCTTCCTTTCTTCCATATCCTTTCCCACTGAAACCCTCCACGGGAATGACATATCAGCCCACACCTGTTTCTCTGTCCTGATTAGGCTGCACCAGGCCTGGTGCTGCATCCCAGAGAGCCCTGGTTGCAGAGAAAAGCTCTGGCTAAAAGTGTACTAATTTTCCATGTGAGTGCTAATTTTCTCTTCGACTCTCCACTGCGTGGTGACCTCTGGCCTGATTCTCACCTCCTTTCGCGGTATGGCCCTGCCCACTGCGTCCACGCTGCCCCGGCTCACTGCAGAGCTCTCTTAGAATCCCAGGGGCCCCTCAGGGACCCCGATGGCCAGAATGCTACTTGCTAATTTTTTTAAGTACCTTAGATACATGAAATTCTAAGGCTGAGTGGAGCCTTGAAGACCCTTTAGTACAAAATTCTCATTTTAGTAACAATGACCTGGAGCCTTAAGAAGGTGAGCTGTCATGCTGGCAAGGCTAGTTAGTGGCAGCCCAGGAAACAGAGCCCAAGTCTCTTGATTCTTGATCTGATGTTCTTGCTACTATACCAGGCTCCCAAGACTGGAAAATTTCATTACTCTTTTAATTTTTTAAGAATTTTCCCATTGATTTGACAGAGAGAGAGAAGAAGGAAGGGGGAGAAGGGGGGCACAGAGAGAGAGAGAACCATTAACTCGCTGTTCCGCTTAGTTCCATTTACTGTAGTTGTGCGCTCAGTGATTGCATCCCCTACGTGCCCTGACTGGGGATCGAACTTACGACCTCAGTGCATTGGGACGATGCTTTATCCACTGAGCCACCTGAGCAGGGCGAGTCCTTTAATTTATTGGGAATGCAGGGTCACCTAAATTTCCTTGGCACCTCTATAAAAAGAGCTTGGGTGCAGAGGCATTGATAATGAGGTAAACCCAGAGTTCCAACACAGAAACCAAGAAAAGGCCATATATATATAAAATCTCAGTTCCCCTGGACTCTCACACCTTAGTCTCCAGTTTTCTCAGTCGCGGGTCCAAGTTTATCCCGAAAAAGCCACCTGTAACTGTAGCTCCTTCCAGCCCTGGGGCTTGGTATGCCCAGCGATGCCTAGAGGCTGGTTTCCTGCGGAGGATGCAGCTTCCCTCCCATCAGCAGATGCCTGCCATGCGGAAGCATTTCTGGCCCCAGAAGTCTAGCGCCAAGAGTGCTTCTCCTCCTCGCTGCTGGCATTGGAGGGAAGAGGAAACGAAGCCATCCCACTCCTCCCTGTTCACCCCTTGGAGTGGGAGGTGCCAATGAGCTCACATCTGTGGGTTTGTGACAATCTTCTTGGAAAATGTAAAATTAAAACAGGCAGACATTGTGAGGGGGATTGAGCAGGAAGAGTTTCTTATATACAACGTCCTCTGGAAATCCTTATCCGGCTTCCCAGACCCTGAGGGCTCTCCCTGCCTCCGTGTTGCTATGGTAAGTGTAATTCATATCTACATTATAAAACCTAATGCTCTCAATGCACAATCAAGGGCCCACAGTCCAAGTATCTTCCTAGTCCCAGAGACTAGTCTGGTGCCAATGCACAGTAGGGTCTCAACCAATAAACACATATGATGAAGGCTAATTATATTTCCTTAGCACACTTAATAACCAGGTCTTCCTGCTCATTACTTCCCTACTCTAGAAAATTGACCAGGCATGCGGCTTTATAAGAATCATATAACTTAGCCCTGGCTGAATGGCTCAATTGGTTAGAGCAGGGGTAGTCAACCTTTTTATACCTACCACCCACTTCTGTATCTCTGTTAGTAGTAAAATTTCCTAACGGCCCACCGGTTCCACAGTAATGGTGATTTATAAAGTAGGGAAGTAACTTTACTTTATAAAATTTATAAAGCAGAGTTACAGCAAGTTAAAGCATATAATAATAATTACTTACCAAGTACTTTATGTCAGATTTTTACTAAGTTTGGCAGAATAAATCTTTATAAAACAACTTACTATAGTTAAATCTATCTTTTTATTTATACTTTGGTTGCTCTGCTACTGCCCACCATAAAAGATGGAACATCCACTAGTGGGCGGTAGGGACCAGGTTGACTACCACTGGGTTAGAGGGACTTCCCGATGTGCAGGGGTTGCTGGTTCTATCCCCAAATCCAGCTAGCTGTAAAGGGCATGTAGTCCCTTTCCTTTTCTTAATATAAACAGTAACACTATAGTCAGATGTTGCAGTTGAGACAGATTTTATATATAGTTATCCCAACAGGTGTAGTATTGATGTATGTTCATTTCTGAGTGGGAAGAGATAGTCGACTATATCATTTAAAAGTTCTTCTTTTATAAATAACCCAAAAATGTGGGATCAAATTTAACAATACCCTCTCAGTTCTACAGCCGGGATATTAAGAAGAGAAGGAAATTACCGGAGCCCAAGACAAGAAGCTGAAAACCAGATCAGACTTAAAGAAGGCAGAGAAACCATGGCTGTCCTAGGAATGTCTGCAAATACATCTCATCTGGTGGGTGGGTGATAACAGCCAACAGGGAATAGAGGCTTAGGTCTGGGACCTCTGCACAGCGGAGAACTTGTAAGTGACTCTGTTAATATTTTAAGATGACTCTGTTTGTGAGGACTGATATGCAACGACATAGTCTTATGGCTCACTTGGGAACAAGAGATTTGCTCTTGCCTACCAGCTCTGAGGTCTGCATGATTCAAATCCAGGCCTTGGCCGAGTCACTGATCGCTAAGACATTAAGGCACTGTTGAATTATCAGCTAGTGGTGGAAACTACAAAGAATACCTCCTTGAAGGTCGGATATGCTCTACAAGCAATGGATTTAAGTAAGATGTAGCTGAAAGAAAGGCAGTGAAGACACAGTCTGTTGGATGTGCAGAGAGAAGCAGCCTTGGGAGGTAGCTGTCAGGGGGCAGGGGCAGGGGTCGAGTCTTGTGGACTACTGTGCTTTGCTGGACCATGTGAGGTAATCCAGTTTCTGTGCAGGGCTTCAAACCTCTGCCTGTGCAATCCACAGATCCTCAAAAAAGGAAAAGAAAAGAGAAAAAGAGAAAATCAGATGTGTCCCTTTGTGGGGTCTGAAAGAAAAGCCTGGTGACAACCAGCGTATCTTATCTGACACCAACAAAGCACCGTCTAGGGACAGATATCACCAAAAGGTGTGAAAACGAATCCTTTCCAAGAGAAACAGCTGGGGCACACAGAGATCGAGAAATCACAGCAAACAAAATAAGGTCAAAGGACTTCTTTAACACGCGATATTTTCATCTGCTTCAAGGTGCCCAGAGCAGAATAGCTCCAGCTTGGGACAATCATCAGGGCCACAAGGATGGTGACAGGGGCATGGGATAGGGTGTCAGATGAACCTACGCCCAGACATCAGCTCTGCCTCACCTGACGGCTGGACTCTGAACGAGGTTCTGGTTCCCTTCGGCAGCAGCATCCCCGTTTGAGGATGCGGCCCACAGCTACCTTGCGGGGCTGTTGTAAGGAACACATATGCGCAGATGGAGGCTAAATACTCAGTCAGTGCTCAGTTCTATGGAGGCACCAGGAACATGGCCCCTGCTTTTGAAGTTGTGGATGTCCGAGCTCCCCCCATGGAGACTGGTCAGGAAAGATGTCTGGATCCGTCCACTAGCACGTCAGAGTCAGGGCCATCGGTGCCCTGGCCCCGGCGAGCCTACTGCCCATTGGTCTCACCACAAACAGGCAGAGTCACGACAGGCGACGAGCGGGAAGGGCCTGGAACTCGGAAAAGCAGAGTGGGGGAGAGGCCCGCTGGCCTCTGGACACCGGGGCTGTCCTCAAAACTGGCAGCAGACGCGGGCATCCAGCCTCTGAGAAACCCCAGACCGTCACCGACACCCTTGCCCTGACAGTGCTGCGGGCGAACAGGGTGGCGAGAGGACTCCCTGGGACTGGCTCCTCGACCAACAACAACCTCCCACAGCCCAGTCCTCCGGCTGCGGACCGGGGCCAGCAGGGCACTCTCTCCACCTGCCTCACCCACACACCAACCCGCTTCCCCGTGCTGCCTGGCCTCTTGGCTGGACGGCCCAATGTGGCCCAGAGCCCCTCACCCAGCCCAGAGGGCGGTGGGGGATGCAAAGCCCCCCAAACAGTGAGGATGGGCCGGGGGCATGCACGTGGGGGCTGCATTTATCTGCACCAGCTAACTGGAGCCGGCCTACACTACAGTGTTTCAAGGCCAGAGATACAGACTTTGACATGAGAAGCTTGAACTCTGCCGGGGCCATGGGAGCAAGGACACTTCTGCTTTGTTCCCCTTATTGTCCCTGTCCCCTTCCCTCAGCTGTGAGGCCCCCGTAGCAGGACAATGCCCAACATACCCCAGCAGGTGCTTAGTGACTCTGCTGAGTGAGACGCCCCGGTCCCCAGTCGCCTGTGTGAACTGAGAAGGCAGATGGCTCTTGCTTTCCGCCAAGGTAAGACACCTCTCCTCTGTCGTGATCCCTGCCTCCCCAGGCATCTGTTCTCACCACCAATGACTCTCCTTGACACAGCACTGGGGAGAGCTTAGCCTGATCCTTCCAGAGTCACTAACAGTAGACTCTGCAAGAACCCAACTTAAAGATTCAGAGGAATGAAACAGACCAGATTCCAGGCCACCACGGGCACCTTGCCGAGCAGGTGGGACCTGCTGCCTGGCCGCTGGCCACCTCTGGAGGTGGCCACTCACCCAGGGCCTCCTTTCCTGGCCCTCGGCCAAGACCACAACTCACAGGAGTGGGTTGCTAAAGCTGCTCAGGCTGTTCACGAGCTCACACAGCCCTGGGAGGTGGGGGACACAAGAGGATGAGGAAGGAGAGGTCAGAGTGGACACCTGCCGCTGGTGGAAAGGCAGAGTGTTGGTCCCCATAGATGGCCCAGGGCAGCTGTGGGAGTCCTGCTCTGACTTTGAGCCTCCGCTTCCCTCGTCCCCAGCTCCCGGCTCCTTGGACAGCCCGCAGTCTGTGGGAGGTCGAGATCAGCCTGAGCAGCCCCTGCCACGTGCGCTCGCAGCCACCCCGTGCCCCCTACACGCACGCTCATGCCAGGCAGCTCAGCATTTCTTGGCTCCCCGGGCCTGCCCATGGAGGGTGACTGGGAATGCAGACTGTGGGAGGAAGTGACAATATTCATTGTTTGGATTAAATATTTTTCTTGGCTCTTCTGCTGTTTGCTGAGCGTATTTTTTTTCTGCCCCATTCTCTTTCATTCTTTCCCCTCTCCCTCCTCACACACCCCTTCTCGTTTTCTCCCTTGACAATCAAGCACACAGAGGCACTTCGAGGAGAACTCAGACTCCTCGTGTAGGAAGTGCGGGTGAAGGACATCGAAGTCACTCACAAGGCCGTTCTAAAGCCTTAACCACTCTGCACAGAGATGTTTCACTTTGGGGCAAATCTATGCTGCTCTGAGTTTCCATACATATTCACAGGACTACCTCACAGTACTTCTTTTCTCTCATATACATATGGAATGTGTGTGTGTATGTATATATATATATATGTATATATATGCATGCATATACATGTACACATAAATATGGTACATAGATGATATGTGCTTTTCACGTATAAGATCTATGTATATAATAATATATACTTATATTGTAGTTATATAGCATTAAAATACATGTTTTTATTTTAAGCAGATACACACATATGAATACAATTTCTCTGGAAGCTCCAGGCATCAGAAATAAAGCTAAAGGCAGAAATACTTCTACACCCCCATGCCATCACATAGAAGCAAGACACTGCTTCTACTCAACACCTGGCATCTGCTGTGCATGAGGCAGAGCTCCAAGGTCTGTACTCCCGACCCGCGGGGGCCTCACCATCACCCAGGGAGGCAGGTCTGGTCACACGCCCATTTCACAGAGGAAAGGAAACGAGGACCAGGGCCGTTAAGAATCTGTCTGAAGCAGAGATGCAGAGCCTGCACCCAATGGTCCACCCTCTCTCCCTACAGCCACGAGTGTGAAATAGCCACTTCCGTTTGAGGAAAAGTCAATGCCACAGACATCTGGGAGAAGTGTTCTTGTCCAGGATATTTAGCTTTAAAGCATTTCCTGTGAGCATAACATGGGGCTGGATGCTGGAATCCTGGATGTTCAGTCAGCCCACAGTTAGTGTGACCCTATGTACAAGGCAGAACAGGAGGTCCCGTGCATGACAAAGGCTTTGTCTATGACGCTCTGGTGGCATCAGCACTAAGGCAGAATATGAATGGCATCTGAGACAACAGGGAAGAAACCACGGGCCAACGGAGGGTTCATTCCCAAAGTAATTCATGGTCCTGCGAAGAGCTACAGGAACTCAGGATACGAAAGGAGTGGGGACATTTCAGAAAGGCTTCATAGCGCACATGGGATGATGCTTAGTCTTGAGGATGGACAGGATTTGGGCAGAGACGTGGGGAGAAGAATCCCAGCAGGAGGGCACAGTAAACCAAGACTAGATGGCAGAAGAGAAGCTGCCCCTGTGGATTTCTGTCTCAAGTATTAATGGCCCATGTTTGGAATTAGGTCAAAATCTCCATCAGGAGGAATCTAGTCCTCAATCCTAAAGACAACAGGGAGCAATGGCAGGTTGCTTTCTGTTGTTGTTCGGTTTGTGATCAGAAGAACACGATAAGCATTGTGCTTCAAAGGCTGCATCTGGGAGCAGTGGGGAGTGTTCCAGAGCGAAAGGGAAGGAACTAGAGCAGGTAGAGGCAGGGCCTCCAGCAGGTGTGCTCTAAGAGCAGGACTGGCTGGTTGTGACACAGAAAAGAACAGAGCAATAGGAAGGAGGAGTTTGTGAAGGAAAATCATCAGGACTTGGCGAATGCCCGGATTTGGGTAGAAGACAGATGGGGATGAAGGTTTGTCTCTGACATTTTTGACTATTCAAATCATGCTAAGCTTTCCTCAAAAAAAATTTCTCATTTAAAAAAAAAAAAAAAAAACATAAAAACTAGCTAGAAAGCATCCTCACTACATCTAAGGACTGGGTTCCGGAGAGCCCGAGCAGTCGGCAGGTCTGTCCGACCTCACCATCAGACGCGGTACACGTCTTCCTGTTCCATAGAAACGCGCGGAGATCCTTGTATCTTCTCTCCCACCAGGTCTCTGCCGGCTTTCCTCACAGCTTAGACGTGACTATTTTATCACCCCCAGGAATACCCAGGTCCCGCTGAGTGGAGGAATGGCAGGAGGGAGGCGTCATGTTTATTCTGGAATATTTTCTTGCCAATTAGTCTTGTTTCTGTTCCCCCAGTCTGATTTTTCAGTTCCTGTATCTCTGAGCAGCTCCAGTTGTGTGGCTGATTATTGTGGTTCCCGTCCTCAACCTGTCACGCCATCCTGGGTTGTCGGCCCGGCTGCTCTGTTCTGCGTTAATTGGCAGAGCCATCCGGCCTCACTTCTACCCATATGGAACCTATTCTCTGTGCAACGGTCTTGTTTACATTTCCTTTATCTACGGGATGCTTGTCTGTGTATCTTACTCACTCATCCACCGAGTGGCTGCATCTGTCTCACGCATTCTCCAGCCTCATTTCCTTGGTCTCTGATCCTGGCGGAGCTGGGTCCATTGGCACGCCTGCTCTTTCTCCTCTTTCTCTGGCTCAAAGCTGGCAGAGCCCGGGGAGGCATCCTAGCAGGTGGCCAGCATCTCATGGTCATCTCTCGGCTGAGTTTTTTAAAAGCCTTGCATTCCTGGTGGATGTGTTATTTGTTTTTAACCTTCCTACTGGTTTAAGCACAGGGATTCTGGAATCACACCGCCTGGGTTCACATATTCATCCCACATTTGGACACAAACTCACCCCTCGGTTTTTCTCATCAGTAAAACAGGAGGGATGATGGTGGTGGTAATTCCTCACAGTATGCACCTGACACACAATGAACACTCAATGACATTATTAAGAGTAGAAGGAGACCAGGAGTAAATCTTTTGTTTGTTTCCTGAGTGCATGGAGCCTACTAACGACTTCCTGTCAGTGAAGATGGACAGCAGCCCTCCCAGAAGCGGCCACCAGATAATCTGGTCATTCTTCCTCCCTGGTAACTATGACCAGAAATCCCAGGGCTCTCGCCATTCACCTTGCCCAACTAGAAGGACAGAATGACTGTACATTACATGGCTTTAAGCCCGCAAAACAGATAAGCAAAGCTATCAGAAACACTAACCGCCTCTCTTATGTCTTCCTGCTGACAGCTGGAGTGCAGCAGCCATGCTGTCCTGGTTTGTGTTCAGGCCCCTGCGTTCCCTTTATTTTTTTCCATCACGCCAAGTCCACGCTGGACTCTGCTCCTTCGGACAGCCCCTAACCAGCATCCCCACCCCCACCACAGCGTCTGCATCCTCTCCTGCCCTCCAGAAAGCAGCCGATATTCTGCGGCTCAATGGCACATATGTTTCTGCAACTAAGTAAATGATGAATATTTAAGCAGAAAAAAAAATGACTGTAATTGTGGAAAGTTAGAGACTTTGCGAGTCACATGGGACAAATATTTGGGAGAGAAGTAGGAGCAGGCATAGCACCTCCAAAATCACACAGTGGAGGCAGCCACTTGTAAACAAAACGGAGGAACCCTGTTCTGTGAATCTGGACAACTTCTGCCCAGGTGATGCGAACACAAGCAAAACACGTGTTGTTACAGACTGCACTGTGTTGGCCCCAAATGGACATGTTGGTTGAAGCCCCCAATGCCAAATATGTGGGTGTTTGGAGGTGGGGCCCCTGGGAGGTAATTAGATGATACCATGAAGGGAGGACTCTCATGAAGGGATGCTGCCTTTATAAGAAGAGACAGCAGCACTCCCCTTCTCTCTCTGTCACGTGAAGACACAGCAAGAGGGTGGCCATCTGCACACCAGAAAGAGAGCCCTCACCAGAAAGTGAATCAGCCCACACCTTGCTCTGGGACTTCCCAGCCTCCAGAACTGTGGGCAAATCCGTTGTGTAAGCCATTCAGTCTGTGGTATTATGTCATAGCAGCCCAAGCCGACTAACACACACGCCATATTAAGGGAACTTAGTAACTTAGTTATTTTTACTGATCTGTCATCCCAAAGAATTCCCAGAGATCCTGTCTGAAAGAGGGAATGTGGAAGGAGAGAAGAGGCAGACAGGCAGGAAGCAGCTCTCACAGGGAGCCCCAGGGAGTGAAAAGACCACCAGCTTCTGTGGTACAGTTAGTTATAGGCAATCCGGAGTGGGTCCAGCCCCTGCGCAGGGCACACAGGCGTGAAACCAGGGCAGGTGAGTGTGGTCAACAAGCTGGGCAGGCTGCAGGCACTCTTGGCTCAACTACAGTGTCACCAGCGTCGTAAGTGGTTCCAAGGCCAGAGACCATTCCCAGAATCCTAACGGCACTACAGACATGCAACACTAAGTTTAATATTTCTCCCATTAGAAAGACTTCAGTTGAATCTAATCACACTTTAATTAATCCTCACATCGCCTGATGAGGCAGGTTAATATGATTATACATATTCCACTGATGGGGAAAATGAGACCAAGGGCCACGTCCCAAGGACACCTGGGGAATGAGCTAGAGAGGAGAAAACTAGACTTAATCATTTAAACTCCCAAACCAGCACACAAGGGAGAGGACAGCCAGGGGTAGATTTCATCTCTCTTTGTTCAGGACCTTTCACATCTGGATAATGCGTAGTCAATTTACTACCTGGTTTCTCTAATGGAAAAATAAATTAAAAAATAAAATACTAGCTCTATTTCTGAACCCCAATATTTCATATCCAATGCATAAGAAATTTACCAAATAATATCCCAGGAGCAGCCACAGAAGAGAATAAAATGAGCATCACTTAGCCAAATGTGAATATTAATTGATGATTTAGAAATGTTTAACTTTAAACTAGATGGTGGGGGTGGGGGTATAAACACAGAAGAAATAAACATGCCTCCTGACTTCTAGAAGCTGCTCTAACTGGACATGCGACATAGATTCACAAAAACACAAAGAGCACACACACTTCCACCTGCATGGGCAGAGGCCAGGTCTTCCCACTGCCCCCCACAGGGAGTGTCTGGGATTGTGCACTAATAAATTGTTGGCGGAGCCTGACCTGTGGTGGCGCAGTGGATAAAGCGTTGACTTGGAAATGCTGAGGTCGCCGGTTTGAAACCCTGGGTTTGCCTGGTCAAGGCACATATGGGAGTTGATGCTTCCAGCTCCTCCCCCCTGTTTCTCTCTCCTCCCTCTCTCTCTCTCTCTCTCTCTCTCTCTCTCTGTCTCTCTCCTCTCTAAAAGGAATAAATAAAAAAAAAAAAAATTAAAAAAAAAATTGTTGGCGGAGCCTTCCCCCAGCAAACTGAGACAGTCCTGGGAGGGAAGCCCATAGCACGGTCCATCCCTCCCTCCAGTCAGCCTCAGCTTCAACTCCCTGCTCATCACCACACCCAACATCCACACCTTCTCCACACTGCCGCAGATCATTCTGGACTTTGCCTCTTCTACTCTTCCCCTTCCGCTCCCTCGGTTCAGTGACGGGGCTGTGACTTCAGTTCAGGTGAGCTGTGACAAGGTGCTGACTTGCACGGACCAAATTTGCCACCATGATTTCCCTCCTCAACTATAAGTTGTATCCTCTTTTCTCTGTGACACAGGTATTTAATGCTCACCTGAGATCTCTGTGTCCCTTCGGTTTCCCTGCCTCACCTGCGGTGGCTTGAAGCCATGCGACCATGGTCTGGAATATGAGAAGGCAAGTGGGAATGCTGTGATATTTCTGGTCCACAAGACTCAAGAGTTACTGGCCTTTTTCTCTGTTTTGTCTCTGCCTCTCTGGAGGCAACCAGGGAGATCACATTTGGAGAGGACAGAGGAATAAGATGGATGAGATGGACAGATGCTCCAGAGAGTTACAGCAGACTTTCTGTGAGTGAGAAGTCCTGCCCCTGTCATGTTGAATCACTGAGATTTCAGGATTAATCTGTGACCACAGCCCAGCCTGATTAATGCAGTCTATTTATAAGCTTCCATTGGATCAACACTGACTGAGGAATAAGGTCCAAACTCCTCAGAGCCTCAGCAATCTACCCCTAGCTTACCTTTTAACCTCAAAATCATTCCACACTTGATCATGCGCCCCAAGATCAGTTTCACTGAGAAGACCAGTAATATTTTTCTGTGATACGCCACTGGTGTTATAGGGTTGTTTGCTATACATTATTGTTGTGACCCCTGAATAATACAAAATTTGGTATCAGAAGTGAGCACTGTCATAATAGAAACCTAAGTCTTGGATACAAGGACGGTGTATCTGGAAGCAAAGAAAGTGCTCAGATGAAGATGTAAAAAATGAAAGCACTCTAGGTAGTGGCAACAATTTGATTAAATGTCTCCTGCCCTTGCAAGGGAAGTCAGAATGTTAACTGTTACAACTTGTAGGTCAGAAAATTTACTTAACAGCCTATTGGCTTTGGGTAAAGAGACTTAAGAATTTGCTGGGGCTATCTAGTGGTTCCTGCCTCCATTTGATAAAGTATTGCACTAAGGGATGAGCTCAGAAAACCTTGCTACTTTGCCAGCAGAAGGGACAGGGAACGCAGAGCACTAGAAATTCCAGGACTTGTCATGCCGAGAAACAGAGCGGTCTCTCATCCGCAACCAGCAGAAGATAAAACTGAGTCATGTTCTGGGTTGGAGAGCCTTTCTAAGACTGAAGTTAAAACTTAACCTCAGGCAAAGACCAAATCAAGGGGTGGACTGTTACATCATTTGTTCAAGACTTTCAACTGAATCAAAGTAACACCTCGGAGAACCTGACAGCTGAACTAAGTGACTCATAGAAAAGAGACTAGTGACTCTGTCCCAGAGAAGGCTGATAAACTCAGAATGCCTATCACCGAATCTATATGAACAGGTACATCTTGAAGACTTGTGAGGACAGCTCCTGGAATGTTAATATGGCTGAAGTTAAAGAAATATAAAACCAAGACAGTTTGTGAGAATTGGACTGACAAAAGCACCACTAGCCTGGATTCAAACAGACTTCCTGTTAGCGAACGTAAGAAGGGTTTTGATGCCCTCATTCTACCAGAAGAAAGCAGCCAAGAAAGTAACTTCACTTCCAATAAGGGGATTATCTCCAACGCTCTCTCTTTTTGTGACCCAAGAGGATAACGGACAAGAAAGAACTTCTCAGAGAGCAGAACCAAGAGCCATGAAGAACAATGGATTTAGGAGCTGTACCCAGGGATTAATCAAAAACTATTAAGTGAGGAAATTTCCTCAGCGGGATTTCGGAGTTGTTGTGAGCCAGGGACTGTTACGTGCCTCTCTTCCTTCTCCTTGTAAGGGGATAGTGATTGCAGTTGTCTTATTCTGCTCTGTGTTGTCCACTGGGTACATGGAAGGCAGAGAATTTGGAATTTTAGTACACTGGACTCCAGAGTAAGAGAAGATACATTGTAACCTGATGTAAATCACAATATTCTGGATTCCAAGCCTAACGTTACCCTGGGTAAGACTTTTGGAGTGGCTTGGGGTAAGGTGGAGTGAATCTGAATAAGACAAATGTCTGCGATTACAGAAGCTAACTTGCTGATATGATTATATGCCCCCAGTTCCTTGCACTCTCTCCTCCTTTGCCATGACTTCACTATCAGACTATAACACCCCTTCCTACTGATCTTGGTCTCAGTCGTGTGGTTTTCCTTGACCAATGGACTGTGAGTCTATGTAACATATGCTACACGTGACCAGAGGCTTTGAGTGTACTAGCATGCTTTTAACAGGCACATGCAACACACCTGAATCCAAGCCACAACCTAATGCAGAACCACATTAGTCCACCTGCAAATGCATAAGTGAGAGATACATTTTGTTATTGAAAGACATCAGTATTTGGGGGTTGTTAGGCAGCATTATTACAGAACAACTTGATGCTTGCATCACGCCGTTTCCGTCCGCGTCTTCGCCTTTCCGTGTGCTCCTCTTTATCCTCCACAAGCCACTTCAAATGGTTACCTGTCTATAACATCTTCTCCACACCACCGAGGCAGGTTATTTGCTTAATGTTCTATGCTCCCATGCAACTTAGGGCATATCTCTACATCATTACATCTTGGGTAGCAATTTCATTTTTTACTTCCACTGCATACCCTGGGCTGGGGACTCCTTACTCATTTTTGAAATCTCAACACATTGTAAGCACTCAGGAAATATTATTTTAAGGAGAGAAATACACAAATGGACCCGAAGGAGCGACAGTTTAGTAACCATGGTGTTCAGTCGGGAAAGAAGACACTTCCACAAGCCCCAGCCATTGGGGGGAGCAGCAAGCCTTTAGATTGAGAAACTGTATGAGGCTCAGGCCCAACAAGAGTTGGATGGATTTGCTTTTTCCTGTGTTGGAATTTGGAGCCCCAGGTTCTGGAGCGGGGCTTGGAGAGGCAGGAAGATGCTTCCCATGCATGAAGTATCGTACATTCCTGGGTTAGAACATGTTTTCTTTGGGGGTTGCTGAGGGTTTTTTTTTTTCTCTTTTTCTTCTCTTTTTATTTTTTCCCCCAGCTCTGGAAGTATCTAATGTTTGCAATAACAATAACAACAACAAAAATCTGAGGCTGGCCCAACATGAGTCAGGCGGGAATTGGTACATGCGGTAGGTGTAGGGGGGAGCTAGGCAACACGGGTGGGAGGTGGAGGGAGGGGAAAAGACAAGGTTGCCAGGGGCTTAGCAGAAGCACATGCCATGCCCAACACGTGGCCGGCACAGGGGGCAGCCACATCTGTTCTCAATGAGGATGCCCGGTGCGTGCTGCTGTGTGCACATGCGTGGTGCGTGTGCGTGTTGGAGGAAACACCCCGGTGCTGTGCTTTGGGAAGCCTGCTCGGGGCCCCGGCCTCACTCACTCGCCTGAAACGCTGCCCTCAGTGGCGGCCTCTCACCGTGGCTTAGATCTGTGGCCAACTACGTCTTGAGAGGTATGTCGCAGGCTAGAATGGGCTGTGGAAAACAAGCCCGAGAAAAGCCACAAGCACCTCCTGACCCATTTGAATCTCGCCCCTGCCAAGTCCCCATTACTGATCTTGCATCGGCCAGAAAACAATGTATAACACTGAACAGGCGCTGGAGAAGCTGCTGGGGAAGCCAAAGGCGGCGAAGGGTGCCCGGCTGGCGCCCTGAGATAAGGGAGAGACAATGAGTCTGTTTACGAAAAAGGTGCATGGTTTCAAGATTTTGTTGGTTTGTTTTGCTGTGTGCGTGGTTTAAGCATTCAAAGACTGTTTTCTCTCCTATCCTTACTACTTCATTTGGACAGATAAGGTGGAGGGTCTGTATACTCCGTGAACAGTGGGCATCGTCTTAAGGGGGAGCTTGTGAAGCAAGGTCCCCCCAAGTGCCAGGCTGGAGTTGGGAGTGCTGCCAGCAAACCTCAGACCCGAGCTGTGGTCTGCCCCTGACACAAGGGTCTGCCTGCCGCACAGCTGGGTGCCCACACCTGGAAAGCTGAGTCCAAAAAGACACAAACACCAGCTCAAAGCTAGAGGCCTGCAGGGAGCCAGACTGAGTGGGAAGAGGACGAGAGGGACTCCGCTCCACGGCAGTTCCCGCCGCAGCCGCAGGTGCACGTCCTGGCAGCTCCCCTGGTGGGGGGGGGGGGGCGGCACATGTAGGACGTGCCACCTGCCTCAGCCTGGCCTCTCCTCAGAAGGCTTCTCACCTGTGGATGAGGACAATGACGATCATCCCATACCTGTGTGTAGCACTTCAGTGGCTACAAAGGCTTTCACGAACATCATCACATTTGAGAGCAAAAGGGCACTACAGTCAACCAAGGAAGATACCGTTTTCCCTTGGGAGACAAATGACTGACTCAGGTCACATAACCAAGGAGAAGAAAGGCAATAGATGGAGCCACGCCTTCTCTCCTTGGTGCTCAAAGAGCCTTCAAAGAGCTGAAGGGACCCAGGGAGCCCCAACTCTGCCCAAGCCCAGAGTCCCAGTAGGGGAGACACTTACTATAGACTTATGGTACCTTCACGACCACTACAACGGAAAAACCTTCAGTAAGAAGACTCTTAACAGAGTACTAAAACTCAGGGTCTCCTGGTAATCTTTTTACTCTTCACAATTTTGTAAAATTTTTCTTCTCCCCCCAGTAATAAAGCTGCTTGTTAAGGCTGTTAACCTACCTGCCAACCCTCTCTGCAGTCTGTGGCTGCCCTTACCTTCCTACCTCCTTCAGTCACTCAAAAAATATTTATGGAGTGTTTACCGTGTGACAGTCACAACTACTGTACTAAGGGCTTGAGATATAACAGTGACTAAAATAAAGTTCCATCCAGTGAGGAAAACAGACTTTAACTATAACAAATAAAGTAAGTGATCAGAAAGTGACAGTGTTATGTAAAAAAAATCAGGGCAGCCTGACCAGGCAGTGGCACAGTGGATGGAGCATCAGACTGGGATGCAGAGGACTCAGGTTCAAGACTCTGACGTTGCCAGCTTGAGCACGGGCTCATCTGGTTTGAGCAAAGCTCACCAGCTTGGACCCAAGGTCACTGGCTTGAGCAAGGGGTCACTCGGTCTGCTGTCGCCCCACGGTCAAGGCACAATGAACAACTAAGGTGTCGCAACAACAACAAAAATACTCTCTCCGTTCCTGTCTGTCTGTCCCTATCTATCCCTCTCTCTGACTCTCTCTGTCTCTGTAAAAAAAAAAAAATCAAAAAAAAAAAAAAATCAGGGCAGTGTAAGGCAGCCTGTGAACGGGGTTAGGTTGAGAATGGGCAAGGACAGCTGTGAGTTGCAATTGAATGGTCAGATGGGGACATTGGGAGGGTGGTGTAAGCCACTGGAAAGAATTCAGCTTTTGCTCTAAGTGAAATAAGAAATCTCTGAAGGGCTTTAGGGGAGAGATGCTTGGGTTTAAGCTACATCTTAACAGGGCCCTTTGGCTACTGCATTGAGAACAGACTGTGGTGGGGTGGGGTAGTGGTGAGACCAGCCAGGATGCTGTCCCAGTAATCCAGGGAGCAGACGAACATAGCTCCAACTGGGAGATGGTGGTGAGACGGCGAGAGTGGTCGCACTATGGATATCTTTTAAAGGGGGAGCTAGGGGGACTGCCCGGTGAACTGGGGGGGAGGGTAAGAGAAAGGGGGGCATTAGGACGACACCAAGGATTCTGTCCTGAGCAGGGTGGATGCGAAGGTCTGTACAGGGAAATGGGACATTAGCACAGATGAAGTCCTTGAGTTTTTCTGAATTCCACCTGCTACTCCCCAAACTTGATCTCTAATCATTGCTACTGCCTTCCCGCCCGCCTCAGAGCCAACAATGTCTGGATTCTCTTCGATTCCTTCTTCACTTTGAGCCTCCAGACTCTCTACCAGATGACTACCCACAGCCAACAAGTATAGTCAAGCCTCATCCATGTCAAAAGTCTTTCCGTGGGCACTGTTTTCCTCGTAAGCTGCTGCCAATCTCACTCCTTCTTTTGAGCTTAGAGAGCAGCGGGCCAGGCACGCCTAGTCCTACAAATAAACCTCCAGGTGCTAGCTGACTCTTTAAGCTGGGTCCATGTACTACTTTTGTAGAATTAAAATTAAGTTTAAAAGTATTACACAGAAATATAGCTAATAACAGCAAAACAGAGATTTAAACTCATTAGCAAGGGCTTGAAATATGTGCTCTTTCTTCTACTTGCTGTTTGCTGAGATTTGTAAATAACTGCAATCAGCTTGGGAGTATCACCCTTTTCTCTGTCATTACTTCCCTGCTGGGTAAAGCAGAAAATAAACACACACACACACACACACACACACACACACACACATCTATATATGTATTTATATATATGTACACACACACACATACTTTACACTATTTGAAAAATAAAGTGTAAGAAACTTAATAGAATACCTTACTAATGTTCAGTCACTATAGCAAACAAGTATTTAATAAGCTAATTTCACTTAAAGGAATATCTATTCTCGTAGGATAAATTAGAAATAATGCAAATTAGATGACCTTTCTGCAGGAGCTTGTCTATATGATTTAACAAAGGGGTTATACAAATGAACAGGATGGTAAAGGGTAGACCAACCTGTGGTCTATAGAATTTAAGAACAATCTCAGGGCATGTACTGAGAGTCCTGCTTAGACTGCACTTAAAACACATTTTAGAAGCACCATTAGAAATATTAGCGGAGCAAAGTCCCTATGAAAAGAGGCAAGGGGCAGAATTTTTTATAGCCATAACCTGATTATATATTTGCTTCCTGCTAATTCTTGTAACCCCAGCAAAATGATGGGAAAGTCCAGCAGGTTGGAGAAAAGAAGGCTGTGTTTCTGTGATGTCAGTTTTGCAGGTGAGTGATATTTAAACTTGTCTGCAAGCCTGAGCTAGACAGGAAAAATCAAAACAACAGAAAAATAGGGGAAAGCGTGGAGTCAATCAGAAAAAGGGCATGGTGGGAGGGAAGAAGGGACAGCCCATGTCACAAGGAGAATGAACAGAGTGAGAAAGGCCCTCCCTTCCAGGAGGCCGAGGAGAGAAATGCAGCAAAAGGCAAGGAAGCCCACCGGGATGTCACAGTGTGGTTCCACGGGAGTTTCAAACGAGCATAAATCCTCATTAATGTTGTTCATTTAGATGAGGTTTTACAATTTGCACAGTTACGCTTTTAATGTTTCATTAAAAAAAAAAAAAAGCAAGGGAGAAGAAAACAATGGTTTTCTCTTTCCAAACACAAACTTAGTCCTAATGAACATTTGGAGTTGGGCTCTCGGAGTCCAGCTGGAGGATCTAACGTCCAGCCTGCACCGAATGGGACCCTGGATAAGCCTAAAAAGCCATGCCCAGATTTTCAGTCTGGTGCGGGCTGCACAAATCTGGCGGCGACACGCACAAACAAATCTCTGGGGGACTGGAAATTTGGCAGCCGGTGGGCCTGCAAGACAGCTCCAACTTAAGCTAATTTTCAGTTTTTCTCTGGATTTTAACACGTCCAACACATACTTAGATTTAGCTTTGTAAGGACCTACACCCCCCTGCCCTGACCAGAAGTGGGACAACTGTCCCTGTTATGGGCTGCTAGGCCATTTTTCTTCCCACTGGAATTAGCCCCCCCTCTTTTTTTAATAACCACTTTCACCCAGAGATACTAATGAAGTTGGCAAGACAGTAGAAGAGAAGTAAGCCAACATGACCTGTCTTCTGAGAAGCAGGGAAGGCACAGTGGTTACACCTGATTCAGCAACAGCTAAAATATGGCAAAGAGAAGTAGGACGGTTGATTATCATTTAAATGATGAGATACAAATAAAAAAGAAACGAGAGAAATTAAACAACTTCACAATAAACACAGTGCCCAAGCGATCAAGTTGGAATAGAACCCTGGGGTTTCTGTCTATAGAGATCATTGAAAAGATTCATTTTTCTTTTTTTAATGAGGAATTTATAAAGGCTCAGGTCAGTGTTTTTTGAATGATGGGTAGCAATTCCCTCTAGTCACATATCAAAGTTCAAGTCTTGGGCATTTACTAGAAGTAATTTGTGATAGTGATAAACAAACAAACAAGGCATTACTAAAGTATAGTAATAGACATAAATCTTACAGACAAAAATGAGAAAAGTCTATAAAGAATGGCCGGGCAGGTTTCACTCTGCAGCTGAGCGGAAGAGAAAGGAGAGCTTTGGAATCACGGAAGGAATCTTATTACTGGTGTGTTCTTCAGGTCCCTCATAATGGCCACTATTAGGCTATCTTCCCCCCATGGTAGGCCAGCAGGTCTCGAATCTGACGGTGCTCTGACACCCTCTGCAGGGCTCTGTGCTCTGATTGCCAGACCCCAGAGTTTCTAACTCCAAAGTCTAGAAGGGAACCTGAGAGTGTCTGAATTTCCAATAAGTCCCCAGGTGATGTTGCTGCTGCTGGTCAGGGACCCCAGTTGCCCTCACCCACCTGGTTCTCTGAAGGCCCAAGTGTCACTGCTCTCACAGACAGTCCTGAGTCTCAGGGAGCCATGGGCCTGACTCACTAGAGCGTGAAGTCTCTTGCACTGGAGAAGATGCCCCCTTTCTGCTGTCACCCAGGGGGCCCGGGCCTGGGTTGTCTGCCGAGGGAATGTGGGACCCCTGTGTTGGCATTTTCCAGACACACACACACATTTTCACTTCACCTTTCAGAATAAAGATGCCACAAACTTATGGTTGTGCTGAAGGTTTTGCCACCTGCAGTGGAGCGGCCCAGGGTCAGATATGATGAGCTATAACATTTTTATCCATCCATCCATCCATCCATCCATCCATCCATCGATCTATCTACCTACCTACTTATCTACCTACCTCCCTCACATCTTGTCATAAAAAAACAAGGGATGAAATCCTAACAAGGGACAAAGCCCTTCCCCCAGCGGAGCCCCACATCATGCACAGGCCCACGACTGTCACTGTTGCTCAGCTGTCACCTCCTCCCGCCCCCACCTCTGATCTGATTCAGAGCAGCACACAGGCATTCCGCACCCCAGAATAAAATACACATCTCCTAAAATAACAGGGCTTGTTAGTCTGACTCCAGCTCCTCTCTCTCTTGTCTCTTGGTTCAAACTCTGGGCAAGAGAAAGAGGTACAATAAAAACTCGGTTTCTGTGCCATCATCTCCACCTCATCAATTGCTGATGGGCCCCTGCAGCCTGCTGAGCTACGGCAGCAAACCCAGGCGATGCCCATGAGTGATCAAGAAGCACATGTCCCAGACACAGCTCACACGGCCGGCCACCATCTGGAATACGGATAGCAACAGGGAGAGGTCCAAGACAACACAGAAGGAAGAATCCAAGGAATGGTGGCAGCAGATGGAAGGAATTAGTGATGGAAGCATTCTTGTTACCAACTATTAAATGCAGAAAGACAATGTAACTACCCCCTAACATTTCAGTACATGCAGCCCTTCATCCTAAGCTACATTTGTTCCCGACTCCTCCTCACCTGGTCTTTCCACTCATAATTCCCTCCTATATAAACTTTTCATCAAGGTAGTAACTCTTAGGCTAATGATACATTAACATATCCCCTCACTGGCTGCTTTAAGAAAACACAAATATATTTACTTTTAAATCCAGGGTGTGCTAGATTTACAGGGAAAGAAGATACCAAACCATCTTTTGTGTCTGAGATAGCAGAAAGTGTTCAACCATGTCAGAGAGATCACAATATATATTCCTTTAAAAATGCTTCAAAGACTAATATGCCTTTTAAACATTTCCTTTTACAACTTTGTGTAAAGTCGAACACTTTTAGGATATCCTCACACAGATTTACTTTAAATAGTTCATTCAGTGTTTTAAGCCCATTATTTCCTATTCTTTCTTTTTTTTTTTTTTTCATTTTTCTGAAGTGAAAAGCAGGGAGGCAGACAGACTCCCGCATGTGCCCGACCGGGACCCACCTGGCATGCCCACCAGGCAGCGCTGCTCTGCCCATCCGGGGCATTGCTCCATTGTAACCTGAGCCATTCTAGTGCCTGAGGCAGAGAACATGGAGCCATCCTCAGTGCCTGGGCCAACTTTGCTCCAATGGAGACTTGGCGTAGGGAGAAAAAGAGAGAGATAGAGAGAAAGGAGAGGGAGAAGGGTGGAGAAGCAGATGGGCACTTCTCCTGTGTGCCCCAGCCAGGAATTGAACCTGGGACTTCCACACGCCAGGCTTACGCTCTACCACTGAGCCAACTGGCTAGGGCCTTATTTCCTATTCTTAATGGGAGATGGTGACAGTTAACTCTTCTCCATGGAAACTATTTACTACAAGAAAATATTTATTACATTAATCTTTATCCTTTTCTTCCTAGGCTTAAAAATTCTACTTCTTTTGATTTTTTTCCCCAAGTGGTATTATAATCAAGCTTTTGATATTCTTTTTTTGTTACCTTCAAATGTTCTATATTTGCTAATGACTGTCAAAGCCGGATCTAATGAGGATATAGGATCAAATCATTGGTGAGAATAATGACAAGTCAATGAACTACATGTATTTGCTGTTGGTCCCTCTTGTACTTGTGGCTGGGTATTTCAAGAACAGAGTCCTGTTGCTGTTTACTTGTGATCAGCCATAATTTAAAAACAATTCAGTCTTTTCCGGCTTATAAGAATTTCATTTTTACCAGTCTGCCAGATGTTTCTCTCTCTCTCCTTGACCTTTCTATTTTAGGGTGTTTTTTTCATTTATTAAAGAACTATTGGAAGATGGATCTTTTTTTCCAAAATGCGAGCTGTGATTACAATGATCTGTGAGTGTGTCAATTCATCCCTGCTCAGTGTTTCTCAAGGTGTAGTTGAGGACCCCCTACATTGAAGTAGTATTTGTTAAAAAAGTGAATTCTTAGATGTCACACTAGATTTGCTATGTAAGATCTGAGAGAGAGGAGCAGAATCTAAGAATTTGCGTTTTTTTAAATAAGCACCCCAGCTAATTCTTAAGCACATTTTTTTTTCCTGTATTTTTCTGAAGCCGAAAATGGGGAGAGACAGTCAGACAGACTCCCGCATGCGCCCGACCGGGATCCACCCGGCACGCCCACCAGGGGGCGACGCTCTGCCTACCAGGGGGCAATGCTCTGCCCCTCCGGGGCGTCGCTCTGTTGCGACCAGAGCCACTCTAGTGCCTGGGGCAGAGGCCAAGGAGCATCCCCAGCGCCCGGGCCATCTTTGCTCCAGTGGAGCCTGGGCTGTGGAAGGGGAAGAGAGAGACAGAGAGGAAGGAGGGGGGGAGGGGTGGAGAGGCTGATGGGCGCTTCTCCTGTGTGCCCTGGCCAGGAATCGAACCCGGGACCCCTGCACGCCAGGCCGACGCTCTACCACTGAGCCAACCGGCCAGGGCCCCTTAAGCACATTTTAAAAAAGCAAAAACCACTAGCCGAGTCTACCACTGGTATAAAATGAGTGAAGGCAAGATGTGGCCAGGACAAGTCTCCAGGGTTCAACTAGATGGGTCGGCACACCCCACAGAGTTGACCGTCATGTGGTTAGCTCCTCAGCAGCCTTCTTAAATAAGGAGTACAGCTTTTGGATTAGAATGGCACACCTGCCAAATTGAAGTGATTCCTCCTTCACCTCTCTGACATGACATTGGTCAAGGAAAGCTTGCTCCTCATAAATCTAAGACTTAGACTTAGAACATTTTCTAGCAGAAAAACAAAATTTGCAGGCATGTAGCCTTTTTTGTTCAACCCCCTTTTCTTCTGAAATGGTATGTTACATGACTTTTCCTCCAGCCTTCTGTAAGCTCCTCCTTCCTTCAAGACTATCAAAATGATTAAGAAAGGGTTCCAAAGAGTCTTACTGAGCAATATTTTATACAATCTTCCTCCAGATCAGCCTGGTCTCTCACTCTCTCAATGTTAATGCACACATAAAGGTACTACTTGTCCCTGTCTTTTAGGATAGTTAGAAAAAAACATTACTTTTGCTTTGAATAACAGAAGTCACTAAGAATTACTGATCCATGGCATTTTGTTGATGTTTATTACACACTCGGTGTTTGCCGAACATTCGTACAACAGGTACTCACACGATTTTTATCTGCTTCTGACTCTCGTATCTTAGTCTGAGCTTCTCTGGCCAACTATTGCCAGGACGGAAGTATTAAAACCCAAAGCAGGACTGGCCTTGGACAGATGCCACGTTAGAACCATGCCAACACGTTTCCTAAATGCAACCCAACGGTGAAGAAGAAATCACGGTGAACCTAGAAGGCCCCAGATATGAGTAGGGGCCCTTAAGAGAAGGGCATACAGGAATAATCAAAGTCAAAACCAATGTGGAAGGCAAAATTCCTCAGAAACAAGAGAAATTCTGCTATTCTTCCTGAAAAGTTAGCATGACACATGCTTTATGGAGCTGTGACCTCCCCAAAGCTCCCAAACCACAACCCCGGGTGTCTCTGTCTTCCTATTTTCCAAACCTGGTATCTGACAAGTTTAAAAGATACATTTATCCATCAAATTTTAAATCTGAGTAAACAAATTGGCGAAGTTCACTGACCTGCCCAGAAAACATGGAGTAAGGAAGGGAACGAAGGTTGACGCCTGACTCCTACTCTATGTCCCCTCCCTTCATCCGCATCAAGGCCTCCTGAGTCTGCGCAGGGCAGGGTTTTCCTCTCTCCTATTTCTCCCCTGCCTTTACTTCCTGTCTGTGGTGTTCACACCACTTCTCAGAAGACTGATCCAATCTTTTCCAATGGAAGACTCTCAAAGCCAAAGCTCTCCCTTTGAGTCTCTGTCCCTGCAGACTGTTGGACAGATCTATCACAAAACATTAAAATAATGCCATGAGTGAGGTACCAGGCCTTACAAGGGTATGTATAGGGTTTACAGAAGAAATGTCAGCAAACGCTTGCAGAGACTTACTGGAAATTCCCCCCAAAAAAACCTTAAAATGATTTCTAAGTTGTAGAGGAGGCCACAAGAACATTAATTAGCCACAGCAGCCTACAATAAACATTAAATAGTCAAAAAGCTATAAACTGGCTATAAGTGAACTGTTCCTTATAAGACTCTGTCTCCACACTGTTATTTATATTTTTCCCTAAGTAATATCACTATTAATATGTTAAATTATTCAGCAATATCAGTTATTCCACTTACTTCTTGCAGGAGTTCTGAGGGAAAGCCAGGCAGATACTACACATAGCTAACCAGGGTAACGTCAGAACCTAAACCTAATTCTCCTGACATCATTCTGCCTCTGTCCTCCTCCCAACTCCCTTTTATAAAAAAGAAAGGACCCAGATAGAACCAACAAAGGGGTGATGAGAGAATCAGACACTGTAGTCCACAAGGGAGGCTCCTGGGAAGAACCTGCAAGGATTACATGCTCACAGAAAAAGCAGGGACAAAATGGGGGACAGTGGCCACTCAGGGTCACTGTCCCCACAAGGAGGAAGTCAGTCTCCCACAAGGAGGCAGTCAACGTGGTCTTTACTCTCAGCTGCACTGCCCAGGGAACACGATATTCTTAGTTCAAGTGGAACCTAGGACGGTGGACTTTCAAAAAATTAATAAATGTGACCTTATGAAAAGGAAGGAAGGGAGGAAGAGAGGAAGGGAGGAAGAAAGTAAAAAGGGAAGGAAAAAGCAAGGAAGGAAAGAAGGAAGGAAGGAAAGAAGGAAGGGAGGAATGAAAAAAGGGAGAGAGGGAGGGAGGGAGGGAGGGAGGAGGGAGGGAAGACGAGAGGATAACACTTAAAAATGATCTGACAGTATCCTATAGAGTTCATGATGGGATGAACACTCACTTCAGTTCTTACCCCACAAGAGGAGGAATCAATCTCCATCTCTGTTTCTCTCCCCCTCTTTCTCTCCCCATGCTGGGAAAAGGGTACACTTTATTGGACAAGTACTTGGCAGATTAAGTATTTGTTTCTGCACAGTTACATAGACTTCTATATGCTTGTCTATCATTTGAATGGGCACAGGTGTGGGAGTAGAAAGAACAATTAGGAAAACAATGCATGAGCCCAAGTGAGAAATAGTGGGATCCCAGCTAGGGGTGAGTAGAGCTACTCATCTAATAGTCTGGTGACCAGCGGCCCCTGTGACTGGCTGGATACATCAGCCATCTCCAAGTGATTGGTGGATGAGGGATCTCAGTGGAGCTCCACGGGAGGGGCCTGCTTGCCCCTCATTCCTTCTCTTCTCCTGTCCTCAGAGTTTGCACCTAATGGTGCTGGGGTCCCTGCTGTACTTACTCAGCTCATGACGAATGCCACCACTTCTAAGCATCTATTATGGAGCAGACAAGGCATGGTACTCAAATGCTTTATGTAGATGATCACATTAATCCCTCATTATAGCTCATTAACATAGTTTTGTTGCTCCCACTTTCCAATACTGATTAAGACAAAAAGGCTCACACCACTCACTGACCCATGATTTGAATCTACATTTGTTCGACTCTAAAACCTTTCTACCAACCTAATCACCATTCCTCGTCCATTTGCAACTTACCAAAAAAATAATAATAATAATAATAATGATAATAACCCACAGAAAATACAAGGAGTGCTCAGGTCAAGAAGGCCAAACACAAGAAACAATGAGAAGAATAGCATTTAAGGTCTGAACATGTTTGGGTTGCAGATTGACAGTACAGATGTGTTCTTGCTGAGACAATGGGAACACAAATGACAATGGCATTGTCCACACACGACTCTATTTCTTTAGGGAAAACCTCAGGACGGTCACCTAAAGAATGTGGGAGACACAGACAGTAAAGAACTGAAGGGGAGGGCTCCATGGCAGAGCAGAAACATCACACACAAAGGCACAGAAGTGACGGAGTGAGACACAGGCTGGGGTAGTGAGGGGTGGGGTTCACTGTCTTGGGCTTACTGAGAGAAAGAGGGAGGGACTCCATGTTCTTACAAGGCTAAGTGTCTAAAGGACGCATCTTGGAATTACATTCTGTATTGGGAAGCAAAAAATAAAAAAACCCTTTTGGATCATGGGGAGCAGAGTGCCTGGTCTGAGCTCAGAGATGTCTGTGCCATACTTTATAAAATGTCCCCTCTTCCTCCAAGCCGTCTTCGGGTTATCTCGTCTCTGGGTCTGTTTTCCCTCCATCTGCCTTTGACACTCTTCAGTTCCCCTAATGTATCTAGCTGACTTTTCCAGTAAAGAATGAAGCGTCTGCCAAGTTGCCCCAAGGACATGCCAGTGTCTGCCTCTCTCATCCGTCCGCTCCCTTCTCGCCCTCCCTCTCTGTGTCTCCTCTCAGTTCCTCGGAGTCGTTTCTCCTTCTTTGTCCACTTTCCTTTACTATGATTACTGATTCTCCTTTTTTTCTTTCCTTCTTTATTCCACTCCTCTAAGGGATTTTTATTCTCCTCTCAGCCTTTGCCAGGAGACCTGAAGTAGAAGCTTGTTCTTTCAAATCTAGTCCTACCCAGAGTGTCTTAGGAAATACTGTAGAAAAATCACAATGTAAATAATGTTGTCTAGACTCATTCCTGGATGAAGAAAGCTTTATACTGGGGAATCTCCAGGCTGGCGCTCTCTTGTCTGCTCCCGCAGCGATGGGAGTTGTGGTTCTCAAAGGACAGCACTGCCCAGGACCAGCCGGGGCCTTGTTACAACACAGACTGCAGGGCTGCACGCCCGGAGGCCATGGCTCAGGGGTTCTGAGATGTGGCCTAAAACTGGGCATTCCCAACAGGTTTGTTGGTGATGCCAACGGTGTGGGACCCGGGGCCTGACTTTGGAGTCACTCAAGTGAGTGTACCAACAGCGATCAGAGGGTCAAGGCCGGCCGAGCATGCCGACAACTCAGCAGTGGAGTCCTAAGTGGAGACGGCGCTTCTTTCCTTGTCACATCCACAGAGGGACTCAGAGAAGCCCGGGAAGCTCTGGAATAGGGACCCAGAGGAGGAAGAATCCAGGAAAGCTCTGTGCTTCCCTTTCTGGGAAACGGTGGCGACGCCAGCTCCACGCCTGTCACACAGCCTCCCTCCTGCGATCACACGTCGAAGCAGCAGAAGGGAATTCTCAGGATCCTTTGATCCCTTCCCAGCCCCCCAGTCCTCTGTGTGTTTATGGCCCTCTTTCCTGGCTCCCTGGCCCTGTCTCTGGCCCCATGCGTGAGTCACTCCCTGCTCCTGCTGGGCTGTCATCTGTTTTTCTAATGATGGCAGGAGATGAGCTGTTGTTCTGTTGGCCACACCGTCCCAAAGCACATCCCGCGCGTGCTCTCCTGGTGCCTCTCGGGATGCTGTTTTATTGGTCTCACATCCCACCCTGTCCCCTTCCGTGGTCCCAGGGAGGTTCCCGTTGCCCAGAATCGGACCAAGAGAAACAGAGATACAGGAGTATGGAGGGACTCGCGCACGTGTGGGTGGGCATGTGTGGGCGCAGGGTGTGGGACGCCCACGGCCCTTACACAGCTCCCTCTAGCACACAGCAGTGGCCAGCAGGACCCGGGGATGGCTGCTAAGTGGCCTAATTAGTTCCAGGGAGAGATCTGGATGAGAAAACCTGCTGTGACTGAGACTACGGTATTCATACTTGTCACTGGCGTGTGTGGGGGTGACGCGTCCCCCTCCTCCCCACGGCGGGGTTCCTGGGTCATCCTCCATTAGCAGGGCTCCACTTCGTTCATGCCTCCCCCTCGCAATGACCCCTGTGACCCAGGCCCGGGCACTCCCAGCGCACTGTGCCCACACTGGGAGGAGTCCCGTGGGAAGAGGCAGACAGCGTCCCCGAGGCAGTCACGGTCTGGTCTGGGTTCCTCCCCAGCCACCTGCAGGCCCACCTTGGAGGTTGAGGACATAGGTGCCTACAGGACCAGGCAGCGGGCGGAAATAAGGGAGGACCACAGGGGGAGAGGCTGCAGGGAGAGGGGAGGATCATGCTGACCCGAAGAGCAGCTGCCCCTCTGGGGTTGGAGCTGCTACTCAGACCCTGCTAAGCTGTGGCCAGGGTTGCCAGGCCGTGTTTTTCAAAAGGAAAAAATCTTTGCACCAAGTGTTTCATGTTTATTTTTACTTGGAGTGTATGTGTGTGTGTGCGTGCGTGCGCGTGCAAAATGTTTTATATACACATGTAAATTTCACGTGAAAAAAAAATCCCAATTTTTGAAGATTAGCAATCAAAACAGAATTGTTTTGAGACACCGCGTTGGCCGAACAAGCCTGCCTCTGGGCCATCGGTCTACAAAACCTGGGTCTGACTAAACTCGACGAGGCCCCATTCAAGAATCTCAAAACCATATATAATTCTGATTTGCTTTTAACTTACTTTTTCTTAAGCCATTTGAAATGAAACCTTGGAATTTTGCTTGGAGGAAGAAAAAAAAGCCCAAATCAGAAATCCTAGTGTCTGTAATGTGGGACTGCGGAGCTAAATCTGAGAACTTCAACAGAAGGAACCAGAGAGAGGGGAGAGGAAGAGGATGCTGACTTACAAGGACCCAAAGCCCTGTGAGCTCAGCAGAGAAGTCTGGCCGGGTGTGGGGCAGGGGCGGTGACTCACCTCACACGACTGGATGCAGTGGACCAGGGCGGGGTCCGGGTGCCACTGACGACGCCCCGTGCACACGATGCTCTGAAGACGACAGAAAGAACGAGAACAAAGACACCTGGTCAGTGGGGGAGGAGGCAAACCCTGAGCTTTCCCACCAGCCCAGCCCCATCCCTGGGTGCCAGACGCAGACTGTGCCCCAGGAAGAGGGTCAAGGCCGTCTGGGCTTCCCTGGGGAGCGGCTGGTCCGACCAACAGTGTCATGGCGGCACAAAAGCTCAGAGCAGCGGACCTTTCATCATCTTCCACCTCCTCCTACCTCCCCAAGGCACCAACATTTCCAGAGCCATGGTGTAGGGGTGGTTAAAAAAAAGCATCCTTGATGTTATAATGAGTATAATGTGGTTTTAGGCATAATATTAGTTTCATTTGTTTTGAAACTTGAAATCACGTTACAAGAAATTGTGGGATGGCCGGGCTGATGGGGAAGCAGTGTGGGTTGCTAAAGGCTGAGGACTATAGCTTTGGAAGAGGGGTCCTGCACTAGAAGGGCCCCCAGGAACGCCAGCTCCTAAGATGTGAGCACCCCGCAAGGCCTGGAGGAGAAACTGCACTCCCTGCCACTCCCGTGAGCACAGCATCCTCTTCCTTGTCGGGGAGCGGGGCTGTGCCTGGACCAATCTGGTGAGTTTCAAACCACCAGGACTCCAGTTGGCACCAACACGAAGCTGGTGAGTGTGGAAACACACTCATGCGAGGACACAGGTGACTTTCTCATTCCCACCGGCCACCTCCAGACGCACATCAAAACAAACAGTCATCTAATCTTTGTTAAATAGTAACTCATTCCCATTGAGCTTTTCCCTTTAATGTTTGTCTTTTAAAATTTTCCAAAGATACACTTCAGGTAAAGAGAAGGTGCCATAGCAGGTTTCAAAGAGAAAGGGAGATTCTCTCCACACCCTGCCACCAGTCCTCCCATTTGCAGGATTTCATACTCACATTTTAATTTGGTACAATAGGAATTCAGTTCAATGGTAAGACACACAGGGAGATACAAGCTTTACACAAGATAGCACCTCTCGTATCAAAAATGATACTCTACAATGCTAAGACTGCACTAATCAGATTGGAGACACTTGCATATATTAATAGGCGGGTATATGAATATATACCTCATAGTCGGCCATGAGACTAGGAATCTGCAATATTCTCCTGCAGTTATTCTACTGTGAAATAAAACTCCTTCTCCACACCTTCCCTAAAAGGGGAAGAGATTCTATAAATCCCAACACATTCTGAGATTCAAAATTCCATATTGTAATAACGTAGAAGGTGCCTTGGCATAAGTTATCATTGCACTTAATAAAAGAAATTATTAAATCTATCCAGGATTAGATATTTAAGGTAAACACAAGAGGGCTGTTAAGCCTGCTGGAAAAATGAGCCATTCTCCTGCGTCGGAGCCACTTACGCAGACTATTTAGATATAAACAATGGCTCTGCTACCTAGGAACGACTCTCCTTTATGGTTTAAAGCAGGTACCAGCGGAACTCTATCGCCAAATAATGGTCACGGAAAAATACAATAACTTACACCCTCGAAATCTAAATACATGGCCACCGCGTCCCTTCTCTTAGCACGGCATCCGTTAAGGGCCCCCGGCCCCCACCCTAATCAGTTAGACATTCGATTCAGACCCCATGTGTGTACCTCACTCACTGAGAGCCAGACAGATGCCCCAGTGAGCAAAAAGGGCTATAAAGATCCCCCCAATCTAGTCTCTGCCCTCAGAGTGCTCAATGTCTGTGGGGGGAGGATATGGAAGAATGTCAAGTCCTTCCAATAAAGGGATACTTGGCCTCAAACCCTCTCATGATGACCATGGCCAGAACTCTCCAGAACACTCTGAACTTAGGGTGTCAGCTTCTCTTATATCCTCCAGACATTCTACCTGATCCACCCCTTTTATAAATGCAGGAGTGTTAGGTTTGGGGTTTTTCTTTTTAAACACTTTAGAAATTCTCAAAATATACTGAAAAGGAAAAACAACAGACAAGCTATAGCCAATCAATAATTTCCTTTCTTAGTTTCTGCCTTTGCTCTACAATAAAGTCTTTCCCCAGAGGAGCATTCCTAATGACTTCCGGTTTGGCACTGCACATTCAAATTGATTTTTACTCTTTAGTGTTTCACATATACTGATAACTAATATAATGGATGTCAACTGTAATTGAAAAAAATTTAAAAATGATTTTAAAATGATTTAAAATGTTTTTTTTAATTTTTGCTCAAGTAAACTCTTAAATTTTAATATACCTCAGTTTATCTTTTAACAGCCCAAAATGATTTTCTTATTTTCTGGAACATTTTGACAAATTATAATCATATATGCTACATCCAGATGGCTACAGAAACTAATTGAAAGAACTTGATATCTTCTGCCCGAATTTATCAAATCTTAACATTTTTCTATATCTGCTTCCATAGTATAATAAGTCACTAGAGATTTAATTAATGTCCCCTGTATGTGTCCCTCCGTTATCATTCTGCTTCCTTTCTTCTCACTGGGTGACAACTATTCTGAATTTTTTAATTGTTATTTCTATACATTTGTATATGGTTACAACTATTGCAATGATACCACTGGCAGGTCACTTCTCAGAAGAACGTATTGTGCACAGTAAGCACCAAAATTTGTTTTGACTTTTCATATAGAGATTCAGAGAAAATCAGGCTAAATATTTGAGTCATTCAAGTCATTGGGCCATTTAAAAAAATTTTTAAAGCAAGTAAAGAAAAGAAAGAACAGTAAAAGGGAGGAAGGGAAGAGAGGGAAGAGAGGAAGAGAGAAAGAGAGCCAATTAAGGGTTATTAGGCTGGTTTATGGCTGTATGAAAGCTGTTGCCTCATTGAATGCCTAGCTAAAGGTCACAAGACAGATGGCCAGCCAACATTGAGATCTAACACAAAATTGCTCAATTGTTTGTGTGTGTGTGTATGTGTGTGTTTTATTCCAGTAGTTGCTTGGCTCATTACATCAGGCTACAGAGCTCTGTTGCTGCCCATGTTTGTGACAACTGCCTTACTTCTACAGATGCACTCAACCTACATAAAATACAGCATTATTCTGCATCTTGATTTGGGCTCCAGCTCATGAGCCTGCCGCCTGCTCTTCCATTCCTCTCTCCTGCCCTCCAAGACCCTCTTGTCCAGTTTCTCCAGCAATGAGGGACTCAATGCCTAGAGATGTATTCAGAGTGAGTGACACCTTGCTTCAAACTGATGAAAAAGAAGACTTTTCCATGGCTCAGGAGGACTGAGTGATGTGTCTTGCCACTGATGTGTGGCAAGTTTCATGGAGTGTTCGACAGTATTGTGCCCTTCAAGAGGACACTTTGGGTGGGGGTGGGAAGGACAAGGACATGAGGAGACAGGGCAGGTGAGACGCTTCAGCTGGAAATTGTGGCTCCTGAAGAGCACTATCTTTTCTTTTTCTTCCTGCTTCTCTATTCCTCTGAAAACATTTTGTTTTTATTTTAGTAAGTATTAATCCTTTGGGGACTGGCTTTGGAACACAGAGTCAGAAATTATAAGATTTGTTTTGACTGAGCAATTCTGTTGAAAAAAACGGAGTCGTTGAGAAAGATTTCATGCAGTTCTGAGATTCTCTGCAAACCTAACATGGGTAGCCACAGGAAAATCTCATTAATTTGGACCTCACTATATTAATTTGGATTTCATAACTCTAATATACTAGAAAAAATAAATAAAAAGAAAAGCATTGCCTGTAACAAATGGATTTATGAAGCCTACTACTAGGGCAAATCGGACGTCATGATGGATGCTTTTGTACTTCGGGAAAAAAAAACACTTTAAAATACAATTTAGAAAAATTCATTTTCACACAAACACATGCCACATCTCTCTGTGAAATCAGATTCCTCGAGGACTACCTCTTCACAGCCTAAGTCAAAAACCTGAATTTTCCTATCTTAAAGAGAAAAGTCATGAGCTATAATGAAACACTCTCTCAACAGAATGGTTCATCATAAAACTTCCACCTTGCATATACAGGCATTTTGGCAGAAGCAGAGGGTCTACCTTGGGAAATGGCTTTGGAGAAGTGGAGGCCACACTCTTCTCTGGGCTCTGCTTTTATCCAAAACCAAATGAAATGAGTCATTAGACATCCCTCCTATCTCAGAATCTTACATTTTTAGTGTGAGAATGATAGAAAAAAATGAAGAGGAAAAACAGAGATGAGAAAAATACCACATGCTCCCAGCAGAAGTCCGAGGGGTCCCCCACCCCTTTGCTGAGCCACTCTGGGCATCAGGAACCAGGCCCTGCAGGAGGGCGGTCAGGGCAATAGCACTCACTGGACCTTTGCTGTCTTCTGCCTGTCCCAACTACAGAATTCCACCGCTCTGTCACCTTGACTGGCAGGCGTTTATCGGACTGCCAAGTGCCCTTTTGCTTGATATCTCCTCTTGCTATGAGTACGTTCCTTTGCTGATGTCTTCACAATAGAAAGGTCTAGATCTGTGTGCAGTCAGTGCGGAGGGAAATGCTATTCCAACAACAAAGGCCCGGAAGTCCACTGGAGCTTGATTTCAACCCCCTTCCTCTTGCTTTCCACAGCTAGCAGGCCCCAAGACACTGAAAAGCAACAGCATGTTTCCAGCCTCACCCCCTTCTGTCGCACAGCCAATGCTGTCACAACCAACACTGTCAGGAATGGCTCCTTCAGTCACAGGTGCTCCGGTAGGAAACACTGAGTGTCCATGACATTTCTCCCCAGGCCCGATTGGAAAAGGGACCATATTTTGGTACACACAGACACAATAGAAAGGTATTTTTTCTTTCTAATAGAGATAGTTAAAGATATCTTTTCTAAAATGAAGACTTTCAAAGGTAAGAGTTGTCCTATAATGTATAGAAATTACCCTTTAACTTAATTCAAAACTATCTGCTAGAAACTGTGCACGATGTTTCACAAGTGTCATGACAATGCTGCGACACAGAGACTCCAGTCTGTGCCCTGGCTGATGAGTAGACAGAGGTCCCAAAGGTAAGTCACACAGTATCTGAACTCAGAAAGACGCTCTCGGCCTTTACGCCAGTTGCTATGTTATTTTTATTTTCCATCAAAACCCCAGGCCACCTAAGTCCTCAGAATGAAAAGTATATTATTCAAGAATCAGAAAAAAAGAACCCGTAGGACCCCTAGAGACAGGCAAACAATTTGTAGGCATCTAAAGAGTATACTTGACTGTTCATCGCAAAAAGACTCTCACAATGGGGGAAAAGCAGTATTGTACGGAAATATTTCTCTAAATTATTTGTGTTAGATGTCATGGGGAGGGCCGGGGAGGGTGGTATTGAGGGAGTTCTCATACTTGAGAGAAGTGACCTACTTCCTGTCTGATGGGCAAACAAACCCACATGACATCAGGAAGAAGAAACAACAACAAAAACTACAGCAAACAGAGCACACAGGGCAAACAGGGTGATTCTGGGAAAGCCGGCTGTGCATACTTTTCCTCCACTTCCTGTCAAGCTGTGCAACCTTAGACAGATCATCCGACAACATCTACTGTATCAGTAAATAATAATCATAAAATCTTCCTGTCCTAGTTTGGTTTGTGAAAAGATGCAAATAAGATTATAAATATATTTTTAAAATATATATTATATATACAACTTCAAAGGCAATCCACATACGGTATAAGGATTTTACTCAGCGTAGAGTTTCATCTAATACAACTGCTTTTGGCTGCTATGTCCATGAGGACAAGGTTAGAGTGTGCACCCCTCATGGGCCATTGAGTGCTGTAAAACGGCCGATGTCGTCAGAGCATCTCTGGTTGGCGCACGACCTGATCTCTGACGCCCTGGGAACACAAGAGCAATAACCTGGTCCTCATTCCCATCGCTCCCATTGACTTCTTTTTCTTGATTTTCTGTGACAATGAAGTTTAAATTTCCTAAAAAGGGAGCACCCGATGTAACTGTTGTTGGTAAGCAATGTACTCTAATTGCATAATACTAAGAGGAGCTGAGAGAGCACAGGGAACAGCTTGTGTAGCCAACTCCAGGATAATTAGTGTGAACCACTGGGGTAACCCTGGGTTTTCTTTTGGCATAAAGAATATTGAGTTGGGACTTCAGGACCAATGTACTCAGTTCCTTTCATCATTCTCTCCCTATTTTCAGCTTTATTTTTATCTTTTCCTAACTCATCCTTGCCTTTTCATCCTTTTTTTCATCTTCATTTTAGTTTATCCTAGTTTTCCTGACCTTTAAAAAAAACAAATTTATTGGAGTAACACTGGTTGATAACATCACATAATTTTCAGGCGTAGGACATGGTAATTCGACCTCCAAGGACTCTATTGCGAGCTCACCACCTGAAACTTGTTTCCCTTCGGCCCCATTTTTCATTACTAGTCATTTCTCTCTCTCAAGTCCCTTCCTGTATTGCTGTTCTTCAGTTCTCAGAGTCTTCCTTCTCCACTATCTCTTAAATGTTCCTTTGGATGTGGGTCGTCTTTTTTCTTAAGCTTTTCCCTGTAATCCTTCTCTTTAGGAATGCCCCATGTAGTTGTCTGCTTTAAGGATGCTTTGAAAACCTCTGAAATTACTCCAGGGAATATGCTGTCTGTAGAGAACTGCTCCGTCCATGGCACATGGCAACGTCCCTTCCCTCACCTGGACTTGGACGGGCTCCATCCAGTGCTCCAGCCTGTCAGCAGTGACATTCTCAGGCAGGACCACAGGATCCTTCGGGGGCACCACACATGACGGGGAGCACACTGCACCTGATGGAACACAAATATACAGCAGACACTTGAGCATCCCAGATCCTAGTCTCTTTCATCCTGGAATCAATAATTTTGATTTTTCAAGAGGAATATCTTTCTATGTTAGGGGTCACCATCATCATGGTTATAGGCAGGGCTGATATGCACCTGTAAAGATCCTTTCCACACTAATTAGCAAAGAGCCTCTGCCTCCAAGTTGACGTCCCATGTCCCAAGTGACCCCTCCTCTTTCTGGCCTGGGACTCCTTTGTAATCTCTGAGTCTCGGTATGATCCAGCAATTAAAGGATTGAGTTCTGATCCAGGAGGCCTCCAAGACCCCACTCCAGGACTCTGCATAGCCAAAGTCTATCTTGATTGATTGTGCTTTTCAAGTACATTTAATATCATTCCTGTTAGTAGGATTATCTAAAGATTATAACTGTAGCATCTATTACTTAAGAACTTTGTTAGCTGGGTTAAAAAAAAAATGGCCCAGAGATTATAAAAGCAGATTTATAATGTCTACACTGAAAAGCATTATTCTGGCAGCCAAAATACTATGTAATTGAAAGAGGAAAGAACGAGAAACCAGAAGCAGATATTTGGGTCACACGTTGGTCTCTTGAAGGAAAATCCTCCTCCATTCTTTAGTAGATGGAGTCCAGTGTCTTCCAAACCTCTGTTCAGAGAAGGCCTACTGCAGGCTTTCTATTTCCTCATCTATGGAGCTGATGAACTCCAAGTTTCTTCCCAGCTCTCACTATCTCTATTCTGATGTTTTCTGCTAACTTGTATAATAATTCACAGAGCTCCATGACTTTAAAGGACTCCATACATGTGAGTGCATGACAGTTTAATGTTGCAATCAGAGGTAGAGACATGAGAATTTGCTCATGAAACCACTTGAGGGGCATTTCCAAGCACCCTACTGCCCAGGCCTGACCTCAAGATATCTCAGTTGAAGACTGTAAAGAACCATCTCAGAAACTAACAAGCTTTCTCATTAACTCAAACTATACCCACTGGCATCATACAAGTTACAGTGACTTAAAAAACACTGCTTGCTTGTAGAGTTCAGGATTTAGGGTTAATCTCCCAAGGTTTTCCACCAACAGCATCACTTTCCCATGATGCTCGGGTCCAGCCAGGGCCAACTTGAGTTGACATCACTGTGAGTCAGCTCTGGCCACCGAGACCTCTCATTGCAATTACTCAATCTAGAAGTTGCTCAGGGGCTCTGGAGCCCAGCCCTCTGCAGAGAAAGAATCCTGAAGAGCCACACAAGCAAATGCAATCTCAAATCGCCCCTCTCTGGAGCCCCCTCTGCAGCCACACCCCACAAGGGGGACGGAGGAGGAGCCCAACCCATGTCCCACGGCATGTGCAATGAAGTGGGTGACATGACCAGACACTGGGCAAATGGCTCAGCAGCTGCACCAACGTTACACACGTCAACGAGTAAAAGGGATGAATTTGCCATACATTTCGATTTTACTGAAACAGCTCAGAGTCAGCTTGCATTTCCGTCCGCTCCTTGGGGTGAACATAGGTTCCAAGACCCAGCCGGGCCTAGTAAAAGTGTCATGTGGGAGAAGTAGGCCCCTCTCCCGGACTTACCAATGCCGTGCCCCTGTTCGCACTTGTACTCCACCGAGTTCAGCTCTGAGGGGGGCGGCGGGCACTCGCCCTGCACCTGCGCGCACAGCCGGAACTCCTCGCTCCACAGGCCCTCCTCAGTGCAGAGGATGGGCAGCTGTAGAATATGAAGGTCAAGAACATTTCGTTATCGCTCTGCTGGCTTCAGTTAGAGCGGGGGAGAGTGGCCTGACCACATGGCAGTGTTCCCCAACTTCTAGAACTCAGACTAAAAGACACTACTGAAATAATAAATCACGTTGCTACTGACCTAAAAGCATCAGGATAATTTTTTAATTTTGCTGTTTTGATGTGAAGGAATCATAAAGGACTTTGTCATTCATGAAATGTATTCACAAGGCGCTTTCCTTTGGCTAGAAACACAGGATGAGCTATCAACGATGGCCTATGTATCCTGGGACAGTTTGGAAATTTTTCCCAGATGGTGCTATTTTGCATTGATTCATCCATACTGTCACAAATACTGTTTGTGGCAAAAGTTAGACTTTTCTCAAGATGAGTTTGACCCAGTAAAACCAATTCATAATATTTTGGAAGGTACTTTTCACCTTTTTGCTTGAATGGATACAATATAGTTGCTTTTGAAGTCACCAAAATCCTACTGCCTTTCTCCACAAGTGTGCTGGCTTGTGTGACTCTTGGCTTCACACCCTCAACAACACAAAGTATCTTACAGGCAGAACACACAGAATAACAGTAACTCACAAAACCCAAGGCAGGGAGATGCTGGAATTATGGGGAACTTGCCCTTCGACTAGCCAGCTTCGCGAGCCCTCAAACAATCTGCGCAAACAGTTGTGCTGGGTTTCTTGTCGTAGTGATGGCGTATTCTCTCCACATCTTTCCGCCAAGCTTATCCTGGAGTGCCGGATGCTGAGCTAAGGGCGCGGGCCTAGGAGGTCTGTGTAACTTCCTGTCTCATGCTTGTGTGTGGCACTTGTAAAGATTCTAAAATAAAACTGATCTTAGTCATGAAACCATAAGTCTGTGTGGTTGTCACTTCGGACCTGTTCTGCCAAAATCCTAGAGAGAATAACAGGCAAACAGCACTCGCAGCTTTGCCTTTGTTGAGGAAGTCACGAGCCTCTCAGGACCCTGCTCTATGGGAGATCATAATACCGTTATTCCTAACCATGTTGGGTACGTGGGAGGAAATCACATTGCCAAATCAGAACCCCAGCGTGTTCTGGAATTCACCCCGGCACCCTAACCATCAGGTTTTTCTTCTTATCCAAGAGAAAGTTCTAAAGTAATATTCCAAAAACATGGTAGCTTCCGAGTTCCCGATCAAATAACATTAATATCCCAGTTAGAATTCCAACTCAGCAGGGCCCTGCCTTTTGGGATTAAGTTGTACCCTTTCTCCTTGACATTCTTGGACGGCTCATCAGGCTCCGGTCATACTTACCCTTTCACTTTCCTGGCTGCAGCTGAGCACACACTGGCTGCCGAGCTCGAAGCCGTTGGTACATGTGTACATGCCTTCGAAGACGGGAGAGGGGGGCTCGCACACCACGGGCACGCAGCCGCCTTGCTCCCAGGTCCCGTCCTCCAGGCACTGGATCTTCAGGAACTTACTGGTAAGACATAAAGCACAACAGCCCATCAGACTCCCGCAAGGAGGTCACGGAAGAAGACTGGATCCTTAGTAACATGGGAGAAAAGTTGGCAAATAGGCAGGGGCGGTTGGTTCCTATTGGCCAAATGTCCTGTCTCTCCAGTCTACTTTCTAAGTCATGGAAGTGAAAATAGCAATGTACGCTGAACGGTAACAGCGGTAGCAAGTGGATGGTAACCATTGATACAATGCTCTCAAAGGAGATCGGTCAGTCTCAGGGCAGGGTCTCAATATTTACAGCTGGGTTCCCTCTAAGCCTGTCACCATGGAGCAGTCTGGCACCTAAGTGCACTGGGAGATGCCAGGGAGGGTGGAAGACAGAGGATGTTATCACCCACTCAGGGGACCACCCAGAAGGGATCTGAGGGTCATCAATGTTAATATGGTGATATAATTCAAGTTGCCAATATTTAAATGTTCTCTAGAAAGGGGGGGCGGGGAAAGCAACTGAATGAATCTTTTTTCTTAGTTTTTTTTTTTTCCATTTTAATTGATTTGAGAGAGTGGGGAAGGGAGAGAGAGAGAGAGAGAGATAGAAGCATCGATCTCTACGTGCCCTGACCGGGGTTCGAACTGGCAACCTAAAATAAAGGCTCTCAACCCTGAACTTCTGAAGGGCAAGAAGAGTCTTGCTGGAGATGACCATGGTCATTTTGATTGTTTACATGTTGATTTTTTCCTGTGGAAAGTGTTCGTGGCTTTTAGCAAATTCTCAAAAGTAGACATGACTCAACACTGTCCTGGAAGACTGGCCCTTCCTACTTATGCATAGACATGGTCTCCAACCCACAAGACTGCAATGGAGGTAGATGATAATCACCAGAATTAGGTCTTGTGACAGAATTCCATCCCACCCTCCCCTTCTGACTCACTGCCAACTGGAAGGTGCTTCCATTTTGCTGTTTCAATGAAGACACTTCATAGCATTCTAAACATTCCTGGGTACGATAAACTTGTCATTCTAACACAGAATTAATTCTCTGGCCATTGACTCAACCACATGGTGGTCTTAGATGGCTGTTTTCCAGTGTCATGATGCTCTTTGTAAGTTCAAATACGCCCATCATTCACATACTTTTATGTACCGTTGTACAATGCCTCCTGTGTACATCCCCAGTATTCTAACTTTACACTAGTATAACATTTATCACATTGTTTTATAAATACGTACATCTGTCTTTCCCACTAGGTTGGAAGCTTCCTGAGGGCATAGATTCTTATTCTTGTTTTCTTTTTCTAATTCACAGGAACCAAATATATTTGGCTTATATTAGGCATTGATTAAATATTTGCCAAATTGAATCATTTAACCCACATTTCCAATGTGTTAGGCACACTGTAGAGCATATTGCATATTTTAACAAACTAAATCATCAGAATATTCCTAATAAGTGTTATTGTTAGTCCCATTCTATCAAGGAACATACTTAGAGATGTTAAGTAATTTATTTAAGATCTTATAGCACAGAATGTATCTGATTGCAAATAACTTAAATAAATTTTAATAATTTAACATATTTCAACACTATTCACTTAGAAATAAGTGGAGGGTTCCATCTAGTATTAAATGGTAGTTATTCATACCTTTACTGCTATTTTAGGATAGAAATCTGATTTTATGACTGGCATTCTTTAGCACCATAGTTTATGTGTACATATATCCAGTACCTGTTAATAACAAATACTATTTTGGAGCTATATTTCAGGCATCTGGCAAGACACCTACATACATTATTTCACTGACTCTCCCAAAGAGCAGTTAAAGGTAAATATTATTATCCACATTTCAGAGAAGGAAACTGTGCCTCAGAGAGATTTAAAGCTAGCTCAAGGATCCACAGGGTCAGGTTCAACTGCCCCGTACACGCACTATAGTCTGCTTTGAATATTAATAGCATCTCTAGCCTACTGAGCATCCCAGACATCCTTGGTCTTGATGCCACGTTTATCAGTGTGGCGAAAACAAAGATTCCTTTAAAACTTTTATACTGAGTAACACATTTCATACGCAACATTACACAAATCTTAGTAGGCAGCTCAAGGAATTCTCCATGTGAACACAACTAAGTCATGGCCACTCAGATCAAGACACAGAGCATTTCCAGTACCCCGTCCAGTGCTTTCGTGGTGTCCTTCCTAGGTAACCCGCTCAGCCCCTGAAACACACACTATTCTTTCTTTCTTTCTTTTTTCTTTTTTCTTTTTTTTTTGTATTTTTCTGAAGCTGGAAACGGGGAGAGACAGTCAGACTCCCGCATGCGCCCGACCGGGATCCACCCGGCACGCCCACCAGGGGGCGACGCTCTGCCCACCAGGGGGCAATGCTCTGCCCCTCCAGGGTGTCGCTCTGTTGTGACCAGAGCCACTCCAGCGCCTGGGGCAGAGGCCAAGGAGCCATCCCCAGCGCCCGGGCCATCTTTGCTCCAATGGAGCCTCGCTGAGGGAGGGGAAGAGAGAGACAGAGAGGAAGGAGAGGGGGAGGGTGGAGAAGCAGATGGGCGCTTCTCCTGTGTGCCCTGGCCAGGAATCGAACCCGGGACTTCTGCACACCAGGCCGACACTCTACCACTGAGCCAACCAGCCAGGACCACTATTCTGACTTTCATCAGCACAGATAGATCAGTTTTGCCTGTTCTTGACATTGAGATCAATGAAATCACATACTACGTACTCTTTGGTATATACACGGCTTCTTTCCCTAATGGAAGACACCATCTTAAAATCTCTTCCCCATAGTATTTTCAGTGAAGGGTTTGCTGTTGTTTTTACTATAAGGAAGTTTCTTTTTGTCCCTCTCCTGAACTTGATACCTTATTCTTCTTTCCGCTACAGAGTTTCAATCCTCCCAGGGGTTCTCTTCTTCCCATTACCTCCCCCAGATGAAACCCCTCCCCTATCTCTGCTGAACTGACTTTGCCCCGCTGGAGAGAGCAGGGGATCGCCCTGATACCAGGAGAGAAGCATGGCTGTAAAACCGTGCATGTCAGCAGGGCCAGAAAGGAAAACCTTTGCTTGGCCAGGATGATCATATATACTTTGTGTGGTATTTCTCTCTTTGAGTTGGTTGGAAGACTTCAACGAGGGAGACAGTTCCCACCCCTTCCCTTGCCCAGAGTAAAGAGCCATTCTGCAGTTCTACTGCATCTAGTCCTCAGTAGCTTAATAACCTTGGGGAGGAGGGGAGATCATCAAACTAGGGCAGTGAAGAGGGAGCTGGGTGTTGTGGATGGTACCCAGACTTCGGGATAGGTCCTGTGATGCAGATGACCAGAATATCAGTGAAATAGAGAAAAAGGAAAGCTGACAGGTGGAAAGGAAAGCAGCCTAATGTGACTGTGTCCCTGGTACTGATCTAGACCATCCTGAATGACACAGTCCTCCACTCCAGCCCAGACAGAACCACCAGCACTGCCAAATTGCATGCCAGCTTCTTCTTAACAAACTGCAGCCCTGGTTTCTCGCTGGAGAATGGGTCGACTTCAGTATGGCTAGAGAACTGAGGAGTCCAAGTAAACTTTGAGTGTATTTATTATAAACACTAATTACAAAGCTAGACAATGTTTTCATGGGACGAAAACAAATTTCTATTTGAGTGTACTTGGAGACTACAGTGTGTCCCTTAATTGGCAAATCATAAATAACACACGTCTACAGATATCCACAGACATACGTATACAGGTTCAGCACCACTTCATTTATGACCTAGAGCTCAACAATTAGGGCAAGTATTTTACTGATTTTCTTAAAATCACAAATCTAGGACACTTTAGGAGTTTTAGCATTTGCCTTAACTGCACATTTCATTTTTGTAGCCTTTCCTTTTCTTCCCTTCCTATAGTAGGATAAAATCAGGTGAGCCTCAGAGATTCAAGCTATGGTTCAAACAGTGAGAAGAGCTAATAGCTCTAGGTAATGTCTCCAGGACATGGCCATCCCCGTATCTCAGCAGCCTGACCTGCCCGCCCACCCTCACTTCTGACTGCATCCAGCTCTATCCTGCTGACTAATTTCATTTCCACGTCTCTTCACCCATGCCCCCCTTTCTCTGTTTCATGGTCCGCTGGCAGCCTCTGTAGTCTTTGGACAAACTCAGTGAGCTGACAGAAGGATGAAATGAAGCATTCACAGAAGGTTCTGATCAAGGGAAGAAAGTGCACATGTTTAAAAATTTCATGATCTTTCTATTTTGATGTGTGCGTGCATTTTTTTTACAGGTGGGGGAAGTGCGTGCCCCCACCGACCTGGTAACTGAAGACCTGCGCCTCCCACGCGGAATGGTGACTTCACACTTTCTGGTTTCTATGCTGTTTTTCTGGGGCAAAGGACGCAACCACTGTGGGAAGACAATAGCCCCCAATAAAAAATGCAGCTTGAATATCTTCCTGTTCAAGAAGGTCACTTGTTAAACACACCAGAAGCGACTAAGCTGGCTGAAATGCAGCTACTGATGACCTAAAGCTTAATGGCACTAAAAATTGTGCTTGGTTCTTTACCTCTATTGTCTCATTACATCTTCACAGAAACTCACAAGTAGCCCTATCTCCTGTTATCTTCATTGTATAAATAAGAACAGAGATGGTTAAGGCACAGCAGTAACTTGCCTGAGGTCCAAGAGCTAAGGAACAAATAGCAGAGTTGGGGCTCCAACTTAGGTCTTGCTGACCCTAGAATCTGTGTGATTAAACACTAAGCCAAGAGAATTCTGGGTCTAAGGGTAGCTTTCCCAGCAACTTGACTAAATCATCTTCTTAGAAAGTTTTAGGAAAGTTTGAACTTGAGTTAAACTCGATTCTAGAAATCGTTAAAAAGTTTCCTGACTTCTATCTTCAGGGAAGACCTAGATTCTCGGATGTGAGTAGAGAACAACTGACCAAAACCCATTGAGAGGAAGAGTACAAAACCTTGGCCATCCATTCAGACCAGAAGTTTCCCCATGTAACCTTAACTATCGCCCACTAAGATCCTGCCTGTATAGCAGGCGTCTCCAAACTGCAGCCCCCTGAGGCCATTTATCCAGTACCGCGCAGCACTTCAGGAAGGGGCACCTCTTTCATTGGTGGTCATTGAGAGGAGCACTGTATGTGGCGGCCCTCCAACAGTCTGAGGGACAGTGAACTGGCCCCCTGTGTAAAAAGTTTGGGGACCCTTGCTGTACAGTATTTGTCTTTATAATAAATCACTATTTCTCTTTGATCCTCTGGTGGTCAGGAATTATTATATATCACTTCTCTCAATGTTTTTACACCCAAGTGTTAACTCTTCTCATTGATTCTATTGAGACAGAACATGAAACACAGGCTTTTACAACTGCCAAGTCATTTGAGATATGTTCTCATTTTATAGATGTGGCACAAAAGGCCCATAAAAATGAAGTAATTTAATCAAGCTTGAAAGTCTTATTAGCCAAGGTCATGGGCTTTGGGGTCATAACAGTTCTAATAGCATATACTGGTAATACTCTGAGTCTTAGTTTCCTAATCTGTTATAGGGGATAACATACTGAAATGAGTTACTATTATATCACATCAAGTTATAGATTACAATATCATACTATACTATATACTGCTATTTTTTTTTTCTTTTGTATTTTTTCTGAAGCTGGAAACGGGGAGAGACAGTCAGACAGACTCCCGCATGCGCCCGACCGGGATCCACCCGGCACGCCCACCAGGGGCGACGCTCTTCCCACCAGGGGGCGATGCTCTGCCCCTCTGGGGCGTCACTCTGCCGAGACCAGAGCCACTCTAGCGCCTGGGGCAGAGGCCAAGGAGCCATCCCCAGTGCCCAGGCCATCTTTGCTCCAATGGAGCCTTGGCTACGGGAGGGGAAGAGAGAGACAGAGAGGAAGGAGGGGGGGTGGAGAAGCAAATGGGCGCTTCTCCTATGTGCCCTGGCCAGGAATCGAACCCGGGTCCCCCGCACGCCAGGCCGACGCTCTACCGCTGAGCCAACCGGCCAGGGCCTATACTGCTATTTTATTACATAGTAGAGTTTGTCAGTGCCATGAGAAGTACAAATAACGCATAGGAGGAACCAACATCACCGTCATCACCATTACCCAACAGAACAGAGCCCAGACCTTGTGCTTTAACTCTCTGCCACTCACATGGCTTGTGTATGAGCAGATAAGTCCACACATCCAGTTCCAGGGATACCCCAGGCCCTCCCCCATGTCAGAGCAGACCAACCTCAATGAGGAGATTTACCAACCAAATGTTTGGTAAACAGTAAATAGTAAAAACTGAGGCTTCTTTATTGCATTCCTGACCTGGATTTGTGTTTCGAGGACTGAAGTAAAGTTCCGTACTTTGGAAAAGCTGGTCCCATGGACAACCCTCCAAAAGGATGGCTGTTCACAATGATTCTCTAGAAGATCTGATTTTGACTAAGTACCTTTCGAATGCCATCTTGACAAATGACTTTTAGAACGAGAGCCGATCTAAGTAAAGTTAGAAGGTTGTGAAATAATTTAGATATCGAATTAATTATGGGCCCTAATGAGGTTAACCTAATCTTCCCACACAAAGATAACACCTCCTGAGAAAAAGGTAACCATCAGTGTGAAAGATTAGCAGGAAGATAATAGGATCTTTTCTGATAGAATTTAAGTTAGACACATTTGTTTTAGCTCCCTAGGAAGTCAGGTTAATAAAGCAAAGGGGTGATTAATGATGATGTGTATTAGAATTGAACTGCATGGGAGAAGAGGAAAGAGCCTCAAGGAGAGTATGTGTGCGTGCGACAGAATGCGAGTAAGAAAGCACTCCGGAAACTGCCTGATCTTCACAGTTTCTTCAGAATTACAATTCTGCCCCCCCCCCATTATCTCCAAAAATAAATAAGCCTCAAAGAAACATGCAAACATCTGGCATGCAACAATGCCATTACACTCATTTTGAAAAGAGACAGACATCACTCTGAATTTTTTTATTTTCAGGAAAGTCAATATCCCGCGACTGATCCTGTGCTTACAGGAACAAAGGTCCCGCAGGATGGGTGCTTCTTGATTGGGGCTGCACCCTGCAGTGACTTGGAGAGTAGTGATGCCTGGGGCCCCTCTCAGAGACTTGGTTGTAATTGGTGCAGGGTGTGACCTAGACATTAGGATGAGACGTATGAGAACCGCGATTCTGCTGAGCTCTCGGAGAGCTCCAATCCTTCTGCTGTTCCTCTCAACTTGACAGAGTCGAGCTAATCAGGCTTAAATGCCTGCTGAATAAATAAAATTAAAACTGCCTTTGAAGAATGACCCTTCCCTTTATGTTGCCAAGATGATTACTAGAAGAAAAACTAACATGTAGATCTGAAAATTCCCTTCCACTCCAAAGCACCCAAAATAGAGATCTCTGCCACTTCATAGGAAAAATCCCTTTCCCTCATCATTTTTTAACATCAATATCCTACCATAATTCTTCTTATAAATTCAGTCTTTTCATCCATTCAGAGAACACTTATTGAGTAAATAAGTAAGCAATAAATATAGTAGCCATTGGGCACACGCTGCTGAACACTGGAAAATACATACCACTTCCATTCGGTGAGGTGAATGATGTTGTCAGGGAGGTTCTGTGTGCAATGGGAACTGCCTCCTGGGGGCGGGCACCTCCTACAGACTGGGGAAATCTGATAGGCTTCCTAGATAAAGTGACACCTATGCTAAAATTGAGGACAGCAGAATTAGCTTAGCAAAAGGCTCTAGTCAGGGGGTAGGGGAGCTCAGAGCAGAAGGAGTAGCACACCTGCAGGCCCAGTGGCATGCTGGCCATGGCACAGACGGGGAAGTGAAGGAAGTCCCAGAGCCACCGAGCCTGCCCTATAGAAGATGCTGCATGTGACCCAGGGAGGGAGGTGGCCTCCCATGGCAGAGAGCCAGTGATGAAGCTGGAGCAGTAAGGCTCAGCGAGACCACACAAGACCCGGAAAATATCTTAAGTTTAAGCCTTTGTTTCCTCCTAAATAAAATGGCAGAAGGGTGGGTCACCCAGTTTTATGTAGGTAAATACTGTAATTGGATTTGAGTTTTTGAAAGATCATTTTTGCTGCAAAGCAGTAAACATATACATACATACACACACATATATAGTGTTTTTTTTGTGACAGAGACAGAGAGAGACAAAGAGAAGGACAGATAGGGACAGACAGACAGGAAGGGAGAGAGATGAGAAGCATCCGTTCTTTGTTGCGGCTCCTTAGTTGTTCAGTGATTGCTTTCTCATATGTGCCTTGACTGAGGGGCTACAGCAGAGTGAGTGACCCCTTGCTCAAGCCAGTGATCTCGAGGTTTTAAACCTGGGTCCTCCATGTCCCAGTCGGATGCTCTATCCACTGTGCCCCACCCCCTGGTCAGGCAGCAGTGAATATATTGAACAGGGGATAACTTGAGTCCAAAAGATCAATTAGGAAGTAACAGGCCTGTTGGAGAGAAGTAGCCACAGGAATAGAGAAACGGGCATATCTAAGACCAGTACGATGATGACCCTCCATGGGATTGATGACTGGTTTGACTGAGGGCGAAGGACATTGAAGATCTCAGGTTAGGTACAGGTTCTTGGGTCAAACCAACCACATGGGACACAGAGATGTGCGGATCTGGAAGGGACTGTATACAGTTTGAGATGCAAGTGGGGTATCCAACGGCTATTTCCAATGGCAGTTGTTCTCGTGGGCCTTATGGCCCTAAAAGGAAGAGAGCAGAGTGGCACAGTGAATTTGGGAATCATTGCCATGCAAATGGTAGTCTAGGCCATGGGGTAAATGAGCCTCGATCCTAACAACCGTGTAGAGCAAGGGAGAACGTGAGCTTAGAGAAAGCTCAATGCTGAGGAAATGGGCAGAGTAAGAAAAGCCAGAAAAGCAAATGGAGGAGAGGCGGAGGAGGAGGAGAGCTGGGGACTGAGGTGAAACAGGTCCAGGAAGGAGAGTTGTAAGGAGGGTGTCACCAATCGCGCTGCAGTCAAGCACCTGGCCCCATTTCTGACGTGTGACTGCTGACAACGTTCAAGCCCCTGGACCCCACCCACTCATCAGCAAGCTGGGCACCTTCTCTGCCGGCACCAGCAGGACCTTCCTGCAAGCCCCACTCTGACTGCCATGAAACCCCAGCCAGTCTGTTCCCCTAAGCTCTCAAGCCACCTGAACAACAACCTGGCAAGCCTCTTTATGCGAGACATGGACCTTTTCATACTCTCTCGGTCTGCGTGTGGCACTGTGAGTTTCACATCCAAACCAAATTCTGGGTGGGAGAGTCCCTCCTCTCTCTCAGGGTGACCACGACATAAGCCAAATAGCCCCAGATGACTAACGTGAGGTCCGAGAGTCACTGTCTTTGGCAGCAGGGAGGTCTCTAGCAGGCTATGCTCTAGTGGAGAGAGGGAAGTAAACACTGAGTGTCAAAGTGTGGAGGACAGAGAAGAACGTGGCAAGATGGAGACGGTGAACCCAGACAACTCTCTCAACAGGCTTTGCTGCAAAAGAGAGGGAGAAAGGGCGTGGCGGCTGGGCGGGCCACGGGGTCAGGAAAGGCTCTGCTTGTCTGAGTGCTAACATGAAAGAGCCTGAGCATGGGTACAGAGTGGCAACCAGGTGAGAGAAAGCGGGAGGGTCCAGGGACAGGAGAGAGGAAGGCAAGGGACTGTGACAAACTCCCGAGAGGCGACACAACCTCCAGGGCCAGATGGAGGAATTCATTTCAGACAACATGAAGGGAGGACGTGCTCGGGGGCAGATCAGCTTGCACACGCCACCCGTGGGCACTCTGGGAGGGGTGTGCTGGAAGGTAAGGAGGAGCTAGCAGGATTGGAGAAGAGCTCTGACCTGGCCTCGGGAAAAGAGACAGCGCTTGTCCTCAGCACACAGAAGGAGGTGGGCATGGGTACAAGGGCCACGTGCCCGTCTTCCTACCATCTGGGGGTGCTGGTCTCTTCCCGGCTTGCCTATTTGGAAAAATATGTCTATTTCTTTTTCCCTCTCTGCCACCAAATGGCTATAACCTACTCTTTATAGCTTACTTTATCTTGTTTTTAAGCTGTTTATCCATTTGTCTCATTATAGAGCCTAGAAAATTTAGAGACTATAAACAAGCAGAAAAACTTCTAGTCCCATTAAACCTACTACCTGAGGTTATGATTAATATCATAATCGTTCCAGCTAAAATGAAAAGTGATGCAAATATGCTTTTAATAAAATAGGGATCGAACCATTTGTACCAATTACTTTCTTGCTTATACCCATTTAGCATTGATCGTCTAGTGATGTTTTCCCATGTGTTCTATATTCTTCCAACTGTCTTTAACAGTGCTGGGATATGCCATGATATGTGTGCCATAGTATGGCTGCACTGAATAATAGCCATTGATTTTTTTTGCACCCCCCCCCCCCAACATCCACTTCTATCTTCCTCCGCAACTTTCCTTGGGGGAAACCATGGCTTTTGGGTGATGCTAACTCCACTCATGACTTCAAGGTCATGCGTCCTTGACACCAGGACTAAACTATTGCATTTCCCAGTCCTCAGAGATTAGACTGAGTATGAACAGCACCAACCTCAAATTCCAGGAAGAGGGGCAAGGAGTACAGGGTCAGTAGAAGTGCCAACACATATCCATGTCCCCTTCCACGCTCTGCTTCTAGGAGGAGCAGCACACATGAGCCAGGGAGCGTGGAAACTTGTGCTCCCTGAGGGAGCATGGAAACTTGTGCTCCCTGAGGCCAGAGCCTTGGTCTTACTCATGTGTGTTCCCACCCAGAGACTGGCTTAGCGCACGCAGGTGGTGACCGCCAGCTGCCGCTGTGCCATCCAGCCATCCCCAAGTTGAATGAGACAAAGCTTGGACAGGTTGGATGGAAAAGTAAAGTCAGAACCAGCACTTATATTTCTTTTCTCCTGAAACATTGCTCGACAGACTTGAGGAGAAGGAGGAAGGGAATGAACCTGGCTGGTATCTGGGTAGTTGTTTTCTACTTTTGAAAAGAAATTAACAGCCCTTGCCAGATGGCTCCATTGGTTAGAGCATCATCCCAAACACAGAGGTTGCTAGTTCGATCCCTGGTCAGGGCACATACAGAAGTGGGTCCATGTTCTTATCTCTCTCTTTGCCCCTCACTAAAATCTAATCAATAATTAAAAAAATAAAAGAAATTAAATGAGCCTGACCAGGCAGTGGTGCAATAGATAGAGCATCGGACTGGAACGTGGAGGACCCAGGTTCAAAACTCCAAGGTTGCCGGTTTGAGCACAGGGTCGCTGGCTTGAGCGTGAGATCATAAACATGACCCCATGGTCCCTGGCTTGAGCCCAAAGACCGCTGGCTTGAAGCCCAAGGTCGCTGGCTTGAGCCCAAGGTCACAAGTTAGAGTAAGGGGTCACTCACTCTGCTGCAGTTCTTGGCTCAAGGCACATATGAGAAAGCAATCAATGAACAACTAAAGAGACGAAGGAGCCGCAACAAAGAACTGATGCTTCTCATCTCTCTCCCTCCCTGTCTGTCCCTATCTGTCCCTCTCTGTCTTGCTGTCTCTGTCACAAAAGTAAAAATAAAAATAAATAAAATGAAAAAAAGTGAAACCCAGACATGAATTAAATTTCATAGTTTATACAATGTTTTCAGTACATTACCTACTTTCAGCCTCAAAACACCACCATTAGATAGAAATAATTACTACCCCTCCCACCGTGGGTACAAAGGCTGAGACACATGGATACAAAGGACAGGGTTCGGGGTCATGCACACAGTATGGTGCAAATCTGTCCGTCAAGTGGGTTTTTCCAGTGCTTGTAGAACTGTATAAAATCAGCATGTGCCCACTGGGTCTGAATTTAGCTCCCTGCCTGTTTTTCTCATTTTCTTCTCCTCCTGCTTACATGTCCTAGAAAGAAGCTGAGGGCCCCATTTATACAACTCCGGGCTCTTTCCACCAGGCAAGGAACAAGGCTGACATAGTTCGTTGAGTAAACACAAGTGGCAAGTGACAGTGATTTACGCTCGACTTGCAAACGTCTGATTACCAACCCTTCGCCTGCTATGTAAACAGGTATAAACTGAGATTTACACCGGTTTACACAGGGCGGTACATAACTTAGTAATCTCTCCTCTACATGGCGCTTGCAAATGTAAATGTTTAAGCCCAAAGCGATGGCAACGCTGTGATGCAAGCTTCCAGTTTCTCAACTAGAGACGTGTGCCAATGAATGGCCCTCACATGCCCCTGCCCAGGGTGGGGGTTCAGGCTCAGGCCGGGAGCCCACAGTGCTGGGGGGAGTCTCACTGGGCTGACAGGGACGGAGCTAGCAGCAATCCCGCCACCCTTCAGTCTCCTGGGTCCCCAGGCTTTGCCCCTCAGTGATCCTTCCCTGCACTCCTCTGCAGACACCTGAGTGGGGTGCCCGTGTGTAAGCTGGAGGCAGGAAGAGAGGGGAAATACAGCCTCCAGGCTGGTTGAGAACCCATTCTCACAGGCAGTGACCAGGGCACGGACTACCTGTTAGCAATTTGCCTATGCAAATTGACCTAGATCATGAAAACCACATGCAAATGTGTTTCCCCCTGTAGTCAAAAAGCATTGACTACCCCTGCTAGAGTGCACTGAAGCAGAGTGCTGCCTCCTATGAATCTTTCATCAGTATTATTCATGTTCCAACCAGCCAGGCTCTCGGCTCAAACTGGGAGGATGGAGATGGGGCTTGCCTCCCCTGCTCCTACTGGTGAGCCTCGGCTTCTTCTAGAGCGGGTGGTCCGGGGTGAAGCCATACTCAATCCACCCACATTCAGAAGGCTGGGTGTGACTAGAGAAGGGTGACTGTGAGCCAGAAAGCGAGTTACCTGGTTTTTCTGCCCTGTCACAGAACTCTAGCTCACAAAGTTTCTATCTCCTGGAATTACTAGAAATGCCATGGCTGGGGTTCTGCTAGGTTTTTTTTTGTTTGTTTGTTTCTGTTTTTTTAGGTAAGAAGAGGGGAGATAGTGAGGCAGACTCCCACATGTGCCCAGACTGGGGTCCACCTGGCAATTATTAGGGCCAGTGCTCTAGTGTACTGAGTTATTTTTAGCACCTGAGGCTGCTGCACTTGGACCAACCGAGCTATCCTCAGTGCCCAGGGCCATGCTCAAACCAACTGAGCCACTGGCTGTGGGAGAGGAAGAGGAAGAGGAGGAGGAGGAGAGAAAGAGGGAGAGAGGGGGGAAGAGAAGCAGATGATCACTTCTCCTGTGTGCCCTGAGCAGGAATCAAACCTGGGATGTCCATACACTGGGCTGACGTTCTATCCACTGAGCCACTGGCCAGGACTTTTTTTTTTTTTTTTTAATCTTAACATATCTACTACTATGGTCAGACTTCTAATAAAATTCTGGGTATGAAATGAATTTGATATTTTCCTATACTGACAGATTTATGGTAAAGAAAGAAGAGCTACACTTGACTGAGTACAAGGAGTTCTTTTTCTAAAAGTTTGTTTGTTTCTTTAGAAAAAGGTTATTTTTCTGAAACCATTTATTGAGCAACTGCACAAGGCAGGCACTGGGCTGGACATATGTTATCGCCTTCAACCCTCAACCCAACACTGGGACGTGGGCATTATCCTCGGCTTACAAAGAAGACCGAGACCTGGAGAGCTCAATGACGTGATTGAGGTTACCCAGCTGTTAAGGAGGGGGGTGACCAGGGTTCAGGCCCCAGCATGACTGTGTCCAGAGCCCTTCCTCATAAATGCGCCGTGAGCTTCTGTCCTCTGAGCGCCGGGCCTTCAGAGGTCATGCTGGCTTCTGGGTCTTGGAGTGTGGACACCAAAGCCCAGGAAGAAACGAGCAAGAGACCCGTGACAATACGAACAGCTAACACATGTTTCATTTTATACTCTAAAAATCAAGTTGCTGAATAGCATGTGTGAAACCTATGAATGTGATCCGTCCCCATGTCAGCCCTGCCAGGTGGATATTATCACTTGCATCCTCATTTGACGGATGAGAATGACCAAGGCAGAGGGAGCACCTCCCCAGCACTTCACAGCCAATAGGGGTCTGGTCTGGCACTAGCCCAGGTGGGCTCTCCCAGAGCCACAAGCGTGAGCCCCCAACTGTCCCCATGAGGCTGTTACCACACAAAGAACACCAGGAAGCTCCAAACACTGACTTTAAAGGAAGAAGACCACCAGGGGAGAGATTCCTTTAAAAAGCACCTCGGTGCGACTATGTGGGACCTCCGAGAGAAGAGTCACTTTGCACAAAGCATAGTGACTGGCCAACCCGCCTGTCATGACTAGGGGAGGCGCCTGTGCAGGTAAAGAGAGATTACACCAACAAACGAAACCAAAAGCAGAACGAGCACTGGACAACCCGGAAGGTCTTCGTGTTACTCCCAAGACGATGGTCTGGGGTTCACAACGAGGGGACAGGAGCCGGGGACGGGTGCAGAGAGGACCGCAAAGACCAGGGGCGACCCCACTTACTTCCTGACTTGACTGTCCGCCCTCTCTGTCACGTAGTAGCCCGGCTTGCACTGGTATCGGCAGGTGGAGCCCACGTCGTGGTGGCCCTGGAGGCAGCGGGGCAGGAGCGGGCTGGCGTTGGGGATGGCAGGGGCAGCTCCGCACTCCAGCTTGCAGTAGGCTTCGGGGAGGGACCAGAGCCTGTCCTCCAGGCAGGACAGCCATGGGCTCGGTCCTGGCCCCGGGAAAGAGGAAAGAGAGGCACAGGGTGCTCAGGACGCAGCACCCACAGACATGACAGCAGCACTAAGAACCCAACCCTGCCAACACGTTGGCATTCTTAGAAAGTACTGTATCCTTTGTTGGGCAACTTCTCTAAAATCTCGGGGCAAATGCTTATCCTTCTATATTTCTCACCCACAGAAGGGCCAATATGACCTGTTATATAAAGTAGGGCTCAGATGGCTATTCTTTGACATCAGAGAAAGAAGGGGCTAATCTTCTACCATTCCCTCGCTTCCAAACTACAAATAATAAAAATATAGCAAGCGACAGTGTCATGGAAAGTATCGTCATAGTAACAGATTACCTTTCTATGCTGCTTCGTATACGTCAGGCACTATTCTAAGCATTTTACACCTGTTCACTCATGTAAACTTCAAACCTCAAACAACCCTATGAAATAGATCTCATTGCTAACCCCCTAGTTTGCAGATGGGAAGGATTGGGTTTAGGTAACTTGCCCAAACTAGTAAGAAGCAGAGTTGGGAACTGAGCTCAGGTTGTGGGGCTGCCGAGTTCCGGGCTTAGACGCCGCCCCGTATGCCCACTCAGAGCCGTGGCTGCTCCGAGGCACAATCCAGGGACCTCTCAGGGCTACATCGCCAGCCCACCCCAGCCCTTCAAAGTCAGAACCTGCCGCATGGGGCTCGGGAACTGCATGTGGAATAAGCCATTGTTAGGCACACGGAGGGCTGGGAAGAGGTCGAGAGCAGGCGTGGGGTCAGTTTGAGCAGGTTCTCCTCCCCGTCTTCACCTGTGACTAGTGGTACAGTCAGAAACAAATCTTATAACTGTGTGCTCATCTGTAAAACTGAACTAGAAGCACCTAACTCATAGGGTGGTTGCAAATATGAAATTCTTAAAATGTGCACAATAAAGTACAGCTTTATCATTAATATTATCCAGAAACTGTTGGCTGGCTTGCCTCTGAAGGGCATACAATAAAAAGAAAAGCAGCCCTGGCCGGTTGGCTCAATGGTAGAGCATCGGCCTGGCGTGCGGAAGTCACGGGTACGATTCCCGGCCAGGGCACACAGGAGAGGCGCCCATCTGCTTCTCCACTCCTCTCCCTCTCCTTCCTCTTTGTCTCTCTCTTCCCCTCCCGCAGCCAAGGCTCCATTGGAGCAAAGTTGGCCTGGGTGCTGAGGATGGCTCCATGGCCTCTGCCTCAGGTGCTAAAATGGCTCTGGCCGCCAACGGAACAACTTCCCAGATGAGCACAGCATCACCCCCTGGTGGGCATGCCAGGTGGATCCCAGAAGGGTGCATGTGGAAGCCTGTCTGACTGCCTCCCTGCTTCTAACTCTGGGAAAATACCAAAAAAAAAAAAAAAAGAGAGAGAGAGAAACAGAAGGAAGCCTTTGTTTCTTTTGGTAATGAGTTTCTGAGCCAGGGTGTTCTTTGAGGGATCCAGAAGAATGGTGTTGCTTTTGGGGACTTTGCTGGTGTTATCAGAAGAGGGTGGTCCAGCAGAGCAAATGAGAAGAGTATTGGGGTAAAGATCCCCCAAGGACCCCCAAAGGGAGAGGCACTGACGGCACCCTGCACACAGCTCCTGACTGGCCAGACAATACCTTGAAGCTTGGCGGGTGGGACACAGGAGATGGAGCAGCGTTTCAGGAAGTCTGTTCCCTCCGGGCAAGAGAAGGTCGCGTAGTTCACCAACGATGGGTCAGGAATGCCACAATCAAGGGGCGTGCAGCTCACTGCCCGGTCCCAGTGCCCGGAGGAACACGTGAGCAGGATTTCCTTCTAGAAACAGAGAACATTCCTCTGTCAAGCTCACATCAAAAAAAGGCTTATCAAAACAGTTCTGCGGTGGTTATTTGCACAGACATGCAAAACAGGTAAAAATTCTGTTGTCCTTCCCCCTCTTTACACCTTGCTGTCCTAACACACAGCCTCACAGCGCTGATGCTGACGGGAGGCACCTGTCTGTGCAAGAGGACCAGGACAGGGAGACACTCCCCCAGGCGGACTCTTGGGCACCCTCCACGTGTTCCTCCTGGCCCATGCTCCGCGCTCCTCCTCCCCGCTCCGTGTGCAGAGGCGCTGGCCCGTGCACGTCAAGCCTCTGAGTGGACACACTGGCCGGAGAGTGGAGGGAGGAGGGAGGACGGAGGGGTGAGGTGTGTATCAGTCCTGCTCCCTCCCCGGGGGGCTGCCCTGCCCACACAGCTCCTGTGTCTTCCTGCGGGTCCTCTCACTGCTCCCCCCAGTCCCCTCTGCGGGCTTTGGGTGACAGCTGCCCCTCACCCTGCAAGACGGCAGCATCTCCCTGCACTTTCCCCATGTCCTGCCGCCACCTTGGCAAGTGGTCCCTTTACTGAATTCTCTCTAACTGCCCATTTTTGAGCATGTCCTCTGTAACCTGCTGGGACCCTTACTGACAAGCCAACTGATAATGCTAATAGGCCTCATCACCTCCACTGTAGATGGTGCAGGTACCTGGGAACAGCTGAGAATTAATTCATGTTAAGACTCTTCTAAACCTTGGGCTTCAGTTTGAGAGAGTTCAGTCATTTCCCGGGGCATCGGTTCTGCAGGGTAGCCCTGGAGTTCATTACCACTAAGGACATGAAAAGACACTGACTGAGCACCTGGGAGGGCCCGAGCCTCTATGAGGTCTGGGCACACAGGACGCCCTCAGGAAACGGAGCGGCTACAGGATGGACCAGTGGCTCTGACAACACCTGCAGGGGAAAGAATGCTAACAAGGAGCCAGAGAGGGACAAAGGGAGGATAGGAGGTCTGGAACGAAAATGCAGGAGATGCAGTTTTGTTATATCCTACCCCCCTCCACGAAGATCAGAGAGAATACAATTCAGAGAACGCAAACGATTAAGACAAAAGAAGTAGGAAAAGGGAGCCGCGAAGGAAGAAAATATAAATACATAAAAACTACAGCGATGTCCTATCTACGGGCTTGTTCTGTGGCAGCGAGGGAGCGCTAAGGGGCTAGCTAGCCAGAGGAGGGGCTGCCCGCGCTTGGGAGGCGGAGACGGTGTGTCGGGAAGGTTCACAGAGGAGAGGTGACTCAGGAACTGGCTTTTGAATGAGGAGTGGGACTTGCCAACCAGAGAGGGGACGGGGGGACGGGGGTGGGGGAGAAGAAAGTGTTCAGAGTGAGGGGAACAGAATGAACAGGAACTGTGGAACCTGGAAGCTCAGGGCTTGTTTGGGAAAAAGCACAGCTGTCACCCTAGCCAAAGGGTTACCAAAGGTCAAATAGAGAGAGTGAGGGGGATGGTTCTGTGGTTCAGCTAGCCAGCCAGCCAGGCAGGAGACCATAAGGGCCAAAGGTACAAGGACTAGTGAAAGCACCTGTCACCCCTGACACCTACTCCTGGCCGGCAGCTCCGCCCTGCTTCCCGAAGTTCCCCAGTAGCCTGCCAGGAGGAGCCGACTCAAAGCCAGACACATTTTTCTGTTTAGTTTCAGTTGTGTCAACAAAAAGCAAATAGCCCCACTGTCTTGTGATCGCAAGCCGGGATTGTACAATTTCCTTAGTGGGACCCACCTCAGGTGACAGGAGAGGTCAGCTGGAGAGCTGACTCCACCAGACGGCTGGTAAAGGTGAGGTCCCAGCCCAGACTCTGCCCCTGATGCCCTCGCAGCCTGGAAGCCTGGCCCAAACCACAGCGGTCACTTAAAGAACATCTCCTGAACTGCATAGAGCAGCTGGGTTTTCTCCTGGATTCATTAAGGACAGTCCATTTTGTTATGAATTTGCTCTTAATTTTAATGCATTGTAAGCACTGTCTTTTCTTCTCTTCCCTCCCTTTCCTAACACACAAATGTATTCAGTCCCTACCCTTTTGTTATTGTAGTTCTTTTTCATTTCTTTCTCTTTTCTACAGCAAGTTAAGCTGGGCTATGAACAGGTAGGTGACAAGAGCATCACATCAACCAGAACACCATAGACCAGGGGTCCCCAAACTACGGCCCACGGGCCACATGCGGCCCCCTGAGGCCATTTATCCGGCCCCCGCCACACTTCTGGAAGGGTACCTCTTTCATTGGTGGTCAGTGAGAGGAGCATAGTTCCCATTGAAATATTGGTCAGTTTGTTGATTTAAATTTACTTGTTCTTTATTTTAAATATTGTATTTGTTCCCGTTTTGTTTTTTTACTTTAAAATAAGATATGTGCAGTGTGCATAGGGATTTGTTCATAGTTTTTTTTATAGTCCGGCCCTCCAACGGTCTGAGGAACAGTGAACTGGCCCCCTGTGTAAAAAGTTTGGGGACCCCTGCCATAGACAATGGTGGCTCAAGGTATACTAAAACTGTTTCTCTCTGTGCAGAATCTAAATCATCTGAAGCCCATGATTATATCTTTAAACTCCAAGCAAGTGAAGTTCTCCACTGACCCACACTCTGCTAAGCAGTCAACTGGTACAAAATGAAAACAATAATTCCTTCCTTCCAAACCACTGCCATCTGAGGGCCAGCTGCGCTTCCCCGCCCCCTCCCCAGGCTGCCCCCTCAGGAGCTCTCCTAGAGCATCACTATCTCTGCCCTAGTGCAACTTTCTCAGGCTCATCTCACGGTCATGTTTTAAGGATGGATTTCAAGTTTGAACTGTGCTGTAGAGTACTGAAAATTCTCTAAAGAAAAGATGGAAAACAACATTTTTAGTTGAGAGTACAGCATCATGCTCACGACAACGGCAGCCAAACACAGTGTGACATGCCTATCGTTCTGCTAGAAGCTTTTAAATTATTCCCAACCAGTCATCATAACCTCATGATACAGAAATACTCTGGTCCTAAAACTGTATTTTACAAATGTGTAAACAAACTTAAAGAGGTTAGTTTTCTTTTGTTGTTTTGTTTTGTTTTGACCTAAAATGACACTCCTAATAAACAATGGAGCTAAAATTTCATTCCAGATTTGTTGCCTGAGCCACACCCTTACCTCTTAACCACCTTGAAATCCTGGAAATGGTGGCAGCTTGCAGAAATTTGGAAAATTCTGGCAAAGCCAGAATCATGATAGAATTCCCACCTCAATAACAGAGGGAAGAAGAACCAATTCTTTCTCTAGTCTTCTTGCAAGAAGGGCTGGAGGCAGGGTGGGGAAGGGTAGGAGAATGAACCACAGAGAAGCTGGCTGCAACCTATCTTGCCCTCCAACTGTGGACAAGGCTGAATTGAACTGGGACATTCACATCTTGAAGACAAAAGTGGGGACTGTTACTTCTGACAGGAAGACAAGAACAGGGAGCAGGATGGAACAAGAATCCCTATCCACTGCCCACCTGGAGAGCTGGCACCTGGGTCATGGGAACAGCACAGGCTCTTATACACCATGCACTTCTTTAAAGCTATGCTTCCCCTGCCTTGTTGGAGTTCTCATTTCTCATTTTTCCTTTCAAATGACTTACAAACACCTGTCCTCCCCCCATGGGGCCAAGGCGAGGAGCATGAGTACCTTCCCTCCCCAGGGGCTCGGTCCTGACGACCACAGATTTCCAACTCACCTGCATGGGCCTGAGGTACTGCCCACTGCTGGCCTGGAGAACAAACCCCCTTTGACAGGTGACAGCGCACTTCATGTGACCTGGGCCACCAGAGGTACAGTTCACCACATCCGTGTGATCGAGCAGCAATGGTGCACAGCTGCCCTGCTCCTCACAGGGCCGGTGGACACAGCTAGGGGCGACAGAAACACAGCATCTTAGACGGACCCAGAACCAACAGGCGGCAGCAGAGACTTTGTGGCGCCTTCTGGAAAATGCCTCTCAACCAAAATGAACAATTTTTTCCCCCAAAACCTACATTTAACTTGTCACCTCCTTTCATACGACCTGGAACCACACAACATAAAATCGACAAGAAGAGTATCAGCTGAGAAGCAATGATGAAGTGACTCTGCAGGGCTCTTCCAGGAGGACAAATGATGATGAGCTAAGGTGGGGAATGTGTCCCCAAAGCTCTGGGTGGCATCGGAAATGAACAGATCACAAAAGTAACCCTCAACATATTTAACCCTTTGAGTAGTACGAACATTCACGTACATCCTCCAAAGGGTTAACAAAAAACTCACTACTCAAAGGGTCAACAACCAGTATTGCTGGGCCCCAAACAGCCAGCACAGACCCAGGACGAAGGTCAGGGATGAATCATGGGGGCTCCTGGTTTTCAGGCATTAACTTTGTAGTTAATGACAGGTTGGGCCTAGGGGGTCCCCTATAAAGGGGTCTGGGTACCCAAGATGAGAGAAAAGGCAATATTATGGAAATATTTTTGAGAACAAATCACAACCATGCACACCACTGAATATCAGAAACTGAGCCTGTGACGGGACGAGACCCGGGATACTGACACACGCCCACGCGCTGGACACTGGGCTCCCAGGACTACTTCTCAGCAGAGGAAGACGGCGGCCTGGAACTCCAGGGACAATCAACCAGAAACAGGAGAGCTGAACTCACCACAGGTCAGGGAGACTCAGCCTGGACCATAACATCAATCAGGACGTGACAGAGGAAATAGCCTCACCGCCTGAACTGGGACCCCGGTTACTCCCTGTGGGATTTCGGCTGAGTTGTTCACTCCTTCCCCCACAAGATGAGGGTAGTAATGCTGCCCATCCCACGGGGGCTGTCACTGCATTGTTCCAGTGAATCCCCTCTCCAGCTCCACTACAAACGGCCCAGGACCCACCCACAGTGGGCTGTTTTCTGTTAGCCACCCACACTTTTTAATTTTCCCATGTCTGCACATTTGCTCAGTTTGCTGAGATTCCTAAAAGACCTTCCTTCAATAAGGAGCCCTCCCAGTATCTTCCTACTCTGAGCTTCCCAGGAAAATGTAAAAATAAGTAATATTCTCTTCTAATACCTCATTTCCTCCACCTTGCATTATAATCATAGATGCATTTGCTTGTTCTTCAGTTAATAACTCATCCTTTGTTCCACAAGGCAATTGGTATCTAAATGTCTCCTAAACAGACAGCAAAGTAAGTCAATAGCTCTCAAAATGGGAACTATGTTCAATTTTCTAGTGGCAGATGGGAAACTGAAATACAAATATATTATTACTAAAAATGAGTTGGCCATCTTGCCCTACTCATTCATTCATTCATTCATTCATTTATTCATTAAGAAGTATTTACTGAGTACGTACGGTTGGCAAGGTAGTGGTCTGAGTACTGGCATTCCTTAAATTCATTCATTCATTCATTCATTCATTTATTCATTAAGAAGCATTTACTGAGTACGTACGGTTGGCAAGGTAGTGGTCTGAGTACTGGCATTCCTTAAATTCATTCATTCATTCATTCATTCATTTATTCATTAAGAAGTATTTACTGAGTACGTACGGTTGGCAAGGTAGTGGTCTGAGTACTGGCATTCCTTAAGGAACTCAGAAGTCTAGTGGGAGGGACCAACAAGATATTTTCTTGCTCTTAAAGTTGTGGCAGTGATACTAAGTATTAGCCAAAATGACTAGATTGATTTCATTATCATCAATTTGCTTTATTTTCCCCTGAATTATAGAAGTGGCCAGTGACTTTATCAAAGGGCAACAATATAAGAAGGTGGAAAATAAAATGTCATTGCACATACTGCCCTGAAATAATTGAGAACTGAGTTAAAAATCACTAGTTCCCCCCAAAAAAAGAGATGGATTTGATCTGAATATGCTAGAGTTGCTGCCCCTGATCTTGTACCCACAGGACTAAAGTCACATGTCAGTGACATATTCTCACTTTTTTATCTATGCTTTTTAGGTATGGATGAAGGGATAAGAGCCCCCACAGAGGGGAAAATATATGAGTTGAAGGGGGTTGTTAATTGTGAGCAGGAATCCCCCAAACACAAAGCTGATAATTGTGCAGGAAAGACAGGAAATACATCTTTGCCTCTGAGTCTCTGTTCAGCCTACCAAAAGAAGGGATCTGAACCCAACTATCCCTCCTGGGATGAGGTCAAAACACCTCATCGGGGATGCTGACACGCTTCCAGTTCCGCAGATGCTACAGGCCCTCACGGCCACGAAACATATTATTTCTTCAGCCTGTTAAGCAGAGAGAGTGCTGGGAAACAGAGACTCGTGAACAGTTGTGGTTTGGGTCAGCTTATTGCCAAGAAATTGATGTGAAATAGCACGTGCTGTTTTTCAGCGATGCTGTCCAATTCTGCCATGTCGCCATTGGGGACAGATCCATGCTGAGATACAACACAAAACTCATCCTGTGAATGAGCCCTCCTCCAGTCAGGATGGGGTGCCATGCGCTACCGTTGCCATGACTACCAATGGTGTGCAAAGTCCATCCAGCGTTGGCAGGAGGGAGGAAGAGTGAGACAGGGGAACACAGGCCGGGGGTGGGTTGGGGGGGGGGAGGTGACATGAAATAAAACCAAGATGAAAAAAAAAAATCTACTGAGCCCAGACCTGTTTATGAAGTGAGAAATGGTTTTAGGGCAGTGGTGGCGAATTCTTTCACTAGCTTAGATTTCCATTTGCTTCCTTTTTAAGGAATTTGTTTTATGAGGATGGTGTTTGTCAGGTCGTTAGCTTCTGATGGCATCTGGTACCAATTGTAGGCTTTTCTCACTCACACCTCAACCCCAAAGCCCTCTGTGTTTCTTTCTCTTCCACTACAAACACTGCCTTTCTGAGCAGAGCCGGGGCCCCAGCTCGCCATCCACTCCTGAAGCCGCCTCTCTACCCGGCGGCGCTGCCGCACGACATCGCAGAGATAATGCGAAGAGGAAACGTCGTTTTTGAAAGGTCTCCAAAGCTTTCTTCTTAGGGTCTCTGGACACATGTTAATGACAGGAGGCGGCAGAAAAGCTTGCAGTGCCCCGAGAGGTGGGAAGTTGGGTGTTTATCTTGGTTTGACATACAAGGAAACCGAAGCTGTCTGGAGACGGGGTGGAGGCCACACAGTGAGCCCGGGGAGAGTCCTCCGCTGGGTGGCTGGGGCTCGGAGTGCGCTTGCGCCGCCTGGGCCAGCGGGACCGCAGGCCATCACTCTGGGGCGAGGCTGCTCGCTTCCCTCTGGCTTTTTTCTCCCTTCAAAAGCTAGCGGCGTAGGCCAGGGTGAGCCACGAAGCTCCTTGGCAGGGCAGCCGAGGACAGAAGCATAGATTATTTAACAGCCTGTCTCCATGTTGAGCAGCTGTCTCTTAAACAACAGCGAATTGAATCGGGCACATTGGTCCAGCGGTCGGCCGTGGTGTCCGCAGGGCGCCCTGCTGAGAGTGTTCCCTCCTCTGGCAGCGGCTCCTCATCCTCCCACCCACTTTTTCCAGATCTCTCCTTACACCTCATCACAACGTGTTCTTAGGTAGGCATGTGATGAACCCGGTCCGCTGTGATTCACAGGTGTTTCCATATTAACAGGGGACAAAAGTTGGAAGCCAAAGGAATGAGTCTCTCCTGATGGAATTTTTTAAGTCAGGAGGAACCTTAGAAATCACACCCGGCCGCTGGCTGCTGCCTGCCCACCGTAACCGTGGCTAGCTCCTGGGCTCTCCTCGGGGTCTGTAAGGGACACCTGTACTCAGGACCCCTCGGTGACACAGTTCCATAAAAGGGTGACCTCTATGCCATGCGCCTCCTCAATCACAGGCATGCACGACACTCAGCAAAGGTTATACAACATAGACATCCAGACTTTGTCCCCTGGAGGCTTTAACTTTCTAGCTCTGCAGGGAGATCCTGGCATCTGTGAGTTTTTAAGTTTCAACGTGATTGGTCTGTTTTCACCAGGAGTGAAACCCGGCACCATAAAGGTCTGGATACAGGGGACCTGAGAGGTGTCAATAAATTCCATAGGCCAAGACTATAAAATAACAAGGCTGGGGCCAGGAGGAACTGGTCCCACTGCTTGATCCCCGCTTTAATGTATTAAGCACAAATTATCACGTGGAAGCCACAAGATACATCAAAATCATGAAACATTCCCCTCATACTGAAGAAACACTCAATACAGCGGAAGAGAGAAAGTAATGAAGTCATGTGTTACTGGTTGGTTATACAGCCACGCTGTCTCAGAGAAAGTTTCATCAGTGGGTAGGATTTGACATCCATGAAAGAGCAGGATTGGGGAAAACAAAAGAGATAAATAACATCCTGGAACGTCACCTCTGGTGCTATTCAGACAGGACACAGGGCCCGACGTCACTCTCAAAACCTAGACAGAAATCCCCATTTCCCCTTTGCCTCTGAGAACTAAGCATTTTATTTTACTGAAGAAAATTCAGTATGTATGGGTTTCTTCAATTTTGACTCATACATTTGGAGAACTTATACTGAAAAAGGTGAACATTTGTATTTAAAGACAGACTAAGGCACACTCCCAAAGTTCTCCTGTGCCGCCCAGTGGTTGACGAGGGACAGGTAAGGCTGACACCAGTAAGCAGGTAGCATTCTCTGCGGAGGGAGCGGACAGACCCACTAACAAACCTGTCTTGAGCTGTCCCCCAGGGCATGCCAAACCAAGCACATTTGCTTTTTTTAGTCTTCCGTTCCTTGAGGCCACTAGAGGGAAGCTGGCATAGCGTTCAGCCAAGACCCACATGTGGGAAGGTGGGTGACTCCTGATGGATAGGCAAAGTCCGGGCTGTCCTGTCCGCAGCTTCCCCTCTGTTTTGGTCCAAGGTCTCCTAAGGGTCTGAGCCACCCTGGAGGAATTCTAGGAGGCTATGACAATAGTCTGGAGTCCGTCAGAACCCATCGTCCCATTTCTCCCATATGAGAGTGGATGGAAGATTGTGAGTGAAGGACTCCATTTCCTACATATAACTGCTGGGGGTGGGGAAGGGGGTGACCTCTAACAGTGAGCTTAGGGGATCCACAGCTTGTTAACACATAAACGCACCTTAAAGGCTGTTCAACTAAGGAAACTTGAGACCAAAAGAAATAATGGGGTATTCCAGAACTTTCTACCACACTAAAACGACAATAGAGAAACAAAGAAGCATTTAATTAAACTTGGGCATGAACTCAAAAGCAGGATGACATTAGCTCGTGACCTTTCCTAGCCAATATGCCATCTTCCCTTGGGCTGCCAGAAAAGGCCGACTGCTATTCAACACCCAGAATCTAGGCCGGTTCAGGAGAAATGGAATGGCGTGGCATGGCGTGGCGTGGCGTGGCATGGCATGATGCAGGAAGGAGCAGAACCCAGACGGCCTGGGTTCTGGTCTTGGCTTGCCAGTGCTTATCTCTGCGACCTTGGGTAAGCCTCTTAACAACTCTGGCCCTTTTTCTGCAACGTTGTAAAATGACAGGGTTGAACCAAGTTCTCTCGAAGGCCCCTTCCAGCTCTAACATGATATTTCATTTCATAGATGAGGTGCTGGTGGTATTGGGGTAGGAGTCCAGAAAGCCACGAATGGGCAGGATGTGGTGGAGAAACCAACAAAGAGTTTCACGCGAGCTTTCTTGCCCAGTGTAAGTTTTTGCTCAATGCCTCGACTTTTCAGCTGTTTTGTTCGACACAAGATTGCGATCCATTTATCCAAGAAGTGCCGCCACTGACCCAAGAGCGAGGCCAGCAGCTTCTGCAGAAGCAGCCCCTTTAAGGTTAACTAGTAAAAAAGGATCATATATCTCTCCACTCCCCCACTGTGTTTTATGGGTTCGTATTGAAATGAGAGGGTGCGGGCTAAGAAGGAATGTATGCTCTGCACTTGGCAGCAGACGGTGGACGGAATGCAGAGTGGACTGGAAGAGACCAAGTCCTCATTAATCTTCCCACCCCCAACAGCAAAACCAAATAACGGTGCTAGCATCCATCCTTAGAGAGCTTTGCTCTTTCTCCAAACCAGAACAATGGGAGAGGGTCTCCGTGCCAGCACACCACGCTGCCTCCTCCTCACTCTGGCCCCATCGCTGTTCCACGGGACCTGGACCGTCAGCCTCCTGGGGCAGAGCCATGCTGGTACTTCAAGGAGCTTCACCGAAGGATCATACCAAAGGGGAAGGGAAAATTGATACAAGCTCTTGTCTGAAGATTCTCATCGGAGAGTGACAGAGGACTCTCAGTAGTAGCGCTTGATCTTCCCGCCCGTGACTGAGTGACAGTAAAGCACTGCCCTGAGCTGACGCATCCTTTCATTCTGGTCACCTGGGGAACTGGGTGTGCCACTGCCTCTGTATAGATGTCCCTGCCCAGAGATGGCCCCTTAAAATGTCCCTGTCGGGAGATGTCCATCTCTTTCGAGAATGTGACCTATTCGGAAGTTCAGGACTGGACTCTGGTGGCTCCAGTCCTGGATAATTTGCTTTGCTCCTTTCTGATTCTGGGCACAGTTCTTAACACACCTGACTGCAACACTCGACGTCCCATCCAAATGCCCCCTGTCCTTCTAAAGAGAAACAGACCGACATCACACAGCCAAAAGCACTCCCTTTCCAAAGCCCTGTGTTGCCAAGTTTCAGAACCCACGATGTTAACGTAGACCATAAAACAGGTGGAAGACCCTAGGAAGAGTCGAATGGCTAACCAGCAGGGAGCCACAGCACCTGTCAGGAATGACAGCCAGAGATAGATACACTTTTTCCTGCAGCTTGTGGAGCAAGGAGCCTCCTCCACGTGGGGTATTTTGGAGTGAGGAGTGGTCGCCGCGGCCCCCAGGTGACTGCACGGTCATTCAGGAGTGACACTTCCCCGGCCACATTCTCAGGCCACGCCTGGGGGACTGGGAAACGTGGGTTAAGGGAAGGGACAGCACAGCCCCGTGAATGACGTTGAGTGGGCATGAGCGGCTGTCTGCAGTGTAGCTGGAGTGGCCCCTCTGGGGCAGGAAGAGGGGGTAGGTGGTGTCTCCGTGGCTATACGTAAACGATGTGTACGTTGAGGTCTCGAGGATTTGCAAGCCACACCTTGAATGAGTTCCCCGTTTACCTAAGTAGAACCTCAGACACAAGCAGGGCCCCTCTGGGACTTTCCCTCTCACCCTTGGCTTCCTTTCCTGATCAAGTTTCTGGACTCCCCGACGGAAGCTTCAGGCAGTTCCCATCACCGCAGTGCCCCAGAATTTGTCAGCTCTTGGTTGACATCAGATTTGGAAGATGACTCCCTTCTGTTCTCTTGCTCTCCCAGGCACTCCCAGCCTTGCAGCATCAACGGCTCATGTGTGTAAGGTCGGTGGATAATGGGGGATGGTCACGTGAGGAATCCAGGCCCGAGAACTTTGGCTAGGACCGCCCACAACCAAGTGCGCCAAAAGAAGCTTCGCAGGAACCCTTTGGAAAAAAGCGACCGTCTGCCAGCCAGTGAGATTTCACCACGACATATTAGCTCAACTTCCCTAGAGAAACCCCTTTAAATATCTCCCACGTGGTTTAATCCTTGCAACTTCCCTGGCCTCCATCTTTCCTCGGGGCCAGGGAACCTCTCCGGGCGGGAGATGCGCTGTACTTAATAAAGCCTTTTGTTATTCCACACTTGGTGGCTCTGGCCCCTTCCTTCCTTCTCAGCGGGGAAAAATACCTTACAATGTGTGCCTGGAGAAATGAAGCCCCAAGGAAGGGAACGGGTGCTCCGGAAATCACATGATGAAACTGTGCAGCCAAAAGCAAGAGGCAGGGGTCTGGGCCCTGGGCTTGCCGCCACTCCAATCACCACGCTCCCTCTGCCTCCATGGTCATGGCTACACAGAACCAGACATAGCCAGAGCATAATTCCAACCAGAACTTATGGTCACATCTGTCAACAGTGTCCATCCACTTGGCAGGCTGGCAAAATGACAGAACCCAGAAATATTGGTTTGTTTTTGTTTTCCATGCTCTCTCTACCAGCTGCCGTGAATGGAGACCATGAGGATAGGCCAGGCCTGAGCAAAATGGGAAAGCAGGTGGCATTTTAAACTCATCTCTCCTTCTAGCACTCCTCTCTGCATCTCATGCCCTCCTGGTACCCACCCCGGGGCACCCTCCAGCAGAGCCCTGGCCTGGTTTTGAGCTGTTAACATCCATAAGAGAATACTCCTGGTATAAACAGTCGATAATGGCTTAAAACATTTCTACTTTTATCAAACGTTTTTTTGCGATTTTAAAAGAAACCTCTACAGAGTGTCAAGACTTGAAAAAAGCAACACTAAGAAGTGAAATTTCAGACACTGTGATAAGGCACCATGGAGTCAGTTTCAAAACCAGCCAATTCCTTAGAGGTAGACACCAACCCCAAGTCCGCCAAAGCTGTGTGCGCCAGTTCCTAGCTTCCCACCAGAAGCTGTCACTCAACTGGTTCTCAGGATGGGTCCCGCTAAAAGCCATCTCAGACAAGGTGACATTTTAATAAAGGCTAGTTCTAGAACACTCTAGCCGTATTCCAACAATTGCCTAAATGAGATCATGTCCATGACCTCCTCTTTGTTCCCCTATAACCCCATGAGAGCAAACAGTTGAAAAGACTCAAACAGCTCGTGGTGCCTCCCCAAGAAGACCTGTCATCCACCAAGGCTGTCTATCACCGGCCAGGGCCCTCAGAATCCTCTTGGGTGGATTCTCCTCCTTCCCTCTATTGTATGGAAAAATCATTCTGGGTAAGGAAGTTGGGCAAGAATCCTAGGAAACAACTGAGCAGTTGCAATTTTTTCCCTGCTTAGGAAACAAAAACAGATTCAACTTTCATTTGCTAAACTGCTTCGGGGAAGAAGCTAATCAAAGGAGTAGAAATGCAACCCACATTTCTATAATGCCTTTCCTTCCCTGCAGCGAGAGAGATCATCATCCTGGAGCATTAAAAGGAACTCCTCTCCTAAAACTGACAGATGAGGAGCCAGACAATACACAAATGTTTTCACACGCAGTCCTTGCGCAAGGAAGGAAGAAGCGCTTCACTGTGTGAGGCCAGCAAAAGACAGGTGATCTGAACATTCTGCACAGGACAAGTCAGGAACAGAGAGGCCAGGCCAAGGAGGAAGAGAAAGTGCTAGCATTTCCAGTCTGAGCTCCAAACAATGGAAGTGCAGTAAGAGCTGGTCAAGCAGCAGCAATGAGGGTTCCAGGGAATAATGAGGCATGGAGCAGAATGACGGATAACAGGGACGGAGCAATCCCGTGCCCTAGAGCAGGCTCACACCCTGATCACGGCAGGGACAGAATGCCAGGGCCCTGAGCTGCACTTGGGCTGCAGGCGCCTGTGCTGGGGCTCAGAGGCCTTACCTTCTGGTCCAACCGTAGCTGCGCTCTACAGCATGACCAAGAAAGCACGCTTTCATACCTGAGTCCCAACAGCTCCCAAATGGCAAACGCAGCCATGTCCTGCCACAATTCTCTGGGAAAGCTGACTTCCTTTCTACCACATCCTTCCACCCTCAACCGAAATCCCATGTCTACAGTGGGTTCGGCACGGACAACGGACGGTGGCCCAGAAATCCTCTGCACTTCACAAGTGATACATGCTCTGTTCTCAGTCAGCAGGTCCACCTTTTCAAGAAGAGCTTTCTCAGGCCAAAGACATCTTTTGTGCCACAACACAGGGTTCCACTGAAGCAGGGCTCTGAGGAGGCCAGGCAGGTGGGGTGAGTCGGCCTGAGATGGCATCAACTTTGCATGTCACTGTAGTTCATGAATTGCAAACAAAATTATGAGTTAGTGGTGATAGCTGTTGTTTTTCTTTTCTGTATTATTTACTTTTGGTAGTTCCTGTTTCAAGAAACAGAACTTGAAGAACAGAGGCTGCCCAGAGCTAACAACGGTGCCTAAACTAGTGCCCATGTATGTAAATTTGTAGGTCTCTGCGAGCCCTGAGCATCCAAACCAAACCAGAGCTACAATATTCTTTGACTACTCTATTTTTTTAAATTACACAATCCTCTTCTTTATACAAGCACATACAACACCAAAAAAAAAAAGCAAGTATGTTAATAATATCGACGTGCATTTCCATGTTCCATATACAAGAGTCAGAAGCTTGAACTCCAATATTATTGTTATTCTGATGTCCACAATAATAATAGCCCAGTACAAAAAGTTTTTTAATGTACAAGGCACATTCTGTTTAAAAGTTGTTGCCTTGAATATAGAATCATTCTGCTTTTCTTCACTCAGATTTAATTGTTCCCTAGGTTTCTAGAACATCTTCCTTTTCCCAGAATGATCTGCCCATAAATCGTGGGGAAGGAGGGGAGTCCAAGGCAGACTCTGATTGTCCTGGGTGATGATGGACAGATAGCCCGGTGGTGACAGGTGTGCTTGGGGAGGTGCAGACGTCACGTGTTCATGCTTAGCTTGCTTTAAGAAAATAGGAAATTGCAGATTGAGGCAGGAAAAACAAAAGGAAAAAGAGAGAAGAAATTCTTGGATACTGCTCTTTAAAAACAAATGTTTTTTCCTTAAAAATAATACTTTATAATAATAGCACTATCATTTTAAGAGTTAAATCATTTTAAAATTTAGTTAAATAATTTAATGTACATTGACCTTTTCTAATAAATTGCCTTGCATAAAGTGAAACACACACACATTTACACACTGGACCACACTAGTAAAACAAGAAACTCTCAGTTATCCAACATTATGAAAATAGCCAACATGCAGATTATTTGAAAAATAAGCACAATTTTTTTAAATTTTTCGGTTTTATATATAATTTCAAGATCTTCTAGGAAACAAACTGATAGTACTAATTAAATTTACATGAACAAATACTATAGTAATTCCAGTTGAGCCATGGAGACAGGGGCTCTGCAGGTGGCTCAGGCTTCAGGGTACCGGGAAAATGAACTTGGGAATAAAATGTGGATATGATCCACTCATTAAATAAATGCGATCTATCTAGAAAATGGAGAGGATGTTCTCTGGTAGAAGGCGACTTAGACAATCTAGCCTACCAAGAATTGGTGAATTCCTATGAGAAGACCTTACTCTTTGGAATTCCTGTTCTTCCCTCGTGTTTCTGTCCTACATGAAAATTCCTCACATGTCCCACATGGCCCAAGCAGTGTAGTAAATGAAAACTATGTAAGTATAGTGTGGGCCTCTGTAAGGATCCGAGATACACGCACACACTCAAGCAGCCCGAGCTAACGCATTGTGCTGGGTGTGACCTCTGCCTCCTAGAATCCACACCGTTGTGTCGTTCCTTCTACTGGAACGTGGGTAGGGCCAGTGACTTGCTTCTAACCACCTGAATATGGCAAAGGTAACAATGTCACTTCTGATTATGTCGCCTAAGATGGAAAGGTGTTCTTGAAGAGAGGCTGTCTCTCTTGATGGCTGTGGAGAAACAAGTGATCAGTTGAGAGCTGGCCAACGGAGAGGGCTATGTGACAAAGAGCTGAGGGCACCTCTGTGCCACACCCAGCAGGAAACTGAGACCCTCAGTCTTTTGGAACCAAATGCCAACCCTCATGTGACCTTCCCCACTTGAACCTTCAGATGAAAACCCAGCCCTTGCTGGAACCTCACTGAACTTTACACAGGACCCAGTCAATCCTGGTCTAAAAGCTTGAAGTCTAAACTGTGAGTATCCACGTGTGCTAGTTTAAGCTGACAAGTATGCAGTAACATCATGACAGAGCCACAGAAAACTAATACACACATAAACCAGGCTTTCAAAATCGTAGGTCACCCTGATGGTTTACCTGCATGTATAATCTCCAAAAGAGTGAAATATTTTCCTCATAATTTCTCTCTTCTGAGGATTAAGATTCTTTTTTTTTTTTTTTTTTTTTTTTTTTTTTTTTTTGGTCTGGGCTAGGACCCCATTGGAGCTGAGTCAAAACTTCTTTTTTTTTCTAATGATCCCAAATCCCCTAGATTCTGCCCATAAAATTGCTCTAATCTAGAAATTCATTTCCTGAACTTGCCCCAAAGGCCCACGTATGTTTTCAATTCCAGCCTTTTTCACCTACTTCATCAAAGATCACTAGCGTACCTGCGTTACTTGGAGCCCACATCGACATTTTTTGGTTTCAGGGTTTCCTCAAAATAAACATGCCATTTACATAAACACATCTCAACTATAGGCTCTCCTTAGTAGGGTCAGTTAAACTCTGGTTACCCCAATCCAAACGCAGTGCGAGGGAGGGTAGCCGGGTTTCTTGGGTAGCAGTAGACACAAGTGTATTTCCAAAACAGTTTTCCATTCATATAATGAAACCTTTCTTGCAAAAAACAAATTACTTGGATTCTAGTCTTAGCTGTGCTAATCTCAAGTAAGGTGAATTCTGCGTCTCTGCCTTCAACTGAAAATGATTCCTGGCTCACGGGAGGCTCTTAATAAACATTTCTGAATGATGCATAGTCTCTTTCTATACACAGACCCATATAGATAAACACACCATAGAGAATAAGTTTCCAAATCAATTTACCTTAAACTTTTCAGAAGCTTTTCTTCTACATGAAGTATAGCAATGTATATACAAGGTATACACACACACACACACACACACACACACACACACACACACATACACAGTCACTGTATTAAGATTTAAATTGTCATGCCAATCAGCTATCAATTTTCCCACAAAGATAAAAAGGGTCGAAGCATGACTATACAAAGTGGGTAAGAACAAGAGAGAGAAGGAAGAACCCAGGTTTCCACACAGATACTCATTTTAAAAGATTAGTATCCCACTCAATTTTAAGTTAGAATACTTGGCTTTGATAAGCTATAGTTCAAGGTTAACCTCAGGACCCACTATAATTTTACATTTATGAGTATCTATTACTGGTTTTCCATCTCAATCAGAAGGGTCTTTCTACTGAACAAGCTAATGAGATACTTCATTTTATGTTTGCCTTGGACTTCAAATAAGTTCAAAACATTAAAAAAAGAAAATGTGCATTTCCAGTGAGGTCAATCTACTTAGAAGTTATATTGAAAAGTGGTCTTATTATTAAAGCTAGAAACAACAACAACAAAACAAAAACTGATCTGAGACGTAAAAGGTACAGAGAAAGGGGGTTTCTTCTTTGTTGACATGGGTTATTCTGCCAGTTATCAATGTTTTCCCTCTCAGTTCCAAATCCACCCTCCACTGCCCAGAGATGGGCCCTGTAAACACTGCTATTTGCCAGTTAACCCTTTGAGTAGCACGAACATTCATGTACGTCCTCATGCCTCCTGACCATCCAGAGTACGATTGTACATGTACGTCTTTAAACTTGGAGCTGGAGCAGTAAATGTATGTTCTTGTTTCCATAAATTGGTTTTCAAACAAACATGATTTTAAGTTAATAAAACTGGAACTGGAACTAATTTTATTTTTTGAAAAAAAAAAACACCTCACTCCCAGGGGTCAGTGAGCATGAAAAATACTCACTACTCAAAGGGTTAACACGACATCCTGATTCTCAGAAGGCGTAACTGCAGAGATATTGCAGAAGGAAAGATGTCTCTTCCTGACTCCTGCACGGTTTCCTTGCCTTGCTTTTGCCACATGTAATGTCAAACAGAACTTTGGCCCAGCAGTGCTCACCCCCCGAGTTTCGGCGACACCATGCATATCCCAGCGTGTTCACTCTTCTCCATCCGCCAGTCCTCCCCGGTACCACCCGTCTTCACTCTCCCAAGACTTTGGGTCAGGGAGTGGAATGATTTTGGTGGGGTGGAATGGGAGAGGGGGGAGAATTGTCAAATGCCACAGGATCCCATGAGATAAATGTCCCAAAGGTAAAAATGCTACCGAGTCCCAAAGAATACTAGAGGCATGAGGCCAGGAGATAAGTTTTCAGAATAAAAGCTTAGAGCAGTTTTATACAGTGTCTTTGTAAACGGTGGAGTGAAGCAATGTTAAAAATAAAAGAAGGGCAAATATTTATCCAACAAATATAAATAAAATGAAAGCAGGGATGGAAATTTTAATTCCAGATAAAGCAGAATACAAAATACAGAAGCATTTAAAGGGGCAAGAGAGTTGGCAGGAGGTACCAACCTAATAAAGACAGAATAGTCACAGACAGTTATACAACTGATTATTTAGCATCAAATGATAGAAAGCCAGACAGGTTTGCAATACAAGGAAAAAGCAAAGGAAGCACAATTGTTTGGAAGGTTCCACTGCATTCTCAACCTTTTCCAGAGCCAGCAGGAAGGAAAATCAATAGGAGGAAAAGTACAAACACGGAAAAGAGGTGAGCAGTTGGAAGTTTTAGCCACTGACATGAGCCCTTGCCCTGGGAAAAGAGGTAATGTTCCGAATATTCCACACTGAGGGCCCGATACAAGAAGAAGAAAGAAGAAAGAAGAAAGAGAGAAGAAAGAAGAAGAAAGAAGAAGAAGGAAGAAGAAGAAGAAGAAGAAGAAGAAGAAGAAGAAGAAGAAGAAGAAGAAGAAGAAGAAGTTGTTGTTGTTACAATCAATGCTTGTAACATTGAAGTTATAATCAATGCTTCCACTGGGTCATGTAACTGGAAGAACAAAATACTTTTGTAGGAGAAACCACCTGTCCATCAGTGATTCTCTATTAGAGAATCCTTCTAAACTTGAGTTTCTAAAGTTGATAATAGGTGTTCTGGTTATCTGCAAGCAAATCCACTTATAGGAAAAGTGACCTATTAGAATCCCACTGCATTAATCAAAGAGTTGATTCCCACTACCCCACGTCCTCAACACAGTCCTGGATTGGTTGGGGGGTCTACCAGATACTCTAGCTCATGAGAGGCTGTGGCAGGTTATGCAGGGCCCTTCCCTAAATAAAGTGGCTACAGCTGGAAACAGCTGAAAAGTAAAAAGGAATTGAGCTCTTAGTGAGCACTGGTGGCCAAAACCTGGAACACTAAATTTGGTTTGCAAGACGAAGGGGTTCGTTATCAGTACACCAAGCCCAAAGGGTCATAAACTGGGTAGCCACCATAACAGAATGGGAAACAAGATAAAGAGAGAGCTCAAAGCCAATGGGTCCAAGCCAAGGATTGGGAACATCACTGGAGAGGCAGACTTAGGTTTGCTGGCTCTCAGCTGAGACCCTGGGGGCCAGTCAGGCTGGTTTGAAGGTGCAGTGTTGTAGGACAGTCAGGCAGTTGTTGGTCATTACTGGTTAAATACAAAATGGATAACGTATCTTCCTACCACCAGGCCTCTGTCAACTGTCCCTTGCCCATTTTAGTATTAATGGCATTCAGGTCATAAGGGGTAAGAAGGAGGTAGCCAGGACTTCCTCTCACTATGTCCAGAATTTGAGGGTTTCATATCATGGTCTATCTACATCTACAACTGTGACTGACACAAAAATGCAAAAAGACTTCTTCTAGTTTTTGAAAGTACCAAGGGATTCAGATTTTAAAGGTTCACAAAGCAAATCTATGGGCTCTGTTAGGTTCCCTGTGTATCAAAACGTACTCTATTGCACTGATTTGCTGGAAGAGAAGGACAAGCCACTTTGCACAGTTCCTGTTGGTCACATGTGGTTTGGAATTGCTTGTGTATTTCAGATAGCCTCTGTGTAACTGGAGAATCATCTCTTGTTCCTCCTGGTTTGCATGCATGCACGGGAAACTTGCCCCCCCCCCCCCAGTGCCAAGTGAAAAGAGGTGGAGAACCAGCAGCACTGCAGCAGCCATCACAGTTAATCAGCTTCTCTGTGAAAACCGTCACAGCTGCGATGGTGAGAATTCCCCTCCCCAGGTCTACAGAGGCTGTGACCCCTATATCTCTGGCTTGCTGGTTCAGTTCTGTTCCACAGAGCATTAAGAGATGAAGTCTTCACCAGAGATGCAGTTTCTGATCCCTATTAGGTGCCAGGCCCCTCTGCTAGGTACTGGGACAGACTGAGCAGAATTCCCAGTGTGGGGAGCTCAGAGTTTAGTGGAATGGACAGCAAGTAAATAAAGAGTTCCCGCCCAGGGTGACTGCTGCTCGCTCATGTAGCATGTGGGCTATGCACGAGACCCCACGGAAACAGGGAGAGTCTGCCAGAACTCCACAGAAGAAGGTGAATCCTGATGGCGAAGTATGAGCTGAAGTGACGAGGGACTGGAAGGCGGTCAAGAAAGTAGGAACACTATGTGCAAAAGACATGATGCTCATCAAGAACACATGTTTCAGGGACCTGAAAGAAATTCTGGATGGCCTGAGGCCAGAGGTAGAGCCAGGAGAGAAAGTAATTTGAAGACCCATGAGAGGGAGGCAGTCATTCTAGTAAACAATGTTATTTTAATAGTCTACATTCTTGTGTTAATATCTTAAGCCTGTTGCTCACTAACAGGACTTAAGAGTTGCTAATGTTGCAATGCACATTCTCCTGGCTCTACCCCTTACTGTTACTCCCTTCCAAGTGTCCCAGCAGCTGACAATGATACCTGGTGCAGAGTCAGCACTTAAGGACTGCAAACTACTATAATGCATGGGGTGGACGGCCTCCAAGGTGACCCTAATGATCCATGTCCTGATGCAAAGCCCTCCCCTTGAGTATGGGCTGGACTTACAGACCCGGTCTAAGGAGCAGACTAGACTAGAAGCACTGAGTTGTCACATCTAATGTTACATTATAAAAAGGTTGTGGCTTCCCTTTTGGGCAGTCCCTCGTGTACTCAAACACTCTGGTTCTCTTTGTCTCTTGGATTGTTAGCTGCCATGTCATAAGGACACTCAGGTGGCTTATGGAGAAGCCCACGCAGCAGTAGGAACTGAGCCACGCCCATGTGAGCAAGCCCACTGTCAGCACCTATGTGAGTGAGCTTGGATGCAGATCTTCTGAGGCCTGCCAATGGCCACATGAGTGAACTTGGAAGTGGATTCTCCAGTTCCACTCAAGCCTTGAGGTTACGGGCAGCCTTGGCCAACAGACTGATGGAAACCTCACAGGAGACTCTGAACCAGAGGCGCCCAGCTGATCTGCACCCAGATTCCTCGCCTGCAGAAACTGTGATAAGCCACAGTTGTTGTGATAAGCTACACAGCAAAAGGTAACTAAAATACTATGCTAGTACTGTCTACTCCTATTCCCTAATCAAGGCTGGGCTTCTGGTATACTTAGATTGGGTCCTATGATATCAGAGTCTCTTCTGGGTGACAGAGCACTGCCTGGAGACCCAGCTTTTGAGACTGGGATCCCAATTGCCTGACACCTAACTCTTTAAGGGACCAAACTTTGTTACCGAGTGTCCCACCCAACCGATCAGACCATTCATAGAACAAGTCCAGCCCTACTACAGCACAGATTATTGTCTGGCATGCTCCCCCCATCAGGGCCAACCTTGGGACAACAACCAACACTATGGATTACAATTCCCCCGCCAGCTGCGGCCAAATTCCAGGAAACCTCTCTCTACATGGTGACAATCACCGATGTCCACCACAGAGAGACACATGCAGCTAAGGTATTCTTGCTTTCCAAATGTAACTCTGATAGGCTATATGACACGCCTCAGAAAGTCATTGTTAAACCTGCTGTGTACACTATCCGTGTGGGAACAAGTGGAAAAACACAGATCGCTTAGGGAACATTGGCTTTTGGCAGCAAATTTTTGGCAGTTTATATAACAAGGTTAATTTAAAGGCAGTGGTTTTATATGTGAAAAAAAATGTTTTAAGACCTTGTAAAGATGTTAAATATTTACATAAAATATTATGCTCACCTAAGGAATGAAAAACAAAATATAAAACCCAAATGTGCCTTCTATCAATGGTTCTTTGCTTACCTCTTATGTCTTTTTAGCAGTTCTTAGACCCATTTCTTTATTCTGTGATTAAGCACCCACGGCACATACTAAGCTATGTACAGAAATGACAGGAGCTCATCACAGCCACAGGAAAAAAAATTTTAAAAAGGAAAAAAATAAAGGAAAGAAGGGAACGACATACCTCTGTCCCTGATGATTCTGCCCCTCGTGCTCCGGGACACAGTTATTGGGGACTGAGGGACTCAGGTGGGAGGACATCCTCAGAGCCACCGCTGAGATGCCCACCGATGGGGACGAGAAATTCAGCAGCAGGGAGGCGGTCCGGTGGGAGAGGACAGTCGGGTGATTGGTCACATTGACAAACAGTGGGTTATGCTGGCATGACAGTTCATAGGTTCCTGAAGAGACAGAAGGACACGAATTGGATTTAAGCCATGCACGTGGCACAGCGATTTTCAACGAGTGTGCCACCAGAATTTTAAAAACATGCAGTACCTGACTATTTAGCCAGGGGCATTGACCTCTTTTCCCTTAGATTGCTGAATAAAAATAATGACAACAGTCAATACTGCAATAGCCATCCTGTGAGAACGAATCAAAATTATACCCATTTTTTTTCAGATCGGCAAAATATTTATTTTTCGGTGTGCAACAGGATTTTAGTCCTTAGTTTATGTTATGCTATGAAATGAAAAAGACTGAAAATCACTGACATAGCACCATTTTTTTGTAACTAGTATTCATTTTATTCTCTCAGTCGCTGTGTGACGTAAGCACGGTCCCAACTGATATCGGAGATAGACAAGGAGCTGACTCCTGGTCTACTGGATGGTCCTCCAGTGACCCTGCGGGGGCAACTGTCAGACTCACCAAGAGAGTGGTTGTTCCCGCTGACGTCGACCAGGTGGAGGGTCACTGTGGGCCGCGGATGTTTCCCAGATGCCAGGCCATCAGACGTCAGGAAAATAAAAATCGCTGTGGCCACGCCTGGTCTACTGAAACACACCTAGGCATAAGAACATACGTGTGTGAGCCTGTCCCCCACCAGGCTATCCCGACATGTGAAGTGAGCACTCCCTTCTCCCTTACAAATGAGGAAAACACAGAGCAGGCACAGAAGGTTCCCAAGATCACACCACGAGTTAAATAGAATTAGATGGAAAGAAGAGATAACTTTCAGCTACTGGGCTTCCCACCTTTTTCTGAGACTTTTTTACCTCATCATTTTTGCTTGAACCAGTCTTTCTCTATCTATCTCAGAAAAGATCACTCAAAGAGGCAATTGCTAGAGACAAAACACCAGGTAGCCAGCCAATACCGCCTGGTCCCCAGTGAGAGAAGTGGGCAAGACGGTCCCCCAGCGAGCGTTCGGTTTGCCTCTGAACCCGCACAGCAATGACTCTTCCGCATCTCCCTCGAACATGTTTATCAGAACCTCTCACCTAGCCCAAGAGCTATGACATGGGGGACATCTCTCCCCTGGTGCCCCAAGCATATGTGCCCTGCCCATGGCTAGAAAATAAGCCAACACTGAGGCACAAAAAAAAGTTTAGTTTTTTAAATAAAGAATATTCCTAGATGGTTAGGCTGATTAGCTATAAAACAGTCTTTCCAAGTAAACTATGGACATCTTTTCCCTGGAAATCCTTTGATATAAAAGAAAACATTATAGAGATTGTAACTTGGAGAGCTTCTCTTCCACACTGAAATCAGGTGTCATTCTAGTTTGGAGTTATTTTCCTATAGCTCAACATTACTCTTAGTTTCTGTTGAGAAGAGATTCCACCCTTCCCTGATGACACGGGAGGCACATTGTTAGAGCCTGGGTACATTCCTCTAGCTGTCTATCAGGCTCTGGGGGTCATGAAGCCCCAGGAAACCGGTCCTCAGAGTGCAAGCAAGGGGCCACATCAAATGACAGGGATCTCCTCTAAAAAACAGGGGACGGGCGAGTAAAACATGTTTTCCATTTTAACGAGAATTCTTCCTCGTCCGCAGACTGGGTTTTCCCAAGCCGCGGTGCTGTGTTTATAGTGTTCATTTGCGCTGCCGGCTTAATTAGGGAGGTTTTATGGTTTGCAGTGGTCGACACAGCACAAGTCCCCCTTCTTCCACTCCTGCTTTGAGGGAAAGACCAGCCACACTCTCTTTTTACAGTGTCTTTCCCCCCCTTTCTTTCATTTCCCCTCTTTGAAGTAATAAATATCCCTTTATAACTTAAGAAATGCCCAGACCCCTAGGTTATGGCTTGCAATGCGAGGTCCTTTGTCCCCGGCTGGATGAGGGCTAGACATGAAACACGCCGTCAGGTAACTGAAGGTCTCACGCACGGCCCTCACCTCCGGCAGCGAGCGGCATCAAAGCCGCCGGGAACTCCCACGACCTCTTCCTTTCCACACACCACAAAAGAGACCTGAGCGCTGAAGAAAGTTCTGGGTCGCTTCCTGAGCCAGGAACAGACAGAGTCTAAACAAGCACCTGGTGGCTTTACCCCACGAGGCCTTAGACAGGAGAGCCCAGTCCTCCCACCTGCTGTCAGGGTCCCCCAAACAGACACCACCCACGTGAAACTAATTAGTGGAGCGCGATCTAATGGTGCGGATTTCTCTGTCCTGAGAGCCTGCGTCTAAAACCTCCGACTCATTCTACGTCTCCCAGCAATGCGTCTCCTTGCTCTAAGGGTCTTTGAAGATCGGTCACTTTGAACCCTGAAGCCGGCTCCTGGGGGCAGTGGGCAGTGGCTGAGCCAGGATTTCCAGGCCAGGGCTGAAGTGGAAACGCCACAGGTGAGGCTTACCCAGGGGACAGAGGCAGGGGATTGCTGGAATACACAGTGAAGGAAGACAGGGACCTGAGAAAGGTACGAGATGCTCGCTCTTGGGAACCTCTTCTCAGAGCGACCCAGAAGAGGTGGCCAGAGTCTGCTCTCATCTGAATACCACATGGGCCTCAAAACATCAACGGGAAGCCAGGAGAGTATGGGCTCTCTCATTGAGCTCCTGGGGCCTGAGAACCAGAGCTGAGCTTGAATCTGCACGTACATGCATCGCCAATCAGAACGGGACAAAGTGCACCGACTAAACTCATAATTCTGGAGAGCCAGCTGGCTGGGCAGAAACTTGGGCTGGACTCCTGGCTCCCTCTTCACTCACTGGGTAAACCTGAGTGAGCCATCACCTCTCTTCTCTGAGCCTAGGGTGCCTCTTCCCCAAACCTGAGAAACAGACACACTGCCAACCTCACCAGGCTGCCACACGGGTCAGCTGACATCACCTGAAAACACAGAGGACTGTGCCTGTCGTCTAATAGGGACTCAGTGTTCAAGAATTCTTATTTCCAAAAAAAAAAAAACTACATTTTTTATTCTGTTTATACTTTGAGAAGACAAGGGTAAAAAAAATAAAAATTTTAAGTAAAACATAATCTGCGTATTTGGGTATCCAGAGAACTGTGATTTTCTGAATGGTATAGACTAAAATACTTCATATATACTATTTTAAATGGGTACTTATAGAAATGTGATTGGCCCTCTAGGTTCCACTTCCACAGAGAGAGGCAACATTTGATGCTCTTGGTTTGAATATATCTCTACTGTGTAAGTAGAATTTATGAAAAATGCGTTATATACATATATATATATTATATATATACATATATAACTCTTATATTAGACCTTTCAGGAAATCCAATTCAATATACAGTTATTAAAAACCTACTTTTCTTGTACATATAAACTTCTAGAATTTACAGTATAATTAGAATAGTAAATGTATATTCCTTATTCAAACAAAGACAATATTTTAAAAAGTTGCTCTTTCTATAGCCAAGCCACAGCTATTTTAATACATATAATAGTCCAGATTATTCTTCACATAAAATAATGAATTTTATGTTCCTCGACATGAAGGACAAGTAGTGACTGAAGCAGAGAATTTGGCCCCATGAAGCTCTTACTAATTCTACCACCATGCCACCTTTGCAAAGACAAGTGTGACACCCCTCTAATCACCACACCAGTGCAGTATGTGAACAGTTGGTCCCACCCCCATCAGGACTAAGCACACCAAACGCGCCTCCTGGGAGACTACTCAGCTCTGATAGGAGCACCGGGCATGCCCCAAGAGACAAAGCCAAGATGCTGAGAAGTCAAGAGGACTGTGGCTTTATCTGTAAGGTGTTATTATTTGTTTAAACAAGGATAACGCATTCATGTTATTCATAGGCGATGTAAAATGAACATGGCTCTGATGAAGAAGAAACACTATAGCTAGACATCAGAGAGGAGGTCGCGAGTCTTTTAGGAAAATGAGGGATTCTCAGGACTGAGGGGTGGTCTCAAGATAGAAGAACTGCCTGCGAAATTAGCTCAGTGAATCCATCACAAAATACTCTGAAACAAGAGAAAACATAGATTGGATGGATGGATGGATGGATGGCGACAGACAGAAGTAGAAAACCAGTCCCACACACTTGGTTGCTTTTTCATCCAAAGCCTGCACGTTAACTACCAGATCTAACCCCTGCCCACTGGTGAGGTTAATGCTGAAAGAATGTTTCCCTCGGGCAGAACTGTCTGGGCTTAAGAAAGCCCTCTTCAGTGTGCCTGCTGGGGACACACACACTGACCATACCCCGAAACCAAGCATTTCAACTTCCAGGTCACCCTTTGTGGTGGTCACTAGAGAGCAGGCCCTAAAACTATACCACAAACTTGAAAAGAATCTCCTCTGAGGTTTCAAAATGCTTTTGGTTAGTTATTGGGTTGTTATTTTTCCTGTGCCTTTCCACCCTCCCTTGTCTCTGGCACTGCCCTATCCCAGAGAGAGAGGGGAGGCCCTCGCACAGGAGGAGGTGGGCGGACATGCCATCTGGTTGTGCCACGCTTGACAGCGTGCCAAGTGTGATCCCACAATGTGCCGGGGCCTCTGTCAAGCTCATTGGGTTTCTACTCCTGTTTAAGATTTTTGTCCTATAATATCCCCAGGATATAAAGGTTACATTATAGAAATGTAAAAAGCAGGATTATGACAGTTTAAGTGACTTACTTCCTCTAGCAAAATGCTAGAGAAGCAGGAATTGAGGTTTTCTGGCTTCGTTCTGTATTCTTTTGACTGCCCACTGGTTCTTGATTTGGGGGAGCAGGAAATCACAGCTTCCTTAGAAAATGTGTTGACAATTGTTCCCCCTCTCCTCCCTTCCCAAAATGAAGTCACACAAACACTTAGGCATAAAAGCTCCATTACACTTCAGAGAGCTAAGAGAACCCGTTAAATGCCATTAGCAGTCCAGTGGGGGAGGGTGGTCAAAAGAAAATAGATTAAGAACTCTTGCATGATTGGTTGAACCACATGCCTTTTTTTGTAGGTAAAAAATGGTCAAATATTGGAAATTGTATATGGATTTCCCTAATGAGATAGCCATCTGTGTAGATTTCAGAAACTTGACAAGGGAGAAATTAACTCTCAAAGTTTCAGGGGCTTTTACCTGAAGTCCAAATCTAACAGATAAAGGAAAGGTGTGTCGCAACTAGCCTCCTGCCACTGGGCTGCCTTGGTAGTCTCCGTACTAGAGGATGTGGATCAAAATGGGAGGGGTTTTGAACCTGGTTTGACTTCCTTCCCATGTCCGAGCCCTGTCTCTCTTGGTATTGGACAAATCCCAGGTGATTTCCTGTGTTGTTCCTTCACAGGACAAGGGAGGCTATAAACATAATGAGCTTATGTGGTTCTCTTTGCAAAAGAGTGAGGTCATTTTGTGAAATGCAGAGATAAGCAGCACGAGCACCCTCACTGTCTGAGGGGAGACATTTGACAATATGTGCTTTGGCAGGTCCGTGCTAGGGTTCAGATCAGAATCAACTCATGGGCTCAGTTCCCTGTGAACACAGTTCCTCACGTGTGATTGCAGACATCAGGGCTGAGTAGGCAGAGACCCTGTGTTAGCAGAGCGTGTAGGGCTCAGAAGGGGGATCAGAAAAAGATGAAACCAAATCTTTAGTGAACACCGTGGTCTGCTACCCAGATGCCCCCCTTCACGGCTGAGCACTCAGCCCACAGCCATCTGTGTGTGGAAACTGCTCTCTCAGAGGGAGAGAGCCGTCACAAGGTCATATCCCTTTCCTGGAATGGGAAGAGAGGGGAGAAGCCCATGTCCAGTGGGCTTAATAAGAGTGAGTGGTGTACAGGTGGGACAACTCAGAAGGGCCATCCCAGATCCCTGTTGGACAGGACACTGACACTTTCATGTGGCCACTCCTTCCCCTGCCCACTCCTGGTTCTTTCACTCCCCCTGCAGCTGGTGGACCCACATTTGCACGCAGCTGTCCATCTCAGAGCCTAAATCCTGGGGAAACACCACTTAAGTCAAAGTCTAAGAATAAGACAAGGTATAAAATGTAGATGGAGGCCCTGGCCAGTTGGCTCAGTGGCAGAGCATCAGCCTGGCTTGCAGGAGTCCCAGGTTCCATTCCCGGCCAGGGCACACAGGAAAAGCACCCATCTGCTTCTCCACCCCTCCCCCTCCCCCTCTCCTTCCTCTCTCTCTCTTCCCCTCCTGCAGCCAAGGCTCCATTGGAGCAAAGATGGCCTGGGCACTGAGGATGGCTCTGTGGCCTCTGCCTCAGGCACTAGAATGGCTCTGGATGCAACAGAACGATGCCCCAGAGGGGTAGAGCATTGCCTCCTGGTGGGCCTGCCGAGTGGATCCCGGTCGGGTGCATGCGAGAGTCTGTCTGACTGCCTCCCCATTTCTAGCTTTGGAAAAATTCAATAAATAAATAAATAAATAAATAAATAAATAAATAAATAAATAAAATGTAGACGGAGAATAAGAATGCAGAAGCGAAGGAATGCAGGTGTACAAGTGCAGAGCCAGGAAAGAGTCTCTCAATTACATGTGACCCTTACAGGTTGCTCAGTCACCATGCCTAGGCCTGCAACAGCTTGTGTGTGGAACCAATGAAAAGTTAGATGAATGGTGATCAGATAAAGAAAAAGTGAACGACGTGTGCTTTCCCCTCTGAGGACAAACTCTGAGACACTGGGAAATGCCGTTCCCCTTATAACACACCAGGCTGGGTTTGGGTAGAAATGCAAAGCTATATATACAGACATCTTTGCTTTCTCAGGATTCCCAGGAGATACAGGGACCCACAGAGGTTAATTTTACAAACAGAAGATTCTCTCTTGAAAGGCAAGAACATTTTAGAAATTTCAATCATGGGTACAGAAATAATTCCAACATAAATGAGAAGTTGTGCCCTCTCCAACAGAGAAACCTCTAGCTAGTTGACATTCTGCGTTTCTACCTAGCTCTCAGGTGACGCTGATGCTCTTGGATGCCAACCAGGCTATTAAAAATCCATGCTTTTACAAAGAAATTATGGGATATTACAAAATACTTAGGGAAGTTTGTCAATGAAAGTACTTGTAAGCCATCATTTATGGGGTACAATTAACCCTTTGAGTAGTACGAACATTCATGTATGTCCTCGTGCCTCCTGACCATCCAGAGTAGGATCAATTTATTTTAAAAATGTGTAAGGCAACATTAAAAAAAGGCAAATGTATGTTCCATAAATTGGTTATCAAACATGATTTTAAGTTAATAAAACTGTAACTAAAACTGATTTCATTTTTTGAAAAAAACTCATTCCCAGGGGTCAGTAAGGGTGAAAAGAACTCACTACTCAAAGGGTTAAAGTAGTGCTGAGAGGGGGGGAAATTGTGGATGATGAAAACAAATCATTCAAGAATTCAACACAAGAAGCTAACAAAGAACATCATTATAAATCCAGAGACACAGGAAGAGAATAAATAATAAAAATAAAAATATAGAACTTAGTGAGAGAACTAAAATGGAAAAAAAATAGTTATTTGATGAAATCCTTGGCACAAGTAATCAAGAAAAAGAGAAAAAGGAAGTTCAAAACCATACAATCAATATAAAGGGATTGATAACTACAGCTAAACAGAGATGAGACATAATAAAAATACATTATGAACAACCATCAGCACTAAATTTGAATATGTGGAAAAAAATTAATACAGTTATGGAAATAACCAATAGTTCAAAATTGGAAAAGAAAAATGACTATTTTAATAAAAACCAAAGACATTTAAATGACAATCTTAAGTCTTTTCGCAAAGAAGCCCCAGGCCCAGTTGGTTTTACAGGTGGATTCTGCCAAATTCTGAAGGAACTGATAATTCCTATTTTATATGAGTAGTTTCATAAAATGTACAAAAATGAAAAACTGCCCAATTTTATAAGGCTTGTATAATCTGAAAATAAAAAAAAAAGATATAAACTAATTCCACATATGGATAAAAAAGCAAAATTCCAAAATAAAAAATTAATTAAATCCAAAAATATATTTTAAATACACCATAAACAAGGTCACTTCACAAAGGCAAAATTGATTTGATATCTAAAAAATAAAGCAAAACTATCAATGTGATTCAATATAATGATGGATCAAAGGAGAAAAATCATGTGATTATGTCAACTGATGAAAATCAAGAGTTTGATTATTTCAGCTCATATATACTAGCCTGTTTTCCAAGAGGCAAAAGAAATGATCTAAGGCTTAGTCTAAAATGTATATGGAAAATAAGTGTTCATAAATAATGAATAGCTAATGCAAATGTTTGGTTTTTTTAATGTACAAAAAGTAAAGGGAGAACATGCTTTCTCAGGTATGTGTCTGAAGTAAAAGTTATAAAAATACACAGCGAACATCATATTCAATGGGAAAAATCTTAAAGCATTTCCCTTAAGGTCAGGAACAAGGCAGGGATGTCAGCTTTCACTACTCTTTTCAACACAGCACTGGAAGTCCTAGCCACAGCAATTGGACAAGAAGAATAAATAAAAGGCATCCAAATCAGAAAAGGAGTAAAATTGTCATTATTTGCAGATGACATGATACTGTATATAGAAAATCATAAAGATTTCACCAAAAAACATATATATATGCATATATACAGATATATGTTTGTGTATATTTAGTTAGGTGGTACTGTAAGTATATCAATAAAATATTAATAAAATTAATAAGGCTTTAGTAGAACTGAGCAGAAAGAAAATAAGACAGAAACCAAAAATTAGCAATAGTGAAAAAAGTCCTAGAGATCATGGAAATATTACAAAGAAAATAAGAGGCCATAATAAAAACACTTAGTGCCAATAAATTCAATATTTAGAAAAGAATGGACAAATAACTTGGAAAAAAATCAACTTACCAAAACTGACCTAAGAAAAAATAGAAAACCCAAATTCTTTTATATTGGTTTTAAAATCTTAACACATAATTTAAAATATTTTCTCAAAGAAAACCCCAAATTCAAATTGTATCACTGATGAATACCTCCAAAATTAACACCAACCTTATAAAAAATATTCCAGAGAACTGGAGAAAAAAGAAACTTGTTTTAAGAAGTCAAATCTAGCCTTTATCATAAAACCTGACAAGAAAGTAAAACACAAGAAAATTGGGAGCCAAGCTCTAATGAACATAGATTTTAAAAATCACTTAAAATATCCACAAAAAGATTCCAAAATTATTGACAAAGGACTATACATCAACTTCAAGTTGTTACTTTTCCAGGTATATAAGACTGGTTCACATTCAAAAGTTTATCAAATTAAGTCAAGACACTGATAGGACAGAGGGGAAAATAATATGAACATCTCAGATGCAGAAGAGCCTTTGATAGAACTCAACTCCCTCTGTCAGAGAACTATAAAATGTTAAGAGAAATTAAAAAAGATTTAAGTAACTGTAAGAACATATCAGAAGACTAGTAAGTTAAAGGCAAATCTCTCCCCAAATTGACTTGAGACTCAATGAAATCCCAGTCAAAACTGCATTAGATTTTCTTTTTCCACATGTGGAACTTGAAACTGATTATAAAATTTACATGGCAATTCAAAGGACCAAGAATACCCAATACATTCTGGGAAAAAAAGGAAACATTTTAGAACTAACATTATCAGATTTTAAGACTTGTCAAAAATGTACAGAAAGTAAGAGCATGACATCGATGCAAGACTATGCAACCAGTAGACCAGAACAAAGACTCCATAAACAGAATAAATCAAAGCCATCAAGGGATACCTTTACAGGTATCTAACAGGATGGCTAAATCTACGATGTCCAACACCACAGTTGGTGAAAACGTGAAGCAACTGGAATACTCAGAAGCCTCTGGTGGAAGCATAACGATTGTGAAAAATTATTTAGGATTATCTACTAAAGTTGGCCATCTCTCTACCTGTGTTCAAGCAGTTGCAAATATATCCAACTATTTCTACACAGTCACCAAAAGGGGTGTACAGAAAGGTTTATGGCAGAACTATTTGTAATATCATAATAGAGAAAAACAAAAAATAACCCAGATGTTCACCAATATGGACAAATAAATTGTGGTGTGTCAATGCACTGGAATGTGTGGCGCAGTGAAGACAAACACCACTGCTGAGCAAAGCGGTGTGAACGTGAAGGGAGAAGAATCTGGCACACAAGGTACGTGCTGTACAGGTTCTCACAGGAGGGCCAAAGCCGGACAAAACCCATCAATGGTGTCGAAGTAAGGATAGTAAATACCTGGGGTATAACAACTGAGAGAAACGAGAGAATCTTTTGGGGGTGATGTTAGTGTTTTGGTTCTTGACCTGTACAGTGGTCAGAGTGCACACGGTAAAAATTCATCCATCTGTGCATTTCTATCTTGTCACTTTCCGATGTGTGTGTTACAGTTCCATTAAAAGCTGATAACTTAGAAAGAAGCACACATTTCAAAAAGAGGTAAAAATAAATTCAAAATGTAAACACAGTGATAATGAAATTTCCTGACAAGGCATTCCAATGAATCACATGTAAACATGCACGTGCATACATATATGTATACACATACATACATATACATATACATATACATAGACCCCCGCACAATCTATCTGCGGCCTTCACGGAGAAACATCTGGGCTACTTACTTTGAGCCACACCTCGTCCTCTCTGTCCAGGCTACCTCCTTGCTGCTCACTGCCTTCATCACGAGATCTATTTCCACTGGGGACACAGGGAAACCAGCCAGGAAGGGGATGGTGCTCTGGCAAATGCGGATGGGACGATGTGCAAATCTGAAATGCAATTTCAACCAAGAATTCAATGTGGAGGGTGAGATGAGAAAACTCTCCAGCTCAAATCCAAACCTTTCCCCTCTTTCTGAGTGCCCAGTGACTGTGTCACTGGCAGAAATCTTTCTCAATGCAGAGCAATGTCTCGGTGCTCTCTGTTAGCCACCAGATAGAACTTGCTTGGGTAAACAAACATGCATGACAATTCTCAGCCCACCATCGATCAGGAGACTTTGCCCACAGAATAGTCCAGGCACATTTCAGGCAAGCGCTTCTGGGATTAGCCATGGGAGTCCATCCAGGACAATGGTCAGATCCTCACCTTGCAGAACCTACTGGCCGCAAGAGAGAGGCTACTGAGTCAGGGAACTGCTGAGCGCTCAGATCGGTAGAGAAGCCAGAGACGAGAAACTCCAGGAAATTTCTTACACTTCATTTCGGAAAGACTGACAGGCTAGACGAGAAGCCACTATAGAAAGCTATCACTAACTCAGAATCTCCCAACTTTCCTGGCTTCCTGCCATTGGGCACCAGAACTTATGAGAAAAATGCCAGGATCGGGCTGAGGCAGTGTGGCAGACACATGCCTAGTTGCCTACTCATACCCATTTCCCCTTCCTTTCATATTAACATACTCTAACTTTGTTCAAGGGACAGTGTATCTCATTCTAAATGCTCATCTGCTCAGGGTCCCTTACAATTAAGGTGATTAAGTAACCTGGTTCTGAACCAGAAGATGCTGGTAGAAGTCTACAGTGTTGAACTTCCAGAAAAGCTGCCATTTTCCCAATGAGAAATGAAAGAGGCAGCTAGCATGCACCTACTCCCCTTCTTCCTGCGTGAAATGCCTACTTCATGCTTCAAAGAACAGCAGTCATCTTACCAGCAGGAGGAAGGAAGTTGCAAGCCAACGATGCAAAGAACTGGACCCCAGAAGATACTTTGGCCCTTGACTGACAATTTTCCAGAACTGGAACACCAACCTTGGCTGGTCCCTCAGTCTCCTGGGTCATCTCCTCAAGTCTAAAATCCAGTGACTCCATCCTGACCTAACACACCTGACAGCTAAATCACACTACTCTCAAAAGGGCTGTATTGCCTGTTGTTATGATGAAAGGGTTTATTTGGCAATGGACACACCTGGAATAGTACCTAACAGTCAAGTTCTCAGTCTGCTTTTCAGTATTCAACTATAACTCACAGAAGTCAGCCCTTAGAGTCCTCAGGGGGATCTCCTATTTATTTAGATGGGTATTCTAGAAAAGTTGCACACCTAAACATTTGTTTTTAGTATTAACTCTAGAATCTCTTCAATACTAAGAATTATTTAAATCAAATTACACTTTGATCTTTAAGTTAAATTTTAAATGTTATTGATCTTTGTAGTAAACCACTGAGTTGAATGCAAAAGGATGACTATCTCCATTTTATGTAAGAGAAAATCAAAGCGCAGAGGTTAGGTGACTTGTCGACTATCGTTTAGTTAATAATACTAGTAATGCTGGTGAATCCTGTAGTGTAACCCAGGCATTCTGACTCTTGCTCCTTTTTCTTCACTTAAAATGAATCCTCCCAAACACAAAGCTCAAGGGTAATTCCTGATATGTGTACTTCGAAGGCTAATTTTGAGATGCTCTTGTATACCTTAAAACCAACCATTGCAGGCCCTGGCTGGTTGGCTCAGTGGTAGAGCGTCGGCCTGGCATGCAGGAGTCCTGGGTTCAATTCCGGCCAGGGCACCAGGAGAAGCGCCCATCTGCTTCTCCACCCCTCCCCCTCTCCTTCCTCTCTGTCTCTCTCTTCCCCTCCCGCAGCCAAGGCTCCATTGGAGCAAAAGTTTGCCCGGGCGCTGGGGATGGCTCTGTGGCCTCTGCCTCAGGTGCTAGAATGGCTCTGATTGCGGCAGAGTGGCGCCCCAAGATGGGCAGAGCATCACTCTCTGGTGGGCATGCCGGGTGGATCCTGGTCGGGCGCATGCGGGAGTCTGTCTGATTGTCTCCCTGTTTCCAACTTCAGAAAAACAAAACAAAACAAAATTTAAAAAATTTAAAAAAAACACAAAAAACTAACCGTTGCCTAGCCAAAGGTTCCTAGGTGAAAACTGGTAAGGGTGGGGATGAGATTTAATGGCTAGTCTGGAAGCTTTTCATTTCACATTCTCTTATTCACAGTTCAGTAAGGACTAAATTTGATGTCAAAGTCAGGAGAAAACTGTCACTTCACAATTTTCTCAGACTTGACTCTTCTGGCTTAACTTACCATGGAGTGAGGTTCTCCTGTTACCAAGGAAACAGGACACTTGTTCTTATCTTCGTGAGCGGAGTAGGCTTGGGTAGCCCACTGATCCAAGAATCCACTGGGAGTATAGAGGCCACAGTCTGTGAGGCTGGTTTCCCTCTCAAAAGGCTCACATATCCCGTCTCCCTCAAACACATAGCACAGGCTTGGCTCTCCTGCCAACAAATATCGCATGACGTTTGGAAATGTGTTTTTATATATGTCATATAAAAATAATTACAATTTTTTATCCAGCCCACTAGAGAGTACTATAACTGGAAGTCGAAATGCTCACCCCAAAAATGCAGACCACACACACTCACTCTCTCTCTCTCTCTCTCTGTCTCTCTGTCTCTAAAGAAACAGAATTATTTTTCATTGGGAAAAACGGTAGAATCTGCCTATATAATAAAGGTATAGAAAGCTGTGAGATGGGGGGAGAAGAAACAGGGAGAGGAAAGGGGCTGTGGGCTGGATATAGAAAACAATTTTAAGAAATAGCTGGACAGGATACTTAGGGGAAACTGGGGATATCAGAGATGTTGATATCCCCAGAACAGAGAGAATTTAAATAAATGGTATAATGCTTGAGGTATTCGGACCCCCCTCACAGTTCTAGAAGTAATGAAGCCCTTAAGAAATTGGTTTCCAGTTACTATTTGTTTCTTGAACTCACTGTGCAACTGACCTGAAACTGGACAACACGGCTCCATGTTGACAAGGGTTACTACTATTATTTCTTCTGTCTCGCACCAACCATGTGAGGCATGTGTTTTGTTTGCTTCATAAATAGGAAACCTGAGTCTCAGTAATTTTAAGTGACTTGCCAAAGTCCCTTGACCCATAAGCCATAGAGCAGGGGTCCCCAAACTTTTTACATAGGGGGCCAGTTCTCTGTCCCTCAGACCGTTGGAGGGCCGGAGTATAAAAAAAAACTATGAACAAATCCCTATGCACACTGCACATATCTTATTTTTAAGTAAAAAAACAAAATAGGAACAAATACAATATTTAAAATAAAGAACAAGTAAATTTAAATTAACAAACTGACCAGTATTTCAATGGGAACTATGCTCCTCTCACTGACCACCAATGAAACAGGTGCCCCTTCCAGAAGTGCAGTGGGGGCCGGATAAATGGCCTCAGGGGGCCGCATGTGGCCCGTGGGCCGTAGTTTGGGGACCCCTGCCATAGAGCATTGGGTAAGCTTGACTCAAGCTTACAGAATGCAGGCTCAGGGGTTCTGCATTACACCACACTTCCTCTTGCTCACACAGGACCGTCTTCAAGAGCAAGCAGGTGAGAAATGAATACTTAAGAAAAACGATCAGGCTAGTAAATCAAGCTTGTGTTGTATGGACGTGTTCTATACTTGCTCATAAGATATCTGTAAGTGAATAGTACTTAACTGTCACGATGTAAACTGGTTTCAAACATGGAAAGCTGAGAGGCAGTTACAGAACCATTTATTAAGTTCTATTGCATTTTCCACCAAAATGTAGAACAACTAATATTAGCAGCACAATTCTAATTCTACTTAAAATAATTGGACCTGAAATTACAGTCACGATCCAAAAAAACCCCAACATCCAGGTACACATTCAGTAACATCCTTACTAAAATGTACCATTGCTATACCAACCTTTTTCATTCACAGCAATCCCACAGGGCTCTTCCAGCAATTTTCACTGCTCATCAACACGTGTTTATTAATCATTCTCCTTAATAATTTATTCAAGTCTATGACCTTCTGTGGTAAACTGAGTTTCACTTGCCAGGAATAAGCCACTACTGTTCTGAGGACTTGGTTCTGAGCCTATTTGGGGCTTTAAATTCCTACATTTCATCAAACACACAGCCTGCCCAAATCACTCTCCAAAGTCAACGTGTGTGTTTGGAATGACTTTCCCATGATAATTCAGTTTTTCTACGTGTGTGTGTGTGTGTGTGTGTGTGTGTGAATAGAGATGTATGTATACATGTATTTATGTACATAAATATGTATATATTTTAGATGGATATACATATATGTGTATATATTTTATAACATATATATTACTTATAACATACATATTTGTTTTGTTTTTCTGTTTATGAACCAGTGACTGCTTCTTTTTGCTTCTCTGTTTCTTTTCACCACATACCTAAAATTTTTACCTCTGACTTTTTCAAATCCATCTAAAAACAACAGATTCTTTTAAAACCCATTTCACAACAATGCTTTCAAGTCTAACTTTTGGAGAAATAATGAAATGGAACTATATACTTAGCCTACTATAAATGTGTTACTGACTGAAACAGATGTCCAACCATGGAATATATCATTGTTTACTTCACCCTGTAAAATTTAGGTATAGTCTTACTGGAGTTAAAGATGAAGGAAATACGAGCCAAACGTAATGGGATCAGATGTGACAGCAACCAAGTGAGGTCTGCTCTAGTGAGATTTCAGCTGCACCGGAGAAGGCACAGTGTTTGCCGGGGGGAGTGTGTGTGTGTGTCTGTCTGTGTGTTCAGTATGAGCCCTCTATGTACTGCAAAAAGCAGATGCAAACTGGGACTAACAAATACTCGCATACAGATGAGGGCAGGTGATCGGGTCAGCATATTCTGCACATCCAGACCACATCTGGAGTACTGGATTCTTTCCTGGGCATTGACCACGTGAAGCATGCCAGGTCAGGGTAAATAGGAAAGGGTCTGGAAACCTAATCACATGAGGGGATGTTTGGGTTGGAAAAGAGAATAATGGGGAGGCATTTCAAATATCTGAATGGTAGTCAAATAAAACAGGGGAAAAAATTATCCTCTGTAGTTTCATAGCAAAAAAAAAAAAAAAAGCGCTTGATTCAGCATTTGGAAAGCTGAGGTCCAGGCTGGCTCTGCTGTAGCATCTATACATGAGTCACTAACATGCTCTGAGCCTCAGTTTCCAAACTGGAAAGGAGAGAAGAATTTTAGAACAGATAAAGCCATTTGTAAACAGAACGGTTTGTGTCCAGGTACACTCTTCCCTGCTAGAGGTACGTACGCAGAAGCAACATACAAGGGGCACATCTCTCAGGAGCTGGACTTCAGTGCTCACTAGCCTGTGTGCACACAGGGATTGGGTGTCTATGAGACTCGTGATACATGGTGCACAGTGAATGTTTTTTGTTGGATGAATGGAAGACTGCTAAGATTCTATGATTTTACAATTCTGCTCTAGAAAGCAGGGTCATTTGCATGTTCTGTACACTGCTTAACACCTTGACAAATTCTACATAATTATAATCACATCCTACTTTATCTTGAGACTTAGAGACATTATAAAAAATTTTAAATGCACCACTGATTAAAATAATTCTGCTGGGTGGTTACATTCCACAGACTCATTGTGATGTATGCAGATGGGAATAGAAAAATAAGGAACATCTCTAAGAAGCCCACTGATGATGGTTTCATCGGAACTGGGAGATGTGTGCTCGGCGGCCTCCCTGAGTGACAGGAGCCCAGAGTCAAAGCCACCTAGCCGTTATTCATTAACAGTGATTCTCTAAGATTAAGAAACATTCTCCCCCTGTCATTCCTCATGATACAGCACTCCTTTTGGCTTAGAATGATTGCTTACCCTAATTTTTATGTAGAATCTACATGACTGTGTTACTTAGCTGACACTGATGTTAGACATGAGGACCCAGGAGAAATCCTTGATAACATTAATCTAGGAGGCAGTATAACCTCCTCGTGGTTTAACCTGTAGATCCTAGAGCTGTACTTGCTTGGTTCAAATCCTGACATCGCCACCTCTAGCCATATAACAGGAAGCAAGGTATCTAAGGTCTCTGTGCCTTACTTTAGTGTTCTCATACTAAGAGCAGTGCATATATGATATGATGTACATGAAACAATTAGTGCCTGGCACACAACAGACACATCCAAGCTTATGGTCATTATTATCATCATCACCAAGCTGTACGTTACAGGACATTGAGAGCTTACAAAAACAAGGTGTCACATGGGGACACCTACAAAACTAGGACCCGAGCCCACACAGGTCCCCCTGAACTCACCCACACAGTTGAAGCCTTCCTCTAGGTGACACGCCCTTGAGCAGCCATCTCCACTCAAAAGATCTCCATCGTCACACTCTTCTCCCAGGTCCCTAGAAGGTAAAAATAGACGTACACAGACACACACACACACACACACAGAAAGTGATTTTTCTTTTATACAACCATCATTTTAACTTCTTAAAACTCATTATATATTTAAAAGTGCAAGCTGGAATGATTTCACTTATATGGGGAAAATATAGAAAACAAACAAACGAAACCGAGCAGACCCACAGACACAGAGAACAGACTGATGGCTGCCGGAGGGGAGGGGTTTGGGGGTGGGTGGAAAAGGTGACGGGATTGAGGAGCACAAACTGGCAGTGACAAAACAGTCACGGGATGGGAGGTCCGGCACAGGCAATACAGTCAATAAGAGTGTGATAACGACGCATGGCACCAGGTGGGCACCAGAAATATCAGGGGAACACTAATTGTCTGACCACTATACTGTCCACCTGAAACAAACATAAAATAATATTGAATGTCAACTGTAACTGGGAAAATTTTTTTAAAGTGCAAGCTGGGGGAGCTAAGAAAGTGCATTTCCCCCGACACACACTCACAAGGATACAGATATTTATAGAAGACACAAATTAGTCAATGACTGCTGATTGGCATGTCCAGTGGGTTGCAGGAATTCCCAAAATTCAAGGAGCTCATGAGCTCAGAAACATCTAGAAGACCCGTGAGGGTCCTTACAGTGTTTTTGGTAAGTGATCTTAAGCTAGGAAATGCCTACCAGCCCTCCTATAAATAAAGTCTGAGAAAAAGTGGAGCTGGTCAAAAGGAAACCTGTTTGTCTAAGTGTGGTTTTGTTTCCTGTTCATTTTTATCTACTTTTTACTTTTTTTTTCACTGTTTTGTTCAATCTAAATGCGGTTGTTGCCAAAGTCAGGATTCTGTAGAACTGGAATCTATATAAATATCAGGAGATTTAGTAGCCAGTTGCAGCCTTCCCTCAGTCCAAGCACCTCTAAGGCTCAGTGCTCCACCCTTCCTCCCTACGACCACCTGGTGGCTGCTAACATGTATTGCAGGGGAGAGACAACTAACAGGATGGGGCAATTGTAGGTTTATAGTGGTTTGCATATATAGCGTTCTGTTCAAGGAGGGCTCCGTCTGAGCAGCAGTGAAGACCAAGCCCACCAAACACACTGCCTGATGGGCAGCAGACTCAAAAAGAGGCAGACGGTACAGGGAAAACAACAGCCAGACTTATTCTGCGCACATGGGAGGCTTCCCCAGGGAGAAATGTGACTGAGACAAGGGAAGGGAGGCGTCCTGCGGAGACTGAGTTAGGTGGATTCTGCGCACATGGGAGGCTTCCCCAGGGAGAAATGTGACTGAGACAAGGGAAGGGAGGCGTCCTGCGGAGGCTGAGTTAGGTGGGAGCTGGCAGCCAATTGGCAAGGTGTGGCTATTCAAGGAGCCTCAGTCACCTCCGTACACCACTGAGGTCTGGGAACATGTGGCGTTTATACTTCATGGAAAGGAACAGGTTTACACTAAAGCTTAAGGATCTTAGAAGATCGAGGAGATCACCAATGCTTAGTAACTGCTAGATGATGGGGTGGGACCCCAAGAAAGGCTCTAGAACTCCTTGCTGTTAGGGCTGCAAGACACAACATAATTTCACTTCATTTAGGAAATTAAAAATAGTCTGTGTTATTAGCATACAGAATCTAAGACAAATCCTAGCCTCCTCCTCCCAGAAGCTTCACGTAAGTGACAGGTGAAGTTAGAGGGGCATTCAGGGCAAGTTAATATAGGGTGACCGCTAGGACATGGGAGTTTTCTATGCTAAGGTTGGAAAAGTCCCAGGCAAACCAGAATGAATTAGTCCCTTTGGTTGGCATCGCAACAGGGCAACAGATAGGAACACGGCGTGCTAAGGAACCAAAGGCGTGACTCCACCTGTCCCTTGGTGATGTTACAGAATAGCCGCCAACTACAGTGCAGCCAGGTCTTCCTGGTGTCCGGGGAGCAAGTGACGCTCAGAAAGCCACCCTGACCTTACTCGGATCACACGGCTGGTTAGTAGCACGGGACGGGCCACCGGTCCAGGAGGTATCCTCACATCCTCTTGTAGCATCATTTGACAAGTAATCTTCTTCCCCATGAATGTCTTCCCTGAACCACAGGTGTTCTCTGAAGCCTTAAGAGCCACTCACCCCCAAACAGCCTCAACATCTCAGCACCCTGGGGAGAGATCTAAATAAAAGTGGGCCCTTCTTTACCTGTGCAGAAAGGTGAGTGACCTCCCAAGATCACTACCCGGTCCTAGAACACCCTGCCACTCGCTTTTCCAAAACTAGTCAAACTGAAAATGGAGGCTGATCCCCCAGGTCAGCGCAGGGCAGGGGCCCTGCTCTCCCATTCCCATACACACGACACTCACCTGTCCACCTTCCCGTCTCCACAGTAAGGAGCTCCATGGGTGTGGCTCAGAGGCGGCGAAGCTTCTCCCAGTTCTGCTCCAGCCACAGCCTGAACTTGGTACTGATACACCTGCCCAGGTGTGACCTCCCTGTGGAAACAATGGGCCGTGACTACCACATCCAGAAAGCTTGCAGGCATTTAAAAGAAAGGGATGGGGAATATCAATGTTAAACATGTGCTGTATTTTCTGAAACTAAGATCGGGGCACGTGGAATTTTTAAACCATATTCATTGCTGCATTTCCAGGACATTCCACCTAGTGAACGGGCAATAAAGGATGGCTGAATTAACACTGAGCTCACTAACAGTCCTACAAAATCTCAGAGGGCAGTATTTCGAGTATATCTTTACCGTGTTAAAAAAAAAAAAAAGTCACCTATTATTGAAAAAGCAGTGTGTAACTTGCAAAGTAATCAAAGAAACTGAAGGTAGAATTCAGAGTCTGGGCTCAGTAAGGCCCTTCTTGAGTCTGTGCATGACAGGTTTTTGTTTGTTTGATTGGTTGTGTCATTCAAGAAAATTCTTGTCTTGAGAAGAATGAACACATAGGGCAAAGAGCACAGTCTTCTAGAAGGCAGTGAGAACAACTTTCATCATTTGGGGGTGCAAGAAATCCCACAATTAGAAATGTATACAATTCCTCCCCACCGCCAAACCTGTCCAAATGCACAGACACCAGGCATGGAGCATTATCAGTTGACAGCAGAGATGGAAGGAGTTTGCCAGATTCTAGAGTCCAAGTGCACTGAGCCGGTGGAGAGCATGAGATACAGAACATTTAGAAGCAGGGGGCTCCTAGTTCCAAAGACAAATTCTTCCCTCATCTTAATTTTGTCCAGTGCCCACTCTACTCAGAACACGACCACCAAAGTCAAGGTGGGGTGGGAGTGACTTCAGAGGACAGGCTCTCAAAGGGTTGCTGGGACTGCCCTGAGTAGCCACTGTAAGTCCTCTGCCAAGACCTCTTCTTCACCCGCTCTCCAGCTCAGCCACAGAGTTTCTCTCTCTCGCTGATGCTGCCACCATCAAACGACGAATGTCATGGGGTTTCCAAAACGCCTTTAACCACCTCTGTACTGGCTTTGGTTTTTAATATGAAAGACACCTAAATATTAAAGACTTTTCAATGTCTGCATTAGCTTTCTCTAGGGAAGCAATCTCTTCATAAGCATGCCAGATATTTTGAAAACAAAACCAATTCTACATCCTAATTGATTCTGACGGCTTCCTTATAGGGTGGTTTCTGTCCAACTTCTCGACCAGCCATGCGTAAGTCTCACACTGTTCTATGGCTGGAGAAGAGTGGGCAGGGAGTGTCAGCTTGTTTTTACACTGCTTGGGCGGGTGGGGGGCACTCAGCAGCAGGGAGCTCCAACCTACATGATCTGACTTTGTCAAAGGCAGTCTACTACTAAGGAAAGGAAACCAAAAGGGGAATATGGGAAAATGGGAGAAAGAAGAAAAAGAGGGAGAGAAGGAAGGAGGGAGAGAAGGAAGGAGGGAGAGAAGGAAGGAGGGAAGGAGGGAGAGAAGGAAGGAAGGAGGGAGGGGAGAGAAGGAGGGAAGGGAGAGAAGAAGGGAGAAAAGGAAGGAGGGAGGGAGAAAAGGAAGGAAGGAGGGAGAGAAGGAAGGAGGGAAGGAGGGAGAGAAGGAAGGAAGGAGGGAGAGAGGGAGAGAAGGAAGGAAGGAGAGAAGGAAGGAGGGAAGGAGGGAGAGAAGGAAGGAGGGAGGGAGAGAAGGAAGGAAGGAGGGAGGGAGGGAGAGAAGGAAGGAAGGAGAGAGGGAGGAACAAGACAAAGGAAAACATGAAGTGGCCATCATGAGCGAGTCATGGGACTACATCGTGTCTCAGGACGGCTGGCTCCTTTGCTTAGCCATGGAAGAGTTGGCTTTAACCTTTGGGTATTATTATAGGAGCTGTGGCAGATTATCTGAAAGCTTTAGCAAAGGACCTGAAATTAAACGGTGTCACCAGATAGGACTATGCATGGCAGTGCCTTTCAGTCCAACTGAAGCGCCCCATACACTAACCTCTTGTCCCCATAATGATGACCTCATCTGTCAGAGCACCTGCCTGCCGTTTCCTGGGAAATATTTTTTTTCTGCATCTCAGATGTGCCACTTTAGAATAAAATCCCCTCTGAGATTCTGGACCTTTCTCCAGCTAAGGGTAGGTCAGGGTATAAAAAAGCAAGGAAAGGAAGCAAAACCCCTCCCCACACCCCAGGAGACGGCACGGTTCCACAAGCCCTGCACCCCCACTCACACGTCCGTGAACTTCCTGTGAGGATATGTCACCACGGTGGGCAAGCCGCTGGCAAATGGGGGCTCTCGGAGGACCTGGTACCTCACAGGACTGCAGCCAGAGCACAGGGAACTCTGGGGCTGAGATGTCAGGAGGGCCGCATCAATCTCCATCCGCTCATCGAGGGTGTAGACCTTCACCCCCGAGACCTTCCCATCCACGTGCAGTTTGATGGTGAGTGGGGTGTCACAGAAAGTGTCTAAGGGGCCCAGGTGCACAGACTCCTGATTTTCCAGCAAGATCTCCGTGTCAAAGAGTGCCTGGGAGGAGTCCGTGGAGAGGTAGGTGACCCACAGCGTGAGGGTGTCGGCGTGGACCGGGTGCCGGAAGAGCAGCTCCAGGCTGCAGCCATCCACAGGGCAGGGGACTGTCATGTTCATGTGGTACAGGTGGAGCTCGGGACTCCAGGCCTGCAAGCTAGGCTCACAGGGCTGATCCACGTCGGGAGGCCCTGAGGGAGAGGGACAGAAAGACGGACACATGAGGTACGACCACTGTAAGTCTGCAAATGAGTAGCCCATGTCAGCAGCCAGAAAGAAGAGGGAAGAGAAAATGTTGAACAGGTTCCTGAAAAAGCCGGCCAGCTCAGTGGGTTAGATCCTCAGTCCTACTGAGGACAAACGTGTTACAATCCCAAAGCACTATGTTCTTGTTTCATGTCCTCTACCTGGTCCCCTCCAGCAAGACAGCTCCCACAGGGCACAGGACGTGGAGCTACCAGGTCCCCGGTCCGAGGTGAGAACATGAGGCTGACACAGAGAAGCTGAGTCACGTCCTTGGAGATTCCTTGAGCAGAGGAGGACTATTTCTACTTAGTTCATTAATAGTTTAGGATAAATTAATGCTTCATTTGTCAACAAGGCCAACGTTTGTCTCGATCTGAAACCACACTGTTTAACAGGGCTCCACAGAGCTTCCTTCAGACCCGGAGTGGCACCTTAACAGTGACACATTCAGTTCAGGGGTGAGTGAGCCTGGCCTATCTCTGCCCAGAGGACACTGCAGGCAGGAGAGCGGAGCACTGACTCTTGAGTGGGGAGAATGGAGATTCAGTAGCCAAGGAAAATTGGAATGGTGAGAACCCAAACACCGCAAATGCAGTAGCGTGGCCTTCTTTATGAGGTGGCCTTCCTTCACGTCCTGGGAGGGGGCCGCAGGAAAAGTGCTAAATGAGGAACGAGCAGAGGTCCGCTCCAGTGGGCACTGTGCCTTCAGCTGGGGGACTGTGACAGGTCTTTTGAAGCCACGCTTTCCTTATTTCTAGTATAAGTATTATCTAACCCCCATTTTTCTAGTTAGTGTGGATAATTTATACAATGTTTTAGAGAAATATTTGTGAACCACACTTGCGAAAATAGAATTATTTAGCCCTTTAAGAATTTGGGAAATAAACAACATTCCAAACCCAGAGAAAATGAATTAAAACGTACATGTGTGTGTTGTTGTTGTGTGCAGGGTGTGTGTGTGTGTGTACTGCACCTATGGTCCTTACTATTCTTTGCCTATATTGTGAGTCCATTAATTCACTTGGCAAAAATGTGCTGTGTGCCTCTCTCACACTTAGCACTAATCTAGGCGTTGAAGATAGACTGGGGAACAAGAAAGATAAAGCACTTGCCCTCATATATCTCACAATAAGGTGACAGGTGCAACACTACGCAGGTAACAGATGTAAGGGCAGTTCCAAGTGGTAGCTGCATCTCCGAAGAAAACTGACGAAGCACCAGGGGCTAGACAGTGACAGGTGGGGTGAGGCATGTTAGGTTAGGGAGCCGGGGAGTTCTCACTGAGAAGATGACGTGTGAGCAGGGCATGTGTCTGGTTCAGTTTCCTATTCTCTATAGAATTTAGAAAGCAGTTAACTGGTGGTCAACAAGTGCTTGTTCGGTGTTATTAAATAGGTTTTGATTGTGTCCATAAAAATACGTGTTTATGCATGCTGTGCAGGGGATCGGTGCCTTTTGTTGTGTATATTTCAAGTACGACTTGGTTCTTTGCCTTTTTTGGGGGGGGTATCTTTCTGAAGTTAGAAGCGAGAAAGAAGGCAGTCAGACAGATTCCCGGAGCATGTGCTCGACCGGGATCCACCTGGCATGCACACCAGGGGGCAATGCTCTGCCCATCTTGGTGTTGCTCTGTTGCAACCAGAGCCATTATAGCACCTGAGGCGAAGGCCATGAAGTCATCCTCAGCGCCTGGGCCAACTTTGCTCCAATGGAGCTTGGCTGCAGGAGGGGAAGAGAGAGAGAAAAAGGAGAGGGGTAAAGGTGGAGAAGCAGATGGGTGCTTCTCCTATGTGTCCTGACTGGGAATCAAACCTGGGACCTTCACACGCCAGGCCGACACTCTACCACTGAGCCAACTGGCCAGGGCCATTTTGCTTTTTTCAAAGTAGAGGAAGACCAGTGTTCCTTAGCAGTATTTTCTGACAGTCATCCCATAATACCAGCAGAGTAAAGGCCTTTGGAAGTGAACCCTAACGCAGCCCTGCCTGTTGAAAGTTTGTACTGTGATCTCAGGTTAGAACATGATCAAAGGCCCTGAAAGTTGACTCAGTTTGCCTCAAGACACAAAACAAGAATTAGAACCCGGAACTTCTCATTCCTTTCACATCTACCAGATAACTTTAAATTTTTCCAAGAATTAAAAAGAAAAAAAGTTCATGGGCATTAAATCACCAGCACAGGACAAATTTTTTGCCACACAAACAGCCTTTGATGAAATGTCAATCTCTTGGAAGAAAGCCCTATACGCTCTGTCAAGTAAATCGTCTCCTTCCAGGTTTCTCCTCGGGACTCCTGTCCTTTGAGTGACTGGGAGCCGAAGAGGACAGCTTGTAGGCACAGTCGACTCTCAGACCTACCGATGTTCTCCATTCCTTCTTGTCAGAGTCAAGACCGCTAACTCAAAGAGGAGCATGTCCAACACAGCGTACTGAGAAGCCTTTAGGATCTTAATAAGTATAAGAAAAAGAGAAGGATGACGAGGATGGAGACACTGAAGATTGGTGATAATGGAAGAGTCAAGCCAGTCATCAGAAGGGACTAAAACTCATGTAACAGCGCTTTCCGGACTTGAGCTGGGCTGATGTTCATGCTCTAACATGTCCCAGAGGCCCTGATGTACATACACGAGTGAATACGCCACTGAAAAGTTGGGGGAGAGAAGGGAAAAGGGACAGGAAAAACACCTCCCCTCCCCCGAGCCTAGCTTGGATCCTATCCAAAGCACAACCAGTCTCGGTGATTATTGGGACTTATAAAATGACAAAAAGGACAATGGTCAGTTTGGAAGCCCTCGTGTATCCCACGCCAAACCCAGACTGGCTCTGCCTATGCATGAGTGCTCCCACAATGAGGTCTCTGTTACTCTCCTGATGGAGACAGGGGACAGGTCAGCCTGCCCTGTCCTGCGGCAAGGCTGCTCCATGGAATATGAGCACCTCCTGTCTCAGCTGATGCCTCCACCCCCATCCTCTGTTCTGACCTATGCCCCTCCATAGCCATTGGGCACACATTAAGGACGTGGGACATCCAGCACACAAAGGTACCAGGCAGAGTGTTTCCCAGAAAGACACACATGCGTGCACACGTACACACACACACACACACACAACCTCTCCATCTTTCACCTCCACCCCCATGTTCAGCAACCACCAAGGTCTAAATGGAAAAGCCATGGTCCCTTACCTACTGCCTCCTCCGGAGTCCAGTACCCTGAGGAGTCACACACGCGCCGGGAAGAGGCCTTGTGCACGTACTGACGGAACGTGCCATCCTCAGTGCAGGCGCTGCACACGCTGCCCGGGGCCCTAGGAAGATGGAGAGGGGGGATGGGAGAGTCCATCAGATGACTTGCAGAATGACTTGTGAAGACCTCTGGGGTTGAGGGGGTTGCGATTGGTAGTGAGACCCCGAGAGTGATGGGGAACACCACAACTTCTCATTTCGTTTCCATCTTGTATAAACCTCATCTTTGTAAATAAGTAGCGACAGGAGAAATTGCGAGGTGATGAAGCAAGAGAATTGAACTATGTTCTGAAGGAGGCAGTGGAAAGTTTCAGCACTCGACACAAAGGAATTGAGATCTGAATCTTCCAGCATAAGACTTCTTCTGTCAATAAGTCACCCAAAGACCCCTTGCATTCCCCTCAAAAAACAGACATCGATTTTTAGAGTAACTTTTTTTTGCTATATGTAGACTTAAGTTTAAACTCTCTTCGTTTAATCACATATATAACACAAAAGTCCTATGAAGTGTCATGCCCCTGGGCTCTCCATCACCTATGGGGACACAGGGGAATTCCTTACCATGATCCAAGGTCCTTCACAAGGAGGTCCTTCGTGAATTTTATGTTCCCAGCACAATGAACTAACCACTATTCCATAAATACATTGTACCCTAAACACAGTTCCCTGAAACATGCTGTTCTCACTCCTGCCAAATACTCTTCCCAAGCCTCAAATTACTACATACCCATTAAAACCCATTCGAATGTAACCTTGGCAGCGGCACTTAGTCTGACTCCTCTGAGTGGCCTGCACCTTCTGGCTGCTGTCTCAGGCCATAGCTCTGGGGCATTGGGAATGCCCATCCCTACTTTTCCTTTGCCCATGAGCAGGTCCAGACAGAGCGATGGTCTTCTGCCCAGCTGTTAGCACAGGGACTGGCCCCAACAGTCCATCCAGGGGTCAGTGCTTCAGGGGCGTCCCTGAGACCTTTCACACAGCCTATGAAGAACCCTACAGGCACCACGTCTGGGGTAAATGGGGAAAGCACAGATAACGGCAGCCAAACAAGGGGCAGTCACTCCATGAGGCTCATCTCCAATACTCTCAATCTTTTTAGAAGCCCAACTGTGAGCCACACATCTGAAAGTAGGGGGCATCAAATCAAGGTCTGGCAACAGGAAGGGGGAAAGTAGTAACATGGTTATGTACTAGAAAGCTAATACTCTGGGAGAGGGGTCATAATTACACCACCAGCCCCTTATATGCCTGGCATGGGGCCACGAGGTGTTACTCATATATTATTGCTAATCCCTGTAAGAAGCCTCTGTTTACAGATGAGGACACTCCGGCTTAGCGAGATTAAGTAAATGGATCTACGGTCACAAGAAGTTCCTAAACACCGTGAAGTGTCTGGTGCTCTGGCGAGGAAAAGGTGTCATTAACTCTGACTTCTGACCGCAGTCAGCACTCAGGTCTGTGAGGACCCAGCTTCGAACCACGTTTCCCTGATGCACTTGGCCCTGCGGGGGGCCGCTGCTGAGTGCGTGGTGGGGCTCCTTGCTGACATAAGGATTCCAAATAGCGACTGGGGAGGAGTAAACAGAGCTCCCAGCGTGACACAAATCGCTGAGTATGTGACGTGCGTCCGCCCGGACACACGTGCGGGGAGGCCTCAGGCTGCGGCCCACCGAGCTAGAAGGAAGAGGCCAGTGCTGCCTTTTCTGCCAACAGCCTCGCAGCCAGCCAGCCCCGATGTCTGCTTTATCGCAACACGTGTTCCAGAGGGAGAATGGAAAGATTAAACTGTTTACATGTGTTACATAAACGGATGTAAAACTCCGCTCTGCGCATGCCCACAGAGGACTTACTGCACTGCCAGCCGGTCGGACCAAAGCCGCACAAGGCCACATGCCAGAAGTGGGTGCTTACACATGTCAGGTGGATAAGTCCTGACTCACGAAGGGGACCCCTCTGTGAGAGCTCGGGTGCTGTGACAATCAAAAGTGCTTTATAGGATTGTAGGGCCCATGTGATGTCAACCAAGGTAGCAAGGGCCCAGAAGGATGGGATCACAGCTGGGGAAAATGTTGCACCTGCTACTTCCCCATCCGTGCATCTGTCCCCCTGTCCCCTCCACCAGCTCTCAGGAAAGCTGGGGCACACAGAGACCTGCTCCAGTGACATCCAGCTTCTTAGTGGAGGCCTGACACCCGGAGGGTAAGTGTGACACAGAGAAGAGGAGTAGCCACCTGATAAACAGGAAGGCCCTAAATGAAAAGAGATAATACATTCCATGTTCCCCATTTCTGAAGTTCCCTTGGATCCCCTAAATTCACCTCTCTTTACTTGCAGGAGCTGGGGCTAGCACTGTCTGCTTCCCTATGCCTTCAACGTCTGGCTTACAAGGCAGGGGCTATGCATATTGTAAGGACTAAGTGAGAAAATTGCAGGTAGGATGCCTGGCACGTGCTTCCCCCACAGAAGGACCAAACAGACGGCAGCCACTCTTATCACTCGGAATACGGAAGCACATTTGGAGAGTGCTTGCTCCTTCTCATTAAAGCACATCCCCGCCCCATACTCCCACCAACTCTCAAGATGTCATCCATTCCTGCCTTCTCTCCTTTGGACACAAATTTCTCTGGTGTCCATTTACACTGATAGGCAAAGGATGAATCAAAGCTAATTTCAGGTGTAATGATTCTCTTCAATTAGCATGTGTTCGGTGTCCGTTAAGGCAAGCCAAGAGACAGAGACTCCCCTGCCCCCGGGAGCTGCCAGGGGAGTAGGGCAGACAGAAAAATAACCAGACAGTGGCAATTCCATGAGGTAGTAAGTGGGGCAGGCGCCAGGTACACCCGGCGGTAACGTGGGCACCTCAGATGCCCGCGTGGTTCAGGTCAGCCTCTGATGCCCAGCTGTGGTGGTGGGCAGCCTGCCAGCCGGCTCCCCTACCCCAGGACTGGCTGCAAGAACGTGCCTGACTCCACCCCCCCCACACACCCTACAGCACTGTGCAGGTAGCAAGCCTGTGTTCCCTCACACTGAAGGGAAGGGCTGCCCTGGCCGAGTGGCAAGGGCCACCTCCATTCCTCCAGTTCACCTTTATCACATCTGCCAACCTCTTCACAACTCCCAGAAGCCTGCCCGATGGCATGTTCTGCAGGAAACCTCTGAGGGGCCCCTGGCCGGGGAGTGTGCACAGGTGACTGACCACTGGCTTCTAGGAGAGCCCACAAGCATTGCCGCGGTGACAAGATGGGGCAGGATGGAGGAGGCAGCCCTTGGCACCTGCTCATGTTCACAGCTCCTGTTCCCTGTGCCCAGGAGAAACGCCCCGCTCACCTGAGATCCGCCCGCTCAGCCAGGGCCAGGGCCCCACTCACCTGTCATACACAACTCCACTGATCGGAGGCAGCCAGTGAATGGTGAGGGACTTGTTGGTCTGCCCAATGACCATGGGTGGGATGGGGATGGGGGTGGGCTTCTGGCTTTGACTCCACTGTTGATACACAAGGTCCAAGTAGCAATGCATTCGAGCCACTTGGTTAGGGGTGAAGCTGTCAGTGCAGTTATCATCTGCAGAGACAAAAAGGGGGACAGGAGAGATGGAGGTTTTAGCCTGCCGAGTCCACCACAGCGGGGACAAATTCCTCCTCGTTCACGCCCGAGCCACTAGCACCTCACCCAACACTGCACACCTGTTGGCCTCCACAAACACCTGTCGAATGAATAAGTGTATTCTGTTCCTGGAAGTACCTCAGCTGCACATGGGAAACAGGAGGCAGGGAATAGCACCAGCTTGTCTCTAAATTCGGGCCATGACCTTGACATTGGGCTGGGCCAGGGTGAGCCCAGGGGTACAAGGTGGCTCTGAGCTCACAGCTGCTTATTCGGGAAGCCACAAGATGGCAGTGTTTCAGCACTTGGTCTTTTGACTCAGGAACACCAGTGGAGCTGCAGACACCTGCTTCACGCCCAGTGTCTTTGGCCAAGGTTCCTGAGTAGTCAGTGGAGATGCTCAAGGGAAGACAGAGCCAAAGTGTCAAGGAGGCAGCAGGACTAGAACTACGGCCCCCACCTTACTTTCAGAGCCGGCCAAATCTCCCTAGTAGATTCATATTTTTTGGAAGGGTTAGGAAGGGAGTTATTGTAGCTTCAGGTCCATTTCCAACGAGAGCACACTAAACACTCCCCCTTGTTTCTTAGATGTTCCCTCTGCCCTCTTCAAACGTAGGACTTAGACAGCTCTGCCCTCTGCACCCGCTGTCCAGTTGCTCTGCTCTGGCAAGGGCCAGCGTATCCTCACTGGGAGAAAAAGGGAGGCTGGTCCTTAGGTAACACCTGATACACCTGATTACACACCAAAACAAGACTTGGATAGGAATTTATTGACAGGTTACAGACAGGACCAGCTCATCACTCCTTCTTCCCTTCAAAGGCATGACCAGGGTCCTATTGGTGATTTACTTATTCATTTATTGGGGGGGGGGGAGGGGTAGTTCTAGAACTTATCACCAAACAAGCCCCTGGACCTTTCAGAAAACTTATCTCTATCCTTCAGAACTGGAATCAGTCATGAAATCAAATCCATCCTTAATTTTAGGAATAAATGATAAATTTGAGTCCGTTACCAGGAGACCATGACTAGTCTTACTTTTTGCCAGAAAAGAGGAAGGTGTCAAGGGACAAGGAAGACGCATAATGTAGGACAAGACCAGACAATATAGTTGTTCTGAAGGCCAGGAAAGTATCATTTCTTAAATGAAAAGGCGCCATCTAGGGGAGGGGAGGCAAGCTACGAATCAGCACCTGGCTCACGTTGGAAGAAGAGAAATCGGACACTTTAAAATAACATAAATAGGAGTGCAGTGGTTACTAGGGGAAGGGGGAAGGGGAAAGAGGGAGGGGGAGCAAGAAGGGGGAGGGTCATAAAGAGGGACAAATATAAGATGACGGAGGATGACTTGACTTTAGGTGATGGGTATATAACAGGGGTCCCCAAACTACGGCCTGCGGGCCACATGCGGCCCCCTAAGGCCATTTATCTGGCCCCCGCCACACTTCCAGAAGGGGCACCTCTTTCATTGGTGGTCAGTGAGAGGAGCATAGTTCCCATTGAAATACTGGTCAGTTTGTTGATTTAAATTTACTTGTTCTTTATTTTAAATATTGTATTTATTCCCATTTTGTTTTTTTACTTTAAAATAAGATATGTGCAGTGTGCATAGGGATTTGTTCATAGTTTTTTTTATAGTCTGGCCCTCCAACGGTCTGAGGGACAGAGAACTGGCCCCCTGTGTAAAAAGTTTGGGGACCCCTGGTATATAACATAATCGACAGTCTAAATGATGTAGAGATGTTTGCCCCAAAATCTATGTACTCTAGTTGACCAGTATCACTCTGTTAAATTTAATCATCTAAATATAAAGAAAAATAAATAACATAAGATGAAAAGAAACACTGAGCTCAAAATTACGTAACCAAGGCCATTTTCTTGACCAACTTCAAAAACAGTACAAGAGCCTCTTTTCCCGTCGCTATTAGACTCTCAGAGTGAATGCCTAAGAATTGGACAAGAACAAGGACGGCCACATGGTCAAGGTCAGAGGGGTCTCAAGGAAGCTTTTGGTTTTGCCCCTTTTTTCAAATATCTAATGTAGGAATGTTTTTCTTTTCATCGCTAGTGAAGAAGAACCTAGTCAATGGGACCCCTTACTATTTCAGTATTTCTTTAAGTTCTTCAAAGACATGAGGACAAGAATATGCCGTGATAAATACACTTCAACCCTCTGGCATGAATGATCATGCGATAATCCTCTCCACCTCCTCCCCCTTCTCCCTCCCAGCCCCCAAGTAATCTTAACAGAAAACAAGCAAATCAAGGCTATTGTGATACCTGTGTAGCTCATGTAGTTGTTGAATGGAGTCCCTGGAAAGTGGGTGAAGCCACAGGTGTCATTGGTAGGCTCTGGGTCCTGGCACAGCTTACTCTTGGGAGCGGGGGCAGTGTCAGCACAGAGGTCTCCTGTCTCCATGGAAGGCACTGTCTCCCGACAGGGGTCATCACAGGATTCTCTTTCACTGACCCCTTTGAAGACATGGTAGAGCCCCAGGACATGGCCTACCTCATGGATCATGATGTTGGTATGACCAGGCATTCCATAATAGACTGGGTTGAGGACAACGCCACCTGCAACAGAAGGTTGGGAAACCATCTCTAAGCATGTAAGAAATAGCAGCCCTCTGATCCTTAATTATGTCTTCTAATAAACATCAACTGTCCACTTTCAGCCTCTAAGGGGACATTTTGTAACTTTTAGTTCTATCAGTTCCTGCTCTGCCCCTCTGGTCACAAACACCCTCTGAGCTAATCAGTAAGCATGTATTGACCCCTGTGCCAGGGATAACAATAAACACAAGATGACAGGACAAAGAACCAGCACTATCAGTCCTGCCTGCACATTAAAAGCACTTCGACAAGTTAAAATACACAGGTGTCCAAATGAGAGCCCAGGTGAAACAGATCAAAATGTTTGAGGATGGGGTACATACACACCTTAGAATCTTTTACAACAGTGGTCCCCAACCTTTTTTGGGCCACGGACCAGTTTAATGTCAGAAAATATTTTCATGGACCGGCCTTTAGGGTGGGACGGATAAATGTATCACGTGACCAAGACAAGCATCAAGAGTGAGTCTTAGATGGATGTAACAGAGGGAATCTGGTCATTTTTTAAAAATAAAACATCGTTCAGACTTAAATATAAATAAAACGGAAATAATGTAAGTTATTTATTCTTTCTCTGCGGACCGGTACCAAATGGCCCACGGACCACTACCAGTCTGTGGCCCGGGGGTTGGGGACCACTGTTTTACAAGTTCCCAGGGTGAGAGCCACTGGTCTAGGAGGAAGCACATGGGATTGGAGGCAGGGGGTTCTGAGTCTGACTCCTGGCCCCTCCCCGTCCCGGCTCGGAGGATGTGAATAGCTATCTGACCTTCCAGAACCTCAGTTTTCTGAGATGTAAAGTGGAGATGGCAACACCGGTTTCTTGTTTTTGGTTTAGTGTTTGGTACCATGTAGGTGTTGGGTCAGTGACAGTCATGTGTGCTGCTTCTGATGTCATGGCCCCTTCTCTCAAGGAGCTAACCATCACAGAGACAAGAGGCAAATCCAAATGAACTATTAAAAAATTCAGGATGTTAAAGGCACTACAGGACTATGCCCTACCCTCACTCCCCCCAAATCTCCCTGAGAGCACAGAGGAAGGTTTCAGAGTTCATTGCATTCAACCTGGGTTTAGATGAAAGACCTTGTGGGCTCACTGCAACCTCGCAAAAGAAAAGTCTAAAGACCATGGAGTGCCCCAACTTATAGCTTCCCCATCCTTGTTTCTCCCCCCCCCTCCCCCCAACTCCCCCCCCCCCAGGGTTGAAAGCACTTGACTTTCCTAATTCAGCTCCAAAACTTGTCAAGAAGAGGCCAACCCTTATCTCCAGAACCTGAAACAGGAAATGTCAACAGCTCTGCACCAACCATCTGGGGCCCAGTCCTTCTTGACTATTTCCAGGCTGCCCCTGCCCTTCTGGCCCAGGTCTGCTCCCAGTTCCCAGGACTTGCTTCATTTACCCCCACCTGAGCCTTCTCTAGCTCAACAGTCCGCTGAGTGTCGTGAGCCCTCCAGAAGAACAGGACCTCTTTTCTTTTTGCCAGATTACATTCCCAGGGACCAAGTCTCATTCCTGAATTCTCTAAGATGCCCTTTAGACAACTATACACATGGTTTTATGGGCAGTGCAGAATCCCAGGACACAACTCCCACTGGTTGTGCTACATACAATACACAGGCAATTCACTCTGCCTTTGAGTAACGACCATACAGCAAAGAGCAGTTTCTAAGCCCATGTTCTCCTTTCTCCCCGGGGACTCAGACTCGCTGACACTAACCGTCCATGCCCAAAACCCATCCTGAGATACACTGTCCACTTTCACATCTAAAACAGAGCCAGACCTCTGCTCCCTCGTGTTTCCTTGTGTTTTTATCACTTCTGGTAGAAATTCTAACTCTCCAACGTGATATTTTTTTCCTTTCATATAATTATTTGCTATATATTTCTTTCATGGGTACATCATTATGTCAACACAAAGTAATTTGAAGAAAGATTTATTCACTATTTCAGTAACGCCTAGGGTGCCCAATATTTGAATGAACCCTGTGAAATGGGGCATTTCCACTTTTCAAGATGCCTCCCCCTTGGTGTTTGCGGGTCCAAGGGCAGCAGTCACCATCATCAAAGTCCACACAACATCATGCTCTTCTCTGTTCTCCAGCGGTAACATGGACCTTCACGTCAGTGCAGATGTGCTAAGACACTGGTGTTCTGTTCTAAGTGCTCTCTCTCTTTACATACACTTAATTTCTTTCCTGTCTCTTTCTCTCCCTCCACCCACCCCTCCTCTAAATAAGCTTTGGATTAAAAAAACACAAAGAAAAGGCAAAAGCAAAACAACAACAACAACAACAACAAAAAGCAGTCTTCCAAGACTAGGACTTTGAAAGGCTACCATTCACCTATAAGGTCTAAGTGTCCACAGGTGGTAGTTTTTCCCAAATTGAGTTCTTAACGTCTGGTCATAGGTGGTACTTTAAAAAAAAAAACAAAAAAACAGGGGTGGTCATCAGTAGTGAAATATGCTTGAGAAAAATGCAACATGTCATCTCTTCCTCTGGAAGATTCACATTGACATGAGCACCATGTTAAACTCACCTGAAAAGTCCTGCATCAATGTTGCTTAACCTTTGCTTCCCAAACTAATGTCAACACAGAGCCTGTTAGGAGTAGAATACCTTTGAACATCGCTGGAATACTGGATTCCTTGGAGCACAATTCATGACACACTACCACCGACATGAGCGCACCTAATCAATAGTCATGCCCTACCTTTACGTCCTACCTCCGAGTAAACATTAAGCATCCCCTCACTGTAGGGTCAGCCCAGGCCCAGGCCTCCGGGGAGCTGCTCCAGCTGTAGGAGAAAGGAGCTATGGCTGCACAAGAGGAAGACTGCAGCATCAGGATGGCAACAGTAGCATGTATCCGGGAAGGAGGGATGACCGGGAGTGTGGCCCTGGGGACTCGAGGAGGACATTAGGGAGTAGGGTGGTCATTACAATAGTGGGCATCTCATCAACCTCTAGAAGTCTCTGCCTCAACTCCAAGTGAGATATTTCCAAATCTAAGAATATTCTTCAACAGATCTATAGTGACCTTTCGATAAACCAGCTTATTTGTAAGTGAGGGAGGAAGCATAAAAAAGTGCACGTCCTCAACACCTCCAGTAAACAATCCCCACCTCGATGACAACTGGCCTGCATGGCGCTCCTGATGCATATTCCCCAAACAGAAGACTATAGATGGGATCAGACAGCGCTCACATTTTAATAAAAAACATAAGCCTTTTAACACACTTACTGACAGTCGTATTTTTGATTTCAGAGAGATGGGATGTCTTCCCTCAAGTCGTCAGCATGCTCAGTTACCATATGTGTGTTAAAGAGAAGGCTGCACATTCTAATTTAGGAGCAAGAGCTGTGTACACCAATACACGTGTGGGAGGCTCCCGAGGTTCTGGACCCCTTACAGGCATCCTGCCCCTTGGAGCCAAGGCTGTGGAGTCCCACTGGACTGAACGGAAGGAGCTGGAACGCGGCTCTGACGCCAAGCGGCGGTAGGAGCGTGTCTGTGCCCTTTAACCTTCTCCCGTCTCTCCATCTGGAGAGCGAAGGGGGCTGGCCAGGCTCATCCCTGCGCTCCCTTCCTGTTCTCACCCAGGCCGCTAAGAGCGAACAGGCAGGACTGAGTGAGACAGCCATAAATACCACGTGAAGAAATTTGTTATCATGGACTGTCACCACCTCGGCCTCGTAATTCGTGTTCCAAGATTTCCATCACTCCGTAGCCTGAGGGAAGGGAAAACACTGGAAGAGAGAGGCCACAGACATCCCGCTCACGGAGCAGCCGTGGACCTTGCCGTGGTCCAGAGTCACTGCCTGGTCATCCTCGTGGCCTTCTGCCCCTTCGTCCTCTCCTCCCTCTCTCCCACGCACAGGGTCCCACACTGCTCTCCTCCCTATCCCACCTGAGCCAAACCTGCTAAATTATCAGAGGAGTGGGTCCTAATCATTCACAGACACAGACACACACACACCCATGTGGGTGAGAGAAGGAAGACGTTATTTCACGGCTTAGTTTATAAAGGATCTTTCACGTTTTGATAAAAATAATATATGCACCCACATACACACGCAACACACATGCACACGCATTACACGCCAAATCCTGAATGAGGCATAAAGACTTGTTGCCCAAAATCTAAGGAGGAATGCAAGAACTCCTTTTCATTAAGAAGGGACAGGACATGATAAATAGTAAACAAAAGCCAAGCCTCCAGAAAGGCAACCCCTCCCACCCTCTCTACCATCTGGGCCAGACCAGGGAGAGTCTCAGGGCCTGCCAATGCCCACACTTTCAGGGAAATGTGCCATCCTTTCCCAAAAGCAACAGGACAGGAATAGAGAAATGGCAGCACAATTGCTACTTCCCAGTACTGGTTTATGTTAATATTCAAACCGACCAGCATCATCGCCTGACGCTGGGACCGGTGCCCCACACGTTCTTCCAACCTCCTTAGTGGCAAGACAGGTCAGGCTCTGAGGGTGACCAGGGGTCCGTACACCGCTGCCCAGGAGCCTCTCTCACACAGGGTGGGCTTTGCAGTGACTAGGGCTCCTTCTCTGGCTGTGGACACTCAGTGGAAATGCATCAGTCCTCACCCTTGGGAATAGTCCTTGAACGCTCTCAAGGCTATTTCCAGACCTGCTCGATGGTAATAACAAGAGTTTCCATCTCAAAGGGTTGTTAGGAAGACTGAAGTAGTAATGCAGACAAATCAGCATTTAGCTTATTTTCTAGAACAAAGTGCCTCAAGATGTGTGTGAGCTCACTTGTCAATATTACTACTATAATTATCTAATGCAGCCTGGCCACACAGGCTCATTTGCCCCGCCCTTGTCGGCTCCCTCCTGACCACCTCCATCCATCAAGAGAATGAAAGCTGGAGCGTGACCACCAACGGGGCGGAGCTTCCAGGGCAACGTTGGGCAGAGCAGACAAATGCCCTCGCATGAGGAGCTCTGACTGGCCCCTATGCTGCTCACACTTGGTTTCCACGTCGTTCTGATCCTGAGACTCACGGCACCCACAAGACAGACAAGGCTTGGACAGAGTCGAAAATAGACAGCACCCATTCTCTTCATAGACGACATACTGGCGTGCAAAAATGATTTGCAGTAGCCTGAAATGAGTGATAGCAGGAAGAAAAGTGACACTATGGGCTTGGGACTGTTAGCTTAATCCTTCATCGACCTCGCTGGTGGGTTAGCTGTACATGGGACACTTCTATCCTGTAGTGCCAACCATCCTTTCCTGCCCACTCCTCTGCTTATAGAAGCCAGAATGATCATGTCTGATATTCAAAACCATGGTTCACTTTTGTTTCTCCCCATCTTGGAGGGTTAAAACTAGATGAGGGATAAAATATGGTGTTAGAATGGGGTATGGGATTTCCTCCCTTATAACTGAATCCTTCTCCTTGTGTTCTCCGCTCCCATCTGCTACACTGAAACAGAAAGCCGGAAGACACGCCAATGTATGGTTTCCACCACACCTTGGCCCTTCACCCTTCACTCTGCGACCCTATCAGACTGCCTCTACCTTCTTCCATGTCCCCAGCAGCCCCTGTCCGGCAAGGCTGCCCACAGACCAATGACAAGACCAGAAGTATCTACACTGGGGAAACTAAGAAGCAACCGTATGAATGGAGGGCCGAGAACTTGGAGATACTAACATTTTACCCAGTGGCTCCTTGCTTCCCTCCCCTTATTCCCCGGCCAATTCAGGGGGCCAGGCTCTCCTGCCCTCGCACATTACCTCACCCGGAGACACAGAGTGGAAGGGAGGGAATAGCAGTCCTTTTCTGGCTGTGGGGTTTCCGAAGCCTATGCCATTAGGGCCCTGAGCAGCCTCCATGGCGCAGCCAGCATGGGGATGCACAGAGAGTAGGGAGCCTTACCTCCAGTTACCAACGTCACCACTACTTCTTAGCCTAGACACGGTTCTCCCAGGCTGGAGGAAGAGAGAAGAGATCAAAGGACAATAATGGGAATGTACGAAGGGTGGAGTCCAGGTAAAGTGGACAGCGCTGTACCTGACGAGACCCCAGTAAAGGGATAGATTCCTAACGGGGCGTGTGATCTGATGGCGGGGGGATCTTGCCTCATTCTGGTGATGGATTCCTGGCTAAGTGGCCTGGGTAACTGCTCAGTGAAGCTGAGACAGAAGGGTGACAGAGAGACTCCCAGAGACAGCCTGAAGGTGGGACCCTGTGATGGGAACAAGGGTTAACTCAGGTACCCAGCATCACCTGATAACTAAGGACAAACTGGCCTTTTCCCCTCCAGCCTTGACATTGATAAGCTGTCTTTCCAAAAGGTACAGCTCCAGGCAAATCAAGCTCAGCTGACTCAGGGGAAATTTCTACCTCCCAGCAACACAGGGGCTCAAAATAGGAATGAAGTTTAATTATAGAGGAATAAGTAAGAGTTGCATTTCTTGCATACCTGAATGTATGTATATGCTGGAACTTGAACTCAATACCTGCAAGTACCACTAATGTACATAGGACACAGGAAGAATGGGGCTTCCAGCATTTAGCAACTGGCGGCCATCTGTGGCACAGCTGTTGCGTCATGGACTGCCGGTAGGCCCAGCTGCCTTCTTAGAAGACCTCTCAGCCTTGATTATCAAGGACAAGCTAACAGAGAGAGACAGGGCTATTGTGTGGTCTTGGGAATGATGTAGGGAGAAGAGAAGAGAGGAGAAGTTGCTGATTAAAAGATCAAATCTACACAGCAGACAGCCAAGCCCCCAGTGATGCTGTCTTCTCTCCGCTTCCAACTGGCGTGTCTTTAGCACAAGACCGCCTGAGCAGCACGTGGCAAAGAGAATGATTCCCAAAGCCACTTCCATTTAAAAAAAAAAAAAGAAAAATACCCTCAGGCAGTTTGAGAAGAGGACACAAATGGAAATGACTTTAAAATAGTCCTGTAAAACTTTTAGGGCTGAATATTATATGCCCATAAAACACAGAGGTTGAGGGCCGATCTGCAGGTGCCTTTCATAATTACTTCCAGGTACAGGCTAAAAAAAAAATGCTCCTCCAAACAGACTTGTCACAGTGAAGGGACAAAACTATCCAAGTGTGCCTGGGGGTCCAAGGAGGGAGCAGAAAAAGTGACAGAGGTGGGCTGCTACACAAAGGGAGAGAAAGAAATGAAGGAAGTTTTAAAAAATCACAGGAGCTAAAAAAGAAAAGCACATTTTTAACAGAACCAACCTAGAAGCCATTCATCTCCAAATCTTAGTTTTATAGCCTGTGGTCTCATTGGAAGGGAGTCCATATTCTGGGAAAGCCTAAACCAAGACAAGAATGTGTAGAGGGTGAAGATTTTGCAGAGTCTGGTGTCATTTTGGGGGTGGGGGGAGCGGAGGGGATCTCCTTCAATACCCTTTCAGCCTTTCCTACTCCCAACTGTCAAGTACTCCAGGCTGCCCACCTGCTCCCACCTCATGGGAGAAAAAGTAATGACTGATAAAACTGAAGGTGTTAGCCCTGGGGCACTGAAGACTTAGGATGTCATTCTTTCCCTGCTTCTGAATGAGGGCAGTGCTCTAAACACACACATACACACCACGACATGCCAGAATTTTAGGCGCTAAAGAATATGTGTTAGAAATATTTACTATAATTCATTTATTAAATTAGCATTTATTGAGCATCTATTCTATGTCAGGCAGTATTCTGGGCACCAAGGAGTTAATGATTACTAGGATATGTTTAAAGAGATAAGTTATTTGTAGGTAAATAATCACACATAAAGGTTATTATTTACTCTCCCTCCTTATAAATGCATGAACCTACCTTTGGGGCACCCTGCTATCAGGGCCTGAAGTTCAGATCCTAGGGTAATTTTTGTCTAAAATTTTCAATATCCAAGAGTACTCACTCAAGTTTGAAACCCCAAAGCAAGCAGAATAACCCCATTTGCTGAATGCCTTCCTGGGACAATGAAATAGTCGACAATAGCAGCCAGTGGGTAATTCCGGGACACTGTCCACCTCTGGTTCATGTCACAGAGCCCGTCTCATTAATAATTCTAGAATTCCTTCTAGAATTCCTCGTATTTACATGGTGCATTCCATTGTACATATCTTGTTGCTTCCTCATCTCTGGGAAGAACCGCTCTGGCTGGGCACCAGTAAGAGAAGACCAGAGGATAGGGGCAGTATCTCCCTGGCTGTGACCCAGTCATTTACTGACCAGCTGCAGCGGAGCTCCCTTTTGCCTCCTGTAGACGCCTCTGCCTCCACACTCTGCTATGGGCACTTGTACTCACCAGAGCATCCTGGCTGAGACCCCTAAAGACTTCTCACCTGGCAAGTCCGTGGCTGCCTCAACCCGAGAAGGCTGCACCCACACTGTGCATGCACGTGGCATACCTGACGGCAACACCCTAACCTCAATGTCTGCCGTTTGGTTAGGAGGAAGCCGAGGTTCACCCTGGGAGACCCCTACAGAAGCTCTGTAGGTGTGATGGAGAGGTGTCCACCTCTGAGCTCAATGCCGCTGCCTCCGCCTTGCCCCAACGCCCACACAGCCGACACCACGCCTTCCCCAGGCAGCTATCTACACGCGTCACCCCAAGACAGCTGCTCGCCTCCAGTCCACTGGGCTCTGTGACATACACAGACCGTGCGCAGCAGCAGCAGCCAGCCCCCCAAACTGCCAACCGTCATTCCTTTCCTTCTCTGACTTATAAGAAGGCTCCCTTTGCTTCTCAGAAGCAGCTCTACCACTGCAAGCCGTTGGACCCCTAAACACACACATATTCTTTTTCTTCTTTTAGAAAGGAGCCGACACCCTTCCAGGGCACTAAAAGCCTCCAGGGTAGAAGTGAGATGGGAGACTGGGCCAACTCCAGGAAGCTCAACCAGACACACACTATCGGAGCCTCTACACCACCGATGTGATTGCTGCTGCTACTCATGAAGCTAGTTATTTTTGAGATCCTACTTTGCACCAGGTACTACTTCTCATGCTTATGACCCCCATTTTGTATACGGGGAAACTAAGGCCCAGATTGGTGACTTGTTCAAGAGCCTTTTGTTCCTGTGTGAAGCCACATTCTACTCTATTGTTCAGTAACTTTATTTTTCCTACAAGGGTCACATCATTAGGACTCATTCGAAGATCCTACATGTTTAAACCCCCATTACAAGCCGGGCTCAGGTTCCCTCCCACATGGTTCTTGGGTTCCATGCACATGGGGTCATGGGGACTGTGATCTGATCGGGACGCCTGCATGTTCTTTGGCAGGACAGACATTTTCTAGAACGACTCAGAAAGGTGGCTAGCCCAGGATGCTCTGAAGTGTCTCACTCTTGTGCCAGAGAGTGACAGAGCCCCTTCTCTAGCCTGCCCTTGCGCTGACCTCCTCTCGGCAGCCCGTAGACTTGCGGGCCACCGGGAACTTTCTCAGACCTTTCCCTCGTTGGTGGCTGGTCTACCCCCTCAGTCCTGCTCCTCCCTCCTCCTTCTGGAATTCCCTTCAGAGTCAGACTTATAGAACACAACATAGCCCCATTCTTTCCTCCTTCCCTCGTATTGTCTACCTTGGCACCCCTATCCACTCAGTCTGTCGAAGAGAACTTTTATTCCCCCTTTATTTATGCATGTGAACAAAGTTTCTCAGTACTTAGAGCTTCTAAATTTTTAAAAAGCAGTATTATGGCTGTCTCATTACAGCCATAATTACTATTCAGCCACAGACCCAAGAACTAATTTGGGAAAGAAAAGCCCTGCTCACGTCACTCAAATATGCACTTCCCATTGTTTATGAGCCATTAATCAACATCTTTACATGTCCATTTTATCATTTTTGGACAAGTAATCATTTCAAATGATAACTCCATGGAGAAGAAATTGTCAACAATTTAAATCTTATCATCAGTATCGAAGTTAATGTCCGATTTGTGTTGTTGTACTACAGTTTTGTTAGATGTTACCATCGGAGGAAAATAGGCAAAGGTATGGGGAATGTCTTTGTGTTATTTCTACGACCACTTGTTTTTTAAAAATATACAATTGTATCAAAATGTAAAGTTTAGTTTAAAATTTTATTACAAAGAATCTGTTTTATTAAAAATATGTTTTTAGCAGAGAAATTGGTGACCGAAGCCTGAAAAAAACCAAACAAGTGTGTATATGCTGCATTAGTATAAAGGTCTATAGGGGAAATGAAACAAAAACACAAATTCAAAGAGAAAAAGGACCAGGGAATCATTTCTCAATGTTTAAAAAAAACCCACAAACATGGCCACAATTTTTTTTTAATGAATAATAGTGCTTATCAATTTGTTATGTTTCCAAGGGTACATTTAGAAAGGCAGATTTAAAGTTTACCTTAAAATGCCAGTAATTGAAAATACATAGTATACCGGAACTTAGATTATTTGCTACTGTTTAAACTTATGATTGGATTTTTGGGTGGTACTCTTAGACTGCATGAGGGTACAAAGACTTTCCAAAGCCTTCTAAGGGGTATGAAAGAGCAAAAATAAAGTTGAAGAGCACTCTTCCAGCCAAGTACATTCCACTCCTAAGTATGTCCAGGTTTCTAACAGCCCGAACCTTGGCACCTATCAGCCTGTTCAGTCTGGAATGCCCTCTCACTGTCTGCCAAGCAAGGCTCTTTCAACTCCCTCTCAAGCCCCAGCCCCTCTGGGAACCCTTCTCACATGCTTTCGGCACAATGTAGCCCTTTCTCTCCTGCTCCTGCCTGAGCTCATGTGTGGTATCATCACATTGTTCCATAGGATACATTTACTTGTCTGTCTCCCAGTGATGCTGTGCAAACCTGTAGGGTGAATTCCCTAATTATCCTATCCCTGGTATGACCACAAAATAGATTCCATGAGTTTTGAATGAATGAATGAATTTTTAAAAATTCATCATAAGCCTGGGATTAAAAGCTTATAAAAGAACTTGTTTATCACTTAATCATCTGCCTTTGGAGATATATATTTTTTCAATTTAAGTGCTGGGTACTAAGGCTAACGATACTCAAACCACTAAACATTAGCATTCAAGGGGATCTCATGTATTCACCCAATTATAAAAAGTTCTTCCCTGCCTTACCACAGCATTAAAAGTACAAAATTATGCTAAAAGACAGAAATGGCATTAACGGAAAGCAGGACCACAAATTACCTGGGTCTTTTCGGATAGTCACTGAAGCCACTGGTCATCAGAAATACATTCTTCAAGCATTCAGGCTAATGTACTTATTTGCTAGGTCACTCAGGTGATCTCGAAATGCAGGAGTCTTATATGTTGACACAAACAGATGACCTTAAATCTTGAAAAAACTCTATTAAGAAAATCTAAAGCATCTTCCCCTATCATGTTATGCCAATTACCTCTACTACTCTACACTTGGTCAATACAGTCCCTTTATTCAATCACAGTTCTGATTGAACAAGAAGAAATAAATACAAACTTCCATCACATCGAGTCAAATCTCTCACTTGCTCAGTCAACTTCTGAAAATCACTTATATACAATGTTGTAGGGAAACATGGCTAGCTGTTCTTAAAATATTTAAGAGAGAAATAAAAGTAGCTCCAGCTTCTTTTGCAATTTGTGATGGGTCAATAATGCATGAGGTAATTCTGGAAACCATTTAAGTTTAATAAGTTCATTCATTTAATCATTCATCCCTTCATTCAGTGAGCATTCACAGAGCACCTGCTACATGCCAAGTACTCTGCTTCTGCATGAAGGTCACGAACCGTATATGGATTTCACAAGCTCTTGCATGCATTCGTGTGTGTGTGCATATCCCTCGGCAATTGTATCGCAGGGGTACTTTTGTGGAACCAACACCACAGTCAAGACACTGAACTGTCCCATCACCATTAATATCTCCCACCTGCTCTCCTGTTTGCCACACCCACACTCTTACCCCTCCCCCCCACCTCTAGCCCACTCCTAACCCCTGGCAAGCACGAGCTTGTACTCTGTCTCTCTAATTGCAACATTTTGAAAATACTACCTAAATGGAATCATACAGCATGTAACTTTTGGGATTTTTTTCCCCACTCAGCATAATACCCTTGAGATTCACCTGAGTCACTCCATGCATTAATACTTTGTTCCTTTTTATGGCTGAGTAGTATTCTGCTGTACCACAGAATTACTATGGTTGGTTTATTATAGGTGTTTAGTCCTGAAAGCATTCTTGTCATTTCCAGTCTGAAGCTATTACAGAGAAAGCTGCTGTGAAGATTGATGAAAAAGTTCTTGAATGCATATGTTTTTGTTTTTCTATGCTCAACATCCAGGAGTCCAAGGTCTGGATCATATGGGAGGTGTATGTTTAGTTTTACAAGAACCTTCCAAAGTACTCCGCAGAGCGTGCCATCTTACGCTCCCCCCAGCAATGTATAAGAAATCTGATTTCCCTGCATCCTTATCGGCATTAGCCTTGTCATTACTTTTTTTTTTAATTATTCAAGTGTAGTTAGCATACAACGTATTAGTTTCAGCTGTGCAATATAGTAATATGACATGTATGTACCTTACAATGTGATCGCCATGGTAAGTCTAGTCACCACCTGTCAGCGTGCAAATTTATTACAGTATTAAGGACTATGTTCTTTGTGCTGCACCCTACATCCCATGTATTTCTTTTTTAATTTCAGCTATTCTAAAAAGTGTGTGGTTATATCTCATGTGGTTTTCATTTGAATTTCCCTAAGGGCTTAAGATATTAGACATCTGCTCATGTGCTTGTGTCCCGTCTGTAGATCCTCTTTGGTGAAATGTTTGTTCATGTCGTTGTCTATTTTCTAACTGTAATGCTTGTTTTACTGTTGAGTTTGGAGAGTTCTTTATATATTCTAGATACAAAACCTTTGAGAGATGTACAGTTTGCAAATATTTCTACCAAGTACAGTGTTTCTTTATTTGTCTTAACAGTTTTTCTCAGACAAAGTCTTAAATTTTGATGAAGCACAATTTATCAGTTATTATTTATATGGGTACTCATCTGGTGTTATACAGTGTGTCCATAAAGTCATGGTGCACTTTTGACTGGTCACAGGAAAGTAACAAAGATAATACAAATGTGAAATCTGCACCAAATAAAAGGAAAACCCTCCTAGTTTCTGTAGGATGATGTGGCAGCATGTGCACATGCGCAGATGATGATGTAACACTGTGTATACAGCGGAGCAGCCCACGGCCATGTCAGTTGAGATGTGGATGGTACAGAGGAGAGTTCAGTGTGTTCTGTGACTCGCTAAATTTGAATCTGTGACCAAAGTGCAACGGGAATATCGGCGCATTTATAATGAAGCACCACCACATAGGAATAATATTACTCGGTGGGATAAGCAGTTGAAGGAAACTGGCAGTTTGGTGGACAAACCCCGTTCTGGTAGGCCATCAGTCAGTGACAAGTCTGTAGAGGCTATACGGGATAGCTACCTAAGGAGCCCTAAAAAATCTGTGTGTGAGCCCACATTGAACTGTACTGAATAGGTATGAAACTGGGAGAGTTTTCCTTTTATTTGGTGCAGATTCCACATTTCCATTGTCTTTTGCTGCTTTCCTGTGACCATCTAAAGCGCACCATGACTTTACAGACACACTGTATATATCCATTCACTTTTCATGCAGACTGGCCCCAAAGATTTTTTTCTGGTTCTTTTTAACATTTTATAGATTTTTTTATTTATACTTAAATCTATGCTTTATTTTGAGCTAATTTTTGTACAAGGTGTGAGATTCACATTGGGATTTATTTTTTTGTGCCTGCAGATGCCCAAGTACTTCAATACCATTTGTGGAAAATACTGACGGCCTGTTAATGTCAGTAGTGCATGTAAGATTATTACCTCCGTTATTCCTTATAGTAGTAATATATTTCTTCTTGCTCATGGTGGTGGGTTTTTTTTTCTTCTTCTTTTTATTAAGTGAGAGGCGGAGAGGCAGAGAGACAGACTCTTGCATGTGCCCTGACTGAGATCCGCCTGGCATGTCCACTAGGGGGCGATGCTCTGCCCATCTGGGGCCATTGCTCTATTGCTTGGCAACTGAGCTATTTTAGCACCTGAGGCAGGCCATGGAGCCACCCTCAGTGCCTAGGGCCAACACACATGAGTCAATCAAGCCATGGCTTCAGGAGGGAAATGGAGAGGGAGAGGGAGACAGAGAGGGAGAGAGGTGTTTTTTTCCTTGATCAATCTTTCTAAGGCTTTATCATTCCTTTGTCCCTACCTCCCCAAAAATCTTTTGGCTCTGTTGATTTTTTTTTAATTAACATTTACTTTCTATTTTACTTATTTTTTCCCTTATTTTTATTACTTCCTTCTGTCTTCATCCTTTCAATTTAATGTCTGATGCCACTGGACATAAAGTGGACCTCATTCCCTGTCACCCATTTACTTGCACCTAGACTACAGACTTGGTCCAGAACCCCCTGAACGTCCCCCACTGTGTGCTCCAAGACCTCTTTTGTGTCTGCATTAAAACATGTTGACAGATTCTCCCATAAGCCGTTCTCAGCCGAGAGCAACTAATTCACTGAGCAAATGTATGTTTTTCTCTTTGTTTTTTACCCCAAACTCACTTTCACAAATTCTCCTTGGGCCTCCTCCTTTTTTTCGACCGCGGTTGGTCTCCGCTTCACTTACCCAGGTGACTGATGGCTTCCTTGTCCCATGGCCAGGTGGCCGCACCTGCAAGGTCTTCCCTCACTGAGCTGGCGAAGTAGACGTTGAGGAAGTGTGTGCTGTTGAGCTGCAGTGCCTCCTTCAGCTCCTTCACGCTCATGTAGGCCCTGGGGAGGGTGACAAGGGACAGCGTCATACCACGGGGTCAGTGCACTGAGGACAGAGGACCACTCTGCTCAGATGCTGACCTTCCCGGCATTGCCATGTAGGGGACAGAGAGGCAGAAGACCCCCAAAGAGGTGCTAATACACATGTGAGATATTTACACCAAGGTCAATAATACCCTACCTTGTTAGCACTATAATATTTATAGGAATACTCAGTATTTGAGAGCGTTTTCAAATCCCCATGCTACACCTGGATTATTTCTGCAGGATAAACCCAGTGAGACTCCTAACTCTTTGCCCTGAGAATTGTCCACCGGCCACGCTGAAAAGGCTCTCCAGCTCTCTTCCCTGGTGCTTTCTACCATACTCCTGCTCATTATTATGGTCAGACCACCTGAATCTTTATTTCAGTATGTGCTTGTTTCCAGACATGACTTTCTAAAAGGGACACAGTGGCTAGAAAGAAGATAAAAGAGGTGTGGGTGTGTGTGTGGGGGTGAGTGATAGAAGAGAATATCCGAAAGCTACTGCAAAGAATATTAATATTTTATGTATTTTTCCCTCTTTATTTTTTTAGTCCTTTAATCCATAGAAATGTCCCCCCTACCTTAAACTACCGTATGATACTAAGTATCTTTATTGGTGGCCTTCAAAGCTCTAGGCAATATCATGTTTACACCTCTGTACAAAGTGAACAGTCTATTAAAAACACACACCCTGTGGCCCATTAAAAAAAAAAAAGAAACAACCATTTCATCTCTTTATAAGCTCATATATAGTCAAAGACATCTGTGAAATGAGAACTGGCATTGGTGAAATGAAAACTTTCCTATGAGCAAACAAAGCCTGCTGTTCTCACTGAAGAGCTATGCTAAGAAGGAACAACTAAACCAGAGCTCAGTGGCCTCTAGAACTCAGTGGATGCTTCCCATAGGGCCATGGTCTGCCACTCCAAAGACAGGAATGTTCTGATGACAGCTTCAACTGGACAGACAGTACCCTCAGCCCAAGTTGAGTCATGCTTCCTTGTTGCTATTCTAGTAGACAAGCTGGAGACAATGAAATCTCCCAACCCAGAAGCTCGTGTTAGGACAGCATGACCCTTTGCTTGCTTGCTCAGTCTCCCGAACACACCATGGACGCCATCTTCCTAACCTGCATGTAGGATATGCTGGCAAGGCGTACCCAAGAACTAGAGGTCCCGTCCCAAAGACTGCTTTTGTAGTCATCGGAACAGAACCAAAAAGAGAAATAGAAGTGAGGAAACAAAGATGATTTGGATTTAGAACCAGAGATGCTTGGGAGAAAAGGGATTTGAAAAATACTCTTTCTTATTGCATTATAATTTCTTGGAAAAATAGTTCTCAGCCCCAAGAAATCATGCAGTTCCACGAGGTGATGTCAGATGCGATCAGAGGGCTATTCCTTCTGCCGCTTTCCTGGAGACACAGTGTTTTTTGGACTACCGCCTGGTTTTCCCTTAACATTAGTCACATCCTCTCTCCCTTTCCCCTTCATTAAAAATAATTACAATTTCCTGTATTGACAAATTGATGGTTTGGAGCTGTGACGACATCAAATAATTCTTTGACATGGAGATGTTTTGATAGGCCAAGGAGCAGAGAGGGGGGCAGACGGGAGAAGAGAGAAAAGGACGACAGAAGAGAACAGAAGAGGAAAAAGAGGAAAGGAAAAGAAAAAAAGCAAAGAAAAGCAGGGAGAACCAGAGACTGCGCCCACGCACAGCTGAAGGTACCACAGGAGAAACATCGCGCCCTTCCCCGTTTCTATTCCAGGTTCCCATTAAAATTGGGCGTTGGTAACTTGACAGTTCTCTCTCTTTTCCCCTCCCTCCCTTTCTCCCAGCCGCCTGCCACTGGCATGGTTTATTTGAGCTATCAGTGTGCTACTGGCTTGCCCGGCTGCCATTTACCAGTCTTGGCCGCTGTCCTTCTGTCCTCCCTCAACCCAGCGGTTCCACTCATTTCCCTTGAGCATCCTCCAACAGGCCTCCTCCTCCTCCACCACCAATCTCATTAGCTGGTTCTACTCATCTCCCTCTCCTCCCTGCCCAGCCCTCTCTCCAGCCATAAATTATCCTTCCAGAGGCAAACTGGGTGTGGTCGCTCCGACTCTGCCATGCCGCAGAAATATAGATAGAAGTTGGCAAGGACAGGGAGAGAATACATTTTCAAATGCCCAAGACTGTTGGAAACAGTCACTAATCGAATGCATAGAAGAATGCCTTATTTTGTTGGGAATAAGGATTTCTGTCCAAATGATTCCCTAAACCAAAAAGGGTAAAAATACAGAGGCTGGTGGCTCTGCTGTGCATGTAGAATGTTCACCCGTTATAATACACGTACCCCATTTCCAGAAGTTCAAATGGAACTAATAAAGACAACTATCTTAGTTTGTCAACTAATGTGACCAGAGTCTGGCTCAGACCTAGGGTGGGGGAAAATGGATATTATTCCTAAGTTCAGAGCTCCACATCTTGCCTCAGAAATGATGTATTAAGAGACAGACTTGTATTCAAAAGGCCTTAATATTCAATGGAAGGTAAAGTCACATACATAAATGTCCTAAGAAGCATGAGATCCACAAACTGACCAGGACTGTGTGGGAAACGAGAGATGACTGCATTTAATCTGCTTATACCCCACTAGGATACCCCCTTTCTCACCCTCCCCACACTTGAGACTGAAACACTCACCGTACACTTCTCCTTGAGGACTCAGGCCCACCCGAGTGAAGCTGCGCCTCTTTACTGTCATAGACGGTGTCTCAGAAGCAAACCCCCTTTGAGGCTGGCATTCCACATTGTTGTGCCCACATGTTCTGGGGAAGAAGGCACACTGCCTCACCAAGTTTATGACTGCCATTTACTGGATTGGATTAACCACCGCCCGGCGTTCTGCCCACCCTATTCCATTGTCCCCCGACCTGTTGCACGCATTTAGACTTCTACCTTGCTCCCTGACCCCCGGCCACACTCTGACATCTAAGTGTACATGAGAGCTCCGATTCTGGCTTTGTTTCTGACCAAGTACAATGGAAGGCTATAAGAGGGCCTCTTTGTGCTCTAGTTTAATAGTCAGATGATTAACTCTTTTGTAGACAGAAATAATCCAAGAATAAAGCGAGAAAGAAAAGATCCTGAGCTGTCTAAAGGAAGTTGAACCAATCTCAAAAGCTAGCATGTTAAATAATAAGACATAAAGAATGCACACGCACCCGAGACTGGGGCCCATGGCCCTGTATCCCAAGCCGAGCAAGCTCCGTCCAGAGGTAGATCCTGACGGAGATCAGGTAGATGGGAACCAAACCAGGTGCCCTCAAGAGCCCTCAGCCAATTCCCTCACAGAGACAACCCATGCCAAAGATGAGAAGCTCTGGTTTGGTTCAATCTAAGCCTTCCTGTCATTAACGCACACCATGGTGCTCCACCCAAATGTAAAGAAGGGCTCTCTCCTCCACCCCACCCACCATCCATGTGGTCATCTTGGTGCTTCCTCCAATTGGTGAATGTCAGCTTCGACTTCCTCCCGCAACCCCCTACCCTGTGCCCACACCCTGGGACTGGTAGGGTACTCCCCAGAGTACCAAACCAGCATTCTCCTAGCTACCCACGCAACTGCAGAAACTTGGGGATTATTCCTCTGTCAAATTCTTCCTACTGCTAGGCGCACGGCACGCTGCTACATCACCACATCCTTCTCTCCTCCCTTCATCTCCCATCTCCTGGTTACTCTGCACACAACAAGGGCCTCACAGTCTGGCTCACAGTTTACCCCTGTACCCCAGCGCCTACCTCCTGAGGAAACTGCAACAGTTACATGAGACAGCCAATGAAAACACATTCTTATTTTTTACTTCTTTACCTCCAATGACCTTCACACTCCATTCTCATTGTCACCCTTACTCAGAATATTTTTTTTTATAATTTCCAATCTGATGTAGATCTTTAGTTCTATTTGTCTATACTTTTATTGGTTTATTGTCCTCTCCTCTTCAGGAATTATTTTAAATTGTCACCACTCTTCTCTTGCCCCTTCTCCCCCACCAACCTCAATCTCTTATTCTCCTAACTCAAGTAAATGATCATGCCTCCTTATCTGATAAAATTTAGGCCATTCATCAAGAGCTCTAACACACACACACACACACACACACACACACACACACACACACATTCTCTCTCTCTCTCAAACATTTACTTCCTTTCCTATTTCTATTTCCTGTCCTAGGTCCCACTGGATGAGATTTCTGAGAAAACCAGAGTGAATACCCTCTTTTTCCTTCTTCCTTTGAAATCCAAACTACTTGAGAGAATAATGTCCTCCTCTCCCGTTCATTTCTCTTCCCCATGTGCTCCTCAGTCACACTGTACCCTGGGTTTAATCATCACCTCATCAAAGCCGCTTTTGTTAATGTTGTTAGTGGCCTTCTAGTTGTCTCTCTCCATAAATGATGAAAGAAAATCAGTCATCTTTTACTTGGAATCTGCCAGAGTTGGGACTCAGTTCATTGTGATCACTATTATGATTAGGGGAAAATAAGTTATTGTCACATTAATGAATTATTCAGTGAATTTTCATTTCAATAATTATTTATTTTGGCAAAAAGGCAGACTTTGAAGAATTTAGTTTTCTGTTTTTTGGGGGTTTTTTTCCTTCTGGACCACTGGAATCTCTATTTTGCTTAAAAGAGTATAAATTTTTAAATGTATCACTCTTTGCATTTTTCCATGCTTCATATATATTTTCTCATGTAAAGCTCATGACAATCCTATGAGGTTAGCATAATTATCTTATTTTACAGGTAAGAAACTAAAGTTTACAGAGATAAAGTCACTTATCCCAAACCACACAGCCTGCAAGTTTGGAGGGCAAGTTTTAAACCCAAGTTTCTCTAACCCCAAAGCCCACACTCTGTCTTTGATACTTCAGTAGGTTTTCCTAATATCAGCGAGTCGCCATGTTGGGCCGGCAGTGGCAATGGAAAGATGCCTAAGGCATGACTGATTTTCAGGAAGCTCAGTCTGGTGAGGAAGACAACCACATGAACCAATCGCTATAATGCAGTGAGAGGCACGGAAATAGCCGTGTACTCTTACAAAATTATATGCAAGAACAGAAGAGGGGTTGAAACATCAGCTCAGAGGACCAGACATTCACTGGGTGTTGCAGAATTCCTGGGGATGTTATGAATCAGTGTGTGCACATCATGTCCACCACCTTCTCGTGGGCCTCCCTCTTCCAGAGGACAGAGAAGTTAAGTTCTACGTATCTCCAACTCCCTTGCACCTGGGTGTCTGGAGGTGATTTAGACAGTCTGCCCATCAGTTGTGCTCCAGTGAGAGTTGGATGGTAACAGGGAGATGACCTGACTTCTGACTGCTATTTTCCCCTCTTCCTGCCTGCAGGGCTGGGCGACTGTGCTGGTGCCCGGCCACCAGCAGTGAGGGCATGGAGGAGCAGGTGTGGGGCACACACTCATGGCGGGTGCAGAACAGTAGGCGCAGCCTGACTCGGCGACCACAGCAGTGGTTTCCTGCTCCCCAGACAGAGCATGCAGGTGTGCTCCCAAAACCTGCAGTGCCCTGGGGTCCCCACCTCCCTGTCTCTGGTGGCACCTCCACCTGCTGCCCAGTTTTTCAGGGTTGTTCTGAGAGATCTTCCTGGATGCCCAAACTAAATCCTACTACCCAGCCCTTACAAACCTTTGTGAGCACTCCATTCCTCCTGTGCTGAATCCTTCCATGGTTAAAACAGCTACAGTTTTCTTTTTGTTTTCTGCAACTAAAAGCTTGACTGATTCAGAATGATATTCCAGCTATGTTGTCAATATTTGGTTTAGTTCTCAAGGCAGAAAAGTCAGAGAAGATAAATTCACATCCGTGTGTGTGTGTGTGTGTGTGTGTGTGTGTCCAATTCATCCTCAACTTCTATGCAATCTTCTTTCTAAAATACATCTCTGTTTTTCCCTTCTCACAGTCAGGAGCTGGAATAGCTCCTCTTTACTTTACTTGTCAGGTACTAAAACGTCTTATTTTTCTTCCTCTAATATCATATTCTCTCCAGCCCAACCTGTACAACATCCAAACTGGTGTGTCCCTGCTCACTCTTGGTTCCAGTGGTCTGCACTATAAAGTTCTCTAAATTTTCTGAGTCGCCACTCAAAGCCTTTCATTGGACCCCCCAGCCTACCCTGCAGGCTTGGCCTTGCACCACTGAGTCACGGGCTGAGCTAAACTCATTTATCCATGGTGGTCAAGCACACCTTGGACTTCGTCGGTTTCAAGCTTGTTTGGTTGATTGGTTGGTTTTTGTTTCTGCTTGTTTCTGGCCTCCCTGTTTTGCTTATGCTCTTCTCCCCTTACATAGACAATTACCAAAATTGTATCTGACACTCAGGGCCTGTTCTCTATATCTCTATTCTTTTGTGAAGCCCACAGCGATCCCACCCCCAGCCTGAAATGAGCCCCTACCTCCGAATCACTATGTCATTTTCCCAAGTCTATAAAACAATGGACTATAATAGGTCAGCTGCAATATGTAAGCCTGGGTGGCAACGTTTGCCAAACATTCCCACCTCTAGATATTTAACTTAAGATATTTGTATGAGTTTTAAATATCCACCATCAAGAATAGTACAATAGCAAAAAAAAAAAAAGATATAATAGCATAGTGTATTATTATCTTTTTTTTTTTTCTTTTTTTCTTCTGAAGCTGGAAACGGGGAGAGACAGTCAGACAGACTCCCGCATGCGCCCGACCGGGATCCACCCAGCACGCCCACCAGGGACGACGCTCTGCCCACCAGGGGGCGATGCTCTGCCCCTCCGGGGCGTCGCTCTGCCGCAACCAGAGCCACTCTAGCGCCTGGGTCAGAGGCCAAGGAGCCATCCCCAGCGCCCGGACCATCTTTGCTCCAATGGAGCCTTGGCTGCGGGAGGGGAAGAGAGAGAGACAGAGAGGAAGGAGGGGGGGTGGAGAAGCAAATGGGCGCTTCTCCTATGTGCCCTGGCCGGGAATTGAACTCAGGTCCCCCGCACGCCAGGCTGACGCTCTACCGCTGAGCCAACCGGCCAGGGCCATAGTGTATTATTTTAAGAGTATAACAGCAAAGAATATAATAGCAAAATGTAGGTAATATAAATTTCCTTTGAAATGGATCTGGCAAGGCAAATTAAAAGCACAAAATTATTTGTACCAGAAGTCATTAAAAATTATCTATGTCTATGATTGTCAATCTCTGAATCGGTCATATATGCATTCCTTATTCCATTTTCATTTGAGGGACAAAGTTTCCAGAAGTCAAGTCCAATGCCCTTCTCAATGTGAGAGGAACATCATCTTGCATATTATCAAATGCACTTGTAGTATTCGTTGAATATATCAATGGTGGGAATGAGCTGTGATTGGAAGAAGAGACAGTGAATGCCCTGCTCTTCCTTCCACCCAGCTTTACCGATACCACCCTGCTACAGCGCGCCCCTAAACCACAAGGGTCCAGTGACACCTAAGAGGAGCCAAACTCTAGGACCTGCTGCCTCTGGTAGAGAACAAGAGACAAAAATACACCCCAAGCCAAAGCCAAAGCACGCTCTCTTTGACAACTCCTTTGGTGACTAAAGACAGAGCAAATCCTTGGCAAAAACACTGCACATGATAAACTCTCGGGGCCCGGGCAGGAATGGGCAATGTAATTCCACAAGCATTACATTCGGGTTTAAAAATAGGAAGTTTTTCCCCAGAGGAGTGGTCCTTGTGGGTAACTGGAGCGGACACGATGTATTTTAACTCATGGTAAAAATGAAGTCATCTACTATTTTAGTCATTTTTTGTGTTTCTTTTCTTTTAAAGCACTTTCTTCCATCGCTTCAGAATATTTTAGAAGGTTTTCAAGTAAAGTGTTCTTTCTATAATACATCACTACATCATACACACACACACACACACACACACACACACACACACACACACACACTGAAATCAGTACTTTTTGACAATATACACGCACCAAACTGAACTCAATTTTCTATTGACATGGGGAAGGCCAACAAACCCTATAAGAAAACTGATCATCAAATATCCTTCACACTCTGACTTGAGAAGGCAGGATGACACCCTCAATTCAGGACGTATTCACTGAGCACCTGCTAAATCTCAGACCCGGACTGAGCACCCGGGACACAGTGCTGAATGAGCCCAGCAGCACCCCCACCCTCGTGGAATCTGTGGCCTTTCACGGTGGGTGAAGGGAAACGGGCAGGTGTACTGTGTGTGACTCAGAAGGTTCTCTGGTAGAGAAAGGAAAGGATGTGGTGAGAATCTAGGGACAGGGGTATCAGACCAGGGTGTGAGGCACTAGGGAAGTCATCTCGAATTGACATCTGCCCCGAGACCCGGCAGACGGAAAGGCATCACCCAGAAGGGGGTCGGCCTGGGAGGAGGAGCACCTGGAACAGAGGCCGGGAGGCCTGGGCACGGAGGGAGCAGTTCTGAGAGCGGGAGGGGGTGGAAAGGACGCAGCAGCCAGCCCCCAGGAGGATCTGCGCACCTAGGAAGAAGCTGAGAGGGCTTTAAAGCAAGGAAAGAACATGAGTAGGTTTGATTTTTAGTAAGACTGGTCTTGAGAATGTGTGGAGATCGGATGCGAGGAGTGCAAACCAGAAAGGAGGAGGCTGGTCGAAAGTTGGGGATTCTTTTGAGCGACAGGCAGAGAACCTGTACGAACTGGTGAATGAGATGGGGTGAAAAAGAGGAGGAGTCCCAAAGAATTCCTGGGTCTTTAAATGGAGTCACTGGGTAGCACCATGCACTGAAATTGAAAATAGGAGAAGAAACACATCTGCGTGGCAGCCTGAAGTTGTCCGGGATAATCACATTATCCATGCTTATCAGGCACATGTCAATATGGCTCTTTAGATCTGAGCAGAATATAAATGCAGAAAACATGAACGCTCAGATGGTAATAAAAACGATGGAAAGAGTGAGGTACACTCAACACAACATCATGTGCTTAGGGGAACCAGGGGCAGGGGGGAGAGAGAGTTCATTTTCAAAAATATATCCAGACTTGTGCAATCACAAAGTCTCAAGAGAGGCAATATTAATTTTGCTTTGTTTAAAAACATGTTTACTCTTGAATTGGATATCACGGGACAGTGAAGGGGCGATCTTTCCTGACTGCTTCCAAAGCCTCGACCTGACCCGGGAAAAGGGGTACAGAGTGAGGAGCAAGGGCACGGTAACTTGAAGGAGTGGGCAAAGGAAAAGAGACTGGCAAGGGCTGAGAGCCAGTGGTGAACAATTCGGAAGAGATTCAGATCTGGCGTCTCCAGAGCCAGGGGATCAGGTCAACCCGAACGCCCCTGGCGTTGAAGTGAGAGAGGAACAGAGACATCTCCATCAGGAGTAGAAACAAGGAGAAGGCTGGTAGTTCCGACAGAAGCAGTTTCGGAAAAACCATAGAGGCAAAGACCGGACTGCGGCGGCCGGGAAAGTGAGGGGTCTCTAGGAAGAGAAGCCCACGGGCAGAGACAAGAACCTCACAGGGAAGCACGGCAGTGAGGACGTAGAGGCAGGTGGCACGTTTCCATACGGGGAATTGCGGCATTATTAAATTAGCTTTTAAAAAGGCATCACTGAAGAGAGAGGAATGAAGAGAGAGGAAGAGAGAAGTATGAATTTCATACAGACCCCAGCAGGAGAGCCGCCCTCACACACTCACACAGGAGTGTGGGGTACAGTGGGTGCCGGCAGGCAGGTACCCCTGCCCCCCCACCCCCGAGCCGTGGAGTAACGCCTCCCTGCTAGCTGCTTTCTTTGAAGAATCCCCCTTAGACAAACAGGAGCTGCTCACTGGAGACTGCTGTGTCCTCCCAGGGGCAGCTCCTAGACCGTGACTCACTGAAAGGGTACAAAGTCAGCCCTTTGCCCCAGGACGGGGCCAGTACTCTCCGCTCCACTCCCGCCCAGACCAGCGTGCCTAGCCTTGGCCCTGCCTTCTCCTGTTTCCCACAACCTTTTCTGCCCAAAGAAACTCTCCGTAGATCACAAATCCCTAAATCCCTGTCTCAGGCACCTCTTCTCGGGAATCGCCTGGGAGACAAAGAGGAGCACGTGGCCCTGCACTAGAAGGGGAGGGGACAGGGCTGGTGGCAGTGCTTTGGGACAAAGCTCCTCTAGGCTGCCTTCCCAATAAATAGGTGAGGGGATCCCTTCAGAGTGGGAAGTAGGGAGATGGGGGAAGAAATTTAAGCCCCAGAAGGTGTGAAACATCACTGTGGGGGAACAGGGAACAGGAAGCCACTTACTAGGGAGATACAGATGATGGTGGGGGGATTACCTAGATGGAGTTCCTGAAAAAAACCCTCCCATATACCCAGCAGTTAGAACTCCCACTTAGAAGTAACTGAGGAACTTCTCTTGTTAGCGATGATGTCAAAGCACACTACAGAAAGCTTTCCTAGACGTGGACGTTATAAATGTTGACCATAGATTTGTACATACACTTAAATTATATATAGACTTAAAGATGTCCTTTCACCCTCAGCATTCTCTGTAAAACAGTCCTCTCCAAGGTCACCAATCATCTTCCAGCTGTTCTATCCAGGATACCCTTCTGTCCTTACCTTCTTGGCCTCTCCAAGGCAGGTGACATTGCTGACCCTTTTCTTCTGGAAACTTCCTCTGCATTTGGCTTCAGTAAGTCAACTCCCCCGGTTCATCTCCTGTCGCTATGGACACCCCATCCCATTACCTCTCATGGCCCCCGGTTCATCTCCTGTCGCTATGGACACCCCATCCCATTACCTCTCATGGCCCTTCTCTCTCTCCCCTTCTCCCAAGCACTGCTTCCCCTGGGCCCATCCTCTGCTTTCTTACATATATATTCTTCTCTACACTCTCCTGGGGGGGGGGGCATGCTCACTCCTGCAGCTGTTCTGCAATGACGACTCCAAAACGTGCGTGCATCTCTAGCTTAGGTTTGTCTTCTGAACTCCAGGTAAGGATGTCCAACTGTAGAAGGGAGTTATCCTAAACTCCTCTCTTCCTCAATTCCAATCCAATCAATCACCGGCTCCAATAAGTTCCATATTGACAATTTCTAAAATCTCTCTTTTCCACAGTCCACTATGCCATTGCTTTAAGCCAGCATGCCTTTTTTTTTAATTTTATTTATTTATTTTTTACAGAGACAGAGAGTGAGTCAGAGAGAGGGATAGACAGGGACAGACAGACAGGAACGGAGAGATGAGAAGCATCAATCATTAGTTTTTTCATTGCACGTTGCAACACCTTAGTTGTTCATTGATTGCTTTCTCATACGTGCCTTGACCGTGGGCCTTCAGCAGACTTCAGTAACCCCTTGCTGGAGCCAGCGACCTTGGGTTCAAGCTGCTGGGCTCTTGCTCAAACTAGATGAGCCCGCGCTCAAGCTGGCGACCTCAGGGTCTCGAACCTGGGTCCTCTGCATCCCAGTCCAATGCTCTATCCACTGCATCACCACCTGGTCAGGCAGCATGCCTTTCTTGCATGGTTTATTGAGCAAAATCTTTACTAGGTAGCCTATTCCCAGTATTCCCCTACCTTCTTCCACCTTCCTTATGGAAATCTGAGCAAGCCATCACCCGCTTACAACACTTCAATGCTGGCCAGTGCATGAGGGACAAAATCCAAAGGCCTTAATAAAGCTTCAAAGCTCCTCATAATCTGGCCCCTCACTACCTATCTGACTTCATCTCTGGCCACTGTTTCTCTTAAGTTTGTTTTTCCAGATCCCCAAAGTGCTCACAGCTCTGCATCTGCAGTATACTCTCTCAAGGTTCCATGAAAGAGAAAGGTATTTTTTCTGCCTAGAATGCTCCTTTTCTATGCATTGTTTTGGTAACAGCTACCTGTTATCACAGATCAGTCCCCACCACAGGTTTGGTTAAGCCCAGGTACTACCTTAGCACACTCGGTGCCCCTCCAGCCAGCACTCAGGGTAATATGGCGGTGACCGGAACGAAAGCCACAGTTTGATTCCAGAGTCCTTCCTCTAACATGGTACAGTACTGCCTCTATTAATAGACTAAATGTTTCTCAATATTGAGTCCCTGAAAGGAATTAAAATAAACTGCCCGGGAGAGATTCACACAGTGTATGTTTACAGAAAACAGCCATTTCTGTATCTATACTGGACTCCTTTTGATAAAATGAAGTGCGCAGGACTGCCAGATAACAAAAGAAGCATTGACAGAATAGACCCGTGGCCTCCAGGACAAGTCTGTGTGGGTGTAAGGAGATTCGGGACAGGACGACCCAGCTGCACCGAGGCTTTCGGGCCCTGCTGACCGTGTCACTGCGTCCCCACAGGTGGCCTGCTCCTGCAGTCAGGGCTCACTTGTCATTATGCCTCAAGAGGCAGAGGGTTCCTAATTCCACCTTCTCGCCTGACAGGTCCTCATAAGCCCAAAGATGCCACATGGAAGTTCCATACATGTGCTTCCTCATGAAGAGGCGTTTGACGGAGAATTTCTCTTTGACTTTTTGCCCTATCACTTATAAACTTTGAGTCCAGAAAGTTGTCAGAGCAACACTGCCCATCTGAAAGTCCCAAGTGTTATAGCAACCAAGAAAAGAGAATTCTTTTTTTTTTTTTTATATATATATTTTTCTGAAGCTGGAAATGGGGAGAGACAGTCAGACAGACTCCCGCATGCGCCCGACCAGGATCCACCCGGCACGCCCACCAGGGGGCTACGCTCTGCCCACCAGGGGGCGATGCTCTGCCCCTCCGGGGTGTCGCTCTGTTGCGACCAGAGCCACTCTAGTGCCTGGGGCAGAGGCCAAGGAGCCATCCCCAGCGCCCGGGCCATCTTTGCTCCAATGGAGCCTCGCTGCAGGAGGGGAAGAAAGAGACAGAGAGGAAGGAGAGGGGGAGGGGTGGAGAAGCAGATGGGCGCTTCTCCTGTGTGCCCTGGCCAGGAATCAAACCCAGGACTTCTGCACGCCAGGCCGACGCTCTACCACTGAGCCAACCGGCCAGGGCCTGAAAGAGAATTCTGGATACATCCACAGCAACATGCTCCTTGGCCTCCCTCCTCCATTCACACCCCCTGGCTTGTCCCTTCCCCTCTCCTCCCCTCTGAGAGCTGGGGTCCCAGCGGCATGCCTGTGAGCCACTCTATTGTGCTTCCTTCCCCAGAAAGACAGGGCCACCGTTCTATCCAGAGAGCACACCTCCTCTCCTCTACCTCGCTCCCCTTTGCCCCCGATGCCAAAGCTCTGAAGCCAGCTGAGGATCTCGTGCTGGCTGAACGATCGCACTCAGACTACGGCCGCGCCATGACTCACACCCCTGTGGTCTCCTTGTGTTTATCAGGGACATTCGGATCCAGCTGGACTTCCCTTTCCCCAGGCAAACTAGAGCAAAGCCATTTCTCCATTTCTCTCCTGCCACATTACCCTTTCCCCATCAATATGTGTAAGTGATAATGCAAAAAGTCAACCTGTGTGTGTGTGTGTGCTTGTGTACATGTGTGTTTGTGTGTGTGTGCTCTATACTGTGGCTATACAGCTATAAGCTGCAGGCAAATTCTGCTGTTGCCAAGTTTTGTTTGATCTATAAATTTACAACAGTGTTTACATGTTTAAAAAGTTATATATATATAAAAAAAAAGAGGAATGAAGAAAAGGAAGAGGAGGAGGAAGGGGAAAAGAATGCAAGGAAGACCTTGCTGAAAGCTTAACATATTCCCTATCTAGCCCTGTATAGGAGAGTTTGCTGATTTCCATTCTATACCAAAGTATGTTTCTAATGCATGACTCAGTTCAGATGGACAGACCTACAGCCCTTGAGCTGCTGGTATTTCACCATTTTTTTGAACCCATGCAAATTTATTTTGTTCAACAAGTATCTTCTGTAATTATTGTCACTTAAACAGTAAAAAAAACAAAAAAAAACCCAGAAATAAATAAGCATGCCTTTCTCGGCTATTTACTCTTCAGGGCAAAAGACTTCCCCATCTCATTCAGAGGCATTTCCGTAAGAGAAAGGATGGCTAGGGTGCTGCCCAGAAACAAGGAGCATTTTCTCTCAACAGGGCATGGGATGAAAAATAAATCTGACAGCACAAAATCTTCTTGCCTCACAATTTCGTCTGCATTTGGTAATACAGACGAGATGCCACTTGGTTCGACAGTCGAGTGGCTATTCTGGGATATGTGAGCTGACTTTGCTGCAAAATGGTCCACAGCACCATGGACCTCCTTGACCTCCCCCAGCACTGGTGCCGATGGCTGCGCGAGGCTCAGGAGCGTCTGTCACGGACAAGCCCTGAAGGTCAATGTGATGGTGAGGCTGACTCAGATTAGAAGAAACTTCATGAGAAACAACTCCTTAAAAGCTCTTCACAAAAGGGAGCCCATGGGGCGTGCACTCCCTTCCTTGTTCCAAATGCAGATTATTAAATGTTCTGAGACCTCCTGCACTAAATTAAACTAAAATTTGTTTAAATTCCAAGGGGATAGCATAAGTAGTAATAAAAATTATAGCTCTGAATTAAGATGACCTGGGTTAACATGGGCTCTGCCTTTTTCTTGTATCATTTGGACCATTATGGACAATCACTAAGCATGGATCATGATTTGAAAAACGATCATGATCATTTAAAAAAAAATGAACACAAAAAAGTGAGGATAATAGTAGTACCGACCTCCTAAAATTGCTATGCAAATTAGATGAAATAATGTATATATAAAGCACATGACAAAATACCAAGCACACAGAAAACAACTGTCATTCCTCAAACATATTTGAAAATGACACACTAAAAAAAAAATGCCTATTTAAAAACCAATGGAATATACTTCTACAAACTGATCTAAACTCAGCATGAGGCTTATTTTTTAAAAGTTATGGAGAGAAGTAGGCAGAGGAAATGGAACAAAGACAGAACTTATAACTATTTATTTACTGTTTGAAAATTTACAAGGAGAAGATTTACCTGAAAGTTCCATTTGTAAAGAATGAAAAGAGCCCATTAGACCTCGGTCACTATAGGCACCCTATACCATACAAATGTCTTCGCTGCTATCGCAAAAACAGCTTCACAATGAAAAGGCCAGCACTCCGAAGCAGATACATCTGGCTCTGCAAACACGGGTGAGGTGGGCCATGCTTCTGGGGGTACAGGCTTCCCAAGGAAGAGACTAGGTCACTGAGTCTCTATTATTCTAATTCTACTCCAGTATTTGGAACAAAAAAAAAAAAATGGGCCAAGCAACAAAAGCTGAAAATAGAGACATAAGAGAAAGGACCAAGTGAGAGCATCTTCACTTTTTCACCTGGCATTTCTCCCAAAGACACTCTTAAAAGCTGAAAACAAGGATGGATGGGTCATCTGTTTAGCCTCATCCTTTATTTAAAAAAAAAAAAAAAAAAAAGTCAGCATTTCTAGCTCCAGGATCTATTAACAAAGCTGTTTCGACATTCAGCATTCTTCATCAGTCTCCGTACACACACACTTTCTTAGAACCCAAGTTTATTTTTAGGCTGGAAAGACCGGGTGTTCCAGATCAGGGCTCTCTGCTCTTCGGTGGACCTTCAAAAGGCTTCGCTGCCAGATAGAAAAAGATCACTGGAGAACTGATTAGATTAACATTCACAAAGCTCTGATTACCTTTTAACCAGAAAGTAAAAAATATATATATATTTATATATATTATATATACCTATATATAAATATATATATATATATATATATATATATATATATATATATATATATATATATATATATATAAGAGTCCTGATCAAATCCAGTATTGCACGTGGCACCTGGGAATGTGCAGGAGTAGGAATGCTCAGTAACCCCCCACTGCCGCCTCCGGCCCGTTCACCCACGCCTGGCACGCCATGAAGGGGGTTCGACTTAGCTGACATTCGGTCTTTGCTCTTCCCTGCAAGTGTGCAGTTCTGTTTCCCTAAATAATAGGGGAGGTTGGGCCAAAGAAAACTCGAAACAATGCACTCGTTTAATAGCTCTAATGGCCCAGCTGAGACCTGCCAATGAAAACGCTGGCTGAATCATTCCAGGGAAGCTTCTACCGGAGCTCATAAAACCTGCCAAGTCTCTACCCTCCACCTCCTCCTTCCTGCCACTCAATTCTTTTTTTTTCCTTTCATTTATTATTATTATTGTTGTTGTTGTTATTATTTAAATTTCATTTTGGCCTTTTCCAAGAGGAGTATGTAAAATACCCAAAGAATGTTCTCTTTTCAACAGGTATTAGGTTTGGGACACAGACTCATGTTCACTTTTCATGGGTATGGTGTGCATAGTTGCAAATAAAAAACCACAAAGTGGTTTTATAGGATAAGGATATTTTGTAAAACCATAGAATGGAAAAATTGGAAATCATGACAGTCCTGAAAAAGCCAAGAAGGGTCAACCTTCAGTTAGGGCAACGGTTCTCAACCTGTGGGTCACAACCCCAGCGGGGGTCGAACAACCAAAACACAGGTTGAGAACCGCTGAGTTAGGGACATAAACATGTCTGATGTTGTATGTTGACTTTTCTGTCAAAAATTTATTTTGGGGGGAACTTAACCATTTCCTAGCATTGTGCAAGGAATGTCATCCCTTGGGATGACATAGAGATAATCCAACTAAAAAGAAAAGAGCTCTACCCTAGACAATAATTAACAAATAATCCTCTCCTCCTCTTTTCCCACGGGAACATGGCCATGGTGACCCTTTGGAGTATACCTAAAGAACAGACTGGCAATCAGGAGAAAAGAAAGAAAACAAAGAGATTTGGATCAGAGTATAAAGTAAGAAAAGAAGCAAACGAGAGAAGGCAGAACCCTCTACCTGAACCTGTTACCTGAACCCTGTTACCTGAACCCTCAACCTCTACCTACCCAGTCTTATCAATCTATCAACATCCAGATAAATTTTTATCTCCTTCAGAAGTAGACCAGAAGAGAAAAAAATGTTCATGATGGGGCAAGGCCACCAACAATTGAATCAAGAGTCACCACTGTAAAATAAGACAAAGTTTGTCCACCCTTGTGTGAAAAAAAAAAAAAAAAAATGAAAACCAGACAGAATTGGATCCGATGGCTTCCAAACTTCAAATTATCAAGAAAAGTCACAAAATTCTTCCCAATTCTTTCAAAAGAGTATAGACTTATCACTATGATTTGGAAAATGTCCTCGGGTTTTCTGATCCAATGTGATATCTATGAAAACCACAAGAGTTTCCTACTTTATTACCATTTATGTGGCACACAATGGTGCCACTTTGCAATGGTTCAGTACTGGCTTGATCACAAGGACTTGTGCCTGGAGGAATCTGTTAACATTGAGTCAGAGATTCAAAAAGCAGGAAGGACCAAGTGAAAAATGCTGCTAGATACATTGTGACAGAGGAGAGACCTTGAGCAAGCCATGGGGGTGCTCCTGCCTGAAACAATGTAGTGAGTCCATAGCCCGTCTGCTCAGATTCGGGACCCCCCCCCCATCCACCCCGCACCTGCTGCAAATTAATATTTCAAGGAATAAGGGATGACCAGGTCAGTCTCTGCTCACAAACCAAGCACGGCTCTTCATTGCCCAATAATTAATGTCAAAATCCCTAGTTCTATATTAAAGCTCTTTTAGGCTCTTGATGTTTGGCCTCCTTTTCCCTGTTCTTCTGCAAATACCCTGACCCAGTTGATGGCACTGCTTGATTCCCTGAAAACACTTGGAACTTTGCTCCAAACCTTCATTTATGCTGTCCCTGTTACCTGAACCCTCAACCTCTACCTACCCAGTCTTATCAATCTATCAACATGCAGATAAATTTTTATCTCCTTCAGAAGTAGACCTAATTCCTATCTGCTCACTCTTGTATTATGGCTACAATGAAATCTCATACCTCATTTTAACATGTAACCATATTTTACTCTGCTTCATATTTATGTTTTCCTCTAATCCATAACACATTCTAAGTTCACTGAATATGTCTTCTTTTTGCCTCCCATAAGAAACCTATGTTCTAAGGGAGTACACTTAAGAATTCTTTAGCCTGTCCAGGCGGTGGTACAGTGGATAGAGCACTGGAATGGGACGCGGAAGACCCAGGTTTGAAACCCTGGGCTCATCTGGCTTGAGCCGAGCTCATCAGCTTGAGTGAGGGTTTGCTGGCTTGAGTGTAGGATCATAGATATGACCCCATGGTCGCTGGCTTGAGCAAAGTGTCACTTGCTCTGCTAGAGCCCCTCGGTCAAGGCACATGTGAGAAAGTAATCAATGAAGAACTAAGGTGCCACAACAAAGAAGTAATGCTTCTCATGTCTCTCCCTCCCTATCTGTCTCTCTGTCCCTCTCTCTCACTCTCTCTCTGTCAAAAAAAGAAAAAAAGAATTCTTTATTTTATAAATCAATGAACCTGTCTTTATGTGCCAAAAATGTATCATTTATGATACTGAGAATTTCCAAACTTTTCTATGCATCACAACCACCTCTGAAGTTTGTTAAAAAAATATATATGCAAATGGAGTCCAGGTATCAGAATTTTTAAAAAAAACTGATGATTCTAATCCACACCAAAACCTGTGAAGCTGTAAATCTATAAAATTTTAATGATGGAAAACATTTGAGTCAGTAATTCCAAATATTTAACTTTAACTAAGAGGTTGAAAGCAGCCCACCAATTCTACCAACTTTCCCATCTGGAAACGATGTTAACAAAATTGTTTGCCAATGTTCCCCCCTGACCTTCTATCCAGTTGGTTACTCTAAATGACTAACAGGTATAGCTAACCTTTCTGAGAAAGCATTTGTTCAGAGAGATTTTCCGGCCATTTAAATTTAGCACTTACTCAAGTCCCAATACTGAATTCTATTCCTGGCTGTCTAAATTCATAGCTGGGGAATCTTTAAGCCATTTAAACTCTCAAACCTCGGGTTCTTTGATCAAAACATGGAAAGAAAGAAATAGGCAAAGTCAATATTTCTGAAAATTCTATTCCAAGAAGCTCTCTACTAGTTCATATGACTGTCACTTTACAGTTGTGTTTGCGGACCGTGTCCTTTTTATATTCTCATTAGCAGAGTGCGTCAGAAAGAAACCGTTTTCTGGGGGTGCCACAGAGGCAACACTGAAAAAAAGCTGTTTGGTGTTATTTACTCCGATTCCCTGGTTTCAAAACTGATGACAAACTTCACTTGGCATTCCTGGACCTGCGGGTTCTGGGTCTCCAGAATTCATTCCTGGTAACGTCAGGTTAACTCGGGGCACTTGGCAGCACTGAGCGAGGTGCTGTGAGGAACGTCGGTTTTGCAACCCCATTTGTCATATAATTAAATTATTATATAATGAAAACTATGTACCACACAGTAAAATGCTCATGCTCCTACTGTGGTACAGTATGCCTAAGCATAAAAGAGCCACTAGGGAGGATTGCAAATGACATGAAAAGGTCAGCCTTAAAATGATTTTAATTCATTTACAAAAAAGAAAAACAATGAAATGAGCAACAAACTCAGGAAGAATTAATTTCCAAACCAAAGGGACCGAGTAAAGTTTGAGTGGAAAACAGGAAACTAAGGGAGAAGGAAAAAAATGCTAGGGCAGGACAAGAGAAAGAGAGGAGGTGAGGGACTTCCGTGTCCCTTGTCCCTTCCAGAGCTCCTGTCTCTGGCCCCGGGCAGGAGAATGTCCAGCGAGCATCCGTCTCAGAGATGAGCACTGAGCTCCTCTCACAAAGTGCTCCAGCTTCCGCTCCCCACACCAGCCAGACCTCCTTCATGAGGCGACATATCACTCTGTGCCTTGGGGCCTCATCTAAAAATACAGACGACAGGTTCTCTTAACTCATCCATTTGTTGCGGAGATTAGATACAAAGCACTTGGACCGGTGCCTGGAGAGAAGGCAGTGCTCGGTAAGAGTTTCTTCTCTCCCTTCCTTTTCCTCCATCTTCACCTTGTTGGTATTATTACTCTTCTAGATATTGTTTTTACTAGTTGCTTCTTTAAGTCCTCCATAGAGCAGTGATTTTGCTAAGAGCCCTAGGACGCTGTGAGGCTACGCAGGGATCGGAAAGAGTACGCTGGGAGGTGTGCCTCCACGTCATCAAGAATACCAGAATAACTTCTGCAATTGCCCCCTCCAACCCGTTCTCCCTATTTCTACAAAATGCTAATCTTGTCACATCTTTTTAACTCATCTTTAATAACTCCCAATAGTTTTTGGCACAGAAGGTTCTCATCATTTCCTCCTTGCTTGATTTCCTGGCCTTGAGAGCCTCTCCCCTAATGCATTTTTTCTACCTCTCCACTGCCATCTCACATCTGTCTGCTTCTGGACAAGCTTCTTATTTTGCCTAGAATGTATTTACAAAAATAAATATTTTATGTAATTATAAAAGATATTATTTAGTTAGGTAAATGTAGAAAAAAATATGAATACATATATGAATAACCTTTACTTAAATAACTCTTTATTTAATCATCCTTTACTTAAATAACACATGACTCAAAGTTGAGCACCAGGGAAGCTTCCTCTCACATCTGGTCTGATGTCCATAACTCCCATTGATACAACCTGAGTAAGTACTGATCACAGCATGCTGTAAGATTTTGAAGACAGGACCCACCTCCCCTGTAACTTTGTTGCCCCTGAGCACTTAGCACATTGGTCGGCATATGTTAGACCTTCAAACATGTTTTAAGAACCTTAGAGCTTACATTTTCCAGGACGCTCTCTCTCTTTGTCCCCAATCTTTTTGGGGTGATCCAGCCAAGTGCTTCTAAAATATAACTGACATACTCTTTCATAATATCTATTACATTGTGTGGGAATTTTCATGTTTGTCTTCATATCCCAGTCTCCTTCCCAATGGTAGATGTTCAATAAACACTTGCTTAATTGAAGAATATTTGAATATATAAAAGAAAACCTTATCATAAGAGCCAGCCTCTGCCATATGTCCCAGTCCTGATCATTGATTAAACTTATATCTGTGCCACTGTCCCTATGTTCATTTTTTTTTTTTTTCTGAAGCTGGAAACGGGGAGAGACAGTCAGACAGACTCCCGCATGCGCTCGATCGAGATCCACCCGGCACGCCCACCAGGGGCGATGCTCTGCCCACCAGGGGGCGATACTCTGCCCCTCTGGGGCGTCGCTCTGCCACAACCAGAGCCACTCTAGCGCCTGGGGCAGAGGCCAAGGAGCCATCCCCAGCACCCGGGCCATCTTTGCTCCAATGGAGCCTTGGCTGCGGGAGGGGAAGAGAGAGACAGAGAGGAAGGAGGGGTGGGGGTCGAGAAGCAAATGGGCGCTTCTCCTATCTGCCCTGGCCGGGAATCGAACCCGGGTCTCCTGCACGCTAGGCCGACGCTCTACCGCTGAGCCAACCGGCCAGGGCCCCTATGTTCATTTTTTTAATTTCCTGCTGAGTACCTAAGTGCATACAGAATTGGATCCCAGCCAAACTCACACACAGACCCCATTCAGGGTCTGAAAAGCTAAATTCCATGTTGATATCTGAGGCTCTGACAGTGTCACCTAATACTGCCAACTCACCTGCCTACCTGCATGTTCGGACTTCCAAAGACTCATCATACATGCTGAAACTTATTCCATTGTTTAATATTTTGATCTGTAATTAAATGAAAAATAAAGTTATCTTTCCTTTTAGCAAAGACCAAGTTCTTATTTGGGGAAATCATGAAGATAATATTCTATTCATGAAATTTCAGGCATTAGCAGCCAATGAGAGGAATCACTCTCTGATGGACTCAATTCCTTTGAATTTATACCACTTGTGTGTCCACATATATCCACTGACTGAACAGGAAGCTGGCTCTGATACGGTGTATAACTTTCTTTAATATCAGAGGAACTTACTGGAATATATGTCTCTCCCTGGGAAAATACCATAAACCACAGCGGAGAGGGGTCAGGTTGGTCTGTTTACACCAATTTTGATTGCTTTTCCGTTACTGGTGAAGGCCTTAAGGTTTATGGATAGCGTAAATTGCCACTGCAGCCTACAATTCCATATCCGGCTCTCAACATAAAAGACCTGTCACATGCAATATGTCTTGTGAAGTGCAGAACCAGAAAGCAAAGTTGAATTTTATCTGCAATCAATCTCTTTAAAAATGGGAGACTGTAAATCCTTATTCAACAACTGAGAGAGAGCTACCAGATGATAACCCACGTGAAAAGGCAAATATAAGACTATGTTTTGAAAAGAAACATGTAAAGCCAGCCTACGTAGACCCATCATTTCATGTGCTTTGCTTGGTTTTATCAACCAGAGGTCGGCCTGCACTTGCGGATTTTCAAGAGGACAGCAATCATTCAAAAAAAAAAAAAAAATCCAACAGTAAACAAATAGTGACATTATAAAACATATATATATTCACAAAAGTCTATTATTTTTTATTTTATGTAATTGTACATCATATTCTATTTATCAATTAGAGTATAAAGCTCTTTAGGGTAGAAATCATGGCATACCTCACAGCACCTAGCATTGTGGTACAAAAGTAGGATTAATAATGATTTTATTCATTATAAGTCATACATTTAACAAACACGCATTGAGAACCTACTATGTCCCAGTCTGAAGATAGCTCTAAATTTGTCAAATAGATCTACAGATAACAACAATTTTTGAGGCACAGAGATCATAATTTTTCATCATCAGATCACTCCTTCGCAGCTATTCTCAACCCCTTTGTCTTTATTTTACTTCATTGTATGTGCCCTTGGCGGAACCCCACACCTAGGTCACAGAGCATTCCACAGACCTGTCTGCACCCATGGAGCTTAAGGTGACCAGAGAAGAACACACGAATACGCCATCTGGACTCAATTTAAATGCATGGCCTCTAATCTCAGGTGGGTCCTGTGCTGCCCGGATCCTACTACGCGTCCCTGGGCTGTCCACCCTCCTGTTCACCTAAAAAGTATTCCATCTTCTTCTCTCCCCTCAAACCTGCAACACCTTCCTCCTCACCTCCTCACTCTCAGTTGATTACCGAAATGCCTCTGTCACAAGGAAAAAGAACTGTGAACATTCCCACAAGTTCCTACCATCACCTAACCCCCTGGTCCTGCCAGACACTTACACTCTGTTCCTCTAACTGTTGGGTAAGTGGACTGGGCAGGCTCCGACCCCAAACCAGCCCTCTTGTTGTGCCCTAGATCCCATCTCCTTTATCCTCTCTAGGGTACCACTCAGTAGTCCTTCCCAAGACTGATTAACTTTGATTAACTTTTAAATGACATGTTGTGGCTTCTAAGAGTGTCTTCCTTATAAGTTTTTCTATATAAGACAGGATAAATTACGTAATCAAAATGAACTTTTAAACAATGAAAATAATACCTATGTCTACATTCTTTTTCAATAAGTAACATCAAAATAAAATCCAGAGCCAAGCTGGTGGTAATGTGGGTGGTTGTTACACTCGCCTCCCCCCCAGGACCAAACAGGAGTTACAACTAAATTTAAGAACAATTGTCCCGAAAAACCAACTCAGGACTAAGTGAAGAGGAGTCCTATAACTAGGAATTAACAGAAGCCACATGGAGACTGGACTGGTAAGGAGGGCGGAAATTCCAAAAGGGCTGCCCGGCTCCCACCAGGTGCAGCTGAGGTTCCGGAGGCATATTTCAGCCGCGGGGATGGGGGATCCCCCTGAGAAAGGAGAAGCCTAAACCCCAAACCATGCTCCCGTGCCCAGAGCACGAGAGTTGGAAAGAGGCACCTACACACCATTCAGCTGTAAAAAGCAGTGAGATTTCTGTCTGCTATAAAGAGATGGGAGGCTGCAGAAACTCAGGTACCCTCTTAAAGGCCTAACGCAAAAATCTTGTTGCAGCCACTCACCCTGGGCTCTGGCAGAGGGAAGGCTGAGCAGACTAGAGCCCCTCTTCTATACTGCAGTAACTATCATTCTTGGGCACCCCCCCCCCAATGCAGCCACAGCTGGGGAAAGAAATATGCCCCACCCTTGCAGAGATCAGACCCTGCTGGGGAGTCAGCTGCCCTGGCTGGGGAGTAGAGGTCTGAACAGACTCAGGGAGTGACAGTGCCTCAGTTGTCTGCTTTAAGGCAAGAGCCATTCCCCCCACTTTCCCGTGAATCGGACTGGTGCTTCCCCTCATGGGAGATTCAACAGAACCACCCTGTTGATAGCCAGGAGACCCACACTCTAGGCTCCAAGGCCCGACCCACCCGACCCTTAGTGGCTCCGCCCTGCTGAGGTCAGACTAAGACCTGTGACTCTGGGGTGAGGGCCACACCTCCCACCCTACCTCCCCCTCAGGGGGACCCAACAGCCCCACCATCCCAACTGCACCAGAGGCTCTTGCAGTGACAGAGTCTAGCAGGCAGCCAGCAGGTAGAAACAGCTGGAGGTAGGTCTCAGGGTGCCTTGGGACTTTTGCTGACCTAGCCCTGGGCCAGGTGCTGGCCTTGGTATGCAGCTTGATCCTCCTCACACACACGTAAGCCCAGCAGAGGCTACCACAAACTGTGGATCACTTACAGCTCCAAACAGGCGGCTGAGGGCCAGTCACAGGCAACGTCTTATATTAGCCTGAACCAGGTCCCCTCCAAAGAGGCCCAGAGCAAATACAACCAGTGGCCAGCTTTAGACAGTGTCACAGGAGGATCCAAACAGCTTCACAAGCAGCATAACCAAGGGAAGAGCTCATCAGGCACCAAACCCAGCTGAGGTGAATCCTACTTCCTGTGGTCAACAGCTTGCCCACTTTGGTTGAGGTAGAGTCTCACAGTCAGCCAGCCTAAGGGTCAATCCCACACACAGTGGGCCAAGAGCAGTCAAGACGCACTTACAATAGGAGGCCCATAACCCACCCAAGGGACATTCCTGAAGCACTCAGTTCAGGTGATCTAGGAGACTGTACCACTGGGCCCAACAGAACACCTACTATAACAAGGCGACTCCACAAAGACTGGAGACAGAGCAGATCTGTCTCATACACAGAAACAAACAGAATGAGGCAGCCAAAATGGGGAGAAAAAGAAATAGACCCCAAATTTCCAGAAAAAGAAATCTCCAGGAAAAAAAGCTAACTGAAATGGAGATAATTTGTCAGATACAGAATTCAAAGTAATGGCTATATGAATGCTTAAGGAACAAAGTAAGAACTTAAAGAGATAGCAAGCATAAAAAATGGACATAGAAACCATAAAAAGGAACCAGTCAGAAAAGAAGAATACAATATCTGACATCAAGAATATACTGAAAGGAATAAACAGTAGGTTGGATGAAGCAGAAGACTGAATCAGTGATTTGAAAGACATGGTAGGAAAGAAACACCCAATCAGAGCAGCAAAAAGAACAGAAGAATTTTAAAAAATAAAGAAACTTTAAGGGGCTTTTGGGACAACATGAAGCACAACAACATCCAATACCATAAGAGTACCAGAAGGAGAAGAGAGGGAGCAAATTATCGAGAACCTATTTGAAGAAATAATAATCAAAAATTTCCCTAACTTGGTTAAGGAAAAAGATACTCAAGTCCAGGAAAGCAGAGAGTCCCAAACAAGATGAACCCAAAGAGACCCATACCAAGACATATCATAATTAAAATGGCAAAGGTTAAAGACAAAGAGAATCTTAAAAGCAGCAAGAGAAAAGCAGTTAGTTACTTCAAGAGAACTCCCATAAGACTGTCAGCTGCTTTCTCAACAGAAACATTTCAGGCCAGAAGGGATTAGCATGAAATATTCCAAGTGATAAAAAGTAAAGACCCACACAACCAAGACTACTTTACCCAGCAAGGCTATTATTTGAAATTAAAGGAGAAATAAAGAGCTTCCCAGATAAGAAAAAGCTACAGAAGTTTGTTACCACCAAACCAGCATTACAAGAAATGTTAAAGGTCCTTCTTTAAGAAAAAGAGGGGGCCCTGGCCGGTTGGCTCAGTGGTAGAGTGTCAGCCTGGCATGCAGAAGTCCCGGGTTCGATTCCTGGCCAGGGCACATAGGAGAAGTGCCCATCTGCTTCTCCACCCCTCCCCCTCTCCTTCCTCTCTGTCTCTCTCTTCCCCTCCCGCAGCCGAGGCTCCATTGGAGCAAAGATGGCCCGGGCACTTGAGTGCTCCTTGGCCTCTGCCCCAGGCACTAGAGTGGCTCTGGTCGCAACAGAGCGACGCCCTGGAGGGGCAGAGCATCGCCCCCTGGTGCCCCCGGTGGGCAGAGCGTCGCCCCCTGGTGGGTGTGCCGGGTGGATCCCGGTCAGGCGCATGCGGGAGTCTCTCCCGGTTTCCAGCTGCAGAAAAATACAAAAAAATAAAAATAAATAAAAATAAAAAAGGAGGAGGAGGGAAAAAGGACCAGAGGAATACAGTTAAAAGAAAAGAATGGCTATATACATGTAGCTATCATTAATTACTTTAAGTGTAAATGACTTACATGCTCCAATCAAAAGACATCGGGTAGCTGAATGGGTAAGAAAGGAAGATGCATATATACACACTCTGCAAGAGATCTGCCGCAGAACGAAAGATATACACAGACTAAAAGTAAAGCGATGGAAAAATATAGTTCATGCAAATGAAAATGTAAAAGAAAAAGCTGGGGTAGCAATACTTACAGCTGACAAAATAGACTTTAAAACAAAGGCTATAGCAAGAGACAAAGAAGAAAACTACATAATGATAAAAGGAGCATTCCAACAATTACCAGGAGGTAACCCTGGTAAACATTTATCCACCCAAAGTAGGAGCACCTAAATATGTAAAGCAAATCTTGATTAACATAAAGGGAGTGAATGGCAGTAACACAGTCATAGTAGGGGATTTTAACATTCCATTAATATCCATGTATAGATTTTCCAGACGGAAAATCAACAAAGTAACAATGGCCTTAAATGATGCTGTAGACCAGATGAATTTAACTGATATCTTAAGAGCATTACACCCCAAAACACCAAAGTATACATTTTTTTCAAGTGCCCATGAAACATTTTCTAGGATAGACCACAAGTTAGGACACAAAACAAGTCTCAATAAATTTAAGAAGACTGAAATCATATCAAGCATCTTCTCTGACCATAATGGTATAAAACTAGAAATCAATCACAGGAAAAAGAGAAAAACACACAAAGATACGGAAGCTAAACAACATGTTACTAAATAATGAATGGGGTAACACTGAGATCAAAGAACAACTCAAAGTGAGAACACAACAATGCAAAATCTTTGGGACAAAGTGAAAGTGGTCCTAAGAGAGCAATTTAGAGCATTACAGGCCTACCTCAAGAAACAAAAAAAATCTCTAATGAAAAACCTATCCTTACACTTAAAGGAACTTCAAAAAGAATAAGCAAGTGAGTAGAAGAAAGGAAATAATAAATATCACAGCAGAAATAAATAAATAGAGACTTTAAAACACAACATAAAAGATCAATGAAAACAAGATCTGATTCTTTGAAAAGATTAACAAAATTGACAAAACTGTAACCAGGAAAAAAGAAACCATGGCCAGTTGGTTCAGTGGTAAAGTATCAACCCAGTGTATGGAACTCCCGGGTTCAATTCCCAGTCAGGGCACACAGGAGAAACAACCATCTGCTTCTCTTCCCTTCTCCCCCCCCCCAACTCTCTTCCACTCTCACAGCCATGGCTCAGTTGATTTGAGCACATTGGACTGGGCACTGAGGATGCCTTCATGGAGCCTCTGTGTCAGGCACTAAAAATAGCTCTATTGTGAGCATCAGCCCCAGATGGGCAGAGCATTGGCCCCAGACATGGATTGCCAGTTGGATCCTGGTCGGGGCCCATGCAGGAGTCTGTCTCACTATCTCCCCTCCTCTCACTTAAAAAAAAGAAAGAAACAAAATTAAAAAAGAGAGAGGATCCACATAAATAAAACCAGAGACAAAAGAGAAGTAACAACAGACACCAAAGAAATACAAAGCATTGTAAGAAAATATTATGAACAATTATACGCCAACAAATTGGACAATCTGGAGGAAAAAGCTAAATTCCTAGAAACATACAATTGTCCAAAATTAAATCAAGAAGAATCAAAGAATGTGAATAGACAGATTATAGCCAATGATATTGTAGCAGTAATCCAAAAACTCCCAACAAACAAAAGTGCTGGACCGGATGGCTTCGCCAGTGAATTTTACCAAACATTCAAAGAAATAACCTCTATTCTTCTCAAACTATTCTAAAAAATTCAAGAGGAGAAAAGACTCCCAAAGTCATTTTATGAGGGCAGCATTATCCTAATTCCAAAACCAGATACAAAGAAAGAAAATTATAGGCTAATCCCTGACGAACATAGATGCTAAAACCCTCAATATTGCAGCATTATTTACAATACTCAAGATTGGAAGCAGCCCAGTGTTCATCAACCAATTGTTGACTTAATCCAACTAATTGTTTCCAGAACCATGGGTTATTTGATAATATTGTGGGTTTGATACTAAAGCATGGGACATGTATGGTCATAGTCTTAGCTTAAAACCTATACAATGGAAGTTAGTGAGTAATGAACGGGGAAATGCACCTTCCTGGTAGCCACATCCCTCAGAAAACAGTGCCAACCTTTCTCTTGGTACTGACAGGATAGGTCTGGATCATTAAAGAAAAGGCAAAAGATAAAGGAAACTTTGAGCTCAGAGACAAGAGGAAGACGAGGCGTAATCTGCAGGCTACCCACACATCCAATCTCATTGCCAAAAAATACAGTCTTTCCATCTCTGAGCACCTGGCCCAGAAACGAAGTGAGATTTCTTTCTCGTCACTCTCTCCTGTCTGGGCATAAGGCTTCCAGCCGTCCCCTGCAACCCTCGCTGTGATGACATAGTCGCCTTTCCCACCCCTCAAATGTTCCCAACTACTTTTCTCCATGTGCAATCAACTCAGATATAACCCTCTTGATGAGAATTTCCAAAACACTAAGTTTTAATTTTTTTTAATCCATTCATATTTTAAATGACTGCCACAGGAAATTCTTTTGCAAAATAATTAACCACCCTCAATATCTGTCAATTGAGCTTTTCTGAAAGAGGGACCCGGGTGTCCACTGGAGCCCATTCAGACACGTCCACCCAAAGGGCAGAAGGCAGACACACTCCATTGTCTCAGCAACACAGATGTTAAAAAACAAGTCTCAAAGTCATTCTTTATGTCACATGTGTATGTTTTATAGACTCTTCCTATGTGTAACACTTTGATAATAAATAAATAAATTCCAACTCTACTTTTGAAATAAGTTTGACTCCTTGTGCTTTTTTAGAAAACACTGGGATGATGCCATGGGAAGGGGACTGTTACCTAAAGAGCTATGGACTGTATCACTAAGGTACTGGTGTCCTTATACAACAGTAGACTGTGTGTGCGAGTGTACATTTTCTAGGGGCTGGGGATGGCCTCAATTGATTACTGAAAACCTCTGATATGTCAGGCACTGTATTAGGCAGTAGAGACACAAAGATGACTGAGACATGAGCTATATCTTGTGAGAGTGGACCAGTTAATGCTGAAAGACTAGCACCCCTATTCCATTTGCCAGAACAGCAGTCCTTCTCTGCCTCCCTCACTTTCTTCCTAGTGGGAGGTTCTCGTTCTATTGTCTCACTCTGGATTTCAAACCACCTCTTCTGACAGTTCTATCAGCAGCCTCGGGACTGATAAGAGTGTGGAACTGACTCAGTGTCCATAAGGGCAGAGTGAGCCCTGGGCTCCCCACCCATGATAGTTACCAAGCCTACTGACCAGCTTCCGTACTTCACACTGGCCTTGAGCTCATCCTCCCAGCTGAGTGGTGCACTGACTACAGCCCTCCTTTGGTTTGAGTGGCCCCTCAGCAGGTGGGTCCCAGCAAGATCCCCTGGGTGGCATCCTCAGGGTCCTCAGCTGCAGAGCCCTCCACTGACTAGAGGCTGACATCCACCCACAAGTGCCCACCAAGTAGGCTGCTGCCTGCCCTCGTGGGTGTCCTCCTTGCAGGCCAGTCAGGTCCCAGTTCCCAGTTCTGCCAAGTTCTCCCTCTCCCTGCCTCTCACCAGGGCCAGTAGGCTCTACTCCCAAAGCCCTTTAAATCACGATGACAATGTAATAAATACAACAACAGAATGAAAGGAAAGCAAGGGGAGGGCTGGGAATAGGAGTACAGGAAGCACTGACGCTGACTCTTAACGAGAAGTGCACCAGATGAAGGAGAAAAGACCGATTCCAGCGAGGGAGGAACGACTTCAAAGGCACAAATATGGGAGGAAGCCTGACATGTTTGGAAAATGATGAGAAGTTTGGTGCATTCAAGGAATGATGAGAGATGAGAACAGAACAGTAGATAAGAGGAAAATGAAGAAAGATCTGAAATGCCTTACTAATAAAAAGCTGTGCCTAAATAAGGCATGCATTTATTTTATTCTTGTCACAATAATGATAAATTAACTGACCAGAACCAGAGTGACCTATTCTGTCATTTGGGGATTAGTGTGGACTCACTCACTCCCATATGATAAGGTGTAACATTCAAGGAACTCGGAGCCCTTTCGGCCTGACTGTAATCACCTGCACCATCTCCTTGGGTAGGTGATGGGGGCAGGGAGAACACCTGCTCAGGTGCACGGTGACCTTCATGGACTTATTTATTTATTTATTTATTTTGGATTAGTTTTCAGTGTACAGCATAGTGGGCTTACAATCATGTACTTTACAAAGTGTTCCCCTGAGATTTCCAGCACCCACCTGGCACCATACAGTTATTACAATATTATTGACTGTATTCCCTATGCTTGACCTCCACGTGACTACCTTGTTACTATCGATCTGTACTTCTCTCTCCCGTCACCTTTTCCACCCAGCCCCTCAACACTCCTCCCTCTGACAGCCATCAGTCTGTTACTCTGTTATCTCCGAGTCTGTTTCTGTTTGCTTGCTCATTTCTATTGTTCTTTAAATTCCACATTATTTAAGGTCACCAAGCGAAGGAAGGAGCCCAAGAGATGCCTAGCAAACTACTGATGAAGGCTATTTAAATCGAATCAAATGAAAATCTGATCTTCTGGGAAATCTCCCCAGAGTTCTGCACACCCGATCCTATGGCTCCTGTGTGCCAGGACCATGCTCTCTCCTGCCCCCTGTAGCAGAGGCAGCTGTTCAAGGAGAGGAGGCTTCCACTGAGACAGCCCCAGGTGAAATGAGGACTGGCTGCTGTCTCGGCCCAACTATAATGAAGTTTGGCCCCAACACTTCCTGGCACCGCTGAAGCTCACACTGTTCATTTCAATGGCCTTCTGGCTGCCAGAGCCTCTTGCCTGCCCAGGGATCTACATGGCCAATAGTGAGTCATCAGAGACACACACACGGACCGTTCACCTCTCTAAATCAGAGACATACTGACTCAACCGGACATGGGGACTTTGTTCAGGACAGACTGGGAAGGGGAAAAACAGCAGGCTGGAGAGCAAAATGGAAGCTGTTGAGGCAGAGGTCAGATGATTGTACTAACAATCAAGGGAACAAAATGGCTGAAGCTATGCATCTGGTCAATGACTTCCTATTATCATGTGACCTCATTTTTTACTCATCTTAGACTGAGGTGGGTGTAACTGGAGTTGATGAAAGTGAATGCTTTCGGAACTTACACTAGATTGGACAGAGCACACCATTGTGTTTGACCACCTCTCTGCCTCTCTGCCATGCACAACGTCAAAACCCCAAACTCAGAAGGAAACTTGCTTTCTTAGGGCTCACCATCAAGTTTGCTAGCAAGAGCACTTGCTTCAAGACACTTTGATATCAAACATGAGAAAAACTGCTTGATAAATGACCTCTGGGGACAGTCGTGGGCCTGAGGTAATCATACCAGGGCCTGTTACCTCTGTAGAGATGACCCTTGGCCTCCTTAGATCACAAAACTATTTAGCACAAATTTATTGGATTCCTATCATGTTCTCTATGCAAGACTATGCAAGGCAAACTGCTGTGATAGCTTCTGATGGTTTCTTCTATCAAATGAGGGTAATGCTCTCATCTCTCAGAATAGTAATTAAATGATATAAAACTGTATCATGTACTTCCCTCGGTGCCTGACACAGAGTCAGGGCTTAATAGTCCTTTTCTACCATAGGGCAGCACAAAGGAAAACTGGGAGACTTCTCCCTCCCTCAAGGACCTCACAGCATAGACTGTTCCTGAACTCTATGAACCGGAGGTGAACTACAGCTGTGCCATCATTCAAGAGTTCTGCAATGAGCCATTCGACACAGGCCCATCCTTAATTCTCAGCATTCTGGGCTGCGAACCTCACGGAGCTTTCTTCCGCAGCCCTTCTAGATCTATTTCTAACCCCATCGCCCCATTTTGGTGTTAAATTAAAAGAAAACTGTGAACTATTTTTAACTTTCAGCACTGTTGATTAATGAGGACACCACCAAGAGGCTGTCAAGTGACGATCAACATGAATAATAGCTCTGGCCCAAGACTCTCTATAATTTGTAGACAGTGTTCACGACTGCTATTTTTAAAAGAGAGAAAGGGACAGAGAGAGCAGTATTTCTTGGCATGAGGTGCTGTTCTGTCCACTAGAGGCAGTTACTATAACAGACAGGCAGGCCACTGGTCCCGGGTCTGAGTTGTCACAGACAGAGCTTGGGGCCCCTCTGGAGCGGCCTGTGCCAGAGGAAGACCATGGCCATCTGCTCGCCCTCCCTGGGGTTTTGAATGGAAACTTACTCTTTATTGCTACTAAATTGGCTTTGTCTAAAACAACAGCCAGTGCTTTTTTCCCCCTCTTATTTTTCAGGTTGTTTTTTAATGTAATACCTCATGTGCCTGGTTACTTGGAAAAGTAAAATGTGATTGGGAAGTAGGCATAAAAATGAATAAAGATGTTGGTCGTTCCATTCAGATTTTACATTAGGGAGCTAGGATGCCGGGGGTGACAAATGTGAGAACAGCAGCTTTGACAACCAGGAGGATGCCCTCCTTTGTCCATCACTCCACCCAAAGCAAAGCCTCAGCTTGGTTTCCAGGTGAACCCATTACACTCTTCCTAATATTGGGTTTGTCATCTTCCATTATAAGGAATTCTGGTTGAGTCCAAACAAACCAAACAACTACTCAATTGGGGGACATCTCTGAAGACCCCAAGGAGCTTTCAATTCAATTTGACTTAGCAGATATCCTCACCCTCAGAAGAATAGCTTGAGGTATTAGCATATTTATGAAGCAACATTTTCTATTATGAATACGTTAATGATGCCTCCTTCCGGTTTTCAACAACTCCTTTTGGCCTGGAAGTTTCTGTTGCCACGGTCTCCTCTCCCATAGGAATCACTCTGCTGCTCTAATTTTCCCCTCTTCTTGATCCCCCTCTGTGGAACCTTCTATCTCTTTTTTGGTGTCTCTACACCTGAGGGCAGAGCATACAACTAAGAGGACAGCACATAAGGATAGTATTTTGCCTTTATTAAGAAAATACAGAAAAGGAGAAATTAAGTAATGTCTATCTTCAAACAATGTACATGAATTTTAAATGCAAATCAAAGTTTTGTTCATTTTTGTCTTCAATCCCTTCTGCGAGTATTTGTTTATAGAATACATTCCTATACATTGAGTCTCACAGTGTTTTCCAAAATCCTCCCATTATCTGAAGAAATCTGATACACAGCTGTGAAGATATATATCTCAGCCTGTCTTGAAAGTGAGTGGGATTTAAATGTCACTATTGGTCCGTATACTATCTTCTCTTTAATGATCCCAAGAGGCATCTGGGAAAAGATTTTTTTAGTATTAAATTTCTGTGCATTATGGGGGTTGGGGTGGGAAAACCTAAAAAAAAAAAATTTCTGTGCTGTAATCGTTCAAGTGCTTGAATGCAAGTCTTTAGCATTTTCCCAATTAGCAACTACTGATATGAATCCTAAACAAGCATCTTTCTTGCTTTAAAAATATTATAGTTTACTGAGAAAAATAAATAAATTTGACAGTGCCAAGCAGTAACTTGACATCTCAAGAATTGGGTATATAGATTCCCAAGAGCCACTTCTTTCCCAAAAGATATATTAAGAGGAACAAGGCAATAAAAGTCTTCCAGAAACATGTGCTTAGCATGTGCCTTCACGATGGCTGTCGGGAAGCATTCCCATTGAGTGAATTGGCCCTCGGTATATATTGCTGTTATGTGCACAACCCCTTCTGGGAATGGCCATGAAGTACCAAAGTGTCTGCTTGGTATATATCTCTCTTATGAGAGAAGCAACTTCACACGACATTTTGTCTAAGCAAAGCCATCTGCTTAGACTGAATTGACTCTATCATGTTGGCCATAACTGACTGCATCAGGGATTAGTGTGTGCATTGAAAGTCACCCCACAGAATGCTCCATATTGGATCGTGACTCATTGGCCCAATCATATCTTCTCTGCTTGGAGATGGTGAATGTATGGAGAGGAGGATAAAACTGAACATCAAACAGAATTGCTGAAACCACTCCTAGTACCAACAGAGCAACAGTCTACTTGAGGTCACCAGGACACCTGATCAAGCTAAACTCAGATAGCCCTTATGATTAATTCATTTTTTCATAGGGTTCTAAGAATTGCATAATGAGAGTCACTATAATGAAGTGTGGCAGACATCAGTGATGGCTCCCAGTGATCCTCAGTTCCTGGTATTCACATCCTTGTAAAACCTCCCCCCTTGGGTATGACTCACTTCTAATGAACAGAATACAGCAGAAGTGATAGGATGTACTTCCAAGATTAGCTTCCAGCTTAGGTTGTCCCCCAGCTCACATGCTCCAAGGAAAGCCTTGTGGTGCAGCAGCCTTAGGAGAGGCCCACGTGATAAGAAACTGACATCTGTGGCCTGGACAGATGGCTCGGCTGGTTAGAGTGTCAACCTGAAGCACAGAGGCTGCCAGTTCAATCCCCAGTCAAGGCATATACAGGAATAGATCGATGTTCTTGTGTCTCTCTGTCTCTCTCTAAAATCAATAAAAAAAAATTTTTTTTTAAAGAAACTGACATCTCTTGCTAACAGCCACACGAGTGATCTTAGAATCAGATAACTAGTGCCTGATCCCTTAATTGAAGCCTCTAAGAGACCCTGAGCCAGAACCTTCCAGCTAAGCCACCTCCAGATTCCTGATCCTCTAACAACAAAGGTTTGTCATTTTAAGCTACTACATTTTGTAGTAATTTGTTATTTGGCAGTAGATACTATCTGAGAGAAGCAAGTTCATAGTTAGAGAAGAAGAAGATAATGTGCCCCTATACTTTCTTTCCTTCCTCCACTCGCCGAGGGGGCTCTTCCACTTCTGCAACCTCTCTATCTCCCTTGTGCTCTCTCCTCTACCCACTGCACCCCACCGCACCCCACCCCACCCCACCGCACCCCACCCCACCCCACTCTAGGCTGGGTTAAAGATTTATCCATTCTTCAAAACAGAAGGCTGCCGCCAGCACTGGAAAAATGATATGGCTTCCTCAGTCCACTCATCACTGGAATGTTTCCTGATTTCCAAATCTCTCCTGGGGCAACTGCAATGAAGCATGGGCACATGGCTCTTTGTTGTTTTTTAAATTGGGACTCGCATGCTGCTGACCATGCCAACTGCAGAGATTTGGTCACCGAGCCAGAAGCCTCCCAAGGCACTCAGCCACGGACACCACAGAGTCAGCCCATTCTAATTTCCTGGAAGTCACGTGACCCACAGTGCTGGACAACACTGGACTTCATTCTCATCCTGAACTTCAGTTCCTCTCCTCTTCTGATCAACTCCCTTATTTTTCTCCTCTTCCATCAGCGTCTACTCTTTCCATTATTGTAACATGTGAAACTAGTAGACAGGATAAGCACATGGCCACACAGGCCAGGGAGTCTAGTAAGGAATAATCTGTGATTTCACACGTTTCCTTCTGGTCCCCAAAAGAGAGTTTTGAGGCTATGGAGCAAAGCAAAGGCATGGGATGAAATGGATAAACTGAGGCAGAGACTTATATGAAGCACCCTCCACCTCCTGCCTAGCAACTTGAGTAGTTAGGTGCAGTTGGGGAAACAAGCAGTCAGATGATCTCCCTTTGGGTTATCCAATCAGACAATCAACTCGCTTGGTGACTTGAGACAAGCTTCCTGAAATATAACATAACATAACATAACACATAACATAACATAATATAACATAACATGACATGAGTTGAAGTAAACGATCTCTGAGATCCAGCGATGACATGCCCTGACTCTGAACCTGAACAGGCTCGTGTGTCTTTCAGAACTTACCTTGGGTCCACCTCCTTAGAGAGTCAGAGCAGCTGCATTCAGAATCACCTGCTTTCTAGGCAGCTCATGAAAGAAGGAAATGGGTTAGAACCATAAGTTTCCTTTCAACTTCAGCACATGGAGACTGGCTACAAAGAGGCTCGTATGAACAACCTTAACCTTCCTCAAGCGCCTATACTGTCAGCCATCCTCCCCCACCTATCAAGAGACAGCTGCCTGTCTCTGCACCACAAATATCATGGCAACCAGGCAAAGCCTCTCTGAAATCCCTGCCTGCTTGCCAACGACTCACATGTCTGCATCCACCCTCACCTCCTTCCCTCATCCTGGAAGAAGATGCCTCCACTCCACCCTCCGGTCCACGCCTGCCACTGCGGCCTGGGTTCTAAAACCCTTTCTCTCTTTCCTCCACAGAAAGGCTCTTTTTCTTAGTCTTGTTCTTCTTTATCATTGTTCCAGGATAAAACTTTCCAACCATTCTCTAAAAGGTGAAAACTTAGGTCATAAAATAACCTTTTGCTCATGCTGAGACCCAAGACTGCTTCTTTAAGAGAATATTAGATTTTTGCATTAGGGGTGTATTGAGAACATTGTTCACTGCACTACATGATTTTCTCTACATGAAGTTCCCATGAAAAATTTCTGTCCACTCTCACTACCTATTGCCAGCTGTTTGTTCCCATCTCATAAGCAGAGTGAGCTGTGGGGCTAACCCTTCTCCCTCTTCATATTGATTCTGGGAAGTAGAGCACTAACTTTGTGGTCTGACCCTGGCACTCAACATGTATGCACCCATTTGGCATTCTGATTTTACCACTGACTTCATCTTTTTTTTAATCACAGTTCCCTTTTCCCTCATTTCCCCCTTTTCCTTCTTTCTTAAAGTGTTGTATCATATGAAAATATAAATTTATACTGTAATTCCTATCTGCAATAAGGTATAGTATAGTTAACTCCTTAACAAATAAGCATTTCTGATTTAGAAATGTGTATTTAAAATATAGAAGGATTTCTCTTGCCATAGAAATGAAGTCCAAACATATAAGAAAAGCATTGGTATAAGCCTTAGAAAAGGAGTCCTTATATTTAAGTTTTCGTATGGATCACAATAAATTCTTGAAACACATTCACTCACTCAAATTAATGGCTTAATGATGCTGTGATAGATCCCCAAGAACTCTAAAAATAGGAAGATCGGTACTGCATAGGCCACCTGCATTGTGTGTACTTTTCAAAACTACCTGTGACAGGCCAGCCCAATAAGCATGATTTTGTCTATTTGCTGATCAAGGATCTATGATCACACAGGAAGGTCCCAGAATGACAGAATTAGAGTCGATATTTTTTTCCATTCTGTTAAAATCTATGGAAAAGGAGTAGACCAAATTATTAAGCAGGAGAGTGAGATATAATTACAAAATGTATTTAACTGAAAGAATTAAGCTCCACATCGAGTCGGTCTGAATAATCAGCCTTTTAATATTGGACAGTGAATGACCCATAATGCTGCCATATTTTCACAGTTAATGGTAAGGTCATTGAATAAATGGCAATTATAACTATACTTACTGTCCTAAATCATCTTATGATAGATAACAGGTGCCAATTTTCTGTTGCCCTTATACATGCTTCCTTCTGGTCTCCCCTACCCATCTTTCAAGAATAACTTCACACCCCATCTCCTCCCCAGATGAGTTCTTCCACCTGGGAAGAGCTGAAACTATGCACAATTCATAGAATGATTATTCTAAAGACAGTGTACACAGTTAATTTGGGGTTAGGATGGAAGGAGACTAAAAGTAGAAAGACAAGTTGGTCGGTGACTGTAGATGATTAGAGGTAGCACTGGCTTTATTTTACTCAGTACTGTAATTATATTCACATATCTCTGTCTCTCCCACCTGAACTCTTTGAAGACAGGATCACAGGCCTGCTACTGTGTCTAAAACATAATAGGCATTCAATAATTGTTTGCTAAAACAGAATGAATTAACAAATAAGTGAATGAGTGAATAGAACAAATGAGATGCTAAAGAGGCCATTGCAACTTTTTTTAATTAATTTTCTTTAAATTTATTGATTTTTAATTTTTTTATTTTATTTATTCATTTTAGAGAGGAGAGAGAAAGGGAGAGAGAGAGACAGAGAGGGAGAGAGAGAGGAGAGAGAGAGACATAGAGAGAAGGTGGGGAGGAGCTGGAAGCATCAACTCCCATATGTGCCTTGACCAGGCAAGCCCAGGGTTTCGAACCAGCGACCTCAGCATTTCCAGGTCGACGCTTTATCCACTGTGCCACCACAGGTCAGGCATGATTTTTATTTATTTATTTTTGTATTTTTCTGAAGTTGAAAACGGGGAGGTAGTCAGACAGACCCCCGCATGTGCCCGACCGGGATCCACCTGGCACGCCCACCAGGGGGCGGTGCTCTGCCCATCCAGGGCATTACTCTGTTGCGACCAGAGCCACTCTAGCGCCTGAGGCAGAGGCCATGGAGCCATCCCCAGTGCCCGGGCCATCTTTGCTCCAATGGAGCCTCGCTGCGGGAGAGGAAGAGAGAGACAGAGAGGAAGGAGAGGGGGAGGGGTGGAGAAGCAGATAGGCGCTTCTCCTGTGTGCCCTGGCCAGGAATCGAACCCGGGACTTCTGCACACCAGGCCGACGCTCTACCACTGAGCCAACCGGCCAGGGCTGATTTTTAATTTTTAAAATTTATTTATTTTGTCACAGTGACAGAGTCAGAGAGAGGGAAAGACAGGAACGGAGAGATGAGAAGCATCAATTCTTCATTGCAGCACCTTAATTGTTCGTTGATTGCTTTCTTATATGTGCCTTGACCAGGGTGGGGGATGGCTACAGCAGACCGAGTAACTCCTTGCTCGAGTCAGCAACCTTGGGCTCAAGCTGGTGAGCTTTGCTCAAACCAGATGAGCCCACGCTCAAGCTGGCGACCTCGGGGTCTTGAACCTGGGTCCGCAGCATCCCAGTCAAACGCTCTATCCACTGTGCCACCACCTGGTCAGGCCCATTGCAACTTTTTAAAAATTCCCTTAACACCAGCTCCTCGATCAAGCAGGGAGAAGCTAGAATCCTCACTCGAAGGGGAACAGAGCCATTTCCCCATCTTACTCATCACCACTCTCCTCCCTGACCTTTGGATGTGCACCAGGTTATCAATGTTCCTCGTAAAACCTGCTGCCCAGAACTGAGCAGAGACTCCAGACACCATCTGAGTGGGGCTGTGTCTAGAAGGTGCCTCTCTCCCAGCCATCTGGACACTCTTGCCCTCTTAATGGAGCCCCAGATTGCTGGCATACATTTGATGGCCACATCACACTTTTGCTTTGTATGAAACCTGGGTTCATGACTGTTTTTCACATTGATGACTACATCAACATCTACCAGCTTGGTTTACACTTTTTACATATATATTTATATTCAAAAATACAAGTTCATCCTTGTAGATTTTCATGATGTTGTGCTGAGCCCAGCCTCCAACCCTTTCGATTTTTGTGTGAAATCATTTAGAATCCTGACTCCTTCACAGCCCTAAGTGCTATGACCCCCACGAGCCCGTAGCACCGCATGCAGCCCGCATTCTGAGAACTTCCTGGGCGCTAACCCAGCGGCAGGCGCAGGCCTTCCTCAACAACACCCTTTCTGACAGCACAGCAGGGAGTAGATGCTCAACTGACTCAGTTCTGCCCTTCTACACTCACGTGGAAAGGCGGTGAGATTGGGCGCAGAGTCCCTGTGGATCCGGGCAACTAATGTCTCCTGCTCTCTTTTCCATGAGGATCCCTTCTCACCATCTAAGGCGTCACCTGGCCTGTGAATTCCACACTGAGATAACTACCTCTGTCACATCCCTTTTTCCCTCACCTACTCAACATCCCCTTGAGTACATCCACCAGCTCCTCAAACTTACCACTGAACTCAACGCAGAGGAACCTAGGCAGCATTTTCCATTTGCAAAGCCCTTTCCACAGGTATCAGCTCACTGGAACGTCACAATATCCTTTCCAGGCAGACGCGTCTCTCCACCTCCTCTGTCAGACTTCCAGGGCTCGGGTCCCTCTCCTGACCAAGGCTTCCTGCCACTTCCCAACTCATAGGAAGTAAAAGCTAAACTCCATGCAACGCCTGATAGCCTGTGACCCGTCCCTGCCAACTAATCTCTGCTGAACTCCTTCTACTCCAGCCATGGTAGCTCCTCGCCTTTCCCTCTGCCTGGGGGCCACTCTCACACTTCCCTCAGACACTTTCTCAAGTGCCGGCCCGACGCTGAGACCTTTTCTGGACACCCTTGATCTTGCTTCCACAGGAAGCACCCTATCCCCGTTATTCTGCTGAATGTCTTTCCATAGTGCTCACCATCGCCAGGCACGTATCACATACTCACTTGTTATCGCATCTCTATTCCTTACAACCACAAAAGCCTAGCTAAAGCGTTTGGTAAGAGTCTTGTCTAATCTGCAACATCATTTCAAAGAGGCTATCTCTGATTAGAGGGAGCTGTATCTCTCTTTGGGGAGGTTTGCTCTTTCTGTCAATCACTGTCTTCCCCAGCCACAGAGGATTCATCTTAAGTCTTGGTTATTGTAATTGACTAATTCTCTGATCCTCAAAATTTACTTCATGTTTCATACTTTCAGAGCCATCTGGAAGCTCAGCTACTCAGATAATGAGATCATAAATAAAACTGCTTCTTGCCTTTCCTCCCCAGCTAATATATTCACTCTTTCATGGTTATCTTTAGTTAGCTTACTTACTCCTGAACATGGTCATTGTCCCACAGCAATGAGACAAGCAGGATGGATTATTAGAGTGTCAATTCTACATATCCCTATTTTCAATACAAAGTAGCATATCCTACTCCATCAATCCCTTGCCCACCACTGTCATCCCACCATGCCATTGAGCTTTCATTTATCTATGTGTTATTCATTTTTAAAATATCAGTTGAGCACTTGCAATGTTACAGGAACTACAAACAGCCTAAAGTATTGTGCAAGAGACAAACAACAATGGGTAATTATAATATAGTATGATAAATACTTACTTGGGCAAAGGTTGGCAAACTTTTACTGTAAAGGGCCAGATAGCAAATATTTTAGGTTTTGTGGGCCACACAGTCTCCGTCGTAACTACACAACTCTGCCACATGAAAGCAGCCATAGACAATGTGTAAACAACTGGATTCCAATAAAAGTCCATTCCAATAAAATTTTATTTACAAAAACAGGTGGCAGGCTAAATTTGGTCCACGGGCCATAGTTTGCCAAGCACCATACTTGGGTAAGAACATTCCTTTATTCAACAATTATTTGCTGAACATTTCTTAATCTATTCCTTTTGCTGTTCTAAGTGAGAGGGTAAAATAGTAACCCAAACACACAGAAACCCCATCTCAGATGAAACTTATGTTTTAGTGGAGAAGATGGACAGCAAGCAAAATTTTAAAAACATACAGCCCATGAGTGAAAAACTCTAAAAAGAGAAATAAAACAGGAAAGCAGGCATGAAGACTCAGGGGAGTGTGTGAAACTCTAGATGAGGTCACCAAGGAAGGCTTCGCCAAAGGTGACTTTGAAAAAACACTGGAAGGAAGCGGGAAGCCAACCACAGAGAAACCTGGAGGAAGAACATTTGGCAGAGTGAAAAGCCACTAAAAGGTTCATGGGTAGGACTACGTCTGTCTAGTTGGGGGCGGTGAGGAGGGCCGTGTGGCTGGGATAGAGCAGATAAGAAATATGGCAGAAGTTGAGGCCACAGAAATAACTGCCAGATCAGGGAGCCCCCCCCCCCCAGGTTGTAGTGACACTGTGGGCTTTGACCCTGAATGAGCTGGGAAGCCACTGGAGAATCCTGGGCAGGGGGATGGCTTGATCCGAGTGACACTCTTATAGGGGCACTCTGGCTGCTTTGCTAAAAACAGACTGAGGATGGGGTGCAGGAGTAAAAGTGGGGAGACCAGGGAGGAGGCTTTTGTGATAACACCGGTAAGAGACCATGGGGCCCAAGCAGAGTGGTGGCAGGAGTGGGGCCGACGTGACACAGGTGCGACTGCTAATTCCTACTTGAGGACAAAATGAATGGTACCGGGATGAAGAAAGGGACATCCTAACTGAGACTCAAGGATAAGGAGGAACCATGTAAGTACCAGGCCGGGGAAATCAGGTCAACATGGCGGACAGAGCGCCTGGTGAGAAGTCAGAAACACACTGGGGTTCAGGACATTAATGAGTCAGCAGGTTCCTCCAGAGGGTGACACCCTGTTGAAACAAATCCCTAGGGAGAGGGGGGACCCGACGTCCAGACTACCTATATGCTCTACCCACTCCCCAACCTGCCTCTCTGGGCTAGGGGAAGATCCAGCAACAAGATCTCCTAGAGAAAATGAAACGTTTGGAAGTGGGCGGTTGTGTTTTACACCCCAGGCTTAGATCCTTGGAGGGATCTGTATGTGAAACCACCTGAGTCGGACTGGCATCCGGCCAGGTTATCAGGGCCGGCACCCCAACTCCTTGGAAAATGCCCAAGTGTCTGACCTCATGTGTAGTGGGAGACTAGGGTCCCTCCTAAAAAGTTGCTAAGAGAAAATGATTTAACCCAGAGATACCACATGGCTCGCTCATAAGTCTGTTTATTTGGCTATGAAATAACCAAGAAAAAGAGAAAAGCAACCTCTTCCCATTCACCTGGGAAGAAAAGCTCTCTGAGCCAGGTGAGCAGAGCAACTGTGGCCTGCCTTTGCTGCACGGCATGTACCTACCGGGACTGGGCAGAGTGTGGCTTGTCGGGGAACGAGCAGGAGACACTGCTACTGGCCCGCAAACTCCCTTATTTCTTACCCTGTGTTTCCTCTGCCTGGGGAAACGGCGTGAGAAGCTGAGACCTGTCTCTTTAGAGTCCGCACTGCATATGCGCCTGGAGGCACTCCTCAGTGTCAAGGCTTTGCCTCCGTGTCTTTGCTCTCTGCTCTCTTCTACCCCTTATGCTTATTTTTCCTGCGTGTTTTGTTTTTGTTTTGTTTTGTTTTTTGGCTGCAGGAACTTTGAATCCCAACTTCAAACGAAACCTGTGATGAAGCCTGGCTGATGTTCACTCCCCTCACCCCCCCTCCCCCCGCTATGCTTTTGGCTCAACAGCCACGTGGGAGGGGGGTGCACAGCAAAGTCACACAGTCTGTGCCACACAGGGTTCCCCACCTGTTCCTGTCGGTGTCGTGTACATCTGCCCTCCTGCCCCAGGATACACACCCTGTAGTGTACAACTATAGACACTCCCCACACCTCTGTGGGGTGTGGGGCCCCTCCCTGCCCACATCATCAGGACCCTTTTAGGGGGAAATGAGCCATGTCCCGGCATGGCTCTGTACAGCCATCCTCTGTCCTCAAATGCCCCAGCAGCAAGGTCAGGGGATGACACAAAGAAGAGACAGTGAGTCACCCACCAACACATGCCCCTTAGCCCACCACGGGCTTCAGAAAATGGAAAGGCCCCCCTTGGCCTGCTTCACAGCATGGTCTGACACTCGGTGACAGATGGCTTGCTTAAACTGCTCAGCCACCTCGGCCGTTTGTTTTTATTTGGGGATTTCTTTTTTTCCCTGTGTGATAACAATATTATGAAATCTGACACACACAAACCAAAACAGAGAGGCAAGCTCACTGTTCCAGGGTCCGCCGGGTGCTCAGCTCAACTCTGATGGGAAAAGGAGTTGGAAGAACAAGGGATGGCAAGGAGGTTCGGCATCAAAGAACCCTTCATCTCGGAGACATCACTTCAGAAGGAAAAATAACAAACAAGTCAAGACCAAAAAGAAGCTGAAGACTGCAAGGACCGGGGAAGCCCAGTTTCCCCGAGGGCAGACAGTCTCTTGGCTGGGCTCCCTAGGGTATGCCACAGGAGTGGCCGACGACACACGTGATTGCATTGAGGCAGACTCTCCACCCCGTCCTTCCGCAGCTCTTGCAGACCCTCTCTCAGGACAGCTACTACAGAGAAATAGACATCTGGCCCGTGCAGCCATCCCTACCCACAGCCAATTCCTCTATCTTAGTAACGCTGTTCAACTGGCGGGGCAACATATCTATAATTCATATCTGCTCCTGACCATTCCCAAGTCTGATAAATACTCTCCCTTTGATAGGCCCATCTGGGCTACAGATGTTCGATGCTGAGTTCCTGGGCTTCCTTCTCCTCTGAGCCTCTGGGAGAGGAACTTCTTCAGAGTAGATTTCTGGTTTCCTGCTGGGCTGGGAAAGGGGGAGTGGTGAGTGGGCTTTGAGAAATAAGGCAGATTGTTCACACACCCATCATGGTCCCTGCATGTCAGTGCCCCAGCTAGAGGTGTGTCCCCCACTTCCCGACCGTGCCCCACTAAACCGTGAGCTCCCGAACAGGACTCAGTGCCTGGCACCCTTGGTTTGCTCCATAAAATAGCTGACAAAAAATTTGCTGGAGTTGGATTTCCTTCAGAGTCACAACATGATGGAACCTTGGGCTTCAGTAAGAACAGAGACACTGCCTATGGGCAACTGCGTTCAGAGACAACCAACTACTCCACCGAATCAGAGGTCCTCACAGCGTTCCAGAAACCTCTGTCTCTGTGAATCCAAAGCCCTTCCAATGATCCAAGCCATGGCACAGAGAAGCGGTCTACACTTCATGTTCTGCTTTGAGTGCCTCAGCCTGGATTTAAACCCAGGGAATTAAGTTCAATTACTAGACCCCTCCACTAAGTTGTTAGCACTTACTCTTTATATATTCCTTTAGTTTGTCCCTCTGCTTAGCTCACTGTATCTGGCACATCCTAGGGATAATTGTTTTTCAAAATACGGTTCCTGCCAGTAAGAGTTATGAAAAACACTCAATAGTCTTAATAATAAAATTCAACACAAGGATGACAAGGCAGAGGACGAGGGAGGGAAAGAAATCCTTAATGAATAAGCACCAGACACTTGAGGAAATCCTCCAACATAAAAGCAGACAGGACTTTACAGAAAAAAAGGGAAAAGAAGAGTTGACTACAGATCCATCAAATACAGTGCACCTAAAACAGACAAACAAACAAAAATTCGGAATGGATCTCATCTTTAGCATTGAAAAAGGTTGTATCCTTAAAAATAGATTAATACAGAAAGCCAAGGAATAGGAAGATCTTAAAAATATGATTGCTAACATAAAAATAATTCAATAGAAGAGTTGGAGGATAAACCCAAGGAACTCTCCAAAAGAAAAAAAAAATGGAACAAAATAACAAAGAAATAGACCATATGACAGAAAAAAAAGGAGAATCAATTCAAGAGATCCACCCTCAGGAGATTCGGGGTGGAAAAGAGAACAGATAAAACTGACTTTATAAAAATCAAAGTATAATTTAATAGAACTTGCCAGAGGTGAGGGACATGAGTGTTGAAATTGAGTGTTCAACAAAAGAATAAAAGTCCAACCCTAAAAAGAATATATCATAATATCCCTAAAATAATAAAACTAAGGATCAGATTCTGAACAGTTTTTAAGAGAAAAAAATATTCCACCTCTAAAAAGACACAAAATTATCAGAATAGAAGCTAGAGACAATAAAGTTATACAAAAGTATGAGAGATGATTTACAACCCCAAATTTTACAAAGACAAACTATCAGGATTGTGTAAAGGCAAAAATAAAGCCATTTGCAAAACGCATTTTCAAAAAAGTTACCTAAAATACCCTTTCTTAGAAAGTTACTTAAGGACATTTTCCAGTAAAATAAAGTAGTAAGTTAAGAGATATTCATGCAATTCAGGACACAGTGGTTCCAACACACACAGCAATAAAGAGAAGTTCCCAGATGACAGCTATGTAGTAGACCTACAGATAACTGGTTGAGATTGAAAGTGGAGAGGAAAATGGAATGACCTAGAACTAGATTTGCAGAGTGCAAAAAAAAAGACATTCTATTTCTATAAATTAGCTGTTATAAAACATGTAAAAATAATTGAAGATATCAAAAAAGAAGGAAGAAAGAAATAAGGGAAGAAGAGAGGGAGGAAAAGAGGGAGAAAAGGAAGGAGCGAGGGAGGGAGAAAGGGAGGGAAAGAGGGAGAGAAGGAAGGAGGGAGGGAGAGAAGGAAAGAGGAAGGCAGAGAGGGAGGGAGGGCAGGAAGAAGGGAGAAAAGGAGGGAGGGAGGGAAGGTGGGAGGGAGGGAGGGAGGGATGGAAGGAGGGAGGGAAGGAGGGAGGGAGGTGAGAGAGAGGGAGGGAGAGAAGGCAGGAGAGAGAGAGAGGGAGGGAGAAAGGGAGGGAGAGAGGGAGGGAGAGAGGAAAAGAGGGAAGGTGAAAGGGAAGGAGAGAAGGAAGGAAGGAGGGAGGAAGAAAGGTAGGGCAGGAGGGAGGGAGAGAGGGAGGGAGGGAGAAAGGGAGGGGAGAGAGAGAGAGGGAGAGAGGGAGAAAGGGAGTGAGAGAGGGAGGGAGAGAGGTTGGGAAGGAGGCAACTACCAGAAGAGACAAGTAAAACAATTAAATACAGGAGCAAAGCTAAAGAGTGGAGGATGGTAGAAGAGTTAGACAGCAAACTATCATTCTTTTTTACATCTTTTGATATAATTTGATATTTTTAACCATGAGCATTTAGTACTTTGGATATTTTTAACTATCAAAAAATATAAAGAGGCCCTGGTCAGTTGGCTCAGTGGTAGAGCATCGGCCTGGTGTGCAGAAGTCCCAGGTTCAATTCCCAGCCAGGGCACACAGGAGAAGTGCCCATCTGCTTCTCCACCCCTCCCTCTCTTCTTCCTCTCTGTCTCTCTCTTCCCCTCCCGCAGCCAAGGCTCCATTGGAGCAAAGTTGGCCCAAGCGCTGAGGATGGCTCTGTGGCCTCTGCCTCAGGCACTAGAATGGCTCTGGTTGCAATGGAGCGATGCCCCAGATGGGCAGAGCATCGCCCCCTGGTGGGCGTGCCGGGTGGATCCCAGTCTGTCTGACTGCCTCCCCGTTTCCAGCTTCGGAAAAATACAAAAAAAAAAAAAAAGAAAGAAAAGAAAGGGATGAGTAACCATGGCAACCCTGGAGTAGTAAGTGGAGTAAGCTATAAACACCCAGGTAGGGGCAGTGGTAGTGGAGATTTAGAGAGCAAGGGCCACTCCAAGGAAGAGGATGCCTGGGTACCCCGAAAGGCAGCTCTCACAGCCAAGGTCGCAGGCTGTTGCAATGACCTGCTAGACAAGGAGAACAAGCCAGACTTCCCTGTCTCTTTGGAGATCCTAAGAATTGGCAACCACCGTTATTAATGAGATTTAGCTTCTGCTTAAGGTTATCAAAAGCTAAAAACCAAACCCAAACAGACTCTTTCTTATGTGAATATTTTTGGTAATGTGATCAGTTCCCTGCACATTATTACATAAACAAAAGCTTCCCATCTGTCAGCTCTAATAATGATAATAATAACTAATGCTAGCTGAACTATTGAAAACTTGAGAGTTACCAAGCACTTTCTTGTGCTTACTTCATCTGATTCACAAAATCACCCAAGAATATAACAGGTAAGGCAAAGCACTACTGTAATCACCATCCCTTTACAACCTTGTATAATTTACATACCTAATTAAGTAGTAAGGACTCTTGACTTCGACTGTGTACCCTGAGGCCAAATCTTACATTCATTCTTTGACATCACATGCCTGAACTACAGGGTAACCATTAACACCACATACAAGGACACCACGAATTATTATACAAATTGTGACTAGCAAACACAAAGGCAGCCATCAAGGTATAGGATGGGAGCTGACATGCCGCCCTCTCACCTCCCACTGATTCTACAGCTTTTCATGATGAGTACAAAGGCACCAGTTATATAATGGGAAGCCCTGTCCATGTGCACAAATGAACAAGTTTACCGCCCACCTGTCTCCTTCCTCTAACAGCCCCCAACCCTTGATGGACCATCAGATGGAAATCCTCTTATTGGCTTCGGTCTCACATCAGAGCCATTTATGCATTACAGTAAAACCTGAGATGAACAACCAGGTGTCAGCTCTGGTTCTAGCACTGGGAACACCATGGTGAACGAGGGCCCTGGTTTCATGGAGCTGGGAAAAGATGAATGAATAAATGAATGAATGAATGAATGAATGAATGAAAGAATGAGAAAGACACTAGAAGTGATGAGTATAACACAGAGAATTAAAATTAGTTGATGGACTCATGCTTATCGGCTGATGTAAATGGAGGGATCAGGAAAGGCCACTCCAGGAGGTGACATTTAAGTAGATATGGGACTGACAGGAGAAAATCCACCAAGGGAAAATCAAGGGAAAGAGGATTCCAAGGAGCTGAGACAGCTAACATGAAGCCCTAAGGCCAGAACAGTGGAGCAGATGGGGCAGGGAGGCTATGCAGTGTGGGCGGGGAAGATGCTGAGGGAGGGTGTGAGAGAGGGTGTGAGCGAGGGGAAGGAGGAGGGTATGGAGAGGGTGTTGGAGGGGGGTGCTGGGGAAGGGTGCTGGGGGAGGGTGTTGGGGGGAGGGTGTAGAGAAGAATGCTAGGGGAGGGTGATGGGGGAGGGTGTCGGGGGAGGGTGTTAGGAGAGGGTGATGGGGGAGGGTGCTGGGGGGAGGTTGTAGAGGAGGGTGCCGGGGGAGGGTGATGGGGGAGGGTGCCGGGGGAGGGTGATGGGGGAGGGTGCTGGGGGAGGGTGCTAGGGGAGGGTGATGGGGGAGGGTGCCGGGGGAGGGTGCTGGGGGAGGGAGATGGAGCTGTAGGCAACGGCCTGTCTACAGCGGACCCTGTGAGCCAAACCTAGTCTGCATCCTCCTCTAGGTACAGTGGGGAGAAATCTCAGAAGGGGAATAGCAGGATCTGAAATGTTTTATAAAGGATCCTTCCGGATGCTGTGTGGAGAGAGGAATTTAATGGAGCAAATTTAATGGGAAGCCTCCAGTCCTAAAGGAGATATGTGGTTAGATGTGGGATATCTAACCTGCCCCAGAGACCCAGCAACACGAGGCCTCCCTGTGGATTCATGGCACTTTGTTGGGAGCCTGGTGACAGGAGAGTGCTCACGTGTAGTAGGTGCTGACTGGTTTCTCTCTACCTGGCGCGCTCTCTGGGACAGCCCGCTGGCTCCCTCTCGTGGGCCACTTGGCCTTCAGGCCCACTTCACACCACGTACACTGCTGTCCGCCCCACAATGAGTTCTGTGAGGGCTGTCCCTTGTCCCAGTCATCTCTGTGTTCCTGAGTACTTAACACCCAGTACTTCATGAAAGCACAGAAGTATCTGCCAGGTGGATGGATGTTTGCTTGAGGGCTGTGTGAACCCTCTTTTGTCTCCAAAGGATAAAACGATGCTGGCAATGCACCTCACCAGCAGGACCTCCCAGCCCCAGGCCCTTACCTCCTGGGTGAGTCGGGGTCGAAGCAGGTCTTGCGCACATCGGCCACCTCGGGGTCGCAGCAGTCCCCGTCGTCGAAGTCGTTCAGCATGTTGTTGCACTCCGCGTGGCAGACGCCGTCCCTGCGGCTCCAGGGGTAGCAGCGGCCCTGCAGGCGGCAGTCGCCCCCGTCGTAGCCCGTGAGCGGGTGCTCGCACTCGGCGTCGCAGTGGTCGTTGCCGATCTTGCTGGGCTCACAGTTGACCAGCACGGTGCGGTGGCGCAGGGTGGAGTTGTGCACCTGGTGGACACTCAGCTGCCAGGTGATGTTGTAGCGGCTGAAGGCGTCGTTGAGTGCCTCGTGCTGCCGTCGGATCTGCGTGTCACTCACAGTGGGGTTCAGGCCCTCGTCGTCGCAGATGTTCACCACCTGGTAGCGGACCACCTTCTCTCCCCGCAGGGGCCAGTGCTCGTTGTACTGGGAGATGAGCTCTACATTGTCACAGGCCGTCCGCCCACACAGGGTGGGCTGCAGAGGCGACAACACCTCCGGCTCCAGCCCAAAGCCCTGGAGCACCTCGAGCCGTGGGTACTTCTCCTCTCTGAAGGGGGCCCACTGTTCTTCCAGGCGCTCAAAAGTGGCTGTCAGCATCAGGGTGGTCAAGTCCTCCGCCCCGCCTGGATGCTGAGGGCTGTGCTGGAGGTGGCCCTGTGAGAGGGCCGTTGACCAGAGGACCAGTGTGCCCAGGTGTCCACGGAAATAATGCCCGTTCTCGGAGCTATCTCCCCCCAGGAGCAAAGACCGGCAAGAGGCCATGAAGGGGCTGTTCAGGGGGCCTGACTGGTCTGCACTACTAGCCACCTGAGTGCCATCCACGTACAGGACCATACGCTGTCCATCGTAAGTAGCTGCCACATGTGTCCATGCGCCTGGTTGGTAGCGACTGTGGCCAATCACAATGGTGGCCTTCTTCATGCGGTCGGTGCGAAGGGAGAAGAAGAAGCGAGCGTCCCGCCTTCCCGCGTCCTTCCCCGAGCGGATCCCCAGGGCCCAGCCCTTGTCACTGACAGTGTAGGAGCAGTTATCAAACACACCTGGGAAAGGAGGCAGAGCCAAGGGGAGAAACACCAGGTACAGAAGGGGACAGAGAAAGGGAGAAGAAAACCCATATGAATAGCAAGAATGGGGGTATTTAATGGGAAAAAATAACTGCTCCAGATTCCCCAACCTGAGATGCCTGTCCAGTGCCCCACAGCAAGCCATCTGGCAACGTCTGTTCCTGAAAGGAATCTGATTGGAGATTCCACCACATTGAAGTCATTTGGGTATTTTTCAACAACCAAATTAGAAGTTGTGAAGGGGACGTCTAATGCAAGGGACACCCATCCTCTAGCACAGGGGTCCCCAAACTACGGCCCGCGGGCCGCATGCGGCCCCCTGAGGCCATTTATCCGGCCCCCACTGCACTTCCGGAAGGGGCACCTCTTTCATTGGTGGTCGGTGAGAGGAGCATAGTTCCCATTGAAATACTGGTCAGTTTGTTGATTTAAATTTACTTGTTCTTTATTTTAAATATTGTATTTGTTCTCATTTTGTTTTTTTACTTTAAAATAAGATATGTGCAGTGTGCATAGGGATTTGTTCATAGTTTTTTTTATAGTCTGGCCCTCCAACAGTCTGAGGGACAGTGAACTGGCCCCCTGTGTAAAAAGTTTGGGGACCCCTGCTCTAGCACTTTGTCACAGGTGTCCCTTATGCTTGGACTTAAGAGTCCGTGCCTTCTCTCCCTGATCCTTGTCCCTTTCCATTTCCTCAAAGCCCTGAAAATAGTCACAGGTTTTACAAAAGATAGTGACCTCCTACCCCCTCAGCTAGTCCTTTTCTCTACTGAACACTGAAATGATGATTCTCCTGGCGACCACAGGAGTTGAATCAGGGAGTCCCATCAGAGAAGACTGTCACATTCCCAGCCTGCTGTTCCCTCTGGTGTCTAAGGGCAAGGATGCCCATCCACAAAGAACAGTTGCTCCCCAGAGTAGGCAGAATGGCATTGCCCCCATGGCCCTAGCCTGAAATTTTAGTCAAGTCAGTGATAAGAATGACTGCTTTGTAACCAACAATGCCCACCACAGTACAGAGCAGAACTTGCCCAGACAGATGAAGATCCTCACCAAGTGACGCCTTACCAATCTGCTCAATGCAGGCACAAGACTATTAAGTCCAATGGAATAAACAAAGGGAGAAACACACGCACAGAACTAGATCACTAATAAGTTGGCAACAGGAAGGAGTAGTAAGTTCAGATGTAACACTACCACAGATAAGAAGGAATTCTGAAGGCAGCTTGGAGGCCGTTGGTCATGAACCCATCACCCCCTCCCAGGAATCTCCTCTAATGTGCAGCCCTGTTCCTCTAATCTGGAGGATGTGGTTTATTTATTACCCTCTCCCTGAAGACCAAATAAACCAGTCAGCAGCTCGGCTGCAGCTGAAGTCTGTGCTGAGACAAACAGATTGAGCCACAACATTGAACCTATAACTGGGAAGCTCTAGGCTCCACACCAGCTAGGGGTTTTGAAGGGCTGTCACTCTACTAAACCCCAGAGGGTGTGCATCTCATCTCACTGTCCCATTCCTGCTGGGAAAAGGGGTTCCATTTGGGATCAGTGATTTCAGTTCATCATTCACTGGACTGCCAGACCTAGACACTCTTCTCAGCTTTGAAAGAAAGAAAAGGTGTGGTCTTTGCCCTTGAGAAGTCTCAGGGGAAAGTGAGAAACATAGAAAGTTACTTCAACATAGTATTAGAACTCAGATCAAGAGATATATAGGCTAGCGAACACAGACGGACGGGAATCTCAACCTACAAATCAGACGGGATTTCCTGAGGGGAAGGGACCCAAACCTAATTCTTGAAGAGTGTGGAAGTTTTGGCCAGGCCAGAGAACTACAGAAGGTCATTCCGCACAGTGGGTACAGTAGGAACAAAGGCACCCAGGACAAAATAGGTCAAGGTTAAGACTAGTGTGACATAGAAAGGGGCTTGGACTGTATAAATTACGAAACACATGAAGTTTTGATACTGCTGCCCAATGCCTCTGATCTCTGGAGCCTCCACCGAGTCCCCACATCCTGGAACGTCCTGTGGTTGCGGACTGTGCCCTGCACACGAGGTCCAGCTGCAATTAAGACATCTAAGGAAGTTTCCAGAGCTTGTAGGGGGACAACTATGGCTCCTGAAGTCCATGAACACCACAAGAGGACCCATGCACTTGTTCAGCGAATATTTATGAAGCAATACTAGCTGCCAGCCTCAGGACGTGGTGCTGGGGATCTCTACAGTGATTCAACGCTTGTTTGACATCATGGAAAGTTCCATGCAGTGCAGAAGATAAAAACCTAACAAATGACTATAACAAAATATGCAGGCTGTTGAAAGTGTAAGTAGCTATGAACCTCTTTTTTAAAACATGGGCATAATATGACAGAAATGTGCCCTAAGGTTACCAAATGTCAACTTTTCGGCACTGACCAATCCCATTAGTAATCTGATTCCTAAATCCTAAAAAACACCCAGCTTCCAAATCTGCCCATGAAACGAGGGCTACATTGATTACCAGTTAGACTGGCTGGGAAGCTTGCGGAGACATAAACCCGAAGTACTCCATGAGATCAGTTTAGACAATCCCAGGTTAAAGGTCCTGCCAGCTCACCCAGAAACACTTGCTGTCATATTCCTCAGAATCCATATTTATATAAGATACCCACTTCAGCTGCGTCTTCCAAACTGGGACGTGGTGATCTTTTTATAAATATTTTTCCCTTTGCTTCTTAGCATGTAATATCTCCCATTATACAGTACTTGAGTTTTCCAAAGCAATCTTAGATAAACTGTCATTTAAGCAGTAAATATATCCTGTGCACGAGGCAAGGCTCTGAGAGTTCTGGTGTCAGGCTGGATGCAGAGAGATCCAAGGTGTCACAATTCCAAGCCCAGGAAAGTTTCCCATGGTGGGGAAGAACAGAGTGGATGGTGGCTACAAGCACGACTCGGTCAAAAGCTCTAGCCACTAGTCTACCACTTAGATGCTCTGTGACCTGGGAAAAATAAGATCATGCTGAGCCTCAGTGTGCTCATTTGCAAACTGTACCTGTACCATAAGATGTGTCTGTTCTTCAGCATCCTCTCATCCTCAGCTGAGACCGCAGACCTACCTCATGAGGTTGTTGTGGGGATTAAATAAAAGAACACATGTTAAAGATCTTAGCACAGGGCCCTGGCCGGTTGGCTTAGCGGTAGAGCGTCGGCCTGGCGTGCGGGGGACCTGGGTTTGATTCCCGGCCAGGGCACATAGGAGAAGCGCCCATTTGCTTCTCCACCCCCCCCCCTCCTTCCTCTCTGTCTCTCTATTCCCCTCCCGCAGCCGAGGCTCCATTGGAGCAAAGATGGCCCAGGTGCTGGGGATGGCTCCATGGCCTCTGCCCCAGGCGCTAGAGTGGCTCTAGTCGCGGGCAAAGCGATGCCCCGGAGGGGCAGAGCATCGCCCCCTGGTGGGCAGAGCGTTGCCCCTGGTGGGCGTGCCGGGTGGATCCCGGTCGGGCGCATGCGGGAGTCTGTCTGACTGTCTCTCCCCATTTCCAGCTTCAGAAAAATGCAAAAAAAAAAAAAAAAAAAAAAAAAAAAAAAAGATCTTAGCACAGTATCTAAGTGATACAGAGTGAATAATAAACATTAACGATGATGCTGAAAAGGCATTTGAGAATGAGACATCAAAGGGAAAATCAAATTAGATATAAAGCCAGTGTTATGCTGGTTTATCTTTAATAACTGGTCCTCTAAAGGAAAAAGAAGAAGAAAAAAAAAACTAGTCCTGATTTGCAGCACTTGCCAATTCTGTGGTATAAATATTCCCCCAATGGCCAATTTCAAGATATCAATGTGATATCACTGAACATGGGGTTTGGAAGAGATGTGTACCATTGGCGCTGGTGAGCCAGACTGAGCCAGTTCCACCAAGATAAAGACTAACAAGAAAAGCAGATGCAGGCAGCCAAGTGTCCTCTTCTCTCTGACTATTCAAGTACATGCAGCTGCTTTGTTGGTGGTCTGAATTTTTATAATTTAAAAGAGGCAAATGTGACTTTAACAGTTACTATAAAGCTACAGTAATCAAGATAGTATAGTACTGGTAAAAAACAACAACTGACTAATAGATCAATGAAACTGAATAGAGAGCCCCAAAATAAACCCCTATAAATATAGCCAACTGATTCTTGACCAGGAGCAAAAGCAATACAATATAGGGCGTAGATAGTCTCTTCAACAAATGGTGCTGGAGCAACTGGACATGCAAAAGGGGGGGGGGGGGCTGGCCAGTTGGCTCAGCAGTAGAGCACTGGCCCAGCGTGTGGTTGTCCCAGGTTTGATTTCCAGTCAGAGCACATAGGAGAAGCACCCATTTTGGTAATCCACCCCTCCCCACCCCTCTCTCTCCTTCAGCCATGGCTCAGTTGGAGCGAGTTGGCCCTGCACAATGAAGATGGCTCCATGGTCTCAGCTTCAGACGCTAAGAAGAGCTTGGTTGCTATGCAACAGAGCAACGCACCAGATGGGCAGAATATCGCCCCCTAGGGGGCTTTCCGGGTGGATCCCAGTGTATGCACATGTGGGAGTCTGTCTCTGCCTTCCCTCCCCTCATGGAATTTTTAAAAAAATGAATCTAGACACAGATTTTTTATCTTCACCAACATTAAGTCAAAATGGATCACTGACCTAAATGTGAAATGAAAAATTATAAAACTCCTAGAGGATAACATAGAGAAAACCTAGACCACCTAGGATGTGGTGATTACTGTTGAGATACAACACGAAGACAAAATGCATAAAAGATATAATTTAGAAGCTGGGCTTCATTAAAATTAAAAACTTCTGCTCTGCTGAAGACAGTATCAGGAAAACCAAAAGATAAGCCACAGACTAGGAGAAAACATTTGCAAAAGGCACATCTGATAGAGGGCTGCTATCCAAAATATACAAAGAACTCTTAACACTTAACAAGAAGAAAACCGACAACCCAATTTTAAAATGAGCCCAAGACTATAACAGATACTTCACCAAAGAAGATAGACAGGTAGCAAGTCTGCATAAGATGCTCCACATCACATGTCATCAGGGAAATGCATATTAAACCAAAATGAGATCCCACTACATGCCCATTAGAATGGTCAGAATCCAGAACATTAGTAACACCAAGTGCTGGCGAGGCTGTGGAACAACGGGTACTCCCTTTCACTGCACGTGGAGGTGCAAAGTAGTACAGCTGCTTCAGAAGGCAGTTTGGCAGTTTCTTGAAACGCTAAACCTACTCTCATCATAGGATCCAGTGATCACACTCCTTCGTATTTACCCAAAGGAGTTGAAAACTCTGTCTACTCAAACACCTGCACACATTTGTAGCAGCTGATTCAGAGTTGCCAGATCTCCAAAGCAGCCAAGATGTCCTTAGGTAAGTTGAATGGGTAAATTCACTGTGATACCTCCAGACAATGCAATATTAATACAGTGCTAAAAATAAACGAGCTAGCAAGCCATGAAGGGACGTGGGAGAAACAAATACATATCACTAAGTGAAAGAACCAATCTGAAAAGATCACGTCCCATGTGAGCCCAGCTATGTGGACTTCCAGAAAAGGTCAAAGTATAAGGACAATAAAAAGGCCACTGGCTTACCAGGGATGTGGGGAGAGATGACCAGACAGAGCCCAGAGAATCTGAAGGGCAATGAAAATAATCTGTACGATATTATAATGATCGTTATAGGTCATCATACTTCTGTCCAAAGCCATAGCATGTACACCACCAAGAGTGGACCCTCAAGTAAACTGGGGATGTGTTCATGTAGTTTCATCCCTGGTTAAAAAAAAAAAAAAAAGCCCCATTCTGGTGAGTGATCTTGATGATGTGGGGAAGCTATGCCTGTGTGGGGCAGCGGGTATACGGCAAACCTCTGGACCTCTCTCTCAACTTTAGTGTAGGGCTAAAACTGCTCTAAAATAAAAATAAAGTGTTTTTTACAGAATGGGGAAAGGTCAATGTTGCCCCCATTCCAGGTGTTAAGCCTTAAACGTCCTCCTGAGTGTCCAGCAACCAAGTGTACCTGTGAAAAAACCCCTGCTCCCCCCAGGCCTGCTCCTCCGCCCCCTCCAGCTGCAGATGGGGCTCACAGAGCAGCCTGCACCCCCTCTGCACACTGCCCGGAGGCTCCTCCACCAAGCAGGCGCAAAACACACTTGGCTTTGAAAGAGAAGACTATCAACTCCCCACCTTCAGAGACTTTTCCTTCTTCAGTCTAGCAGAGTCAAGCTGACAAAGCCAATGAGGTCTAAGCCAACACACTATACGTGGTCAAACTCAGCTTATGCAACATTGAGATTTGAGAATTTTGGATTTACATGTGAGCCACATTCTTGGGAGGAACAGAGGGACCAGATCATCAATATGATTTATAAAATCACTCAACACCAGACTGAACTATGATAGCCCACGGGTAAGAAAAAAAATCAGATCAAATGATGTAATTTAAAAAATGGGGGTGGTACTGAAGCCAAACATTTGGACCGTGTCATCTTAAAACTTTAAGACTCATTCTTTTAGCTTCGGTTTGGAACTGGCTTCCATTATGCATCAATGTTGACTAAATTTAAATGTGTTCTGACACCTCACCTTGTATTTAATCTAAGTTTGGAGAGAAAGGGAAATAAATGGAGGGACGTATCTTGTTCGCTGGGTTCCTGATCTCGACTCCAAAATTCATATTGAAAGACCCTGGGTAGCTTCACGGGGCTCTACACACATGTAGGTCTATAGGAAAAGCCATTTGGACACAGTTCTCTACTATTATCAATTGCCAGCATTTGGAATGAATAGAGTTAACCTCCCTCAAGGAGAAAAGCCTTCTCTCAAAACTGGGCGGCCATCTCGCTGAGTGATTTGAGAAATCCTAATAACGATAAACATCAGAGCTAGAGTGTTACGAGCTGTTTGATGGGAAACAGTTCCACGTGGCTTCTGGAGGAGAGGAAGCTGCTTCTTGCCCCCTCCTGGGGTTCTTTCTGTGCACTCAGGAGGTCGGCTGCTTGTGGCAAGGAGAAACAAAAAGACTTATACTACTGTTTATTAAATATCTTCTATGCTCCAGATGCTAGACAAGTGTCACCACTAGGAAGCCCTCCCACAAATATATGAGCTGAATTTTATAGCCTCACTTATGAGCCAAAGCACTGAGGATCACTGAAATTAAGTACTTAATTCGTCCACAGTCTTCCATCGATGAAGGGCCAGAAACAGGGATCAAAATCAGGTATGTTCAACCAAAAAGCCCATGCTCGTTACTCTACACTGAACTACTTCACACACTAAAACATACGTTGTGGTTGTTTTGGAGCACGAGGAAGACTAAGGGCTGGTGAGTGCAGCGTGCACGAACTTGCAGACCACTTTCTTGGAGGGGACCGGGATCCAGCTCTCAGAACCATGTGCGGGCTAACATCCACACCTGGAAATAGCTGGGGGAGGACAGACTGGCTAGCCCAGCAGCTCGTATCTCCTTGGTGGCCAGCACCTACCTCGACAGGCTGCCTCCTGAACATTTGATAAAATGTCTGGGTGGCCCTGTGGGGTTTTCTGTGGCTCGTTAACCTCCGTAATCAATCCTAGAGGACCCCCAGGTGAAGAGGGAGCCTCTCACCCCAAAGCCAGGACCATGGCTGCAGGTGGAAGCTATAGTGAAGAGGACTCAAATGAAAACTAGCTGTCAGGTCGGCAGTTTCCACCTCCTGCGGATTTTCCCTTGGTTTCCGGAGGCCTCAGCTAGTGGAGCAGGACTCGGTGTGAGAGGAGAGGGGACCAGAAAGGGAAGCGAGGGGGTCCTCGTGGGGGCGGCTCTGCCTCTCACCAGAGCCGATCAAACCGCTTTGACTACTCTTCTCCTTCTCCACCAGAAATCTCCCCTCCTCCCTGCTGGACTCTTCTGTCAGTTGGTTGTCACAGAATGGAGTCCCCTGACCACAAGACCACATAGCCCTCTAATTTTTAGGTTTTAGGAGAAGAAAAGTTTATTCACCCCAGTAGTTACGTAAGTCAATATGGGGGGGGGGGGGGCGGGGGATCTTCTGAGAACTGTCAGGAATCAACCTGTCCTTGGCATTCTTATTTTATGGTAATAATAGAAGTGGAGGGGGGAGAGCCATCTCATACCCCTTTCTTCCTCAAAGCAGAGGAGTATCTGTGTTTCAGGAACACTGTGTGAACTTATTTCAGAGTGATGAAATTAATGGAGAAGCCAAGAACTGTCACTGTCTCAGAGGCGATGTAGGCCCAATGCCGGGAAAGTCGCGGTGAGACTTCATCCTCCCCAACTGCAGCTCCCAATTAAAGTCCTACTCTGTACCAACATGTCACTTTCCTAATACCGACACTCCAAGAACAGTCTCAGCCCCATAAAAACATCTCATCGCTTCCTTTGTCTGAAATGCCTCCCGTCCACAGGCACGACCTTCAAAAGTGAGCTGAAATCTTTGCCTTGTCCTGAAGTCTTCCTTGAATGCCCAAGTCAAAGTGGTCCTGGCAGCTTGCTAGGCCTCCCCATACAGCTTTTATTTCTTTATTCAGCCAAGCAATTGGAGAACTCCGTGGTGACAGGAGCCCGCCTTGGGTGTTTGTGAATTTCCCACACCATCAAGGAAGGAAGGCTTCTAGCTCCTGCATGACGCCCACGCTGCTCCTGAAGTCGGACTGCGCCATCATGAGACTCTTGGCTCCCAAGAGGACCATCTCGCACCAGTCTCGAGGAACCCCATGACCCTCAGTTGCATCTGACCCACAGGAACAAGGCAAGGGGACCAAGCATTTTCTTCACTGGGCAGCCACAGGTGCCTTGACTTCCCCAGGACTTAAGATGTGCTTTTCCCCAGCCGTCACATAGGCTGCTCCCTTCTGGACCCTACACGCTCGGGGCACGGCACATGTAGTTGAGCAAAGCGCCATTCTGGAGGAACACCTGCTCACGGCAGTGTCTGTCAGAGGAGATAACTTAACAATGGGCCAAGGCAGCAGAAGAGAAAGCTAAGATCCAGACAGAAACGCTGTCCTGGTCACACACTTGGCCTTGGACCCTCCCTCCCAGGACAGCCCCACGGCTCAGCTCCCGGGGGTGAGTGAGAGTCCCGCTCCTCCGAGAAAGGCCCGTCGGCTTCCAGGAAGGTGAGGTTCTCTTCGACAATATGGAGGAGTCACGCACACTGTCATCAGCTCTGGTAACTAAAAAAACATGCTGTGTGGTGCAAGTTTGTTTTAGGAGGAAAATGAGCTAAAAACAGGGCCAGGTTAGGTCATGACCATAAATCAATCTGCTACGAGGCAAGGTCCTTTCCCAGGATGTTATGCCTGTGGCCTCTCCACACGCGGGTCTGCTGCTGCCTTCTGCAGAACTACTTACCCAACACCCCGCCCCCAGGAGAGAGCACCAGGGGAACAGAAGGACCGAGGGGGCGGAGCCAGGCCATCCATCAAACACCAGGGCCTGGCAGCCAGCAGGGCTGTGTCAGCAGGAGGAGTGGGAATGAGTGAACAAAGAAGACCAGGGGGGTGTCTTCAGCTGTTCTAGATAACTCTCCTTCAAGACAGAATTCGGCTCAGCCTTTTATCCGCGAGCCCAAGCTTTTACACATTAGAGCACAGAGTGGGGCAGAGCTCCCGGGAGCGTCTTCCCAGCGTCCCCTCGTTGTCCCGCGCCTTCCCTTGTCGTCATGGCTGCATCACAGGCGGGGATGACGGCCATCAGCATGGGGCTTTCCCTGGCTTTCCACAGGCCGCCATGGCAAGGGGAGAAGAGGGGAGAAGAGGGCGGTGGGTTTGCGGGGGAGGCGGGGGCTGACTGCGATTGCCTGAGAGAGCAGGGAAACTCGGAAAGCCAATTTCTCAGCTCTGCCACAGACCTGGGGGCGACAGGAGCCTCGTCCCTAAGGACGCCCCCTTGACCATCGCGACAAAAAGCAGAGTGGCTTTAGGCATTCGTCACCTACTGCCTTGGCCATTAGCTATTTTCTTGCTGAGAAAATAATCCACAAGGGTCAGGAAAAAAAAGAACTGGCTAGCCCACCTGGAGTTCTAGTGTGTTTTCCAGAGACTGGACATGCCCTTGGGGGCCTGGTGAGGACCTCCTAGGACAACCCTGCCTCGCTAACAGACTCTCCAAGACCTTGATCCAGACCCACAAATAGCCAAGTGGAGCCAGTCCAGCAGTCCACTGAAAATCAAAAAGGTAGTTAATTCTATTTCAGCTCATTGAGCAAACTGTGGGGTAAGAGCCACTAGGTCAACCAAGCTTGATAACTCTACAACCTTGAGCAACATTGAGCAATTCTCTATATCCTGTTTTCCTCACTCATAACACAGAGATAACAGTACCTAATTTGTAGGGTTTGGAAAGGATTAAATTAATTCATGCACGTAAAACAATAAAAACACTGTTTAGCACATATAGGCACTCAATGTTATTATTCATTGCTAATACTAGCATCATTTTGACATATATAGACCTTATCTCTTCAAGTGTATTTCAAACTCCTTGAAAGCAGGTTAGCCTGTCTTACACTCTCCCCCACACCCATTGAATCAAGACCAGTGTCTTGTACATGGTAGGAATGATAATTCACTCACGAATTAAATCCACAAGAGGCAGTTAGAGCTGCCAAGAGCATCCTCCCAACTGACAAGGACCCTCTAAAAACTCCCTTCTTCTAACAAAGAAGAGCCCTCCTCTAATAAAAAGCAACCACTTCCCCCCTCCTACATCACTCATTCCCCACAGTGGGGACAGCTACTGACTACAGCACCCTCCACAGGAACATGCTCCCTTCTTGCCTCTTCCTAAGAAGGATCTAGAACAATCAAAAGCAGTTATCAGACTTCTGTCACCTCCCTGCCAGTTCTGGGCAATTTCCTCTTGAGTTATGCTTTAATCCAGGGAAGAGGAAGAGAGGGAGAGAAGGAAAGAAGGAGAGGTTGAGAGAGGGAGAGAGGGGGAGAGGGGGAGAAGGGGAGAGGGAGAGGGGGATGGGAGAGGGGGAGTGAGGGAGAAGGAGAGGGGGGAGGGGAGGTGGGAGAGGAAGAGGAGAGAGGGGGAGGAAGAAGGAGAGGGGGAGAGGGAAAGAGGGGGGAAGGGGGAGAGGGGAAGAGGGAGAGGGGGAGGGGGAGAGGGGGAGAGGGGGAGGGGAGGTGGGAGAGGAAGAGGAGAGAGGGGGAGGAAGAAGGAGAGGGGGAGAGGGAAAGAGGGGGAAAGGGGGAGAGGGGGAGAGGGGGAGGGGGAGAGAGGGGGAGAGGGGAGAGGGGGAGAAGGGGAGAGGGGGAGAGGGGGAGGGGAGGTGGGAGAGGAAGAGGAGAGAGGGGGAGGAAGAAGGAGAGGGGGAGAGGGAAAGAGGGGGGAAAGGGGGAGAGGGGGAGAGGAGGAGGGGGAGAGGGGGAGAGGGAGAGGGGGATGGGAGAGGGGGAGTGAGGGAGAAGGAGAGAGGGGGAGGGGAGGTGGGAGAGGAAGAGGAGAGAGGGGGAGGAAGAAGGAGAGGGGGAGAGGGAAAGAGGGGGAAAGGGGGAGAGGGGGAGAGGGGGAGGGGGAGAGGGGAGGTGGGAGAGGAAGAGGAGAGAGGGGGAGGAAGAAGGAGAGGGGGAGAGGGAAAGAGGGGGAAAGGGGGAGAGGGGGAGAGGGGGAGGGGGAGAGGGGGAGGGGGAGAGGGGGAGAGGGAGAGGGGGATGGGAGAGGGGGAGTGAGGGAGGAGAGAGGGGGAGGGGAGGTGGGAGAGGAAGAGGAGAGAGGGGGAGGAAGAGGGAGAGGGGGAGAGGGAGAGAGGGAAAGAGGGGGAGAGGGGGAGAGGGGGATGGGAGAGGGGGAGTGAAGGAGAAGGAGAGGGGGAGGGGAGGTGGGAGAGGAAGAGGAGAGGGGGGAGGAAGAAGGAGAGGGGGAGGGGAGAAGGGGAGAGGGGGAGGGGGAGAGGGGGAGAGGGGGAGGGAGGGAGAGGGGGAGGGGAGAGGGGGAGAGGGGGAGGGGGGAGAGGGGGAGAGGAGGAGGGGGAGAGGGGGAGGGGGAGAGGGGGAGAGGGGGAGGTGAGAGGGGGAGGAAGAAGGAGGGAGGGAAGGAGGGAAGGAAGGAGGGAAGGGAGGGAGGGAGGGAGGGAGGGAGGGAGGGAGGGAGGGAGGGAGGGAGGGAGGGAGGGAGGGAGGGAGGGAATGTCTTAAGTAATTTTAAACACGTGGATTTTTTCTTTGGAATGTCATTTCAACCATTTTTAATAACTTTTGAAAATGAGCTCTGTGAAGTTTCCTGAGCATTCAACAAGCTCTGCAGGTCCTGTGACTATGAATTTCCACAAACAGCCCATTGATGCCCAATGGATAAAGGATTGTGCTTTTGCACAAGGAAGTCTGGGATGTGACAGGTGTGGGCTGGGCTGCTCAGCGAGGTGAAGAACTGCCTGCAGGCTTCTCTATCAGTCTGATCTTCACCTTCACAGAAATGGACAGCGCGCCCTGGGAATTCCAGCAACACAACAGAAGGAGTATAAACTCTCAAACGGAGAGGGTAGCTTATGCAGAAGCTACGAGAAAGGTGTGCAGCCCCACACCTTAGAGAGCCTGGCGACCCCCAAATGTCATCATCACAACGAGACACCTTAGTGCCCACCCCAGGCCAGGTGTGGGAGACAGAGTCACAGCGGCACCCAGAGAGGACGCCAGTCCTTCTCTGCACCCTCCCCCATCTCTAGCAAGGTTCCGCTGAGAACTTGCTTTTTTAGCTCCGGCTAAGCAACACCAACACCCATTTCCTGTTTTTTTCCTTTCCTCCACCAAATAAATAACTTTGAGATCCCTCTCAGAAGTTTTCTTTGGCACTTCTTTCCCCAGGTACAGGTCACAGAATCAATGCTGCCCTAAGAAGGAGTGTTGGAACAGTGTGCGCTGCGCGCTCCGTGTGGCGGGGGTGTCTCGCGGAAAGGAAGCGTGAACTAGAGCCCGTCGCGATGCAGATAACTGCCCAACTGATCAGCCGGCGAATGCTGGGTGTTTGCCCAACAAGCTTTCTCAAAGGGAGACAACCCATGACTTTCTCAGCATTAGTATTCATGCCGTGTGTCTCCATGCGCTCAGGGAATATGTATTGGCCTGTGTTTACTTAAAATATCTGAACATTTTGGCCTCTACCATGTGGTCACAAATAACCCAGGGAGATTCTGACTGCCTTCTAGGAAGCAAGTGATATCCGGGGGCCACACAAACCTAAATGCTATGCCAATCAGAACCTACAGGCTGAGAGGCCCTGTTTCCACCAGTTTGAAAGTCTGAAAAGAGCCAGTGAATACAGGGTGTCTGTTCTCAACCTGAACCCAGGGTGGGTCTTCAGAGCTCAGTGTTCCAAGAGGACATGTGAAGTTGACCTCTGAGTGAGGAAGACAAAGAACAAAGAAATAGGTGATCTAATTAATTGACATTTCAGATTAAATTACTAAAGTCAGAATATTTTTTTCCTTTTCTTATTGAATCTTTCCAAAATGTTTTCTGCTGCTTCCCAGTAAGAGATTTAGATGAACCAAAGGCAGCCTGGAAGCACCGAAGTCACACCAACTTGGGAACCGAGACACTGAGATGTGGTCCCAGCTTGCTGCTGTGTGACGTCAGGAAAGTGTCGTGCCCTCTCTGGGCCTCACAAGCCTGGCTGTGAAGGAGAGGTTGGGCTGGGCCGCCACCAGGCTGTGCTGTTCTGATGGTCTGTGCCCAGAGTCTCTAGGCTCATCCTGAAGTACTTCAAGGTCATGCTTCTGACTGCTCCTCACTGTTAGAACGTCCTGCAACAGAGGCCACAGAAGGTGGAAAGGATTGAGCTGAACTCACAGCTCAACAGACAGGTTTTGTTTTTACTAGTTCCCTCTTCTGATGTGCCTCTTGTAATGATGTGCCTCTGTCTCCTAAGAAATGGAATAACTCAAACGCTAGAGTGAGTTGAGGCTACTGGTTAGTTAGAATCCAGGGCACCAAGTGTCACTACAAATAATTCAATGGTCAATCGAATCACATAGCCATGGAAGCATATCTTTGTGTAAGAGTTCATGAAAGAGAAGAATGAACAGGGGACGCCCTGGGGAGGGGCCACACGACAGCCTTGATCAGCTGGGCCAGCGGTGACTTCAGGGCAAGGCATTGGCTCCTTCCCCCACCACCTCTCCATGGAAGAATGAAAACAGCAACTAATATAGAGCACATGCCATGCACCAGGCACAGCTCTAAGCACATGACATCTATTAATTTATTTAACCATCACGACAATTCTATCAGACAGAAATGATCCTTACTCCTGTTTCGCCCATGAGGGGACTTTGACTTGACAAGTTCGCATGGCTAGTAGAGGGCTTAAGCCCAGAACATCCAGCCTCAGATCCTGAATGCATAACCACTACATTAACAACAACAACAAAAATGTGGATGGCCAGAGAGATCAAAGTGTAACATTTGAGGTGAGCAGACAGCTTGTACAGAGGCCAGGAGGGGGCAACAGGTGGAGAGGAGAGAAGGACTGCCCTGACCCAAGAACAGGGCTAACCCTAGGGAATCAGCAGCGATCACGCTCTAGGGGTAGAAAGGGGCCGCATTATTCTCCATCCACTTCTTTAACCCAAAGTATTCACTCCAGTTCAGGCCCCACTCTGGGTGCTGGGGTGACACATAGATGATCGGGGTCCGGCTAAGCCCCCAGAAACCTGCAGGCAATCAAAAGTCTCCGAGTGCTGAGCCGAGCAACTTGAACTGAAGTGGAAACCACTGACAGCAGCAGACCAGAGAAAAGGAAGGCAGCTGCCCAGTGGGAGGCAGGAGGAGAGGGGGGTAACACGAGCACCAGGGACAGCAGGACAAGCACTCGCCACCCTCTTCCACCACGGCCTGTCTTTCCTAAACTCCCAGACCTCACTATGGACAGAACCAGAGTGGGTGCGGCCACCTCCCTCGTGCCTGCTCCCCTGCCATCGCTGGTCCTGGCTAAGGTCAGGCCAGTGACACCCTGTGCTCTATCCAAGGGCCCAGTAAGACAGCCACACCCAGTGAGGGAACCGTGCCCAAGATTACCTCCATGCTCAGGATGCGTGCCATGCGCCGGATTAAAAGGATATTCCATTGTGCAATTATTTCATATAATTAATGTGCCCTGACACAAACAATGTCTAAAATAGATCTGTCCTGTGGTTAGTGTTTATTATTATTCTGCAGAAAGTTGGGGTTTATTTCAAAAATAGTTCTTGAATACCTACTTTGTGTTCGATAAACATCTGTTGAATAAGTGAACTAGTAAGGGAGCAGATTAAAAAATAAATTGAGCTAGGTACAGCAAGTGTTTTCTGTTGAAAGAACTCCATCCCCTCAAAAAAAAACAAAACAAAAAAAAAAAAAACTTGGTGCTAATTCCTGAGTTTGGGATGAGGACAGGAAGCACAGGAGATGCATAGGCTGGCCCCTTCTTCAGATTGGCAAGAATGAGCATCCCTAGGTGCATGCGCACTCCACCTCCCCTCCCTACCCCCCAGTACTATGTGAACAAATGCCCCAAACACAACCAAAGTTCTTTGGGGAGAATGAGGAGGCATCCATATCCACAAACACAAAGAAGCAACTAAACTAGATAATTTCTGAAAGTTGAAAAATAAATCCAGTTAAACCAGGTTGCAATTGCATTCGATTTTTCTAGGAGACTAGTTCCTGGTGGATATTGATCAATTATAGATAGATGCAGGTGGCTGAGGTAGAAGATAAGGGGAACCATCCCTTCTAGTGATCGCTGAGTGAATTTCAAACCTCTTAGCCATCTTCCAAACCACTAGGACCTAAAGATCTCCACGTCCTTCTCTGCCTACATCCAAACAGAATAATTTGCTTCTGAGTTCATCAGGCTGAATCTCCCCCTTGGCTGACACCCCCATTCATCCGGCTCCCATCAGATAGCTGCTGGAGGAGTTTCACTCGCAGACAATGCACCAGGTGCTGTGAGTGTGGGATGAACCACGTCCAGCCCTGACCGCAAGCAGCTCCCAGCCCGGTGGGGAACCGGCCAAGAAAGAAGGGGTGTGGCAACAGGACCATGTTTGTCTGGTGAGCACTAGCCCCCAGCATGGTGCCTGGCACACAGTGGGAGCTCAATGAGTAAAAAGTCACATGGGAATGAGGGTGAGCTGATATGTGCCCTGACAAGGTTAAGTTCAAGGCTCCATGAGGAACCACTGGGGAACAAGACCACTCAGCGAGACTAAGGGAGACTTCCTGGAAGAGGTACCAATTTTAACTAAAAACCCAGGGGGTGACAAGGGTAAGTTAGGTGAATGTGGGTTTGGGGGAGTAGCTTCCTGTTAGGAGAAAAAGTACAAAGTGCAAAGGGCTGAGGACAAAGGCCAGGAAAGACAGAAATCACTGTCACTGTTAGCAGTTCGGTCTTGCTGGAAGCTAAATTAGAATGTGTGTGTGTGCATGTGAGTGCATGTGTGGGGTGTGAGTGTCTGTGAGGGAGGAGTAACTATGCACATGTGAATGTGCAGGTCCGCAGGTGTACACGTGTGCAGATGGAGTGTGTGCCTACCCTGAAGGGCAATGATTAGGCTTAGGGGTAAGCGGGGTCCCCCGTTGCATACTAAAGAAGCAGAACTTCAATCTGGGCACACAGCAGGGCCATCCAAGAGTTCTAGGCAGGAAAGTTACCGGAACTGCTCTGTATTTGCGAGCATTCCCTCCGGTGCAGTCAGGTAGCTAAAGGGTGCAGTGGTCTCTGAGGTGAGAGACAGCTGGAATGAATGTGGCCAAAGCTAGGGTAATAGCTGTGGGAATGAACAGGAAGGTCCGCAAACTACTGTCAAGGCAAAAGAGACGTGATCTGGTGGTTGATTACTGGTATTACATGCGATGTTGGGGGTGGGTGCAAGGAGGACAGACAAGGGGCCAGAACTCCTGAGCCCTGGGCCGGACGGACCAGGTCCTCTGCTGTGAAGGAGGACACAGGAGAAGTTGGACTGAGAGAGAAGGGTTCAGCTGAGACAGGCCGGGGCCCTTCGCTCCTTACCGCTCCTGCCCTAACAGCGAGAGACAGCTTCGCATTGGATAAGAGCATGCACTCTAGGGACAGAGCGCTCAGGTTCACATCTTGGCACTGCATGAACTGGCTGTGTGACCCTGGGCAACGTCCAAGTCGCCTCTGCACTTCAACTTCTCCGTCTCTTTCCTCGAGCTGCCTGGGAGTTAATATCTGTGAAGTGACCACAGTCATGCCTGGCCCAGAGTAAGTACAACATGAGTATCTGTCCAGTAAGTGTCTCCAGTAATGTATTGGAACAACTGAGCTTGCATTTGCATGCTTTGCAAAGCTCTGTGACTTCATCTTCCATTGTTTTCCTGGGTGTTTCTGCTGTCTCTGCTTTAGATTACTGGTGCTTTTACCATGGGGCCTGGAGATGTGCCTCTCTTAACTGAGAACCAACCCCTCCGCACCTGGGTCTCCTTCTGACCTCTGTTGGCCCCGTCGCGCTGAACACACGAGACTGGCTGTCTCCCGCCCTCCCCTCCCGTTCACATCTCCACCTGCTGTAATGTGGAACCCTCTCCCGGTGCCACTCGCTCCACTCTGGAGTGAGACTCCTGTCTGTGACGTCACCAGTGATTTCCTAACCGCCGCATCCAGTGAGGCCACCTCAGGACCGCTGGCATGTCGGGTGCCCCTGTGCAGTCTGACGCTAATGGCTCTGTCCTTTCCTCTTTTCCCCAAGTCTGCTGCCTCCCAGGCCTCCTTCAGTCTCCCTGGTCACCAGCTCTCCTTCCCAGCCTCGCAGACTCCTCAGACTCATCTCAGCAGCGCTGGCCTTCCCAGTGGCTGGGCTGTCATAACCAGGTCCAGGAGGGTGTCCTGTAGACAACAAGCCCCATCCAGGGACAGCCCCTACCTCCTGCATTCCTGATTCTTCAACACCTGGTTGAATGCCTGATACTTCGCCTAACAGAAGCTCAATACATGTTGGATGAATGAATGGACAGATGTATGGAGGGATGGATGAGTAAACAGAACTAAACTCCTTTATTTTTTCCCTAACTGGCCCAGAACGTACAGCAATTATATGTATAAAAGTTAGTAAATGCCGAGTCACCGCTTGAGTGATGACTCACTAACCGATCGACTCTTAAGTACTGTGACTTCCCCTCTGATCCTCAACTGGACTTCTGATTCCAAAATGAGCCATAATGACCAGCCCTGGTAGCCCAACTGGTTGCCGTGGCAATGCTTTGACTTCAAAAGGTTCTGAGAAGTTGGGTTCCAGTGACTGTATCACATGCTTGGGCAGAACCGCTTGCCTTGGCCACACGCTCTGACTCATAAGGAGACCAGAGTGTTTGTGTTTGACTGCGCTTTATTCCCTGGATGCTCTCTTTTTGAAAAGATCCCAAGAGCGGGCTTGTTTCCAGGCAGGTACTGAACACCAGAAGCAGGGGATGCTGTTATTTTTCAGACACAAACATAACACAGAGATATGCTTTCTGGAAGGTGCTAGAATTATGGGGTGTACAATGTGGGCAAAAAGGGATTTGATGAGCCCCCAGAGGAACCTCATCCCACGTACCCAAGTGCAGAAACGTGGAATTTATGGGCTTGTTTATGGCATCAGGAACTGAAGGCAGCGAACGTCCTGAGGACATAGGCTCCGAATCCCAACGAAGGTGCAGCCTCCCCCTCCTGTTTATCTGGCCTTCCTGAGGCACAGAGGAGCCAGACCTCCTGGTGCACACATTCTGAGTGACTCAGATCGGCAGCCCCAGAGGAACAATAAACAAGAGCATGAAGGAGGGAGTGGGGGGCGGGAGTGGGGGGTGGGAAGGAGAACAAAGCTTTGTGGGTGACAGGCAAATGATTGGATTTATTTAGGCTGCCAAAGGTGATTCCGAGTTTCCAGCCCTGCCCCTGTCACTCCTGGCTATTTCTAACCTGACAACCTACACTCCACCTAAGAACTGTAACAAGAGTCTCAAAGGTTCCCACCACGTTCCCAAGGAGGAGAGAGAGCACAGAGCTAGCGGGGGGGGGGGGGGGGGGGGGGCGCGAGGCAGGTGGTACCCTAGCCCAGGCACTGTCTCCCCAAGGCCGCGCAGGACGAGGCTGGGGAGGAGGACAGGAAGGGTAATCGGAAGTGCCAGGCACTGACACTGCACTGCAATAAGAAGGACAAACACTCTGGACACCTGGAGGACTCCTGAGTCCTAGACTCTACCCGTGTGAGTCAGACCCCAGGTCCTGAACCACGCGGGCCCAAGGGAGACAGCCGTGCTGGGCAATCCCAAAGCTCAGATCCAGAAAATGTTCCGAGTGTCGTAGGTGGGGACTGAAAGGCCAGGAGAGCCTTCGTTCCATGATGGAAGCCCAATGGTGGAGGATGGAAAGAGGGAAGAAAGCCTGGGAGGAAGCTGGGAAGTCTGAGGAGCCATTGACAAGGTGTTGAGAGCCCTGGAGCCAGCATCGGCCATCAGAGGAGTCGTGACTCTCTCCGGAACCGGCGTGCCTGTGTCCCTGCCACGCCGAGGCACACGTGGCCTCAGAGAAAACGCAGTGGGGGATTCAGAGCACAGTGCCTTGATGAATGAAGCACCCATAGATGGAGGTCTGCAAGGCAGAATTCCATTGCCTCCACTGGGACATGGGTTCCCATGGCAGCCACGACCTTTTAGGAAGAATCCCAGGGCACCCTGTGCATATGTAAGTTTGCAAAGCCATGTTCTAGAGCATGAGTGAAAGACCATTTTCTACACAGGGCCAGGTAGTAAATATTTTAGGCTTTGCAAGCTATACGATCTCTGCAGCAATTCCACCACCGGCCACTGAACGTGGAAGCAGCCACAGAGAACACGTGGGTATGGCTTGGTTCCAACAAAACTTCATTTACAAAAACGGTCTTCAAGCTTTGGACCGGATGTGGCCCTGAGGCCACAGTATATCTACCTCTGCTCTGAGTTGCAGGGCTTAAGCTTTTTGGGAGTAACTACACTCTTCTTTGCCTGAAGCAGGTGAGACAGAAGCTACTCCCGCTGAAGGCAGAAGGGGGGCCTGGCACCCCGTAGCTCCCCGCAGGAGGGGAGCACGGCACCCAGTATTTCCCCATAGCAGTTCCTGACACCCCTGCACAGGCAGCAAAAGCAGACTTTGAAAGTCACCACCCTGGTTCCTCACACAGTGTCTCTAGTTCCAGAAGGTCCCTCTAAATTTGTACTTTATCTGTCCTATAAACACAACCCAGACTCCATGCTAAGTGTCAGGGGATGACAAAAGTGAACCAGACATGCGTTTGGCTCCTGGGGAGTGTCAGTAGACAGAAATGAGACACACGCAGAATTAATGAGGCAGGAAACAACATGCACCCTGGAAACCACACAGGACGGGTGGTAGCAGCAGGGAAGTATAAGAGAGCTCTTTCCCATAGGCAATCCAGGAAGGCTGCATGCATGAGGGGGCCAGCCATGGACTGTCAACGGAGGGGACAGAGGGAGAGTCTGTTTTACTTCTACAACCAGACACTGCCTCTCTTCTGGAAGGCCAAACAGCCACCTGATCAACACAGCCCAGTAGACAAACACTAATTTGCCTTGCCCACACACAAGCAAACTCATGGAGCTCATCCTAGTCGTGGTGGGCGAACTCACTCCCAGGGACTGACAACAGCCCTCACACCATGCTTCTTCCACTCCAAGGGAGGGTTGCTAAGACTCCAATGCACATCTGGGTCCCTGGCAAACACTCTGACTCTGATCACTGGGGCAACCTCAGAAGAGGCAGCTGAGACACAGCGGGGGTTGGTGAGACCCTCGTCTTCAGAGGGGCTCTGGGGACAGCATGGGAGTGACTCTTCAGCTATCACTGAGTCCTATGGATAAAGGGGGATATAGCACACATGGCCCTCCTTTGAAATTCTCTTTGTATCTGCATTGATACGTCTCTGTTCCATCCTCCGCATGAACAAACTCCTCCCCTCAGTACAGAGCCCTCTTACTGAGGAATGGGGGGCCCCCACAGCCTCTGAAACCTCATTGCTCAGGTGCCATTCAGAACCAAAAAAGAAAAAAACTATCAATATGCCTTAAACAAGGGCTTTAAACCCAAGGCCAGCAAGCTCTGGACACCAGGACGTCCAGAGAGCTCTGAACAATATGTAAACTACGTGAACCTATACATTTTTCTGAGGGGTGATCATAGCTTTCATCAGATTCTCAAAGGGGTTTGTGACCTTATATAAGCTTTAGTCCTATCGTACAATTTACTCAAATGCATGCTGCCCAGGCTAAAAAGAACAAATGAGTTTAAAATAACAGGGTTCTTTCAGGCCTCTGATTCTACCATGGTCTCAGTTATCGAGACCTATTTTGCAAAATATCCCATTCACCACCATTCATATTTGACAGAGGAGCAAGCTGAAATTCTAAGGATTTAACATGGCTGTCCTACCTACGTAATATAGGTTAGTGGGTTAGAACCAAAGGTAAGTAGGTTCCTTAGCAACAATGGCCTCCGTGTCATCGATGCCACACCACAAATAAACACCACAGTTCAGGCCGTGTGTAGGGCACTTGACATACGTGACTTATTGAGACATCTTAACAAGGCAACAAGACATTATCTCATTTTTTTGAGATCTGAGGAAACCAGGTCTCAGGAAAGTTCAGTGGGATTGCCAAAGATCCCAGCACTGATGAGGGACAGGGACGGGTCTGCCTCCAGGGCTGTCTGACCCCCACGTTCCCTGGGAGACTCGGTGCAACCTCAGTCCTCGGAGGAGGGTCACTCCTCCTCAAGTCGGGGGCTGCTTCTTAGATGTCTCTGTATTCCCTGCGGAGCTCTGCACAGCGAGGCACTCCACAAACACTTGTCGAATGTAGAAACCTGGGCTCGGGCTCTGACCCTGCGCAGCCTGACCGACTCAGTCTCGCAAGCTGAGCTGCAGGTGGTTACCCTCTTGGGCGATGTCAGGGAACATTTGAAATCAATTACGGGTGAGGAGGAACCTATTAAAAGTCTTTTCATCTGCGTTTGTTGGGGGTGAAGGAGAGGAAAGGAAGTTGAGATGGAGGGAAGAGGACAGGATTGTTTCAGAGTTGGGCGCTGGAGCGTCAAGTTTTCACACTGGGGGGGCGGGCAGGGGGGCAGAATTTGGCTTACATCCACTGAGTTCCAACGGCTCATCCAGATGTGCTGCTGACCAGAGGCTACTCTTGGTGGCACAGATCCCTGAACTGCCAGGTTCCTCTGCGGCCAGCCCCGGCCTGGAGCTGGACCTTGCTGCCCTGCTTCCAAGATACGGGAGAGAGGCAACTCCACAGGTCTAACTTGCAAGGGGCCCAGAACCGTTACTCCCCTCTCAGGGACAGAGAAAAACTCAGCACCTAATGGGAGTGGAGCCTGCGCAGTCCTTGGCCCTAAAGAATAGCATGCTGGCAACCCATTCCAGAATCCAACTTCCTATTTTGGAAGAATGAGGGAGTTTGGGGGGGGGGGGGGGGAGAGAACCCTAGTTGATTTGTTATTTTATTTTTCTAATTTTCATCCTGAAAATTAATTAAAGTATAGTTGGCATGGCATATTATATTAATTTCAGGTGTACAACATAGTGACTTGACTTTTATATATACAGTACCTTACTAGTTGCTACAAGTGCAAAGTTAGTCACAACCCCCAAAATGCCACTTTATCCCCTTCACCATAGGCCCAGCAAAAAGACCTGGATGAAGCTAACCCTATGGGATGCCTACCAGTGACATTTTGGAGGGGATGAGTCAATACAGCCCAGAGGCCAGGGCTGGGACAGCCCTCCGGGAAACCAGACACATTCCCCCACTACTACGTGGCTTCCAAAGGCTGGCCTCCTCTCCTGTGCATGAAGCAACACTGCCACCTAGTGCCCTATGAGGAAAGTATCCCCCACAACTCAGGGGGTCGGTCCCCTCTACCATGGCTGGTATGGCTGAATTGCTTGACGTCTCTGATGAAGAGAAAATGCCCGAGGCAGGTAGACTGAGAACCAGGAAGCTGGATCTGAGTTAGGTACATAGAAGGAAAGGTTTGAAAGCCGTTGGAAGAGAGTGGGGGAGCCAAGTTTTGTAGCACACCTGGGCTATCCTCAGTGGAACAGCAGTAAGTCAGCAATTGAGTCATATTTCTGTCCCAGGAACATGACCCAGTAGTTGCCATTCTGCATGGGTGGGGGCCAGTCACCCCAGGAACAGGCAGTGAGCCACTAATGATCCAGTGCGGGGGTAAGAGAGGGAGGATGGGCTATTCTGGTGATGGGGGTAAACAGGTGCCAATCAGAGCCCTCTATTCCTTAGAGGGACTGCCTCTGACCACCACATGATTCTCAGCCAGGGGACCCCGTGAGGCAGAAGGAGCCTAGCACAATGAGCCGACAAGAATGCCTATGGCCTCAACAGCCTGGTTTTCTGGAGAACGAAGACAAGTTTCCAGCTCCATTCTTCCCAGACCTTTATCCTAAATCTCTCCTGAATATTTCCTGATGTGCAACAAGACTGGAGGAAGATATGGTGGGGGTGAGGGTTGGGGTGGGGGAGTTAGAGAAGAGGTAGACCTGGGCATTCCCTCCCTTTGACCTTCCTGGTGTGGACTTAAGGGGAAATACCAGTACACCACAGGGGTCACTTTGATTTGAAGAGAAAGAAGCCCCAGAAGCTAGACTGTCTGCAAAAGATTTCCTGCCTAATTTTACATGCTTAGGGAGGTTAAGAGAGTTCAGATGGGCAGGGTGGAGGAGGATCTGAGTGTGTGGGCTGTGGCAAGGTGGGGGGCGGCTAGTGGTGATGGACAGGTGGGCAAGGGAGGGAGATGAACAGGAAGTGGGGTGGGGGAGGTGTGACAAAGAACGCAGTAACTGGAATCAAACCATGACGATGCTCTCCAGCGTGTGGGTCATGAGGCAGGAAGACACAGGAGGGTTGGGACAGGGGTCGGGTACCCTCTGTCCAGAGTCTGTTTCCCCATGTTTGGGTTTTACCATCCAAAGCAATAGTCCCCAAGAGCCTCCTTCATATATCCCTGTCGGGTCTTCCTCTGAATCCTCACAGCCAGGGAACCAATCCCAGGCCCCCATGTTGCTACTGAGAGAGGAGGGGTAGGCAGTCGTGGGCCTCAGTCTAGACTGCAAGAACACAGTTTCCCTGGCAGATGGGCACCAGGAAGCCAGATTAGGCAGCCTGAAGATGTCATCTGGGAAAAACCGCGACACTGCCAGCTCTGGTCAGATAATCATCTCATTATTTCTTCCATTTGGCCCCAGAAGAAGGATTTCCTTCGACTCTCTCTCTACCCCCACCTATCTGCAGCCCAGCCCCTTTCCCTCTCTCCTCCCCTCGCATCCTCTCCCACCCCAAAATAAAATAAAAGCAAAACCACAAAACTCTAGAGTGCTCAATGTCTGGGAATCCCAGCTTCCAAAGGAGAAATCACAGCCAAAGACTGGGAGACAGTGTGTCCAGCAGGGATGTTCCAGCAACACCCCATTGACAGAGGCTCCCTCCTTCCAGATTTCTTTCTCTGGTCTGAAACTTATTTGCAGGCACCCAGCAACCTGAGAAGTTTCTCTTCTGGACAGCTGTCAAGCACTCCAGGGCTGCGGGCTTCTCTTCCCAGTCCGCCTCTGGCAAGCTCCGCGCCGCTCTGGTTTCCCCGTCCATGTAATGGGACTGGAAACATTCACGCATGTTGTGGGTGATCCAAACGAGTAAGATTAAGATGGTTCTACATGTGCCTAGCCTTGTGTATGGTGCTGTCATGGGGTGATCAAGTAGCAGGTTCCATCCCCCCACCCCTTGCTTGAAACGAGTCCTCGTGTGTCGTCCACACCCCCCCCCCCCCCCAGGAAGGCCAGGGAGACAAGTCATTCCTATCCCTGCTCTTCTTCTTGTCCTTCTGGGTGACTTTTTGTGAAAACCAAGATCTGGGGACAGTAAAAAATAAATGTGGGGAATGTTCCCAGACACTGCCTCTAACAAAAACCATAGCGTTATACCAGGTATATTTTTAGGTCCCTCTTACAATAGTCAGGGCTAGAAACCAGAGTCCTGGCTTGTAAGTACCCACCATTTCCAGTTGACCCTGATGTCCCTAGCCTCACACATGATGTCAGGGGACCTGGACCAGATGGTAGCTCTCTGCTGCGTTGCAGGGCTGCTCACAGCAGAGGGACCCAGTCGAGATGCAAAGGCTGTGCACCTGGCAGCCCTGTCTTCGGTGGGCCGCCCAGGCGCGTAACTCACTGCCCGGGGCCGTGCACTCTCACGTAACTTTGAAGTCACCCAGGTATCTCATACTAGACAATGAGAAATGGAGTGTGAGAGCTCCTCGCCAGTGACAAAGAACTAGAGATCCTCCCCTTTAAAGAGGAGTAAGAGAGTGGGCTGGAGGTCTCCTACGTGCCAGCACAAGGTCTAGAACCATAGATCAATACCAGAGACAGACGCACTGATGGTGAGTGGAGGTCTGGAGTCCTGCTGTGCCGATGAAGAAAGGCTCTGCCCCCCTCTCCCTGGCCGGCCCTTCCTGGTTTTCCTGCTCCGTCCCCTTCCCCTCCATGCCCCCTAGGTCTGACCAGGAGCATGAGAAGCCCTGAAGGTAGGGAGGGGCATTACCTGCAATGATGGCTGGGTTGCTCTGCCCGCCCTCGGGCTTCACCCAGGCTTCCACTGTGAACGCCTCCCGGGGAATCTCAGCCAGTCCTTCCGGACGCAGCAGCAGCCTCTCCCGCCTCCCAGAAAAGTACAAGACAGGCAGTCCTCCTCTGTGAGGGTTCAAGGTCTCGGCTTCCCAGTGGGGGTTCCCTTTGCCATTCTGGACGCTGTCCTCCAAAGGGCTGGTTCTGACCCCGTGCATAAGGGGACGCTTAGGCCAAGGTTGGAAATGCGGGGGAGGGACGTCAGGGTCCCCCCGCACGCCCTCTGCCTGCCCCTCCACCACTTGGCGATGCCGCCTGGTCTTGGCCCGAGCCTTCCTCTGGGTCTCTGGCTTGGGTTCCTTCCGGCGTGTGAAGGTGGTGCTCACAGTGGCAGCCGTGGCGAAGTGTTCCCGGGCCCCAGCTTCACCTAGAGACTCCTTGGCTCCTCGATCGTCAAGATAAGTGTCATCATCTACCAGCAGCTCCGATTGCCCAATAGGACCGTCCCCTGCCCACGGGGCGGCTGGCTGCTCAGCTGCGCTCCTCGCTGCTGCACTCGCAGGCAGGCCTGGGGGAGCGCCGTGCTCCGCCGCCTCCTCCGCAGCTAGCTCACGGGGTCCCGCGTGGCGGGCGCCCTGGTCCCCTACAGGGTAGGGCCTCAGGAAGCTGCCAGGCCTGCTGGGGTAGACCCCAAAGAGGTGATGCTGGGGAGAAGCTCTGGCTCTTCGAACCTCCATCCCCAGCCAACAGCGCTCTCCTTCTGACAGCACCTCGCTCAGGTGTCCCCTCTGAGCCAGGGACCTCTTGTGTGTCCAGCCTGGCTCCAAGCTGGCAGAGCTGAGCACCCACCCGGCCAGAACCACCAGGCTCATTCTCAGGATCTTTGAGCACATCATTTTTCCCCCAGCTCTTTACACAGCACCGGGAGTCACCTTCTGGGTACCACACCGGAGTGATGGAGGGGGGGAAGAGACAGAGGCGGCCAGCAGTGGATTCACAGTCACCGGGGAAACTGTTTTGTTCACAGACCAAACTTTTTCAAGCAGCCCCAGAAGAGTGCCTCTCCTGGCTACCTGCTCTGGGCGCCGTGCCAGTGTGGGCTCTGCGGCTCACCCGGCGTGTGCGCCCCTCTCCTCGCACCCTGCCCTCGTTGAGTCCTCTCAGAATAAAGTTCGTTTCTCTGGGTTCCTTTGAATTTCCTCCAGTGAGCTCAGGTTTCTTTTTCTTTTTTTTCCCCCTTTTCAATAGCCCCTCCCCTTGCTGATTCTAGAGGAGGGACACGTGGCCATCAGCCAAAGCCTCTCCGGTACACAGTCACTCACAAACACAGCCCTCGCTACCTGGGGTCATCAGAAAGACCCTTCTCCTTGCGTTCTGGTTTTGTTCCTTCCCAGGAGTCAGCTTCTCTTCATAGCCCTTAACCTAAACTACATTCACCTCCAAACAAATGACTAGAAGAACTTGTATGCAGAGACACAGAATCTGATGCTTGCTATCTGAAAGGGCAAAACAAAGAATCTGGGTGCGCAGAGATCCCAGCTGGTACTTAACTTTCACTGTCCAGATGTGTCCTCATCAGCCAGAGCCCACCCAGCCTCCAGGCCGCCTTGCAGGTCAGAACGTTTCCCTCAGCTCCGGGCTTGGGGTGGTTGAGTGTTGAAGGTTTTTGTTTGGTTTGGTTTTTTAATCCCCTTCCAACTTGTTGGTATGTTGCAAGTCTCTGTGAAGTTCTCCTTTAGGGTGCCGGTCTGATGTCCCAATAACCTTAGGAGTCTGAGAACCCTGGACTGGACCTTCTGGGAGTCTTGTGGGTCCCTGAAAAGACAGACAAGAAAGTGAGAAGCACACTTCAGGGGACCTGTTCGCTCTGGTCCCTCCTGCTCCCCGTCTCCTTTCTTCTCTCCCTGTAATTATCTTCTTGGTGTTTCATTTAAAGACAATGATGATGTCAAAGCTAATAAGTTCAGTGTATCACTCCGCCCACTCCATCCCCTCCTTCCTCCTGAACACCTCCCCACCTCAGTGAGGCACAGGGGACGGACACTGCTCTCGGTCTCCCCAGGAACATCTCGGGCTTTCTCTCTCCGCAGCTGCAGCCGACACAATCAATACGATCGATACGGTGGTGGAGCACTCTTCCCTGTGTACATTCTCTCTCTTTCACACACATACATACACTCACACACTCACTCACACACTCACATGTGTTGGAAAGCAGACCTGCCTAATCAATCCACACCAGCCTTTTAGGAACCACCTGCATCTCTTTTGCTTCTTTTTGCACAAACTCCCTGTATCTTTTTTTTCCCTAATCATTTGAAATTTAAAACAAAACACCCAAGTTCACTTTATATTGAACACTGAGAGGGAGGAGAAAATGTATCACCCTGTGTTAAGCGCTAAAGGGAAATGCCGTGAAGGCGTACGACGTAGATCTTGTTATTCTCTCTGAAGTTTCTCACTCTGGAGTCACTAAAAGTCACCATATGCTGAGTGAGCAAATAAACAAATGAGATACTCAAAATAAGTAATTTGTAAAAATGAACAGCTAGATCCAAGCAAATATTTTTTTCAATTGATTCAAAATGAATGGATATATGGAGAAGTAAACAACGTGATTTTAACCTCTGTAATAATGTTTGCTTAGATAGATGCTATCTCGGGGAGTCCCATCCCCTAAATGCATGTGCGTGTACACACATACATACATACACATAAACACACACACACACACACACACACACACACACTATGGTTTTGAATTCTCAACAAAGAGAAGGATGTTTGACCTCGAATGGGCACAAAATAGGTAGAGAAATATATTGGGTCTTTCATTCAATAATAGGAAAAATCACTTATACTTCTAAAACCACTGCTTGTGCTACCCAGATGAAAAACCTAGAGCCCACATAGTTCAGAGTAAGATCATGCTGTCTCTTCTGCCTTGGGTCTCCTCGTCACCTTCTAAACTCCTCTAACCCAGCTAATCACTGACTTGTTTGCTTTAAGAATGCTGTACCCCAAATACCCCATCCGGGGCACGTCCTGGTTCCCTGGGCTGGGTCCACTGGAGCCTAAAAGCAGGTCCCCCAAGAAGATATCAATTTAGGCACGTGGATATTACTAACAAATCATTTGAACCTGAACTGTCCTTATTCCTCTTATCACTCCCATAGCTCCCTTCACTCCTTACTCAGTCCTTTATTTCTTTATATTTTTCCTAAAGCACCTCAATAAAGATTGGGGACTAGGAAGAAGGATAGGGGGAGATATAAAAAAAGAACAGCAGGGGAGAAGGGGGAGAGGGAGAAATAAAGAGGGAAAGAGAGAGAAGAGAGAAAGAGAAAGAGGAAGAGAGACAGAGAGAGAAGAAAGCAGGAAAGAAAGGAAGAAGAGGAACTTAGTTGAAATGCAGGGAAGAGACTCAGGTAGGAAAAGGAAAAGTAAACTTCCCGTCCCTCATGCCACCCCCTTGACCCTCAGAAAAAGGTTTCCTACCATTCATTTCAGGAAGGAGGGATAACACAGCAAGGAAGAAGGATCCCGCGTGCTTTGCTCCCCTGTTACTGTGGGGATGATCCTGCATCCCCTATAGGTCTCTCCTGGCTCTCAGCTGCTCACAATCCATTCATAAGCTTTCAAGAAGCTACACAAAACTCCAGCTTCCAGTCTAGTCTCTCTCTCTCTCTCCCCTTCATTCCTTTGCTCACCACTCTCCTTCAGCTCTTGGCAGTCCAAAGTTTAAAAAAAAATGTTGAACCATTTCTGTGTTTTCCTCCTGTTGTAACTTTTGCTGTGACATCATAACCCTGCCCACCAACACCCCACCTCTCGCTCTCCTTTCCATCCCACCCCTCATCAGCCCCATACCCCCAGGATGCCCCCCACTGAGAAGCAGGGCTCCTGTCAGTTCCAACGTGTGAAAACACAAAGCCACTGGAAGGTGCCCCTCTCTCTCCTCGGTCCCCCTCCTCTCTTCCCCTCCCTGCCTTACCCACCGCTCAGCCACGGCTCTCTGAAGGCTTTTAACATGATCCCATCTGTTTGACATGTGCGGAAAGGTGGGCTGGACTCAGATAATCTGTCAAGTGGATCAGATCAAAAACACAGCAAACGCCCCCCCCTCAATTCCATCAAATACACACACACACACACACACATGCACACACGCACACGCGCACGCACGCACGCACACACACACACACACACATCAGACCACAGTGAAAGTGTGAGAGAAGTCAGACTCACACAGCACCCACCCTGGATGCCAGGCAGAAGGACACCAAACATGCCAAAGGAAACGCACATTCAGATCCATATATAAATTCTGTGGCTGATTTGTTTATGACAAACACCCACACCCCAGTCCTCTACTCCTCGCCCCTAAGCCCTGCCACTCCGCAAGTGCACGGATTTGAGAGCTGGTAGAATCTTGTTTTGAAATCTCCAACCAGAGAGGGTTTTCCCCCCTTTTCTTCACTCCCAAGCACTATCTGTGGCGATCAGGCTGGAGCAGGGTTGCCAGCAAATGCAGGAGGCCCCTTCTAGGGTACAGGCTTTCAAACCAGCGAAGCCAGAGGGAATGGATTTAAGGACACACAGCAGGAGCTGGCTGAATTTATTTTATTTTGACGGGGGTAGTTGGGGGAGGAATACCATTTCTGACATGCCCAAGGGATTGAAGGGAGAGAATATGGAGAATATGGATTCCTTACACAGTGTTTGCAAGAGGAGCGGTGTCTTGTTCTGCAGGTAAATCTATAAAGCAAGAAACTGGAGCTGAGAGATAAACAAGGACCGAGAGGGACAGAGAGGGAAGGGGAAGGAGGTAAAGAGAAGGGGGAGAGGGAGAGGGGATGGGGATATGGGAAAACTGAGGGAGGAAGAAGGGCAGGAGGGCAGAAAGGGGGCGAGGGGGAAAGAGGAAGAAGGGAGGGAGGAAAGGGAAGGAGGAAGGGGGAAGGAGGGAGGGGGTGGGGAGGGACTGAAGAGGAAAAGAGTGAAACGGGAGGGGTAGGGGAGGGGGACAAAGGGTGAAGAGAAAAGCCTGGAAGGAGAAAGGATTAAAAAAAAGAAAAGCAGGGAAGAGAGGAGGGAAGAGCGAGACAGAGAGGAAGAAAAACAGGGAAGGAGGTGGTGAGGCATATGAAATATGGAGACCAGAAAGGCAGCTTAGCTCCATGATGCTTAAACATAAAGAAATCGCAGGGGCAGGTGAGGGGAGCCAGCACCGGCTGGGGCAGAGGTTAGGTTTCCGCCCAGGAGACAAAGGACGCACGCTGGGGGGACTCACTGTTACGGACTAGGAACATTTGTTTAAAAACCAGATTGCCTGGGTCCTGCATTGTCTCTTTAAGGAAACCCCTCTTCCCGCTTCCTTTCCTGCCTATCTCTTCCTCCAATAGCCACCTCCACCTTCCTTCATTCACCTTTTCATTCTCAGCAATAGCTTCCTCTGGAGAATTCACTAGTAAAATTTAGACACCCCCCCTACTCCCCACCACTCAAAAAAACCCACTCTTAATGGTCCCTTTCTTTGCTTCTATCCACGGAGGGTCCTGGGTCCTCTGATCTGAAAAGTGAGCTGTTTGTGATCATCTGCACTTCATTTCAACCTGATTTATGCCGTCTTTACTTTAAACCAGGACATCAGAGCTGTTTTGCTTGTAGTATTTGCTGCCACAGTTGGGCTGGTCAGCTTCCATCAGCATTATCACCATTACTACGAGGAGTCATGGAAGGAAGGGAGGAGCCATCCCCTGGCATCCACCTGCAGTATAGAGCATTCGTGGGGTGGGGGGTAGGGGGGGCGTGGAGAGGTGGGAGGAAAGAGACCCCTCAATAGGGTCACAGTTCCTCTCTGACTTTCTGATTCTAGTATCTGATCCCTGGAGGCAAAAGCTCAGCAGGGAGCCGGCCCAGGAGCATAGTAATAAAAGCCTAGGAGAAACACAACCAAATGCAGGATCTATATATAGGAGCAGAATCTGGTTTAGCTACTTGCAGTCTAAAATGACACCCGGAAGCAAACATTTCAGCAATATGTTGATCGGAATCGTAGTCAGCTAGTGCTGGAAACAGCTAGCTTCTGAAGGCTGTCTCTCCAGGCTCGGGGCTGTTGCTCCCCAGCTCCATACCCCACACCCCTTCCCCAGTCCCCAGCATCCAGAGCTGGGACTCAGTGTCTCCGTCACTCACGGGGGCCACTGGAGAATCCTTTGGGGTGACCTAGCCCAGCACTTTAACATAGATGAGGAAATAGGGGTGAAGCCACCCGGGATTAATGGCCAGGCCACATGTGGCATCCAGGCCCCCTGAATCCCAGCCCAGGGTTGCCCTCCGCTATTTGCACCTATCTTGCCCTCTGCCACCCACAGCTGATCAGACAGACGGCAGGGCAGTCTGAGAGGCTGGCCTCTCCGGGTCCACATCCCAGGGGCTATATGTTGGTCACGTGTGTTCTGTAACTCAGAATCACACAGCACTTGCAAGAAAGTGCAAATCTGGGGTTCTCGCTCCGCTCTGTGCATTTGGAGCCAAGAGAAGTCTTTTCCCTCTAACTGTGTGGTACACAGTATGTTCAGATCCTAATCAGACTCTTTTCCATAACACTACCACTATTGTAACTTGTTACAGATGTTAATTGATAGTGTGTTTGCAAAGTGCTTTCTATCCAAACAGATCAGTGTTTCATCCACAGGTTAGGCCTCCCACCACAGCAGGGTGGTGGGGGGGGGGGGGGCAGAGGCAACATGTCAGAGATGGATTTCCCCTGGTGACAATCCCTATTGGGTGTTTCCTGTAACATTTCAGGCCTTGGAACCGGCCTGTGGAGGTCTCAGGCTGGGGGAGAGTTTAGCAGTGATGCTGGAGCCGGCCCTGCTCATCAGCAGAAAACCAGGCTCCGCAGGGTTTTTGCTTCACTTAGGATTGCCTCTGGCCTGACCTGTGGTGGCGCAGTGGATAAAGCATCGACCTGGAATGTTGACATCTCTGGTTCAAAACCCTGGGCTTGCCTGGTCAAGGCACATATGGGAGTTGATGCTTCCTGCTCCTCCCCCTTCTCTCTCTCTCTCTCTCTCTCCTCTCTAAAACGAATAAAATAAAATCTTTTTTTTTTAAAGGATTGCCTCTGGACCCTGAGTCTCTTCAAAAGGCTACCTCACTATGAGAACAACAAGGAGACTTGTGCACTAGCTTTTCCTCTGCACTCCTGTGCATGCTTTCCCCCTGACCGCAAGGGCACCAAGGCAAGGCAAGGATTATGCCCACTTTATAGATGAGGACACTGAGGCTGAAAGTTAAGCAACTTGCCAAAGCATACAGAGTGTGTCCAGTACAAATCTCCAGAGCCTTGTGCTACGTGGAACAAGGCAGACTCAAAAGGCCGGCAGGGTCCCATTTACATGATGTTCTGGAAAAGGTAAAACAATAGAGACTAAATAATAGGTCAGTGCTTGCTAGAGCTGGAGGTTGGGGGTGGGGGTGGGAAGAGAAGTTGAATACAAAAAGCACAGAGGGATTTTGGGGTGATGGGACTATTCTCTATCTTAACTGTGATAATAATGAATGACTAGATGCATTTATCAAAACTCAAAGAACTGTGGACTCAAAAAGCTTACTGTACATAAATTATATCTCAGTAAACCTGGGGCAGAGGGCAAGGAGGAAAATGGAGCCAGGGGCAGGGCCAGTGTCTTATAATTCTGAATATGGTGTTTTTTCTGTCTGTATCCTTCAGTATGCTAAAGACCAAAGCAGAATGTGACATTGCTTGGTCATGGGCAGGGGCCATTCTGTGCCTAACACTCCACTGACCCTCTTGCCTTATCCCTGAGGGGACCCCATGGAACCAGACTGTCTGCAGCAGTGCTGGCGTCTAGTCCCTGTTCCACCAACTAATGACTCTAACAAATCACATAACCAATCACCAGGTGAGCACTGGCCAACAGTTAGGCCCATGCTATGTCATTCACTAGCTGCCGGACCTTGGGCAAGTTAACAAACTTCTCTGAGCAACCTGTAAAATGAGGAGATTGGCATAGAGGACCTCTAAGTTCCCCTCCAGGTCATACTTGAGATTCTCTGATTTTTCATCCCAACACTTGTCAAAGATTCCATTTTCTCAGCTATTAAAAAAACAAGAGCTAGTGGCTACTTCCTACAGATATCCCAGAGACTCAAGAGGACTTTACCCATAGACACTCCTGAACTTTCAGTCCCTAAAGAAAGACATATATTCTAATGTAATAGGAATAGCACTGTCATAGGAGTAGCAAGAAACAGGGGCAGCATGTGGGAAGCTTTTGAGTTCTGTCATTATAGTGAGGAAGATGTCCAACCCATTGGTGCCATAAGTCATGTATTTAACAAATCAAATGTGAGAACACATGATACTGGTATGAAAATACTTAAATGGAAATGACCTGTGGGACCTCAAGGATAAGAGTGAGGCTATACCGCTGAGAGGCCATAGGACATAAATTTGACACTGTGCTAGAGTCCTAAAATTTGGTAGTCCCCGTAAGGTGGCAATAGTAACAATACCAACAATCACTAACATTTATTATTTGCACTGTTCTAGTCACTATATATATATATATATATATATATATATATATATATATATATATAGTAATTGATTAGTCCTCCCAATGGTTTTATGAGGTGGGTACTTCTATGATCCCCATTTTCAAATGAAGCATAACAGTAGCAGCTAACATTTATTGAGCATATACTACGTGCTCAATGAAGCAACTACTAGTCAATGTAAGTCTACTAAACAATGAGCACAAATGACCTCATTGAACCCAACAACTAACCTATGAGATAGCTCCACTATGAGTCCCACTTTCGGATGGGAAAACTAAGGCACAGAGTTCAAGCAACTTATCTGAGCCTACCTGCCTTGAAAAGAACTGCCTGTCTTCAGAGCCCTTGCTCTGAATCACCACACTGCACGGACTCTTCACAAAGGAAATAAACACACAGAGATGACAAAGTGACTCCCCACACAATAAAGCCACACTTTCCCTGATGAGAACATCCCAGTGATTCCTCTGGAGAAGAAGAAAGATTTTTGTTTGGTCTTTTCCTAAAGTCTCCCCTGGTTGAGAGCCCATGCCTTCAAGAAATGTTGCCCCAGGTGATGGCTTCAGCCAGGGGCGAGCTCCACTTCTGCCAATGCTGAGGTACCTTCCCCAGATCTCCAAAGACTCCTTCCTGCTCTCACTGTGCTTTTCCCCAGATCTATTGTGTCCCCACTGGAATCTAAGGCACATAAAATGAGTTATAAAAGAAAACCAGTCACTTCCTCAGCTCATTGACTCCATCTGGGAGGAATCATGCAGGCTGGATAAACGTTGAGTTGTCTATTTATTATCACTAATACAAACTTTTAATACTAGTAACAGCTATTAGTTGATGGTCTATTAACCATCATAAAATATATACTTCCTGTGTTAAGGTCAACTCTGGCACAGAACTCCAGGATTTACCCCAGATTCTAAGAACTGAGAGGTACTCATGTCATTTAATTGCTGAAATGTGGCTCATGTATAAATATTTCAAAATGGGTATGCCCCCCACCCCAGATGTCTTTAGGAAAGGGAGTAGGCCTATGGAAAAGAAAAAATTCCCCTTCCTCAATCCCAGCCCAGCCTTTCTGAAGGTCACAGCCAGAGCTGGAGGCAGGAACACAACCCACAACCGAGGCAGTCTGAACCACTACCCTTGTCAGATGTCCTCCAACTCATTCAACAGGACACGCCAAGAGGGGCTCAAGTTTGTTTTCTGGTCTAGTTGAGAGAGCAGGCTCTGTGGGTGACAACTATGAATTCCAACCTAGGCTCTGCCCCCATAGCCTATGGGACCTCAAGGATAAGAGTGAGCCTGTTGTCATTGCTGAGAGGCCATAAGACATATTTCTCAGCAACGGACATGACAGAGTCAGTGCTTAATAAACATTAGCATTACAAAAGACACCGGCTCCTTCCAATGTTCTACCCATAAATTTATTATTCTAAACTTTCAGTCTCTCCCAGGGATCCATTCTGATGCCCTGTCTTACTCTACTCTAAGACATTCCTGTGTTCCAACTGCTCTCTGTTCATCCAAGTCTGTCATTCTCCATCCTTCAGTCCCCGGAGCCCCCATTTTGATAGCAAATACTTGGTACTGAAAACTCACACAGTCTCACCTATCTGACATGATTCCAAAGCTAACACTTGATGCTATTTGAAAAAAAAAATAGTTGACAATAAAATTAAATAAATTTCTATATGTAAATATTTCTGACACCGCAGCATGAAAGGACAAAGGAAGAAACCAAATGCTGAGACTCCCTTTTCATGAATAAGTTTGAATTTTAAAGAAAGAATTATCAACAAACATTACAGGTAGTGGTGTCAGGTAATTATCCTGACATAATTAAATCAGGGCTATCGAAGTATATCAGTGCATATTTGTAGTGTCAGCATGAGCATGAGGGCTCCCCGTACGGACTGACAGATGTGTGTATGGGTGACTAAGTATGTGAATAGCACTGCCATCGATGGCGTGATTTCCCAAACGGGGAACAATGCTTGGCAAAATTCGCAAACAAATCAATAGGCAATCTTCCTTCAATAACATGTTAGTTGCATCCCTGGGAAAGTAAATTTAAAGTACAAAACAAATACTTCTGTGATTAAGTGTTTCTATTTAAACCTGAATGGGGGTGGCACAGTGGATAGAGTGTCAACCTGGGACACTGAGGTCCCAGGTTCGAAACCCCAAGGTTGCCAGCTTGAGCACAGGCTCATCCAGCTTGAGTGCAGGGTTGCCGGGGTGAGTGTGGGATCAAAGACAAGATCCTATGGTCATTAGCTTGAGCCCAAAGGTCTCTGGCTTGAAGCCCAAGGTCAAAAGCTTGAGTAAGAAGTCACTGGCTTGGCTTGAGTCCCCCAGTCAAGACATGTGTGAAAAGCAAATAATGAACAACTAAAGGACATAACTATGAGTTGATGCTTCTCATTTCTCTTCGTTCCTGTCTCTTAAGATAGAGTCCGCTCCTGCCCTGGCCGGTTGGCTCAGCAGTAGAGCGTCGGCCTGGCGTGCGGGGGACCCGGGTTTGATTCCCAGCCAGGGCACATAGGAGAAGCGCCCATTTGCTTTTCCACCCCCCCCCCCTCCTTCCTCTCTGTCTCTCTCTTCCCCTCCCGCAGCCAAGGCTCCATTGGAGCAAAGATGGCCCGGGCGCTGGGGATGGCTCCTTGGCCTCTGCCCCAGGCACTAGAGTGGCTCTGGTCACGGCAGAGCGACGCCCCAGAGGGGCAGAGCATCGCCCCCTGGTGGGCAGAGCTTCGACCCTGGTGGGCGTGCCGGGTGGATCCCGGTAGGGCGCCTGCGGGAGTCTGTCTGACTGTCTCTCCCCGTTTCCAGCTTCAGAAAAATACAAAAAAAAAAAAAAAAGATAGAGTCCGCTCCTAGACTCTGATCATTGTAAATGGGTATTTCATCTACATGAGTGTTTGGTCAAACATTTGAGAGCTATGCAGGAGGCAGTAGGATTCATTCTGCAGTACTATCCATGCACTACAGGGACATCAAATGTCCCTGGCGCTGCCCTACTGAATGCCAGCAGTAACCTCCAATAACTATGACACCAAAATCACCCTCACTATTTTCCAAAATGTCCCTAGTAGGCAGTACTACTCCCATTGAGAACCACTCATCTAAACCAACACCACAATATTATACACACAAATTTGGTTGAAACTTTCCATGTTTGCTCTTAACACATGCCAGGTCCATAGGAAGGGAAGTCATGTGGAGGCTTCCATGATAATTGGAGATGAAGGTGAAGTGCATGCTCCCCATAGCTGGGGAACTGTGTGTCTTCCATACCTACATCCAAACACTCTAAATGTCATTTAGGGAGCTTCTTGCCCAAAAGTGGCCGTTCACTCAGTTCCATTAAGCTCCCTCTACTTAAAAATAAATAAACAGAAAACACTGACCAGCATTATGGCTCTCAAAAGTCAAATCATGGGTTCCAGTCCTTGCCCCCCCCCCATGCCATGTCCTGTGCCTCAAATTACCAACGGGAAATGTTAGTTACAGAGGCCACGGCTGTGCCGGCTCCGACGCGGTTCTCGAGCTGATGCAGCAAGGTCGCAGAGGCCGCGGCGGGGTCTGAGTGAAGTGCTACCAGACACCGAGGACAAAGCAACCACCCCAGTGCGGTCATCAAGGGGCTTCCACAGAGGGCGTGGTTTCCAAGCAGGGTCTGACATGGAGGCTAGTCTTCCGAGCGAAGGGCACGTCCAGGGAAGAACAGCAAGTACAAGACACCCTGGTTAGCGTTTCATTCCAGCCTCCGAGGTGGACAGTTTACCTCTGCTTTCATCTGTTTTTCCCTAAAGACTACTCAAAGCAATCTAGGGTGGTGCCTGTGTCTTATTTTCTGTGTATCCCCAGAGGGATAAGAAAAAAAGCACAGACTTCCCTGAGGAGTGATGAGAAATGTGGATCGCTGGGAGAAGAAATGGCTGGAGAGAAGCTTTTCCTCGGCCTCCGGTGGGAGAGCCTGGAGCCCTTCCCAGTAGACTGAGAACAGCAAGGACACGCGGAGGCAGAAAGTACCCACAGCCCTCAAAGAGGCCATGAGAACAGCACTATTTGAATAGCAAAAGGCTACCTGTTCCATAGCTCTCTTCCCAGCATCAGACTGAGCCAAGCCCAGACCAAGAAAAGCAGGGTCACATATAAGCAAGGAAACCATCCGTGGAAAGACAAGACAGCCTCCGTATGCCAGGTGGGAACATATTTGTAAACTATATATCAAATAAGGGGTTGATATCCGAAGTAATAGAAGAAACTGATATAACTCAATAGCAAAAAAAAAAAAAAAAAATTTAATTAAAAAACAAAAACCCACAACCTCACAAAATGAGTCAAGGAACTGAATAGACATTTTTTTTTACAAATCAGACATACAAATGGCCAACAGGTGTATGAAAATATGTTCAACATCATTAATCATCAGGGAAATGCAAATTAAAACCACAGTGAGATACCTCACACCTGTCAGGATGGCTTTGTATATTAATAAAAAAAAATAGAAAGATAACAAGTGTAGGTGAGGGTGTGGAAAAAGCAAACCTTGGGTACTCTTGGTAGAAATGGACCGTCAGTGCAGCTGCTATGGAAAGCAGCATGACAGTTCCCCAAATAATTAAAAATAGAACCGTCACTTGACCCAGCAACCCCACTTCCGGGTATATGTTCGATGGAAAGTAAATCAGAATCTTGAAGAGGTATCCGCATTCCCATTCTCGGCACCATCATCCTCCACACACACACACACACACACACACACACACACACACACACACACACACACACACCATGGCATCTTATTCAGCCACGAGAAAGGAGAACTGAATGGAAACCAGGGCCCTGCTCTGCTGAGCTCGGCACCATCAGCCTACACACACACACACACACACACACACACCATGGCATCTTATTCAGCCACGAGAAAGGAGAACTGAATGGAAACCAGGGCCCTGCTCATCCTACACACACACACACACACACACACACACACACACACACACCATGGCATCTTATTCAGCCACGAGAAAGGAGAACTGAATGGAAACCAGGGCCCTGCTCTGCTGAGCATGGCAGCGTGTGGCTCCTGCTGGGTCAGGCCGCCATGACCCGAGCCCATGCTTCCCTCCACCCGCCTGCCACCTGCCCCTGGCAACCTCCTCCTGGCCGGCCGCCGGCCGCTCACCGGCCCAGGCTCGTGTCCCGCACTTCACGCCAGCTTTGGCCGCTGGGTGAGCAGCCTGGCGCAGCTCTCGAGCCCTCTAAGCTCGGTTGTCAGACCAGCACACAGACATCTGGACTGAACGGTCGGGTGAAGGGCTTGTCCAGCGCGGAAATGAGCAGCCTTTACTTAGCACCTATTAAACTCCAATCCCAGTGTCATTCATCACCATGTGAGTCTCGGGCCCCGCCAACATACTGGGAGATAGGTGGAAGGAAAAGGGTTTAGAGATGATTGAAGTCTCTTCAAGAATCTGAGAGATCATCCGTAAAAGGTTATGTAAACAGCCATAACTTTAACCAAAAATGTTTTAAACCTGAGAGGCCAAGCAAACACAGGCTAGAAGACTGTCAGACCCAGAATCTCTACCGGCCTCTTTTACGAGCCTGCTGTTAAAGAACCTGTGAATGAAGAGCTGCCTGCAGCCCTTACGGGTGGTTTGAATTTGTTAAGCATTGTCTAGTGATAAGATAAAGGGGCTTTGCAAAGAGACTGCCTGAGCGTGGACGCTGCCCAGGGAACTTGGGCCAAGAAAAAGGGCTGAAGGAAAGCAAGGCCGATCCAAACAGGAGTAAGAAAAGGTTACAAGTTTCATCTCTTCTCTCGACTCCAAAAGCAGCCATGAGAGCTTGTTCAGAGGGAAACCCAGCTAGACCTGGCTTCAGGATGACGCCAGAGAACACAGTGCATGAATCAGGGCATGGGCTCTGGAGTCCATCTGGAGCCTGGCGTCCACACTATCACTCTGCCCTGGGACAGACGTCTTTATCCCCATCCTGACTTCCACTTCTATACAAAGGGGAAAACACCAGCACTTAGCTCATAGTTTGTGAGGATTAAATAAAAGATGACTGTAACGTGCCTGGTTCACTGACCCCCAATACTCTCAAGGAAAGAGCGAGGGTCCTCGGGCTTGTCCTGGCTTGAAGGAGAGGAAGAAGAAGTGGCAGTGGAGAGAGGCGGGTAGTCACGTCACTCCAGAGTATGCCCGCATAAATTTTAGGGTGAGAGGATGAGAAACAGTGAGATCAAAACACGGCTGTGGCACTCTGAGTCACTATGTTTAGATGAGAATTTAGGAGTGTACATATCCCGTACTTGTTAGTATTCAGTGCACTTGTTGTATCTCGGTTGATGCCCCTGATTCTTTCCTCCTTCCTCCATTTGGCTTTGTAGTGTCCTCCTGCACTGGCTCTGGGCATGGCCATTGGGATGTTGGAGACTGTGACGAAGATGAGGCTTATAAAATGCTCCCACAACTGGGTGTGCTTGCTCTCACTGCTCCGCTGGGGCCCTGGGAACACGCTAACCTGCTGGGGGATGAGAACTGTGGAATGGGGGTAAGTGACCCCAGCCCTCCAGGTTGGGGACATCCTGAGTCACCTCGCACGAGCCAACCCCCACACAGCTAAGAAAACCTAACCTCGATCAGCAGAGCACTCAGCCAACCTGCAGCTAACCACAGAAGGAAGCACAAACTAGTCTAGCCGAGACCAGCCAAGTCAGATCAATGCCACAAGTTCACGAGCTAATACATCTATTGCTGTGTGCCACTGAGGTTTTTTGTATGTTAGGTGGCACTATCGTGACAACAGATAACTGACAGGTTGTTATTGTTAACATTGTTACTGTCATTCTTAGTAGAATCATTAACTTTGCAGAGAAGCACAGAGAGGCTCACCCGTCCCCTACAGAGCTGTTGTCCCCTACAGAGCTGTTGTCCCCTACAGAGCCGTTGTCCCCTACAGAGCTGTCGCAGGCAAAACATCTTTCTCACAACCTGTTATTCTGTCCAGAGAAAGAGAGACTTAGACAAAACAAGCAGGTGGCTGTGCTTGGGAATGTGGTGCCTTGTCTTTCTGACAGGTTGTTGCTAATGATGCTATTATTTTTCTAGTGAGCAGATACCCGTGACAGTGCAACCTCACAGACTGCTATGATGAATTGTTAATTAGTTTAATTAGCAAAGAGCCCTTCTCCCCGTCAACTTAAATTCTAGCCTTATATGTTCCCACCAGCACTTTACTATACCAGGCCCTAAGGACAGTACTTGTCAGGAAACCTGCAACATCAAAGGCACAAGAAGAAACGTGTCCTTGGGCTTTCTGCCTTCACTTTCAAATAGTAACAGCAGCCCTGGCTGGAGCCAGGCACAGCGCTGAGCATTTTGTGGTCATTATCTTACTTGTTCCTCCCCAAAATTCTAAAGGTGAGGATGTTCTTATCCCCGGCGTATGTATGAAGACACTGAGGCTCAGAACAGTAACACTGCTGTTTCCAAGGTCATGGGCCGGTAAGCAACAGAGCTGAAATCAGAATCCAGGTCGTCCAGTCTCTGGCCCAAGCCTGCCCTCCCCCTCAGGCCCGGTGCGCTCCTGCTCGCTCCATCTCCCCAACACGCTTTGCCCTCAGAAGAAACCCCAGCTCTGGCCCTGACCTCCCGTGGGCCTGTGGGCCACTGTGCTCCTTCCCCCAAGTTATTTGCATGTTATGCCTCTGTTGCCAGTAGAATTAGTTCAAGTGTGAGGGAGAGTGATCCCTAAAGAGCGGTCTATTAAGCTAAACAGAATGTTTTTCATTTAGATCTTATGAAAATGCAATGTGGAAGTCAGCAAAATAAGGCATTATGGTTCCTCAGTCATCAAAGAGCTGGTTCTTTTGCTTTTGCTGCTCCACAATATCACCACCAGCCCCTGCCTCACAGTCCAGTATGGCTACCTGAGCTCCAGGTATCACATCTACCTTCTAGCCAGCAGTGTGGAGGAAAGGGGAAGAGGACATGCTCCTTTCTTCTACAGACACTTTTTATTCCTCTTCTTTTATTCATTCACCCTTTACCTCTGTGACCAGCTGGTCTGTTCCTCCCCACTTTCTTTCACATAATCTTCTATGATCTCCTGCTGGTCTTGAGAATGGAAACAGGAGCATGAAGAACACGGTAAGGAGCAGTCTTGAATCCTTGCGCACCCCAGTGAACAAGACACGTAGCCATTTGCAAAAGATTTCATTGTAATTTTGAGCACAATTCCAGAGCAAACAATTTCCATTCCAACTCTTTGCAAACCCTCCCTCTTCTCCTTCCTTCTTCTCTCCACCCCCCCCCCCCACACACACACACAAAGCCACGTCTCTGGGATTTTGCAGTTGAATTGCATGAAACAGTTCGAGGTGGTTACCCATGAGAAAGCGGCTCTGTGTCTGCAACACTGGCTGCCCCCAGAGCTTTGCTCTAGTGTGTGGGCTCTTTTCTAGGGGCTCACGCCTCTTCCGTGCTCAGATTCAGAGAAGGCATGCGCGTGCTGAAATAGGCGCTCCTAAAGTTAGAAATCATAAGTAAAACAGCCTCCTCCTCACAGTGACTCTATTCTAGCTGCTATCATCAAACATCTTCAAATGCATTCATCCTTTTATTCTTCTTTTTCCCCTTATCTCAAGGCAGCCGAGTATGTTCAAAATGTTGTTCCCCCATCCTAAGCAGCCAGAAAGGCAAGTCCTATCTGGGACGGGTTACACCATCACCTTGCTGAGGCTGCGGGGGGCGATGAATTGTGGAGACTGGGAGAGAAGTCAGGCCCGAAGGAGGAGTGAGTGAGTAGGCTGAGCCCAGGGACTCCTGCAAATCAGCAGTGAACCTGGACCCTCATGTTAGAAGCCAGGCAAAACAGTCAGGAAGCCGTGGCAATCAAGCATGCTGGGGCAACAGGGCAGAAATGCACGGAGATGCCAGAACCCAACTGGGCAGTGTACTCCCCCTCTGCCGCAGCTCGTGGGCAGGGTTCTCCAGACCGGCACTTTCCAACAGAAATGTAAAATAAGCCCTATGTGTAGTTTTAAATTTTCTAGTAGCTACATTTTTGAAGGTAAAAGTGAAATATGTTTAAGAAAGTCTGGCTTGTGGTGGTGCAGTGGATAGAGCATCAACCTGGGATGCTGAGGTTGCCAGTTTGAAACCCTGGGCTTGCCTGGTCAAGGAACAGATGAGAAGCAAGCAATAAACAACTAAAGTGAAGCAACTATGAGTGATACTTCTCGCCCTCCCCCCAACCTCCTTTCTCTGTAAAATCAATAAAAATCTTGAAAAAAAAGTTTAATAATATATTTTATATAATCAAGTATATCCAAAAATATTATCATTTCAAAATACAAATGGATACTTTTCAAAAAACAATTCATGAGACATTTTATATTTCTTTCTTTACAAACTAAGTCATTAAAATCAGGGGTGCATTTGACACTTAGAGCAACTCCAGACCAGCCACATATCAAGAGCTCCATAGCCAAATGTGGCCAGGGGCCGCTGTGTTGGACAGCACACTCCTCTTAGGGTGGGTTCGGGACCAGCACACTGACACTGCCTGGGAGCGTGTGACAATGGTGGCACCTCAGGCAGCCACCAAACCAGAACCTGAGTCTTAACCAGACCTTCAAGGAACAGGTGCTTTCCAGTTTGAGCGATGCCGCCACAGACAAAGGCAGAGTCCTCCAGAAGAAAAGGTGATGGGACAAATGTTAACACAGCTATGTTTTAGCATCAGTATGGGATGGCAGGGAGCAGGTGCCAAATTTCCTCACTCCTGATAGGATGCTCAGAGAAAAATAATTTAGCTAAATAGTGCTACAGATGAATAACAAATAGCTCCAGATGGAGTGGTCTGAGGACTTATCTCCTCAGCAGCTGAAGGCTTCTAGGTGGTCCAGGATGCTGAGTTCAGCCTTGATAAAATGGCTTAAGGTGATGGTGACTGTGACCTAGCCCTTCACCTACAGACAGTCACGGGGAGTATTTCAAGCAGGATCACTGCTTCCCCCAAATAACTGCCAACAGCCTACCAAGATGCCTTAAACCCTTGCCATCTGATCTCCACTTTGGGGCTGAGGAGTTATCCTCAGAAAGTCCCAGGCAACACAAAGCTCATGCCTGAACACAGGCATCCCATGCAGGTCTGCACACATCATACTGGGAACCTGTCTGGGGCACACATGCCGGAGGAAGGAAGCACACCACCAGCGTTTGCACAGGAACAGGGAAAGTTTTGAAGCCAGCAAAGAGTGGCCTCAAAGGGGGACCGAGGGTGTGCAATGGGACAGCAGCAAGGAATCACACCAGTGTCACAGAACTGAGTGTGCCGCACCAGGAACTACCACCGCCATGAACACATCTGCATTAGCCCCACCAGTGCAGAGGACACTGGGGCGAGCAGGGAGGCGTCTAGTCTAAGTCAGGAGGTCCCGGGGCTGTTGAATACATGTGTAGGCATCAAATGATTACACTGATGTTAGAGAGCAGGGACAGAGGCAGAAACAGGCAGAGTGGAAACCTAGGGAGCACAGGACAGGATGTCAGGCAAGTCCACAAAGAAGTCATGACGTGGATGTGACCATCCTGCACACCTGGTGGTGGCCGCAGTCACTCCTGCTATGTTGAGCCACAGCCAGGTAGGCACAGGAAGCTGGGTTGCCCTCCAGGCCCCTGGCCACGACTAAAGGTGAGTACCCAGGAAGGGCATGAACGTAAGACTTCCCCTGGCACACATCTGTCACCAGCGGCCAGGAGGAGAGTCAAACAAACACCACCAGCCCCTGTTTGAGCAGGTGCCCTTTTCCGAATGAAATTGCGTGTGTTGTTTTTAATATCTCTTGTCCATCTGCTCTGGTTGTTTCCTCTGGCCCAGATTGGAAGGCTCCATCGCATTACCTGGACGGAGATGTGACCACGCAGTCACCTTCACCGGGCTGCAGAGACACGCTTGGCTTCCCTCACACACAAACCCCAGGAAGTATAAATAGAAATGTCGCTTTTATTTGTGGACTTAATGCTTATGGGGAAGTTGGCTCAGAGGTATAAAAGCTTACCTCCTCCAATTCACTGAACTTTGGGCCCATAATTCTTGCAGTTCAGAAAATTAAATAGAGGTCAGCAATTTCTGCCTAAGGTACCGGAGGGAGAGCACAGGAGCAGGGCTATTAAACCCAACAAAAAAAGTGCTTATGCGTTTTCAATTTTCTCGTGTTGTTTCTGCTGGGGTCTTCCACAACCAAATTGCTGCTGCTTTATGGAGTGAAACACGCCAGGAGTGAGAGACAGCTTTGCTTTCACACCTCTGCCAAAATGTCAAGGCCAGTTCTGAGCCCAGACAGCCCTGACCCACGGGGCCCCTAGGGAGCCCAGTTCCCGAGACACAGATGTGCTACCATTAACATCAACCTCAGTCAGTGCCGAAATGAGCCACAGGACTGGCTCGTGTTCAGCATGAGCCCCTTAAAAATACTAAAGACTGCCTGACCTGTGGTGGCGCAGTGGATAAAGCATTGACCTGGAAATGCTGAGGTCACCGGTTTGAAACCCTGGGCTTGCCTGGTCAAGGCACATATGGGAGTTGATGCTTCCAGCTCCTCCCCCCCCTTCTCTCTCTCTGTCTCTCCTCTCTCTCTCTGTCTCTCCTTCTCCTCTCTAAAATAAATAAATGAAACAAAAAACAAACAAACAAAAATACTAAAGACCACTCACTTGATTGGTAGATTTTCTTTCTTTCTTTTTTTTTTTTTTTTTAGCTGACTTGTGTTCTGTCCACATTTTGGTTGGAAAGAAAGTCCTTGGAATGAGTGTGAAGAAAAACACGGACCCCTAGAACCTTTAAGCCAGCGGTTCTCAACCTGTGGGTCGCGACCCCGGTGGGGGTCAAATGACCAAAACACAGGGGTCACCATTTTCCGATGGCTTTAGGCGACCCCTGTGTTTTGGTCATTCGAACTCCACCGGGGTCGCGAACCACAGGTTGAGAACTGCTGCTCTAAGCAATCAGGTATCTGTTGGTGCTTAATCAGTGACCTTGAACACATCCCTGTAAGGGGCTCCCAGAAATGCTAGAAAGAAAAGCTGCTCAGTTGTTCTCCTTTCTGAAGGAGGAGCAGTGACCCGTTTGCTTGAGAGAATTCACTGAAAGTCTAGACTCTGTGAGAAACTTGAAAAGGGCAAACACCACTTAAAGTACATCACCAGGGTTGTAGCCCCAGCACCTAGGACAGGCTCTCCACAAATACTGGTTGATTCTATGACTACAATTCCAGGCTCCCGGCCACCTTCATACTGCACTTATACACAGCGCAGCTTCCAAACAGAGCCTGTTTCCAGATTTCAGCCTTATTCAGAAAGTCACGCCTCTGGCAGCCTTTGCCTTTGACACAATACACTGAAAAGCAATGGTGGTGAACCCTGCACATCTCACAGGGTCAAGCTGGACTAACGTAAATCAACAGCAATGCTGGGCTACAAGAAGCAGGCAGGGGCCAAACTGGAGCTGGTCTGCCTGCCTGCTGTGAGGAACCATGTTGGTGTGAACACTCCTGTTTACATCAAAAGAGCTCCATATTTGCTTGGCAAACAGCTCCATACAAATTAGAACATTCAGTTCCAGTTTGGCCTGGTCGCCTCCTGTAGACAGAGCTGAGACTTTGGTTGCCTTTTATGAACCACCAGAGTGGCCTAAGACATTGGGCCTAATGAGCTTTCATGTGGTCATAGAAATGATTCTCCCAGTTGGAAGCAAAAAGTAGACTTGTGCGAAAGTGGAGAGAAAAAGAAAATAAAAATGCACAAACTCCTTTAGTCCAATAATACTCTGGAGTCTGTCTGGTTCTTAGGCCCCGATTTTCATACCAGTCCAACCCTAATACCCAACATGAAACATACATCTTTAATATAAAATCATGTGTTTTCTAACGCTTATAATTTACAAACTATAAAATTAAGATGCAGAGATTTGAAGCAAACTGCCCAAGATGACAAAGCTGTTTGGTAGAAGTCTCTCGACCTCAGCCCCAGCCTCTTTCTATCACAATTTAAGGGCAAAAGGAAAATCTACTATTGTTCTCTTAAGATGTAGGTGGGTTGTAAGCATCACAGATTTCACAGTTCCTAATGTATTCAACACCTGAGGGAAGGGTGAGGCTTTACTGAAACTGTGATTCCTAGGCCTGCCTGTCCAAAGTCACGGGGGGGGGGGGGGGGAATATGGTCTCCCAGGGCTGCTGGCAGCACCAGGGATCCCTGGCCTGCTGACCTCTGTCCTGAGAACAGGTAGCTCGCTGGCCTCTGAGTACGGCTGACATGTGAGCCTCGTCTTCCTTTCCAGCCCCTCTTACACGCCTGCTTGCAAAAATGAAAGACAAATTTCCAGAATGCATGCAAAGTAATGCTGTTGAGATTTTTAGCCAGTTTCTATGCACCAAGCATGGGAAGCTCTCCAGCCCACGGGTTATTACTTCTCCTGGCGTTCAAGGAGGGATGAGAGATGACACATTCTATAAGCAATGGGGTACAGATGGCAAAACTCAGGGAGGGGAAAAAGAAAGCTTGGCCTTGAGGGAAAGTAAGGAGCGGTATGGATGCAAACATACCGACACGAAAAGGTAAGTGGTCCCCTCACAGGGTTAAAAAAGAGGAAAGTCTGGTGGTGATGGATCGCCATTCCGGCAAATGTTCCACAGCACCGAAAACAGAGCTAGCCACAAAGTCATTCTTTCTCCAGGTTTTCTGTTTAGGTTGGAAAATGCAACATTGAGACGTGGGTGGTGAGGGAAGGCAGAGCGCTCGCTCATGCACCATTCTCTTAGGCTGATAGCTGCGCCCTGACCCTCCTCCACCTCCCCTGCCTTACCCTCACCCCAGGAGCAGAGAATGTCTCACACCTCTCCGTAACTGACATGCCCCACACTTCCATGTGCGACCTCAGTGAACAGCAGCCAGGAGACCAGTGGCCCCTCCAAAATGTATAAAGTTGTCATACTACTCAACACTAATAAAAAAAATCCAATTAAAAAATAGGCAAAGGACCTGAAGAGATGATTCTCCAGCAAGGACATACAGATGGCCAACAGACATATGAAAAGATGCTCATCATCGCTAATCTTCAAGAAATGCAAATTAAAACCACAATAAGATACCACCTCACACCTATCAGAATGGCTATCATTAATAAATCAGCAAACAAGTGTTGGCGAGGATGTGGGGAAAACGACATCTTCCTGACTGCTGGTGGGACTGCAAATTAGTACAGGCACTATGGAAAACAGTATGGAGGTTCCTCAGAAAGTTAAAAATAGAACTATCATATAACCCAGCAATTCCACTTTTGTGTATCTGAAGAAATCCAAAGCACTAATTTAAAAAGATATGCACCCCTATGTTCACTGCAGCATTATTTACCACTGTTAAGGTATGGAAGCAACCTCAGTGCCCATCAACAGATGAGTGAAGAAAGAGGTGGTACATGTATACAATGAACTACTACTTAGCCATAAAAATGAATGAAATCTTACCATCTGCAATAACATGGATGGTCGCAGAGAATATTATGCTAAGTGAAGTAAGTCAGACAGAGAAAGACAAATACCACATGATTTCACTTATATGTGGGAATCTGAAGAAAAAAATGAATAAAAACATAGAAACAGACACATAGATACAGAAAACTAAGGATTGCCTGAGAGGAGGAAGTTTGGGCGGCTGGGTGAAAAAGGTGAAGGGATTAAGAAATACAAATTAATAGTTATAGAATAGCCATGGGGATGTAAGTACAGTACAGGGGGTATAGTCAATAACAGTGTAATAACTATGGATGATGCCAGGTGGGTACTAGATTTATCGGTGGGATCACTTCATAAACTACAAATCGTCTAACCACTATGCTGTGCACCTGAAACTAATATAAAATAAGATTAAATGTCAACTTTAATTGAAAAATTAAACTTTAAAAATGTAAAACCTTATAGTTTACCATGTCTTTCTAAAAAAAGTATAACTTTCAGAGAGACCAGCACTTCCCACCCAAAAAGCCACCTGGCGGACTTTCAATAAGACCTCTGCTACATGATCTGTTCTTGGAAAACTGCCAATAGCTAGGATTTGTTAAAAATGTAATAATCTTGGCCACCATGAGTAATGCCGTGATGATCATGGGGGTGCCTGTGTCTTTGCGTACCGACGGAGGGGTAGGGGGAGAGAAGTAAAGACGGACAAATATATGGTGATGGAAGATGTTTTAACTTTAGGTGATGGGTACACAATGCAATCAATGGTTCAAATGTTATAAAAATGTTGACCTGAAACCTATGTACTCTTATTGATCAATGTCATCCCTTTAAATTTAATTTCTAAATTTAAAATAAAAAAGTCTTATTTTGAAGAGTAAGACAGTGTTTCTCAAACCTGGCTGTGTACCAGAATCATGTGAGAACATTTTCAAAAATTCAAAAGGCCAAGAAATCTGAATTGTTTTAAGCTTTCCAGACAATTTGGAGGTCGTCAGGCGTTATTCCATTCATATCATTAAGAATCACCATCCGAATATAGTAAAAGAAATTCTGAACATCTTTAGAATGAACATCTTAACACCTGTTAACCTACTCTAAGTTTATTAAATAAAGCAGAACACCATCCTACTGCATTATACCTTTCAGAGTGCTGAAGTACACGCACAAGTGCACCATAAAGCACGTATAGACACCTTCAATTTGACAGGTAAAAGCTTGAATGAAAACATGGAGTGGGTCAGAAGCCAGAAGAGTTTTACTAGATTGAGTGACTGAGTCATTCACTCATTCAGCCAATCAGCTGAATCATTATTATTGAGCCATTTGTCAGGTACTGTGCAAGGCTCTAAGAATATAAAGATGAATAAGAGACAGGCTTAGCTTTCAAGACAAAGAGAGAAAAGCTAGAGCCAAGTTTGTCTCCTGAAAGTAGCAATGGGGCACAGATGGCAAAACTCAGGGAGGGGAAAAAGAAAACTTGGCCTTGAGGGAAAGTAAGGAGCGGTATGGATGCAAACATGCCGACACAAAAAGGCACAATGCTCCTGTGAAGCCTGCAACATTCTATTTGGGACAAATGCAGCTCCATAAGAAGGGACAGACCCCACTTCTGCTCCCTTAATTACATTTCATCCAACTGGAGGTAACTTGTTTACCCCATGGTGAGTAGTCTCATTATTCACTGCAAAGAAGATCGTGCCCTATCAAAGGCTACCTCCTCCAGGAAGCCTTTCCTGATCACCAGAGCCAAAAATAACAGTTTCCTATAATATGTCTTTTCATTATTTCAGGTCACTAACCTATACTTGTATATTTATTTTAACATTATTTCCCCTAGCTCATAGTGTTGACCTGCTATAATGCTGTTTCCTTTGGAACATTTTCAGAGAAAAAAAGCCCACTAACGTGTACTAGTCATATAGCTCTTTTCCATGACCTGAGTGCCGGCATGGCATCCTGATGTCTGCACTCTCGGCCACTGAGATGGCATCCTACCACATATGCTCCCAACCAGAAAGTGTGCCGCCACACCGAGTACATTCTGCTGTGGGTGGGGCTTATCTAGCACATCCTCTACCATTTGTTTTATGTTTATAGACCAACAGTTCTGACCTACAGTGACTGAGAAAATGTCTTCAAATGGTAGTACCAGAAAGAACTCCACAAAGAGTGCCGCGTGTTGAACTTACGGTAAGTTTCAGAGCTGCCTGCGAATTTCTTCGAGGGAAAGGACAGGGACGAGAACACAGAGGGTAGAAGTCAGCGGGCAGTTCGACTCTGCTGGGAGTCCTCTGACACACTGAGGGGCCTGAGACATCTCTGTTACCTGCGAGAACTGCCGGACACCTGTATGAATGACACTGGAGGAACCCTGCAGGTCACAACTTCAGAGCATATGGAGGGGAGAGAAAAGCCATTTGCCAACATAAGAAGGAGGGACCTCCGTTCTGTAGAGATGGTGCCATACAGAACCCTCAGAGCTCGGATGCAGGTAGAGCTCCACTTCCAAAAGGGCACCAACCCTGCCAAATGGGGTGGTCTGATTGCTTCATGTCTCCCACCTAATCATGAACTCTTTCAACAGGAGAGTGTACAACTCATTCCTAGTTGGCTTTTTTCACAGAGTCAGGCCAAAATAATTAAAAATGAACCAATGAGTAAATTTCTAAGTGAAAGAGACCACTCACCATCTCTTACATGTCATTGAGAAAATTTTAAAAGGCTTAAATTCTGAGCGCAGATCATTTTTGTCAGAAATTCCCAAGTGCCAGGATACCTCCCCCACACCCCAAGGAGATCGGCAGGACAAACAGCACTGAGCCAGTGGTGAGTCAGGTTCCAGCTGTGCACAGAGACTCCAGGCTGACTTTCAGGGCTCAGACATGATCGGACAGTCTCCGGGTTCCCAGATGGGCCCCAGATCCAGGTTAATGAATGAGAAGAATGAGGGGGAAATGTAGGCCTCATCCAAGGAAGTGGATGTGTCCGGGCCAGAGAACAGACTTCCCTGCCAGTTCTGAGGAGAAAGTGGGGGTCTGGGAAGTGGGAAACGGCTGGTAACAGTTAAGATTCAGTAGCAGTTACACCCTGGATGTCATAAAGGATGCTAGCCGTCACCAGCTTGCCCATAGCTCCCCAACAACATGACTGCTGCACGTGGTTTGGAGAAGGTGTCCTGGAGAACCGGGCTAGGGACGGAGCCCACCCGCCCCATGGAGAGGCACGCGCACACAGAACGCGCCCCGCAAAGGCGTGCATGTCTAGTGCATTGGGGCGGGTGAGGGCGGTGGCCTGACAACACCACACGACAGCAGGGGCACTCGTGTCAGGACAGGAAGTTGCTGTGTCTGCTCCCAGGAGGCAGTTGGCCGAAACCTGCAAGGCCGCTCTGCCTGCCTGCCCGAGTCCAGGGCTGGAGGCTGACAGGGATGGCCAACACCCCAGAAAGCCAGAGGGCAGATGCAGGACCTCTTCCCTCCTCCTCACCCACACAACGTAGAAAAACTACAAAGACAGCACCAATGGAAAGGGTGCCCACCAGGCATCATCTCCACCCTCTGGGAGGAAGGAAGGAGGGGGTGGTGATGAGCTGGGCATGGCCCAAGTTTACGGTGTTTGATCTTCCTCTCAACGCTCAGGGAGACGGGGAGAGACGGACGCAGGGCACCCCTGCAGGAAGCGGCAGTGATTTCAGCAGGGTATGAAAGGGGAGAGCTCAATCTTGCCACTATCACAATGGGCATCATAACTGCCTCTTCGGGAACAACCATCTTTGCTGAGTAAATTCCCGATAAGCAGCTTCGGACGGACAGTGAGACATGGAGCATAACAAACAGATAACTGTGCTACAGGAGAACAGGGGAGGGATCCATCTCGCTACTGAAAGACAGGAGGGAGAGAGGAACCATGACAAAGAGTGGCGCTCAAGCAGTGCACAGAGGGCTAGTGCTTATGAGAGGTCACCAGTGGGCAGGAGAAGGTTCACCAGTGGGATGAGCACAGTCTCACATTCAGTTTGAAGTGTATATTGCTATCACTTAAAATCCTCTTTCTACACCCCCAAATTCTTTATTAAAATCTGCTAATCACAAAAAATTCTCTTATGAGTAGAAATTGTGGAGATCAAGAGAAGGTTTAAATTGTGTGGTTAGGTCGATACAATGTGGAGCAGAAACAGCCAAAAGGGACCCATAAATGCAGGAACAAGAGTTTGGAGCCAGCTAATGAGGAGAAAAGTGATTCCCCTAGAAATTCACAGAAATCCTGGGGAGTCGTCTGGTCTTTCAAAGGATGTGGAATTAGAGGTTTTATCTGGTGGTATTCAGATCTCAAGGAAAAGAAGACACAGCTCACAAGGCGCAGGCTAGTAACAGAAATCAGCTTTGAAGAAGGTGTTCTCATTTCTGCCCGGTCCTACTGTGGACACTCTAGCACTCACATTTACTCCCATCAACATCTCACCAAATCTTTCTAAACGTTCCTCCGGTGCATGTGTCAGAATAAGGGCTGTGTGCCACCCCTCGGTGCCGTCACTCTTCCTCCTTCCCTTTGGGAGAGCCTGCCCACCGCCAGCCAGCCTACCTCCTACCATGCCCCTTGCTTCCAGTGCCCATCCCCCCATCCTCACCAAAGCTACACCCCAGTAAGTCATTCTTTCCAAAGTGTGGAGACTCCGCATGTGTTGGCCACTTATGACTGTGTAACAAACCACCCCAAAATGTAGTGGCTTAAAATCACTTATTCTCATGACCCTGTGGGTTGACTGAGCAATCCCTCTGAGTCCCAGGGTGTCAGGTGGGGCGCTGGGATGATTGGAAATCAAACACAGCCTCATCCACTATGGCTGGCAGTCAACGGGCTGGAAGCTGGAAGCTGAGTTGGGGCTGCTGGCCTGGGGCTTTGGTGTCCTCCCTGTGGGTCTCACATGGGCTTGCTCTGGCTTCCCTACAGCACGGCGGCTGGGTTCCCAGAGGGGGAAGAACCGCTGTAGACCTCTCAAGGCCTCAGCCCAGAACTTACTTCTCATCAGCTCTGCCACCTTCTCCGGGGAGAACCTAAGGGCAAAAATACTCCCTCTCCTGAGGGAAGAGTGGGGAAGGGGGGGAAAAAGGAAGGACTGCATCTTCTTTAACCCACCACTCCATCTCTCTCTCTCTCTCTCTCTCTCCAATGCTGCACTTCCTCACACTGATTCCCAGCACATCCCTCTAACTTCCAACCTCTTGCTGGGAGCTGTATGAGAACCCCTCGGTCTGTTTTCATTGGCAGCTCCATCAGCCTTGGAACCCAGTCCGGGACAGTCTGCTGAACGACTGAATCAGTCCTTCCCGCCAAGCTGGCTCCTTCTCCCCAGACTCCTCTGCTTCCCAGTCACCACTCTGCCTCCATCTATCACAGGGCTGGTGGCCCCTTTGAAGCCTCTACTTCCTTGGCTTACTCAAAAGAGCATGAGTTCCCCTTAATCCGAGAGATATGCATGTGCCATGCTGATAAAGGGCTAACTATGAAATGTCTCTGGTACTTAGCCAGTACTGGCACAGAGATGATAAGACCTTCAAAGAGTCCGGGGTAGCCAAACAGTGCCGGAAGTCCCTGGATCTGACTCGGCAGGCAGTTCTGTTCTCTGAATGTCTGGCTTAGCCGCCTGAACCTGAACGAACGACTTTAGAAAGACCTCCCAGTGCATCCAGTTCCTGAGTTCAGCTGAGCTGGTATAATTCCAGAATTTTCTGATAGTCCTAGGAAGCTAAGAGGGTGAATCCCCACCCCCCAAAAAATAATCCCTCATCACCCTTGTGTCTGGATCCAAGACCAGTGAGAGGCTTAAGAAAAAAAAAAAGTAGGAGAAAGAATTGGATGAGCGGGAGGAAGAGGAGTGTACCATCGCTAATCCCTGCCTTGTCCCTGGTCTACAGGAAGGCTAAAGCTGCTAACACTGCAGAGAGATGGCCGTCCTCCCGTTCCCTCTCAGGCAGCAGGATTCTGACCAGGGTCAACTGCTAAGATCTTGCCCCAAGACAGTGACCAGTTAAGCCAAGAAACCAGAGCTAAGGCATAGCCTTCCCCAGCCGCTCACAGCTTCTCAAGTCAATCTGCTCTGCTCCTCCCTCCCCCTGCAGAAGTGCAGGCCAGGAGGAGAGCATGGGGTAACACCAAAGGGCAACGGAAGAGTCTCTTCTCATAGCATCCAGCCAACTAATGACTTTCAGTGGTCCTGACCGGTTATGCATATTAGAAAGGAAAAGATGCTATCCACAAGGGAGGGAAGGTTGTGATCCATCACTGTGTTTGGGCTTATACTGATTAATGGCAACTTGTCATCCAGACAGGTGATGGGCATTCATGTCGCCTCTATTTCCTGGAGCATATCAGCAGCCAAATCTTCCAAACATCTAGGCAGGGAAACAGGACCAGCTCGGGACCGTGAATAGTGGCTTGCTGACGGCTGGTTGATTAGTTCTCCCTGTCCCATCTCATAGAGAGGCAAATTTCTAAACAGATGCACCTGGACCTTCATCTAGAGGCAGGAACAACAAAATAGGTTTGCCTCGAATGAGAAAAATTCTGTAGAGCAGAAGCACACAGCGGTCCAAGCCATGCACCTTCACTAGTGCTGTTAGTTCTGAAGGTCAGGTCCTTTCCCCTCTCTGTCTCCCAGTCTCCCCCCACCCTCCTCTTTGCCCATCCAACTCATTCTCAGACTACCTGCTCTCCGAGAGCCTCCCCCGACACCCCAGCCCCGGAGGCCAGCAGGGCTCTGTGCGCTTCTGTCCTACTGCTGCACTTGCCCCAGAGTGTTGAATTACCTGCCGTGCGTCTCTCCTCCGGAAGAGCAGGCTGATGAAGGACTGTCTTACTCAACTTTGCATTGTTGGATCCTAAACCAGTCAGGCGCACAGAAAGCACCAAGACACACTGCACTGAACTGAATGGACCTCTAACATGCTGCTGTGCGGCCTTCAGGATTCTCTCCCCTCTCTTCAGTGCTACCAAGTAGGTTATGTTCATGTGTCTCAGTCCTGAGGCCAAACAAAGTGCATCTCAGAAATTCCGAGCCTGCCTGGTCTCTGCGTCTAGAACACCGTGTGTCAGGGGGCCAGTGTTGTGCTACAACAGTGATGCTTTCCCATTATTCTGGGCTTGTTCTTTGAGCTGCTTTTCCAATAAGAAGCATGCACTTTTAAGTCATCCACATTTCCCTCCCGAGTTCCCACTGAGCCAAGGGTAGCTGTTTGTGCTATGTGCGTCCATTCTGGGGATGCTCTTTCCCTGACTGACGGGCCCAACCTCTGACTTGTCCCCCCAATCCCTCGCCTGCATGCTCCCGCACACACTGGCTCATGTACAGGACTGCACCCCTTTATACATGGTTTCTGAACTCATCCTGGACAGGCTCACATAAAGCTTTCAAAGTCATAAGGACTCTTGGTTGGATTTTAAATGCACAAAAAAAATTTTTTTTGTAATTGCATTTAAAATGACTTTTTTCTGCGTACCTTCCTTTCAAAGTTGCTAACATCAAACTTCAAGGCCTGAGCCTTCTCAGGTGTTTCCTGGTGAGGCTCCTTTGTTCCCTGTCAAGCTTCCCAAAATAAAGGGTAAGTCTACCATAGTCTTTCTGCTGACATGCCGGTTGATCGGGGTGAACCTCATTGATTCTCTGCATTTCAATTTTGACCCCATAGAGGGATCTTCTGAAATTATGTAAGGAGTGCATATAGTATGTGACATTCTTAATTTCCTCCAATGCATTCTTATTTAAAGTCAGGAAAGCAGCAAGAAGTCTTAGAAAGTCACCCAGATTGAGAGTCAGGAGAACTATGCGCGTTCTCCTGGTTTCATAGAAGGACGTGGTACATGAATAGGTAAGTAGATAAGTAAATAAACAGGATTGCCCTACTAACTAGCTCTGAGATTGTGCATGTCATCCCTTCCCTCTGGGCCTCAGTTTCCAGGTTCTAGAATGGGGGAGTGGGTTCTCCTAGTTAGTCACTGGGTTCTGTTCAAGCTCTGTGTCTACGAAGTAACCTGTGACTGGCTCTCCCTCCCACCCACTCTCCGTTCTCACTCCCTGAGTGTCTGTCCTTTCCCACTCATCTTCCCAAGGTGACCCCCCATCTACTGAGATCTCCTGTCCTAAAATTCACTCTTTTTTGCCCTAGAAGTCAAGAACTTCCCAGTTTATAGCCCCTTCCCCCATGGAGACCAGTCACCCTTCAATCTGTGTCTCCTCCATGTTAACAAGCATCCAAGAAAAACCCCTGACTTCCTTGCTTCCTGTGGCGAGTGGTCCTGAGTGACCTGACAAGTGAACGTAACTTCCTTCAATGCCTCGCTCACTGACCTACCAAGAAGTGGAGCCCCCGGCTCACCCTGGCTCGCTGACATCCATTTTTAATTGCCTGGGTCCCCACGTGAGCCACTAGATCCTCAGTGTCACTACCTGGCCTGAGCCATCCAGAGAGACAGCCTTGCTCTCCTTCCTCAAACACTGTGGGCCCCAGGGGAGCTGTCATGGAGACCTCCTCACATGAATAGTTTTCCTTTTAATATTTATCAACAGGAAAGTATTTTCCTCTCCCCCACTTGAAATGTATATATTCATTCATTAAGAGGCTCTGACATCTGAGGTAATGGCCTGTCGACAGATCTGCAGCAGGAACTATCTCACCGCCTGCAGGCCTTTACATTTTCATATAATTAAAAGGCTTCTGTTTGGAATCTTAAGCTAATTAATATTCATGCTTTCCTCCTTCCACCTGCCATTCCCAATTTGCTGTCTTTTAGGAGATGGAGCGCAGCCCAATTAATCCCACCACCAGTCAAAGCGGAGCAGGCCAGGGAAGAAAGGGGACGTATCACCGCAGGGCTGACTTCTTAATGAGAAAAGAGCCTCTCCACTCATGGACATCTCCCTGTCCATGAGAAAAGCTGAGGAAGATCTCTATAAATATGGGGATTTGGCAGAAACAGTTGACCAGGGACTGTGCTTTAATTGCTCACATGGGGAAGTGAGTTCAATTGATTGATCTTTAAGAATTTTCACAAGTTTCATTCATGCCAGAAATCACAGAACAAGAACCAGGAAAAGCAGGTAATAGAGTTGTTGTTGTTGTTTTTTTTTTAAATAAAATAAAAGTGAAAATGGCAGTGGCGGGTGTCTATTCAATAGCAGAATGAAAGTGATTCGCTTACATGGGCAAAAGGAGAGGAGGGACTGTGGTAAGCGATGAGGATAAGGGTATTTATAATTAAACTTTTTTCAGGTATGTGAAAGTTTGTCATCAAGGAGAGAATTAAACTGTCTCCAGTTGACGTCAAAGAACAGAAACGGGAATCTTGGCAGCATTTGGGATGAGACACTCAGGGGCCATGGAACCCACGCTTGGGGAAAATGGAAAGTAACAGAAAGAAGAAATGGGCTCTGTCTTCCCAGATGTCTTGAGGACCTGACAGCCAGTGATGACCGCAAGAAGCACAAGAACAAGTCACTGAGCATAGCACCACATTCGGGCCAGCCAATGCTGGCCAGACTACCTCGCGTCGAATCTCACCCATAAGATGGGAAAACAATATCTCCTCCGGAGGATGGCTACGAGAACAAAATGAGCAACAGTGCAGCGCTCAGTAACTATTCATTCCAGTAACTATCCACAGCAAGCACACTAGGGAAGGAAGTAGAAAAGTGACCACTGCTCCATGTCAGAGTGAAGACCATTTTCCCAGAAGGAAAGAAAGGAGGAAGGAAGATACGGTGGAGAGGAATCACTCTCTTAGCCACAAAAATGCCAAAGTGGGAAATGGTATATATCATATCTTTGTGTCTGTCTCACCCAGGGCCCTGGCTATTAATAATGGAACAAACGGGGGTTACAGACACAAGATAAAAATAAATCAGAAGCACTGGGTTTATGCAACAGGTATGTGGAGACGGTCCTGTTGATGAGTCACTGGTCTGAGAAGCCTGTTTAGGTTTAGCAGGAAGTCCATGAGCTTAACTGTCCTCCCATCATGGTGGCTCCCATTATGAGCTCGGGACTATGTTTTAAAAGTCTGAGCAGTCACATCTTCCTGGATGAGATTATGTAGGAACTGGATCACTGACCCATCCAACCAAGATGCCCTCTGACAGTTCCTGGCTATCAAACTGCAACTTGAACATCAAAGCAGCTCAAGTGTGCCCTCCTCTGGGAAGCCAACCCCATTAACCTGACCACTCCTTACTTTGTATCCCCAAAGAATACTGCAGCTCTATTAACATTTACAAGTCCTGCTCCCTCCATGATAACGATGATATTTTCTAATAGTTACCAAAGACTCTGCAAGTAATTAATGCTGTGCTTAACATTTTGTGGGCACTGAGTTAATCCTCAGAGGTATATATTTTTATTCTCCCTCAACTTTTGACGATGACACTAAAGCTGGAACAGATTCAACCCATGAAGAAAGCTATGAGGAATGAGTTCATGCCTCTTTTCTAAAGTTCTATGTTTTATCAAAATGCTATTGTTGGTGATGAGCCTAAGCTATAGTGAAATAGGCTGTGTCTAAATAATTGGAAACCTGAGGGGACTGCTCTATTGGGGTGCTAATTTGTACTGCTAAACCCACATGGTGAAGAGAGAGACTCCAGAGGCTGACCTGAGGTAATGTCTGGGGGACTGAAGCATATCCTGCAGGCTGTCTATGACAGTCTTCCATAAAATTGCAGCAATGACTCATCCCCAGCCACGCATGCTGAGATCTCATGCGGGAGAGCCCTCAGAGTGAGTGTGTGGAGCTCTCTGGAGACAGTTGTTGCGTTCGTGCTTCCCCCAAGGTGCGCTCCTTTAAGTTGCCTGTCTTTAAATGTGATCAAAGAGTTCGCCAAAGCGCAAGTAGGAGAGAGAAGAATCTGTGCAGGAGAAAGCAATGACTGGCCATTGCTGGCTCTGAAGATGGAAGAGGACTACCAGCCAAAGAACGCGGGCAGCCCAGAGGCTGGAGAAGACAGGCAATGGATTCTCCCCCAGAGCCTCCAGAAGGAACACACACTACTAACCCCTTGACTCTAGCCCCATGTAGCTCCATGAGACCCGAGTCAGACTTCTGGCCTATGGAACTGTAAGGCAGTACATCTGTGTTGTCTCAAGCCACTAAATTTGAGGTGATTTGTTACAGCAACAATAGGAAACTAATACAATATTTTATTGCCCAGTATTTAACTCTATAGAGCAGTGGTCCCAACCTTTTTTGGGCCACAGACCGGTTTAATGTCAGGAAATATTTTCACGGACTGGCCTTTAGGGTGGGACGGATAAATGTATCACGTGACTGAGACAAGCGTTAAGAGTGAGTCTTAGACAGATGTAACAGAGGGAATCTGGTCATTTTTTAAAAATAAAACATCGTTCAGATGTAAATATAAATAAAATGGAAATAATGTAAGTTATTTATTCTTTCTCTGAGGACTGGTACCGAATGGCCCACGGACCGGTACCGGTCTACGGCCTGTGGGTTGGGGACCACTGCTATAGAGTGCTAGGGTCTCATACTCAGGATAATAACCAGTTTATTTATTTATTTATTCATTTTTAAAGAAAGGAGAGAGATAGAGAGAGATAAGGGGAAGGAGCAGGAAGGACCAACTCCTGTATGTGCCTTGACCAGGCAAGCCGGGTGTTTCGAACCTGCGACCACCTCAGTGGTCCAGGTCAGTGCTTTATCCACTGTGCCCCCACAGGTCAGGTAATAACCAGTTTTATTGACAATCCTGGATGAGAAACCTGAAATAAACCCTGCAGTCACTTGATCATGTTGAACCGCTTTCTCTTAAAACAACTGAATGTTGGAAGTCCTCTTGACAATCAAGACACCCAATGAACTTCAGAAGGTCCAAGAATGGGTCATGCTTCAAATGGATGTGAAGCAAGTTGTTTGGAAGAAAAACAACTTATTTTGTCTTGCCCTGCTCAAGCCTTCCAGATTATCTACCTTTTACATGGTGAGGTGGCTCTGTCTGTTGTCATTGTCCTAGTACCTTACCCACCCAACCTGAAACATACCTGGAGATTTGTTTTTACTTGAAAAACTGGCCAGAGACAATGTCTATTTCATTGATGATAGAGAAGATTACTAAGAATAATACACACAAGCTTATTTAGCATAACTCAACAAAAAAAATTTTCTAAGAAAAAAATTGAACAATAATTAATCATAGCTTTTAGAATTACTGTTTTGGATTACTTTAGAGAAATACTCAGAAGTGGGATTACTGGGACATATGGTAGTTCTTTTTTAAAAAGTTAAAAAGATATATGCACACCTATGTGTACTTTAGCATTATTTACAATAGCCAACATACAGAAGCAACCTAAGTGTCCATTGACAGATGACTGGATATTTATCCAATCCAATATCTATAGCATGGAATAAATTGTAAAAAATGAAATCTTACCATTTGCAACAACAGGAATGGACCTAGAGGGTATTATGCTAAGTGAAATAAGTCAAAGGAAGACAAATACCATATGATTTCACTTAAATGTAAAACCTAAGACACAAGAAAAACAAGCAAAACAGAAACTCATAGATACACAGAGAACAAGCTGATGGTTGCCAGAAAGCATGCGGCTGGGTGGGAAAGGTGAAAGGATCATGAAAGACAAATCAGCAGTTGCAGAAGAGTCAAGAGGGTGTAAAGTACAGCATAAGGCATATAGTCAATAATAATGTAATAACCATGCTTAGTGTCAGGGGGTACTAGATTTATCGGGGGGATCACTCCGTAAGTTTCAAATGTCTAACCACTATGCTGTACATCTGAAATGAAAATAACATTAAATGTCAACTGTAATTGAAGAAAAAATTTAATTAAAGAAAATCGATCATTATCAATTATATTAACCATTTCAGGGAAAGAGTATAATTGCATAAGACTGGCCAAGAATACAAGTAAATTCCTTTCCATCCTCATAGCTGGGGGATTATTCATTGTATCACATCAAGTGCCACACACAGGCTTTCACTAATAACAGTTAAACTTACAAACATATGGGCAGGAACCTTATCTGAGGCATCACCACTTTGTCCTAATGCTCTCAAACCAATGGTTAGACTTCTCAAAGGATGGTGTGGACAACTAGCACGCTTTGAATCAGATGTTTGGAGAAAAGTAGATAATAAAACTTGAATAGGCCTGACCAGGCAGTGGTGCAGTGGATAGAGTGTCAGACTGGGATGCTGAGGACCTGGGTTCAAAACCCTCAAGTCACCGACTTGAGTGTGAAATCATAGACATGGTCAATGGCTTGAGCCCAAAGGTTGCTGGCTTGAGTCCAAGGTCTCTGGCTTGAGCAAGGGGTCACTCATTCTGCTGGAGCCCCCTGATCAAGACACATATGAGAAAGTGATCAATGAACAACTAATGTGCCACAACAAAGAATTGATGCTTTTCATCTCTCTCTCTTCCTGTTGGTCCCTCTCTCTCTCACTAAAAAATAAATAAATAAATAAATAAAGAGCCTGACCAGGCGGTGGCGCAGTGGATTGAGCGTCGGACTGGGATGCGGAAGGACCGAGGTTCGAGACCCCAAGGTTGCCAGCTTGAGCACGGGCTCATCTGGCTTGAGCAAAAAGCTCACCAGCTTAGACCCAAGGTCACTGGCTTGAGCAAGGGGTTACTCAGTCTGCTGAAGGCCCGCAGCCATGGCACATATGAGAAAGCAATCAATGAACAACTAAGGTGTCGCAACAAAAAACTGATGATTGATGCTTCTCATCTCTCTCCATTCCTGTCTGTCCCTATCTATCCCTCTCTCTGACTCTCTCTCTGTCCCTGTAAAAAAAAAAAAAAAAAAAAGAAAAGAAAAAAACTTGAACAGTTTTTATTGTTTAATAAATCATCTTCACTTTCAATAATAAGTGTTGATCCTACTTATTTTTTAAAATAGCTACATCCAGACTCAAACAGAGAACTTATATCAGAAGTTATTCCTTGTATTAGTCTATATTCATCATTTTTCATTCATTTATTTCACAAAAGATCATCTTTTATTAGCAACTGTGAAGCTGAACCACAGTCCATTAATTTCATAAATGAGACGGTGGTGTGACTATGACAAAAGGTTCAGAGGGAGGCTGAGGAGAACGGCATTACCATGGTGACCTGCTATGATGGTGAGCACCCCAGGGCAATGGACCACAGAAACGCCATTAGAAAGCTCTTCTTCGGGGACCTGTTGTTGTTTACTCAGCCACTTAAGGAATGATCAGGGCCACAAAGTCAAGAGAGCAGTCACTCTTCTCAGACTATTACAAAGACTGCAATGGAGTCTCTGGGCTCTTTCACAAGCATTTGTACAGACTTGGCCTCGGGAAAGGTTTCCCATCTCTGACTGGAAAATTACTTTAGCAAGAGAGAAAAGGTTTTCCAAATGTCAAGGGGTACAGTTTGTTTACTCCCCATTTTAAGTCCCTGTAGTTTTCATTTCATCTGTTTGCCTAGAGATGTGGATGTGACTTGAGGGTTTGGAGAGAAGTGGCCCGAAGGATGGAGATGGAGAAGGGGGACAGGGTACCTTCATCTCAAAGAACTTTGCAGCAATAACAGACTGTCTTACAATGATCTGTAATCCCTTGTTTGTAATTAATGTTCAAAATAAGAGAAGTAAATCATTAAGTTGATAACTATGAAGATATTTATTAGAAGCCACACTAAAACTGTTAAAGGTAATAATAAAGTACAGCACAGGAAAAACAGTCAATAATATTGAAATAACTATGCATGGGCCAGCTGGTTACTGGCAGTGTCAGGGGGCTCACTTTGAAAGGATATGATTGTCTCATCACTATGTTGTACACCTAAAATGCACACAAAGTAATATTAAATGTAAACTGCAATTGAAAAAAAAATTTTTTTGAAGAGGTAATATAATTTTTTTAATTTATTTTAAGAAAAAACTTTTCCATCAACTCTGGTAATTAGTTTTGCTTGCTACTACTTGTTTTTAACTTTTAGGGTCAGCGAGGTGACTGGGTGTCTATTTCTTTCCTATACATGCTATAACATATTGATACATATGTATGGTATATGTGTAAAATATACACTTAATGATTAACATTTGAAAATGAGTAATGTTGACAATAACCAATTAATGTTAACCCAGCAGCCTTCCACATATAAATATACCATAAAAGAAAACCAATTTGTTCAGTCTATTTGCAAAGTAAAGCCCATATTAGTCAATATTTTTAATGAGCTGCCCCAGGATGATTTCTCAAGGACATGTTAGGCACTAGCCAATTAATACTGCTGACGTCAATTGCAACCGTGGTTTAGATTTATGCTATCACATATATAGGTTAGGGGAAATTGGTATTGAGTCATTTTTCAAAGGTTAATTCCAGTAAGAACGGGTTATATTTGATGGATTGTGTGGATAGAGAGTGTACCTCTTATTTTCACCAGAAATTTTCTAAATTCATGTCACTGGTCAAAAGAGACTTGAGATACACAGACATAAATTGCAATTACTGCTGTCAGACAATATAGAGTTCATAAATCAGTCAGTTATGTGTATATGCACACATACTTAGAGGTATAAATGTTCTTTAAAAAATAACATGGTAAAGAAAGTATTGGAAATAAACTATATCATGAAATTGAGGGGTTTTGGGGGGTTGTTTCAGGTCTGAAGTCATTTCTGTCTTTTGTTTAGGAATATAAGAAAGGCACTATGTTTAATCTGGTTTGTCCCTCAAATCATTGATTTTCTTAGTTTTGAAATAAAATACCTAGAAAGGAAAGTAAAGCACATGGAAATATTTTCAATGGGGAGGGGCGTGGAGGAAAAACAATATCTATAATATTCAATATTATCCTATTTTTACTAAGTTAACAAACCTCACAATTTTCTATATACATATACATATTTCTAAATGTGAACATTTTCAAGTGTCCCTTCTTCGTTACATACATAAATCCATGTGCATCTAAACACACACTCATTTATCTTAGGATTCCTATTCCTAATCAAATTGCAAAGGGGTGTGAACCTTTCAACACTAGACCAGGGTGTTCTCATTTATTATTGAAAGAACATGATGATCTCCAAATACATCCATATACACAGGGAGACACAGCACAGACGGAGACTCAGGGAAATGTTGCAAGCATTTGCTCAGTTACCATGAGCAAAGAGAGGGACAGAAAACTCCTTACAGGTTCAGAAGGTTATTAATCACACAATAAAATGGAAGCATGGGTTAGCCAACTGTCCAGAAAGTGTGGATACAATATGGCCAATGTTGGCAAGGCAAGCCCTCCTCTTTGTGGGGGGGTCTTTGCAGCTGCAGAACCCCTTTCTGTGAATTGGAGAGGTGAGGAGTCCAGAAGACAGCACAGGGAGGGAGCTATCCACCACTGTCTGCCCGCCCCTGCAGGAAGACAGATCTGGGCTAGAGGACAAATTGGGGGTGGGGTCACAAATACCTCACAGAAGCAGGAATCAAAGCAGTCAAAACAACCCTGTCTTTTCTCTACTAAGACTTGTTTAAATGTACATCTTCTGGCTCAAGGATTAACTCAGAAGCACTAGCTCAAATATGTGTGATGAACTTCTTTGCAGCATTTCATAGTCTCATACAATAAATATGAGGCCAAGTCCTGAACATGTGAAGAATAAGTTATTATCTATTCTGGACTCCTGGCATGACTAGCCACATACTCTGAAATTCTAATCAATTAAATTGAATCACTATTTACTCTTATTAACTTACTGTTTCTTGAATACAAGGATTAATAAGACATAGTTGACGTCAATGTAGTACATGATTATGTCTCTACAATATGTGGTCCTGACCTTGCTGCTATGGATGAGAAATCATAGGAAATCCATGGCTCATTCTAGTGAAAAGTCATTTCTCACCCCATCAGGCAGCCACCTGTTCTTTCCCATCACCTGTGAATGGCCCAATATGCTAGGCAAGGCTTTCTTGCTTGGTGGCCAGCTAGAGAAAGACCATGTAAGTTAGCATAAGATTCCCTCCAGAGGCAGAAGCAACAGAGGAGACAGGAGTGACCTGGAAGTGCAGCTGCCTTCACCATGAGCCCCTCAACAAGCCCAGGAGGGAGAGGCCCTGGAGGAGCTGTAGAAGTGGAAGCGAGGGGAGGAGGAGGTTAACACAGGCTGTGCTCCATGCTCCGTGCTCCGGGGCAGGTCACGAACTATGCCCAAGGGCTCATCAGCTGCCACAAGAGCTTCTGGGCCATGTGAAGGCATCTGACAGGCACTGCAACATGGCGCTGGGAAGAGCGAAGGAGATGTGGTCCCGGGTCCCCAAGAGTGGCAAGGGCAAGAAGTTGAAGAATTAGGACGACTACATTTCCAAGATGCTTCTTCATGGGAACAAGTCATCATCACATCCTGCAGAACCTGCTCATCCCAGGCAAGTAGGGGTCTCCTTGACACCATCAGAAACCATTCCCTGTCCTGCAAAGACCGATCCTTAGAGATGCCAGTAACAGTCTTGTGTTTTTTCTAAATAAATGAGTTTTTAGAAAGGGAAAAAGATGGAAGGAGAGAAGACTGAAAGGAGAGGAGGAAGAGAGAGAACAAAAAAGAAGGAAAAGGAATACACTGGCTTAATAAAACCAAAATGTGGATAGGGCAGCCCTGAGGGTAATGGTACCAGGGACATCAATGATGCGACCTGGCATTTTTTATTGTGACTCCTCCGTCTGCTTTCCTGCGTGGTGGTTGCTTTTCGACCAAATCTTCCAACTGGCATGGAGGCTGGCCACTCCTAGATTCAGATTTATTTCCTTATAATCTCACAAAGCAAAATTTCAAGCTCCAGTACAAAAATTTTCTTACTGTCCTAGGACGAGTCTCTGTGGTCAAGGTCTCATCAGCAGCTATTAGCAACTCCCAGAGAAGAGGAGAGTGCCATGTTCAGGAGAAAAGAAGGATGCTTTGCAAACAGAACAATGTCCAGCCTTCCCACTGAACCTACAACATTTAACAGATGTTGAAGACACCTCTAAGAGCTGGAAAGAATGATAGAAGCCCATGGTGCTAGCTCTTCACCACAGTGTTCCACTCTGGGTACCATGGTTTAAAAGGGACCTAGACAAATAAAAGCATGTCCGGAGGAGTGATGGTATTAGAAGCCATACTAGGTATGGCTAAAGGAACTGAAACGCACCTTACAAAAAGCAAGGTTAAAAGCACATAGAAGAGCCTGACCTGTGGTGGCGCAGTGGATAAAGCGTCAACCTGGAAACGCTGAGGTTGCCTGTTCAAAACCCTGGCTTCCCGGGTCAAGGTACATATGGGAGTTGATGCTTCCTGCTCCTCCCCTTCTCTCTCTCTCTCTCTCTCTCTCTCTCTCTCTCTCTCTCTCTCTCTCTCTCTCTCTCTCTCACACACACACACACACACACACACACACTCTCTCTCTCTCTCTCTGTCTTCCCTCTCTATAATAAATAAATAAAATCTAAAAAAAATAAAATTAAATTTAAAAAAGCACATAGAAGAAAAAGGAGCATATTTACTCTGTGCTGCCTAATTCTAAGGGCCACAAATGTGCCTACAGGATACAGAAAGGTAAAATAAGGGAATAAGGCAGTCAGCTGTTAGAAGAACTATTGCACATGCATAATAATTAATGGCAAGTGGCTCTCAGTCACAGGATGTGGAAATCTATAGGGAGTGAAGGGATTTGGAGAAGTGGAGAATTCACGCCCCATTGAAAAACACAGTCCCCACTCAGGTCCAGATAATTACTGCCCCGTGGGAATATGAGTGTAATGCTGGAAGATCTTTCTCATTCAAAAACAGCTAGAGAATCTTATTTTTATGTGAAATCTCTCAATCTCTTCAATGTTGGCTCATTATTTTTAAAAACACCATGTGTGCCAAACAACATGATTTTAAAAGGATTTGGAAATGTCTGTCCTAGAAGGTGAAACTAGAACCAGTTTTATAATTTACATGGCATGCAATAACTGGAACTCTCCCATCATGACGTCGTAGATAGAGGCATCATGAGGTCGTATCTGGGTGTAAGTAAGTAGAAGCTGATGATCATTCTTAAGGAATATTGTAGAAATGAGTCCTACAGGAGGTAGTCTGACAGGCCTGTAAGAAGTCTGCATATCGACTCTGACATCTTTGAAATGAGCTCAGAAAATGTTCTTCTTTGAGACAGAGTCTAAAGGAGAAGACATTGGAGGACGACATGGTTGACTTTGGAGTTGAACACACTGCTGAAAGACAGTGGAGAGAGCCAGCACAGCGCATGTCTACATGCAGGCAAGACCGCACTGAGGATATGTATGCCCACGTCCTGGCGACAGGACTGGATTTTAGTGGACATAAATCCAAATCTTTCAGTCTAGTAACAAAAGGTTTCCTGGCCCTGTGACATGTTTGGAATGAGGAGAGTCTGGCTTGGGGTGTTATGTGTTCTGGATTCTTATCCCTAGTCTAGTACTTGTGAGTCTTGTGACCATGGACAAGTCATGTCCCTCTGTTTCCAAAAAACGTGAATGCCTTACCATCATTTCCAAGTCGATATTGCAGAGAATATCCCCCACTTTCTTTCTTCTCCTGCTCCCTGTCTCCATTTCCCCAAGCCAAGGGGAGCAGCAAAATCTGACCTCCCCCGACCCTTGTGCGGCCTAGCATTTGCCCACCATCATACGGGGAAGATCTCAGAGATGACATCACAGGCGACGATCTAAAGAGGAAGTTCGCGTTGGCTGGTGTCGGAGGACAACATAAGGCATTTCCCCTTGAAAACAAACACAGTAAGGTTCCCAGAGAAAAAAGCAGGTTTGTTGCTGGGCCACAGGTCTTGTGAACATATTATACACCCAGGGCCACACAAAAGCCAAACCAGAGCTCACAAATCACCTCTACGGGGAGCTGACAAGTTCTTAGACAGGGCTGCCATCTTTGTCCTGTTTCTGCCTGTTGGATTTTAGGCAAGGGAGAAGATTCCGCCTCCCAGCTGCAGCTGTCTCCCTCTAGCCTCCACGGAAAGTGAGTACTTATATGTCAAGTCCTATATAGCTGTCTCAACCATCACTGCAGATAGACTCGCATAAGAAGAAAGAAGACCCCTATTACAAAGCAGTTATGAGAACCTTTATTATTGTCAATGCACAGCCTGGACACATTTATTTTTCTTTTAAAGTGACTGGAAAAATTAGTGAAAGAAGGTATACAGTCAATGGAACCTTAAAATTTGCTTAAATGGGGTACACATCATATTTGTCTGCACAATTGATGTCCCTTACTGCTGAGAAGTATCAAAGGTGCTATGAGACTGAAGTGCTTGCTTAGCTAGTCTGGGAGGGTACAGCATTGCTCCTAGTATTTAGAAAAACTGACTTAAAAAACAAACACAAACCCCTTTTCAGACAAGATCACACAAATAGTTCTTGAAAAGCTCTTACTAGTAAAATGTTTCTGTCTCTCCTGCAGGATTGCTGAGCTATCAGTACACTATTTTACTAATAACTAATTAATTATAAACAATTCCTGCGTTTTAACCAAGAGGGAACAAAAGCCTGGCCTCTGGATTGACATCCCAGCTCCCCCAACTCCTAGCTAGCTGCTAAGTCTTTTAACTTCTGTATAGTTTCCTCACTGATAAACTAGTAAACCCATACAGGAGGGTGTGGTGAGGATTAAGTCACGTAATGTATATAAAACAGTGCCTGACACACAGTTAGCTCTGCGTGTCTGTGGGTGATTGTTATTACCTCTCATATCAAATTCATTTGTCCCATGGATAGCGACAGGGCTGCTTCCTCTGTCCCAGACCCTGAAATATCTGGAGCATTTCCTAAGCCAGCAGCAGGAGTCTGACTCGTGTAGGCAGTGCACGCTCTAGTACAAGAACTGAACAGTAAGGCAGAAGTAGGTGCGAGCCTCCTTGTCCTATCCAAATAACTGCGTGAGTTAGAAAATGCACTGAAAATGCTTCAAGAGCAGGTGAAATTTGCAGTTAGGTAGCTGCCCACTCGGGTGGCTTGTGTCACACGTACATGAAATTTGCATCTGGCTTAGATTTCTGTATGAGATGGTGCTTCCAATTTGTGTGAGAGAGACTAAGGAACAGGAGGCCGTGCTATCAGAAGGCTGGGTGGGACAGTGTGATGTGAGCACCATGTGCCGGTTCTCATGTGTCTACAGCCCAGGCCAAAGTCTGCCTTCAGTGAGGCAGACACAGCTTTCACTGACGTCAGTAAGAACTGTGCTCATGTAACAGGAGGCAAGAATTTGGCTCTTTGATTTTAATAGAATTAAGTGCCAAAGATTTTGCTGATGCAGGTTGCAAATTTAAACCCCAAGGGGTCAGGAAAATGCAACAGAATCCTGTTCTGTTGGCAAGCTCCCCTTCCACACAGGCTATGTAATAATGAAGGAGTCCTGAATTTCTCAATTGGAAACGCCTAATGCCGAGGAGCTGTGTGTGGCCTCCCACGGTAGTAAGACCCTTGAGCCGGACTCCAAGATTGAATGTGGCTTCAGATAAAACCCTAACACATAGCCCCAATTCACTGTCAGCTGCGGTGTGCCGTTCCTGGTCCGGGCTTGAACGACAATGCTGAAATCAGCCGGTGGTGCCAAAAAGACTCCCCTCCCCACCTTAGATGACTGAAGAATTATGTAATGACATTGAGGGGTTTAGCATTCAGAGTATTCAGCCTAATTTATTTTCAGACACATCCATAGCTTTGTCTTAATATTTGTGCGGTTTTTAAGTTTTAATTTAATTTCATGCAATGATGTTAGCATTGGATCTCCCAGACCTGAGCATCTGGTAGTAAGTTTCTAAGTGGTAAAACACAATTCAACAGAAATATTAAGCCAGGCCAATGACAAAAAAAAAAAAAAAAAAAAAAAAAAAAAAAAAAGGCAGGCTTCTGGTTTCTTTAACCAGCTATTTCGAGTTCTGTTTTCCAGAGAAGGGAGCTTTCTCCTGAACTCTTATTTAGCACTTAGATGGACGTATGCCTAAGTGTGTCTCTCGTGCTTGAATTTCCTTGTGGATGACATGATTTAGGAAAGACTTCTTGGCTACTTGTCACTTCTTACTCCCTCTTTTTCAGGGGAAGAGGAGATTACATAAATGGTAGGTTTGGGAGCAAGGACAGAGCATAGCAAAGCTTTCCCTTTGGGACCTTCCTGTCTGCAGGGAGCATTATTCTGCACTGCTCCCATGCTATAAATTTCGTCCCCAAGGAGGGAGGCAGCATTGCCCTGTGACTGAGGATGAGGTCTGTTCTATTCAGGAAATCAGTATTCACAAACCCATCATACTCAAACCACATTCTCCAACGGCTTCAGGAGCAACAGAGCTTCCATCTGGGTATCTGTCAGCCTGACATCCTAATGAAGGGGGGATTGGTGGACAAGTGATTAGAAGTTACTAGCTAATGTCAGGAATTGATCAATTAAAAACTAACAGACTAAGAGAATTACTTAGAAATAGAGAAATAAATATCAAGGGGAAAATGGGAGTTTGAAAGTGGTTGACCCTATCATTTCTCAGCCTTTTGTTTAAGATCAAGTGTGAAAGTGTTTGCCCTTGAATATCAGATTGATGGGGTAGGGTGGGAAGGGTGACATGGGGTGGGGCCAGAGACTACTGTCCTCACTCTCCCTCAAGGGCCAAACGTGTATGGCTATATGGTGAACAACTCACGAGCTCACATTTAACATATCAAGGAACTGTAATATTGGCATAGGAGAGACATTAATAGGTCGTCTCCAATGTTTTTCAAATTGCAAGTTGTACTTGGTTAGCTTGTCATGAAATCAATTTATTGAATTGTGACCAACACTGTGAAATGAAATGAAATAAATAGATCAGAGGACATCACTGGATTACAACATAAAATATATTTTTATTGTGTATTATAATAAAAAAATGTTTGAAATCTATTCAATTTTTCCAACACCCTACTTAACCCTCAGCCAGTGTCCTCAACCGTAACGCCCGTTTTATGTGCTGAGCCAAGTGGTTCTAGATGAGCGCGTGCAAATGACAATGGCCTGAACACCGTGCCTTCAAACTGTATTTAAGGTATTGTTTTGATTACGTTGTTACCACCATGATTGAGAAATATGTATCTACGCTGACCTTCAACTTTGTACAACTCTTTATCTTGAAAGTAGCCACAGTGCCACCCCCACCCCACACTCACACTCTTGTAAGAAGCTACTGAGTCTATGTAAGGTGTGGGTCAGAGCCCCAGATCAATCGAGCTGATGGATAGCACCTTAGGCTATGGAAAAAGATAATGGTTATGGCAGACCTTAGAATTAGTTCTACAGAACTGAGATCTAAATCTAGCTCTGCCTCCAGCTGACTATACGATTTGAGGTAAATTATTTAAACTCCCTAAGACTCAGGACAGTATTATTATTGTTGTCTTCATCAGTCAAAATTTTTTTTTATATTCTGGAAGCACGGGATGGGGTAGGGGTGGGGGTCTGGGAATTTATCTCATTCTCAGGGGAGCACCGGCCATGCCACTGAAAAGCCAGAAATGCTTCCTGAGCTGTAAGAGAGCAGGGACAGGAGGTGAGGAGACCCAGGTGAAGCCAGCTCCACGACCACCTAAGCATGACCTGTGCACGGCGCCAGCCCAACCTGCAGTACAAGGCAACCGCGCATGTCCTGTGAGAGCCAAGGACCAGTGCCCTCTGGTTTTAGACGTGTTTCCCAGTCTCAGGTCTCACATCTTCCTATTTCAAGTCTCGCACATCTGATCCCCTGGCATGGTCCCTCAGGCTTCCCGCTCCGTGTTCAGGAGTATCCTGTTTACTTCCCACCACAAACGTGCTCAGAATGGAAGGGCCTGGAGTCAGCTACATTTGACACGTGCTGAACTTCGGAATGGGGAACCTCGGCTCATGTTCTAGTTCTGCCACTTTGTCCTGAGACCTTGGCTAAACCATGTCATCTCTCTGATCTTACTTTCTCCCTTCAATATGATAGGATGAAACCAAGCAGAAAACTAAACGTCAAAGTGCAGTGAGTAAAAATTCAGGAATATTTACATTTCCCAAAACATAATGATGTTAATAGGAGCCAAAATAAATAAATAACCACTGCAACCTGTTTCATTTCAAAAATGTTTCAGGTAAATAAAAATAAATGCTGTTCTTTTCTTAATGACAATCTTTACTATTTATATAAAAAGTATAAATGTTGATTTTTCTCAAGCACACTTCTTATCAATTTAAATAACTTCCTTTGACATTCATCACCCGTCACCTTCTGGTTCTACCAAAATTTTTACTTTGTTTTCCATCGTTCTCTTTGCTCTGCTCATCCAGTGCCATGGTCACTCTGGGCCTATTTTCCAAACATGTCAGATATGCTTTCATTCCATGGTTTTCATTCATGCAGATGCCTTCCTCTCTCCCTTAATGCCACACTTGCATTCAAGCCCCACTCAGACATCACCTGGTCTGTGAAGGCAGCTCCCAACTCTCCCCCACCCCCAGCAAAAATAATTGTTACTACTCTCGTGCTCCCCTAGCACTTAATCCACACAGACAGCACAGGGTGGACCACGGGATGTCATCGCGGTTCTATTTCTTCCCGTCAGACCATCAGCCCCTTGAGGGCAGGAACTAGCCCTCCTTTTCTCCACGTCTGAATCTCCAGCCTGTCCCTCGCACCTGGCCCTTGGCCAGCATCAAGTCTGATCGAAGAACAGAGTTGTATTGACTCCTCGAGACGTACAGCCTAGGACACAGTTATGGAAGAGACTCTTCCTCCACAGGCAGCAAAGCCAATTAGTGGCCCAACCCTTGTGAGTCACATGCAGAGCCAGCGCTTGTGATCATGTCATGAATCAAGTCTCAGGCTGGGCAGACCAGCATATGGTCACCAGACATTGTGTAGTAAGTAGGACAGTCTCTTAAGAGTTTGGACTAAGATGCATGGCAACAACAACAACAATAAAAAATCCCTATTTTGGGGATGTTGGAATTCTTGGGATCCAGGTAGACTGTGGAGTGACAGTAATAAGGAGAGAGGTCAGTCGTCCTGGGTCCTTCACACCTTTCCACTCTCCATCATAGCGCAGAGCCCTCTCTAAGGAGCACTGAGCACTGATGAAGCCACCAAGTTCCTGTTGCCCATACTGGCTACACTGAGCTCCGGTCACTTCCGACAAACATGAATGCAAAGCAATCTGCACCATGGTGCTTCCCCAACCCGAGCACAACACACAAGGGACTCTTGATGAGAGGGTAGGGCTGGCAGAAAGTGGAAGGAGGACAGGGAGGGAGGATGAAGATAGAAGAGCTGAACCTCTGGGTCTCCTCTGACCAAGCAGAACAAGCTGCACTGGGTTTCTTTCACACCACGGTTTCAACAACCGTGTTTCATCCACAAGAGCAGAAATAATTGGTAATACCCATCAAGGGCTTACTGTGGGCTTTGCACCAAGATAGGTACTTTAGATCTCAGCCACATGGGAAGTATACAGCATTAGCATCTCAATTATTCAAGTGAGAACTGAACCTCAGAGAATTAGTGCTGGTCCAAGGCTACATGGCTACTGGGGGGTAGAGCCAAGACTTACAACCAAATCTAATTTCAAAGTCACTCGTTAGCCCTCTCCACCACAACCCCTGTTTTCAGAGATTTCAGCCCTATTTCCTAAATTTTAAACACATTTTTCTTCTATAGGTACTTCTAAGTTAATTTTATGGAAAGGCTAGAGTGTCAAACATGGAGGGAAGGAGGGGCAGCCCCTGCCCTCGAGGAGCTGGTGGTCTAATGGGGAAAATATTATATAACAATATCATATCTGTGCCTACCTATATAGCCATATCTGCATGTATCTATATCCATACATAGATCTATAGATAGAACCTCCAACCCTCATTACTCCACATTTTTATTCATATATTAATAGGGTACAGCTACCGCATCCCTAAGAAGTAACAGCCCACAACCACCCCACCCACTCAACCATTCATTCTCTTATTTTAAGTAATAGGTAAGAGGTCTATAAAGCTTAGTTACTCTGGGAAGTGAGGATGACCTGGGCCTACATCCACCCGTACAGACATTTGGAGAAAGAGCAGAATCACACAGAGAAAAGGACAGAAGAGTCACATGAGGCTTTCCTGTCTCCAAAGATACTTTTGCTGCTCTCACTCAAAATGGGATTCAAAAGCAGTTCTCTCTCCGTTTTTTATGTTCACCTGCCTGAAACCCTAGAGAGGACTCCTACATCTGCCTGCCTGTTTGAGTTGAATTCAGAAGAGACTCTTAATACCAGTAGTCCAACTTGGAATCTGGAGCCTGGATTCTACTATTCTTGACCCCAAAACTCATTTTTTTAATCTCCTCCTGTCACCTTTACTGTCTCTCTTGTGTTATTTGTATACATATCGGACCCCCTAACTTGACTCTACACCCCTTTGGTAGCAGGAACCACATTTATTTCTATTTGGCCACACCCAGACCCAACACTGGCCCTCGTACACACTCAGACGCAATAAATGCTTATTAGAGTCAAACCAATAAAGTCCCGGGGAACTGCCCCAGCACAACCAGTGTGTCAGTGTGTGGAACAGGCCACGTTCTCTCTGTGAATACTGACCCCAGCCCAGGCCACCCACTTCTTATGTCTTGAGTACACTTTTGTCCAAAATCAGGATTACAGGCGCTGGAGAAATAATGACATTTAAAAATAATAATAAAAGCTCCCAGGGTATTTACCTCCTCTAGGGTTTCTCATAACAAGTTTGCTAGTCAGGGTTTAGAGCTTTTTCTTCAGAAATTAACTGGCCACAGTAGCCAAGGTCAATGTGAACTTCACAGAGAACAGTAGCTGGCCAACAGCTCTTCTTAGGAAGGAAGACTCCCTGGAAATGAGGGAGTCTCGGCGGCAGACACGGGAATTTGAAGGCTGCAGGCCCTCTGGGTGCCACTGGAGGGGGGCGTGCTTCCAAAGGCATTTGGGGAGATCGTGGCTACAGGGCAGTGTTCGGGGAAGATGGCCTTGACCAAAAACCCAGCCATTGTTGACATTGAAAGCTGTGTTCTTAGAACTGCTCATTTTGCTGATTCTTAATGGGTATCTACCACCATGTCTTCTGAGGCATACTTTTAAATGGTCGATATCAAATTACATGGGTGGGGTGGGAGGGATTTGTCAGCTCTCCCCCCTAAGGATCTGTGGAGGGCCTGTGGGCCCCTTCCTCCTAGTTTTTGAGTTCATTCCCTTTCACCTTCTGCAGACTTGATTTGATTTTAAGTATTTCTTCTTTATTCAACACCCCCCTCCCCAATATTAGCCTCTTCCCTTCTAGTCATACACACGATCGGGCTGCCTAGGGTCTCTTTCGCAAAAACCCTCAATGGCTCTCAAAGTCCTCCTACACTCTGGGCACACGCTCCTCCCCCTGAAAGACATGGCCAACTGCAGTCCAGTCCCCATGTCCCTTTCCACCCACAGCTCCCACTGTGCTACCCCCACCTACAGAGACACCCAAACAGACTTGTTCACGGGCCTCGAACATCCTCTGTGCTTTCCCACTTCCAGGGCTTTGTTTGCGATGGTCCCTCCATTTGCTCTTGATCTAGGACAGTAAAATGCTACTCCAATGCCACCTTTGCCGTGAAACCTTTCCTGATTGCCTAAATTCAGTATGATTCAAGTTCCAAATCTCAACAGCACTTGATAGAAGGACTTCTCATGATATATATCGAATCTACCTTGTGCTGTAGAGATACTTGTACCTAAGTATTCCTACCAGAAGGTACATTCCTTGAGGAGCAAAAACTATGTTATGACATCTCTGTGACATTCTGTACAGACTCAAAAATATATTACCAGAGTACACATGGATGCTTTCATTTTCAAAAAGTATTTCTTGAACACCTACCATATGCCAGTAAGACTATACCAGAGGGGTAGACAAACCATCTACTCTCGTGGTGCTTGTATTTATGTATCACAGTGGGAAGAGACAGACAATAAACAATGTATGCACACTCAGATATTAGGATGAGTGCTAGAAAAAAATAAAGTGTGGTAAAAAAAAATTTATTTAAAAATAGTCCAAATAGGATTACAAGATAATACTTGCTCTGAAGAACAGAAGGAGGTCGAGTGAACTTTGTGGCTTCTTGGCACAAGAAAGAGCAAGTTCAAAGATCTGTCTGGGAAGTCTGTGAACAGCAAGGAGGCCAGCGTGGCAAAATGGACTGAGACAGAGGGAAAGACAGAGGGAACAGTAGTGGTCAGAGAGGTGATAGGGGAGGGGACACATCAGTTAGGGCCATGTGAACCATTATAAGGACTCTGGGCTTTGACTCTGAGTGTGATGGAGGCCACTCTAGGATTTTGAGGAGGACTAGTGTAACCTACCTGATACTTTTACAAGGTCACTTGAGCTGCTCTGTTGAACTGAGGCAGTGGTGGTGGTTAGGCCTGAGCAAGAGCTCCAGGTGGGACCTACCTCAACTGTCCAGGTGAGAGGTAACAGTGATGTAGCCCAGGGAGGTGGCAGTGGAGGAGGCCCAATTCTAGACATCGTCTGTATGCAGCACCCACACGATGTGCTGAGAGGTTCAACACGGCATGTGAAAGAAAGAGAAGGTGACCCCGGTGTTCTAACCCAAGCCACTCAAGAGGGGTGCTGCCACTTGCTGAGCAGGAGGTTTGGATTTTGTGCCATTTTCTGAGGACCGGGTTCAGAGGTCCACTAGCCCTCCCCCTCAGCGGTCCCTGAGGACCGGCTGCAGCCCACATCCTTCAGCTTTTACCCCTGGTCTCTGGCACAGTTCTTCAAAAGACCAGGCTTGGTGTCCCTGGAGCAACCACACCCCCTCAAAGAGCTTTGAACCTCAGCTGGGTGTGGGTTTCTACATTTGCTTCTTCTTTGTCCCTGACAGCCCTCTTTTACTCCTTCTTGTACTCGTATATAAAACCACACACTAGTGTGTATATATAGGCATATGGTGTATGAAACGCTACACGAGTATAAAACAATTCTGTGCACTGTATTTTTTTTTCTGCTCAAATTAGCAGTGTCGTTTCTCATAGGGTCCTGAGTGGTACAGTCAGGGAGAGGAAAAAGAAACCAGCAAAAGGGCAGTTGACAAAGAACACAGACAGGTGGAGGTGGGAGGGGCCTGCAATCCAATGGGAAGAACACACTGCGAGAAGGCAAGAGTGACCCCGTGTGTCAAATGGTGCTGGTTATCATGTAAGAGGAGGACGCAGACTTGACCATGGTATTCAGACATGTGGAGAACATTCGGTAACCTTGAAAAGAACACACATCAGCTTAACTGCCCAGCACCTCCCCCCTAATTCATGGAACCAGTGCCCCGAATTTACTAGGGAAGCCACCCATCCTACCTTCTCATGACAAATGGTTTGGGCAGGCTTGACCCCACAGCCATGCATGTGATCTAAGCTGGCCAGAGTGCTGTACCCCTTGGTTACTGTCATTGGATGAGCACAAAACCCACATTGGTCCTATGAGATTCACACCCAAAACACAGCAGGATTAGAGCACCCAGGGTGTGGAAACCCAGGTAGCTGAGAAGATAGGCTCTCGACCCAGAGAGGCTGGTAGTCATCATGTTACCCAAAGATAGAGCTTCCCTGTACACTGAGCCAACACAGAGAAAGCAGAGTCAAGAAAAACCAAATTCTGATGACATTTGTGTGAATGCTTGGATCTAGCCATCTTGAAGTCATTCCTGGGATTTTTAGGTACATGAGATGACAATTCTTTTTTCTGTTCATGACAATTGGATTTTAATTTTCTCCACTTGCAACTGAAAGAGTCATGAGCAAGATAGTAACAGTTAATTAGTAATCGCAGCATGGAAAACAACTGGTGAGCTAAGTGACTTGCCCAAAGTCTCAGTGGTCAAACTGAATCTATGTGCCAGGTCTTGAACTCCGAACAGTTCTTTCCACCATACCAAACTCTCCTCTTATGAGGGGAGCAATATGCATTTTGACTGTCAGTATTCAGTTTAGGGGAGAAAGGGATTTGGATTAACAGAATCCATTATACTGATTTTTCTGAATTGTGTCGAATAACTCTTTTCCCTCTATGACATGAAAATTTGTTATAGGGAAGAAAAAGAGATTTTCAAAGTATCAGAGTGGTGAGGGACTGTGACCAAAGGAATGAGTAATAACTCCTCATTTTGAAATGAATTGAAAATACGTAGAGATCTACCCTTTTAAGAACATCCATTCTTATGCAGGGTCAGAGCACTATAAATCATAGCCTCAATTTTGTCTTTCCACCCAAATGCCGTAATTAAAACTGACCTGCCGCCTTCATTAACTCAGCTGCAGACAACAAGATGGTGTGATGACTGGTCACCCTCAGCTGTGGGTAGCTGGGGGTGTCAGCTTCCTCGGGAGTCACAAATGTGTGTTACACCACTGTTTGTCTTCCTTCTAGAAACCTTGCCCTGGCCACATGAGGAGATAGATGTCCCTGGTTAAATATAAATTGATCCCCAGGAGGTGGACAGACAACTCTGTGTCAACACTGCCACATGGCATCACCCCCGGAGCCGTGTTTGAGCCCGCGGCTCAGGAGGACGGCATGATGACCCTGTGCCAAAAAGGTGCCGTGTCTGTCTCTGGGTGTTTTAAAATTTCAGAGCTTAAATCAACCAATGAAATATTCATGGGGATCTAAAGTAGTGAGCAAGCTAACGACTTTCTTATGGGAATATCAATATTCTTGGAGCCAGTCTTAATCCATATTCAGAAAGCTTCTCTTCTCCCGTCGTCACTTTGGGTTCAGACCTATTTTCAGAAGCCCTCCGCCCCTCACAGCACTGCCAGAGGGGTGGTGGCAGGTGGGCTGAGGGCAGAGCAAGATGACCGGAGGGCGGCCCTGTGGGGTCCAGGCGGGTTGGCGATGAGGAGGGGTGCTCTTCCGCACTTGGCCACGGGTCCGCCCAGGGGAGAGGTCTCATGTGGCTGCCCTGGGAAGCCTGAAAACATGTGTGTGCACAGTTGGGTGACTGGCTTTAGTGTTTTTGTCTGGTCTGTGATTCCAGGTGTGTACGTAGGATTTTCCTTCCTAGCAAGAGCCAGAGGGAGGGGAAAAGAGAGGGAGGGGGGAGGGAGGTCCTCAATGATGTTGTGGGAGGAAATCTCTGCTGGAGAAAGACAATATTTTCTTTCCTCCATTTTCTGTCGCATGTGAGTGCCCTTCATGGTGTAGATGAGGTACAGGATCAGTGTTTCTGCAAAACAGACCTTGCCCAGCAGACAGCTGGTGTGCTGCACAGTGACCCCTGCCTGTCCCCGTCCCCACTGGGCTCTTCCAGCCCACCGACCTCCACTCCCCACCAACCACACGCCTGCCCTTAGGGTGGGGTGGAATTCTCCCTTCTCCTTTTCCCTCCTTAGCCTCTCAGTTCAGGCTGCCAGAAAAGGGGCCAGTTGGGACAGCGGTTTCCTGACGGGGGCACCTGTCCCTCAGGACAAGAGGAAGGCCTGCCAGCTCATTCCAGGGCTGCCGCCTCCGAACCATGGCGCAGCCCTCTCCCCAGGGCTGTCTGTGTTCCTGAGGCTTACCCAGAGCTGCCCTCTCGGGTGCCCCAGGAGCTGGGGAGGCAGAGCGACTTCTTGGAGACCGGTGCCCAGAGCAGCACTGCCAAGCCAAGCTGGGAACTGAGGGGGCCCAGTTATAGGCATGGTCGAGAGAGCAAGGTGTGGGCCGCCCTGCGGGGGGAGAGGGCCGCTCACCAACACACCCCCTCTCCCACTAGCTGGCTCCTCTCCAGCAGGAGCTAGTGAGCAGCAGTGTTCAGCACTGGGCCTCAAAGGGTGGCAGCTGGAAACCCGACCCTGGGGCCAGGAGGAGGTGGAGAGGGGCCCCTAGCCACGGGTGCTTCCTTGGGGATTTCTCTTCTGAAGGCTAAGTCTTCCGATCCCCACTTGAGAAAAGAATGATTCTTACCCTTCTGTGCTTTAAGGCTGATGTGCGGTGAATTGGGGGAAGAAAGCGATGGTGGCCAGTTTGACAAACTAAGTCCTATTGTATCTTGTATGTTGAGGCTTCCCGACCACAGGGCTTAGAAAAGGCAAGCTTCTAGATTCAACGCAGGAAGCAAGACAGAGAAGCCTGAACCATTACCAGATCCTGAATAACACAGATTGACCAGCAATGAAAAGTGCAAGGAATGATGAGGCCATGAGAGAACAGTCCCTTATTCATGATGTTCCTGAGTCAGCCGACTCCACACTCACTCGACAAACACCTACAGACACCCCGGCATGTCCTCAAGCTCACCGGCCTTGAACCAAATCACCTCTCTAAGACTTCTCCCTCTCCAGCTCTATTGAAGGAAGGAGGTGCTATTTCTCAGGGACACCTGCGTGTTAGTCTAGAATGCACAGAGTCTACTATACGACTGTCTCACCAAGGGCCAAAGCCCACTTCCTTTTTTTGTGTATGACTCCAAGCATGTAAGAGATACTACTCCCTACCATCCATTCATAACAACCCTCATAAGAAAAATCAAAAAGCCAAGACCAGACCTGACCTGTGGGTGGCGCAGTGGATAAAGCGTCGACCTGGAAATGCTGAGGTCGCCAGTTCGAAACCCTGGGCTTGCCTGGTCAAGGCACATATGGGAGTTGATGCTTCCAGCTCCTCCCCCCTGTCTCTCTCTCTCCTCTCTCTCTGTCTCTCTCTCTCTCCCTCTTTCTCTCCTCTCTAAAATGAATAAATAAAATAAAATTTTTTTTAAAAAAAGGGCTTCCTTGCATTCTTAAAAAAAAAAAAAAAAGCCAAGACCAGCTGGGTCCACAAGCAGTGGCTCTAATGCTGCCGTAGGCTCTCACAGAATCTAGCTCTGTGCTCTGGTTTATATGCTGTGTGACCTTGGAAAAATGACTTCACCTCTCTGTGTCTCAGTCTCATCTTCAAAATAGAGACAATCATAGTAGCCATCCCGTGAGTTCCTGTGATAATTAAAGGAGATAAGTTTTCTAGTACACATATTATATATGTGTTAGCTAATATTGTTACTGTAATAATTATTATTGCTGTCTCCAAAGTGTTTGTTGAGTAGAATTCTTGTCAAGTTCGCATGGAGAAAACACCCTCACTGGTTGGTTACTGGGGAGATACTGGAGCAGCCAGTCTGCTCTCAAGACTTGATGCAACTTAGATCTCATCTTAGTCTGGCTTGATGCAGCCCCACCCAAGGGAAAGCAAAGCTTAACTCCTAGGACATAGATAGGTGGCTGTGACATAAATAGGTTTGGGATAAAAGCCCGGTCTTTATCCAAGACCAGAGGGAGCCTGACCAGGCAGTGGCGCAGTGGATAGAGCATCAGACTGGGATGTGGAGGACCCAGGTTCGAGACCCCGAGGTCACCAGCTTGAGCGCAGGCTCATCTGGTTTGTGGCGCAGTGGATAGAGCGTCAGACTGGGATGTGGAGGACCCAGGTTCGAGACCCCGAGGTCACCAGCTTGAGCGCAGGCTCATCTGGTTTGAGCAAGGCTCACCAGCTTGAGCCCAAGGTCGCTGGCTCAAGCAAGGGGTCACTTGGTCTGCTGTAGCCCCCGGTCAAGGCACATATGAGAAATCAATCAGTAAACAACTAAGGAACTGCAACAAAGAATTGGTGTTTCTTATCTCTCTCCCTTCCTGTCTGTCTGTCCCTATCTGTCCCTCTCTCTGACTCTCTCTGTCTCTGCCACAAAAAAAAAAAAAAAAAGACTAGAGGGAGAGGCTTCTCAAGGACCCCACAATAGTGCCCCCTCTCTCTGAACCCAGGATTGGCCGACAGTACATGGAGAAGCCTGACCAGACTTGCTGAACATTCTCTAGTCTAACCAATTTCCAGTTCTCATCTCCCATACTTAACCGTCTTCTCTGGTTTCTAACTTACTGTTGCCTTTGGAATGAAAATGTCCAACACTTCCCTGCTAGAGCAGTCAGCGACCACTCATTACCACCCTGACATCCACCCGAATGCTGCTTTTTGGACCTCCTCACATAAAGTCAACGGCCTTCATGCTATCTCACAACTGACCTGGTCCATCCAGAACTCTCTCTCTAATGTCTCACTGTAATAAAGCATGTCATCTGCGGGCAGGTCACTGGATTTAGGAGAAAATGACAGTCACTGTGGTCTTTCTTATTACAATGGGGACTTGAGCTTGAGCTCTTGGATTCTCAGAACCATAGGTGTGCAGGGAACAAATGCTATTCAGTGTGCTGGGCGCTGTTCTAGGAGCTGGGACACAGGGAACAAGACAGGCGAAGTCCTTGGTCTCAAGGAATATATGCTCTAGACATGAAACCAGTGCTTGCCAATATCCTTCAAACCACATTTTATCACTAGGAGAACCAGATGTTGTTTTCAATATATCCCCTTTTCTAACTCTTTATAAATAATGCTGGCCTGGTCAACAGAAAAGATATTAGGTTGGAATGAGAAATGACCGAAGCTTTTTATAAAAATAGCCTTTGCTCCAAAACTTACATAAACCTTTTAAAGTCACAGCACCAAATAACTACAGTAAATCAGAAAAATCAAATACCCTGTCAATATTGAAAAGCTACACTTTCTGCAAGCCCAGTAATTACTCTTGGTTTGTGTTTCCCATTCCCCATTAGCTAGGTATCTTAATGGAGATAATTTGGTTGCTTCTCTTTTCCCATTGTTAACACCCTGATTTTCAGACTTTCAAAATTAAGTGAACAAACAGCTATGACTCTTTCCATCCCCCTTAAAACAATTCCCTTTCTCATCCTCCAGAGAACAACGTCTCTCTCTCTCTCTCTCTCTCTCTCTCTCTCTCACACACACACACACACACACACACACACACACTAAAATTGCTCATCTCTATTATTAGGCATATAAGATGCGGGGTTCTTTTTGTGGTGCAGCCGAGATGTTGCTGGATGACCTATTCAATCATTTAACTGGTCTGGTAAGATTTTCCAGGAAGTAAATATGTCTGGCCATTTCCCCCCCAGCTCCCCTCGTGACAGGAACTTCTCTAGCCAGGGCTATTCCTGAGTATCAGAGGAGAGTGAAGGGACAGCACACAGGGTTCTTGCTGCTTTCTAAAAGAGGTAACTACCTCTCCCCAGTGTGGACCTTCCTCCTGAAAAGATGCACCGAGGCCAGTAACAACTGATGTTGGGCCAAGAGCGGAGAATCTGGGCTTTTCATTTTCAGTAACACTCCATTAAAAACTCCTCACCTATACTAGGCTTTTGGTTATATGTGGGCCAAGTCATACCCATACACACACGCATGTAATCATTCATTCAGTCAACAAATATTTATTGAGCACCTACTCTGTGCCAGCCCAATGTTAATGACAGCGCGGCTCCCTCGCCATGGGAAGCCTGCTGCACATATTCTGGGTAAGCGTGTGCCCCAGCAAGTTTCGTGGCACGGCTTCCGTGCATGTTGTTTACTGTGTAAATTGACTCTGTTTTAGTTTCTCTATTTTAGAAAAGGAAACAAAAAGAAATGTCTCTTAAAATCACCAACCAAAGATGACTGCCCTGTTTACATTTATTTTCATCCTCCCCTCCTTTTTTTTATATTCAGTGTATATGAATGTTGTTTGATGCAGTCGTACTCATACTGCACATATTTTCTCTCTTGCTTGCTTTCCCCGCCTATGCATACAACATGTGGTTTTCCTAAGTGTAAAATCGGGGGCTTAGACGAGGATTCTGAAAAGATGGTGGAGGAGTAGGAAGCACCAGGAATCTGTCTCCTAGACAATAATTCCATTGGCACACTCTGTCTGAAGTAACTATTTTGGAACTTTGAAGTCTACTGAAGTCCTGCAATTTCCAGAAGAAGGCTAAGACATTACATTGTGGTTAATTTTGGTCAATTTCAGCTCTTTGCACAGTTGCAGCTCTCCATAACCCACTCCTACTCCCATGGTCGGCAGCTATGCACGTGTTCCTGGAGCAATCTGCATGCCGCTTCAGAAGCCAGGGTGGACAATAAGGACCCTGTCCTCCAAACACTGAGGATATGTGCTCTAATCACTGACTACTGTTTCAATTTCCCTCATTGAGGCAGGCCCTCCCATTCAGCTGAGGTGACTCCCAGAGGATCTAAAGGCCTACTACTGCTCTCTTCTGTCCCTTCTTCATTTTTCTCTTTTTCCCCTTTGGGGGCTAGACATTAAAGACTAGGATATCAAAGAACAACTGCATATATGGGGAAAATTAGAGTGTGACAATGCACACCCAGGGAAATGTACAGAGTCAGCAAAGACATAAGAAGAACCTAAATTTATACCACAGGACTATCCTTGGCACAGAGACAATGTACAAGAATTTTTATGAAATTAAAATAACAGAAAAAATTCAGCAAAACTTAGGGTGGGAGAAAAAAAATTTTTTTTAAGCAAGAGATGAGAAGCATCAACTCATAGTTGCATCACTTTAGCTGTTCATTGATTGATTCTCATATATGCCTTGACCAGGGGGTTTCAGCCAAGCCAGTGATCTGGGGCTCAAGCCAGCGACCTTTGGGCTCAAGCCAGCAACCATGGGATCATGTTGATGAGCCCACACTCAAGCTGGCGACCCTGTGCTCAAGCTGGTAAGCCCACACTCAAGCCAGAAACCATGGGGTTTTGAACCTAGGACCTCAGCATCCCAGGTCTACACTCTATCCACTGTGCTACCACCACTCAGGCTAGGAGGAGAATCTAATCTCCACAGTTACCAAGTTATTAAATTCTAATATCCAGATTTAACAACAACAACCAAAAGAAATCATAAAAAATGAAAATGTATAATTTATTCATAGGAAAAAAATAAACCAACAGATATTGTCCCTGAAAAAAACCAGATGGCAGCTCTACTAGATAAAGACTTCAAAACCACTGTCTTAAGAAGCTCAAAGAACTAAGGAACCAATAATATCAAAATAGATATATCTATAAAAAGACAGAAAACCTAAAAAGAAACCAAAAAGTAATTCTGAATCTAAAAAGTACAATAACTGAAATGAAAAATTCACTAAAGGGATTTAAAGGCAAATTTGAGCATGCAGAAGAAACAATCAGCTAACTTTAAGATAGGATGATGTAAATTATTGAGTTTGAAAAATGAGAAAAAATGTAAGATGGAAGAAAAATAAAAAGAACCTAAGGAACTTGTGGAACACCAGCAAGTAGACTTATATATGCATTGTGGGAGGAGAGATGATGCAACATCTCTCAATGCTAAAAGGATATGAGCTACCAAGACATGAAAAGAATGGAGGAGCCTTATAGGCACATGACTGTATGAAAGAAGCCAATCTCAAAAGGCTATAATACTGTATGATTCCAACCACATAATTTCTGGAAAAGGCAAAACTATGGAGGTAGTAAAAAGGTTCAGGAGTTGGAGGGAAGAACAAGATGGATCAACAAAGCACAGAGAATTTTGAGGGCAATTAAACTATTCTGTATGATATTATAATGGTGGATATATGTCATTATGCACTTGCCCACACCCATACAATATATAGCAGCAAGAGTAAACCCTAATGTAAACTATGCCCTTTGGGTGATAATGATATGTCAATGCCAGTTCAACAATTATAAAATGTGCCACTCTAGTAGCTGACACTGATGATTGGGAAGGCTGTGTGTAAGCATGGGCTGGGACTAGTGGAAAATCTCTGTACCTTCTGATCAATTTTGCTGTGAACCTAAAACTGCTCTAGAAATAAAGTCTATTAAAATTTAAAAATTAAAAACACAAAAAATTATAGGCAAATGCAGAGAGCAAATGAAAATACAACTCTTAGTAATCATATCGGTGGTAGTAGTACCAGTATTGTTCCAAGCCTGTTGTGTCTGTAAAAAGCCTAATGCACCAAATTAAAATTGAAAATTATCAAAAGGAACTCATAACATAGTTTATCTTTAAATATATATGGTTATTTCTTAGGTCTGTCCACTGAAAAATCCAAGAAACAATGATCACAGTAGTAATGAACAGACTTTGTGCCTAGGTTGTGGTTTTAAAGTACCAATTCCTGCTAAAAGAAACCAGGAATTCTTCAATAAATGGCAGATTCCAGATCTGGGGCAAGATATGTACAAGGTGAGTCCAGAATACTTTGTCATATTAGATACCAAGAAAGTCATGGAAGACTACTAAGGTCATGTCAAAGGACTCAAGTGCCAATGGAAGAGGCTCACAATGGCCAATGAGGGGATGAACTGACCTGCAATAAAAAATTATTATGATTGCCTGAAACTCACTACATATGTTGACTACATGTATGAATACATGGATACATGTGTTCATGAAAATTAAAATAAAAAGATGTCTTTGGAGGAATCTGGATAGGAAACATTCAGTATCATGACAACTGGTAAATACAAGGAAAGAATAAGGCATCTGCTGTCCCTTTCCTATCCGAATTGTACCACTGATGAAACTATTCATCAATGAGGAAAAGTATTTTTATATTTATATAAATATGCTAATGAATGAGAAATAAAACAGAAGTATTGTATAATATTCTGCAGCTCCCCATAAATAGATGGATCTAGGCATTGAGCATCTATGTCTGCTAAAGTAACAAAGATAGACAGCCCAGCATTATATACCCCCATTTCTGTATAAATCAGTATCACCCATCATCTTGGCAAAGTGAGTTTCAAGACTCCAAATCCAGCTGCCATTTGGCAGGAAACAGAACTGCGCCAGGAGGATGCAATCAGCATCAACAGGACTGCAGGAAACCCTGCAGGTCAAATGCCCTGGGTCCTTCAAAAGAGCCGAGGTATCTGGAGAAGGCTTTCCAGAGTAGGATTATCTTGCACAGGATCTTAAAAGGCAAGACAAAGGAAGGTTGGGGATGAAAATCTAATTGGTTTAGAGGGAAATAGATCTCCTGGAACCCAGCTTGAGCTCCTCATCTATTTGGGGGAAGCACCTCAAATCTCTTAGGCCCAAACCAAGAAGCTCAGAATCAGCCATAACTCCCACTCCTCAGCTTTGCCCACTCTTCACTGCCCAACATGGGTTCTTCCCATCCCAAACAGCAAACATTTCCCTTCCTAGTTCTTGGCTTAGTCATGACCCCCACTTACAGAGGCACATTCACCAGCCATCTGTAAAAGCTGGAGCAGATAAACCCTGATCCTAGAATACACAGCTCCCTCCACCTTCTCAGAGTGTGCAGTTTGACCCATGAAGCCACTTGGGGACTTGGAGTGAAACCAGAAAGCCAGCTCTTGCTCACTTTCAGCCCAAAACCAAAATCAGTGACACACAGCAGTGGTCTTCAGATTAGAAATCAGACCCAGCCGCGATTAGAGGAGACGCCACTTAAGGAAGGCTGGCAGAGCACTGATCATCACAAAGGATTCTTGGAATTATTGTGTTGTTTTTTAAAATGATTGTTTTCATTTCACATTTTTTTGTTGCTTCTGGTCCATTTCACTGGGGGTTGAACATTTCTCTGGATTTTCAGTTTTGTCGCCTTTAGGGACATGAAGTCTTCCTTCAAGGGAAGCTTTCTTTTCTCAGTTCAGCCCCATTTTACTTCTCTCACAGGGTTCCATGGGGCCGAGAGCAGCCCCACTTCTCTGGTACACCCTGGCCTGGTCAGCCGCCTCTGCCCTGGATCCAGAGTTGGGTCCTGCCGGTTTGCCTCCCAGCTTTCGGGTCTGAAAGAGCAGGTGAAAAGTGTGGATGGATGTTGAGACACCTCCATTAGGACGCTAAAGGGAGGTGGCTGTTTTGTGCAGCTGTCCACTGATGGGAGGACAGAGTGAGAATTCTTACCCTTGACCCAATGCAGCCTCTGGTAAGCAGAGGAAACAGACAGAAGCAGATGCCCACCTGGGGCACAAGACGAAGCCAGCACAGGTTGTTACTTCTCCGTGTCCCAGATCTCTCCCTTAGAGCACCAGGGCGGTGCAAGCGAGCCCCACCCAAGCATCCTTCTGCACCTCCACCTTCCAAACCGGAGACCTTGTAGGTTGCTGCTGGAACAGGCTGACTCGTTTACATATCAGTGTGCATTTAGGCTAACATCTGCATTGGGGAATTCAACAAAACTGAAAGCTGTGCTTCTTGTTAGAGAAATGCCATCATTCTTTCTGGACAGTATTTGGAGAGCAAAGCCCTTCCTTAAACACCCTCCCCCCCCAAATAAACTCCCTCAAGTTGCTGGCAGCTTCCCCAGCGGAGGTATGTAGAGAGCAGCACTGCCCACCAGCAGTAACTTCAGAGAGCCGCAGGGAGCAGGGAGCGCGTGTTTGCGGCCCTGGAATGTATACTGCGGGCTGGGCTGTGGCGAGGCCTCTGACGCAGCCAGATGACATGCGCTCCCCCCAGGACATCTGGGGGACAGTGAAGTGTCTCCAGGCCCTCCAGAGTCTGGTAGGTAAGAGCACAGTCTCCCTGTAAAACAACCCGGACCTTTGGCCCACTGGATGTTCTCACAAGCAATCACACTCGGGCCAGTTCCCAAGAAATACCATAGTCAGCTTTTCTTTTCCTTTTCTAGTGGGAGCTGCCCTCCCAGGCTGGGGAAAGTACGCAACTGCTCGCGTAATCCTTGGGGACAGCACTTCCCAAGGTGCCACCCACAGTATACGAGCCCAATCAAAGAGCTGCTGGACCTACCTCTCCCCACGATGCAATTAGTCCTGGGCCAGCCTCCATTTATCATCACAAATGTGTTCACAGGGATGTTAGAGGGGTGTGTGAGTTACAGCGTGTGCTTGGATGCCACTCACAGAAATAAAAGGAAAAAAGGAGAGGGAGGGAGAAATGATGGATGGACCAGTGCCTCCAATGGATACCAGACAGAAGTCACAAATGCACTATTTTTCTGATAGAAAGGGACTTTTTCAACAGTTAGGCTTTTAAAAAGCTGCAAGGAGGAAAGAGAGGTGATTCCTGGGGGGTGGGGGGGGGAAGACCTGAGCTCATCAAGGAAATTAAAGCGAAAACACTTGCCTTTGAGAGCAACTCTGTTCCTTCCACGCTGTGCCGCCCATCAAGCTGCTGAATGGATATGATCCTTGAAAGTATTTGGATGTGGGGTGGGACAGTGGGGAGAAGATACTGTGAAGCTAGAACCCTAAATATGAATCCTAACTGTCCCATCTCCCATAAATCAACAACTTCTCCAGACTTCACTTTCCTCATCCCTGATATGGGATAAGAATCGTTCCTATCTATGGCATTGTGGTGAATGGTTATTAAGATCATGTGTTTAGATTGCCAAGCAACCTACAGAGCAGACAATGCATATTCTGTAAATATAGTATTGTTATTCTTGTTTATTAAGGTAAATCTTTGAAAGGCTGTTCCAAAGTATCCATGAAGGACAAAAAGGAGCACCAGCAAGAATCAATGTCCTCCATCTATCCCCCACCACAGAAACTTGTCCTTTTGAGAAGTTGTACCTGCAAGCAGGAGGGGAGAAGGAAGCTGGCTCCCGAGTGGCCAACTCAGCCCTTGTGACCAGTGGCTAACAGATTTTAAAATCAGCATGCCCTTTTATGTGAAAGATGAAGGAGGGGGAGGGGCAAGAGAATACAGGAAGGGCCCCATGCAGAAGATGTTGCCTGTAGAGGCCCTAATTCTCTCCCAGCCCACTTCACCGGCCAGAGGGCTGGGGCTGGACCAGGTGAGGGACATCTATGACTGCACTCCCCAGGGCTTGGCCAGGAGGATGGAAGACAAGATAGGAGCAAATACTCGACAGGGTGTCCTCAATGAGTTAGCAAAGAGAATGTGCTCAGCTGCTGGACGCGGCTCCCTTCCACACTGACACCCCTCCCTAGCTGCAGATGCACCTGAGAGTAACAGGGACTAAGAAGCAGAATTGCTTGCGCTGGTTAAACACCCAGATTTTCTGCCCACATCAGCAAAGCCCCTTACTGAGCAATGGGAAACCTCAGCCTGAGACTCCATAAAGGGGATTTCAAGGGAGGAATGTGATGGCCCAGAGACATCCAGGATGGGGAAAATCTCAGAGGCTTGTGCTAAGCATCACCTTCCATTCTGGTGTTTACTCCAGTGCCCCAAAGCGAACCCAGCGAAACTAATTTGGAAGCTACCTGAAGCCACAAAGCTGGAGGTAAATGGTGTTTTCTAAAGATTCTTCTTTAATTTTTATTTTAAATCAATTTTTAATTTTTTTTAATTTTTATTTATTCATTTTAGAGAGGAGAGACAGAGAGACAGAGAGAAACAGAGAGGAGAGAGAGACAGGGGGGAGGAGCTGGGAGCATCAACTCCCATATGTGCCTTGACTAGGCAAGCCCAGGGTTTCGAACCAGCGACCTCAGTATTTCCAGGTCGACGTTTTATCCACTGCGCCACCAGAGGTCAGGCAAATGGTGTTTTCTGGATAGTGCCACCTTTGGGGTGGTCCTGGTCTATCACATCTTGTCCACTTTATGGTGGTCAGCCTTCATCTCATGCCCCCTGCTGTCTCTTACTCTCCCAGCCTGCCCCTCTTGGGTCTCTGTGTATAATGTTGTCCTTTTCATATTGATCCAACCCATGGGCCAGAGAGCACCTTAGCTAAATCTGCATGTTCAGCACCTAGCGCTGGTATGTAGAAGTGTCTCCACAGCTGCTCATCGAATGGGCTCACGGAACACCAACTGTGGGTCAGCATCTCAGCTGTGATAGATCAAAATAGGGAGTGTAATTTAAGACCATGTGGGAACACCAAGACCTGGCGCAGTGAGAACTGAACCCAGCACCAGAGTCTCACAAGCACTTTGCTCCATGCACTGAGTAGACCAGGTGCCACTGCCCTGACCCACTGGACAGCCCAGGTGCCAAGGCTCCCTCTCTGGCGATAGTACCCATCTGTGTGACAATGAGGGAGTTTTCCAACTGCGGAAGCAGCTTCTCGACATTCAGATGAACGGCTACTCTCTGTTTGCAACAATCCAGACCTGCCAACACGTCACACTGCAAATAAAAGCTCAGGAGAAAACAACTGAAGAGAGGAGGAGATAAACCCTCAGCTCTCTTGGACTCATTCCAGAATGACGGGGCCGCCAACAAGGTCTCAGAGCTGCAAAATATAATCTGGGATTTCTAAACAAGTCCCAGATGAGCCTGACAGAGTTCCCCTGTGGAATCCCCAACTGGAGTTGCCCTTGGCTCTGGAAACAATCTTTCCTGGGTGTTGCAAGGAACTTCTTGGCTTCCCAAGATGATCAATCCCCTTTTGCCCTGATTTGACCCGTGAAAAACGTATAGGGCCACCCCTCGGCTGGGCCCACAGCCCGGTATTTCCTGCACCTGGAAAGCCTCTGCACCGCTCTCTGCTGCACAGACTGTCGTCCAAGGCGCACTCCCGCCCCTCGGACTTCCATGCTTTCCACAGCCTTCATGACATCCCTTCTTCTCCACTCCCTATAATACTTAGGTGTGGCTCCCTGGATCATACCATTGGAACTTAATCTCATTTTATCCCAGATAAAACACCACATTTGGGGAACTTATTCAATGGCATGGGAAACGGCAAACAATGCAAATGTAAAGTGAAAAGACGAGATGATAAAATTACAGGCACAGTAGGATCCTCCTTCCATTTAAAAATATAAAATAGGAAATAATGAACATCGAAAACATCTTAATATCCCAGCACCCAGAGATAACCACTACAGATAGGTGGGTAAGATCATGAGTTGCCTTTATTGTCTTCCTTATTAGATTTCTTATAGTCCTACAGTCACTTCAACCACTTGTCTGACAGGAAGATTATGGGTGTAACTTGCAGCGTTTTATAGTGAATTAGTTAGGAAGGACCTTTGCAAACTCCCGGTTATCTAAGACCGGGTTTAGTAGATTGTGTGGACAAGAGAGCACCTGGGTGTTGCCTGGGCACAGAGCGGGTGACAGCCTGGGAGAAACTTTGAGGAAAGCCTGTGTCTTTTCATCTTTGTGTCCCCAACACCAAATGGAACCCCACACAGAACCAGCTACTTAATGAACAGGGCCTAGTGCAACGGAAAGTGAAAATTCGGGATTCCTTGTAGAAGAAACAGTAGTTTTAAGACAACAGGATTAGCACAGGAAGCCAAGCACAGAGCCTCCCCGAGGGCACAGACCCCAAGCCCAGAAGGGCGGCCGAGGAGCCCCCCACAATGCAGGTGCTCAACAAACGTGTGGTAAGAAAAGAAAGGAAGGGTTGGTAGGAGGATCCCAAACACAGACTTCTCAACTGTGCTTCCTAGCAAAACTAGACTCAACAAGGTTTGAAATTATGGGAGAGTATGAGGTCATCCACAGGTGGAAGAGCACACTGTTCCATAACTTTCCCTACCGGCCAATATGCGAATATAGTCCACAGTCACCATGTGTGACCTGGATGACAATGACCACTCCATCGGTAGAAGAAATAAATACTATCTCTGCTCTTCAAAATGGAAGATTTGGCTCTGGCCGTTGTATCCTCCCTCTTTGCTTCCCGCTTCAACCCACTTTTCCTCTTACAACCCTTGAAGCTTGGCAAGAGAACTCTCCCTGCCCACCCCTTCCTTCCTGTACCCTACACACCCGTCCTAAGCGCTCCCTCCGCCTTTAATGCCGGCCAGGCAGACACGGAACATGAGAAGGTGTCTACAGTGGATGTGAATAACCCTCCGCCCGAGCTCCTCCGCGGTCCTCCTGCGCAGGCCTGGCCGAAGCCCAGGAGAGCCGCTGTTGCCAGCACATGGGAGCCCTAGCGGCCTAACAGGGCACGAGGCAGACAGGGGTCATCACTTATCAAGTGACGGCTTCTGACAATTTATTAGACTGGGGAAACTTAGGCCGGAAAGTGGGAACCTGACCCTTGGAAGAGGAGGGTGCTGAGGAAGGATGCTTACCCTCCTTCGCCAGAGCCACACCGCAGCCCTCTGACGCTACCGGGACAGGAAAAGCCCAACACCCCCTTGAGCACGTCGGAAACCGAGCCAAGTTAGCAAATGTCTAGCATCCTCCCTGGTCGGTCGGCAGGCGTGGCGCCGTAGTGATCGTAATGACAGTCCCTAATGCGTATTGAGTGTTTTGCTCCTTCTTAATCTCTGCCACATACTGTAACCCATGTTGATCTTCAGTGGACTCAAGGTCTAAGGGAGGACAGGTATTACAATCCCATTTACAGCGTAGGAAACTGAGATACCAAGAGATGACGTGAACTACCTAAGGTCAGAATTTCAGCTAATGGTGAGCCCAGGACACACACAGAGACATCCCGAGTGTCTCGTGGCTCCTTCTGCGCGGCAGCGGCAGAGGCTGGGTAGATGCTGTCATCAGGTCCAGCCAAACGGAGGCAGGGCAGGAAGACAGGAAGGATGCGGGGCGACGCGGCAGACTCTCGCGGGATTTTTCTGGACATTTTCCGTTAATAAATAAGATATAAATAGTCTGCCATTTGTCTTGCAACTTAGCAGCCACTCAGCTTTTAATTAATTGTTTAAAAGCAGGAAGCTAGACCAAAAGTAGAACAAACAATTTCTATTTCAGTTTGGAGTGAGGTGGGTTTTTTTCTGCTTAATTTAAATATAGGATTTCTGATGGCCTGAGGATGCTTTTGAAACCAGATATGAAGCCAGTCCTTGAAGAGCTGGCTCAATTCAATCCAAAAAGTGTTTCCAAGCACACTCTCGGCAGGCTGCTGCCAGGCAGCCTCGGACCCGGGTGGGGGCCCAGCCCCATCTCTGGCCTCCTGGGGGAGGCTGGGGCTTCTTCCCCCAAGACCCTACCCTGCAAACACGGGCTCCATTAGAGCAGTTATCAGACTAGAATGTGGCTCCTGTCCCATGACAGTGAGCCCTAGAAGGCAAGCCTATTCCCTCATCATCTTCATACCTCAAAAGCCTAGAGACGGTGTTGTTACACAGCCAGCATGGAATGAGCCCATCTGACAGATGAGCAAATGAGTGCACAAACCAGGCCACCGGATCCCTTTGAAGGTTTCGGCCTCCTGCTGTGAAATGGGTCTAGGCACAGAGTTGCAAAAAGATTAAATGTCTCTTTCTGGTATGGCCCTTACATACACATCACAAACACAGCAAAATGTAAAAACCTGAACACAGGAGCCCTGCTGCTCCTGTTGATAGCTGAGTCCCCAATATCTACACTAGTGTCGTTGTAAGTGCTTAATTAATGTTGGTGGAAGAGAGAGTGGAGGGACAGAAAGGCATAGGACACTTTATAAACACTGTGGCTTCTATTCGACAAGTTCTGACATCCCCCCCTTACAGACAGACAGACACACACACACACACACACACCTGTAAAAGGTTCTGGTCATTACAAAGCACAGGGTGCTGCTAAGAGGCTCTGTCTGGTTTTCAGGTCTGTCCCTCCGTCCACCAGACTCCCCTGTCACCCACTACATGAAGAGGGTCATGTTCACCCTCCTCTTTCTCAGAAGAAGAGTTTTGTCTTTTTCAAACTTTCTGTGATGTAGGCACGTGGTGAGTCTGGGACTAAGTCATATCAACAAAGCCATATGTCCTAAAACTCATCCAGAACCCCTAACGCTGTTGGGGGAGGAGGGGGAAGCGGTCACTAAGCCAGGCTCAGAGGGACGAAGTGGGGGAGACAAAGAGCCCAAGCGGGAGCTGAGAGCCGACCAGACGGGTCTCTGCCGCCACCCTGGAGCTGCAGTGGGCACGCGGGTGCCTCTGTGGCCGCCCCGAGCCAAATACCACCTCAGCGCAGGCGCTTCCTGGGGATTAATGAGGCACGGAAAGGAATAACACCTCAACCATTAACCCCGACCAGCCATAAATCCTCCAGAATTGCACGGCCGAGTGCCTGCGCCTGCTATATTAAGGTGAAAATGCATTTTTAAAAAGCCTATGGATTTTTTTTAATGGACAACAGTCTTTCTGGTACCCAGTGGGCCTTTCCACAGATTGAGTACCTCGACCTGGGGGCCAGGCCCTTTCCTCGGTTTGTATTGTTCCTCCTCCCTCTCCCTGCAACCTGCCTTTGTCCTCTGCTCCTAGAATACTGAAAAGCACCACGTGCGCTGCACACACGGGGATGAGAGAGGGAGGCCCCATCAGCCTGCCACAGCCACAACCTGGGCAGAGGGCCCGCTCTACAGGTGGGCTCAGTGGGCAGCAGGACAGGAGAAAATTAGGAGTGAAGACTGCCACAGTGCTGGCATCCTCATGGACTTCTGCAACATCGACATCAAGATCCCCAACGTAAATGTTTTCTGGTGACGGGAGCCATTTGTGGCCATTAACAACTTTGCTAAAATTATTTTTAAAAAAACAAACATTGTCTAAAATAGCCATCTACCTATCAGAGCCCTGAGCAATGGAACTCAATGCAGGTGTTAATGGGGGAAGGAAAGAAGGTCAGGAACGGGAGCAAGAATGTGGAAGACCAGGAGGAGGAGGAGGAGGAAGAGGAGGAAGAGGAGGAGGAGTAGGGGGAGGGGGAGAGGAAAGGGAGGGGGGAGGGGGAGGGGGAAAGGGGGGGGAGGAGAAGGGGTGGGGGAAGGACTGCACCTCCTTAATGGCAATGGCTGCCAGGCAGAAAATAAACACCGGATCATCAATGACTTTACCAGACTAACCATTTTTTTCTAAAACGGGCCCAGCTAGGGAATGACGGAAGATTAAGAGAAACCAAAAGAGAAGGCAAAGCAAAGAGAGGAGATGAAGGCCTAGGGGCTTAGTGTGAGAAACAGCAGCATAGCTAGCTGGAGCTCCCAGGGGGTGGGGCCACCAGCTATCAGGTTACCCCCCATTGGGTAAAATACATACCTACTGGATGACTCCATCCCCCTACTACAAACATCTCTTTCAAGTAACTTCCCTCAGATAAGCCACTGGGGGAGGTGGAGGGGGAGGATAAAGAGTTAATATTGGAACATCACAAGGAGACTTTGGAGAACACAGTTCTGTTCTAAGTGTGAGGGAACCCTATTCTAAGAAATTCTGTAGACCGACACAACTAAATGGCCTCTATGTTGTATAACCGTAACCCTCCTCAGCATACAAAAGTCCAAAAATAAAGACCAGATGTCTCCAAATTGCTGACGTGGGTTGAGCTGCTTCCACACTCTCACAATGATTGCTAAACCAAGCTTTCCCTGGACGCAAAGCTGAGGATTTCCATCATTGCATTATTGGCTTTTCTGCCACAATTTTCCTGTTCACGTATATGGGCACCCTTCTGGCCTCGTGAGGTCCAGAATGGAGTTTTCCACTCTCTCCAGGACACGTCTGCAGAGGCTCAGTTGAAACTCTATGTCCATGTGCCTCTCTGAGCAGCCTCTTCTGGCCTCAAAGAGCCAGTTTCTCATTAGCAGCTGGTTAGAACAGTGGGGCCTCCACCAGTGCCTTGCTCAAATTCTCCTTCCTCAAGAAAAACTTTGTGAAGATTCTGCCCCAGGCCAGCTCTCCCAACAACCCTTCCAACCCTTCAAAGCCCCAAACTGGGTTGGGAGGCCCATGCTTTGTGTGGGCCAGCTGGGGGGGTCGTGTCCCCATTTCCTATTCTTCCACTCGCTCTGTCTCTTCCCATAAGCTTCCCGACAGGGTTAGGTAGTGCTGAAATGCCTCCTGGTTCTCATTCTCATGCCTTTCTCCTATGCATTTTCCCTGCTAGCTCATAAGCTTCCCAGCCATCAGTACTATATTTTATAATTCCTCCTAATTCTTCCCCTCAACTCTCACAGATGTCAGGACATCAAGAGGTTTCAGTGAAAAGATTGTTGACTGCATAACTCTAAAAAGGGAGAGACAAAAGCAAAAAGTGAATTGTGACCACTGGAAGCAGACCAAAGACAAATAGGTATGCTGTGTGCTTGCATTTGTTGTGAGTTCATTTGTATACCCACTCGCCCCATCGTATGTTGTACACCTACTATGTTCCAGGTATGATGATGGGCACAGGGATATGGCAAAGAACAGGAATAATACAGTCCTTGGGCCCGCAGAATACCGCCTCCTTAGGACTTCCTGCAGACCAGTGTGTTAGATCCTGAAGCTTCACGCTGCTAGTGCGTTTGTTTTCTGGCTGAAAAGGCATGGTATGTTTGGATGTGTCTCATGTAAAGATATACGTATCCTATAAAAATATGTTTGGTTTAGGTTCAGAATACAAAAATGCAAAAAAGGAAAGGAATGTTAGGTATCATTTAGAACCAAATGACTTTCTTCGTGATGAGTGACTCTTTATCTCAAGCCCAGAGGAAAAGGAGGTACAATTTACAGAGACCACAAAGAACCAGGCAGAGGACCTGCGATCGGGGCGGCATGCTGCCCATGTTCGCCGCAAGGACCGTAAGAAATAGGCCTCTGCCTCCTTCAAAACCAGCCATGAGTCTAATTCAGGACAAGATGGAATTGTCATCTATTCACACTGAATCCTTAGCAGAACAGCTATGAGGTAGTTACAGCTATTATTTCTATCGTAACCAAAGCTTAAAGAAACTGAGGGACTTCCCCAAGACCATGGAGCTGTTAGGTGTCCCAGGCAGAAATAAAACTCTGGTTTATCCTTCTCAGAGTCCATGGTTCTGATTGCTACTTTATAATTAAAAAATGTATTTATTCTTCTACTTTCACTAACATGATGGAGAAGATACAGGCTAAATAGGTATCCATTCATAGACAGGACTATAGTTGCCCAAGTGTACTACCCATACCCCAGCACCTCTAGCATTGTAGGCACTCAGGAAATATCCATTGAATAAATAAAGTAATAATAAAAGGACCTATTCTGTCCAGTGGTCCTCAGACATTTCTAGGTTGGATACACACAAATCTAAATCTCATCCCAAGATGTTGAAAAGGTAGAAAGTCTTTATTAAAGACTTTCTGTCCACTCTGAAGTGGTCCAATAAGAAGTTTTCCATATTGGAAGAATTTCCTATTGTTTAGTATAGGGGTCAATAAACCCAACACCATAAAAGCGTTTAGCCTTTCTCTTTTCAGGGATGCACAGCTGAATCTGTGTGGCAGTCCCAGGGGTGATGATAGATACTATATGGAGATCACCCATTCAGCCAAAAGCCTCGTTCTGCACCTATCATTACACATCCTCAAAGGATCTAGAAACCAGGTGGGCAGGGTCAGGTGGTGATACCAATATACAGGGATTTTTGAACCTTTCTCTTTCTTTATTTGTTTTGAATTCTGCTGATAGGTTTGCAGTGAGCTAGCTAGCCACACAATTCAAATTCTTTTTTGAAACTAACAGCAATACCTTTCCTAGATGACTTTTTAAGGCTGGAGGTTAAGCGATAACAGAATAAAACTAACAAGCCCTGTGACTTCTTTTTCCTTTCATCAAACTATATATGCAGAAAATTGCATATGAGTATATACAGCTCAATGGACTTCCCAAACTGGACAAACAAGCCAAACATGTTTAATCATCACCCAGGAGCCCTTCCTACATTCTCTTCCAGTCACTGCACACCCCCCAAGAGTAAAAACTCTCCTGACTTCTTACACCACAGATTGGCTTAGTTTGCTTCTGGACTTTATATAACTAGATTCATACAATGTGTATTCTTTTGTGCTGGGCTTCTTTTACTCAACATTATTTATTGAGATTCATCCATGTTATTGCATTTAGTTGTAAATCATTTATCCTAATTGCTGCATATTACTCCATTGTGTAGGGGGAAAAAGTCATAACTGATTTATCCTTTCTACTGTCAATGGGCGTTTGTGTAGTTTCCAGGATTTAGCTATTATGAATAAGCTGCTATGAACATTCTTGCACAAATCTTTTGGTGTGTTTCTGTTGGGTACATGCCTAGAAGTGCAACTGCTGGGTCACAGGTGTGGCCATAAGGTCAGCTTCAGTAGATGCCACCAGACACTTCTCCACAATGGCCTTTTCACCTGTGATTTTTCTCCTATGTATTTTTCGCCTGTGACTTTCACCCTCCAGCACTGGCTTCATGATCATGAACTTGAACAGAACAAACAAGTTAGGGACAACGCAGCTGCAGCCCCACCCCTCCTGAGGACACAAGTTCCTGGAGGGCATGAAATCCCTAAAATTCTCACAAGTACCTTCACTCCCATAGATCTCTGAAAACATGATCTGCCCCCAGCTGGGGGGAAAGGCAATGGGGGGGGCAATCCCATGCTGTTGGTGATACAGATTCTCAGAATAAGAGTGTTATAGCACTTGGAACTGGTTTTGCTTTGGGGGGCGGGAGGGAGGGGATTTAAAAAGTCCAAAGCAATTACAAAGAAGCCTTTGCAAAAGAAATGGAGGTTGGATCAGAGCGCTTTCACTGTCCACACACCAAAGCAAAAGTCCCAGGAGATCCATTGGAATCGAGACAATCCCAATGAGAAGCCACCCTAAGTCTCCAAAGTGGGGCATAAATCACAGCTGTGTGGAGCTTTGAAAATCTATCTTTTGTGGCTAATCTCTCTGTTCTGAACGGCTGGGTGGGGGATGTATGAAAGCATGCAAATCAACAAACAAGTTCCAGACAATGGTTCCTGCCCTTGCCAAAGCTGTGGTTGAGTTTTTTAAGAAGCTCATTGGGATTTATTCTTGTTACTGTCCTTTACTCATTAGCTCCTTGAAGTTGGGTACCTCAGGGTGGAGGCTCCAAACCTCAGTGTTCTTCTAAAGCAGGGGTTGGGAACCTTTTTGGCTGAGAGAGCCATGAATAACACATATTTTAAAATGTAATTCTGTGAGAGCCATACAATATGTTTAACACTAAATACAAGTAAATGTGTAAATTTTATGTAAGACAAACACTTTTAAAGTACAATAAGTCTCTGAATTCTTTTTAATAAAGTTGTTATGCTGTTGCTAACCAATGATGAATAAAGTACTTCTTACCATTAATGCGACTTCTGGTGCTGCATGGTTTTGCTGATGGCTTTGTAGTCTGGTTGATACGTGGTGAGGTTAAGTTTCATGTAGGCATTGAGACTTCCATCCGTTAAACGTGATCATAGGTTGGTCTTAACGTTCTTTAGATGTGAGAAAGACTGCTCACATGCATATGTAGAGCGAAACACTGTGAGTACAGCAATACTCACACGCTGCAGTGTGTGGTATGTGATGGGAAGTGCGTTCCAAATTTTGACAAGCAGCTGGTCCACAGGTTGAAGTTTTTTCATTTCTCTCCACTTGTGTTTGCTCGCCAACTCTGCTTGCTGTCGTGCAAGTCTTTCCAAATCTTCATTCAGTGACTTGAACTTATTCACCCACATGTCTGAGGTCAGCAGCTTGTAGCTCAAAATCTCTGATGGAGACACCGGGGATGTAACTCAGGTCGGCGCTGTCCACTGCACACTCATGTGGATGGGTGATGAACTTAAAAAGATGAGTGCGCTCACGAAATTCTCCAAAGCGCACTTTGAATGACTGCAGGAGATTAGATGTGAAGCCTGCTAGCTGCTGGAGATCAAGATGTTGAGTAGGGTCACTTGCTGTGCATGCATCTTTAAACTCTCCCAGTTTTTCAAAGTGTAGTAAACAACCTGTTTCAATGTCCACAATGAAGAGTTCCAGCTTGTTTTCAAATGCAAACACTGCTTGTTGAAGGGATAAGACTGTATTTCCAATGCTTTGCATTTTCACATTGAGCTAGTTCAGATGTTCAGTCATGTCCACGAGATAATAGAACTTCAGGAGCCACTCAGTGTTAGCTAACTCAGGATGCTCGATGTTTTTCATTTCAAGAAAAGTCCAGATTTCACTCAGACAAGCCACAAAATGGCTGAGCACCTTCCTTCTTGACAACCAACGCACATTGCTATGCAGAAGCAGACCAGGATAATTATTCCCAACTTCATCCAGCAGTGTTTTAAACTGGTGATCATTTAAAGCTCGGGAAACAATAAAGTAGACCATCCGAATGACCAGCGACATCACCTCACCAAGCTGCTCGCCACACATATGAGCACAAAGTGCCTCCTGATGTAAGATGCAGTGAAAACTTAGGATAGGTCTCTTTTCATGTTCACGAAGAAGCACTATGAATCCTCTGTTTTTCCCCACCATGCATGTAGCACCATCAGTACACACCAAAATAAGTTTATCCATCAGTAGATTTTTTTCTTTAGCGAACTCATTGAAACACTTGAATAAATCCTCCCCTCTTGTTGTCTCTTTCATAGACAGAACAGCAAGACTTTCCTCATGTAGTGTGTCACTGACAGTACACCTTGCAATCACGCTGAACTGGAATAAATGGCTTACATTTGTTGACTCATCCAAAGCGAGAGAAAAGAACGGTGCTGCATTTATGTCCTTCACTTGTGTTGCCTCAATCTGATTTGCCATCATAATGGTATGATCATGAGTAGTTCTTGCCGATAGAGGCATGTCTTTTATTTAATTATCTTGTCTTTATCAGAAAAGTCGTCAAAAAGTTCATTGGCAACATCAAGCATGAATGTTTTGGCATACTCCCCATCTGTGAATGGCTTTCCATTTCTCACAATTGCTAAAGCACCCTCAAAGCTAGCCGAATTCCAGTCACCTTGTTGGGTCCAAACACAGAGTTGCTGCTGACTAGCTTGCACTCTGCACAGTAGCTCTTGACATGCTTTCTTCCTGCTGTCCCCCCCTGGATATTTCGATGCAAATGTAGTATGGTGTGTGTCAAAGTGCCGCTTTATATTTGATCATTTCATTGATGCAATTTTATCATTGCATATTAGACACACTGCAGAACCTGCTCTCTCCACAAAGGCGAATTCCTCTGTCCATTCCTGCTGAAAAGTATCGTACTTTTTTTACTCATCTTTTTTTCTTTTAGCCATCTTCTTTGTCAAAAGGGTTTCTGCAATTAGCTAGCTGACTACTTGATTAAGAGGAGGGAAGTTTACTTCCTGACCTTACAACGACCCATGTACGTTACGCATTATCCAATAAAAATTTGATGTTGCCCCAGAGGACAGCTGTGATTGGCTCCAGCCATCCACAACCATGAACATGAGCAGTAGGAAATGAATGGATTATAATACATGAGAATGTTTTATATTTTTAACATTAATTTTTTTATTAAAGATTTGTCTGCGAGCCAGATGCAGCCATCAAAAGAGCCACATCTGGCTCAGGAGCCATAGGTTCTTGACCCCTGTTCTAAAGAATACAGGAGGGAGGAGTGTGGGCAGGGTGGGCCTTGCTCATGGCCTCAGCAAGGTGCCGCCAACCTGAACCTCCTTCCCGGGAAGGAGGTGGGAGCCTGCATTCACACACAGGATGTAATGAGGTAATGTTCTGCAGCAGTCCAAGAATGCTTCAACATGTGGATTTCTGGCGCTTCAGGAAGCCCTGGGCCTTAGATCAAACATCCTCTCTTACAGTTATGGTTGGTTTTCCTGTGGACGTGGGTAAAAAAGCACTGGGAAAAGCCTTTTTGACTGATCAAAGTTGCAAAGTTATAAGGATATCATCTTTTCCTTTGACATCAATCTGGTAAAAAGCACAACCTACTACCGTATTTATGACCTAATTCCCTATGTCCAGTTTTTCTAAGTTACATTATGGTGGTATATTTGTGAGTCATATTCTTTAAGAGGTTTACTCAAAGGAACGTGGAAGAAGAGGAATAAGTTCTTTATAAAACCATGGTGCCAAAATGAAGCTTTACAAGAATATGGTACACTTAATACTTGCTGTTCCCCACCCTTCACCATAAGGATGTTCTATCATGTTTATTATACTGTTATTATATTACACTAATTGAAGTAGCCCCTTCCCTGGCTACTCAGTGCCTTTTAAAAACAATGTAAAGTACTTGTCCTTCCTACCAAGTCTCTTCATCACTCAAATGCTGGATACGTTTCCTCTCGTCCCAATTTCCTGTCCTATGCAATTCTTACATTTGAACAAAGTATGATATGTTTTTGTTATGCCTCTTCTACTTGATTTATTTTATTCTATCACACTGGCCAAATTTTATTCTATCACATAGGTAGACCAAATTGTCTATGCCCTAAATGCCACCTTCTTATATCCATGTACTTTCCATCCTTCCTTATGACTCTCATCTTCCAGAATACCTACCTCTCCTGTTTCACTTTCTGATCCTTAGAAGCAAAGGAACTAAACTCACTTCCCCTCATCATGGAAAAAAGATGGACAGGTCCCTTTACAACTCTGATGTTGCAGACACACACCATAAAGAACCTGAAAAGCCAGCCCTAATTCTATTGCACAGCCCTCCTCAAAGCCATTTCCAACCCTTTTTCCCCATTTGCCCACACATTGTACCTGAAAGTTATGGGGTTCATTTATCATTCATGTGTGTGGAGAGCAGTTTAAGTAACCCTATGGGTCAAGTCAACCGGAGAATGAGAGGTCATGTTATTGATACTTCTGAAATGAACTCTTCATTTTCAACAAATATTCTTGAAGGTAAGTTGACATACTGTTATGCATTTTTACACTTAGACGCCATAAGGTATGGTATCATACATTGTGGTAATCCAGTTTACAAAGTACTTTCAGAAACACTTGAGCTCTTGACCCTCACAATAATCCTATGCTGAGATGAACAACAAGAGGTCCATTTTATGGAGGAGGAGACAGACACAGAGAGTTAAAGAAACTGCTCTGGGTTTCTGACTCCTGGTTGGTGGCTTTTCCCATTATACAGAGGGTGGCAAAAGCAGGTTTACAGTTAACACAATACAATAATAATAATTAATAAATAATGATACAAGAATACACACTCACACTGTGACCTATTTTTGTCCACCACTGTATTACACTCATAAAATCTGAGTATAAAAAGGCCTTTCTAAACAATTACATTTCTTTAATAAAACCGCCATAACACTTGAAGGAAGGCTTTTGTTGATTGCTTCATCCCTTGAAATTTGATTATTATGTCCCCAGACATAAAAACCTAAAGCCATAATCATAAGAATTCATTCTAGCCTAGCAGACTATCATCTTTGAAAGCTGCAAACAAGGAAACTAAAGATGTAGATATGTTTCCTGAAGTCCCAAACTAGATTTTTTTGTTGAAACTCTAGTTGGGGGAAAAAAGTTTTTGAGAAACAAGATATCTGTCCTGTCCTCATGACTTGTTAGTTGTGGTCTTGGGCAAATTACCTTTGCACATCTGTTCCCCCATTTTACTATTACCAAGATGAAATAAAGTATGGGAGCTACAAGTTGGCACACTGAAAACTGTAAGTTACTACAGAAATGTTAGTTTCTACCACCACGAGTAATGGTGGCACGACCTATTATGGTCTCCTCAAAAGACTGAGCCTTCACAATATAAGATGGTCTCTGGGATTAAAAAGGTCACCCTTGAAAATAAAATTTAGAGACGTTACAAGGGATCAATCAGGGAGGCAGACCATCTTTATGCTCTTATGTTAAGTCCCTAAACCACCCATCTTTTTTAATATTCCTTGATTGGGCATGTGCACTCATAGTATGTTCCAAAGACTGGGGGTAGAACAGAATCAGACCCGGGAAATTCAAAGCTTCCCTGTGGGATCAGTTCTAGAACCAAGCTGATCAGAACAGGGATACTTATGGAACTTCCAAGGGTCTCCAAGCAACCCATGGGGAATGGCAGAGCAAATCTGGCCAAAGGTACAACCAAGATGGTTTTTGGGATAATCATTCATCCTCTTATTCATTTGCATATTTAACAAATATATATAAAGCCAACTATAAGCTAGGTACTCAATAAGCTTGGGGCTTCATAAGTTAGCCAAAAGACCTGGTTCTCTCTCAGGAAATTTACTGTCTAGTTTCCATGATTATAGGGAAAACCTACCTCAACCACGTGGTTCATGCAGTGCTTGGTCAAGGCTTCCTGATACTTTCAAACAATGACAACTCTCATCAACCATATGATTCCTTTTTCTTTCCATCAACTGTCCTTGCCCTCCCCACTCCCTTGACTTTGCTCTCAGTGTAAGATTTCTTCCTTACCATGTTAGTAAGTGGGAACAACTTCACAGTCAGTGGGAAAACCTTCCCCATTTTCAAACAATACTGCCCATCATTCTACCTCTATCCCCACTCTCTGTGCTCCAGCTTCATCAGACTTTTCAGTTCCTCTGATGTACCATTCATTCTTGCCCCAAGTCATTTGCACATGCCAAACATGCTGCCTAAACAACTCTCAAGCACCACGGTCCTGTACTACTACCCCCCCACACACATACACACACACACACATGCACATGCTGCCCTCAAACATTGGCTAAGTCCTACTCACCTTCAGGCCTCAACTGAAACAGCACTTCCACAAGAGGTCACCTGGCCCCATGATGGAGGTTGGCTCTTCCTATCCATACTATGTATCTCTCACATGCTTCCTGTGGTGTATCATGCATTCCATGACCCTGTTCACGTGTACAGTCACTTGTTCAATATTTTTCTTCAGCTCTGCAAGGACACAGAGTTTCTCCCCCAGCACCTAGCACAATGCTCCACAAGTGGAGTCAGTTAACAAATATTTTTGCCTGATTAACTGAATCTGAACTACCCCTTGCAGGAAGGTGAACTGTAAACACACCTGCTCACTCTCCAACTTTCTCCCTACTTGAGAAAGCTCATGCCTCCTCTCTATAATCTCCTGAGTGTACAGCCTTTTTTATGGCTCCTCGAATGATTCTGCTGCCATGCACAGCCACGGCACCATGAAAACAGGAAAAGCACGATCCAATGTTCTGCAGCTGGAATATGGTGAGTGAATGACTCAGTGAGAACTGTCCTTCTATTGCAGGGGTCGGGAACCTTTTTGGCTGAGAGAGCCATGAACACCAGCCACATATTTTAAAATGTAATTCTGTGAGAGCCATACAACGATCCGTGTACATTATGCATTATCCAATAAAAATTTGGTGCTGTCCCGGAGGACAGCTGTGATTGGCTCTAGCAACCACGAACATGAGCGGTAGGAAATGAATGGATTGTAATATATGAGAATGTTTTATATTTTTAATGTTATTATTTTTTTATTAAAGATTTGTCTGCAAGACAGATGCAGCCATCAAAAGAGCCACATCTAGTTTGCGAGCCATAGGTTCCCGACCCCTGTTCTATTGTGTAATTAAACAAGACATAGAATATTACACGTTGTCAGAACAGGACAAAGTCAACACAGTCTAGATTAATGTGGATGCTACTGGCTTGTCTGTGTCCAGAATGAATGGGGAGCCTGGCATTGTCCCTGGCCAATGGAAAAAAAAAATAGACAAGTTGTGAAGCTAATGTTTTTTTATTATTGCAAGCAACATTTCTTCACTACTGTGGATTGGAAAGAAGGTAGGGTTATTCAGAGCATGTGGATCCCTTAAGGAAAGAACATAAAACATTAAAAACTCAACTCTGACAAATATAAAACTTGTGTCCTGCTAACATCAAACACAGTTTTTCTAAGATACAAAGTTCAAGGATAAGTTCAGGGAACCAAAGAGACATTTGATCAGTTGGCCACAGAGCAAAAGCTGGTTCTGAATCCAAATTCTTTCCTCAAATCTTCACATCCAACCCCTCCCCTACCCACTACCATTCGGGTAGCCCATGGGGTCAGATTCAGCCTCCAGTCTCTTGGACACAGGCTGTCTCCGCAGCTTTAATAAGAGAAAAAAATGAAAGAGACCAAAGAAACATGTAGGCTCTTCTTTCTCTGCTCTACCACCTGACTGGACCCAGTACCCTTCCTTTTCATAACATGGTGCCCCAAAATGGTGCTACATTGGACAAGTGCATGCAAGAGGAGGTGTAGGGGTGGAGGGACAGGGACGTAGAGGGTAAATGGTTCAATCATGGAGACAATACATTCTTTCAAAAAAGAGAAAGAAACCAAGGGGGAAAAAAGGTCAGATCTGTCTGTAAAATGACATCCAACCAAGTGTCTTTCTTTAAACATAAACAGACATATAATGTCCACCAGCCCTCCAGAAGAATAATGCCTGAGTACCTCATGGTACAAAGTGGCTGGATATCCAGTGAGAAACAATGATTTAAAACCTGCATTGTCTAAAGCAGTGGTCCCTAACCCCCGGGCCACAGACCAGTACCGTTCCGTGGGCCATTTGGTACTGGTCCGCAGAGAAAGAATAAATAACCTACATTATTTCCGTTTTATTTATATTTAAGTCTAAACGATGTTTTATTTTTTTTATTTTTTTATTTTTTTCATTTTTCTGAAGCTGGAAACGGGGAGAGACAGTCAGACAGACTCCCGCATGCGCCCGACCGGGATCCACCCAGCACGCCCACCAGGGGGCGATGCTCTGCCCACCAGGGGGCGATGCTCTGCCCATCCTGGGCGTCGCCATATTGCGACCAGAGCCACTCTAGCGCCTGAGGCAGAGGCCACAGAGCCATCCCCAGCGCCCGGGCCATCTTTGCTCCAATGGAGCCTTGGCTGCGGAAGGGGAAGAGAGAGACAGAGAGGAAAGCACGGCGGAGGGGTGGAGAAGCAAATGGGCGCTTCTCCTGTGTGCCCTGGCCGGGAATCGAACCCGGGTCCTCCGCACGCTAGGCCGTCGCTCTACCGCTGAGCCAACCGGCCAGGGCCAATGTTTTATTTTTTAAAAATGACCAGATTCCCTCTGTTACATCCGTCTAAGACTCACTCTTGATACTTGTTTTGGTCACGTGATACATTTATCTGTCCCACCCTAAAGGCCGGTCCGTGAAAATATTTCCTGACATTAAACCGGTTCGTGGCCCAAAAAAGATTGGGGACCACTGGTCTAAAGAACTATCGTGAAGATGATCAGATTCATTTCTGCATTCAATTCACATGCACTGAATATCTTCTCTGCACCCAGAGACTGTGCTAAATGCCAGGATGCTCATCCAGGTTAGAGGCCTGGGCCCTGGAGGAGCTTATATTTTAGTGGAGGAGACAAGATAACAAAGAATTGTAATAGAACTGTGAGGGAAAAGGAAGGAAGGAAAGAAAGAAATGGAAGGACAGATGATGAGATAACGTGGAAAAGAAAGTACGTAGATCTACCTTGGGAATTCTAGGATGACGTTAGTGGATGACACAAACATGAATAATTAATAGTAGCATTAGCAATAACCATTATTATCATTTTTATTGATGGGCTCTAGTGAATCTGGGGTGACACATAATGGTATGAATCATATGGGTTAAGTACATTAAAAGAATCTTTTTTTTTTTTAGGTTAGAAAGTTCCTTGCATTATGTGAAACACCTAAAACAGGCAGTGAAGAATTATGAAAGATGATTTTCCGTGGTGAACAGAGGACCCCTGAACAGAATACCTGACAAAATTACAAGGAAGTCAAATTGTGTTAAAAATTGCTAATATTTAACTCTTCTAGGAAGTGTTCATATTTTATGAAAGGTATAAAATAATAGAATATTAGAAGTAGAAGGGACCTAGACAGATATCAAGTTCAGTATTTCTTACATATTTCCTACATATATCCATCTACCTTTCGTCTGCGCTATTAGTCTGTAAGCACTTAAAGGATAGGGCCTGTGTCTTATTTATTTTGTATTATAATGTTAAGTAAGAAGCAGGAGTTCAATAATTTTTTCTGAAGGAAGAAACTAAGGCTATTTATTTCACCCCTTTATTTTACAGCTATAGAAATTGAACCCGAAAGGTACAAAACTGGTTAATAGTATAAAGGCTGAGCTGAAACCAGGCCAGGTTATTATCCAACACACCACAGTACTCACCTATAATCAATCTCAAATCAATATGTAGAGAAGGATGTTTCCATAACAGGGTTTCTGAAGATCTATTCTCAAACTATCACCTCCAAGTAGATGCCAAAAATAAATAAATAAACAGACGGCAGAAATTTGGTACACCATGTTCAAAATGCTGCTGATCATTGAAACCCTGAGTCTCACCTGGCCGTCCCCAGATCCCCTGGATCCCTGAGACAGCTGGAAGCCCCCCAGAGTGTGTGAAACTGGCCCAGTGTTCCATGGTTTCCTGTCCACTTTGGGACATCAGCAGGATTCTATTTCAGAACAGAAAGGCTTTTCACAGTTCCTCAAATCCCACCAAAGTAGGTCATTTTCCACTAAATTGATTCTGTACAACAGAAGGCACCAATGGTGGTGATTTTTCCTTTCTATTTGTCTTTTTATTTTCTATGTGTCACAGGTTGTGACACATTGAATCTTTCCTTCAGAGTTGCAGGCAAAAAGTTAAGACAGTAGGGGAACTAAGTTTCTAAGAGTTTTCATTTATAAAATTTTTTAAACTTAAATAATGACAATTATGCTTTCAGAAAATCTTGACAGACACACAGTCCTCCATCTCATCCACCCAGGGCAGTTTTTATTCTTACAGTGTAAGTCAGAACACTTAGTCTCTGGCAGTTACCCACCTCACATGGCTAATGAATGGTGGAAATGAAACTCCAATCCGAGATGCTGGATTCCAAATTCACTCGGAACTTTGACTAACAAGAGACAAGGAGGCAAAGGATAACCAGCACAGGTGAAAATTAATTTTCCTTTATGAGGAAACTAAGGAGCTAGAATCACATAGGTTAAATTAAACCACTTTGTGTCAAGCTCCCAGAATTAAAACTGAATCCTTAACCTTAAATCCATTCTCTATATATAGGGCCACATATTCACCCTAGAAAGCTGTAGAGGAAGATCATTTTCATTGCTTCACAGGAGGGGAAAAAAAAAACAACAAAAAATTAGGAGGGCCAAGCAAAATAGAAGGATGTTTTGACTCCAGTCGGTGTAGAAATAAGTTTAAGAAAAAAATCAGAAGATGTGAACAATCCCTTGGGAGATTCCAGTATTCATTTGTCAGAATTAAATTTGATATGGACTCCCAAGTGTCTATTACATAAGAGTCTAAAAACTCAGCATTTCCGACGTGGCTGCACCTTCCAGAGCCTCCTTCGGGTGGTGGAGGTGTACAGTCCTGAAGGTAGAAGGGTGCTTCTTCAAGAAGGCAGAAACTGATTCACCATGTTGAATTTCTGAGTTATTCATTATATACTACTGAGCATCAAATAGATGCAAAACACTACCCCAAGCATAACAGAGCCCGAGGATAGAAAACCACGGTCCCTGCTCTCAAGGAGTTCATTGTGTAACGGAGACGTTAGATATGCTTATAAGAGACTACAGAATAAAGTACCACAAGAAACGGCACAGCTCTCCAATAGTCAATTTCTGCTCCTCTTCGCTACCCTCAGATTGCCTCCAGCCAAGTATAAACACCATCCTACAGGTCTAGACTGAATTAGTGCTGATGTTCATATCTGTTATAACAAAAAGCACCTAGAATCTTCTGACTCGGTCCGAGTCGACCCCAAAATCAAGGTTTTCTTCTTTGAATCTATCCTCCTTTCTAGTTGGGCCTGCTCCGTTGTCCCTGACTACCCCCTAGGTCCCCGTCTATCTGTCTGCCAAGCCTTCAGGCTGTCAGTCTTGCCTTACCCTGCCCTGGGAGGTCTGTGCTCTCCTGATTTCTGTCTCTCTGGCCAGGTTCATCCCATGTCCAAGTTATGACACATGACACAAATACCCATGATACTGTCAGACTGCTCATCTGGCTCCTGACTGCTGACCCTCAGCCCTTAGATCTGCTTGACTCTTGAAACTAGATCTGCCTAAGTCTTTTCCACCCACAACTAATTCCTGTTCCATATGAAACACTTTGACGCTGCAGTTACATTGATAGGATCTTAGATACATAGAATAAAAAAACACTGAGTAATAAATCTGATCCTGTTGTTTGAGCAGAGATAATGGAACTAAGCCATTTGTCAGTGAAATGACTCAATTAAAAGAAACTTTTGAAAATATACTGCTCACAAAAATAAGGGAGTGTTTCAAAATGAATATGAAGCTATAAAATATCCCCTAATTTTTAAGCAGTATAGAATTTATGCTCTTCACTGAACCATGGGAATAATCAAAATCACCAAATTTAGTACCCAAACAGGGAAAATGTGTGGTATTCTGTAGAAGCAGCTACTTTCTGAGACTTTTTTCTCAAGGTCCCAATACACCGTGCAATTGTGTATCTAAATGCTAGGAGAGAGTTCAGCGGTTCTCTAGTTAAACCTGCACTCGGTGAAAAAGTCTCATATGGTCACCCTTGTTAGGTAGGGAGCTTTTCGACCTCATTAACCCAACCCACACCCCTGGATCATCTTCTATGGGTCTGTTTTGGTGTTAATGCAGGAGACAGAAAATGAAATAAGAACTAGGTCTCAAGACAAGGTATCTTTCTCCAAGTCTTTGGTACAGAGTCCTCCCCTCCCTCCCCAATTCTCTAGCCTGCCTGCCAGACCACTGCTAGTCCCTCTTACATCCCATGCTTAGAAGAGGATGAGAAATTCTGTAGCATGCTGGAGGACCTGGGGATATCAGGTTGTACACTGGGTCCCAACTTTTTACTGGTGCCACTGAACTGAAGTTTACTGAATGAAGGGACAATTACAGTAATCCAGATTAGAAATGATGAGAGTTTACCTAAATCAAGGAGGTGCGACCAAGACAACAACAAATTACAACAGCAGCATTTTAAAGAAGGAACTGGTGCCTGACTAGTGGTGGTACAGTGGATAAAGCGTCAACCTGGAAATGCTGAGGTTGCCGGTTCAAAGTCCTGGGCTTGCCTGGTCAGGGCACATGTAGGAGCTGATGCTTCCAGCTCCTCCCCCCTTTTCTCTCTCCCCTCTCTAAAATGAATAAATAAAATTTAAAAAGAAAGAAAGAACTGGCAAGACCCATAGATAATAGAGACTGAAGAAAATGGTTGCCTTTTATGTCTTTGTATGAGTGTCCCTGTATCAGATCTGCCCACTGCTCCCTCCCCCCTCGGATGAAGAGAGTAATGACAGACTAGCTTCCCAGGCTATGGTTTACTATAAAGAAGCAGACAAAGTGCTTCTTCCTATGAGTTATAGATTCTCTGTGGGGTTTTCAAGAGTTACAATGATCATGTCCCATTTCAGATGGCTTGACATGGGCTCATTTACCCATAAAAAAAAGGAAACATAGGTAACTTCACACAGTCCTTTCTAGCCTTGTTTTTCCATCTTTGGGCTGTACTTCCTGTGTTAAAACACACACACTATGCACTAACAGCACTGGATCCTGCAGAACCAGTTTATGAGCATCCTATCCATTGAATTTCTTGTCACATGAGTGTATAATCCACTCATCACTAGTCTTCACTTTTTGTTGTATGCTAAATTCAAGTATTTAGTATTAGGGCAGTCTGTATATATAAAAAAAAAATCTCCAACCAACTAATTTCCTTCTGGGCTTCGATACTTTGTGGGCCTAAGGTGAGCCTGATGACTTCTACCCAAGAATCTGCTGCCCATGCGCTGCCCTTGACAGGCCTCTCCTGAAGCACTTGATTAATCCCAGGCCGACTGTGATGGAAAATTCTGTGCTGGGTTCCAGAGGTCACACAAAGAAATGCATATGTGTCAACCCTGGAAAAGGCTCTTCTGCATTCCAGCAGCAAAATGTTTTGGAAATGTCGTCCCTCAGAGGAGTTCATGCCAGACCCAATTAAAGTCATGGTAATAAAAAGTGAGAAGATGACACGACTGGCTAGAAAGAACCATCAAGTGTTAGAACTGTAAGCGAGTAGCCAGGATCTAGTCTAACTCCGCCATTCGGAACTGAGGAAACTGACGCTCAAAGAGCCAAAGCAATGGTTAGCTGCATTAGCAGGACTCTGTCCAGACCCTCCGACTCCAGGTTCCACTCGTCCTTTCCTGCACTGTCACTTCATGGAGTCCCAAAGCTGTACAGAGCCATGCATTCTGGCCGAGACTCAGATATGCTCGCATGTGGAACTAGGCGTCTTCCTGTCCAGAGGTCATCTCTGTGCACCAGGCTATTAAGGGTAAGTGTCATGGAATGTTTGTGAATACTTAGATAAGAATCTAGCTGCATCCTTTTACTGGTATGGGCCCAGGACCCCCATGGGAAAGAACTTGAACTGGGTCCATAATTGAGGTCTAGACAAATACAGACATTTCTGATAGATTGGGGAGGTCCCAAGGGAAGTCACGCTCCAAAGAGTGAATGACAACCAGGCCACTGAAGGAACAGTTACCATAAGTGGGGAGAGTCTTGGGAGGCACAGACTTAGTATTAGGGCCTGAGTGCAGGAAAGGGAGCAGTTATTCTGGGTACAATATGAGGCTGTCCTTAAAACATTCTCCATCTAGCCTCAGCCAGCCTCCTGGGATACCCATATGTCCAAGGCCGAAGAGAACTACATAAAACAAATACACAAAAGAAATCAATCGCTCCAAGGCGTCTGCATTCCTGACAAGAAAATGCCCTCCACAGAGGGCTGGATGATGGAAATGGAAGATTGCACCACTAGGGAGCCAAGCAGCTATGTCAAAGGAGCTGACGGGTCTCACCAGCAAGACTCCAAAAACAAAGATGGGCAGAGATGGAGTGAAGCTTCAATCAGACAGCAGCGGGAGGAACAGATATAGCAAGGGAAGTGGCGGTTGAGAACAGTCACCCACTGCGCAGACTCCAGCAGAGCCAGCATGGAGAAGCAGTGCCGACGGCCTCACCGTGATGGTGGCGGAGCCACAGGCAGAGATAAGCACTGTGTTAAGAGGAGTCCAGCAGCAGCACCCGCTGAACATCGGCAGTGAGGCCGACCTGGGAAGGCAGCAACGTGTTTCAACTAAGTCACAAGGGTAGGACCCCAGCCGGAACAGGGCGGGCTCTCTTCTCACTGCCATGAACCATCCACTTAGCATATGCTTGGTCCCTAAAATAAGACAGCAAGTATTTACACTGCAGGCTGGGTTCTCTAGGAAGAAAAGGACTCCTGAGGCAGCTAGTTATATACAAGACCTTTGTTTGGAGTCCTCGGGATCACAGCTAAGAGAACAGATGAGAGAAACTGGTCTGTGGCAAGTCCCAGCAAAATCCTCAGCCAATCCCATAGGGAGCTCTGGGACTGGGATGGCCCTACAGAGTTGTCCCAGATTGGGGAAGGGGATGGGCCTTTATACCCTTGGATTACCCAGGTGGACTACCTCCAGAAAGTGTCACCTTGGGTGGGCTGGCATTCAGCAGAGGACAGTCTTTGCTGAGGGGCTCTGCTATAAGTCATTACTTGCCAACTCCCATCAACATAAGGAATGCATGTTTTGGTCCTCAGAGAAGGACCTGGACAACACACCAGAGCACGTACCACGACTTGTTACATAAATGCAGGAGATGATCTAAATTACAAGTGGAACCCACCACCACCACACATACACACACACCTCAAGCCATGGGAAAAAAGGGTCAGGTTGAGGTCCAACCATTTGACAGACGGGCGTAATTGATCAGCAGGGTCAAGGACAAATTGGTCAAGGATCATCAGCTAGTCTCTCTCAACAAATGAGAACTTGGAGCATCCAGACTCCATTAAGACTGTGAAAGGTTAACAAAGTCAATTAGCTCAAACTTCTCACTCTACAGACTACCTGTCTGCTGCCAGGAGAGCCCAACTGCTAGTTTCCTCACTCAATTAAAAAAAAAAATGTGGATTTGTGGAACTTCTAACCAAACTAAGATCCAAATATCAGTTTGTTAACAGCCTAGAGAGCATTCAATGATCCCCAAAGCAGCAGTCCTGGCGATATGCCAGGGAGTACAGCTCACAGCTGGAGCAGGTTAGTCTTCACTATCTGCCTGGGAGCTGTGCCCTCAGGTGTGACACTGCACAGCAGTGGAGGCCCTGGGGGCCCACACCCATCTGCAGGAGGAGGCCACATGTCTGACTCATTCAGGAATCACCAGCCTGATAAAGGAAGAGAAAACATGGGTTCTAAAATGCCCCAGACTCTAACAAAGTACACTAGGCATTCCCAAAAGGAGGACGAAGTCAGCAGATGGAGAGAAGGGGGTAAAGCACTGGTGGAAATGTCTCCCTTTGTGCTAACCCCGGTCCCAGAATGGGAGACGTGGACGCTCTTCCTCAAACCACACAATGGTTACTGGTGTAGCTGCTCTTTGATCAGCTCCAAGATGAGGGGTGCACTGTTCACCAGAAGACATTCTCCATTTTTTTTTAAACCTCTCATTATTAAAATGAGGGGTTTTATTTATGTATTTATCCATTCATTCACTTATTCTAAGCTGAAAATCGGTGCCATTTAAGTTCCATTCACTGGTTCTAATCCTGCTACCGAGGACATACGGACACACCTGAGTCTCTGTACTACATCAGACAGACATGGACTCCCTTCCCATACACTTCCTAAGCACCTTGGACAACCCTCCATGATTATATACTATTTACCCAATTATATTGCTAATATGTGTGGTCTTAAAAATGCAGCCTTCTAGACCTCACTCCACGGGCTGGTTCAGGAGATCTGAGGAGACAGCTAGAACTCTGCACTGCTTAACGGACACCACGTTGTCCAAAACTCCTGCTTTTAGAAACAGAGCATTAGACTATGAGGTTCTGAAGAGATTTTATCACATTCACCTTTGTCTCCCTGGCACTTAGTGAAGGGTACTGGGGAAAAAAATTTATTGAATGAACACAAAATCAAATATGGAAAAAAAAATCTGAAGAGTTTTAAAGATAGCCATTGTTAACAAATTACCTATTAGTCCTCCTCTTTTCAGAATAAATGAATCTCACTCTCTTCACAACAGACCCTTCAGGATCCTGTCACTCTCGTCTGAAGCACTCCCACTGCCAAGCTTCCTGCTAAAATGCCATGTCTGAGTCCAGTTCGCCTTCCACACGTGGTCGGTGCAAGGAACAACGACCTCCCTTGAAGGGAACACAAGAGTGCTTCTAGCACAGGGTGAGTAGCAATAAATTCTTCTGGCAGCCAAATGACACTGTTGGCCTGCATTGCACTTACAGTCAACTGGGACTTTTAAAAACTACCCGATCTTGAACAGAAATAGTTGGTTTTGTAAATTAATTGTGGTACTTTTCTGCTACCGCTATTAAATTTCATCTTTGTAATTTCAGCTCGTCATTCCATTCTGTCAAACGCCTTTTGAGTCTTGATTCTATCATCCAATATATTAGCTGTTTCTCCCAGCTTGGTGCCATTTGAAAATTTGAGAAGTCTCCCATGTCTTCACCTCCAATCTGGTGATGACAGGGAGCGAGTTGGAAACCTGAAGAATACTATTACAGCCCTGGCTGGTTGGCTCAGTGGTAGAGCATCGGCCTGGCATGCAGAAGCCCCGGGTTCGATTCTGGGCCAGGGCATACAGGAGAAGTGCCCATCTGCTTCTCCACTCCTCCCCCTCTCCTTCCTCTCTGTCTCTCTCTTCCCCTCCCGCAGCAAGGCTCCATTGGAGCAAAGATGGCCCGGGCGCTGGGGATGGCTCCTTGGCCTCTGCCCCAGGCACTAAAGTGGCTCTGGTCACAACAGAGCGATGCCCCGAAGGGGCAGAGCATCGCCCCCTGGTGGGCAGAGCATCGCCCCCTGGTGGGCATGCCGGGTGGATCCCAGTCGGGCGCATGCGGGAGTCTGTCCGACTGTCTCTCCTCGTTTCTAGCTTCAGAAAAATACAAAAAAATAAAAATAAAAAATAATAATAATAATAATAATAAAAATAAAAAAAAAGAAGACTATTACAGGTCTCTCTTCGAATGACACAAGCCTCTTAAACATTTTTGGAGCATGGTTACTGCACCAATTAGAAATCCAGCTAACTGTGCTTCATCCAGATCCTCCTCTTATCAACAAGAACCTAATGGGCTACAAAAAACTCAGAAGAGAAGGCTTGAGTGCAGTTTAAGCTCTACCTGTCATACACTTACTGTATGACATTAGGGACTGTAGTCCTTTCTGGTCTTCCTTTTTCACACACAGATGAGAAATCTGAACTAGGTGATCTCTAAGATCTCTACTGTTCCACAATTCCTGGTATCTTGGTGACATACAAAGACTTTCAGCACTAGTAAACCCCTCAGAGAGTGAAGCATGTTGCTTTGGCATGGCTTGTTACTAGTGAACTTCTGGTTCCAAGTAAAAAGAACATACTTTAAAAAAAAAAAAAAAATTTCTGAAGTGAGAAGCGGGAGGCAGAGAGACAGACTCCCGCATTTGCCCAACCAAGATCCACCCGGCATGCCGACCAGGGGGCAATGCTCCACCCATCTGAAGCATTGCTCCATTGCAACCGGAGCCATTCTAGCACCTGAGGTGGAGGCCATAGAGCCAACCTCAGTGCCTGGGCCAACTTTGCTCCAATGGAGCCTTGGCTGCTGCGTGAGAGGAAAAGAATGATAAAAAGGAGAGGGGGAAGGGTGGAAAAGCAGATGGGCGCTTCTCCTGTGTGCTCTGACTGAGAATTAAACCCGGGACTTTCACATGCCGGGCCAATGCTCTACCACTAAGCCAACCGGCCAGGGAAGAACATACTTTTCTAAGTTGCCAAAACTATTTAATAATAAAACACTGCAGTCCTATCTGCCCTCATAGGAAAATGGAAATCAAGAGACTCTGGTATTAGACTAAGATAGAGAATTCCGGGAGTGGGCATGGGGTGAGCGTGCCACTTACCTGTCAACCTTAAACATGGTCATGGACAGATCCAGCCTGAGCAATTGTGTGAATGAACATCAAAGTTTCCCATCTGTAGTACAACTCTATCCTTTCCATTATAAAAGTTAAGCTGTTCACCTCCCTCGGATTGTCCAGCAACACTCTGCTCTGTCATTTTTTTTCTCAAAGATCATTAGCGACAGTTACATGCACACCTTTCCGCCTTCATGACTTATTTCCTCTTGGTCTAAAGACCTGAATATATTATATTTAAAGCAGTTGGTGCCTTCTTGCTTTCTCTCACTCATCTCCGTCCTCACTTCTTCATTCTACCTTTCAGTTTCTTTAATTCCTTTTTCTTCAGTAGATAAGAATGGGGAAAACAGGAGTTAAGTAGGTCCACATTAGCTTCAACAACTGTTAACATCGCCTCATCTACCTTGAAACAATGAAACAATCATTTAAGATTTTTACTGCTCTCAAATAAATAAAAATTAAAAAAAAAAAAAAAGAGTAAAACAGCCTGACCTGTGGTGGCGCAGTGGATAAAGCATCGACCTGGAAATGCTGAGGTCGCCGGTTCGAAACCCTGGGCTTGCCTGGTCAAGGCACATATGGGAGTTGATGCTTCCAGCTCCTCCCCCCTGTCTCTCTTCTCTCTCTCTCCCTCTCTCTCTCTGTCTCTCTCTCTCCCTCTCTCTCTCCTCTCTAAAATGAATAAATAAATAAAAATTAAAAAAAAAAAAAGATTTTTACTGCTCCCAAATTCCATTTTTGCAATCTTCATTTCACCCTTTTCTTTTTTTGTCATTGTGTTATGATCATCTTGTTTGGTGACTCTAAAATGTGTATATAAGAAGAAAGGCTGAACCTTTATAGAAGCCAAACTGAAAAGTGGAGGAGCCATTAGGCAGAAAGAGGAACCGAGTTAGCAAATCAGAATCAAGCAGCTGTTTGCGAAGGCCATTTCCAAGTCCTCAGAGAAGCACTCAGGAGATTAAATAATACAGGCTCTCTGAGCTTCAGAGGACAGACCAATAAAAAAAAAATGTGACTACAGGAAATGAAATTCATTTAGTGCTCACAAAATAAGAGGCATTTAAGAAGCATTTAAAAACTTTCTTCTGAAAAGCAACCAGCTTAATGTTTTCACTATACTGTACCTTTGCTCTGAGATTTTTTATTTCTGAAAACAAAGAAATAAATCAAATTGTGTTAATTTCTCACTAAAGACAGCTAAGATAAAAATTTTTACCCTGACTGGTTAGCTTATTCAGTTACAGTGTCATCCCAAAACACTATGGTTGCGAGTTTCATCCCCAGTGGGCTGGGGCACATACAGGAAACAAAGAGCGATGCACAACTGAGTGGGAACAACAAATGAATGCTCCTCTCTCTCTCTCTCTCTCTCTCTCTCTCCCCCCTCTCTCTCCCTCTCTCTCTCCCTGACCTCTCTCTCTAAAATCATTCAATGATAAATTCATTAATTAAAATGGTTTATAAAAAAAACAATAAGATAAGATACCTTAAGCCCTGGATGGGTGGCTCAGTGAATAAGGTGACATTCTGATGAGGCTGCGGGTTTGATCCCCTGGTCAGAGCATGTATGAGAAACAATCAATGAGTGCACAACTAAATCGAACCACTAAGTGGAACAGTGAGTTGATGCTTCTCTCTATTTCTACCCCTTCCCCTCCCTTTCTTTTTCAAATCATTGGAAAAAATTTTAATAAAAAAGGTACTATACCTTAATATAAAATAAAAACAGGACAGTTTAATCTGTTATATCCGGACCCTCTATTTCTCATACCCAAAGAGGGTCTACAGAGTTCAGTCTATTTTTAACGAGCTCCATTAGAAACCTATTATAATTGTGCAAAAAACAGACATAATTTCTAAAAGCTGTTCATTTTCTAAGTGGAGCCCCTTTAAGTAGTAATGAACAGTCACAAAGACATTAAGTATATATAACACAAGATTTGAATTTGGTAATCAAAAGATCAGATAGCAATAAAACTAAAAAAAAACAACCCACCAAGGCTTAGAAAGATTTTGGTCATTTTTTTCTTTCTTCTATGCAGCTATGGGGAAGGCCAGGGGAAGACAGAGGCAGAGACCAGAGTTACGCACCACAACACCAAGGGGCACCTTGTGGCCATCAGAAGCCAGAAAAGTCAGGGAAGGATTCTTCTCTAGAGCCTTCAGAAGGGGCACAATCTGTTTTTTAGACTTCTGGCTTCCAACTATAAGAAAATACATTTTTATTGTTTTCTTTTAATTTTTTAAAAATTCATTTTAGAGAGGGGATGGTGAGAGAGAGTGGGAGAGAGAGAAGGGAGGAGGAGGAGGAACAGCAACTCCCATATGTGCCTTGACCAGGCAAGCCCAGGCTTTTGAACCAGCAACTTCAGTGTTCCAGGTCTATGCTTTATCCACTGTGCCACCACAGGTCAGGCCATTTCTATTGTTTTAAACCACCAAGTTTGGGATAATTTTTTGCAATAACCACATGAAGCTAATATAGCAGTTTAGCAGAATGGCATGGATTAGACAAGTTTCAAAAATACAAATTTCCCTTTCCTTTCTCCCCAGTACGATCCCCTTCCTCCATCTTTAGGAACAGTCAAGTCTATCTTACACCACATCACTCTAACTCTGCTTCCATCATAACATTTCATTCCCTGGCTCTCCTACCTCCCTCTTTCACTTATGGGTACCCTTATGATGACATTAGGTCTGTTCAGTAATCCACTATAACCTCCCTCTCTCAGGACCCTTAATTATATCTGCAAAGCACCTTTTGGCATGTAAGGTAACATATCCACAGGTTCCAGGGATTAGGAGGGGGATGTCTTAGGGGAAGGCAAGGCATTATTTTGCCTACTTGACATAAATAAAAACATGCCCATGAGTAAATCTACCACAAAACTAGATGACAAGAATTGCCACAAACCACAAAATCAAAAACAAGAGAGAAAGAGAAGCAACAACAAGTACAAAGCCAGAGTGGTATCAGCATCTACACAGAGAAAGCAGAGGAAAATACTAGGGTGTCTGATGCACCTGAAAACACCAGAACTCCAAGATCCCCAATAGAGACTTACTGGAAAGAGCAATGGGTCAATCAGTGCTGAGCTGAGAGTTTCAATGTTCAGGACGAGTGCAAGCAGTACACAAAGAAGTTTGAAGGGCTGGGTCAATCTACGATACGTGAAATCTTAAAATTAACACACTAATATACTTATTCAACATAAAGCCCAACAATAAGGAGACATCCCTACGAGTCTATACAAAAAAGATCAAGACAAAGCAACAGGAGCAAAAGCGGCAAGGGTGTAGAGGAAGACAATCTCAGCAAGCATGAATCCATTTATCAATTACTATGAAAATAACAGAAGAGAAAGTTCATTAAATTGGAAAGGGTATTGTGGCCTATCCCAACCATCCTAAAATTAGAAAAACTCATTTCATTTAAAGTGAAACATGAACAAGGATCATGATCAAATCCATAAAAAGTTATGTTTTAAAAAGGAAATAATGAACAAAATAATATTCTTCTAGACAACAAAAGCATGCAAAAGGTCATGTCTACAAAACAGATGAAAATGATAATTCAATATTTCAAAGTAAGCTAAAAAATCACTTAAGGAAATGATGAAAAATGTTGAAAGAACAATATACCTCATACTTAAAATCCCTAGAAAAGATAATCTATAACTAAAAAAGAATTATAAAAATATATATAATTCCTTAGAAAAGAGAATATATAACTAAAGAGGAATGTAAGTAAAAGAATATGTAATTTCAGTAATTTAGAAATTTCTTCAACCAGATAAAGGCCATCTATGAAAAACATAAAACATAATACTTAATAGTTGGCCCTGGCCGGTTGGCTCAGCGGTAGAGCATCGGCCTAGCGTGCGGAGGACCCGGGTTCTATTCCCGGCCAGGGCACACAGGAGAAGCGCCCATTTGCTTCTCCACCCCTCCGCCGCACTTTCCTCTCTGTCTCTCTCTTCCCCTCCCACAGCCAAGGTTCCATTGGAGCAAAGATGGCCCGGGCGCTGGGGATGGCTCTGTGGCCTCTGCCCCAGGCGCTAGAGTGGCTCTGGTCGCAATATGGCGACGCCCAGGATGGGCAGAGCATCGCCCCCTGGTGGGCAGAGCGTCGCCCCATGGTGGGCGTGCCGGGTGGATCCCGGTCAGGCGCATGCAGGAGTCTGTCTGACTGTCTCTCCCCGTTTCCAGCTTCAGAAAAATGAAAAAAAAAAAAAAATACTTAATAGTGAAAAACTAAATGGGTTCTCCTTGAGATTAGGAACAAGGCAAGGATGTACATTCTCAGTTCTACTCAACATTGTACTGGAAGTTCTAGCCACCACAATTAGACAAGAAAAAGAAATAAAACAAATCTATATTGGAAACAAAATGTCAGATGCATCTGTTCACAATTACAATAAAATGCAAACCTTTCTATAGACATTATACAAAAATTGTAAAACTGAATAAAATATATATTTAGAAGAGAGATTTTAAAAATAGACCACAGCCTGACCTGTGGTGGCATAATGAATAAAGCATGAACCTGGAATTCTGAAGTCACAGGTTCGTAACCCCAAGCTTGCCCGGCCAAGGCACATAAAAGAAGCAACTGTGAGTTGAAACTCCTGCTCCTCCCCCACCTTTCTCTCTCTCTCTCTTTCTCTCTCTCTCCTCACTCTAAAAATCAATAAATAAAATAAATAAAAAATAAGTAAATAAAAAAATAGACCACAGAGTAAAAGATTATTTATATAACAGACATATAAAAATAATGACCTATAAGAATATTGTGTAGTAGACAAGGAAATTCAGGACTTCTCTGAGTAGCTTGTTTTATAGATTGACTTTGGACTCCTGTACATGTTTTACATGGCTGTAAAAAAAAAAAAAAATCACCCAAATAAATTCAATTTTAAAAAATCTTTCCCAAAAAAGTTAAAATAAAAAGAAACTAAAGAATCTAAATGTGAATCCAGCTGGTCACATAATCACATAGAGAACAACTTCAAAAATAGACTCCAAATCATACTGTTGGCGGAAGGACGGTATTATTATCATCATTATTATTATGGAACAGTTGAGTGTGTGTTGTGGGATAAGACAAATGAGTAGGTGAGAGCCTATCATTCCTGTAGCAAACCAAGATTCTCTGAATACTTAAGAAAAAAATTTGGACTTCCTCCAGCCACGTAACAACATCAAAGAAATTCAGCAACTGGAGAGTCTAGAAAACTTGTGAAGATTTGATTACTTTTGGCTTCAAGGTAAAAGTGAGTTTACTATCTTTGGAAGTTCTCTAGAAGTAACAGGAAGAAACCTGAGCAAGTTAAAAGCAACGTCGTCAAGGAAGAGTCAAGTAGCCTGGGTTCCAGCCCTGGATAGTTAAGGCTGACTCCGAGCTGAGGGCGGTGAACTGGAGAATCTCCAGGATCTCTTGAAGTTTTCAAACTCTGTCTTGGTCCCAGAAAGCATATGAAATGCCAGCAGCCTAGTGTTTCAGCTCAGTAGTTTCATTAGTAAATAGGCTGACTCATCAGCAAATGCCCAATCTCACTTTAAAGGTATACAGTATACATACAAAGCATTAATGACATCCCAAGCCTTCACAACCAGACCACAGTAGAACATTGGCACCAATATGTTTATCTGGAAGGAAAAGTAACAGAGACTGTATCATTAGAGAGGATAACTACAATAAAAATCTCAGGATTGGAAAGCCTGAAAAATACCAATTTACCACAAGGGTCCACAAATGGAAGGCCACATGTGCCAGACATGGAATTCCTAAAAGGATTATCTCTGATGATGAGACACAGTTGTCCTCAAAGGAATTTCCACTTTTGCCAAAACATGAGATTTTGAACACTTCATGGTCAGTCCACATTACCACAAAGCCAAGACCTTTGCAAGGGGTTAGTGGTGAAAAGCTGAAGAATGAAACTCTAAAACACACTGGCTCAAGCTAGCCTAATGGTAAAGGCTCCTGCCTCGGACTTTTTGGAACAAAGAATGCATTGTGGGCAACTTCCAACTCCTTTCCCCAGTTATCATAGTCTCAGCATCTCCCCTCAGCACTACTGTCTATGCATGGAATGCAAGGGCTTATGGCACCAAGTCTACCCCTCAAACAAATATTATAAAACTGAATAAAAACAGATACAATAAACAACTCACACCACCAGGCCCTGCTCTAACTCCTTAGTCTGTGAAATTCTATTCCTTGGACGTTCTGGTTGAAATAAGAGGTATTCTTGCTGGTGATGGTTTGATTAAGATGACACCATGGTCTCACAGGGAATGTTCTAGAAGAAAAACCATATTTTAATTAGTGCAGCAAGTATGATTTGTGAATCTAATAAGGGCCTTGACTTGTGCTAATTAAATGGAATCCTATCTTCAGGGCTTTTTCAGTAAAAAGCAACAAAAGTCATCCAAGCTACCTTTGAAAGTGAGAATTTGAGGTTCCAGTCAAGAGCGTGGAGTAGGAGGACACTAAAGTAAGTCACCTCCTCCCATGACCACATAAAAATTACAACTAAATTATAGGTCACCTGGATGACACACTGAACATAAATTCTACAGCTAAGGCTATCAAGAAGAAAGCACATTGAGACTGGTAGGGGTATTAGAGATGTGAAACAGGCTAGCCACACACCCATGGGCAGCAGCTGAGGATCCTGAGGTCATCTCAGCCACAAAAGTCCCCCCTAAGGAACAAGGGGTCTCAGCTCCATGCTGGGCTCCCCAGTCCTGGACACCAGTGCCAAAGAGTCACATAACACCTGGCTGAGAAAATCAGCAACCATTCTGATGAGATAAAAGGGGGCTAGAAACTCAGGCATCCTCCTAGTGGGCCACTATACAAACTCTCACTTATAGGCACTCACCTCAGGCTCTGGTAGAAGGATAATGGCTCAAGAGGCACCGGAATTATACAGGAAAAACTGAACCGTGTTGCTACAAGGTGAGGGCTGGAAGAACAGTGGCCATTATCCATGTGTTGAGCCTCTCTCCCACAGAACCAAATTATGCCACCTTTTCTGTGTTGAGCTATACCCCGACATGGCCAAATCCAAATCTGCATTAGCTTGGCAAGCACCATGAGCTCCACCCTGAGGACTGCATGGATTCCTTTTTTAAAAAAAAACTTCTCAAGGAATTCCAGTCAATCTGAAGGGAGCCAGACACATACAGGGAGAAATTCAGTTGTGTGGTTTCTGGGTGAGAGCTGAAGGGACAGCCCACATTATCCTTGAGTTGTGCCCTCCTACCACACAGTGGAAGGGTAGCATCTTTCCTGTGTTAAGCCCTCCCCAAACATGGCCAAATCTGAACCTGTGTAGCCCTATGAAATCCAGTACCTCCACACTGAGAACTCCGTGAGACCCCACATTACCCATCTCATGCATAGCCTGAGGGTCTCTCAAGGCCAACCAGCCAGGGCCTGCATTGCAGTCTTTTGTAAAAACTCTGCAAGAATTCCAGTCAAACTCGGGGCATGACATACAGGGAGATAATGAGTTGTGTGGCTGCCAGGCAAGGGCTCGAAGAAGGGCTGTTTTATTTCCTGTGTTGAGCCCTCCGCCTACATAACCAAACTGGAACCTCCATTAACCTGCTGAACTCCACTAGCTCCACACTAATGACTCCTGGACACCCCAACCTATTCAACTCGCACATGGCCCTGGGCTCTCTCAGCAACAAAAACCCTGGGCCCCCTTGGAGTCTTTCTTTAAAAACTCATAAAAAAATTAGTCAAGTTCAGTGGGTGCCAGGGTTATACTAAGAGATACTGAGTTGTGTGTGTGCAAGGTGAGTGCCAAAAGGACAGCACCAGAGACAAAGCCCTTCCGAACTCATCCTACTCACATGACCCAAGGCTCTCTCAGTGCCAACTAGCACTGGCTCAAGTTGTAATCTTCCCAAAACAATGATTGCTTTTGTTCCTGTTTGAGACCTCCTTCCACATGGAGAAACCTGAATCTGCATTAGCCTGCTAAACTCCACTAAATCAACACTGGGGATTCCTGGAGACCCCGACTTACCCAACTGGGGAATGGGCTGAGGCTCTCTCAGCGCCAACCACCCTGGTCCTGTGTTGCTGTCTTCCTTAAAAATCTCTTGAGGAATTCTGATCAAAGTCAGGAGTTGACAGAGGCATACAGGGAGAAGTTGATTGTGTGGGTTCAGTGCAAGGTCTGGAAAAAGGGCTGCTTTTATGCCTGTTTTTAAGCCCGCCTCCTGCATGACCACATCTGAATTTTGTTAGCCTATAGAACTACACTAGCTCCACCCTGACAAATCCCTAAGGCCCCATCCTACCCAACTCTTGCACAACCCAAAACTCTTTCAGCATCAACTAACCTGGGTCTTTGTAAAGGACTGGAGGGACGACCACCACTGTCCCTGTGTTGAGCCCTCCTCCACATAATCAATGGAACCATGTCTTCTGTGTTGAGCCCTTCCCTCACATAGCCAAAACTGAGTCTGAATTCATCTACTGTACACCTGAAAAAAACATAAAATAATATTGAATGTCAACTTTAATTGAAAAATAAAACTAAACAGATTTTATAAAACAGACTTTATGGCATAGATTACAGGTGTATATCATGAAAACCAAGAGCAAGTAATGCAGTTGGTCTTCATGACAGCTGTACTTACTTAGAGTCAAGGCAGAATATGGCCCTTCTAACTTTCTTGTATATCGTGTTCCTTCTCTCTCCCTTCTTTTAGCATAAGATGACTGCCTGTGGTAGGCAGCCTTCAAAAATGACCTCAACGATTCCTACATCTTTATATTTACACCCTTGTGTAATCCCCTATGCCTGAGTATGAGCTGGACCCTGTAACTCACTTCTAATACAGTATATAACAAAAATACTGGCGCGTCACTTCCGGAATTAGCTTAAAGACAATGTGGCTTCCATCTTGCATTTCTACTCCTATTCATTCTGACACCAGCACCTATGTTATGATCTGCCCTATATGGATAGAAAGGAACTGATGGAGGCCTCCAACAGCAGCCTGTGAAAGACAGAGACCCTGCGTTCAACAGCTCCATGAGGACCTAACAATCCTGTCAACAATCATAGTAGAGACAGTGAAATTGAAAATAGATTCTAACTCAGGTAAGTTTGCAGATAAGCCGGGAGAACTGGCCAACATCCTGATGGGGACCTTGTGAGGAATCCCAAGTTAGGGGCAGCTAGCTATTACACACTCAGATTCTGAACCTACAATAAATAAGATGATAAATGTTTGTGGTTAAAGCCATTAAATTTGAGAGGAAATAAATTTATGTGTAGATCAGTGGTTTTCACCTTTTTACACTTGAGGACCAGTGAAAATGAGAGAATTGTTTTGGGGACCACTGAGGCAGAAATCACCCAAGACTAAGTGAATTTGATTAGGTCATTGAGTCTATTACCTTCACCCAACATCAAAGTAGTAAACTCTTTGTCAGACGAGCACAAAACTTCTGGCAGACCCATCTGCAACCAGCAGTTGAAAAATATTGATTTGAGTGATTACCAGGATGAAGCTTACACACTGGAAAAACCTGGTTCGACCAATATTGAACAACCAATCTTAACACTCTCAATGCAAAGATGCAGGTTTAGGATGAACGAGACATTACCAGTAAACATTTTGATTGCCAGGTGTTACAACTAATCACAGCAAAGAAGGTACCACACTGAAGTGTTTCACTTCACATATTTGTTGAGAAGGGGGTCAAAGAGGAGGAGGGGGACAGCCAGTAAAGTCATACTATGGTGACTTCATACCGCCATCCCTCTTCCGGAGAGGAAGCAGTCAGTGGCCTTAGAATAAGCCATTACTCATTTTTTATTTTCTAGAGAAATAGGAGTGCGATGATAAATATAGGCTGGTGCTGGGGAAGAAGGACTCAAAGCCCCCCTCCCAACTTAGAACCCAGCAGGAAGGAGAGAGTGTGGCAGGTAGTCAGACAGACATGACCAGAGCAAGGATGACAGGCCAGGTACAGAGGGTCACCAGGGCAGAAAGTCCTGGGTGCCTAGCAACGAGCAAAACTGGGAAAACAAGGATGTGGCCCCAGGGCACCCTTTCCTCCCCTGGCATATTGCTGGTCACGTAGCTTAGACACCCTGACCTTTCATATCGCTGGTCATGCGAGCCAGACCCTCCTCTGACCATTTATGTTGCTGGTCATGTGGGCCAGACCCTCCCCTGACCTTTCCTCCCTGGTATGTCACTAGTCACGCAGTAGACCCCCCTGGAGGAGGAACAAGAGGCGGAAGAGAGGCCTCATGCGACTCCAATGCGGGCCCTTGCTCCACCACTACCGTAAGCATTAACCTTTAGGGATAACATCTAGGCCTCAGTGCATTTCAGCTTCAGGCACAGAAAAGCAGCAACTCCGTAGCCCAGACGTTTTCAACCTTTTGATACTTGGGGACTGGTGAACACAGGAGTGTTTTCTCAGGGATCATTAAAGCAGAAACCACCCTGAGCCTAAGCAAACTCAACTAAGACCACTGGGTCTATAATCTTCATACAATATCAGGGTGGTTAACTCTTCTGAGGACTGGCACGAAATTCTGGGCAGATCAGTCCCTGGACCACTGGTTGAAAAGCACTGGTACAGACTTGGGCACCATAACAAATTCCTAAATATATGGAATTGGCTTTAGAATCGGGAGGTAGATGAAGGGCAAAAGGATTTTAAGGAGCATGTTCAGAGAAAGCCTAAATTTCCCTGAAGATACTTTCAGGAGACATTGGGACTTTGGAGATGCTGTCAGTGAGGACTCAAAAAAAGAAATTAGGAACAGGAAACAGGAAGAAGCGGGTCTTCATTATATATGAGCAGTGTGCTTAGCAGCACTGTCATGTGTAGTTATATGGAAAATAGAAAATGTTCCTAATAATGTGCATGACCTGGTGAAGCAGACGTCTGAGTAGAATGTTGAAGGTGCCATCTCGTTTCTTCTTGATGCTTATAGTAAAATGTAAAAGGAAAGATAAATAGAGAGAAGGACTGTTAAATAAAAAGAAACCAGGAACTGATGGTTTTATAAGTTTTCAGCTACTTCAGATTGCAAACAGGTCTAAAATTAAGAAATGGCTTTCACTCCAGGGCACTGTCCAGAGACCAGTCACAAGAGAAAGCTGAGGATGTGACTGTCAAGCTTTTTGTTCAGACCTCAGAAGGAACAATGGTGGTGGTAATAGTATTCTTCTGTCACACTGAAGTCTTTCAAAGACATTACGGTGTGCCTTAGAGTCCCTCAAACAACAAACTTTCTAAGAAACTGACCTGCATTGTCCCTCATCCATTTCATCAGAGGCTCAATGTAGAAAAAAAAAATTTTTTTTCAAAGAGATTTATGAGTATGGGTTTTGTCTAATAGTGTGAACTCCGATGACATACATAGAAAGCCCACAATGCGTTTGAGAGAATTCTTTCAGCAGAAACACTGCCTGCTTAGACTAAACGAACAGAAGCAGTAACAAAATGAAAAGAAGCCGTTTGACCTTCAAAATTTCACTGATAGGAAATGGACTGAGAACACTACCCAGTTGAAACACCTTACCTTTCATACATAATGGATGACTCACAGGGAGCCACCAAGAGCCCAGAGAGCAGAGCCAAGGGCCACCAAGAATTATTCTCGGGCCTTGAGGCATAGTCAAGGAATTTCAAATATTTGCTTGTCCAGATTTCAAAATCACCATAAACTCATGACTCCTCTGTGGTGTCCATTCCCTCATGACCTTTCGAACAGGAATGTCTATACCACTTCAGCTATGCCTATCCCACATCTATGCTGTGTATCACGTACACAGCAGGCAGATAATTTGTTCCTTTCGCCTGACATGTTTACAGAGTAAGAGGAACTATACTCATGGAGTGATACTGAAGAGCTATTCTTAAGACACATCATCCCAACCTTAATCTGATTCAGATATAAGGTTCTGGACTTTGAACTGAGGCTGTAGTATCATACTCCTGGATAGGGGTGAGTGTACTTTGCATGTAAGGGGGACATGAACCATTGATGTTCTGAGTATAGATGTGGTAGACAGTCTCTAAAATATTCTGCAATATCTGCCTCCTGGTATTTTTATCCTTGGGCAATCATTTATTCTTGAGTGTGGAATGGACCTAGTCACTTTCTTCTAATAAACAGAATATGGCAAAGGTGATGGTATATCACTCCCAAGATTAGGTTACAAAGAGAATGTAGCTTCCATTTTGCTTTCCCTCTCCCTCTCTCATATTCTCTGATGGACTCCAGCTTCCCTATGGAAAGGCCCATAAAGCAAAAAACTTAAGAGAAGCCTCTGACCAACAACCAACGAGAACCTGAGACCCTCTGTCCAATAGCCCATGAGGAACTGAATCCTACCAACAACCATGTGAGTGTGCACAGAAGCAGAGCCTACCTCAGTCCAGCCTTCAGATGAGATCACAGTCCTGGTCAATCAAGGTGTAAATCACTTTGCAGCTTCGTGAGAGGTAAGGAGGTAAAAGTACACATCTAAGCCATCCCTAGATTTCTGACCCACAGATACCATGTTTTCTGTCTAAAACTGTTAACTTTTAGGTGACTTGTTATGCAGCAATAAATGACTAATACAGTAGCCCAGCCCTGTAGCCCTGTACCTATTACTCTGGCACCACCAACTGATAGGTGTCCCCCTGTCTGATTTCCAAATTCCTGAGAGAAAGGTTCCAATTGGCCCAGCATGGCTTGGTTATCCATCACTGGTACAAACAGCTGTGGCCATGGAGGGAGCAAAGTTGTTTAGTACACTTAACCCTGTGGCTACAGGGGTCTGGTTCTGCGAGGAGTGATCAGTCTCTTTTAAAAGGAGATATACCCCTAGCTGGAAAAATGAAACACTTGGAATAAACAAAGGCTATCCAAAGCAATAAATGATTAACTATGAGCCCCACCTTCCAATCATCTCAAACACAGTCTAGGGCTGCCTAGTGTGACTTTAAAACAACCAGGAAGTTCTGTTACTAGAATTACTCCATAATTTGAATTTTTAAAAAATTCAGCAAGCTAGTTGTTGAGCAGAGTGCTGAGCAAACAATTGATTTTTTTTTAATTTTATTTATTCACTTTTAGAGAGGAGAGAGAGAGACAGAGAGAGAGAAAGGGGGAGGAGCTGGAAGCATCAACTCCCATATGTGCCTTGACCAGGCAAGCCCAGGGTTTCGAACCGGCGACCTCAGCATTTCCAGGTCGACGCTTTATCCACTGCGCCACCACAGGTCAGGCAACAATTGATTGATTGATTTAATTTGTTGACACAACAAGAAAAGGAGGCAGGCAAGTGTCATACTAGCAAACAAATACTCCTCTTTGATTGAAGGCAAAGAAAACCTCTCAAATGTTAGTCCTTTATGGGGCATGACTGCCCCATGAGTAAAAAAACATAAGAAAAATAGCAAAAGTAAGGACTGAAGATACAAAGAGCTAAGAGAAAACATACCTAGAACTAGATCAGAAATGGGCTTTTAAGTCAAGAAGCAATAAAGGACATAACCTGATGATTTATAGCACTAGTTTATACCTAGGAATTTGAAATTAAAGGAAGAAATCTAAACATGAGAGAAAGAAGTTCAAAGATGAGTGCTTCCAATCTGTCGCCAAGTTAAACTGGAAAAGTACTGAAGATTCCTTGGGGTCGTAGCATCAGTAACTGAACAAAGTCAGATGGAGAAAAACTACCATATTTTTTGCTCCATAAGACGCACCTGACCATGAGACACACCTAGGGTTTTAAAGAAGAAAATAAGAAAAAAAAAATATTCTGAACCAAATGGTGTGTTAAAATATTTAATAAGCCCTGGCCAGTTGGCTCAGTGGTAGAGCGTCGGCCTGGCGTGCAGAAGTCCTGGGTTCGATTCCCAGCCAGGGCACACAGGAGAAGCGTCCATCTGCTTCTCCACCCCTCCCCCCCTCCTTCCTCTCTGTCTCTCTCTTCCCCTCCCACAGCCGAGGCTCCATTGGAGCAAAGTTGGCCCGGGCGCTGGGGATGGCTCCTTGGCCTCTGCCCCAGGTGCTAGAGTGGCTCTGGTCGCGGCAGAGCGACGCCCCCTGGTGGGCAGAGCGTTGCCCCCGGTGGGCGTGCCGGGTGGATCCCGGTCGGGCGCATGCGGGAGTCTGTCCGACTGTCTCTCCCCGTTTCTAGCTTCAGAAAAATACAAAAAAAAAAAATTTAATAAAATACCGTATTTTTCGCTCCATAGGACACATGGGTATTTTCCCCTCCACTTTTGGGGGAAAATAAGTGCATCTTATGGAGCAAAAAATACGGTATATAATCATCAGCTGCATAATCCCACCCAATCATCCCCATCCCCAAGCAAAGTTCCTACCCCACATCATTGCTGCAACCCTATTCTGTTCTATTAGTGGGCAATTCACAGTGACAAAACCACCATTACCAGTAATATCAGGAAGAGCTGCTAGTACTGAGTCCTGGCCAAGCCTTAAGCATTGAGGTGAGCACCTTAGCCATATGACACCACTCAATTCTCACAACAATCCTGTAATGTGGACCCCATTAAGTTCTCCATTCAGCACATGAGGAAACTCATCGAAGGCTGAGAGAGATTTATAAAGCCTGCCCAAGGATGCACAGCTGGAAAATAAAGATCTGGAACCTGCAGTAACTTTAAAGTCCACAGCCACCATGATAGACAGCCTCACATGATGTATCATTTATCGAGCATGCATATGCCATCACTGTGCCGACAGGCTCGCTTACATTACCTCATTAGACCAGCACAATGGCCTATACAACAAGTGAGATTACCCCATTTTACAAAAACAAGACTCTAAGTAAAAGCACTGGTCACCAGGCTAGTGTACATCAACCCTTCAGCTAAAAGCAACCACTATTTAAGTCACTAACTCACTAACCTGTGCAAAGTGAAAACTTAATAATAAGAACAAGCTCTGTAAACAATGTGCTTTATGATGACCATAGTTCAGGAGCTGTGATTGTACAGGGAACCCCTAGTTTCAGGGAATACTGAATGCATGGTAAACTATTTCTCTTTTTCTCACTTTAAAGGTGAAAGAGGGTTCCTTCCTGCTGTGTGTCCACTTACACAGCCCCATGCAGAAGCCAATGAGGGTTTCAGGCGTAAGCAGAACAGATGTGGCCGCTGGGGTGGGGTGCGGTGGGGTGGGGTGGGAGACGGTTACCAGCATGCAGACTGTTGTGCTTATGTTGTTCTGTGTTGACATCTGACATGGCTATTCTTGTCTGTGTTTACACATCCCAGTCATTTGGTTCAACCAGACAGGGTTTTATTAATATTATTGATGGTTGCCATAACAACAAGCATGTGACTATACTTTAGCTATGAAATTGTGACAAGTATTTGGTTGATCACAGTCCGTAAATTATATCAGAGGAATGATCTCCAAGGGTGGAGGGAGACGGAGCAGGACACCACCGGATGGACACTTGCTTTGATCTCATTGAGAGAATTTACATTGTGACTGCTCCTGGAAAAAAATGTTTCTTTCCAGAAGTTTCCTCTGGAAAATTGGAACTGTCTGGAGAAAAGCCACCACCAACTCAACCAAAGACCCTCCCTGAGCCATAAACAGCATTCTGAGTTTGCGTCCTCCATGTCCCTCACCGTCCCTCTCCTGGCCTTCTCAGTCCCTTCCAGTTTCATGACTTCAATGGAAATGAGTCAAATACTGAAAACTGGGTGACTTCCCTTTGCTTCTTTCAGCAATTTGACTGGAAATACTTGCTAAAATTTATCCTGGATATTGTGATGGGAGAGAAAGGGCAAGATGGTGGGCATGGAAGACGTGTAACACACACTCTGCCACTAAGGACGAATGTGGCAGGAGGTCCCCAAACTTTTTACACAGGGGGCCAGTTCACTGTCCCTCAGACCGTTGGAGGGCCGCCACATACAGTGCTCCTCTCACTGACCACCAATGAAAGAGGTGCCCCTTCCGGAAGTGCGGAGGGGGGCCGGATAAATGGCCTCAGGGGGCCGCATGCGGCCCGCGGGCCGTAGTTTGGGGATGCCTGGAAGGAGTAGGTGACTCAAGAGGCTCCTGAGTTGTGGGGCTTTCAGTTTTATACCCAGGAAAGGCCAAGGCAAACCAGGACAAGTTAGCGACTCTGTGAAGCGAGTCTGGGAAATCTGCATTACCTACACAGACCTCGTTTCCCTCAACTCTAACAATAAATTACAACTTTTAACTCCTTTGCCTTAATTCATAGTAATCCTTGTGCAGAAGAAGAAAACATGTATGAATTCTTTTAAAAAGAATTATGCACACAACAAATTAAAGTCAATAAAAAAATTTAAAGAGAATTATGCAGATGGCAGGCACTCCTGAGCCTAGAGCACTGACCCCAGAAAGATGGGGCATTGGGTCTCCTCAGTGGAAAACATCACCAACCATGACCCGAGAAGCATAGCTCTTCCCTGCAGTCCATCTGGTGTCTCTGAGGCAATGAGTACCATGTAACAAACTGACTCCTGGAAGCTGTCTAATCACTGCTTTTCAACCTTTTTACACTTGGGGACAGTGAAAAGGGGAGAATTATTTCAGGGACCGCTAAGGCAGAAATTACCCTGAGACTAAAGCAAATTTGACCAGATCATTGGGTCTATAATCTTCATACAACATCAGGATGCTTAACTCTTTTGCAGACTGGCACAAAATTTCTAGCGGACTTGTTCGCAAACCAGCGGCTGAAAGACACTGGTCTGAGTGATTCCCAGGATGGAGCTTACACATTGGAAAAACCTGGTTCGACCAATATTGAACAACCAATCTTAACACTCCCAATGCAGAGATGCAGGTTTAGGTGAATGAGACATTACCAGTAAACATTTTGATTGCCAGGGGTTACAACTTAGACACAGCAAAGAAAGTACCAGACTGAAGTGTTCTACTAAATGTATTTGTTGAGAAGGAGGTCAAAGAGGAGGAAGGTGACAGCCAGTAAAGTCATACTATGGTGACTTCATACCGCCATCCCTCTTCTGGAGAGGAAGCAGTCAGTGGCCTTAGAATAAGCCATTACTCATTTTTTATTTTCTAGAGAAATAGGAGTGCGATGATAAATATAGGCTGGTGCTGGGGAAGAAGAACTCAAAGCCCCCCTCCCAACTTAGAACACAGCAGGAAGGAGAGAGTGTGGCAGGTAGTCAGACAGACATGACCAGAGCAAGGATGACAGGCCAGGTACAGAGGGTCACCAGGGCAGAAAGTCCTGGGTGCCTAGCAACGAGCAAAACTGGGAAAACAAGGATGTGGCCCCAGGGCACCCTTTCCTCCCCTGGCATATTGCTGGTCACGTAGCTTAGACACCCTGACCTTTCATATCGCTGGTCATGCAGGCCAGACCCTCCTCTGACCTTTTCTCCCCTGACCTTTCCTCCCTGGCATGTCACTAGTCACGCAGTAGACCCCCCTGGAGGAGGAACAAGAGGCGGAAGAGAGGCCTCAGGCAACTCCAATGCGGGCCCTTGCTCCACCACAACGGCAAGCATTTACCTTTAGGGATAACATCTAGGCCTCAGTGTGTTTCAGCTTCAGGCCCAGAAAAACAGCAACACTAGTTCTATGGCTTTCAACCTCCTGGAAATAGGAGTATTATTTCAGGGACCACTAAAGCAGAAATCACCCTGAGCAAAAACAAATTCAACAAAGACCATTGATTGGGTCTATAATCTTCATACAACTTCAGGGTAACTCTTTCACAGACCAACATGAAATTTCTGGCTGACAGATCCACAGACTGGTGACTGAAAAACACTGCCATGCTGACAGTAGGACCAGCGGCATTGACCACTGACCGCCTGCCCTGGCACTGACCAATCAGTGTAGACCAGAACCCTAAAAAGACACACTTGGAAATCTGATGAATAGTCTGTTGAGCTCCTTCCCTGACACTCTCTTAAAATCCCACCCTTAAAGAGCCCTCAGAACACCTGACCAGGCAGTGGCGCAGCGGATGGAGCGTCGGACTGGGATGCGGAGGACCCAGGTTCAAGACCCCAAGGTCACCAGCTTGAACGCGGGCTCATCTGGTTTGAGCAAAGCTCACCAGCTTGGACCCAAGGTCGCTGGCTTGAGCAAGGGGTTACTCGGAATGCTGAAGGCCCACAGTCAAGGCACATATGAGAAAGCAATCAATGAACAACTAAAGTGCCACAACGAAAAACTGATGATTGATGCTTCTCATCTCTCTGTGTCCCTGTCTTCTGTCCCTATCCATCCATCCCTCTCTCTGACTCTCACTCTGTCTCTGTAAAAAAAAAAAAATTAAAAAATAAAGTACTCTTTAAAAAAAAAAAAAAAGCCCTCAGAACAGCGGACCCAGTTGGGCATGCCCACACTTTCCCTTCCCCTTAGCAAGTCTTCCTTGTCTTTGTCTCTCTCTCCTAAGCTCCACCGGCTCTCCTTTTGCCTCTGTAACTTGTTTCCTGAGACCATTTCTTCTACCTCTGTGACTGTCTAAATAAATTTTCTCTTATATTTTGAGTCTTGGCTCTGAATTCTTTCTTAGACAGGATTCAAGTACCGAGGTTGCTGAACTGAGGTCCAGTCTGACTCCACCCGCCTAACACCACTTTCATTCTTGCCACCAACAGAAGAAGCAGACAGTCTTCTCCTCCACAGTAGTAGCCCGGGCAACACTATCCAGCCGCTTTTGCTCAGCTCAGTCAATAAAGAAAAAGCCACTCCACCCAAAGCCCTGTTGGAGCTCATGGGCCTTGTGTGAATGAGGCTGAGGAGACAGCTGGGAGGCGGGGAGGCCACACAGACAATCCATCACTTTCCTTTCTGTACCCAGGAAGGCTTGGGGCATGTGATGGGTTGAACTGTGTCCCCCCAAAAGGGTATGTTGACATCCAAACCCCTAATACCTGTGAAATGTGACCTTATTTGGAAATAAGATCTTTACAGATGTAATCAAGTTAAGATGAGGTCATACTGAAGTAGGGTGGGCCCTCATCTAATGATTGGTGTCCTTATAAGAGGAGGGAATTTGGACACTGAGACACACAAGAACAACATGTGATGACAAACACAGAGATTAGAGTGATGCATCTGCAAGCCGAAGAATGCCAAGAATTACTGGCAGTCGCTGGAAGCTACGAGAAAGGCATGGAACAGACTCTCCCTCAGATGGAACCTCTCTGAAACCTTGATTTTGGAATTTTGGCCTCCAAAACTGTGAGAATAGATTTCTGTTGTATTAAGCCACCCAGTTTGTAGCAGTTTGTTATGGCAACCCTAGGACAGGAACACAGAGGTCAAGGGTCTGTCCTGGGCCAAAGAGTCAAGTAGGTACCGCTTGAAACGGAAACTCTTGCCGGATTTACTGTAGTCACCTCATTCCATCTTGCTCACCCTCCTTCTACCCTCTGCGTGTGTGCTAGAGACATAACACTAAAAATCCAAATCCTTCAGTGACCCCCACACCCGGTTTGCACAAGATAAAAGTAGACTGGCAAAGCTCTGCCAGATGTGGACACTGTCCACCTCTGGAGTTCTTTCTCTTGCCTCCGTCTCTGAACTTACAACTCTGCTCCTTTTTCATGCTCTGGTGATTCCACACAGATGTGTTTTTTGCCTGTTGTGAGACTCCACTCAATTATGACCTCCCTAGGTAGCCTACTTTCACCTCAGTAGGTGAAGAATATGCCTAATGTGTGTTTTCTGGTATGGCTCTTCAAAATCCCTTGGAATTTCCTGACAGAAAGGTCTTTGTTATGTGCTAATAAGGTGATTCTTGGAGGGCCCCTGGATAGCTTCAGGATGGGGGCAGGTCACCAGAAGGTTGGGACTTCCAGTCCCCAGACCTCCGGGGAGGGGAGTAAAATGGGAGACTCAATTCAAACATGTAGCCAGATTTAATTAACCTTGCTAATGTAATGAAACCCCAACGAAAACTCTGGTCACCCAAGCTCATGAGGCTTCCCGGCTGACACGCACATTGATGTGCTGGGAGTTACGTTGTGCCCTAAATCCACTAGGACTGGTGTGGAAATTCAGTGCTCCCTCCCAGAATTCATCCTTCTTGTACCCTACATAATAGAACTGTAATCGTAAGTATAGCGTTTCCATGAGTTCTGGGAGTTGTTCTAACAAATTATCAAACCTGAGGGGCTTATGGAAACACCCAAATGTACAGCCAGTCAGTCAGAAAAGCAGGTGACTTCGTGTCCCCCAAAGTGCAGCTAGCATCAGAAGAATACTCTTGCGGAGGACCAACCCTTTAATTTGTGGCGTCTGACACTAATTCCAACAGTTAGCCTCAGAATTGTATTATAATATACCCAGTTGGGTTTGGAAATAGAACCACCTCCTGGTCTTCCCCCTTTACCTCATCTCTAGCTGGTGTTAGAGCCTATGTTGTTTTGCATACCTACCAGGAATCCTCATCCACAATCCATTCATGTTGTTTGAGGCTAAACCCACATTTTTTTCTGTATTTTTCCGAAGTGAGAAGTGGGCGGGGCGGTGGGGGGAGGCAGGCATACAGACAGACTCCCGCATGCGCTCAACCTGGATCCACCCGGCATGCCCACCAAGGGGGGATGCCCAACTTCTCTGGGGCATAGCTCTACTGCAATTGGAGCCATTCTAGCACCTGAGATGGAGGCCATGAGCCATCCTCATTGCCTGGGCCAACTTTGCTCCAATGGAGTCTTGGCTGCGGGAGGGGAAGAGAGAGACAGAGAGGAAGGAGAGGGGGAAGGGTAGAGAAGCCAATGGGCGCTTCTCCTGTGTGCATTGACAGGGAATCGAACCTGGGACTTCCACACGCCAGGCCGACGCTCCACCACTGAACCAACCAGTCAGGGCCCTAAGCCCACTTCTTGAGCTCCAAAGTAATCATTTGACCCAGATCTGGCCAATATACCATTTCCCCAAGTTGCTTTTTGATGGGCATGAGATGCAAGCCAGCACAATGAGACCTGCTTGACAGAAAAGCACCGTCTTTCTATTAGAGTTGCTAAGCAGATACCAGAAACCAGAGCTGCCTCATCCATCTTTGGCACCCCTAGCAGAGACCCTGCCTGAGAATGGTGTCAGCACAAAGAAATAAGAGCTGAGAGAAAATTATCCTGAGTTTTATTTTTTTGTTTTTGTTTTCTGGTTTTCCATATGTTTTTTTCTTAAATCAAGAATGGATAGAGGCCCTGGCCAGTTGGCTCAGTGGTAGAGCGTCGGCCTGGCGTGCAGAAGTCCCGGGTTCGATTCCCGGCCAGGGCACACAGGAGAAGTGCCCATCTGCTTCTCCACCCCTCCCCCTCTCCTTCCTCTCTGTCTCCCTCTTCCCCTCCCGCAGCCAAGGCTCCACTGGAGCAAAGATGGCCCCGGCGCTGGGGATGGCTCCTCGGCCTCTGCCCCAGGCACTAGTGGCTCTGGCCGCAACAGAGCGACGCCCCGGAGGGGCAGAGCATCGCCCCCTGGTGGGCAGAGCGTCGCCCCCTGGTGGGCATGCCAGGTGGATCCCGGTTGGGCGCATGCGGGAGTCTGTTTGACTGTCTCTCCCCGTTTCCGACTTCAGAAAATTACAGAAAAAAAAAAAAGAATGAATAGAACAGAATAATCGAGGATACAGGTACCGGACAAAGGCCAGAAGGTATCTAGGAAAGTATGCCACAGGAAAATTAGGAAGGTTTATTACCTTGTTTCAAAAGCTGCACCTAACAAATACTTTGCTGAGTTTTCCACTGATCCAGCCTCCCCTGCTCTGCCTCTGAACGTGGCACGGTGGGCTTGCCCTGCAAGGATCCCATGCACAAACAGTCTAGTACAGTGGTGCTTAAGTATATTATCCCCAGATGGTCTCATTCCAGGTCTATGCTTGGCTACCTTCATTGTTGTGTGGGGGAGGGCTTCGACTCTTGGAAATCCAGGTAAGAGTTTTTAAGACCCTGAGTATAGATGGCGTGTTTGAAAGCAGAAATACTACAGACTTCCCAGCTATGTTTGTCAGGTTCTTTAATTCAGGCTGGTTTGAGCTAAGTTTTCTGTCTCTTGCAACCAAGAGAAACTGGACAATAATCCATCCTTCCGAAGCACGCATTTCTACCATCACACTCATTATAACTGTTGGTTTGTTGCCTAGCTCAGGAGAAGCGTCTTACTTGTCTTTAATGTCAGCAACATCTGCCTCAACGCCTAGAAAGTAGTGCCCATTACACATTCTTTGAGTGAATGTTGAATAACTTGTCACCTCTTTTACGAGTGTTCGCTTTCTCCCGACATCCTTCCTCCCTTTCACCTTCATCCCCAGCATGGGCTCATTCACAGGGCAACAGGGAAAAGGCGCCAGCCATAAAGCAAAGAACTGAATGTGTGCTCTTTTCCAGATGTGTATGCATGATTCTCTTATCTCTTTCTAGCCTCAGTTTCCTCGTTTGTAAAGTGAACAATATCTGAAGACCCTTCAAGAGAAAACCTTCCATGACTCTAACACCTGTTAAATGAGTCCTTGGAAACTAAACCAGTGGCTTAATTTTAGGGTTAAGCTCTGAGCTTACTCTGGAATAGCTGCATTTTAACAGACTATTCCTGACTTAAGACTGAAAAGCCTTAAGTGACTAAAAAGGTAATGCTCCAGAGGAGGAATAATCAACGAGAGAGAGAGAGAGAGATACGTGACCGCTGTGCCCATCAGTGACCCCCAACATCACATCGTCACACCTTCCTTGGGATTCACTACTGAAACCACTCTTGGAAAAATACAGAACAGGACTAACTGCAGGAGATGGAATCTGATCAAGTCTCTTCAATATGTGCACTACCCCCTTTCCTACTCAAATCATCAGAGCTAGGCCATAACCCAGAACTTGCCCCAAACCCCACTGGTTGGATACGTGCTGATTCCATGGCATTGGCACTGTGGCTCCAAGCTCAAAAAGCAAGCATCTGTTACAAGAGAAAAGATGGGTGATCCAATGAAGAAAACAGGTTAAACTGTGCCTCCCAACTCTCACCAAACAGGAGTAAGACCTAGACCCGCTGTCCACTTAGGGACAGTCACAGGTCTCTAGCTTCTTATGGACGACGGCATCTTTTCTGGCCTGAGGTTATGAGCTGGAATGTCTTTATTTTAGGCAAATTCACCTCCAAGTTAAAGCTATAGAAGAATTTGAAGAGAACCATCAAAAGGGCGTATGTCAGGGGTCTGCTGTTCCCTACCACCACCACCTGCCCACCCAGGATTGACAGGGCATCAGGAAATCATTTATTTCTACAGCTCATGGAGATAAATCCTGCATTAGGAGAGGCAATACACCTCTCTCCAAACAGTACCAGAGTAACTGCATTTGTGAACTGCCTGCTCCTCCCTCCACATAGGCACCAGCCGACATTATTACAGAGATGAAGGTAGCATCTCCCTATAAATCTCGCCTCCTGGGTACAAGCTGTGGAAGGCTACCGGACACCACCACTCCCCACTCTGCAGTCCTTGAGCTACTCCCGCCACCAGTTTCTTCACCAGGCAGTTTCCCAAGAAAGAACCTCTCAGAAAACTCTCAGAGTTCTTAAAATGTTGGTTGCGGACTGCCAAGTTTCTCTTGGCTAAGAGCGCCCCCTGGTGGTGAATGTCGGTTTTCTGGCCTAACAGCTCCACCTCTAGAGGTGTGCTGTCTCCTGACTGGGCTCAACCCTAAATTCTTCCGGATGGACACGTACTCCAGAATCTCTGGGTGGCACAGCCACCCTCCAATACCAAAGTCAGGAGATCTTGGGTCAGGTCCTTGTACTGTTATCCCTAGTGTGTGACTATGGCCTACTCACCTCTCTTGGTCTCACTTCCTATATTAAAAGAAAACAATGCCAACATTAAGATCAAATGAAAAAGCCTCCTACTACACGAAGAACTACTATTTACATTAAAATAAGACTCCATGATAATTCACCAAATACATACTCATCTCAGAATCAAATAGAAAGTTCTTAAAACGTTATTCTTACCCAGATGGTTCCTTCGTGCTTGTGTATGTCACCCTTACAAATCTCGAACACCAGTCATTTCCTTCTGGACGCCTGCCTCCAACCTTCACCGAGTCACTTTTTACTTCATGCCCATGCTGCTCTCCCCGCCTGGTGATTCTGCCTCCAGCTGCCCTTCCAAACCACCCCGCCCAATGATGCTTTATCAATCCTAACGGCTGTGCTCATTGAGTCACTTCCCAACTTTGGAACAAAGGGGAACTGTGGCCTTGAGCATGGGTCTGTGAGGACCGAAGGTGGCATGAACAAGCATGCCACATCCTTCCACCCTGGCTGCCCTGCCGTGATGGGCTTTGTGTCCTTTCCTTTTCTGCAGGCAGTCAGGTAATCCCTGCTAAGGGACACAAGGCTTTCATCATTTGGCCCATGGCTCCCTCTACTACCTCACCATGCTTTGCCCCTTCATATATACACCACAGTCCACCCAAACCAACGTACTTGCAGTTCTCCAAGCACAGTGCTTTATCATGCCTCCCTGACTTTGTGTCTGGACTTCCCCTGCCTAAAGCAAATTCCCCACACTTCTGGTTAATCCTTACCCTCCAACACCCAACACCAGCATGAATTCCTGGAGAACTCCATTCACTCCTCACTCCCAAGGCTCAGTTAGGAATAGCTCCTCTGTGGATCTCAGTGGTTGTCACTATCACACCAGTCACCACTCGGTACTCTAAATTGTCTTTTACTCGTCTATCTTCTCCAATTGCCTAGCACAATACTTGGTATTCACTAGGCCCTCTGCTGGAATTCTGCGTGTGGGTTAGAACGCTGTAACAGGAGATCGGGTCAAGATGGCAAAACAGAAGGACACGGCACTCATCACCTCACATGAAAACATCAAAATTACAACCAAATTATAGAACAATCAGCCTGGATAACCATCTGAAGACCAGCTGAACCAAAGCTCTATAGCTAAGGCTATAAAGAAGAAGCCACATCAAGGATGGGGAGGCACAACGAGCTGGCACCACACCCTCAGGTAGCACCTGAGAATCCAGATGACTAGCTCAGCTGCAGCGGTTACCCCGCCCCAAGAAGTGAAGGGTCTCAGCCCAAGGTAGGGCTCCCCAATGGGGAACTACAGTGTCAGAAGGAGGAGCCCACATACATCATGCTGGGAAAATCAGCCAAGAATTTCACAAATCCGGCTGCAATAGACAGCTGCTAGAAACTCAACTGTCCTCTTAAAGAGTCTGCAAAAACTCTTGCAGGCACTCACCTTGGGCTCCAGCAGATGGACAGAGGCTTGAGGGATGCCAGAGACATACAGGAAGAAACTGAGTTGTGTGGCTTTGTGACAAGAGCTGGAGGGACAGCCACTATTGTCCCTGTGTTGAGCTGTCCTCCCATATGGCCAATGGATTGTAAAACACACACATAGCGGTTAAATGATGTTACTAAATAAAGAATGGGTTAACAATAATATTAAGGAAGAAATAGAAAGCTACCTTGAGACAAATGAAAATGAAAATACAACAACCCAAGAGGACATAACAAAAGTAATCCTAATTGGGAAATTCATAGCAATACAGGTTTTGAACAATCTAAACTTACACCTAAAAGAAGTACATAAAGAACAACAAGCAAAGCCCCAAGTGAGTAGACAACGGGAAATAATAAATATCAAAGTAGAAATGAATAAAATCTAGCCTGAAAAATACAAAAAATATATCAATAAAACCAAAAGCTGGTTCTTTGCAAAAATAAACAAGATTGATAAACCTTTAACCAGACTCATCAATGAAGAACACATTTTCTCCGATTTTCAGTTTTTATAAGTTCATTTTGTAACTTATATCCTGACTTTGTCAGGCTGCTGCCCCAACCTGTCCAGAGCCCTGACCCCCACTTACCTGCCTGCCAGCCCTATGTTGTGGTATCAAAACACAGTCCCATATTTTAATTCTTTCAGAAGAAAGACTTACTTTCAGTCTGCCCTTACTAGAGTGTAAGGGTATCCCCAGCACAAAGTTTGGCATGTGGGGGCCCCCACTAAGTATTTATTGATGAATGAATGAATGGACTCATGCATGCATGCTTCATATGTAGGATCCTGAAATAAATATTAATTGGGGAATCATGGATGGTGGGGGGAGGAGCAGGTGGCAAATCGCCGATAGGCAGCACTGAGCAGGTCCTGAAGTGTACCTTCCGGGAAAGTGAGTACCCACTATGCTTCACGGAAAGAGCATGGATGAAAACAGTTGAAGATCTTTATAAGTGAGCAGGGAAAATAAAAGGGACAAATGCGTTCCAGAAAGCAGGGTGTTCAAAAACATAAACACCAACCTTCAGAAGGAGAGCAAATTACTCAAGTCAATCAAGGAAATTTGTAGAGGGGATGATGAAGAGCTTCCCCAAGAAAGAAGACAAGCTGGTCTGAAAAAAGGTTAGAAAAAAAGAGTAAAAATGAAGCAGAACCGAAAACTCCCAAAATGGAGTTGGTGGCCAAATCAGAGACATCTCTCAGCACCTCAGAAGACAAGGGCCCAAGTGGATCCCAACACCGGAAGCAAAGAAACATTCATGACCAGAGGTGAAGTTAAATCTCCTGAATAACCCAAACCACAACTTATTGATGACAGGAACTTGGTTACCAGACAAGACTGCTTTTATCTTCTTACCAAAAGGAATGTGGAACCATACTTGAGGATGATGCACACTGTAAGAAATCTCAAGGAATGCAGACAATGAGGAGTAGATTGTCAGTGAAATCACGGCATGCATAAATGCATACTCGGTATAATGTTGGGCACTCAGCATTCTCCAACTTTGAGACCACAGTATTCTGGAACCCTTGCAGATCACTCTGACATACTATATCCAGGTTTTTGGAACACACATCTACTGAGACATTTGTATGCATCCAAGCAATACTGGCCTATGCATTTCTAGATGCCATCTCTGGATGAAAAAGAACTTTGCCTTAATATTAAACTATCGGTGCAATTTCTAAAGTACTTGGTAGAGATGACTGCAACTTTGTCTAGTGACAGTACTTATAAGGCATCAGGAGAAAGCTGTGATCAGTGGATACTTACTTACATTTGAATCTCAGTGGTGTGCTGGAAATGTTTACCAACCAACTCTTCTTGGGGGAGGGGCAAGAAGAGAGCACTGATTTTTAGCATTTGCTCATTTCTGAGGTGTAAATATTCCCACCATCATCAATTTCAAGATATAATCTCAACATCACTGAAGGAGGAGTTGGGAAGAAAGAGGTACAACTGGCTCTCCTAAACTGGGGCAAGCCAACTCTCGTCCCCTCCAGCCCACCATTGTTTATAAACAGTTTTGTTCTTAGTCCTTCTTTTGTATAAATAGTGTCCTTTAAAATTGATAGTATACGACAGGAATGACGTTTAAGCTTGTTTACTGCTTGGTTTTATACAGCAAACAGAAGGATTACAACTCCTCATTTCATAACTGCTGCCCCTGAATGAAATGATGACCAAAGAGGGCTTTATTGTCCAGTTGATAAAAGCTGCACCTGCAATGCTGGGGGAGGGGGGCCTATTCCTCATACACTATGTGTTTTACAGTATGTGTTAATGCTACATGGTAAGTATTCTGATTCCTAGAGCCTAAGGTTTGACCCAATGTATATCACTGAAAACACATTTATTTGTGCTTATTTTTAACAGTCCTTAAAGTAAATAGCCCTTCCTTTGTAAGTCATTTAGGTGACTAAAATTAGTGAATAATAATAACTTATTTTGTGGGCTTTTTGATGTGACATAGTAACATGTAGCTTTCTGGAAAAGTTTCTTTTTAGCAGTTTTTCTTTAGCTATTCAGTATTTTCCATAAATTATACATACAGGTATAAAGATATAGGGGTATGAGTGTGTTGGGTCTTTCTCTTGCTTTTTTTATGGAATCAGGAAGGAAACCAGACCAGAATGTGCAATAAAACCATTTTCATGTTGGCATACTGAGATACTGCTGCCAAATTCCTGAAGAAATTAAGCTTTTGAACTAAAGTAAAACATACCTCTTATGCAGGTACTGGAATCATAAACCTTCTAATTATAACAGTAGCCCTCGCTTTTATGGTGTTTTACAGTTTTCAAAGCGCTTTTAAATGCATTATGTCTTCTGATGGACATTTGCCCAAGGATGCTCTTGAATCTAAGGGCCAATATCCTTCACTGGCATGATCCAGAATCACAGCAGACAAGTTACCAAAAGAATATGAACGCAAATACCTAGAGCTCAAGATTGGAAGAAAGAACTAAACAGGCAATTGTCCACTTCAATCTTGGCTTTAACACAGTGGCTACTCTTACATTTGGGAGAAAAGCCCCCAAATAATCACCATTTAAATTAACTTAAAGTAAGATACTTTCTAGGTCCATCCATGTTGTCACAAATGGCTAAGTGAAATAAGTCAGACCGAGAAAGACAAAACACTGTATGGTTTCACTTATGTGTGGAATTTTTAAAAATCAAAACAAATGAACACACAAAACAAAGCCAAAACAGACTCCTAGAAACCAAGAGCAAATTGAGTTGCCAGAGTTGGGGGTTGGAGACATGGATGAAAAAGATGAATACAGTCAGTAACAGTGTGGTAACTTTGCACAGTGACAACCGGCTACTACTATATTTAGTGTGGTGTTCCCATCGTAAGGTATATAAATGTTGAGTTGTATACCTGAACTAATTTAATACTGTATGCCGACTATAATTTAAAATCTTAATAAATTAATCTAGAGCAGTGGGGATCATCGTCCTATCCTACACAAGAAGGGTAGCCTCACTGGATAGCACGTACAGTTGATCTGCCTAACAAAAAAGAGAAAGGCTGGGAGAAAACATGTTTTGGAAGTTGACATGAACTTCTAGAATATGACCAGAGTATGAGGTTTCATGTTTAACTCAAACAAACTTAAATGTCCATATCAATCTCCAAGGCAAAGTTGAGGCAGAAGTAGATGAAAGAATAGAAAAAGAGATTATGTGGCTTGACTTCAAACTACAAAGGCGAGGACAGGTACCTAGAATTCCCTTTGCTGGAGCTATGGCTGATAAAGACTGCTGTGGCTTTTTTTTTTTAAGCTAGGTTCACTGCATGGCATAAAAACCGACCAATGGCAATGTCTCATCTGCCCCAGAGAGAATTGTCTGATTTGAATGGTACTCTTTGAACCAGCACTCATGGAGAATCGGTATGTGTAAGAGGATTTAGAGAAACACATAGATTTCCCGACTTCAGTGGAAATACGGTCTCATTGGGGTGATAAAACAATTGCACACTGAAGAGGAGCTAGCCGAAATCAGACATTACAAGTTCCATGAAAGGGGTACTGGGTCAGATAGTGTTCGAGTAAAGCTCCATAGAGGCCATGGGGCTTGATCAGAGTCTTGAAGAGCAGCTGGACTTCGAGGGACAAAGAAAGGTGACTGAGGACCTTGAGGCAAACTGGATCTAAACTGTACAGCTTAAGCCATGCAGTGAATACGTGAGGAACATTAGGTAAACCCCAGAGTAAACACTGAGGCTTATATTTCAACCAAGGGCGACTCTATAAAGAACAGTTATCTTCTAAGTAGAGCCGATTCCTCTGCCCACTCCAGTGTGAAAATCTGAAGGCTGGGTACATACAAAGGCCCGAAAGCTTAATGCCTCCTGGTTCCTTCATGAAACTCTGAGCAGTAGCTAGAAAAATATATACAAAGAAAAATATCAGAAAGTTCTGAGCTCTAATAATTAATAGAGATGGGAAGAGCTCTCTCTTCTATAGCTCTTTTAAGAAGAGAGAGCTCTATGCCTGACCAGGCGGTGGCACAGTGGATGGTGCGTTTGAAACCCTGTGGGGCAGTTGTGTTATGTCTGCTCGCTAGTGTACCAGCTGCAACACTTCGCTTGATTAGTGCGTAAGTACCTGGCAGCGGCATGGCCTATATAAGGCTATGGGTGCTTATGTTCAAGAGAGATGGGGAATTGTGGATGGTGAGTTGCCTTCCTGCCACTGTGAGAGGCCATTCTTGCTGTCTGTGTGCCGGAGAAGAGGTTTTCCCCTGCCTGTGCGCTTGCCTGCCGTTGTGAGACTTTATCCAACGGAATGGCTCAACACTTTTCACCTCCGCAGTTTCTCTACCGTCCGTCCGAATCCAACGTGGACCTGCCTGGCCTTGGCCACCGGAATTACAAACCCCAAGGTGCCAGCTTGAGCATGAGATCACAGACATGATCCCACAGTTGCTGGCTTGAGCAAGGGGTCACTGGCTCAGCTGGATCCCCCAGTCAAGGCACATATGAGAAGCAATCAATGAACAACTAAGGTGCTACAACAAAGAATTGATGCTTCTCATCTCTCTCCCTTCCTGACTGCCTCTTACTCTCTCTCTCAAAAAAAAAAAAAAAAAAAAAAAAAGAGAGAGAGAGAGAAAGCCCAGGAGAAAAATGGGTGATAGTGGCAAAGTACAATGTTGCAACCATGAGGAGATGAGGAGGACAGCCAGCATTTACTATCACCTCCTTGGAACTGTGCTTTAGTCCTACATTATTTCATTACTGAAACTTTATGACATATACTATTATTACAACTTTTGGTAACAAACAATAGAGAACTGATGTAAAAAAGCTTAGTATCAAAGGGAATTAATGAATTGTCTTACAGAACTGAGAAGTCCAGGGGCAGACATTCCCAGCTTCAGAAATGGCAGACTCCAGGGGCCAAGTGATGTTACCAGGATTCCGTCACCGTTGTCATTTCTCAGCTCTGTCTCACTGCTGGCCTTGCTGGCACCAGACACTCTTGGCATACCTGGGAAACTGACTGCTGGAAGCTTCGAGCCTACATGCTTATACTGAGAGGCCAAAAAGGGAAACTTCCTCTCGTTCGCTCGCTCCCTCTTGCTTTCCCCGCCCTCTTGTCCCCATCATGGAAGGCTTCGGCTGGCCCTGCTGAGTCCTGTGCATAAAACTCAGACCAAACGCTCCAAGGGTCGAGCTTGAGTCCTGTGACCCTCCCCACCAGAGACAGGCAGAAAATGGGGTTGGTAGACCCCTGACACCATGAGACGAGCAAGGCAGTGAAAAGCAAGCTCCCAAGCAAACGTCCACTACAGGTAACGACATTCCTGTAGGCGACAAGAAAATTGAGGCCTTGGATGGTTTGACTTGAAAGCAACCTTGGGACTAATACTGCCCAGGTGAAACCACTTTGAAAATGGCTAGGCCTGACCCCAATACCAGATAATTAACCCAGACTCTTGTTGGTAAGAAATGAGGAACTTTTTTTTTTTTTTTTTTTTTACAGCTCCCCAGGTGATCCTAATCTGCAGGCAGTCCTGGGAACCCATGTCCTAAGCAGCAGGCCATTGTCTATAATCAAGTCCAGGCTGCAGACTTACTGCAACCACCTTCATCATCCAGCTCCCACAATGGGACTGTCCACTCTCCCACCTGCCTCCCACTCCTCTTTCTATCATCCCATCTTTATGGCTGCAGTCCCTGGCGGACCTCACCTGACAGAGCAGGCATGCACTGAATATTTGCTAGACTGGATTGATGCGGCCCCTGGATTCTCACACCAACACTCCTGCTGCAATAAAGGGTTCGGAGGGGAAACCAGTAAAACTACCTCTGCAACTGCAGTAGTGCTGACAATAAGAAGGAGGCAAACAGAAAAGGGACAGCAATGCATTATCCATATTTTCTGAGTCAAGAAAGAAACAAAAACAGAGGGAGCTCAGTAGATAACGCTCTCATTGAGCACAAATGACTCTTCAAATTAACAGAACCCTTCGAGGCAACTCCTCAGCGCTCATCCGGCCAGAGTCCTTAATTACAACCTCCTTATCCCCAAATCAAAGTCTACTTAAGCTTGCCAGGACCTTTCTAGAATATTAACTATTTCATTCTTTAAAAAGCTAAGCTTTATTTGAAATTTTTTTTCATGGAAAAGCAGTATATTCTAATGACTGCTTGATATTTCACTTCACAGGGCTATACCATACTAAACAATACCTTTAATCTGATCAAAAGTGTGAGATTAATTTTACTGCAGTCAAGCAAGACTTTGGGTTTTTTGTTTTTTAAAAAAGGTTCTTTTAGAACTGCACGAACATAATAGCTATAGGTTCTGTGTTCCTTTTGGTGATTTCTGTTTCCTTCCCACGAAATAACTTGTTCTCTGCTTGAATTTTCCCCTGTATTTCTTCCAAACCCACGTGTTTCATTTCTGTTGAAGATGAGTACAGGATCATTTTCATTCTTCCTGCCTGGCTGTCTCTCCTAGACATTCTCCACTTCCTGGGCCCTGGGATTTCCCTTTGCGGAGCACCTGCCCCTGCACCGCCCTGACTCTGCACTTGAGCCCTGCTAAGCCCACCTCACGCCTACTTACGGGACTGTCTGCAGCAGATCGCTGGCACCAGACAGCAGATTTTTCCCCTCAACCAAGAACACCTGAGGTTTCATCCCCCTCTCCTAAGCTTCAGTGCCCACCCTCAGCCCAGTCCAGGCATTCCTTCCATCCAGAGGGTTTCTGGGGTCTTTGTACCTGCATAATCACCTAGTCATCAGTCCCCACCACCACCATAAATTTATTTCTAGAGAAAATATATATATATATTGACACTAAAGTGTGTTTCAGGCAATGCAGCTAGGCCCTTAGGCTAAAAGAAGCATTTGCCTAGAAAGACCCTTTCCCAAAGCACTGGGCTGGTCCCCAAAATCTGTCTCCAGATCAACAGTGGAACACACCCAGGGACAGAGGCGGATTTAACGGCAGGCACCTCCAGCGCACGCCCTGGGCCCCTCCCTACTTCTGAAGGGCCCCACAAAACCCAACTTTATACTTTTTTCTAAAGAAACCGAGTTTGGTTTCATATGTGCTATTTTAACTTTAATAGTACATAATATTTTTTATTTATTTAAAAATATGGTTAACATGTATTTTTATTTTCCCTGTCTTTCTCTTTTTTTTTTTTTTTTTTTTTGTATTTTTCTGAAGTTGGAAATGAGGAGGCAGTCAGACAGACTCCCGCATGCGCCTGACCGGGATCTACCCGGCATGCCCACCAGGGGGCAATGCTCTGCCCATCTGGGGTGTCGCTCTGTCGCCACCAGAGCCACTCTAGCGCCTGAGGCAGAGGCCACAGAGCCGGCCACAGAGCCATCCTCAGCGCCTGGGCAAACTTTGCTCCAATGGATCCTTGGCTGCGGGAGGGGAAGAGAGAGACGGAGAGAGACGGAGAGAGAGGAGAGGGGAAGGGGTGGAGAAGCAGATGGGCGCTTCTCCTGTGTGCCATGGCCGGGAATCAAACCCAGGACTCCCACACGCCAGGCCAACGCTCTACCACTGAGCTAACCAGCCAGGGCCTCTTTCTCTTTTTTTAAGGGGCCCAATATTTTCTGTGCCCGGGGCCTCAACTGACCTTAATCCGCCTCTGCCCAGGGACGCCCCTTCTTCCAGCTTCTGACCACCCTCTAATCTCTTCTGTAGTAAAAACCCTCAGGACCCTCTTCTCAGCCACCCTCAGCCTCCAGGCCCGACCAACACGGCTCCGAGCTTAGCTCCTGACTGCCCACCAACTCTGAGCCCCTAGGGTCGTCAGAAGGATTCCACGGAGCTGGAGGCCACTGGCGACCTCCTACCTCTCTCTGGGCTTTTCTTTCCACCACGAGGACAGGACGTGGCTCTTCCCTGAGTTTGCCGAGAAGAAGCGCTGGGGGAAAAGCGTTTCCTGAAGATGCAAAACCTGTCAAGAGTGGCGTCATCTTCCAGGACGCGGAGATGCCGTCCCACGATGACAAGCGAGCCTGAACCAGGCGGTCCTGCAGCTGCGCACGGATTTTACCTGCAGACTTCCTGACTTCCGGTAATCCACTGCCTAGATAAGCAGGTGAAACTCTTCAAGAGATTGGCGGCCACCTGACTTACCTCCGCAGGCTGGCTGGTCCCAACCTGGGCGCAAGCAGAACTAGAGACTCCTTCCTGTGCCCAAGGCCCTTTAAGGCGCCTTTGTCACCCAGGTGTCATCCCCCTACAGCCACTGGCTGTCTTTAACACCTGAAACCCTCTCCCATACCCTGAACCAAATGGAAAGCTTTTTGCCGGGCTGGGGGCCGCTGGGGTGGAGTGCGGGGGAGGGGCCTTCTTGTGAAATCTAAAGGCTTGCCGCAATCATATCCCCTTGGGTCCAAGGCTTTTGTTCTTCCATTTTTATTGTCAGTAACCATTAAAGAAACAGCAAGGTCTAATTGGAATCCAGGGGAGGATGCATGTTTCTTAAGAAGAAGAATCTAGAATTCCTTTAGAAACTTGATGCTCACGAACATACTGCTCCCATCCCCTTAACTGCCACTGCCAGCACTCTAGGACTTTGGACTTGGTAATTTAGGAATCTCTTTGCTTAATTTCTGTCTGAATGCAAGTAATTTTTTTACCCGATAGTTTTAAGTGTGAGCAGCAATGAACTTCAATAGCCCTGGAAGGAACAGCAGAGGAACCTAATCACTATTTGCAATACCACTCCTACGGGAACATGGGTTTTACATACACAGAAATAAACGTGCAGCAATGGCAAGATGTCATTTATTCTTAAAAGAGAGTTTAGCAGGCTACAGAATTCAAGTTAATACTTATTTTTTCTTCACACTTTAAGCTTATGTTTCTACTGTCTTCTTTTTCTAAGTTTTTTTAAATTGACTTAGAGAGGCCCTGGCCGGTTGGCTCAGTGGTAGAGCATCGGCCTGGCGTGCAGGGGTTCCGGGTTTAATTCCCAGCCAGGACACACAGGAGAAGCGCCCATCTGCTTCTCCACCAGTCCCCCTCTCTTTCCTCTCTGTCTCTCTCTTCCCCTCCCGCAGCCAAGGCTCCAATGGAGCAGAGTTGGCCCGGGCGCTGAGGATGGCTCTGTGGCCTCTGCCTCAGGCGCTAGAATGGCCCTGGTTGCAACAGAGCAACAGCCTAGATGGGCAGAGCATCGCCCCCTGGTGGACATGCCGGGTGGATCCCTGTCCAGCGCATGCAGGAGTCTGACTGCCTCCCCATTTCCAACTTCAGAAAAATACAAAAAAAAAAAAAAAAAATTGACTTAGAGAGAAACATTTGATTTGTTGTTACACTGAGCCATGCATTTATTGTTCGATTCTTGTATATGCTCTGACCAGGGATTGAACCCACAACTCTGGTGCATCAAAACAATGTTCCAACCAACTGAGCTACCCAGCCAGGTCTCTACTGTCTTCTGACTTCTATAATTGCCTGTTGATAAATCTTCAGCCAGGTGAACTATCATTCCTTTGTTGGTACTGTCTTTTCTGAAGTTGGTTTTATTATTTTCTTTTTGTCTTTGATGGTCTGTACTTTCACTAAGATGTGTCTAGATTTGTTTTACTTACTCTGCCAAGAACCTTGTTGTGCTTCTTGATACTTAGGACTCACGTTTTTGTTTTTGTTTTGTTTTTCTTTAATTAATGCTGCAAAAATTCTTGGCTCCTCTATCTTTGCCTATAACCTCTCCATCATTCTCTTTATTCTTTTTTACTGAAACTCCTACTAGATGTATGTTTCACCATCTTATATTCCCAATATCTCTTGATGTTTTGCACATTCCAACATTTTCTAGTGCTTCCCAGATAATTTCCTCAGATTTTCTCTTCTAGTATACAAATCCTTTTTACCTTATTTTTTTACATACCCACTAATTTAAATGTCTACACGTTTCAATTCCTAAAAGTTTTGTTTAATTATTTTTAAATATGTTTATCGTTTTTCAGAATCCTCTTATGCTTTGTTTTTATTCCCTCTTTTATGTCACTTGAATCCTACATATTTGATAGTCTTCATCTGATTATTCTATTTATTGATGCACTGTCACTCCAGGAATTGTTTCTTTAGTGTTTTATAATTTGGAAGCGGGAGCTTGTCTTCATTAGGTTTAATTATTCTGCTTAAAGTAATCAGTTAGTTGCCCTTATGTTTCTCTTTGATTTTCTAGACATACTTTATGGACACATTCTAATTTTTCTCCCTCAATTTTCTGTAGCAGTTAAGAACACAGACTCAGGTATTTGATAGGCTTTAAACTCTAGCATTTTCACTTTATCAGGGAGGAGGCAGTCAGCAAAAAGTAAATGGAAACCAACCAAAATCTGTGCAGGGGATGAGAGTATTTGCTCTCTCTCAAAATAAGTCCTGAGACACGGTGGTGTTAGGATTGGTTACTTCAGTCAGGCCTCTCTGTCTTTCCACACTGCCCTCTCCATTAGGTCACCTTTGTTCTTTGGCTTCCTTCCTTCATATTTGCTTGATGCCGTCTACTGCTCCACCCCCCGCCCCCACCCCCCACCCCCCGCCCAGCCTCACACCAGAGCACCCAAAGGCAGGGAGAGTACAAAGGGTCTTTTTAAGAAAAAGGAGGCCCTGGCCAGGCCCTGGCTGGTTGGCTCAGTGGTAGAACATCGGCCTGGCATGTGGAAGTCCCGGGTTTGATTCCCAGCCAGGGCACACAGGAGAAGTGCCCATCTGCTTTTCTACCCTTCCCCCTCTCCTTTCTTTCTACCTCTCTCTTCCCCTCCCACAAGCCAAGGCTCCATCAGAGCAAAGTTGGCCTGGGCACTGTGAATGGCTCCATGGCCTCGGCCTCAGGCGCTAGAATGGCTCTGGTTGCAACAGAGCAACACCCCTGAGGAGCAGAGCATCGCACCCTGGTGGGCATGCTGGGTGGATCCCCGTCGGGCGCGTGCAGGAGTGTCTTTATGCCTCCCCACTTCTCACTTCAAAAAAATACAAACAAACCAAAAAAAAAAGCAGGCCCTGGCCGATTGATTCAGTGGTAGAGCATTGGCCCAGCATGTGGAAGGCCCAGGTTTAATTCCCAGCCAGGGCACACAGGAGAGGTGACCATCTGCTTCTCCCCCCCCTCCCCCCCACCATCTCTCTCTTCTTCTTCCTCAGCCATGGTTCGATTGGTTCGAGCACATCAGCTCTGGCACTGATCATAGCTCCATGGAACATCTGCCTCACGTGCTAAAAATAGCTCGGTTGCAAGCATGGCCCCAGATGGGCAGAACATTGGCCCTAGACGGGGGTTGCTGGGTGGATCCCGGTCGGGCACATACAGGAGTCTGTCTCTCTATTTCCCATCCTCTCACTTGGAAAAAGGAAAAAAGGGGGGAAGAAGAAAAGAAAAAGGATAAGCTATCCAGAAGCCTCAAAGTGAATTTTCCTTTTATGGCCAAATTGTGTTTCATTCTCAAGCCTGAACCAATTACTTGGCAAGAAGGTAGGATAGTGCTATGATTAAATTAGAGCAACTAAAAATCATGCCTTGGGTTTAAGAGGGACTCTGCACCAACAATAGTGAAAACTATTGGGGTTCTCTTTGCAAAATAAAGGGGGAATAGCTGTTTGGTGGGTGGCCAACCTTATCTCCTCTTCTTCTTTTTAGCTGTGTTATCTTGGAGAGGTCACTGAACATCTCTCAGTCTCAGTTTCCTTTTCTATTAAATGCAAATAATAATAGTGTCTACCATCTAGGTCTTTATGAAGATTAAACGAGGTTTTTCATGAATACCACTTAGCACAATGCCTGAAACATAGTAAGTATCCAATAAATATGTTAGCTATTAATTTGGCATCTAATTCTCAATAAACCTTGTAATTAATACTCTTCCTGAGACCTCATCTGACCTTTCCTCCTCTTCTAGCAGCTCATAACATCTTCTATAATAATCTATCACATGATTGACAGATTTTCTTCATGTTTGAATCACTGAGCTTCTTCTTTTCTACAATCCTTTGCTATTTACCCAAGTCTCTTGAAAAGAAGTTCAAAAGTAGTCTCAATGCTAAATTAAACACACACTGAGGATAATAGGAAAATTAGAATAATTCTGGCTCTAATACAGCTTACTGCATTTGAAATGTCCAAGTATAATATTTGCTTTTACAATAAACTACTGTAGTCTCACATCTGGCTAATAGTCCACCGTAACCCTCCGGTCTTGCTCTGTCTAAGCATGCCATTCGCCTTAACAATTGTTTTTTTTATGACTATGTACTTCCTTCTGGTTGACCTGGGGTTAGCATTTATATTATATGCCGTGCAAAAGAAAAAGATTTCTTCCAGAGAACTGACTCAGATGCCTATGAAATGGAACATCAGAAAGAGAAATCTTTTAAATATAAAGCTTTGGCCACATGATACGGCAACATTGTCTTTGCAATTATATAGAATGCAGAAATGATGCAGGAAATGCTATGAATTGTGTATGCCTGTTAGGTATAGATTAAAAACAAGTATTAGTGAAATATCCCCGTGTCCTAGGTGAGGAGAATATGTAGACATCATCTGAGTATTTTGAGATGATTTCTTTGAGCAATTTCCTTTCTTTTCTTTTTTTTTTATACTTCAGTAACAGTGTGCTTTCAGTATTATTTTGTGTTGGTTTCAGGTATACCGCAGCATAAGCAATTCTTCAGTATCATTTTAAATGTCATCTTAGTAAATGAGGCTGCATGGGGCAAGAGAAAGAGCCCTGGCCTGGGCTTAGGTGAGCCGGGTCCCAGCCCCGCTCATGGCTGGTGTGCGCAGCCTCAGCCCTCGTGCGTGTCCTCCTGAACCTCGGTCTCCTCATGCTCCACTCCGACCTCTGTAGCTCTGATGGTCGCAGTGGGGCTGACACCCCTAACCTTGGTCACGCCCTGGGTCTTGACAATCCCTTCACAACAGTGTTCGTGTAGTGTCCACTCCAGTGAGGTGCTTGGAGTGCAATCCAATCACGTCTACAAGCCACTCCCCTGACAGACCATATGTGAGCTGTGTTGTGTAAGCCCCACTCTTGACCCATGGCTGTGCAGTCTGCGTTTGTGGGTCCAAAGAGCAGTTTCTGGTGTCTTTTGAAGGTGTGTGCTCCAGCTATGTGGAAAGATGATGGTAGCCACATCTGTTAGTAAACACCTGAAGGTAAGTAATATCTCAGTGTTTTCGATCAGCCAACAGCACAGGGCCCCAGAGATTGCTTAGAAGCTCTCCCTGCACCACCTCTCTCATTGTCCCTGTAAGTAAACTCCGCTGCAGAGGCTAGGGATGGAGGACAGCTGGGAGGACAGGAGGACCCTGGGGAAATAGTAATTCTCACTAACACATGCCACTTCTCCCAGATGTGCCCCACTGTCGATATCAGGTCAGGCACTGATAGAAATATAAAACATAAAAATTATGTTCACAAGTCTTTACAGTCTACAAGCAGCTTCCACTGCCCTTGACTTCAAATGAGCCGCTCCACAAAGGAAGCTGACACCTGGAAGGATTCGGTGACTTGCCCAGTGTCCCTCAGCCAGGTGGTAACAGAGCCAGCCCTGGAGTCCAACCCATTTGATTTCTGGTGTTCTGTTTCCCGGACTTAGCCTTGCCTTCCACCAGACAAGCTGATTACCAAGAAATGAAGTGGGTCTTTCCACCACCTCTGGCTGCTGAGTGATCCACCTGAAAAGGGTTGGTCCATCTGGCAACATACTCCAAGCTATTCCCATGTTCTAACCCACTAATATGAGCACTATAATTAAGTTTACTTTTAGGAAACTCCTGAGCAAGAAACCAACCAGAAACCAGATGTTCCAGCTGATTCTTTTTTTTTTCTCTCCCTCTCTCTTTTGGTGCTCTGAAATGGTTTATTAATACACTTTTCATTATGCTAATATGCTATTATATAAATGCATATTCCCTATATTAGTTCTTTTTTGACCTGAAGTTTTTTCATCACATAATATTGAAAATGTCTTACATTTACAGTAAGAAGCTATAGCATAGTAGTCAAGGAAGTGGGCTTGCACGGTCATATCAGGGTTTAAATTATGCCTCTTTCTAAATGTGTAGGTAACCTGCTAGTGTCCTCATTCATATGATGGAGATAAAATTGTAGTAAATACATCATAAAGTTGTTAAGAGAACTGTATGTGTTAATACTGATAAAAGGCTTAAAGTTGTACCAAGCACACAGTAAGCGATAAACAGTAGGTATTATTATTATTATTTATATAATGAGGTATCACGTTATCTTCATTTTACAAAGAAGGAAACTGAGACTCAGAGAGGTTAGGGGTCTTCCTAAAGCCAGAAAGGTTTAAATGTCCTTATGGGAATATTTTTTTTTAAACCTTATTGAAGCCTGACCAGGCAGTGGCGCAGTGGATAGAGCGTAGAACTGGGATGCAGAGGACCCAGGTTCGAGACCCCGAGGTCGCCAGCTTGAGCACAGACTCATCTGGTTTGACCAGGACTCACCAGCTTGGACCCAAGGTCGCTGGCTCAAGGGGTTACTCGGTCTGCTGAAGGCCTGCAGTCAAGGCATATGTGAGAGAGCAGTCGATGAACAACTAAGGTGTTGCAACACGCAATGAAAAACTAATGATTGATGCTTCTCATCTCTCCGTTCCTGTCTGTCTATCCCTCTCTCTGACTCTCTCTCTGTCTCTGTAAAATAAATAAATAAATAAATAAATAAATAAATAAATAAATAAAACCTTATTGAATATCATTGGGGTCAGGCTGTGAGCCAAAACAGGGAGAGCCTAGCCAGGTAGCTCAGATGGTTAGAGCATCGTCCCGCTATGCCGAGGTTATGGTTCCATCCCAGGTCAAGGCATGTACAAGAAAGAATCAACCAATGACAGCATAAATATAATAAATGGAATCAATGTCTTTCTTTTTGTCTCTCTCTCTCTCTCTCTCTCTCTCTCTATCCCTCCTCCCCTCTCTCTAAAATCAAAAAATAAAAAAAAAATGTTAAAAATAAGGATACTTTAAGGGACCTCTGGGACAACATCAAGCAAAACAAGATTCATCAAAAAACATAGGGTTACCAGAAGAAGAGCAGAGGAAGCAAGGTTGAAAACCTATTTAATGAAATAAAGACTGAAATCTTTCCTAACCTGGCAAGAGAAAAAGACATACAAGTCCAAGAAGAATGGAGTCCCAAACAAAACGAACCCAAAAAGGACCACACCTAAATATCTCATAATTAAAATGACAATGGTTAAACACAAAGAGAGAATCTTTAAAGCAGCAAGAGGAAGATAGTTAAGTTACCTACAAGAAAGTTCCCATATAACTGTCGGCTGATTTCTCAACACAAACACTGCAGGCCAGAGGGACTGGTATGAAATATTCCAAGTGATACATAGTACAGTGTAGGTAATATAATCAATAATACTGTAATCGCTATGCATGATGCCAGATGGTATTAGACTTATTAGGGGATTGCTTCATAAATGACATCATTATCTATGCTGTACACCTACAGCTAATATGAAACATAGTGAACGTCAACTGTCATTGAAAAATAAAAGAAGAAAGCATTTAGAACAGGTCTTGGTATGTAGCAAACCTAAATAAATCTTTTTCCTTTTTTTTTGTATTTTTCTGAATTTGGAAATGGGGAGACAGTCAGACAGACTCCTGCATGCGCCCGACCGGGATCCACCCGGCATGCCCACCAGGGGGCGGTGCTCTGCCCATCTGGGGCGTTGCTCTGTTGCAACCAGAGCCATTCCAGCGCCTGAGGCAGAGGCCACAGAGCCATCCTCAGCACCCGGGCCAACTTTGCTCCAATGGAGCCTTGGCTGTGGGAGGGGAAGAGAGAGACAGAGAGGAAGGAGAGGGGGAGGGGTGGAGAAGCAGATGGGTGCTTCTCCTGTGTGCCCTGGCCTGGAATCGAACCCGGGACTCCTGCACGCCAGGCTGATGCTCTACCACTGAGCCAACCGGCCAGGGCAGAATAAATCTTAATGTCATGATTATTTCTAAGTGATTATGGGAAGTAACTGAGTTTCTACGTAACCCAGGGTCTCTTCAGAGACACTGAAGGCAGCTTCTGGAACTTGTTTCACATAAATGCATCATGAGGGAAGAGTGAGCACATACAGAGACAGTTTATGCGCTCCACACATGACTGCTAAGAGGGGAAGGTCAAGGCACTCCCTCTGCAGCAACCAATGGACATTCAGGGCACCCAAATGTGTCAGAGTCCAGCAAGCCCAGGAACCTGACCATGTGAAGTTACGGGCCCTCATGGTCTTGCTTTGGGGGCCAATTCTGAAAACGTGCCCTGATGAGCCATGTGGCACCAGCACTGTGATATGTGCTTCGAGCCGGGCCGAGGTTGTGACAGGCAGGGCACTGTCGGCTGGCCACGGAGCTATTCCAGAAAGCAGGAGATTCTGGAATGACCCAGAGGGCCTTTCAAGAGCTGTTGACAGGAGCAACTGGGAATTACCATGGCCAGCAGAAAATGCTGCTGGGAGCCCCGGCATGCAGCACTATGGAGAGGAATGGTCACCGGGAGCTGGGGCCACTGGCTTCCCTGTCCTTGAGGGCCATAAGCCACAAAGCTGGCGCCATCCATAGCCATTTCTAAGAGACAGCGCAGAAACTGCCAATGGAACGGATCCTGTGTTCAAAGCAGCAGACCCTAGGTCGGGACTGGGAGATCTCACTTCACTGTTCTGGCATTTCTGGCCCTTGCTCGCTGTCAGTTCAGCGGATCAAAGTGCTGACTGTTGAATAGCAAACTTTAGAGGGAACAGCATGTGCTTGGAATCAAAAGACCTGGACTTGAATTCTGGATTTTCCATTCGGTGACCTTGGGTAAGTCCTGTAATCCTCCGAGCTTCAGAGAATTTAATGAGCTAAGGTATATAAAAATGGTTTAGAATGTATCAAGTACCAGGGAAATGAAAAACACTGTTATCATTAATTTTTTCCCAGTATATTCCTTAATGAAGAGCAAAATTACCAATTTTGCACAAGAAAACCTGAAGGTAACATGACCCTAGAAAATCTGAGTGGGGGCCCAAGCCAGCTTTAGAAACCTCTAATAGAAACAGCACAAAGGATGAGGTTTGGAGGATGAGAGAGTCTCGCTAATGAACAGGATCCGATTCAAATTTGTGATCTCAAGTTCTTGGGCTTCTGCATAGATGTGGTGCAAGTGTTCGGCTGCTTAATGTCTTGAAATTCCATTCTGTTTCAAACGAAAAACCACCTGAAACTTCCTGAAGAGGGTTTTTTTTTTTTTTTTTAAGCATAACACGTCTGTGGTTGAGCTGTCAGTATACAGTAGTCCCTTCCAAAGTTCCTTGGGGAACCCAGAAGGCAGCAATATTGCGGCAGTTGGGAGAGAGGGACACATACGAGGCAAGATCGCAGCTGCCATACTGACTCAGGACACCCTTGGTACGTGCACACTGGTGCTGGGAGGGTGGACACGCTCTCTCTGCCCTTCACCACCGGGTTGGGGTCTGCCTCCGTGCCTCCCTTGCCTTGGGCACCGTCTTCTGTTTTGGCAACGACTGGTGCTTCTGACAGACTCCATCTGCCTATCCACTTTGAGTTTCCACTGCACTGACATCTGGGATTCAACACTATTCAATCTACTCTCAACATAGCCTTCTTTAAAAAAAAAGAAATGAAAAAGAAAAAGAAAGAAGGAAAAAAAAGTCAAGAAGTGAAAGAACCCAAACACTATCTAAAATGAAACAGAGTAACACCATTCTCATTGTCTTGTTTTTTAAAATGGGGCTATCTATCCCCCACGTGTTTATTCTATAATTAGAAAGGGTATTACGATCACCCTCTAAAAATCCTGTTTTTGTCATACTGAGTTTACCATATGATATTAATTTGGGAAATGAAAAAAAAAAAACAAAAAAAAACACAGGGAAGCAGCTACAGCACACCGAGTTCTGCAGTGCGGTGCTATGGAGTTGCAGAGGCAAGAGCAGCAACTAAAAAAATAGTCTATTAATGTTTTCAGGCATGAGAATTATGGAATTGTTTAGTACAAGTCCACAATGATTGACTCTTGTCTGGACCTTTGCAATGGATTGAGTTGTTTATCCTACTTCCCAATTTTTTCCTCCTCCGACTCAGTCTCCAGAAGGTATTGTCCTGAATCCCAATCTGACCATGCCCTTGGTGTGGTTGGATGTGTTCAGTAGACCCTCTACCACCTACAGAACTAAGGACTGCCCCCAAACTCAGAATTCAAGGCTCCCTCAATCGTTTTCTACAGAGCTGACACTGTCTCCCCTAGGGGGTGTCTGAAAATATTGGGGGAATTCTTCTCAGTGATCAAAATGACATAAAGCAATAGTGGCTTTTAGAAGGATGGGACTGGGAACATTACCGTCACTGAGATGACCAAGAACCATCTACCCCAACAACAAACAGCATACCTGGAGAGAAACACTGAGCCTTACTTTTCAACTTTTCCAAACTTTATTTTCTGCTCCTCCTGTTATCTCCAACAATTTAGTCCCATTTCTAAAGTCAGAGACTGTGCTCACACTAGTCCCTAGACTGAGATGTCCTTCCCAGCCCTTTGATCTTTGATCCCTGTCCTTCAAAACCCAGAATAAACTATTCTTAGCCTCCAACTGACACTAATTACTAATTTCTCACAATTCTGCAGTCCCACATAACTTTGCTATACCTCTGCTTTAACACTTACATTCTGCCTTATCTTATTGCCATTGTTATTACTCTTTTCTCTACTACCAAATAATATACTTCTCGAGGATAGGAACTGCTTTATACAGCTTTATGTACCTCAAACACTGAGCATTAGTGTCTTAGTGCCTGGTACATAGTAAATTTATTCAATTTAATTAACTTAAACCCATTTTTTTTGTTTTTGTTTGTTGTTGTTTTTTTCAGAGACAGAGAGAGAATGATAGACAGGGACAGACAAATAGAAACAGAGGGATGAGAAGCATCAATCATTAGTTTTTCATTGCGCATTGCAACACCTTAGTTCATTGATTGCTTTCTCATATGTGCCTTGACCGCGGGCCTTCAGAAGACGGCTTGAGCCAGAGACCTTGGGCTCCAGCTGGTGAGCTTTTGCTCAAACCAGATGAGCCCACGCTCAAGCTGGCGACCTCGGGGTCTCGAACCTGGGTCTTCTGCATCCCAGTCCGTTGCTCTATCCACTGCTCCACCGCCTGGTCAGACAAACCCATTATTTTTAAATGTTTTTTTTTCTTCTGTCAAGTATGCGCAAGGATATTTACTTTTTTTTAATTACTAGTGGATTTCATATGTAAAGTCTTATTTGTTCTTTATGGACAAAAATCTGTTTAAGTAAATTGAAGAAAAAGGGGGAGGGTTGGTTTTCTGCCTCTATAACTTAGAGTTAAATCCTTTCAAAAGAAACAGCCAAAAGGAGTTAGTCTTCCAAAAGTCACAAGGAAAAGGAAAATGTAATTATTTGGTGTTACCCAGTGAGATCTTTGTGTACACATAGCTCCCCAAATGACTAAACTTTACAAATTTCAATTGACTTCAATTCAACTTTCCAAAAAAAAAAATTTTTTTTTATGTCACCTTTGGACTGGGATGAAACGTGGAAAATTTCAACTCAGAGTCAGATATTTTTTTTCTAAGAAGCTGTGAGCAAATGAAAACAAGATTTGGTGGGATCATTCTACCACCTCTACCATAGGACGGGTCACTGCCCGCACCACACTTGTTGATGAGACATTTGGCAAAAGGCCTGCTGTGGAAATACAGTCTGTGACTTTATTTTGCTGGACATTTCATCTGTGAAGATTTTCTTTTCCAGTTACAAAGTTCTCCCAAGAGGGACATAGCCGCTTTCTGGAAACCTGTGAAGTGTTGGCAAGTCTTGCCCTGTTTACCATGGAAACTTGGATGGAATTACAGTGTATGACCTGGTACAAGCATAGATGAACATTTGATGCCTGCTATTTTCTCTTCATGTTGATTTGGAAATTATAAATCACAGAACCAGATCAAATAGCTTTGATCGTTCCAGTTCATTTGTTCATCGTGGCGTAGGGTCATACCTGCAACGACTCTAAAATACGCCGGCAGATAACAGAACACGTTATAATTAAAATTTATGAGTCTTTTTCTGCTTAATCAGCATAGGGTTGTCTTAAAAAGAGATAGACTTTTGTAAGCATGGATAATTTACTATCTGCTTATCTGTCATTCTTTCTTACAGAGTTTTAAACATCATATAGCTTTGAAATTGCATTGACGGGTTATTATGTTTTTTAATGAGAAAGAAAGAAATTAACTAGCTCTGCCTGCAAGCAGATATTATCTGCTTTACTCTAAATAACTGAAGCATCTGGCCCAGGATTGTGTAAGAGATTTGTTTTTATGTCTTTGGGAAACAGTTAACTGTCTAGTTCAGGACCTCATCACTTCTTGCCTGGATTACTGCAATCACGTCTAACTTGATCCCAGACCATGAATTTTGCACCCCACCCTCAATCCATTTGCCACACTCCTTCCCAGTGGTATTGTCATTCAAAAACCATTTCTGATCACCCCTGTTCAATGACTTAAATCAGGGGTAGTCAACCTTTTTATACCTACCACCCACTTTTGTATCTCTGTTAGTAGTAAAATTTTCTAACCACCCACTGGTTCCACAGTAATGGTGATTTATAAAGTAGGGAAGTAACTTTACTTTATAAAATTTATAAAGCAGAGTTACAGCAAGTTAAAGCATATAATAATAATTACTTACCAAGTACTTTATGTCAGATTTTTGCTAAGTTTGGCAGAATAAATCTTTATAAAACAACTTACTATAGTTAAATCTATCTTTTTATTTATACTTTGGTTGCTCTGCTACCGCCCACCATGAAAGCTGGAATGCCCACTAGTGGGCAGTAGGGACCAGGTTGACTACCACTGATTTAAATCCTTCAAACGTTTTAGGAGAACATGCCCAATTAGTATGATATACAAAGTTCTCTTCTAGCCTTCCCTCCTGACTCACACTTTCACTCTGAATCCCACTGTGCCACATGTCGCTCTGCAAGTTACCACTCATCCATGCCATTTCGACTTAGAACCAGCTGTTTCCATGCATAGAATGTCACCTCTGGAATTCCCTGCCCATTCCATGGCTTGTTCTCCTTCATCTTTTGGCTCATGTGCCACTTTCTCCAGAATCCAGAAACCTGAAGTTTCTCATCTTGAAAAGGTGACCCCCCACACAAGAGTTCCAGTAATCTTGTGCAGATCTGTGGGTGGCAGCCATCACACAGTATGGAGTTTTAATAGCATGAAAGTTCTCAGAGACCAGATTTTATCCAGAGCCTAACAAATACTCAGGTATGTAGAAAGTACTCAATAAAAATTGGTCAAATTATAAATGAGCAAAAGGATGAATGAAGTGATAAAATGCGTACGCTTATACCATACTGGTTTTTCTGGTTATACTTTTAGACATTGATCTTGAATTTGCCATTTGGAAAGGGTCTTGGGAATTTTTTTTTCCCTTTCTACCATTTTGGGAAAGCAAAGTAGATTTAAGAACCCAGCTGCACACAAAGAAAGTTTAGATAAGCTAAAAAGAACTGAAAATTCTCTTTTGTTATGGCTAACGCAGCCCTGGCTCCTGGTCCCAAGAGGCATCTGAAGCATTTAGCAAGTCCAAAGCATTGGATGCTGATCAACCGACCAGTGGGTTTGCTTCCCACTTATCTAACAGACCCCAAAAGCAGAGAGACTGTCTCCATCTGATCATTTTTCTCAACAGACTTACGTATGCTCTGGCAGGAGATGAGGTAGAGATCTGTCTGCAGCATTTCACTAAGATTGATGGCAGGGTCCAAACTGATATAACCTACCCTGCTGGTTTAACAGATATCATCAGCATTGACAAGATCAAAGAGAATTTCAGCTTCCTCTATGGTACCAAAGGTCGCTTTGCTTTTCATCATATTCTACCTGAGGAAGCCAAGTACAAGCTGTGCAAAGAGAGAAGGACCTTTAAGGACACAAGAGGAATCCTTCATCTGATGACCCATGATGCTCACATGAACTACCACCCTGGTCCCTCCATCAGGGGAATGGCAACATTCAGATTGATTTCGAAACTGGCAAGGTTACTGATTTCACTGGGAAGCTGTGTATGTATAGTTCCTGGAGGTGCTATCCTGAGAAGAATTGGTGTGATCCCGAACAGAGAGAGACATCTTGGTTCTTTCAATGGGTTTGGGTGAAAGATGGCAAAGGCCACCATTTTGCCACCCACTCTCCAATGTCTTTGTTATTAGCAAAGGCCACAAACCATGGGTTTCTCTTCCTGGAGGAAAAGGGATCCAACTCACCATTGCCGATGAGAGAGACAGGAGACTGAGAGCCAAGCAAAGCAGTTGGTGAAGTGATCTCTCTGGACGTGATTGTTAGGGTCTTTGTAATTAATTAAAGACAGTATGGCATAATTTTAAAAAAAAGAATTGAAGAATGCCACAAATAATTTAAGAACTAAATATTAATTATTTATGCAGTCATCATTTAAATAATGTTCTGACCCTTTGCATTGTGTTCATTATATTAACCAACCCAGAGCAACTAAAATAAAAATGCCAACCATAGTTTGTGACCAATAAGCCACCTCCAGTTACCCCAGAGATGTTGGTAATTTTCAGGATGAAATCATCTTAAGTGTGTGTAAATACAAAAGAATGAACATAAGTTATCTTTCAGCACTCTTAATAAAAAAAAATAGGTTATTAACTTGAAACAGCAATAGGGTTTATTTACTGTTTATCATCAGCTTTGAAACAATCTGCTTGCAGGATTTGTGACTTTTCCACTTTAACATAAAAGATAACCCTGTTGAGGCAGCGACAGTTCAAAGAGTCCAATCTTTGATTCTAGTGGCAGTAAACACAGAGCCAGTCCAGAACTTGTACTTCCACCCAGCCTCCAAGGAATAAAAGCAGTGTTTGAAATCAGCCTTCCGTGTAGAAGAAAAAAGAAAAGAAAAGAAATCTACAGAGTGTGCTGTGAAATACAACAGACTTTCTAGCCCCAAAAATATGTTCCTCCCTGGCCCCCACCCTTACTGTCAATGTCTGAGACTACTTTAACAAACAGAAACACACAATAAGAGAAAATAAGGCTTAAGATAGCAAAGAGGTCACCCCCTGACTTAGATTCACACTGCGGATTTATTATATTTCCCTTTTTGCCTTCTGTGCCAGGGAGCTCGAGAATTTACTGTTCAATTGTTAGTAAAACTTTTCAAATTTCTGCTTTAGGTTAGACATTTCTTCCCTTTTCCTATATTTTATGAACTAAATGTTTGTGCCCACTCCCTCCCCCAAATTCATATATTGAAGCTGCAATTCCCAATGGGGCTCTAAGGAGAAGGGGGCCTCTAAGGAAGGAAGGAAGGTTAAGTGAGGTCATAAGGGTGATTCCCTGATCCAATAGAATTAGTGTTCTTACAGAAGGAGACACCAGAGAGCTGGCATGCTCTGTTTCTCTCCCCTCCTTCCTTCTCTCCCTCCCTGCACATGCACCAAGGAAAGGCCATGTGGGGACATACTAAGAAGGCAGCCAGGAAGAGAACTCTCAGCAGAAACCAAATCATCTTGAACTTTGATCTTAGACTTCTGGCCTCCAGAACTGTGAGAAAATAAATTTCTGTTGTTGAAACCACCCAGTCTACAATCTTTTGTTATGGCAGCCCAAGCTGAGTATTATGTGCATGATTTTCATCTTCTCTTTTTATCTGTCTCTTTATTGCTCACCTGGCAACCAGTCCCTAGGCTCTGGTCACTGTCACCATAAACTGCTGTGCTACATTTCTTATCCTCCATAAATACTTTGAAAAACATCCCATGAACTAAAACTAAGAAGGGTAATAACTCAGCACAATAGTTTGGGAGCTGCATTTAATCCATGCTTGCAACCTTAAAAATTAACCTTGTCTGTTGCTTTTTAAATGTGTACTCTATAATTTTATAAAAATCAATGGTAACTTTTTCCTTTGTTACCCTTTAGTGTTCCATTTTATAAGTGATGTTTCTGTAAAACTAGCAAAATTAGCAAGTGTGCTACTGTGGCTAGGTTTCCTGGGAGGGTATGTCCTTACTGAACACCAGAACAATCCCCTCCCATCCCTTGTTCTTATTTTTCATATTCTTCTCTTTTTTTCTAATCCTTTTCTTTCTAGAAGATTTTTAAATTAATTCATTTTATTCAAGAGGGGAGAGAAAGAGAGAGAAGGGGGAGGAGCAGGAAGCATCAACTCCCACATGTGCCTTGACCAGGCAAGCCCGCGGTTTCGAACTGGTGACTTCAGCGTTCCAGGTCAATACTTTATCCACTGCGCCACCACAGGCTGGGCTTTTCTAATCCTTAATATACCTCACAACCTAGTCCCACTCCTCCATTCTCAAGCCTTTCCCTCCTAATACATGATCAGCGAATGATCTCAATGTTGCTTATTTCTTTGCTGTCATTCACTTTAATTTATGAAAACAATGTTCTCCTAAGATATATCCCAGATAGCTATCCTATAGGCCTTATGAACTATAAGAGAGTCTGAGAGAATTATAGATATTTAGAGTTAAAAAAGACTAATACAGTTCAATTAATAGTTTTTGTATCAAGAAAAATAAAATCATTGATTCAGATAATAAGTGTTTCCACTATAGCACACATGTATAAAACTTTCTTTAAAATTCTCCCTGTGAGCTAAAATATTCTTTGTTGTGTTGCATGGAAAATTATACCACTGGAATATTTGAGGTAAGTTTATTTTGACTTCCCTTTTTTAGGTATATAAGTAAAGAAACGACACATTTGTTTATTTAAAATTGTATTTGGTCATTTTTACAAAAAAAAAAATCTAAAAAGTCATTGAACCTTGTAAATTCCTGTGTGGATAAACTTCAATGAGAGATGATGTTAGGGAAACCCAAGAAAAATAATAAACAAACTTAAATGTGACTTGAAAATACACTACGAGCAACTAAGAAAAACTCAAAAATCTCCTGGATGAGTTTGTCAAGATCGTCCTTCTGGGCCTTTAAAAATAAAGTTAAATGACTCAAGATGTAACAATGCCAAATATAGAATGACCAGGTCCACTTAGCTATCCAGCAGGAATACAAGTGTTCCTCTACACAGTTCTGAAAAACACCATTAGTTAGAAAAATGACCACCGGATATCACTAATTTAAGAATTAAAGTACTTAGTGTTTTCTTGACATGCCCAAAAAAAGATTACCAGATCTAACATTCAAGATGTTTCAGGCCCTGGCCGGCTGGCTCAGTGGTAGAGTGTCAGCCTGGCGTGCAGGAGTCCTGGGTTCGATTCCAGGCCAGGGCACACAGGAGAGGTGCCCATCTGCTTCTCCACCCTTCCCCCTCTCCTTCCTCTCTGTCTCTCTCTTCCCCTCCCGCAGCCAAGGCTCCATTGGAGCAAAGTTGGCCCAGGCGCTGGGGATGGCTCTGTGGCCTCTGCCTCAGGTGCTAGAATGGCCCTGGTTGCAACAGAACAATGCCCCAGATGGGCAGAGTATCGCCCCCTGGTGGGCATGCCAGGTGGATCCTGGTTGGGTGCATGCAGGAGTCTATCTGACTGCCTCCCCGTTTCCAACTTCAGAAAAATACAAAAAAAAAGATGTTTCAGGGACTGACCTGTGGGCGCAGTGGATAGAGTACTGGTCACCAATTTGAAACCCTGGGCTTGCCTGCTCAGGGCACATATGAAAAGCAATCAATCAATGAACAATTAAAATGAAGCAACTATGAATTGAGACTTCTCACTCCCCATCCCTCTCCTCTCTTTCTTAGTAAAATCAATAAAATCTTAAAAAGAAAAGAAGAGACGTTTCATGGATTCCCCAACACTGTATAGACCTTTCTAGTTTTTGTTTTTTTGTTATTTGTTTGGTTTGTGTGTGTGTGTGTGTGTGTATGTGTGTGTCAGAGACAGAGAGAGAGTCAGAGAGAGGGGCAGATAGGGACAGACAGACAGGAAGGGAGAGATGAGAAACATCAATTCTTTGTCGTGGTTCCTTAGTTGTTCATTGATTGATTTCTCATATGTACCTTGACGGGGGGGGGGGGGGGGGCGGCTACAGCAGATGCTAGTGACCCCTTGCTCGAGCCAGCGACCTTGGGCTCAAGCTGGTGAGCCTTGCTCAAACCAGATGAGCCCGCGCTCAAGCTGGCGACCCCAGGGTCTCGAACCTGGATCCTCCACATTCCAGTCCGACGCTCTATCCACTGCGCCACCGCCTGGTTAGGCAGACCTTTCTAGTTTTTAATTTCACAATCCTATCACAGACCTGACTCTGCAGTCACACTAAACCCCTTCCTGACCACTCATGCTCATATTACTCTGTTCATTTGCTTCATAAAACTTGCACTCTCTGAAATTATCTAATTGATTTGTTTACTCTCCATCCCTCATCTCTCAAAATATAAGTCCCATGAAAGCAAAGATTTTTCCTTGTTTAGTGCTGGATCTCCATGGTCGAGGACAGTGTTTGTCACACAGTGACACTTGATAAGTACTTATAGGATGAGTGAACGAGTGAATGAATGACATATTTCCCATAAACATCTGAAATTCCTCGCCTCTGTACCTTGTCATGGACAGCCTCCTCATCTAGAGTTCCTGTGCTGTCCTTCCTCTATATATCTTCGTGGTCCAGTTGAAATTTTATAACATTTAGGCTTATGGCAGAGTTACCAATGTACAAGCTTCAGCTCCCTTCACAGAGTGGTAGCTATTTAAGGGATGAGGTTTTGATGGTTACTGTTCATACACACACACACACACACACACACACACACACACACACACATGCATGCACGCACACACACACAGTATCATTCAGTAAGCATTTGTTACATTAATAAATGAAACTAATGTACCATTCACCTTAGCTAAGAATTTAACAAGAAAACCGAACCCATTATGTGGTTAGTGCAGTGAAATAGCAAGAAAACAGTATCAATTACATGTGTCCAATCCACTCAGAAGCAGAGTGGCAAAATTCTGACATAAATTCAGATCACTCGTTAATAAACTTGGGTTTAATTTTGTCATCTTAAGGTCAGCTGGTTTCCTGCCTGGCTCCTGGGACATATCCAGGACTCCCTATGGCATTCTGATGGGAGTCTGGAAAAAAGAGAAGGAAAGAAGAAAAAACAGAACCCTCCCAAACCTACATAAATCTACAGGGGCCTCCCTTCCATCGTTTCGTGTCAGGCTGACCTCTGCACTGCTCCAGTTGGAGGATCTGGCTTGAACAGGTCAGTTGTGATTTATGAAGGCAGAAAGAGAAATGCCTTTGTTCATTCCCTGAATTGAAGGTTCTAAGTACCGGGTCAGTCGTTCTAGCCCCACCACCAATGCCCTGTTCTCTTCCCTCTCCCACCAGGCACTCAGGCTCTAACAGCCTATTCAGTAATAACTTCTCTCAACTGTACTCTGAACAAGAATCTCATGATTTGTAATGACAGCAAGTTCTCGGGCTATAAAAAGTATCAATGCTTAATCTCATTCTTTTTCTCTACATTGATGCTCAGTCTTTGCCTTACAACACCAAAGTGTGTCCTTTTTCTTTCAAGTTGCTGTGTAGTATCTCTGGCTGGGTCTAGAAGTGAATGAAATCTTTGGATGCCAGCACAGTGGGTGCATTCACTTGGGTGTCATTGTAAGTTGGCCAGTGAGCCCCAAAGTTCATTTTGTGATACCTAGGTCATGATACACTAAAAGGCATTACAAATTTCTTAAAACAAAATTAATTTGGATTTATCTTTAAATTTCTTTAATAAACTTGGGGCAATAGAATTCCTTGACATAAAACTTAAGAAAAGTTGTTGCATCTTCCAAAAGATTAAAAACCGTTGCTCACAGAGACAGACCTAGTTCATTTAATGAATATCATTCTTTTTTTTTTTTCTTTTAGAGCCAACCACACCTTTATTAGTCTCTGCAGCAGGGCCACCAGAGCCCCTATCTACAGGGGAACTTTAGTAAGCTACTCTGACTACTTGGCCTGGGTGTTCACATTTCTGTGATGATTGGGATAAGCTGGGGAAGGTGACTGGAAGGGGACCAAATGGGAAGACTGCTAGGCCGCCTGCAGGGAGGCACATGTGGGGCTTTCTGGGCTGACAAAGGTTGATCAGGCCCCAGAAGTGAACACTGCCATCTCCCCATGAATATCGTTCTTTCGGATGTTTTGTAGCGATAATAAATGGATTCATGGACAGTAGGTGACGTCACGGAAATGGCGCCGTGAGCAGCGCGTCCGACAGATCTCCCCAAAATCACAACAAATTTATCAACTAGAAACAGGAAAATTTATCTTCGGAGCAAACTGAAAGCAAAAGGACTGTTATCACTCGAATCTGAGAGACGAGGGTGTGGAGGAAGCTACCGCAGGGACGTTCATTCAAGCCGCGAGAAAGTGCGCCTGTGACCCTGCAGACGCCGGCAGGCCTTGACTACCAGCAAGACTAAAGCCAATTGTGTGACATTGCCGTAGAACCCCATCAACTGCAAGTCCCTGCCTGGGTGTGGCGCAGGGGCAGGGCCTGGGGTGCAGAGTCGCCGACCGGGAAGAGGGAGAGAGGAGAAGGAGGAAGAGGTTGACATCTCAAAATCAGGAAAAATCCACAGACTTTGCAGCTTGTTCCACTGTTTGTTTTTTTTTGTTTGTTTGTTTTTTTGTTTTTTTGTTGTTGTTGTTGTTGTTGATGTTTGTTCCTTCTATCTTATTGCCTTTATTTCCTCCACCTCAGTCCTTCTATTCTCTGCCCATCTTATGCTTCCCTTTTCTTGAACTACACTACCCATAAGTGTTACATTTTATTTCTCTTCTTCATCCTCACCCTCCTTTGGGGTTATACTCCAGGACACTTAATTCTCACTCTCTCCTCTTTTGTTTTTTTTTCCATTATTTTGTTTTTTTCTCTTCCTTTTTTATTTCTTCCTTCGTTTTTCTCTTTTTCTTATTTTTTCCTTTCTATTCGTTTTTTCTTTTCTCGTTTTACTTTCCTCCCATTTAATCCTCAATCACGAACAAATGAGTTAATTTGGGACTCAAGGATTTTTTTGGCTTTGTTTTTCTTTTTCGGTTTTGTTTTTGTTTTTTTCTGGTTGGTTTGTTTTTGTGGCATTTTGGGTCCTCCCAACCCAAGGTCTCCATTGTATTTGGTCTTTGCTCCACTTAATACAACGTATTTTTACTTATTATTTTTATTTTTTCTTCTTGATTATTCCTTTTTTTGTCCTTTTTTCTGGTTCCCTCTTGTCCCTCTCATTATATCTCTTGGTTGACCGTCACCCGCAGGCAGATCAACTTATGCTTGTCTAAGATTTTCTTCCTTTTTTTTTTTTTTATTTTTTATTTTTTTTTATTTATTTTTTTATTTTTTGTCCCCTTGAACTCTTCACTGCAAACCAGGCCCTCCATTATAGGCACGATATTTCCCTGAGGAGGGGAGAGGAGGGAAGGAGAACAAAGAAAAAAAAAGGGGGGGAAATAATAAATTATTACTGCTTTTTTTTGTGGGGTGTTTTACCCTTTGTTTTTTTTTTTTTTGTTTTTTTGTTTTTTACTTTTTACTCTTTATTAATTCTAATTAGTGCTATCAACAAGACCACCCTCAGATGCCAATAAGAAAGAGGAAATCGAATATTATGGATACAAAAGAAAGAGAGGTAACACAAATAGATGTGGAAAAATCTATGGAGAAAAGACTTAACATATTGGAAGCCTTGGAGCTAAATGACAGAGAATTTAAAATAGAAATCTTAAAAATACTCAGAGATATACAAGAAAACACGGAAAGGCAATATAGGGAGATCAGAAAACAACTCAATGAACACAAAGAATATATTACCAAGGAAATTGAAACTATAAAAACAAATCAAACAGAAATGAAAAACTCAATTCACGAGCTGAAAAACGAGGTAACAAGCTTAGCTAGCAGAACAACCCAGATTGAAGATAGGATTAGTGAAATAGAAGACAAACAACTTGAGGCACAACAGAGAGAAGAAGAAAGAGACTCAAAAATAATAAAAAACGAGAAAGCCCTACAGGAATTATCTGACTCCATCAGAAAGAATAACATAAGAATAATAGGTATATCAGAGGGAGAAGAGAAAGAAAATGGAATGGAGAATATACTCAAACAAATAATAGACGAGAACTTCCCAAGCCTGTGGAAAGAACTAAAGCCTCAAATTCAAGAAGCAAACAGAACACCGAGTTTTCTTAACCCCAACAAACCCACTCCAAGGCACATCATAATAAAGATGACACAAACCAATGACAAAGAAAAAATTCTCAAGGCAGCCAGGGAAAAGAAGAGTACAACATATAAAGGAAGGCCTATTAGATTATCATCAGATTTCTCAGCAGAAACTCTACAAGCTAGAAGAGAGTGGACCCCAATATTTAAAGCCCTGAAAGAGAGGAACTTTCAGCCAAGAATACTATACCCATCAAAGCTATCCTTCAAGTATGAAGGAGATATAAAAACATTCACAAATACAGAAAAGATGAGAGAATTTATCACGAGAAAGCCCCCACTCCAGGAAATACTAAAGGGGGTTTTCCAACCAGATTCAAAGAACAAAAGAAAACAACACCACAAGTAACAGCTCCACCAAGAACACAATAAAACCAAACTTAAACTGTGACAACAAAGGAAAATAAAAAGGGGGGAGAGAATGGAGATTAACAGTAGCAAAGGACGATGAAGTGCAGAAATACTTATAAGATAGGGTACTACAATGAATATGGTAGGTACCCTTTTCATTACTTAATGGTAACCACCCTAGAAAAAACCACCACAAAAACACATGACTTAAAAAAGGTAGCAACAGAGGAAAGAAGTATGGAACACAAACAAACAGAAACAATTGATAGAAAAACAAAAGAGAAGAATCAAACTAGATACAAAACTAACAGAAAGCAATTTATAAAATGGCAGTAGGGAACCCACAAGTGTCAATAATTACACTAAATGTAAATGGATTAAACTTACCAATAAAAAGACACAGAGTAGCAGAATGGATTAAAAAAGAAAATCCAACTATATGCTGCCTACAAGAAACACATCTAAGCAACAAGGATAAAAACAAATTCAAAGTGAAAGGCTGGAAAACAATACTCCAAGCAAACAACACCCAAAAAAAAGCAGGTGTAGCAATACTCATATCTGATAATGCTGACTACAAGACAGAAAAAGTACTCAGAGACAAAAATGGTCACTTCATAATGATTAAGGGGACACTGAATCAAGAAGACATAACAATCCTTAATATATATGCACCAAACCAAGGAGCACCAAAATATATAAGACAGCTACTTATTGACCTTAAAACAAAAACTAACAAAAATACAATCATACTTGGAGACCTCAATACTCCGCTGACGGCTCTAGATCGGTCATCCAAACAGAGAATCAATAAAGATATAGTGGCCTTGAATGAAATACTAGAACACCTGGATATGATAGACATCTACAGGACACTTCATCCCAAAGCGACAGAGTATACATTTTTCTCTAGTGTACATGGAACATTCTCAAGAATTGACCATATGTTGGGCCACAAAGACAATATCAGCAAATTTAGAAAAATTGAAATTGTACCAAGCATATTTTCTGATCATAAAGCCTTGAAACTAGAATTCAACTGCAAAAAAGAGGGGGAAAAACCCACAAAAATGTGGAAACTAAACAACATACTTCTAAAAAATGAATGGGTCAAAGAAGAAATAAGCGCAGAGATCAAAAGATACATACAGACAAATGAAAATGAAAATACGACATATCAGAATCTCTGGGATGCAGCAAAAGCAGTAATAAGAGGAAAGTTCATATCACTTCAGGCCTATATGAACAAACAAGAGAGAGCCGAAGTAAACCACTTAACTTCACACCTTAAGGAACTAGAAAAAGAAGAACAAAGACAACCCAAAACCAGCCGAAGAAAGGAGATAATAAAAATCAGAGCAGAAATAAATGAAATAGAGAACAGAAAAACTATAGAAAAAATCAATAAAACAAGGAGCTGGTTCTTTGAAAAGGTCAACAAAATTGACAAACCCTTGGCAAGACTCACCAAGGAAAAAAGGCACAGGACTCAAATAAATAAAATCCAAAATGAAAGAGGAGAGATCACCACAGACATCATAGATATACAAAGAATTATTGTAGAATACTATGAAAAATTATATGCCACCAAATACAACAATCTAGAAGAAATGGATAAATTCCTAGAACAATACAACCTTCCTAGACTGAGTCATGAAGAAGCAGAAAGCCTAAACAGACCAATCAGCAGGGAGGAAATAGAAAAAACTATTAAAAACCTCCCCAAAAATAAAAGTCCAGGCCCAGACGGTTATACTAGTGAATTCTATCAAACATTCAAAGAAGACTTGGTTCCTATTCTACTCAAAGTCTTCCAAAAAATTGAAGAAGAAGCAATACTTCCAAACACATTTTATGAGGCCAACATAACCCTCATACCAAAACCTGGCAAGGATGGCACAAAGAAAGAAAACTACAGACCAATATCTCTAATGAATACAGATGCTAAAATTCTAAACAAAATACTGGCAAACCGAATACAACAACATATTAAAAAAATAATACATCATGATCAAGTGGGATTCATCCCAGAATCTCAAGGATGGTTCAACATACGCAAAACGGTTAACGTAATACACCATATCAACAAAACAAAGAACAAAAACCACATGATCTTATCAATAGATGCAGAAAAGGCTTTTGATAAAATACAACACAATTTTATGTTTAAGACTCTCAACAAAATGGGTATAGAAGGAAAATATCTCAACATGATAAAGGCCATATATGATAAACCATCAGCTAACATCATATTAAATGGCACTAAACTGAAGGCTTTCCCCCTTAAATCAGGAACAAGACAGGGTTGTCCACTCTCTCCACTCTTATTTAACGTGGTGCTAGAAGTTCTGGCCAGAGCAATCAGACAAGACAAAGAAATAAAAGGCATCCATATTGGAAAAGAAGAAGTAAAGGTATCACTTTTTGCTGATGATATGATCCTATACATCGAAAACCCGAAGGACTCCACAAAAAGATTATTAGAAACAATAAACCAATACAGTAAGGTCGCAGGATACAAAATTAACATACAGAAGTCCATAGCCTTTCTCTATGCCAACAATGAAATATTAGAAAACGAACTCAAAAAAATAATCCCCTTCACGATTGCAACAAAAATAATAAAATACCTAGGAATAAACATAACAAAGAATGTAAAGGACCTATATAATGAAAATTACAAAGCATTGTTAAGGGAAATCGAAAAAGATACAATGAGATGGAAAAATATTCCTTGTTCTTGGATAGGAAGAATAAATATAATCAAAATGGCCATATTACCCAAAGCAATATACAAATTTAATGCAATTCCCATCAAAATTCCTATGACATTTTTTAAAGAAATGGAACAAAAAATCATCAGATTTATATGGAACTATAAAAAACCCCGAATAGCCAAAACAATCCTAAGGAAAAAGAATGAAGCTGGGGGCATTACAATACCTGACTTTAAACTATATTATAGGGCCACAATAATCAAAACAGCATGGTATTGGCAGAAAAATAGACACTCAGACCAATGGAACAGAATAGAAAGCCCAGAAATAAAACCACATATATATGGTCAAATAATCTTTGATAAAGGGGCCAACAACACACAATGGAGAAAAGAAAGCCTCTTCAACAAATGGTGTTGGGAAAACTGGAAAGCCACATGCAAAAGAATGAAACTCGACTACAGCCTGTCCCCGTGTACTAAAATTAATTCAAAATGGATCAAAGACCTAAATATAAGACCTGAAACAATAAAGTACATAGAAGAAGACATAGGTACTAAACTCATGGACCTGGGTTTTAAAGAACATTTTATGAACTTGACTCCAATGGCAAGAGAAGTGAAGGCAAAGATAAATGAATGGGACTACATCAGAATAAAAAGTTTTTGCTCAGCAAGAGAAACTGATATAAAAATAAACAGACAGCCAACTAAATGGGAAATGATATTTTCAAACAACAGCTCAGATAAGGGCCTAATTTCCAAAATTTACAAAGAACTCATAAAACTCAACAACAAACAAACAAACAATCCAATAAAAAAATGGGAAGAAGACATGAATAGACACTTCTCCCAGGAAGAGATACAAATGGCCAACAGATATATGAAAAAATGCTCAGCTTCATTAGTTATTAGGGAAATGCAAATCAAAACTACAATGAGATACCACCTCACCCCTGTTAGATTAGCTATGATCAACAAGACGGGTAATAGCAAATGTTGGAGAGGCTGTGGAGAAAAAGGAACCCTCATTCACTGTTGGTGGGACTGTAAAGTAGTACAACCATTATGGAGGAAAGTATGGTGGTTCCTCAAAAAACTGCAAATAGAACTACCTTATGACCCAGCAATCCCTCTACTGGGTATATACCCCAAAACCTCAGAAACATTGATACGTGAAGACACATGTAGCCCCATGTTCATTGCAGCACTGTTCACAGTGGCCAAGACATGGAAACAACCAAAAAGCCCTTCAATAGAAGACTGGATAAAGAAGATGTGGCACATATACACTATGGAATACTACTCAGCCATAAGAAACGATGACATCAGATCATTTACAGCAAAATGGTGGGATCTTGATAACATTATAAGGAGTGAAATAAGTAAATCAGAAAAAAACAAGAACTACATGATTCCATACATTGGTGGAACATAAAAATGAGACTAAGAGACATGGACAAGAGTGTGGTGGTTACCAGGGGTGGGGGGAGGGAGGACAGGGGGAGAGTTAGGGGGAGGGGGAGGGGCACAGAGAACTAGATAGAGGGTGGCGAAGGACAATCTGACTTTGGGCGAGGGGTATGCAACATAATTTAATGACAAAATAACCTAGACATGTTTTCTTTGAATATATGTACCCTGATTTATTAATGTCATCCCATTACCATTAATAAAAATTTATTAAAAAAAAACATACAGTATCCTAGATATAGACTAGGACACTAGGAGGCTTATTTGACACTGAAAACATATTTTGCCAGTATGCAGGGAGTTAGAACATAATACTGTAATTGTCATATTCTGTCTATAGCAGCCAACAGTTTCTTTCAATAAAGGATTAATGAAATATGATCAACAGAGTTATTACTGTATTTGTGCAGGGCTAAGATAAGTTTTCTGATGTGAAGTCTAGACAATATAAATCTGTGCAACATAATTTTTTATTCTAACATGAGCATATATGTATATAGAAAATACAAAAAAGTTAATTTCTTTATATTTCTATATCTTTATACACAATTTATTGATAGATTTATTTCTGATTCTTAGACAAGTAGTAAAAATGGTTCCTTAGGATTGTCACAGTAGTTCCAGAACTATGTGGATCTATTAATAATGAGGAGCTTAGACACTCTTGCGGTACTGAGTCAACAAGCTGCTAAGCTAAACATGAAAACCTCCCCCTTTCCCTTCTATGTGAATAATAGTTATTTTTTTCAGTTATGTGTTACTATGACACCCTTTTTAATTGTTATATAATATCTTTCAAACATTTTAATTTGTAACTTCTACTTCCAGCCTTTCACTGCATTGTTCTTGTGAATAATAAAGAACAACTGTCAATCATCCTCTTAAAAAAAAAAATAAATAAATAAATAAATAAATGGATTCATGTTTCCTGCATTGAAAGTGTTTGTACTTAAAGCTCTTTGCCTCTCTATAAGAATTTTGGAATTAGAAACCTGATGTGTGTGGGACGGTAACACAGACAACTCTTTAGGAGTCAGTTGCACCAACTGTTACCTGCAGGCTTTAGGATGGCTTGCTAGCATCAGAAGACAGGAGATGTGTATTCATTGACCCCAATCCATTCCACTGATGCTGGTAAGAGTCAGACAGGCTTACTCACAGGACAGCCTTTAGACTTGATTTAAAACAGCCTGTACAAATTGGGATGTGGATTAGGAACAAGAGGAGGAGATAAGGAAAGGTTCATTGTACAGCCTCAATCCCAGAGGCACGGTGCTCTGCTCAGAGCTGGAAAGTATTTTGCTTGGTACCAGTGAACTCAATACAAATAACATTTAATACTAATTTACTTAATAGCATTTAGAACTTATTACTTAGTATTTATTTAGTATTTAGTATGTGCCAAGAATTGTTCAAAGTCCTTTGAGCACATTAGTCATTTTCATTTTAACCTTTCAATAGGTAGTAGAGGGTAGGCTACTGTTACTGTTTTTGACATTTTACAAATGAAGAAACTGACACACAAAGAGGATAGGCAACTTGCCCTAAATCATATAGCCATTGAGTGGTGGAGCTAGGTTTCAAAGCTGGGGATTTATGACTCCAGAACCCACACCATTAACTGTTATTCTACCTGCTTAAAAGGAACAAGGCACCTGACCAGGCGGTGGCACAATGGATGTGGGAAGACCCAGGTTCAAGACCCCAAGGTCACCAGTTTGAGCGTGGGCTCATCTGGTTTGAGCAAAAGCTCACTAGCGTGGACCCAAGGTCGCTGGCTTGAGCAAGGGGTTACTCGGTCTGCTGAAGGCCCACGGTCAAGGCAATCAATGAACAACTAAGGTGTTGCAACGAAAAACTGATGATTGGCCCTGGCCGGTTGGCTCAGTGATAGAGCATCGGCCTGGTGTGCAGGAGTCCCAGGTTTGATTCCCGTCCAGGGCACACAGGAGAGGCGCCCATCTGCTTCTCCACCCCTCCCCCTCTCTTTCCTCTCTATCTCTCTCTTCCCCTCCCGCAGCCAAGGCTCCATTGGAGCAAAGTTGGCCCAGGCACTGAGGATGGCTCTGTGGCCTCCGCCTCAGGTGCTAGAATGGCTCTGGTTGCAAAAAAGCGACACCCCAGATGGGCAGAGCATTGCCCCTGGTGGGCATGCCGGGTGGATCCCGGTCGGGCGCATGCGGGAGTCTGTCTGACTGCCTCCCTGTTTCCAGCTTCAGAAAAATACAAAAAAAAAAAAAAATCCAGAAAAAAGAAAAATCATGCATTTGTTGTAAGCAAACTACCAAGAAACATGGTAAATACTATAATAATGAATTTTCCTCAGTTACATTTAAGGGGATGTTAGATATATATACCCTTTCTGGCATGACAGCTGCAAACAGGTGTGCAAGAAAGAAAATGAGCAAATATCGAGTATAGCTACGAGGTATCATCAAACTAATGTCACAATGATCATGAAGGCACAGGAGGTGTTTTGAAGAAACATCATTAGTCCTTTGAAATCATTTAACACACTATACAGTGTGTCTGTAAAGTCATGGTGCACTTTTGACCGGTCACAGGAAAGCAACAAAAGACGATAGAAATGTGAAATCTGCACCAAATAAAAGGAAAACCCTCCCAGTTTCTGTAGGATGATGTGGCAGCATGTGCACATGCGCAGATGATGACGTAACACCGGGTATACAGCGGAGCAGCCCACGGCCATGCCAGTCGAGATGTGGATGGTACAGAGGAGAGTTCAGTGTGTTCTGTGGCTCGCTAAATTCGAATCTGTGACCAAAGTGCAAGGTGAATATCAACGCGTTTATAACGAAGCGCCACCACATAGGAATAACATTACTCGGTGGGATAAGCAATTGAAGGAAACCAGCAGTTTGGTGGAGAAACCCCGTTCTGGTAGGCATCAGTCAGTGACGAGTCTGTAGAGGCTATAAGGGATAGCTACCTAAGGAGCCCTAAAAAATCTGTGTGTGAGCCCACATCGAACTGCACTGAATAGGTATGAAACTGGGAGAGTTTTCCTTTTATTTGGTGCAGATTTCACATTTCTATCATCTTTTGTTGCTTTCCTGTGACCGGTCAAAAGTGCACCATGACTTTATGGACACACTGTATATATCCATGGTCAGGACAAAAATTCCTACAGACAATGTCAGTGAAGATCAGATTAGAGCTCCCTTCCTAGTTAATCATTTTCTCTGTCATTCATTAATGTCATCATTTCTTATTTTCTCAGTCTTTCTTTTTTCTCTTCATGACATCAATGTATGCAGCAGCGATATTCAGTTTTACAAGACAGGGATGCCATCTAAAGCAGGCACACCCAGATGAGGTGACATAGGCACCCCTAGATTGGCGAATTCTACCATATGTTGTTATCAGCTTGGTAGAAGCAACCAAAATTATGAACATTTCTCAAGAAGTCAGCTTTAGAGGATCATGACTTTAAAATCAATGCTTTGAAGTGCATAAAGCGTCGACCTGGAAATGCTGAGGTCGCCGGTTCGAAACCCTGGGTTTGCCTGGTCAAGGCACATATGGGAGTTGATGCTTCTAGCTCCTCCCCCCTTCTCTCTCTCTCTGTCTCTCCTCTCTCTCTCTCTGTCTCTCCCTCTCCTCTCTAAAATGAATTAAAAAAATAAATTAAAAAAGCACCTCTTACCTAAGAGTATGCCTTAAAAAAAAATCAATGCTTTGAGCCTAGTAGAAATTCAAAATCATAGATATTATTAAATAAATTAAATTCTATTTCAGCAACAGGAAATGTCATAGCTATTGTTTTACTGCTCATTGAGAACAGTAATACACAAATGCCGATGTTAGCAACAAGATAATGAATGAAAGGATCTGCTTGCCTTATGAGATACAGGTTTGATAGTATAATCATCAAGATGATCATATGAAATGCATCATTTCTAATCTATTCATTACTTAGTAGATCACTTGAACAACTATATAGCCTTAATTAAAAATTATATTTTGCACATAGGAACTACAGATATTTCATTAATATGGATTTATTTTGGAGAAAGAAAATACAAAGTTGAATTATAACTGCAAATGAAAAATAAATAATCTAAATAACCCTGGCCAGTTAGATCAGTTGGTTTTTTTTTTGTTGTTGTTTTTTTGTTTTGTTTTTTTACAGAGACAGAGAGAGAGAATCAGAGGGATAGACAGGGACAGACAGACAGGAACAGAGATGAGAAGCATCAATCATTAGTTTTTCGTTGCGTGTTGCGACTTCTTAGTTGTTCATTGATTGCTTTCTCATATGTGCCTTGACCATGGGCATTCAGCGGACCAAGTAACCCCTTGCTGGAGCCAGCGACCCTTGGTCCAAGCTGGTGAGCTTTAACTCAAGCCAGATGAGCCCGCGCTCGGGGTCTCGAACCTGGGTCCTTCCACATCCCAGTTCAACGCTCTATCCACTGCGCCACCGCCTGGTCAGGTAGATCAGTTGATTTGATCATTGTGCTGATATGCCAAGGTTACAAATTCAATCCCCAGTCAGGACACATTCAAGAAACTGCCAATAAATGTCTGAGTAAATAGAACAACAAATTGATGTTTCTCTCTCTCTCTTTCTCCCTCTCTCTAAAATCAATAAATAAAAAATGTTTTAAATAAATAAATAATATAAACATATTTAAGCATTTGGAAGCAAAATTAGGACACTTTGAGATATGCAAAACATTTAACCATATCTTCAGATAACACCTTTGTCATCGGCAAATGAGTTGCTAATGAAAATTACATTTGAGTCTTTCTGATTTTTAGTAAATTCATGGACTTAAAGCTTCAGCAACATATTTTAGCATTTACTTTCTTGCTTAGGTCAATGATTACATAAACTAATAAAATGATAAAAACAATAGATATTATATTTTTTTTAAAGATTTTTATTTACTGATTTTATAGAGATAGGATGAGGATGGGACAAAGAGTATTCGCTTCAGTCTAGCTGTTTATTGGTTGCTTGTCATATGTGCCTTGACCAAGCAAGTCCTAGGTTTCAAACCAGTGACCTCAGTGTTCCAGGTTGGTGCTCTATCCACTGTGCACCACAGGCCAGGTAATTTTATTATTACTGTTAAAGTCCGCTAAGACAATACACCATTATTCTCACATATATTTTTTTAATAAAAAGAACTAAAAGGTGGCCCTGGCTGGTTGGCTCAGCGGTAGAGCGTCGGCCTGGCGTGCGGGGGACCCGGGTTCGATTCCTGGCCAGGGCACATAGGAGAAGCGCCCATTTGCTTCTCCACCCCCCCCTCCTTCCTCTCTGTCTCTCTCTTCCCTTCCCGCAGCCAAGGCTCCATTGGAGCAAAGATGGCCCGGGCGCTGGGGATGGCTCCTTGGCCTCTGCCCCAGGCGCTAGAGGGGCTCTGGTCAAGGCAGAGCGACCCCCCAGAGGGGCAGAGCATCGCCCCCTGGTGGGCAGAGCGTCGCCCCATGGTGGGCGTGCCGGGTGGATCCCGGTCGGGCGCATGCGGGAGTCTGTCTGACTGTCTCTCCCCATTTCCAGCTTCAGAAAGATACAAAAAAAAAAAAAGAACTAAAAGGTAATAATAATGCTGAATTATGATTGTTCTAATTGGACATCAGGTACATTGCATCCAGATTAAACTGCCTGAACCAAAAATGTTATGGTTTAAAATCTTCCTGAGGAAATAAATGTATTTCATTGGTTCTTTCATTCATTTGTTCAACAAATAATTATTGAGTACTTATAAAATGGTATAACATATGCTGTTCTACCTACCTATTTTTGATAAGTATCAATATATTAGTTTATTGAATTTTTTATTTATGTAGTCTGTTGTAAGTGCAATTAAACATTGTTCTTCTTAGCTACATTTAATAAATTCAATGATGAAACACTTGAGAAATATCCCATGTAATTTTCTCAAAATGTTGTCCCTGGGGCCTAATTTTATGTGCAGAAAATGCACATTAAAAAAATGGGCGGCAATGAACTACATCAACAACTTACTCCCAAATGTTACAAAGGAAAAAATTTACTGTGCTGTGCTTGAACCTTTCCAGTGTCAGATTTTTTTTTTTCAAAACAGTTTTTTTTTAATATTGAAAAAGAATTTAAAAAAATCAGGCCAGAAATTGCACCCTTTGATATGTTTGAATAGTTCCACTGTAGAATGAAGCCATAAAGCCCCAGGCGTCCTTGCTTTTTCTTCCACTGAAAAAATCCTTTTCCACTTCGGGGCCTTTGCACGGTGTTCCTTCTGCCAGAAATGCCTTGCCCCGAATACTCCCGTGGCTTTGTTCCTCGCTGCACTCAGCGCTTTGCTCAAATCCCATCTCCTCTGGCAGTACACTCCTCCGTCACTCCTCACGCTCTTCTCTTCTGCAGTAGACCATTATGTGACTCCGCTTTGAACCATCATACTTGAAATAACACAAAGAAATGCATGTGTAGTGGACTCAGCATTAAGACATCCCCATTGCATGAATCCTGAAGCCAACTGTAGCATTACTCATCCTTATACATCAATAAAAATTCTGTTTCCAGACATAAATGACATCTACTGGTTTGGAAACTGTTTTCATCTTCATATTAAAGAATATTACTTTTATTAAAAATCTCTTGGAGGTCTTATGACATTTGCTGAGTGAATTTGAAAGTCAAGTACTTGAATTCAATAGAGAGATCCTCTCAGGCACTATTAATACGGCTTTTGAAGTTAGACAGACTTGGCTACAAATCTCAGATCTGCAACTAACTAGCAATATGAGCATACCACTGAAACTACTCTCATTAAAAGTACCTAAAACTGGTCCTGGCTGGTTGGTTCAGTAGTAGAGAGTCAGCCTGGCATGTGGATGTCCCGGTTTTGATTCCTGGTCCAGGCACACAGGAGAAGTCCCCATCTGTTCCTACACCACTCCCCCTCTTGCTTCTCTCCCTCTCTTTCTCTTTCCCTCTTTAGCCATGGCTTGATTAGGACAAGCTAGCCCTGGGTGCTGAGGATGGTTCCATTGCCTCTGCCTCAAGCACTAAGAAGAGCTCCATTGCTGATCAATGGAGCAATGTCCCAGATGAGCAGAGCATCACCCCCTAGTGGGCTTGCCGGGTGGATCCCAGTTGAGGAGCATGCGGAAGTCTGTCTCTGCCTCCACTCCTGTCACTGAATTAAAAAAAAGCACCTAAAACCTTTCCGTTTTATCTAATACACACATAATAGTTCTTGTTATCAGTTCATTCCAAATCATTTGATGCAGATGACAGCTCTTTTTTTCCCAGAAATTTTCTTTCTTTTTACATATTTGGCTGCTCCTTGTCAGTCATCTTTGCAGACCTCCTTTCTTTGCCTTTTAAATATTGATGGTCCTCAGAGTTCTGAACTAAGCACTCTTTTCTCTTCACACTACATTCTTTCCTGGTGCTACTATTTTCTTCCATGCTCACTCTTCCGGTGTCACTTACAGCTACTTCTTAAGGTTCAGATACAGCTATATAACATACCTACTCAACATCACCATATGAATTTCCCAGACAACTCAAATGGATCAGGTCCAATCAAGAACGTGGCACTTCCTTTAGGTCTAGCCAATATTCTCTTGTTCCCTGAGCTAATGAAGGCAGCATGATCCATTGAGTCACCCATTTCATGAACCTGTGTGTTGGTCAAATAAGTTTGTAAATATGATATATATGTTTGCTCGCTTATAGTTTGCATTGGGTGTGGGGGACAGGCTGTAAGCAGGCAGGGTCCTTATAGCCTAAGGCTTAGTTTTAAGACTAAGCTTTTGCCTGCACCCTTAACTGTTGCATGATAAGGTGTGGTGCACTCTCATGAGGAATCCTATTATGCCTCAGATAAGTGACTTTGTATCAGAGACTTCCTTGTTTGTATATTGGATTAAAGGTTTTGATTTCTACACTATAAAATGGGACAGAGGAGCCCATGCTGGAAGAGAGCAGAGAAAGGCCACGTTAAGGAGAGGAGAAGCAGCCAAGACGGTGGAGTGCTAAAGGAGAAGCCAGTTTGTGCAGAGTTTGTGTAGAGAGAAGGAGATGGGAAACAGAGGTGAATAAGGCTGGTGAGGTAGAAACCTTTGATTCTAGGAAACTCGGATAAGTCAGTGGCTTTGGGAGCCCTGAATGGAAAGGGAAATGTTTTCCCACTGTATGTATTTCTTGCCCACCAGGTGCAAGCTAGGATTAAAAGGTAATGGCCCACCAGTTCTTGGCTCCATTGTTTCATTACCGTCTGTCCAAATCAAATGTGAACCTGCACTGGCCAGGCGGCTGTGATGGTGGCCGTGGCTACTGGCTTTACACTGTGTCATCTTTCACTTGTCTCTCACCTTCACCCTCCCTTTCTCTGATCAATCACCAAATTCCTCTGTGTTTCAGATCTGTCTGTGGGCCCTGGCTGGCTATATCAGTGGATAGAGCATCAGCCTGATGTGTAAACCTCCTGGGTTCAATCCCTGTTCAGGGCACACATAAGAAGCACCCATCTGCTTCTCTTCCCCTCCTACTCCCCCTTTTCTCTCTCTTCCCCTCCCATAGCCAGTGGCTCAATTGGTTTGAACATCAACCTGGGTACTGAAGATAGTTTGGTTGATTCAAGCATCAGCCCCAGACAGAGGTTGCCGGATGGCTCCTGGTTGGGGTGCATGTGGGAGTCTTTCTATCTCCTCTTCTCTCACTTAAAAAAAAAATCTGTCTATGTGCCTTCATCTTCACTGATATCACCCTAGTTCAAGGGCCTGTTCTGGGTTACCCCTACCTCAGTACAGAGGCTTAAACCTGCTATGGGAAATGGGTGATAAGCGACTTCAAGTATTCAGAATAAATCAATGTTTTACTCTAGTGATTTCTCTCAGAAAGATGAAGGTCATATACCTTCAAAGGTGTTTCTTGGGAGTCAGAGGCCATGAGTCTTGATAAGTTTGTTTCATTAATTAATGCTAAAGCAGAAAATAAAGGCAATTAACATTCAGGGGCAATGACTGTGATAGCCAAGTGATGATACAGTCCCAGAAAAAATCTAGACAATCTGATTCTACATGGTCCAAAGTTGGTTAACTTGAAACTGTTAGCAGTTAAGATTTAATAAGGGATTTAGGACTAAGTATTTTTATAATGAAATGATAATACTAGTTAATTACTTTGCCTTCATACTGATAAAAACGTAATGCCTATGCCTTTTGTGACTGACCTGACAGCATCAAAATTACAATTATATAAATATCCTACCTTGTAAAAAATATATTATATTTTAGAAAGTTACTGTCTAAGTAGGTACTTAATTACTACTCCTACAACTTCTTGATAACAACAATAAAAAGACAACTCAATTAAAAAATAGGTAAATGATCTGAAGACATTTACCCAAAGAAGATACAGAAATGGCCAATGAGTCGATGAAAATATGTTCATCATCAGTTAGTAGAGAAATGCAAATCAAAACCACAATGACCTGTGGTGGTGCAGTAGGATAAAGCATTGACCTGAAACACTGAGGTTGCAGGTTCGTAGCCCTGGTCAAGGCACATGTGGGAGTTGATGCTTCCCGCTCCTCTCTCTCCCCCTGTTTCTTTCTCTCTCTCCTCTCTGAAAATTGAATAAATTCTTTAAAAGAAGAAAAAAAAAACCCACGAGATGCCACTTCACATTCGTTAGGATGTCCATCTTCAAAAAAGTGGACAATAACAAGTGTCAGTGGGGATGTAGAGAAATTGGAACCTCCATATTCTGCTGGTGGGAATGTTAAATGGTGCAGCTACTTTGGAAAATAGTTTGGCAGCCTGACTAGGTGGTGGCACAGTGGATAGAGCGTTGGACTGGGATGCGGAGGACCCAGATTCGAGACCCCAAGGTCGCCAGCTTGAGCATGGGCTCATCTGGTTTGAGCAAAGCTTACCAGCTTAGACCCAAGGACGCTGGCTCGAGCAAGGGGTTACTCGGTCTGCTGAAAGCCTGCGATCAAGGCATATATGAGAAAGCAATCAATGAACAACTAAAGTGCCACAACGAAAAACTAATGATTGATATTTCTCATCTCTCTGTGTTCCTGTCTGTCTGTCCCTATCTGTCCCTCTCTTTGACTCTCTCTCTCTCTCTCTGTCTCTGTTAAAAAAAAAACCAGAAAATAGTTTGGCAGTTCCTCAAACTATTACCATTAACCCAGCAATTCCACTTCTAGATATTTAACCAAGAGAAATGAAAACATGTGTCTACACACACAAAAGAAAAACTTGTTCCCAAATGTTAATAGCAGCATGTTTCAAAATAGCCAAAAAGTGGAAACAATTCAGATATCTATCAATGAGTGAAGAAATAAAATGTGGTGAATCTATACAACAGAATATTATTCAGACTTAAAACAGAATGTGTTACTAAAACATGCTACAACAAGTATGAACCTTGAAAACATTGTGCTGAGAAGCCAGACACAAACGGCTACATATTGCATAATTCCATTCATATGAAATGTATAGAACACCCACAAATCTATAGAAACAGAAAGTAGATTACTGGTTGCCTAGGGCTCAGGAGTGCTTGGCAGAGGGAAGAGACAGGGACTATGGGTGGATAAAGGTTTTTTCAAGGAGGGAACAAAAAGGGTCTAAAAAATTTTTTTTTTCCTTTTCTGCATTTTTTTGAAGCTGGAAACGGGGAGGCAGTCAGACAGACTCCCACATGCGCCCGACCGGGATCCACCCAACATGCCCACCAGGGGGCGATGCTCTGCCCATCGGGCGTTGCTCTGCTGCGACCAGAGCCACTCTAGCGCCTGAGGCAGAGGCCATGGAGCCATCCCCAGCACCCGGGCCATCTTTTGCTCCAATGGAGCCTCGGCTGCAGAAGGGGAAGAGAGAGACAGAGAGGAAGGAGAGGGGGGGGTGGAGAAGCAGATGGGTGCCTCTCCTGTGTGCCCTGGCCGGGAATCGAACCTGGGACTCCTGCACACCAGGCCAATGCTCTATCACTGAGCCAACCGGCCAGGGCCAAAAAGGGTCTAAAATTAGTGGTGATGATTGCACAACCCTGTGATATTTAAAAACACACTGAATTGTGCACTTTAAATGGATAAATTGTATGGTGTGTTAATTATGTATCAATAAATCTCAATTTCTTTAAACAAGAAAAACAATACAATCACTACAGAAACCTATTTTTCAATAGTGTTGGTGAGAAATGCATTCGGCTACAAGTGTCAAAACTCAACTGATAGCAACTTAGAGCAAGAGGTGCTTACTTTTCTCACAAAACAAGAAGTCCAGAAGTAGGTGATTACTCTTCTCTCTGCTACTCCCCCCACCTTCATAGATTCAGGCTTTTGGGTCTGTGGATCCTCATGTCTGACACCTGATGATGGCAAGATGGACACTTCAACTCCAAACATCATGATCAAAGCTGGAAGACAAGAAAAAGGATAATACCAGTCACTTATGTCCCCTATCACCAAGAAAGTGTCACTCACAAAGTGTGTCTTTCTAAGAAGACACACATGGCTGACTTCTACTGACCTCTCATTAGTCAGAACTATGTCATACACCCACCCTCACTGCATGCATGGCTTAAAAGTCAGTGATCCGCACGTGCCATTTCCCAAACAAAGTAACAGTTTTATAGGAAAAGAAAACAAGAAGAAATATTGGTAGAGAAATATTCTGCTACAACACCTCTGTCCAAGCATGGGCCTTGTAAACCCTAGAAAATAGAATTATACAAACAATCTTTTTTTTTTTTATCTTTCTGAAGCTGGAAACGGGGAGGCAGTCAGACAGACTCCCGCATGCACCCGACCAGGATCCACCCGGCATGCCCACCAGGGGCGATGCTCTGCCCATCTGGGGTGTCGCTCTGTTGCGACCAGAGCCACTCTAGCACCTGAGGCAGAGGCCATGGAGCCATCCCCAGTGCCCGGGCCATCTTTTGCTCCAATGGAGCCTCGGCTGCGGGAGGGGAAGAGAGATACAGAGAGGAAGGAGAGGGGGGGAGTGGAGAAGCAGATGGGCGCTTCTCCTGTGTGCCCTGGCCGGGAATCGAACCCGGGACTTCCGCACGCCAGGCCGACACTCTACCACTGAGCCAACCGGCCAGGGCCTGAACAATCTTAATGTTTAAAAAAAATACAAAAAGTACACTGATGGCCTGGTTAGTACATGACCAATTACCCCTTTCTGGGCCATGAGGATGGATTTCTGGCCACTACAGCCACCTTTCAGACATTTCACTTGCTAGTCTCTAGAAACCCCCAATATGTTCGTCAACAAAAGAAAAAACACAAACTAAAAAAACCAAACAAATATCTATCTATCTATCTATCTCCAGACCACATACAAAATGTTCTCTGATTTTAAAAGGAGGAGGAACACCTGATTTCTCTTTCCATAACTGCTTGCCTCACACCTTCAACCTCTCCTCACCCAACACACCCACACAAACACATACATATAAAAACCCCTCCTGTTTTTCTTTCCAGACAGTCACCTTTGCTCTCTCTCTATATATATATTTTTTCTTCTTCTTTTCCAAGTGAGAGGAAGGGAAATAGAGAGACAGACTTCCACAGGCACCCATGCCAGGATCCATCTGGCAACCCTTGTCTGGGGGCCATGCTTGCAAAGGAGCTATTTTTAGTGCCTGAGATAGAGGAGCCATCCTCTGCACCCAGGGCCGATGTGCTCAAACCAATCAAGCCATGACTGCAGGAGGAGAAAGAGAGAGAGAGAGAGAGAGAGACAGACAGAAGGGGAAATGGGAGGAGTGAGAAGCAGATGGTTGCTTCTCTTGTGTGCCCTGACTGGGAATTGAATTGAACCAAGGATATCCGGTGGCACAGTGGATAAAGCGTCGACCTGGAAATGCTGAGGTCGCCAGTTCAAAACCCTGGGCTTGCGTGGTCAAGGCACATATCGGAGTTGATGCTTCCAGCTCTTCCCCCTTCTCTCTCTCTGTCTCTGTCTCTCTCTCTCTCCTCTCTAAAAAATGAATAAATAAATAAATAAATAAAATGCTATTTGAATCAAGGATATCCACATGCTGGGCCAACACTCTACCACTGAGCCAATTGGCCAGGGCCACCTTCACTCTCTCTTAAGCCTGCTCTTTTTACCTGCTCCCTTAGTGGTTTTCTCACAGCTACATCCAACATTTCAGCCATGTCAAAATAGTTCTAATCTTATGGAAAAAGCAACATGTGGTGGGGCTGTGGGCTATGACCAGTTGCATGGATAGCAGATCTCTCAGTAACCATTCTGATTCAGATCTTCATAGTGACCTGATGAATTCCACCATACTATTTGGATGTTTACCTTTTACTGAGGAAATATTGATACCCTGTGCCAGACACCATGATAAATGCTTAGGATAAATTATTGCTGTTGCTCACTTTACCCTTTGGGATTAATATGCTAGACCCAAAGTAGCTGAGTAACTTTTCCAAGTTCTGCACTAGTTAGCTGCAGACCTGATATTTGAGACGAGGTCTGTCTAACTTTGAAAGCCACATTTATAGTGCCTGAGAGGGAACAGCTCATTGTACTTGACTTTCAAATTCAGTCAGCAAATGTCATCAGATCTCCAAGAGATTTTTAATAAAAGTAATATTCTTTAACATTAAGATGAAAATAGTTTCCAAACCAGTAGATGTCATTATGTCTGGAAACTGAATCTTTATTGATATATAAGGATGATTGATGCTTACAATTGAGTGCAGGATCCATGTTATAGAGACATCTTAATGCTGAGTCCACTATGCATGAATTTCATTCCGTTATTTCAAACACCAGGGTCCAAAGTAAATTCACATAAACTCTTTCATAAAATAAAGAGAAGGGAAAAGCTTACCAGTTTGTTTTATATGGCAGCATAACTCTGATACCAAAACCTGAAAGTACATTTAAAAAGAAAGAAAACTGGCCCTGGCCGGTTGGCTCAGTGGTAGAGCGTCGGCCTGGCGTGCGGGGGACCCGGGTTCGATTCCCAGCCAGGGCACATAGGAGAAGTGCCCATTTGCTTCTCCACCCCCCCCCTCCTTCCTCTCTGTCTCTCTCTTCCCCTCCCGCAGCCAAGGCTCCATTGGAGCAAAGATGGCCCGGGCGCTGAGGATGGCTCCTTGGCCTCTGCCCCAGGCGCTACAGTGGCTCTGGTCGCGGCAGAGCGACGCCCCGGAGGGGCAGAGCATCGCCCCCTGGTGGGCAGAGCGTCGCCCCTGGTGGGCGTGCCGGGTGGATCCCAGTCGGGCGCATGCAGGAGTCTGTCTGACTGTCTCTCCCCGTTTCCAGTTTCAGAAAAAAAAAAAAAGAAAGAAAGAAAGAAAGAAAACTACAGACCAATGTTTTCATGAACACAGATTTTAAAATCCTGACAAAATACTAGTCAATAGATGCACAAAATCAATGGAGATAAAGCAAGGGTGCCCACAGACATAGTTCAGCACGCTGGTGGCTTTGACCTGAGATGCTGAGTGGGGTTCCCGGGGAAGGACCTTGGTGGGGCTACCCTTGTGCTTGGGTGTCCTCCCCAGATTCATATTTTGAAGTCTTAATTCTTAGTACCTCAGAATGTGACTATATTTGAAGATAGAAGTTTTTTTAAGTAGTTAAGTTAAAATGAGGTCATTAGGGTGAGCCCTAAACAAATGTAAAAGGAATAAATTTGGACACACAGAGAAAAGGCCATGTCAAGGCCATGTCAAGAAGATAGCCCTCTACAAACCAAAGAGAGGCCTCAAAAGAAACTAACCCTGATGACACCTTGATCTCCAGCTTCTAAATGCCAGAATTGTGAGAAAATAAATTTCTATTGTTTACACCAGCCAGTCTGTGGAACAAGTCATGTGGCAGCTGATTAAACTAGTATACTGGCCAATCCCCACTGCTCCCACCTCTAGTTATAGTTAATACTTCATTATAGTACATTTTCCTAATGCCAATTACTGTCTAATTTCTGTCTCACGATTGGACCTTGTCTCCCATACATACTGTTTTCTGGAACATTTTTACCTCTTTTATTCTTACTGTAGTTCATTTTAAGCCCTGTACTGGTCCATTTCTAAGCCATTCTTTCTAGGCTTGTTACTTGAGGAAGAAAAAGCCAGGAGAGTGAGCTGGTACAACAGGCAAGGACAGTAATTACACGTTTCTCTCAGACAGTGTTCCCACCGGGCGAGGGACACCACAGTTCATCTCCGTCTCTCGGTGCGCCTCATTCCATCGAAATGGGATGGTTTTCACTTGACAGCATCCTTTGCTCCTTCAGCTCAGTGATCAGCAGAGCCAGCACTGACTGGCACTTCCCTTTGCTGCCTGGTCCTGTCATAGCAACATTCTTCTCCATGAAATGATAGTTTTGCTTTCAAGTTCCTTAATTCTGTCTCCCCTGCCCTGCTCTGAGGGGAGAATAAATTCTGGAGCTCTTTCTGAAGTCTGTCTACATCCAAAGCTGCCATTCCAATGAAAAAGATGATTGTTTCCACTCGTTAGATCCGAGCCGTCTGTTTTGGGGAACCCTAAGCACTGCTCAAAGATATAGAGCTCTACATCCCTTTCACAAGTCCCTCTAGTCTGATTTTACTAATTTTTCAGTTGTCCTTTAGCCTTACGGTTGCGAGTAATTGTTATTCTCATTAAGGAAGATGTTTTCTGCTCTTTATTTTTAACCATTGTGTTGCTTTTAATTTATTTTGGAGATGAGAAGGGATAGGATCACCCTTACTTTGCTATTTTCTAGCTATAATTCCTCATAATTAGCAATTTGAACTATCATTAACGTTTCAAATGTTCCAAAGGTAATTGAACACAATAGGAAGGCGAGCACATGGTCCCTCCCGCACTGTTCCCTGCCTCCCTGCTCCCTGTCTCCGGCTCCCTGCCCAGGTGCAGATGCTATGTGCAGCCTCTGATCAGCCATAGCACCAGGACTAGATTTAGTCTCAAACCCCTTCTTGGCCTAGCTTTCCAGGTACCACTACTGATTGATGAAAGTGGGCACATGAAAGAAAATCATTTTTCATCCTCTGTCTACCTTTGTGATTCTTGCATACATAAATCATGGCTTGTGAAATCCCTCCTTTGTAACTTCAAACAGTGCCATTTGTCCAGTTAATCTACTGGAGATTTTTCCAGTGACACCACTGGTGGACCGTCTTTGCTGAGGTTTGGAATCCCAAAAGTCCGACTTGATTCATAGTCTTGACTTCCAACATGATCCACGGTCAGAGCAAGTTTTGAAACTTCTGACTTAAAGGCACAGACACGTGTTAGAGAAACCTGAGAGAGGGGCATTACCAGATGCTAACCCTAAGTGTCTCTTCATCTGGGAGCCAGAGTCTAGCAAGTTCCACTCTCACCACTCTGCATAGACTCTCACAGTGTCAGCTAGAATTTATTATCTGCAAATGGATGGAACAAATTACTAAAATAAACCATATTTCCTATTTATTCTGGACTGCCTAAGATTACTTAAACTACTAGATTTGGATTTATAGCTTTTGCTCTCTGAAAAAATATATATAATTTTCGACATCACTATTGATGGATAATCAAAAACTTTGCAATTTTAAATAAAGTTTCATGAGATATTAAATCTGATACTCCTTGGGTTTTGGTTTCTCTTTTTTTAGCTTCCATATATATTTAATATATATATTATACATATATATCATAAAACAAGATGCTTGAATACTTTATTCATTTGTCCAACATACATCTATTGAGTGCTTAGTATGTCTCAGGTACTCTTCTAACGGTACACCAACAAACAAACCAGGCAAAGATGCCTGCTCTATTGCTGCTTGCATCCCAGTGGACATCAAAGACCCTGGGAAACCAGCTCTTCGGTCACCTCTGGATTTCCTAAGAGATGGCTAAGAATCCATTAGGAGGCTGATGAGGCTGGAAATGAGGACTCAAAAGAACCATTTGAGAAGCTAACATACATTCTCTGGAATTTGGGGGACACAGAAACAAGTTACTCAATCCATTACTGAACAAATAAACAATATGTGTAGCTAGACTTACATACAGAAGAAAAGTTGGGGTCAACAGCAAGCTACACATCCACTGAGAGCTGGGCAGAGGGGTCTGTTCTCTATGGATCAGGTACAGACCTTGTGGACTAACTGACAGTCAAATCTATTAGCTGGCCATGAGTTCCACCAAGATCTCCTGACAAGACAGAGGCAGCTTCAATAGCAAGAGGATGAAGGTGTCTCATGAGTGCAGAAGTGGAGTGGGGGTTGGGAGGATGAAGTTGGCCCCATGGAAGTAGCATCACTCATGCCAGGAGCTGCAGGTACAAGTTTCCAGTGAAAGAAGCACCCAGAGGAAAAGGACAAGACTTGCAAGAATTTCATCATGCTCAGTCAGTCTGATCACAGCTATATAATATAACTTTACCAGTCCAGAAGGACTTTTTCTGCCCCTTACCTCTCCCTTCTCTATTCTAATAAGAAAGGGCCCTGAGACAGCAACTTCTAAGTGGAGAATGCAGTGAAGCAAGAAAAGGAAAACATCAAATTAAAACCCCTCCCTACCCCAACCTTCCAGTTCCCTAAGCCTGTGTCAGACCCACACTGGGAAAGCAGTGAATGAGATTTGGGGCTTTTGATATTTATGTGTACTGTATTTTTAATTATTTTAGTGAGACAGAAAAACCTTCAGGTCTGACTAAGAACCAAAGCCTGGAAATAACTAATCCAAAGAATAAGTGAAAGAGAATAAAGGTGCTTTCTGCTTCACTCTAGTGAGTGCAGCTCATTCAATAACCAATTAAACATGTTTAGTGGTCATAAGTAGAAAGAAATCCACAGTTAGGAAAATTTCTGAGTTGGACTTACTGAGCAAACAAGGTGATGTAACTGTGGACTCTTGATATTTAAAAATAAAACTAAACAAATCCTCCTTAATCAATCTCTAAATACCCCATGACAATAGAAGATTAGAGAGGCACAGAAAATAATAATAAATAGTCCACTATTGGGCATCTTTATCAAATTTTCCAAAAACCTCTAATAATTTATATCATCTAATCTTAGGATAGGGAGATTATGACCTGTGAACTAGTGAACTACAGAGTGAGTCATTGTTTTTCTTTTTTACTAAAGCTGAAATTAAGTATAAAGCCTGTAAAAAGGTTCAACTGTGGTCAAATAAACAAAGTTTCTATCACCTTTGCAATAAGATACAAAGTTCAACCAGAATAGGAGATAAATAACTCAGAGATGAAATATAGTAGATGTTTTTAGATCAGTATGCCCTGGTAGCATAGATCCAGGAATATTTAAGACAAGTCCTAAACTCATCCTAGAAATAATCTTTCTGAACACATGGTGGTCAGCTATAAAGCCTAAAAAACAGAGAAAGGAATGGGTGGAACCTACCTCTAAAGAAGAAAATTAAGTAATAACCCTAAAAATTATAGCCTGGTCACCTTCTCTTCAATACCTGAAAAAACCAAACACATCAATCATTTCATTTTTCAAATACTAAAAGATCACAGAGTGCCAGGGATGAGTATGCTGGACTTTGGAAAGGATAAATCAGTCAGACCTATGTAATATCATTCCATGACAGACTGTCAGCCATTATTGATGGAAAGGGAAGAAAAAAGACTTTAGTTCTGGTCTTAAAGGACATACTCATAAATAAAGCTGGGGAAATATTTTCAAAGTGTATTAACTGTAAGAATTCTCAACTTATTAGAAGGCAAAACAGATGGAGTTTCCGTTCTTTCCCAGAGAGAAGACAACAAGAGAGATGGTTAAACTTTAATTGGATATATCGATGGTAGGGGGAGAGAGGGGGAGCCCTCCTCTAAACTTCCGTAGATTAGGATGATGTGATTCATTCTGCAATTGGAGAAAACACACTTTCTCCACTTTGAATATTATAAATATTCCAAGTCTGCAATATCCATCTGGAAATGACTTTGCAGATGGATTTATTTTATGCTACATTAATCCAAAAAGAATCAAAAGCTAGGGGATATTACTCCCATGAAAAAAAAAAGAGAGAGTTTCAAGGGATTCAGAAAAAGTAAGCTAGCTGGGGAAAACCAGGACAAGCGGAACAAACATAGAGGAATTCATCAGCTCTGAGTAAGGAATGGAAAGAACTTGAACTTTAATCCATGTAGACAGAATCACAAGAGGACAGGACTTGGGCACAGGATTTCATTGACTTTGAAACAGTTTTGACCTGAAGCTAAAAGGGTACACTCCCACACAGATCAAAGAGGCCTCAGGGGGGTTACTCAAATTGTGAGAGACTATTCTGTCAAGTCTCAGAATTTTTCACAAATGATGCCTTGACTGATATATGGCTTGGCTATGATAATATGACTACCTCATGAATCTTTCTCACCAATGGGAGCCATTCTTTTTCCCAGTCCCTGTCACTCAGTGGGCGAGAGGAGATATAGCTCAGAATGGTCTTTGTTCCAAACCACTTTATCAACAACTCATAACAGCTCATTATCATGCATTACCATTACAGATAGGTTATGCCACCATTCCTGATGACTTGAATCAATGAACTGGTCTTTCTATTCATCTGATCCCCTACATAGTCCCATACCCATTATTATCAACTTAACACCTGGTTCCCTGGCTACAGAATTCCACAGTTCCAATGACATCTACTAATGCTTCATTTTAGTTACAAGATGGCATGGCCACACTTTGGATTTTATTATATAACACTGCTGTACCTCCTAATTAATAAAATCTGGGTTTCCTCTATAAAACACTTTTATTCCCTCACTTGTATTAAACTCTCTTAAACTTCACTGTGGTCCCTGAACCTTGGACACTAGAGTAAACAAAACCAAATTTCAATACAAACTTTCACATTTACAGGCCATATGACTTTCTAAAAGTTACTCCACAAATCTCAGGCTGTTTCTCGGTATAGCAACACTCCAACATTGCCTGATAAAACTCAACTCACACTCAATTTAACATTAAAAACCCATGACAATAACAAAATGACCAAAACTGGCTATAACCTTGTAAGCTAAAAATGTGAGACCATATGGCATGTATGAGTGAAAATTCTGTTAGCTACATTGTCAAGCAACGTAGGTTAAGAAACATTCTTGGACGGCAAATCACATTTTCTACCATCTGAATATCATAGAAAACCCCCCAAAGGGGAGAAAAAGGCTTGGCTCCTCTCTCACTGTGTGTTTCCTACTCTGTGATACAAGGAATGCAATAACCAGCAAAACAAATGGCTGCTCCTGAATGAAATCAACTAAAACCAGAATCCCAAATAGCCATGGTGTTTGATTCTTCTACTTTAGTATATTCATGGGTCCATGTGGTATAAAAAATGACTGATTGTATAAATTAGTCAATGGTAGAGAAAAGACAACTCTCCCATGTGAAGAATTATATGTAATTTATGTAGCTACTCTACTCTCACGGTAGTGAAGCATAACTTCCTGTCCTCAGCTATGAACTGTGCACAGTGACCTCATTTCAAAGATTGCCTACCATACAGGGTTGTTTTTCAGGTGAGGAGGGAGTGAGTTAATATAAGTGAAGAACTTAATACACTATTTATCATATGCTAAGTGCTTTATGTTGGCTACTATTATTAATGGCCATAGCATACAATTTATGTTTTTAATAAACAATTTATTTTAAAATAATTATAGATATGCAAAAATAATGAAGTTCCTGTGTAGCCTTCACCCAGTACCCACTGAAGTTAATATCATACATAACCATGATACATTTACCAAAATGAAAAGATTAACATTGGTAGATTTATTAATTTAACTCCAAACTTTATTTGGACTTTGCCAGTTTTTAAATTGATGCCCTTTTTCTGTGCCAGGATCCAATCCAGGGTGGCACATGGCATCTAGTCTATTATGTCTCTAAATTGTCACACAGGAACTTCTACTTGAAGCCATGGCAGAGGAATGAATCCCGGTCTGTCACATACAACTATGGGCGAAAGGGTGTGTGCAGGCAATGGCCAGCAGCTGAATGGGCACTGAGCAACTGGACACACTCAAAGGGACAGTCACCTAAAGGGTCTGTCAGGAGAGGTTTTTGTGCACCAGAAGAAGGAAGCAGCGGCCAGTGGCACCGCCGGCACAGTGTGCTTGTTGGGCAGAAGAGTCAGAGACTTGGGGAGCAGCTGGAATCTGTGGAGCAAGGTCCCTGAGAATGGGGAATACGTTTCACCAGAAGGCCTGATGTCTGGGTGGCACTCACCATGGGGTCGGGGCCAGGGGCTGGGCCACACAAGCACAGGATGGCTATTCAGGGCCTAACTGGCATTGCTTGCCACAAGCGTGAGAGCTGCATTGTGATCATACATTAAAGTCCCATCTCACCCAGACCATCTTAAAAACATCCCTGGAATTTCAGAAAGTCTACATCTTAGGAAAGAATGATGTTTCAGAATAAAAGCACATCTTAGGATGAGGCTCAAAGTTGAAGCCTGACATGACCAAAAGGATATATGTTCAACTAACTACAACAAATGTTATATTCATTCTAGTGGAAAAAGTCATAATCCAGGCTCCACACACTGTATCATTCACAACCCATGTATTATAATAGGTATATGCATGTTTATGAACATAGAGAACACAGAGGACAAGAGTGGGAAAGGGCACCACACTGTTACAAGGGTCACACATTTTATAGAAAGTTTTACACAGTATTAACATGAAGTAGGCTGTGATTAGTTATAAGAAAATAGAGCTAAAAAGACAATAGAATAACTACACTAGAATATTAAAATATTATCCTATTAACCCAGAAGAAGTCAAGAAAGGACAAATAGGCCCTGGCCGGTTGGCTCAGTGGTAGAGCGTCGGCCTGGCATGCAGGAGTCCCGGGTTTGATTCCTGGCCAGGGCACACAGGAGAAGCGCTCATCTGCTTCTCCACCCCTCCCCCTCTCCTTCCTCTCTGTCTCTCTCTTCCCCTCCCGCAGCCAAGGCTCCATTGGAGCAAAGTTGGCCCGGGGGCTGAGGATGGCTCCATAGCCTCTGCCTCAGGCACTAGAATGGCTCTGGTCGCAACAGAGCAATGCCCCAGATGGGCAGAGCATCGCCCCCTGGTGGGCATGCTAGGTAAATCCCTGTCGGACGCATGCAGGAGTCTGACTGCCTCCCCGTTTCTAACTTCAGAAAAATACAAAAAAAGAAAGGACAAAGAGAAAAATAATATGATAGATTTGGCAAATCAAAAGCAAGGGACAAAAAGGACAGACTTAAGTCCAACTGTATCAATAATTTCATTAAATGTTTTTAAAAAATAAGTTTAACAGAAAATGATTTAAAAAGATATACCATGTAAATGGTATGCAAAAGAAAAGCTGACTTTTATTAATATTAGACTTAATGGGCCTGAAGACAAGAAGAATCATCAGAGATAGAGACATTTATAATGATGAATGGGTCTATCCATGGAGGAGACAGAGCAAATCTAAAATGTAGAGGGCTAATAACTGAGCTTAAAAATAGATGAGGCAAAAGCTGACTGAACTAAAGAGATAAATAGAGAAATCGACACTCAAAAGTAGAAATATTAATTTCCTCTTTAATAGGTAGATAAAAATCTAGGAGGATGTGGAAGATCTAAAAATAATTATTAACCACTCTAACCAAACTGACCTTTATAGAACAATTTATCCAATAACTGCAAAATTTATCCCATGTGCACATAGAACATTAGCCAGATAGACCATATGGTAGGAGATACAACAAATCTCAGTACATGATAAGTCTGAATTTTACAGAATGTGTTTTCTAAACAATGAAATCAAATAAGGGCCCTGGCCGGTTGGCTCAGTGGTAGAGCGTCGGCCTGGCGTGCAGAAGTCCCGGGTTCAATTCCCGGCCAGGGCACACAGGAGAAGCGCCCATCTGCTTCTCCACCCCTCCCCCTCTCCTTCCTCTCTGTCTCTCTCTTCCCCTCCCGCAGCCGAGGCTCCATTGGAGCAAAGATGGCCGGGTGCTGGGGATGGCTCCTTGGCCTCTGCCCCAGGCGCTAGAGTGGCTCTGGTCGCAACAGAGCGACGCCCTGGAGGGGTAGAGCATCGCCCCCTGGTGGGCAGAGCATCGCCCCTGGTGGGCGTGCCGGGTGGATCCCGGTCGGGCGCATGCGGGAGTCTGACTGTCTCTCCCAGTTTCCAGCTTCAGAAAAATACAAAAAAATAAAATAAAAAAATAAGAAATTGATGATTAGATATTAAAAATAACAACCAGATTTAGAAAAGCCTCAAATATTTGGAAGTTAAAAAAAAGTGAAATAGTCAGGGGAGAAATTATAAGAAAAGTTAATAAATATTTGAAACTAAATAATAAAAACACATCAAGATGTTTTGGATGGAGCTAAAGAGTACTTACAGGAAGTTGATCCATCTGTCTCCAAGTTCCTCCTTCCCAGCCTGACCAGGCGGTAGTGCAGTGAATAGAGCATCAGACTTGGATGCGGAGGAGCCAGGTTCGAGACCCCGAGGTTGCCAGTTTGAGCATGGGCTCATCTGGCTTGAGCAAAAAGCTCGCCGGCTTGGACCCAAGGTCGCTGGCTTGAGCAAGGGGTTACTCGGTCTGCTGAAGGCCCGCGATCAAGGCACATATGAGAAAGCAGTCAATGAACAACTAAGGTGTCGCAACAAAAAACTAATGATTGATGCTTCTCATCTCTCTCCGTTCCTGTCTGTCTGTCCCTATCTATCCCTCTCTCTGACTCTCTGACTCTCTCTCTCTGTCCCTGTAAAAAAAAAACACAAAAAAAAAAACATGAGGCCTGTTTAGAATAGTTCCTATCCCCACTAACTATAAGGCAGGGTATGTTTTATTTAAACTTATTCTGGGGGCAAGAACTGTCATGGTACATCCATGTAGATTACAGGTGCCCCCAGAGAACTTCCATAAGCCTAGAGGCCATAACATTTTCACAAAAGCTGGGTCCTTTCCCAAAGCTGACTCCCATCCTTTGTCTTTCTCTGGAAATGAAACTCCCTCCAATCTGCCTTGTCTAGTTTATAAATCTTTTCCCTCTGAATGCTGCTCCTCATGAAAAGCAAACTCCATTTGTCCTGGGACATGTAGGCTGGCATCTGTCCCCCCTAGAGCCCTTTTCTTACTTGTGGGTGATTGTTGTTAAATCCACCATGCATATTGTTGTAATTGTGTACTAATGGCTTGGGTCTAGATAAGATATATCTTCTGTACTCAGAAAATATTGGTCACTCCAACTAGGATTGAGTGAGTGGTAGTCAAAGCCAGATTTAGTTTAGTTTGAGTATGCCACAAGGTGTCCCACAACCTTCCTCATCTCAGAGTGAGGCGGTTGCTCAGGTCTCAGCCCTACCACACTCTGCCCAGTGCTTTAATCTCATCAGGAACCTGTTGTCCCTCCCACCCCCTTCCTGCTTAGTAGCTTTCTCTCCAGAAAAACAAAGGTGACTGCGTGCGTGTATAACACACTGTGGCATATTGGGCATGTTGCCGTTTTATTTCGACTCTTATAACCTGGGACCTTGCTAAGTAAGCATCAGTGTTTATAGTTAGTTACCCAGCAATCCGTGTGCTAGGAGCCATATACCACACAGTCTATAAAGTCCCAGTAGGAAGCAATTCTTGGAAATTCTTTCTCAAATGATGTCCTTTGTAGTTGATATAACTTAAAAATAGTAGTCAAAGATACTGGCACTTTACTACAGTTCAACCTAGTCATTAATAGTTCATCCAGTTCAACAACATATCATATGACCAGAATGTCTCTCAGACACAGGTGTGCAGCCTGCCGTCCAACCTTGTCAGGTCGCAAAGGCATAGGTGGTCTTGATAAGCATCCCTCCACCCTCCTTGGCATCTGGTATAATTATGCTAAGAGATAACATTCCTCCTCTGCTCTGAGCTCTTGAGGTATTAATACAATGTTGGATTTCTCTTATTGCATAACCCTCATACATTCTTTACACTCAGTTACTATTTCCCCTCTTGATTTGTCATTTATTTTTATCTAGACTTCACCTTTGGAAGGGACATCAAGTTCAGCCACTATACTGGTCCAAATTGCTACAGCAACACTAGTCTAGCAAGAGCCTCTTTTTCAATTTGTTTAGAGATTGCCTGGATTATTTTAGTGAAGTCTGGCCTTTCCCCCCACCCCACTCCACCCTACACACACAGTGTTAAACCTCTCATATTACTCCTTAAAATACAGCTTTCTTTTTTAAATTTTTGTTTTTTAGTGAGTGGATATAGTGAGGCAGACTCCCACATGCTTCCTGACTGGGATCTGCCCAGCAACCTCATCTGGGGGTCAATGCTCACGTACCAAGCTATTTCTAGTGCCTGAAGCTGATGCACTCCAAGGAAGCTATCCTCAGCACCTGGGGCCACGCTCAAACCAATCGAGTCACTGGCTCTGGGAGGGGAAGAAGGAGAGAAGGAGGAGGCGGAGGAAGGGAAGAAGTAGGTGGTTGATTCTCCTGTGTTCCCTGACCAGGAATCAAACCAGGGACGTCCATACGGTGGGCCGATGCTCTATTCACTGAGCCATCGGCCAGAGCCAAGGTACAGCTTTCTGAGCCAGAGATCTAGAGGTGGTTGGGAACAATGGCAAGCTTCTCTCTGAGCTACACCCCTACTATAGGATCTGAGTGCTCAGTGAAGTGGGGAGGGGCAGCAGACTGAGATTTCTTAGCTTGCCTCTCCTGCAAAGGAACGATTGCCTTCACACTGTGGCAAGGACTATGAGCCCCAGTCTTCTCTGCTTTCTGTGGCCGAGGCCCTGGATCACTCTTAACTTCTATAGTAGTCCCTACTTCCCAAGTTAGCAGTCATTTACCTCATTTACACGTCATTGGCACAGCAGTGCCATAGATGCCCACACATGTTCCTTTGATATGAATAGAACATTCTCTTTCTGCCTGCTGCCATCATCAGGATGTACATGTTTATAAATTATTCTCTCCTAACAACCAAAAATTATTCAGTTAACATACTGTAAGTTGGGGGAGTTGGCCTTCCCACCTCTTTCTTTTGGAAAGTATGAAATAATCATCCCTCTATTGATATGAAGGAAGTGAGGAATCACCTTCCTCCCATGCTTTATCAAACTAATACATGCCTAAAAGATAGGACCTTCTGAAACTTATTATCATAAAAACAATTTAACACTTTGAAGGGTAGCAGAATATGTCACCCCAAAATATACTTCTTTGGCATAAGGATTATTCTGAGTTATTTTAAGAAACTGTAGACACAAGAGAAACTCTGAAAACAGTAGAAATTATGTCTTTGTAATAAAAATCTACATTTGTAAGGAAATTTACATGAGAGGCCTTGGCAGGATAGCTCAGTTGGTTGGAGCATTGTCTCAACATGGCAAGGTTGCAGGTTTGATCCCTGGTCAGGCCACATACAAGAATCAACCAATGAATGCATAAATAAGTGGAACAAAAACAATGGTATTTCTCTCTCTCTCTCACTTCTTTTCTCTAAAAATCAATAAAAAAAATTTTAATTTACATTAGAAAGGGGGCCTGTACCATGAAAACAGCTTGTCTGCAGATAACTTTTTCACCTGAGAAGATTATCTGAACGGCAGGGCAACCTCTGTTTACCAAAGGTGTCCTCTTGTCGGCTTCCCCTGCATTGCCGTCCCCTTTGAAGCTCCTGACCCTAACCCTTTCCTTAGTTCACGATATGGTATATAAGCCTCCATCCTTGGCACCTTTTAAATCTCATATCTTTGAGAAGCTCCCAGAAGAGCAAAACTCAACTGAACAAATTTAAAGATCTAATTAATTTTTTTGAGTGATTCATGAATTGGGTAGAACCCCATCTAATAAATAGGTGCGCTGAGAAGTACACAGAAAGGAAGGTTCTTACAGGCAGAAGGGCAGACAAGAAAGGGTGAAAAGCTGTCTTATCAGTGTATCCCACAAGTGCTGATCAGGAAATTCCAGGCTGATTGGTTTACAATTTACTCCAAAGAGAGGCTGAAATTGCAGTTACATTAGGTATTAAGTCTTGATGCGGCTTAACACAAGTGTCTCCATTTTGGGCCTATTGTTTCTTTTTTGACAGTACATAACGAAAATAGGTTTTGCTTTTTATTCCCTCCCATTCATCTGCCTCCATACTTCTAGCCCCTGACCTTTGGCCCACCCTCAGCCTGAACCACTATACATCCCGTCCTGAGAATAAACTGGCTTCAGGGTAAAACAGAATGCTCTCTGATTGGATCACCCATTCACCCCACTTGCCCACACTTAGTTCTTTGTAGCTTTGTTTGCTCTTTTATTTTTGCCTGACTCTCGAGTCCTTGTGGTCAAAGCATTCTCCTTATTGCAGTAATCTCCCACCTCATCTCCCCCATTTGCAATAGTCCCTTTCCCTCTCTTGCATTAACATGCTTGAATACAGTCCCTCTTCCACTAACTTTCATTCTAGTCTTGTTTCACTTTCATTCCAGTCTTGTCAGTAATTTTTCTTGGTATTGCCTACCCTGTGACATCCAAACCTAAGGGTGTTATGTTTTATGTTTAACCTTGAGTTAATGCTCAGAATAAAATATTGAGACACCACATGGAGCAGATCGTTGCTGTCTCAGCTACGGTCATCCTAGCCTCCAGCTAATCCAGCAGTCCCACCAAGGACTCAACTAAGACCAGAAGAACTTCCTAGTGGCACTCAATAGAAAGTGCCAGTCTGTGGAGTCACAAACTCAATAAATGGTGTTGTTTTAAGCCTCTGAATTTATGGGTATTTGCTATGCAGCAAATGGGTTAATAATACTTCTACTGAACAAATAAATGTGTTGGTATAAGATACATCCAAACCTGTAGAGAATTTTTATGAGTTTGAGTCAAACTGATGACAATTGCCAGGAAGCAAAATCCTAATGGGTTGAGAAAATGCTCTGAGAATGGCAGTTTTACAGTTCATTTTCTACATTAGAATGAAAGCGGAGCTGTAAAGGGGATTACATAAAATTCGTTGGTAGTAGGTCAGGAAGGTAGGAGAACGTGAAGCAGGGAAATCTGAGATTGGGTAAAGAGTGAAACAGAGAGACACATACTTCTTTTACATTGGTGGGTATAAGAGAGTTAACATGAACGTTTACAGCACATAGAGATGGCATTCCAGGAACAGTATAACAACGAGGGGTTCTGTGTTCTGGTGCAGGGACTGTGCCCTGGGGCATCTGGAAAAGGAGATTATTTTGACATTCCAGAGGTATGTCATTTTAGATACAAAGAGACAATAGGCTCATTTAAGGAGAAGATTGACTTTTGTCAAGGAAGCTACTGACCTAGGATGTGACTACATCCATTTTTATGTCCAGACCATCCTACGTGGTTATTTTTGGTCTCTGAGTTTGTAGAGCCTGCTGCGCTAGCCTCCCCTTATCTTGCCAGGTTTAGTATGTGGGCCCCCCTTTTTTTTTTACCACAAATGAAAGAATGAACAAATAAATAAACAAATAAATAAAGTCGATCTGGGATTGCATTCCTTCCTAAGAAGGAAGAAGGCAGACAAGGAGTTCCAAAGTAAATTGCTACTAGGTCTTTTGTTCTGAGATGACACAGAGTATTAACTGGTGGGCATGCCGGGTGGATCCCGGTCGGGCGCATGCGGGAGTCTGACTGCCTCCCCGTTTCTAGCTTCAGAAAAATGCAAAAAAAAAAAAAGAAAAAGAAAAAGAAAAACAAACAAAAAAACAAAATAAGGAAGTCTCTGATACAAAGTCCACCCCACATCAAAAAGGGTGGGAAAGGCTTAGTCCTAAAACCAAGCCCCAGGCTACAAAGGATAATACCTGCCCAGAGCCTGTCCCCAACACACATTAATATAATTACGCCCATTCCAAGCATAAGGGCAACTAATATCATCACCTGGGAGACGGGCTTCCACGTGGGCAGCGCCATCTTTAACAAAGTGAGTATAATATATTTTATCTGCCCAACAATGTCCCATCAGCCTTTGGCTCCGTTTTTTCTTTACCGACTGTCCGAATCCAATGTGAACCTGCATGGATGGGCCAGGCGGCTGTGATGGTGGCCATGGGAACTGGCCGTGCAGGGAGTTAAATTTTTATTGTTCTGGTTGTTAAACATGTCCATCTTTTTCTCAGTGATTATTTCAGAAATCTCAATTAAATTCCCCAATTGCCTGACCAAGCGGTGGCACAGTGGATAGAGCATCGGACTGGGATGTGGAAGACCCAGGTTCAAGACCCCGAGGTCACCAGGTTGAGCGCGAGCTCATCTGGTTTGAGCCAAGGCTCACCAGCTTGAGTACAAGGTTGCTGGCTTGAACAAGGGCGCACTCCGTCTGCTGTAGCCCCCTGGGTCAAGGCACATATGAAAAATCAATCAATGAACAACTAAGAAGCGGCAATGAAGAATTGATGCTTCTCATCTCTCTCCCTTCCTGTCTGTCTGTCCCTATCTGACTCTCTCTATCTCTGCCACAATAAATAAATAAATTAAAAAAAAATGAAATTCCCCACAATTCTCACCACACCATTGATTATACTCTCCCCCCCTTTCCAAAAGATTTTATTTATTGATTTTACAGAGAGGAGGTGGAGGAACAAGAAGTAGTGTCTTCACTATAGCTGTTTATTGGTTGCTTGTCATATGGGCCTTGACCACACAAGCCCAGGGTTTCAAACCAGTGACCTCACTGTTCCAGGTCAGCACTCTGCCCACTGTGGCACCACAGGCCAGGCTATACGTTCCTTTTTAATATAAAAAAAATGTAAATAAACTGTGAGTCTTTTTAATCTCAAGAAAGTCCCACCAAATACACCACTAAAAGAAGTAGAATATATAATTTTACACTGTTTTTATGAATAATAAAATCTTTGTTCAAATAGTAACAGTTGTCTGACTTGTGGTGGCACAGTGGATAGAGCATCAACATGGGACGCTGAGGACCCAGGTTTGAAACCCCAAGGTTGCCAGTGTGGACAAAAAAAAAAATTTTTTTTTTAATAAATCAAGATGTGGCCACCAACGGAACCTGACAGGCTCAGGGAAAGCCTACACAATGGCCTGGTGAACTCAGGGAACTAAGGTAAACACAGGATGGTCTAAATCAGTGGTCCCCAAACCCCAGGCCGCAGACCGGTACCGGTCCATGGGCCATTTGGTTCGGTTCCGCAGAGAAAGAATAAATAACTTACATTATTTCCATTTTATTTATATTTAAGTCTGAACCATGTTTTATTTTTAAAAAATGACCAGGTTCTCTCTGTTACATCCGTCCAAGACTCACTCTTGACGCTTGTCTTGGTCACATGATACATTTATCTGTCCCACCCTAAAGGCTGGTCTGTGAAAATATTTTCTGACATTAAACTGGTCCATGGCCCAAAAAAGGTTGGGGACCACTGGTCTAAATCAAACCTTTCTAACTAAAAGCAGTTGATGGTGAGTAGTCCTGTCCTAGGGAAGAACTTTCTCCAAACAAAGGTAATGTTTGCTTTTACTCAAGTGTTCTGCTGTCCTTTGCATCTAGGATAATGCACCTGATAACATGACTTTGGAATGTAAGGGAGCAGAAGCAACAGACCCCTCATTGTTATTGTTACGTGAACCACTAACTGTTAACTGTCTTGTTCCTGCCTATGTAAAGAAGTTTCAGCATGTGCAAAAAAAAAAAAAAAAAAAGTTTCAGCATATGCACTTTTACTTTTTACCCAATCCCAGAGATTTCCTGCTTTGCTCTCTCCCGCCTCCCTAATCTATCACCAATCCATTTCATGTGACCCCTTACGTCTTCCCCTTTGATTCTGAGGTATAAAATAAGTGGTGGATCTGCCATTTTCTGGAGCACTGCCTCAACTCGTGACACTTTGCTCCCCGGCAATTGTTGACAGTTTGACTCAAATAAACTCATAAAAATTCTTACAGGTTCAGAAGCTTTTTACGTTGACAGTAGCTTGAGCACAGGCTCATCTGTCTTGAGCACAGGCACACTGGCTTGAGCCTGGGGTCGCCAGCTGGAGTGTGGGGTCATAGACCTGACCCCATGGTCGCTGGCTTGAGCCCAAAGGTCGCTGGCTTGAGTCCAAGGTTGCAGGCTTGAGCAATGGGTCACTGGCTCATCTGAAGCCCCCCTTCGCTCCGTGTCAAGGCACATATTAGAAGCAATCAATGAACAACTAAAATGATGCAACTATGAGTTGTTACGAGGCAAAAGAGAATTTTCAGATGAAATTTGCTGACTTTAAGGTAGAAAGAGTATCCTGGATTATTTGGGTGGGTCCAATGTAATCACATAAGCTCTTAAAACGTGGAGAAGCAAGAGAGTCAGTCAGAGAGATGCATGTGAGAAGAACTTGACTCACTGTTGCTAGTGATGGATGAAGGGGGCCATGAGCCAAGGAATGCAGTGGCCTCTAGTAGCAGAGAACAGCCCTGAACTGACAGCCCATAAGGAAATAGAAGCATCAGTCATAGGACCATCTGGAATTCAATTGTGTCAATAACCTGAAGGAGCCTGGAGGCAGATTATCTATCCCCTAGCCTCCAGAAAGAAAGCAGCCTTGCTGACAACTTAATTTGTCCTGTGTGACTCAGGCTGGGAAAACAGCAAACCTAAATTCTGTTGTTTTAAGCTGCTGAATTTGTGCTAACTTGCTATGACAGCAATAGAAGAGGAATACGTTGCTATTTGCACTGCAGCGAATAACACCAACACTCAATTAGACCTTCAGTATGGAATTCAGTCTGTAATTTCTTCAGAGGTATTATCAACATCGGTTAACATCTTGGTACAAACTCAACATTGGAGAGTGAGGTAGTATCATACAGCAAAGGAAGAGAGAATAAAGAATGCTATATAAGACTTGATTTTTATTTGTGACTTTTGCTTAACTGACTCAAAACTAATATATGCTCTTGTATCAGTTGAATTATTGTCAAACAGATCACCCAGATTCAGCAACCCTCACTTGTTGAACTAAGTGGAGGACCAGGATTTGGCCAGCAGCTTACTACTTTGACCTAATTTTTCCAAACTGAAGACAAGATAATACAAGTCTCTATTGTCTCACAGTAAATTGATAAGTGCAAATGCAGTTGACGAACTGGTTTAATGATAGGTGCCCAACGCTCTGTGTGGGAGGATTCAATAGGGTGAGAAAAGAAATACCTGCTATACCTGAATAAAGCAAATTTAGACTATAAGAATTAAATAAAGACTCAGAGAGAGGAAACATTGTGAGAAGGAACACTTCTTTTGAGATAACCTTCAAAGATTACGAATAGGCTCCCAAACTAACTCCTCTACTGACCTGATATATATCTAGTTATAATTATTACATCCAAATAGTATTGAGCCTTCATTCTAGGTTGTTTAGGCAAGTGCACCATTTAGTGCTACTTTAGTATGCCCAGTTTCTTACAGAATTCAGTGGGTAAGAGGAGAGGGTATTGGAAGTGCTACCAGAATGATTTGCCAGCCATTACATCTGAATATACAGGACAGTGGGCAGAAAGAAATATCACTCACCCTCTAGGGAGGAGACCTGATGCAAACTACAATGGACAATGTACTGTTTTACACATTTCTTGATTCTAGCTATATACACTTTCCCAGACCACTCAGTTTTGCCACATTACATGCTTTGGGTGGTCAAATCCATGGAGCGAAAGCCTTGCAATGCCATCTGCTTCAGTTTCCAGGTGAGGTGGGTTTTTTTCTTCTGCCCTTTAATATTACCTAGTTACCATCTCATGATGACACCAATTGTTGTTTTTGCAGAATTCATTAGACATCATTCTGTTTGGGCTTATGATCTTCAGTGGATCCAAACCTGCTCACGTAGTAATAAAATATGTATGTATACATTCACTGTATAATATGAGCAAATCTTTTTCTAGTCAATGTTGGTTTTTCCCAATCTTGTTTCTGTGTTTTGTTGTTTTTTTGTAGTAAATTTCTATCAGTTTCTCTGAGTCAGACTAAGGACATATAATTGGAAGCAAGATCTCAAATGTCCCCCTTTTTAAAAAACCATTTATTTTAAAGCTGACTAACCCTATTTGGTAACTAGCATTCACATACATACAGTTCCACCTATAATCCTTCATTGTTACAATACTTTGGCCTAGGCCTTATTTTACAACTACCTTGGCTAAAATTGCTTAGCATTAACTTGCAAAATATATGCTTTATTAAAGGAAATTAACCTCTTTTAATGTGATGACTGACTTACCAAGGTATTAGAGCTATTAATTTGCCTTCTCTAAAAAGTGCTTATGATTTTATATAGGAAGACTGAGAGAAGAATAAAAGCTAATGATGCAATTCTAACAAAGAAAACAGTGTGACAGACATTTCTGGAAGAGAGGTTATCCTCAAATAATAACTAAGAAATTATAGTTCTCCATATGTGTCTGTCTTGCTTTTTAATTTAAGTTGGAGCTTTTCAATTTCACCAGATTATGGATGATTTTCTACTAGATGCCTTACTATGCTATCAGGTTACAGAAACGTTTCTATTTCTTTTCTGTCCATTCACGCTGACGAAAAAATTTTTTTCTCCTTTTTCTCTCTTTAGCTTTTTGATACCATGTTTATTTCACTTCTCCCCATTTACCCCCCCCCCTTTTTTTAACAGGACAAACACATGAACTTTAAAAAAACTAAACAGGAAGTTACTATCCACTGAGAGATTTGGTTAAACAGCAAACAAGGTTAACAGGTAGCAGACCCTTCAGGTGAGTCAGGTAAATATAGCTTTCTAGGAAGGATCCTTTTTTTTTTTTTTTAATTTTTCTGAAGCTGGAAACGGGGAGAGACAGTCAGACAGACTCCCGCATGCGCCAGACCGGGATCCACCCGGCACGCCCACCAGGGGGTGATGCTCTGCCCCTCCGGGGCGTAGCTCTGTTGCAACCAGAGCCACTCTAGCGCCTGGGGCAGAGGCCAAGGAGCCATCCCCAGCGCCCGGGCCATCTTTGCTCCAATGGAGCCTCGGCTGCAGGAAGGGAAGAGAGAGACAGAGAGGAAGGAGAGGGGGAGGGGTGGAGAAGCAGATGGGCGCCTCTCCTGTGTGCCCTGGCCGGGAATCGAACCCGGGACTTCTGCACGCCAGGCCGATGCTCTACCACTGAGCCAACCGGCCAGGGCCGGAAGGATTTTTTTTTTAATTAATTAATTTATTTTTTTTAAAAGATTTTATTTATTTATTATAGAGAGGGAAGACAGAGAGAGAGAGTGAGAGAGAGAGAGAAGGGGAGGAGCAGGAAGCATCAACTCCCATATGTGCCTTGACCCGGGAAGCCAGGGTTTTGAACCAGCAACTTCAGTGTTTCCAGGTTGACGCTTTATCCACTGCGCCACCACAGGTCAGGAGGATCCTTTCGGGAGATTAGTTACCAATGGGCAGGGCTAGCTGCTGATGTAAACCAGCAGTCTCATTTCCCTAAAATATTATATTCAGATGAGACACCTTAGAAATATGTCTGGGAAGTTCATTCTATAGGTACAAGTATTGATCGACTTACAACCTATGCAACTTAAGACCATTCGACTTTACGACCACAATAGCTAGCCACGACTGCTCTGCATCTGGCAGCACAAGCATTGCCCAGCTGGGTGAACCACAGTGCGGACCAGCTTCCGGCAGCACTACCATTCCACGTGCACCATTTCAACTGTTATCCCAGACTCAGTACAGCAATTTGTGTTTTGTGTCTTGGATATTTTTCATCAAACCCCTCCCAAGATGTCTACCAAGAGGAAATTGCCTTTGTCTTTGACTTAAAGATTTTTATAACATCATTTCACAGTACTGTACATATAGCCTACTCAACTTACAACCAAATCGTGATTTGACCAGTCTGTTGGAACCAATCGTGGTCGTAAGTCAAGCACTAGCTGTAGTTTCTAGATTTTACTTCAGTAGCAGTGTTTTTGTGGACGACTTTGGATTTGGTTTTGCTATTTTTGGTCATTTACAGAATTACTGTATTTAACAATATGATGGAATTCTTTTAATTATTAGGGTTTAGTTTTTCATTTTACATATACTTTCACTTTTCATTAATGCTTTCTTCCCTTCTCCCATTTGCTACTTCTCCTTAGGTGTCTGACTTCCCTTTTGTGTTTAGTGTTTTGCCATGCTTCCTCTTTTGTCTTCTGCTTCCCCAGAAAATATTGACAGTAAAAGCCAGTAAGGACTGTGTACGTACACAATAGCCTTTATATGTCTATCTGGTATTTACCAAAGTATTATCAAAGTGGCCATACTAAGCACTAACGATTTCTTCCTTGGAGCTTTCTAAGGTGAGGTTGTATCATTTTCTGTCCTCTGAATGAGCTACCTAGAAAGAGAAGCCTATTTTATATACTGATTTTTTGCTCCATAAGACACACTTTTCCCCCCCAAAAGTGGAGGTGGAAATGCCCGTGTGTCTTAAGGAGCAAATCACTTTTTTTAGCTGCTGCAGGGCGCTGCACCAGTCAACGTATGTAGAACGAGTGCCAGCGGGAGCATAATCACACCCGCCATGGCTGTGTGCAGAACTCCAGCATCTGCTGAGTGATCTCCTGGTTCTGGTTTCCACAGTTGCATGCAGTGCAGGAGGGAAGGCCAGTGACATTGTGTGGGTGCATTCATCTGGCATCATCGAGGGCAGATGTAAGAGGCGTGCTGCAGCTGCTGGTGCTCTGTGTGAGTGCTGATGTTGCTTGCTGCCCTATTAGTGCTTGACCAGTTTAGAGCACATATTAGCGAAACCACACACACACACACACACACACACACACACACACACACACACACACAAACTTTAAAGAAGTGAAGGCTCATCTAGCTATAATTCCGGGGGTCTTCCTAGCCAGGTCTTCCTTGCAACCACTCGATGTTTCCATCAACAAACCATTTAAAGCAGTGGTCCCTGATATTTTTTGGGCTACGAACCGGTTTAATGTCAGAAAATATTTTCACAGACCGGCCTTTAGGGTGGGACAGATAAATGTATCACATGACCAAGACAAGCATCATGACTTAGACGGATGTAACAGAGAGAATCTGGTCATTTTTTAAAAATAAAACATCATTCATACTTAAAAATAAATAAAATGTAAGTTATTTATTCTTTCTCTGTGGACCGGTACCAAATGGCCCATGGACTGGTACCGGTCCACGGCCCTGGGTTTGGGGACCACTGATTTAAAGTCTTTATGCGAGAAGTGTGGAACAAATGGATGGTTGCTGGTAATTGTGATTTGACACCAACTGGCTGAATGAAGAGACCCACTATCACTCAAGTTTGTGAATGGGTGAAAACATCATGGCAGTTAGTGAAGAATGAAACTATGGTACAGTCATTCAAAAAATGTGGCATTAGCAATGCCTTAGATGGCACTGAAGATGGTATTATATATGAAAATAGCAAAGAAAGTGATATCAGTGATTGTGAGCAACTGAGCTTCTTAAATTCTGACACTAGCAATGGATGATGAGTTCTTGGGGTTCCCAGACAACTAGAAGAGTATTTGAACATTAAAGTCTCTTCTCATTTGTTAATAACAGCACTAATGGTTGTTAATACTTTTCTTGAGTTTACATTGTTGAAATATTATTGTGGTATATTTTATTAAATATTTTCTTTTATTTATTTATTTTTACAGAGAGAGGGATATATAGGTACAGACAGACAGGAATGGAGAGAAATGAGAAGCATCAATCATTAGTTTTTCATTGCGAAAACCTAGTTGTTTATTGATTGCTTTCTCACATGTGCCTTGACCGTGGGCTTTCAGCAGACCGAGTAACCCCTTGCTCGAGCCAGCGACCTTGGATCCAAGCTGGTGGGCTTTGCTCAAACCAGATGAGCCTGCACTCAAGTTGGCGACCTACAGGTCTCGAACCTGGGTCCTCTGCATCCCAGTCCAATGCTCTATCCACTGCGCCACTGCCTGGTCAGGCTATTTTATTAAATATTTTAACACACCATTTGGTTCAGAATATTTTTTTTCTTATTTTTCTCCTTAAAATCCTAAGTGTGGCCCTGGCTGGTTGGCTCAGTGGTAGAGCGTCGGCCTGGCGTGCAGGAGTCCCAGGTTCGATTCCCAGCCAGGGCACACAGGAGAAGCGCCCATCTGCTTCTCCACCCCTCCCCCTCTCCTTCCTCTCTGTCTCTCTCTTCCCCTCCCGCAGCCAAGGCTCCATTGGAGCAAAGTTGGCCTGGGCGCTGAGGATGGCTCTGTGGCCTCTGCCTCAGGTGCTAGAATGGCTCTGGTCACAGCAGAGTGATGCCCCAGATGGGCAGAGCATCGCCCCCTGGTGGGTATGCCGGGTGGATCCCGGTCGGGCGCATGCCGGGGTCTGTCTGACTGCCTCCCCGTTTCCAACTTCAGAAAAATACAAACTAACTAACTAACTAAATAAAAACAAACAAAAAATCCTAGGTGTGTCTTATGGTCAGGTGCGTCTTATGGAGCGAAAAATACGGTATTTCTCTTACATTACCTACACAATCAATCAGAGTTTCTCAAAGGGTTAGCTACCTGCATCAGATTTACCTAGTGCTGGTAAGAATGCCGATTCATAGGCTCTGCTCCAGACCTGGGGGCAGAGTTCAGGAACCTGTAGTTTTATGCCTCTTAATTGCTGTACTTTCTCCTCTGCCTTGGCCTGAATTTTCAATCACTGCTTGCATATGCTTACTTGAGTGTATTTTCATCCCGCAATCATACAACACACCCAAAACTAAATCATCCACTGGCTGTCTCCAATTTCGTCATCATGCTATTATCCCTGGAGTTATCTTTGGAATCACTCCTCTTTGCATTCATTTTTACTTAATCAGTTTGTTGGCCTTTGTGCCAAGCACTGGGAAAGACAGTAATGGACACAGACATGGGTTAAGTCTTCAAGGATTGTAAAGATCCTTTAGGAGTAACTTACTCCTATAGATTTGTGTTTTTCTCAGACTACTGCCTTCCTTTGTCAGCACCCTAATCTAGATTCTCACCACTTATGTTCAGACTGCTGTAATTTTTTCCTAATTAGTCTCTTTGCTCCTAATCGCCCAACTCTTCTGAAAGATTAATCTGCTGAAAAGTTAATCTTCAAAACAACACTTTGAATATATTTTACCCCCATTTAGTGTCTTCCTTGTTACCAATTATTACAGAGTTATTTTCCAAAGTGGATTCAAAGCTGTTTAGTCTGCCCCCACCCCTAAATGAATACTTCCTGAATAAACTCTTTACCCCTATCAAATAGATATCTGAACTTGATGTAAGTATTTCTACTAATTTATTTTCTGGGCTTCATGACTTTAATTACACTGTGATTGATCAAGCCATACTTTTCTCTCTTAAGGCCTAACATTTCCCCCACCAATATGGCTGGCCCTCAGCACTTGCTTCAGCTTCTATGGTGATTCTCTGCTTTACTCATTAAGCATTTTGTACGTGTTCCTTCGCAGTATTACTTATCTTTTAAAGATACTTTTCTAATCCTTCAAATATTTCATACATCTACTGAATGTAGAAGCAATGTTTTATATACTTCTTTATTTCTTCCTTGCCTAGTCTGGGCCGATGGGTAGTAGTTAAATGTTCAGCAAATATTCACCAAATTATTTACATTCATTTTTTTATATACTCCTTCATCAAAAAAAATGGAATGACCACTGAGAACCAATATAGTCCAGTTTTTCAAGGAGCTTACAACTTAGTTGGAAGGGCACACTTTCTGCAAATAATTAAAATGAGATCAAGAAATATTTGATAACCACCTATCACAGTCCAGGTACTGGTGTTACATGCTAGGAATACAAAGCTGAAGCTGACAGGCTACTGGGGGTGGAGAATCATATAGAATCCACTAAAATGCAATGTTGTAAGTGCAAACAAAATATTCTAGGAGCACAAATGAAGGTGAAACCATCTCTGCCAAGAAGTCAGTATGACTTCACATTTCAGGTGGGCCTTTTTTGTATTTTCAAATAGGTCTTGAAAGTGAATTTAAACAAGGGTTGGATAATGCAATGTTCATACAAGGAGAGTGGTTGTTGCCAATCTGGTAAACCCATTCCTATGGTTATTCTGAGTAGAAATCTGACCTGGATGTGGAATGTGAGCAGGGAAGGCAGAGTTGGGGTGGGTGGCAGCCTTGTGAGGGATGGCTCACTGCCCAGGGGAATGGCTAGGGTTTGTTGTTGGGCCTTCCTATAGGCCCTTACCTGGTCCTGCACCCTCAGCATGGACAGATGTTCCTAGGGAAAGGCCCTAGTTGCCCCTACAGTCTTCAAAACTCTGGAAAATGAAGCCTGGGATCTTTCCTTCTAAGGATCGTAGCATGATAGACGGAATATCAAGTCACTTAATTCAGTTGTATCTAATTTACATGCCCAAGAACCTTAGGGATTCTCAAAAAGGCGAATGAAAATCTGTAATCAATTCTTAATATTCCAAAACACCTACCAGAAACTGCTCATTTCCTGGTAGTTTTATATGCCAAGTGGACTTGTTTTGTGCTTCAATTATATTAGGTGCATATTAAAAAATATTTTTAAATTTACTATTATTATTGAATGAAGCAGGGAGAGACAGGAACACCCAGCTGTTCCTGTGTGTGCCCTGACGGCGGAATTGAACTGGCAACCTCTGCACTCTGGGACAATGCTTCAACCAACCCAGCTACCTAGCCAGGGCTTAATTTCTTTATTTATTGATTTTTAGAGAGGCAGAAAGAGGAAAGGAGAGTGAGGAGAGGTGGAAGGGAAGCATTCATTTGTTGTTCCACTCAGTTGTGCATTCTTTGGTTGCTTCCAGTGTCTGCCCTGACCGGGGATTGAACCCACAACCTTATCGTTTAGGAACAACCCGCTCCAAATCCTAACCGACTGAGCCAACCGGCCAGGGCCTTTTTTAAATTTATCGACTTTTGAGAGAGATGGAAGGAGGGAGAGAAAAATAGACAGGATCATTACTCTGTTCCAATATGTGTCCTGACAGGAAATTGAACTCACAACCTCAGAGCCATCTGGCCTGGGCCAAATGCACATTAATCCGGGGTTCTGACTGAGCTGTGTTCTGATTAAGCATAAGTTGTTTTCCCATTGTTGATATGCTTCTTTTGGAAAATAACTTGTCAAAACGCGAGAAGTGAGCTCGTGGTCGAATCCATAGAATTGGTAGTAACATTTGTTACAACTTTTTCAACTTACAAAGCATTGTTAACTGACTTCATCTTAAATTTATTCTTCACAAACTTATTCCTCATGATACTGTGGAATACCTTCACACATCAGAGGCTGCAGACCCTGCCTCCCAGTGCACTGCTCTCACCTGCTCGGAGCTTCTGGGTCTACAGGGTCTCTAATTCTCTATTCGGAAGCACGGGCCCTAACCTCGCCACCAGGTCACATCGCCTGCCTCCCGCGCAACAGCGACCGCTCCCTCTCTCCACGTTCAGAAATGCGGCTCTCCCGCACGCATGCTCAGTTGGGCGACTCGGCGCCGGCGCCGCTCATCCCAGCCTGGAGCGGGGACCCTGGGTAACCCAGGGCGCGCGTGCGCAGTCACTTTTTGAGAGCTTCCCTTCAATCCCTCTGCCACTCCGACCATTCATTCCGCTTTCCGCCGCCGCGTCACCCTTAAGAAGGAACTGCCCTCCGGTATGACACGAACGAAGAGCGTTCTACACCAGACCGCCGCCGTCAGTGGGGGCGCGCCGTACGTGCCTCAGCGCCGCCAGGGCCGCGTCTGAAGTAGTATCCCCTGCCTCTCCCGCCCCTTCCGCCGCTCGCGCATGCGCTCGGCCAGCCCTCGGCGCGCCCGGGTTGGCTGCGGCAGGGACCGCGGCGGCCTCGGGAGCGGTAGTGGCTTCCCCTCAGCTCGATTTGTTTCATCCGCCCCCTCCCGTCGGGGGCTGTTGTGTGGTCGCCTTACAAAACCCAACTTTATTGTTCCTCAGCCCCACCTCCCGCGGCGGCGCGCGGCCTCAGGATGCACTGAGGCGGAGGGCAGGGGCGGCGGCGGCGGGTCGCGGTCCCTCTCCTCCGAGCGCCCGGCCGGAGGAGAGGGAGTCACGATGTCCGGGAGCCGCCAGGCCGGGTCGGGCTCCGCCGGGACCAGCCCTGGCTCCTCGGCGGCCTCCTCGGTGACTTCCGCCTCCTCGTCCTTATCCTCTTCCCCGTCGCCCCCTTCTGCAGCGGCCTCCGCGGCGGCAGCGCTGGTGACCGGCGGGGCGGCGCAGGCCGCGGGCTCCGGCAGCCTCGGGGGCCCGGCGCGGCCCGTGTTAGTGGCGGCCGCGGTGTCCGGCAGCGGCGGGAGCGTGTCCGCCGGCCTGTCCCGGCTCAGCTGCCCGGCCAGGCCCAGCGTCGGCGGAGGAGGCGGCGGCTCCGGCCTCGGCGGCGGCGGCAGCAGGAAGCGCCCTCTGCTCGCCCCTCTTTGCAACGGGCTCATCAACTCCTACGAGGACAAAAGCAACGACTTCGTCTGGTGGGTTCGCAGAGCTGCCCCCTCCCGTCGCCCCTGAGGGTCTGCCGGCGGGGCCGCGGGGCCTCGAGCTGGAGGGTGCGGCCGAGCTGGGAGAAGGCTGGGGTCCCCAGGTGGCGCGGGGTGCTGGTGAGGGGAGCGGCGGTGGGGAGCGAGTGGAGGGGAGCTAGGGGGATAAGAAATAAGGAGGTTCCGGCCGGGTCGCTCAGCTGGTTAGAACGTCGTCCCCATGCGTCAAGGTTGTGGATTCGATCAGGATCAGGGCACATAGAAGAATCAACCAATAAGTGCACACATAAGTGGAAGAACAGATCTGTGTTTCTATCGCCATTCCTCTGTCTCAAAAAAATGAATAATAAAAAAAATCAAAAGGTGGGCAGGATGGGAAAGTCCAATAAATGGTTGTGCATAAAAGGAGAACGTTGGGCGAGGAGGTTGAACCTTGAGTTTTCTGGCTGTCTGGTGAGTTGGGCATCCTGTCCGTCCGGATTGCTTGTCGCCGTGAATTACATTTGTGAAGGGCGATGCTTCCTGGGGTGCTGAGGGATGGAGTTGTCGGCAGGAGTCGGCCTTTGGAAGGTGTGATAGGTGGTGCTATAAGCATGGGTATGGCTGTTGTAAGGAGGAGTATTTCATGTCAGTAGCTGAGGTGTGTCTGTGTGAATACCTCCTATTTCAAAGGGTACGCCCCTTTGAAATTTGCTGTGGAGGCTACTGTAGCCAAAGTCTGTTCACACAAAATTTTTTTTTCATTTGTCTACTGAATGTTTTGCACGAGGGAACCACATATATTAAATGTCATCGATGTGTCAGATGGAATTTGTAGAATACAGTAACATGTAGTGGAACTCCTGATTTGAGAAAAGCTAGGTGTTAGACATTTTGTCATCCTGTTGGGCATCTTGATTGATAACACCGTGGTCCTCAGTTAGAGTTGGCATAGAGGGATTAGACCTAATAGTGAAAGATGGAGTCAATTGTCTTGTTGAGAGTGTTTCAGGACTTTCATTGGATTTGTATCCAGAAGGCAGTCTGAGTGATTGAATTGTGAGAAAGTAATTGCTTTTAGCTGAGTGAGAAATGTACTTTTCCTCTGGAGGAAATTGTATATAGACTTAGAATATTAGTGATGTAGGAAGTTGTCTTGCACTGTCATTATAGGGGAAGTTGATTCACTTCAGGGTTGAAGATGATCTGGGTTGGTGTCAATACAGTGGACTCCTGAACAACGGGGGTTTCAAGTGTCTGGGTTCATTTGTACGTGTTTTTTTCCTTCAACAAATTCAGTTTGTTCTTGTAACCATGGTTTTGCATCTGTGGATTCAACCAACACTGAACAAAAGCACTTTTCGCATACCTAACCACAGATAGAAAATAGTTTTCCATGCTTGAATGGTTGAATCCACCATGCCAAGGGCCAACTGTAGGGTCAAAAGTTGTAAGTGGATTTTCAACTGTGTGGAGATGGGTGACCCTAGCCTGTTTTGTTCAAGGATTAACTGTAAATATGGCAGGAAGTTATTGATTAGACTTAGAGTTTTTAGTTCTAGCAGTTAATAATGTCTGTTCATGTTTTTTGCTTTTGTCTTACATTATTCTGGATTTAGAATTAATCCATTCTTCGGATTGGATTAATTGAAACTGGGCTATAATTGTGATTGTTACTTATAAATAACTTGGGTTTATAGTTGGGTCTAAGAGGTGTTTGTGGCCCTGGCCGGTTGGCTCAGAGGTAGAGCGTCGGCCTGGCGTGCGGGGGACCCGGGTTCGATCCCTGGCCAGGGCACATAGGAGAAGCGCCCATTTGCTTCACCCCCCCCCTCCTTCCTCTCTGTCTCTCTCTTCCCCTCCCGCAGCCAAGGCTCCATTGGAGCAAAGATGGCCCGGGCGCTGGGGATGGCTCCTTGGCCTCTGCCCCAGGCGCTAGAGTGGCTCTGGTCACGGCAGAGCGATGCCCCGGAGGGGCAGAGCATCGCCCCCTGGTGGGCAGAGCATCGCCCCTGGTGGGCGTGCCGGGTGGATCCTGGTCAGGCGCATGCGGGAGTCTGTCTGACTGTCTCTCCCCATTTCCAGCTTCAGAAAAATACAAAAAAAGAAAAAAAGAAAAAAAAAAGAGGTGTTTGTGCTCACACTCAGTAGAGAATGCCATATGATCAAGTAGAAGCTAATGAAACAAAGTGAGGGTGTGCAGGATTCAGTTATCTTTTTTTTTTTTTTTTTTCCTGAAGCTGGAAACTGGAGGCAGTCAGACAGACTCCCGCGTGCACCCGACCGGGATCCACCTGGCATTCCCACCAGGGGGCGATGCTCTGCCCATCTGGAGCGTCGCTCTGTTGCGACCAGAGCCATTCTAGTGCCTGAGGCAGAGGCCATGGAGCCATCTCCAGTGCCCGGGCCATCTTTGCTCCAATGGAGCCTTGGCTGCCGGAGGAGAAGAGAGAAGACAGAGAGGAAGGAGAGGGGGAGGGGTAGAGAAACAGATGGGCGCTTCTCCTGTGTGTCCTGGCTGGGAATCGAACCCAGGACTCCTGCACGCTGGGCCGATGCTCTACTACTGAGCCAACCGGCCAGGGCTGGATTCAGTTATCTTTTTAGCCATCATTTGAACTTTAATTTTCAGTAGGCTAAAAGAAAACATGCAAGCATCCATATTGGTACACTAAAATAGTGTAGAAGATGTGAGAAATAAGGGAATCAAGCATTCATTCAGCAGGTACTTGGCACTCTGTCTTCCAGGCACCCCATGAGATTCATTGTACTTACTATAGGCTATTTTATAGGAAATTAGAGAGGGTTGGGGGGCATACATTGCTGGAACTTAGTTTTAGGGATAACATTATTTAAATTCTTGTTAGTCTGCCACCTAGTTTTTAAAATTTTTAATCTGATCCCTGAGTCCTAACCATCTGTTTTCTTTAATATTTTTATATTGAAGTGTCCAGTGAGAGTCTTCAGTTAAAAATTCCAAATATTTTGCTTTAAGAATTTCATTAGTCCATTATTTCTTTTTCTTCTGGTGAGGTGAACTATTTCAGAGGAATTTATTAATGGGAATTTAGTATCTTGATTCTCAAGCTAATCTTTTGGAGTAGGAAGATAGGGATTTAGGCAAGTCTCAAGGAATCCTTTTCATTTTCACTTCTTTCTTTTTTTCTCTCTTTTCTTTTCTTTTCTTTTTTTCTTAGAGGAGAGAGGCAGATTCTGCAACCCGTCTGGGCCAAGGTGCTCAAATCAGCCAAGCGATACTGAGCTTCCAGGGCTGACATTTGAACCAATTGAGCCACTGGCTGTAAGAGGGGAAGGGATGGGGGAGGGGTTGGGGGAGAGAAGAAGATGCTCACTTCTCACTTGTGCCCTGACTGGGGATTGAACCTGGGACATCCATATGCTAGGCAAATGCTTTATCTACTGAGCCAACCAGCCAAGGCATCCTTTTCATTTCTAACTGGCATTGGATGGTTGGTTTTGTCATGTATGTTTCAAGGTCAAACCAAACCAATCCCAATTACTCCATTCTTTTACATCTAAATGAGGCTGAAGTTTGAATACTGATGATAATACCTTATTCATTTTGAAGATGTTTATACTTTAAAAATGTTTGTACTTCACATTGCATTTTATTCCTATAACAATTCTGTGGAGTTGTAAAGACTTCCAGCCTTAATATAGTATTGATATAATTATATTTCTATTGAGAGCCAAAGAAGTTAAGTAACTTTGTTTTAGATTGAATAGCTAAGGGGCAAAGTGAGAACTCAGATCTCTTAATTCTTGACTCTGCTTTCTTTGCATGGCATTTAGAGAACTCCAGACCCACAGGTTTGAGTACATGTTTTTAGCCTTGTGGTTTTTAAATGGGATAGATTGGAGGAAAACAGCTGTTTCATAATCACATGAGATAAATGTTTTTATCTCTGACCTCTCCCTCCCCCTGCCTATCTGCCTGCTCACATCCTGACAGGACATATCAGAATTGGAGGCTGGAGTGGGCAGTGTAGTTTGCCAAAGCTCCCCTCCACTCACCCTCCCCCCTCACCCCCCTCCTATAATGACATGTCCTCTTCTTCTTGAGAACAGTTGATTTAAAGTTAAATGCTTAATTTTCAGTAACACATACTGGCCTCTCTTGACTTACATTATATTTAAAAATAAGTTTATATTTAATTGCAGAATTGATGAGCAGTGTAGGGATTTATAGTTTTTTAATATTTCATGCAATGGATTGAAAGTACATATTATCAAACTGCAGTTAATTATTTAGCTTGAAGTTGGGAAAATCTTTGACATTCAAAGGAAGTCTTTGTAACTTTTTTTTTTTTTAATTTTCTTACTTGATCTATTTAACTAAGGTTACTCTAACTTGTACTTGGAAGATGACTTCTTTTATTACTACTGTCTCTGCATTAGCTTTTCTAACTAGTACCTGAAATGCTCTTTTCTACATCTGCAAGTCCCAGTTATTCTTGAAGTTGCAGCAGAAATGTGTTTTTAAGTAGATAGTAAGCCTCTTGTGGGAAGGTTAACTCTAATCATCTTCCTGATAAAAAGTAGGTAGTATCTACATTAAATAGGTCGACCATTTATTAAGTATGTCACTTCCTCTCGTGTCATCTATTAATAATAGACTATGGTGAAGGAGCTCACAATTGAATGCAAAGCAAGACTTTTTAATCAACATAATTGTTCTCTCCTGGCATTGCTTCATTTAGATGTTAAATACTCTTCTGAATTCAGATGTCTCACTGCATTGCACCCTAGGCAGCCGTTACCTGTAAATCATGTTTAGCATTAAAGATGAAACCTGTGACCATTCTTGCTACAATGTTTTTCAAGCTATTAGAATATGTTTTTAAGAGATGTTAAAGCATATTTAACTACTGAAATAAGCCAGAATTCATTACATTGTTATTTTAGCAACTAAGTCAAGAACCTCCTTGAATCTGCAAAACTAAACTTGATTATTTTGCTTTATAATACATGTGCTCTTTAGATGACAATGGTGATGAAAGGTACTCTGTAGAAGAGATCAAATCAGCCTGACCTGTGGTGGCGCAGTGGATAAAGCGTTGACCTGGAACGCTGAGGTCACCAGTTCAAAACCCTTGGGCTGGCACATATGGGAGTTTATGCTTCTTGCTCCTCCTCCTTTCTCTCTCTCACTCTCACTCTCTCTTCTCTAAAATGAATAAATAAATAAAAATTAAAAAAAAAAGAGATCAAATCATAGCAGTTCATTATGGTCCTCCTATCAGCCTCAGTGTCAGCAGAAGGTACAGGTGAATCAAATGGCAGAGAAAATGAAAGGTGATTATGAAGCAGGGTATGAAAGACAACTTGAATTTTGGTCTATAAATTGAGAAGGAGGTACTTACTTATGCAATAATAGGTCATTACTAAACTACTTTTACAAACCCTTCTTGATAACGAACCAGCATTACTTAGTTGACCATATTACATCTAAGAATTATTAAAATAACTACAACCTTAAACCTTGTTGCTCATTTTTTCTCCTCACATACTTCATGTTTGTTCTTGATAGTGATTTCTTTCTGTTTTAAATAATTTTAGCCTTTATTCTTTTTCCATAGAACTTCTATTGCTTGGGAGGAAGGCTTTGACAGTTATTCTTCTCTTTCTTGTTAAAATTTGTATTATACAAAATAAAAATGATTCTTAAATTCTTGACTTGTTTTTAACATGTATGTCCCCATCTTTGCCTTTCACCTTGTTCTTTGCCCTCTGCCTTTCTTCATATGTGCATATATCAGGTTCTGTTTGTATAGGTTCCTAATGTCTCTAATAATATATATATATATATATATATTTTTTACAGAGACAGTGAGCCAGAGAGAGGGATAGACAGGGACAGACAGACAGGAACGGAGAGAGATGAGAAGCATCAATCATTAGTTTTTCATTGTGCCTTGCAACACCTTAGTTGTTCATTGATTGGTTTCTCATATGTGCCTTGACCGCGGGCCTTCAGCAGACCGAGTAGCCCCTTGTTGGAGCCAGTGACCTTGGGTCCAAGCTGGTGAGCTTTTGCTCAAACCAGATAAGCCCGCGCTCAAGCTGGCGACCTCGGGGTCTCGAACCTGGGTCCTCTGCATTCCAGTCCGATGCTCTTTCCACTGTGCCACTGCCTGGTCAGGCTCTAACAATATTTTTATTGAGTAATATTTTATCTCATATAAAAGTTAATTGACCTTTCATTTTTCATAATTTTTATGAACTGATTTTTGTTTCTATTTCTATATAGAGAAAGGTGGGTTGTAATAGATGGGTTGATTTATTTTTCTTTTTTTTTTTTTTTTAGTGAGAGAGAGAGAGGGGTAGGAGACAGATAGGGACAGACAGGAAGGAGAGAGATGAGAAGCATCAATTCTTCTTTGCGGCTCCTTAGTTGTTCATTGATTGCTTTCTCATCTGTGCCTTCCACTGCACCACTTCCTGGTCAGGCTGATTTCTGTTCATTATGTTTCTGGCATTATCTTCAGGAATCCATTCTTCTCTCTTCCTAGTTTGTGTGGTTTAGGATGGGTCCTCCTTTCCCCAGATTCAGAGTTGGAGCACATGATCCTAGGCCCAAATAATCTAGTGCATTGGAATCCTCTGGCCTCAGTATTAGCTCCAGGATGAGATTTGGCTCAAGCAGAGACAGACAAAGTGAGTTTAGTAAAAATTACAGATATCTCTTTTGGGTGCTCTTTTATAGATACTTGAAACTCAAAGGTCATAAATGCCAAGTCCACTCTAAAGTGAAATTTGAATGCATTGTACTAGCAATTGGTTTGGTATGATATTCATAATAATATTCGCTCTCATGTAAACTGTTGTTATTTGCCGGGCACTATTCTAAGGGTTTAACATGAATTATTCAATCATTGCAACAATGGTTTGATACAGATACCTTTATGATTCCCGTTTAAGAAATGAAATGAGGGTTAGAGATATTATGTTACTTGTCTCAGTCTTTTACAGTTAATAATGGTGGTACCAGTATTTATATTCAGACATTATGGCTCAGAGCTCAGGTTCTTAACCATTATGTTGGGAAACTGTTTAAAATCAGGTTTATTAAGATACAATTTGCATATACCAGAAAATGGCAGTTTTACCAGTATAGTTCAATTTTGACAAATTCATCTGTGCAATCACCACCCTAATCAAGACACATTCCCATCACTCTAGAAAGTTCACTCACACTGTTTTCTATACCTCTGACACCTGGCAACCAGTGATTTGATCTGTTTTCTACCACTACAATTTTGCCTTTTCTAAGATTTTTATTGAGTTATTCAATACATAGTCTTTTGTGTTTGACTTCTTTCATTTGACAATGTTTTTGAGATTCAGTATTGTTGAATGTATTAGTAATTGTTTTCTTTTAATTCTGAGCAGTATTCCATAATGTGAATATAACATGAATTGTTATATATTCATCAGTTAAAAGAAATTTAAGTTTCTTTGTTTTTAGTATTTGGTGACTGAAGAAAATGTTGTAACATTTACATTCAGGTTTCTGTGTGAACATGTCTTCGCATCTCTTGAGTAAATAGGAGTGTATTGCCAGTTTATATGGCTAAATGTATGTCTAATTTTGTAAGAAGCTGCAAACTGTTTTCTAAAGTGGCTGCCTCATCTTGCAATTCTACCAGCAATACTGTATAAGAATTCCAGTTCCACATCTTTGTCAACACTTGATGTTTTCACTCTTTCAAATTTTAGTCATTCTAATGGGCATTTAGTAGTTTCTGACTATTAATTTGTGTTGCCTTAATGACTGATGATGTTGAGCATATTTTCATGTGCCTGTTTTTCATTGCATATGTGTTCTAACCTTTTGCCCATTTTTCTCTTGTTTGTCCTGAGTTGTAAGGGTTGTTTTTAAATTCTGGATACAAATCTTTTGTCAGCCTTATGTATTGTGATATTTTCTTCTAGTCTCTCTTACCCTTTTTTTTTGTATTTTTCCTAAGTGAGAAGCGTTGAGGGGGCGGGGGAGGGTAAAGCAGACAGACTCCCGCATGTGCCAGACCAGGATCCACCCGGCATGCCCACCAGGGGGCGATGCTCTGCCCATCTGGGGCCTTGCTCCACTGCAACCAGAGCCATTCTAGTGCCTGCGTCAGAGAGGCCATGGGAGCTGTCCTCAGCTCCCGGCGGGAGCGGAAGAGAGAGATAGGAAGGAGTGAGGGAAGGGCGGAGAAGCAGATGGGCACTTCCCCTGTGTGCCCTGGCGGGAAACCCGGGACTTCCACATGCCTCCACATGCCTCCACATGCCTCCACATGCCAGGCTGACGCTCTGCTACTGAGAGCCAACCAGCTAAGGTCGCTTACCTTTTAATTTTCTTAACAGCATCTTTTGAAATACAAAAGTTTTAAATGTTATGGATCGATTGATTGATTGATTTTAGACACAGAGAAAGAAAAATGGATTTGTTGTTTTATTTATTTATGCATTCATTGGTTTATTCTTATACAATATGCGCCCTGACTGGGGATTGAATGCATAGCCTTGGGGTATGGGGTTGATGCTCTAACCAACTGAGCTACCTAGCCAGGGAAAAAGTTAAAAAATTTTAAGTCCAACTTATCAGTTGTTTCTTTTATAGTTTATGGACTTTGTGTCCTATCTCAGAAATTGTTGTCTAACATGGTGATTTCTTGTTTGAATGATGGGTTATTTAGAATGTGTTGTTTAATTTCTAAATGAGAATTTTCTGGATATTATTCTGTTACTGATTTCTGATATATTGAGCTTTGTTCAGAGAATATGATTTGTATGAATTTAGTCCTTTTAAATTTATTGAAACTTGTTTCATGGTCCACATCCAGGTTGATGTTCCATATGCACTTGGGAAAAAAAAGAGTATTCTGTTGTGTGCAGACTGGTATATTTTATAAATGTCAAATAAATTGATGTGTTGTTTATATTCTCTTTACTTAGTTGATTTTCTTTATACTTGTTTTGTTAATTGCTGAAAGAAGAGTGTTATAATCTTTAATCTGACTATAATTGTGGATTGGGCTCTCCTTTTAATTCTGTCAGTGTTTTCTTTATGAATTTTGAAGCTTTGTTTGTAGGGTACACACATTTAGAGTTGGTGAATTGATCCCCTTTTTATTTAATTTTGAAATGTCTCTTTACTCCTGGTAATATTTGTTGTTCTGAAATCTATTTAGTTTAGTGTTAAGGCAGTAGTTCCCTCTAGTCTGCGGCATTTATGTTCCAAGACCCCCAGTGGATGCCTGAAACCACAAATAGTACTGAACCCTCTATATAGGGGTGGGCAAAAGTAGGTTTACAGTTGTTCATATGGAAAATAATACAATAATACAAGAATAAATTTTCACATACTCATAACTGTAGACCTACTTTTGCGTACCTCGGTATGTACTGTTTTTTTTCTGTATATTCATACCTATGGTAAAGTTTCATTTATAACTTAGGAATAATAATAGATTAACAATAACTAATAAAGTATATCTTTAAACTGTGATAAAAGTTAGGTGAATGTGGTCTCTCCCTGCTAACTGAGATGGCTGCTAAGCATATATAGTGTGGATACACTGGACAAAGGGATGGCTCATGTCCTGTGTAGAATTGAATATTTTAGAAGTTTATAGTTCTCCCTTTAATATTTCTTTCATACAAAGGATTGAAGGTAGCTATTATTTGGATAATGTGTGTTGACCTATCTTCAGATTTACTTCTTCTGTCCTTAACTTGTGTTTCATGTGTTGATTGGCCCATAGAAATAATTCTGTTTCCGATGTTGGCTTTTTAAAATTTATAGTAATTGCTTTGTACTTTCTCTTACAGTAGTTTCCATGTCTTTTGCTATATTTTCAGATACCGTATTTTTTTAGCTCTAGAGTTCCAATTAGTTCTTTGTATATCTTCTGTTTTCCTCCTAATTATATTCATGTGTTTTTTTAAGTCTTTGAGCATATTTATAATGTTTTGAAGTCCTTTTCTGCTAAATCCATTATTTATTTCTTTGTTTTTGTTGATTGGTTTTTATTGTTGGTGGGTCACATTTGCTGCTATTTCACATCTAGCAATTTATTTATTGGGTAGTGAACATTTTATTTTAGACTTCCTGTTATTGAGTGATAGATTTTATTTTGTTCCTTTGTATAGTGTATTGGATTTCATTGTAGCATGCAGTTAAGTTACTTGCATAGCAGTTTGATTCTTTTGAGGATTAAATAATTAAAATTAAAATAATTTAGGATAAATTATGAGGAGCCAGTTTAGCTCTACTGCTAATAACCCTGCAAATGAATGCCCTGCGTTTTATAGCTGCCTTTAAAAATAAAAAGATTTTACTGATTTTAGAGAGAAGAGAGAGAGAGTGAAAGGAGGTGAGAGCGAGTGGGAAGCATTGCTTCTTGTTTGTGCCCTGACCAGGCAAGCCCAGAGTTTCTAACCTGTGACCTCAGCCTTCCAAGTTAATGCTTTATCAACTACGCCACCACAGGTCAGGCTGGTTATTTTTTTATTTTAATTTTTTAAAATTGTTTTTAGAGAGAGGAGAGAGAAAGAAAGGTGGGGGGAGGAGTGGGAAGTATCACCTCAGTTACTTCACTTTAGTTGCTCATTAATTGCTTCTCGTATGTGCCTTCACTGGGTTAGCATTCCAGGTCGACACTTTATCCATTGTGCCAAATGATCTTGTGGTTTTACCCTGAACATGTATGAGAGATATCCAGCAATGGACTTGAGGAGAATCCTGTATAGATTTGTAGAATTCTTTCTCCTCTAGTTCCTCCTTGCTCTGTGGTGTCCTGACCTGTAAATTCGTTCCCCTTTATCCTTCCTGGACTCAACGAGATTGTTGTGCTCTGTTTGTGTTCTTTTTCTTGGGCCTATGAAGCATTCTGTGAAAGTGGAAAACTGGGTTTGTGATAGTGTTCAATTATTTGTTCATCTTACCTCAAATATACTAGTACTGTGCTGCCTAGAGTTTAATATCTGAAGGCAGTTGTTTCTTTTGCTTCCCTCCCCCCATATTCTAAGTGTGTATAGTGAGAGGGCACATCTGCTTACAGTGAAATTTTGACCTCAAATGCAGAGTGAGCTAATTGTGTTTCACTTTGTCCATTGACCCATCTAAGGCGCTTCTGTTGCTTTGCTTTACTTTGTTCTATTTCTTTGATTCTGAATTGAACATGTTTTCTTCTTTTACACTTTGGCATAAGTTATAAATGATGGAATTAAAAATTTTCTATTGACTAATTGACTAATCTATTGGTTGTAGTGGCCGTCATTTCATACAGGTGAATATAGAAAATGCCTGCCTCAGAACTTGAATATAGATTTTAGAAGATTGGAAGAAAGTGTCCGAAACAATTGTGAATTACTGTTTTATTCCCTCTGAACTAAATGTTTGTATGTGGGAGTGAGGGGAGGGGATTCTGGGATGTGGCGAATTACATATGCTCAACAACATTCCTAAAGCTGGAGTCAGATGTAGTTTAGCTGGCTAAATGTAACCCTAGCTTAAGATCCCAATACCAGTAGCTTTTAGTTCTATTATGGATTCTCTTAATAAATGCTACCTCGCCCTGGCCGGTTGGCTCAGTGGTAGAGCGTCGGCCTGGCGTGCGAAAGTCCCGGGTTCGATTCCCAGCCAGGGCACACAGGAGAAGCTCCCATCTGCTTCTCCACCCCTCCCCCTCTCCTTCCTCTCTGTTTCTCTCTTCCACTCCTGCAGCCGAGGCTCCATTGGAGCAAAGATGGCCCGAGCGCTGGGGATGGCTCCATGGCCTCTGCCTCAGGCGCTAGAGTGGCTCTGGTCGCAACAGAGCTACGCCCCAGATGGGCAGAGCATCGCCCCCTGGTGGGAGTGCTGGTGGATCCCGATCGGGCGCATGCGGGAGTCTGTCTGACTGCCTCCCAGTTTCCAGCTTCAGAAAAATACTAGATAAATAAATAAATAAATGCTACCTCACTAGAATAATGGGAAATATTGTGTGGGCAAATCTGGAAATCAGTGAATTATTCAAATACTGATTCAGAAAACTATGACGAATGAGAATTTGTAGGAAAACCCTAATTATGTGTGTATGCACATATATATATTTTTTCTCACAAGAGTGATATATGATACAAGTGTTTAAGTCTAAAAGGACTTTTTAGATAAGCATAAATAACATTTCTAACTGGTAAGAAAGTATTATAGTTAAATTAATGGAGTTTCCTTTTTAGTAGTATATAATGGTACATCTTATTATTTGATGACATTTTCAGACCCTTTTGAATAAGGGATTGTATTCCTCCCCTCACTTTGTTTTATCCTTCTGACCTCTTTTGGTTTTCTATTCTGTTGTGATTTTTGTATGTCTTTGAATGTGTGTATTCCTGTAAGAAAATACTTTTGCATATTTTAAATGTATATAAATTGTATCATGCCACAGATATCATTTTAATTTATATTTTCACTTGACAAAACATGTAGTTATGTTGCTCTGTGTACCTTTGGTTCATTCCTTATGACTGTTGCATGATGTTTTATAGTATATATCACAGCACATTTTATTCCTCTAGTCTGGTAATTATGGAGCATAAGGTTGCTTCTAATCCCCCGTTATAGTCGGTACCTGGTTTGTTGCAAGTATCCTCATACATATTGCATTGACAGATGTGGATGTTTTTCTTGGCTGTACACAAATACACACACAGCCACATGTATACACCTAAGTACAGAAACATTTTTTCGGTATTTTTTCCGAAGTTAGAAGCAGGGAGGCAGTCAGACAGACTCCTGCATATGCCTAAACCGGATCCACCAGGCATGCCCACCAGGAGGCGATGCTCTGGGCATTGCTTTGTTGCAGCGGAGCCAATAAATACAAATACATTTACATGTATATACACATACTACACACATACATATACTCATGGATGTGTAGGTATATATACAAAAATTAGGGGATATTTTATAGCTTCATACTCATTTTGAAATATCCCCTAATTTTTGTGAGCAGTATATATCTAGATTTAAAAATAATCTCAAGAGTAGGATTACATGGTCATGACTATGAATATTCAGTGCAGTTTGGTTGCTAGAATGTGTCTGCATGAAGACTCTTGTTTTTCTTTTTTTGGGGTGTTTTTTTTTTTTAATTTTAATTTTTGTACTTTTCTGAAGTTGGAAACAGGGAGGCAGTCAGACAGACTCCCGCATGCGCCCGACCAGGATCCACCCAGCATGCCCACCAGGGGGCAATGCTCTGCCCACCTGGGGCTTCGCTCTGCTGCAACCAGAGCCATTCCAGTACCTGAGGCAGAGGCCACAGAGCCATCCTCAGCGCCCGGGCCAACTCTGCTCCAATGGAACCCTGGCTGCGGGAGGGGAAGCGAGAAACAGAGAGGAAGGAGAGGGGGAGGGGTGGAGAAGCAGATGGGTGCTTCTCTTGTGTGCCCTGGCCGGGAATCGAACCTGGGACTTATGCACGCCAGGCCGACGCTCTACCACTGAGCCAACCGGCCAGGGCTAGATTCTTGTTTTTCTATAAGCTGCTCTAACATACTTCATACTTGGTATTCCAATTTTCTAATAATTGAATAAGGTAGTATTATTTTATTTATTTAACTTAATTGCATATTTTGATTACTAGTAAGTTGCAACACCTTTCTGTATACTTGGAAGGCAGTGTGCTTTTCTCTTTTTAATGAATTAGGAATTTACACTTTCCCCATTTTTTTCCTATTGCATTTTCTGTTTTGCATGTTGATGTGCAAGAATTGCTTAGATCCAGGTGGTACAGGAGACATGAACAGTCCCAGCAAGGGGTTTAATTCATTTGTGATTTCTTCCTTCCATTTGATGGACCCGTAAACATTTTTTGGATCTATATAAAGTCTTGGGTTATATAAAATTTCAGGTGTCTGTATAAAGTTTGCCTTGGCTGCCAAATTACATACTAGCTATGCCTGTATTTGTACTTAGGTCTTCTAGCTCATCCTCATTGAATGCTGTTGATTGGTAGAGTGGAATGGGTACTAACTGGATTGTTTGAAGTTTTTTCCCCAGAACCTGTTCTGGTTACGTTCTTACTTTTCAAAATTGGGGAGAGTTAGTGGTGTTTTGTTAGGATTTTCTCTATATTTCTATATGTCCTCTGATATTTCAGCATTTTCTTGGGAAGGGGAGTGGTAGGTCATTCCTTATCTTCCTTTATTCTACTTATTTCTAATAGAAATTCCTTGAAGTTTTTAGTTTGGGTGGACACCACTCTTCCCAAGTTTCTATCACTGATACAGATTTTTTCATATTCTCTTTTGGTGTATTCTACCATTTATTGACTATTATATACCAAAAATTGTACTGAGTACTTATAAATATTTATTAATCAATTCAGTGATTCTATGGGGTAAATATCATCCCAGTTATACAAAAGAAGAAAACAGGATTAGCAAGATGAAACTATTTGCTCAAGGTGTGGATGGCATACCTAGGATTAATTTCAATTGGATCCCATTTTTGCTGGACGGCTTGACTTTCAATGTGGTTAAAAGGCTGGCTTTGGTGAATATAGTGGAGACTCTTCTCTTTGATTCACATGTTACTCAGAAGCAATTAAAAGCTGCTGTTTCTTAGAAACTGATATAGTAATTTTTAGGTACTGCATGCATCTTGTATTATTAGTGTAACAAATAATATGACATGTATTGTAACCCTCTTTTACTTTTTTCCATTCAATTTTGTTGTAAAACAAAAACTGCTCAAAAAAATAAAGTTCTTTAAAAAGGTGCTGATGATAGGGTGGGGGGCAAATGTTGCCTCCACTGTGGGGTTTGAGCCATCAGGTAACTGTTGAGTATCCAGCAGCTTCCAGTGGTCCCTGTGAAATAAAACCTTCATCTCAGAGTTGCTCTTCAGCATCCTTTAGCCACAAACTGGGATTACAGAGCAGCCTTCACACTGTCAGGAAGCTCTCCAGCCTAGCTGCTTCCTTAACTCCATCAAGCAAGTGCAAGGTGAACTTTGTCTCAAAAGGAAAAGACTGGATCCCCACCTTTAGGAGACTTCTCTTTCGGTCCAACAGAGTAAAGCTGACAAAACCAGTTCATTTTAAGCTAACACACTATTCAGGGTCAGACTCTGAGCTTACACAGCATTGAGATTTTATAACTTGTTATATAGCCTCACATTCTAGGATAGTATTTGTGTTGAGAAAATTTTTCTTGAAGAAGTGAGTGAATTTTCATTTACAGTTTAGTGTCATGTGTCATCAATAAAGATTGGATTTGTATGCCAGTAACAGAAACCTTGATAAATACTGGCTTAAGCAAGTGAGGATTTACTTTTCTCATGTACTGTGAAGTCTAGAGGTAGGCAGTCCATGGCTGATGCACTGTCCAGGGATGTCATCAAGGAACCAATGCCCTCTCTTCCTAGTTTATGGTTTTATCTTCATTGTCACAAGATGGCTAGTGTATATCTCTTGACACTTCACCAGAGTTTTGGAAGGAAGAAGAGGGAGGTATGAAGGGATATCTTTTTTTTTTTTTCATTTTTCTGAAGCTGGAAACAGGGAGAGACAGTCAGACAGACTCCCGCATGCGCCCGACTGGGATCCACCCGGCACGCCCACCATGGGGTGAAGCTCTGCCCACCAGGGGGCGATGCTCTGCCCATCCTGGGCGTCGCCATGTTGCGACCAGAGCCACTCTAGCGCCTGAGGCAGAGGCCACAGAGCCATCCCCAGCGCCCGGGCCATCTTTGCTCCAATGGAGCCTTGGCTGCGGGAGGGGAAGAGAGAGACAGAGAGGAAGGAGAGGGGGAGGGGTGGAGAAGCAAATGGGCGCTTCTCCTGTGTGCCCTGGCCGGGAATCGAACCCGGGTCCTCCGCACGCTAGGCCGATGCTCTACCGCTGAGCCAACCGGCCAGGGCCAAAGGAATATCTTTTATAAGACTTTGCCTCTTTCTGGTAGACAGTGCCCTTCCAGAAATTAATGACTATCCTTCATTGGCCAGAGCTATGTCATAATTGGTAGAATTTGGTATTTAACTGATAGTGTTTGGAAGATAGTATACAATCATGGTTAAGAGCATGGACATAAGTTTGAACATCTCTTTACCTCAACTTTCTCATCTATAAAATGAGTCTAGTAATAGGTACCTACCACACTGTGTTGTTGAAAAGATTAAATGGGTTAAGCTATGTTAATGTTTTAGTAGATATAGTTTGTGCTGTTTTAAGTATTAGCTATCATTACCATCTTTATTATCTGGAAAAGATATTGAAATTGGAATTGTAAATTTATCACTGGGAAAATTCATCTTTTTTGAGATGGGAAATGAAAGAGCTTTTAGATGAGTAGGTAGGTCTGGGTCGGTGTTTTTGAATACAGGGCTGATTGAAGAAGATGGAACTTTCTCTTAAGGACTCTTGTTGATTACATTGCACTGTTATAAATTATGGGCAAGTTAAAGTACTGGGGCCATCTTAATATACTCATTTAATTTATTTTAGAGCTTGATGGCCCTTAGGACCATCTTACAAATTGTTGTTTTACCTGCAGTCCCCTGAAGTTCATTCAGCTAAATAGAAATTTCATCTCACATTGGTAGGATGTTTGAAGACTTAGCCGTGTGTGGAAATATGGTTTTGTTGTATTGCTGGCCATTTCCAATTTGAAATCATTCTACTTTTAAAAAATGTATCAATTACTTTTCTGTTTTCTTTTTAGCCCTATCTGCTTTGATATGATCGAGGAAGCATACATGACGAAATGTGGCCACAGCTTTTGGTAAGATGTTTTTATTTAGCAAACTTTTCTTTTGGAAATCTTAAACTTGTGTGTAAATGTAGTTAGTGAGAAGTTATATTTTTTAAAACTAACTTTGGTTCTATTTTAATCATATTTCTTTGATATATCTTTACAAGTTCTGTGGCTCAAGGCAGTAAGCATATGGTTGGTGCATAATATCTGTGCAATACTTAGATTTACCATAGGCCTTTATTGATGGGGTTTATTAATTGTTGAAGAGCTTTACTGTTTTAGGAGATTGGAGAGAGGGTGTTTAGTAATCAGGATGAGCTCTTTTAACTCACTTGTAGGCATAAATATGAGGCCCAGTAAAGCAGGGTAGAAGGACATTGGGAAAGGATTATAGAGGATTAAAAAGTTCGGTGTTCTCACCTGACCAGGCGGTAGAGCAGTGGATAGAGTGTCAGACTGGGACCCAGGTTTGAAACGCTGAGGTTGCCAGCTTGAGCCCAAGGTCACTGGCTTGAGCAAGGGGTCAGTCACTTGGTCTGCTGTAGCCCCCCGGTCAAGGCACATATGAGAAATCAATCAATGAACAACTAAGGTGCCACAATGAAGAATTGATACTTTTCATCTCTCTCCCTTCCTATCTGTCTGTCTCTCTCTGTGTCTGTCATTAAAAAAAAAAGTTCTGTGTTCTCTTCTTTAACACTGCTCAATGTTAGTGTTATCTTTATGTCACATTAATGTGTATTTATTAGTTGTCACAGAATACAAATAAAATTTACCATCTTAACCATTTGTAAGTTGAATAATGTTAAGTATGTACACGTTAAGTCAGTATTCATAGCACTTTCTTGCAAAAAGGAAACTAGATACCCATTAAACAACAACTCCCCGTTTCCCCTTCCCCTAGCCTTTGCCAGTTACCGTTTAACTTTCTATTTCTGTAAATTTGACTTTTCTAGACATATAAGTGGAATCAAAATAGTATCTTTTTTTATAATTAGCTTATTTTGCTTAGCATAATATCCTCAAGTTTCATCCATTTTGTAGCATGTGTCAAAATCTCCTTCCTTTTTAAGGCTAAATAGTATTCCATTGCGCATATATATATATATATATATCATATTTTGTTCATCTATTCATCTGTGATTGGACAGTTGGGTTACTTTTATCTCTTAACTATTGTTAAGATGTTGCTTTGAACACTGATGTATAAATATCTCCATGAGACCCTGCTTTCAGTTCTTTTGGGTATATACCCAGAAGTGGAATTGCTGGATCAGAGATAATACTGGGATTAATTCTTTTTGAGAAACAGCCATACTGTTTTCTATAGCTGCAGTACCATTTTACATTTCTACCAATAGTACTTTATGGTTCCAATTTTTCCACATCTTTGCAGCACTTGTTGTTTTCTGTTCTTTAGTTTGTTTTTTGTTTTATTTTGTTTTGTTTTGATAATAGCTATCCTAATGGACATGTAATTTGTGTATGTTTAATTCCTTTTGTTTATTTTTTTGTTTGGGGGTGGTATATTCTACTTGCAGTCAATCATCTCCATAGGCCCTGGCCGGTTGGCTCAGTGGTAGAGCATCGGCCTGGCGTGCAGAAGTCCCGGGTTTGATTCCTGGCCAGGGCACACAGGAGAATCGCCCATCTGCTTCTCCACCCCTCCCCCTCTCCTTCCTCTCTGTCTCTCTCTTCCCCTCCCGCAGCCAAGGCTCCATTGGAGCAAAGTTGGCCCGGGCGCTGAGGATGGCTCTATGGCCTCTGCCTCAGGCGCTAGAATGGCTGTGGTTGCAACAGAGTGACGCCCCAGATGGGCAGAGCATCTCCCCCTGGTGGGCATGCTGGGTGGATTCTGGTTGGGCACATGCGGGAGTCTGTCTGACTGCCTCCCCGTTTCCAGCTTCAGAAAAATACAAAAAAAAAAAATCATCTCCATAAATTCTTACACTGGTTGATATATTATTTTAACCTTAGTATTTCTGTGGTGTTCTGATCATCATTATATTCTAATTCATATTGAAGTTAGATCTATAATCTTATACTGCAGTTGACCTACTGTATCTGGTAGGTTATTAGCCGTTAGTCAAGAAGAGTACTGGGTGTTCTCACCAGACTCTAGTTTGATCTGGAGGATGAGGCTTCATTGATAGGTATCTCCGACATGCCAGTCATTTAAAAAGTTTAGAATAAAAATCGCTTTCTTAGCTGACATTATTATGGTTCATGAATCACTTTCTGCTCTACATTGCTATTGAAATTCTAGTTCATATGGATCTTACTTCCAGGCTAGTACATGCATGGTCTTGGTCTTCAGGCTGATGGTTTATCAGTAGTGTTCTCTTTCATCTATGAATTGATACAGCACCTCAGCGTTCCATGGAAACCATGTACTTGTCTTAGAGATTTTAGTATGTGATCATTCTAGAAATTAAGTGATTTAGAAAGAGCAGGCTTTCTCAACCTTGGTAATATTGATGTACTAGGCCAGATAATTCTTTGTTGTGGGTGACTACCCTGGCTATAGATTGTTTAGCAGTATCCCTGGCCTTGAGCCAGTAGCAACCCCTGTCCCCCCAGTTATGACAACCAAAAATATCTCTAGACTTTGCCAGATCTCTCTTACTTGGCCTCAGTTGACAACTACTGATACAGAACTGAAAGAGCCAGCTCTCGAAATTGGTAAACCAGTGTTCTAGTTCTGACTTTAAAGCTTACCTTACCTTTGTCAAGTCACTCAGCCTATCCCTTCTGCTGCTGCTCCTCACTACCCCCTTTCCTACCCTCTTCTACTTTTTTCACCTATGTCACAGGTTTGAAGGTGTTGAAGCGTGAAACAGTTTAAGTGAGGTCTTTTTTTTTCCTAACTGCCCTCCTCTAACTTTGGCATTTACTTGTGGCATTTAAAAAGGAGCTGAAGAGTCTGCTGAATCAGTTCAGTAATCTCGCTTGACTATGTTGTAAAGTGTTATCAATTGCTGATTAATTGTATAACTAGGCAGGCCTGGTCTTTCCAGTGAGTCCTGTAATTTTCATGGTGTGTCTATATCATTAATGCAAAGCTTTATTTTTTTTTTCAATTATAGTTTATAGTTAATATTATATTAGTTTCAGGTGTACAGCATAGTGATTAGAGAGCAGGTTTTGGTTGGATAGAGAACACAACTTGGCAGGAGCTAATAACCCAGGAGTTTGGTACTCCCGTTGTCAGGCTTGCTAAACTGTGCAACATTTCTGTACTTTGAACATAGGCTCATACTTATTTACCCTATCCTAACATGTGTGGCCTGCAGAACTTCAATCATTGAACAGTAGCCTGTTGTATCAACTCTTTGCTAATTTGAACCCTGGCTGGTAATCTGGAGCCAAGCAGTATATCACTTCAAGGTTCCATTCATATTAACACTGAATTAAATCAGACCACATCAACTGTTTATCCCATGTCCCACTTACAAATGGTAACTCTTTCCTTGTAATAGGTTGAAGACAGTGTAACAGGAATAAACCTTTCACTTTATTCATTCCTACTTGACAGTGAACCTTGGACTAGAGGTAGCCTAACTGAAACTCAACAATAAAAATTCTGTCTTCTGCCTGACCAGGCGGTGGCGCAGTGGATAGAGCGTCGGACTGGGATGCGGAGGACCCAGGTTCGAGACCCCGAGGTCACCAGCTTGAGTGCCAGCTCATCTGGTTTGAGCAAAGCTCACCAGCTTGGACCCAAGGTCACTGGCTCGAGCAAGGGATTACTTGGCACATTGAGAAAGCAATCAATGAACAACGAAACGAAAAAAAACACGGATGATTGATGCTTCTCATCTCTCTCCGTTCCTGTCTGTCTCTCCCTATCCATCCCTCTCTCTGACTCTCTCTCTGTCTCTGTAAAAAAAAAAAAAAATTCTGTCTTCTATATGATATAGAGATAAGGATTGCTTTTTTTTTGTTGTTCCTTTGCTACATCCAGCTTGTTCTCTGCACCTTGCTTCTGAGACGTCATGTCTACCAAGTCTTCATATACTGTTTTGCTTCATTACAAATTAATTATAATTCAAAGGTTCCTCATTGTTGTCATCTCCCAGCGAATATTTGATCAAGCCTGGGTGCCAGCTTGCCTTTTGGGACTTTTGACTAATTCATTGTCTTGTATCTTGCCATTAGTCTTTCTTTATATCTGGTTTATTATATATGGCCACTGTTTCTGATTTGTCTTTGCTGTTTTTGTTTCTTCTGATTTGCAGTTTTTTATATCGACTCATTCCTGTTTACACAGACAGAAAAATATTCATACTTTACAGGTAGACATGTACTTGATAGAAGAAATGGCAGTTATCCGTAGCTGTAGAGAAATATTCATTCTTTATTATTAGCTATACACTTAACAGGCACCCATTTATACTGCTCACAAAAATTAGGGGATATTTCAAAATGAATATGAAGTGATAAAAAAGAAGCATTTTATTTATTTTTTTATTAAATAACATCAGAAAAGCAAATGACTAGTCAAAGAAAGTTGTTTGATTATGCAAATGAAATGCAAAACCAACTTTTATTTCATTGGTGAAAAAGGCTGAAAGTACTGGAGTATCTGTACGTTCCCTGATTCCCTAAGTACATTGTGGTACTGAATATTTATTTTAAGAGTTGCATTATGAGAGGCCTGACCTGTGGTGGCGCAGTGGATAAAGCGTCGACCTGGAAATGCTGAGGTCGCCGGTTCGAAACCCTGGGCTTGCCTGGTCAAGGCACATATGGGAGTTGATGCTTCCAGCTCCTCCTCACCTTCTCTCTCTGTCTCTCTCTCCTCTCTCTCTCCCTCTCTCTCTCTCTCCCTTTCTCTCTCCTCTCTAAAATGAATAAATAAAATTAAAAATAAAAAAAAGTTGCATTATGAGTAGCTATTGAAAATGTCTTAGGTTTGGTTGAACAGTATTTTTAATGTTTTTTATTGTAAGATAATAATACGCAGTGTAAAAAGCCTAACATTATAGGAATATATAAGGTGAGGAAGGAAAAATTTTTTGTAATCGCATTTCTTCAGGTATAACTATTAATTGTTATTGATTACTTTTCATGGCTGTACTTACAATATGATTTCTATGGCTATATACATTGTATTGGGCTGATATTTACAAACTTAGTCAATTGTCTAGTGTTTTGATTGCTTGTGAATTCATTTTGTTATTTACAAATAACCTTGAGTTGAACACCTTTCTACATAAGTATCTGCTTATTTCTTTAGGATAAATTCCTAGAAGTAAAATCACTACAAATCAAAGGGGATGCACAGCCTTAAGTATTTCATATAACTTCCCTTTTAAAAAGTGGCAGTTACATTTCCTACAACAGTACATGAGATTGTTTACATCTACAAATACTGCTTAACTCTGACAGTATTTTTTTATTCTAATTGTTATAAACTAGTGTATAATTTTATTTGTTTATTTATTTGTTTGTTTGTTTGTTTTTCTTAAGTGAAAGTGGGCAGGCAGAGAGACATGTGCCCCATCTGGAATCCATTCAACAAGCCCACTAGGGGGTGATGCTCAGCAACCAAGTTATTTTAGCATCTGAGGCGAGGCCATAGACCCAGTCTCAGCACCCAGGGCCAATTTGCTCCAAGCTATGGCTGCAGGAGAAGAGAGAGAAAGAGAGAGAGGGGGGGGAGGGGTAGAAAAGCAAATGGTCACTTCTCCTGTGTGCCCTGACCGAAAATTGAACCTGGGACATCCACACACTGGGCTGATGCTCTACCACTGAGCCAACTGGCCAGGGCCTTTTATTATTTTTTAAAATTTTTATTTATTCATTTTAGAGAAAGGAGAGAGAGAGAGAGAGAAGCAGGGAGGAACGGGAAGCATCAACTCCCATATGTGCCTTGATCAGGCAAGGCCAGGGCTTTGAACTTGTGACCTTGGTGTTCCAGGTCAATGCTTTATCCACTGCACCACCACAGGTCAGGCCTAAACTAGTATATAATTTTAAATTAATTTTTCATTTTAGTGAAGATGAGGATTTTCTCATGCTTATTGACTAATTTTTGTTATACTGATTTTTCTGTTTTTCTCTTTTTCTTGTTTGAATGCACTCTTTTTGTATTAAGGATATCAATACTATAAGAACCCAATCTGTTTGCTTAATTAAATCTTAGGCATTTGATTTTTGTGTTGTTATATATTATTTAAATTGCATAAACTTAAAACTTAATATATCTTTGTAAATTATATTCAGATTTATTATTTGAGTTTATTTTTCAATGACTTGTATATTATTTTGTAATAATTCCCTATGTATCTTCTTTATGATGTAAAAATATAAGCTGAAATAAATTTGAAAACTGATTACTTATGTTGAAAATGAGGAATAGAAGACTAATAGGCATTATTTTGTGACCAGTTTATTAATCTATCACTGACTTAACCAAATCTATTTTATTTTTTCTACTAATAGCTACAAGTGTATTCATCAGAGTTTGGAGGATAATAATAGATGTCCCAAGTGTAACTATGTTGTGGATAATATTGACCATCTGTATCCTAATTTCTTGGGTGAGTCTTTGGAATGATTTTTAATTTTTTTAAATATTCTTTTCCCCCAAGTATATGCTAGCCCTAATTTATTCAGAAAGCATAGTTTAGAGTAAGTGAGCCTCTCTTTCCTACTGCCCCAGATGCTTTTCCCAATCTTACCTGGGTTTTGACAGATTCTGTGCCATATCATTCTCAAATTTCTAAAAAATTTTTTGATTGACACAACTCTTAAATTCTTGCATAGATGGGTGGACAGACTGAAGCCAAAGGAGAATGCCAGATATCCAGAATTCCTGTCTCTTTATATAGTGTTCATTCTTGCTGTTCCCGCTGCAGGGGCAGAAGTGAGAAGCAATGGAGTAAAGAGCTAATAAGGAGGGGAAGGGCTGAAAACATCCATTTGAATATGAGTGTTCTACAAGGGGGCAGAGTCTGTGATCTGGAAGCAATCAGAAAGTAAGAATTGGGAAAGGAAGGCATGGATGTAGAACTTTTGAGGGAGGAATGGAAGCTAGAGAAGAGAGACAAAATAGAGTAAAGGGTAAATGGCTGGGAATGATTTCTCATCAGAGACCACTTGTGAATATCTAAAAATTCTACATGTTGTAAAGCCTAGATATTGTGGGAAATCTTTATATTGAGTTTTTAGGAATGAAGATTAATTTTCAGTTATGGGTAGGCATGAAGTAGGGTACCATGGGGCATGTTGATCAGAAAGGTTAACCTTCATTCTAAAGAGGAACATAACTCTCTGAGTCAGGGTATGACATTTACTTGTACTCTAGATTCTGAGCTGCCGAGGCTTCAGTTGCAGTTTGACTTCCTCAGCTCAGTTGCTGGTTTATAATAAATCATGAAGTTGTACCTTTTCAGCTATGGCTTTCATTTCTACCTCTGCTCTAAAATTGCTTTGGCTACAGCCCTTTTCCTCTCTTTTACTTTTCACTACAGTTCAGTATCTTTTCATGAAGGAAAATCACTGGATGATTGCACAGCAGAAAGGAATCTTGGAGGAAATATTGTGAAGATTTTCTGTTTAATACCAAGTTTTTCTACATAGATAAAGTCTTAAGACAAACTTGGAGAAGGAACTTAGGAAATGAGGAAATATTGACTGGTTTGACATTCTGAGGACTGGACTTCACTGGCTAGGTTAGAAAAAAAGGGAAAATAAAATCTTGCAAAGCAGAATCCTTTGTTTCTGAACTTAGATTGATGCTGCTACGTGGGCCCATTAGTTGCATAATTTTGGAAAACTACTTTTGGAATGGTTAAATATAGAAAGGAATTTGATGTTCTGAAAGTTTTGATAGTAACAGAAATTTTGAAGCAATGTTCCCTAAATAATTTCACAAGTTAGAAATTCTGTTAGGTGAATTTCTAAATGGTGAGAGAGAATACTATACATTAGCATGGAAGAAATATAAAAATGTGGAAAGTAATTTCCATATATTAGTGTGTGTGTGTATATATATATATATATATATATATTCACTATTAAATAATGAAGTCACATTTTCCTGATTTTCTAAGCTTTAAGTTTTCTTGGTGGTGATCTATTTTATTTTATTATTTTAATTAAGTGAGAAGTGAGGAGGCAGAGAGACATGCACTTGCACGTGCCTCATCTGGGATTCATCTGGCAAGCCCCTTACAGGTTAATGCTCTGCTCACCTGGAGCAGCTGCTCTGCTGCTCAGCTACTGAGCTATTTCAGTGCCTGAGGCTAGGCCATGGAGCCATCCTCAGTGCCTGGAGCCATGGCTGCAGGAGGAGAAGAGAGAGATAGAGATAAAGATAGAGACAGAAAAGAGAGAGGGAGAGAGGTGGAGAAGAACATGGTCGCTTCTCCTCTGTGCCCTGACCAGGATCAAAACTGAGATGTCCAAACACTGGGCCGATGCTCTACCACTGTGCCAACTGGCCAGGGCTGGACCTTTCACTTTTAAATGCTGTACACCTGATTCAAGAGGAGAGGGCTGGGCCACACATTTTCTATAGCAATAGTCTTCAAACCTTTTCCTTGGATGACCCATATAAAAATTCTGATAAATTAGGTACTTTCTCACACATTGATGCCTCATTTTTAATATAGTAGAATCTAGTTTTTCTTTTAAGTGAATATAAAGGATATAACTTTAGGAGTACTGTAAATACAGCTATCTAAAAATAAAACTCATTTCTTTTTCAAATACTTTGAAATCTGAATATCATAGTGATTGTGTGTGTGTGTGTGTGTGTGTGTGATTGAGACAAAGAGAGGGACAGACAGGAAGGGAGAGAGATGAGAAGTATCAATTCTTTATTGAGGCATTTTAGTAGTTCATTGATTGCTTTCTCATATGTGCCTTGACCAGGGGGCTACAGCAGACTGAGTGACCCCTTGCTCAAGCCAGTGACTAGGGCTCAAGCTGATGAGCCTTGCTCAAACTAGATGAGCCTGTGCTTAAGCAAGCAACCTCGGGGTTTCTAACCTGGGTCTTCCGCGTCCCTCTCCGACGCTCTATCCACTGCACCACCACCTGGTCAGGCAATATCATAGTGATTGGATACTTTTCATTGATCTGAAAATAGACGCTTTCTGTTGTAAGAAATTTTATTCATTCCTTTTCTGTTTGAATTAAACAGAATCCTACCTACATTGCATATCGTCCACATGACTTTATCTTTTACATTAATGTATTTTCATCTTTTAAATTTATATTGATTTCCCTATTATACTTTTCTGTAACAGAAGTATATATAAATAAAAATTATAGACTTAGGAGTTTCTTTTGAACATAATTTTCTGTTTAGTATTGGAACTTAAATATTTTGGAGGGTTGTTATTGTAATTAGTAGTATGCAATTGATCAGACAAATATTTAGAAATTTTATAAAGTATTAGTAAAAATTTATTGAAATTACACTGCTTAATGTTTGGTGGTGCCCTTCTCAAGCAGTACCAGTGCTATCGCTGTTTTTTTTTGGTTTTTTTTTTAGAGAGAGAAAGAGCGTGCCGTCCATCTGTTGTTCTACCCATTCATGCATTCATGGGTTGATTCTTGTAGGTACCTTGCCCAGGGATGAGCCTGTAACCTTGGCGTATTGGAACAACACTCTTTCCTACTGAGCTACCCGGCCAGGGCCCATTGTTGGTTATTACTAGGACTAGGATTCCATTTCATTTGTCTTCTTTTTATTATTATTATTTCTTTTTCAAGAATCATCACAGTTTTTTAAATTGACATATGACATTGTGTAAGTTTAAGACTTTCTTTTTTATTTTTAAAAGTGTAAGTCTTGAGAAACTTTGCTTTGCTCCCTGACCAGAATCCACCCGGTAGAGCCCACTAAGGGGTGATGCCCTGCCCTTCTGGGGCTTTTCTCCGTTGCTCAGCAATTGAGCTTTTCTTAGCACCTGAGGCAGAGGCCATGGAACTATCCTTAGAGCTTGGGGCCAACTCACTCCAATCAAGCCATGGCTGCAGGAGGGGAAATGAAAGAGAGAGAGAGAGACAAGGAGAGAGAAGTGAGAGGAGGAGAGGTGGAGAAGCAGATGGTCGCTTCTCCCACATGCCCTGACCAGGAATTGAACCTGGGACATCCACATGCAGGGCCAGTGCTCTACCATTGAGCCAGCTGGCCAGGGCTGAAACTTTTCTTTACATAAGTAAGTTGATGGGGATTGAAGAAATTTTGTTAGAGCAACGTAACTCAGTTATTTGATAGCTTTCTGAATTATTACCTAAAACGACAGCACTTACTGATTTATTGTCAAAAATTTTTTTAATGCTCTATTAGTTGACAAGTCAAGTCCTTCTATTTTATTATTATTATTTTTTTTGTATTTTTCTGAAGTTGGAAACGGGGAGGCAGTCAGACAGACTCCCGCATGCCCTCGACCGGGATCCACCAGGCATGCCCACCAGGAGGCAATGCTCTGCCCATCTGGGGCGTTGCTCTGTTGTGACCAGAGCCATTCTAGCACCTGAGGCAGAAGCTATGGAGCCATCCTCAGTGCCCAGGCCAACTTTGCTCCTTTGGAGCCTTGGCTGCAGGAGGGGAAGAGAGAGACAGAGAGGAAGGAGAGGGGGAGGCGTGGAGAAGCAGATAGGCGCTTCTCCTGTATGCCCTGGCTGGGAATTGAACCTGGGACTCCTGCATGCCAGGCCGACACTCTACCACTGAGCCAACTGGCTAGGGCTCAAGTCCTTCTATTTTAATAAAAGAATAGGAAGCCAAACACAAAAAGTATTTGGTTTTCTGGACATTAGTCACACACTTTTTTGTCAGGACAAGTATTTTGATTTTTCCTTTTCCACCATAAGTACTACACTAGTTTCTCCTCCTTGAGACTCCCCCTAACCTTCCGCAGCATTGTGTTTTCTTTTCCCACAGCATTCTTTTTCATTCCCTTTACTCTCTACCCCTCCCCCACCTCTCCACTGTACACACTCTCTTCCCCTGGCCATCCTCCTTGGACTTGAAAGATCTCAGGGCTCTCTCATGACCCTGGAAGGCTCAGGCAGGGTGAGAGCATGTCTGCAGTTGTTCCTGCACTCCTGCCAATGCCTGCCCTCAGGTCTCCTGTTCCTTCCTGGTGAAGGATCTCTCTTCAGCTGCCTCTTCCTCCCTTCCTGTCTCTCTCTCTCTCTCTCTCTCTCTCTCTCTCTCCCTCCTCGATTCTTCTGTCTAGATATAAAATCTGTACATTGAATTCTTAAATCTTTCTCATGAATGACCCTCTCTTTAAGGTAAAGGACAACATGAATGCCAAGTTCAAAATTACTGTTTTTTAAAAAAATAACTACCTGACCTGTGGTGGCGCAGTGGATAGAGCGTCGACCTGGAAATGCTGAGGTCGCCGGTTCGAAACCCTGGGCTTGCCTGGTCAAGACACATATGGGAGTTGATACTTCCTGCTCCTCCCCCCTTCTCTCTCCTCTCTCTCCCCTCTCTCTCTCTGTCTTTCTCCCTCTCTCTCTCCTTTCTAAAATGAATAAATAAATAAAAAATAAAATAAAAAAAATAACTAATGCATGTCTCATCCTTATTACTTCAGACATATGTCCTAAGTGCTGTATGTGTGTTAACTCATTTAATTCTCAGTTCTGTAAGATAGGCACTGTGGTCATCGTCATTTCTCAGGGGAGGAAACTATGGCACAGACCAGGCTATGTATCTCAGTAAAGTTTTACAAACCAGGAAGTGGCAGATTTGGTCCTAAGCAGTCTGGCTCAGAGTCTCTACTTCTATACCAGCCTGCATCTAAAAAGACCGTTGCTAAAATGGAAAATTTAACGTAGAAATGCATTGTTTGTTCTTAGTACTATGGCTGTTATAAGAATCCATAGAGGGGTCCTTCGGTGGGTCCTCACGAGGGTGACATTTAGCAGGCTATCCGGGGCCCACAGACCTTACATCCTCCAACTATGGCCCAATTTGTCCGAAACCTCGCGGAGAAGGCACCCGCGTTGGTGAATGCTGCTGTGACTTACTCCAAGCCTCGACTGGCCACATTCTGGCACTATGCCAAGGTTGAGCTGATTCCTCCAACCCCAGCTGAGATCCCTACAGCTATTCAGAGCTTGAAAAAAATAGTCACTAGTGCTCAAACTGGTAGCTTCAAACAGCTCACAGTTAAGGAAGCTCTGCTGAATGGTTTGGTGGCCACTGAGGTGTGGATGTGGTTTTACATCGGCGAGATCATAGGCAAGCGTGGCATCGTTGGCTATAATGTTTGAAGACCAGTCTTTAACATCTGTTTCTTTGTTTATTATTTGAATGTTCTTGGACCATGAGTGATCAGAATGGTATTTGAATAAAAATATTCTTAAAAAAAAAAAAAAAAAAAAAAAAAAAAAGAATCCATAGAATTATAATTATGAATTTAGATTATTCTTCAGTTTGAATGGTATTTGAGATTTCTTGGTAAAGTGCAATGTAGAATATATGATACATGTGAAGTATTACAATTATTTAAGTTGCTTTTCTTTTTTTAAAGTGGTTAATGCTGTGACTGAAACATTACACTCATATTCCACATTCCTCTTTATTTCCAGTATTACATTATTGCAAGTTTTCTTCTTTATCTTCCCTGGATTTTAATGATAACTTTGCTTGTGAGGTACAAACCAGACTCTTCAGAATCAGGCTCCAATCTGTTTACAGTTGTAGTCTTAGTTCTCAGCCCCTGTTAATCATTAACAAAAACACTATGACCCTGTTTCTCAGCCATATTGATTTTAAATCATTTTATCTCCTGCTATTTTTCTGACATTGCCCCTTGCTTCTCCCTCCTCTATCTGAATTCTTTTCTGTGCCTTTTTCTATTTAATGAATTTGTATGTGCCTGTTTTGGCCCAATTCTAATGTCACCTTCTATTTGAAGCCTGCTCCTTACATTTTTTTTTTGAATTTTTTTTGTGGGTTTTTTTTGTGTGTGTATGTGTTTTTCCGAAGCTGGAAACGGGGAGGCAGTCAGACAGACTCCCGCATGCGCCCGACCGGGATCCACCCGGCATGCCCACCAGGGGGCGATGCTCTGCCCATCTGGGGCATTGCTCTGTTGCGACCAGAGCCACTCTAGCTCCTGAGACGGAGGCTGTGGAGCCATCCTTAGCACCCGGGCCAACTCTGCTCCAATGGAGCCTTGGCTGCGAGAGGGGAAGAGAGAGACAGAGAAGAGGGAGAGGGAGAGGGGTGGAGAAGCAGATGGGCGCCTCTCCTGTGTGCCCTGGCCGGGAATCAAACCCGGGACTCCTGCACGCCAGGCTGACACTCTACCACTGAGCCAACCGGCCAGGGCCCTGCTCCTTACATTTTGATTGCTCTTTCTTCTGTGTTTTTTTGTCAGTCTCTTTCATTGATAGCTCTGATTTTCACATTATGTTAAAACTACTGCATCATAAATATTTGTCTTCTTGTTCTGAACATCTTGAGTCTTACTTAGATTTAGTCTTACTCGGATTTAATCTTACTCATCTTTGAAGATTGGATCTCTAGTGTGGGCTTAGTACCTCTCTGGTTTGTTAAAAAATATTTACAGTTGGATTGTGGTTTAGTAAAAATTATTAGATGGTTGAATTTGTATCCTGTCTCGTGTAATGTATGTCACCATGTTAAAGGTCCTTATGCTCTAATAGTCCCTCACCTCTACATGGGAAGAACAACCAATAGGATAATGTCTATAAATTAAAGTGCCTGCCTAGCCTAGAGCTAGTTTTCCTTTATCATTTTTTTTAAATCAGCTGGCTGTTAAAGACAGAACAGTCCAATTATAAGTGGATTAAACATTTAGTAAAATGTATTGATTCCCATAGAATTTCTAAAACTAGTTAATTCTGTGGTTCAGTAACATCATCAAGTTTTTTTCCATCTTTCTGTTCTTCCATCCCCAGGATATGTGTTGGTCTTGGGCTAGATTCCTCAAGATTGCAAGATGGCTCCAAGCAGTTCCAGATACCATCTGTTAGTGATAGCTGGGAAAGAGCTCGTTTTTCTCTTCTCCTTCTCTTCCAAAAGACAGCATACCCCTTATTGGTCAAAATTAGGTCACATACTTAATCCCATGTCAATCACTGGCAAAGTTCAAATGACTAGATTGGCTTAATTTAGTCAAGAATCATACTGTGGGTTTGGGGAGGGGTCTAGCCTCTGAAAGAATGATAATCTGACAATTGTAAAAAAATCATGCTGTTGCCAGACCTGTGGTGGCGCAGTGGATAAAGCGTTGACCTGGAAATGCTAAGGTCGCTGGTTCGAAACCCTGGGCTTGCCTGGTCAAGGCACATATGGGAGTTGATGCTTCCAGCTCCTCCCCCCCCCTTCTGTCTCCTCTGTCTCTCCCTCTCCTCTCTAAAATAAATTTAAAAAAAAATCATGCTGTTATTTAAATAAAAAATGGAGTGGTTTTTGGAAAGGTAACTGACATTGTCTGCCATGATATTTATAGAAAAGTCAAACAAACAAAAAGAGAAAAATGTAAATTTTTGGTGCCTACCTCATAGACTCATGGGACAGTCTCACACACAGTGAATTGTCTCTTTCCAGGTGTCAGTAGTGTCATCATTGAAACATGTAAGAGTAGGTACATAGGCTGAAGAATTCTTCTCACGTAGTAATATTAGTACTGTAGTAGTAATAGCAATCATTTTAGCAGTAGTAGCTTGTGACAGCTATTTCTAATTTGAAATTTCTGCTTAGCATCTTTTTGATTTGGGACTTTTTAAAGTTAAAATACAATTCATTTAGAACAATTAAATGATATCTTTAATAAAATAAAAATTATGTGTGTTTTTTGTTTTTATTTGCAGTGAATGAGCTCATTCTCAAACAGAAACAAAGGTTTGAGGAAAAGAGGTTCAAATTGGACCACTCAGTGAGTAGCACCGTATGTTTCAACTTTTATTACTATTTTTAATAAATTTCAAAACATTGTTTTATGGGTTTAATATTAGACATTCAAGTTTAGTATATTGTTGATTTTTCTTAAAGGAAATTTGTTTAATATTATTTTGTTCAATAAATAAAGACCTTCCTTAACTACATTGTTTAAAATGTAGTGATCATTTTTTAAAAGGTTTGGTAAGGTCACATTGAGACTGTTGGCTTGTAATATGTGACATTTGAAGGATTATATGACAGAGTGAAACTGTGTGGTAATTTGGGAAAACTGTTGAAAAATTCTCAATTTAAGAGGATTTGCCACAAATTTTTGAGGCAAGTGAGCTTAAATACCTTATAACCAAATACAAATTTGAAAATATGGCTAGGAAAATAATTGAAATCCAGGTGCTTATTTTGAAGGGAAAAATTACATCTTTAGAGATGTTGACTTAACATTTGTCTTGAATATTAAAAAATGGAGTGGTTTTTGGAGAGGTAATATGCATTTCATATCTGTTATTTAAATTCATTTAAGGGAAAAATGGTGTTTAAATAATCATTAGAAGGCAGTGGGAAGCCATTAGCTGGGAAAGAGTAGATTGGAACATTATAGTGTATTTTGATATCTGTGTAATAAATATATTAGGAAGTAGCAATTAAACTTTTGTTTTAGAGTCTCTAAAACAATCTTAGAAAGTTATTATGTTTCTTCTTTTCTTCATTTTTAGAATGGCCATAGGTGGCAAATCTTTCAGGATTTACTGGGAACTGACCAAGATAACCTTGATTTAGCCAATGTCAACCTTATGTTGGAATTACTAGTGCAGAAGAAGAAACAACTGGAAGCAGTAAGTGGCAGCTGAACTATAAAATTTGATTTAGACGGTATGCTTTATTACATTGAAAAAGATCTAGAAATGTTTATAAATTATAAGGTAGTGTCATTTAATCCATCCAATTTTGTTCAGCAAGAAACATCTTCAAAGTGTCACTTCTAACAGATCCCCCTTTTCATAAAAGAACAAATTGCTTATAATCTAACTTAGAGTGGCCAGCTCATATTAACAAAAGCTGAGTAATAAGAAAGATCATGAGAAAATATAGTTTCACTTTAATAAAGAACAATTATATTAGTCATTTTTCTTCTAATGAAGTTCTTATTTACCATATTGTCTTGAAGGAGAAATTAGAGATATTTGTATTTATTAAAATCCTCCCAGTAGGATTACTTCTTTCTAGTATGGTAATCCATTGCAAGAACATATCTCCTCCCCTGTTGATGGTCATTTAGGTTCTTCCCAGTTTTCAGCTGTGAGTGACAGTACTGCTGTTAATATTGTGAATTAAGGGCTGGGGTTGCTGTTCATAGGGTTTGTATGCCCATTTCAACTTACTAAATGAAATATTGCCATATTACTCTTCTCTGAGTTTGTACCATATTAATTCTTTTCTCTTTTACTATAGTTTATATCAGATTGTTGTCAGATGTGTGCATGTGTGTGTGTACACTTCGCCAAAAATATGTTTAGGTAGTTGAATTCTATTTAAATTGTATTATGGTTTGGCAACATGATTTTAAAAGTCCTGTATTTACCATATATTTTTCTTCTGCCTGAAGGACAACCTTTATCATTTCTTTAATGCAGATCGGCTGATAATGAATTGTTTCAGCCTTTGTATTTGAAAGGTACTTCCAAGTCAGTATAACATTCTAGATTTACTTTTTTAATTTCAGTATTATTTATTTTTATTAAAAATTTTTTCATTGATTTTACAATGAAAGAGAAAGGGAAGGGTTAGAGAGAGGGAGAGAGAGAGAGACATTGCTTTGTTGCAATGCTCTTATTGGTGATTCTTGTATGTACTCTGACCTGGGATGGAACCCACAACCTTGGTGTATCAGGGCGACACTCTAATCAGTTTAGCTATCTGGCCAGGGCTTATTTCAGTATTTTAACTTTTTTTATTTTCTTCTGTCTTGTACTGTTTCAGATAGAAGTCAGCTGCCATTTTTTTTTTTTTTTTTTTGTCAGAGTCAGAGAGAAAGACAGAGAGACAGGAAGGGAGAGAGATGAGAAGCATCAACTCTTTGTTGCTGCACTATAGTTGTTCATTGATTACTTTCTCATATCTGCCTTGATGGGGGGGGGGGGGCTACAGCAGACTGAGTGACTCCTTGCTCAAGCCAGCGACCTTGAGCTCAAGCCAGCAATCTTGGGCTTCAAGCCAGCGACCTTGGCTCAAGTCAGCAACCGTGGGGTCATGTTTATGATCCCATGCTCAAGCCAGCAACCCTGCACTCAAGCTGGTGAGCCCACGCTCAAGCCAGTGACTTCAGGGTTTCGAACCTGCCTCTGCATCCCAGTCTGATGCTGTATCCACTGCGCCACTGCCTGGTCAGGCTCGGCCACCATTCTTATCTCTCGTACTCAGTATGGAATATATTTTTCTGAGTTTAAGATGTTCTTTTTATGGTTTTAAGCATTTTGATTTTGATGTACTTTGGTATAGTTCCCTTCTCCCCCGCCCTATACCCATATGCCTTGTTCCTGAGGATCTTTGAGAGTCTTGGTTCTGTGGTTTTATAGTTTCTATCAGATTTGGAGATTTTTAGTTTTTATTTTTTAATATATTTTGCTGTTCCCTCTTCCATTTTGGGAACACCAATTAACAACTATTAGGCTGATTGATGTTATTTCACAAATCATTGATAAACAGCTCTGTTCATTTATGTTTTATCATTTTCCTTTGTCCAGTTCATTTTGAATAGTTTCTGTTGTCAAATTCACTAATCATTTTATCTTCCAGGTGTTTCCTTAACATGCTTATGCTTTCTTCTAACTCCTAGAATATATATGTAGTTATAATTTTTTGTTTTTGTTTAATAATCCTATTATATCATTTCTACACCTATTTTTATTGCTGACTTTCTCCCTTATTATGGATGTATTTTTTTATATTTGCATGCTTATTAGTTTTTTGACTGTATGTCAGAAACTGTAAATTTTACTTTGTTTAATGGTGAGTAGTTTTTTGTTCCTTTATACATTCCTGGACTTTGTTCTGGCATGTAGTTAAGTTACTTGGAGAACATTAAATTCTTTTGAAGCTTGTTTTTAAGCCTTGCTTGGTGGGACCAGAGCAGATTTTTGTCTGGGCTAATTTGCCCCACTACTTGAGGCACTCTTTTTTGAGTATTCTACGTGATGACTATATATTTCAAGGTGTTTTCACTCTGGCTCCTGGGAAAAGAAAATATTTCTGATTCTTTGTCTGAAGCGATTGTTTCATAACTGGCCTGCTGTTTTGTTATTTAATATAGGAGTGTGACTTCTGTATTACTCACTGCATTTTAGCCAGATGTAGATATTTAGTTTGTCTGCTTGTGGTCTATTGAAATGTATTGTGATTTTCATTATATGGTGTATGGTCTATTTTGTTAAATGATCACTTGCATTTGGATACAGCAGTATGCTCTTTGCTTTAATGCTTTTATAAATACTGATTATGTAAGTTTGTTAATATTATTCAAATCCTGTATTTCCTCCTACCTCTATCAGTTACTGATAGCAATATGTCAAAAATATGATTCTGATTGTCCATTTTTCATTGTTTTATGTTATTTTTGCTTCAGGTATTTTGTTTTTGTTTTTTTGTCTTATTTTGCTTCATGTATTTTGAAGCTCCTTATTAGGTACATTTATGTCTAGAATTGTGTTTTTTGAATGAATCATTCCCTTATCATTATGAATTTTATATGGTTATGAAATATTTTGAAGGCATCATAGTCAGTCATAGTATTATAAGTGCTTATCCTTTAGAATTTTTTTGACAAATTTAAGAAAAGGAATGTACTGATATAGAGAAAATTTACCACCTATAAATCACGGTAACAATTACATGATATGGCAAAATGACTCTTATTTGAGAAATGTTACCTGCTTATTTTTTTATTATTATTATTATTAGTGTGTGTGTGTGTGTGTGTGTGTGTAATAGAGACAGAGTGACAGATAGGGACAGAGAGGAAACGAGAGAGATGAGAGGCATTAATTCTTCATTGTGGCACCTTAATGGTTCATTGATTGCTTTATCATATGTGCCTTGACTGGGAGGTAACAATGGAGCGAGTGACCCCTTGCCCAAGCCAGAAACCTTTGAGCTCAAACCAGTGACCATGGGGTCATGTCTATGATTCCACACGCAAGCCAGTGACAACCCCCCCCACCCCCACCCCCCGCTCAAGCCGGATGAGCTCATGCTCAAGGTGGCGACCTCGGGGCTTCAAACCTGGGCCCTCTGCATCCCAGTCCAGTGCTCTATCCACTGCACCACTGCCTGGTCAGGTGTTATGTGCTTATTTTATAGATCGGGACTCTGAAGTCAAGTATGGGAAGCATTCATAAAGTTTTGATAGGTTTTGAGGTTAGAATCCTAAGATTTTGACTTACTATTAGACCTTGAAAGTCAAGTTCTCTCTTGTTTTGTCTTGTCTTCTGTTTACCCCTTCTCCTCCCCCTCTTGCTTTTCTTCCTTTTTCTTCCCCCCAAAATCCAAGTAATAAATAGTAGTCCTAATTTACAAGATCAAACAATAATACAAGGTCAAAGGAAAACTGGCTTTTCTTTGACCATGAAGCTTTGGGGGGGGGGGGCTCTTCCCTCTCTACATTCTTAACCTATTTACATGCCCTAGTTGATAGAAATGAAGTGTCAGACTTACTATATTGAAGATGGTTTGTATACTTCCTTTGCAAATAAGCTATATTATTTATTATAAGTCTTGGCTGTGCATATTTGTTTTTCTATAAAGATGTGATCTTTGCTCTCTAGCCATTAATAATCCATAGACAGTTATAGACAATCAGTGTGAAGAATCCCAGGAAAGATGCAGGGGACACTGGGATACATTGTCACCATTGTTGGGACACAGAGCCCCTGTGAATTTATTCTTTGTGATAGTCTAATGTATCGTCTCATGTTCAATAAATGCCAGTTTGTTATGCAAAAAACAAAAAAAAACACTGCTTTTAAATCTCTCATGACACCATGTTTTACAAATTATTTTTCATTAATTCAGTTGTGTTTGTCCATTGGAGTATTCTGACATGATTGTTCATATTTGTCCTTGTTTGTCTTTATATGTCTTGACTTAAACATTTCATTGCTCTATTTTACCTCTTACTCTTTAAAATGCAAAGATTTCCTCCCTCTCCCCAAAGGGGATAGACTTTGGGAGTGGAGGGTGAGGTGGCCGTGTTCTTTTGTAGAACATATAATGTCTTAGTGATTCTTTACATTTTGATGGGCTTATTCTTATCATCTGGAGACTTGTTAAATACAGGGATTCCTGAGATGTTTTCTAGAGTAACAGAGTAGGGAGAGTCTGTCCCAGTGTTTAAGAGCTGGCTCTAAGAATTCTGTTGCACAGCCAGGTAACTAAAAGTGTTATTAATCTGTCTTGTTTATTTATTTTTGTTTGTTTTGGAAGTGTTCCACTGGGCTTTTTAATTCAAAATTTCAAATATATGATAAAAAATTAGAATTATTTGTTCATGAACTATCTCATTGCTATTCCGTTTTACTTTTTGGTTTTCTTTTTACATATATTTATTGATTAACTTGGAATTCCTAGTTTTTCTAATGTGAATTTTAACATTAAAGGATATTTATTTTTTTTTTAGAGAGAGAGAGAGAGAGAGAGAGAGAGAGATGTGAGAAGAAGCATCAACTCATAGTTGAGGCACCTTAGCTGTTCATTGATTGCTTTCTCATATGTACCCTGACTGGCAGGCTGCAGCTGACCAAGTGACCCATTGCTCAAGCCAGAACTTTTGGGCTCTAGCCAGAGACCATGAGGTCATGTGTATGATCCCACGCTTAAGCCAGTGACCCTGTGCTCAAGCTGGTGACCTCGAGGTTTTATACCTGGGTCCTCAGCGTCCCAGACTGATACTCTAGCCACTGTGCTACCACCTGGTCAGGCTGTAATTGTATTTTTTGATATCCAGAAAATGTCAAGGTCATAATTGTCATTTGTCTGTTACATTATTATTTGTTACCAGTTTGGGTTATTTACCCTTCCCTTTACTTACTTATATTAAAATTTTTGTTTTTTGTGGTTTTTTTTCTGAGGTTGGAAACAGGGAGGCAGTCAGACAGATTCCCGCATGCGCCCGACTGGGATCCACCCTGCACGCCCACCAGGGGGCAATGCTCCGCCCATCTGGGTCATCGCCCTGCCGCAATCAGAGCCATTCTAGCTCCTGAGGCAGAGGCCACAGAGCCATCCTCAGCACCTGGGCCAACTTTGTTCCAGTGGAGCCTTGGCTGCGGGAAGGGAAGAGAGAGACAGAGAGGAAGGAGAGGGGGAGGGGTGGAGAAGCAGATGGGCGCTTCTCCTGTATGCCCTGGCCGGGAATCAAACCTGGGACTCCCGCATGCCAGGCTGACGCTCTACCACTGAGCCAATTGGCCAGGACCAAAATTTTTGCTTTTAAGTTTAATTTTGACTGAAATTTTCTAGTATAGAACTGTATTGATTTTCACATTATACTGTGACTAGGTAATAACGAGAAATAGTAAATTTGGCTTCTGAAAGGTATGGATTTCTATTCATTTTTCATGCTTCTTATTCCCCTGCAAATGAAATTCTTATGGGGAAAGAGATGTCAGTGTCTAGAGGCTCTGTTGGTTGTGCCATGGTTTTTTTGTCTCGCTGTTGTATTAGTATGATTGGGAATAGACAGCTAGGACAGATAGCAGAAATGCCACTTCCCAAAAGTAGTTTTTCAACAAGGTAAATGAGGAATGTAATTTAAAATGGCTTGCTTTTAAAAATGCAATTATCAAATGGGAAAACCGAATTAATAGAATTAATAGACTAACTTAAATTGATGCATTAAGTTGCTTCATACTGATTATATTGTGATGTTAAAGAAAACTTTGAAATCGTAGTTATATTGTTAAAAGAACAATTATAATTTTCTATTATAGGAATCCCATGCAGCCCAACTACAGATCCTTATGGAATTCCTCAAGGTTGCAAGAAGAAATAAGAGAGAGGTATATTATTTTGTGTATTTTGCATAATGTTTTATTTATTGTTGACATTCCCATGTCCCCTCATTTTTGTGGACATTTCAAGCTTAAACATTTTTTAAAAATACATTTTAAAAGTATTTTGAGTTTTCATGAGTTTTTCTTACATTTTGATATTTTAGATTTTACCTTTATAACTTGATTCTTTAAAAATCTCTTTTTGGAGATGTACTGAAAAGTCTGTAGGATTGAATGCAATGACTTCCCTCAAAGCTATAAAGAATATAAAATAGAATCATCAAGTCACAGCTCACCTTCCACCCAGAAAGAAAACTTAGGATAGTTGAGATAACAGAGCCTTAAGTAGAAAAGGTTACAATTTATCTAATGGAAAAAATGCATGACAGGTAGAAACAAGTAAAAACATAGCTACCAATTTAGAGCTAGGAAAATGAAAGTCATGTAGGCTAGCTAGGGCATAGTTTTTTTTTTATTAACAGTTTATAACTAGAATGTTCTAGTTTAACATTTATAAATTCTTTAGTCATTTCACACTTGTGCTAAATACAGAAAAATCAAAGGCAAAATTCTATGCTCTGGGTAGCATGCTAAAGTAACTCTGAAAGTTGTTTTATATTTAAATTTCTGTCTCAATCTCATATTTTTAGTATGAGCTTTCTAATTAACATACTTTTTACTCATTAAAAAATATAACTATTATGTGCTAGGACTCAGGCGTCCCCAAACTACGGCCCGCGGGCCGCATGCAGCCCCCCTGAGGCCATTTGTCTGGCCCTCGCCGTACTTCCTGTACAGGCACCTCTTTCACTGGTGGTCAGTGAGAGAAGCACTGTATGTGGCAGCCCTCCAACGGTCTGAGGGACAGTGAACTGGCCCCCTGTGTAAAAAGTTTGGGGACCCCTGTTAGGTCCTAGGTGATCTTTAATATTTTTGAAAATAAAAAGCTGAGAAATGTCTTTATTTTGATGAAGTATTTTAAGTGTGGATTGCCAGAACCTTATATTATCTTAGTTTGATATTTCCCTCTTTTTGGTTATTCATGATGTGTATTTTTAACTTTGTCTTAGTTTGTCCAGATAAAATTTCTGTATTATGGTAGTGTATATAGCTAATTATTTTTTACATGGCTTATGACTATATTTTTCTTATCCTTAACTTTTAACAATTAGATTTGAATGTATCTGTTAATGAAAACACCATCTTCATTATAAATATATATATTTTTTGGTGGGTACTTCTTAAACTTGAATATGCATGAGAATCACCTGAGCATCTTGTTGGACTCCAGTTCTGATTCGAGGTGTGTGATATCTACAGTTCTAGCAAGCTCCAGGTGATGCTGCTATCTGTCCTTAGACCATGCTTTGAGTAGCAAAGTTGAAAATTTTATAATGTATGAAAATAAAATTATTATTACTATTTTAGGTGAGAGGAGGGGAGGTAGTGAGGCACATCCCTCATGTACCCCTACCACAATGCACCCTGCAACCCCATCTAGGGCAATGCTCGATTACTGAGCTGTTTTTAGCGTCTGAGGCTGACGTGCTCAGATCAACTGAGCTAATCAACTGAGCTGTCTTCAGCTGGCCATGCTCACCAGTTCACCAACTGAGCCACTGGCTGTGGGAGGCGAAGAGAGGGAGAGTGAGGGGGAGAGAAGCAAATGTCACTTCTTTTGTGTGCCCTGACCAGGGATTGAACCCGGGACTTCATACTCCAGACTGACATTATATTGACTCTGCCCCTGGCCAGGACCAGAATAAAATTATAATTGAACATGTACACTCAACATTTTTTGCTATAGAAAATTCTTTGGAAGAGTGATAATTTTTCATATTTCATACACTATCCTTTAAATGTGAAATTGTTTTACAGTAGTTATACATGTTTCCTGTTGACTTTGAACTATTGAGAGTGAGACTGAGTATGTAGGAAATTGCCTGGTGATGAAAGAGAAAATGAATCAGTGAAGTGAACAGGACAAATAAGAGGGTATCTGGGGGTCAAATGAAATGGCTGGTCATTGTGTCCTGCGTTATTTTAGGTTTTTATCAGCCCCGGAGGCGCTTTAGTGCTTCTTTAGGGGTCTAATACTTGCAATAAATTGTTAGATTTGGAATTGTTTCAGGTAATAAAGATATAGCATATAACTGTTTAAAAGGCTGTGAAGGTTCTGAGATTTTTATTATACTGGCAAGCTAACAAGTTAGCCTGCCAGAGTTTATAGATGCTGGCAGAGACGTGCGACTCTTGGTTGGAGATAAAGGTCTTTATCACATCACATCTGGCAGCATCAGCCTCGTGTTGGCATCCATTCCCTGTGACTCCCAGGTTCTTTAGTGGCATTGTAGAGACCCAGGTTGACACGCACATGCAATGGATTTATATTAGAACTAAAGAACCCTAAGCTTATGAAGCCCCCATCTTTTAAAGGGGTCTGCTGTAAGTTTGTCCAGTATTTGCCCTTTAGGGACACAGTTTTTATTATATTTTATCAGAAGAGAAATCCATCCAATTTCAATGATTTAACATTAAATAAAGTAAGTTGACTTTGCACCTAGGGTGATGAACTGTCCTGATTCGTTCAAGGGTATCATAGTTTTTTGTGTTTTTTTTTTAACTATTTATTTTTCAGAGACAAAGAGAGAGTCAGAGTGAGGGATAGACAGGGATAGACAGACTGGAACGGAGAGATGAGAAGCATCAATCATTAGTTTTTCGTTTGCGCATTGCGACACCTCAGTTGTTCATTGATTGGTTTCTCATATGTGCCTTGACCGCGGGCCTTCAGCAGACTGAGTAACCCCTTGCTCGAGCCAGCAACCTTGGGTCCAAGCTGGTGAGCTTTTGCTCAAACCAGATGAGCCCGTGCTCAAGCTGGCGACCTCGAGGTCTCAAACCTGGGTCCTTCCGCATCCCAGTCGGACGCTCTATCCACTGCACCAACGCCCCATCAGGTGGGTATTACAGTTTTTATCACAGAATGTTCTGCATTCTCACTAGTGTTTTAGGGATATTAGACTGCTATATTTAATTTTTGTTTTTGGTTTATTTCACCCTACTGACTCTCGAATATTAAGAGACAGGAATGTGCATATAGTAGACCTCTGAATCTATTGCTGTGTAGCAAGTTACCCTCAGATTTAATGACTTAAAGCATCAGACATTTAATATTTTGGGTTAGGAACACTGGTGCCGTGTAACTGAGTGCCTTGGCGCAGGGCTTTCTACTAAGCTCCAATCAGGGTGTTGGCCAGGGCGGCAGTTTTCTCAGGGTCCACCGGAGTAGGAACCATTTCAACCTCGCTCACTGGCTCTCGAAAGGATATGCTGTTTTCTTGCCATGTGGGTTTCTCCATAGACTAGCTTACACCTGACAGCTGGCTTCCCTCATGAAAGTGAGAAAGCAAGAGAGGATTTTGAAAACAACAGTCACATACTTTTTGTAACTGAGTCTTTGTGTGTGTGTGTGTGTGTGTGTGTGTGTGAGAGAGAGAGAGAGAGAGAGAGAGAGAGAGAGAGAGAGAGAGAGAGAGAGATAGGGATAGACAGGAAAGGAGAGAGATGAGAAGCATCAATTCTTTGTTGTGGCTCTTTAGTTGTTCATTGATTGCTTCCTCATATGTGCCTTGACCAGGGGGCTACAGCAGAGCAAGTGACCCCTTGCTCAAGCCAGCGACCTTGGGCTTCAAGCCAGCAACCGTAGGGTCATGTCTATGATCGCACACTCAGGCCGGCGACCCTGTGCTCAAGTGAGCCTTGCTCTAACTAGATGAGCCCGCGTTCAAGCCGGCTACCTCAGGGTTTTGAACCTGCCTCTCCCTGCCTGTCCAACACTGTATCCACTGTTCCACTGCCTGATCAGAAATATTTTGTTTGGTCTTATTTTATAATATACTTCTGGACATTTGTGGTACCCATTTAATTTACTGTAATAGGACAGTTTTGATGAGTTCTGGTTTCTTTTTGGCTTTGTTTGGAATTTTAATGAGTTGGATTTTTTCAGTGTTTTCACATATGTAAAATAAAACAAAAATTTATTAAACAAACTTCAGTTAAAGAGTTATTGTGGAGTAACCATCCATGTATCACCATCTGATTAAACAATAAATTATTGTTAGGAACACTGCAGCTTCCTCCCCTTTCCAGGTTATAGCCTGCTTCCTTGCCCGTTAGGTAGTTAATATTTTGATATTTATAGTAATCACCTTTTGTTTTTCTTTATTAATTTGATGCCTATTTGTCTTTTTTTTCTTTTTTGAACTTACATAAATGGACTTCTGTAATAATATTTTGTTCTTTGGCTCAGTGTTAAACTTCATCTTTATTGTTTTGTATGGCTGTAGTTGATTCATTTTTGTTATTGTATTCTATATGTAAACATACTTCATTTTTTGTTACCAGTGCACTATTGAGTTGTTTTTGGTTTGCAGCTATTTACAAATTGCTATTAGCTTACATATATATATCCAGGTGTATATCTGTATGGGATGTATGTAGAAGTGGAATTGATGAGTCACAGGATATGTACAAACTGTTTTCCTAAGCAGTTGTAATTCTTAGTGACACTTCCTATGGCTGTTGTATGATTGTTCCTGCTGCACTGTATTTGTGCCAATACTTGAAATCAGACTTTTCAGTTTAGCTAATCTTTGGGTTATGTGTGCTCTTTATGGTTTTAATTATTTCCTGATGACTAATTAGTTTGAACACCTGTTACTATGTTTATTGGCCATTTTATTTTTTATTTTTTGTCTGTGTGAAATACTTGCTTAAAGCTGCTTTTCTGTTTAGTTAATTTTCTTAATGGTTTGTTGTTTATATATTCTAGATAAAAATTCTTTATCTTATCTATCTAATCTCCAGCAAATATACTGCTCACAAAAATTAGGGAATATTTATTTCAAAATGAATATAAAGCAATAAGGTATCCCCTAATTTTTGTGAGCAATGTATTTTCTTCCTCTAATTTGGGCTGCTTTTTTCATTGTCTTAAGTGGTATCATTTGATGAACTGATGTTTCTGTCTTAAATAGTTAAATTTCTTATTAATCTTTCCTGTTAAAATTTGTGCTGTTTGTGTCAGGTAAAAAATTCTTCTCCACTGGAGGTTATGAAGACATTTTTGTTATATTATCTATTTGAAGCTTTCTTTATTTTTTAATTTTTTAATTCTTTATTTTTCACATTCAGATCTCTAATCTACTTGGGAGTTTATTTTGTATAATGTGAGAGATAAGGAACTTTTCATATGGATAATTAGTTGGCTAAGCATTCTTCATTAAAAAGTTTATCCTTTCTCTATTACTCTGAAGTACCATCTCTATCATACCACATTTGTCCATATATGTGATAGTCTGTTTCTAGGCTCTCTTATATGCTCCACTGGTCTATTTGTCTATTTTTTTTAGCAGTTCCACATTAAAAAAAAATAGAACTTTAAATTACTGTTCCTCTTTAAGAATGCCTCAGCTATTCATGGCTCTTTGTTTTTCTATATAAATTTTAGAACCAGCTGGCATATTTCTGTGGCAAACCTGTGGTTTTTATTGCGATTACTCTGTAGATCAGTTTGGGAGAGTATCTTTACAATATTGAGTCTTCTAACTGATATACATGGTATTTATCTTTTTATTTGGGTCCTTAATATTTTATAAAACTTTCTGTTTAGTATATTACTCTTATACATTTTTTTATTTTAGTTTAGTATTATTTTAGTATTATTCTTATACATTTTTATTTTAGATTTGTTCTTAGGTGTTCATTTTTTTATGCTATTGTAAATTATGTCTGTGTCTTTAATTTCAGTTTCTTACTGTTTGCTGGTATATAGAAATACAGTTGATTTTTACACATACGTAATTTTGTAGCCAGCAACCTCTTTAAACTATCATTAATTCTAATAATTTTTTTGTAGATTCTTTTATGTTTTCTGTGTACACATCATCGTCTGCAAATAACAGTTTAGTTTCTTTTTTATGATTATTATATCTTTTATTTATTTTTCTTGTCTTACTCTGCTGGCTAGGACATCCTGTACAATGATGAATAGAAGTGGTGATAGCGGGGCATCCTAGTCTTGGTGCTGGTCTCGCAGTGAAAGCTTTCGGCGTGTCACCATTAGGTATGATGTTTTCTGTAGGTTTTTTTCTAGGTACCTTTTATAATTCAAGGAAGTAAATTTCTATTCCCAGTTTCTTAATTTTTTTTTCCTTCACTTGTTACTGGGGGCTTGAGTATTCTCCAAAATTTTTTGCACCTGAGATGATATGAAATTTTATTCTGTTAATGTGAATAATTACATTTATTTAACATTAAAAAGTAAATCGACTTTGCATCTAGGGTGATGAACTATCCTGATTTGCTCAGGAGTGTCATAGTTTTTAACATAGAATGTTCTGCATTCTAGGACCACCAGGATGGTGGTTTGCCTTACTTGCATCCTTTATGTAAACCAAACTTGATCATGATGTGTGTCCTCTTCTACGTTGTTTGTATTTTGTTTAGGATTTTTGCATCCTATGTTCATTAGTGAGATTGTCCTTTATTTTTATACTAGTCTTGTTCACTTTTGCTATAAAGATTGCTTACTGTATCAGGTGAATTGGGGAAGGTACTCCCTTTACTATTTTCTGGAAGAATTTGTGTAGTCTAGGAAGGACATCATGGCTGAATGTCTAAAGATCATGCTGGAGAGGCTGTCTGGGTCTGTTGTTTGCCAAGTTTTAAGCTATTGATTCAGTTGCTTCAACAGTTATATGCCTATTCAGGTTTTTGTTTTAGGTGTCACTTTTGATATGTTATATGCTCTTTTTTAGGAGGTGACTGTTTCATCTACATATTCTAATTTACTGATAGAAGATTCATCTTAATATTAAAATTTTAATGTCTCCAGAGTTTTTAGTGATGTCCTTCATTCCTAACTGCTGATGAGTGCAGTGCCTTTTCCTCTTTCTTTCTCAATTGGTTGTTGCCAGAGATGTATCAATTTTGAGTCTTATCTAAGAACCAACTTTTGGCTTTATGTTCTCTATGTTAATTTTTTTTTCTATTTTATAAGTTTATGTTCTTTATCATTTCCATTCTACTTTTTTCTTTCTGTCTTTTCGTTGTTCCTTTTCTAATTTGTTAATTTGGTTGTACATATGCAGACATTTTTCTAATATAGCATTTAAGGTCAAATTTTTTTTTAGCTGCATCTAATGATTTTCAAATGGCATTTTGTTGGTTATTCCTTAGTTTAAAATAGTTTGTATTTTTATTACAGTTTTTTTAAGCCAGTGAACTATTTAGAAATAAACTACTATTATTTGAACATGTGGATTTTTTGTCTTTCTGTTATGGATTTCTGTTATAATTGGATTATCAATACTTTGTTGTATTTGTTTGACTATGATATTTGCACTATCACCTGGTAGTTGGTTACATTTAGAAATATTTGTACTTGAAAAGAATAGATTTTACAATTGCATGGTGTACTATAATGTTTGTTCAACATATAGTGATAATTTTCTGCATTCCTACTGATTCTTTGTGTCCTTGTTTCATCAATTTCTGAATCATATTCCAGGTGAGTTTCTTATACAGAAGAGATTTCTGTGTACTCTGCCAGAGTTGTTTCTTTTATGTTTTTTATTGTTGTTTTCGTTATTTACTTCCCCTATGTTTTTCTCCTTATGGGTTACTTGGATATTTTTTAAATTCTCAATTTATTTGTTTTTGAGTATGTCTCTTTATGTATTTTTTTAGAGGTTACTCTAGGTCAGGGGTCGGGAACCTTTTTGGCTGAGAGAGCCATGAACGCCACATATTTTAAAATGTAATTCCGTGAGAGCCATACAATGACCCGTGTACGTTATGCATTATCCAATAAAAATTTGGTGTTGTCCCAGAGGACAGCTGTGATTGGCTCCAACCACCTGCAACCATGAACATGAGCAGTAGGAAATGAATGGATTGTAATACATAAGAATGTTTTATATTTTTAACGTTATTTTTTTTATTAAAGATTTGTCTGCGAGCCAGATGCAGCCATCAAAAGAGCCACATCTGGCTCGCGAGCCCTAGGTTCCTGACCCCTGCTCTAGGTATTACATTATCACTGTCTACTGGTATTGACATGTATTTACATTTGCTTTCAAATAAGCCATCTTTGTTATGCCCCCACAGTCCATATTTTTAGGGGGGTGGCTCTTGCTGCTGCTTCTTTGTTTTCTTCTCAACCTAGAAGAAGAGTTGGTGTGGAAGGGCTGAATGGAGCTTGCTATTGTAGGACGTTGGTACTAAGTATGTGTCCTTTTGTGGGGTGGTAAGATGATAGTTTACACTTGATGTGGCTAAATTTGCTTTGATTTTTCTGGTAACTCTCCCAGAATTTGTATGTGTGTTTGTTTTAAAATTTTGCTTTTTTAGAGCAGTTTTGGGTTCACAGCATATTGAGAGGAAGTACAGAGATTTCTCATAAAGCCCCTGGCCTCACATATACATAGACTCCTCCATCAACATCCCTCACCAGCAGGTACATTTGTTATATAGTTGAACCTACATTTATCATAATCACCCAAAGTCCATAGTTTACTTTTAGATTTATTCTTGATTTTATACATTGTGTATTGTTATAGTATCATACAGAGTGTTTTTACTGCACTAAAATTTCTTCATGCTTCCCCTGTCTATCCCCTCCCATACTCCCAAACCCAGGCAACCACTAATTTTTACTGTCCCCATAGTGGGAATCATACAGTTTAGAGCCTTTTAGATTTTTTTTTTTAATGAAGTAATATGCATTTAAATTTCCACCATGTCTTCTAAGGCTTGAAAGCTTACTTCTTCTAAGCACTGAATAATATTTATATATTCCATTGTCTGGATGTACCACTGTTTATTCATTAACTTGCTGAAGGACATCTTGGTTTGCAGTAATAAATAAACCTGCTATAAACATGTTTTTGTGTGGTTATAGTTTTCATTCCTTTGGATAAATACCAAGGAGCATGATTACTAGGTCATATGATAAGCATATGTATGATTTTTTTTTTTTAAAGTGAGAGAGAGGAGGGACAGACAGGGAAGGGAGAGAGATGAGAATCATTAATTGGTAGTGGCGGCATCTTAGTTGTTTATTGATTGCTTTCTCATTTGTGCCTTAACCAGGGGGCTCCAGCTGAGCCAGTGACCCCTTGCTCAAGCCAGTGACCTTGGGCTTCAAGTCAGTGACCTTTGGGCTCAAGCCAGCTGCCGTGGGGTAATGTCTGTGATCCCACACTCAGGCTGATGAGCCCATGCCCAAGCTGGATGAGCCCACGCTCAAGCTGACAACCTTGAGGTTTTGAACCTGGGTCCTCAGTTTCCCAGTCCAATGCTCTATCCACTGTGCTACCCCTGGTCAGGCGTGATTTCTTTTCTTAAAGAAACTGCTAAACTGCTTTTCAAAGTGGTTACTGTATACCAATTTGCATTTCCACCAGCAACAGAAGTTTTTGTTGCTCTACATTTTTGCCAGCATTTGACATTAGTGTTCTGGATTTTGGCTGTTTTAATTGGTGTGCAGTGGTATCTGCTTGTTTTTATATATTAGTTTTTGCTGCATTTTTAAAGCCATATTTCTTTCTGAAAGTGTACTAGTATTCCTTTGTTCAGTTTTAAATGTCATTTGATTGAATAGTCTTAGAATATTGTAAAAACAACGTAGGGTGGAGAAAAGTTTATTAGATGGAAGAGTGTTTATTTCTTTTATGTTTTTCTCCTTAGGGGTTACTTGGATGTTTTTATAATTTTCTGTTTTGATTTATTTATGATGTTTTGGAATACATCTCTGTGTATTTTTTTAGAGGTTACTCTAATTACTATTTTTACACCCCACCCCAGGTTTCCAGTATGCCAAGTTTTGTGGTTACCACCTTGCACTTAGTAGTTAATGCAGGGTCTCTCCTTTCTTACTCCATCTTTTAAACTTTGTTGTTCCCTACCATCCAGTTCTTGTTCTCATCTCTTCTGACTGTGCTAATTGACATTGGATGATTTCGTTCATTTTCATAGGTTCATATTTATTGTTTCTTTTTCTCTCATAGCTTTTGTGCCTTTGTATATATTATTATTTATCTTGCTTATTTTGTACTTCCCCACTGTATTCTACCTAGAAAAATTCTATATGTCCTTCAAGGCCCCGCCTTTCATTTAATTTCAGATGTAATTTCAATTATCCAGTTACCTCTCCCCTGCCCCTGAGTTTTTTATCTGGGTTAGGATCAGTCTGTTTCCTTAATTTAGTGTGCATACCATCATCATCATGCTTACTATGATTTAATTTTTGGTTTACTTGTTTGTTATCTCCCCTAGACAGGGTTCTGTGAGGGCAAAGGCTATAGTTTTTTAAATCCTGTTCTTCCTAGGGCTTAGCAAAATGCTTAGGATTGGTAATTATATGAATTAATAAACTACCAATTATATTATCAACTATATATGTATTGCCACAGAAGAGAAGCTTCTATTATTAATAAACTTTAAAAGTCTTTTTACCATTATTAGATATTAAAGAAGTGAAAGTTAAATATTAAGGTACTGCTTTCAAGAAATAGTAGCATGTAGTGCAGGGGTCGGGAACCTATGGCTCGCAAGCCAGATGTGGCTCTTTTGATGGCTGCATCTGGCTCGCAGACAAATCTTTAATAAAAAAAAACACATTAAAAATATAAAACATTCTCATGTATTACAATCCATTCATTTCCTACCGTTCATGTTCATGGCTGCTGGTGGCTGGAGCCAATCACAGCTGTCCTCAGAGATAACACCAAATTTTTATTGGATAATGCGTAACGTATTAATACATGGGTCGTTTTATGACTTTCAAGGAATTACATTTTAAAATATGTGGCATTCTTGGCTCTCTCAGCCAAAAAGGTTTCCAATCCCTGAATTGTAGTGGTTAATTGCGTGAGTTCTGGAGCAAGGTGGTCTTGGTCTGAATGCCTGTTTTGCCACTTGCTGAATAAATAGTAAGATAGCCACTTACATTGACTAGTCTAGTGAAAGAATTTTAAATTGGTGTGTTGTTACTGGAAAACAGTTTTGTTTTATAGAGTGAAGATTTGCTAAATCTTTGTTGTTTTTAATAATTTCATATTTAATAAAATTTGAAAGTCAGACTCGTGTTTTAGAATTACTTCAAATAGTTTGTATCTGGTAAGGGGAATGATTAAATGTATTGAATGTGATTCTGCAATTAAAATGTTTGCATTTAAATGGCATGGAAAGCCTGACCAGGCTTTGCAGTGGATAAAGCTTCGGACTAGGATGCAGAGGACCCAGGTTCAAAACCCCAAGGTCACCAACCTGAGCGCGGGCTCACCAGCTTGAGCCGTGGAGTTGCTGGCTTGAGCATGGGATCATAGACATGACCCCATGGTTGCTGACTTGAGCCCAAGGTCACTGATTTGAGCAAGGGGTTACTCACTCTGTGGTAGATCCCGGTCAAGGCACATATAGAAAGCAATCAATGAAAATTAAGGTACTGCGACAAAGAATTGATGCTTCTCATCTCTCTCGCTTCCTGTCTGTCTGTCTCTCTCACAAAAATAAACAAATAAATAGGAAAATGTTATGATGCAATAGGTAAGATATCAATGATAAAACATTATCTTAAATATATTTTAAAAAGTACTTAAGAAGAAAATGTTAAGATGCTAACTTGTGATTGCTTTTGGAAGGTGGAGTATAACCTCTGTGAAGCTAAGTTTTATTTTATTTTATTATTTTTTTAATTTTTCTGAAGTGAGAAGCGGGGAGGCAGACAGACAGACTCCCGCATGTGCCCGACCAGGATCCACCCAGGATGCCCACGAGGGGGCAATGCTCTGCCCAGCTGACCCATTGCTCCCTTGCAACTGGAGCCATTCTAGTGCCTGAGATGGAGGCCATGGAGCCATCCTCAGCACCTGGGCCAACTTTGCTCCAGGGGAGCCTTGGCTGTGGAAGGGGAAGAGAGACAGAGGAAGGAGAGGGGGAAGGGTGGAGAAGCAGATGGGTGCCTCTCCTATGTGCCCTGATCAGGAATTGATCACAGGACTTTCACACTCTGGGCCAATGCTCTACCACTGAGCCAATGAGCCAGGACTCTAAATTTTATTATTAAAATTGGGTTTACAACTCACATGCTGACAATAATTAAATGAAGTTGAATGGCTTGTGTTTTTAATGTCACATTATCATTGTTGTTCACCTTTTTATTAAAAAGTCAGTTCTTACATTAAAAAAAGTATTTACTTTTTTCTTAAATATTAAGTCTCTTCATTTACACTTTAACATAGGAACTTCCAGATTATTTTGTGTGTGGGTTTTCATCCTTACAATTTACCATTCCTTCCCAGTTTTCTGAAAATCATTTTACAAATGTAAAGTTGTTTTATAATCTTGGTGATGTTAGTATGGTTTGATTTAGGCTTTTTTCCCCTCTTTTATCTGCAGCAACTGGAACAGATTCAGAAGGAGCTAAGTGTTTTGGAAGAGGATATTAAAAGAGTGGAAGTAAGATATCAAGAATTTCTCACCTCTAGCAATTTTTAAATTTCATGAAATTGTCACTTTTCCTTTTAATTGCTGCATTAAATTTATGGAATTGGGCCCCATTATATAGAAAGTAACAGATGTTACTTTAATTTTAATTGAGAGTGCATTTTTATAGAAATAGCATCTCTTTCTTTAGGATAAAATGTATTCTGAATTTGTTTTCACTGTTTTATTGCCATAATTATTTTTGGATTGGTTGAAAAATCATTTTTTTGTATGTACCATCATATTAACTTAATTCCCACAAAACCCTCAATTATTATTAAAATATCTCATGAGTCTATTCTTTTATTAAGTAAATTTTTTTAATCTATCTATTGTGCATTACTTGGTGCTAGCATTAATTTAAGAAAGATATGAGAATACATTACCAATAATCTAAGAATTTATAGTATGATATAGTTTACTCATAGAAATGCATGGGAGGATCTTTGAGAGTCTTATAGGTTATTATGATGTGAGGTTATTATTTTCAGCTGTATTTAAATTTACTGTGTTTTTAATTATTTACATGTGTTATACTTTTCTTTTGCTGATACATGTTAATTGATCTTGACTTTACTCTTAGTGGAAGTTCAGTATCCCATGTGGCATTCATAACCTATATTTAAGTCCCTCGCTTGATTGTATGATTAAACTGAGTTTAAATTAGTCAGAAATAATTTTGCTTGATTATGTATATTTAGTTGTATTTTGAAATTTGCTAATTTTTTATTAATCAACATGTAGAACATAAAAAAGGAGACCAGTTTGTTGGTATGATTCAGGCATAATTTATGCAATAATACTTGATTAGGAGGCTTTCCCTCTGGATTAGTGATCAGAAGTTAGAGTTTACATCTTTATTAAACAAAGCTAATATTTGAATCAAGAGAAGTGTTACTTTTTAAACATTTTTTTCAGAAGATACATTTTTTAAATTTTTATTTATTCATTTTAGAGAAGAGAGAGAGAGAGAGAGAGAGAGAGAGAGAGAGAAGTGGGGGGAGGAGCAGGAAGCATCAACTCCCACATGTGCCTTGACCAGGCAGGCCCAGGGTTCTGAACCAACGACCTCAGCATTTCAGGTTGATGCTTGATTCACTGTGCCACCGCAGGTCAGGCCAGAATATATTTTTAAAGTAGAGACTGACACATTCTCTTCTGTACCTCAGAGAATTGAACCTAAAGATCCAGTTATCATACTGTCATTTTTATCTTAGTATTTATCAGTACATACCCCGATCAGTGTTAACTAGTTTTTTGTTCATACAGCTTTGAACTGCACAGATCCAGTTATATGCAGGGTTTACTTTTTAATTTTTTTAATGTTTTTATTTTTCTGAAGTTGGAAACGGGGAGGCAGGCAGGCAGGCAGACTCCCGCATGTGCCCGACCAGGATCCACCTGGCATGCCCACCAGGGGGCGATGCTCTGCACATCTGGGGCATTGCTTTGTTGCAACCAGAGCCATTCTAGCACCTGAGGCAGAGGCCATAGAGCCATCCTCAGTGCCCGGTCCAACTTGGCTCCATTGGAGCCTTGGCTGCGGGAGGGGAAGAGAGAGACAGAGAGGAAGGAGAGGGGGAGGGGTGGAGAAGCAGATGGGCGCTTCTCTTTTGTGCCCTGGCCGGGAATCGAACCTGGGACTCCTGCACGCCAGGCCGACGCTCTTACCACTGAGCCAACCGTCCAGGGAGGGGTTTACTTTTTAATAGCATAAATTTTATTTATTTTTATTAGTAACATTTTTTCTCTAGCTTAAGGAATACAGTATATAATACATAAAAAATATATAATATGTGTTAATTGAGTGTTATCAATAAGGATTCTGGTCAAGAGTCGACTGTTAGTGAAATTTTGGGGGAGTCAAGAGTTATAGCAGTTATATAGGATGGTTGGGGTGTGGTACCCATAACTCCCATGTTGTTCAAGGGCCAACTCGCTTTACATTTGTCTTTTTTGTGTTGGTGGCTTTATTAGTGAGAATATTTATTAAAGATTTTCTATTTTTTTTTACAATGTTTTCCATAGAAAAGGCTTATCTCTTCACTTTTTAGATCTTGCTTTCACATTTTGTGGAGAGGAAGCCTTGAGCAAGTTGGATGGTGAGACAGAAAAGGGACTGATAAAAACCCAGGGTTGGAAAGGAGTATGATACCATATCTAGTTTTGACTTACACATCTTCTAAACTCAAACAATTATACTTTCAGGAAATGAGTGGCTTGTACTCTCCTGTCAGTGAGGACAGCACAGTGCCGCAGTTTGAAGCTCCTTCGCCATCACACAGGTACAAAACCTCATTCTTGTAATTGTATAGGATTTATGTGACCAAGTGCACATATAGTGCTAGACCTTGGGAGCCTTTTCCGTGTGATGTAGAAAACCCCTTTTTTTGGTTATGAGCTAGAGATGAGATTCAGATTACCTGTCTGTTTCTTTAATGCTTTGAATTTTCATGCCAGGGATGGTCACTGAATATCAAAATGTAGAACATCAAAAAGGAAACTAGGTTGTTAGAATGATTCAGAGATATAATTTATGCAATAATACTTGATTTTGATAGAATATTGTAAATTATGAATACACTGCTTAATGAAAGGTTTGGTGAATTTCTTGAAATAATAGTAGCTTTAAATATTTTGTAAATTAAAACTTGGATGGCATTAAAAATGTATAATTTGAGAACATAAAGTGGTAATAATAGGAGAAATTTAATAAAATAGAACCTTGAGCTTGTCTCATAACTTACTGAATTTTCTTGGACAGATCACTTTCCCTAGATTTAAAATGAGGGCATTAGATAAATTGAATAGTTTAGTTCTCCCTGTCATCTTCATAACTCCCTGTTATTAAGTCTTCTGTTTTGTATACTCTCTTAGCGCAGGGACTGCATTTGTCTAGCTCACACCTGTTTCCCTAGGTTTTAGAGAATTAGTAGTGACTGGCCTCATTCAATATTTATGAGATACAGTGAATGTCTGTGGTTCCTTCTAAAGTTCTATTTGATGAAATCAGTATAACCTAAATTTTGAATGTTTTTGCTTGAATGTTTAAAGAGCAATTTTATATATTTTTAACTTGCCTAATCCATTTAGACTACTGATCCAATGGAAGCTTTTTAGGCAAACAGTTTTAGGACAACATGTGTATTATTGGGCAGTCTGATGCCAATATAAGAGATCATACATACAACCCTCAGAACCTGTCATGTCAGTTCAGAGAAGCTATTGTGAGCCCAGTTTGGTACAATGTATCAAAAGGGGCACAGGGGATGTTCTACTTCAAAAGCATTCGTGGATGTTTGCTATTTTTCCCCTTAACCATTTTATGAAGATCCTTGTGAATTCTAGTTGATTCTATGGTCACTTAGCTCTATAATTTAGCTTGTTTTTCTCTAACTTCATTTTACTTAAAACACCTGGGAATGACTCAGTCTCTGGTATATTGTTATTTATAAATTTAGCATTTACTTTCTAATATACAGGGGATCTTTGTCCATGGAATATTTATTATGTGAGTGTATGTAGGCAAGCAAAAGTTGTTATATCACATAATATTCACTAATAAATTGACAGTTCGCATTAGCATATCCCTTTTTGTCTAATAGTAGCATGTATTTATCTCTCTTGTATCCAGGTCTTTGTTACTCAATCTCTACCTATTGGGGTTTTTTTTTGTTTGTTTTTTTGTTTTTTTTGTTGTTTTTTTACAGAGATAGTCAGAGAGAGGGATAGACAGGGACAGACAGACAGGAATGGAGAGAGATGAGAAGCATCAATCATTAGTTTTTCGTTGCGTATTGTGATACCTTAGTTGTTCATTGATTGCTTTCTCATATGTGCCTTGACCGCGGGCCTTCAGCAGACCAAGCAACCCCCTGCTCGAGCCAACGACCTTGGGTTCAAACTGGTGAGCTTTTGCTCAAACCAGATGAGCCCGCGCTCAAGCTGGTGACCTCGGGGTCTCGAACTTGGGTCCTCGGCATCCCATTCTGACGCTCTGTCCACTGCACCACTGCCTGGTCAGGCTCTACCTGTTGGTTTTTATTAACATGTGACAAGATAGTGTTATATTCATGTAACTGGCTCTGTTTATTCAATGCCTCTGAAGTAGACTCTATTCTAGATGGTGAACCTAGTTGGCTGGCAAAGCCCTACCCTTATGGTGTTTACATTTGGGAGGGGTGGAGGTTGGGGAGGATACTAAAAAAGCAAATTTATACTGTAGCACTTAGATAGCATATAAGTAGTACCTTAGGAGGTAAAAAATTAGGCCTACTAGGGGTTTGCAGAGGATTCTGTTTTAGTTTGAATAGTCAGGCTTCTCCGAGGAGGTGATATTTTAGGTGACACATAAATGAAATATAAATATGATTGAAAGTCATGGGAGAGTTTTGAGTAGGATGTGATTCAGATTTTAAAATGTGGAAAATAGTGAGGAGTGAATCCCTTTCAACCTCCTGCCATTGGAAGCCAGGAGGAAGGTAAGGAAGCATTGCAACAGTCCAGAGGAGAGGAGACAATGGCTTGGATTAGGATTTTATTGGTGGAAGAGATGAGAAGTAGTTGCATTGTAAAGAAAGTAGCATATTTGTAAAAGATACAGGATATCATGAAATCTATGAAAACATTGTTGGAGAATTGCTAAAATAGTGTGCAAAGCTATCATCAAATGAGATTCGGGCATACTTAGACTGGTAAACAGGTGAAGAAGGGAAAATAGGCAAACATGATATTTTCTTTAAGAAAATATCAAGAGTGTTTTGACATTTTATTAAAACAAATAATTTGAATATTCCTCAGAGTTTCAGAGAGACACTTGAGAAAAATGATGTTGCCTTTTAAACACTCTTAGAAAATGACCCTTAAGTTTGGGATGTGAAATTGAACATGCTGGAAAGGATATCATGTTATACTATCAATATTTGATTTTTCTTTATTTTTGAGAATAGTGTGCAAGTTGTAAGTATAATAACTTCCCCCATAATTATTAGATTTGTTACTTAAATGCCATCTAGTTTTTGTTTTTATTCCTCACTGTAATGTTTTGGTTTCTCTTTTAAGCAGGCTTAGTTTTTAAAAAGCCTGTTTGTAGCCCTAGCTGATTGGCTCAGTGGTAGAGCGTTGGCCTGGCGTGCAGGAGTCCTGGGTTCGATTCCCGGCCAGGGCACACAGGAGAAGGACCCATCTGCTTCTCCACCCCTCCCCCTCTCCTTCCTCTCTGTCTCTCTCTTCCCCTCCCGCAACCAAGGCTCTATTGGAGCAGAGTTGGCCCGGGCGCTGAGGATGGCTCCACAGCCTCTGCCTCAGGCACTAGAATGGCTCTGGTCACAACAGAGAGACACCCCAAATGGGCAGAGCATCGCCCCCTGGTGGGCATGCCCGGTGGATCCCGGTCGGGCGCATGCGGGAGTCTGTCTGACTGCCTCCCCGTTTCCAACTTCAGAAAAATACAAAAAAAAAAAAAAAAAATTTAAAAAGCCTGTTTGTAGATTCATTTATTTCTATGAGGGCCTTCTTTATATGTCAGGTCATTGGATTCCTTATAGCATAGATTCTGGGTTTATGATTAGATCTTATATTTAAATGAAAAGAGAGAAAGACCAATACAACCCTCTGACCCCTAGGATTTTGTCTTCTGTGTATATACCAGGATCAGCTCTCATTGCCGAATCCTGTCATTCTCTTCCTGCTGCCTTGTTTAGACCCAATATCACATGGAATCTAGCCTCCTTAGTGCCTGAAATATGATATTTCTTTTATGTACATGTATGGTCTTTCACACTCACCTGGCTGTGCCTACTATTTTTATATGTTAGAATTGCATTTAACTCCCAAAACAGTATATTACGGTACCTATATATATACTGTTTCTTTTGCATAGAAACTTCTTGGATTCATCTCTTAAATAGCTTCTCCCCAAGGTTAGGTGATTACAGACATATCTTAAGAAATCTTTGCTGCGCTGGCATGGAGGACTTTTGAACATAAATGAGGTTTTGCTATATTTTAATGAAGTTTATCTATTGTGTGTTTTATTTGGGGAAATAAAGGGGATACTTGCCTTAACTCTGACTCTATACCATTTAAAGGAGTTGAACTTAATGCCATAAGCAATGGAAGACCCTTGAAGAATCCTACAGAATTTTTAACTTGGACTTAAAAACACAAAATGCAGAAATCAAACTGCCTTGGCAATAATAGGACACTCTTCTTACATCTGTAATATCTAATTAAATTGATAGGTAATAGAAATGGAGCAAGTTATGAAAATCATTTTAGAAAGAGTATAACTTCCTTTATGGGAATATTTGAAGACTTTATTCTTACAATCAACCAGCTTTGGGGGGTGTATCCAGCATGTATCAAACACTGTTTTTGGCACTGGGAATATATCATAGTTGTGAATATGACAGACCCATGGCCTTAGGATGGAAAATAAGTTATGCTGGCAAATCAGTTATTGTGCTTCAAATATAGCATGAATAGACTTTCAATTCCAAGAATTAAAATAATCAAAATGAATTTAACTCTAAAACTTTAGTAATCATGTTTGATTAGTAGACATTCCAGGATTTTTAAAAAACATCTTTAGGCTCTTGTTATAAACTGTAATTGTCACTGCTTGATGAAGCTGTTGCCAGACCCTTCCAGTTCTGAATTCTGAGGTATGACTAGGCAGATTTTTGCAATGCAGATTTTTGAACTCTGTCCCCAAATCTGATCATGAGGTCTGAGATGGATGCTAGAGATTCAAATGCAGGCTTGGGGGTCATACTTTAAAAATATGTAAACACTGGTTTGGTAGATAGAGAATATGTTATCATTACTGACATGTTTTTAAATCTTTAAATCAGATACACTGATGTTCTCTTTCATAAAAGAAAGCTCAAATATCCAACACTAAAGTTTTATAACTGTCTTGAGCTTATTTCATCTTTTGGAGAGTTTAGGGTGAAGATTTCTAATTATTTTACTCTCTGCTCTATAAAGTTACATGTCTTTCTTTAATGTCTTCAGTACACCTCAAATCAAGTTCCTGGGTTTAAGAGAGCCAGGAATGTTAAAATTAAGTCTAGAGGAGGACCACATTTATTTGCAAAAGTTGTAACTGTCAGAGTAATATAGCATCTGTGTATTAGGTGATGTAATTTGAACATATTATCTCATACAATCATCAGAACAAATGCTATGTAATAGGTTTTTTCATCCTTTTTATTTTACAGCCAAGGAATTGAGTCACTTGAGTGGAGATGAAGTGATTTGCCAGTATCATACAGTTAGTGCAGACCAGTATTCTAATACAAGCATGCTTACTCGAGAGCCTTGAGAAGTGAAAGAGTTTTGGAGCTCTCATCATGGAGTTGAAAATAATAAAACATTGAGCAGAAGATGAATAGAAACTTTTAGTTAAAAAATGGCAGGGCAGTGATTGTTCAAGGAGAGAAAACATGTATCACTTTAGCAGTGTTAAGTAAAGATTCTGGAATTATATTGCCTGGATTCAAATTCTGGCTCCACAACTTATTAGTGGTTTGACCTTAGGCAAGTTATTAATTTCCATATACCTCAGTTTTCTCATTTGTAAAATAAAGATAGCTGTCTTGGCTGGTAAGACATGATAGTAATTTAAAGAAATGAGAATAATGCCTGGCACACAGTACGCACTCAGTAGATGCTAGCTACTGCTGTCATTGTCCTAAAGTGGATAGATTATAGTCACATTGATTGTGGATGATTTGTTTGAATAGTTGTATCAAATGTTAAAGGGTATGTGGAATTAGAAAGGAAAAGCCCAACAGAAAGACTGATTTTTAGCATCTGTTGAGGTATCTTCAAAATATGGCCACAAAAATTTTGTTTGTTTAGTAAATGGGATAATTTGAAAATCAAGGCTTCACTTCTTATGAAAAGGACGTGATACATACACTTTGTTGTAGCAGAGAAGTAGTTCTGTGTTAAGTAACTGACATTATTTTGAGAAAAATGTAATTTAGTAATTTAGCTCTAATCTGTAATACTAAGAATTATTGCCTTGGATGAAATGGAATAATAAGATAGTGACAAACTACTGTTTTAAAAAATTAAAATCATATTCTGTTTTAATTAAGCATTATTCAAATTTATGTCAGATTATTCTTAGATGACGTTGCTTAGTATGCTTTGTTGTTGTTTTTTTGTTTTTTTTTTTTGCACTTCTCTGAAGCTGGAAACGGGGAGAGACAGTCAGACAGACTCCCGCATGCGCCCAACCGGGATCCACCCGGCACGCCCACCAGGGGCGACGCTCTGCCCACCAGGGGGCGATGCTCTGCCCCTCCGGGGCGTCGCTCTGCCGCGACCAGAGCCACTCTAGTGCCTGGGGCAGAGGCCAAGGAGCCATCCCCAGCGCCCGGGCTTTGCTCCAATGGAGCCTTGGCTGCGGGAGGGGAAGAGAGAGACAGAGAGGAAGGGGGGGGTGTGGAGAAGCAAATGGGCGCTTCTCCTATGTGCCCTGGCCGGGAATCGAACCCGGGTCCCCCGCACGCCAGGCCAACGCTCTACCGCTGAGCCAACCGGCCAGGGCCAGTATGCTTTGTTTTGGGGAACTGGCTTAATAATTTTTTCTTTTCTTTTTTTTTTTTTTTCTGAAGTTGGAAACAGGGAGGCAGTCAGACAAACTCCCACATGTGCCCGACCAGGATCCACCTGGCATGCGCCCAACCGGGATCCACCAGGCATGCCCACCAGGGGGTGATGCTCTGCCCATCTGGCGCGTTGCTCTGTTGCAACCAGAGCCACTCTAGCGCCTGAGGCAGAGGCCATGGAGCCATCCTCAGCGCCTGGGCCAACCTTGCTCCAATGGAGCCCTGGCTGTGGGAGGGGAAGAGAGAGACAGAGAGACAGAGAGGAAGGAGAGGGGGAGGGATGGAGAAGCAGATGGGCGCTTCTCCTGTGTGCCCTGGCCTGGAATTGAACCCGGGACTCCTGCACGCCAGGCTGACGCTCTACCACTGAGCCAACCAGCCAGGGCCTGGCTTAATAATTTTATGTAGAACACTGGTAAAGCACAGGTTTTGGCTATAGCCCCTTATAGTTCATTAAATGTAAAGTTTATTTTTCTCTACCTTGAGTTTATACTAATGAAAACTAAATCATGACAGTGGTTAGTCTAATTTCACGTATGCACAGCATTTTTCTTTTGCTCCATTTATTTAAAAATCTTATATTTATTTTTTTTATGTTAAATCTTTTTTTTTCCTCTTATTCAGTCAAAGGAGAGGAGGGAGAGACAGACTCCCACATGCACCCTAACCAGGTTCCACTGAGCAAGCTCATTAGGGGGTGATACTCTACCCATCTGGGGCATTGCTCTGTTGCTCAGCAACCGAACTCTTCCTAGTGTAAGGTGTAGAGAGAGAGAAAAGCGAGAGGGGGAGGGGTGGAGAAGCAGGTGGTTGCTTCTCCTGTGTGCCATGACCAGAAATTGAACCTGTGATATCTACACGCCAAGGCGGATGCTTTACCACTGAGTCAACCAACCAGGGCCCCTCATTTAATAGATGGAGAAAGTGGATATCAAATTAACATTAGTAACTTGCCCAGAGGCATTTAGCCGCTAAGGGATGAAATTCAAACCCAGTCCATGCTCTTAAGAGCACCTCTCATGTTATAACTTTTGATATTATTTGAGTACTAAGGTAAAATAGTGCTTGTGTGTATTTGTGTAGAAAGAAGCATTTTAATCAGTATCCTCATTTGCTTAAATTGATTAGGCTAGACAAGAATTGAAACATTTTTTAGTAGAAAAAGGAAAGAAGAGTTTTTAAAATGTAAATAATTGTTGGATTATCATGGGTGATATATATGTTATTTCCATTTTTAGATATTAATAGTCTCCATAGTCCAGTGGTCAACAAACAGTGGCTCACGAGCCACATGCATTTCTTTGGCCCCTTGAATGTGGCTCTTCCACAAAATACCACATGTGGGCGCAAATGCCAGCTTAGGAGTAGTATTTTAATTAAGTTAATAACAATGTACCTACCTGTATAGTTTAAGTTTAAAAAATTTGGCTCTCAAAAGAAATTTCAATCATTGTACTGTTGATATTTGGCTCTGTTGACTAATGAGTTTGCCGACCACTGTGGACATAGGCTAATTTATTTTTTTTTTAAGATGGGAGGGGGATAGTGTAATGAAGTGATTAAGATAGAAATGGTTTGATAAAACTAACAGAATGGATACGAGTCTGGACTTCTAGAGGCTTTTCTAGGGTTAAGTAGGAGAATTCAGACAATATAACCGAACGTAAAGAACTAATGCAGAAAGCAAATTCTGTTCAACCAGAGCAGAGAAAACTGGTATATAGGTTTTGGGTTATGAAAGAAAGAGTATTGGTATTTTATTATTTGTTCCATTCTTTTTTATGGTTTCCTTTCATGTGAGATGATTATAATATTTTTATATGGAAGGGACTCTAGACATTCTAGAGACAAGTTAGTCCCCACTCATCTCACTTTGCAGATAGGAAAGTGAGGGGTTCTAAGGTGCTTGTCCAATGGCACACAGCTCTTTAGTACATAGCAGTATCTGGTAACCGTCACTTGTGGTTGCATGCTGTGCTCTTTTCCCAGTACTCTTTCCTTCTGTTTGTGTTTTTCTTTTCCCACTACTTAGATGACCACCTCTATTACTTTTATTGTTAGTTTGTGTAGCTAGTCTATACTTCTTGTGTTATCTACATATGCATAGGATTCCAGACAATTTATAATCTAGCTGAAAACCTAATTGAAGCAAATACATTGTATACACCTGTCCTGTGATTTTTCTATTAACATTCTTTCATCATGTGCCTGTTTAAGGTGCTGAGGTGAAGGGGTAAATTGCTTAACTATTTACTGATTTTTTTGTTTGTTTATTTAAGGGTTATGCCTTTATTTGATGTTTAATTAAATTATTAGCAATATTTTCTTTGCTTAGAAATTAGAAATATTTTAGTTTTACTTTTTCTGTTGGTAAAATAATGTAAACACTGAAATCACATTTTTCTCTCTTCATTTTGCAGTAGTATTATTGATTCTACAGAATACAGCCAACCTCCAGGGTTCAGTGGAAGTTCTCAGGTAAATTCTATAGTTAACAATATGTTTCAGTGGTACCATGAGTATAATCTTCGGAGTTGTAAAATCAGAGATTGGGTCACTGTCCTGTCCTGTGTTAAAGACTGCTGTTTTGAATGCTGTGGCATTGATTAGGACTTGAGTGGCTCTGATGTATAATCAGCTCTTTATTTGCTCATCGATGATAAGTTAAAAAATCTTTTTAACATACTGGTAATGATAACATCAGACCTTGAGAAGGAGGACATTATAAATGATCAGGGATAAGAAAGTTATAATCTCTTGATGAAATATTCATTATTATGTTTAAATCTGCTTTCCTCTGGAAAGTTAACTATAGGTTTGAGTAAAATAGTCTCTAGCTTTATTTCTCTTCTAGTAATTGTATGATTATTTTGACTCACTCTCTTCATCTCTGACTTGGGAATACTGATATTTGTCAGATTTAATTTTGAGGCCAGACCTTATAAACAAAAATTTTCTATAATGAAATAATTTCAGACTTAGAAAAATGTTACAAGATAAAAAGAATACCTTTATATTCTTTATCTAGATCAGTGGTAGTCAACCTGGTCTCTACCGCCCACTAGTGGGCATTCCAGCTTTCATGGTGGACGGTAGTGGAGCAACCAAAGTATAAATAAAAAGATTTAACTATAGTAAGTTGTTTTATAAAGATTTATTCTGTAAAAGCATCGACCTGGAATACTGAGGTCGCCGGTTCAAAACCCTGGGCTTGCCCAGTCAAGGCACATATGGGAGTTGAAGCTTCCTGCTCCTCCCCTCCTTCTCTCTCTCTCTCTCTCTCTCTTTCTCTCTCTCTCTCTCTCTCTCTCTCTCTCTCTCTCTTTCTCTCTCTCTCTCCCCCCTCTAAAATGAATAAATAAAAAAAAATAATAATAAAAAGATTTATTCTGCCAAACTTAGCGAAAATCCAACATAAAGTACTTGGTAAATAATTATTATTATATGCTTTAACTTGCTGTAACTTTGCTTTATAAATTTTATAAAGTAAAGTTACTTTCCTACTTTATAAATCACCATTCCTGTGGAACCGGTGGGTGATTAGAAAATTTTACTACTAACAGAGATACAAAAGTGGGCGGTAGGTATAAAAAGGTTGATTACCCCGATCTAAATTGTCCAGATGGTATCATTTGATCACATTTTCTTTATCATTCCCATTCTGTTTTTTATTACATACACATATAATTTTTTGTCTGAATTGTTTGAATAAGGTATAGACATATAAACTTTTTTTTTTTTTTTTGTATTTTTCTGAAGCTAGAAACGGGGAGAGACAGACAGACTCCCGCATGCGCCCGACCGGGATCCACCCGGCACGCCCACCAGGAGCGACGCTCTGCCCACCAGGGGGCGATGCTCTGCCCCTCTGGGGCCTCGCTCTGCCGCAACCAGAGCCACTCTAGCGCCTGGGGCAGAGGCCAAGGAGCCATCCCCAGCGCCCGGGCCATCTTTGCTCCAATGGAGCTTTGGCTACGGGAGGGGAAGAGAGAGACAGAGAGGAAGGAGGGTGGGGTAGAGAAGCAAATGGGCGCTTCTCCTGTGTGCCCTGGCCGGGAATCGAACCCGGAACTTCTGCACACCAGGCCGACGCTCTACCACTGAGCCAACCGGCCAGGGCCATGTTCCTATGCCTCTAAATACTGCAGTCCGTATTTCCTTTAGATCGAGGATATTGTCCTATATAATCACATAATTTAAAATATAATTTTAAAATTCAAGAAGTTAACATTTTTGTCGTGCTATTATCTAACTTCTGTAACTTATTCTGATTTTACAGATTGTCCCAATATTCTCTGTTTAGTAAAAGAAAAAAATGAGGCCTTTTTAAAAAAATGCATGTTCATTTATTTATTCACTTAATGATAAGGCAGATATTTTTCTCACAGTGACAAGAAAATCTTTTGGATCATATAGTTTTTGTGTTTTTCATTTACCACTACTTAGATGATCATCTCTATTACTTTTATTGTTTGTGTAGCTAGTCTGTACTTCTTGTGTTATCTTCATATGCATGTACATATATTGCTGTTCTTTTTTTCTATTAAGATCATAGATTATATCAGTTTTTTTATTGATTGATTTTAGAGAGACAGAGAATGGGGGCGGGGGAGAAGCTTTTATTTGTTATTCTACTTAGTTGTGCATTCACCGGTCACTTCCAGTGTGTGCCCTGATCAGGGATGGAACCACAAACTTGATGTTTTAGGATGACACTCTAACCTGCTGAGCTAAAAGGCCAGAACTGATACCTACTTTTTTTGGTCTATTTTTTACAGTAAGTTCATAGATTGGTTTGTATCTATTTCCAAACAGCTATTAAAACACCAGATTCGGGTATAAGCACTGGAATTTATATAAAGCAAAACTGATAGACATTTTAAAAAATTAATTAAAACTTAAGCATTGGTGGGAGATTTTAAAAAATAGCTTAAGAAATAATTAAAGTAGTAATAATAGGTGCTAGGTAACGTTTATTTTGTACTTCCTATTCATGAGTACAACTCATAATACTTGATTTTACATGTACTAATTCTCAGAACTTCCTATAAGATACGTACTATTCCTATTGTTTTCTTTTTTTTTTTTTTCCTGAAGTTGGAAACAGGGAGGCAGTCAGACAGACTCCCGCATGTGCCTGACTGGGATCCACCCGGCAGGCCCACCAGGGAGCGATGCTCAGCCCATCTGGGCCATTGCTCTGTTGCAACCAGAGCCATTCTAGAGCCTGAGGCAGAGGCCACAGAGCCATCCTCAGCGCCCGTGCCAACGTACCAACTTTGCTCCATTGGAGCCTCGGCTGCGGGAGAGGAAGAGAGAGACAGAGAGGAAGGAGAAGGGGAAGGGTGAAGAAGCAGATGGGCGCTTCTCCTGTGTTCCCTGGCCGGGAATCAAACCTGGGACTCCTGCACGCCAGGCCGACGCTCTACCACTGAGCCAACCTGCCAGGGCCGCTATTGTTTTCTGTTTGCTGAGAAGGAAACTGACCCACAGAGAAATTAAGGAGGTTGCCCAAGGTTAAATAACTAGTAGGAGAAAGGAGCTGAGATTTTAACTCGAGCATTATGGCTTCAGAACCTGTGCTTTCAAATATACATTTTTTCCAACTGAAAGATTTCTTTGAGAACGTGCTATTTACCAGGCACTATTTTAGGTTCTAGGGATACACTATTGAACCCAAACTGTTAAAACAGACAAAAATCTTGCAGTAACCAAGCTTCCAGTCTCATTCAATAGATAGCGATGGTAATAAAAATAGATAACCTTTGAACAAGAGGAGGTGAGGGAGCAAGCCACATGGTTTATCTCTGGGAAGACGTTTGCAGCAGATGGGTAACAAGTAAATGAGGTAAGAGAATGCCTGCCATAGTTCAGAAGTGAGCAAGAGGGAATAAATAGAAATGAGGTAAAAATACAATGAAGCCACTTGGGGAATGACATTTTTTTAGGCCATTGTAAAGACTCTGGATTTTTCACTAAGATCAGTTAAATGAGTACTTGTTTCACTTTATACTTTGCATCATAAGATTATGTATTGATAGTATTCTTGGAACACTTAGAAAAATGGATTGACTGCATTCTGTATATTAGAGACCCAAGTAAATGAATATTTAGACAAAGGCAGACAGATAATCTGGAAGAGAGTATATTAAAGACTCTACTGAATACTTTTGTGTCAAATAGTGGTTCTAAGATACTGCCAGAAACAATTAAAAAAATAATGCTAGTGAAAATATTGCATATAAAAATTTATGAAATGTGACCAGAATTTCCCTAAAAATTTATAATATTAAATGCATTCATTTTTAGATGAGAATGACAGTAAATGAACTAGACATTCAACTCAAGAAGCTGGGAAAGATTTAAGATGGTAAATATAGAAAGACAAATACAGAAAGAGCTTATACGCAGTAAAATGTTTTAATATCCAGTTGGAGTTGACTATTATAATATGGTGCAAAGTAAAATAATTTAGTGCTGTTGCATATTAATAAAATGGCAATTTTAATAAAATGTATAATTTTCAAGAGAAATAAAATAATTAAATAGATTAAAACAATTATAAAACAATTCAAATAGCCCAGTTATCATAACTGTTAATTTAATGCAATTCCAGTTAAGAAAAATCTCAAGAATATTTTTAAGGGTGTGCAGAGTGACCAACTCACTTCAACTAATTGGTAGAATGAATGATTCAGAATAATTATGATGGCATCCACCAAATAAGATATTAAAATGATTCTAAGACTGCTATAACAAAAGGAGCACAGTAAAAAATTAAAAGCTAACTGAAAGGTAATTAAGAGTTTAGCCTGTGGTGAAGATTGTTGGGGTGAGAGGGGACATTAAGTAAATAGTAACTAGGAACCATTTTCAGGGAATTTAGTTCTGTTTTATCACTTATATAAGAATCCCGATCAGCTAAATAATGATTTAAATTATAATAGAACTATAGAAATTAAGAAAATCTTATATATAGAAAGTACAATAAACAAAATTTTAAAACCAAACTGGGAAAGGTATCATATGGTAGGTAACTGGTTTAATTGCTTCAAAATTTAAAATAGCTTTTTATATCAACTTCATAGTTTTAATGAAAGTTCCAAATGGAGTAAAATAAAATAGCCAAAGCAATCTTGAGAAAGAAGAGCAAAGCTGGAGACCTCACAGTTCCTGATTTCAAACTGTATTACAAAACTACAGTAATGAGAGCAGTATGATACTGACATAAAAACAGACACAGATATCAATGGCAGAGAATAGAGAGTCCAGAAATGAACCAATTCATATATGGCCAATTAGTTTACGACAGAGAATTTAAGAATATACAACAGGGGATAGATAAGCTCTATAACAAATGGTATTGGGGAAACTGGCCACATGCATAAAAATGAAACTGGATTACAATCTTAACACCAGACACAAAAATTAACTCAAAATAGATTAGACTTGAACCTGTGCCCTGAAACCACAAAACTCCTAGAAGAAAATTTAGGCAGTAAGCTCCTTGACATTGGTCTTGGTGATGATTTTTGGCTTTGGCCCTAAAAGTGACTGAAAAGAAAATGTGGTATATATACATACAGTGGCATATTCAGCCATAAGAAATGAAGGAAATCTTGGCATTTGTGACAGCATAAATGGACCTTGAAGTCATTGTGAAATAAATTGGACAAAGAAAGACTTTATCTTTCTCACAAGGATCTCACTTACATGTGGAATCTTAAAAAAACTAAAACCAGCTAATAAATACAGATGATAGATAGATCGATGGTTGCCAGAGGCATGGGTTGCAGGATGGGTATAAAGGGTAAAGGGGGTCAAAAGCTAAGAACAGCTAGTTACAAAATAAACAAGTCCTGGGGATGTAATTTGCAGCATGGTGACTATAGTGAACAATACTGTACTGTATATTTGAAAGTTGTGAGAGAGTAGATCTTAAAAGATTCATTACAAGAAAAATATTTTTAAGTGTGTGGTGATGGATGTTAACTAGAGGTACTGTGGTCTTCATTTCACAATATATACAAATAGTGAATCATGTTACACATCTGAAACTAATATGTCAATCATCTTGATTTTTAAAAAGTAACAAAAAAGTGTTTTTGAGGGATACTTTTATGAAATGTGTATATGTAGTTTTGTTTGTTTTATTCAAGTAATGGTAAAAAATATGTTTAGCAATGATCTTGGTGCTAGTACCTTGATTTGGCTAGAGGCCAGCAGTTTATACTGAACTTGGCTGCTTTAGCATAACTAGTGCATATATAAGGATAGTGAAAGCAGCAAATAACATTTCACTCTACTTATAAACATAGTTTTGACCTCACAAATACCCTGAAAGAGTCTGAGAACCTCCAGGTGCCTAAAGACCACACTTTGAGTACTGTGCTCTGAGAACCACTGTTCTAAATTATGCAGCCTTTCCCTTTAATGCTATCCTTTAATATGTTTTTATGAAAATGTGTATGTTTAACAGTTAATTTGTTTTATTATTTTGCACTTGGTCCTTGATCTTATAAAAATTACTTACTGTGTAAATAATAATTAGGTTTTTATTATACATTGCTTTATTTTTTAAATTAGTATGGGAGGAAGGAAGTATTTATATCTTTAAAAATTTGCAGATGTTAACCACACAGAACACTTTCAGCTTTATTTAGTGTAGGACTCTCTTAGTGAGATTGATGGGGAACTGTGCTATGGTAAAAAGGTTTTTTTTCATTGTATAAACATTGGTTTCATTCATCTTTTAAAGATCTCATTGCTTTTGTAGTATTGGTCATTAGTTTATATTAAGTATATGAAATGGAATATTTAGTTTTGTGTGCTTCTTTATTTTCAGTTTAATTCCATTCATTAGGAATCAATCTTTTGTTAATTTTAGAAAGATTTTTCATAATTTACAGACCACTGTAAAGGATCATTTTGTTTAATCATCAAGTTGAATTTGTTTTATTATCTTTATAGAATGCCTGCTAACTTCTTAGCATTATGTGAGTTTTTTTTACTTTCTCAGTTACCAGATAAGATATTACATGTTTCTGTTTTGCTGTAGTGAAATTTAATTATTTTTGAGTTTGTTAAGGGTGACCATTTTCTTTAGAACTAATTAGATAATCACAAGGAGACATTTCCTTTTGATTTCTGGCCATGTTTATATACTACCTTTGGTTATAGACCTTATTCTGAGGTTATGTTTAACCTGCTATTGGTCTTCTGGATTATCTGCAACCTATTTGTAATCTCAAAACATTTATCCCATCATAGCCTGTTTTTTAAATTTATATTAATGTTATTTGTGAATTTAATAATTAAACTCGTGCACTGAGCCAAGTGATGTGTGTTAAGCAACAGTTGTGAGGCAACCTAGTTTCAGATGGATTAAAAAGGAAAAGAAAAGCTTAGAATAAATATAAGCAAAGTAATAGTGAAGATGAATTTGCTATAAAAACTGGATGCCAAGCCTGATCTGTGGTGGCGCAGTGGATAAAGCGTCGACCTGGAAATGCTGAGGTTGCCGGTTCGAAACCCTGAGCTTGCCTGGTCAAGGCACATAGGGGAGTTGATGCTTCCAGCACCTCCCCCCTTCTATCTCTCTGTCTCTCCTCTCTGTCTCTCCAACCTCTCTCTCTCTGTCTCTCCCTCTCCTCTCTAAAAATGAATAAAAATAAATAAATAAATAAAAAGCACCTCTTACCTAAGAGTGTGCCTTAAAAACAAAAACAAAAACAAAAAAAAAAACTGGATGCCAAACCAAATGGTGTTAAGTACTTCTTGTTTGTCTTATATGCCACAGTCCTGATTTTTGTTACTGTAATCATTCTCATGTTTTATACTATGAAGTCTTTTGTTTCTTCATGGAGCTGATCACTTTGTAAAAAATCTAAAATTAATCCCCTTATAAATTACATAAAATATGTTGGTACATAAAAGGAATAGATTTTTGGCACTGGCCGGTTGGCTCAGTGGTAGAGCATTGGCCTGGCGTGCGGGAGTCCCAGGTTCGATTCCCGGCCAGGGCACACAGGAGAAGCGCCCATCTGCTTCTCCACCCCTCCCCTTCTCCTTCCTCTCTGTCTCTCTCTTCCCCTCCCGCAGCCAAGGCTCCATTGGAGCAAAAGATGGCCCGGGCGCTGGGGATGGCTCCTTGGCCTCTGCCCCAGGCACTAGAGTGGCTCTGGTTGCAACAGAGCGATGCCCCGATGGGCAGAGCATCGCCCCCTGGTGGGTGTGCCGGGTGGATCCGGGTTGGGCGCATGCGGGAGTCTGTCTGACTGCCTCCCCATTTCCAACTTCAGAAAAATACAAAAAAAAAAATGTATTCAGGATACTGATAGTTTGTTCCTTATGTGTTACTTAACTACAGAATTTCTGTGTCCGTATTCAGTTCTGGAAAATTGTCAACATCAATTCTTTATTTCTTCTTCAGTCTGTTATTCTTTTTCTGAGTCTCTTGAGTATTTACATCTTTTTTTTTCCCCTCTATGTCCACAGCCAAACTTATACCCAGGTCCCAGGTCCCAGGGCAGGGACCCAGAGAGCCCATGACCAGTAGAGCTTGCTGTAGCAGCTATCTGGGTCAGCCCGCTGATATGATGAGTACAGGGGGCTGAATTTGACTTGGCTGCAGTATTTACATCTTCATGTCTTTTATGTCTCTTATCCTCTCTTTCAGCTTTTCTGTCTTCTTGACATTTATCCTTCATTCTGGGTAATTTCTTCAGATTTATATTCCATTTTGCAAATTCTCTTTTCAGTCTCCAAATCTCAGTTCTAGTACTTATCCTTTTGAAGGTATTTACCCCGCATAGGTGTTCTCTTCCTCTTTCCCCATCTGCACCTTTGTGTTTTGTTTACCACCGCCTCTGTGAGTTCATCTTCCTGTTTAGTTGTTTATCTATTATGCCTTTGGAAATTATCTTTCTTATGATTCAAGCACTGCTTTAAAATACCTACCAAGTTAACTAGGATTTTAGCTGGGGTTCATGGCAGTGTTTTGTTCATAATAATAGCTTAATATTCCCTACTAAATACATTTCCAATTGTGGCATAGTTATTAATGAACTTGTGTCATTTCTCAAGGTCTCCTATATCTTGTCTCTGTGTCTGTTTATATGCCTCAAGCATAATAGATAATAATCATTGTGGAAGAATCGTCTTATCCTTTCAATTAACTTGATGTAGGTAATGTTATATACAATTGACCCTTTAACAATGTGGGGATCACACATTTTATATATGTATTATATACTCTATTCTTATAATAAAGCAAGAACAAAGAATAAAGAGAGAAAAGAAAATGTTCTTAAGGAAATCATAAGGAAGAGAAAATACATTTACAATATCTGTTGGGGAGGGAAACTGCATATAAGTAGACCTGTGCAGTTCAAACCTGTGGTGGTCAAGGGTCAGCTGTATTTTATTTATAGGAATTATATTTGCCAGTACATTACAGGTTTGTTGTCTTTGTCCATATATATCTGATTTTCTAAAGTATTGTATATGTCAAACTATTTAGTACGTACATAGTATTACTGCCCCTTAATCTAATAATTTTAACTTAAATGCATATTCTATACAGTCTAGCACTGTTCCTATTAATCAAAGTGGTACAAGGTACGATATAGGGATGATAAAAAAGTAGTTTTTTTCATGATTGTTTTCTAACAATTTCTGTGTATTAAAATTCTAAATCTTCGAGTGGCAGCTATAATAGATTTTATCTTTAATTTGGAGAATTGAAAGAACCTTCTCATCTTATTTTATAAAATTGGCCTTCAGAGTCCATTTTCACTTTGAATCAAAAATGGAAAAATGTGTTATAAGAATTATGGGTTTATACCATTGGTAATTATTTTAATGTGATGAACTTGTGAAATTAGTTATTCTGTACAGAAAAAAAGTATGGAGTTTTTTGAGTGACAAGTATCTTTTCTTGTATCATTTTAGACAAAGAAACAGCCTTGGTATAACAGCACATTAGCTTCAAGACGAAAACGACTCACTGCTCATTTTGAAGACTTAGAGCAGTGTTACTTTTCTACAAGGATGTCTTGTATCTCAGGTACACATACTCAGGGCTTCTTAAAATATCTCTTATTTTTATTTCAGATCCATTTTGAGCTTTCTATCCTGGATTTATGGAAAGTTCTATTTATAAAGAAAAAATGTGTGTAGTTTTGATAGTCTACCAGAACATTTTGTAGTTTCTTAGATCTTAGAGAACATTGCTTTCCCATAGCTGGTTTTTTTCTCTTTCTCTGCTTGGAATTTTTAATCTTTATATCATATAAGCTATATAAAGTTTAAGAAATCAGCCATTAATATTTAGCTAGCAAAAATCAGTTCTATTTGCTTGCCTTCTGTTATTCAACATGTATTAAATTCTAAGCACCGTCTGCTGTGCTAAGAATAAGAGGATGTGAGAACTGGTTCTTGTTGTCCAGGATTAGTATAAACTTCGTGGGAGAGAGCGACAGGTAAATAATTCTATGTGATGCTATATTTATGTAAATATGCAAAGAGTATTATGAGAACAGAGAACACTATACACTACCAAGCTTTGAAATGAAAAGGCGAGGCCAAGCTGAAAATGGGAAAAGGTAAGAGGGAATAATCACTATCGGGATTTCTAAAGAGGTGTGTTTAGTCAAGGCTGGTATTAATGAACTATAAAAGGTAAGCAGAAACATGTTCAAAGTAGAAAAAATAACTTACTCAAAGACACGGATGTGATAGCATAGGATATTTTTGTTAGATCCCTGATCTCCAGCTTTTTTTGGCATCTTTTCTCACCAAAGAATTAGGGGCATTGATACCACCCCTACAAGTTTTTGTTGTTATTGTTATTTTTAAGTTTTTTAGGTGATGCATATAATTTCTAATGATTGATATAAGTTGAGTGCTCAGTTAAGTGATGGCATTAGTAATATACCTGCTCAAAATGAGGGCCCCCAAGGGGAAAAAAAATGTCTGATATTTTATTAGTTGTTAAAAACTTGGTCTTGGTTTTCTCTTAAGTAGGCATGTTTATATTGTAATTTACACATTGATTAGAATTTTTGGACAAATATGCTTCAGGATTGGTTGTGGAGGGAAAAATATATTAGATTTATATAGCATTTTCCCTATGAAGAGGAGGAGGAAACCAAGATTTGTTGATAAATGTGTTTGAAATTAACAATCAACAATTGTACAGATGGAGTGCTTTTATTTTTTTGCCTGTGAATCGAGTCCCTTTTTAGAGCCTCTGTAATAGTCTATAATTTACAACAGGAAGCTGTTGAATTGAAAGTGGTCTTAGACTTATATGCTTATTGACAGAGGGTTCATGTTAGCCCTTTCAGATGTCATATGTTTGTACAATGTTAAAATATAGCCACAGGTTAAGTGGCAGACATTAAAAAAGAGATTGGAAAGAGAGATTTAGGTAGGCTGTTTTTACTAATAAATTTTAAGTAATTAACAGCATAAGCATGCTAAGGAATGGTAAGATAATCACAAACCAATTTAATCTATTTTGGGGCTATAGCTTTATAGGAAGGTTGAATGGAAAGTTAAGACCAGAAGCAAGATTAGATTTTTATTTTTGTGGGCATGGGTGTATTATACTTAATACACATTGTCCGTAGTTTTTAGGGATCTCAAGCTATCTTATCAAATGTGCACATTGGTTATATTAATGATATTGCTGAATATGACGTTCTTTTTGGCTTCCTAACAGTTTGATTATTCTTTTATATATTTTCAAATGAGAATCACCCCATAATTCCCTTCTCCAACTTTTATTACCAACTATGAAAATGAAAGATGAAGATTAAGAAGTTAATGCCTTGGCTCTCAGTTGTAATTGAAAGAAAATATAAATTATGAAGCATTGGAAGAGAGAGAAGAGACACTGAATAAATAGACTTTTACGAACTCATCTGTAATTAGGACAGGAGAGGTGATATGTAAGCGGATATGTATGGATTTGGACATAAACCAGCCAAGCAAATAAAATCCTACCTTTTTATGAGCAGATCAGTGAAATATAATTCCTGTACTGCCAGATACTGAAATAAAATTTTTTAGTGCTTTCTTTACAACTTCTTTTCAAAGTAGTTATTAATGTAATTAGTGGAGAAATGATGGCCAGAATTCCAGCTATCCTAGAAAGGGATTATGGTCTTTTTAACAGAATACACATGTTTGAAAGTTTGTGAATTTTATCTGGTTAGAGAATGATGTCAAAATGATGTCAAAACAATTTTAAAATGAATATCTAAAGTAACTGCCTTTCCAGTTAAGTATTTATTGTATTACATAACTTACAATAATAGTGTTATATTTAAAAAGAACCAGTTAACAGTTATCCAAGCCACTTTGTGATAATTGATTTTTTTTTTTTTTTTACAGAGGCAGAGATAGATAGGGACAGACAGATAGGAATGGAGAGAGATGAGAAGCATCAATCATCAGTTTCTCGTTGCGCATTGCGACTTCTTAGTTGTTCATTGATTGCTTTCTCACATGTGCCTTGACCGCAGGCCTTCAGCAGACCGAGTAACCCCCTGCTGGAGCCAGCGACCTTGGGTCCAAGCTGGTGAGCTCTTTGCTCAAGCCAGATGAGCCTGCGCTCAAGCTGGCGACCTCGGGGTCTCGAACCTGGGTCCTTCCGCATCCCAGTCCGACGCTCTATCCACTGCGCCACCACCTGATCAGGCAATTGATTTTTTTTTTTTTTGAGAACCAATTAACTGTTACATCCAAACCACTTGGTAGTACAGTTGATTTATTTTTTTCAATAAGCCATGTTTTATTCATAATTTGTTGAATTTTTTGAGAATAGTTTTTATGTAGCAAGAGCTTTATCTCAGTAACAGGATATTGCATGCTTCTTTGTTCCTTTTGCTGTATTTAGAATAGAAACACTACAATTTGAAGCCTTTTAAGATAGGTTGTTAAGGAATATGCTGAGCTAGTGCTTTTATATTTAAAGGGTAAATATCAGGGGTAGAGTTTAGTTTCTTCAAGTAATTGTTTATAGGGTTGGACAAAAGTAGATTTACAGTTGTTGAGTACACAAAACAACGGAGTTTGTTCTTTATCATTCTTTATTAATTATTGTATTAGTTTTTTTTTTTAATTTTTTATTTATTCATTTTACAGAGGAGAGAGAGTGAAAGGGGGGAGGAGCAGGAAGCATCAACTCCCATATGTGCCTTGACCAGACAAGTGCAGGGTTTTGAACCGGTGACCTCAGTGTTCCCAGGTCGACACTTTATCCACTGCGCCACCAGAGATCAGGCTGTATTAGTTTTTATACAAACAACTGTAAACCTACTTTTGTCTACCCTGTATAATGATTGTTTATTGTCAGCAATTATCTTTGAAATAATCTAATATCTCCAAATAAAATACTTTTCTATGTACTATATAGTATAGTAACTCTTTTGAGTTAATGTTTCTTATATAGATATAGTATATTAATTTTATTATGCCTACTATTATTTTCAGAGGAAATGATGAAAGTTACCTTGAAAAAGTTCTGTGTGTGTGTGTGTGTGTGTGTGAGTTTAGAATAAGGAAGATCGTCTGAAAACACAGTATTGTAACAGGCTTACTTCAAATTTCAATCTAAGAAGCTAACTAGGCCCTGGCCGTTTGGCTCAGCGGTAGAGCGTCGGCCTGGCGTGCGGGGGACCCGGGTTCGATTCCCGGCCAGGGCACATAGGAGAAGCGCCCATTTGCTTCTCCACGCCCCCCCCCCCTTTCCTCCTCTCTGTCTCTCTCTTCCCCTCCCGCAGCCAAGGCTCCATTGGAGCAAAGATGGCCCGGGCGCTGGGGATGGCTCCTTGGCCTCTGCCCCAGGCGCTAGAGTGGCTCTGGTCGCGGCAGAGGGACGCCCCGGAGGGGCAGAGCATCGCCCCCTGGTGGGCAGAGCGTCGCCCCTGGTGGACGTGCCGGGTGGATCCCGGTCGGGCGCATGCGGGAGTCTGTCTGACTGTCTCTCCCGGTTTCCAGCTTTGGAAAAATACAAAATAAATAAATAAATAAATAAATAAATAGAAGCTAACTAAAGTTATTGTGTGTTTTATTTTTCACTTTTTAGAAAAGAAAATACAAGTCCAAACTTTAGTTTTGAAAAAGTGATTTTTTTTTTATTTTTTTTTTTAAATTCATGCTCTTACTCTAGGCCTTTTTCTAGATTGGAGAATAGGTTAGTCTGTATTCTCAGGTCCTTCATAAATTGAATCAGTGATTTGATTTAAATTCCACATAATTTAGTTATGGATAGTTTGCTGAAATAGACTTTACTCAAAGTATCATATTTGTACAGTATTCTGTTGGATGGAAGTATTGTTTTCCATATTCCACCTAGATATTTGAGCTACATTGTTTGTTTTTGAGAATTAATAACTTAACAGTTTTTTACTCTTTCTGTAATTGGATTTGAAACACTTAAAAGTATTATGTGCATTAATAGTTTACATTTTTTTAAACTTAAAAATCAATTATTTGGCCCTGGCCGGTTGGCTCAGTGGTAGAGCGTCGGCCTGGCGTGCGGAAGTCCCGGGTTCGATTTCCAGCCAGGGCACACAGGAGAAGCGCCCATCTGCTTCTCCACCCCTCCCCCTCTCCTTCCTCTCTGTCTCTCTCTTCCCCTCCCGCAGCCAAGGCTCCATTGGAGCAGAAGATGGCCCGGGCGCTGGGGATGACTCCTTGGCCTCTGCCCCAGGCGCTAGAGTGGCTCTGGTTGCGACAGAGCGACGCCCGGGAGGGGCAGAGCATCGCCCCCTGGTGGGCGTGCCGGGTGGATCCCGGTGGGGCACATGTGGGAGTCTGTCTGATTGCCTCGCCGTTTCCAGCTTCAGAAAAATACAAAAAAAAAAAAAAGGCAATTATTTTTGCCTAAATTGTTATAAATTTTGTTTGAAGGTAAATAAACATGGGCATGAAGATGTGTCCCTACACGTTTATTCAAACTAATAAACACCCTATCCAGTATATATATACTATCTTTACCCTCACTGTGTCTATTATTGGATTTTTGTTTTATTTTAAATGAGTTGCTTCTCTTGATTAGAGGTACTTGTCTTTGTTTTTCCAAGAAATTATTGCTTTGCAAAAAAGAATATATAGTATATTTTTAGTAATTTTTTTTTTTTGTATTTTTCTGAAGTGAGAAGCAGGGAGGCAGAGAGACAGGCTCCTATATGTGCCCAACCAGGATCCACCCAGCATGCCCACCAGGGGGTGATGCTCTGCCCATCTGGGGTATTGCTCAGTCTCTGCTGGAGACATTCTAGCACCTGAGACGGAGGCCATGGAGCCATCCTCAGTGCCCGGGCCAACTTTGCTCCAATGGAGCCTTGGCTACAGGAGGGGAAGAAAGACAAGAGTTGAAGGAGAGAGGGAAGGGTGGAGAAGCAGATGGGCGCTTCTCCTGTGTGCCCTGGCCGGGAATCAAACCTGGGATTTTCACATGCCAGGCTGATGCTCTACTGCTGAGCTAGCTGGCCAGGGCTATTTTTAGTAGTGTTTAAAGAGACAGTGTCTTTTAAGGAATCATTAAGAAATATTTATTAAAGTTGAAAGATTGGCTAATTAATTTGAGCAGATAAGTCTTTTAAAAATACTGTTTAAAAATTGTTGTTTGTATTTAGAATATTGTTAACCTGTGGATGTTCTTCTTTGATGTTGCAGTTCATTTATTTTATTCTGTTTTCTTTATGTAGATGACAGTCGAACAGCAAGCCAGTTGGATGAATTTCAGGAATGCTTGTCCAAGTTTACTCGGTATAATTCAGTACGACCTTTGGCTACCCTTTCATATGCTAGTGATCTCTATAATGGTTCCAGCATAGTCTCTAGGTAAGTCCTGGGCAGCATCTTTATTGTTTTCTTTTGCAAAAGTATCTAGAGTTTAATTGAATTCAAGAAGCAATATTATGGTTAGAGACTGTGTTGTGAAGGCAGGTTGCCTGCCAATTTTCAGTTCTCTGTCCTTAGTAGGCCAGTTTTGAGTCTCTTTAGCCCTCAGTCTCTTCACTTCTGGAATGGGATGATTAGTAGTATCCATCTCATAAGGTCGTAGTGTGTTCTTGTGTAACATCTTTGAGAGTGTTTTGATGACAAGATATGTTATCCTCATAAGTGCTTCCTCTTCTTCAGTTTTCTGGATGTGTTTGGAAAGAATTGGTATTATTTCTTCCTTATATTTTGTAAAATTCACCAGTGAGGCAATTTGAGCCTTTAGTTTTCTCTGAGGGAGACTTAAATACAAATTTAATTTTTAATGTATGGTATCTATTTTTTCTTGATTGAGCATTATTTTTAGTTTATTTTTCAAGGAATTTGTCCATTTCACTAAGGTTGTTGAGTTTATTTGCATATGAGTGTTTATAATATTCCTTTATTATCTTTTTAATATCTTTTTCTTTCTTTTTTTTTAATATCTTTAAATTCTGTAATGGTGTTTTCTTTCTCATTCCTGGTATTGGAAATTTGTTTCCCATTTTTTTTCCCCCACCCTTAGTAGTCTGTCTTAGAAGTTTATCAATTTTATTTATCTCCTGAAAGAACCAGCTCTTGGTTTATTGATACTCTACATTTTTCTGTTGTCTGTTTCATTGATTTCTACTCTGAACTTTATTTCCTAATTTTTTGGTTTCTTTAGGTTTAATTTGCCCTTAGTTAAAATATTTTCTGTTGTAGATAATTTGTGTTATAAATTTTCCTCTAAGCATTGCATTAACTGCATCCCACAGATTTTGATCTGATATCTTTTCTTTTCTCCAAAATGGTTTTTTTAATGGTAAAATACACATAACATAAAATTGACTCCTGTTCAGTGGTATTAAATACATTTCTGGTACTGTGCCACTGTCACCACCAATCATCTCCTTAATACCTGATATTTTGTAAAACTGAAAGTCAGTGCCCATTTAAAAAATAACGCCTTGTTCCCCCCATCTGCCTGTCCTGACAACCACCGTTCTACTTCCCTTCTCTCTGATTTTGAAGTATTTCATGTAAATATAATCAGGCAGTAATCTTAATAACATTTCTGAAAGAAAAAATTTCTAATATTCAAAGTTTATTAGGCAGGACAGATGAAGACTAGTAGGTAGCAGCAAAGGAAAATATTATCCAAAGAATTGAAGAAATTTTGAAACTCACGGAACCACTGATTTTCTTTTGCCTTTCCTAGTTTCTCACATTCAGCACATCATTGCTAATAAATTTACTTTAAAGGCTTTTAATTACTCTGAAAATCAAACATTAAATGAAGAGTTTCTTTGAGGACAGGTGTAAAACACATTAAATATGTTGAATCTGTTGCATTATTTCATTATATTGTAGAAGAAATTATTCTTACTGTAAAATTTCAAGAAGTATATATACTCTTGGTCATTTATTGCAGTGAGAATCTCACTGAGATAAAAAGCTGAACCAGAAACTTTGCTTTTGTCTACGTCCATACCACCCTGAACACCCCCGATCTCATCAGAAACTTTGCTTTTAAATTTTTTCTCCCTTTATTTATGGGTAATTTGGGGTTATTTAATACTATATTCATAAGTCCACAAGGTGGCAGCATTTGTTTACCTTGACAGTATCTCAGCTAATTAGACAATAGGCATGGAAATTAGTGCTTACAGTGACGTTCATAGAGAACTCCTCTTACACACATAGTAGTAATGTCATTTTTGCACTTTTTAAAAAATTAGCTACTCAGTAGCCACCAGAGAAGAATGGTTTTAAATCTTGGTTTGAATTTTTCATACTTGTTATGTTTTAAATTCTTATACACTCCATTTGTAGTTTAGAGGTTATTTTAATATATATTTTTTATTATATTTCCTCAAATTTTTGAAATAGAATTACATCAGACATTAATAAATCTATAATTAGAAAATGTGTGTTGCGGCATTCATTGCTGCTAGTTCAGTCTCTACACTGGGGATGTGATTGGTGTTTGATTACTTTTTTTCAGACACTATTATAAGTATTTTATATAACATTGTAAGTAATTTACTAACTCATATAATCTTTATATAAACCCTGTGGAGTAAGGCATTTCTGTTAATCCTATTCTACAGATAAAGAATTGAGGTGAAGGGAAATTTTCTAACCTGTTTAAGATGAACATAATGCTAGTAAATGACAACTGAGCTATTATGGCTCCTGAGTTCTGTTCTATGAATCCCTTTGGGGTTTGTTGAAACCTTTGTATAAATTTCAGAAAACATTTAACTTTGAGACACCCAAAAAATAAAAGGAATTAATTCTTCTTACCCCTATTACTGTCTTGCCTTACTTGGCTTTAATAATAAACATTTTTAGAAGTTTTAATCTAATGTAGATACTACATTTAGGTGCCTTTTCTTTTATGCCATAGTTTGATGAGACTGTTCAAATTATACTTTTTTGTTGTTGTTGAAGCCAATTATAAGGATTGCTTTTTACTAAACTTTAGTTTATTTATTTATTTATGTATTTTAAGAGAGAGATAGAGGGATAGAGGGACAGGAAGGGAGAGAGATGAGACACATGGACTCATAGTTGTGTCACTTTAGTTGTTCATTGACTGCTTCTCATATGTGCCTTATGAAGAGAGTAAGGCACCCAACCAGCATCCTGAGGGCAGAGGCCAGGGGGAGTGCAAGTGAGCAAAGTAAGAAAAATCTTTGGGAAAGATAAAGTCAAGAAGCTGGTATACCAGAGTATTAGAATAGTCATCTATGTATATTATTATTGAAATAAGAATTATGGCAAGAGTAGGTTTGGAAGGTGAGCCGAAAGCTAGAGTCTAAGAACTCAGCGTTGGTAGAAGTAACAGGGAGCAGTACTGAGTGGTACGCATTACAGGAGCTTTTGAGCCTGAAGGTTTTCAGGAGGAGAAAGGAAAAATGGCTGGAAGAATGGAGCTCAGACTTTGTGTACGGGCCTACTTGACCACAGGATGTCAGAGGATCTCAGGGAAGAGCCGGGTTTCAGTTACATTAAGAAGGTAAACAGGGCCCTAGCCGGTTGGCTCAGTGGTAGAGCGTTGGCTTGGAGTGCAGAAGTCCCGGGTTCGATTCCCGGCCAAGGTACACAGGAGAGGTGCCCATCTGCTTCTCCACCCCTCCCCCTCTCCTTCCTCTCTGTTTCTCTCTTCCCCTCCCGCAGCCAAGGCTCCATTGGAGCAAAGATGGCCCGGGCGCTGGGGATGGCTCCTTGGCCTCTGCCCCAGGCGCTAGAGTGGCTCTGGTCGCGACAGAGCGACACCCCGGATGGGCGGAGCATCGCCCCCTGGTGGGCGTGCCCGGTGGATCCCGGTGGGGCGCATGCGGGAGTCTGTCTGACTGCCTCCCCATTTCCAGCTTCAGAAAAATACAAAAAAAAAAAAAAAAAAAAGAAGGTAAACAGAACATTAAGAGAAGAAATTGAGATTATGAGTGGCATTATCGGGAGAGAGGTTTAGCTTTACTTAACTATATGAAAATGCATGTGATTTGACGTAACACTTCATTTTGTAGATATATTTAGGGATATTCTTGCCTATGTGAAAAGTGGTGCACAAAGAAGGGTATTTATTTTATTGCAGAATTGTTTAACAGTGAAAGACAGGAAAGACTGGTTAAATAATTTATGGTATATCCATATGTTGAAATCCTGTGCAAGCACTGGGAAAAAATGAGGTAGTCCTTCTATGTACAGATATGAAACGACTGTCAAAATAACTTGTGGGGTAGGGAACCAAGGTACAAATCAATATGTATGATATCCTCCTGTGTGTTTATGCCTGTTCGTGCATAGGGTAACTAACTGGTAGGATGCACAAACTGAAATTATCAGTTGCCTCTAGGGAGGGTGGATGGTTGTTGCTTATTTGGCAAGATTGGAAGGGAGCTTTCTTTTTTCTGAACACTTTTTGAACTTATATTTGCTTATATACATATTTTCTAAATATTGCTTACATACATATATTGTAAATAAAATAAGTTTTCAGAAAAAATTAAGCCAGGTTGTGGAGGGTTTATGATAATAATAGTTGGACTTTGGATGTTTGTTACATGATAGTAAATGAGGAGAATTATGTGTTTCTGGAAAATAGATTAGGAAAGAAGAAACTCAGGAGTAGGAGACGGACTTGGTAAAGAGGCTGTTGGCGTAAATACAGGGCTAGTTCATATTTCTGTGAACTTCCCCAAATATGTTTCTGGTTTTTCATCAGCTAGGTCATGGTCAGCAAACAACAGGCACACTGGATATTTGATGCCTAATATTTGTACCTCATCCATTTTCTTTCATTAGGCATCAGTAGTCATTGAATCCTGAATTCCTGTAGCATATTTGTCCTTATTATCCACTTTACTCTCCTTTTATCTCCCTATGTTTAACTTGTTGCACAAGATGAACTATTATTATGTTGTTACTGTCATATATATAATATAGTCTATAACATTATTCTGTGTTACTATTCGTACTTATTCTGTGTCACTGTTCCTGTTGATTTTACCTTCCTGTGTGTTCTTGGAATACCGGCCCTTCTTTTCTCATTACATCAGTTTTGCACAGTGATTGAGAGTGTAGACTGAGGAACCAGTTTGCTTGATTTTGAATTATTTAGTGAACTTTGTGCAAAGTACTTAACATCAGTATACCTCAGTTTTCTTATCTATACATTGGAGATTTGAAGATTAAATATATTTTATGTAAAGTGCCTAAAACAATGCTTAACACATAATGAGTGTTACAGAAGTTTTAGCTTTTATTATAGATTGAGTTGGGAGAAAGTCAGTTGAATAACATCAATTATAATTTATCTGTGTTTGTATTCTTTAAACATCTGCCATTTCTTTTCATTTAAGTGGCCAATTTCTCAATCTTTCTTTGTTTCCTTGGAACTATAGTAGAGACCATCTTTTGAGGTATACTATCATGGTAGTGAATTAGACCTTTAACAACTGCATTCACTTTACATTTTTTTTTGATAAATTGGATTCTAGTGTTCAGAGATATTAATCTGCCTTGTTTGTCCATACTTGTTTTATAATTGCAAAATATATGACAGACATTGGGAACACTGACAAAATTCCTTTCGGATAGCAACATCTTTGCATTGCTTCATGCCACACTATGCTAGAGATGTGCATTAGTCAGCTGTCCTGTGTGACTCGATGCCTTGATGCTTAATCACTTAACTGATGGCCCTTACAAAGAGTATAGCCAGTTTTTTACAGCTGAATTATGTTTTACAACTGTTTAAATGTTATAAAGTACCACACCCCAGATTCTGAAAGGCACTGTACCTCCCGGTTCACGTAAGAGACACCCGATCCAGTTGAATTTTGAAGAGTTTTATTAGAGGAGGAGAATTATTAATATGCCAGCCGCATATGGCTGACACGGGGCATCTGCAAGCCCAAATCGTGCAGTCCCAAAAATAGTTCAGGGGCTGTTTATATATCCTTGCTCACACACAGGCCTGGGAGAGCATGACATCATGGTAGGAGCTGGCAACATTTGTTTAGGGCAGTGGTTCTCAACCTGTGGGTCGTGACCCCAGCGGAGTCGCCTGAAGCCATTGGAAAATACATAATGCATATCAGGTATTTACATTCCGAATCATAACTGTAGCAAAATTACAATTATGAAGTAGTCACCAAAATTATTTTTTGGTTTGGGGTCACCGCAACATGAGGAACTGTATTGTGGGTCACAGCATTAGAAAGGTTAAGAACCACTAGTTTAGGGGATACACAGAAACATTAAGACTCTCAAGGTAACACAACCAAAGATGTTTACAAATCTTTCAGGGTTCCTCTTCCCTCACTAGCCTAGAAGTATTTTACCCTCAAGATTCCAGGAAGGGGGAGGAACTACAGTCAATGCAAGGTGGTATGTAAATTCTGCCTCCTATTGAAAGAGAAGAAGTTTCTAGGTTAACCTTTATTTTAGATTTAAAACTGAATGACCCGTTGTTTTTGCAAGCCAGAAACTTCTGCATTCTTCTCCCTCCCCTCCCTGAGGAGGGATGGGACAGGAAAGCCTGACCTTTCCTCCCAGAATATTAATATCAATTTTCAGCTTTTGGTACCCTACAACATCCCCACTGGTTATATTTCCTAAGTCAAATTCTTGACTTAGTTTACTGAAGAGTATGAGGCTGTTGTTTAGGGTTATTAACTTATAACATGTAACAGATATTTAACAAACAAGAATAAACCTTGCTATAAAATTGATTAAACATGGTACAAGACAATATTAAAGTAAGAGGACTAATTGCCGCAGACAACAGGATTGTTAGCTAGGGTGACTAATTAAACATTCTTTGCAAACCAGTTTTCCGACTGTTCAAATTCTTTTTTCTACAAACCTTCTACAACCTGCACAAACCTTCTGCAACTTACATAAACCTTCAACTTTCATAAACTTTCTTATCCAGAAATAACTGACCTTTACAACAACCTGCTTTTTTCTTTTTCTTTCAAAAGTATTTCCATACCTTATACCTTCTATTATCAAAACCATACAATTCCTTTCTAGTCAGAACTCTCAATTTCAAAATCTCAACCTTTAGTGACAATTAAGTTGACTTTTGTTTTACCCTAGTTTCCCTTTTCCCATAGTCTGATTAAAAGAGTCCTTAGTTGCTTCATATATTTGCCATACATAGACCAATCAGCTTCTGGTTTGTGGTTAGAGTAGGGCCTGCCGTTTTTCTACCTTAGCAGCAGTGGGAGTGGTCAGGATCACGGTGTGTGGACCTGTCCACGTGAAAATCAGTCCTTGGGTGATGTAATGCTGGATCTTCTGGACAGTCTTTGAACAGTTTGCTGAGTAACCTGCAAATTCTGCAATTACTTAGGGAAAGAGTGGTTACAATTTTTTTACTATCTGATTCATGCATTTTACTTGCCTGGATGTTTTGGTACCTGTGGGCATAATGTAACTTCAAATTAGTTTCTGATTATTATTGGGTTCCTTTCTTATTGGCCAAATCCTTTTTCTAATTGGTTTCAAATATATCTTTGGCAGTAAGGGTCCCAAGACCCCACTGGTTCTGGGTGGCATCTATTCATTTGAATTACTATGTTCCAATTTTGAGGCAGACTGGAAAAATAAACAATTAACAATAAAATTCAATAGCTAATGTTAACAAATACTATAACAAGCGTCTTAATACAATAAAATGACTAAAGCCTACTAGATTATTAAACAAAAATAAAATTCTAACTAATATAACAGGATTCAGAATAAAATTCTTACAGTCACAAATGTTCTTAACATGTTAACGTAATTTCACTAAGTCTGTGTTGACACTATTACTGCTTTGCAAAAGTAGCCTAATTTCTATTTCAGTCTGAGAAATGTCCTAAAGAACAGGAGTTACACATATTCAGGAAAAGTCCACTAGGCATTGGAGTTGTGGTCACATTCTACACTTTGCAGCTAGAGTTTAAGTCCTAGTGACCACTGCTTCTAGCTGGAATTAGGAACAGGTCCCAGCCTACAATAGGCATGGAGCATTGAGACAAGAGGAATAAAGGAGACACTATACATTAAATAAAGCAATAAAATTAGACTGTCAATACCCACAGTAGAGATCTTCGAGGGATAAATAAAACTCAAATATTTAGGCGAGGCATAGTAGATCGCCCTTGTGTTCACAAGAAATGAGATCAGTTTATCTGCGACTTGGAAGAAATACCTTAGGCTCGTGAACTGTGTCCTTGGGCCTTCAGTGGCAATTCCCAGTAAGCTGGGCAAGGTTAGGTCACAAGTAGCTAGAGCAGGGCTAGAAGAGACTGAACTCTCCCTCCGTGGAGCAAGGGGGCAGCTTACCTTCTCGTGTCCCTCTTTCCACAGCATAGACATGTCCTCTGGTGGGGCCGAGAAACCTCACAGCCTTCAGTTCAATGACCTTTCTTTCCACTCTGGAGCAGGGCCTTGATGGAATCCTATGAAGCCATTTCTGGGTGCTGGAGCCTTTAAGAGTGTATGCCAAAAGCTGGTATTTCCTGACCTCTTATGGGCCTTATTTGCCTTTTCTGTTACTACCTTAGTCATTATAGACTTAAAAGCCATGCTCAAAAGATCTCAATGAGGGGCTTTTATATAAACTTTTGGAAAAAGACAAAAGCAATGTTATTAGGTGGATCAATTCAAGAAAATAGGTTTGGGTATCTCCTTTAGAATTCCAGAATCTCTTTGCTGCTAAATGATTCAGTACATTAGTATTCAAAAGAAATTTTAACAATACTGTTTCAAAATGATAATAAACTAAACATTACATAAAAAGACATTATTAACAATTCCTAATATTACAGGGCTTTAAAACAGCAAATAAAAGAATTAACAAAAGGCCTTGGAAACAATATATACATTTAAAAAAAATTTTTTTTTAATTCATTTTAGAGAGGAGGGAGGGAGAGGGAGAGAGAGAGAGAAGGGGAGGAGCAGGAAGCATCAACTCCCATATGTGCCTTGACCAGGCAAGCCAGGGTTTTGAACCGGCAACCTCAAGTGTTTCCAGGTTGACGCTTTATCCACTGCGCCACCACAGGTCAGGCGGAAACAATACATTTTAACATGGAAAATACTTTTATACAATAAGGGATTCTTGGTATAAACTACCTAGCTGACAATGAGATATTACGTTTCTTTTGACATAAAGTGATTTACAGGGGCAGATGGATGCCTGAGGGGGAAGCAGGCTCCAAGAACTGAGAGCTTGCCGCTTTTACCTTTTTTTTTTTTTCTGCAGTCAAGCCCCTTAGCAAGATAATGGGGCTTTTCCCTAAGCAGAACTCAAATCTATTTGTCACCTGTAAACTAACTGCCTCGCTTTAAGTAGCTAAATACAATTTTCACAAAATTACTTTCCCAGTAGTGAGTTGCTTTAGCCTATATGAGGTTTCCAATTTTTCCCTCAATTCCCTGAAAGTTTTTTTTACAGTTTTTACTATTTTGGTTAATGCTGTGGGTCTTCCTTATGAACTTTATGTCTTTTACCTAACTGAAAGACTTGGAAAGACTCCAACACCCTCTCCGCCCACGGGAGAGTGTTGGAACTTTTCCTCATTTTTACACCTGTGGAGGGCAACAAGCCATCACCCCAAAAACACGGATAGCTTATTTTTTATTCTATTCCCTACCCTGTAATTTCTAAATAGGCAAAACCTCTTTTGGTCAGTAGGTGGACATTTGAAATTAATATCTATTCTATATTTTAGTCACCTTCCCCTTATTTTATTGCTCTTTCTCCTCTGCGCTGCACACAGCAAGCTGAATCCTAACCAAACCGTGTGTCTGGAGGTGGCAGGCTGTTTACTGTTTGCCTGCCGCTCTGGTGCAGCACCTGCAGAGACCAGGGAATGATGACAGAGAGGGGAGGGACTGTGTGTACTCTGCCCCATCCCTCACTCCGCACACTGCGTGTCACAGCTCGGTTTTTCTCTCACTCAAACTGCTTACTTGCTAGTCCTTTTGCTCCAGAGTTTGGAGAAACCCTTTTAATTTGTGGGCTTTGCTTTTCTTTCATTTAAATCACTTGCTTGCTAGCCCTTTCTATATTGAGCAAGCTTTTAAGCTACTGTGGTGGACTCATTATTAAATTTAGCCACAATGTATGGAAACTGATTGGGACAATCTGGGTTCCCAATTACTATATTCCAGACTGTCCTTATTATCCGGGGATTAGAATTCCCAGTTGCTATTTGTATGGCCAGTAGCCAGGGCCACCGTCACAGCCGCCCAGCCCATGCAGGTTCGCATTGGATTCGGACAGATGGTAATGAAACAACGGAGCCAAAAGCTGGTGGGCCATCATCTTTAATCCTAGCTTGCACCTGACAGGCAAGTAAAAACACACACTGGGCTCCAAAACCCACTCATTCAGTGCTCATAAAGCTACTGACTTATCCAAGTTTTCTAGAATCAAAGTTTTTAGCTCATCAGCCTTACTCTCCTCTGTTCCCCATCTCCTTCTGTCTGCACAAACTGGCTTCTCCTTCAACACTCCACCATCTTGACTGCTTCTCCTGGCCTCCTCCACGTGGCCTCTCTCTGCTCTCCTCTCTGCTTTCTCCTCTAATGCTAATCTCAGGAACCGAGAGAGCAAGCTCCTGGTCTGCCCCACTTTATAGTGCAGAAATCAAAACCTTTAATCCAATATATAAATAAGGAAGTCTCTGATACAAAGTCACTTATCTGAGGCATAAGGGGATTCCTCATGAGAGTGTACCACCCTACATCAAAAAGGGTGGGAAAGGCTTAGTCCTAAAACCAAGCCCCAGGGTACAAGGATCCTGCCTGCCCACAGCTCACCCCAACACACATTAATATAATCATGCCCTTTCCAAGCAAGAAGGGCAACTAATATCACCTGGGCGAAGGGCTTCCATGTGGGCAGCGCCATCTTTAACAAAGTGAGCATAATATATTTTATCTTCCCAACACTATTACTTATTACAAAACTAAAACTTGTTTCAGGAAAATCTAAGAATTAGTGCACTATCAAGAAAGATAAGACAGATAATTAACTAGCACCCAGAATAAGAGGGTGTTTGACTATAGAGATATTAATTATTATACAAGACAAGGGGAAGAAGCCAACCAAAGAGAATAATTTTCCTTCAGAGGAGAAGTCAGATAAAGCGCCCTGCAGGTAGATTTTGAGAACAAAGAAAGTCACTTAACATAGCTTTTAGTCAGAAGCTTCCAATCTTGACACAAAAGACTCAGACAGACACATTTAGGCATTAAGCAAAGGACTTATACACAAACAATGCGTGCCTATTTCAATTAAATATAATACCAGATAATTTGATGAACAAAGACAAAGCCTCACAGACAAGGCAAGGCTCCCCCTGGTGGCCTCTCAGGTGCACACAGGTCTCGGCACCAGAGATTTCTTAACCAGGGGTTTTAGAGACAGAAACATTAAAATGAAGACTGAGATTTTGACAAACACAGAAATGTCTCTTGGAAGTCTTGGGTCGAGATTAATCAATCCAGCTTAGCTCAGCCTCCACTGATTCATCGTGATGCGAGACTGACTAATCCTGGATGAACTTAACCTACATTAGCCTTACTAGAGAGAGACACATCTCTTCTGGCATTCACTGAGAGTGCAACTAGAACCCAAGGCAGGACCACTAAAACTTTCCACCGACATCTCGGTCTTGGAAAGCCTGTGCGAACTTATGACCACGTCTGGTCTGTTTTGCGACAAATCCAGTTCAAAACATAAAAACCATAGACTAGTAACAACCTGCAAAGCAGTTTTGAAAGCCCTACTTCCCGTAGGGTTCCACATCCCCAGAGTCACAATTCAGCAAAGTCCCCAAATCCATTCTACCTACATTTTAGTCCGACACAGACTACAAACTAGTTACAAACGTAAAAGTGAAAGCAAGAGTTCAAAGGGAAGCCAGAAAATTCAGCAAAGCAGAAAGAGTAGCTTTACCTACCTCCTTGATTTACTGCCAAATTATCCAAATTGTCAAATTCGGGAACCAGAAGGCATCTACCGTAGAACAGTCTGGACCCCACAGGAAGACCAGGAGCCCTGAAAAGTCTCAGGTGGCATGCCTCTCCTCAGGATTCAAGCGGGGCCGGGCAGCTCAGCCGAGAGACCAGCCTATTCGGCGTGTCTCCATCCAGTGATGTGAAACACTGGATCCCAGACAAGCCCCCATATGTTATAAAGTACTGCACCCCAGATTCTGAAAGGCGCTGTACCTCATTTCATCAAGTTCACATAAGATACATCCGGTCCAGATGAATTTTGAAGAGTTTTATTAGAGGAGGAGATTTATTAATATGCCAGCCGCATGTGGCTGACACGGGGCATCTGCAAGCCCAAATCGTGCAGTCCCAAAAATAGTTCAGGGGTTGTTTATATACCCTTGCTCACACACGGGCGGGGGAGAGTATGACATTATGGTAGGAGCTGGCAACATTTGTTTAGGGGATACACAGAAACGTTAAGACTCTAAAGGTAACACAACCAAAAATGTTTACAAAACTTTCAGGGTTCCTCTTCCCTCACTAGCCTAGAAGTATTTATATTTTACCCTCAAGATTCCAGGAAGGGGAGGAACTACAGTCAATGCAAGGTGGTATGTAAATTCTGCCTCCTATTGAAAGAGAAGAAGTTTCTAGGTTAATCTTGATTGTAAATTTAAAACTGAATGACCTATTGTTCTTGCAAGCCAGAAACTTCTGCATTCTTCTCCCTCCCCTCTCTGAGGAGGGAAGGGACAGGAAAGCCTGACCTTTCCTCCCAGAATATTAATATCAATTTTCAGCTTTTGGTACCTTACAACATAAATACATCACTTTTTTAAAAACAGTTGATACATTTCAAGTGTGAAAGAAAAATGCAGTTTATTTCCATGTTCAAAGTAAGTTTCCATTAATACTATTTTTAAGGAAAATGTGTTTATTTTGAAATTTTAAAAATTTTATGAAACTGAATTTAGTGAAATAAACTTTAATAAACTACTTTAAGAATTACTGGTGATGGTGTATAGCAGAAATGAATTTTATATAATAAGCAAGCTTTCTTACAGTTCTCTTTTGAAGTTAATTGCACAAGCAGGTATGTTTTAATTTGTTTACGTTTTATTTTCTTTTTGTTTTAGCCAAGCTGGTTATACTTATTATTTTTGTTTACATTTCATAGCTAATGTAGCTGAAATATTGTGAAATAAGATATCTATTTTGGATAAGCTCTGAAAAGCTCTTTTAAAAACTACATTGTTCACTTGAGTTATTTTGTGATCTGTTGTAGAGCCTAATTATGTTTTTGTTTGGAAACAGATATGATTAAATCTGTCCAAGATTGGGAACAAATGACTCAGTGTTGAAAGTACTTAAATCCTGAGTCCTCAGTTATGTGGAAGTACTTTCATATTTTAACAAGGCAGCTGTTTGTTTTTCTTGCCCTCATCATCAAAATTTACTAGAAACAATATTATTCTTTACACTTTTTGGTCAGTATTTCTATTAAAATCTTATTGTTTTAAGCTATAAAGAACCTCCATATCCCATAACACACTGCTCACAAAAATTAGGGGATATTTTATAGCTTCATATTCATTTTGAAATATCCCCTAATATTTGGGAGCAGTATATTAAAAAAGAATACTGTACAGGTCTGTCATATCCTGATATATTAAGAACAAAACATAACCAGAACTTAACAAAATAATAGCAGTGAAGTTAAAACAAAAAGTTAATTTTTTAGTATAAGAGTAAAGAATGAGCTAATATAGCTAAATAATCTGTTGAATAAAAAGAGATCTGTCTTGTATAATGAGGTAGCAACAGCAGAAATAATAAACTTATATCATCAAACCAATTCTTTTTTGACAGCTAGTATTTTTAAAATTTTTTATTTATTAGAGAGTGAGAGAGAGAGAGAGAAGGGGGAGGGAGGAGCAGGAAGCATCAACTCCCATATGTGCCTTGACCAGGCAACCTCAGCATTCCAGGTTGATGCTTTATCCACTGCACCACCACAGGTCAAGCTTCAGCTAGCATTTTTATTATATGTCAGCTTTCTCCCTACAGTGTCTTTGGACTATTGTTTTTGATAAGTTAGTGTTCAAACTTTTTTTTATATTAAGAACTACAGTTTGAAAAGAGCATATTAACTTTTACTGCAATACCATTGGAAAAGCGTTGATTTACTAGCCATGTATGTTTGTACCGGAAAAGTATTTAGGGATAATAATATAACTGGTTATCCTATGAAGTCTCAGCTATACCAAACCCTCCTAAATTGAGAATAGGATTTCAGCTTCAATAACTCTGTTCTTCCCAAACACAGTAGCTTTTTCCTTCAGTGGCATGAGGTTGTTGGTCTAGACTGAGTCGGGTAGTGGAATAGTTGCATCAGTGTAGTTATGTTGTATTAGAATCCATAGAACAGTAGCTGCAATGGCAGTTCAGTTGAGGTGGTTGTACAAATAAATCTATTGCATTGCTACAGTCATATTTTATTGGAGGGAACATTTGCTGAATTGTGCTATGGTCAACAACATTTAATGAAATTCCTTTAAAATTTTTATAAAATTAAGAAGGATTTAAAACTAATGAAAAGTGAGCATCTCAACATATGTTTTTATTGGAAATATATTTATTGTGTACTTATTTTCCTTATTCTTTAATATAAGCTCAGCAAAGTTTCTTATTAAATTATTAGCTGTTCTGTGAAAGACTACCACAGGTAGTCCATAAAGAAAAGTATTCCATGTAGGATTTTGTATGCATTTAATAAATGCTCAATATATGCAGAGTAGTAAGTACTACTAGCATATCATTTTAGCCACTTATAAGCAGGCTGACTTTGGGCAATTTACTTGACCTCTAATCCTTAGTTTTCGCATGTGTCAAGGGTGGATAAAAATAATACTTATCTAATAGGATTATTAGAATTAAATGAGTTAATATGTGCAGTGGTTACAGTTAGCAGTGAATCTTAGCTATTATTATGTAATTAATTGTAGATCAATGAGAATTCTTATATATAGCCTTACAGCTAAACTGAACTCATTGACAATGAATGTGATAATCCATTTCATTCTTAATTCCTTAAGGGCACTTAGGGTTCTCGCCAGCTATATAACAACTTTGTTGAGGCTACAAATTAAGTTCTGTGAAAGTGAATAAGGTGTTGTGCTTTGCTTTGAAGTAGCTTATTTAAGAACTTGTATTCTTAAGTAACTTTTAAAGAAGGTAGATTTTTAAGTTTTCCCTTTTTTGTGGTATAGGAACCTGTTTTGGGGGTTCATAAGTTAGAGATCATATTTGTTTGGGAGATTAGAAATGCAATTGAGGAATGATAATTTAATGAATCTCATTAAATGATAATGTAATGATTCCTTTTTTATGTGTATTTTATCCCTTTGTCACCACCGCTCCCTGAATTGTTTCAGTAATTCCTCTTGTATACTAATTTATTTATTAAAATGACATTAAGTACTGTAAAATTCTATTGTTCACACTAAATGGTAGGAAGAGGGAATAGCTAGAATGTATGAAAAGATTAATTGGTAATTCTCTTTTGAATTATTTTTAATATTGCAAACCATTAAATATTTCATCACTACTTCTGCAGTGTAACTTGTTAGCCTGTTAGTTGGGTGAGTTGAAATATGGCACTAAAGCTGAAATGAAAACATGTCAAGTTTCTAGGAACAAAATAACCACCTATAAGCAGAATTGTGTAGCTCTGCATATTTCGCCACCATTTATAATCTGATATGTCTTTATCATGACTTAATCTGGACATGGGGCCTAGTAAAATTTGAGGGACCTTTCAAGTAGATCTCTTATCCTTGTAGACAGAATCACTTTATAATTAGAGAAAAACAAATTCTGAAAAGTAGTTAATGTAAGCATTACAACATTGGGTAAATAGCCTTACTGACCAAGTGTAAACTTTTTCCTTAGTATTGAATTTGATCGGGATTGTGACTATTTTGCGATTGCTGGGGTTACAAAAAAGATTAAAGTCTATGAATATGGCACAGTCATTCAGGATGCAGTGGATATTCATTACCCTGAAAATGAAATGACCTGCAATTCCAAAATCAGGTACTTACATTATTTTGTTGGCATAATGCAATATGTATTTAACAATTGTTATCTATAATTAAAGTAAGTTTGTTATTTTACTTTTCTATGAAATTCCTTATTCATCATGTAGCACATTTCAAAAGGGTTCTAATCTTTTTGGACACATCAAAATCCTATCTATCCGTTATTTATTTTTACATAAAGTAAGGCTTTTTTATTGAATTTATAAGAGTGACCTTCGTTAACAAAATTCTATAGGTTTCAGGTGTATGATTCTTTAACACAACATCTGTATATTGTATTGTGTGTTCACCACCCCATATCCAGTCGCCTTTCATCACCATTCATCCTGCCTGTACCGTCTCTGCGTCCCTGCAGCCCTTTTCTGTCTGGTGATCACCATGCTGTTGTCTATGTCTGTGAGTTTTTTGTTTTGCTGCTGCTTAATTCCTTTACCTTTTTCACCCAGTCCCACAAACCCCTGCCCCTCTAATAGCTGTCAGTCTGTTCTCTGACTGTGAGTCTATTTCTATTTTGTTTGTTTGTTTATTTTGTTCATTAGATTCCAAATATGAGTGAAATCATATTTCTTTCAGCTGTATCAGTTGGAGTAGTTACCATAAGAACCTGTTAGCAAGCAGTGATTATGAAGGCACTGTCATCCTATGGGATGGATTCACAGGACAGAGGTCAAAAGTCTATCAGGTAAATTTGTTTTAAGAATCATTTTTACTTTCTTAATTATAAAGCTCGTTATACTTTATAATTAAAAATTTAAAGTCACTATTTAGCATTTTATTATACCTATTTAATGCTAAATAATGCTTTCTGAAGCATCTTCTCAGATTTTTGCATTTGTAGGATGTATCAAATTTTAGTAAATGTATATATAAAAGTGTGGGAACTACTTTTTGCCTCTCTTGTTTTCATAACCAGTTCTTTCTCCTTCCCGCCATAGTAATAAATTGTATCAGGGTATTCTTTATTTATTTTAAGAGATATATTCTATCTGAGACTATTTGTCTTCCTTCTACATCCAGGAGCATGAAAAGAGGTGTTGGAGTGTTGACTTTAATTTGATGGATCCTAAACTCTTGGCTTCAGGCTCTGATGATGCAAAAGGTACTATCTGAATTACCTCTCCTTCCTCTTCCACCCCCCCCCCCCCTTTATTCTTTTACTGTCAGGGACACAGCTATTTATTGAAACAAAACTTAAAACCATTCTTAGTGATTATGGGTTGTTCCAAAATTAACCTAAGCCCAAAAATCTATATTTCTTTTGGAATGAAAGAAATATGAACATACTGCATCTTCATTATAATATTTTTGGACTCATGCCACATGGTGACATTTTTGTAACCAATTTCTTTATATATCCCATTGAATGAACTTTTTCTCGCTGAAATGTTTAGACATCTTTGCATTCTGAAGTATATTAAATTTTCAGAGTATACTAAAATCTTTAGATAAAGTTAATCATATTTCAAGGCAAAAATTCAGCATCTCCTACTGCCAATTTAATGACCTCTCTCTTCTCTTTTTTTCTTGTATATTTATTTTTACTGTTCATTCCTTTCTGTTATCCTTACTGTACTATTTGGCCTGGTTTCTTCTCACCATTAAATTTCTGAAGTCCTTTTAATAGTTTATTTTATTTTAGAGTTAATAGCCTTAATTATTTTGCTTTTTTTTCTTCCTTTCTACATGTAACTTCCAGAAGTGATAATTATTGGACCATTTTTACTTTTTTTCACTTTTATTTACAAATTACTGCCTTAGTATTCCTAAAAAGATTCTAAAGTTTTAATATGCCTACTCCACTAATACTGATTTTCAGCCCCAAATGCCCATTAGAATCACCCAGAGAGTTTTTTAAAAAACACCAGGAATTGGACTTACCTCACCTGGGTATTGTCCTGGATGGGACATTGGGACTGATCAAAAGATGGATGGGAAAATTTTTGTTGTTATTGTTAATTTTTGTTACTAATTCTATTCTGTAATCAGGATTGCGACCTCTGTCCTGAAAATATGTTGTATATGTGTATTCTAGTGTCTACTAGACATTCTTGTTTTAAAATGACATTATGATTGTTCTAGTATGTCATAGGACAACAGCTCACCTTTCTAGCTTTGCTGTCAGATCTAACCTGCTATGACCAGTTAGCTTTTCTCTCCCTAATCATACAAATCTCAGTATATATTCCTGGAATGGGTTTAGTTATGGGCCTACTCATGGGATCATATTACCTCTTATTTTACATTGATATCTATGTTGTTTTCTAACTTTAAAACCAAGCTTTCTTGGTTTCAATACACTGTTCTATTATTCAGTTGTTCTGCTTAATCACTTTTGGTCCTAGTAAACCACAATGCTTTACATTAGTTAAAAAACACATCTGTAGCAATAGTCAGACATTCTAGGTTATAGAAGCATTTGTTAATGTATTGTTTATTTTTACTGTTTTAATTTTTTTGTCCTTTATTCTTAGTGAAGCTGTGGTCTACCAACCTGGACAACTCAGTGGCCAGCATAGAGGCGAAGGCTAATGTGTGCTGTGTTAAATTCAGTCCCTCTTCTAGATACCATTTGGCTTTTGGCTGTGCAGGTAAAAAATACAATTTTGTCTTCTTCTGATTTTCGTTGAATATCATGTCTAAGAACAAAGGGCGTTTTAAAAACCAAATACCGGTACCTTTCTTTGTAGGTTTAAGTTTTGTTTCCATTTCCATCGTTAGACTTTAAATTAGAAGTACGTATGCAGTATGCCATTACTCATTTGTTGCTATGCCTTCATTTCAGTATTTTGGCACCCGTGTTCAGTACATAGAGATGGGCTTGTTGATTATTTTTGCCATTGTTCTTCTCAGTCTTTTGCATGCACGAACTGATTCTTACTTCTTCACAACCTTAGGTCATAACCATTAAGCTATATTGTATAGACACAGAAATCTTTTTGTTTTTGTATTAAAGGAAACTAATTAATTCTTCAACAATTATTTCTTGATTTCCTGCTATGCAGAAATTACCCATCTAGAGTAATTAAACACTTAAAGTCTCATATCATGGAGTGGTTGCTAACATAGTTAAGTACTCATAAAAACGTTTGCTATTATAATAATAGCAAATAATTTTTTCCCAAAGTTTCTATTCTTTTATTTTGTACTAGGGTGACCAAATGTTTGGGTTTGCCTGGGGCAGTCCAAGTTTATACTGGTACCATCATAATTACTATTATTTTACTTATTTATTTTTTTACAGGGACAGAGAGAGAGTCAGATAGAAGGATAGATAGGGACAGACAGACAGGAACGGAGAGAGATGAGAAGCATCAATCATCAGTTTTTTGTTGTGACACAGTAGTTGTTCATTGATTGCTTTCTCATATATGCCATGACCGTGGGCCTTCAGCAGACTGAGTAACCCCCTGCTCAAGCCAGTGACCTTGGGTCCATGCTAGTGAGTTTTTTGCTCAAGCCAGATGAGCCCACGTTCAAGCTGGCAACCCCAGAGTCTCGAACCTGGGTCCTTCCGCATCCTAGTCTGACGCTCTATCCACTGTGCCACCGCCTGGTCAGGCATAATTACTATTATTCTTAGTGTCTTTTTTTGTTTTTGTTTAATTTTCCTTAGTGCCATTTTTCTTTATTTTTTTCTCTTTTTTTAATTTTTATATTTTATTTAGAAAATTAACTTTAACAGGGTAACTGATCAATAAGTACATAGGTTTCAGATGAACATTTCTATAGCGTTTGAACTGTTGATTATGTTGTATAACCATCATCCAAAGTCAAATCATTTTCTGTCACCTTATATTTGTCCCTCTTTACACTATTCGCCCCGATCCCTTTGCCAACATCCCTCTCCCCCGGTAACCACTTTTCATTTATCTATGTCCATGAGTCTCAATTTTATATCCCACCTATGTGTGAAATCATATACTTCTTATATTTTTCTGATTTACTTATTTCACTCAGTATAATGTTCTCAAGGTCCATCCATGTTGTCATAAATGGTAATATGTCATTTCTTATGGCTGAGTAGTATTCCATTGTATATATGTACCACCTCTTCTTTTTTTTTTATAATTTTATTTTTTTAATGGGGTGACATCAATAAATCAGGATACATATATTCAAAGATAACATATCCAGGTTATCTTGTCGTTCCATTATGTTGCATACCCATCACCCAAAGTCAGATTGTCCTGTCACCTTCTATCTAGTTTTCTTTGTGCCCCTCCCCCTTCCCCTTTCCCTCTCCCTCTCCCCTCTCCCCCCGTAACCACCACACTCTTATCAATGTCTCTTAATCTCACTTTTATGTCCCACCTACGTATGGAATAATGCAGTTCCTGGTTTTTTCTGATTTACTTATTTCACTTCGTATAATGTTATCAAGATCCCACCATTTTGCTGTAAATGATCTGATGTCATCATTTCTTATGGCTGAGTAGTATTCCATAGTGTATATGTGCCACATCTTCTTTATCCAGTCGTCTATTGATGGGCTTTTTGGTTGTTTCCATGTCCTGGCCACTGTGAACAATGCTGCAATGAACATGGGGCTGCATGTGTCTTTACGAATCAATGTTTCTGAGTTTTGGGGGTATATACCCAGTAGAGGGATTGCTGGGTCATAAGGTAGTTCTATTTTCAGTTTTTTGAGGAACCACCATACTTTCTTCCATAATGGTTGTACTACTTTACATTCCCACCAACAGTGGATGAGGGTTCCTTTTTCTCCACAGCCTCTCCAACATTTGCTATTACCTGTCTTGTTAATAATAGCTAATCTAACAGGTGTGAGGTGGTATCTCATTGCAGTTTTGATTTGCATTTCTCTAATAACTAAAGAAGATGAGCATCTTTTCATATATCTGTTGGCCATTTGTATTTCTTCCTGGGAGAAATGTCTGTTCATGTCCTCTTCCCATTTTTTTATTGGATTGTTTGTTTGTTTGTTGTTGAGTTTTATGAGTTCTTTGTATATTTTGGATATTAGGCCCTTATCTGAGCTGTTGTTTGAAAATATCATTTCCCATTTAGATGGCAGTCTGTTTATTTTGTTATCAGTTTCTCTTGCTGAGCGAAAACTTCTTAGTCTGATGTAGTCCCATTCATTAATTTTTGCCTTCACTTCTCTTGCCTTTGGAGTCAAATTCATAAAATGCTCTTTAAAACCCAGGTCCATGAGTTTAGTACCTATGTCTTCTTCTATGTACTTTATTGTTTCAGGGCTTATGTTTAGATCTTTGATCCATTTTGAGTTAATTTTAGTACAGGGGGATAAACTGTAGTCCAGTTTCATTCTTTTGCATGTGGCTTTCCAGTTTTCCCAGCACCATTTATTGAAGAGGCTTTCTTTTCTTCATTGTGTGTTGTTGGCCCCTTTATCAAAAATTATTTGACTAGGCCCTGGCCAGTTGGCTCAGTGGTAGTGTCGGCCTGGTGTGTGGAAGTCCCGGGTTCGATTCCCAGCCAGGGCACACAGGAGAAGCGTCCATCTGCTTCTCCACCCCTCCCCCTCTCCTTCCTCTCTGTCTCTCTTCCCCTCCCGCAGCTGAGGCTCCATTGGAGCAAAAGATGGCCCGGGCGCTGGGGATGGCTCCTTGGCCTCTGCCCCAGGCTCTAGAGTGGCTCTGGTCGTGACAGAGCGACGTCCCGGATGGGCAGAGCATCGCCCCCTGGTGGGCGTGCTGGGTGGATCCATGTCGGGCGCGTGTGGGAGTCTGTCTGACTGCCTCCCCATTTCCAGCTTCAGAAAAATACAAAAAATAATAATAATTATTTGACTATATATATATATGTGGTTTTATTTCTGGACTTTCTATTCTGTTCCATTGGTCTGAGTGTCTGTTTTTCTGCCAATACCATGCTGTTTTGATTGTCGTGGCCCTATAATATAATTTGAAGTCAGGTATTGTAATGTCCTAGCTTCATTCTTTTTCTTTAGGATTGCTTTGGCTATTTGGGGTTTTTTATAGTTCCATATAAATCTGGTGATTTTTTGCTCCATTTCTTTAAAAAATGTCATTGGAATTTTTATGGGAATTGCATTAAATTTGTATATTGTTTTGGGTAATATGGCCATCTTGATTATATTTATTCTTCCTAACCGAGAACAAGGAATATTCTTCCATCTCATTATATCTTTTTCGATTTCCCTTAACAATAGTTTATAGTTTTCATTATATAAGTCCTTTACATTCTTTGTTATGTTTATTTCTAAGTATTATATTTTTATTTTGTTGCAATCATGAAGGGGATTATTCTGTTGAGTTCGTTCTCAAATGTTTCATTGTTGGCATATAGAAAGGCTATTGACTTCTGTATGTTCATTTTGTATCCTTCGACCTTATTGTATTGGCTTATTGTTTCTAGTAGTCTTTTTGTGGATTCTTTGGGGTTTTCAATGTATAGGATCATATTATCTGCAAAAAGTGATACCTTTACTTCTTCTTTTCCTATATGGATGCCTTTTATTTCTTTGTCTTGTCTGATTGCTCTGGCTAGAACCTCTAGTACCACATTAAATAGGAGTGGAGAGAGTGGACAACCCTGTCTTGTTCCTGATTTAAGGGGGAAAGCCTTCAGTTTTGTGCCATTTAATATGATGTTAGCTGATGGTTTATCATGTATGGCATTTATCATGTTGAGATATTTTCCTTCTATACCCATTTTGTTGAGTCTTAAACATAAAATTGTGTTGTATTTTATCAAAAGCCTTTTCTGCGTCTATTGATAAGATCATGTGGTTTTTGTTCTTTGTTTTGTTGATATGGTGTATTACCTTAACCGTTTTACGTATGTTGAATCATCCTTGAGATTCTGGGATGAATCCCACTTGATCATGATGTATTATTTTTTTAATATGTTGTTGTATTCGATTTGCTAGTATTTTGTTTAGTATTTTAGCATCTGTATTCATTAGAGATATTGGTCTGTAGTTTTCTTTTTTTGTGCCATCCTTGCCTGGTTTTGGTATGAGGGTTATATTGGCCTCATAAAATGTGTTTGGAAGTATTGCTTCTTCTTAAATTTTTTGGAAGACTTTCAGTAGAATAGAAACCAAGTCTTCTTTGAATGTTTGATAAAATTCGCTGGTATAGCCGTCTGGGCCTGGACTTTTATTTTTGGGGAGGTTTTTAATGGTTTTTTCTATTCTCTACTAATAGGTCTGTTTAGGCTTTCTGCTTCTTCTTGACTCAGTCTAGGAAGGTTGTATTGTTCTAGGAATTTATCCATTTCTTCTAGGTTGTTGAATTTAGTGGCATAAAGTTTTTCATAGTATTCTACAATGATTCTTTGTATATCTACGGTGTCCGTGGTGATTTCTCCTCTTTCATTTTGGATTTTGTTTATATGAGTTCTTTCTCTTTTTTCCTTGGTAAGTCTTGCCAAGGGTTGGTCAATTTTGTTGGTCTTTTCAAAGAACCAGCTCCTTGTTCTATTAGTTTTCTGTATAGTTTTTCTGTTCTCTATTTCATTTATTTCTGCTCTGATTTTTATTATCTCCTTTCTTTTGGGTTGTCTTTGTTCTTCTTTTTCTAGTTCCTTAAGGTGTGAAGTTAAGTGGTTCACTTGGGCTCTCTCTTGTTTGTTCATATATGCCTGAAGTGATATGAACTTCCCTCTTATCACTGCTTTTGCTGCATCCCATAGATTCTGATATGTCGTATTGTCATTTTCATTAGTCTGTATATATCTTTTGATCTCTGCACTTATTTCTTCTTTGACCCCTTCATTTTTTAAAAGTATATTGTTTAGTTTCCACATTTTTGTGGGATTTTTTTCCACTTTTTTGCAGTTGAATTCTAGTTTCAAGGCTTTATGATCAGAAAATATGCTTGGTACAACTTCGATTTTTCCGAATTTGCTGATGTTTTTGTGGCCCAACATATGGTCAATTCTTGAGAATGATCCATGTACACTGGAGAAAAATGTATACTCAGTCACTTTGGGATGAAATGTCCTGTAAATGTCTATCATATCCAGGCGCTCTAGTGTTTTGTTTAAGGCCACTATGTCTTTGTTGATTCTCTGTTTGGATGACCGATCTAGAGTCGTCAGTGGTGTATTGAGGTCTCCAAGTATGATTGTATTTTTGTCAGTTTTTGTTTTAAGGTCAATAAGTAGCTGTCTTATATATTTTGGTGCTCCTTGGTTTGGTGCATATATATTAAGAATTCTTATGTCTTCTTGATTCAGTGTCCCCTTAATCATTATGAAATGGCCATTTTTGTCTCTGAGTACTTTTGCTGTCTTGTAGTCAGCATTATCAGATATGACTATTGCTACGCCTGCTTTTTTTTGGATGTTGTTTGCTTGGAGTATTGTTTTCCAGCCTTTCACTTTGAATTTTTTTTATCCTTGTTACTTAGATGAGTTTCTTGTAGGCAGCATACAGTTGGATTTTCTTTTTTAATCCATTCTGCTACTCTGTGTCTTTTTATGGTGAGTTTAATCCATTTACATTTAGTGTAATTATTGACACTTGTGAGTTCCCTATTGCCATTTTATAGATTGCTTTCTGTTAGTTTTGTGTCTTGTTTGATCCTTCTCTTTCGTTTTTCTATCTTTTGTTTTTATTTGTTTGTATTCCATACATCTTTCCTTTGTTGCTATCTTTTTTATCTCATGTGCTTCTGTGGTGGTTTTTTCAATGGTGGTTACCTTTAAGTAATGAAAAGGGTTCCTACCCTGTTCATTGTAGTGCACTATTTTGTGAGTACTTTTGCACTCCATCGTCCTTTGCTACTGTTAATCTCCATCCTCTCCCCCCTTTCTTTTTGTTGTTGTCACAGGTTAAATTTGGTTTTATTGTGTTCTTCTTGGAGCTTTTACTTGTGCCTTTGTTTTTTTTTTGTTCTTTGTATCTGATTGGAGAACCCCCTTATTAATTCCTGGAGTGGGGGTTTTCTGATGATAAATTCCCTCATCTTTTCTGTATCTGTGAATGTTTTTATTTCTCCTTCATATTTGAAGGATAGCTTTGATGGGTATAGTATTCGTGGCTGAAAGTTCCTCTCTTTCAGGACTTTAAATATTGGGGTCCACTTTCTTCCAGCTTGTAGAGTTTCTGTTGAGAAATCGGATGATAATCTAATGGGCCTTCCTTTATATGTTGTATTCTTCTTTTCCCTGGCTGCCTTGAGAATTTTTTCTTTGCTATTGGTTTGTGCCAATTTCATTATGATGTGCCTTGGAGTAGGTTTGTTCGGGTTAAGAAAACTCGGAGTTCTGTTTGCTTCTTGAATTTGAGGCTTTAGTTCTTTCCACAGGCTTGGGAAGTTCTCATCTATTATTTGTTTATGTTCTCCATTCCATTTTCTCTCTCTTCTTCCTCTGATATACCTATTATTCTTATATTATTCTTTTTGATAGAGTCAGATAATTCTTGTAGGGCTATCTCATTTTTTAAAATTTTTGAGTCTCTCTTCTTTTCTCTTCTTGTGCCTCAAGTTGCTTGTCTTCTGTTTCACTAATCCTACCTTCTATCTGGCCTGTTCTATTAGCTAAGCTTGTTACCTCGTTTTTCAGCTCGTGATTTGAGTTTTTCATCTCTGTTTGAATTGTTTTTATAGTTTCAATTTCCTTGGAAATATACTTTTTGTGTTCATTGAGTTGTTTTCTGAGTTCCCTAAATTGCCTTTCTGTGCTTTCTTGTATATCTCTGAGTGTTTTTAGGATTTCTATTTTAAATTCTCTGTCATTTAACTCCAAGGTTTCCAATATATTAAATTTTTTCTGCATAGATTTTTCCTCATCTTTGTTACCTTTCTTTCTTTTGTATCCATGATATTTGATTTTCTCTTTCTTAATGGCATCTGAGGGTGGTTTTGTTGATAGTATTAATGAGATTTAATAAAGAATAAAAAGTTAAAAAAAATAAAATATCAGGCCCTGGCCGGTTGTCTCAGTGGTGGAGCGTCAGCCTGGCGTGCAGAAGTCCCAGATTCGATTCCCAGCCAGGGCACACAGGAGAAGCGCCCATCTGCTTCTCCACCCTTCCCCCTCTCCTTTCTCTCTGTCTCTCTCTTCCCCTCCCACAGCGAGGCTCCATTGGAGCAAAGATGGCCCGGGCGCTGGGGATGGCTCCTTGGCTGCTGCCCCAGGCGCTAGAGTGGCTCTGGTCGCGACAGAGACGCCCCGGAGGGGCAGAGCATCACCCCCTGGTGGGCGTGCCGGGTGGATCCCTTTCGGGCGCATGCGGGAGTCTGTCTGTCTATCACCGTTTCCAGCTTCAGAAAAATACAAAAACAAAACAATAAATAAAAAAAATCAAAAAGAGTGTTTTTTTTAAAAAATTAATAATTAAATAAGAAAAATAAAATAAAATTTAAATTTAAAAAAAGGAAATTATTTCCCCACTACTTTTTTCCTCTCCTCTCCTCTCCCCTCTTTCTTGAGAAAATCTTGTTGTGAACTGTGAATTATATTGTACTAAATAGAACAAACAATGCCTGTAATGGAGGGTCTGAATTGGGGAGAAGTAATAAAGGGGCAAAAAAAAGGGGGGGTATGAACCCACAAAAGCAAATAAGGAATAAATTTGGGTCAAGAATAAAATGATTTGATTTTTGGTGTTGGTTGACTAAGAGATATGATGAGAGGAATAAGAGGGAAATAGGAAAATGGGGGGACAAATTAAAAAATTATTATTGTATTTAGTGGAACAAGAACTAGATAAAATGGAGAGCCAGGGATGGGAGCACTACTGGAGAGTTAAAAAGGTGAAGTAAAAACCCCCAAAATGCCAGAAACATAAATTTGAGTCCCAGATAAGATAATTTGTTCGTTATTGAGGTTTGAATGAGAGGAGACGTAAAGGAGAAAGGAAGAGACTAATATAGAGGGAGAAAAGAAAGAGAGAGAGAAAAAAAGAGGGAACCACTAAAAGAAGAAAAAATAAAAAAGAGGAGAGAGAGAGAGAGTTAAGGGTTTTGGAGTGCAACCCTTATAGAGAGAAAGGAAGAGGAAAGAAAAGATAATGGGAGATGTAACACTTATGGGTAGTGTAGGTCAAGAAGAGGAGAGAGTAAGACCAGCAGAGAGTTAAACGACCAAACTGGAGGAGGAAAAAAAAAATCAAGAATGAAGATAAGAGAAACAAAAGAACAAATATAATAAAATGGGATAGGTTATAAAGTCTGCGGATTATTCTTGATTTTGAGAGTTTATCTTCTTGCTTTTTCTTTTCTCTCCCTCTTCCTGGTCGGTGACTCTGTACCCCGGGTTCTGCCCCTTTGGCACGCTTAGGTAGAGGTTTGCAGTTGATAAGTCTCTATGGCGATGTCATGTATTGTGCTTCAGTCTCGTTGGCAGTCGAGGCTCATTAGCATTTATAGGCTCCGCCAGTGAGAGAGTCCGTGTTCCTGGAGCCTCTCTCCTAGTCTTTCCTTCCTCTATTAGTAGCCTGATAATCCAGCTATGGGGTTGCTGCTGCCTCTGCCTGGATAGTAAGAGGCTCAAAGAGCTGGCAACTCCCCACTCTATTCCCACTCAGCACAGGGCTCTGGGTAAGGCTCAGTCAGTCAGAGCTGCTAGCATAATCAGGCGGGGCTTCCGCCCACTCAAAGACCTCTGGCTCTGCCACTTTATCCAGTAACACGGGCGGGCGCCCACTCCCGGGGTGCTTGGAGGAAACTCTCGCTCACTATCTGTGCGCAAACCAAGATATCAGGCCGGCAGTCTCACACTCTGAGGGAAACCCCCACCCGCACGGAAAAGTTCCAGCTTTGGATTTGGCTCTCGCTCCCTCCCCGTGCGCGGCTTTTTCAGTGCACTGGGACGGCCTGAGATTCCGCTTTTGGCCCACACAAAGGCCCCTGCCTCTGCCTCTCTGTGGGATAACACGGGCGCCCACCCCTGAGGTGCTGGGAGAAATCTCTTTCCCACTCTCCATGCGCGCAGACCAGGATATCAGGCCGGCCACCTCACACTTTGTGTGAAACCCCCGCCCGCACAGAAAAGTTCCAGCGTTGGAATTGGCTCTAGCTCCCTCCCCGTGTGCGGCTTTTTCAGGGCGCTGGGGTGCCCGGAGATTCCGCTTTTGGCCTACACAAAGGCCTCTGACTCTGCCTCTCTGTGGGGTAACACGGGCGCCCACTCCCGGGACTTTGGAAGGAATCTCTCGCCCACTATCTGCGCACGCCGACCAGGAGATCGGGGAAAATGGCTGCCCCACCTGTCTTTCTTTGTCTGGGTTTGGCGTGAATGTTAGCTTGTATTGCCTGGGTTGTCATAGGCGCAGTTTTTCTTCGGCTTGGATCTCTGTGCCACAGCCTGGTTCGGCCATTTGTGCCGCGGCCTGGATCTATTCACCCCCTTTGCCCACCTTAGTTTCTATATTCTCATATCCCAGTGAAAGCAGCCCTATTTAGGTTAGTGAGGAAGGCAGAGCATTTCTTACTCCCTATTTCCTTTGGGGTTTAATTATATATTTAGCCAATTTTTCGCTTGACCATACCTTCGGGTGTATTGTGAAACATCTGGAGGCTCCAAGGGTAGGTTTTTCGGTTTCTGGTTGAAGATCTTGTTGAGTTTTGGGGGAGATTTATTGGTATCACTTCCTACCGCTCCATTACTCTGACATCATCTCTAGTGCCATTTTTCGTTGTCAAAAGAATTATGAGATTGGCAGCTCTATCACAGAGGTAACTCTACACTTAATTTCTTTGTCTTTTCCCCTTGAATATTTACTAAAAGAGTAAACACCTGTAATTTAACTTCTGTATTGTGAAATCTCCTTGATTCTTATTTATTGATAATCTTAGTTGTTTTTCTCTTTTTAAGATAAGCTAGCACCATACCATGAGCACAATATTGCCTTTTAAAAAGGAAAGGTCAATTTAAATTTTAATGTAACTTATTCTGTATTTTACTTGTATACTACCCTAATTTCATAGTTAAATTCAAAGATACTATGTACTAACATGTATATATCGGTAGAATTCTCTTTTTATTAGCATATAGAACTTTTTCATGATTAAGTGCTATTCTTTTCCCTTGAACCTGTTTCTTATTTAAATTTCTGTTTTGTTACTGACTAGAAATATGACCTTGGGCAAACTGATTAACTTCAACCCCCAGATTTCTTATCCTTAAAATAGAGATACCATAGTCCTTTAGGCTCTTATGAGGACTATGAAAGAAAGATGCTATGTATAAAGCTCTAATCACTGGGGAACAAAATTTTTGTTGCATCTACAAAAACACTTGTTCTTACCTAATTCAAGTGTGCTGATCTCAAATCTGATATTAGTTTTTCTCTGTAAGCTACAGTTTTTTTGCAATTCAAGATTTTAGGTTTTCATTTTATTATAAAATATTCAACATTTAGTTTAACATAATGAAGTAGAATGTCTTCTTGGGCATCATCTTTGTGAAAATATAATAATTTATATAGTGCAGTAAATACACTAATACACTAAAAGATATGATTGTATCAGAATTTGTCTACAATTTCTTGTTTTTCTTTTTTTACAGACACAGAGAGAGATAGACAGGGACAAACAGACAGGAATGGAGAAATGAGAAGCATCATTCGTTAGTTTTTCGTTGTGTATTTTAACACCTTAGTTGTTCATTGATTGCTTTCCCATATGTGCCTTGACCATGGGCCTTCAGCAGACCGAGTGACCCTTTGCTCGAGCCAGCGACCCTGGGTCCAAGCTGGTTTGCTCAAACCAGATGAGCCCGCGCTCAAGCTGATGACCTCAGGGTCTCGAACCTGGGTCCTCCGCTTCCCAGTCCGACGCTATGTCCACTGTGCCACCACCTGGTCAGGCTACAATTTTGAAATAGAACATATTAAAACACTTATTTTAATCATAAAATTTGTGCAAAACTTATTTAAATTCTATTCAGGCAAACATTTGTGTTTGTAGCTCTTGCGTTTGTGTACCTGTTGAGGACAATTTTGTTTGATGCTCCAGCAGTAGTCTGCTCATCACTAACAGCTCCAAGATTTTCGGCAAACATATCAAGGTGACTGTTCAGCAAGTGAATCTTAATGCTCATGTTACATCCAGTGTCGTGGAAAGCCAACAGCATCCTTTGAACCAGAAGTTCATAGTTTTTTGCTTTTATGTTGCCAGGGAATTTCTTTGTGACTGCCATAAAAGACTGCCATGCTACGTTCTTCTCCTTATTCATCTTCCTGGCAAATTCTTCATCACATATGAGGGTTTGAATTTGAAGTCCATCGAATATACCTGCCTTTATCTTCTCAAAAGACAAGGCAGGAAAAGCAGAAATAATATGTTGAAAGCATTCACTTTCTCTATTCAAAGCCTGAACAAACTGTTTCATTAAGCCAAGTTTGATGTGAAGTGGGAGAAAAATGATCCTGTCTTGATTAACTACAGGTTCATTCATAATATTTTGCATCCCTACTTCCAGAGCTTTTTGTTTTGGCCACTCCTTCTGTGTCCAGGGTTTCTCCCGAGCTCGGCTGTCCTACAAACACAGAAAGCAAGGATACTTCGTGAAACTTCTCTGTTGTCCAAGCAGGAAATTTACTCTTTTTTTTTTTTTTGTATTTTTCTGAAGTTGGAAACAGGGAGGCAGTCAGACAGACTCCCACATGCACCCACCCGGGATCCACCCAGCATGCCCTCCAGGGGGCGATGCTCTGCCCATCTGGGGCACCACTCTGTTGCAACCAGAGCCATTCTAGCACCTGAGGCAGAGACCATAGAGCCATCCTCAGCGCCTGGGCCAACTTTGCTCCAATGGAGCCTTGGCTGCGGGAGGGGAAGAGAAAGACAGAGATGAAGGAGAGGGGGAGAGGTGGAGAAGCAGATGGGTGCTTCTCCTGTGTGCCCTGACCGGGAATTGATCCTGAGACTCCTGCACTCCAGGCCGACGCTCTACCACTGAGCCAACCAGCCAGGGCAGGAAATCTACTCTTTCAGATCCACACAAATGATCCAGTTATGCTCCTCATACTTCAGAAAGTCGAGGACAATTTTTATGACATTCTTACTATGTCATTCAATTCGGGTTGGTAAATAAACTGCTGAGAGGTTAATGACTGCTTGGCATCAGAAGAAGACCCTTCACATTCTACAACCGTTTCCTCATGCATCTTATCAAAATACACTTGATCACCATGTTCACTTTCTTCGTCCTTAGAAGAAATAAAACTATTGAAAACTGGAACTGGTAGTGTCTTAGAGTGTGAGATAGGTCGTATTGCTGAAGGAATATTAGGATATGCGATCATATGCCATTTTTTCTTGCCAATGCCCTTTGTATGGATCAGACAGAAATAACAGTCACTGCTGTGATCCTTAGGTTCACGCCAAACCATGGGAATACCAAAAGGCATTCCTTTGCGTTTTCCTTTTGTCCAGTCACGAAGCATTTCCTCACAATTATGACACACAATATGAGGAGCTCAATTCTTGTCTTGATCGCCAAGGGGAACTTGAAAATAAGTAATATATGCATGTGTCACAAATGATGAAATACTGTGCCTTTGACTTTGAAGTGTGTAACATCCACATATATAACAGAAGGTGTCAGGACTATTCTTACATTTACACCTACTCAAAGAAGCCATGATTCAATCTTAAAACAAAATAAGGGTGTTTTTATCAGATAATAATTTTTTACATTTAAAAACAACTACAATTTTGTAAAAGTGATGTTTGTAAAACATTAATTGCCTTGTGGTTATGTCCAATCCAAGAGTCGTTGCCCTTTAACTCCAATTTAAAAACCAATGCATGCCATTAACTGTAACAAAAAAATTAAAATTGCATAAAAACTAGAGCATGTACCAAAAAACATTTCAGATTTGGAATCAGCGATGCAGAAATATGTAGAAACAATTCTAAAACCTCATGCAACAGAAAATGAAAAAAAAAAATTGTTCCCCAGTGTAATAAGAGTACTCAATAATAATTGTTTATTCATTGTCATTGTTAACATTTTATCATGCATTTAATTAAAATAGTTTATTGGATTTTAATGTTCTGTTTTGTAAAGATACTAATCATTGGCCACCATTTAAGAATAGAAGTTATTGGCCCTGGCTAGTTGGCTAAGAGGTAGAGAGGTGGCCCAGTGTGTGGATGTCTCGGGTTCAATTCCCAGTTAGGGCACACAGGAGAAGCACCCATCTGCTTCTCCACTCCTCCTCTCCTTCTCTCTCTCTGTCTCTCTCTTCTCCTCCCACAGCCATGGCTCGATTGGAGCAAGTTGGCTCCAGGCTCTGAGGAGGGCTCAATGGCCTCAACTCAGGTGCTAAAATATTAAATAGCTCGATTGCCTAGCAACGAAGCAACGGCCCCCGATAGACAAAGCATCACCCCATAAGGGGTTTGCTGGATGGATCCCTGTTGGGCGCATGAGGGAGTCTGTCTCTCTGCCTCCCCACTTCTCACTTAAGAAAAAAAAAAGATAAGTTATTGTTAATATTTAATATGTACAAATGCCAGATATGAGCATCTTCAAAATTTCTATTTCCCGGAAAAGGGAAAACTTCTTTAAAAATGCTTTGCCTATCTGGCAGGCAGTTTTTTCCTCACTGTTTTAAATTTTCATTTATTTCTCAGATAACTTTTGCATTTACTTTTTCATGTGATTTTAAGATTTATATTTTTCAATTTTACATAAATTCTTTTGGGATTCTCATTTCAGTTACATTACATTTATTTCCTAATTTTGGAAACATTGACATTATTAAGGTAGTATATCTTCCCACACAGTTACATGAGATATCTCTTTTGTTTGGATTATTTTCTATCTTTCAGTGAAATTTTATAGTTTACTTTTAGGCCTTTCCGATCAACCTAGCCAGTTGTTCAGTGGATAGAGTATCGGTTAATTTTTTCCTGTGTGTATTATAATTTTTGTTATTATTTTAAATAAAAATTATTTATTTTAGGTACTGTTTGCTAAAATTAGATTAAAAGTATTGGTATTTGGATATGCATATCATATCTAGTCACCCTATATATTTATCTTATTAAATCTAGTAGCTTTCTATTAGAGTCTTTTCAGTTATCTGTTTATACCTGATAGTGGCCAAAAGTGATGATTGTATTTTTTCTTTCTGATGATTTATTGCATTCTCCTCTTAAAAAGCTGTGTTATATGATACTGGTGACTTCTATTTCATTTAGTTGAGTGCACTTTAGTATTTTGCTATTTTGGATCCCTAATTTTGGAAAATTTTTGGAGGAACAAATTGAGTATTTTATAAAAGTGCCTTTTTAGCTTATCTGAGCTAAAAGGCTGAGAAGCAGCCAAGTGCCTTTTCAGCGTCAATTGTTATAATCATATGGTTTAATTTGTTGACAGATGAATTATGTGTACATTTTTTGATATTGAATTATATTTGTGTTTCTGGATTAAACCTTGCTTGAGTATAATGTGAAATTCTTTTGCTAAGTTGTTGCATTTTATTGGTGATATTTTTACATCTATATCCATAAATTGGCCTGTGATTCTCTTCATCTCTTACTCATTTTTTTTTAATATATTTATTTTATATATATATATTGTATTTTTCTGAAGTTGGAAATAGGGAGGCAGTCAGACAGACTCCCGCATGCGCCCAACCAGGATCCACCTGGCATGCGGGAGGGGAAGAGAGAGACAGAGAGGAAGGAGAGGGGGAGGGTGGAGAAGCAGATGGGCGCTTCTCCTGTGTTCCCTGGCTGGGAATCGAACCCGGGACTCCTGCACACCAGGCCGACGCTCTACCACTGAGCCAACCAGCCAGGGCGGGCCTCTTACTCATTTTTAATATCAGTATTTCATAATTTTAAATTATATAAGTCTTGAACTTCTCTTGTTAAATTTATTTCTAAGTATACTGCTCACAAAAATTAGGGGATATTTCAAAATTAATATGAAGCAATCAAAAGAAGATTTGATTTTTTTAATTAAACAACATCAGAAAAGCAAACAAGTCAAAGAAAGTTGTTTGATTATGCAAATGAGATGCAATACCAACTTTTATTGGTGAAAATGCACTATACAAAAGGCTGAAAGGGCTGGAGTATTTGCACGTTCCCTGATCCCCTAATTTTTTTTTTTTTTTTTTTTTTGTATTTTTCTGAAGCTGGAAACGGGGAGAGACAGTCAGACAGACTCCCGCATGCGCCTGACCGGGATCCACCTGGCACGCCCACCAGGGGCGACGCTCTGCCCACCAGGGGGCGACCCTCTGCCGCGACCAAAGCCACTCTAGCGCCTGGGGCAGAGGCCAAGGAGCCATCCCCAGCGCCCGGGCCATCTTTTGCTCCAATGGAGCCTTGGCTGCGGGAGGGGAAGAGAGAGACAGAGAGGAAGGGGGAGGCGGGGGTGGAGAAGCAAATGGGCGCTTCTCCTATGTGCCCTGGCCAGGAATCGAACCCGGGTCCCCCGCACGCCAGGCCGAAGCTCTACCGCTGAGCAAACCGGCCAGGGCTGATCCCCTAATTTTTGTGAGCAGTGTATATTAGTACTTTTAGTCCTTGGTGCATGGAATTGTTTTTTTCTTTTTTTTTCTTTTTTGTTTTTTTGTATTTTTCTGAAGCTGGAAACGGGGAGAGACAGTCAGACAGACTCCCGCATGCGCCTGACCGGGATCCACCCGGCACGCCCACCAGGGGGCAAGGCTCTGCCCACCAGAGGACGATGCTCTGCCCCTCCGGGGTATCGCTCTGTTGCGACCAGAGCCACTCCAGCGCCTGGGGCAGAGGCCAAGGAGCCATCCCCAGCGCCCGGGCCATCTTTGCTCCAATGGGGCCTTGGCTGCGGGAGGGGAAGAGAGATACAGAGAGGAAGGAGGGGGGGAGGGGGGGAGAAGCAGATGGGCGCCTCTCCTGTGTGCCCTGGCCGGGAATCGAACCTGGGACTTCCGCACGCCAGGCCGACGCTCTACCACTGAGCCAACCAGCCAGGGCTTTGGAATTGTTTTTATTTTGGGGCTGTTTATTGCTAATGTACAAAAATACAATCAATTTTTGAATGTTGATCTTATGTCCTGCAGTCTTCCTACTCTTGTGTATATTTTCTTTGAGTTTTATTGTGCTTTTCTTTGGAAATACTCTACATTTAGGGATAATATCATCTGTGAGTTAAATACTTTTATTTCTTCCTTTACTATGTTAATGCCTTTGTGCTTTATTATATGAACTAAAAACTTACGTGTGTTGTTGGATGAAGTAACAGAAGGAACTTCTCATCTTGGGGGAGAGCATTCAGTTCTACAAAGTCAAGTGTGATAATAGTTGTAGGATTTTTATAGATATCCTTTATCAGCTTTAGTAAGTTTCCATCTATTTTTAGTTTGCTAAGAGTATTTTTTATGAATGTTGGATTTTTGTCAAATGCTTTTCCTGTTTCTATCAAGATGACCTTGTAAGGTTTATGTCTTTTATTATAATAATACGGGTCCTTCCTCCCTCCCTCCCTCCCTCCCTCCCTCCCTTCCTCCCTCCTTTCCTTCCTTCCTTCCCTCCTTCCTCCCTTCCTCCCTCCCTTCCTCCTTCCCTCCCTCCCTCTCTCCCTCCCTTCCTTCCCTCCCTCCCTTCCTCTCTTCCTCTCTCCCTTTCTTTTCCCCTCCCCTCTCTTCCCTCCCCTCCCCCCTGCCTCTCCCCCCTCCCTCCCCTTCCTTCTCTTCCTCCCTCCCTCCCTCCCTCCCTCTTTCTCCTTCTTTCTTCCTTTCTCTCTCTCTCCCCTTCCATTTCTGGGGAAAATTCTCTTTTGGCCATGGTATAAGATCCTACTTATATGTTACTGAATTTAGTTTGCTGTAGCCTTCTTTATTGTAGTTCTTTTCTGGCTTTGATAGCAAAGTACTATTGGCCTCATAAAATGAGTTGGGAAGTGTTTCTTTTGTTTACTGGTTGAATTTGTGAAAGATAGGTATATAGCCTATATAGACTTCAGTGAAATCATCTGGACTTGGACTTTCCTTTGTGGAAAGATTTTAAATTTCTAATTAAATTTCTTCCTGTAAGTCTATTTAGATTTTCTATTTCTTGCAGTCAGTTTTTTATATTTCTTTTATTTTTATTTTTTAATTTATGATTTCTGTGAGAGAGAAAGGGAAAGACAGACAGACAGGAACATTGATCTGTTCCTGTGTGTGTCCTGACTGGGAATTGAACCCACATGGTGGGCTGACGCTCTACCACTAAGCCAACTGTCCAGGGCCAAGATGAACTTCTATACTACATAAAACACACACAAATTTAGACTATCTTTAGATCTCTGAACTCAGTTTATGGGCCTTCTACTCTCCTCCCTACTACCTCAACATCCCTGTCACTAAAATATAATTAATTTTTTTCATCTTGAGAACCTGTTATTTAGTTTAAGGAGCTATGAAACCTGATTTAATCCCTGATATAGAGTTAAAGTGGAGAAACTAGAGTAAGGTAGAAATGTAAGTGCTCAGGGTGACTTACTGTATTTCCTGTCTTATCTAAGTAATGGGAAACATTTTAAGTTTCTTAGGTTTATAAATCTGCCTTGTCTTTTATACAGCAATTGCCAGTCAGGGTGATATCTTTTTCTTCACATTTAACTAAATTGAATGTCTAAATATTTATTTAATAAGTCTTGATTAATGTCATAACATCCATGTGCATGTGTTTCAGTTATCTATACTGCACAGATAATAGGGGGGAATGACTAGCCAGGGCATTTTATTTTCATGTTTTTAAGGAGTTTGAGTGAGTGCTAATGGCAGTGACATACACAAAGCCAGTATTCATGAAACAAATTATTCTACTACTTTTTCATAAGTAAAATCTACTTTTTTACATGCTATAATCTAAAAACAACTTTGAAACACCCAGTAAAACTTTCATCAGTTTATGTTTGTCTTGCCTTCCAGCCTATAATTAGCATTCTAGCTAGATCTTTTAAAATAATGGGCTTTACAAGAAATTTTATATTTATATTAAATGCAGATATATTTTTAAGTCAGACATCTTTTATTCAGCTATTACTAATACAACACACAGGATCACCATTCATTTTTTTAAACTAATATTGAGAAATCACTACAAACACTTTGGAATTATAAAATACATGATGCAATTTCAAGGGAAACCATTAAAATAATACGATTAAAGTACAAAATCCAAACTATATATTATTGGGATAAAGGGATAAAGTACAAAAGAAGGTCATTAGTAGAAATGCAAATATATCTTATTTATATATTTATATAAATATCACATATTATAAAATATATAGAAGTAGTATAAATTAATATACATATAATATAAAAAGTAGATGGAAATGGGTAAATAGGTCCAAATAAAAGGCAAGGATTAATAGGCTAGTTAAAATGTTCAAAGTACAATACTGTACTCTTTCTAAGAGACATGTTTAAAACAAGAATAAGGAAAAGTAAATGAAAACAGTTTTGTTTTGGCAAAGGATTATATTATAACCTGACAGATTATATTGCATAGAAGTTTAGAAAATACACTCTCTCTAGACAATGATATGGGGAAATGAAATGGGGTGTGATACTGCCTCATGAAAGATACAAAACAATTCCAGGTGACTGAATGACCTAAATGTGAGCAGCAAAACTATAAAATATTTATAAGAGAGAGTATTTTCACCATCTTGTTGCAGGGAATGTATTAAGATACAAAAACCATAAACTATAAATGGAAGGGAGGTAAATTTGGCTATTATAAAAAATTTAAGACTTCTGTTCACCAAATAATACATAAAAGAAATAATTCTTAAAAACATCATTAATTGGGGGAAGATATTTAGAACACATAAATGATCAAGTATTAGTGTACAGAATACATGAAGAACTCTTTCAAGTAAATAAGAAGATACTAAATGTTATCTCTATCCTTGCTACTCACAATGTAGTCTGCCCAGTGGAACAAATTGAGAGCCTGGAAATAAACCCAAAACTATTTGGTATTGCTGGTGGGAATATAAAATGATGGTCAGTAGTTTGTCAGTTTCTTACAAAGTTAAACACAAAATTAATGCATTTTCCAGTAATTATACTTTTATAGGTATCCACCCAAGACCTGAATACATGTCCACACAAAGACTTAAATGTGGTTGTCCATAGCAGTATTTTTTTTTTCATTGTTTCTCACTGCCTCTCATCAGGTTTTTATTCAGAATTAGCTGTCCAACGTGATTTGACCTTAATGGAAAAACAAATATAAGCTTATGCTGCAGGCTTCTTTTCTTCTGTGGTAGGTTTCTTCTCTGCAGGCTTCTTCTCAGCTGCTGGTTTCTTGGGAGCAGCAGCCTTTTTTCCCACCACAGGCTTCTTTTGCTTCTTCATGCCAAGAGCATAGCAGTATTTTTAATGTAACTCCCCCCCCCCCCAAAAAAGAAGGAAACAGGTATCCATCTAATGGTAAGTGGAGAGACATAATGTGGTATATCCGTATAATGGATACTCTTCAGCAGTAAAAAGGAATGAACTGCTGACACGTGTTAAAGCATGGATGAACTTCAATATCCTTATGTGAAGTGTACGAAACCATACAGGGGAGCCATGTATTGTGATGATCCCATTTATATATATTGTCCAGAAAAGGCTAAGGTAGATACAGTGACTGCCTAGGGCAGTGGGTGATAAATGGGCATGAGTAAAAATACTCTTAAGACATTTATGGTGATGGCTGTACCACTGGGTAACTTTAGTGAAAATCATTTGATTTTATACTTAAAATTTTTATTATATGTATAGTGTCTCCCTAAGTGTTTTTTAAAAAGCAAATATGGGAAATAAAATTATATAGCATTATATTTAGCCTGAAACCCAAATATTTATATTATCTTCTAAATATAACCATCCAAATGTAAAGATTCATTTTAAAATTTCTGATTACTTTGAACCCTTCATACTCTGTTTCTAGAGCTAAGATCATAGGAAATATCAGTGGAACTCCCTTTCAGACTGACTTAGGTTAGGGTGTATGTTTACATTTTTTCAGACTGACTTAGGTTAGGGTGTATGTTTACATTTTTTAAGCATCCATATTTTCCTAGATTTGAAGAAGAAACGCCTTATATCTTATCTTTGAAAATGAGTCATGGTCCTCAGTTTTCTGGTTGTTACAGGTTGACATCATCCACGAAACATTTAGTGAAAAATACCAAAACCAGTTAAAATTAACTTTGCTTTCCATTTCTTCATTTACTACATTTTCTCTGGTTTTTTTTTTTTTTTTTTTTTTTGCTCTGTTTTGTTTTAGATCACTGTGTCCACTACTATGATCTTCGTAACACTAAACAGCCAATCATGGTATTCAAAGGACACCGAAAAGCAGTTTCTTATGCAAAGTTTGTGAGTGGTGAGGAAATTGTCTCTGCGTGAGTATTACTCTTTTCAGAGGTTGAACTTAACACACAGCTCTGTCATCCTTTGCCACTTTGTAATGTCACTGTGAATATATAAAGAGTAACACTGTAATGTATGCACTTTTTCTTAAATAGTAGATTTTTATAACTTGTCTAAATACATGTGCATTCTGGCCTGTATTATTCACTTTAATATGTTATTTGTGAATAAAATCCTGATTAAGCTGATTTTTAATGTTGCCCCCTTAAATATTTGAATTTCAGATTTATTTCAGCCATTGCTTCTTAAGAAACAACATAGTTGATGAAATAGAATGATAAGTGCTTTATTTAAGTCAACTAATGTTATTCATTATTTATATACTTTGCAGTACAGTAGTATTATTTTTGGTTTTAAGTAATATTTAGTTGAATTTTATGATTCCATATTACTTATCTCCCTATAATTTCATGGCGAATTTTACATGTGGTTTTTTTGTTTGCTTGTTTTTAGTGAGAGAGAGAGAGAGAGAGAGAGAGAGAGACTGACAGATAGGAAGGGAGAGAGATGCAAAGCATCAACTTATAGTTGCTTTTTCATATGTGCCTTAACTGTGGGTGCAGGGGGACTCCAGTCAAGCCAGTGACCCGTGACCCTTTGTGGAGGGCAGTGACTTTGAGCTCAAGCCAGCAAACTTGGGTTCAAGCTAGCAACCATAGGGTCATATCTATGATCCCATGCTCAAGCCGGCAACCCTACACTCCAGCTGGTGAGCCTGCACTCAAGCTGGTGACCTTGAGGTTTTGAACCTGGGTCCTCAACGTTCCAGGCCAATGCTCTAGCTACTTTGCTGCTGCCGGGTCAAGCCACATGTGTTTTGAAAGAACTTTCCAACTATGAATGCTCATACCTGACAAATACCTTTTAGAAGCTTCTGATTTGCAAAGTCATAAGTTAGCTTTTAGTTGTCTTTTATTTTGTTGAAGGTAACAAGATGTCAACCAGATAAATAAATCTCAGTGGCCAAAATATTGCTGACAAAACTTTTTCATTAACAGATCCTTTTTTCTGTGGTCCGTCTCATAGTTTTCTTTATTTGGTATTACCCTAGTAAATACCCATTCTTAATTTCTCTTTTCATATCTATTATTTCTTTCCAAGCTAAATGATATATGGTTGTCTTTATTTACTTAGTTTCTAATCTCTTTTAGGAAATTATTAATGCTGGGCCCCTATAGGTGGTATTTCTCACCGTATCTATCTTCATGCTGGTTGCCCTAGATAAGAACTTGGTGATTTGAATTGATTTAGCAATGACATTGAGTTGAGTTATAAAAAAAAGGACCAAAGAAATGGGAACTGAGCTTTACAAGAGGAGGCAGTGGCAGCCAGTTAAAAAGTATCCTATCATTAGAAGTAATAACAGGTGATAATTAAAATTTTATTTAGGTATAAATATGGCAAAAAAATTTAATTTCAGATTTATAAATGTTGAATCAATTAATTTGTTTCTAGTAGTAAAATATTACATACTTAGTTGTATATATTTGAAATCTTAGTTGTCCTTATTAATGTGGATATGTTTGTATTTTTACCAATATTTTATTCTTAGATTTTATAAATCAAGTTGATTTTTCTCTTGGGCATATTGGAGTTTAGAAATATTTAGGGCTCTGACCAGTTGGTTCAGTGGTAGAGCTTTGGCCTGACGTGTAGATGTCCTGGGTTCAATTCCCGGTCATTGCACACAAGCGAAGCACCCATCTGCTTCTCCACCCCTCCCTCTCCTGCTTCTCTCGCTCTCTCTCTTTCCCCCTTCCTTTCCTGCAACCATGGCTTGATTGGAGCAAATTGGCCTCAGGCACTGAGGATGGCTCCATGACCTCTGACACATATACTGACATATGAGCAAAGCATCATCTCCTGGTGGGCTTGCCGGGTGGATCACGGTTGGGGCGTATTGGGGCAGATGTGAGAATCTGTCTCTCTGCCTCCCCTCCTCTCACTAAAAAAAAAAGTGTTTAGAACAAATTTATTCACAAATAGTTTTGGAAATATGTATTATAAAGTAAGATAAAAATATATACATTGCTGCAACATCTGAATTATTGGCCAACTAAAAAAATATATATGTAAAAGTATATTTAGTGCAACACTGTTGAGCAAAAATCAAATTTAAAATAACATAAATACCTAAGAGTCAATGTTATGTTGAAAAGTGATGAGATGCAATAGAGAAGTATTTCAAGAGTTTGTGATTTGACCTCTGAAATAGACAGATTCAGTCTTGGCTCTATTATAATAATTTATTTTTTTTTTAGTCTTGACTCTATTATAAATATTTACTAGCTGTGGTATCTTGAGAATGTCCTCAACCTTCTGAATTTTTTCTACCTCTAAATGGGGCTAATAATAGTACTAATCTTATGTTGTGAATCTTTATTTAAATAATGTGTGTAAAGCACTTATTATGGAGCCCTATTCTATGAATGTTAGAGTAAGAAAAAGGATTATTTATTATGTAGTCATTAATGAAGATATAGAAATGAGTTATTTTACAGAAAAAAATGACACAAATTAATGGAGAAGCAATTTACAAAATTATATATACAGTATAATCCAGTTTTTGTAACAAAGAGAAAAATAAAACATGAAGTTTTATTTAAGCTCCAAGACTGTTTCTACATTATAGAATTATTAGTGATTTCTATATTTAATTATTTTTTGGTAAATAACTGGGTTTGCATATTACTTCAGTACGATAAACTACTTTTTGTAGACCATTTATAGTATTCCACCCCTGCAGGTCCTACTAAGCTATGAAAATAATTTATATTCAGTTTACCAATATAATTCAACAGTTAAAAAGTAAATCAAACAAGTAAAACAATTATATCCATGAGATCAGCAAAACTTTTCCAGAAGAGCTTTCTCATTTGATGGGGATCGTATGATGTTACAGTGACTGCTATTAATTAATGCCTAGAGACTATTGAAAACATTTTAAATGGATTAATTTAATTTTCACAATATTTTATCAGATTCATCTAATTCTGTAAGGTAGAAATCATTATATTTCACATTTAACTGATGAGAACTTTTTAGGCCAGAGAGGTTGTAAAACTTTCCCAAGGTCCAAAACAAATTAATGGCGTGCTGAGCATTCTCAGTCTGGCATCAGATTCTGCATTCTTAACAACCAAACTGGATTGCCTTTAATTCGTTGTGATGAGTTTTACGCCATGAAGTCTTAAATGTGTTCTAACTTTTTGTGTTTACCTTAGCTCAACGGACAGCCAGTTAAAGCTGTGGAATGTAGGGAAACCATACTGTCTACGTTCCTTCAAGGGTCATATCAATGAAAAAAACTTTGTAGGCCTCGCTTCCAATGGAGATTACATAGCTTGTGGTAAGCAAAACCATCTTTTCTTAGAATTTTTTGTCAGGTATCTGTCACTGAAGCAACATTCAATAGAACTAGTATATATACTACATACCAAGTCACAAAATGATCTATGCACTCAAAAGGTAGCATTGACTTTGCCTTGGATTGAACTTAGTCCTTCTCTTCTCCTCTGAACACTAACAAATCCTGGCCATAGGAAATAGCATCAGATTGTTAAATATGTTTTTTACTTCTCTATTATAACATAGCTTCTATAGATATTATGTAAAAGACAGAGAATATTAATTTCTGCTAATATCCTGATTTTGAAGACATTATTTGTCTTCCTGAGCTTGATACTCATTTTCCTCTATGAAGTGTTTTTTTCATTAAATAGTCTGTTTGGGTAATCTTATTTGCTGTTTCTAGGTTTGTTTGTTTTTTAATTCTAGGGCTTTTATTGTTGAAAACTTACACAGTTTAAATCAGAATTAGAAAAATCAAATGGCCTGACCAGGCGGTGGCGCAGTGGATAGAGCATAGGACTGGGATGTGGAAAACCCAGGTTCAAGACCCCGAGGTCGCCAGCTTGAGCGCGGGCTCATCTGGTTTGAGCAAAGCTCACCAGCTTGAGCATAACGTCGCTGGCCCAAGCAAGGGGTCACTTGGTCTGCTGTAGCCTCTCCGTCAAGGCACATATGAAAAATCAATCAATGAACAACTAAGGAGCCACAATGAAGAATTGATGTTTCTCATCTCTCTCCCTTCCTGTCTGTCTAGCCCTATCTGTCCCTCTCTCTGACTCTCTCTGTCTCTGCCGCACATAAAAAAAGAAAGAAAAATCAAATGTAGTATTGATCAAATGCTCTACTATACCTAATGCCTGAATATATGAACTTTCATCAATACCATCAAATGACTTGGCTTTTATTGAGGAAAGTTGACTCTCTCCACATGTATGTGAACGTGACTCCTGCCAAAGCAAGTCTCTGCATAATTATCCAACTTTTCATAGACTGCTCAAAAATCCAGGTTTTTAGTCTACTCACCTAATAGAGTAGTTCCTTTATTGGGGAATGGGATATAATTTTTTTTAATGTCAATAAGTAAATGTTTTTTATAGTTTATCAAAATTACCTAGGAACAAGGTCCAATAATTTATTTTTTATTGAATTTATTGGGGTGACATTGGTTAATAAAATTTTATGGGTTTCAGGTGTACAGTTCTATAATAGATCATTGGTATATTGTACTGGATGTTCACCACCCCAAGTGAAGTTTTTTTTTTTATGATTTTAATTTGTGTTTACATAGATTCAAGTGTCCCACCGAATATATCTTCCTCCACCCCCTTATTCCCCTTGGCCCCCCCTTTGCCCCTTCCCTCCAATGCCTTTCTCCCTTCCCTCCAGGATTTGCTGTCTTGTTTTCTATAATGCTGTGTGATATATATATATAATTTTATTAATCACTTTCTCTTCTCTGATCCCATCTTCTACGGAACAGAGGCAGAGGTGGGATCAAAGGGACCAGAGGGAAAGCGGTCAGAGGGATGTAATTTTTGTAGGTTATTAAACTTTGCCTGTATAGATGCAGAAACTATCTTTTTCTTCTTTAGATGAAATTGTTCTATATATAATTTAAGGTTCATATGATAACAAATTTCTGATTCTTCTCTAGACTTTTCCTCAAAATGATTTTTATGGTAATTTTAGCCTTAGAATTGCTAATATTATTTTATCATTTAGTAATGATTATTTCAAGTACAGCTTTTTTCTATGACATGATCCCCAAGAAATCGTATGCTCTGGTCTTTCAGATTTAACCATAAAAGATGATTAGTTTTTGATTTTAAACAGTGAGTGCTAAATTACCTTATGAATATGCTGTCCTATTCTGAGTTATCCCATTCTAAAAAAATATTTTTTTATTTTTTTCAGGAAGCGAGAACAACTCTCTTTACCTGTACTATAAAGGACTTTCTAAGACTTTGTTAACTTTTAAGTTTGATACAGTCAAAAGTGTTCTGGACAAAGACCGAAAAGAAGACGACACAAATGAATTTGTTAGTGCTGTGTGCTGGAGGGCACTGCCAGATGGGGTAAGTTTTCACATCAATTTTTTTCACCTTGGTGGCTACAGAATTTTTTATGGTTTTGAATACACAGGTGAGTTTATTAAAATTTGAAATATAAACTTATATGTGATTCACATTTTTATTTATTTTAGCTTAGCATTATATCTAAAGGAAGCAGGCAGGTAGGGAGTAATGGAAATTTACTAATGGAACAGTGTCACTAATGGAACAGTGTCATTCTGAGATGATGTTTCTCCTATGTACCCCTAGCATTCTGTGTGCCTCTGTTATAGCCATTATCACATAGTCTCTTTATCTCACTCCTATAAAACTGGAAATTTGCCCAGATTGTATACCTTATCTTAATTTTTCTTTATGATAACATACAGTATATGCTCAATAAACATTTAGCTGAACCTGGTATTATTTTAGGAAGGAAAAAGTTTGATGTAGGTAAAAGCGAGTGATCTATATATACAAGTAATTAAATACTATTTCAAGACAGAATTACTCTACAAAAGACATTTATACAAAAATATTTAAACATTTAGTTTCTTAGCAAGAAAGTTTCACTTCTAGGTTACAAAAGAGATGTTTTCTCAAACTTACCAGTTATTCACACATTTTATTTATTTATTTATTTACTTATTTATTTATTTCAATTATTAAGTGAGAGGTGGGGAGGCAGAGATAGACTCGCACATGCGCCTCGACCAAGATCCACCAGCGAGCCGCCTACTGGGCTATGCTCTGCCCATCTGGGGCCACTGCTCCATTGCTCAGCAACTGAGCTATTTTACCACCTGAGGCAACGTCATGGAGCCATCCTCAGTGCCTGAGGCCAACTTGCTTGAACCAATGTAGCCTTGGTTGTGCGAGGAGAAGAGGGGTGTGGGTGGAGATGCAGATGGTCGCTTCACCTGTGTGCCCTGACTGGGAATTGAACTTGGGACTTTCACGCATTGGGCCAATGTTCTACTGCTGAGCCAACTACCCAGGGCCTCTTCATACATTTTAAAATGCAAGCTTTCTAATAAATTATATGAAGAAATAATTTATCTTGATTTTTATAAACATTACTCATTCTTTAATGTCATCTTTTCATAAAATAGCTTTTTAGGTGATACTTGGTTGGTTTTATTTTTGACATAAAATTTTTTACTTATGGTTACTAAGATATCTGAGGTCCAGGTAGTTTCACTTGAATTAGATATATTCCATTGCTATTTTGTTTAAAGTTCTCTTACCCAATTTCCAGTTTGCGTAATGGCAGACTAAGTGATTTGGACCAATTCTCCATATAAATAGAACTAGAAAACTTGGACCAAGTAGATGTATTTTAGAAACAAAAACCTGTTTGAAGGCATTAGAAAGTAAACAAAATAAAGAAGAATTGCCAGCTTAGGAATGTGAGCCTGACTTTTGAGTATTTTTTCACCTGGGGGCATCTGCCACTTTTGGTGGAGTGTCTGAGAGTACTTTCGGTGGCTTCAAAGAGCCCAGGCACTAGTGTCTAGTGCTCAGCACTTTATCAGTGAACCATTTTGGTCTGGGCTTCTAAAGGGCTGTAATCTAGGGTAAACCAGTAGAAAGTAAGTCCTCACAGTGATTGCACCTCAACTTTCAACCATGTCAGTCCTGAAATTAAAGCGGGGTGATCCTGGATTGCTAGTGTCCACAGGATACAGAGGTAGAGCCTCTCAGAAAGATCTTCTAAAGGTCACCTGAGAGTTTTTACTTATTTTTTTTAAAAAACTGAAAATGCAGTAACTGGCACAAAAAGTAAACAGACATAAGAAAAGGCAAGGCAGCATTAATAAATCCAGCAGAAGCAATGGACAGTCAAAAGGAAGTCACAGCATCTCCAGATATTGGAGTTATCAGAAATAGCTTGAAAATATCTATGCTGATGAGATTAAAGACAACATTAAAAATGTTAACTGGGAACTAAAAACTTTTAAAAATTAAAATGCTAGAACTGGAAAAATATAAATACCAAAATTAAGAATTCTGAGTGGGTTGAATGATGGAAGATAAGACACAGATGAAAACAGAATTAATGAACTTGTAGATTAGTTAGAAGAAAATACGCAGAAGGAAATATAGAGAGCCAAAGTGATGAAAAAAGAAAAGAAACTGAGGCTGAAGTAAGAAAGTTTAGTATGTTCAGTAGCAGACCTAAAAGAAGAGATGAGAAATAATGTTGCTGGGGCCACTATTAGAAAGGATTGTTAAGCCTGACCTGTGGTGGCGCAGTGGATAAAGCGTCGACCTGGAAATGCTGAGGTTGCCAGTTCGAAACCCTGGGCTTGCCTGGTCAAGGCACATATGGGAGTTGATGTTTCCAGCTCCTCCCCCCCCTTCTCTCTCTCTGTCTCTCCTCTCTCTCTCTCTGTCTCTCCCTCTCCTCTCTAAAAAAATGAATAAATAAATAAATAATTTTAAAAAAAAGAAAGGATTGTTAAGAACTTTACAAAATTGATGAAAGACATCAAGGCAGAGATTCAGTAAGCCTTTGTAGCCCAGAGAATAAATGACTTGCAGTCTTCAGTGTAAGTACAGATTTAATATCCAGCCTGGACCTTGAGCAGCACTAGGCCTACCTGAAAATTTGACCCTGGGTCTGCCTGTTTATAGCACTGTTTTATGGAAATAAGCTGAGTTTAGACAAATAGGGAATGTTATGTGCTAGGAGCTAGTCATCTTAAATATATTGTGAGACCTCATCTGTGGTATTGCATCTAGAGCGAGAGAACTGTGAGTCTGCTTATTGGCCTTACATCTGTTCAGGGAACAATGTAAGACTGGCAGGAAACCAAGGTGCATCTCTGTATGGGGGTGAACAACTTGTATCTTAACTGTCCTTGGTCACTGTATACTCTTCATGTGAACTGGGGAGAGATCTAAGAAGCTATGCATGTAAATAGTTGCTTTGCCCCCTGATGAGTTTGAGGTGCTCTGCCTGCTGAATTTCCTATTCTTTATCCCTCTATGAAGCTAACTTAGTACTATATATTAGAGCTAGTTGTGTCTGATCCTGTGACCCCCTCCAGTTGGTGGGACAATCATATTTAGACACATAGTAAAACTGCTGAAAATAAAATACAAATGGAGATTCTTAAAGGAAAGCAGAGAAAAAGTAGCCTTCAAAGGGCCAGCGATTAGACTGATGGCTAACTTAATGAAGCAACAGAAATCAGAAGATAGTGGAACCAGATCATCTTTGTTTGAAGGAAAATACCTGCCAATCTAAAATTCTGCATCCAGTGAAAATCTCTTAAGACAAATGTAGCATCGATGTTTTTAGGTAAATAAATACGAATTGCCACCAGCAGGCTTACACTGAAGAAAACAGTAAAGGATATTTTTAAGGCAGAGAAAAAGATGCAGAAGATGAAGATGAAGGTCAGAGATACAGAAAGGAATGAAAAGCAAAAGAAATGGTAAATATGGAGTAAATCTTAATGCACAAAGACTATCCAAAGCTTTGTTAGATTTAATAAACACATAGAATTAAGTACATGGTAGTAATAACATAAGTCAGGAGGATAAGTGTAATTAAAATGTTCTCAAGTTCTTGCCTTGTTAAGGAAGGGAATTAAAAACTAATTCATGTTGAATTTGAACAGATGCATATTGTAATTTATAGGAAAAACTTTAAAGTAGGTTGTTAGACTTCTTAAAATGTGCCACCTATACTAAAAATGTCAGCATCACTCAGGAACTTGCTTTTAATTTTCACAAATAAAAAGATTAAAATAAAAGTTCTGTAACTCATTTTGTTACTATTCCAGGTTTGTTTTTTTAATTTTTTTTTTAATTTTTTTTTAAGATTTTATTTATTCATTTTTTTAGAGAAGGGGGAAGAAAGAGAGAGAGAGAGAGAGAAGGGGGAGAGAAGGGGGGAGGAGCAGGAAGCAGCAACTCCCATATGTGCCTTGACTGGGCAAGCCCAGGGTTTCAAACCGGGGACCTCAGCATTCCAGGTCGATGCTTTATCCACTGCGCCACCACAGGTCAGGCCCAGGTTTGTTTTAAATATTATTTTTATATAACTGTCACTTTGATTAGCCACAAAAATAACTTTATTTTAGATGAGGCAGAAGGTGTGAAAGACTTTTGTTCATTTATTCAACAAATATTTATTATGTGCAGTTCCAGTTTCAGATACTAGAGATACACTGGGAACAAAACTGTAAAAAAAAATTTGGCCCTCTTAAGAGACTTAAAATTTTATGCGCCTAAGGAGACAGAAACAAAATAATGAGTTATGTTAGAAGGAGCGAGTGCCTTGGAGTGAAACAAAGCAGGCAAGTGGGAGAGGGGGGCTGGCTCGGGAGCTGCAGTTTCCGTCGGTGGTGGCTGAATGCCCACCTGCGCAACTGACTTGGAGTAGAGACTGGAAGGAAGGGAAGCACAGTCCATGTGGGTGTTCTTCCACATGGGAACACCCCCCACGTGAGAGTGTTCCAGGTGCAGCCCAGCGTTCAGAGACCTTGAAGTAAAACTGTGATTAGTGCTCCAGGGACAGTAAGAAGGGCAGTGAGCTGAGCAGGAGTAGATGTTTCAGAGAGGAGAACCATTTTGATAGAGCATTGTTTACCATTGTCAGACTTCAGTTTTTACTGGGAGTGAGTTGGGGGCCATTGTAAGGTTTTGACCCAGGTAGTGTTGTAATCTTACTTAAATTTTTAAGAAACCAGTTTGGTTGTTTTGTAGGAATCAGATGCCAAGAGTGGAAGCAGGAAGGTTGTTGCAATATTTCCAGTAAGGTCAAATAATGGTGTACCAGTGAAAGCAGTCAGATCCTGTTTATCTCTTGAAAGGGGAAAATCGATTGTGTGTAGAGAGTGGAAGAAAAGCCTAGGCCAGTGGTTTTCAACTGCTGGTCTATGGACCAGTGCCAGTTCTCCAGTAATTGTGGACCAGTGCTGGTCCAAAAACCGGCAGTTAAATTAACTGGGTTTAGATGACACCAATGTTTTTTCCCCAAGTGGTTTTAAAAAGTGGAGTTGCCTTTGAAGACTGCCAAAGGAACCGGCTCAGGGGAGAGGACCAGAAGTTGGCTTTTAGACTAGCTAAGTTTAAGAGTTACAAAAAAGAGAAAGTAGAGCTATCAAGTTTGAAATTCACAGGAGACTTGAGAACTGATGAAGTTTAGGATATTGCTCGCCATCTAAGTGGACATACCAATTTGGAGTTCACAGCAGATTATGGGGCTGGAGATACAAATATGATGTAACCAAGATACTGGGTAGGGTCTCTCCAAGGGAGTGTAGTAATTAGAGACTAGGAGCAGTGTCAGTCCTTTGTTGAAGGCACTTCTGTGTTCAGTGGTTGAGACAATGAGGGAGAGAGTCCACAAAAGTCCTGACAAGGAGTGGTTATCAGTAGTCGGAAAACTGGTGCCTGGAAAGCAAGTGAACAGTTTTTCAGACAGGAGAGATTGTTTGGCTTTGTGCTGCCAAGACAAGTAAGACAAGCAAAAAAATGGAAGCAATAGAAAGACAAAAGCTTGATTGGAGTGGTCTTTAAAAAGAAAGAGAAAGGAGAAATTGGAGCTGGGAAGTGCAGAAAACTTTTTTGGAAGAGTAATAAAATAATCTCACCTTGATTACTTTCTTAAGATATGAAATCAGTAGGTGTCTCTAGAAAGGCCAAACATTTCATTGTTTTTCTAAGCTTTATTTCTGTCCTACCTAATTTTGATCACTTTTAAAAGCTCAATTTAAGAACACTTTTGAAATTGTTTATTTCTGTTTGTTTTTTAGTTTTGGGACAAATACAAGTGGTGTATCAATCTATTGTATGAATTAACATAAAACTAATTAATAGTAACATAAAAGTAGCACGTTCCTTTATGTTATCATTTATGGCAGTGACTCAGTCCTGGGGATGAAATGAGAAATTGAGAGTGGTTGATTGGGGGTGGGAGGCACACATGTATTCTCTTAGGTTAGTATGTCCATTAGAAATTTAATATATTTCTCTGCAGATGAAATTTTTGTCTAGCCTTGATTTTTCCTATAACATACATAAATACATGTATTTTTAATGCTCACTTTTGACTGAAAATGAACCAGTAATCTCAAGCCCTGTTTTGATCAATCAGCCAACTTCATATATAATTTCTGCTCTTTTTATTTCTACCATCCTGCATATGAACTGGACAGAATGTTACACACTGCCCTTGAAGACACTGGGCAGTGTCAGTGTGCTCAGTATTGCAGTTCTGCACCTCCCAGGGCTGTGGGAGCTCACAGTGTGCTTCTCCAGCCTTCACATGTGCCTGGGCACTTGTCTGCTTTGCTTTAAGGCTTACTGTTTTTACTTTACTCCCTTTTAAAGACAATATTTCTACTCTTTCTTTTATTCTGAGAGACAGTACTTTATCCTTTGTCTTTTGTTTTTCATAATATGTAGTTTGCCTTCTAGAAAAGTTTATTTGCTCTTCTACTCAGAAAGTCCAGAGGTTTCAGTTTCACCATACTCATAAAATGTGGAATACAGTACACTTTCACTCCAGGGCACTTTGCCAGTTTGAAGATATCTTGTTAGTAAAATAAAAATAATCATTTTTAATCAATTTTTTCCATAAGCAATTTTCTAAAATGTTAGTTCTGTCTTCCACAAATTGTATACTTACATACTGATAATTGTCCTTTTTAAAAGAAATGCTTGCTTGAAAGGGAAATACCATGCAACTAAGATATCGTTTTATCATAGTTTTTTGGCAATGTGGTTGTTAGTAATTCATATCTATTTGCTATCTCACACCCCACATCCACCTTGAAACTGATACTAGGAAGCTAAGGTAAGTTTGAGATAACACTGTGTTTTCTTTATTTTAAATCATGACTGCTTTATTCAGAAACTGGAGTTGGGTAAAATAAATTATATATGTTCTTTAGCTGTGGATCCTTCTGTGGCATGATTCTTAACCTGAAACTGTTGGAATGCAGATGATTATTTCTGTTCTTAAGTGATTATGTCTGTGTAAAGGAACTTTATTATTGGGGGAGATCCTGAGTCCATGGTAACTCCTGCTGGGGCTGCAGGTACCCTCATCTTTGTTTCAGCAGGACTGAACCACATTATGCATAGTTATCTAGTTTTGAGTCACCAATTCTAAATGGATAGCTAATGGTAAAAGGCAATACTTGTAAAAGATCCTTAAGACTCCCTTAGCTCTTCAGAGGTGATCCAAAATCTGTATACTCTATTTTCAGGAAAACATTGGTTAATAAGGGTGGATATTTCTGTGTGGCTTGAAACACCAAGAATCATGTTACACATTTCCGTAACTATGGAGTAAAGGATGTCACGATAATGATTTCCCTAATTTCCTTCCCTGAAACCACATCCAGCAAAACTTGGCTTGGGAATCAATTATGTCATCACCCATACTATACAAGGCCATAACCATATTTGGTGAAACCATCTTTTTCAGTCATAAAATGAAATATATTCTTTCCATTTTTACTTATGAGAAAATTTTATATTTTAGACACTTATTTTAAACTTTTAACTAAAACTTTGTGTTCTTGAGCAGATCTTTTCTTACCTAAATCTCAGGATTTCTATCCATTAAAAATATTTGCTGAATGAATTAATATAGTAATTTTTCCTGTTATTTATATTCATGTCACAGATTTCTGCTCACCTGCAAATTCCTTGAAAAAGGGCATCATAGTGTGTTAAGAAAGAGCACAGACTATAGAGCCAGGCTGCATAAGTTCAGATCAGATTGCCCACAGACCACACCTGTTATCATGCTGAGTTCCTTAACTGCACTGAGCTTCAATTTCCTGTCTATAAAGTGCTAACGATCATGGTAACCTATCTTTTAAGGTTACAGTTAAAATTAGTTAATGTGCATAAAGGGGTTAGAATAGTTTTTGGCATACAGTAAGAGCGATATAAGTGTTTGCTATTAACATCTCATTTTTTAATTACTTCTAGCACCAAGCAAATTGTTTGCACATAATGTATAACTAATATATAATTTTTATAATGAATGATACAGTCCTTCAGGGTTGTCCTTTCTCTTGTTTGTTGCATAATTAAATAGTCATTTTTGAAACCAAAGAAATGCTAAAGTAGAGGTAGGAGATACTTCTAACATCTAACAGAGTCACTTAAAACTTATCAGGACTACATCAATTTAAGAAAATAAGTTCCCTGACATAAACATTAATTGGTACCTATATAATTTTTTTTATAATTACCATTTTCCCCTTGGGAAACAACCTCCAGGATTTTGCCTGTTTTCAAAAGCAATGAAAATTTCAAGATGTTGCAGATGCAGAGGAAGTGGTGTTTATTATTTTATTATTTGGCTTAATATTTTTGTTAGCTTTATAGCCTCTTCTTCCTTCTCTCTGTTGTATAACTGCAGTTTTACAATTCAGTCTTCTCTCAAAGAGACCCGACACAACTGTTTTTCCAATTGTTATGTTTTTATCAAGAGATAGACATCCCTCTCTGACTTAGTGTATGCTGTGTCTAAAGAATCAGATCATACTGAACTCTAGAAAAGTTAAAGCACACGTGAATAACCATTCTACTTCTACTAAAGTGCGTAAGACGTAGAATAAAATTTATTTACACCAGTTATTTTCAAACCTGAGTGAGCATCAGAATCATCTTGGGATCTCCTCCCTCCCCCAAAAAAAGATAAACTGTGTTTATCTTTTTAGACCCATGAATCTATTATTTGGGGAGAGGGTAAAGATTTGTATTTTACAAAGTTCCTTAGGTCTTCTTGGAATATTATATGAGCAATCAAGTTTAGGAACAGATGATTCATAGTTCTGCTGAAAAGAGATTTGCTGTACATTGTAACCAAGAGGCATAAATGGCTCTTGAGCATCTGCTAAAGAGGGAATAATTGTATTTATGAATATCTAATGTCTGTTAGATTGTGCTACTCTCTTATCCCCTTAGGAAGAAACACAAATAAAAAATAAGATGTGGTCTTTTTCCCTTTCTTTTTAAATGAAATCTGTCTTTAATATGTATTGACTTCCTGCACTTATAAGCTATTTCTCATCCTAAATTCTTCAGTGACCACTGAGAAGACAACACAGGAGCATCTTTTTCTTTCTTCTCTCCTTTCTTCAGTTCTGTTTCCCTTTTTCCTTTATCTTTCCTTTCCTTTCTTCTTTCCTCTAGCTGGATGGTTTGTAACACTTTAGAAAATTTTCCTGACTGGAAGAGGGCCAATCTGAATGAACTCTTGTCTGTCTTGGGCATGGAAGGAAAGAAGACTGAGCATGGACCTTGACTTCCAGGAGGACTGTGGCTCCCGTCTCTTCCGAGCGCCCGCTCTTCCCTCAGTGTCCCCACTAGAGTGGGGGGGAGGGATGGGGAGAGGAGACAGACAGGTGGGGGAAGCTGCAGCAGACTGTGGTTGATTTCTGTGTTAACTAAGTGACATTAAGTGTGACTGTTCCTTGACTTTAATGCCCAGCACTGTATGGATAGCCTCTGTGAAAACGTTTCTGTTGCATTAGATATTTGACAGTGAATATTGTAATGAAAATAGAGTATGACTTAATGGGTCTACTAGTTGATATTTTAAATATTTCATTATTGTTATTTTCATATGTACTGTCATGAAATTTGACTTCTATTAGAATGGCTCTTAAAATTATTTTCTCATTAAATATATTTTTAAAAATAGTGTTTGTCTGTCTGAAGTATGCTAGGTCTGAAGCCTAGAATTGAAGGTCTTTGAACTGCTTGATTTTTGTTTATCGGGTTTTTTGGTGGGGTTTTTTTGTTTGTTTTTGCTTTTTTTAAGAGAAAAAAGAAATATATTAATTTGAGAATGCATTCTAAATTATGCTGTTAACCTAAAATTTTATTATTACCCTATTGTGCTTAAAAGTGTCCAAAATATTTTGAGATGGGAAGGGAATTTTAATAAATACTACTTGAACTGATTTTATACGCTGAAGTGTATATATGGAAATTCATGATTATTGGTGACAGAATAACATCTAAGCTTTCTTATGTGACATCTAACATCCCCTTTATCAGGCCCCCTCCTACCTCTCCAGTCTGGTCACCTGCCACTTGCACAGGCACATTTAACACCCAGTAACACTGAGCTGCTTCTGAGTTTTGTTTTGTTTTGTTTTGTTACCTATGTGCCTTTGCTCTGCTGCTCACTGTGCCCCACTGTCTTCCTGTACTTCTGTTTGATACATATTGTCCTACATTAGACAGGTAGCCCTTCAAGTAGAAGAGTGTTGAGTTTTGTAGCCACAAAAGTAGTAGAGTGTTCACTGGGGGATGACTACCTTAGATTGATCTAGCCTTACCTTTTCTCCATTGCAGGAATGATTTCTGTCATATTTCTGATGGGATATCCTTCCCACTTTCTCACTAATTCTGGTGATGGGGATCTCCTGCCTCACAAGGAAGTCCATCACAGTTTTCTGTAACTAAATCTTACAATGTTGTCTCATAAGAACAGCTCTCATTCTTCCTGATCACCTCATAAACAGTAAATATTTTTTTAAAAATGTGTAATGTTCAAGAACTTGTGCTTCCACATGTAGTAGAAGTCAACATTTTCTGAATTAATTTTTGTTATGTGAACCCTGCCCTTTACCCCAGTTTTACTTGAATCCTTTGAGGATCCAATGTCACTTGTTAATGTAATGTAAGCAAAAAGTTCAAAACTGCAATCTATGAAGTTCTGCTGACTTCATGGATTTTGTTTTGTTATAACTAGTTAAAAATATGGTAATGAGAGGAAAGAAAAGAGGGCATTTAGTAGTATAAGTAAATGGCACTAGTGTAGGTAGCAACCCAGTTCTCTGCTTCCCACTAAATTTTATTTTAATTTCTCATAGACCTCCATTTGTGAGGTTAACTTTGCTACTAAATTTCTGTGAGCTATGTGTGTAATTCAAATCAAGAACTGAATATACTATCTTTTTTAACCAAATAAATTTATATATCTTTGTGAAAGTGTTACAAATAAAATTTTATATGTATAATTATTCTCACTAAACTTAAATGTCTTCTTGGGTTAAAAACTCATCTTATGAATCTGGCATTCTTTTGTCCTTGTGTGGGATCTGGTAAATAAGAACTTATAAAAAATGTTTAAAAAGTAAACAAGTAAATCTTTTCTCTTTATTTTCCTCCTGACCAGCCCCCGACCAAAAACAGGAAAATGCAGATTTCTCTCTTCTCTGAGGCCAACATTTATAGACAGTTTTCAATATTTATACTAATGTTTTTTCAAGTATGGTCTACTAATATCTACTTCAGAATTATTAATTAACTGAAATGTATTTAAAAAGCAAAATTCTAAACCCCAGTTCCTGAGAGTGAAGCCCAGAAATCTTCATTTTTGTTGTTATTTCTTTTTTTTTAATTATTCATTTTAGAGAGGAGAGAGAGACAGAGAGGAGAGAGAGACAGGGGGGAGGAGCTGGAAGCATCAACTCTCATATGTGCCTTGACCAGGCAAGCCCAGGGTTTCGAACCGGTGACCTCAGCATTTTCAGGTCAACGCTTTATCCACTGCGTCACCACAGGTCAGGCTTGTTGTTATTTCTTATGGGACGCATAAATCTCTTCTTTTATTTTGTTGAACAGCCTAGAATTACTGGGAGAGGAAAGTAAAGACCCCCCTCTGACACATCCAGTCTTGATCCTACCAGTGGAAATTTATAGAGATCCAGTAGTGTTCCCCTGTGATAGTGTTCCCCTGTGAGAAGGGGAACAAAAGTGTTTCCAACAATACCTATCACAGACCCGGTCTTCTCTTCCAGGAGTAATGGGTTCTATCTATCTCAGACCTTCCCGGAGCCACATAAGAAGGCTTTCCAAGGTCCCTTTGGAAGTTGGTTGCTTTGGAAGAGGTGGTAAAGGCCAGCCTAAGGGAAATGTCAGGTAACAGGCAGGGGTTCTTTTTGATCTTTTTGGCAAAACATAATCTTTCGGTTATGAATGAGATAGGTTCTATAGGTTTTTTTCTTAAGTTGAATTTGTATGTAAGTTGGAACAGGTATATTTACCTTTTAAATGCAACTTAGATATTTGTCTCCTTCTTTTCCCTTTTAGCGAGAGAGACAAGCAGGCAGGAAGAGAGATAAGAAGAATCAACTCATAGTTGCAGCACCTCATTTGTTCATTCATTGACTACTTTCTCATATGTACCCCAACTGGGGGGCTCCAGCCAAGCCAGTGACCTTTAGGCTCAAGCCAGCAACTCTGGCGTCATGTCTGTGATCCCATGATCAAGCCGTCACCTCAGGGTTTCGAACCTGGGTCCTCAGCATCCCACACCAATGTTCTATCCACTGCGCCATTACCCGATCAGGCAGCAGATGTTTGTCTTAACATAATATTTATTTTTGCCTTTCTGTGCAAATAAATACTTAAACATTTCCAAACATACGAAAGCCTATCACGTTTGTAACCTGGGGACTGCCTGTAAAGGCCAGAATATACCTGTGCTTGTACTAAATCAGGATCTTTTTAAAAAAATATTTATTGATTGATTTTCGGGAGGGCGGGAAGAATGGTAAGCATAAACTCATATTAGTTGCTTCTTTTATGTGCCTTGACTGGGCAAGTCTGGGGTTTTTGAACTGGTGACCTCAGTGTTCAGGTCAGTGCTTTATCCATTGCACCACCACGGGTCAGGCCAAAATCAGGATTTTAAAGCTGGAGTCAGACATCTGTCTCCCAAAAGGCAGCATGCTGTCTTGATGTTTAATCAGCCTAATTTGACCAAACGTTTACCAATTATAAAGGCTTTATTTCAGGAACAGCCAAATGGGAAAGATGCATAGGGAAGGGAATGGGTGAGGGTAGGGAGGCCCGAGACCCCCATGCCTTCTCTGGGCCAGCCTTCTCTCCATTTTCACCACTTCGGTGTTCACCAGCTCACAAGTGCCAACACTTCCATTTTAAACTGCCGGGAGCTTCATAAGTATTAAAGTGCTGTAACAGAACCAGGCTGTGAACCTTTCTCATTCTTATATTTGCTTTATAAGTATTTGTTGAATTAACAGAGTTTACTTAATTAAATTTTCAAAGACCCTAACTGGCTCCCAAAAGAAGTGAGGTCAGGTTAAATCAGGCAGTGAGCTCTTTGAGAATTTATTCTGTACAGCCAAAAGAAATGTGTTATGAAATGCTATTCCTTTGATTTTTCCTTTCAGCCTTTGACAGATTAACATTTTTGTTTTCTTGTGGCTTTATCACTCTTCTGAGTCATTTAAGCCTAAACTCCTAAGTCATCATTGTTACATCTCTTTTTTATCTTCTAATTATTTATCAAACAGCAATAATATTTTGTTTGAAATATCTATCACTTCTCAGCCTTTTGGCTAGGATCACATGAAATATCTCCTGTATTCATATCTTTTTTCAGTTTGTGCTTTTCATCTCCACATTCCTGCCCTCCCTTCCCTTCATAGATTACTTCCAACACCTTTACATCTCCCTTCGCTTACCTTTGTACACTGCTACCACATGTTCTTAATCATTACAGGAATTCAGACAGTCAGACATTGCTTACAGCCTTTAATTGACCGTAGGTTATTTAGAAAACTTTCTTTCAAACTCAGTTATTTGCATGTAACTCCAATATGTATTTGGCTATCATTAAAAATTAGAGTAATGTTTGCCTGACCAAGCGGTGGTGCAGCGGATAGAGCATCGGACTGGGGCATGGAGGACCCAGATTCGAGACCCCGAGTTCGTCAGCTTGAGCGTGGGATCGCTGGTTTGAAGCCCAAGGTCACTGGCTTGAGCCCTAGGTTGCTGGCTTGAGCAAGGGGTCACTCGCTCTGCTGTAGCACTCCAGTCAAAGCACATATGAGAAAGCAATCAGTGAACAACTAAGGTGCCCCAACGAAGAATTGATGCTTCTCATCTCTCTCTCTTCCTGTCTGGCCTAATCTGTCTTGCTCTCTTTCTCTTTCTCTCTCTCTCTGTCACAAAAAGAAAATTAGAGTAATATTTGATGAATATATTTCCTCAATTTGATTATTTTATCTATTTTGCTTCAGGTGCCTCTATCTAATTTAAAAATGTACTTTACACTTACAATTAAATATGATCCATAAGAAAATTCAATTTTAATTATAGGGAAAAAAATTGAACTGATTCAAAGGTAGCTCAGATTTCAAATTTAATTAATTAGAAGTCAGCCTTTAAAACAAATACAGAGTAATTATAGGTAGAATTTTTTTTATTATTATTGATTCTTAGGAAAGAGAAAGAGAAAAAGAAACATCAATTCGTTGTTCCACTTACTCATTGGTTGGCTCTTGTATGTGCCCTGACCAGGGATCGAACCCGCAACCTCGGCATGTCAGGATGACGCGTTAACTGAGATACCAGCCAGGGCCTCATGAACAGAATTTTAAATGACACTCTTCTCACCCTGAATTATATTTCTTTCCTCATGTGTTTGATCTTAGGCATTGTATCTAAAGTACTAGCGGTGTTCAAGATGTTTAAGAGTCTGAAATAATGTTACTATCTAACCTATTTTGAGAGCAAAAAAACAGCATACCAGTAGCTACCATATGAAGAGCTACTTAGTTTTCTGGGGGAGAGTTACAATATGATTTAAGTCTCCTTCCCCTGAAGAGCCTACTTTATGTTTTTGATAAATTTGATAAGATCATAAATATGGTGACTAGAATGATCCAGCAATAGTCATACTTGGGACAACTGGTCTTTGTTTTAAAGAAATTTGGGCATTTTAATAAGAATAACTGCCACATATTTTGGCAGTGCCTATAATATATCTTTTCCTTTTTGCTTAGATACTTTTGCTGTGCTTTGAGTTTTTATACAAATTTTATGAATTACCTGTGTTATAGTTGAAGAAATTGAGTCCCAGAGAGGGTTAAATACTATGACAGAACCAGAATGCATGTCCAGGTGTTCTTATCTCAAATTGGGTTGCCTGGGGTAGCTTGTGTAGTAGTATAGGGCATCGGGGGAGCTTCTGCCGGAGCACCAGGAGATACGCTCAGTCCCATGCTCAGGCCTCCTCAGTGCGGAGGTTTCTTCTCCCTGTCAGACCTGTCGTTGCAAGCACATGGTTCTCGGGCTTTATTCAGGAGAGCATCCAAAGGTCTAGAGGTGTTGGCATGTGAAGGAATTTGTAGGTGTCTGGAAGCAATATTTGAGTGCCATGTGGTAAGGAGAATTAGGTTGATTAGGGTGTCTTGATGAGAAGGGAGAAGACTTGGGAAAGCATTGGGAATGAGGGAAAGGTGGTGAATAGATGTGTTATTTTTTTGTTATCTCAATCCTCCTTCCCTTGTACATGTTCTTGACAACCTTTTTTCTTCCTTAGCAAAGATCACTTTGAGTTTGTATGTTGTGTGTCTTGTTTATAGTTCTCAAATCCTGTTCATTTTCCATAACTTGTTCGATTGCATTAAAGCATGTTTAAGTGAGAATTTGATGCAGTCAGGGAGTTGGTGTAGAAAAGCCTGGATAACAGAAGGCTTCTTCGTAATGAAGCATGACAAAAATGGAACCTGCAGAAACCAACCATGTGGGCAAATGAAAAATGTCTTTTGTCTGCAAATTGCAGTGATCCTACATAAACATGGAGGTCTCTGTCTGGCTTAGCACAGCTCACTAAGTCTGATCGTTCCCCTCCATACAGCCTTTAAAACCTGCACTCCAGGGACTGTTTTCCTTGCCATTTTGCTTAATAGCTCTACTGCTTAAGTGTACCGGTTTGTTATTGTGACATTGGTTAATATAGTTAAATAGATTTCAGATGTACAATTCTATAACACATCATCTGTATATTGTATTGTGCATTCACCACCCCACGTCAAGTCTCCTTCCATCACCATTTATCCCCCCATTTCTTCCTTCTTTCTCCCCCACAGTATACTGGATTATTAATAGACAACCAAGTGAGGTTACTTCTGTATCCATCTTAACCTGTCTTTGTGGAATCTTTCGGTTTTTGAAAACAGATATTGTTTGTTTATTTCAGAAAGTGGAATGAAAGTAGAAATATTTTTCTGAAGGACCACATTGGTTTAACTAATCCAGGGTTATCAGTAAAGGTCAATCAATATTTTAAATAGAAGGAGCTAATCAGGTAGTTTTTATGAAGTTATTCTCATTAAGAATTGATTTATTATTAAGAAAATGCATTTTCCAAAATACAATTTATGTACTCTTTTACTGTAACCAGATTTCAGAAATGATCATTTTTACCCTGACAGGGTAACTCAGTTGGTGTCGTCCTGATAAACAAGGTCATGTGTTTGATCCCCTGCCTGGGCACATGCAAGTAATCGACCAATGAATGCACAGATATTTCTCTCTCCCTCCCTTCTCTCTGTCTCTAAAATCAATAAATAAATAAAAAAGAAAAAGAAACGACATGTCCTGAGGAAAAGCTGGCTATTACGTATTAACTTGTTAGTACTAAATTTGAAGTCTTAATTTTTCCTGGAGTGTGTCTGCTATAGGGATGAAGGGAACGGAGCGGTAGTGACATTTCCAATGCACCACGGCGGAAGGTATCTAGCACTAGGGTGTGCTAATAAGCACACTACAGCTGTGGATTTATTTATAGCTGATTGTGTGAGAATCCTGTCTGCGGTTGTTAAATCCTCATATTTTTACTCTGAGCAGTCATTGCATCAGATAGTTGTTGAATAACTACCTTATTGTTTAGAGGTCCTTAGTCTACTCTAGTCTTCATTTTAATGAACCATTTTAAGGTTTTCTACCTGTATTATTTTTGCTGTTTCTTTGCATGACAAATTCAAGTCTAGATTCAAGACCCTGTACTAAAATGACCTCCAGCTAAAATTCATGAACCCAACGTAATAGAACATCTTGTGACTGCACCTGTCTCAACATATGTGTTCAAATACTTGAGAGATGTTCTCACTGCTCCTTATCGCTTTCTGGGTAGTGTCTCAACCAAGGCCAAGAAGTCTAGTACTTTTCCTGTGTTCTGAAATCCTTTGCAGTGCCCCTGTCTTTCTGAGTGTACTTGCTCCCATATTTATCCATGTAACTACCCACGTCCTTATCATTTCCTGCAATATTGCATAGTCCCCTTAAAATTGTCTTCTGCACAAAATCCAGTAAATCTAATAGATCAGTGGTCCCCAGTCTTTTTTGGGCCATGGACTGGTTTAATGTCAGAAAATATTTTCACAGACCCGCCTTTAGGGTGGGACGGATAAATGTATCACGTGACCGAGAGAAGCATCAAGAGTGAGTCTTAAACGGATATAACAGGGAGAATCTGGTCATTTTTAAAAAATAAAACATGGTTCAGACTTAAATATAAATAAAATGGAAATAATGTAAGTTATTTATTCTTTCTCTGTGAACCGGTACCAAATGGCCTACGGACCGGTACTGGTCTGCGGCCCGGGGGTTGGGGATCACTGTAATAGATGACAGCAGGCTTCTACTTAAACCAGATATTTAAATATAGGAATCAAGTGATTCTCATAAATAACAAATCAAAGTTACTGATCTTATTAAAGATGGACTTATTTGAATGTAAAGTGTGATATTTTGTACATTGTACCAATACTATCAGTTACACATCTTCCTTTGCTGTTTAAGGTTTTATGAAAGCTCAGACTTTGATACTCATTATATAAATTTTAAATCCCATTATAAGATGAGTATTTACTATATCTGTATGTTATACTTAAACATTGGATGGAACTATAACTAATTTTATTGCCAAGAATGTGCTAAAATCAGGGACAGATATGTAATGGTAGAACTGGACTGGTATTTTATGACTGGTGTTGTTAAATATTTTTAATATCCATCCCTGAGAACAGCTGATGATATGTATTCCCTAATTGTGAACACAAGTTCCTTTGGATATCTAATAAAAAGATTAGGTCTAAACAGGAAATTGGGTGCTGGAAATAAATAGGACAGTGTGTGGTACTTTGCCGTACAAATCGCAGTGGCCCTGCCGAAACCCTGAACTCACATTTCTGTCTCCTGCGGTCTGCTTAGATTCCTCTGTGCTCTGCTTGGATTCACCTTTTTTGCTTTGTGCTCCAGAAATTGCCTCCCAGCAGAAAGCCAGGGCAGTTAAAGGAATCACGGTCCTCCACTGCTTGTTGTCCAGTGTTGTCCTACATATTTGTTTAATTTTCTAGTTGATAAGACAGTAAATCTATTCCACTTACTCTGCCATGGCCAGAAATGGAAGTTGTTTGGATTTTTTTTATATACTTAAAACTATAATAAAATTAATTCATATTTAAAATCAATGACATCTATCTCTAGAAATAAATCCTCCAATTACAAACCAGGTGAATAATTGTTATTTCTCAGCTTGCTTAGGATTTTAATATGTTAACTATGATGGCACTCTTATAGGCAAGCTAGCCAAGAGAACTTCCAGTGGGTGCTAGTTTTGTTTTCCCATGAGTTGTTTGTGTATATGTCTTCTATTTTTAAAAGAGACTTGCTGCTAATTTTTCCATTATCATTTCTTAATCTTTTTATATTAAGAAGGTGAAATATTAGCTTAAACTTGAGCAGAGTTTTCAGCAAAACTGTCTGTCCAAGAAAGAGGGAGAAGATGAGAACTACTGGCTACCATTTTTATTCACTTAGCACGGAAAAACAACTCATTGAGCCAGAACTTATTTACATTTGGGCTCTGGCAGACTGTAGCTACAGCTAGGAATTAACAGTCATTCAAAATGTAGACAAAAATCACTCTAAACCTATAGTAGTAACCTTGTACTTAATCACTTTCATACCTCTATGCTGAAGTAAAATAACTTTTGTTTGTTTTGTTTTGTTTTATGGACATCTTCTAGCAACCTTTCTTTTAATTGAGTTTATTGGGTTGACATTGGTTAATAAAATTATATAGATTTCAACTGTACAAGTCTAGAATATGTCATCTGCATAGTGTGTAGTATATTTACCACCCCAAGTCAAGTCTCCTTTCATCACCATTTATAATACCTGGCTTTATTTTTCTATTGCATGCAAAAATTAATTTATCTTAAGCCAATACCTGGCTATCTGAAAGACAGTTTAATCCTAAATCCTTTTTTATAACTTTATAGTCTTTGCAGGGAGGGGGCTTATTGAAATGTGAAACTATGAATTTTTTTAAATTGTTTGTTAATACGAATAGTTTTGAGTGTTTTCTAAGAATTCTTTGGATACTCTGTCACCTCTGTGTTCATCCCATAAGACAGTTCCAACTGGGCAATCATTTCCTGGGTTGGCTTATTTATAAATGAGATATTTATCTGTCTCCACAGGAAAAGATGTTTAGTGTTAACCATCTGGTAGAATATAATATGGCATCACCTGTTAATGCCATAATAGTCCTGAGGTTATAAAAAAACGTTGCCTATTCATACTGTTGGATAATTATCCGATGTGTTTCTTCTTAGGTTTAGTGCAGTAGTTTACAGACTTCAAACTCCTCTTATGTGCTGACTATTTAACTGAGCCTAATCCTTCATACTGTGTGATAATATACCATACTTTTCCACTAAGACTTAGAAGTTTGAATTATGTAATATATAATATCTGTACCTGGCAGAAGAGGATTCATTCTCCCTACTCGCAGGGTACACCACCTCTGCCAGGTTTCTCTGCCTTCCTCTTTTGTATTAAAAGGTAATTAGAATTAAGTTGGCAGAAAGAGATAAAGCTTTAGACTATAAAGTTTTCGCCATCCTACCTCTGTCCCCATAGCAGAGGTACAGATTTGGGTGACTGCAGCATCTGATGATGTTGCCGTGGCTTTCCTGGAGACTGGAGTCTTTCCTCACAGACACTGGATTGGCTGGTGCTGCTTGTGGCTTCATTTCTGGAAGGTTGTCACAGAGGAATTATGTCTGGGTCCAATGTGATAATGAAACTAATTCTAATAGTGAATACTGTATTACCCATGTTGCTGTTTTCAAGACTACATGTACTGATCTAAGGGAAAACCTCAGCTAGGAAAATGTTGGTGTGGGGGAGGAAGAAGTTTTCCTTAAACCTCTGAGGGCCTCTGGTCAGGTCTGAAAATTAAACTGACAGAGACACATTAACAGGAGAAGAACATACAGACTTATTTAAGTTTTATGTGACATAGGAGCCTTTATAAGGAAATGAAGACCCAAGGAAACAGGCCTGTGTATTTGGTGCTAGGTGTGAGGAAGAGTGGGAAGTCGTGCAGAAGGGTGGTGGGTTACGGGCATGGGAAGATTGTTATAATCTGGGGGAAATTTAGCAAGGCCTTTTTGTTTGGATTCTTCTTGGCATCTGTCTTTGAAGATAAGAGTGTTCCTTTCCTCTGCGTATAAGGTGGGGACTTCTCACATGAGGATTTTATGACCTGTTTCAGGTGGAGTAACCTTCTGGCTTCTGTTGTTTTTCTCAAACTCCTTCATTTTAAAGTATACAATATGCCAGGGTGCCACATTTTTTGAGGTTGTATGTCTCAAACCCCATCATCATCAGTTCCCATGCCCATGCTATAAAAAACATGTCTTATTCTGTCTTGATACAGCTTAGTTCCATGGGTGGTATCACCACTGATTATATCCAGGGAATATTCTGAGGCCAGAAATTTGAGGGATAGTAGAAAATACTACTTCCTCTTAACACCAGTAGCAAAAACATGAGGGTTTTCCAGAAGTAACTTTACCAAGAATCAAAGGGAAAGTTAGAAAAGAAATGTATGAGTTTGTAGAGCACAGATTTCTTACAGAAAAGTGACTGAAGACTAACTTAGATTAGCTGGAGTGACTGCCCCAGTATTCAGACTAGGAGCTTTCTTTTTTTCACTGCATCACTTTGTCATGAAGCCTGTAGGATATCCAGGCAGATCCTACCCTTCATTGAGGTTTGGCCACTCTGTGGCTATTATTTGGACTTAGTCTTCACCTCAGCCATGTGGCCTCTGTGGCATTTTTGAGTCTGTTTACCTCCTTTTAGCTGTCTATTCTGTTTTCTAATTTTAATTATTTTTATTTTTTAGTTCTCTACTCTAAAAAGCAAATAGACTTGTATACAACTCCAAGCTCCAGAGCCCTGTGATACTCTTTGTTTCCAACAGTAGACACATCCAAACTCTTTCTACTTAATAAAATTCCCTCTGGTGAACTCAGTCTTATCCATCTCTTTCCCACTCTTCTTACTTGCCAGAGAAACATTTTTTTCCCTAAAGCTTAGACTATAAAAAAATGTGTTACCACATACATTCTATTTCAAGTAACACCAGAGTTATTAAAAATACAGATACTGATAGAATGATTAAAAAGAAAGATAGCCTTCCTCTCCTAGATGAATATTCACATTTTTTTGTTTTCCTAATACCAAATAGCTGTCCATAGAGATTTATGCCAGAGAGGTCAACAGCATTTATATTGATTACTAGTGTTTTATGGAAGAAAATGAATGAAGGCAGAGTTTTCTGTGGAAAGGATTATGCACTTCATTTTTCTCAAGTTATTTTTATTGGTATTTTATTCCAGTCCTTGTTTTTCTTGGCTTTCCTTCTAGTGGTAATCTATTTCTCTTTTATTTTTCTTTCTATTTGAAAGTTTCCTACTCTGCTACCAACTTTATTATTTTTATTAAAGTTTAATCATCAAAAGAGGGGGATTTGTAGTTACAAACATGTTAAAGAGATTCTTTTGGTGTCTCAGGTGAAGGGAAGTAAGGATGAAAAGGACAGTATTCTCTTGGACTACCCTCCAGAAAATTCTTCTTGTACTTTAAAAGTTCTTGTTCTTTTCTAGGAGTCCAATGTGCTGATTGCTGCTAACAGTCAGGGTACAATTAAGGTAAGCTGTTTACATCTCCATTTTAAACTCAGTTCCGTTTTTAGGTTAGAAAGACTATAACTGTAATGTAGAAATTCTTTTCCAAATCATGGGTCTCTGTCTGCTTGGGAATGGTTTTGATTGAAGGGGAAGAATAAGCAGCTTACAACTATGGAGAAGATGATAGTACTTGTTAGAGGCTGTATGAATGCTGAATAGATTGATGGACGGTCAGAACGACAAACAGGTGAAGACAGTTCAGCATTTGCTGTGGCTGTTCAGCTTCTATTATCCAGACCAGCCACCCCTTAGGGCATTTGGTGGGCACGGTCCAAGATAGAGCTGGAGATGCTTAGACAGTCACCAGTTTAAAAATATCTTACTCTTATTCTTCTTCATGTTTCTCTTCCCTGACCAGTAGGTTTTTCCTCAGTTGCTAAAGGAAGATAAGGTATCTTAATGTTTTGTTGAAAATTAATTGAACATGTGATCTTGCCATTAGTATAATCTGAAACTTGCATGTCTCTGGGCACACAGTCTCAGTGTCAAATTCATAAAAGGTTTTCCACCTACTTTTCTTTGTAGTTAGGAGCTCATGGAAGTAAAAATTGTATCTAATTATTCCATTAAATATTTAGCAGTTGGACATGATACGTTGGACAGATAAATCCTGAGCTAAGCATTGAACTTTTAAAATAGAACACCATTTTGGAAAAGGTTTTTAGTACACAGATTTGATCAGCACTTATTCTGTGGATGCTAGTTCACTCCACATTTTCTCTGCTAATGGTAGAGATATCAGGAAGTTTGTTGGTTTGAAATAATATGTATCTATTTACCCTGTCATTTAGCATCAGTATTGCCACTCAGGTCATCCTGAGTGGAGAATGACCTAGCAACCAAGGGAGCAAATCGAAGCCTAACACTCTGTCCTTCAGATGAATGGAGCAAGCTCAAAGCAGGGCTGCGCTGTGAAGTGGTCAAACTAACATACATGGGGTGCACTACTTTTTATGTAGCTAGTTTCTCTACTTGTAAGCCTCATTAGAGAGCCATGGACAGCTTAAATGAAAGCCGGGCTTTTGAGCTGATCAGTGCTATGTTCTGGAAGCCTCCAGCAAGGTAGTAGAAAGACTGGGAATGTATCTTTTAACTGGCTTTCTGTAGTTTCTCATCTCCCCTTGTCTTATTCTCATGGCAAGCCATTTATTGAAAAAGCTGCACCATATTCTTCTGTAAGTTTGGCCTTTGAGGAAATTGGGGTTGCTAACATATCTAAAGAAGCTCAGAGAATCTTAGGACAAATGTAAGATTTTGTTCAAAAGCGTTGACCTCTCATGTTAAGTAGCCTGCTTGCAAATGATAAAGACAAAAACCCTTATGGAAGCACAGGTGTAAGTCAAACCTTAGCACTAACAGGAGGGGAAAGTAGCTTCTATAATTCTCTGTCACCTAGAATTGCAGTCTCCATCTTACATAATTCTTTTTGACAGTGGCTTGCAGTTTTCCTTATGTTCTATGTTCTTTCGTAGACATTTCTTCTGCTCTTTTATAACTGATCATTGCTTACTATTTTTAATTTTAGCAGTATCACACCTTTCTTGTATGACCAGATAATTACTTTTATAACTAACAAAATAATCTTGACACCAAATGATTAACTAGAAAATATTTGAAGCAATAGGCAAAGGCAAGATTTTGGGTTCTGTATACCTTGATCACTATGAACTTTATCAATGGGAGAAACAGACTAAAATCCTAAACAGCAATACTTAATAAATATATAATAATACAAGAATTAGTTCTGTTTCATGTACTCAAGTTTATTCTTGTATTTTTATTGATTGATTATTCAAAAGTGGATGTAATTGTAACCCTACTTTTGCCCCACCCTGTGTCTGTGCCAAATATGTTATATCTGTGCTGTGAATCAGCCAGTTTGTTTATCCCCATGTTTTTCGTAGTTTACCTTAAAGGCTTTCTATTTAACTGTGGAAATAACTAATCTGAAAATATTCATCCAACTGTTGAAAGTAAGAAAGACTTAATGTTTAATTCCTTCAAATTTTTTGGCGTTTAGCAGTAAGGGAAATTCTTCTTGATTTAGTTCAACATTTTCAATATAATAGAGATACATTGAACTTTTTCTGTATTTTAAAACTGTTTTATTATCCTGATCCTTTTTTCCCCAATTAGGTGCTGGAGTTGGTATGAAGGGTTTACTCAAGTTAACTTGGATTTGAGCCTGCTGAAATACATTTGCAGCTGACAACGAGAGAAGACAGAGACTGTCATGTCAAGTCTCTCCCCAGCGTCACCATGGGTTTTGGATTTGTTTTGAGTATTTTTTTCTTTTACTTTTTTTCCTCCTCTATGACCATTGGAACATTGGGAATACCCAGTGAACTCTTCACCATCAATGTAACTCTACGGACCTTGCTGCTGTTGGTGGTGTGGTTATCTAATTTTTGTGATAGGGAAACAAATTCTTTTGAATAAAAATAAATAACAAAAAATAATAAAAGTTTATTGAGCCACAGTTGAGCTGGGAATGTTTTTGTCAGTTGTGGCAAGAGATGGTAGTCTTCTCAAGATGTAGCACACATGAACTGCAGAATAACATACCAGTGATCAGTTTTAAGGTCTGTATTTCCCGGCTTCTTTGGAATTATGCCTGTCAATGTAAACACTAAAATATATGGATTCCTTTCAGTGAATTTAATGTCTACAGTATGTGGAAAGATTAATAACTCTACCTTATAAATTCCTTTCTTCATTCTCTGACCAGATTTATAACATCAACAGATACTGTACTCCTCAGTCCCTCTGAATCTGACCAAGGATCTAAAATTTTGACTCCTTGAGACTACATTCAAACAGAAAGTGAATATCTGTGAAAGCTATCTCTATCTTTGCCTTTGAAGTTCACACATACATACTATAAGCCCTAAATGCAGGCAGACCAACATATTTTATAAAAATCATCGCTATTACTTACTCCTCATAGGTATTAGTGCCATCTTGGGCTGAACATAGTGCAGGGGTCAGCAAACTTTTTCTGTAAAGGACCAAACAATAAGTATTTTAGGCTTTACAGGTCATACAGTTTGTGTCACAACTTTGCAACTCTGCCTTGTAGTAGGGAAACAGCCCCAGACAGTATATAAACAAGTGGGCAGAGGTATGAAACCCATGGGGGTAGGATTTGGCACACGGACTGTAGTTTGCCCATCTCTGAATAGAGGAAAAGAATTTCAAGCCCTGTTACCCAAATTCCCAATGCATATAACCCCTTAGACCAGGCATCCCCAAACTACGGCCCACGGGCCCCTGAGGCCATTTATCCAGCCCCCCTGCCCCACCTCCGGAAGGGGCATTGCTTTCATTGGTGGTCAGTGAGAGGAGCACTGTATGTGGCGGCCCTCCAACAGTCTGAGGGACAGTGAACTGGCCCCCTGTGTAAAAAGTTTGAGGACCCCTGCCTTAGACTGTCTAGTTAATTTTCTAAGTAATTTTCAGTTTGTAAGAGGAAAGAAGTTAGTAGAGTAGCAGGTCAAGCAGAAGTAATGTGAAGCTTCTGTTTGGGTTGCTTTAAAAAGTCTGAAATCTTGATTAGAAAAAGATATAAACAATTAACTACCTTTCTTATGAAAATAGACACTTGGAGAAGCTTGGTGTGAATAACTATATGAATGATATATGTTATATAACACCCTCCAACAGTGTCTGGAACAATAAATATGCTATTCTCAAACACATTAATATTTCGCAACAAGATGTATGAATGTTCACCTTGTCTGGGATTTTAAAAAGGCGAAAAATAGTCTTTGTATCAATTCAGATCAATTTTTACCATCTAATGACTGCTTCAAACTTGTGAAATATACTGCTCACAAAAATTAGGGGATATTTTATAGCTTTGTATTCATTTTGAATTATCCCCTAATTTTGTGAGCAGTATACTTTAGTATCCAGCTTCACAGTGATGTCTTGCTAAAATGGGAGTTAAGGACCTAATTAACTTCTGGACTTAGTTCTGAAAGGAAAGGTCACTGTCAGTCAAAAGTTATGTCTGTCAGCCAGTGTAGTGATAGTTGGCCTTTGTTTCCAACATCAAGGAGTGACCTTTTACAGAGGTGTAGAAGGGATACTCGTGTAGATTATTCACTCGGGCAGACATGTACAGAAGTCATCAGAATAGGAAGCAGAGAGGTGATGGCTCTTTCAGTGTATTTAAATAGATTATTATGGTATGTATTTAATTTGGTCTGATTTTTTTTTTGAGCTGTTAACATTGTAGGGTTAGGGTTAATTTACATATGTTTGAAGATGCAATAAGGTACTTTTAATTATCAAAGGCATTCAATTTTTTAATAAATTATTTTAGAAGACAATTTAAATTTGTATTTTAAATACTTGTAAATAGTGAGAAACGATTTTTAAATTTGGGGTAGTCTTTGTAGGATGTTAACATCAAACTAATATTACTATTTCTTCGGAAAATAACAATAGTTAAATAAAGCTTAAAGATAATGTACATTTTAACACTAAAATCTCTAACTCAAGAAGAATTGGGGTTATTTTGTTTCAGTCTAATCTCAGCAGATTTGTTGGGGTTTCTTAGACAAAGTTGCCTTTGTTCTCAGGCACACAATGCATACAGAAGAAACATTAAGGGTTGAAGAACTTTGTAAAGTTCTTAAGAATGTAGAGTTACAACATCAAAAAATCAATAGGACTGAGCTTCAGAAAGATGAGCTTGGCTGGCATTGGTAGGCAAGGAGACAAGTATGGGATGAGTTTGAAGAGGTAGAGGAGTCCATGTGGCACCTTGGGGCATGGTTAAGAATTTGAATTTTGTTATAAAAGCAGTGCAAAGGAAGGGGTAAGTGGATGACATCTCATTGATTGTGAATGGATAGATGAAAAAGAGTACGATTAGGAAGGTGATCAGTCAAGAATTGACGGTGACTAGAATTGGGATGGTAGCGTGATCCAACCTAAAAATTTTCTGCTTCATATTGTACCACAATCTTAATTCCTTTATCTTGAAAGAGTTTGATTCATTTTTTAAAATCATTTTTCTCATAATAAGTTGTGACAACAAAGAATACAATTCAGCAAATTTATTTCTTCGGTGATTGGTTATGCAATTCTCAACCAGCAGTAAGTCACTTGGGAGCCTAATGACCAAAATGTCTATGTGCTAATTTGGTGATACCACTTCTCTAAGGTAAGCAGTTCTAGAAGTTAGAACGTTTGGTTCTAAACATAAAGGTAATTAATTGGTCATTTTCCTTAATGTAATTCTGCAAGTATAACTGGGATTAATAGTCAGGAAATAGGCTTGCTTAGAACTGAGACAGGAGGAAGCATTCATGTAGATTCTGAGCCTGTTGTGTTACATGACTGATTAACACAGGAGTAGCACCTTGTAGTTCTTCACAGAGCCATTAGTTACCAACTTCTGTGTGGCTTCTGGTGAATATGTTAGGCACTCCTGGATTTTTGGACTAAAGAGGAAACCATAATGATTGTTCTAGAAATATTTGTTGAGCTCCTGCTTTGTGCAAGTGAGCCTCTATGTACTACATACATACTTAGCATATAAAACACATTAGATACCCCTGTCCTCAAAGAGCTTATTGTCCAGTGGGAAAGATGGACAAATATACAGTGTGTAAACACTCTAATAGATGTAAGCTTCGATGCTCATAGGGAAACATAACCTGGAGTGGTGGGAGATAAAGGGCTAGGAGCAGGGGTGTTTTCAGGATTTTTTTTTTCTCTGGAGGAGGTAAGATCACTGCTGAATTCTGAAAAGCAAGACATTTAAGACCAAGGGAAGCAAAGAAGAAGGCATGAGTAGCCCTACTGACCAAAGTTGGAACAACTTGAGCTACCAAATTAATGATATGATTGAGTAAATAAATGGAATGTAGAGATAAATGTTTCGTGGGACATAATTCCCCACTTCTAATATGGGCTGTGCATAGTGACTTCCTTCCAAAGAGTCTATAGTATGGAAGAAAAAAAGAATAACTTAACAGTGAAGAAACCTGACAAACAGTACCGTACCCAGGTGATCAGGGTCAACATGAAAAAGTTGTAAGTCCTGTTGATACTAGTATGTACTTTTGATATGATGTAATAAAAATGGCACTTTAACTTTGTGGTCTTCCTCCCCAAAAGGCTTCACCCCAGCCTAAATGAGAAAAATACCAGGTACATCCTTTCTGAGGGGAATCCTCAAAATTGTTAAGGTCATCAAAACAAGGAAAAGTGAGAAGCTCAGCTACCAGGAGCCTGAGGCGACGTGACAAAATGGAATGTGATATTCTGGACGGAATCCTGAAACAAAAAAGGACATTACACAAAAACTAAGGAAATCTGAATAAAGCATTGACTCAAGTTAATGTATTAGTATTGATTTGTTAATTGTAGCAAATCTACCATGTTGATGTAGGTAAAATTGGGTATAGGATGTATGGGAATTCTGATTCCTTTATAATTTTTCTACAAATTAAAACAAATAATTTTGTCAAAATGAATAAGAAGGATGAGGACAGCTTCAATACACTAAAAGTGAGCTGAGGCTGGAGAAGCACACAGAATAAATCTCGTGCTCTGTTCTGGCAGTCACTTACAAAGGAAGGGGTCCGACACAGAGTATCTGGGAAGCTTACAGTCTCCTTCTTGTCACTAAAATTGTATAATTTTACAAAAGATAGTCAACCTCTGTACTCCATGTTTATCTCTAAATTCTACTTACTGAGAGTGATACTCTGATGTGTTAAACGAAGTTCATAGTCATTCTTGTGATTTAGTCACTCATACGTGAGGGTCTGTAATTATATGTTGTTTTTTAACCTTTGGTCAGTTAGAGTTTGATAAGAGAATGTAGAAATCTTTTGATCTGCATGTGGTTTCAACTTGTTCTTTGTCAGTCATTTGCCCTCCATCCGTTTTATAAGCCAACTCCCTAGAGCTCAAGTTCTGAAGGAGATCTTGGGTTGGAAGTGGGTATGGACTCAGGAAATCTAGGTCGAAGTTCCTAAAGATGGTAACGGCCTAGGTTGACTAATTAGTGTTTTCAGTCTCTCTCAGGATGATTTTATGGGGTTTCCTATGTGCCCTGCTATTGCCCGACTGTCAATGCTAGTCTGTGACCAGAGGTTTAGGAGCATTTGGGAAAGAGCCACAGAAAAAGATTGTCTTCAGAATTTTTAAGAGGCAGACATCAGCATATTTTTATACTCAAAATTTAAAGATTCATCTTTAGTTTTATATTCCTGAAAGAACATTTCATCCCAGAAATGTTTCTCTCAATGCGCTTCAGTGGAATAACAGCCCCATAATAACCCCATGCCCTCCATGATTGGGGTCCTCTGCTAGAGGTCTACAGTGGGACTGGGCTGCTGCTCAAGAGGAATGAATTAGAGTCCTGTAGCCACTGACATGTGATGGCTCTATTCAACAAAATTGGAGTGCCTGCTATGAGGTGGTCTGTTCTAGGCTAGGGGAAGGAGAGGTTATTTTGTTGTTGTTTGTTGTTGTTCTTGTAAAGGCCCAGATAATAAGTATACTGCTCACAAAAATTAGAGGATATTTCAAAAATAAATATGAAGCTATAGAATATCCCCTAATTTTTGTGAGCAGCATATATTAGGCTTTATGGCCATAGTTTATGTCACTACTGAACTCTGCTGTTGCACCAATGGAAGTAGCCCTACCCAGAGGTAAACAAGTGAGTGTGGCTGGGTCCCAGTGGGGCTTTGTGAATTGAAACAAATCTGAATGCCATTTAATTGTCATGTATCAATATTTTTCAAAATTATTTTTCAAACATTTAAAATGTGAAAACCATTTATTGCTGATGATCCATAAATATTAAGTTCACCAGCTAGATTGCTTGCAGACCATGGTTTGCTGACCTATGTTCTATTTTTTTTTTTTTTAGATTTTTTTTATTTATTCATTTTTATTAGAGAGAGAAGGGGAGAGAGAGAGGGAGAGATAGAGAACAGGAAGCATCAACACCCATATGTGCCTTGACCAGGCAAGCCCAGGGTTTTGAACCGGTGACCTCAGCATTCCATGCTGACCTATGTTCTAGATGCTCATTGTACAGCAGCAGCAGGAGGAAAAGAAGAAAAAAACATGAAAAAATCCAGTTTCTCATGAGTTTGAATTCTAGTGACTAAAGTTTGCAACAGTGGCATTCTGTCTTTAATGGTGTGCCTCTGGCGCAGGAACCTGGGAGGCCATTTTGGAGAGCACGACACATGATTAAAAGCTTTTCTTGTAGAGTTATAGCAATTTCCACCCCAGTGCATGCAAGCAGTTTGATATATCTTTCTTTTTGGTGTGTGCATTTTCAAAGAGCCAGGGGCACTCGTTTTCTGATAAAGCTCAGTAATCAGAAGCACTTTGGACATTTTGGTTAATGGAATATGAAGAGGCAGGGGGCTCTGAAAGGTCTGTGCTCTACCATAGCCTGTTGAGTGTGGGAAAGCAGAGGGTAGTTGGCAAGTTGGCTTTTTCCCCCACTTCTAGTTCTTTAATCCTGAGCTATTGAAATTTCCTCTCTGAATATAAAAGAAGCTTCTCAAGTTCACTGCACTTACCTGAAGATGTTTTCTTGGAATGGCTGAGTCTCCTACATGTATGCATACATTTTTTTATGGCTAATGCTTAAACTATAGCTAATTTTGAGTGGTTAAATTTTGAAAGATGCAACAAAATTACTTTTTTTCTAAATTAACCACTGTTAAAAATTAGCCCAATTAATAAACACTTGATATTTTTTCAATATTTTTCATGTTTAAAAACCAAATTCTGGTCATTTTTATACTTTGAGGAAGAGTCCTCCCACTGCCCAGATTGTTTGACCAGCTGCAGGAGAGACTTCTAACTGAGGTGAGGCTTCCTCTGCTATTGAACTGCAAGGCTTTGTAGTAGTTTCTTTAACATCACTGGCATTCTTGGGAATTAAGAAGCACGCCATGAATACAGGACAGCATTAGCATATGCATAGTAAAACAGTCTCTCTTCAATTTCTTTTCATTCTGAAGAATAATGAAATGGAAACTGGAAACACCAACAAAAGAATGGAAGGTCGGTTGAAAGGTTAGATAAGCTATTCTGGAAGTGTTGCGGGGTCCATAAAATAGCATTATAGTTTGTGTTCTCTGAACATGGCATCTGTCTGAGCTGACCTGCCAGTAGCTACTACCATCACAAGGACCATGAAAAGCTAGCTTAGGAAAATGCTCAAAGTGGAATTTCTGGAATGTCTCTTTTCCTAATGCATGCCCAGTATGTTCTCTCCCTAGAGATGTTCAGTAGGAGTTAGGTGTCTGAAGGCTGAAAAGCTGTGTCACCTCCCCAGGGGCCTTTTTAGTCTTATTTTTCTCCTAGGCAACAGTGGAGAAGATAGAGGGAATTGTGACTACAGTCAAGAGAAAAGCTTGGTTTTGGGGAAATGGTCACATCCATAGAGCCACAAGTTGAAGCCAAAGATGTTTTCCCAATGTTTCATTCCCCAGGAAGTGTCCTAGCATCTGCCCACCCTCTGGTTGTCTAATTGCATTGTAACAAATCTTGTGACAGAAGAGAATGGAAACCTGGGGTCACTTGACATATTTGCATGCCCCATATGCTAGGATGGCAGTCTTACAAGAGCATAAAACCCAGCATTTGTCAGTGTGCCATTTAACTGAACCAATATTCTTATCCAGTTCTATATTGTGCTTGGGTGCAGTCTCCTAACCACCGTTACCTTCTTCCAAGATCCAGATAAAATAGGTGGCCATAACCGTACAAGAAGAGTAATGGAAAAAGATAATAGGCCCCAAACTGATTTATCACACATCCCAATTTCAAATGCAGGTTTGATCATGTTTGCCAATGGGTCTTGCACCCAGAGTAAGAATGGTCTACTTAAGGCTTTTTATGTTGGAGTGACTTCCCATGAAATTCTGGAGGCTTGTGTTCAGTCTGGAATGAAATCAGTGCAAGCAGCAGTTAATAGCAGCTACTAAAGGTACAGTTCTTGCTTTTGGGCTTCAAGTGAATATGGTTAGCTAGATGGATAGATAGGTAGTAAATATGTGTTTGGTGTCCTTCATGCAACATCAAAATATTTTTTAAAACAGAGGACTTGATATCAATGGAACAACAACAAAAAAAACTCATGTCAAATTGATATCTGATTAGTCGTTAGGGGCTTTACAGCTCCTGTTCAGGTATCAGTAGTTCCTTATCAACAAAGTAAAAAGGGGGTTTTAACAAAATTAAACTTATATTACATCTACCAAGAGATAAAATTATTCAAAACGTACTACAAAAGAGATGCATAGTTGTCAGAATTCTTTACAGGCTATATGCCCTCAGTAAGAACAGAAAGCTCTCATCAGCTTTCCCAGGAACTTGGTGGCCATTGTGTTTCATAGAACTAGTTCCTATGGAAGGTAAGTGAGTGTCTGTGTTGTCTGGATGATGTGAATTCTTTTCTTTTTCAAAACCTAGCTCCCAGATAGTGGCAAACAAAGCCTCTCTCACTATATTGAATCAGAGCAAGTTGTTTAATTTCTAATGTTGTCCCGGAATTATACAAATGTTTGCAGATTCCTGTAAGTCCCAGCCCTCTGACAAGGAGAGCAAGTGAATGGGACTCCAAAAACAAGACAAAACTCCTTGAATAAGAGTCAGCGATCTACAGGGTTTAAATCGCCCTAGGGCTTTACCACTAGCTTTATTGAAAATGACAAATGTCCCTGCAAGCAAGCACAGAGTGTCTTCTTTTGAACCTCAATTTGCCAAGCCTGTGAATTCTGGTCTAGGTCGTCTTGTGTCCAGTTCAACTGAATCTTCTCATAATCATTTTCAGTACTTAGGAGGACTTCTTTTCTTCCCCAGAAACCCTGAGACAAAGTCATAAGGATTTGGAAGGAACCGCCAGAGGAAGTCTGCCTCCCCCTATCAACTGGGAGACTGCATGAAGGTGTTCCAGAGGAGAGAGAGGCTGTCTCTGAGTTGGGAGGGATCCTTCCAGGTGCTGTTGGTCACCCATAAATCCACGGGAGAGGAAGACAAGGCAGCCAGATCTGTGTTCCCATGAAGCCAGCACCACAGAGGAAGTGGATTGGTTCCTTCTAAGGACTGAAAGCTTAACTTTCCCAGAGTAAGTGATTGGTATTGACCTCAACCAAAAAGAAGTACTCTAGAAACTACAGTAACATTCTCATAGGCTGCCTGGTTGGCCCACTCACAGCTGGGGTTATACTAGTAACTTTGAAAATCACATGCATTAAAAAACAAGGTTGTTCGCTGTAATTTTCAACCTTTGTTTCTCATGCACTCATAAACTAATTACTAAGAAAAAAGGGGCCCTGACCTCTTCTTCCTTAGTAACTAATTTATTTGTGCCATGAGATGAAAATGGTTGTATTTAGTCAGAGGCACTGACCTTAGTAATTAGTGTGTGTTTGTGCCATGAAAAAAAAAAGGTTGAAAATTACTGTTGAGATAGTGGTTTCCACAACCATTTTTCTGATCAGTTCTAAATTGTGCTTTCAGTATGGACATGGTCTGGATATGGTCTGGAATTAAGTCCAGTAATCCGATTATTAGCTGAGTATGAATGGGACTACCTTCACTAGTGATTTTTTTATAATAACAAAGTAAAAATAATAGGCTCCCAGGTACCCAGCTTCTAAATTTGATACACACAGAAGTATTAACTGGTTTGATTGGAAGGATGATATAAAAAAGAAAAGAACATCTAATTAATAGACAAATTGCCAAAGTCTGGTCCAGTGTCACCAGGTTAACATTGGGATTTAAGTTTTCTCCAGTGGTAGAATGGATGGATACACAAAGCTGAATGACTACTATGTGTAAAGGTAATGCCCCCAAAGTAAATACTCTACTGGATTTTAGATACATCTTTACATTAAGTTGTAATTCTGCTTATTGACTTGTTTGCATTTAACTATGGACTTGCTGGGTATTTAGACAATTGCAAGTTCCCCTGATAAAGGTAGAACCCACAATGCAAATAATTAGAGGTTGCAATGTTATTTTATAGTAACATAGGGAGGAAATTGTAAGGACAAATACAAATTTAAAATGCAGTGGTCCTCCCTTATTCATGGTTTTGTTTTCCACGGTTTGAGTTACACGCAGTCAACCACAGGCTGAGAAATATTAGATGAAAAATTCCAGAAATAAACAATTTATAAGTTTTAAATTGCACTTCCTTTAAGTGCAAAGGTGAAAGTTCTCAATGTAATAAGGAAGGAGATTGTATGTTGAGGTTGCTAAGATCTGTGGTAAGAATGAATCTTCTATAGAATATATGTGAAATTGTGAAGAAAAAAATTCATGCTAGTTTTGCTGTTGCACCCCAAACGGCAAAAGTTACGGCCCTAGAACGTGGTAAACGCTACGTGAAGATGGAAAATGCCTCACCTTTGTGGACGGGAGACATGAACCGGAAATGTGTTTGATTGACAGCAACGTTGCCCCAGAAAGCAGTGAGCCTATAGGAAGACTTCAGCAAGGGGTCCCTTGAAACGAGTGACACCAAGCCACATCTGCAAGTGCGGATTCAGGACTAGATGTGCCATTTTGTTGTCTCACATCATCACAAGAAGGGTGAGTACAGTACAATAAGATATTTTGAGAGAGACCACATTCATACAAATTTTAACACAGTATATTGTTATACTTGATCTAGTTTATTATTAGTTGTTAATCTCTTACTGGGTCTAATTCATAAATTGAACTTTATCATGGGTATATATGTGTGGGAAAAAACAGTAGATATGGGATTCGGAACCATCCCTGGTTTTAAGCATCCCCCGGGGGTCTTGGAACCAAGGCCTCCCTGGGTAAAGAGGCACTACTGCAAGAGGCTTACCTCTCCCTGGTAAGAGTAAAGGAAAAGACATCACCCTTTCTTTCAAAATTTCTTCCTCTGTTCTTTTCAAAAGTATACATAAATCTTTATAATGGCTAAATAAGCCTCTGGTCAGTCTCTCAACTCAGTAATGTTACCTCTAGGACCTGAAAGCCACTTTTTTTTTTTGAATCACAAGCCTCCAGGGAGCTAGCTCCACTGTCTTCCACTTTCTGTGGGAGGGTAGGAGCTTAACTCTGCAGACACCTTGCTCCAGTTTGCAAAACTGTCTTGCCTCCTCAAGATAAGAGAAGCGTGTTCCTCCTCTGGATAAAACCAACACAAGTGGTCTCCCCAGTTACTAAGATAAAGTTAGGACAAACTGTGTGATCCTCTGACTTGAGGACGAGTGATTGATTATCTTGGGAGCGTGTCTGTAATAGGCTGTGTCTGCTTGGCTTTGACTGCAGACGGGAGAGGTTTCTATCCCTGCAGTCTCTTGGCGGGCTGCCTGTGATGCGCATCACCTCGGGGCTTAATGCTTCTTCAGTAATAAGTGTGTTTTTGTTGGCTTCCACCTTTGTGGAGAGGATTTCTGGTGTGGGAGATCTTGTGTTTTTTTTATTATATTGCTACATTAATTGCATTGCTCACAAAAATTAGGGGATGTTTTGTCGCTTCATATTCGTTTGGATATATCCCCTGATTTTTGTGAGCAGTATACATTTCCCAACACTCTTCAAACACACCAGCAAATGTGCCCCCTTTGGCATCACTGTGTTCTCCATATTCCTGTAGAAGAAGTGTGGGTTCCACTCCACACCGCTGTGTGGTGGTGGTGGGGGGGCAGAGGAGAGTCAGCCAGCCCCTGTGCGGGAAGGAAGCCACACACCCCCAGCACCCCGCCCACAGCTGACTCCAGTCCTCTCCCGGCTTGAAAAGAGTGTGACTGGTGGTGGTTTTCTTATCTTTTTGTGAATATAGGTTCTGTTAGAGTCCACTGGGAGGGACTTGTCCAGCTCCTTCTGCCAACCTGAGGTGTGAGGCACTTACCTTTTTGGTGGCAGGACTGGGTCCCCCGCAGGTTCTGTTGTCCAAAGGTTTGATGTATAACAGCTCCCCACACCCCTCCTGCAGCCCCGGCTTCCTCTGCCTTTTGCCACGTTGTGTTTCTGCTAAACTAGGATGGCTCCTGCTGCAGTCAAACTCTGTGTGTGCTTGTCCCTCCCTTCACTCATGAAAGGACTTTTTTTTCGAAGGATTGGGATAAGGACCTTTGAGGGAAAGGGACATGACTTTTTAGTCACCCCCTCCTGGCAGCTTTGCCCCATCTCTCCCCATTTGTTCAAAGATGCTTCTTTCACAACTTGCCCCTCACCCTGGTGTTTGAGCTCATAGCGCCCAGCACTGGCATCGGTGGGCACCCAGGCACCTGTTGAATAAACAAACAGGTTTCCACCCTACGACTTTCTTGGGTCTCCCATTGCCAAGCCTGCTCACAAGCTAAGCCCTCTACCGGGAATACCCTTTCACTGTGACACACTGTCACTACCCCCCACCCCTGCTGCCCCCACCTCCACCACCGCCACCACGGAAAGCAGCCTGCGCCACATACACACACTCTGTGCTGTGTGCCATAACAAAGGTGCCACTAGCCTGTCCAACTCTGTGATTCATGCATGCACAAGTGTCCCCACCACATAGGAAGTGTCATGGTGGCTCCATCTGCAGCAGATTCGTCTTGAAATCTCTATGCCTGTGTTCAGCAGGCAGTAGGCAGATGATTGAGTTGAAGTGCTGTGTCCTTACTTTTCAACGGGAGAAAGGGCCCTACCGAGCACCCAAGATGCTCTACCCCCATCATCTCCCCACGCACCTCTCTGTCTGGCCCCGCGGCAGCCTGTGCGGGAGCTGCCCTTCAGAGGGGGAGTGAGAGATTATGACAGTGTCGCAGCACTGAGGCACATAAATATTTACAGGCTAGGTTTATTTATAGACCAGAGGAGTGTGACAGTTCTGCTTCAGTCCCTTCGCATTAGCCCCTGGGTGCAAGGCAACTGAGACCGCCCTCCCACTGTCAGGCTGCTAAGAGGACAAGCCCCCATGTGGGGTGCTGACCGTTCTGGGCACCTGGTTGCTTGTGAGGCTGCCTGGTGTGGACAGAGGCTGAGGCTCTCTGCAGTGGGGAGGCCGAGGCTGCCTGGTGTGGACAGAGGCTGAGGCTCTCTGCAGTGGGGAGGCCGGGGCTGCCTGGTGTGGACAGAGGCTGAGGCTCTCTGCAGTGGGGAGGCCGGGGCTGCCTGGTGTGGACAGAGGCTGGGGCTCTCTGCAGTGGGGAGGCCGGGGCTGCCTGGTGTGGACAGAGGCTGAGGCTCTCTGCAGTGGGGAGGCCGGGGCATGTCTCGCAGCCAGTCACCAAGTCCTAGCCATAACTACACTGTGGTCCACCCCACCCTTGAGAAGAGACTGTTCTGCCCAGGAGCTCCTTAGTGGAGGTGGGGCTTTTATGGCTTAAAGCAGGGGTCCCCAAACTTTTTACACAGGGGGCCAGTTCACTGTCCCTCAGACCGTTGGAGGGCCGGACTATGAAAAAAAAACTATGAACAAATCCCTATGCACACTGCACGTATCTTATTTTAAAGTAAAAAAAGAAAATGGGAACAAATACAATATTTAAAATAAAGAACAAGTAAATTTAAATCAACAAACTGACCAGTATTTCAATGGGAACTATGCTCCTCTCACTGACCACCAATGAAAGAGGTGCCCCTTCCAGAAGTGCGGTGGGGGTTGGATAAATGACCTCAGGGGGCCGCATGTGGCCCGTGGGCTCTAGTTTGGGGACCCCTGGCTTAAAGTGCAGACAGCTGCTTTGTAGGAACCTTGAGAAAGAGTTTAGTCTGATTTGGGTACGTAAATGTGAAGTCCTTCTTGTCTGCCTGTTCCTGCATTCCGACACCCAAATAGCTGACAGGAAGTGGGCAGTTAGGGACAGATGCATAACAAGGCCTTGCATTTGCATAATGATTCATGTTCTTAAACTTTCTTTCCTATGTATCAAGCTCTGTGCTGAGTACTTTATGTCTATTATTTTATTTAGCACTCAAAAAAGGAAAGAACCCACTAATAAAGTGGGTGTGTTCCACATGTGAGGCCTAATTGAGGTCGTTGCACAATGTGTAACTGGCTGATATGTAATAGTCCATCTGCGTGGTCCACTACAATCTGAAAAACCCTGTGAAGTGCATGCCACTATCTCTATGCTAGAGAAACTAAGTTTGATCCTGGAGTCCAAATTCTTAACCACTGTGCACTACTGAGCCCTCCCGTGATCCCCTATGGTTTTTGACTCTCATATGACCCTAGGAAGTTGTTAGCCCAATCGTACAGATGCAGAAACAGCTCAGTGAGGTTAAAGGAATCAACCCAGGTGAAGACACAAGGACATGGTGAAGCCAGGGCTCAGATTCTCATGTGAGGTCAGATTCCTGAGCTCTGTGTAGCCTCCAGCAGGCTAAATCTTAATGTATTAAATCTGAATGTCTTAAGATGGGGTACTCCAACTATTGTCATTGTGTGACACCAGCTTCTCATTCCTATTTGTAACCTACCTGCTCCCACAAGCATATTTGGGCTGCCTTCTCATTGTGAGTAACTGCATTTGCTTTGGAAGCATCGTCAAAGTTGCTAAGCAATTACTGGGGTGGAGGGACAGAGAGAGACACACTCATACCCCAGGGGGCCTGCATGTCTAGGCAGCTGGAAGCCAGGGCTCCATGGGCAGGAGCCCACCCATTTCAACTTCCAATAGGAATGGCTCAAGAATATCAAGCCGGTTGAGCACACTGCATGAATGAGCAAAACCTAGCCACAGGAAGACAAACGCCAGCTAAAACTTGGGCAGTCCTTGATGACCCATGTCTGCCATAATGAACTCTTTATTGGTGGATACAGTTCCTCGGCCACTGCTGACTTGATCAGAGTGTCTCTAAGAATTCCCCCTACACATGACTGCCAGGAGAGGTGTCAGCACCCTCCAAATCAGCCCTCCACACAAGTCTAGTTTAATGAGCTCGCACCTGCTGGTCTGCAGATTTCATGTCTCCCTGTCGAAGTTGAAGACCAAGACCTTTACACAGTCCTCTCTCTACCCTCCAGCTTCAGCTTCCAACAGCGCACATTCAAACCCCAGCCCTTACTAGGGATAGCCAGCAGTTATGAATCACTTTATAAATAAATACCTTTTTTAAAAAAACAAAGAAATTCATTCTGTGGCTTCTCTGATCTATAAGCTTCCCTAGGAGTACCCTAAAGCTTCACACATAACTAGCCACCTATGACAGAAACTGAGGAGACAAACGGTAAGGGGATGACATTGAGCTTTATTTTTTCTTAATTTTTTTAAAGAGAATACCATATGGCATACCATGTTGTATTATCATTGTTTTATTGATTTTTAGAGAGAGAAACAGATTTCTTATTCCATTTACCATATCTATGCATCCATTGGGTGATTCTTTTTTTTTTTTTTTTTTTTTTTGGTTTTTTTGTTTGTTTTTTTACAGAGACAGAGAGAGAGTCAGAGAGAAGGATAGACAGGGACAGACAGACAGGAATGGAGAGTTGAGAAGCATCAGTCATTAGTTTTTCATTGCGCATTGTGACACCTTAGTTGTTCATTGATTGCTTTCTCATATGTGCCTTGACCGCCGGCCTTCAGCAGACCGAGTAACCCCTTGCTCGAGCCAGTCACCTTGGGTCCAAGCTGGTGAGCTTTTGCTCAAACCAGATGAGCCTGCGCTCAAGCTGACAACCTCGGGGTCTTGAACGTGGGTCCTCTGCATCCCAGTCCGACGCTCTATCCACTGCGCCACCGCCTGGTCAGGCCATTGGGTGATTCTTGTATGTGCCCTGACGGGGATTGAACCCACAACCATGGTGTATCTGGGCGATGCTCTCCAGTGTTCTTCAACCACCATTCCAAGACCCGTGCCAGTCCACCAGAAATTTCACTGAGGTGGTTAACTCTTTCATGACTGGCATGAAATCTCTGGTGGACTGTTGGTTGAAAGCCACCACGAGTCTAACCAACTGAACTAGCTTCACATACAGTGTGTCCATAAAGTCATGGTGCACTTTTGACCAGTCACCAGGAAAACAACAAAAGATGATAGAAATGTGAAATCTGCACCAAATAAACGGAAAACTCTCCCAGTTTCATACCTATTCAGTGCAGTTGGATGTGGGCTCACGCACAGATTTTTTAGGGCTCCTTAGATAGCTATCCTGTGAGCCTCTACAGATTCATCACTGACTGATGGTCTAACAGGGGTCCCCAAACTACGGCCCGCAGGCCGCATGCGGCCCCATGAGGCCATTTATCCGGGCCCTGCCGCACTTCCGGAGGGGCACCTCTTTCATTGGTGGACACGCAAAGCGTGGCATCGCTCATGTACAGTACTAGTTCCAGTGACGTGGGATGCACGCGTCATATCACTTGTTACGGCTAGCAATGACAAATATGGAACCAGATATCGACCATCTCATTAGGGGCCAAAAGCAGGCCCCTAGTTCCCATTGAAATACTGGTCAGTTTATTGATTTAAATTTACTTGTTCTTTATTTTAAATATTGTATTTGTTCCCATTTTCTTTTTTTACTTTAAAATAAGATATGTGCAGTGTGCATAGGGATTTGTTCATAGTTTTTTTTCATAGTCCGGCCCTCCAACGGTCTGAGGGACAGTGAACTGGCCCCCTGTGTAAAAAGTTTGGGGACCCCTGGCCTTCCAGAATGGGGTTTCTCCACCAAACTGTCGGTTTCTTTCAACTGCTTATCCCACCGAATAATGTTATTCCTATGTGGTGGCGCTTCATTATAAACGCGCCGATATTCACATTGCACTTTGGTCACAGATTCTAATTTAGCGAGCCACAGAACACACTGAACTTTCCTCTGTACCGTCCACATCTCGACTGGCATGGCCGTGGGCTGCTCCACTGTATATACGGTGTTACGTCATCATCTGCGCATGTGCACATGCTGCCACATCATCCTACAGAAACTGGGAGGGTTTTCCTTTTATTTGGTGCAGATTTCACATTTCTATCGTCTTTTGTTGCTTTCCTGTGACCGGTCAAAAGTGCACCATGACTTTACGGACACACTGTAGAAGTCACTGGCACTTGAAAACAATGGAATGTCAGGTAGCTCAACCAGGAGAAATTTGTTTCACAACAGTTCAGTACCCGTGACTACCTTTAAGGGCCTGTTGTGCAAATGAGGAAGCAAGCAGAACACAAGCATTTAATCAGCATGGCTGGTGCATTGGCTGCTCCTGCCACAGGGTGTGGGCACTAGCCACTGGTCACGCTCTGGGCTGGATGCAAGGAACGTGACCCTGGTCAGTTCCCTCCTGTCCTCACAGTGGCTACTGAAACCCTCCCTGTCCTCTGGCCTGCCCCATCATCATGTACTGGGGGTGGCTGTCTCCACCACAGAGAAGATGGGGCTGAGACTCCCCACGCCTAGGGAGAGAGGTGTGTCCTCTGCTTTAAACCCCAGCTCATCCCTCATCCAGACGGGAGCCCACCTTCCACCCTCAGGGCACCCTCTGGGCTCTGGACAGCTCTCCCTCCTTCCTCCGCATCCTCCTCTGCCTCCACCTCTGTACGGGATCCTTCCCCTTCTGTCGTTTATTATCCTCAAGTGTCCCTCACCCAGAAAAGCAGCAGCAATAACCAGATCACCCCACTGTAGCCGCTGCTCTGTTGCCCCTCTTCGTCTTGAAAAGGTTGCCCATCCTGTGTCTCTGCTTCCTCCCTCCCCTCCTATCTGGTTCCTGCTGGGGAGCAAGCCTGGCCCCTGGCAGCAGTGGGCAGCATGACTGCCTCTGCAGGCCCCTTGCAGGCTGGGCCCCCACCCTCGCTGCTTCTGGAGAGACATTCCTGACCGTGGTACCCTGCCTGGCTCCGCCGCCCCCACCCCCGCCCCATGCCTGCTCTCTTGGTAGGACGCATCACAGTGTGTGATGCTGGTTTCCTTCACTGTCTCTGCCAGCCAGCTCTGCCGCCACACCATGCGCCCATCAGCCCCTCTCTAAGAACACTTCATCTTAGTTCCTCGCTCTGTTCCCGGCCCATAGTAAGTGCTCAGAAAACATTTGTTAAGTGAGTTAATAATGGCAGGCATGCTGCTTGCTTTAGGGGCTTGCCCTCTATCTGAAGAGACAAGCTGTAAACTCAGGTTACAAATATAACGTGGGAAGTGTCAAAAGTGGTGCAGATTTTATACGGGCCTGGGAGTGCAGAGGGGGAAGCCCAGTGCGCGAGCTTGCCTTGCTTGTGAGTGACATCCCTGCACGTCTGTGCGAGGCTGCCTGCTGGCGGCAGTGCACTGAGCAGTCCTTGGGACAGAGCGCTGGCAGCTGGCTAATGCTCCGTCAGTACTTGGAATGTCAGTGTATCTGTGTCTGTATGAATAAATGTACAGCTCAACGGCTATGTGTGACCCTGGAGAGGGAGAGCGGCCTGGTGGCATGGCCATCTGGCAGCTCCAGCACCCCCAAGCGCCCTGTGTCATCTTCTCAGGCCAGGTCCAGGACCCGCTTTTATCAAAAACACAGGCTGAGGAGCCGCTTTCCTGTCACAGAGCTGCCTGGCTTTGTCCTTAGCTGTGTGGTCTCCATTCTCTGGGCCTAAGGGCACCACCTATAGAGTGGGGGTGGGAACAGCAGGTACCGCATGGGGTTGTTGTGAGCATACGGTGAGTTAGTGTGGCCAATACAGGTCAGCACTTAGGACAGGGCCATAAAGACCTGTAGGCACCAAGAGTGAGCTGTGTGTGGGGCTGTGCCTTTACTATCTCTGTGATCTGGGAGTGTGCTACCCTCTCTGAGCGGTGCCCAGCCCTGTACATGTGCAAACACTTTCTACAGGATGTGGAGGATGCCAGCTGGTGGCTTCTGGGGGGCCATGGGTTGGGGGGTGCCCCTGGAGGTAAGGAGTGCCAGATGTGGCCAATGAAAACACAGGTCGTTCAGTTAAACTTTAATTTCAGATAAATGGCAACTGATGCTTTAGTATACAGATGTCTCATGCAATATTTTGGACATATTTACACTAAAAATATATTATGCTAGAAAAGCAGCTCTCCTAGCTGGGTTTCTTGGGCATTGCCCTGTGACTGGTAGCCTGAAGTTGGCCCTAGTGGAGGAACAGACAGGAGCCAGGATGTCAGACCTAATGGCCCAGCCCCAAGCTCTAAGTCTGGCTTCTCTTGGCCTTGGGCCTTGGCCAGGACTCTTTGCTGTGCGTCTCTGGTGCCCAGTCTCACTGACATGGAGCGGGCATGAAGGGGGACCGTGCCAGGTTCCTGGAGGGAAGTCTCGGATCCACTTGCTGAAATAGATGTTTCTTCTCCCTATTGTTTTCCCCTTTCAGCCTGGCTGCCTCGGAAGTTACTCGAAGCAACTGTTCTGCATCCCTAGTGCAAGTGTACATGTGACAAGTGTGTGTCATTAAGGGGACCGAGAAAAGGAAGAAAGAGGGTTCTCCAGAGTGGACTGGGACAGAGTGGGGAGCTGGGCACTCTTGGTGAACAAACTGGGCAGATAGCAGGAGGTTAGAGGAACTGCTGGCTTCTTCCAGAAGGTTCCTGGAAGCCGAGGGTGATGTGAGCCCTGACGGCCCATAGGCGTCTCGGTAGTCAGTAGTCTAGACAGACCAACAGCACTGCTGATGGTTACTAAGTGCTCCACGCCCGGCACTGTCCTACACGCCTTACAGCTGTCAGTCCCCTGTGTCCTCATAGGGCTACTTCCGCTCTCCATGAGAAAGCTGAGGGGTGGACCATCAGACTCCAGAACCACCGCAAGGTTTTCTTTCAAGCCTCAGTTTGTGTGAGATCCCGGGTGAGAGAGAGGCTTTTAGAAGGACTAGGATAAACTTACTCAAGTTAGAGGTAACAGAGCCTTGAACTTAACTTTGAATCAATTTAAAGAAAAAGAAATGTGATACTTGGTTTGTCAGCTGAAACTCAAACTTCCCGCACACATTCCTGTGGACACTCAGTCTTTTGCCTTGGCCTGGCCAGGCCGGGGCAAGTGCCAGGAGTCACAGTTCTCTGCTCTAGGGGCTGGGCGCCCAGACTCCCAGGGAGTGGCTGCAGGAGCGTTGTACTTGACTTGGTCCTTGTTGCCCCTCAGAGCTCCACTGGGAGTCGCTGGGGCTGGCTGCTTTATGTTCAGGCTCCAAGGGCGAGCCCAGCACCCAGAGCTGCACCGCCCACTCCCCCAAGGGGCTGTGAGCATGGCCCACTCAGGGCCCATTCAGGGCACAGTGTCTTGGAGGCCCTCAGGGGCAATGTCAGCCTGTGGGTCCCAGGCCAGCCTGTGTGCCGCTCAGAATCCAAAAGAGTTTTTCAAATCACACAGGTTCTGATACGAATGGTGGGGGTTCTGACTCAGAGGATGTGGGCAGAACTCCAGGAACCTGTATCTTGGAAGGTACCCCAAAGATTCTGATGAGTGGTAGGTTTGGGAACCACTGATCCAGGCCACCTCCTCCCTGTCCCTCCTGAACCAGCCCTGCCATAGCCCTCTCAGCCTCAGAGTGGACACTCCCAGCAGCAGGGGGCTCAGTGCCTCACAGGCGCATGCTGTTGGGCATGTGAATGCTTGCAAGTTCTTTCTTACCCCTCTTACACCAAGCCAGGGGTTGGCCCCCTGCTGCCATTCATGACCCACATTCCCTCCTGGAACCAGGCCACACTGCCTTCCCCAGCACTTGGCCACTGCCAGCCCTTCACTGTGAGGGCCAGCACCGGCCACCTCCTCCCGCACAGGACTCCCAGGGAGAGCTGCCACTGGGTGTCTGGTCACTGGACATGTTGGTTGACAAGCCCACAGCCAAGCCTGCACCTTGCCACCTCTCCCTGTGCAGACACTGCCCTTCCAGGAGGCTCTTTAGATGGAAAAGCCAGTGAAACAAGAGGATGCGTTAAATACAGACGTGTCTTAGCCTCGCTCACATGAGCCTAATTCCACATTTGCTTTGGCTCTTTCTGTTTTAATTACCTTAACATTTCTAATCGGTTGCAACCAGAGTGTAGACTGCTTTATATTCTGCTGTTTCCACAAAGCACCAGTTTTTACATCTCTGCAGTCTTCCTAATTATCACTGTGACAGCTACAAAGCTTGGCATTCTGCGGCCCCTCCGCCTCGGCTGGTTGTGCGCTGCGCTGCCAGCCCCTTCTGTCCTGTTCTGGTTTTTGTCCCCTAGCACCTGTGCTTTCATGCTACATCCTTCCCATTGGGGCAGTGACAGGATTCACATCCTTTATGACACTGTCCGTGGGGACCACAAGAGCAGCTATTTTAGATGTTATCTGTTAGACCACCCTTTGACAATAAGCCACCACTGCTTATGGAGCTAGGCTACCATGGCCCACCCTGGGCTGCGCATTGGGCATACATTAACTCAGGTTATTCTCAAGGCAGCCCATGGGACAGTCATCCACAGCTCCATGTTACAGACGGGGATTGTGAGGCTCAGAGAGGTTCGGCAAGTTATTCAAGATCACACAGCCTTTATAAGACAGAGCAGGGATTGAGTCTCAGGGCTACAAAACTGCTAAGCCTTTGCTTGTGCCACTGGCCCACATTTCAGTGAGCTTGATCTGGCTCACTGTGCATTTGCGCCCTTATAAAAATGGACCTCTGTATAGTAGGGTTGCAGCAACAGACCTTGGTGATTGTGTGCTTCTCCACTCCAGGCTTAGAGACACGCTTTTCCTATAAGTGAAAGACATTCCTTCTCAGTCCACTGTTACAGATGGAGCTGTTGAGGAGGTCACTGGGCCAGAGAAGGGTGGAGGATGAGAACTCAGACTGCACAGAGAGCTGGTGTATGGCCCAGGTGAGCGTGGGGTCACCAGAGGAGAGGTGCCTGTTGTGGACAGGTCCATCTGCAGGCCTGCTCTTGGGAACGCCTGGCACCAGAGTCAGACCACCCCACCTCTGCACCTTCTTCAGGAATAACCTTCACCCAGGCTGTGCCCAGCCCCACGCCACCCTCCTGCCCTACCTCTCTTGACCATGCCCACACCAAGGCAATCACACCCTCCTCTGAACTCTTCTGCAATTATAACTTCAGTAATTCACTTGGCAATTAATTATATCCTGCCTGGTGACATTTCTTCTGTTTCATGTCGAGCTGTTATTCAGAAGTGCAATTGTTTAACTTCCCAGGGGCAACATATGCTGCCTTGCTAATCTAGTTGGGTTTTTGTTATTTCCTGGCAGTCAATCAAACCAGGAGGAGAGGTTTGAGGCCCACATGGGGAGGGGGCTGGGAAAGGGGTGAGCAGGAACCCTCACTGTGGGGAGTGGGAGCAGAGTTAGGAATTCTCCTGACACCTGCTTCCTGGAAAGACAGCCCGTGACGCCTCAGTGTCCTTTCCTCCTGACTCCCCAGTAATGAAACAGCTCTGGGAACAGGCAGTCTTGGGAATTGTACCATCTCCTCGTCTATGCTCCATTTCCTGTGGACGGGGACCATTCATTCTGTTTTCACCCAGGCTTTTTAACATGACGTGGCCAACTCTGAAATCAGAGAGTCCCGGATTGGAAGCTTGGCCCTGCCACCTCCTCGCTAAAAGCCTGCGTAAGTCCTTTCCCCCAAAACTTGCTTTACCTTCCCGTTGCTAAGGCCAAGTCCATAGAAATATCACTGGCTTTTTTTTTTTGCACCCCTGCCCCACATCTGAGCTGTCAGCAAACCCTATTGGCTGCTACCTTCAAAATCTGTCTAGGATCCACCTGCCATCTGCTCTTCCCCGAGTTTCTAGAGTAGCCTCCTTGCTTTAATCCTACATTCAGCACGTGTGTATTTAAAACAAACACGCCTCAGACCTTAAACCTTCCCAGACAATCTAGTGCCCCCTGGTGCTCAGAGGGGCAGCAGCAGTCAGTGGGCCCATAGCCGCAGGTCTGGCCTCCCATCACCTCTCTGGCCTCGCTGCCGCCTGCACTGCCTCTCACACAGCAGCCTGGGCACATTGGCCTCCCTGAGGGTCCGCAGATCAGGTGTGCACACTCACCTCAGCTCACACACCTGCCTGTCGGGTCCCTCCTCCTGGCTTGCTCTGCCTCCCACTCCCTGCGTGGCCTGAGTTTTCAGCTTCTCCAAGTCCTGAGAAATCTCATCCCACTGCCCCCTACCCCAGGTCTCCCTAGCTTGTCTAGATAGTTTTTATTGTTTTTCATAAGTACACATAACCTTCTCATTTATTATGAAACTTACTTGTTCCCCTCTCTACCTTTCTCCCCCGTCCCATAGTGGTTAAGAGTTTTGTCTTTTTATTCCCTGCCGTGTCCCTGATTTTTAGAACCACGTCTGGCTTGATAACTGAATGAATATGAGTCATTGCCCGAGCTGCCCCACAGCACCCCACACATGCTAGGGTGAGTGAGGGTACCACGGTCCTGGGGGGGAAGTAGCCATGGTGAGAACCCAGCTTGCTATTAAAACCTGGGGCCTCTCTGTCTCACTCTGTATCACAGAGAGACCCCCCCCCCTACAGCGGCCTCTCTGTCTCACTCTATCATAGAGACACGTTCCTCCACCCACAGCGCAGCCAGTGCACAGTCAATGGAACTGCCTCTCTTACTCTCAGTGAAGAGACGGTGTTTCTCTTGCTCTCCTAAGAGCCAGTGCTCCGGCCAGTGCAGCCAGGCAGGTCTCCATTGGGGTTAGAAGGGTCTGTACCGTTGGTAGAGGCTGGAGATTTGAAGGACTTAGGAGGTATTTTGTTTCAGCAGAGCACAGAGCAAGGATGTCTCACCTCTGGCAGGGGCAACTTGAGCTGCTAGGACTGATGGGAGTGCTCCAGAGAGGGTGACTGGGGAGGGAGCAATGGCCAACTGCAGAAGGGCCTCCCAGGTCGGCTCAGGGGAGGGGGGACAGAGGGCCACTGCGATATCTCCCTCAGACAGGTAAGGTGGTGATAAATTGGGACCATCTGTGCCATCGTTAGATGTTCTAAGTAGAGCCAGACTCCCAGAACAAAGCAAACAGCCATTCAAAGGGGTGAGAAAGAGGAGAAAACAAGCTCAGCAGCCAGCACCTGCACACACGTGCGTATACACACACACACCCTCGTCTAAGCATAGAAACGTATTCTGAATGGGTTCCAGAGCTGAACTGTCCTTTGGAGGGACGTTTGAGATATATAAGTATATCCCTGAAATGTTAACTGTCACATCTCTCAAGAAATGGCTGTGCCTGAACAGACTTGTGTGGACCTTCCTCTCGTGAATGTTGAAAAGAGAATTTCTATTCTAAGACAAAGCCAGACAGAACTGGAGACAACTGTTTTTGAAGGCCCTTTCCTGTACCCACCCCACACCAGCTGCATTTCTCTCATTCTCCACAGACATCATGGCTCTTCTGAAACCTTGGAGGGGGGCGTTCTTTTTATCATATGGGGTCAGGAGTATAAAAGGGGCAAGGTGACTGTGGGGACAGGCCCGACCTCGGGTGTCATAGGAAAACACAGATGTGTAGAGCCGATGAGCTGCAGCTGGAAGTCTTGCTTCCTGCGGGGCTGGGAAGCTCATCTGTAAGCACTGTGGGTCTCAATCTTCTTACCTGTGTAATGGGAATGGCTGCACAGGGCTGTGGTGAGGCTTCGTGGGGATGATGGGTGTAAACGGATGGTGAGGATCAGGCCCTTGAGAAAGGCTTTGCTTTGAGGACTCTTCACGATCTTGGACCTGGGCCACATTCCCCTAGAATCACTGCTGTTCTCTTTAAAACTTCCATTTCTTTCAACTTCTTGAAACAAAAAAAAGAGATGGGCTTGGAGGCAGGTAAAGAAAATGAGCAGGGTAATGAGAGGGAGTCCTGTCTGGTTAACGGGGAGTGAAGGGCTGAGACGGGGTGTGCTAAGAGGTTCCTTTGTGTCAGACATGGAGCCTGGTACTTTGAGAACTCTCAGCCATCCCTCTCATCCTCCCGGCCACCAGCATGATACCTTTACTCCGTATTCCGGAAAGGGAAGCCAAGGTTCAGAGTTAATATGATTTGCCCAGAACCACGGAGCTAGGACTCAATTCAGATCTGTCTCTTTTTGGCCCTACTTCTACATCCAACCTGGAGGTTCATCAGCATATTTGAACTTTAGCCTCTGCTCTTCTACTCATTGCTGTGTGACCTCAGGCAAATCACCTCCCATCTCTGGGCTTTCTTCCATGAGAGCAGTGGACCAGATGACCCCAGTTGGAAGGCTTATTGTGGTGTAGCTTGAGTTATCATCAGGATAGCCACTGTCCATCGCCGAGGGAAGGTTATGACTCCTGTCCCACGGATATGGGCTTGGCCGAGTGACTTGCTTTAGCCAGGGAAATGTGAGTGAGATTGACGCGTGCTCCGTCCAAGCGGAAGCCTGAAGAGCCACCGCACAGTTCCTTCATTGCCTCTTCCCCGGCCCGCAATCCTCAAGTGAAGAGGACATGAGGCTGAGCTCTGTGAACCATGCCCACAAATGTGAGCAGGAAGGAACTCCTGGCTGTTGAAGCCACTAAGACGTGGGGCCATCGCTCACCACTGCTGAACTTAACGTAAGTGGACACAGACACAGTGATTACCAGAGGCAAGGACAATGCCCTAGGGACTGCCTGATTCTGACCTTCCTGGAGGAGTTTGGGGGCTGTGGCGAGAAGGGAAGGGCCCCGGAGTTCCCCTGAGATGCAGATGGCCCACGGATTACCTGAACTCCCATAGGTCTTCCAGAACAGGGTGTCCAAAGAGCAGGGGCAGCGGAGAGCTCCGGGGATGGAGCACCTTGCCAACAGGCGTTGAGGCCAGCAAATCACGTAAGAGAAGAGTAAGGGCCTGATGAATGGTTTTGGTGGCACCTTTTGGTTTCCCTTCAGTGATGAACACTAACATTTTTCCAAAGAAAAAGGCAAGTGATTTGACTGAAAGGACAGCACTAAAGGTAGGGGGTGTGGCTGCCTGCCACCCACGTACAGGGGACGGGAAATTATGGGGAGACACATAGGGAAGTGAGCACCCACTCCGGCCAACAAGCGAGCCTAAGGGTCTACCAGCAGTACCGGCTTCCTGGGAGAAGAGCCCATTCGTTATATGAGTTAACCGAGGCTCTGGGAAGTGAAACAGTTTGCCGAGATCTCACACTGCATAAGTGGCAGAGCTGGGTGGGATTTGAACCCGGGTAGGTAAGATTCTGAAGATCCTGCTAAGGAAAAGTGATGCACAGAAAATGGGAGTGGCGAGAGAGCAGAACGTGGTCACTAAGGCCCAGACTTCCTTGGCCCTACGAGTGCCGGCGCAGAAAGGTGGTCAGAGCTTCCTCAGCAGCCCCTTGGAGCTCCTGCAGAAGAGTTCAAAGCCAGACCAGCTTGGGCACCCCCCACCACTTGCGCCAGCTGTGGAGTAAGTCCAGGTTGCCGGTATTCACTCAGCTGTGTGAAAGCATCCGTGGAGATCCCTGTAGCCCCAAGCCGCCTGCGGGTAAAGACCTCGGCCTACAGACACACCAGCACAGCAGTTCAAGCAGGCAGGGACTAGGTCAAGGCAGGGCTTGACAGAACCTGGCTTTGACCCAAAAGCACATTTGTGGCTGGACATTTCCTTTCAACAAATAAACAATCATTATTTTTCTCCAGGCAAATGGAAGCTAGCCTCAGAGCACTCAGCAAGGGAACAATAACGGGGTTATCGACAGACAGGGAATGCTTAGCAGGCCACAGGCCCGTGAGATCTAAGATGGATGAGGCCTGAGCCATTGATTATTGGAGCCCCTTCCAGCCTTCCCCAAGGGTCTCCCAATGCTCTATTTCTCTCCTGGGCAGGGCTCCAGCAGCACCACAAGTGATTAGCTGGACTGCAGGGAGGGCTGTGACCTATCCACCCAAATCCCAAGGGGAGGGACTCATGAGAAACATGACAGACATCGAATGTGATAGGCTAGACACAAATCCTGGATACACAAGTCATGGTTCTTGTGTTTGCAAAACAGCAAACTTTGCCTCAAGATGGAAAACCACCACTGCAGAAGTGTCCCCCACCCATTCCCACCCTCTGGGAGCCAGAATCAGTCTGAAAGAAGCTATCTCTTGTCTGGCTGAGCCCAGGGTCCTTGGAACAAAAGGAGGGCGGTGACCACTGCCCACCTAGTATATGCAGCATAGCCAGAGCATGGAATGACAGAGCAGGAGGGAGCCTGGAGGCCAGACAGGTAGATGGAGCTCAGTTCCCAGGGCCCTGGAAGATCGGCCACGCCTATAATATTGTGGGGGGAATCTCGTATGTGGGTGCATAGCACTTAGGTGATTTTCAAAGGGATCTGTGCAAACTAAATACCAGGGTCTGGACCCCAATGTTGCCTGTCCCCGCCTCTCAGCCTCTAGTACCCAGAGAACAGCTCTATGCCCTGTTTCCCCTACATAGTGCTCAACCAAGAAAGCCCACAGGGCTCCTTTCTTTGGCCCATCCACCCATGACAGCACCCTCCCATTGCATTGACCTCAGTCTTCTTCATGGCCCACAAGTTGTAAGGGTGGTTGAGCTGCACAGTTCTGACCTCTTCTACTAGTGGACCCAGCCACAGACAGCACAAACATGTGTAGACTCTTGTGAATTCAACCAACAGGCCTTTCTGCCTCCACCCGCTGCCCTTCCAGGTGGTTCTTTGCCCTGACCTGTCACCACGAGAATCCTGGCCTCATCTCCTTGTATTGTCCGACTTGCACTTGGAGTATGCTCTACTCCAGAGTGGGGTTCTGGCTAGCCTGCCCCTACTGACCTCTTGCTCAAACCTGAGAGCTGGTATGTGGCTCCCGAGACTGACAGAGTCCGGTCAAGGCTTCATATAGTCCTTCCTGGTGTCCAGCTCCTGCCCTAGGCTCTTGCTGTGACTCCTGGACTCCACTTGGATTCCCCACCCGGCAGGTGACGTGGTCCGACGTGCACCTGGCCCCCCTGGCAGGGAGCTGCAGACAGTACTGGTGCGCCCCGGGACAGACACAACCACATCAGGCTCCAAGATCAGTGCAAACACTTATGCTGTGGGGTCAGAGTACACATCAAGGAAGAGTTAGCTCATTTCTTTTTGTATTATTAGATCTTTTTCTTTAAATAAAAAAAAATTAGAATGAGGTGCCATGGGATTTAATAACGTTATGTAAGTTTCAGGTGTACAGCAGTGTAATTTCACATCTGTATGCGTCAGTGTGCTCCGTAGTCTGATCCCATCTGTCACCACAGTTCGCATGGTTCTCATTGCCCTTTCCTACCGTGAACCACGGGCACAGACAGAAGTGCCTGCGGCTCACACACACGCCACACTTCGCACTAGACACAGACGCACCAGTGCGCAGGGCTCCCCTGATGTTCGTAAATCAAGTTGGAAAACCGGGAGGAGCTGTGCCCAGATCTAACCTGCTTCGCCTTCCAGATGTGCCTCTCTCTGCAGTTGTTGTCTTATCAGAGATTTCTGTCTGTCTCAGAAGTGCCTTTAAATCCTTGGTCTCTTGGGGGCCTAAAGTCAAGAAATGACATTTCTTCAGTGTAAATAGGAAATACTACAGAAGGAGTTGAGGTTGGTTTGATAAAGAATTGCTCTCCTGACTGTTGACCTGCAGTCTCGCTATTTAATTCTACCCACGGTTGCTCAGGCCCGGCCTGCGATTTCTTCAACACCACGCGGGGCTTTAGAGCAAACTGTGCAGCTCTGCAAACTGTGGCTCAGGTCAGTGGTGCCGGGAGTGATTCAAGGCGGAGGGTGGTCTCGAGGGTCGGCCCCGTGGCTGTGGGCATGAGCAGCTGCCCCCACCTGTACATAAATCGCAGCCATAACTCTCTGGTCAGTCGGGCACGGGGCATATGGACGGCCTATCCCAGGGAGACCAAGTTAGCAATGGAGCTGACCCCGGGGCCAGTACCCGCAGACATACTGTATTGAACCCAAGATGTCTTCAAGGTAGTTCTGTGCAACTGCTTATCGCCCTTTATTGAAAAATCTTCTGCTCCTGAAAAATCTGGTGCTCACAGCTGCGTGAGTTGGTCTTGTGGGCCTTAGTAACACGGCACACGCAGGCATAGGACGGTCCTACAAGTTGGACCTGGGGAACACAGCCACCAGGAGTCAGGTCCACGTGACCGTTTTTGCATCTGCGGGGCGGGGCGGGCCAGGGCTCGTGGAGGTGGTGGTCGGGGGTGGAGGCGCAGAGCCGCATGGACAGGGCACTGAGGAAATGGACTAAGCGAGAGAGGGGCAAGGGCCACTTCCTCCCTCTCCTGCCTCCCTTCCCCTCACCTGCTCGCTGTCCCTCTGCTGCTGTCCCTGCCTTGGGCCCGCTCCTGGGTGACAGAAGGCGGTGGGGAGGGATGGGGGAGCCTGGGCGCTGCCTGCCAGCAGCAGAAGGACACGACGACTCAGCCCCCTCTGCCAGCTAAGGGGCAGGCAGCGCTCAGACTGAGGGGACAGCAGCTCTGGACGCTCATGGAGAAACTGTTGGGCCATTAAAGCAGTTACGGTGTGGTGAGCATGCAGTGTGTGAGTGTGTGTGCGTGGGCGTGTAGGGGCAGAGTTGGTGTCCTCCCAGACAAGTTAACGGAGGTCACCCTAACCCTGGCACTGTCCGGGTGCCTCCAGCATGACATTCAAACAGCAGACCCCCCACCTGCACCCGAGCACAGAGGGGCCGTGCGAAGGGACAAACCCCTGTGGACAAGAGAACTGAGGAACTGCAGCGGCTTCTCTGCTCTCCTGACAACGTCCCTCCTGTCTTCCCCGTGGCCCCACTTCCTCGGGTCACGAGGGTGTCCGGGTCTCGGCTCTTCCCTGAAGGAGAGGAGACTCCCTGCCTTGCCCTCCCGTCTCTGTCCGCTCAGTGGGCAGCCCTGCCAGCAGTCCCTGTGTCCTCGCCGGCAAGCCCTGTGTCCTCACGTCGCTCAGACACAGTCAAGGGAAGGGTGACTACCCAGCCTTCCCTGCCCTGTGTCCCCTCCTGCCTCCACCCACTCAGGGACACTGGTTTTGCTTTCTGTCTCTGCCTCTGCCCCTCCTCCCCACTCACAGGAACCGTGTGAAGTGCAGCTGGGGCCTGGCCTTGGGAGACACAGCGGGAAGTGAACACACAGGGTCCGGCGCTCTTGGGCTCCGAGCCTACGTGCTCCTGGAGAGGTCAGGACAGTTCTGGATTGAGGAGAGAGCTTCTGAGGCCACTGGGCCGGTGTTTATAGGGCCAGCCGTGGGGAGCAGGCTTGTTCTTAGCCCGGGAAACTTCCCTCGTTTCGAGGTTTCTAAAGACAGAGCAGTGTGGCATCTGGTGTGAGACGAAGAATGCTAGTTCCTTTTAAACCCATTGAAAATTCCCTCCTAGTGACTGTGGACTAGTGTTGCAGCCCCACTTCCTCTCTCTCGCCGCCTGCTTTATCTTACTGCTGGTCTCGCTCACCGGCAGGGACACTGAGGGAGCAGGCAGGTGAGCCACCTGCAGGGCGATGCGGTATCTCCATGACATGATGGTGCCCAATGGAGGGCTAGAATCAGCAGGGGGTGGAGGGGCTGGGGAGGAGGGAAAGGCAGTTCACACTCCTGGTCATTTGTGAGCCCGGTGCTGGGTGGTGGCTGCGCTGTGGCATCTAGCGCTTCCTCGTGAAGTAGAAGTTAGAACGCCCATTCTATGGATGAAGACACTCAGGCTTAGACACTTGCTCTTAACTGATGGAGTTAGGAGGCTGTTCGCCAACCTAGCCCAGGACACCGGGGAGGGCTCAGGAGGACGGTGGCCGTCCGCTCCAGACCTCAGAGGCACAGTAACTTGTTGACCCTAAGCCAGCGGGGCTTTCAGACTGCGCTTGGTGGCGGCTCCTTTCTCTCCTCTTTGGCCCCGAGATGAAAACAATTTCTGCAAACCAGTGCTGCTCAGACACAGCTTCTCAGGGGTGACAGAGCCCCCTCTTTCCCCAAATGTGAGACTCAGTGCCCGTCCATCACCCTGGATGAGATGAGGACATAAAGGGATGGACGGAGTTTGCTGAGTGCCTGCTGTGCACTAGACACCGTGTCTGTCTCACAAGAAGACACGTTGCTCACCCTCCAGGCAGTGCTGGGATGTATTTTCTCTCCTGTTTGAGATGAGGAAATCAGGGCTTGTTGGGTTGGGGACCTTGCTCAGTGACCCACAGATGGTGAGAGGTGTGACTCTGGGGCGTTCTCCTGGAGTTGGCACTATCGACGTGCCGTCTCTGCAGCCCGTGGGCCGGGGATGCGATCGGCTCTGCATGCTTGGCCTGCTGTGATTTCACCGCTTGTCAATCGACTGCTCCACATCTGCCAGCACGGTCTGTGCAGCGGGTAATAGGACTTGATGGTTAAGGTGACCCTGGCTCAGCAAGTCACAGCCCATTCATGCCTCTGCCAAACACGGATTGGGGGGTGGGGCATTGCACTCCTCAGTGTCTAAGCATGGGGCTGGTGGCTGTGGTCGGTGGCCGGGGCTGGTGGCCTGGGCTGCTTGGTGTGCTAGGGGCCTGCCCCTCTCCAGGTGGTGGCCCCTCTGGAGGCCATGGCCACCCGGCCTCCCTCTACACGCCATGTTGGTGCTTCTCCTGGGAAGTTAGAGCAGGAGGCCAGGGTAGGACCAGCCCACGAGAAGGGAACAGTGTTGTCTGAGAAGGTTCCAATCTGTCCTTTCTGGTGACTTAAACTCCACTCATCCTGAGGGCCTGTATGAGGACTATCCTTCTGGAAAATACTTCGTTTCCCCCTTTCTCTCCCCACCAGAGCATATGTTGGGTGCTCTACACGCTCTGGAACTCCAAAGTTAATGACTTTTAGAGGACCTGTCCAAACTCCTGGCCAGCTCTGGAATTCCTCCCCATCGTCCTACAGTGTCCATCCTCTGCTTGGTCCCGGCCTCTCAAGGCCGCCCGTTCCCGGAGGAGTCAGCACTAGGCGTGCAAACATGCGTCCTCTCTCTGAGCAGGACTAGGCCTCTGCTAGCGCCATCAAGGAGCCCTGCCCTCTGGACTTGGTTTGTGGCACTTCTACATCGTTGTAGAGAACTCTCAGGGCCCCTCCCAGTCTTCTCTTTCCCAAAAAAGACCAGGAGAACCTCGTCAAAACCCAAGAAATGTGTTTCCCATAGGCTGCAGCCCCAGAGGGCTATTTGCAGTTGCACTGGGGCGTGTCTGTTCCAAAGGTTTAAATGACATCGTTTTAGCAGCAACTCATAGAACATTCAGATAATCTATATTAACATTGGAAAAATGACCGAGTCTCATTAAAAACAAAATCAATCTTAGAAATATACAAATTACCCGACCATAGTTTTTAAAACCCGTTTCTTGCTGGGCTGGAAACGTGCTGGATGGGGTGCGTGCAGATTCCAAGTGATCTGTGTGTCCCCCACCCCAGCTCTGCCACCATCTAAATGGAGGCCCTGTGTAGGTCAGGCAGGATTGGTGGGAGACGTGCCCCTTGGCCTTCCAGGGAGAAGCTGGTGTGAGGGAAAGTGGACAGGGGTGTGTGGGAGTGGGGCGAGGAGCACTGTGGCGGCCCCACCGCCTGCCGCTGTGGACAGCACCACAGGGATCCTCAGGACTGCGCTGGGTCATTGCCTGCCCCACGCTGTGAATGGGGACCGAGGCTCAGTGAGAGTACAGTGCACGATACAGCAGGTCCAAATCCACACTCCATCCTTCCCCTGCTTGTCGTGCTGGTTTTGTTCCGTGTGTGGACATCTCAGGCCCCCAGGAGACTGTTGGGTCCCCAGGGCCAGACAGTGACTCTTGCCCCTCCCCTGTCCACCTCCACCTCCACCCAGGCCAGGGCTGGAGAACCAGAGGCCCTCTGGAAAACAGGCTGAGCTGAGTTGCTGGTGCCAAGTGTCCTGTGACCCCGTGGGGTGCCCAGGGAGAAGAAGCAAAGATCCAGTTCCTGTTCACCCTGCTGCTCTGCGGCAGAGAGCTGCCCTCTCCCAGCTGCTCACTGCCCCTGGAGCATAGAGGAAATGTCCCTGTGCCTGTGCCCTGCCCCAGCTAGTGCTCAAGCTGTTCTTTCAGTTTAACAAAAAGAGGCTGGGACTGCCCCCACCTTTCTCCTCGGGGAGGCTCTTTAAAGAAAGGTCATGGGTGTAGTGACCTCTTTGCTCTTACTGAGAGTCATGATAATAATCTTAGCAGCCGCTGACTTTCCTGGGGCCTCACTGTCACTCAGAGTCTCTCGGGCTCGCCTTGACGTGAGGCCTTCCAGGCTCCGCGTCTGCCTGTATGCTCGGCTTGTGGACAGGCATCAGATTGTGCAGAAGAGCTCGCTGAGGCCATGTGGGATCATGACCAATTGCACATGAGGAAGCAAATTCAACAGACGTCTCCATTGTCCTATATGTGGGGCTGTCCTCAGATGTCACCCCTTGCCTACCTGGGTCATGTGTGCACCATGATTTATAGGAAGAGCAGGTCTCTGCAGGGTGCCCAGTAATTTTGCACCTGTCCCAGCAGAGCCTGGGGAAGATCCTGTCACTTAATTGTCCCCATGGTCCCTGTGGAGCAAAAGCAGGGGGTTGCCAAGAGTGGAGTCCCAACTGAAGGAGGAAGGCGCAGGGGCTGGAGCTGTAAGAACTGAGCAGTTTGGAGCAGCGGTGCCCAAGCTTGAGTATAAATCCCAGTTGATTGGGCCACTTGATAAAAATACATATTTCTGGGCCTAGTGTGGAACCAGGGCAGGGTCACTAGGAGAAGGGGAGAGGCGAGCTTGTTGCAGCGAGATTCATCCCAAGTACCTGCTCCGTGCTCTGCAAGGCACGGCTGCAGCCACGATACTCAGTCTGTGGTTTCCAGAACACGCTGTGCTGAGTCTGCACACACTGCTCTTCCTGGATACCCTTGCCCTTGTCTGCCTAAAGAGCTTTCACTTGCCCTCATGATTTTGCTCCAGTGAGACCTCTTGGTTACACCACCCTGGTCCCCTCAGAAGGAGCAGGGTCTTCCTTTTGTCCCCCCCCCCCAGCACTTTTTAATTTAATTAATTAATTTATTTATTTTTTACAGAGACAGAGAGTGAGTCAGAGAGAGGGATAGACAGGGACAGTCAGACAGGAACGGAGAGATGAGAAGCATCAATCATTAGTTTTTCATTGCGCGCTGCAACACCTTAGTTGTTCATTGATTGCTTTCTCATATGTGCCTTGACCACGGGCCTTCAGCGGACTGAGTAACCCCTTGCTGGAGCCAGCGACCTTGGGTCCAAGTTGGTGGGCTTTTTGCTCAAGCCAGATGAGCCCGTGCTCAAGCTGGCGACCTTGGGGTCTCGAACCTGGGTCCTCTGCATCCCAGTCCGACGCTCTATCCACTGCACCACTGCCTGGTCAGGCTCCAGCACTTTTTATATGTCTGCATATTCTGTTAGGAAGATGGTCTGGGCAAAGAGGGGTGGGCACCTCTGCATCCTCCTAGCAGAGCTGTTTTGTAATGATAATTTTGGAGTCGTTGCCATGTGCCAGAGCCTATGCCAAAAGCTTTATTTATATAGACACCCTCTCTTTACCTTTGCAACACCTTTTTCCCCCATTTTACACATGAAGAAACTGAGGTGTGCAGGGTTTAAAGTTGCCTAGCGTCATACGGGAAGGGCAGGGCAAGGATTCAAACTCTGGACCGTCAGATTTCTAAATACAGCCCTATTTGGCAGTTACCATCAGACAGCAACAACCATTCGGTGAAGGGAAACGTGAAACAAATAGAGGGAATGAGTAAGCCAAGGGCACAGAAGGCGTTCCCTAGAGCTGTTGTCCCACCTGAATGACGGCCACATGCTGGCCCTGACCCGCTGGATGGGAGGTGATTGTCGGGACAAGAGCAGGGGACTGGCCGGCTCTGGTTTGAGCCAGTAAGAAACGGCCGATGGAGGGGTCCTGTGGAAGGGGGAGGGAGGTGACCCAGAAGGTGCTGTTGCTTCAGGTGCCCCCTGCATCCTGGGCTCTGGCGTGTGAGCTTTTTGAGAGAAGGCCTGCTCTGTGTTTTCACTTTCTAAATTCCCGTCCTGGGAAAAAGTGGGCATTCGCTGGATGCCCACACAATTCATTCATTAAACCTGAGGCTGTTCATTATGTTCATTTGTTCTTGTTCATGGGAGGCAGTCCTTGGCTTCACAGTCTGCTTTTGCTGGGGGGGGGGGGCTCTGGCTGCCAGCCCTCACGGCCCTCCCCTCCCTCCTCCTCCTCCCTCTCCCTCCTCCTCCTCCCCTCCCTCCTCCTCCTCCCTCTCCCTCCTCCTCCTCCTCTCCCTCCTTCTCCTCCTCCCCCTCCCCTCCCTCCTGCTCCTCCTCTCCCTCCTCCTCCTCCTCCTCCCTCTCCCTCCTCCTCCTCCTCCCTCTCCCTCCTCCTCCTCCTCTCCCTCCTTCTCCTCCTCCCTCTTCCTCCTGCTCCCCTCCCTCTCCCTCCTCCTCCTGCTCCCCCTCCTCCTCCTTTTCCTCCTCCTCCTCCCTCTCCCTCCTGCTCCCCCTCCCTCTCCCTCCTCCTCCTCCTCTCCCTCCTCCTCCTCCTCCTCCTCTCCCTCCTCCTCCTCCTCCCCCTCCCTCTCCCTCCTCCCTCTCCCTCCTCCTCCTCTCCCTCCTCCTCCTCCTCCTCCTCCTCTCCCTCCTCCTCCTCCTCTCCCTCCTCCTCCTCCTCCTCCTCTCCCTCCTCCTCCTCCTCCTCTCCCTCCTCCTCCTCCTCCTCCTCTCCCTCCTCCTCCTCCTCCTCCTCTCCCTCCTCCTCCTCTCCCTCCTCCCCCTCCTCTCCCTCCTCCTCCTTCTCCTCTTCCTTCTCTTCTTCTTCCTCCTCCCTCCTCCTCCCTCCTCCTCCTCCCCCTCCCTCTCCCTCCTCCCTCTCCCTCCTCCTCCTCTCCATCCTCCTCCTCCTCCTCCCTCTCCCTCCTCCGCACAGAGGGACGTGGCAGTTCCAGGCTCAGAGGGGACTTCCCTCCTCTGGGCCTCAGTTCCCTCCATATGTAACCCGGCTAGACGGCTAGATGCGGTTCCTGGGAAGCCTTCCAGCTATGATGTCCCAAGCCCAGGGTGCAGCCAGTGGTGGGCTTGCACACTGGGCTCTTTGGGACACTCAGATCCCTGTCCTGTGCCCCTGCCTCCTGCAGGTGGCTGCTGGCACAGCTGGCAGAGTGAGCTGCCTTTTTTTGCCCTGACAGCAGGTGCTGGAAATTATTCAGGAATAACAAACAGGCCAGAAATATTTGCATAAGGAACCATGCAGAACAATACACGTTATTTAAACCATCTCTGGTTGGCAACAGAAGCAAAAAGCAGCTGAGATAGATCTGCAATGCAAATCAGCCGGGTTTGGGGCTGAGCCTCAGCTGGTTTGGGGTGGGGGTGCTTCTAGAGGCCGGGAGGGGGGACGTGCCATTGCCTCCTGCCCCCCACCCTGTACGCATCCCCCTGCACATTTTCTCATTCTCTCTTTCCCTCCCCTCTTCAGTGATTAATGGAAACAATTTGTCTTCCAATGTGACTTGAGCTTGTGAATTCTTTGTCTCACTCTCATCCTTTAAATATCCACATAATAAAATATGTATCCAGTGATTTCAAGTCATAATTTGATCTTCTAGGGGAGGTTGGGGAGGGGACAGGTAAGCTGAAGGGAGCCCTTCTCATAGTGTGCCTCTTCATTTGTGGTCCTTTTAATTGTTGTTATTGTCATTGTTACTATTTCGCTCAATGGTCCTCCTCTCCTCTCTCCCACAGCACTTCACTCGTGTGCCAGGGTCCCTGTAGAGAAGGCGCATCGCAGGACTGCTGCGGGGGGAGGTGGCTGCAGTGGCCTCCCTCTTAGCAGCAGCTAGTTGCAGAGCAGGAGGCTCTGACTACCTCAGGTCCCAGGGGCTTCGTCCGTGCGCCTGGAGGGGGTGACAGTTCAGTGCACTGGTCTGGGTGGTGCTGTCATGACATCAAATGACAGCTCCCTGCAAAGCAGCAGCCAGTCTTTCGGGGGAGAATCTGGCCAACTCACCATGGTTTCCCCAGGGCCCCCAGTGTGGGCTACGCTCAAGACCATTTAAGGGTGGCCTTCCCTTCTGTCCATCCTGAGAAAGGTTCCCCTGGAACTGGAAACCCCAGTGGGCCATGCACTCCGTTCTCCTTCACCAAAGCCACCCAGTGTTCTCCATAGAAGTCCGGAGGGTGACTTCTCTGGGACACAGTATATGATTATGCATCTTGTAGCCTGCACATGGCACTGAATCTGTACACAGTACTAAATCTGCACACAGCACCAAGACTGCACATGGCACTGAATCTGCACATGGCACTGATTTTGCACATGGCATATATTGCACACAGCACTGATTCGGCACACAGCACATGGCACTGAATCTGCACACAGCACCAAGACTGCACCTGGCCCCGAGCCTGCACATAGCACTGAATCTGCACACGGCACTGATTTTGCACATGGCATTGAGACTGCACACAGCACTGATTCTGCACATGGTACTGAATCTGCACACAGCACTGATTTTGCACACGGCACTGATTCTGACACAGCACTGGGCACTGAATCTGCACACAGCACTGATTCTGCACTTGGCATTGAGACTGCATGTGGCCCTGAGCCTGCACGTGGCACTGAATCAACCTAAGAACCCGAGACGTGCAAAGGTGCTGAGCCATCCAGGGGCCTCAGCCGAGGGATGGGCTGATTTATGGGCATTATGGTTGTGCTTGCCTGGAGAGGAGGCTTTTTATAATTTGCACAAAAGCATTATAAGGACAGGCTTGACCTTGTCCTCATCACCATTCTAGTTTGCACATTGTGTCTTTGTCCCCAAAGGAGCCTGGCCTGTGTTCCAGTGACAAAGCGCACACACTGTCCCCGACGCAGGCTGTGCCCCAACACCCCGGCATGCCGCCATCTTCCTCGGACTCCTTCAACGATTCCTCCATCTCAGTCCACACCCATCTACCCCCGGCCTCACCTTTAACCTGTGGACTAAGAATGTCCAAAGCTGTAGAGAACTGGCATGAGAATTTGAGTTGAACACTTGCTACGCCTGGGAGCAAGATCTCAGCCGGCTGAGAACAATGCTTCCAAGAATGACAGTTTTGCAGTTTCTCTTGTGCGTTTGAGATTTAGGAGGGCACGGCAGGAGGATTCCCTGAAGGTGGTTGGGAAAGCCGGGTGGGGTTGGGACTCCCAGGTGGATAAAGTCCAAGCTCTGGGGGGGGGGGGGGTGTCACATGCTGGAGGAAGGGTCTGAAGGGGGCGTTGCAAAGGGGAACGACCCCGGTGCCCAGAAACAAGGGCAGGGCTTGCTCGGGCGGGCGGGGCGAGGACTGCCTTTCACCAAAGAAGCTGTGAGCCTGGGCGCGGTACCCACCCTGACCCCCCAGAGAGGAATGGTGGTCGGATCACCCAGTGAGGTGACAGGACCCCTTTCTCGTCCACAAGCACAAATCCCCTCCTGTCCCAGGAAGAAGACTCCCAGCTTCAGGCTCCACGGAGGCTGTGAAATGGGAGGCCCTCTGCTGGGTCCGGGACCCAGGCGCCTGGCACTCGCTGGGGGAGACGGCCGTCAAGGGCAGCAGGAAGTCAGGTCACAGTGGGGGGGTTTGGGGGGCAGGAAGAACTGACTCAGGCCCTCACTCTCTTATCCACAGAAACCAGAAAAACGAGGGTCTTTATGTAGCTCATTTGGAGGCTAAACCTGTCCTGAGCTGAGGCTATTTATAGTCTTTTATTTATCCCACTTTGTGAGAATATTCATGGCTCTCCTTGAAGAAATGCCAATGTGCCTGATTGCAGGGAGGTGGCCCAGACCTTGCAAGGACGTTGCATACCAGAGGGGATCAGCATCAGGGTCACCTCCCTAAAACCTGACACCTGAATTTTTTTTTATAGGAAGTCTTATTTTTTCAGAGAGACAGAGAGAGGGACAGATAGGGACAGACAGACAGGAAGGGAGAGAGATGAGAAGCATCCATTCTTTGTTGCGGCTCCTTAGTTATTCATTGATTGCTTCTCACATATGCCTTAACGGGGGTGGGGGGGTCTCCAGCAGAACGAATGACCCCTTACTCTAGCCAGTGACCTTATGCTTATGTCTATGTTATGTCTTTGCCACGCTCAAGCCGGCAACCTCAGGGTCTCGAACTTGGGTCCTCCCCGTCCCAGTCTGACGCTCTATCCACTGCGCCACCGCCTGGTCAGGTGACACCTGAATTCTGAAGCACGTCCGGCCCTGCAAGTTCAGGATAAGGGCCTGTGACATACGGGAAAGCAGGTTGTGTGCATGACGTGTTGTGTCGGGCACAGGAGGGCAGGGACAGATGGGTGGGGTGCTGTGAAGGAGGTCTGGTTGGAGCACGGGACTGGAGCTTGGATGGGGTGGACGAGGGGGCCGCGAAGGTGCAGATGGACACTTAGTCGAGCGACTGGACAGCGGGGGCGGGAGCTCCTTTCTGTTATTCCAGGACCGGCGATGAGTTTCGTGTTAGGCGTTTTTCTACTGGAAACCGTATTGAGAAGGGACGCCCGCGTTCAATGTCTCCCCTGGGAACAGGGGCATAGGTTCTAGCAGAAATGGAGCAGGGAAGAGCCGCTGGGGTCCTGACTGGTGACAGACCGCTGGCTCGGGGTGGCAGCCATGTGTCCGAGGCACCCAGGGCTACAGCCTCTTCTCGGCCTCTCGGGTGTGAGGGGCTGCCCTCTGGGTGGGCCCGCAGGGAGATCACAGCAGGAGGTCAGGACAGCGAGCCCCAGGCCTCTGTGCAGGTGGGGATTCTCTGCACAGCGTTGGGGCCAGGGCCTGGGGCTCAGTGCCCTTCCCAGAGCCAGGATCCCGTCCTTCGAGGGGCCCCCTCTGCCTCCCCCCTCCACTCTCTGGGCCATGTCGCCTCACCTTGCCGTGCCAGGAAACCAGCGGCAGGGGACAGAGGGGGAAGCCGAATGACAGAAGCCACACCTCGTGGTTGTGAGACACCCCGATGCCAGGTCCTCTCACCGCCTTGCTGCCTGATGTAAAAGCTTATCTCTTTTTTTTCTCCCCAAAGAACAGTCTGGAGTTGGGCTGATGTTAGAGAATATTTAGTCCACGCCCCCTCTCTTTACAGAGGGGGAAACTGAGGCAGAGTGAGAGGAAGTGCCTCTGGGCCCCACTTCAGGGTTCCTTCTCCCTCCTGAATCCTATACCCCCAGCACCACCCTCCCCATTCCAGGCTAAAATAATCCTCCACTCTGAGGGCTCTCAAGCTTTAAATATGTGGAGACTGTTGTCATGTCACTCTGGTTGTTGCTTAGCCCAGCAATCCAGCATGTATATTTAAAGACTTCCCTGCTCCCTCCACCTCCCTCCCATCCTGTGGTCCTGGGGCTGCCCCGCTGGTCTCCGTGGTCCCCTGCAGGAGCCCCAGGGCAAGGGGCAAGGGACAGACCTGTGCAGGTGTGTGTGTGTATGCGTGTATGCATGTGTGTGTGTGAGTGTGTGTGTGTGTGTGAGTGTACACACACACTTCTCAGGGAACTAGGTGCAGGGAAGAGGCTCCTGCTTCCTCTGAGCAGGACTGGAGAACTCACCCTGACAGTGATGGTGGGCAGCCCGGGCTTCCTGGAGACCCTTTCATGGTGGGAGGAAGTTAGAGCCGTGTGACCACAGGGTCCAGACCTCAGGCAACGGAGTCTAGCTCGCGTGTGATCTGGAGCTAGTTACTCAAACTCTGAGCCTCAGTTTTCTCATCTGGAAAGTGGAGTAACAGTTACCAACTTGAAGAGAGACCAGGACTGAGACCTTGTTTATCGATGGCATCTTCTGACCGTCAAAGCAGGACAGACCTGACAAGGCAATTTAGGGACCATGGTGGAGATTATTTGAAATTAGATTTTCCATAAAAAAATCCAGAACGCATAGTTGGGTTGTTCATTGGTGAAAATAGGTATTTAGTTATAATTATTAACTGATAAATGTAATTGCCATTTATTTGGCATGTGTTAGTTTAGTTTATTTTAGTTTACATATTATATTTTCATTTAGTCCCATAAGTATTTTTTTCTTTATTTTTTATTTTTTACAGAGACAGTGAGAGAGTCAGAGAGAGGGATAGATAGGGACAGACAGACAGGAACGGAGAAAAATGAGAAGCATCAATCATTAGTTTTTCGTTGCGGCTCTTTCACTCAGTTGTTCATTGATTGCTTTCTCATATGTGCCTTGACTGCGGGCCTTCAGCAGACCGAGTAACCCCTTACTCGAGCCCGTGACCTTGAGTCCAAGCTGGTGAGCTTTGCTCAAACCAGATGAGTCCACACTCAAGCTGGGGACCTCGGAGTCTCGAACCTGGGTCCTCCGCATCCCAGTCCAATGCTCTATCCACTGCGCCACCGCCTGGTCAGGCTAGTCCCATAAGTATTAAGGCAGGAGTTGTTATTATTGAAATTCCCATTTTATAGCTGGGAAAGTTGAGCTTAGAAAGGTTAAGTGACTTTACTGAGGTAATCTAGTGGACAGAACCAAGACCAAATCACCAAGTCTAATCTCCTAGACTAGTATGGGCTTTTCCATATGACCCTGTTCTAAAACCAGGAAGGCGAATTCCTTCCTTACCTACCAAACCTGCTCATTTTGTAAAGATTTTATGCCTTCCAGAATTGGAATCAGATGGATAAATACATTGTAGTATATTTGTGCAATGGAATACTACACGTCGGTACAAATCAATAAGCCAGAGCTGTGACTTTCAACCTTTCTCCTCTCCTAGCACACATCAACTAATTGCTGAAATTCTGCAGCACACAAAAAATATATACTTTTTGCCGATCTGACAATAGGAATAATTTTGATTGATTTACAAAAAAAAAAAATACTCTCTTTCTCTCTCTCTCTCTCTATATATATATAGTAACTACCTAACTTTTTTGCTCCTAAGTGTCTTAAAAAAATCAGGTTTCTATACTTGTATATGAGGACTTCTGGTACCAAGAATTAACAATCAGACATGACTCTATTATTCGATATGGCCAATAAGATGCAACTCTATTATATGACCTATATAGCTTTATGGTTCAAGACAGGGTACTCATACCAGACAGCTATTGTGTGTTGGCTGTTGTCATTTTTTTTTTTTTTTTGACAATCTAAGGGAAAAGAGGTCAGTGCCCCTGGTACTGCATGTTTTAAACATCCTTGCGGCACACCGGTTGAAAATCGCTGAGCTAAAGCTTCATATATCAACATGGATAAGACTGAGGGGACATATGTTGAGAGAGGGGTGAGTTGCAGAAGAATATACACAGTGTGATACCATTATATGTATAAAAGGATCAATACCGTATTTTAAAAATAATGGTGTGTTCTTACCAAACCGGCCTGCAGTTGCAGTCTCGGCCATTCACAGCAGGACAGAAACTTAGTTTACACAGAAGCTGCTGCACAAATGCTCAGAGCAGCTCTGTTTGTAATAGCCCCAAACTGGGAACAACCCAGATGTCCTTTGGGTAAACACACCCTGGTCCCCCAGGCCACGGAGTACTAATCAGCAATAACAAGGAGCAGAAGATCGGTAGGTGCAACACCCTGGGTGTATTTCAAGCCGGTTCTATTGAGGGGGAGGGCAGTCTTTAGGGGTTACATACCAAATATTTCCATTTATATAACTTGCAATGACCAAACACTGGAAATGCAGAGCAGATGAGTGGTTGCCAGGGGCTGTGATTGGGGCTGGGAAAGGGGTCCTTGGGATAGAACTCACTGTTCTGTGTCTGACAGTAGTGTGAATCTTCACACGTGGTAGACGTGCATAGGACCAAACACACACACACACGTGTAAACCTGGTAAAGTCTGAGTAAGGCCACTGGGTTGTGTCGGGGGCACTTTTCTAGTTGTGATATTATTACATTACGGTTTTGCAACATGTTGCCAGCGGAGAAAACTGGGTGAAGGGTATTCAGGCTTTCTCTGTTATTTCTTACCATTGCCTGTGAACAAGGAGCTCAAGAAAAAAAAGGTTTAAAGAAATAGGCATTGGGCGATGGTAAGGACCCAATTTAGGAGGGAGGTAACAACTGGGGTTGGAGACACGAGAATGGGGTTGGCTTATGCTGGTGGTTTTCAATACATTTGATACTTCCTTTCTTAAGTTGGGTGCTGACACACGGCTTCTTATGATATCATTTGTATTTCTTTTGGTAAGTCTGAATGATTCCGTAATTCAAATAAAAATGACTAAAACTCTCTGTTTTTAGAGCGAGAACTGGAGCAGAGTCTAAAGCATTCCATCTTGTGTCTTGTGCCGGGCCTTTTTGAGTAAAAAGCTGCCATCTTGGACTACAAGGCACACAACATTTGAAGAAGCCTGGGACTTGGTAACATTAAAACGGTGGCCCTGCACAGCCCACCCCTGTCGACTGAGATCATTGTTTCAGGAAGCTCTTAAAAACCGGGACACGCTTTTCAGCAGCACGAATCGGCCTGTGCATAGTCTGGGCAGTGTCTCAGGGGCCCTGCAGCCAGCCAGGTGTCCCAGCTGAAGCGGGGACTGCAGGCAGGGTGGGGGCGGGGCTGGCGGTCAGCGACCGTGCCCAGCTGGGGATTGATGGTACCACTGAGGACAGCCCAGCAAAGCCTGGGAAAGCAGCAGAGTGTTTCCTGGGGGCTCTGGGGTGGGATTATCCAGGTTCTGTTTGCAAACTGCAAGGACTTGATGTCTGTCAAATGTCATTAGTGTGCTGGGAATTGGGCTGGCCTTGAGAGCCAGGCTCTGTCCCTGCCTTGTAGCCTCACCTGATAAATGACTTGGGGATTTCTACTCAACAACACTTAAATCGAGATAGCAGCAGCCGCTGCCTCCAAGAGTTCTTGCTTCAGCTTTGCTGAGAATAAAAGACCCACAATACCAAACACCCGTTTTCTAGGTGGTGGGTACTGTAGCCCAACCAGGTCCCCAAGCACCCAGGCCAGAGAGCCCAGGCTGGAGAGCCCAGGCCCAGGGCACGCAGCACGCTTTGTCTCAAAAATCAGCCACTGGCTCTGAAAGATGGGAAGAGACTCAAGATTTAGGCCAACCTGGAGAGAGGGAGGAAAGGAAGCAGACAGCCCTTATTTGGCCCACACTGACTTCCCGTCTGGCTGTACCTCTCAGGCTCTCCAACAATGGGGAGATTTAAGGCTGGGGAAGAGCAGGAGGAGGAGGAGAAGGAGAAGGGTCAGCCTAGGGTCCAAGTCCTGGAGTAGCTTGTGTCTGCTCTGAGTCAGGGGCTGGCCCTCAGCAGCCCACCGTGCACGATGGTGCGGGAGGTGCACGGCTCCAATCCAGAAGGGCCGTGCACGTGGCGTCCGTGGGATCGCGGCTCTGGGAGCTGGGCAGCGCACACACCCTGCAAGGTTGCACATGAGTGGGCCCGGGTCCATCCAAAAGTATTCATCTAGCGCAAACGTCAGGTAGGCAGCTGTTCTGGAGCAGGCACCATGTGAAGGGTTTCCAGAGTGATTAAACCTCACAGCAGTGGTGCAGGTGGGGCTTTTGCCCGCTCTATAGATGCCACAGGGAAATACCAAGTGTCTGCTTCCCACTGAAGAACCCATCATGACCCTCACTCACTCATCATATCTGATCAATTGTAAGATGGTGGGAGACAGACAGGTTGTGCCTCTCCCACCTGTCACCTGCAACTTGGCAAGATCACAGCTTCTTGCCACCCATGGTCTACCCTACTTCTGTGGTCCTGGACATTGTAAAAGACCACGAGAGACTGGCCAGGGTGCCCTCACACAAGAGGATCCCTGTCCTAGTTAGAGGTCCCATGCACAGGGGTGGGGGTGGGTGGGGGGACAGAGGAGATGAGGGTGGGGGGTGGGGACAGGGGGCATGAGGGAGGGGCTGGGAGAAGAGCAAGACACCAAAAACCAAAAAGGGGTTTCCTTCTGCAGAGCAAGTCCCTGGGCTGCCACTGCTCTCACACTCATCTTCTGGGTAGCGGTACCCCAGGCGTTGTCTTCCGGGACAGGAAGTGATTACAGGGTTGTGGGAGTCTTGGGAACCGGCCCTGGATGCCCAGCAAATGGCAGGTATGTAGGGTTGATGACTCCCAGTGGGCACACCCACTCCCTCCTTAGGCCTCCAGGGTTCCTTCTCCAACCCAGAAGGTTCCCTTTCAGACTCCCAGGGCATCCAGGTGTGTTTTCCCTGCCCTCTGGACAAGTCCTCTGTTTCCAAATGCTCACACGCTTTCCTGGGTGCTCTCAGCCTTCTCCACTTCCAGCAGCTCCTTCTTCTTAGTGCCTCCGTCCCCGCAAGCTCACCCATCCCACACTTCCTCTCTCTCGTTAGCTGCCTTCACACTTCAGGCTGGTCTCGCCTCTTGGTCCCACCACCTTCTCTTAGATTTCAGACCCCCCAGGATGTCTGTTTCCATCATTCAGTTTCCAGTGGGTTAACTCCTTCCTCATTATGCACATTGCTCCCTGCAGCCACGGGACATGGCCTCTCAGTCACAGGTGGTTTTTTCAAAGATTTAGGACACATGTAGGTGTCTGATTCCTGCCCTTCTCCCTGTGAACGGGCGAGGGACAGAGAGGAAGGGGTGGGAAAGATTTCTGTTCCACAGCATTGCTTGCCAAAACCTTAGTGAGTTATTTGACTCCAGATAATAAGGTAATTAATAATGTAATAGGATGCAATTTATAGGCACTCATGCCTGAAGGCCTCTGGTCCCAAGGCCCTTGGTAGGAGACAAAATTAAAAGCATCTATAATCTCAAAGAGAATGGCGTGATCAGCACTCACTGAGGCTGGAGATAGTGGGGCTCCCGGTGCTTCACACCAGTGGGCAGTGGCCTGGGCCCTCAGTGCCCAGGAGAACCCCACCCTCAATATCTAGACTCAGCAAGGTGGGAAGGCAGTTATAACCTCCCCTCCACGGGCTCACAGCAACCTAAGACAGCGGCCTGTCGTTCCGTGTCCCCCCTCATGGGTAGGGAGGTCCAGGGAAGTCCAAGTAGGCATCAGCTGGACTCCTGGCCCTCTCATTTCATGGCTATTGGCACCCCAGTTTTCACTTTACAGGATTGTTGGGAGGGTGAATGAGAATGGCTGCAAAGCCCTGCGGAGGTCACAGAGTGCTTACTGTCATGCATTATTTCCTGTGGTTCTTTAATAACTACTTTCTGAGGTTTTACAGCAGACGACCTGCCCAGCATCTGTTCTCTTCTGCTTCCTTCCTAACTGGTTATAGGAAATATTCATTCATATATACGGTTCAGTGTCTATGTTTGACGGTTTCTGTAGAATAGATAGATATCTAGGAGTGTAAAAATATGGGTATTTAACATTTTTTAAGTACTACCAAATTGTAATCCAAACAAATCTTGCCAAATGGCACGTTCACCGACAGGGTCCGATGAGTAGTCATTCTCTACTCTTTTACCAATGTTGGGTATTCAGTTTCTAAATTTTAATTTGTCTAGTAGGTGAACATAACTACCTCATTGTCTTAAATTGAATTTCCCTGATTACAAGGTTGAGCATCTTTTTAATATAGTAGCCATCATATTTTTTTCCTACAAAAGTTCATTCATATCCTCTCCCTCATCTTCTATTGTGTTTTGGATTTTCTCTATTGATACGCAGTAACTCTTTATATTCCAGATATTGATTTTTTTTTTCCTGTTGTATATATTGCAAGCATTTCCCTCTGGTCTTTCTTTCTTGTTTTTATTTTTTGTTTGTTTTAAACTTTGTGATGTCTTTTGATGTATAAATGTTTTAAATTTCTATGTAAGCATTGCCTCCTAATTTTCAAGTAATCAAATGTTTCAAACTCAAAGACAAATATAAAGACTAGTATATAATCTGTATACTCAACACTAGCTTTATAAAATCGTAACATTTTGCCACTTGATCATTTTTATTTGGAGTTTTAGTTTACTTTTAAAGAGCAAAAACAAATGTTTACTTTTTACAGTCAATTGCGTTACATGTCTTCTATATTTCTGCTCCGACCCTCACACCTTGGGGTCCATGTCTTCTCTCTGGTTTCACTTTATTGCTGAATGAAGTACGTCCTTGCTCGGGCTCTTCGTGAGCGGCTGTGGGAATAAATTCTTCTAGTCTATCTTGATGGCTAAACATGTCTTTATTTTGCTCGCACCCTTAAATAACAGCTGCAGCAGCGACTGCTCCCTGCCCGGCCCACACCCATGCCCTCCTCCTCCCTCGGAAACAGAACTAGAACATGGTTTTATTTAGGGCAGCTGTGTGCTCAGCAGAAAGGCTACCGTTTCTGGGCTCTTGTCACCAGGAGCAGCCAATGAGATGTAAGCAGAAAACCCTGAGGGGCTGACTTAGCTGAGAGGGGCACACTTTTGCCCTTGTCCTTCTTTCGTGAGACATAGGAGGCTTCATGAGATAGTGAGAAGAGAAGTCACACTGAGCAGTGGAAGCAAGGGGAGTGGGACCCTCAGGCCTAGGGACGCCCATCCCACTCCTGGGCTGCCAAGTCCTCCCCCCTTTGATGTGAGAGGAGGGACCATTGATTTAATTTGTTTGCGTCTTTGTGCTTAGGTCTCTGATGCTAACCACAAAATTCAATTCCTGGCTGACATGTCCTTTCACACTCTGAGGGTGATGTTCTATTGTCCTTGGCATCTGTTGTGGTTGGAGAGAGGTCTGACATTAGTCTGATTGCACTACCTTCTTATCTGGTAATTTTAAAGATCCCCCCCCCCCCCATCCTTCTCATTCCTTAATGTGTCTGTGAGTGGATTTATTTTTATTTATTTTGCCAGATACCTAGAATGTATTTTCCTTTTAATGGTTCATGTCTTTATCCAATTTTGGAAAGATTTCAGCAATTATCTCTTCAGGTATTGATTTTCTGCCATTCCTTCCATTCTCTCTTTGGAATTAGATGAATGTTAAATCCTCTCTCTGTTGTTCCTTCTTATCTCTTAACTGCATCACATGTATTTTGTGTGTGTGTGTGTGTGTGTGTGTGTGTGTGTGTGTGTGTATAGTGGTTTCTTGGTTCCACCTTCTAGATTATAAAACTTTTTAAACAGAGTCCTGAGTTTTTATCAACTACTAAATCTATAAAATTCAGCGACATTTTCCTTTAATTTCTAGGATTTCTAATGAGTTTCCTTATTCTTATTGCTGCCTGGTTTTGTTCAATACTTTCTTATAGTGTTTCCACACGGAAGTTATGGCTTCCCTTTTCTCTAAGAACATACTGAAGATGCTGTCCTTTCTTTGCTCGCCTGCTGCCTCGAGACACCTTCCCTCTGATGTCACCAAGCTCATTATTTCTAAGTCTGTCCAGTTAACAGAGTATTGAAGTATCTTCTGCACAGGCCAAGATAGCAAGATGGTGTGAAGTCGTGATTTACAAAAGAAAGAGAAGAGGCAGCTCCTGTCCCCAAAGAGTTTACAATTTCTTCTGAAGTCAGAACAGAGACAAAAAATAAAATAAAAAAAGTGGGAGGAAATTTTCAAACCAGAAGCAAGAGCCTGTGCCAGCTAGTGAGCCCGAGGCTGGTGCTGAGGGAAATAGCGCATTGAGGTGGTGTTCTGGAAAAGGAAACCAGCATGTACTAATCATCTATTGAGAGCCCCCTGCACGATCCCTCTTAATTCTCAGTATAGTTTTATGAGGCAGGATTTATCCTCATTTTATAGAGGAGGGAATTGAGGCTCAGAATGATTAAATGTCTTGCCCTATGTCACATGAGTAATAAATAGTTCTTCTAACCCACTCTCTCTTCACAAATCCATGGGTCAGTGCTGGTTAGTTAGCTCTGGGAAATGTTGGTAAGGGAGGTCAAATAATAGTGGTCACATTTTAAGGCCTTAAAATGCAAAGTTAAAAAAAACAAACCAACAACAACATCATAAACAATTTTATTGTAAATGGACTACCCTGCAACATTTTTCCATTAGTTTTTACTGTACTTTGCTAAAGACAGACCTTGGGTCGATCAAAAGATGTTGACCAAGGTTCTTAGCAGAGAAGGAAAGGAGTTTAGAACTATGGCCACTGATGTTTTTGTTAGTTTTGTTTTTTATGTCTGTGCCCTGACTTCTCTGAGCCTTAGACTAGTTCTGGAGGGCTTATAGTAATTTGAATCACCACATTAAATGCCGCTATGAGATAAACTATGGCTGGGGTTTGATGGGCTTCTGTGGAAAGTTGAGTTATTATGCTCTGAGAGAGCTGGGTGTTATAAAGTTTTATGTGCCCGAGTTGGGAATGATGGTTTCCTCAGAGTGGCAAAGATGCCAGTAACTTATTTCTGTCTCCTCAAATATGTGACAGTGAAGTTTATGGCATTGCACGCCATCAACCTGTGTGCTGGTGCCTTCTCAGCCTCTTTCCTGTAATTTGGGGACACAAGATGGGGCATATTTACTACAATCTTAGCTTGCAGGCTGACTGAAGTTAAGATGGAAATTTCACTCTGCTGCTAATATAGGAAACAACACTATTTATGTGATGTTCCTCCGAGCACTGAGTTGGGGGAAGGGGCTTATTGTGCTAGAAACAAGTTTGGGGACCTGATGGTGGAGTTTGTGGGCCTGGACTGAAAGTGTAGGATGAATTGAAGAGGCAGAAGAATGTGTTCCTGTGAGCCTGTTTCTCCCTCCCAAATGCCAGGAGAAAAGCAATAGAGAGAATTGAGCCCGAAGAGTGCAGACTTGAAATTATCCGCACGACTGCTTCCCAGTGTTAGCAAGTATAATCAGGAAATACGACCGGTTCTAATCTCCCTCCGCGATAGAGCCCTGTGTTTGTGTTACCCTTATAATTTTCCATTTCCATGCATTCATTTTCTTACTCATGCATTGATGCAGTGTTTGTGGGGTGCCTACTGTGTATCAGGCAGGTTACTGGGGCCTGGGATACAGCGATGAGCAAACAGGAATACGGTCCCCGCCCTGATGGGGCTCAGTGTGCAGGAGAAAGGCGGATATTAATCAGTCAGAAACTGCTGTGAGAGTACTACCAACAGGAGCTCCTGGCACTCTCACCAGCGATTCTACGTGTCAGGTGCTGTTCGAGGAGCTGAGGATACAGCCATGAACAGGGCAAGATCCTGCCTGCATGATGCTTAGAACCTCGCAGAGGAGACAAAACACAAACTTATACTTTCAAAAAAAGTAGACAATGTAACTTCAGGTATTAATAAGTGCTATGATAAAAAGAAATCAGAGTACGTGGTTTGAGTGAGATGGGGTGGGCTGTGGAATTTCCTTTATCGGAAGAGGCTTCATCCTGTCAGGGAGCTCAGGGCAGACTTTTCTGAGGGAGTTACACATGCACTGAGAATCGAAGTCTGAGGAGAGTAACTAGGTGAAGATGGAAGGGCAGAATATTCCAGCACGTAAGTGAGCAGGCTCTGGGGGGCGGGGGAGGGGCGTGAGTCAAGTTGGAGGCCCCCAGCAAAAGATCTGTGTGCGTTGGCGGAGAGGAGGAGCGAGGTTGGCTGGGAGATGGGCAGTCCCCAGCAGTGGCGGCTTTGTGAGCCCTGCGGGGGGCCTTGGTGCTTCTCTGAGCACTAGGGGTGTCATGAGAAGGTGTCCAGTGGGGTGATCTAGTCTGATGTGTCTTGCAATGCAGCAAGGAAGCTCCATTGCCCATTGACATGGACCCTCTGAGGGAAGGAAACTGCATCTCAGAGAGTTGAGGACACTTGGCTGGGCACATGACAGTGTCTGACCCTGCAGTCTGGAGACATAGCCCTTTGTACCTGGCCACCTTCACTGCACTTTGCCCTTCTGCCCACCCTGAGCCAGAGCACTCAATTGTGACCAATATAATTAAGGTCGTTTCGACATGTTCCTTCTCAGACTGGGGGTCCCTGTGTCCCCATTCCCTCTTTCCAGGGCTGTGACTTATCTCTCTCTGGGTTGGACAGTTCCAAGGATGCCGGTGTGCTCTTCAGCTCCCCACCCTCATTAGCATTGTCATTTTCATGGAGTCCTGAGGGGGTGATATATTGTTACTAATATTCCTGCAAGCAACATTCCTCTCTCTTCCCTCTCTCCTTTTAGGTTTTACAGGAAGCCATCTAGACACCAGGTTTACAGAAATGACCCTTGGCCAGTCTGGGGAAAAAGACATGAAAATAAACTGTCACTGATTCAACTGGCAATGGTGTGTGAAGAAGTCGGCCACATGTTTCCCCTCGCTGGAGACCCAGGGTGGTGGGGACGGGGACTTAAAAGAGGCAAAAGGATGCGGAATGAGCTTCCCAAAGAAACCTGCCACTCTGCCTCAATCCAATCCAACAGGAGACAGTGCAGAAGAGGCCTGGGTGACACATGTTCTTGTCCCTCCCGTCCTCACAGATTGTGATTACAAGGAGTGGGTGGGCAGAGGGGGCAGCTATGGAATGAGAGGCCCAGAGATAGGGGCCAGCACCCCGGAGACCCCAAGGAAGAGAGACCCCCGAGGGAGAGACCTCAAAGCAGTAGGCACTGTAGGGCCCAGCTGCCCCACACCCGCCTCTCCTCCCCTGCCCAGCCTGGCACAAGGTCAGGGGTCCTGCGGGTCAGGGGGGCTGCTCGGGCATGACTGGTGGTGGCTGTGGTTGTGTTTATTTATTTACTGATTTATTTGGCCAGTCAGGCTCAGCTGTACTGACAGGATTCTGCCTGCCCCTGAGCCCCCCTCCTAACTGGCTGCAGCGCGCAGAAAAATAATTAGTGGCTGAGGTGTCCGGAACAGATGTCGAACTGACATCTTCCCTTTACTGGTGTCAAATTCAGCAGTTTTCCTGCCTCCCAATAAATTACGAGCCACTTAGTGCCTTCCTCTCTCTACCTGCCGTCCTGCGGGGCTTTCCTCTCCCACTGAGAGTGGAGTCCACATCTCCAAGCGGATCCTGGCCCGTGGTGGCCCCTTTGCCCCCATTTCAGCCCCTTCTCTCTTATTTAATCATCTCATTTTGATGGGCATGGAAGGTGGGGAGTGTGGCTTGGGTGGTCTCTGGGTCCCCTCTCTTGAGAAAAGCTCTGGCTCTCACCCTTTCTCTGAGACCGGGTCCCCAGCAGCCTTGGAGGGAGTGGGGGTGGCATTAATTGCTTCATATCAGGGCAGCAACCTTACCTTTGTCTCCTTGGGGCATCCTGAGACATATTGCAGATGCCATCAAAGTCAGGTGCACTTTCCTTCCTTCCTTCCTTCCTTCCTTCCTTCCTTCCTTCCTTCCTTCCTTCCTTCCTTCCTTCCTTCCTTCCTTCTTTATTGACTTTAGAGAGAAAGGAAGGGGGAGAGAGAGAGAGAGAGACAGAAACACAGATTTACTCCTGCATGTGCCCTGACTGGGGATCAAACCCACAACCTTTGTGCTTTGACAGGAGTCTCCAACCACCCAAGCTGGCCTTCCAGGGCAAGGCAGGAGCACTTTCTAAAGCCATGATCAGTTCTGAAAAGGATACAACTTCTGTTCTGAAGCCACTCGATGGGGCAGGGTGGGGTGCCAGGGGTGTGCAGGAAGTGACATGAGTGGGGCTGCGAGGTTGCGGAGAACAGTTCAGAACCCTGAGGCGCACTGGGCGTCCTCCCTTAGCTAAGCTGTTCACTGGGGCTGACATCGAGGGTGACATCGGGCCGGCGCTCAGCTGCTACTACCTGTGGCATTCTTCTACGCGCCAGGTACAGTGCTTTGTCATGGAATCTGGGAGGCCCTGCTGGGCCCTGCTAGCGAGGAGTCTGCCGCTGGCATGCTGGAGAGCCCACGGGCTGCACCGAGGAGACTGACCTTTGTCACAAAGGTGCCGGGAGCCTCTGAACAATTTTTAAACACGGGTGTGACATTGTCCGATTTACATTTTCAGAAAGATCACTCTGGAAGGATGGGGTGAGATGCCAAGGACACCAGGGATCTCATTAGAAAACTCTTGTGCCTGACCAGGCAGTCGCGCAGTGGAAAGAGCGTTGGACTGGGATGCAGAGGACCCAGGTTCGAGACCCCAAGGTCACCAGCTTGAGCACAAGCTCATCTGGTTTTAGCAAAAGCCCACCAGCTTGGACCCAAGGTTGCTGGCTCCAACAAGGGGCTACTCGGTCTGCTGAAGGCCCGTGGTCAAGGCATGTATGAGAAAGCAATCAATGAACAACTAAGGTGTTGCAACGCGCAATGAAAAACTAATGATTGATGCTTCTCATCTCTCTCCCTCCGTTCCTGTCTGTCTGTCCCTGTCTATCCCTCTCTCTGACTCATTCTCTGTCTCTGTAAAAAAAAAAAAAAAAAAAGAAAAGAAAAGAAAACTCTTCAGTCTGGCTGGAGAATGACCAGGGTCCCGCAGAGGCTGAGGGGGTAGATGTGGTGGGCAAAGGCATTTTGGACATACGGTCAGCAGGACTAAAGGGTTGGGGTTAAAATATAGACCTTTTATGAACCCATTATCTTACAGTCTAGAAGTTAAAGGGCCTATGTCAGGTCATGTCGCCTGCAAGCGTTGACGGAGTCAGGGTGTGACTTCAACGCCCTGACTTTGTCCTGGGGAATCAGTTCCCACCCACAAGCAGCTGCCTCTCACTCCTCATGGAGAGCAGGAAGGACCCTCGGGATTGGAAGGTAGGCTTCCAGGCGGTCTCGTCCAACAGTTTACATGACTATGTCTGTAGTCTTCCCCCCACGGATGTGCCCAGCATCTGGACACGGGGACTCACCACCTCCTGCAGCTGCCCACTCTATCCTTGCAGGATTTCCCAAAACTATACCCAAACCAGTCTGTGATGGGTCCTGGCCTGCTGTTAGCTCTACTCTGGGAAGTCACAGAAACAAAATGAAAGACGACACATGGCAGATTGGAAAGCTCCTGTTGGATAGTGAATTCTCATCCCAGAGGCAAAATCTGCTTGGGAGAGAGATAGGTTTGTCAAGGAGCAAACATGGGAGGCTGGGGAGGGTAAGGAGTCACCCTCTCGTGCCTGCCAGCTGACTGGGCCACTCCTGTCACTAGTTGAGGACACTTTTCATCTGTCAACACAGGAAACATATTGATAATATTTCCCTCTCTAAACCCTGGGTTTCTAGATTCCATACTCAGTATTTCCCCTTCCCACTCCCCGTGAGGTATTCAGCACTTGTTTGCTCCTGTGAACGACTTGCTCACTCCTCTACAGGTGCATAGGAGTGAGTGGTGTGAGCTCTGAGATCTGCAACATTCCTGTTCACGAAAACTATGCAACCCACCTCATTATCTGATTTACCAGCTCAGATATGGACAGCAGCAGCTAGGCCCATTTCTAGCTTTTAATGGGCTGCAAAGTTGTGTGCGATCATGACCTCTTAGAAACTCTTTCCTTTAAACCTTCGTGTTTACGTAGCACCATAAATTTAGGCTCATCAGTTCTCTAGAAACCTCTCCAATTTCTGCCTCTTTTTGTGAAACTAATTATCTTTCTGTTTGCCTTGCAGGTCGACTTGAAGCCTGAGACCTCCTGAACTTTAGACACAGAGCAGGTGAGTCCACTCTTCCCTCTGCCCCCGGCCCAACCTGGGGACGCTTCGAGCCCCGCTTCCCTGTTAGCTCAGTGTTGGAGCCAGAGGTTTCCTCTCTCGCGAGAGTTTCTAGGTCACTTACCCTTCCCTTGCTTGGGTCATCTATGGCTTTTATTGTTTGGACCCCTCCTTAGCCGGTATCAGCACATTCCAACATTGTTCCAAGGACCCTGGGGACCCCTCCCTCCTCAAGTAATCCTAATTTATTAATATAGGTTTTGTAGCAGAAAATAAAAAAAGCATAAAGGCCCAGGAAAAACATGAGTAGTGATAGAAACAAAACAAATATACACCCAAGCCAGAGTTTAGGAAATAGTGAAAATACATCTGGGAAAAAGTGAAAGAAAATTTAAGTAATAATAATAATAATAATTAGTAATTATTATCTCCAATAGTATTATTATCTCCAGTAATAATAGTAATTATTACTATTATTACTATTAGGTTGAGACTCTTCTTGAGTAATGTATAGCATAGAAACAAATCAATGTTGTTAGAAATAATAACAAAAAATACTAGACATGACTCTGGAACAATATATAAGTGAGACATAATGAGTTGCAAAATTAAAAACATAGAATTAGATAAACAGATCGTTGTAATGCATGAAAAAATAACAAACAAAATAGGAAGACTCACCCTGTGAAAATAGGAAGGGGAAAGTGTAAAAATTATGGAAATAGTGCATAAAGACAGAGTTGTACAAAGTTTCCCAGAGCCCCCCCCCCCCTTCTTTTAAATAAAGAATTTAATCTGGTTAGAGTGCCTTTTAGGATTAATTACCAAAAAAAGAGGATCAGAAAATGCCATTGGGAAGCTTTAAAGGCACAGAAAGAATATATGAGGGAAATAAAAAGAGGAGAAATGTAAAATAGCTGGGATCTTGTGACCTGAACAAGAAAATCAAGGGGGATTCGGGCACAGTGTAGAAAATTCTTCAGGACAGTGTGATGTGTCCGCAGTCCGCGACTCCAGGCAGAAAGAAGGGGAAACTGAGTCCTGGACAACAGGGCAGGTGCAGTAGATGACGGTACCCTCCTAGTTACCTTACAGATCAGATCCCGTTAACAGTGAAAACGCTCCATGGTTGAGGTTAGTGTAAAGCAGGGGTAGTCAGCCTTTTTATGCCTACCGCCCACTTTTGTATCTGTTAGTAGTAAAATTTTCTAACCACTCACCGGTTCCATAGTAATGGTGATTTATAAATTAGGGAAGTTACTTTACTTTATAAAATTTATAAAGCAGAGTTACAGCAAGTTAAAGCATGTAATAATAATTACTTACCAAGTACTTTATGTCGGATTTTCGCTAAGTTTGGAGAATAAATCTTTATAAAACAACTTACTGTAGTTAAATCTATCTTTTTATTTATACTTGGTTGCTCTGCTACCACCCACCATGGAAGCTGCAATGCTCACTAATGGGCGGTAGGGACCAGGTTGACTACCACTGCTGTAGACTGATGCTTAAGGATGAAAACAACTTGGAAAGCTTTGTCCGTTCATTCCTTCTGTAAACATTTAATGAGCCTGGTACTTACTGGGCTGGTTGCTAGAAACTTGTAGATGTGTTTTTCTGTTTGTTTTATAGCAACAATGATTAAGATGCTATCTAATGTCACCCAATAAATTTAATAAAAAAGTTAAAAGAAAAAAAGACTCTATAGCACTTGCTTAAAAACAGACTAGAAATCAATGGGAGAGAATAGCTACTCCAGAAATAGATGCTAAAGAAATGTTTTAAAGCTAGGTGACAAGTGAAGTATCAGGAACCACAGCGAAACACGTAATTATATGTCTTCTTGGGAGCACTGGAAGCCATGTGGAGAAAGTGCAGATGTGCAGCTTACACCTTACAGCATCATCCCTATCGGCAAAAACAAGCTGAAACGGTAAAAGCCAACGCCAGTGCCGTTCTTGCAGATGGGCATTCTCTCCCATCTCCAGCGTCTGTGCTATTATTTTAGGGGACACACCTGAGTCCAGACCTCTTGCCTGTGTTTCCCCTTCTGAGAGAGTCAAGGAAATTATGATGTATAATATAACAGCGGTTCTCAACCTGTGGGTCACGACCCCGGTGGGGGTCGAACGACCAAAACACAGGGGTCGCCTAAAGCCATCGGAAAATACATTATTTATTATACAATACATTTTTAAATAAAATATGTATTTCCGATGGCTTTAGGCGACCCCTGTGTTTTGGTCATTCGACCCCCGCCGGGGTCGTGACCCACAGGTTGAGAACCGCTGATCTATAGGTTAAAGTCTGTTTTTTTAAAAATTTTATTTATTCATTTTAGAAAGGAGAGACAGAGGAGAGAGAGACAGAAAGAGAGAAGGGGGGGAGGAGCTGGAAGCATCAACTCCCATGTGTGCCTTGACCAGGCAAGCCCAGAGTTTCGAACCGGCGACCTCAGCATTTCCAGGTCGATGCTTTATCCACTGCGCCACCACAGGTCAGGCTTAAAGTCTGTTTTTATGCAGATGTTTATGGGGGCATTCCTTCTATTACTAAAGACCAAAATACAAAATGGGGAGAGGCTAAGAACCCAGAACCTTACCAATTCAAAGGGATGTTATAAACCATTGGCCACAAATTGAAAGTTAGTCACATATGGATAACATGGAAAAGTATATGCAAGAATTCTAAGAGAAGAGCACAAAATATAAGATCCATTGAGCACAGTGATTAGAAAGGATGTTTACATCTATGAAAAATGACAAGAGACTCTAAGAAGTGGTCATGGCAGTGATGATAAAAACTCCAGCTTTCATTGATCCCTTATCTTTGCCAGGCTCCGTGCTATGTCCTTTACGAAGATGATCCCATTTAATCTCAACCCCGCGTGCAGTAGGTATGAGTGCTAGAGGACACTGACTCATGCCACATTAAGCGACTTGTCCAAGGCCACATAGCTAGGAAACTGCAAAGCTGGGACTCGAACTCAAAAGTTTCAGCTGCTATGCTACCTGACACCGCCTTAGTTACTCCATGGGACCTACATCTCTCATGCTCCCTGAACCTTTTGTTAGAGCAGCCCAGCTGACTTGTTTCCATGGGCTACGGAGAGGCTCCTCTGGACAGGCTGGCTGTCGTCTTGCCTGGGGGGCTGTGGCTAGGGTGGGGAGTATATGGGGGGTTGGGTGGGAAGGAGGGGTGGTGGGTGGCGGAGCAGGGGGAGGGTAGGGGAAATCTCTCAGCTAAAGGCTTAGAGGGTCCTGCTCAGAGGGCCCCCTGCTCACCTGACTGCCCTACACCCCCTTGGTCAGGTCTGCTTGGAGTAACTGCCTTCCTTCCCTCCTTTCATATTACCACCCAAGACACCCAGCCCCGTGACCATGCCATGGCCTTTGGCGTGAGTTTGCCTGTGACCACCTATTCCATTCCGGGGCCATGGGATGAGTCCCTGTGAAGGGAAAACAGTATTTGTGGTCATGGTTATCCGTGGTCTGGATGGAGAGGTGAAGGCTGTCTTCAAAGGGCTCAGATGCTGCCCCTGGAGGAAGCAGAGTGACCCAGCATGTTCACAGCTCTACAAATAGGAGCTGAGTCCCGTGGGGTGGAGTTGCAGCCTCAGAACTCAGCAAGACCATTCTCTCCACCAGGAAAGGTCCGCTCATTGGTCTCATCACAATGGAGGTTCTTTTTTTTTTTAAATCTTCTATTTCCCAATTGTTTCCTTAGAACTTTTAAGAAGGGTTTGCATGTTAAAAAAAAAAAAAAGTTAGGGCCTGTTCTCAGCCCAGAGAGTTTATCTTGCAAAGTTGTCTCAGCACAGAAGAAAGAAGCACTATGACTCATTGTAATAAGGTAGATATTGTGACAAGAAAGATGTTAACATCTTAATAAAGACCCTGAGGGGAAATTTGCATAAAACAGTCATTTTGTTGCTTCAAAAGAGCCACTGATGCCTTATTAAAGAAAAATCAAAACCTAATTTTGTTAAATATTCAGTATGGGAATGATTTGGAGTATTTTCCTCATCTCCAGGGTGGTTATTTTTTTTCTTTTTCTTGACAATCATAGATACTGAGAGTTGAGGAGGCTCATCTTCCTTCAGCTCACCTCCCTGGTGGACCCAGTGGCGGGTGAGTGGTCTTCCTGCGGCAGTCCCAGGCTCTGTGATGTCCTGGAGGAACCAGGGGATGGGAACTTGGGGCATGAACAGAGAACAGAAGGTCCCTCTGCTCAAGTCTCCCTCTATTCCTACATGGTCCATGTCTTCTCAAGAAAGAAATCTCCATTGGATTGTGAGCCTCCTGAAATTTATTATTTTTTTATTTTATTTTTTATTTTTTTTGTATTTTTCTGAAGTTGGAAATGGGGAGGCAGTCAGACTCCCGCATGCGCCCGACCAGGATCCACCTGGCATGCCCACCAGGGGGCGATGCTCTGCCCATCGAGGGGCATTGCTCTGTTGCAACCGGAGCCATTCTAGCGCCTGAGGCAGAAGCCATGGAGCCATCCTCAGCACCTGGACCAACTTCGCTCCAGTGGAGCCTCGCTGCGGGAGGGGAAGAGAGAGACAGAAAGGAAGGAGAAGGGGAGGGGTGGAGAAGCAGATGGGCGCTTCTCCTATGTGCCCTGGCCAGGAATCGAACCTGGGACTCCTGCACACCAGGCCGATGCTCTACCACTGAGCTAACCAGCCAGGGCCCTGAAATTTATTTTTATTTTGAAATTCATCTGACATTTTTGGCAGATTATTTCTTGAACACTCCCAGGGGACGGGGCCCTCATCACTTCTTGAGGCAGGAGCTGTGTGACACTAGGCTGGAATCTCCCTCCCATGACCCCCTGCCACAATAGTCCTTGCCCTCCCCTTGGGATTAATGAATGACCAAATCCCTTTATGAGACATCTTTTCATGTGTTGTAGACACTGGTTGTACGTGTTCTTAGGGTCCTGCAATTACAGGGTTTCTTTTTTTCCTTAATCATAGTGGCATTAAAAAGTTCTTCTGAGCCCCACCCTCTGACTAGTTTCCAAGGGCGTCACAATGTCCGTAGATCTTCCACCTGAAGCAGCTCCTCCCGGGGAGCTAGGTGGCTTTCTCTTTTTATGTAGATGGTCCTCAAAAAGGGAAGACTGATGGGAAAGCAGGGCCAGACCTGGTCACCCCAGGGTTGGAGGCAGGCTACCCCAGGACAAAGGCTTTGGCTGCAGTGGCATTGTTTGCGTTTTACCAGAAGAACTGAACTCACGCTCTGCACCCCGCTGGGAGACCTGGCAAGTTCTCGGGGGGCTGGACTCCACAGGGACGATGGGGAATTTGGGGAGATGCTGGTATCCTCCTGGGTATATGGTACCCGGGAAGGAGGCTTTGCAGAGCATCTGGGAATCAGGAGAACAGGGAGTCCTTGCTGGGGGACATCTGAGCTGGTGAACGTAGAGGCTGAGGGCCCTCTGCCCTTTTTGTCTCTTCTGAGCAGTTCCAGGAACCAGCTGTGCGATCTTGACCACTCATGTCTTCAGGTAGAAGCCCTAACTGTGTTCTTGGCTCTTTGATTTACTATCTCATTAAAGGTCTGCTTGTTTGAAACACACTGACTGGGCCACCCAGCTTACTGCCTAGTTGTTTACCACCTTCTCCTTGCCTGGCCTAGTGCCTGAAACTTGTACATGTGGGGATCATTCTGTGCCGGAGTATCAGTTTTCAGGAGTCTCATCTTAAAAGGCAATATAATGACCCCTATATGCATTTTTATCTTAACCTTTAACTTCAGTGAGCTGGCCCCTGAGTGGACACGAGTTCAGAGCCAGCTGAGGGGAGAGTGCTCCTGGGAGACAGGACTTGTGGGTAAGAGCCAAAAACAGACATTTGCAGTTGATTGGAAAATGGCTGAGCGTACACTCAAAGTCAGGGGATCCAGCTGGAGCTCTTGCTTCATCTCCAAGCTGTGCGACCACAGGCAGTCTATGTGGCCCCCTTAGCCTTCGTTTTCTCATCTGTAGAAGGGGAATCATTCTAATATCTAATTCACAGGTTCTCCCTTCCACTTCCCATGCAATGCTAAGACATATGAAAGTACAAGTCAGAAATATTTATACAGAACTTAGCTTATTTAAGTATAATCTCTAAACAGAAAACATCAGCTTCCCAGGATCAGAATTGGTGGACTCTTCCCTCCTTGCTGGTAAATGGTGCTGTTTCTGTGTCATGAGGCATTAGGAGTGGGGACATACAAATGAATGAAATACGTTTCCTGTCCTCAGGGGGTTTGCAGTACTTGGAGTGATAAATAAGAAAATAGGCAATTACTATCGAGCGTAAAAAGTGCTAAGCGCAGGGTAATTGATCCATTTCTTTATCAAATTATTGAATGTCTTTCCCCATAAGTCAGTGTGCTGGATACATTGGATGCATGAATGATGGTTAGGGAGCCAGCTGAGAAGGCTTCCAGAAGGGGCAATCAGAGCTCAGCCATCCAGTTTGAGGAGGAGAAGTTCCAGGGAAGTGTAAAAAGAAGGGCCCGGCAGGCAGGGTGCGTGAAGGCGTGGAAGTGGGCACTGGCTGGTGCCTTGGGGCCCCTTCCCCATCTCAGCATCCTGGGTCAAGTCGACACTATTGAGCAAAACCATCCCTGAAGATTGACCAGAGAGCTTGGAAGGCCTGATTGACCCAGGACCCCATCTAACCAGGGTTTATACCGGGGCCACGGTGCCCTGAGCAGGACGGCCTGTCCCCCCTCAGTCACCCCTCAGTGTCATCTTAGCCCCACTCCTCCTGGTTCTGTGTGATTCTGGGCCCTTTTGTACTGCGAGTGACTCAGAGAGTGCCAACTAACTTAAACATTAGCCCAGCTGATAATCAGGTTAATTAAGCTAATAATGAGGAAGATGGATTTACTGTGCAAGAAGTCATCTAGGATATGCCAAGGCCAATTAAAATGAAAATGAAAATTAACTGCCGTCTGGGGGTTCCCTGTATCCCTGACCTCGCTGCTGGCCCAGACCATCCATCCTTGACTGTGCACATTGGGAGGGCCCTTTTCCTGCATGCTCATGTCTGCTGCTCGGAGCTCAGAGCTGCCGAGACCAAGCAGGGAGAGCAAGTGTCCTTTGGAGTCACGGGCCCGTCCTCTGATGCAGAGATGGGTCTCGTTGCTTTCAGATGAGCAGAGGAAAGGATGAGCTGATTTTATTTCCCCATCAGGATGGATGATTTCCAAGTGCTGAAACTGAATAAGATGCTTAAATAATATCCCATTTCCTGCCCAGGCCCGGCCCTAGCAGCGTCTTCTCCCTCAACGGCAGAACCCAGCCCTAGGCGACAGGCGAGACAAGCTCAGGCCGAATGGGCATTTAATTTGATTTCCAGGATAATGTATCCCCCACAGGTGCAGAATCCCCTAAGGAGATAACATGGGCTTGTTTTTCACTGGGAAGGAGTTATCCAGAACACCCCGGGGACAAGATGGAGCGGAAACAGGTCGCATAAGTGGGGCTTGGGAGCCTGACATCATAGCCCAAACAAGACTCGCTGTTTTGAGAGAATGGCCTTCTGGGCAAGGAGCCTGCGGATGCTGTCTCTCTCCCGCTGGTGTGACATACCGGCCTCCTCCAGCTCTCGTGTCCTGGCCAGCGGGCTGGACTCTAAGTCCTTGCTACTGAGGAAAATAAAAGGGACACGGATCTTCACGTGATGGGGAGGAAGGGGTGTTCGCGTCTCTCTCTGGGCTGGGTCTTGCTGTAAGCTGCACTCAGCTGGGCTCTGGGTCTCCATCTCCGGCCCAGATCAGCTTGTCCTGCTTTCTCCTGTTGTCAGAGTTCCCAGGAACGAAGACTTCTACCTGGCCTTGGGGTTCCCTCCTCCCCGAGGCCCATTGTAAAGGACAAAATGGCCACCTTAATTTCCTCCCTTCTCTGTGCTCCCAGAACAACCTGTATCCACACCCCCTTGGCCTAAGGTCATTTGTGCAAATCCTGACCTCTGGTCCTTGGTTTTCATTTCTGAGGGTGTCACTCGAAAAACCCCAGGGTGTGTAGAGGCTCTTCCACTGGTAAATAATTCACAGTCAGCAGCTTCAAGCACATGTGCCTGAGATTTGTGCCTCTGAAAAATTATACTTCTCTCCACGTCAGAGGTCTTTGGGGCTGCTGGTGTACGGCGAGGGTGACGTCAGCTTTCCGGAACCAGAGTGCTGGGCCACAAACTGCCAGTAGGAAATAAGGATTTAATTGGAAATGGCTGCCATTGTTCTTGTCTGTGCAAAGGATAACCAGTGTGAACAGATACCAGTCATGAGAACTGTCCCAAATGTTCCTTCTTCCCCAGTGGTAATGCTTCAAGCCCCTTAGAAGCCCTTTCCTTTGTTTCAGAGGATCACTTAGGCATACACTTGACACTTTTAAAGAATCTTATTTTCAAAACTTTAACAAAAAATTATTGATTTTAGGAGAGAGAAACATCAATGTGTTTTTGCATGTCCCCTGACTGGGGATTCAACCCACAAGCTTTGCATATCAGGATGATACTCTAGTCTAACCAACTGAGCTATCCAGCCAAGCTTAAAGGATTTTTTTTTTTTTTTTTTTAACTAAAATGGTATACTGAGGCATGTTTGCTATTTGATATACTTTGCTATTTCGGGAGGCTTTAGCAAAGATTGTTACAGCTATAACCTCAGCTCATTTTTAGAAGATGTTTTCCTGGCAGTTCCTTGGACTTGATCTTTGCTCAGAAGCCATTTCTAAAGTTTAGCATCCTTTGCTGTCTTGAAAAACGAGAATTTTCAAGGCCATAAATTCCCAGGTCCTTCGACTTGAACAGTCTTCTTTCGTGTATCTTTCCCCCCTTACTTTTTCTATAAATATGTTAAGCATTCTTCCTGTAAATATATCTGGTTAGCTCACCCAGTTGGTTGGGTATATTTTTTATTTCCCACATTACTGCAAGTGGCAGTATTGCTAAACTTTCTGTCACTACATAACAAAGATCCCCTTTCCTCCAATTTCCCATACTCAACAAACCGTATGAAATTGTCATATTTGTAGGTGAAAAATGGTTAAATGTTAGACAGTTTCATACAGTTCAGCCTTTCCTCTAGAGACTGCATTTCTGAGAGTGGGTGAGTGGGAGGGATTACCGACCACAGGACTCTGAGGTGGCATACTCTTGGTCTTGCCCACACGCTGGGGTCACTACGGGAGATGGTACGCATCACGTACCCAGGCTGCCCCTTGGAACAGCGGTAGCCTGTTGGTGGGTCAGCTCCGGCTTCCCCGGTTTCAGCTCCACGGGTGACGTCAATGTGTGCCCCACCTCGAGAACCAGGGATGGAAAGTGTGTATGTAGCTTATCTTCTGGGATCAGTCTATCCAGATGTTACTGTGGCCTTCTGTTATTTGGGGCAGTCCCCTGACCCTCCAACTCTGACACAGACTTGAAAAGTAAAACCTTACTGCTAGAACTCTCATATTAGAAAGCAGTGTTTAAGCCCTGGCCATTTGGCTCAGCGGTAGAGTGTTGGTCCATGGTGTGAAAATCCCGGGTTTGATTCCCAGCCAGGGCACACAGGAGAGGTGCCCATCTGCTTCTCCACCCTTCTCCCTTTCCTTTCTCTCTCTATCTCTCTCTTCCCCTCCTGCAGCCAAGGTTCCATTGGAGCAAAGTTGGCCCAGATGCTGAGGATGGCTCCATGGCCTCCGCCTCAGATGCTAGAATGGCTCCAGTTGCAGCGGAGCAATGCCCCAGATGGGCAGAGCATCGCCCCCTGGTGGGCATGTCAGGTGGATCCTGGTCGGGCACATGCGGAAGTCTGTCTCTCTGCCTCCCTGCTTCTCACCTCAGAAAAATATTACCACAGGAAAAAAAAAAGTAGTGTTTAAATGCTAGCTGAGGGAAATACTGGAATAAGTTGTTCTGAAAATAGAAAATTATAACAGCTGTCTCATCACCCTGTGATGAATTAATTTCCCTTATTGTTTCTCTGGTGCTTATGATTTTAAAGGTTCTCTGGAGGACCAGTGGGAAATTCATGTTTTTTGTTGTTTTGTTTTGTTTTTGAGTTTTCCTTTTTCACTTGTTGGATTTGTCGCTTCTTTATTTTTGTGGGCTTTGTTGTCATTTTTTGTGCCTCTTACATTTCAGAAAATCCTCCTGACCCGAGCTACGCCTGGCTCCTCTCTTGACTTGGCAGAGGCGCTGTGGGTCTGTTCCCGTATTTCTCGGTCCTTTCTGTGATTGTGGAAGAGAAGAGAGGCAGCATGACATGTTCGCTCAGTGAATGCTCACTGAGCACTTAGCACATCCCAGCTCCCTGCCCAAGAGCCCTCCACCTATCAGGTCGTTAACCTAACTTGTGAGGAAGGGGTTTCTATTTGTATTCTGAGAGTTCTTCAGAGCCAGTAGAGAAAGACATTATAAAGAATTGGCTCACATGATTATGGAGGCTGAAGAGTTTCAAGGCCCATACAGTGGGCAAGCTGCAGACCGAGCGGAGCTGATGGTGCAGTTCTAGTCTGAACCTAAAGACCTGAGACCCGGCAAGGCTGATGGTGCACAAGTTCCGGTTGGAGAGCTAGCAGGCTCAAGACCCAGGAAGAGCCAATTTTTTCGTTTGAGTCCAAAGGCAGGAAAGAACAATGCCCCAGTTAAAGCCAGGATGGCAGGAGGAACCCTCTCACACTCAGGGCAGAGCCAGCCTTTCTGTTCTACTTGGGGCATCAGCTGATTAGATGAGACCCACCCACATTAGGGAGGGCTATCTGCTTTACTCAATCTACTGATTCAAATGTTGATCGCATCCAAAACACCCTCACAGAAACACTCAGAATAATGTTTGACCAAATATCTAGGCATCTCAAAGCCCAATCAAGTTGACACATAAAATTCACATCACATTTTTATTTTATTTTATAGATGAGGAAACCAAGGGATAAGAGAAGTTGATTAACTCAACCCAAGCTCACGCAGCTATTGAGTGATAGGGCTGGGATTCAGACCCAAGTGGTCTAGTTCAAGCATCCATGTTCTTAATCGCTACGCTGATCACCTCTCTGACCTCTATAACTTGTTCTTGTGCACTTTGAGGAAGGCCGGGGTAGAGGAGGGAACTTGGGAGCAAGTTGCATGTTTAGAGTATTTGCTAAAAATAAGGAGAAAGAGAAAGTCCATTAGGAATAGGAACAAAGATTGCTGCCCACAGTGGGAGCACAGGTGAGGCCGGGGAGCCAAGATTCGTGAGCAAAGCAGAGCTCTCAACAAGACTGTGTTTCTAAATAGGGTGGGACATTGTCTCCCTAGCTGCTCTATTACTTGTGGTCCCTTAAAATAAACCTATAGACTTAAGAATATTTTTTAAAATGTACTTATTCATTTTTTGAGAGAAAAAAAAGGGAAGAGAGAGAAAGAGAGAGAGAAACATCCAATTAATTGTTCCACTTACTTATGTATTCATTGGTTGATTCTTCTATGTGCCCTGACTGGGGTTCAAACCCCCAACCTTGGCATATTGGGACAACATTCTAACCAACTGAGCTACCTGGCCAGGGTGACATAGACTTTTTATTTATTTATTTATTTTTTTGCTTTAAGGGTCCTTTTGTCAATATTTAAGAAAGGGCAAGGAGAAAAGGTTTGGAGGTATTACCAAAAAAAAAAAGAAAAGAAACCAAACGGGATTAAAAGGGCTCTAGAAAGTTGCAGTATCCTCTTCAGAAATGATCTTGTTATTGACTCTTTCCTATATTAATAACTGGGCGCTCCAATTGTTTCCTGCTCTCTTTTTCAACTTATCAGACTGGAGCTCGTTAAACCTATCTCTCTCTGTCTGTTGGATTCTTTTGACCAGCAATTAAAACATGTCAGGAACATAATTTTTTTCCAGATAAAATTTTAGTCAGTCTCTCAATAAATAAAACACAACAGCAGCATTTTGTAAGTATAAAATTACTTAATAAATTTATACTAATACCTTTTTCCTAATTACTACAAAGCCGATCAAGAGAATGCTGAGTCTACTTTGATGAGCACAAAAACAGGAAATCGTGAATGTGGATGACATTTGCAGTCGTACACAAGTCTCAATGTCCAATTTATTTCTGCAGTCTGTTTTGGACAAACAATATCAAGAAAATCCTGACTCAAACAGATAATCAGCTTAGGTTGCAAGCTCAAGCTTCTCTTCAATCTAACGGATCCAAAAGTCTTAAAGAGGGTTTGTAGAAATTTTTGTTTCAGAGTTGAATCTCCAATGATACCTAACAACTAGCAAACTTCCTTTTTGTGAATATAAAAGTTAATCAGTAGACACTCTGCACTTTTACATGCTAAGCCTATCTATTGAATATTTTATGACAGCAACACAATGACAAGTGTTCTGATTTTACTTGTCATTATATAATAAGTGTAGCTCAGTCGAGGCTGAATAAATGTGCCCGGCCCTTGTTCATGGCTATATAAAAATGCTCAGCTTACCACCTCGTCGGCATAACACAAATGTTTGCTGAATGAATGAACACACCAACCTTGCCTGATAGCTCATTAAGTATTAGATTATATGCATGTAAAGCCAGAAGCCATGGCCAGGGTCACCATCACAGCAGCCTTCTGGCCCATGCAGGTTCGCATTGGATTCGGACAGTTGGTAAAGAAACAAAGGAGCCAAAAGCAGATGGGCTGTCATCTTTAATTCTAGCTTGCACCCGGCGGGCAAGTAAAAATACACACTGGGCTCCAAAACCCAGTCACATTCAGTGCTCACAAAGCCACTGACTTATCCGAGTTTCCTAGAATCAAAGGTTTCTAGCTCACCAGACTTATTCACCTCTGTTCCCCATCTCCTTCCTTCTCCCTGCACAAACTCTGCACAAACTGGCATCTCACTCAGCACTCCACCATCTTGGCTGCTTCTCCTGGCCTCCTCCACGTGGCCTTTCTCTGCTCTCCTCTGCTCTCTCTTCTAATGATAATCTCAGGAACCAAGAGCCCAAGTTCCCATTCTGCCCCTATTTTATACTGTAGCTTCATACCCTCTAATCCAAAATACAAAATAGGGAAGTCTCTAATACAAAGTCACTTCTCTGAGGCATGATTGGATTGTACCGCCCCACATCAAAAAGGGTGGGAAAGGCTTAATCCCAAAACCAAGCCCCAGGCTACAACAATCCTGCCTGCCCCCAACACACATTAATATCACCTGGGCCACGGCCTCCTTGTGTCATCTTTAGCAAAGTGAGCATAATACATTTTATCTGCCCAACAATGCACATTTCTATTTTTACTTTTTTTATTTTTGTGCATATTTGAATTTAAAGAAGATCAGTGCAGATCTGCAGACTTCATAACCAACGACTTGTTTTCCAGACCTTGAGCTGTGTCTCCAGGTCTGGCTGTGTCCCAGGTCTGTCTCCAGTGGAAGCCTTACCTCCAGGCCTGCGTGAAAACTAGCTAATGAGGCTCACCCATTGGTTGGTTGTCTTCAATAGCAAAGTTAGCACAGAGTGCATTTGAGATTGTGTTGAGACTAATTATGGTTTAAGAAATTATGTTATAAATGGAAGTCAAAATATTGGTGGGTCCCAAAACATGTCATGCAATTCAGGGTACCCTGGTGTTTTAAGAAGTACGGGTGGGTGACACTCCTGAAGTGTGTGGAGACCACTCCCTCCACAAGGCCCCTCTCTCCCGCCTCACGCCTGCATGTGGCTCTGAAGGCACCTCCTCCTAGAAATGTTTGCATTTAACAGGAGAAAGTGCTTCCTGCCACCAGAAGGTCTTTGGTTTGGGTCCATTTGGTAAGACCAGTGGGGTTCCTAGTTGTAAAGCCAGTAGGCATAGCCACCATCACAGCCGCCTGGCCCATGCAGTTTCGCATTAGATTTGGACAGACGGTAATGAAACAACGGAACCAAGAACTGGTGGGCCATTACCTTTAATCCTAGCTTGTACCCGGCGGGCAAGTAAAAACACACACTGGGCTCCAAAACCCACTCATTCAGTGCTCACAAAGCTACTGACTTATTAGAGTTTCCTAGAATCAAAGGTTTGTACCTCACCAGCCTTATTCACCTCTGTTCCCCATCTCCTTCTCCCTGCACAAACTCTGCACAAACTGGCTTCTCTTTCAGCATTCTGCCATCTTGGCTGCTTCTCCTCTTCTCCATGTGGCCTTTATCTGCTCTCCTCTCTGCTCTCCTCCTAGTACGTAATTACTCTTCCTCCAGAACAACGTGATCTCCCCTTTTAAAACCTTTTGGTGTGAAAGCCCTCCCCCAACACATATTAACATAATCACGTCCATCCCAAGCAAGAAGGGCAACTAATATCATCACCTAGGCGATGGGTTTCCACGTGGGCAGCACCATCTTTAACAAAGTGACCATAATATATTTTATCTGCCCAACACTGGTATTTCCCAACTGTTCTTGCTCTGTGATGGATTTCAACAGTTGGCCTAAGGTGAGAGTTGGGAAGGCCACCTGAGTGGAACTTCCAAATGGGTGTGTTTGAGATGGTGATTCCTTCAGGCCAGGGGGCAGCTAGAGCCCTAGGGCCACTTGTCTATGGCCCAGGACAACCTCTGACCTGCTCTAAATGCCCCCCAGGGTGCTGTATCATCAGGGTGGCCATTTTATCTCTGCACCTGTCTTTGAAAGGTTTGGAGCCTTACCTGTGGTGGCGCAGTGGATAAAGCGTCAACCTGGAAATGCTGAGATCGCCAGTTCAAAACCCTGGGCTTGCCTGGTCAAGGCACATATGGGAGTTGATGCTTCCAGCTCCTCCCCCCTTCTCTCTCTCTGTCTCTCTCTCCTCTCTCTCCCTCTCTGTTTCTCCTCTCTAATAATGAATAAATAAATAAATTAAAAAAAAATTTAATGGCACAATGATCTTTAAAAAAAAAAAAGAAAGGTTTGGAGCCACAAAGAGAAACTGTGAGGGGGCATTTTGGTTCCCTTAATTGTTGTTTGGGATTTCCTGGACTGCAGGCTGGGGGACAGAAACAGGAGGCGGTGATGGCGTCCTGTCTCCCTGCTTCCGGCAGGCTTGCTGTCCTTGTGTAAGAAGAGGGAGGCTTTTTGGGTTGGTGTCAACGTTTGCTCAGAAAGTTGAAGATGCAGGGTGAAAGTTTTATTGTTGCTGGCGTTCAGGGGGCTATTTGTTAGAAGCCACACTGACCCACAGCAGTAGTAGAAGGAGGTGCTTTCTGAGCTTTTCAGTTGAATGACAGGTAGGCTTTGTTTGTTTGGCGAGCATTGCACTCATCTGCTGGGACGCAGTGAGCTCTGGCTCAGCTGTTGCTCCTCTTCCATTCATGTATCCACTATTCCAGAAACTGGCCTTCCACCTCCTCAGCAAGAGGGATGCTGGAGGAGTCCCAAGAGCAATCCATGAGCACAGTGCTAAGAGGCACAATTTTGGGCTGGAAGGCGAGGGTCCGTACATGTCAGAAAACGCTGTAGGCTTTGGTAACACAAGAGTTTGAGTTTGTTCCACCTGCAGCTGTTCTAAAGATTACAGCTGTTTAAGGTAACTGCCTGGAGAGAAACTGCATAACCTCCCTGAATTTAGCACCTATAATAGGAAGAAAGCCTGGAGGTATTTTACCACTTACTTATCTATCTCTCTATCTACCTATCTACTACCTCCCTTCCTCTCTCCCTCCCTCCCCCTCCCCCTCTCCCTTCCTCCCCTCCTCCCCTCCTCCCCCCTCTCTCTTCCCCTCCCTCCCTCCTTCCTTATCTATCTATCCCTGCACAAGTGCATTTGAATGTTGCCTTTTGCATTACTTAACAGAAGAAAGGTAAGTTCTGGAAATTGACTACATAAAAGACTTGTTTTTTGCAAACCGCTCAAGACCAAGGTTGTTCTGTAAAAGAGTTCTGTCTTCTTTTTAATGAAAATTAAGAATTTATCTTAAGAAAGTTTATTGAAAGGCTGGTTAACGTATTTGCATAATGATAAAATGTGCCAACATTTCTCTTCTTTGCTATAATCAGTGCATAGAGACTCACAAAGGCTTATAAAAAGACATAAAAGGCACCTACACATTCTTTGGATCTCCTTTGTGAACCAGTCAGCTTGACCAAATGAAACTGGCACTTCTATAAAAACGTATTTTTATAAAAATCTTATGTAATCAATAAATGCTGCTCTCAGTGCATGCCAGGCAATGTACTATTCCTTCCTCTTGTGTGGCATCTGTCTGTTACGTTATCTTAACACACAGAAACGCATGCCTCTCCGTCCAGCAACTGCATTTAACTACTCCGAAAAACAGATGAATACCAATACAGGACAGAAAAGTAGCTCCTGGTAACTTGTTGGATATGGGGATTGAGAAAAAAGAGAAGTCCAAGATAACTCCCCGGTTCTGGCCTTTGTGTTTGGGAAGGCCATCGACTAAGATAGGAGAAAGCCTAAAAAGCTCAGTTGCCTTTGAATGTTAAACCCCTCAGAACAGAGAGACATCTCTAGGATTCTTTTTAAGATCTGATTTCCGATGGAGCTAAAAGAACTTGTTACATATTTTCTAAAACCCAGGTGTGATGGAAAGAACTGGCCTCTAATAAAAGCACTGGACACTAAGGCCCAAGTGAGCTTTTCTGATTGTCCACGCTTCACAGACATCATCTCATATTATTGCTGGGGAATGAGATGTGCCCCCATGAGACCCGGCTGGGAGGGACACCTGGAAGCTTATGTGTGGATTCTCCAGTACTGTGACTCCTTTGCTGATTTTAACTTATGTCCTTTTGCTGTATTAAACTATAAACACAAATATAGCTGCCTTTTTGAGTCTTGTGGATCCTTCTAGTAACTTGTAGAGCTCGAGAGTGGGTTGGGGGACCTCTGACACAACTCCAGATGCAAAAATCTGGATGGGAAAAGCAGATTGCAATAAACTTGAGACATCCTGAAAGACCTTGGATTGCATAGGAAAGCAGCTGTTGCACGGCCCAATCCCCGAAGACACAGTTTTCTCGAAGAGATGTCAGAGACAGACAGACTTCAAACTCCGGTAAAAAGGAACCTTATTTAGGTACTGTCAGGAAATAACTAGCACAGCAATGAACCTCTGAGGGGTTGACCCTTGGATTTATGTCTCTCAAATCAAGAGACCCAAGCAATCCTCCTATCACTGAGAGATGGTCCCTATTGTAGACCTTAAGCTGAGGATTCTGACAGTCTTCAGACAGGAAGAGACAGCCTCTACCCAAATCCTGAATCAAGCCAACAGTGGGATAATGTGTTCATGCAAACTTCCACCCAAGACCCACAAAACAAAATCCAGATTTCCAGAGCCAAACACGATCATGCTTTAAATTGCATTTATTGTTGTTTTCCTAGCAAGTTATTTTTTCCTCTCTGCTAGTTTAAAAGATCTGCTAACAGACACTTCTGAACCCTTCACTACAATACCCAAAGGACCCTCTGAATACTACTCTTTGCATCCCTACTCATTCGGTGGCAAGAGTCTACTATCTATCTGGTTATAACTTGCTCATGATTTGGCTAAATTATACAATAAAACCAACTGTTGGCTTTAAACTAATTTTTTTTTTGGTTGCCACCCATCTTTCTCCAGTGCAAGTCCTTTGTAATTATTCGGCTGGGTTCCCCGGTCACTTGGGGATGTTTGAGATGGCTAACACCACTGAAGGCCACAGAGCCCCAAACCAGGATTTGGTATCACATTACACCTAGGATGGAAGTCTCCTGTTTCCAGTGAAACAACACCTGGGAACCTTGCATAGGAACTGTCCTACGTGACTGAGTGTTACCAGAAGCAGATCTTGGAGAGAACTGTGAGGCAGATGGGCCGCGGGACTGGGAACATTTGGAGCTGCCTCGCTTTTGCACACCTTACCAGAAAGGCTCATGCTGTTTTGCGTCAGGTCTACCTAATAATCTCTCTTCCATAAATCTCACTGGCTTGTGCCAAACCGCTCTTGCTGAGTGATGCCAAAACCAGATAATGCTATTCAACAACTTCATAGGGCTATTTTGGCTGATTACTAATCATTGGGAGGCTCCCAATCGCTAGGACTGGCTTTTCAGCCAAAAAGCTGACAGCTCACAAGCCAGATGGGGATTTGTTATCTCAAAAAACTGATGCCCGCCTTCAAATAGTCTCTCACATCACCCAGAATTTGTTTTGGCCCATTCATTTCCCCTCTTGGAAGAAGAGGTTTTTTTAGATGACTCAAACCCCCCCCCAAAAAAAAACCCAACTTCATTTGGCACCCCTCATTTTAATCATTAAGGAGAATTCTGAACTATCCTCTTCTTCTTCCAGCCTTTTTATCTCAAGTGTGAAATAAATGTCCCTGAAGTCTGGGAGTTCCTGTATTTTGTGGCTCACCCATTGGCAGTGGGCTGAACAATGCTACTAAGGCCACTGAAGGCCTGACTCGCGAAGTTTGTAACGTTGGGCAGCCCCAGGTTTATTGGCTTTTCAAGGTGGAACATTGGCTAGTTGAGAGGAAGAAGGCTGTACTTAAATTTCCACAGAGCTGGGAAATGAGTATAGACACAAATGAATCCAGGAAATGAGTATAGGAAAGGAGGCAATTTAGCTAATTATCTTCATAGATGGTTCTGTGTTCTGTTCTCTCTGGAATGGGATCTTTTCTCTTGGACTTACTGGGCTCCTAGCTTAGAAGCCCAGTCCCTTTCTGTGTGTTTGACATGTTGCAGAGTTCATACCCTGGTGTGTCCTTGCTGTTCCATCACAAGATCCAAACAGCAACAACAGTGGTCAGCCAGCAAAAGGCAGGGAATCCATTTTCTATCACTGTTGGGTGAGAAATGACCACTGACTTAGTGGGTAAAACAGCACAACTCGATTATGTCACGGTTGTGTAGGTCACAAGCCTGGGCTGGTTTGACTGATTTTCAGAAGGCAAAAAGCAAAGTGCTGGCAGATGGTGGGCTTGTTGGAAGGCTCTGGGGAGAATCTGCTTCCAAGCACATGCAGATTGTTGCCCTAGTCCAGTTCCTGTAGTTACAAAGCAGAGGGCCCCGTTTCCCTGCTGATGGTCAGCTCAGGACGGCCTGAGCTCCTGGGGCCATCCTGTGGTCTTCGCACACGGGCCCCCGCATCTCAGAACCAGCAAGCCCATTAGATCCTTCTCACACGTGGACTCTCTCTGACCTCCCCTCTGCTGCCTCTCTTCTGCTTCCAGTGGGGAGCGTTCTCAGCTTCTTAGGGGCCTTGTGAACAGACTGGCCCAGTAGATAACCAAGGATACTCTCCCTATTTCAAGATCAGTAACTTTAATGTCATTTGCAAAGTTCCCGTTGCTTTGTAACCTCATGTCTTCACAGGGCCCAGGGATTAGGGTGTGGACATCTGTGAATGGCCATCGTGGTGCCCGCCACACACAGGAGAACCTGGTGCTTAGAGAGGTAGCAACAGCCGCAATTAGGACTTGACACATGCTCTGGGTTGGTCATAACCCTAGAAGGTAATGGTTGATTCTCCAGCTCAGGCTGGACAATGGTCACACAAGGGGGACTGATCAGGGTCCCCTCAGACACCTATGACAATGCAGTCTCACTGTGTGCACACCAGTTTATGCAGACAGTTTTCTTATAAGCACTAACGACTCTCCTATCAGAATGATGATTTGCTTACCTGCGTACACTAGCAGCTTATGAAGCAAGACTGTGTGGAGGAAGATTTACATACATCAAGGCCCTCTCTTGCTGTGTCCACTAAACTTGAATTACTATACCAGGAACTTTGTCCAGTTTCATTTAGGCCCTTCCCCTAAAAGACCCACCTTAAACTCTTTGAGCCCAGACCCCAAAGTGCTATAAGTACTCTTCCTTAACTTGCCCCTTTTGAAACACTGTCCCTGGCAGTGAGTTTAATAGACTCAGTCTTGCTTGTTCAACAGGTGAATCTGGTGGGCTCTGAGGGACAGGTAACTCCTCCCTATACACAGCCCATCTGTCCTTGATTCCTGAGAAGCAGGAATGGGGTCGGCAGGGGACACAGCGGAGGCTCCATCGAGGTCCCGCCGATATCGGTAGGTTCAGCGTATGTCGTTGATGATCCGGAACGACTGAGGGGCCATGCCTGCATAATCGTTAAAGCTGCCATCCTGTGACAGCTGTGAGCAGCCCTGGGAACACCTTATCAGCGAGGCGCCACGCGCTCTAGCCCAGGGAGACTTCAGTTGTCTGAGGAGGATGGTGTTGTGTATCTACTCCGTTCAGGCAGAGGTGCTGCCTAAGCCAGCCATCCCCTGCAAGGCGGGAGGTCTGAAGGAGAAGAACGGGGAGCAGAGCGAGCCCTGTTGCTCCAGAATGGCACCGCAGGGTGGGCGTGCGCAGGGGGCTGCACACGGGGCTGGGACCTCGTGGAGGTCCGGCTCCTTCGCTCACAGCTCCACCCCATTAGGGAGAGGGCCTGAGGCGGCATCCCAGGGGCCAAAGCCCGGGACACCAAACCCAGAGTCACTACCTGACCCCAGTGCAGTTCTGACCTTCACCACGAATGGCTTAGCAACACCAATTAGACCTTCCATTTTCCTTGGTTGACATTTATTCCTTAATGCGGGAAATACACGCGGGAGGTCAGGGCGAGGCAGTGGGTCTCAGGACAAGGCCTGAGAACCTCCTAGAAGTCTGGCATGGGGGTGGTGACTGATGGAGCTCAGGCCACGGCTCACCTCTGTGACCTCAGGGCTCCAGATTCCTTCTAGAATGTTCAGATTTGGGAGCAGGCTTGTGTAGGTCTGGGTGTGTGTGTGAGGGGAGCGGGGACAGTTAGACACTTTTGTTCATGGACTCATGACAACTCCCTAGAAAAGGGGGAACTTTAATTTCCTGAGTGGTCCATCCCTGAGGAAATTCATCTGCCCTCACCTTTCCTCAGGGTGGGATTCTAGCCTCGGTGGCAGGGGTCACCAGCAGGTGCCCTGTGGGCTGGGCCTGGGGCAGCCCACACGGGTCCTGTTCCCGGGGCTGCTCTGGGTGGGAAGGAAATGAGCACACCCTGTGCCACAGCTGTGGAGACAGTGCGGTGGGCAGAACCGGCTCTGATGCCCCTTGTCACTCCTTGATCCCAGAATAAACAGCCCAGGAAGGAAGACCAGGTGCCCGGGGGAAGCACCATCCCATTCTTTACCTATGACAAAGTCGTGTTCAAACCTCTATGCAAAGACAGAGCTTTTCCAAGATGGCTTCTTGTTAAAATGTGGGAGATAATTCCTAGCACACAGAGTTTTAAGGATAAAACAAGATAATATATATGGCAGTATTTTGTAAGCTCCAGAGAACCAATGTGTGACATTTTCTTCAACATGAATATTCAGAAAGCCACGAGGATGGAGGGTGTGAATAGGAGGCTGGGGCGTGAGGTGAACAGTCACCTCCAGAGGAACTCAGAGGCAGGCGGTGTAAGCGCAGCCCAAGCAGGCATGCCGGAAATGTGGGTTTCCCTCCCCTCCTCTCGGGACAAGACAGAGAAGGTGGCGGAGACTGGGACTGTGCCAGGCCTGGGAGGCAGGGTTGGAATTAGAAAGGCAGGAGGAAGAGGACTTTTCCGAGTATGGGACACCTGTGAGGGCATCCCAGAGGCCACAGCCCAGTTTGCATGAGTTTAGGGGACAGTGAGGAACAGAGAGGCACTTCGGGAGCCAGAGAACAGGGAGGGGATGCTGGGTGGGGGCCGGATTGCCGAAGCCCCCCCCCCCCCCCCAACCGGCTCAGGAGCTTGGTCCTCACATGATTGGTAACAGACAGCCCTTAGGATTGCGGGGGAGGGGGGAGGAGTGACCCTGAAGGAGCTGTTTTCACAAGCTGGCCATGGAGTTTAAGATGAACTGGAAGGAGGGAGAGGTCACATGTTAGGGTCCCAGGTGCACCATCCAGGAGTGAGATGGAAGGACTCAGGTGACCATAGATCATCATGTCGGAATGGCAAGGGAAGCAGACAGACGCAGGACGAAGGGGGAGGAATGGGAGGAAGAAGGAACTGACTCGATTTGGTAGCCAGAAGGGGAGGGAGAGAGGTAAATCCAAAATGATTTCAAATCTGAGCGAGTGGGTGAGTGGCGGTTTGGGAACAGACAGGGAAGCCACTGGTGGGCTGACTCGGGAGGGCGAGTAACACAGTCCACAACCAGGGATTCTGAGATTTGATATTGGTATATCCAAGCGAAAGGGTCCCCAAGGAATTGGGAAGTGAAATGCTCAGGAGAAAGATCAACTCTGAAGATAGAGAGTTAGGTGGTAGTCACAGGGACGCTTCCCCAGGGTGACAATCTGAATACCACCACCTTAAAAAGATATGTACAAGAGGAAATATGGTATACCAGCTAATTCATAGATAATGTCAACATAAAGGCCAAACAAAGCTCCAGGCCCCTTTGCAAGTTCCCACCCTCACCTCCCCAGGTCTTCTAGCTTGGAATGTGTGCCGCTAGGCAGAGTATCAGAGAAGGGCTCAGGGACTGAGCCAGACTGGGATGGAGTGTCACCAAGGAGGGTGTGCTTAGGAGTGTTGATGCTGAAGAGGACAGAGAGAGTGAGGCTATGTCATTCATGATGTAAGAAAAAAAAAAAAAGCACGTTGGATTGACTGCTTCTCTGCGGTTTTGCAATCACCTAAAAATTCACTCTTCTGAGAGTGAGATGCATTATGAATAATTTATTTTAGGAACTGGTTATGCAGGAGTCAGTCCTAAAGAGAGTTACAGCATTTTGCTGAAAAGCAGTTGACTTAAGGACAGCGTGTGGCTGTGTCCTCAATGAGCAGAAAAATAAATCAATGGGATGAAAATGAACTATTTTCCATTCATTGATTTTGTTGCCTTTCAGAGTCATATGCAGTCACTCAGTTACTTTTTTGGGCTCCTGACAAGAGTTCTGTCAACACTGAGGGTGCCCCATAGGTACCAAGGGCTAGAACATCTCCCCAGAGAAGGCTCCAACCGGCCCCAGGCAAAGGGGTGTGTTGACCACAGGTCTCCTCTGAATTTCCAGGAGAAAGAGGCCCTGCCGAGGGCCCACTGGCTGGGCGCTTCCCTGACTTGGCTACTCTGCCATGCTGTCTCCTCACCTCCCTGGGCCCCAGCGGCACATGTGTCTGTTCCCACTCCACGCATGGGTGGCCTGGGTCACCGCATGTCCCCGCTCCCTGCTGTAAGCTGGCCCTCACTGTACTACTTGGCAATCCTCTCTTGCATGTTGGCTCCCTCCACAAGGTGGACAATGGCTGTTCTGCATTTTTTTTTTCATTCCCCTTAAGCTCCAGGTCGACTCCATTTCTGGGGGACTGGGACTTGGGCAAACCGAGGCCTTATTGTGCCCTTCTCCCTCATCCTCCCTCCTCACCCGTGCAGCTCTCTGTTTCAGAGGGCAAGGAGGCCCTGGCACATTGTTTGGAAAAGTGGCCTCTATCTGGGAGCCTGGCAGTGTGACTCTGTGCTTCCTCCAGCGGAGAGGTGGCACCTCCCCTGCTCCCTTTGGTCAAGGACAGCGTGCAGCAGGAGTGAGGGTGTGCCACTTGGAGTCCAGATTTCCACTGCCTCTCTCAGAACCCCACCATGCCATTTGGCTAGGCCTAGCCTGGCCTGCAGGGAGGGGGACCCCAGAGAGGACAGCTGAGGTGCTCCAGCAGAGACCTGAGGCTGGCCGTGCCCTTAGCCAGCTCGGCAGCTGACCGCAGTTGCCAGAACCAGCCTAGCTGACAGGCCTGGGCCAGAAAACAGAACTGACCAACCTACTTGCAGACAGGTGACACAAACTACATGTCATGTTTTAAATCACTGAGTTTTGAGGTGACTTGTTACGCACCCACAGTTAACTGATACTGAGAATCCCTTCCTTTCTGGGGCTAATCTGTACCCAGTCCCCTCCCTCGCATCTCTGGGGGCCCCTGGCTCCCCTCACCTTCCTCCTCTGCCAGCCTCTCTGCATAGGCCTCTAGGGGCGTGTTCCCTCACACAACCTCATCTCTTCCTTTCTCTGTCCCCACAGTTGGTGGGGCCATGGGGGTTTCTTCTGTCGGCTTTTCCCTCTGGTCTCCTGCAAGTTGGCCTCCATCCTTAATGGTCTCCTTAGATTGTGTCTCAGAATGGGTCCCTGGGACCGCTGACAAGCTCACTTGCTCTCGTAGGGTCTACCAGGGTTCCTTATACAGCCAGGGGCTGAGGCCTCTCTGCCAGCGGGCTGTCTGTTACGCTGCCGGCCATGGCCCCTGCGGCTCTGTCTCCTCCCTCTCCTTCCCTCCTCCCCTCTCCTCCCCCTAGCTGCGCCCTGTTCCTCCCACATTTGTCAGTGCAGGCGTCTCTGTTTCCTGCCACCTGCTTCCCTCCTGTTACGTAACTTACTTTAGGAAAATGGCAAACACAGTCCTGAGCCCTGGCCTTGAACCCCACCCTCCAAGTGTAAAGGCCTCATTGGACACTGGTGCTTGGCTGCCTAGCTGGCACCTCAGGCTTGGCCTTTCTGAGGGGGATCTTTACTTCTCCCTAAAAATCGCCCTCCCTATTATCGCCACCACTTGCACCGTCCTCTCCCCTACCAGCCATGCTTGAAATCTTTGATTTCTCCCCGACATGACACCCCACGTCTAAACCTTTGTGGAGACACAATTTCATTTCTCCACTGTCAGCATGGCCACCTCTCCCAGGGAGGCCACTGGGATTTCTCATCCAACCATCATCACAGAAGCCACACAGTGCCACTCCCTACACCAGCCTGTCCACCAGCCCTCCCCGGATACCCGGCTAGATTATCCTCCTACAACGTCTCTCTTGTCCCATCAGCCCTCTCTGCTCCAGAATCTTCTGTGGCTGCTATTTTTCTTTTGCCAGGGGGAGAGCCATGTAGGGCCAGGTCATCGGAGCCCCTCTTTTCAGGAGGGGAGTGGGGTGGTGGTGCAGAGAGGTGTGAGCTGCACACGGGTCGGGCTCAGAAGCTTTCCTCCCATCAGATGGTCCCTGGAGGCCCGATCTCCGAGCGAGGGCCTCAGTGGGAAAGTCTGGGCAGCCAACCCCTGCCCGCCCTGTCGTGTCTTTCTCTGACACCAAGACTCCTCTGCCCAGGGCCCCCACGTGTTACCCTTCGTCTAGACTGCAGCCTAACTTCTGACTTTCCCCAGACTGCCTGGACAGTAGGTCTCCCCAACCCTTAAGGCCCAGACTTGAGTTCTCTGGCCACCACCACACACCCGAGGACCGGCAATGCCTTCCCTGACATGTGTTCTCACCGCCCTGGCCCTGAGTGCCCGCACTGTGAATGCGCTCACGTGATGGGCTGTCACGGCTGCCCCATGCCATCAGCTGGTCTCCCTGTCACATCGACCCTGCTGGCAAACACCTCTGTTTTCCTTGACTTGTAAGCTCTGAGTGCAAAACAGACTCTGATGTCAGTCGGGAGGGGGGTGGGAAGGTGGTTACACGCACTGCCACCGCCCACATCTCCAAATTAAACAGGAGAGGCTTCTGGTCTGAGCAGCCTGTTGGCCATTTGCCCCGAGGGCTTTTTTGAAGACTTCTTTGCCTCTCTGTGGCGCCCGTCCTCACCCCTCGCTCCAGGCTGGGTCCCTGGACCTTGAGATCTTCTTACTTTGTTTTCACAGAGTCAGATTGAAGGTGCTAGGGAAGGGAGGCCCAGCTGTGGTTCATCCTCATCGGTCAGACTCTCGGGGAACCTGAGAGCTTTCATTTAGCCAGGAGCGCCCTCCTTAGAAACCTGCGGGGCTTTCAATGCCCCCAGGTCCTCTCCCCACCGGGCAGCAGCTCTTGGGGTACCCTCTGCTCTTCCAGCCCCTTCCCTGCAACCCCCTCCTGATCGTCCCAGCCTGGCTGCCGCTAGGGCTCTGAGAATCATCGACTTCCTGGATTCCTTGGTAGCTGCCAATTGTAAGAACGTTCTGGAAGTTCAGAACTTCTAGGTACACCCGGGGACTTGGCTTCTGGAACCTGTCCCTGCGTCTTTCTGCAGCACCTTGCTGGTTGGAGGGAACGTGCTCTCCCGTTGACAGACATACCTCACCCGGATTGATTTACTGAGGGTCGTTAACAGCTCGGCTTCCTGCCCCTGGCATCGAACACGCTCGTGTCCTTGGCCATGCGCTTGGAATGTGGTTCGCACCCCTGTGTCCCAGCAAGACCCTGGCGTGGGCTCCTTAGAGTCCCGAAACTTAGCTCACTGGCCTTCTTTAGACTGCTCTTGAGACATGAGCCGACGTGTTTGTCTTACTTGCTGGATGAGCTCGTGTAAAAACTGGCCGCCGCCTTTTGGAAGGCAAGTGGCAGTTGTGCCCTTCACTGAGGATGCTGCAGTCGTGACAGAGCAGGAGCCACCGGGGTCTGTGGCATCTTCCTGCTTAAAGTGACTCTGGGTCCTGGGCCTGGAAATGAGCATTTCTGACTGCGTAAGTGTGGAAACTGGCGGAGGCTTTGCTAGGTGGGAGCTCGGAAATTGCCCAGTGGGGCCTGAGCTCGGAGTCTGACCTATAAGTTGCAGGCGGGTCCCGGCTCCCGCACGTCACTGGGGATCCCTCCTTTCTGTCCCCGACTCACGACTGCTGGCCTCACAGGGAACAGGTTATGTCCAGAGTCACGGACAGCCTGCTGGGTCCCATGCTCCCCGCACTCTGGAAAGATGGAGGTCCGCCTTCCCCCAGCCCCCTTGTGTGGCTCTGTATTCTGTGACGTGTTCGTCCTTTTAGAGCCCTGATGTTCATTGACGGATCTAAGAAGGGATCACTAAGGGTTTAGGTGGAGGGGGGCACTGAGATCCCTCTCTGTGTCTTCAAGGACAGCCACTCGCACGGTGAAGGGATGGGCAGGGGTGCTCGGGGTCAGGGACCTGACGATCGTGTTGAGGGGATGAGACTAACGCGGCTGGAACATTGCTCTGTGTAAGTCACTCACTCAGAACAGCGCACAGACACATGGGGACACAGGGCTCGAGAAGAAACTGGCTCTGCCTCCAAGAGGTTCACACTGACTGGAGGTTCTCGTGTGCAAGGGGACCGTTCCCACATAATGTGGTGGGTGTGATGAGTGATGACCCACTGTGGTTGGGTTGAATTCCTAGGGGGAGTTGCTAAAAGCAGTACATTTTTAGTGTTTAAGGATGAAATGAGTTTTTCTCGCGGAGAAGTTGGGTTCTAGCAACGGAAGCCAGAGGTGTGCACTGGGGAGGCACGTTGACCAGGGCAGCTTCTGGTGAGGAACGTGGGAGACAGAGACTGGGGAGGATTGCGCTTAGTGTGGGCAGAGAGAAGGGACTGACGGACTGGGTTGAAAAGAGACAAAATCAGATTTGTATTATAGAAATCTAAGAAAAGCGGGGAGGGAATGGGTTGGCAGGGGTGGGGGGAGGTGAGAGATTGCGGTCAAAGACCAAGATGGAGACCATTACCGTCACCTGGGTGAGAGGTGATAAAGGAGAGAAGGGGACAGCCAGGAGAGATGCTCATGAAATCATGTCCCCAAGGCCAGTCAACTCCCTGGATTTGCTGTGGGAGGGGGCGATGATCTAGTGCTTCTGTCCCCACGGCTGTGTGGCCGGGGCAACGGCTTGAGGGGCAGAGAGCACGGTGCCTTGGGGGCCGTAGGCAGAGGTTCACCACGCCTGGTCCCCATCCTAGGAAGTGGCTGGAGGTGAGGCTGGAGAGAGAACTGGGGGCTGATCTTGGAGGACTTAACATGCTTTACTAAGAAGTGTGACATCCCTTCTACAGGCTTTCCTGTGACCCTGCAGGGCTTTAAGTAGGAGCAGAGTGTGAACGGATTTGTGCTTCTGCATGATCACCAAGTTTACGGGTGACGGCGGACAGGACTGCCCTGGGAGGGCTGTAGTGTGGGGAAGAGGGTCAAAGACTGCACCTCCTGAAATCCTCTTATCCGAGACGTAATGTGGGGGGCTCGGGAGAGGGAAGCTAAGAAAATTGTTGACATTCTAAAGTGGGGTGTTCTGAAAAGGAGAGAGAAGCGTGGGTTGGGGTTGGCAGCTGAGACCTATGAACAGATAATAGGCATGCTGGAGGCTGGGGGAAGGTATTTAGCTCAGTGATGCGGCCTCATCCTCTGTGAGAGCACACAGGAAACCTGAGAACCAGCATCCAGTGCGCCGCCTTACCTGTGAGATGATGGGGAGGGCTTAGCCACGGCGATCCCTGTGGGCCACCCGCTGGGGTTGGAAGAACCTCGGGTCTTTCCCAGGGAACTTCAGTGTCTTTTTTAGAGGAGTCTCTCCTAGCCCCCAGGATCTACCCTGCTGTGCTGACTTCTCTCCTGGGAAGATTAAAAATAAAGCAAAGGGAGACCAATGGTGAGACCGAGAAAATTCCAGCTTCCATTGAACAGAGAGATGCCTGAGACCTGGGGCAGAATTGGAGACAGAGGAAGGGCTGGGACACTCGTCATCTGCGTTTCTCCAGGCTGGCGTTGCTCCTAAGCTGCGCGTGCCCTGGCCACATTCGCCCCGGTTGTCTTTGTGACCTAACTCCCAGCTGACCAGTGGGCCACCTACATGCAGCCCCCCTGAGTCCAGTGCACAGCAGACAGTGATGTCATGGGCTCTGCTTGTTTTTAATGGCTCCTTAGAATTCCGGTCCCATCCCAGCACTTACACAGCTATTTCTGCCGGGTGCTTAATTAGTAAGTCCAGGATGTAAGCTGGGGCCAGGTGCGAGGGAGCCACCTGCCTGCTGGCTTTGGAGATGGGACGTGGACCTCCGTGTGCCCCCTGCCAGCCTGTCTTGGCGCCTGCCTCCCTTTACCTCATGAGCAATTCAACCCAGCAAATATTTTCCAAGAACCCACTGTGTGCTGTGGGCTGGCACTAACATGTGCCCCCAGTCTTTGTCTTAGGAAATCAGGGTCAGGGGCTGGGAGTGAAGAAGTGTGGCTGCTACAGGCATGAACTGCCGGGCTTGCCAGTCTCCGCTGCTCGTGGGCACAGCCCCAAATCGCACAGAGTGGGGTTGCAGGTCCCTGGGCATGACTTGTAGCTGAAGAAAACATGTATGCACATACACACAGGCACACAACATACATACATGGATTACGTACTTTTTTTTTTTTTTCTAGCAGAAGTGAATAGAACTGGAAAGGAAATCCTATTGCTCAGTGAATGGTGGAGGGAGTCACCACTGGTGTGACAATGTGACACCAAATTAGTTCATCACCCGAGCTGGTTGTCACCTTGGAAAGTGCATGCCTTTGGGGGCAGAAGGATTAAGGTTCAAATTTCAGCTTTACCAGTTACCAGCTGGGTCACAGGAGAGTTAACTATTGTACCAGGTGATGATGGTTGTTAGGGGCACACAAATCAAGGCATGGAGTCCCTGCCCCCAGCAGCAGGTGGACCACAGGACTGGCGCCACCTGCAAACTCACAGCAAGCATGGCTAGTTGTCGCAACATGAGGGTGAGACACAGGACAGGTAAGCTCCCATGGTACGTAGAGGACAGGCTACAGGTGTGCTGCTGCTGAGGTCTGGGGTGCTGGGGCACCCTAGTGGGGAGTGGGGAGGGGAGGGGAGAAGGAAGGGGGAGAGGAGAGAAGGAGGGGGGAGAAGGGGAAGGGTGGGAGGGGGAGGAAGAGGAGGCTATGCTGATGGGCTCTGAGGAGGCACTCCAGGCTGTTTGGCCTACTTCATAAGCCTGCCTACTTCATAAGCTTGTCCACTTAGCTTGGTGCCCAGCTGGCTGGTGGCTGGTGTATCAGTCTGCTCAGGCTTCTATAGAAAAATACCATACTGGCTGGGGGTCTTTAAAAAAGACTTTATTTTTTCACAGTCTGGAAGCCAGAAGTTCAAGATCAAGGTGCAGGCACGGTTGGGTTCTGGTGAACGGCTCTGCCAGGCTCGCAGATGGCTGCCTTCTTCCTGCATCCTCCCGGGGACTTCACTGTGCCTGTGTGGGGACAGTGCACTCTCTCAGATGGTCACCAGGCTCTGGGCCCCACCCTTATGCCCGCATTTAACCCTAACTCCCTCCTTAGAGGCCCTGTCTCCAAATACATTTACATTGGGGTACAGGGCTCCAATGTTTCATCCCTGGGGGGGCAAAGACATTCAGTCCATGCACCTGTGGTGTCAGGGGCAGACCAGCAGTCAGTACCCACTCGCCTTTGCAGTCAGTACACAGTAGTGGGTAAGAGCAGGACTCTGTGGCCAGAGGGCCCGGGTCTGTATTCCAGCTCTGCCTTTACTCTCTGGGTCAACCTGGGCACGTTCCCTAACCTCTTCATGCCTCAGTCTCCTCATCAGTGAAATGGGGAGAGCAATATTCCAGCCTCAGAAACTGTGCGGATTAGAGAACTAGCCTCCGAAGCCCTCAGTGCTGCACTGGGCCAAGTGAGCAGTCTGTAACCTTTGTCCACCAGCCAAACCAGGGAGGGGTGGTTATCTACTCAAGCCCTGCTGATCGAGTGTTCACCCAGCCAGCATAGCTGACCACCCTGCTCGAGATTGCGTGAGTATGGGAGGATACAGATTAATTGAAAGACACGGGCACTTCTCTCAATAGCTTACAGTGTTCTTAGGGCAATTGAAATCCCAGAAACTATTAAAGAGGAACCAGAATATCATTCAGCATCTCAGGCAATTTCCCCAATGTTATGTCCAAGGTCTTTCTGACTCTGTGAGGCCATTCCCTGCTTGCATTTCCCTGGGGCTCAACAGGGCCACTGAGAGTCACAGTTGAAGAAATCTTGGGTTAACCCCCGCTGCCAGCATCCTGTGACCCACATCCTCTCTTTCAGGAGGTTTCCGGGGGGGGGGGGGAGCTTTTCGTTTCTGACCCTATTGTTTTGACATTGATTTTTTGCCTGAAAAGATAGTTTCTGCTCTAAAACCTTTCCAGGGAAGAGACATCCCAATTTACATTCTTACGAGGGCCATGGAGCAGGGCTCCCCTGGCTCACGTTGTTAAAGTCCTTCTGGTGCACCTGCTCGGTCACTTCCTCTCTTCCCAGCAGGCAAAACATGAGTGTCACCAACCCTGGACAAAGGTGCATCTTCACTCCGGCTAAGCCCGCTCCCCTGGGGGCTTATTCCCCATCAGGTCTATCTCTAATTAATTAAGTGTTGGAACACTTGCGAAGCACCTGTGTGGTGCCAGGCGTTGTGCTAAAAGATAGGAACACATAGATGAGCAAGGTAGCTCTTACTCTGCCTCTCACGGGGGACAGATGAGGCAGGAGCCACAGGAAAGAACAGCAGGTCCTGTCGCGAGTGCAGAGCGGATGCTTGAGCCGAGTTTTAAAGCATAAGCATCAGTGCGGTGGCCAGGGAGAGAAGCAGCGGCAGAGGGACCGTGGGTACGGAAGCCTGGAAGCCCCAAAGCTCAGCCTGGCTGAGGCCGAGGGTGTGGAGACGGAGGGAGAGGGGGCGAGGCTGGGAAGATGGGCCCAGGTTCAGCCTTTCATGACTCGACTTGTGGTCAAGATGACATGGCTCTTGTTCACAGAACAGACACCTGACCAGTGTCCTCTGGTCCCACAGTTAGGGAGTGGCAGGGCTGGATGGAAGAAGTGGGAGGAAAAAGGCATTCTGACTGCTGCATTCTCCTGTTTCTATGTCCTTTCTTCCCTCTTTAGTGACTGCCTTGCCTATGGAAAATCACCCCTTTGTTCCCTTCTGAGGACTCGCTATGTTCTCTCGGTAAACGCTGTCCCCGGGGGTGTGCGAACCAGCATTTCCTCCTCGGTCTGATCTTAGGTGCTACACACCTGCCACTGGAGGCAGTGAGTTGTTGGTGGGCTCAGTCACGTTACTGAGCTCAGCACCCATTCTCTGGATGAGACAGAAGGTCAAGGAATGAGCTGTCGTTCTGTGCTGAGAATTCCCCCAGCTGCTGTGCTCACAGGGAGATGGGCACTTTGAACATCCAAGCAACATTCTTAAGTGCCTCCCGTGTTCCAGGAGCTGGGCTAAGAGTGGGCACAGCATGAGCAAGGCACCTTTGCTTGGCCTTGGTGCCTCTCCAGACAGACCCACAGACAGATTACGGCCGCGCGGCATGGCTGAGGTCTCTTCATGGATGTGCTGAATCAGGCAGTCGTGCGGGGGGTGGGGGTGGGGCGTGGAGGAGGTGGTTTGGATTTTTAGCAGGCACTCTGGGTGATTTTTCTGCTCACTGGACTTTGAGAACTGCTGGTCAAATGGCTAGGAAGGAACTGTCACTCAGTTCTAATTACTTTTCACGTGAGAATTACACATACGTTCTTCATGGGAGATGATAAATGTTTAAGCTCTCAAATTATATATAAAAATAGTGCCAGTTATTTTTTATTGTTTACTATGCTCCAGGTTTCAAATGGCCCAACAATGTCATCACATCTATATTATTATCCCATTTTACAGAGGATGGTTGATGCGGTTAAGTCACTTGCTAGTAAATGTTCCTGACTCAAGCCCCTCAACAGCTGACTGAGGCACTTGTCTCCTAATGTCCCTGTCTGTGCTGGGGCTCCAGGTCAACCACCTACATCTCTTTCAGTCCCAAGGTCTCCTGGAGGATGACCCAACTGGCCTAGCGTTGCCCGTGTGATGGAGGAACAGTGGGGGTGTGGGGTGTGATGGAGGAACAGTGGGGGTGCGGGGTGTGATGGAGGGACAGTGGGGGTGTGGGGTGTGATGGAGGGACAGTGGGGGTGTGGGGTGTTATGGAGGGACAGTGGGGGTGCGGGGTGTGATGGAGGAACAGTGGGGGTGCGGGGTGTGATGGAGGAACAGTGGGGGGTGCGGGGTGTGATGGAGGAACAGTGGGGGTGCGGGGTGTGATGGAGGGACAGTGGGGGTGCGGGGTGTGATGGAGGGACAGTGGGGGTGTGGGGTGTGATGGAGGGACAGTGGGGGTGTGGGGTGTGATGGAGGAACAGTGGGGGTGCGGGGTGTGATGGAGGGACAGTGGGGGTGTGATGGAGGGACAGTGGGGGTGCGGGGTGTGATTGGGGGACAGTGAGGGTGTGGGGTGTGATGGAGGGACAGTGGGGGTGTGGGGTGTGATGGAGGAACAGTGGGGGTGTGGGGTGTGATGGAGGGACAGTGGGGGTGTGGGGTGTGATGGAGAGACAGTGGGGGTGCGGGGTGTGATGGAGGAACAGTGGGGGTGTGGGGTGTGATGGAGGAACAGTGGGGGTGCGGGGTGTGATGGAGGAACAGTGGGGGTGTGGGGTGTGATGGAGGAACAGTGGGGGTGCGGGGTGTGATGGAGGGACAGTGGGGGTGCGGGGTGTGATGGAGGGACAGTGGGGGTGTGGGGTGTGATGGAGGAACAGTGGGGGTGTGGGGTGTGATGGAGGAACAGTGGGGGTGTGGGGTGTGGCAGGCCCATGTTGGTGAAGCAGATGGTTATGGCAGCCACAGGGTGGGGCTCCGTGACCCTTGGCCTCCCGCGTCCTCCTCTGGCCCCTGCCCGTTGCCCTCCTAGGTCTCTTTACAGCCCACCTGGCAATGAAGGAATCAGCTCCTCCTCAGACATCATTCACAGACTCAGCTGGCGAGAGCCACTCGATCTTCGGTTCTGTGCCTTCTAGTCAGATTGTCACCCAGTGCATGGCGCTTCGCCCAGAAACCCCGCTAACCTGCTTGTAGCCAGGTTCAGCATTGGGCCCTCAGTCGCAGCTGCCATACCTGGCTGGCCAGGGTGACTGTCACCTGCAGTTTCTCCACAGGACAGCAGGCTTTGTAGACTTTGCCAAGATCAGCCGTGCCCATTGGACTGGAGGGAGGGCTGTTCCCCCCTGTTTCTACTCAATAGGAAGGCGCTGCTGGCCCCTGCATGTGGAAGGGAGCCCACCTGGGAAGGGTCTGCAGGCTGGGCCCCCATGAGCATGTCTTTGTAGAACGTGCCCTGTTGCTGGACAGGGCACTTGAGGAGACGTGGTGCCCAGTGAGCCCCTGGGAGGAGATTGAATCATACCTGCTAACCTTGACATTTATGGGACATTTGAACAAAGAGTCAGCAAGCTCCCAGCTGAAATTTCTCACCTGTTTACTAAGTGACTGCAAGGTGGAGGGTTTTTAAAAAATATATACATACTACCCCGAGGAGGAGTTCTCTTCTGAGCGTGAAGCCGGCTCTTGGTGTTCCTTATGCAACTGCCTTTTGCCATTGATGATCGTTCTTCTCTTCCTTTGGGAGAAAAAGAGGGAGAGGACACAGTCTGAGTGGTCAAAAAAAAATATATATATATATACACATACTGAAGGTTTATAGGACGAACATTTCATGGCAGCAAAAGCCGTCTGTTCTGTTGGGTTCTACCTCTTTCTGCTCCCCTCCCCCAGATCTCTACACTCTGCCCCCTCTTGGCTGGGGCGCTGAGCTTCCCCCAGTGCACCTCCTGTCTCTGCCTCCCTCTCCATTCACACGGTGACAGTCCTCTGATCCATGTGTGGTCTGGGCAGGAGCCTGGTTTGATTCTGTGTCGTTCACATGAGAGAGTGTGCTGTGACAATGGAGAGGCACCAGGAATGCCTGAGGCACCTTAGGACTCTGCCGGGCGTTCCCAGGCTCCTAGCGGGTCCAACTCATTTCTTGTCATTTTCCACACCTTCTTCCTCCCCTCCTCCGTTATTAGTATTTCATCCACGTGCTTTTAATTAACGAAAGGGTGAATGCAGAAGCCAACTGGAGCTCGTATTTCATGTCACTTGGAGCCAGCATTTGTCACCTGTAAAAGGATTACCTTCAAGGAACTCACAAGGCTCTCACTGTGTCCGAGGTGCGCCGGTCGATGGGTGAAGATGGGCACAGGATGTTCCATGCGGGGCTCCTCTCTGTGGCTCCCATGAGCGAAACCTAGGGCCTGATGGCATCTTCTGCTGGGCTCTCTGTTCCACCCTCAGAAAACCCCTCCCACACGCTAGTCTTTCCCCCTTTCCAATGGCGGAGGAGGAGGAAAAGGAAGTGAGATGGACAGGGTGAAGGGCATACAGGGGGACAAATAAGTCAAAGTGCCCCTTAGAAGAGGACATAGACATGGTACATGAGGTCAGAGAGGAAAGCCCAGAAATCCACCCATTCACTTAATAGTTCTGGGGCATCTACTCTTTGCCAGGCATGGCGGTCAGTGCCAAGGACACAATGGGGTGAAAACAACCACGGTGTTGGCTGTCAGGAATGCGCCCTCTGATTCGGAATGGACTTGCTCGGTCTTCCGTGTGCACACGGATTACCCGGGGACCGCGGCATCAGGATGCTGACTCAGCGGGTCTGGGTGGGGCCTGAGATGCCACATCTCTAACAAGTGCCAAGGGGGTGCCTGTGCCGGTGGTCCATGGACAACACGTCAAATACCAATGATCAGGAGGCAAAGGTTTTAAAATTTATTTTTATTTAATTTATTTGGGCGAAGGTGAGTCTTGAGGGGCCCAGAAATCCTGGAGGGAGAAGGAAAACATGAATGGAGCCAGCAGCCAACCTGGATGGGAGAAGGGGTTTTAGCCCAGAAGGAGGCGTAGGCATTAGAGGAATGGAGAAAGCAGCAACAGACACGGAGGGGAAAGACAGAGACTATAACAGAAAAAGAAAGTCGGAGAGAGAGACTGTGGTGGGAGCTGGCCAAGAGGTGGAGAGAGTGAATTCTAAAGATGAAGAGTCAAGGACTAATGCTGCTCTTCCTCCAGGAATAGGTCCCCCACAAAAGCCAGGTGAGACTGCTGAGACCATCAGCCAAAGCCAGAGGAGCGAGGGGGTCAGGCCTCTGACTTGGGGCCCACCATTCAGGGAGAAGAAAGAGAGAGACAGAAACAGAGCACATCAGTCATACCCAGCTGTGATGCACCAACAGTAGGAAGAACCAGGATGGCTTAGCGAAAAGGACCTGCTATAGAGAGAAATGATGGCGCGTTCTGCTGTGGAGGAGATCCTGTAACTCAGAGCAGGTGGCTGAAGGCCAGCTGGTTCTTCAGGGACCCCCTTCACTAAAGAGATGACAACAGTTTAGAGTCAGCCTGGTGATACACAGGCACTATAAAAACGGGCCTTTTGGGATGACTGATGGTGCTTGAAAATAGTTCTCCCTCACACAGTCGAAATATCCTCCCTGCAATTTAAAGTCATGAGTCGGTTAGGTCTGAAGGAATGAGGCTGTCCGCTTCTGCATCTCCATCGTTACCGCCTCGGGCAGAGTGCGGGCAGCTGGGCCAAAGGTGGTGCCTGGGGATGGATAGACCGGAGGTGGGTCTGGATGAACCTGCCCTCCAGAGTCTCCCCTTCTCAATTCTTCTCCTGTCTCGGCGTTCAGTGAGTCCCGCTTGCCCATAATAACAGTGATGAGATGCAGGTCCTGTGTCTGGCTCCCGATAATGAGAAGAGTCTATGCAGCCAAGCGTGGGGGCCTGTGGCTCAGAGGCCGTGTTGCCTGAACTCTGTTGCTGTTGGGAAAGCACATCATTGGGAAGGGGAGAAAGGACCCTGTCTGTGTGTGTCTGTGCCTGACCGGGCCTGTCTCCTGGAGGTCTTTGCTCTTTCTCCCTCACCTCGCAGGTGGGTTTTCTCTGGGTCACTTGCTCTCATCAGCAAATGAGACAGTTGTCACTAGAGCAGGAACAGCAGGCAGGAAGGGCAAGGGCCTCCCATAGAGGAGAAAGCGGTGGACAGCTCTCCTCTGTCCCCATCCCTAGAGAGAGAGGGCTGGAGTGTGGTGGGGTCGGGTCAGATGCAAGGCGGAGGTTCTACAAGAGCAGTGAGTGTTGGGGCTGTAAAGTCCGTGAGACCGCCCGGGGCTCCAAAAGGCAGGAGAGCTTCCATTTCTCTAGGGTTGTTAGAGCATGACCCACATCATGACTATGTGAGGTTACTTCTCTCCTTCTGATGTCGTTTCTTTTACCACTGTCATTCGGGATAGCCAGGGACCCCTCACCAGCTGCGCAGTTGATGGTGTCCATGCTTCGCATGTTGAAAGCTACCCCACCTCAGGCCTTGTCCTCCCAGGTGTGAGGAAGCCCCAGCTCTCATTGGCTCAGGCCCACCCAGGTTCTCAAGGATAACCTCCTTAAAGCCCACTGACTATGGGCTTCAATCCAGTTGACAAAATGTCTTTGCAGTAACACTTCGGTGAGTGGTTGAGTGCGGAGCTGGAGACCTTCACCTCACTAAGGAAAACACACACGACTGACAGTCATACCCACTGACCAGTGAGCCCCTTGAAAGCAGGGACCACGACTCCATCTCTGCACTCGCAGGCCCGGCTGTCCGCTGCCACCCACCGGTGCTCCATCACTGTTTGTTGAATAAACGCATCCGTGCAAGTCAGATGATAGAGTCCCTTGAGGGTCCTTCTAAGTCATTTGAGTTTGGTACCAAAGGCAGTGGGGAGCCATGGCAGGGCCTGGTCAGGAGTGGAGCACAGCTGCTGCTTTCTCCGCTGCACCCTGTGCCAGAGGGCCACTCCTCCCCGAGACAGGGAGGCACGAAGTCTGATGTCCCACGCCCCTGGGGGTGGGGTGGAGGCTCCCGCTTTATGAGACATTTCTCCCGAGTCCTTTTGAAAGGGTAGAGACTCCCTGGGGAAGGTGTGGCAGACAGGCTGCTAAATTTAGTCCTCCGCCTTTTTACAAAAGCGCACCAAACCATTTTACCCCAGAACGCCACCCAGGCTTTTGAGGAGGAACGTGAGTCCCGCAGGTGGCTGAGGCAGAGGGTCCCTCTCAAATGTGACCTTGGGGGGCTCCTTTCTTGTGGCTGCTACTCTGGGGAGGGGGTAGTTAGATCATTCCCACCTGTGGCTGGACCGTGAGTTGGACAGGGCTGTGGTGGGCACGCGGGCCCCGTGTGCAGAGAGGAAGGTCCCTAGCCCCGGTCTGCTCCCCCAGGGAGATTAGCCCTGCTGCAGTAGACATGAAGCATGGGCTCTTCTCATCCTGATCCGAAAACAAAGGACAAGGCACCTAACTTATGGCTACACGTCAGAGCCCCTGCACAGCCTCCACGCCCCAGAGCCTCCGTGGAACCCTGTCAGAGCCCCCGGCTGCATGGAGGTCGGGGTGTTACCCCAGAGCCGAGGCCTGCGTGCCCTTGCTGCCCTTCCAAAGCTGGCTCACCCCACCTAGGATGGAGCCTGGGACAGAGCCAGGACGAAGGGCCACCAGCATCTCTGGACATGGAAGAACACGGTTATTCTTTCAACTCTCTGATCAGTGAACTGCCTTGGGCTCCCTCTGCCACCTACAGATGACATTTTTGCTTTTGAAAGGATTTACTATTACTTTCAATCACATCACTATTACAATTCTCAATGAGATTGAGGGGGTTTTCCTGCTGCTTTCAGGATTCCTTGAGGATATTTGAAGATTCCCCACTGGGTCTAAAGACCATAGATTGGAGCCTCCCACATGGGCTGTGTGATAACACTGGACCTGAGGACCGGAGGGCCCTGGAGGGGCCGCCTCAAGCGAGTTCAGTTCCGATCAGTCCGGCCCGCACTCCCCCTCCCATGCCGTTCCCTGTGAACAGAAACACCAGTCGTGTGTGCTGTCCTCGGGAACACTGCCAAGCTGGGGAGGTAGACACAAATCGTGATACTACGGGTGGTCGGGCAACGCTACAGCTGTGCCCAGGGCGCCAAGTGAGCCCGGAGGAGAGCACGGAACTCACTGTGGCCAGGACAGGCCTTGCAGAGGGGGACGCACCTGCACTGAGAAAGAGTTTCCAGGTGACAACGAGGATGAGGCGAAGCAGAGAGACGGCACTGGAAGCAGAGGGGATGGAACATGTACAGTCACCGAGCGGAAAATCACCCTGGTGGGGCAGAAACAAAGCCTAGCCTGGAGGTGCCGAAGGCAGAAGGGAGAGCCCAAAGGGCGAGCCTCTATACCTTTATATGGAGAGGAAGAGGCGTGGTCAGGCGTGGTTTTGCGGACACCTCCATCGGCTGCGTGGAGGACAGCCAGAAGGAAGCAAGGCCAGAGGCGGTTAGAACTAAGCCTGCTGTGGGGTTGAAAGGTGGTATGTCCTTGGCCATGGAGAAGGGAGGACAGCTAAAGGAGATATTTGAGGGACATCATCAGGCCTCGAGGGTTTGGATTCTGCCTCCGTGAGCACTTTGAGGCAGCACACCTGGCGCTGTGGGCTTACTGCTCCAATCGAGCCCGAGTCCTTCCTGATGGGATGTGAGCACGTCATAGCACAGCTGCCGCCCCTGCCCACTGAGCGCGGCCGCTCTCGGCTTCAGGGAAGCTAGCGTCCAGACCCCGGGTGCAGGCTGCGCTTTGCGGTGTTGGACCTGACTCATTGGACCTCAAATGCAATGGGCCAGGAGTAGCTGGTGTGCGGAGCCCCGGCCTCCTCCCCCAGGCCCCTCAGCCCATGCTGGGCTTCTCAGCAGAGCCCTGTGCAAGCTCGGGGTTCCCTTCTGAGTCGGGAGGGAGCGGTGCCCACTTAGATGATTAGTGGTCTAAGGGTGCAGAAGCTCCAGGTAAGCTATGTCTGCGAAGTCCGCGGGCACAGTGCAGGCTGAACCCTCACCGTGCTGGGCATCTGTTTTCTCATCTGACAGAGGAGCTAACATGCTCTCTCCACATGATTCCCTCTGGAATCTGGTGGCTCTGGGTTGTGGCCGGTGGGGCAGTGACTAGGCAGGGTCAGCCATGTGGCGTGGGTGCTGGGGCGATGGCCGGGATCTGACTGCTCTCAGTCCCACCCCTGGAGGGCCCCGCCCTGTCCTCTCATCCTGGGGGGGCTCTGGAGCAGGAGGTAGGTGCCCAGGTGAAGCACCTGCACCTACTAGAAGCTGCTGCTCTCCAGACCAGGGAAAAAAGGAGGGTCGGGGTTCGCCTCTCTGCCCGCTCCCAGCCCGGAGGGGGAGGCAGGCGTTCTGAACGCCCCTACCCTCACCTGGAAGGTGCCCCTTTCCCCCTCAGGAAGGGGTGAGGGCTGCCGGAGTCAGAGCTGCCCTGCCATGAGCTTACCGAGGCTCCAGCGAGAGGCTGCTCATCGCCCCCAGGAGGCAAACACTGAGATATAAGGTAAAGCTTTATGGGGAGCGGAGCGCTTAGCAGACAGTCCCGAGGTGCTTAATGCTGCTCCTCACGGCCACTCCATAAGGAAACGGGGCTTCGGAGACTTTCCTGGGAAATGGAAAGCTCTCTTTAAATAGCAAGGGGACTTTCTGAGGGTGGGGAGGCACTTCTCAGAGGCTAGGTTTCCTGCGAGGACATGGAGCCCCACTGCCGAGGCACCCTGACGGGGAGACCCCCTTGACGGGAGCCTCATCTGGGTCTTTAAGCCCACACGCTCAGCTTCCCTGTGTGCAGGTGGAAGTGAGGAGGGGCGGGAGTGGGACAAAGCATGCAGAGGCAGTGTCATTGGTGTGACTTCTTTTTTCAGAATTGCAGTGAGGAGCGGGCAGCTCTCTGTGGTGCTTTCACACATCCCTGACCTGCAGGGAGCACCCAGGTAGGTGGGGCCGATGTTTTGGTTTTCTTTTCTTCCTCTTTTTTTTTAAGATTTTATTTATTGATTTTAGAGAAAGGTGAGAGAGAAAGGGGGTGGCAGAGGAGCAGGAAGCATCCACTCATAGTAGTTGCTTCTCCTATGTGTCTTGACAGGGTGAGCCTGGGGTTTCGAACCGGCAACCTCAGTATTCCAGGCCAGCACTCTATCCACTGCACCACCACAGGTCAGGGGGCTTTACTTTCCTTTTAAAGACAAAGAAACTGAGTCAGAAAATGGCCATCTCGGTGGACAGAGAATGGAAGTGGAGATGAGCAGGCGTGGGTTCCGGTCACCATCGTGAGTAGGCTGCTGAGCCCCAGACCCATTGCTTGGGAAACGAACACTTGTTGGATGAGAGGGGAGCTCTCTGCTGGAGTGTGGGGAACACATGTGCCTCTGGGCCCTCCAAGGGGCTGCTGTGGGGCCCGGAAGCTGGGGCTGCAGAATCGCCGTGCCTGTTCCCATCAGAGCACCACACTGTCGTCTGTCATGTGTTGGGATCCCACGTGGAATTCCATTTGAGGACAGGGTTTCTCAATTCACAAAGTCTATAAACCACTGGACTCAATAGTGTCAAAGTCCCTTCCATTTCTCAATTCCGACTCTCCAGAGTCAGGTGAACTCTCCACCTTTACTCTGGAAGAGCTTCTGCCCCCAGAGGGGGCCCTCTGCCCCGGGCTGGCCCTCTGCCCTGGGCTGGCTGCCTTCACTTTGGTCAGGGGCACCTGCCCCAGGCAGTGGGGTGTGGACGTCCCTGTGTCTCCAGGGCCAAACCTGCTGGCTGACTCTGTCCTGTCTGCCACCAGGCCCTGTAATTATGTTTTATTTTCATATCAGGAAAATACATTTTGGGCAAGAATTAAGTTTTAGTTGACATATGAGGATTTATTGCCTCAGTTTTATTGAGTTTGCTCCAGTCTCCATGCCTGCTGGGTTGTCTGGGGAAGCAAAGCTCTGAGGTGCCTGTGACAGGCGGACAGGGGACTGGCGAAGCGGAGAGACAGTGGGCCATGACCAGAATGGAGGGGACATTTGAAAACCAACTACGGTCTTCCACGCAGATTGCCTTCGTTCAGCCCCCAAGGTCTCCTGCCCACACCTCAGGGTCAGGAGGATGCCAAGCAGGCGTTGTGAACACCCACGGAGTGATCTCTAGGTCCCCGGAGAGGCACCAAGAGCCCAGGCTGACAGCAGCTGCGGGGCTGGCTCGGGCAGTGGGGTTGGCTCCGTAGGAAGCAGTGCTGGTGATGGCGATGGTGGCCTTGGGGTCGTGGCTTGGCCGTGGCAGCCGTGCCTGTCAGAGTGAGTGACATGGCAGAGGTGTGGACCCAGCGTCGGCGGCAGCCCCTTTAGTTTCTGGTGTGAACACTGACAGAGCATCATTCGGGGGACGTTAGGAGACACCAGCTGTCATGTGGTGACAGAAATGGGCATCTGGGGCATTGAGGTTATTTTGGTGAGGACAGCACCAGAGTGAGCCGAATCTGACGCTGAGGGACAGGGACAGGGCCACACAGCTGTTCTCGTGGAGTCCAGGAGACGCCGTCTGGTGACATGTGCGTGGAGCGTGAAGGGGACCGGAATTCCCATCGAATGGAAGGGTGTGGAGTGGAAGGAGGCACGATGTGCCTGGGTCACGGTGGTCCCCGTGAAGGCTGGAGCGGGGGGAGGGGGACGGGGACGACGTATGTCCTGCTAAAGCTGGAGCAGCCAACACCCAGCTTGAGTGGATGGAAACATGTTTCAACCAAACCAGATTGCCAGGAATCTCAGGAATGTCACTTTTTTTTTTTTTTTTTACAAAAAGCAGACATTTCTGACAAGGCAGAGACGGTGCTGGCCCTCTATCCTTAGTGAAAGGACAAGGAGCCAGGAGGCCCTTGGAAAGATAATAATGAGCCAGAATTTCTGACGCCTCGGGCCCAGCTGTGGGCTCATCAGGACCTCCAGGGACCTCTCTCCCTCTGCGCCACACCCTTGCTGTTCTCTTAACAGATCCCTTTCTTTTCTGTTTCCAAGACCAAAGGGGTATTGGCATGATTTGTTCCCACAACTCAATTTAGTTTTACTCTGTTCTATTCAACAAATATTTACTGAGTAAGGCAGCCCTGAGCCCGGGTGTACAGACTATGAGCCGGCCACTGTTCGGGCTCATTGTAAACCCAACTGTTTATCATTTCTAGGGGCATTGAGGTGGGAGAAGACAGGTGCACACATGTCAGCCACACACACACATGTGCATGCACATGCACACTCATGCACACATGCACCTTTCAAGGGTCATCTCCCTCTAAAGTATATGGGGGAAGAGAAGGGGTAAAAGCAGAGGTTGCTGCTGTTCTCACATCGTTGAGGAGGCTCCCCCCGTCTCCCACCGCAGAGGGATGAGAGGGAGGCAGGGGACACTCGGTTTGATCCGTCCCTTCCTCCTCGCAGTAGAACTCTAGGCTGTGTGAACTTCACCAAAAGGCTAAGGTAATTAGAGGAAGTTACATGTTGAACCAGAGAGGCATATTCAAGGCCTAATCCCTGCTGCCTGTGAATGTGGCCTTATTTGGAAATAGGGCCCAAATGCAATCAAGTAATCAGGATGAGGTCACACTGAATCGGGGTGGTCCCTATCCAATGACTAATGTCCATACAGAAAGAGGGGAATTTGGACACAGACACAGAGAGGAGAACAGTACGTGACGGCAGACGCAGAGGTTGAACTGAGACAGCTACGAGCCAAGGGACCCCCACCCCCCTGAGTCCTGTAGGCACCACGAGCCAGGAAGAGTGAGGAAGGGCTCACCCTAACTGCTGCCAGGGCGGCGCGGCCCTGCCGACACCTCGATTCTGGTCTTTTAGCTTCCAGAACTGTGAGACACTGCAATTCTGTTGTTTAAGCCTCCGTTTGTTACGGCAGCCCTGGGAAACGAACACAGACAGAATCACCCCACAGAAAGGAAGAAACGTAAAGCTGTAGCTCAGAACCGTTGTTCACCCAGTGGAGGAGAGAACCTTACCCAAGGAGCTTGGTCCTCGCCGGGACCTCCTCACTGGCACACCACCACCCCACTCTCCCTCTCTTGTGCTCAGGACTGTCTTTGTAAATGTCCCTCCTTTGGTGGCTCTCCACACATCCAAATGTGGCCCACAAGGGTCAGTCTTTCCCCTGAATTTGCCACCTGCCCCAGCAGTTCATTACTTTCTATTTTATTATGCATGTTGGAGAGACAGCAGGTGAGAACCTTCATCATGACAATCCCAGGACTCTGCCTCTCGGGAGCAGGGGTGGGGACTGGGATGGACCTAGGTTCCACATGTGGCACCTGTCATCTGGCCCCCAGTGTCCACTGCAGACCACATCATAGTTCTCAGCTGCCTAAGGGTCACACACACATGTGCACACACTCACAATCAGAATGGCTCCGAGCCCCTACCTTCTCTCAGTGCAGGGCGGCAAACTCTTGGCTTGGGATTCCGACTGAGTCACACATGCAGTGCTATTTCTTTTCTTGTCTGGAGCCCTATGCCTCCCACCATGTGAGCGATTCATAAAACAAAAAATAGTTAGTGACAGGTTTGGAATGCGAGCTCCCCGGAGTAGGAGACACTTTACAAGCCTGCCAGGGCTGCAGTCTCCATTCAGGTTGCATATTTCTCCCACTCTGCAAACCTAGGAACCGAGCCGACGCCTGGGGTCAAGCATGATGGAGAAGTGAGTGATTCTATTATTGGACTTAGTAACCTGGGAATGGAGAGAAATGAAAAGAATTTGTTTTTCATTTTTTTTTTAAATCACAATTTCTATTTTCATCTCTTCCTCGGGGATGACGCCACGCTCAGGTTACTGATGGCAGGTACCACGGCCCTGCCGCGGTTCTTCCCTGCGGACCCGAGTCCAGGATCAGAGACGCAAAGGGCGGAGTCCACGTTCCTGAAGGCGAGGCAGCTGCCCAGTGGCTGGCCGCGGGCTGTGGACAGCTGGTGCCCCACCATGCTGTGCTCAGGAAGCAAACGCCCTTCCCACCCCCACCCCGCAGTTCAGCTCTGTTTAAATGTCTCATTTTCTCTCCTGGGCCTTTGGGCAGATCCTCTCTTTGTGCTGCTCTTTCTCGGTCCCTCCTGTTGGCTGATATGTTCTTTCTGCCCTGGGTTTTTCATTCCACTGCCCACCCCTTTCTTTGCCTGTACTTACTATCTATTCAGTTACTCTTGATACCGGATCATTTGGTTTTTGATTGTAGAACATTAGACGGATTTAAAGAGGTCGGTGGATTGCGTTCTAGACTGCAGGCATGCCCGCCCACGATCACTAACTACAGTGCGCGGCGCACTGTGCAGGCTGTTCGGCCGCGGGAGCCTTGGGCCCTGCCACTTCCCCGCAGGCCCTCTAGGGGCGCCCTTGGCGCCGCCTGGCCACAGCCTCACTCCAGACCCCGACGTTTTCACCTGGAGTGGAGCCCGCTCTGTGTGCACCTGTAGAGTGCCTCTGCCTCCCAACCAGTGAGGCCTCACGCCCAGGGTTTGCTTCCCACGCCAGACTTTGTCAAGCGGAATTCTCTTTCCTCTTGTTATTAAGCTTAAGATAGAGATCCTGGGTGACTCAGAAAAATAACAAAAGGTTCATGGTACCTCTTCCGGGCTTTGGTCCAACTCCTTTTTGAATAAAGAGAGTGCATGTTTGGGAGGGGTTGTAGGTGGGTGGGCGGTGGGAAGGTCATGAGGGAACTGCCTGATTAACACTGAAGGTTAGGGAGCAGGGAGCTGGGGTCAGATTCCCTGTGAGGGGAAAGCCCCAAGCACAGTCTAGCTCAGGCATGGCCAACAGTTTTTGCCCCTGGGCCAGATTAGAAAGAAAACTTTTTTCACGGGCAGAACAAAATATTAAAATAAAAAAATGTTAAATACAAAAATGATTCATTTAAGTAAACAAAATTTGATTATGTAATTTGTTTATGAATAAATGTGAGTGAAAAAAATTTTAATATACAATATTATTTTAATAAAAATATTTTAATAAAAATATAATTACATACCATATCAATATCCAAACTGTATCACAATCAATCAAAACAATATTTAATTAATAGAATGAGCTTGAAGGGGTTATATTGCAAATAAAACAATTATTTTGTTTTACAAACAGCCTGGACATGTTTTCAGTTATCAACTGCAGCTATTGTCTATGCTACAATGCCATTTGATTCAGCACACTTGACCACAAAAATAACGAATTGTTTGACCTTGGGTGTGCACTGGCAAACTCCGCCTAAAAGAATGTGGGTTTCACATGGCCGCTAAATGTCAAACAGTTCATATCGAGTACAGACAAGTTCAAAAGTTGTAAATCTTTATAATTAATTAAAAAAAATAAGTATCACAAATCCATTCGACCAATTATTAGAAGTTAACCCTAGATTAGTCACATGTGGAATTCTTTTTCACGTATCACTATCTTCTTAAATATCTCGATTTTCAATAATAAAAGACATTTCCGCTTCTGAGTAGCTGAGATTTTACCAGATGATGGTTCTTAAAATTAGTTTGTAATCCACTTTGGTTCTGGGAGGTGGAAGTTGGTATGTCCTCCTACTCCAGTGCCATCTTGTCTTCGCCCCTGTAGCTGAGATTTTAAAGTAGTGGAGAATATTAAAAATTTAATCATAGGTCACATAAACTCAAATATGCGGCCGGATCCGGCCCGCGGGCTGTATGTTGGCCATGCCTGGTCTAGCTATTTGAATGTGGTTTTGTTTAAACCTTTGTGTCCTCGGTATTCTCATCTACAGAATGAGAATGGTAGTGCGTAACTTAATAAGGCTATTACAAAGAGTGAATGAAAATGTATAAATAATATACACATTAAATATACATAATATACTTTCTTTGGCCTTTCTCATTATATATGGATATATCATATAATATATATGCATATAAACGAACAACAACAGTACCTGGTTCTTGGTAAATGCTAAGTAAGTACTGTGTTTATCCTGGCTATGATTGTATAAGAAACACAGCCCTAGAGACATAGACCCTTGGGCTCCATAACGTACTTGCTGTACAAATGTAGTCAGTTATTTAATACTCTATTATTATTGTTTATTATTTATATTAGCTTATGTTTTATTTATTATTATTTATGATCAGTTAGGTGTGATCTTCGAGCCTACCTACTCTCATGGGGAAACGCGGTAGAAAATTGCTGCTCTGCCTCTAGCATGGGGTCTGGTGAGATGGAAGAAGGTGGTGTTGTGCTAAGTGATCGGGCACGTGCAAGGGCAGGGCTCCGGGCAGGTGCGTGCCCATGTGGACTCTGCCCCTTCCCACCACCAGGCCTCTGTTCAGCTCTGCACCCTCTGTCCTCACACTGTAACCCCGCACTGGCAGCCCGGTGCCCACCAGTGCTAGGAATCTGCAGGTACACTAACTAGTACTTTCCTGTTTCCTGTAGGAAGTGAGGAGAGGTGTGGTGTCAATTGTTTGCAACTGTGTTGTCACTCTGGGCAAGTCACCTGACTGCTCTTTAATGGATAGGGTTGAACCAGATGACATGTGGGCACTGCCAACTCGAGCATTCTGAGACTCTGAAGGTACCAAAGGACACAGGCAGGTCCAAACGACAGATGCTAAGTCTGGTTCTCTCAAATTCTGGGACTAGTCTCAGTCATGACACTGAAGCAGTAATCCAGGACGGAGTGGGTGCAGGTATCATTCTAAGGGCTGGGTTGGTAAGCCTGGTGGTCAGCAAGAGTCCTTGCCATGTGATGAGCCACAGGTGACATCAGTTGGCAATTACCCACACACAGGTTCACCAGTAACTAACAGGGATATACATACATGTGCAGTGCCCAAAGACAAATGATCCTTCTACTCGGGAGACATGTGACTTAATCTGGCTGGCAGGGACACGCTGTTCAGTTTCCCTGAAAGATCCCTGGCCAAGGACCCCTCCCTGGGTCACACTGGGTACAGCCAGCTGTGTTAGGGTAGGTGTGTCACTTTCCTGTGTTGGATCTTGACACACTCATCTGTAAAATGGGACAGACAGTGGTTGAATAAAGATCAGTTCTGAGGCTCTTTTTAGCTCTGACATTCTACAAGTTCATTATTTCCTTCCTTCTAGATACCTCTGGCTAGCAGCCCAGACTCAGGCTGGTCGCTGTGCAAGATCCTTTTAGCTACTTCCCTACCAGGCCTTTTCATTCATCTTCATTCTCTGATGCAGGATAAATGTATGCTTGCAGCTACTTACGAAACCCTCTCCCTCCATTTTTCTTCCTAAGCATTTAAATAAATGAAATCTAGTATGTAGAGTGCTTAGCACAATGCTTAGCTCATAATAATGTGTATATATATGTATAGATATAATATATATTATATAATATTATATGTTCTCCTAATATATGTCTTATTTTAACTTTTTCCTCTAGCCTAACTATCTGTGTCATTTAAAATACTTTTTATTTATTGAAACTCAGGGCCATTTAGCTTGCTCTTTGTGATAAAAAGCCTTCTTTCAAAAGCGGCTTAGGCATTCAAGTTCACAGCATGGTGTGCCCTGCCCCTTGGAGGTGCTCAGCACAGATCAGAGACTGACAAAGGCAAGGCCCTGTCTTCAGACCTGACAGAAACCCCAGGGCCATGTGTTCCTGAGACACAGCCCTGACTCCTTCAGATGGGATGTGGTTACAGGAGGGGACGGCTTGCTTATGGGGCCAAAAACCTCAAAATCGGACTTGGAGCAGATGTGTTAACGCCACGCAGAAGTGCTATTCCAAAGCGAGAGAAACTACGACTCCATCTCAAATGGGGCTTCAGTTGCTTCTTGGAAGCTGAGTTGCCCTCCAGTCTGCCCAGAAGATGGGATCCGGGCCCCCACTTACCCGTGTGGACGGTGAGGCGGGCAGCTCGCTTGCGCAGACTGTTCCTGGGGCTCCTTCCTGCCCAGGTGCCCAGATCCCTTCCCTGCAGCCTCACCTCCCATCCTCAGTACACACTCATGAGGTACAAAGCCCAGAGTAGAAGTTATTGTTCTCATTTTTTCAGAAGGAGAAATGTAAACTTGAGAGGCTCCAAACAGATGGCGAGGGGGAAGGCAACTGACCCCGGGAAAGAGGCAGGCCCTGGGCTGGGCCAAGGCCAGAAGCTGTGCCCAGAGCTGCCTGTGTGTGGCTTACAGGAGTCTTGCAGACTGACTCCCAGGCAGGGCAGGAAGACCATGACATCACCTAGCCTGGACCCAACAGCTCCAGGGCCTCCTATAGGAGCCCCGCAGAGAGAGCATCATGGGTGCAGCTGGTCTAATGCTGCAAGCTTTTCTACTCAGAGCTTGCCCTGACAAGCTGAAAGAGGGCGGCACGGGCAGCCAAGAGGGCCACTCATGTCTTGTGAGAAGGTCTCACAATGTTGGGCCTTCTACTGCCTCCATCTCTAAGCCTTGGAATCTTATCCTGCTCTGGCCCCTGGAGAGAGGAGGTTAGAGAAAGGACGGCGGAGACAGTGGGAGAAGTCTGGAATACACAGCACTGGGAGTAGCCTGGGAGGGCCTTGTTTTTTAAAGAAAGGAGAAGACAAAAGCCAAGAAGGGAGAGAGCAGCAGGAGAGTGACTCTTTGCTGCTTCAGGCCAGTAGAAGAGACGCTGAGAAGAGTCGCTGGCAGTGAATATTAAAGACCTTATAGAAAACCCAGACATGGAGCCAGAGGTGCCAATGCGTGCTGGTGACACCTTTCTGAAAATTGGAAAAATGTTCTTTTGGCCACTCTGGTGCCTCTGGCTAGATTTGTTCCATATTTGTGATTTGTGGCACTCGACCTAAACTAGTAGCTGACCCTTGCTTTTAAAGGGTAATGAGATTGCTGTTGGCAGGGGGACTCAGGAGACAGACACGGGGGCCTAAGGGTCTGCAGCAGTGCCCGCGTGCCGTCCTCCAGGAAGGAGGGGGCTGGGAGGAGAGAGGGTGAAGGTGGCAGGGCGGGGGGCAGAGGAAAGGCCCGTTCGCACAGCCTCGCCACCCTCACTTCTCATTCACCGAGGATTTAATGAGCCTCCCCACATGTCCATCACTGCTTCGGGCACCATTATGTCTGTTAATCTTCACTGTAACCTGATAGTATAAATATTATTTTCTCTGTTTTACAGATGAAAAATCAGGTGCTCAGAGTACATTTCTTAAGGTAGAAAGGGAAAGGTTTAAATTCTGTTCTGCCTGATTCAGAACCTTACTGCCAGCAATAAAACATGCTACGAGGGAGCTAGGAATGACGAGGATATAAAATATGCTCTCAAATGGCGGAATTTACCGAACAGCTTGGCAAGAACCGGGGTCTAGGCCTGGGGTGTGCAACTGGGGCCAACTCCCGGCCCTCCTGGGAGAGGTGGGCGCAGTGGGGGGCCAGACGCTGAGCCGACAGGAAGGGGGACCTGCACAGGCCGGCTGGGGTGGAGGAGTGACGGGGAGGGGCGGGAAGGTTGGAACACGGCTGGCCACCCGGGAGCAGTGTCCAGGGAGCCCCTCTGAGGGGTGCCCTGGGAGCAGTGCGGGGGGCAGCCCTCAGACGTGTGCAGACAGATGACACGCACTCAGCGGGACTCTTGAGTTTCTGCCGTTTCCGCCACTGCTCTGGAATCGTTCATGTGTTATTTTGTTTGATCGATACAACATAGTGGAGAGGGTGTCATTATGCCCCCTTTTGTTTTGATGAGGGAATTGAGATGTGAAGAGATAAGTGACTAGCCACAGGCCACACATCTGATGGGGCGTAGGAGAGGGTTAACCCTGGTCTGTCCAATGGCAGGTCCAGCCTCCCCTCCGCTCGAGTCCACAGAGGCCTCTCCGTCAGCGCCACGTCAGCAGAGATCCATCAACGTGCAGCCAAACGGGAGCCAAGGGGCAGTGCTAGGCCCAGAAACAATATTTATTCATCAAGCCAGGGCCAGCTAAAACCAAGAGCAAGAGGGAATTAAAAAAATGTGTGTATTCCAGAACGTGTGTGAGTGCTAGCACGTGGACTGAGTGCTCACCACTGCAGGTGCTGTTCCAGGCGCGTGTCATTCCAAGGCTTTCCGTAAACTAACTCACGTACCTCAGCGCCTCCCGTGATGAAGGTACAATTATTCCCCCAATTCACATGTGAGAAACCTCAAAGGAAGGGCACCTTTTCCAATGTGACAGCATACGGTAAGTGCCAGAGCAAGGGTTCAAACCCAGGCAGGCTGGCGTGGGCATGAGCTGGCATGTGTACTGTGCCCAGCCTGCAGCAGAGGTAGGGGACGAGCAGAGGACTGTGAGCACCAGGCCATCGGGGAGGGGCGGTGTCAATTGCTGCCAAGTCAGGCTGGGAAACAGGGCGGAGACCACAGACTGGTGAGAAGCCAGAATGGCGCTGGCCCCTCACCTCATTATGCTGCTGATGGGCGCACAGCAGCGAGGACAGGGACAGCAGCTGAAGGAGGGAACCCTGGTCTTGCCCATGGGGAGAGGGCCTAGGGGAGAGGCGAGGACTGGAAATGTATAGCATGACCAACACAGAAGAAGGTGAAACCTAAAATAAGGCTTCCATCTTCCTATTTGGAGACTGAAGGAATGAACAAAATGAGAGTAAGAAGTCTGTGAGGACGGAAACCCATGCCCAGGGCAGCCGGGGGATGGCAAGCAGGTCCGGGAAAGGGGAAGTGGGAGGGGTGGGGGTCGTTTTGACCCCAGGCTGCCTGACCATGTGGTCCTGGAGCAGGAAAGGCACCTGCGGGGGTGCCCACCCTTGCCCTTGTCTATCGGGGAGCAGAGAGGCCGACTCCACCCCATCTCATCCTTTGCCACACTGAAGGGAGACATCTGCTTCACTCTCACTAACTTATTGTTGGGAAGCCGGGCCTGCACTCAGTGTAGATAATGGTTCTGCTAGCTGACAGGCTGGCTGAGGAGCAGGGGCCCATTGCAGCCCGCCTGGCCAGCATTCCTCCACCCAGCAGCCAGCACCCCGGGAGGGCCAGAGCTGCCCCGTCACCCTGCATGCCCCAGCTGAGGCAGTGGGCAGGCAGAGGGCAGAGTTCCTGCTCCTTATGGGCTGCAGCTTCCCAGAACAGGAGGACTCCCTCCCAGCCCTTCACACCAGCTGCACCCAAGCGGGAGCAAGGGAGGGAGAGGTGTTTGCAGGACATGTTCCAGGCTGGGTATGCGGGGGTCTGGCATGGGTGGGGAGAACAGGCTTGTCAGGAAAGGACACAGTCCCTGGGATTGCTAGTCTTACCCAGCTGGACTCACAAGCTGGGCCGCTGAGCACCATGATGCCAGCAGTGACAGGTCCTGGGCACAGTGTCTCTCCAGCTGTTGAAGAACAGGTAGTCACCCAGACTTCAGAACAGGTGCACGCTGGGGGCCAGGCCACCCCCCTGCCTCCTGTGTTCTAGAGTCTTCTATGCCCATACAGCATCGGCTGCCTTTCATTTCATTTGGCTTTCTCTCTGCACTCCCCAGGAAAGAACTGTGGCCTCCCGCCTGCCCTAGCAGACGGACACAGAGGGAAACGTTTATACGCTTCCCTGTGCTGCAGCGGCTTCTTTACTCACCCCACGCTGCTGCCCGTTCTCCGTGCTCCTCGCCCAAGCTGAAGGTGCACTCCTGGGGGGATTTGAATTTTCCCAGGCACTTTAGAAAAACCAAGGACCAGTGATTGCCAGCTCCCAAGGAGTCGACTGTGACAGAGGGGCTTTGTTTCTAAGAGTAGATCAGAAGCTAAGAAACCGTTAGCTAATCTCAGTCCCAACATCACCTTCAACTAATGCATTAGTTAAGGTGTGGCTATAAGCCAGCCAGCCAGCAAGTATTTTATGGATATCTGTTGAATACCAAGCACTTAGGCAAAAGGATGAAAAAGGAAGTGTAAAACTTGACCCAGAGATCCAGGAAATAGAGTTGGGATTCTGTCCTCAGTCTTAGATTTCTCCTCTATTGATGGTCTCCGTCCAACAACTACCATGTCCATGGAAATGGCTCTAGATTTATATCACCAACCCCAGGTCTCTATTCCAGAGACGTATGCCAATGCCAAGTACTGCCTAGATGTCTCTATTGTGAGATATACTCACACCCTCCCCAAACTTAACATGTCCAAAACCAAATTTCCCCATCAGCCACACTTCCCTCTTCTTCTCCCAAAGCTGTCCATTTCCCAAAGTTTGACACCCTGCTGCCTACAACAATCTTTTAGGCTCTTCTACACCCACTATTCTTCAAGACAACTCAGATCTCTTGCTTTCTGTGTACGAAATGCCTGTGAGCCACGGGGCAAATACAAGTCTCTAATGTCGTTGTACCTCTGACATATCCCTACTTCCCGATACATTCCGCAATGTCACATCCGCCAGAAACAGTTCCGCTGTTCTGAATTGCTCCTGTTTGGGGTACTGACAGGTGCCTCTTTACACCCTTATGCTCTAATAGCAATGGGCCCCACTTCCAGCTTCCTTGTAGCTGCCACTTCTGCACTCACTGGGTGTGTTTTATTGAACCCCACCCACATCCCCTGGAAATCGTGTGCACACTTCTGAGTGATGAGAGAAGACGTGGGGTTTCACAAAGAGAATGGCTTTGGAGTCAAATATCTCAGCATTTAATTTGGGTTTGTTACCTAGTACATATGTGACCTTGATCAAGCCACTTAACTTTTCTGAGCCTCGGTTTCCTCTTATTTATTTATTTATTTATTTATTTATTTATTTATTTATTTATTTACGCAAGAGGAGGGGAGGTAGTGAAGCAGACTACTGTAAATGCCCCAACAGGAATCCACTGGCAATTCTGTCTGAGGCTGATGCTCAGGCACCAAGCTATTTTTAGTGCTTGAGGCTGATGTGTTTAGACCCCCGAGCCATCTTCAGTGCCTGGGGCCAATGCTTGAATAAATCAAGCCACTGGCTGTGAGAGGGGAAGAGAGAGGGAGGAGGGAGAGAGGGAGAGGGAGAGAAGGTGGAGAGGGAGAGGAAGAGGGAGAGAAGTAGATGGTCGCTCCTCCTGTGGGCCCTGATCAGGAATTAAACCTGGATGTTCATACGCCTGGCTGACACTCTATCCACTGAGACTCTGGCCAGGGCTGGTTTCTTCATTTTTCAACAGCAGGGTAATACTTACCTTGAAAGTTTTACACGGAGCTTTCTCTCACTTCTTCTTATGCTGTGCATGCGCTTAACTATCTTCTGCACTCTTTGCTGTCTCAGCTTAGATGCCACACTCCTCAGTACGTTCCTCAGTCCTCAGAGACCAGGTTGGCTGCCTTGCCCATGTGCTTATTTATTACATGGCATTACCCCATGCCTTGGCACTGACCCCCTGAACAGAAAGTCTTTCTTGCCCCTCCACCCCCCTTGAAGAACTAGGAACTCCATGCAGACAGAAACCATGATGTGTAAACTAACCATCACATCCCATCTTTGTCCTGCTTGATTCACTTTTGACCCAAAGAAAATAAAAAAAAAGTTAGCCACATTAGGTAAAGAATTTATAATTCTGAAATTCTGAAAAAAATGTCAGCGGCTCACTGAACACATATTGATTGCAACAATTCAACTCATCCTGTGGCTGGCTTCATACAAGTCCTGCATTAGGCACAAGGCCATACTCTGCTCTGGGTATAGGAATCAAGTGAGGTGTCTTCTGAGCCGATGTCAAAGCCCAGTATTGCCACCTCTGCACTCCGTTTGATTTACAGCCCATTCTATATGTGCGAAACTACACAAATCACCACGAGAATTCATTTTCTCATCAATAACAGCAATTTCCATGGTTTGGCAACCGTAGTTGTAAATAATGCATTTAAAAAAACTCAGCCATATATAAATTTTTTGTAATAATCTAGACACTTTATCATGAACAAAAAATAACAGGAGTGATGATAACAGGTGTGGTGCTATCCTCTGTTTATTTCTGATGTGGTCGCTTCTGACATGTACATTTATTGTATATAGTAGTTAATACATCAGCTCCAGGGTCAGATGGCCTGTGTTCCTACCCCAACCCTGCTATTCACTCACTGTGTGATCGTGGGCAAATCATTTCATTCCCTCTCCGCCTCAGTGTCCTGGTCTATAAAACAGTAATATTAGCACCTGCACCACAGGGTTATTGGATGGACTGAATGAGTTAATGCATGTAAGGGCTTAGACAGTGCCTGCCACCCAATAAATTCTCTATTAGAGTGCTAGCTATTATGATTTGCTAGGGGTGAAACAAACAAGAGACAGGTTTGGATGTGATCACTTTTAAATCCCCTGGGATGCCTGAGGCTTTTACGTCTTGATGGCATGCCCAACCCTCACCTTCCTGTTCAGTAGGGAGGGGGCAGTCTTATCCACATTTTACAAACAGCACAATTGAGCTGTAAAGAAGCAAGATGTCCAGGAGGCGGGTGGCAGTCTGAAACTAGAACACAACTTAGCAGATGTAAGTACAGGGCTCTTTCCAGGAGGCTTTGAGACGGTGCAGTTAGCAGCTCATGTGAGACATCCCACGGGAGCCTGTGGGCAGTGACCCCTGATGGCCCTTCTCTGCCGCCGTTCTCCGTGGATGCTCACCAAAGTCACTCCTCTCTCCGTCTCTGAGATGGTCTCAGGCTGTGCCTTCCCAGATATTTTTCTTACCAGTTTTTTAAAACCATATTAGGGGCATTAGACGAGGTGCTGGCTAGATACTCTCTCCCTGGTTCCCCACATTCCCTGACACCTTGAGCATTCCCTTCCTGGGTGATCCTGGGTGTAGACAGACCTCACCCTGATGCTCTGGAGGGTGTCTTTCTGCTGAGCCAGGACCTGAATTCACTTGGAGCCCCCACAAAAGACTCTGGCTGTACAGCACCCCGTTTGTGTGGGAGCAGCCCCCAAGAGTTGGTAGGTACCAGGAGCGTCCCCGTCCCCGTGTCTGAATCAGGACTGTTCAAGAGGACTCAGGATGCATTCCTTTTCTGTCCACTAGAGGGCTGCTGGTAGGGGGATGGAAAACACGGAGGCTTGAAAAAAATATGCTGCTGAAATTTCAGCGAGAGGGGAAAAGAGGGAGCGCGTGAGAGACAGCAGAGCCGTCCCAGGCTTCCTCGTCTCCTTCACGTCAGAGTCAGGAACCGACTGTGCGAAGGCTGTGGGCTCAGCACGCAGAGACGGAGGAAGGGGCATACGCAGAGACTGGGAGTAGAGGGGTCCCCTCCTGATCCAGGGAATTATCACTGAGTGGAGTAAACCGCCTGACTTTTTTTTTTTTTTTTAGATTTTATTTTGGTTGCCTCCTTTCCTTCCTTCCAGTCTAGCTCTGCCAGCTTGGGTTTCATCTCTTTCCTGGAGCCTCCTGTCTTCCTCTCAGGGAGAGGAAGGGAAGAGAAGGGAGAAGAGGTGGTCCTCTAGGTGAGCGCAGCCGCGGGCTCCTGGCCGCACAGGCGAGAACCCTCTTGGCAGGAAGCTCCTCGCGCTGCCCCGCCGCCCACCGCCATCCCGGGTAAGTCCAGCGCGCTCGCTCCTTCGGTTCCGTCGCTAGCGTGATTTCAGCACCACGGAGAGCTACGAGATGCCTTTCGGTCCCTGGTCCCTGTGTGTCTGTCTGCCTGCGTTCCTGCAAGGCGTCTGTTCGGCACTAAGGTTATTTCATCCGTCTATCGCTCTGCCGCCAGTGGAGCCGGCTACTGCGTAGGGGGGGAAAAAGGATACAAAACTCTGTCCACCGAATTAAAGGGGGATGTGGACTCCGGCCTTGGGGTGTGTGTGAGTGTCTTATGCTGTTGCATAAGACAGGTGAGGTCTGAGCTAAATTGACAGTTGGTTTCTGCATCTCTGTGTAGGGCTGTTCTTTTTTCTATGTAGATAAGAGGGAGGGTTTGGGGAATTAGTCATGCATCTTCTTTAACTCTTTCCCAGCAAGCCAATCACAGTGGGAAAGTGTTGTGAAGGAAGTCTGGGGGAGGGGGGGTTGGGAGCAGAGGTAGACTTCAAAGTTATGCTCTCCTGAGAGAGGTTGGAAAAGGTGGTTTTTATAATGTCAGTTTCCCCAGGATTCTCTGGGCTTTTGCTGTGGAAAGAGACCAATCTGACCTTTTTACTTGCTCTCCCGATGTGGATCCATGGCAAGTGGACAGGTGCGACAGGTGAGCATCAGGATGGGGTGGTTTGGGGGACCGAGGTCCCCCTGACTTCGTGGTGGCAGGAAAGTGTCTTGAGCTTTGCAGAGGTTGGCTGACGTGGATTATACTTCATTTGCAAGGAGGAAGGAAGTGCTCTCCACTTTGCTGTCATCCTTGGCTATGTGTGGTTGAGGACAACATCTGCTCTGCCCTGTTTTCTGCCAGAAGAGGACAGCTCAGAAGGAAGATTTGTTTCCTCATGCCTGGGAAGCAGAAGCAAACCTTAAACCGGTTCTGACTCAGGAAGGCTCAAAGTAGTGTTATGTCCTTCAGCGCTGAGAGGTCCACCAACGAGTTCATCATTACTTCAAATTTTATTGCTACTTCTTTCTGCAAGGCACCGCTCTGTCTCTGAAATATGTTCAATCAATTTCCTGCGTCTGCCTTGGAGACATTACCTCCTTGCCTCCCCCTTTCATTTTACCTGTATCTGCTTGGGTGGGGCTATTCAACAAGTGCTGTTGGAGACTCCCTTTAATTATCCAAGTTTCCACGGAGCCAGAGTCCCATGGGGGATGTTTAGGGTTCTGGTCACTTTTTCTAAGAGGAGAGAGTGGGAGGCAGTTCAGTGCTTCTAAACCCCAATGAACTCTAGGGTGGAGACTCTCTTGCTTTTAATTCGGCACCTGAGCCCCTCTTCCAAGCTAAACAAAATGCTCTGGTTTTGGTTTGGGAGTCTTGTGGGTGAGAGAAGTGGTCCCAGTTTTTTCATTTTGTTTTGTTTTAACCGCACTTGCCATGGGCAACCCAGCAGCCTCGGCATCACAGAATGCACTGAGGACAGGACCACAGTCAGAGGTGTTCGTGGGAGTGAAGACAGGTTGAAATAGAGAAAGCAGAGCATCAGAAAACAACTGACTCATTCATAGCTCAACTCTCCCAATTCCTCCCGTCCTTGAGATCTCTCACTTTGAGCAAGAGAGTGGATGGATTTCTGCATGACATGCCCTGAGGCTTAAAAAAAATCCGTGCCCTTGCCGTGGACCATACCCCAAACCTCCATTTTTTACTGATGTCACCATACTTAGTGGTCATTATCTCATTAATGCCCTTAAATTCTCTCTGAAAGAAGTGCTCAGTGTCATTACTGGGCCCATTTGATAAATGGGGAGACACAGCCATTGGAAGTGCAAGGCCAGAGGGTATAGCAAAAGTGGAAATAGAACTTCTGGTCTCCTAACATCTCATCCCTGTGAGATGCAGAAATGTTCACGAGTAGGAGGTCAGAGATGGGTTGCTCCCCAGCAGACAGATTTTTTAAAAAAAATTTTAAAAGACTTTATTCATTTAAGAGAGGGGAGAAAGGGGGGAGTGAGGGGCGGGGAGGAGCAGGATACATCAACTTCCATATGTGCCTTGACCAGGCAAGCCCAGGGTTTTGAACCGGCAACCTCAGTGTTCTAGGTCGATACTTTATCCACTGCGCTACCACAGGTCAGGCCCTAGTGGACAGATTTACAACCAAAGCCTTTCAGTGAACTCAGTGTGATGCAGTGACTTGACCCTGGTGAAGAGTGAAAATCAGCCAGGAGTCTCTAGGTGTTGCTGGCCTTAGGTTCTCAGCCAAGAAGGTGGCCAGGAGCCAGGTGAATAGTGCTCTGGGTTTACTAAGAAGTGGGACCCCAGGCTGGTGGCCTCATGCCTGATGTCACACACCTGCTTGCTGTACTCACCTTGCCCAAAAATCCCAGTTGAAGGCACCTGTCTGGGGCACATTGCTATGGATGTCTTGGTTCTAGGTGTTGAATGGCTTTTGTCTCCTCTGGGCCTTCTCTGGGCATACTTCCCTGGAGTCCTCTGTGGCTCTCACTATGGGAAGGATGACTACGGAACAGGAGATGGCTAGGATCTGAACACCCAGAGAAATCCTTGTGGAGGAATGGGAGAGGCTCACAAACCCACCTCCCATACAAACCTTGCTCCCCTAGCAGCCCTTGTGCTCACATCTGGCCAGCATTTGGGAGAAAAAGCCCTGTGATCTCATATCCAGCCCTCAGTCCCAGAGCAGGGCCAGTCTGCTGGCTGCCTCTGAGAACTGGGTACACGAGAGATGTGGAGGAGGGTGGAAGCAGGGGAAGGTTGGCACCCTGCCCTATTCAGAGTAGTAAGTCTTGGCAGTTGTGTGCACCCTCTGTTAACCACTGCCCCTAACAAGGACCCTCAAGTTCCCTGTGCTTCGTTTCAATCAATCATTCCCTCCCCCCACCCTATCACCTTCTGACTCCTATCAGCAGAGTTTCCACCGGTACATTTTTCAGTAGAAATATATTGCTTAAGGTGTTACTTAATAGGTGTGTCATGTAGACCCTAGACTTTTAAAAGAACATTTCAGAGTTCTGAGGTTACTGACACTGGGTGGGTGGCAAAGAGGGTGGGGAAGGGGCACCTTGTTTGTCCAAGTTTATGTTCATGGCATTGGAAAGTCAGTGGTTATTTTGTGTGTGTGTGTGTGTGTGTGTGTGTGTGTGAGAGAGAGAGAGAGAGAGAGAGAGAGAGAGAGAGAGAGAGAGAGAGCCATAATCAAGTCCAAATAGGCCCTTACCTCTGAACTGACCTGAGTTGTTTGATGGTGAAGTACATGGAAATGATGTTAAAATCTCTATTACAAACTCGGAATTCAACATTCAGGTGGCTGGGCATGAGTTACCGCATCCGGGCCCCAGGAGGAAAGAGTACCCATGAGAGGTTGTCAGGGGAAGAGAGAGGAGAGTTCATGATGATTGTGCTTGTGCCATAAAATTCAGCTCCATCCACAAAGGTCATGACCAAGATTGCTGTTTCTCCTTATTGAAGAGTGGCTTTAGAAATAGAAGACACTTTTCAGAGACTCATGTCCCATCATACTATCATAGAGCCATTAGGGATGTCTGCATTGAGCCTTCTTCCATTTGGATTGGAGGTAAGGGTAGGATAGGGAGTCTCTCTTCTATCTTATTATGAAGAAGCAATGGAGTTATTAGAAGGTTTTGATGACTTTGGTGAAAACACACACACACACACACACACACACACACACACACACACACACACACACACTCACTCTTATGCAACCCGTCCTGACACCTCTCCCACCCTGTGTCTATAGATGCTCTATGTTCAGAGAATGTTAGTTAGAGATGGGGCCTTTTATGCAAAATTCAAGCATGAGGTCCTCAACTAAAAAAAAACTTGGAGTTTCTGGCAGATTAACCAGTAAATCAGAATTTTTAGTAGACTTCAAAATTTGCCCAAGTAGGTCAGAGAGCTGTTTACATGCCTGGTAGATTAACATGTCCTCTGCCTTTCTTTACTCTGAGCCTTTACTGAGAATCTTCTCCGGGCACTGCCCTCTCTGGGATCATTCGCCTCAGGGAAGATGCTATTCATTGGGAATAGCAAGCTCATTTCTAGAAGGCTCCTTCCTGAGTCAGCTCTCCCAGCTTGGCTCTCTGGGTGGAGCTCGTTGCTAAGCCACCAGGTCACGGCAAGTTAGAAGACAGCCACAGTGAGAATTCCCTAATGTCTTGGCAGAAGTTTGTGCAAAAGTGCAAAATTTGAATGATCTTTACAAAACCAATTCCAGTAGATGACTTGGGAAAAGTGCAGAGACATCTTCACCTAGATCAGATGAGAGTCCTGCTTAAAAGAGCAAACTCAGGTACTAAACTCATGGACCTGGGTTTTAAAGAACATTTTATGAACTTGACTCCAATGGCAAGAGAAGTGAAGGCAAAGATAAATGAATGGGACTACATCAGAATAAAAAGTTTTTGCTCAGCAAGAGAAACTGATATAAAAATAAACAGACAGCCAACTAAATGGGAAATGATATTTTCAAACAACAGCTCAGATAAGGGCCTAATATCTAAAATTTACAAAGAACTCATAAAACTCAACAACAAACAACAAACAATCCAATAAAAAAATGGGAAGAGGACATGAATAGACACTTCTCCCAGGAAGAGATACAAATGGCCAACAGATATATGAAAAGATGCTCAGCTTCATTAGTTATTAGGGAAATGCAAATCAAAACTACAATGAGATACCACCTCACCCCTGTTAGATTAGCTATGATCAACAAGACGGCTAATAGCAAATGTTGGAGAGGCTGTGGAGAAAAAGGAACCCTCATTCACTGTTGGTGGGACTGTAAAGTAGTACAACCATTATGGAGGAAAGTATGGTGGTTCCTCAAAAAACTGAAAATAGAACTACCTTATGACCCAGCAATCCCTCTACTGGGTATATACCCCAAAACCTCAGAAACATTGATACGTGAAGACACATGTAGCCCCATGTTCATTGCAGCACTGTTCACAGTGGCCAAGACATGGAAACAACCAAAAAGCCCTTCAATAGAAGACTGGATAAAGAAGATGTGGCACATATACACTATGGAATACTACTCAGCCATAAGAAATGATGACATCAGATCATTTACAGCAAAATGGTGGGATCTTGATAACATTATAAGGAGTGAAATAAGTAAATCAGAAAAAAACAAGAACTACATGATTCCATACATTGGTGGAACATAAAAATGAGACTAAGAGACATGGACAAGTGTGTGGTGGTTACCAGGGGTGGGGGGAGGGAGGACAGGGGGAGAGTTAGGGGGAGGGGGAGGGGCACAGAGAACTAGATAGAGGGTGGCGAAGGACAATCTGACTTTGGGCGAGGGGTATGCAACATAATTTAATGACAAGGTAACCTAGACATGTTTTCTTTGAATATATGTACCCTGATTTATTAATATCATCCCAATACCATTAATAAAAATTTATTTAAAAAAAAAAAAGAGCAAACTCAGTGGGAAGGGAAATTGAGATTGAGGTGTTTAAAAACTCTTGACAACTGTATGTAAGAGTCACTACACTTTTACCTAGAACATGACTCTGGACTAGAATTGTATTGATACTTTGGAATACAGTAAGAAACCAATATGTCCTTTGGCAAAGGGAACCCAGGCAGCCTTGTCCTCTGCTCTTCCCTCCTTTTTTTTTTTCTGGTGATGGAGTACACATACCATAAAATTTGCCATTTTAACCATTTTTAAGTGTATAGTTCAGTGGCAATAAGTACGTTGACCTGGTGCAATTGTCACCACCGGCCACATCCAGAAGGTTTTTATCTTCCCAAACGGAAACCCTGTACTCATCAAGCAATAATTCTCCATTTCTTCTTCCTTTGGCTCTTGGCAACCACCATTCTGCTTTCTATCTTCCTGAATTTGACTCCTCTTGGTACTTCATATAAGTGGAATTATACAGTATTTGTCTTTTAGTGCCTGACTTACGTCACTTAGCATGATGTCTTCCAGGTTCATCCATGCTGCAGCATGGGTCAGAATTTCATTTCCTTTAAAGGTTCAGTGATATTCCATTGTATTTTTTCACCACATTTTGTTTATTCATTCATCCATCGATGAACCCTGAGGTTTTTTCCTTTTTTTTCTCCTTTAATTGTGGACAATTGCCTCTTCTCTGTCCTCCAACCAAATGGGAAAGGGACACCCTCTGCTCATGGTTCCAGAGGAGTTGAAATTCTCCCCTTTTCCTATGAAGATCAAGCCAGTGGCTTCCTAAAGGCAAATCAAGAAGGCTAGGTGGGGTTGGTGTACTCCCCGCAACCAAATGAGTTGATTGGGCAACCAAACAATGGCTGCCCGTGCTGTCCATTGTTGAGTGTATAGCAGACACAATTCATAGATTAGGACCATAAACTCTCCTCTAGACTCCAGCTGATGTGCCCCAATCTTATCCCAGAGAAGTGCCAGGAGACAGAGAGAGGTCAGTGCTCACCCTTGGTAGGTACACCTCTGGGTCCTTCCTGGCATATGCATTACAAGGTGAGACTCTATAAGGAGAGAAGAAGTTCTGGGATCAGTGAAAAATGAGCAAATACTTGCCCTGGCCGGCTGGCTCAGTGGTAGAGCGTAGGCCGGGCATGTGGAAGTCCCAGGTTTGATTCCTGGCTAGGGCACACAGGAGAAGCACCCATCTGCTTCTCCACCCGTCCCCCTCTCCTTTCTCTCTATCTCTCTCTTCCCATCCTACAGCAAAGGCTTTATTGGAGCAAAGTTGGCCGGGGCACTGAGGCCAAGGCACTCCATGGCCTCTGCCTCATGTGCTAGAATGACTCTGGTTGCAATGGAACCACGCCCCAGAAGGGCAGAACATCGCCCCCTAGTGGGCATGCTGGGTGGATCCCAGTTGGGTGCATACGGGAGTCTGTCTCTCTGCCTCCTGGCTTCTCACTTCAGAAAAATACAAAAAAAAAAAAAATGAGCAAAGACTCATCACAGGTTTCTGGAGGATTCTAGTCCTGATCTCCTAGGGAATCTGTTCTTAGGTCAGGCACTACCAAGCTCACCCCCTGTTGGCTCCTATAATAACATCTTATGCTCTGGCTGCAGGTGACTCAATAAAAAGCTATTACTAGGACCCAGGAGGAATTCCTGGTTTTTAAAATCTAGATGAATTCTCACCCACCATACTACATGGTATGAAGGAAACCCAGAGGAAAAGCCTAGAAAATTGATCCCAGGAGAATATTAACCCAGAGTAGCTAATATTGGATAACAGTTTAGCAAAGTCTCTGGGTTGGGATTTGGTCTTTGATCCTAAGCCACCTAAGAATTCAGATACCTGGGCCCTGGAAGCTTGGGTCTTTCTACTGGGCAGTGCTAATAATAGCCAACATTGACTGAGTGCCTGCTATGAGCTTTAGTCAAGTGCTTGGCACAGGGAATGCCCTTAGTAAATGTTTGTTATTATTATGATTTAAAATTTATTTATTTATTTTAAAGAGAGAGGAAGGGAGAGAGAAAGAGGCAGAAACACTGATCTATTCCTGTATGTGCCCTGACCAGGGGTTGAACACTCTAACAAAGTGAGTTATCTGGCCAGAGCTATTATTATTAATAAGCACTTTAAATAACTTATATTATTTAGTGGCTAAATCATTATGACATATATTGATTTTACAGATGAGGAAACTGAGGCATAGTGATTTAACTGACTTATTCAACTTTTCACAGCTAACAGGATATAGAGGAGCTCAAAGCAAGGTTTGCAGCCTGAGTCTTAACCACTTTCTTTTTTTTTTAGCAAGAGAGAGGGAGAGAGAGAGAGAGACAGAAGGATAGGGATAGATAGACAGGAAGGGAGAGAGATGAGAAGCACAAACTTTTCATTGTGGCACCTTAGCTATTCATTGATTGCTTTCCCATATGTGCTGACCAGGGAGCTCCAGCCAAGCCAGTGACCTCAGGGTTTTGAATCTGGGTCCTCTGCATCCCAGACCCATGCTCTATCCACTGCACCACTGCCTAACCACTTTCTTACATGCTTTATCTTCATCTGGTGATTAATGATGGCTCCATAGTTAGAGGAATTTTACATCTTGCATTGCTGCTAATCTTATATGTGAAAATCTAGGTGCCTCTCCTCCTAGATCAACTGTTCTATGAGGTCTGGCAGAACTCAGCATGGGGCCCAGCGCCTAGTAGGGCCTAATTAGAATTTTCTAATATGCTGTCGGTTCTGCTCACCCTAAGTTCAGGAGTTCCCACACTTGTTTCCATTGTTTAACACTAATGACAGCAGTAATAGCTATAACTGACGGAGTGTTCACCACATGCCAGGCCCTGACCCAGGTGGTGCAATGCAGTATCACTCTGGGTTCCAGCAGCACTGGCATCTGCTGGTGGTTGCTATGTGGAGGGTGCTATGCTAGGTGTTGTCCATACCGTCTGTAACTCAATTCCCACCGCATCTCAGGAGGAGGGTAGTGTGTGTGGGGGGGTGGGGGTAAGGGTGGGGGGTGGGGGGTGGTGGGGGTGGACTTCTGCCTCCAAATGAGAAAGGGAGACCCTGGCTATAGCTTTCCCCTTTGAAGCCCACAGGGGACAGAATGCATAGATGAGGGAAACAAAGCCTTCGCGCGCGCGCTCTCTCTCTCTCTCTCTCCTCTAAAATGAATAAATAAATAAAAATAATTAAAAACAAACAAACAAAAAAGCCCCAGAATTCAGAGAGGCTAAGTAGCTTGCCTGAGGACACACAGCTAGTTGGTGGAGGGGCTGGTTTTGACCAGTCTGTTTGACATGGAGCCCAAGCTGTTTCCCTCCTCTCTGCTGCTTCTGTCCTAACCACGCCCTTTCCCACCTTGGCCACATGTGCAGCAAGGGGCAAGACCTGGGGGTTTGTGACCAAACACTTGGCTTCAAATTCCTACCCCACCATGTCCTGACCTTGTGACCTTGTGCCATGACTTAACTTGTCTTAATCTGAGGTTCCTCATCAGAAGCCTCTCCCCCTTCCCCCAAAAGTCTACAGAAATCATCACATCTTCTTTAAGGGGTTCTTATGTGATTAAATGGGGGTACAAGTGCAAAGTCCTACTATGATAGTACCTGGTAGGGAGCACTTGTTATTTCCTGGGCCCCGGGGCCTTGGTGCTTTAACAAGCTAACAATAATTTGGGTTAACCTGGGTTTTTTTTTTTTTGTTTGTTTGTTTTTTATAGGGACAGAGAGAGAATCAGAGAGAGGGATAGATAGGGACAGACAGCTAGGAACAGAGAGAGATGAGAAGCATCAATCATTAGTTCTTTGTTGCAACACCTTAGTTGTTCATTGATTCCTTTCTCATATGTGCCTTGACCGCAGGCCTTTAGCAGACCGAGTAACCCCTTGCTTGAGCCAGTGACCTTGGGTCCAAGCTGGTGATCTTTTTGCTCAAGCCAGATGAGCCTGCGCTGAAGCTGGCGACCTCGGGGTCTTGAACCTGGGTCCTCCGCATCCCAGTCCGAAGCTCTATCCAATGCGCCACCGCCTGGTCAGGCTTAACCTGGGTTTTATGTTCCCCACAAATGCTGATGGGCTGGGCTGGCCCTTATGTTACATCCCCTTGATTTTAGGAGCATGTGTTGGCTATTTTTTCTCCTCTTCCTGTATTACCAAGAGTCTGACAGGCTGATAGTTTAAAATATCTGAAAGATGCCTGTTGCCAATTAATTACCTGGAAATTGCACTAGACTGAAATTAATCTGAGCCTTAAGGAGGCACTGGGTTTCCGAGCCCGTTCCACACGCAGCTGGAGGCCACGCGTCTTGGGAATCCTGTTCTCTCGCTTTACCCTCCCTCCAGAGTCTCTGCCATTCTGTGTTTTATTTATGGAACATTTCCCCTTCCTTTGTAATTATATTTTCCATAAGAACATCAGCAGCCACCTCCTGGCTGGGCTGGAGTAATTGTTTGAATTTTTGGACTGTGCGCAGTTTCAAAGGCTGGCGTTGATATAGATTAGCTTGAATTAATCTCCAGGAGTGCATCAGGAGAGGAGCTGGGGCCGGCCCTGTGAAGTACTGTAAACCCCTTGCCACCGAGCACCCACTTCTGTACGAGTTCTGTTTATCTGAATGGATTTCCGTAAAACAGATTCATTAATAAACCAGGTTTTGCCAGCCTGTTCAGCCTGTCTCCTATGAGTTTTTCAATACCAAGGTCATCCGTGGGGCCCGGGCCCAGGGACAGGTATGGAGAGGAAATCAGCCCCGAGCCCTCCTCCACTTCCTCCCGACAGAGGTGAGAGGGGCCGGGCCGAGAGTCGCATCAGAGCTGGGAGTCCTGCCACCTGAAGGGGGAGGCCCTGAATACCAGATGACAGCCTTGCCAATGGTTATGCGGGAAAGGGCAGAGGCCACACAGTCTATAAGAGGGCTTTCTTCTCTTGGTGACCCAGCAGGTGCCGCAGGGCCATTGAATTTATAAACCTAGCTGTAAAGCTTCTCGTTCAGTGCTGTATATATTTATAGAGATATAAATGAAGTTGAATGCTGATGAAACTCACTATAAAAGTAAAAGACTTCATCTGTATCTATATTTCAGGTGGAGAGCAGTTCAGGGCTCCCTGCCTGTCTCCAAAGGAGAGCTGGCCATGTGCATGCGCCAGGAGCCACGGCGGGGTGGCAGGAGAGGGGGCTCGAGGGGTTGGGGCGGGGAGGAAGAGGCCCCCGAAATCATGCGCTCCCTTATCTCTGAGGCCTGTTTAAAGGCAGAGAGGAAAAAGAGAAGAGAGGAAAACCATTGTCAGAATCCAGCTGCTTTAGAGTCAGGAGTCTGTTTTAAATAAAACAATTTGAGGGAGGTTGGCTTTTCTTTTTTCTTTCTTTCTTTCTTTTTTTTTCCCCAGGGACCATTTGCTGTGCACATTAAAGTGGAAAAGGTCATTTGTTTTACTGTGGTAACATACACGTACCAGAACGTTTACCCTTTTAACCACTTTTAAGCGGACAGTTCGATGGCACGAGCTAGGACTCATTCCTTGGGGATGCACACGTTCTGGGGTGTCCAGTTTTCTTTCAGTAGTAAGCCCATACAAGCAGAGCATCATAGTTCATAGACCACATTAGTTTTAACCCATAACCCGGGCGAAGTAGCAGCTTTGAACTATTCAGAGTTATTGATAGTCAGCAGTCGTTCATGGGTAATCCAAAAAGCTCTGTATTTATGCAAAAATCAACAATTTTAGTCCTGGAGGTGGTCAGTCGTCATTGTGAATCAATCAGTAAGAACTCTGGAATGTTTTTATTGAGTTTATTGGGGCAAGTTATACAGGTTTCAGGGAGGTTGGCTTTTCATCTGCCTGGGCAGTGGCTGATGGGCTGCAGCCCCGAGACCATGGAGCCGGCCCTGGCTCGCCCCAGCTGGGCTGTGTCCACCGCCTGCCTTGCAGCCTCTGCTGCCCAGGCGGGGCCGCCTAGAGTGCTGGGTGAAACCCCTCCTAACAAGGATTTGAATGCTGGCTCTGTCACATACTGGCTGTGTGGCCTTGGAGAAGTCACTTGACTTCTCTGAGCCTCCGTTTCCTCACCCATGAGCTAGGATAAGTAGCTCCAACCTCTCAGAATGGCTGTGTGGGTGACATGAGGGATCGTTTTCTATGGGAAGGCTCATCCCAGTCTTTAGCACACAGAGATAGATGTTCAAGCAATAAAATCCTTTCTTGATGGAAATGTCTATGGCAGAAGGGGTGCATTTTGAGGGTGGAGGTCAGGGTTCACCTGGCTACTTTAATATATATTCTCCCCACGGAACGGGGGAGACACCGAGCGGCCTGAGACAGGCTGCGGGATCCAGTGCACTTGGGGGACAGGTAGTGCACTTGAACCCTGCCCTCTTTTCATCTCCATACCAGGCAGCCTCAGTCCTGTGAGGGCCTCAGGGCTACAGTGCCTGAGGCAGCCTCTCAGGGGGAGGCTGACCGACCAGCTAAAATGGCTGTTACCATCCAGGGGTTGCCCCTGTGGTGGGCCTGTGTGTTCCCCTGTAGCTGGCTCCACTTGGGCACCGGTCCCTAGGGAGTATGTCTTTGGGTCACTAGGAATGTCCTTCCAGACCTGACCCTCAAGAGGTCAGCAGATCATGACAACGACCACCCTTCACTCAGAGAAGGCGAGTGGCATATTGTGGAGGAGGGAGAGGAGGGGGGAAGGGTGCGGTTTGTCTGGACCGGGGTAGGTGCTGAGTGGGGACGGGAGTAGCCACTCTCAGCTAACCCTCATTGCGGAGGGTCTGAGGCAGGCGCAGTGCAGGAGTTATTGAAATGCTAAGCGAGAGTGTGCCATGTCCTCCTCCCCACCCCCCACCCCCTCTTTCCTTTGTATTTCATCAGCTTCATTTAGTGAGAGTGAAGGGCCAGACAGCCATCCTTGGAGGCTGGGAGGGGCTAGGGAGTAAGGCCACCAGAGAGGGTCTGTGGTGGCCTCCCTGGCAGCGTGCCCCCTCTGGCCCCACAAGGGTCCCCTCCCAGGCCCCATAGCACCTCTTCTCTCTCCGGAGCCCAGGAGACAGTAGGCAATTTGAGGTTGTCTCTGCACATGCACATTTCCATTGCTGCCACACTTCCCAGGTGGGGGTCCTGGGGGCCTCTGGGACCACATGTGACAGAGGGCCCAGGGGGTTCCCACCTGACACCCCCCAATGCTGCCACAGTGAGGAACCTGGGAGGAGACCTGACTCCTATTTCTTGGAACATGTTACCCTTTGCTTTTCAAGTTATTATTATTTTTTTAGATAATAGGTTTGTATTGTTTTATTGTAATTTTTAAAAATTAAATTTATTGGGGTGACATTGGTTGATAACATTATATAAATTTCAGGTGTTCAACTTTGTAATACGGCGTCTGATCAGGCGGGGTGACTCGTACAGTTTAACTAGAGAAGGAACAGCCTATACAAAGGCTCAGAATCAGGAAGAATATGTTGGAAGTCAACTGGGAAATGTGATGTCGCTGGGCACAGAATCGTGGTGTCGTGGTGGCGGCTGGTGGGAATGGTGGGAGATAGAATAAAGAAGGGGATTAGGATTTAAGCTTTCTTGCCAGGGAACCCCCCGAGGAGAATTACCAACAGTTTGGGCACTTTCGGTATGAGATCTTAAGCTGTATTGTAGATTTGCAAGCCTGTGACCTCTTTTATCAGAAAATTAAAGGCACAGCCTAACCCAATTTTATTCATTGTTGAGACAGTCTTTTATATTGACCGTATCTTCTACCACGAGATCTCCAAGCCGGAGAGCCATGGCGGAGACTTGGAGGTGGATGGGCAGGACCTGCGAACCGCGACATCCCTTATCTCCAACAGAACCTTGGGGGACACTGTGGTGCTCTCATGTTAAAAACATGAGGCCTGTTTTCAGCCACCCATGCTGCCTTCTCCACTTTCCCCTGTGACAAGGACAGCGTTCTGCTTGGCCGCACAGGGGTTAAAGGCGAGCTTGTCTAGTGAGAATGAGAATGAGCAATAGAGACGGAAAGCACGAGAAGCCACGGGACCAGAACCCTTGAATGCTCGTTCTGTTGGCTTGAATGGCGGCTCAGTAGAGAGAACTGGCTGCTCTGTTTCCTGGACCCCCTCTCTTCTGGAAAGGGAACGCGGCCTGGCAGCTCCCGTGCCAGGTCCCCAGTCGGGGGAAAGTGCTTTCCTATTGATTTGTGTGTCGGCAATTCAAATGGGGGTATTTATCCTGTGGCTGAGCACCTAATAAAAATTTAAATTATCATTTAAAAAAAATGGAAGGGAGGAAAAAAACTCCTCAAGGAACAACCTCTGAAGGAAAGTGAGAAGACAGCCAACCACAGCAATTCAGGCCCTGGGAAGCCCTGGAAGGCGAGATGGTGAGGTTTGCCAGGGGGTGCCTCGGGCCCCGCAATCTCTCCTTTTAAATGCCTCTCCCTGGCGCCCATACGCCCTCCCCAGCCCCTGCAGCTCTGACCTCAGACCCTGACTTCACTTCTAAGCTGTGGGGCTTGGGCAAGTGACGGACACTTCCCTCTGAGCCCTCCTGCGACTGACTTCTGGAGGAAACAATAGCATCATGAATGCAGAGCTCTTGCAGCAGCACCTAGCACATAGTAGGTGCTTAACACAAATTTAGTTCCTCTTTGCAACTTTTCTATTTGAATTCTTCCTTAGAAGCCATGCCCTATAGTCTATTAAAGTCTGATTGCACCCGGCTGCTGTCTTCCTAGAAAGGTCCCAAGCGATCGACTAAATTACACCTACGTACAAATGATCAATCCAGGATTAATAGGTTAGGTGGTGGCACTCATAAGAAGCAGAAGAAAGCAATGAAGGAAGCTTTAATAGCAGAATGTCAAGGACCAGTTATAGGCCTCTGTGGAGGTATTCAGGGTGGTGGGGCTTCTGCAGGGTCCCTTAAATCATGCCTCTAAGGAAACACTTCTCTGGTCATCTGTAAGGACAGGGGACACACAGGTCAGGGAGGCAGGGAATGGGTCTCTCAGCCTGGAATGACAGCACCAGAAAGCTCACCGACTCCCACGACCACATCCTTGACCTTGACCGAGCCATGAGGCGCCTTCTCCGCAGTGCTGGTCGCAGACGCCCTGCTCTGGCCACCCCTCCTTTCCTTCTCTCCAGTGCTCTGACTCCAGCATTTACCCAGTTGAATCGATGCCTCCAACCCCCTGGGCCTCCGCTTTTTTCCCCATCTGTTGCCTCACTTTACCAGGCATAATTTTATCCTCTGACTTTTCCATTCATCCTTTGCAAAAACCTTTCTGGGCTTCTTGTTCTGTGCTCACCTGGCACAACCTGAACCCGGTGGAACCCAGCTGCTGGCCACGCTTACATCTCGACGACGGCCCACTGCTGCAGAGAATGGATAGTTGCGTGAACTGTTGCTTTCCAATCATGACCGCAAACCTTGGGTAGAGGCTGAGAACAGCCTGGTGGTTCCACGACCCCGTCCTTCTGCATTTACTTTGCCGCTCTCCATCACGGCAATTCTGCATCTCCTCCAAAGACTGCCTATCCTTCCTTTCACTTGTCTTTCCCAGCTGCTGACCTACCTGGCATTGTACAGACAGGGACTCCCTCATTGTCCTGCCACTGCCGCTGACTCCTCACCTGCTGTGGTTGCTGGCCTGTCCTCTCAGTCTCCCCTCCTCATTCATGAGTGTCACACCCTGCTCATGCCAAGGACCTTGTATTCTGGGCCTCATCACCTCACTCTTCCTAAGGACTTTGTTCCTCAGTTATCGCTGCTCCTCTCTTGAATCGTCAAACTCTCCCTCGCTACTGCATTTTCCCGTTGGCAGACATGATGCTCCAATACCGTCCACCTTAGACACACGGGCGCCCCTCCTGACGGTCCTGTCCTCCTGGTCTGCACCCTGTTTCTCAGCTCTCACCTATGGCAGCTCCTGAAAGCATCACTGTTCCCAATTCTCGCTCCACTCTCTCTTCTCCTGGGCGGGCTCCCGTTCTCTCCACTCTGCAGGGACTGCTGCTCACAGCCCCCGTGGCCTTCACAGTGCCAAACCTTGTGGTCGCCTCTCTGTTGCTTTTGTACTTGACCTCTCAGCATCTCTGGGCAAGCATTCTTTTCTTAAAACCACTATCTTCCCTTGGCACTGAATATGTGCAATGTGTAGGTCTCCTTCTGTCTCAAAGGCCTCTTCTTCTCTGGCTTCCCGTTCTGTGCTCGCTCTCTAAGAGGTAGAGGACTCTAGAACTTAGCCATGAGCCTCTCTTTCTCCCCTAGCTTCGCTTTCGCCTCGGGTGACCACATACCACTTGGTTAGGAATAGGTTACGGAATCCATGCTGTTAGCTCTGACATCTCCCTGGAACTCCGCTTAGAGAACCGGCACTCTATGTGGCATTGCTATATTGATATTCAACAAAGTCCTCCAACTTTATTGGGTCCAATGAAAATTCTTGATTCATTGATGTCCTGAAGTTGTCCCTCTTCGAGCTTTTCTCTTCCTGGTCAAGGTGCTACACCTACCTAGTTGCTCAAGTAGAAAAAAAATACTAGAAGTCATCTTTGTCCTCACTCCTCACTCCGTATTCAGTTTATGAGCAAGTACTGTTGAGTCTTCCTTGGATGAATATTTCAAATCTGCACCTGGAACCCCAGCTCTCACTAGGACCCCAACATGAGCTGGCTATTGTTCCTGACCCCACCCTACTCCTGGAGCCAGGCTACCCCTGAAACTAAAGAGACTTGTTGAAAGTTCATATCAGATTACAATGCTTCCTTTCTTAAAATGCTTCAAAGATTTCCCTCACACTTAAAATTCAAATGTCTTACTCTGATCAACAAAATACTACATATCTCTTTGACTTTTGTTTTATTTCTCTCCTTACTACTATTCACTCTGTTCCACACGTATTGGTTTAGCGAAGGTGCCAATCTCAGCCCCTCAGGACTTTTGTACTATCTGTTCCTTTGAATTTAGAGAAATCTTAGGAAGCATCTAAACCCAACTCTCTCATTTTATAGACAAGGAGGCTGAGACCAGAGAAAAGAGCTCGCATAACAGGTCAGTGGTAAAGCCAGGACTGGATCTCTTGGTCACCGACGCACACAGTTCTCTTTTTGCCAGAGGATGCTGGGTGATGGCTGACCTCTGAATGCTTCAGTAATGTCTCTTCTCAGCTTGTGAGTGGTGGAGTCCTTCACCTTCAGAGAAAAATGGGTCTGGGATTGGGTTCAGTCTTGGTTGTGATTTTAACCAGGCTTAACCTGGTTGACTTAAACCACTGTTGTGGAAATCATCCTTGAAAGTCACTGTGGAAAGATTTGGAAATTTTAACAAAGATCCCATGGAGCTAAGATTTCTGAGCAATATATGACTCCCTGGCAAAAGAGTCACCAATTTTTAAGCCCACATAGACGGTTTAGCTGACAATAAGATCAAGCCATTATTAGAGCATTCCCTTGTCACTCCTTAAGCAGGTTCTTTATCACAGCTTGGCCCCTGTCTCTGGAGTTATCCATGGGCCTTCCAGTCAAGAGGACCTCATTCCAGTCTAGCGTAGACTCGTGGGCTCTGCAGGCCCTTGTCTGCTCTTGGCTGTCTCTCCATGCGTGACATATGGGAGAAGCTGATTTCCCCCATTCTCCTGGCCTCCACTTCTCTGTTGATCTGCCTATAATGAGGATTATTTGTCTATCAGATTGAGTTCACCAAAAAGCAGCCATTGCTTTGGAGGATTTCATATCATGCTATCATAGAAGTTATTTTGGGAAATTAGGAATATTTTTTAAATACCCATCCTTTGTTATGATTTGTGATCACACTTTTTTTCCCTGCTTTTCTTCTTACATTCTATATCACTGACATGACTTTGGGCTTTAAAAGTCTACTCCTCCATTGCAGGTCTCACCTAAGGCATTTGTTGACCAGCCATCATATTCTGTGTTATACATAGACTCTCTCTGACCACAGACAGGGAGGGGAGAATGGCTTTTCTTGTACAAACTATATGAACAGCACCCTCTAACTCTTATTTGATGACAGGTACTTTAGTGTACAGGGGAGGAATATTTGGAGTGTAATTTTACTATTGTGTTGAGGTTCAAGTCCAAACCCTAGAGAACCTCTCAAATCAAAATCTTAAAAAAATATTAACTAGCAACAACCTGGACTTTAACCTATACCTCCAGGGGTTCTACCAGTTACATTGCTGCTCTTCATTCCTTGGCCTGCTACAGCCCCGCCATATGTAACACAGAGTGGATGCCCATCCCATCTGTTGGAGTCATTGGCTGGTGTTTATTTGGTCATTTATTCCTTATCTGGATAATCTTTGAGATATTTGCTGAAGATGGGTGTTTAGCATGCCCAGCAACACGAGTCACTTTGCATGTCCTTCTTTCAAAATATTTACTATCATTTAAATAACCCATTTTCTGCTTCATTTACTTTCCCACTTTATAAAAGAAGGACTGGAATCCTCAGGGTGGCTCCTAAACACGCTAAGCTTTTTGTCTTTGTTGCATTTTTTAACGTACTTGACACTTCAGACACTGTCTCCCGTTCCTTCACCTCCGTTTCCGTGGCACATGCTGGGATGCAGGAACAAACACATTGAGGAACCTTCAGGTGAGAGACACTGACTTCTGGGAACTGTCCTAAGTGCTGAATGTCCAGCGATGCCTGAAGATCCCTGAGCTCATGAAACAGATACTCCAGGGGAGACATACACAAATCCACTGCTACACTCTGTTGACTTTGCTTTCTCATTATCCCTTACATGTGTCCATTTCTCTCCATCTCTGATCTGACATCACTTCATCCAGACTTTCCTTATCTTTCTCTTCCATAATTAAAATGAGACCCTCACCTCCCCATATCTTCTCCTGACTTCTCATTTTTTTTTTTTTTTTTTTGAGAAGCGAAAAAGGACTTATTTGAAATCAATAAGAATACTAATTGGGGACACACTAACTTGGGCAGAAGCCCAAATAGTGTTCCCTGTTCTAATTTATTCCTACACTTCAGAGATTTCATCGATATGTACAGCTGATCATGTCACTCCCCTACTGAAGACCCTCTAGAGTCTAGACCTTCCCATTGATTTTGGAACATAAATAAAAATCCTTAACAAGGTTCTGCATGGTCCAGCTCCCAGCCCTTTCTCTAGAGTGGCTCGTCCTCACGCTCTGGGCTCCAGCCACTCTGGGCTCTGTTGAGGGTCCCCCAGGCTCTCTGGGTTCTGTTCTGTGCTACACTCATCCTTCTTTTCCTCCTTCCCCTCCCTCCATGCCATATCTCCACATCTTCCTTCTCCTGCTTAACTCATCTCCATCTACAATTTTCAATTCCTAGGCTTCCTCCTCCAGGAAGCAACCCCTGGGTCCCCAGCCCAGGCCACGTGCCTATTACATGCTCTCGTGGAACTTTGTAAATTTCTCTTTATCACTTATTTTTTTTAGTTGTGAAATGAAACATATACATGAAAGCATACATAAAACCTAAACATCAAATTTAATAAAAAATAATTATACAAGTGCCCTGAAACTAGCGTTGAGGTCAACCCATAGAACATCACTGGACTCCAAGGCCACCCCTGGAACATCCCTTTCTGGGCACAAGACCCTCCCTCCACCAGAAATAACTGTTTTCCTGACTTTGGGGTCATTATTTCTTTACTTTTAGTAGGTTTAGAATCTATCAGCTTTGAAATATGTATATTTACAGTTTATACATTTAACATCAATTTTATCAAATTTATTCGAAATACTAAGAATAAAAATGTTGAACTTCATATAAACATACCACACTTATTAGTGCATATACCAATAATATATACATAATGTCACTTAATTAATATCCAGTTTTCCAAAGCCAGAGATAGGGTGTATTTGCTCGCTGTGCCTTCCTGGGGTCTCCTCAGTCCTGTGTAAGCATGTCCTTAGTAGATATTTGGAGACAGAGCAAATTAGATGACACCCAGACAAACTATACATAGGAGCTATCATGAGGGTCCTCATGAGGACTGCTTTTCAGAAGGGGGGCTACAAATCGGGGGTGTGGGGCATCCATTACATATAAGGAACTTCTTCCCAGAAACTTGAAATAAATAAGAAAGCTGTTCATGGGGAAATGTATCTGTCTGTTTATGCATGCATTTATGTGACTATTTATTTATCTATTCAGCCATATTATATGCTACACCTATTGAAATATACTTTAAAAAATAGAGCCTTATAGAAGATCAAGGTGGGAAAAATGGTAAGGGTCTTACACGCAAACTTAAGTACTGGCCTCCATTCATGACCTACAGGAATAGACCCCGTCCCTGTCAGCAACTCGGACAAGAAGATGATGAGAAAATAAACTGTGTCTCAGGGATTTGATTCATGAGGGAGGAAAACTGTGGCAGGATCATGGAAACACATGAATTATTCACAATTCACAAACCGGGTAAGGAAAAAGAGGAGGAGGGACTACCCAGGAAACACACCTCAGGAAAATGAAGCTCTCTGCGCTTCAAGGGTGGCAGCGGGAGCAGCCCAACGTGGGGACGGAAACCAGGAGTAACAGAGAGGGGACAGCAACCTGGCCCTCGGACAGGTGAGCGAGAACACCTGGCTGGAGAGAGGTGGCTCTCTAGTCCTGGGGGTGTCCCTCCCCCTGAAAGGGAGTAGCAGCCCTTCACTCATGATTGACTTTATTTTTTATTTATTGTTTTTTCTTTAAGTGAGAGGAGAGGAGATAGAGAGACAGACTCCTGCATATGCCCTGACCAGATTCCACCTGGCAACCCCCGTCTGGGGCGGATGCTCAAATCAACAGAACTATACTCAGTGCCTGGGGCCAACACTTGGACCAACTGAGCCACTGGCTACAAGAAGGGAAGAGGGAGAGAAGGGGAGAGGGAGGGGAGAGAAGCAGATGGTTTCTTCTCTTATGTACTCTGACTAGGAATTGAACCCGGGTCGTCCATACGCCAGGCCGATAGTCTATCCACTGTGCCAACCGGCCAGGGCCATGATTGACTTTGCAAGTAAATTCTGGTGCAGGTCACTGCTGCCCTGTGATTGCTGAGGCAGAAGGAGTACGTGAAATGGTCATCTGGGAGGTGGAGCAGAGGAGTTGGGGCAGGGTGGAGGGGAGTTACCCTCTGGGATGCATTGCGCTGCCCCCTGGCTGTGTATGAGTGTGCGAGGGGGCTGCAGAGCTGAGGAAATAAGACAAGGCTTGTTCCTGAAAATAAAAGAGAGATTTAGGGTTGTGCTGATGTGAGAGGGAGTAAGGGACTGGAGAGGATGCTGAAGGTGATGTCAGGAGCTGAATCAGCGTCAGAGGGGAAATAGGAGAAGCCAGGACTACAGCTAACCTGCTATAAGTGAGAGTCAAGTGAGAGGCAGGCGGGTGGTGGGTGGGCGGGTCCATCTGGTTTAAAGATCTTGGTGGGGCGCACACAGCCACTGTGTGCACTGGGCGTGCCCACAGTATTTACTGAGCAACTACTGTGTGCCAGGCTGAGCACACAGAGATTGGTCTGCCCTTAAAGAGCTTACACTCCAACTCAAAGAGACAGATAAAGAACGTGTGAATGAATAATCACATAAGATTATTTTAGATACCAAAAATTGAGAAGAAAGCTATGAAGTAGGGTGGTGTGTCATAGCCTAGCAGGGCATGTTGGGAGCTAGAGGGGTCTACTTTAGTGAGGGTGATCAGAAAGGGCCTCCTGGAGGAGGTGACATTTCATGTGAGCCCTGAGAGATGAGCAGGAGCCAGCTTCAGGGAAGAGCAAGGTGTTCAGAGTGTGGCCGAGACACAAAGACAATGAAACCAAGAAATTAAGTCAAATTTCAGGTCATGTGGCATCACTGAGCCTCAGTTTCCCTAGTCCGTAAGACAAGAGAGCTGGACTAGCTGATTGCTAAGTCCTTCTCAGTATGGCCTATGGTCTCAGGAAGTGTCCACGGAAAAGGTGGGTTTGACCTGGGTCTTGGAGAAAGCACCAGTGAGGTTGTTTAAACCAGGGCTAATAGTACATAGTGTTCTAAAACCTCTAGGGACAGCAAAGCAGGACTATCGGCTTGTCCCCTGGCTGAAACAGGTGAGGCAGTGTCCTCCTTCCTCCACCGGAAGGGACACCTTCTTCCTAAATGGCAGCCCAGGCTCAAACTCAGCTGCCTCCAGACGCTTTGTTGAGACAAGAATCCATTACTTTCTGTTCCTGTGGAAAAATACCTCTATTTGGCCACTTACCTCATTATGCCTGTTAAAGTAGTCAACAAAGCAACCAACCTGTTTATACACATAGCTCCTCTATTTATTTGTAAACTCCTTGTTAATCTCTGAGCCCTGAGCCCAGGCCCAGGGGGCTGAAGGACTGGATAAATTGTGAGTGGGGGTGTGTATTAATCAGCTTGGCAGCTATAACAAAAACCACAGAGGGTGGGGCTTAAACAAGAGGAATTTAGGTCTCACAGCTTTGGAGGTACAAATTTCAAGATCACAGTGCTGGCTGGTTCAGTTCCTGGTGAGGACCCCCTTTCTGGGGTCTAGATGGCCACGTTCTTGTTGTGTTTGCGTGTGGTGGAAGAAGAGGGATCTCTGGTCTCTCTCTAAAAAGAACAGATCCTGTCAGATTGGGCTCCATACTCACGACCTCATTTAACCCAAACTACTTTTGTAAGGGCCGATCTCAAATCCAGTCACACAGGGGCTCTGCCCACACCACCCCTCACTTCAGCCTAACTGGGATCTTGGCCACCTCATTCCCTGTCCAGGCCCCCACCATTTCCTCTGCCTCCAGGTGGGAAGGCAGGGACGGTCCTTGCTGCCTGCCTTCCCCTCCTGGGGTTTATGGGATGAATAGGATAATGTTTTCTAATTACTTAGTGCTTCTTGGAGCACAGGTTCTGTGAGTCAGGCTACAGGACTTTTCTAATCTAGTTGCTTTCAGAGACTATTCATCCAAAAACATAAATGAACATTGAAATGACCTCCAAGGCTGAGGAATTCAGGCCAGAGAAAGAAGGTCACGTGCTGAGGGCGTGGCTGAAGGAGGGGCGGGGCAGAGCACTGGGGGCTGCTCAGCACACACTGCCCCCCCATCATCGCAATATTTTGTGACCTCCGACTCCTTAAGCTTTCCCCCCTTTTTTTTTGGCTTCAGAATTCCCCCAGATCCATGCCCTTCTCTTGCAAAATATATTTTATTAACTCAGAAGTTAAAATTAGCTCCCTAGAAGGGGACAGGCTGCTGTCTGCTGGCCGTAGGGACCTTTGGTACTTACTGGACGGAACCCTCTGCCATCGTGACAGTGGGGTGCAGATGAGGCTCTTAGGCCCAGGCCTTGTTGCTGGAATGCTGGCTCAGAATGTCAGCTGGGGAAGCTGGCTTTATGCAGGTAGCCATGAGAGGGCAGCACAACTTATCAGCCGTGCGTGTGTGTGTGTGTGTGTGTGTGTGTGTGTGCGCGCGCGTGCGCGCGCACTTACTAAGCCATGAGGCCAGCCTTCATGAAGACAGTGAAATTGTGACATCCATGCTCTTGGCTTTGACACCTGACAGAAAGGACATGGTTTAAATGTCACAGCAAGGGCCTGTGACATGGGTAGTTAGGAAAGCAGATGTCTCTGGGCTTGACTAAACTATAGGAGGCCCTGGGCTCATGACCTTAGGTGTCACACGTTAGGGAATTGATTTTCTAATTTGGAATAATTATTAGGAGTGAAAATACCCTATGATAAAAATTTGTATATATTTATTCCTTTACTCAACACCCATTTATTACATAGTTAATTGGTCCAGGCTACTGTTAAATAACGTGAAGGATAAAAATTGTTAGACTAACAATCATCATCATTAGCACTCCCATGAAATAGGTAGGAGTCATGACTGCCATTTTGCAGAATAAGACACTGAGGCTTTAAAGAACCTAGCCAAAGTTTCATAGCCACAGTTTTATTCCTGAGGTGTCAGAATGCAAACTTAGCTCTTCTGGCTTCAGGTCAGATGCTCCAAGGAGGTGACAATTAGGTAAAGGGGTGTTGACAAGACCCTAGACCACAGCACAAGGAAGAGCAGGGCATGTACGAGGAGGGAGGTGTAACTGCTGCAGTTCTGGGGAGGAGCTGGGAAGGTTCCATAGAGGAGGTGACACTGGGCCCGTAAGGATGGGGGACATTTCTTCCATTGGGGGGGAAAAGCGGAGGCAGAAGGAAGGGTGGGAGTCCAAGTACAGAGGAGGGGCAAACAGCGGGGGAGGGGGCACACAGCAAACAGTCTGGCTTGGCTGGACCAGTGCTCCCTGACCCGGGCTATATGTGAGAGTCACCTGAGTATAGCCTTTTAAATGGCCAGACCGTGGCCCCATGTCCAGCTACTCTGGTTTAATTGGTCTTAGTCACTGGTCTAATCATCGATGTGCAATGAAAGCTCCCTGGGTGATTCTGTTGTGCAGCTTGGCTTGAGACCCACTGGTGCTGGGGAAGGACCAAGGGGTTCCAAACTGAGGCTCTCCTGAGCACCCAGATTCAGCATAAACAGGGTCTGAATAGAAGTGGTGACAGTGGAAAGAGAGAAAGGGATGAGTGACTAGAGTTCTTTGGCAGGCAGTGCCTCTAGGACAGATTTTCCATGAGCGTGCACAAGTCATGATGACTAAGCCTGGAGCCTGGGCTCCATTCTCAAGAGTGGAATCTATAGGATGGAAAACAACAGGTTTGTGAGTTGGGGGGAATGTGGGGAGGAGAATGGTTTTGCTTTTAATCACCTCAGTCTAAGGTAATAATTACTGGGCCATCTGGCAGGAATGCCTAGCTGAAACCCTCTGTATGTGAAGCTTGGGTGAAGAACCAGGAATGGAGACTCGTGAGAGCTCACCTACAATGATGAAATAGTAGTTGAGGCTGAGGCTGAGCATGACCTCAGAGAGAGAGGAGAGCAGGGGGTTCAGGTGGGAACACCAGTGTGTGGGAGGCAGAAGGATACAGAGAGGCTTACAAGCAATTTCTAAATGGTGAATTGTTCCATTAGCATCAGCCAATGTCTGAGTGGAATGGGGTGATGGGCAAAAGAGTCATTTTTCATAGACCTGGCTCCCTGTAACTTGGAAATTGATCAGCTGAGTCGATCGGTGCTGAGACTTCAAGCCCTGGTGTGTGTGTGCAGAAAGTGGGGCAGTGGCAGCCCAGCTCTCTCTCACCAGAAACACAGCCCGTGCAGGTACCTGACACGGCCACCAAGCTCACTTTGTCACCATCCTTGGCCTCTAAGCCCCAGTAGCCTGAAGGAGGGATCAACTTCAGACATACAGGGGTTATGAATTCACCCATGCCAAAGAAGTCCTTTTTCTGAACAATCCCAAAGATCACTTTCTGTTTTCCAGGGGGGAGAACATTCCATCAGCCCTTGCTGTTTTAAGGGGATCCCAGGAGAGCATTTCTTGTGGCATCCCAGCATTGTCCTGTGGGACCAATTTAGTCCCCGAGAGGAACCCTGAGGGTTTACCTGAGATCCACCCTTCGAGATTTCCAAGCTGAATGAAGTTGGCTGCAGAGGTGAGGGGGGCAATAATCAGGAGCGCTTCAGCATTGGGCACCAGTTCTGCCCTGGGATCTTTTTGAGGACTGCCTTCCCCACTGCCAACCGGAAAAGAGATCGGGGAAGGCATGGCAGGAAGGTGGGCAGGCGGTCTGCAGCAGGCAGTCTCAGATGCTCTCCCAGGCCAAGTCATAGACTCCAGGCCTCTCGCACATTACCCCCTGCCTGGCTGTCTCAGCTTATTGGTTCCTGAGGCTCCTGGCTTCAGCAGAGTAATTACAGTTGAGGCCCTGATGAATTGGGGGCCAGTAATTAAAGTGCCTATTGATTTTCTACTTAGAAGTTCCCTGTAGCTGGGAACAAAAGTGGGAAAGGAGAGAGATAAACAACCCAGGTAGGGTGCTTCCAAACAGGGGGATGTCTGGTGTGCATTAGCTAGGCTTGCTGTCACTGAGGAGGGGCGGTGGGGCAGTCATTTATCACTGCCCCGTCCATCTGGAACTTGAGAATTGATTGGTTAGTCAATACACTCCAGGGGCGTAGTACCCATGCATGACGGAGAAGGACAATTGTCTTCTGCAGAGTTCATCCTCAGAGCGCCAAACCATGAATCTGTCTTGTTTGTTTGCTTCATTTGGCGTATTTTAATTATGACTAGAAGCAATTGCCTCATTTATGTCATCTGCCTTCATCAAGCAACGATGGGCTTTTTGTCACTAGAAATTTGGGTTCTTTCTGGTGGCTTCTGAGACCAGATACAGGAAAGTGTGGGCTTGGGAGAGAGGCATGATGAGGAGAAGGTCAGAAAGTGTGCACTTGGGAGAGGGGCGTGGTGGGGAGAAGGTCAGAAAGTGTGCACTTGGGAGAGGGGCATGGTGGGGAGAAGGTCAGAAAGTGTGCACTTGGGAGAGGGGCGTGGTGGGGAGAAGGTCAGAAAGTGTGCACTTGGGAGAGGGGCGTGGTGGGGAGAAGGTCAGAAAGTGTGCACTTGGGAGAGGGGCGTGGTGGGGAGAAGGTCAGAAAGTGTGCACTTGGGAGAGGGGCATGGTGGGGAGAATGTGTTAAAGGGGGAGGGCTGAGGGCAAGTAGAGGGAGTTGGAAAGAGAAAGGGCACAAAGAGAGTTTTTTCAGGCTCATCAGGGTGGGAAGAGTTTCAAAGAGAGTACAAAGTCATTAACGAGAAGCAACTGTGCAAGCAGAGGATGTGGCAGAACCCGCAGAGAGGATGGAAGCAAGGAAGAAGAGAGGCTGGGAGGAGGGAGGAAGGGAGCCTGATGAAACAGGACGAGGGTTTCGGGCAGAAACATAAAACACATTTGAATCTTATTTAAAGATTGCCTACATTATTTTGGTGCATTTAACTCTTCATTCATCTTCCTTTCACTGAGCTAATGCGAATTGTGAAAGAGAAACTAATGAGAAGAGGGCCTAACGGCCAATTTTATTTTCTGCAGCTCCGGGAGCTCTCTCTTTCCTCTCTCACGCTGGGTCACTTGATCGGAGATGATTCCTTTGTTTCTTAGAGAAATGTCACTCTTCTCCTGAGCCATTTCCTTTCACCCGCATTCACTGCTGCAGCTGGTTTGGCTGCTTAATGTTCATGAAGTTAGATTAAAATCTGGGTTTCGATAATGATTGAAGCTTAGCAAAGAGAAGCGTTTTAGCATAATGCATGTTGGAACACAATCGCCCATTATCCCAGTCCGGGCAGACAATCGGGGCGCTGGGGAGTAGTGAGTTGTGGAGAAGTAAGTGGGCTGTTACTTTTTATAAGCTGAATTTAAAAAAAATAATTCTATAGAAAAGCTGAATGGATTTATTCAGCTTATTCAACCCCATCATTGCACAATGTGCTTGCATCTGAAAAAAAAAAAATCTTCTGCAAGTGTGCCCAAATATGGCAAAAAGGGAGGTGGGGTGGGGACGAGTGTGCCAATGGCTGTGTTGAGTAGCTGCTGTGTGTGGATGGCGATACAGGGCCGTGGGAAACCCAGGTCCTGCCCTCATGATGATTAGAGGGCTTTTTTGTGTAACTCATTTATCTGGCTCAAATCTTAATGGCTCCCTAGTCTGCAGGACAAAGGCGAGCTCGTAAGCCTCGAAGGAAAGCGAAAGCGGTAGTTGGATTGATCCCAGCCTGTCCCAGTGTCATCCCTCTGCTTCCTCAAGTGCCCCTTTGCACTAGCCCGCCAGGTCTGGGCCTATCTCCCATGTTCCCCCTCAGCTAGGGGTTCCACTCTTCACTCAGTTCCCCCAGCCAGAAGTTCATAGACATGGTAGATTCCCCCATCCCCAATTCAACGGGTTACCAGGCCTTGTCATGTTACCTGGTCACTCTGGGACCCTCTTCCCTCTTCCCACCATGGCAACCACAGCCTGAGTTCTATCCCACATCTCCTCTTCCCTGGACTCTGGGGTTATTGCAGTCACCTCCCCACTGGTCTCACACATGCCTGATCTGGCTTCTGGGCTATCCTTGCCGCCATTTATCCAAAGTGAACATCTGACAAAGTTATTTTCAATTTTTTTCATGACCCCTTACTGCTTGCAGAACAAAGTTCCCTCCAGCAGTGGGAGTTTGGGCAAGACAGGCCAGTTCTCTAAGACTAAGATTTCTCGTCTGCAAAATGGGGAGTAGAAGCGTCGTCTTGTGGGGTCATTGTGGGTGTGAGAGGCAAATCAGGTACCGTGTCTAATGTGATTGTAAGACCTGGCACAGAAGTGACCAATCATGGGGTGGGGTGAGGGGATGATAGTAAGAGAAAGAGGAGCTGGTTTTTGTTGTTACTGCCGAGGAAGAACCCAGATTTATATCAATAGCTTTGACTTTTCTCCCTTGAACTCCAGATTTAGATGTGTCGGTGTGGGTGTCGCTGGACATGCTGCATTTTCACTTGGCTGTCTAATGATCATCACAGATTCAAAATCGCAAAACTGAACTTATATTCTACTTCCCAAACACGTTCTGACCTCAGTTTCCCCAACTCAGTAAATGACAATTCCTTTCTTTCAGTAGCTCAGAGAAAGAACCTTGCCTGTTCCCTTTCTCTCGTCCTCCGTGGGCAGTCCCTCTGTAAATCCCACTGTCTGTGTCTTCCGAATCTGCCCAGAACCCAGCCCCTCTCGCCGCCTTTGCTGCTCAGTCCCGGGTCCCAGCCGCTCTCTTCCTCCCTGGGGCACTGGGGCACTCCCCTCCCCGGCCTTGCTGCTCCTGTGCCTGCCCTGCATCGTGTGTTTTCCTCATAGCAGCCGGGGGCTGCTTTTACAGAATGTGAATCACTCCTCTGCCCCTAGACCTCCCAGTGTGGCCATTGTGAAGCCCTTCTCAACCTGATGTCCCACATCCTGTGACTCTAACTTTATCTTCTCCCGCCCTGGCCCTCTGCTCACACTGCTTCAGCCCAAGTGGCCGCCCTCCTGGCTCTCAGGTGCAGCAGGAAGCTCCCGCCTGTGGCTCTGATGTTGGCCGTTCTCTCCCTCTGCCTGAAGCCCTCTCCCCAGAGCCCCACATGCCTCCCTCTCATCTTCAAGTCTGGCTCTGATGACACCTTCTCCATGATGCCTGCCCTGGTGGCCTTACATAAACTGTACGCTGTCCCCTCCCCGTCGCTCCCCACCTCCCCCTGCTTGGTCCTCTTTCCCACACGGCACTTAGCACGTATATCATCCATAATATATCTACTTATTTATTATGTTTTTAAAAAAATCTAGTGTAAGTTCCATGAAAGCAGTGATTTTTGTCCCATTTTTCACTGTTTTATTTGGCATATAGATTAGTACCCAGCACGTAGTAGATGCTCAACTAATCGTAAGTGTGTCTTTTGCCATTGGCACCACCCTCCAGCAGCCATATTCCATCCCGAGGAGCTCTCTGTCATGCACGTTGGAACCTTCATTTATATCTATTTCTCTACACAGGTTGCATTTCCCCGCCGGGGCTGGCTACAGTACTAGATAATGCTTGTATAAATGTTATGAATACACTGGCTATAAATAACATGTACAGCTAAAGATGCAAATAGAATTTTCTTTCACAGAGTTTCTTCAAAATGGACTAAGGTTCCATTTGTCTGAAATGGTTGGCTGGGGGCTAAAATGCATCCCTCTCAAGGGCAAAATTGTGCCTCCCATTTACTCCCCATCCAGCCCTCAGTCATGTGTCTGTTGGGGTCACAGCAGATCTTGAAGCCTGGGAGAAGCCAGTGTCAGAAGGTGGACCTCTGTCTCTGAGTGCCGAAGCCTGTTCTTCTGTTCAATGCTGTGAATCCTTTCGTCATGCCCCCATAGGACATAAGAGATAGAGAAGGGGAGGAGAAGGTTAAATCACTTACGCCAGGTCAGTTATGTCACTTTGGATGGAAAGTCAAATAAAGAGAGGGCAGCCGCAAAGCTATGCCTGTGCAGTCTGAGGTCATCTGACGGAAGACCTTCTGTCCCAGGGTGAAGTGGTTACACTTTCTTTGGCGAGGAACGGGGAAACTCTGGGGGGTCACCATCTCTGTCCCCTCTGCCTCTGGGGCTCAGGAAGGCTTCACTGTCCAGCCAGGACCTAGGAAGTCATCCCGGGTCCCTCCAACCCCATCTGTATGCACTCACTAAGTTCTGTAGACTGTCCACTCCTTTCTCTCTCCCTCCATGGCTCCAGGCCCGCAACCACCCTCTTTCCTAGACACAATTTTCTTCATGGCATCCTCCGAAGAAATCTTGCACCAGCTACTCTTTTCACCCTCCGACCCAGTCCCTTTGATGAAACTTTACTTACTTTTATTACATCCTAACTGATCTTTGAAGAATGCAGACCTAGTCACACATTGTTATTTCCCCTCACTAAAATGCACCAACAGCTTTCCATTGTCTTTGGGAGAATCTGCTAAGTCTTTAATATGGCTTCAAAGACTTATCCCTGCAATCTCAGCCCACACCTGTCTCTTTCTCACTTTGTACAAGAGTGAGATGCAGCAGCGTTGGTGTCACTCGAAAACCACTGAGCTGACTATAAGTGGGGATCATGCCTAAATAATGAGCACGTGGGCCATGCCTTTATCGGGGCTTTCCAGAGAAATAGATCAATAGCAAAAAAGTAGCTCTGTCAACCAATAGATATTTATTATATGAATTGGCTCATATGATCTTGGAGGCTGCCCGTCTGTACTAACATCACAGAGTTGTCATGAGGATTGCATGAGAGAACATGTGGAAAGCCCCCAAAGCCCAGTGCCTGGCTCCTGGTGGACGCACACTCTCTGTTCCACACTAGGCATACCCAAACGTGAGAACACGCATGAAGTGTAAGACAAGATTCTTGTGAGGTACAGATATTCAGTGAGGGGAATTCAGTTTTCTTTCTTGCTTTTACAATCTTAACCGTTGATTTGTACTTTGCTCCTAGAAATTCGGAACACAAGAAAAAATAGTTAAAGGTGTGAGTTAACCCAGGTTCCTCTCCTCCTAATGGTAGGAGGGAAGTGCTACAATTTGCAGAAAGGAAGAAGCTCTGGGGTGAGGTCATTACTCTTTCCTCCTAACCCTGGGAAGGCACAGAGACCAAGGACGGACGAGGGCCTGCCCTGAGCCCACGCCGTGCTCACCATGAGCCCAGGGCCCGGGCCTGTGCCTACAGCTCTGCCCAAGACGGGCACTCTGTGTTCCTCACTCTCAGCAAATGGAAAATAATAACTTATGCTGTGCTAACCCTTCCCCAATGTTGCTGCATTAAACAAGATGGAAAATTATACCTGTGTTAAAAAAAGGAATGTGCGGGGCTCTTTGTACCTGTTCTAAGTCATTAAATATGTGTTTCTGAAGGGCTAAATTTATAGTTAATTGCACAGTTAATTCATTATGGAGCACTATTTTTTTTTTCCTTGATAAAACACCTAACCAAAGCAAACCCAGCCAATTACTTGGAGTCTTAGAGATATCACACAAGGAATGACTTAATTTAGTAAATAATTTTTAACTTAAGTAATTATTTACCGAAAGAGAGAGTTTGCTAAATGCCTCAGGAGACTGCTTGCTATCGGCCTCCCAGTAAACCTCCCATGTAATTCTTGATTAATTACTTACCAAAGCCACATTTTATTTACTTTGAACAAGCTGAGTTTTAAAAAGAGGTTATAAATATCAATAAAGAGACCCCCACCAGCAATTTTTGGCCTTTCTCAGGGCTGTAAACAAAGGGTGGGGAGGAGTTCTGAACTCCCCATACCTCAGTGATTCTTTATAAGGTGCAGCTATTGTTCCGAACACCGGTATAAAGCTCACCCCCGATTGTTTTGCTCTTGTTTGCTACATATTACAAGATGTCACTTACATAGTAGGCACTCAAATAAATATCAGTTAAACAAATATAGTAATACCAGCAGCAGCATTTAAAAAATATAGACATGTCTGACAAATAGCCCTGGACGGATAGCTCAGTTGGTTAGAGCATTGTCCCGAAGTGCAGAGGTTGCCGGTTCGATACCTGGTCAGGGCACATACAGGAGTAGATCAATGTTCCTGTCTCTCTCTTCCTCTCTCTCTCTCTCTCTCTCTCGAAAAAAAAAAATATATATATATATATCTGAGAAATATAGACTAATAGTATTCAGAGGACTTTTTTTTTAGGCAAGATAAAGTATTGGGGAAATAGAGAAAAAGGGCTAACTGAGCCAAGATTTTGAACTTGTTTGGAATTGCAACCTGGACTTTTGATAGTGTTCCTACAATGCTCCTGAGTATATGATAACTTTTTAAGTAAGTAGGAGCCAAAAGAATGTCCTAAGAATGTTGTGTAAACTAAAAATACACTAAAATATCAGAAAAGTCACATTTGGGGATTATTGCTCCAATTTTTAAGCATCTGTAGGCCTCAGATGGCAGGCTGGGAGCTAGCGTGCATTCAAGCCAACAGGTGGTCCTCATTCTAGCCATGAGGGCACTTTGATCAATGACTGAGTGCATATGCCAGGTGGTCCCATAAGATTCTAATGAGCTGAAAAATTCCTATCACCTGGTGACACCGTAGCCATGGTAATGTAACTGGTAAGGTCATAGCTGTCGTAAAGTTGCAGCCTTCATAAAGCCGTGGTCATAGTTACCATGTAGCCTAGTTGGGTCGCTGCCATGGTAAGGTTGTAGCCTGGTTAGATCGCGGCTGTTGGAGCATCTATAGCTGGTGTGAGGCTGTAGCATGATGCATTATGGCTATTCATATAGAATTAAGGATATAAAGAAAGAAAGGTTTTTCTACCTCTGTTCGATGCATTCGTGCTTTATGCTAAGTGTTATTACAAATGAGCAAAAAAGTTAAAAAAATGAAGTTTATAAAGTAAAACAGTCATAGTTAGCTAACATTAATTTATTAGTGAAGAGAGAAACATGTTTTTGTAACTTGAGTGTAGCCTAACGACGCAGGGTTTATGAAGTCTATGGGGGTAGACAGCAACATCCTGGGCCTTCTTAGTCACTCACCCACTGAGTCACCCACAGCAACTTCCTGTCCTGCACGCTCCATTCCTGGTAAGTGCCTTGTACAGGCACACCATTTCTTACCTTTTATATTGTATTTGTATTGTACCTCTTCTTGTTTAGATACACAGTTACCGTTGTTTTGCAATTGCCAACAGCATCTAGTATAGTAATGTGCTGTGCTGTTGTGTAGCCTAGGAGCAACAGGCTGTACCACACAGCCTTGGTATGTAGTAGATCTAGGTTTGTGTAAGCGTATGCTGTGATGTTCATACAAGGACAAAATCGCCTAACGATAACGTTTCTCAGAACGTATTCCCATCGGTTGGCGATGGGTGACTGTATGCATGTTTGCTTCTGAACGGTGCGGGAGGAAAGAATGACCACAGGACCTCCATCTGCGGGACAGACAGCCTGTGAGCCCTGAGGGGCAGAGAGCCAAAGAAAAAGGATCTTGAGGATTAATTTGGTTTCACCTGGAAAGGTTTCCAGGGGGGTAACCATCCACTCTCTTGACTTATTTAAAGGGCCGTTCATGTAGACAGAGGATTAAACTTGATCTGTATGGCTCCAGGATGCTAGAACCTGGAGTAACAAGTGGAGGAGCCCTAGAGAATGAGATGCCATTCAGTAAGAAAGCCGTGTTGTCTAAGAGCCCAGGCTGTGCTGGGGATGAGATACGCCAGGTGTGGCGAGGCCAGGGTAAAGCCGTTGGGGGTGGGGCCTAGAAGAATCCCCTGGTCCTTACCACATACTTTAACAAGTCTTACCTCCATCTCTTCCCTCTTCCCTCTTCCCTGGATGTTCTTGGCTTATTAATGTTCTTCTTAATAGATGGTGCCCAGGTGTTCCAAGTTAAGAGTGGAGTGTTATTAGAGCAATGGCACCCTTTGGTTTGGACCCCACATTTTATGACTGTATCAAGTCCTCCTTTGCAGTCAGGCCTGCAATAAGTCATTCTGATGTTTGATACTGGGTTTAAAGTCAACCAAATCCCTGTGGATTCCTTATCTGAACTGCTGCCTAGGTAGAGCATCCATATGCTGACCTATGGAATGTTTTTTTTGGAAAAAATCAGAATTTCTATTGTTATGTTTTATCTCAATAGTTTCAAACTACAATGTATTGGCTTGAGGGGGCAGGGCGGAGTGTGTGCGTGTGTATAGTTCTGACTGTTGATTCTGTCCTCTAAGCCAATAAATGCTCTGCCCCTTGCATCTTCTCTGGCTTTGTTTTGTTTTTTTTTTTAACTTTTTTTTAAATTTTTTATTTTATTTATTCATTTTTAGAGAGGAGAGAGAGAGGGAGAGAGAGAGACAGAGAGAGAGAAGGGGGGGAGGAGCTGGAAGCATCAACTCCCATATGTGCCTTGACCAGGCAAGCCCAGGGTTTCAAACCAGCGACCTCAGCATTTCCAGGTCGATGCTTTATCCACTGCGCCACCACAGGTCAGGCCCTCTGGCTTTGTAAGAGTGTGAGTGTATCCTACGTTTTCATCCAAGTTAGGACAGGCTTTGGCAAATGCTGGGCAATGGCTCTTGGGGAGTCCCTCCAGGTGAAACGAACATGGGCTGAGGTGGTGGAAGAGAACTTAGCAGATGTCTAATTCAACTTTTCTATTTTATAGAGGGAGAAACCTGGATTCAATAAACTTAACAATCTTCGGGCAGTGTTGTTTAGTCAGTTACAAGTCAACCAATATAGTTAATATGTTGACTAAGATTTTTTACTTTGTCCTGAAAACATTATTAAAAATGTTACTGATCCTTTGGTCA